>NC_091632.1:69361635-71861635 GCF_027580195.1 Bos mutus
TAACATCTGGAGATACATCATAGTTTTGTCATTTAGGGCAGTTTTCCAGCCATTGAAGACTCCCTGTAGGAAAAGATGAAGGATGAGAGTAGAAGGCATGTAAAATGAGAGGCAGGTTGTGCTCTAGGAATGGGGCTAGATGATGCCACACATGTCCACCGTGACTCACAGAATCACAGGTTATAACATTGAAATTTGCCTAGGATATCCAGAGAATATATATATTTGAAACTTACGTTCAGATTCAAAATCTGAGAGTTAAGGAATAAAATCTTACCTAACAACTTAGTTTCGAGAAAAATTAGTAAATTAAGAGGTTGTTGAAATACTGAAAGTAGATGAGAATTATTCTAACCCCTTCTCTCAGGGAAAGATGTAAAGGAAAAGGGAGAAATTCAATACATTGAAAAGGAACTTTTGGGAAACTCTTTAAACAGTGCTAAACTCTTTCTCTTCCTGTTTTCCCTTCTCTCCTCTGTAAGAAACGTCAATCTTTTATGTAGGGAAAAGCATGTATGCAACTTGGGGAGGAGGGAAGGAGTTGGGGAAGGCCTGAGCAGGGTGAATGAGATCTAGCCTGGCATGGAGTACAGAACCTGAGCCATGATGAGTGGTGGAGAAGGGCAACTGTCTGGGCAGAGGTGGGGATGACCTGGTAGGGAGTTTAGATCCAAACAGGATGAAGGAGGGCATCTCCTTGATGGGTGCCCTTGTTCATTGTGTCAGAGTATAATCAAGATGTAGGGCATGTGGGATAGCATGGGGCAGCCCAGCACCAGATGGCAGAGTTTGGATGGGTTGGATTGAACAATCCTGGAGGGGAGGGTTTTTGAAGTGACATTTCAAAGAAGTTGTCAGTGAGGTGAGATGCATGCACATCTCACCTTGTCAGAAGGCAAGTGTGTGAGGGGAGGGTGACGGCACGAGAGCAGCTTGCCCCTGCTTCTTATGCCCTGACTGTAGGGAAGGGGGCTTCAGATGCAGAGGCTGCCTAGAAGGTGTGTCAGAACCCAGGGGCTGGGGAGAGCAGCTAAAAGAGAGCGTGACAGAGTGTGGCATCCTGCAGCTGGAGTGAGGCCAGGTGTCCATAGTGCGGAGGAACTGGCTGTGCTGATGGATGATTAATGTTATGTGGATGAGGTGGTTTAAAAAAAAATTTAATGTACTAACAATTCAATATATGAAAATAAATAACATAAGAATGGATATCATTTTATTGCAAATTTGATAGTGGCTAAGAAAATAAATCTTAAAAGTTATGAGAAAAAATAGTTCTTGTATCAATAGCTTCATATGGTGACAGATGGAAACGACTTATTGTGGTGCTCATTGCACATTGTGTACAACTGTTGAATCTTAATGATGTTCATCTGAATGCTGTACATCAATTATGTACAATTGAATGTTGTGTGTCACTTATGAAAAGAAAAGAGAAAGTGAAAATGTTAGTTGCTCAGTCATGTCCAACTCTTTGCGACCCCACCAGGCTCATCTGCCCGTGGAATTCTCCAGGCAAGCATACTGGAGTAGGCAGTCATTCCCCTTCTCCAGGAGATCTTCCTAATCCAGGGATCAAATTCAGGTCTCCTGCACTACAGGTAGATTCTTTACCATCTGAGTCACCAGGGAAGCCCAATTATGCTGCTGCTGCTAAGTCGCTTCAGTCATGTCTGACTCTGTGCGACTCCATAGACGGCAGCCCACCAGGCTCCCCCATCCCTGGGATTCTCCAGGCAAGAACACTAGAGTGGGTTGCCATTTCCTTCTCCAATGCAGGAAAGTGGAAAGTGAAAGTGAAGTCGCTCAGTCGTGTCCGACCCTCAGCGACCCCATGGACTGCAGCCTTCCAGGCTTCTCCATCCATGGGATTTTCCAGGCAAGAGTACTGGAGTGGGGTGCCATTGCCTTCTCCGAGCCCAATTATACTTCAGTTCAAAGAATTAATGAGAGCTGCACTTCTCACTGTCAGAGAAAGGGATTACAAATATACGTGTGTGTGTGTATATATATATATATTTTTTTTTTTTCAGAGAAGCAACTTAAGGTGAACACTGAAGATTTGGGTGGGAATTAGAAGTATTGTTGTTAACACTTGTCTTCAGTATAAAGAAATACATAAAAATAACTCAGTTGTAAATGTGTATAGTTTCTGTATAACTACCGACATATCTATGTAGACTGCATATATACATACACACACACACACACACATATATACATATATGTATACGTATATAACCTGTGTGTATATCTACATTCTGTAGCTCTGTTTGCAGAGAGGTCCTGGTAGCATAGACACACCGATAGTAATGAGCTTGGCTTGCACCCACTTTTGGGTTTCCCCTGTGGTTCAGTGTAAAGAATCTGCCTGCAGTGCAGGAGAAGCTGGTTCTATCCTTGGGTCACCAAGATCCCCTGAAGGCAGGCATGACAACCCATCCCAGTATTCTTGCCTGGAGAATCCCATGTGCAGAGGGGCCTGCAAGGCCATAGTCCATAGGGTCACCAAGAGTCAGACATGACTGAAGTGACTGAACACGTACACACAGCATCCACTTGTATCCTCTAAAGAACATTCTCCAACAAAAGAAATTAGGGTTCTTATGGAGGGGGCTGGTTTGATTCCAGTGCATGAAGCATGGAAAGAACAAGCAAGTAGTGGTGTGTGTGTGTGTGTGTGTGTGTGTGTGTGTGTGTATCTTATCAGAAACAAGGAAGTGCTCAAAAAGTGATGGGTAAAAGGAGGGTGTTCCTACTGGGCAACTCTGAGACAATTGGAGAATCAAATAATTAATAATAAGAAGAAACTGTACTCACTTGTCAAAACTCTTCAGAGAAGACTCTCATAGATTTCTACAAGTGCCTACCATGCAATGAATATGATTTATTGATCTGTGCCTATAGGTGGATATTGATACTTGGCAGTAGCAATCATTTTCAGGCATTTTCAAAGATAAATTGTGTAAAATATTACAGATAAGCATGAAGAGTACTAACAATCCATCTTGAAGATAAGGAATACCAACTTTGAACTGCAACCAAGTAAAATACTATTCCTGAAAAAGAATTTCTTTCTTTTCAGTGGATCTGTGTTTCAAAGAATAGTAATTTTTAAAATTTTCATTAATAAGAGTTGTGGAAACCTGTTTTTCCAGAACATTTAGCTAAGATAATCAATACAGGTGGCTACAGTAAACAACAGATTTTCAATATAGACCAAAGAGCCTTATGTTGGAAGAAGATGTCATCCAGAACCTTCACATCTAGAGAGAAATCAATGTCAGGCTTCAGAGCTTCAAAGGACAGGCTGACTCTCTTGTTAGGGGCTAATGCAGTTGGTGACTTTAAGTTGAAGCCAAGGCTCATTTACCATTCTGAAAATCCTAGGGCCCTTCAGGATTACACTAGATTTTGTTTCCCTGTGTTCTATAAATGGAACAGCAAAGCCTGAATGACAGCACATCTGTTTATACAACATGGTTTACTGAATATTTTAAGTCCCTTGTTGAGAGCTAGTGCTCAGAAGAAAAACTTCCTTTCAAAATATTACTGCTCTTTGACAATATACCTGGTCATTCAAGAACTCTGTTGGAAATGTACAATGAGATTAATATTGTTTTGATTGCCTGATAATACAACATCCACTCTGCAACCCATGGATCAAAGAGAAAATTTGACTTTAAAGTCTTTTTATTTAAGAAATATATTTTGTAAGGCCATTGCTGCCATTGACAGTGATTCCTCTTATAGGTCTAGCAAAGGAAATTGAAAACCTGCTGGAAAGGATTCACCATTCTAGCTGCCATGATGAACATTCATGGAAAGAGGTCAAAATACTAACATTAACACAGTTTGAAGAAGTTGATTCCAACCTTCATGACTTTGAGGCTTCAAGACTTCAGTGGAAGCAGTAACTGAAGATCTGGTAGAATTTGGAAGAGTACTAGAGTTAGTCCTGAAGGGGAGCCTGAAGATGTGACTGAATTGCTGCAATCTCATGATAACACTTGAATGGATAAGTTGCTTCTCATGGGTACGCAAAGACAGTGGTTTCTTGAGATGGAATCTACTCCTGATGAAGATGTTCTGAAGATAGTTGAAATGTGAACGAAGGATTTAGATTATTCCATAAACTTAGTTGCTCAAAGTAGAGGCAGGATTTGAGAGGATTGACTCCAGTTTTGAAAGCAGTTCTGTGGATAAATTCTATCAAATAGCATTGCATGCTACAGAGAAATCCTGTCCATGAAAGGATGTGGCAAACTTCACTGTTGTATTATTTTAATAAATTACACAGCCACCCCAAATTTTAGCAACCACTACCCTGATAAGTCAGCTGCCAACAACACTGAGGCAAGACCCTTCACCAGAAAAAAGATTATGGCTTGTTGAAGTTTCAGATGATAGTTAGCATTTTTCAGCAACAAAATCTCTTAAATTAAGTACCAATTCACTTCAGTTGTTGTCATGTCTGACTCTTTGCGACCCCATGGTCTGCAGCACACCAAGCTTCTCTGCCCATCACCAACTCCCAGAGCTTGCTCAAGCTTATGTCCATTGAGTGGGTGATGCCATCCAACCATCTCATCCTCTGTCATCCCCTTCTCCTCCTGCCTTCAATCTTTCCCAGCACAAAGGTCATTTCCAAAGAGTTAGTTCTTCACATCAGCTGGCCAAACTATTGGTGCTTCAGCTTTAAAGAGTGTACATCGTATTTTTAGATGTAATGCTGTTGTAGACTTCATATACTACAGTACAATTTAAGCATAAATCTAATATGCAATGGGAAACCAAGAAAATTGTGATCGGTTTTATTGAGATGTTCTTTTCACTGTGGTCTGGAACCAGAGCTGCACTTTTTTCCTGGATAGCTCTGTATCTATATCAGATCAGATCAGATCAGTCGCTCAGTCATGTCCAACTCTTTGTGACCCCATGAATTGCAGCACGCCAGGCCTCCCTGTCCATCACCAACTCCCGGAGTTCACTCAGACTCACATCCATCGAGTCAGTGATGCCATCCAGCCATCTCATCCTCCGTCGTCCCCTTCTCCTCTTGCCCCCAATCCCTCCCAGCATCAGAGTCTTTTCCAATGAGTCAACTCTTTGCATGAGGTGGCCAAAGTACTGGAGTTTCAGCTTTAGCATCATTCCTTCCAAAGAAATCCCAGGGCTGATCTCCTTCAGAATGGACTGGTTGGATCTCCTTGCAGTCCAAGGGACTCTCAAGAGTCTTCTCCAACATCACAGTTCAAAAGCATCAATTCTTTGGCGCTCAGCCTTCTTCATAGCCCAACTCTCACATCCATACATGACCAAAGGAAAAACCATAGCCTTGACTAGATGGACCTTGTCGGCAAAGTAATGTCTCTGCTTTTGAATATGCTATCTAGGTTGGTCATAACTTTCCTTCCAAGGAGTAAGCGTCTTTTAATTTCATGGCTGCAGTCACCATCTGTATTGATTTTGGAGCACAGAAAAATAAAGTCTGACACTGTTTCCACTGTTCCCCCATCCATTTCCCATGAAGTGGTGGGACCAGATGCCATGATCTTCGTTTCTATATAGTATCCCCATTTCCATTAATCTATATTTAGCCATCAAATATTTGCCAGTGCTCATACCAGGTCAGTTATATATTTCAGGAGGCATTAATCGTTTTAAAATACTGAATGGAATTGTGCAAATGCAGATTACAGACATTTCCTAAACTACACACTTATTTTTTTATTTTTTTAATATAAATGTATTTATTTTAATTGGAGGTTAATTACTTTACAATATTGTATTGGTTTTGTCATAAATCAAAAAGATGATAATCTGATGGTGTTGAAGTTTAATGAAATAATTGTAAATCAGCATGCTCTACTGGAGTTAGGATCATTTACTTAATCTATTGTGGATCACAACAAACTGTGGGAAATTATTAAAGATATGGGAATATCATATCTTTATGATATGAGCATCTGACATGCCTCCTGAGAAATCTGTATGCAAGTCAGGAAACAACAGTTAAAACTGGACATGGAACAACAGATTGGTTCCAAATCAGAAAAGGAGAACATCAAAGCTGTATATTGTCACCTTGCTTATTTAACTTATGTGCAGAGTAATTCATGAGAAACGCTGGGCTGGATGAAGCACAAGCTGGAATCAAGATTTCTAGGAGAGATATCAATAACTCAGATATATAGATGACACCACCCTTATGGCAGAAAGGGAAGAAGAACTAAGGAGCCTCTTGATGAAAGTGAAAGAGGAGAGTGAAAAAGTTGGCTTAAAATTCAACATCCAGAAAACTGAGATCATGGCATCTGGTCCCATCACTTCATAGCAAATATATGGGGAAACAATAGAAACAGTGACAGACTTTATTTGGGATCTCCAAAATCACTGCAGATGGTGACTGAAGCCATGAAGTTAAAAGTTGCTTGCTCCTTGGAAGAAAAGTTATGACCAACCTAGACAGCATATTAAAAAGGAGGGACATCACTTCACTAACAACAGTCTGTCTAGTCAAGGCTATGGTTTTTCCAGTAGTCATGTATGGATGTAAGAGTTGGACTCTAAAGAAAGCTGAGTGCCAAAGAATTGATGCTTTTGAATTGTGGTGTTGGAGGAGACTCTTGAGAGTCCCTTGGACTGCAAGGAGATCAAACCAGTCCATCCTGAAGGAAATCAGTCCTGAATATTCATTGGAGGGACTGATGCTGAAGTTGAAACTCCAACACTTTAGCCACCTGATGCGAACAACTGACTGTTTTGAAAAGACCCTGATGCTGGGAAAGATTACGGTGAGAGGAGAAGGGGACAGAGGATGAGATGGTTGGATGGCATCACTGACTCAATGGACATGAGTTTGAGTAAACTCTGGGAGTGAACGATGGGGAGGGAGTACTGGTGTGTTTTAGTCCATGGGACTGTAAAGAGTTGGACACGACTGAGTGACAGAACTGAACTGAAGTTAATCTATTACAATTATGTCCCCATAAAATAATCTTTTCTGTTTGTCAGGGGATCTTTGCAGATGAGTAAGGAAGAAAAAAGGGAATAGGAGTAACTGAATGGGACTAGTGATGCTGGTGACTGTCTACATCAAAGATTTAAATCAATCAGTAAAATACCTACTGCAAACCTAGTGCAAGGATTGTTGTCAGAAAGACTCATCAGGATCATGCTGTGTGAATGGGTGTTTGTACTGACCTTGCTCATCACTTGTTCCTGACCATAAAATTAGAGGATTGGCTACTCTATTTCCAATTTTCATTCTCTTCAATATTGTTGTTGTTTAGTCACTAAGTCATATCCAACTTTTTTTGACCCCATGGATGGTAGCTCACCAGACTTCTCTGTCCATGGGATTTCCAAGGCAAAAATACTGAAGTGGGTTGCCATGTCCTTCTCCAGGAGATCTTCCCAACCCACGGATCAAACCTGTTTCTCCTGCATTGCAGACAGATTCTTTACCCATAAGCTACCAGGGCATCTCCATTTCCTTCATTAAATTTTGAAAAAATATAGAACTAACTTGGATTTACAGAAAATTGATAAAATAATTTCATATTTATTTAATTCATATTAACTTAAAATATTTAAAAGTTTTAGACTGACTTTCCTAAATGTTGTATATCTGAGAGATAGAAATGTGGACACTCTGTAAAGATTGAACTCAAGTGTACTGGGTTTAATTCCTGCTTATTAATTAAGTACTTAATAAGATCTGTGAGTTTGTCTTTACTTAAAAAATGACTTCTTTATGATACTGTATGTATGAAAAGGCAGAGGAACCAGAGATCAAATTGCCAACATCCTTTGGATCATAGGGGCTTCCCTTATGGCTCAATGGTAAAGAGTCTGTTTGCAATGTGGAGACTGGGTTTGATCCCTGGATTGGGAAGATCCCCTAGAGAAGGAAATGTCAACCCACTCTAATATTCTTGCCTGAAGAATTTCATGGGTAGAGGAGCCTGGTGGGCTACGGTCAATGGGATAAAAAAGAGTCAGACACAACTGAGCAACTAACACTTTCACTTTCACATCATAGAAAAAGAAAGATAATTCCAGAATAACACCTACTTCTGCTTCATTGACTACACTTTAAAGCCTTTGACTGTGTGGATCAAAATAAACTTGGGAAAATTCTTCAAGAGATGGGAATAGAAGACCACATTACCTTCCTCCTGAGAAACCTGTATGCAGGTCAAGAAGCAACAGTTAGAACTGGACATGGAACAACAGACTGGTTCAAAATTGGGAAAGGAGTACATCAAAGCTATATATTGTTACCCTGCTTATTTAACTTATATGCAGAGGACATTATACAAAATACCAGGCTGGATGAATCACAAGCTAAAGTCAAGATTTTCAGGAGAAATATCAACAACTTCATTATATAGATGAAACAATCCTAATAGCAGAAAGTGAAGAGGAACTAAAGAGCTTTTTGATGATATTGAAAGAAGAGAGTGAAAAAGTTGACTAAAACATCAACATTCAAAATACTAAAATCATTACATCTTGTCCAGTCACTTCATGGCAGATAGATGGGAAAACAATGGAAATAGTGACAGACTTCACTTTATTGTGCTCCAAAATCACAGCCATGAAATTAAAAGACACTTCATTCTTTGAAGAAATAACCCAAAAGGAAATTAGTTCTGAATATTCATTGGAAGGATTGATGCTGAAAGGTATTCAGCTTTAATACTTTGACCGCCTGATGCAAAGAGGCAACTCATTGCAAAAGACCCTGATGTTGAGAAAAATTGAAGAGGAGAAGGGGACAACAGAGGATGAGATGGTGGGATGGCATCACCAACTCAAAGGACATGAGTTTGAGTAAGCTTCAGGAGTTGGTGATGGACAGGGAAGTTTGGCGTGCTGTAGGCTATGAGGTCGCAAAGAGTCAGACACGACTTAGAGACTGAGCAGCAGGAACAATGTATGGTTATATGGAATAATATATTTTAAAAGATCTAGTTTTTCAATTAATTTTTAAATTTTATTTAGAGGATAATTACTTTACAATATTGTGGTGGTTTTTGCCATACATAGCAGTGAATTAGCCATGGGTGCACATGATCTAGCATGATGATAGTAACACTGTCACTCATTTCTGACAGATATTTTTCTTCATTTTGTACTTATTATGGTTGTTTTTTAAAAGTGAACAATGCAAAGAAATGGGAAAGACTAGAGAGCTCTTCAAGAGAATTAGAGATATCAAGGGAATATTTCAGGCAAAGATGGGCACAATGAACAGATAAGGCATGGATTTAATAGAAGTAGAAGATATTAAGAAGAGGTGGCAAGAATACACAGAAGAACTATACAAAAAATAAAAGATCTTCATGACCCAGATAACCACAATGGTGTGATCACTCACCTAGAGCCTGACATCCTAGAATGCAAAGTCAGTGGGCCATAGGAAGCATCACTAGGGACAAAACTAGTGGAGGTGACGGAATTCCAGTTGAGCTATTTCAAATCTTACAAGATAATCTGTTAAAGTGCTGCACTGAATATGCCAGCAAATCTGGAAAACTCAGCAGTGGCCACAGGACTGGAAACATTCAGTTTTCATTCCAATTCCAAAGAGCGGCAATGTCAAATAAGGTTCAAACTATCTCACAGTTGCACTAATTTCACATGCTAGCAAAGTAATGCTCAAAATCCTTCAAGGTAGGTTTCAACAGTATGTGAACAGAGAACTTTTGGATGTACAAGCCAGATTTAGAAAACGCAGAAAACCAGAGATCAAATTACCCATGTCCATTGGATCATAGAAAAAGCTAGAGAATTCCAGAAAAATATCTACTTTTGATTCATTGACTATGCTACAGCCTTTGACTCTATGGATCACAACAAACTGTGGAAAATTCTTTAAGAGATGGAAATACCAAACCACCTTAGCCGCTTCCTGAGAAACCTGTATGTAGGTCAACAATCAACAGTTAGAATTGAACGTGGAACAACAGACAGGTACGAAATTGAGAAACAAGTACTTCAAGGCTATATTGTCACCCTGCTTATTTAACTTACATGCAGAGTACATCATGCAAAATGCCAGGCTGGATGAAGCACAAGCTTGAATCAAGATTGCCAAGAGAAATATCAGCAACCTATGCAGATTACATCACCCTTATGGCAGAAAGCAAGTTATAGGGTCTCTTGGACTTTAATTAAAGAGGAATTAAAGAGCCTCTTGATGAATGTGAAATAGGAGAATGAAAAAGCTGGCTTAAAACTCAACATTCAAAAAACTTCAGATCATGGCATCCAGTCCCATCACTTCAAGGCATATATATGGGGAAACAATGGAAACAGTGACAGACTTCATTTTCTTGGGCTCCAAAATCACTGTAGATGGTGACTGCAGGCATGAAATTAAAAGACGCTTGCTCCTTGGAAGTAAAGCAATGACAAACCTAGATAGTGTATTAAAAAGCAGAGACATTACTTTGCCTACAAAGGTTTGTATAGTCAAAGCTATTGTTTTTTTAGTAGTCATATATGAATGTGAGACCTGGATAAGAAAAAAGACTGAGCACCAAAGAATTGATGCCTTCAACTATGCTGCTGGAGACGACTATTGAGAGAGTCCTTTGGACAGCAAGGCAATCAAACCAATACATCCTAGAGGAAATCAACTCTGAATATTCATTGGGAAGACTGATGCTGAAGCTAAAGCTCCAATACAGGCCACCTGATGCAGAGAGCCCACTCATTGGAAAAGACCCTGATGCTGGAAAAGATGAAGGCAGGAAGAGAAGGGGATGACAGAGGATAAGATGGTTGGATGGCATCACCAACTCAATGGACATGAATTTGAGCATACTCCAGGAGATGCTGAAGCACAGCAAACCCTGGTGAGCTGCAGCTCATGTGGTCACAAAGAGCTGGACATGACTGAGTGACAGAACAACAAATGCCTTGATTTTTATAATACTTGTGTCCACCTTACTTCTTCCTTTTTAAGCCATTTCCTTTTCATGTCTTGTATAATTTTAGTTTTATAGCTGCTTCTCTACATTTGTGATCCATAGAGAATATTTTCAGTGTAAACGCTGATACATTTAACAGTCAAAATGTATAATATGAGATATGAACTCCTGGAAGAAAACATGTAAATACTGCCTTTTACCTTAGCCTGATGAGAAAGTTTAAGTATGAACAATTGATCTTTAAAATGAGAAGTCAATGAATAAACTGCCTAAGACAAAGAAAAGAAATTTTATAAGAAATTTACTATGTTTTTATAAACAAAGTCCCTGTAACAATTATGCTTATATAGATACCTTGATTACATCAATTTAAAATATTGTATTGCTGTCATAGGTTTTAAATATAATATGAAAGAAAAATCAACACCATAGACAATGTGGAGTGAAAAAACCTCAGGAAACGTTCCCTAATGTTGAAAAATGGATGAATTGGAGGTCAGAAATGAGGCAATAAAAATGTTATTTCTTACAGCATAATTTATCACAATACATGTTAATCAGTTCAGTCGCTCAGTTGTGTCCAACTCTTTGCAACCCCATGAACCACAGCATGCCAGGCCTACCTGTCCATCACCAAATCACAGAGTCCACCCAAACCCATGTACATTGAGTCTGTGATGCCAACCAACCATCTCATCCTCTGTCATCCCCTTCTTCTCCTGCCCTCAATCTTTCCCAGCATCAGGGTTTTTTCAACTGAGTCAGCTCTTCACATCAGGTGGCCAAAGTACTGGAGTTTCAGCTTCAACATCAGTCCTACCAATGAACACCCAGGACTGATCTCCTTTAGGATGGTCTGGTTGGATCTCCTTGCAGTCCAAGGGACTCTCAATAGTCTTTTTCAACACCACAATTCAAAAGCATCAGTTCTTCGGAAAGCTCAGCTTTCTTTATACTCCAACTCTCACATCCATACATGACCACTGGAAAAACCATAGCCTTGACTAGATGGACCTTTGTTGACAAAGTAATGTCACTCCTTTTCAATATGCTGTCTAGGTTGGTCATAACTTTCCTTCCAAGGAGTAAGTGTGTTTTAATTTCATGGCTGCAGTCACCATCTACAGTGATTTTGGAGCCCCCCCAAAATAAAGTCTGATACTCTTTTCCCATCTATTTGCCAGGAAATGATGGGACCATATGCCATGATCTTAGCTTTCTGAATGTTGAGCTTTAGGCCAACTTTTTCACTCTCCTCTTTCACTTTCATCAAGAGGCTCTTTAGTTCTTCCTCACTTTCTGCCATAAGGATGGTATCATCTGCATATCTGAGGTTACTGATATTTCTCCCAGCAATCTTGAGTCCAGCTTATGTTTCCTCCAGCCCAGTATTTCTCATTATGCACTCTGTATATAAGGTAAATAATCAGGGTGACAATATACAGCTTTGACATACTCCTTTTCCTATTTGGAACAAGTCTGTTGTTCCATGTCCAGTTCTGACTTTAGCTTCCTGACCTGCATACAGATTTCTCAAGAGGCAGGTCAGGTGGTCTGGTATTCCCATCTCTTTCTCAATTTTCCACAGTTTATTGTGATCCACACAGTCAAAGGCTATGGCATAGTCAATAAAGCAGAAATAGATGTTTTTCTGGCACTCTCTTGCTTTTCCCTGATCCATCAGATTTTGGCATTTGATCTCTGGTTCCTATGCTTTTTCTAAAACCAGCTTGAACATCTGGAAGTTCATGATTTGTATATTGCTGAAGCCTGGCTTGGAGAATTTTAAGCATTACTTTACTAGTGTGTGAGATGAATGCAATTGTGTGGTAATTTGAGCATTCTTTGGCATTGCCTTTCTTCGGGATTGGAATGAAAACTGACCTTTTCCAGTCCTTTGGCCACTGCTGAGTTTTCCAAATTTGCTCCCATGTTGAGTTCAGCACTTTCACAGCATCATCTTTCAGGATTTGAAATAGCTCAACTGGAATTCCATCACCTCCACTAGCTTTGTTCATAGTGATGCTTCCTAATGCCCACTTGACTTCACATTCCAGGATATCTGGCTCTAGGTCAGTGATCACACCATTGTGATTATCTGGGTCATGAATAACTTTTCTGTACAGTTCTTCTGTGTATTCTTGCCACCTCTTCTTAATATCTTCTGCTTCTGTAAGATCCCTACCATTTCTATCATTCATTGAGCCCATCTTTGCATGAACTGTTCCCTTGGTATCTCTAATTTTCTTGAAGAGATCTCTAGTCTTTCCCAGTCTATTGTTTTCCTCTATTTCTTTGCACTGATCATTGAGGAAGGCTTTCTTATCTCTCCTTGCTATTCTTTGGAACTCTGCATTCAAATTGGTATGTCCTTCCTTTTCTCCTTTGCTTTTCCCTTCCCTTATTTTCACAGCTATTTTTCAGGCCTCCTCGCACAGCCATTTTGCTTTTATGCATTTCTTTGCCTTGGGGACAGTCTTGCTCCCTGTCTCCTGTGCAATGTCACGAACCTCCATCCATAGTTCATCAGGCACTCTATCAGATCTAGTCCCTTTAATCTCTTTCTCACTTCCACTGTATAGTCACAAGGGGTTTGATTTAGGTTATACCTGAATGGTCTAGTGGTTTTCTCCAATTTCTTCAATTTCAGTCTGAATTTGGCAGTAAGGAGATCATGATCTGAGCCACAGTCAGCTCCCGGTCTTGTTTTGCTAACTGTATAGAGCTTCCCTATCTTTGGCTGCAAAGAACATAATCAATTTGATTTTGGTGTCGACCATCTTGTGATGTCCATGTGTAGAGTCTTCTCTTGTGTTGTTGGAGAAGGGTGTTTGTTATGACCAGTTCATTCTCTTGGCAGAACACTATTAGCCTTTGCCCTGCTTCATTCTCTACTCCAAGGCCAAATTTGCCTGTTACTCCAGGTGTTTCTTGACTTCCTACTTTTGCATTCCAGTCTGCTATAATGGAAAGGACATCTTTTTTTGGATGTTAGTTCTAGAATGTCTTGTAGGTCTTCATAGAACTATTCAACTTCAGCTTCTTCAGTGTTACCAGTAGGGGCATAGACTTGGATTACCGTGATTTTGAATGATTTGCCTTGGAAACAAACCTAGATCATTCTGTCATTTTTGAGATTGCATCCAAGTACTGCATTTTGGACTCTTTGTTGACTATGCTGGCTACTCCATTTCTTCTAAGGGATTCCTGCCCACAGTAGTAGATACAATGGTCATCTGAATTAAATTCACCCATTCCAGTCTATCTTAGTTCGCTGATTCTTAGAATGTTGATGTTCACAGTTGTCAGCTCCTGTTTGACCACTCCAATTTGCCTGATTCATGGACCTAATATTCCAGGTTTCTATGCAATATTGCTCTTTACAGCAACGAACCTTGCTTTTATCATCAGTCCCATCCACAACTGGGTGTTGTTTTTGCTTTGGCTCCAGAATTATTATTATTAAATAAAATAAGAAGAGCAAATTATTACGTTTAACAGTGTTTGTTTTTCCAGACTTAACTTCTAAAATATAATAAGCAACAAGAGAAGCATTACTGCTGGGCAAGGATTATTGAACTATACAACTCAATGGCCAAGCTACAGGAGTTTTAACTGGTTGAAAAAAACGAATAAGAGTAAACAAAATAGATGCAGCTGCAAGAGAGACTGTATACAATTTCTAAAGCCTAAAATATTTACTATTAACCCTTTAAAAGTTATTTATTTATTTTAATTGGAGGCTAATTACTGTACAATATAGTAATGGTTTTAGCCATACAATGACGTGAATCAGCCATGGTTGTACATGTGTCCCCATCCTGAACCCCCCTCCCACCTCCCTATCCCATCCCTCAGGGTCATCCCAGTGTGCCAGCCCTGAGCACCCTGTCTCATGCATCAAACCTGGACTCGCGATCTATTTCACATATGGTAATATACATGTTTCAGTGCTATTCTCTCAATTCATCCCACCCTTGCCTTCTCCCGCAGTCCAAAAGACTGTTCTTTACATCTGTGTCTCTTTTGCTGTCTTGCATATAGGGTCATCATTACCATCTCTAATTTCCATATATATGCATTAGTATACTGTATTTGGTGTTTTTCTTTCTGACTTACTTCACTTTGTATCATAGGCTCCAGTTTCATCCACCTCATACTATTAACTCATTACAAAAGAAGTTTGCAGATCTCTAATAGAAGACATATATTTTAATTAATTTGTTGTTTTTATTTCAAGTGAATTTTATAAATAAGGTCTTATAACTCATTTTCTTTTTGATTAAGTGTGGAAATGGGTACTAGTAACTGTTTTAGTGTGTTTAAGTGTCACTATTATTTTAATCATTTAGCAAAATAGGAGATAATTATCAATTTAAGCTTCTGACAGAAGAGATACTTTAAAGGCAAGAAACAAGATGACGTGGCCTTAAGAAGATGAGTAGTGGAACTCGACATTGGGTAAAAAATACAAAAGGAAACCAAAGTTTCATCATTTTCTAGATGTCTGGGCAACAAGTTAGCAAAATTGCATGTGTGTACACAGATACAGTCAGAATCAATCATAGTAAGTGCTTATACGAGTAGTTCTTAAACAAATATCACCACTTTATATAGTGCAATTTAGAGGACATTGAAGTAGATAGTTTAGGTTTGGGTTCAGTTAAAGCCAATGAGGTATATAACTTGCTATAATAAGAAAATATATTGATGTTGCATGAATGTTAACTCATATGCTTACAGTTGTTACCTGAATTATATTTATTGTTGGTCTCTAAATTGTTAGGAAATGAATTTTGTGAAATGAATTATGTAGCATGAATTATTTGCAAGATAGAAACCAATAACCTGAGAGTTTGTACTCAGGCACCTCTTGAGATACAGTTTCACTTAGGATGAGTCTGGTGCCATGGAGCATTAAGAATACTGCCTATTCCCGATGCCTTTCCAACACAACAATAACAACAACATAGACAAAAGCTCCTGAGTGTTCATTATGAGCTAGGCAACTAGTAAAAATTATACATAGATCGCCTAAGAGCTTTTGTATAAGTTATCATTGGTCAGACAGAAGACAGCTTTAATAATTGATACTGCAAGGGACAGACTATGGTTGCAGAAGTTGTTAGACTGGAAGATTATTATAACAATACAGCCAAAAGACTATTTGTTAACATTCTAGTGTTGGCCAATTCCTATTTTGGGGAGTATTTAGCCTTAAAGATGCTTTATTTTTCATGGGTGTGCTTCCCAACTGGCTCAGTGGTAAGGAGTCTGCCTGGTGTTTCAGGAGACACGGGTTGGATCCCTGGGTTGGGAAGATCCACTGGAAGAGGAAATGGCTCCAGGAACCCACTCCAGTGTTCTTGCTTAGGAAATCCCAAGGACAGAGGAACCTGGTGGGCTACAGTCCACAGGAAGGCAAAAGAGTTGGACATAACTTTGCGACTGAGCACTCAAAAATGTTAAATAGCAGTTTTCTTTTAGAGCTTTTTCTCTTAAAAGTATTGTGACAAATGAGCTTTAAAAGAGTGAATTACTTTTAACTTGTTGGCATCACTTTCCCAAACTATGCCACTCAAATTTGACCTGAGGCTCTTATGTCAATGACAATGCTGAAAGATGTTTTACAAATATAAGCACTTGTGCCAGGTATTACAGTAATGTTTCCCATAAACAGTTTATTCTCAAAAGAATTATAAAATATTGATAAAATATAAATATTTCAGATCTAGGAAAGATTAATTCCAATCATATTTTAGTATAAATACTTTTAAGATCAACTCATTCTAAATATACTTTGCCATTTATGGTTTCCCTTGAGTCAGATGTATTTCATAATGTCATAAATCCATAGGAAATTTTATGTGATTGCCTGTATTCTTATATCAAACAGGAAGGACATATTATTTTTGAAGTACTTCTCACTATGGTGCTTTTAAATAGCCATTAGTCTTCAGAATCATGGCATTTGTAGTCTGGTAGTGCAGAAAATTCACTAGGAAGTGTCCTCAAAGAAACTCAGGTCCTTTTGACATATTTGATAAACAAATGAAATACTTTTTGCTCACTCATATGGTGAAAACTTAGGGAAAAAGAGTTAAAATAAGGGCATAGTTTGGAAACACTATTAATAAATTAGCTGTCGGTGGTAGTTATGCATGTTCATTTGCTGTCATGTCCGACTCTTGGCAGCCCCATGGACTGTAGCCCACCAGGCTCCACTCTGCATGGAATTGTCCAGGCAAGAATACTGGAGTGGATTGCCATTTCCTTCTCCAGGGGATCTTCCTCAAACAGAGATGGAACCCAAGTTTCCTGAACTGTAGGCAGATTCTTTACCACTGAGCCACCAGAAAAGCCCACCTTTTAAACCTTCTAAACTTTGCTTTGTGATGTTGGGCTTCAGACTCCATCCCACTGCAGCCCCCATGTGTCAGTGAAGTGACTGTGTAAGGGTCCATCTAGAGAAGTGTTCTGGAAATCTGGAAGAAAGAAGAAGAGGTTTTGTCCTTTTTTGGTGTCATCTGGTCCTGCCTGCATGAATTCAGCAAAGGCTTGTTGTTTTGGTAGAGGCATTCAGGTCCAGGACCCAGTTTTTTCCTTTGTATTTTCCCCATAACCAGCTGTAACGTGTTACCTCAGAAGTGGAATCACCAGCCCTGCAATGGTCTGTTCGCAGGGGTCCCAGTATAGCCGCCCCCTCTCTCTGCTGGCAGCATTCCCACATTGGAGATCTTAGTGTCAGCTCCACAGAAACTCTCCTCCAAGCTTCTAGGTTCTAACGATCCAGATCTTCCCTTTGTTCACTGAATAATTTCTAGAATCAGTATCCACATGTCCCCTGGATTCCTGATTTTGCTTTGCCATTGTTGACTCACAGCTTAGTAATGAGTGCTCTGTATTCATGTTGGTTTAATAAAATAAATGGGTAGCCTCTATTTTCCTTTCTGAATTGTCATTTAAATCATCTTTAAAGAAAAACTTGGCTTTTCTTTTTAAAGTTGAAGAAATCCTTTTTAACGCTAAACAAGAATTAAAGCAGAATAAACGTCTTATTTAAGAAAGCCCCTGTCCTCATATATACTGAAATGAATTTAAAATGATGAATAAATAGAAAAAAAGCAAAATGTGACCCGAGGATGCACTTTTCATCTGCCTGTTTCTCAGTCCTTAATGTACGATTGTGTTAAGTAGTTATATATTAATATTCTGCCTTAGAAATTAAATTATGAATATACTAATTAACGTTAGTCAAATACTAAGTGACCACTATTTATTGATGCATGAATATTTTACCTTTATGTACAGAAAGACAGAAAAAAATGAAATGGTACAAGTAAAAATATAATGACAGAATGTTTTGTTTAGGAGCAATATATATATGATAAAAAACATTTAGGAAGTAAACATTTAAAAAGAAAAAAATCTCAGTAAGTCACAATGCATAAACAAAATTGTTTGTCTATCACTCTAATTGGTTTAGGAAAAGAACAGAAAAAATAATGTATTTTTATGTGATGTATTGTTTGTCAAGGTGATTAGTGCTAGGAGTATAAGGTCCGTTCAAAAAAAAATATTGGAGTATAGTTGATTCACAACGCTGTGTTAGTTTCAGCTGAATGGCAAAGTGATTCAGTTATACATACATATATCCTCTCTTTTTAAAATTATTTTTCCTTCTGAGCCATTGTAGAGTATTGAGTAGAGTTCCCTGAGCTATATAGTAGGTTCTTATTAGTTATCTATATTAGATATAATAGTGTATATGACATGTGAGTATAGTCAGTCATGTCTGACTCTTTGCAACCCCCTGGACTGTAGCCCACCAGGCTCCTCTGTCCATGGGATTTCCCAAAGAAGAATACTGGATTGGATTGCCATTTCCTACTCCAAGGGATCTTCCTGACCCAGGGATTGAGTAGCATGTGTTTTCTGCATTGGCAGGCAGATTTTTTTTATCAATGTGCCACCTGAGAAGCCCCTAGTAGTGTGTATATGTTAATCCCAATCTCCCAATCTGTCCTTTCCCCCTTATCTCCTGGTAGCCATACATTTGTTTTTCTACACCCATAACTCTACTTCTGCTTTGTAACCTTTTTTTATATTCCACCTATAAGTGATATCATATGATATTTGTCATTCTCTGTCTGATATCACTCAGTACAACAGTCTCTGGGGTCATCCATGTTGTTGCAAAGGCATTATTTTGTGGTTTTTTTTTTATGGCTGAGTAGTACTCCATTGTATATATGTACCACATCTTCTTTATCCATTCATCTGTTGATGGACATGTATGTTGTTTCTATGTCTTAGCTATTGCAAACAGAGCTGCAATGAACATTGGGGTGCGTGTGTCTTTTTGAATTATGGTTTTCTCCAGGTATATGTGTGCCTAAGAGTGGGATTGCTAGTAGATCTATTTTTAGTTTTTTGAGGAACTTCCATATTGATCTCTATAATAGTTGTACCAATTTCCATTCCCACCAACAGTATGGGAGTGTTATCTTTTATCCACACCCTCTCTGGGGAGGGAGTCTTAAGGTCTTTATATAGAAAATCATGTGGGTGGAGGCTTTTCATCTCCCAAAGATAGTGGATAAAAATTGATTCCACTCTTTCAGGTTCTGCTTAACTAGTAATTTTCAGGGAAATAATTGTTCAGACATCTCTTGGTAGAATAAAAATAAATTCCAGCATATATTTCCTCCATCTCTGTGGCTTCAGATAAATACTATATCTTTAATAGAAAAGGATGGGGGGGTGTAAAGAAGAATTTGCCATTTTTCTTATTTTTGATGATTGTACCTCTATGCTTTATTATTGTGGACAAAAATTCCATTTGATCAGTCTCATAAAAATTGGAAAGGAAATTAAGTATCTGTACTGTGGTTTAGAGTCTAAGTGATGTTTCTGTAATTCAGATCCATCTGTGATTATTTGTCACAGCAACTATAAACTTATTTCTATTTGAAGTCATTAAAGAATTGTTTAAAAAGTGAGTTAATAAGTTTTGGCCAAACTTAATTAACAACTCAACCAATTAATTAATCAAGATACTCTCTTCTCTATATTGTCCATCACATTTTCAGATGAAAAAGAATTATCTTTCTACTTCAGATGAAAATGAATTGTCTAACAATGTATGAGTCAAGTAGCTAAATTTAATCTCAGAGGAGTTTACACTTAGATTATTTATTTGTATTTTGCTTAAGAATTTTATTTTGCATAAAATTTCTATATTCACTATTGACAAAAGAAGAATTAAATTTATTCTCTTTCCTTTGAACTTGATTTTTAGCCAAGAATCACAAAATTCATGAATAAGAGTAAGCAATTGTGATTTAGGGGGAATTCATCAAAAACACTGCCTACTTCAGATAATAAAAGATTGTCTAAAAATATGTGCATCAACTAGCTAATCCAACCTAAAGCATAAAAAGCAAGAAAGTGTACGTGGCTCCATCAATTACTTTCTCTAATTGAGAAAAACCCACAAAAGTTTATAAAGGTCAAATATAATTTATTTAGTAATAATATTTTAAAGTGTAAGCATTTGGAAATGAAACATAATTTTAATGATTTTTCTATTTTATTTTAATTTCAAGTTTTCTCAGTGATTTTCAGAAAAACACCTTAACTGTTTCTCTTTAAAGCTTAAAACATTTCTTAGTTCACAAATTTCTCTCTTTGATTTTTTAAATATAAATTTGCATAAAATGTACATACCATAGTTGGCTATAAGGTATAAAATTTTAATATGCTGCCTAAAAGTACATAGATCATTGTTTAGTCCCCTTTAGCCCTTTGGGGAAGGTAAATGCCTTCCTTCCACTTTGCTCTATTTGGCTCAAATTCTAGTAGACGCCCCCTGATAATCCTACCAATAATTTCTACTGCAAACTGGGTATGTAACAATAGCTTACAACTGACAATCTTAGTCAGTTATCCTAACTGGCTTTCTGTTTGTTTCTTTCTATGAATAAAATCATCAGTCTTTCACATAAGGGTTCTGGACACTGTCCACTGCTGTGCTTTTCTGGTGGCCCAGCTGAACTTTCTTACTTGTGACATGATAAAGACAGAAAGAAGGAATATGCCTTGGATGGTTTCTCTCGGTTAAGATTGTTAGTTTTCTTCAAATTAAAAAGTGAGTAACATGTCCTTGTCTCTGATTATTCATCTTTTAATTAAAAGCATTTGGGTTAATTTTTCTCTATTTTCTTGGAATTCTTACATACAATTGAAAGTAGCTTTTGGTAAAAGTTAATTGTGTTTAATTGAGATAAATTTTGGTCAGGGATCCTGCTCTTTTTTTTTCCTCTTTAATCTTTACCTTTTTTATTTCAGGAGAGTAACAATTTGAGCAGAGCAGTATTATAACAGGCAAACACATTGAAGATATTAGAATATTTGTTTTCTGACACTTTGTTGGTGATAGTTGTACTATTAGGATAGTGTGAATTTAAGATCCAGAAAAGCAACATCGGAATTTCAGTGTTGAGAATTTCAGTTGAGAGGGAGTAGGTTAATTAAATGATCTAAAGATTGTGAAGACTAGATAATAATACACGCCAGTTGATGATTATAGCTACAGTCATTCAGTAGATGAGGAGACTCTGGACTGAAATGCAGAATGAAATCTGCATTTATCATGGCACAATGAAACTAGGATATTGGAGTGAAGCAGAGAGAAGCAGCACTGCAAAATCTAATAGGATTTTCAAGTTGAAGTGGCAAATGGCAGAAATAGGGAATTGATAAGGGAAACTATTTTGAAAACACAGGTAATAATGTGGCCATTGGAATATGTTGAGATGAGGATGAGAAAACCAGATGAGATAGCTGAGTTTAGAAATGGGATTTAGCCTCCTGCACATGTAGATGCAAGCACTTGCCATTCTCCAATTTCCTGCTAGATTTCTTTATATGCTCAAGTTTTTCAAAGACAATGACTAGAAATTTAAGAAATGAGATGCTTGCTTTTTAAGGTGTAGGTGTTTGTGTAAATGCTAACAATATAACTGATAGTTAGAGAGATTAATTCCAAAAGATTAGGAAAATATTTGAGAAACTTTTTAGACCAGTTCTATACCTCATGCCATTCATAGATGAATCCCATTTACACATTTAAGCTTCACTTAAAAATAACTACATGCCACATAATTTCAAATGGCCTTTCTCATCACAGTATGGTTATTTTTAAAATTCAATTTGCATTTGCATAATTCTAACCGACATTTAAACTGTTGGGCTTTACATTTCTCACCGAGTGTTAATTTTATCTGAAAATGATAAAGCGTATATCACCATTAAGTCAATGATCAGATATGGAAATAAATTCAGTTAAATTTCCAAACAAAATACCAGTCAGATATCAAGATAATTAAATTGAAATGTGATAGGCTTGAGCTTAAGGTATCTGTTATTTAAAATGATTTGAATACTCAACTAAACTCAAATTTACATGTATAAATGGGGCTTTTCTCATGACAAGTCCAATTTGTTATATACACAGATATATCAAATCAAAATTAGGTATACATAGTCAAGCTAATCTGAAATTTTCTAATAAAATCAATTAGTCTAGTCAATCAAAAAATTGATTTGATTTGTAATCAGAATACACATGAAGTCTGAAAAATATAATTTTATAGCATATAATGCATGCTAAGTCACATTAGTCATATCCAACTCTTTGCAACCCCATGGACTGTATTCTGTCAGATTCTTCTGTCCATGGGATTCTCCAGGCAAGAATACTGGAGTGGGTTGCCATGCCCTCCTCCAGGGGATCTTCCTGACCCAGGGAATGAACCTGAATCTCTCATGTCTCCTGCATTTGCAAGTGGGTTCTTTACTGTTAGTGCCACCTGAGAAATTCATAACATATAGTATTTGGATTTAAACATGAAAAACAAATCAATTGATGTGTTAATATTTAAAGATTTTGAAATAGGGATGAATGAATTTAACAATGTAAGGTGCTATCGATGTACTTTTTTTATTTCCCTCAAACAATGTGTGAGTAATAAATACAGTTTTAAATAACACATGATAAAAATAATTCATATTATAAAGCCCTTTGTGTTGTGATCCACCTTTCTGTGTTTCACCAACTTGTTCTGCTGTGCTTCTCAACAAGTAATGAACAAAATAAAAAAAGACAGGGACTTCCCTGGCAGTCCAAGCTCCCAATGCAGGAGGCGTGTGTTCAATCCCTGGTCAGGGAACAAAGATCCTGCATGTACTGGCTGCAGCCAAAAACAAAAAAAGACAAAAAAAGAATAGTTGAAACAATCCTAAAAAGAAAGCATCTTGATATCTGTTCTTTGAAATCCTTAAATTATCAACTCTCAGTCCAGATGTCTCTGGAATAAGGACGGCAGTGTAGGCATACTGGGAGGGTCTGCAGTGCATGTCTGAGTCACGGACTGTACTTAGACTTGGAAATTTCATTTCAGTGTTCACCAAGAGAGAACCCTGTGAGCAAGATAGACCAACAGAAAGTCAGTCTCCTCCATAAAATGATGTAACAGAGAATGTTTGTCTAATATATTAGGTTAAACTCTTTGGAACCGCATCCTCTGCTTTATTCAATCACAAATCCTTCCAATTCCATTATTTATATTATCTGGTTTTCATATAAAACAAATGAATGCAGATTTGATTGGACTTTATAATTCATATTTGATATTCCTAAAAATCACTTAAGTTTCAATTGAGAGGTGCTCAAGTAGTAATCCTCATAATTTCAATATTTAACATTTTTATAAGTACAGTATACAATGCAGTATTATTAATGATAGACACTATGCTGTACAGTAGATCTATAGGACTTATTCATCCTGCATAACTGAAATTTTGTACTTGTGACTAATACCTCCCATCTCCCCAGCTCCTGGGAACCACCATTCAATTCTGCTTCTTTGAGTTTACTATTTCATCTTTTTTTTTTTTTTTTTTTTTTGGTGACACATCATGTGGGATCTTAGTTCCCTGTGTGCTAAGTCACTTCAGTCATGTCTGATTCTTTGCGACCCTATGAACTGGAGCTTGCCAAGCTCTTCTGTCAATGGGATTCACCAGGCAAGAATACTGGAGTGGGTTGCCATGCCCTCTGCCATGGTATCCTCCCAACCCAAGTATTGAACTAGAATCTCTTATGTCTCCTGCCACCAAGCTTCCCAATCAGGAATCAAACCAGTGTGTCTTGCATTGGAAGTGCAGAGTCTTAACCACAGGACCACCAGAGAAGTCCCTGAGTTTACTATTTTAGAGTTTTCATATAAGTGGGATCACATAGAAGATCACTTTGTATGCCTGGGCTTATTTCATTTAGCATAATTTAATGTTTATAAAATGTTCAACATTGTGGTATTTCATTGTTATGTTTTTGGAATTATTTTTTCCTTCCTTAAGAAGGTGGAGAGCTTTGTTCTGACAAGAATTTGCATTACTTCCTTATTAATCTTTGTGAGGTTTCTTCTTAAGCTTTGCTAATTAGGTTGTAGAGTAACTTTCCTTGCATGTAAGTTCAGTTCAGTTCAGTTCAGTTCAGTATAGCTGCCCAGTCTTGTCCGACTCTTTGCGGCCCCATGAACCATAGCACGTCAGACTTCCCTGTCCATTACCAAATCCCAGAGTCCACCCAAACTCATGTCCATTGAGTCAGTGATGCCATCCAACCATCTCTTCCTCTGTCGTCCCCTTCTCCTCCTGCCCCCAATCCATCCCAGCATCAGGGTCTTTTCAATTGAGTTATCTCTTCGCATCAGGTGGCCAAAGTACTGGAGTTTCAGCTTCAGCATCAGTCCTTCCAATGAATATTCAGGACTGAATTCCTTTAGGATGGACTGGTTGGATCTCCTTGCAGTCCAAGGGACTCTCAAGAGTCTTCTCCAACACCATAGTTCAAAAGCATCAATTCTTCAGCGCTTAGCTTTCTTCACAGTCCAGGTCTCACATCCATACATGACTACTGGAAAAACCATAGCCTTGACTAGATGGACCTTTCTTGGCAAAGTAATGTCTCTGCTTTTGAATATGCTGTCTAGGTTGGTCATAACTTTCCTTCCAAGGAGTAAGCGTCTTTTAATTTCATGGCTGTAATCACCATCTGCAGTGATTTTGGAGCCCAGAAAAATAAAGTCAGCCACTGTTTGCACTGTTTCCCCATCTATTTGCCATGAAGTGGTGGGACCAGATGCCATGATCTTCGTTTTCTGAATGTTGAGCTTTAAGCCAACTTTTTCACTCTCCTCTTTCACTTTCATCAAGAGGCTCTTTAGTTCTTCTTCACTTTCTGCCATAAGGGTGGTGTCATCTGCATATCTGAGGTTATTGAAATCTTTCCTGGCAACCTTGATTCCAGCCCAGCATTTCTCATAATGTACTCTTCATAAAAGTTAAATAAGCAGGGTGACAATATACAGCCTTGAAGTACTCCTTTTCCTATTTGGAAAATTCATCTCTGATGTTTCCCCTAAGTATACTTGCTGATCATTTAGTGCTATTGACTCTGACTTATTGTAGCTCCAAAATATCTCCTCTCGTTACTGAACTCTGGAAATTACTGAGTCTATATTTATATAACTATTGAGCTTACTCCTTCCCCCATCCAGTTTGGTTGTGTGTTTGTGTGTGTGTGTATGTGTGTGTGTATGAATTTGTGGAGTTTCACTCTCTGCACACACAGCCTAGTAACCAGGAAACACTAAGTGGAAAAGCCTCATCAAATGTCTGGAGCTCTCTGGGTCTCATCCTGGTTTCATCAGTGAGGCCACGTTCTCTGTGGTTCTCCTAATTCTGTCTGGCATCACCTCCAGACTGAAGATGGGGACAATTACAGTGCTCACCTGATCACTTCTTTTCGCTCAAGGATCCTGTCCTTTGCTGACTTGCCCTGAAGTGTTTGAAAGCAGTTGATTCACATCTTTTGTGGATCTTTTTAGTTTTATACCATTGGCAGTTAAGTTCAGTTTTTGTTACTTCTTCATGTCTGAAAATGAAATTCCAGGTGTTATCATTTTAACTGTTTGCACATTGACAGAAAAACAGTAATCTACCCTGTATACATATTTATCATTTAAATCCTTCCATTTTCATATTGTCTGTTAATAGTATTTGCATTGTCATGGCCTATTGATTTATATGATTTTTTCTGCATATTCTTTTTCCAGATTTGGAAAATATTATATTCCTTTTTAGTTTGCTTTCAATGCCATTCATGGAGTTTTGTCCTGTTTCATACGCATAGCTTTAAAAAATTTATTTATTCAAATTGATAAGTTTTTCCTTTAAGGTTTACCTTTTGAAATTCTTTTGTAAATCTTACTATAGATTCATTATATATAAATATAACTCTTTTAAATTTCATATTTAAATGTTCAATTTATGTTATTTATTTTGGGGCATAACAAATGAGATTGATAAAGCCAACTATCCATTTATGATCCATGTTTCTCACCCTCTATTTTCCACCAGGAATTTTGTATTACACCCAGGTTTTCCATCAGGTTGAATTATGTGACTACTCCTCATCAATGGAATATGAGTCAAAATACTGCATCATTCTTGCAAGCCACAGTTTTGGGGGTTTTACTTTCACTCTTCTCTATTTATTTGCTGATATAAAAATCTTCAAAGTCCTTGTGTGTAGCAGAGATTAGGATAGAACCAGGAAGAAAGCTGCTCTCTGATGAGGAAATACTGTATGAGCTATTACATAGGTCATTATACTTTTATTGTATGTTTATTATAGCAGTTAGCAAAGCTAATAATGAGATTAATTAAAATGAGGTTATCATTATATTTTTCCAAACAATTAATCACTTGTTTCAATATCATTTATTGAATGATTCATCCATCCACTTAAGTAATAATGAGTTTATCATTTTTTCAATTAACTACTTGTCACATAACAATTATTGAATGATTCATCTATCCCTTATTTTGAAATACCACCTTTCTACATAATATATTGTATTTCCTAACAGAGTTTATCTCATTAAATTTTTATATATTCTATTTGTCTATCAGTTTCTATGTCAGATACACACTGTATTTAGCACCATGATTACTAATGACCTTGAATACTTGTTAGGAAAAATTTAAGAGTTAAAACTTCTTCTGGGATATTCTTATTCCTCTATTCTTCTAATGGTCTAAGAATTTTTAGCAATTAAAAACAGTATATATCAATTGAAATTGTGTTCATAAATTAATTGAGTATATTTTTTTTTCTTTCAAATACTGTATTTCTTTCCAGGAATATATTATGTTTTGTACTTATTTAGGTCTCTTTTTAATTCCCTTAGTGGCACACCCTCATTTCTAAAACCTCTGCAAAAGAATTGCAGATGACAACCCTGAGATTTAGAAAGAACACAGAGAGTGATATTAATGGCAGAGTAAGAATGAACTTGTTTTTCATTAGAGTCTTTGTTGAGGTTAACACAACTGAACAAAGAGTATCAGACCTCACATGTCTGTTGGGCACATGCTGTCTTCATAAGTTCACACTCCTGTGCTTTGTGGGAGTAGATTGGAAGTAATTCCTGGATCAGTGGGGGTAATTGGTCTTGATGCCTTCCATGTGGACAGAAACCAAAATGCCTTGTTTCCATTTTGCTGGTAATATTTATTCAGTGATTTTTATCATAACAAAAGGTGTTGGTATAAAGCATTAGAATCCTTGATTTTAGTTATACTCACTCATTGTACTCTATCCAAGGGTATTGTCCTTGACTTTTCTTTCCTTTCCAATATTAAAGTTGCATTCCTTTCAGCTCAAACCTTATATATTCTCAAATTTTATGTGTCAAATATTGGCCCAAAATATTAAGGATGTGAAATGTTTCTATATTTGTTATTATCATATTTATAATTTAGGCTAATAATTTTAGTTATCTCTTCTCCACTGATAACTAGAATATGTTCTCTTTTTAGTTATTGAATGTAGAATCATAATTTTATTATACTGGTAAAAAGAAAGATGATTCTAGTGAAGAAAATTTTATTATCTTCCTCTTGACCACAAAGGACTCTATTTTTACAGTTTCCCATGCAACTTTGAACTCTGTGTCTGGGTCCAAACAATACAAGGATGGACTGAGATAAAGTAGCTCATTTCTAGGTGTGGTGTAAAGACAATATGGCAATCATCCATTCCTGCTGTGCTCTGCCACATGAACTTGAATATCACTTACTATAGCTGCCATTGCTACAAAATAGAGGAAGGTAGCCTTCCCCTCATTTTTGTAAACAGAAGTAAACCTTAACCTTATATATATATATATATATATTTTCCTTTATTTGCTATGCTTAGAGATTCCTACAATTTCAGACTAGTGATTCACTTAGAAAGACTCTTGTGTTTAGAAAAGCCCGAATTATTTACTGTATTATTTTTGCCACTCTTTAAATTTTTGTTATTTATTTATTGAAGTTTATGTTTTTAAATTGTATGCAATTTTTAAAGGTTACTTTCATTTGCAGTTACTGTAAAATGTTGGCTCCATCCTCTGTGTTGTACAGGATATCCTTGTCTGTCTTACACTCAGTGTTTGTAGCTCCCACCTTACCAACCCTTGCATTGCTTCATCCCAATAGTAACCAATGATTTGTTATCTGCATCCGTGAGCCTGCTTCATTTTTATTATGTTTACTAGTTTATTGTATTTTTCAGATTCCACATACTAATTTTTAAAATAATTTGACACAATTTTAAAAGATTTTATGTACAAAATATTTGAAACTTCATTGGAAACAATGACTTACCTAATGTTTAAAAATATCTTTCATGTACCAACTCTGGTATTTTTAAAATAACATTTTCCCATCTCTAATAGAGGTCTACATCAGAACGTGTTATTAGAAGTTTTATCTCAGGACCAGTGTTGCATAAAGTGCCCTTCAGTTATGCATTTTTGCATCAGTATCTCCTCTCATCAATTATGTGTTCCACTCCTCTAAGTTAAGCTTGGCATTGACCTAGAAATATTTATCTTTAGATAACTTTCCTGTTGATAACTTTCAGGTAGTTTCTAGTGAAAATGTTGATAAAGACAATATCTTGCCATGTGTAGCCTCCAAATGTTATAGCCTCATTTTGGGGCAGCATAAATGAAAATACATTTATTTTGCTATATATAGTTACTCATCAAATGTTTCAAAAAATTTTGAATGTTAAATATTCTGAAATATTCCATTTTTACTTAATTTTCTATATTGTAATTTAGGTAAAAAAAAAAACTCAGGACATAATTTTCTTAATAGCTTTGTTCCTAGTGGATAATGTCTCATTTCATTGCAAAAAAGATTCATACATGAGACAGGGAGGTCGAGTTAGTGACGTGAAGATTTATTTAAGTGATAGAGCACTCTCAAGGGGAGAGCATGCAATCTCAGGTGAGTAGCTGCCCTGAGGAATTTTTTTGGCGAGCTGGTTAAGTGGGGTAAAGAAATCACCCTACATCACCCCAGATTCACTGTAGACTGTCACTGGCTGAAATTAAAAGACATTTGCTCCTTGGAAGGAAAGCTATGATAAACGTAGACAGCATATTAAAAAGTAGAGATGTCACTTTGTCAACAAAAGTCCATAGAGTCAAAGCTATGGTTTTTCCAGTAGCCAGGTACAGATGTAAGAGTTGGACCATGAAGAAGGCTGAATACCAAAGAACTGATGCTTTTGAACTGAGGTGATGGAGAAAACTCTTGAGAGTTCCTTGGACTGCAAGGAGATCAAACCAGTCTATCCAAATGGAAATCAACCCTGAATATTCATTAGAAGGACTCATGCTGAAGCTAAAGCTCCAATACTGATCATCTGATGCGAAGAGTCAACTCATTAGAAAAGACCTTGATGCTGGGAAAGATCGAGAGCAGGAGGAAAAGGGGGAGACAGAGGAAAAAATGGTTGGATAGCATCACTGACTCAAAGGTTATGAGTTTGAGCAAACTCTAGGAGATAGTGAAGGACAAGGAAGCCTGGCATGCTGCAGTCAGACACAACTTAACAACTGAACAACAACAAGAAATGAGTTTATTAAAAAAAAAAAAAACTAATTGAGACAAGAAGTGCAGGGAAATCTCTTACTTTATTTTCAAGAGGAAGAATAAAGTCTTTCCCTTTAAATTTTTATTTCTCCTTTTGTTACAGCAGGCAGGTAGGTAGATATGAGAGGAGAATGGGGTCAGGGACCAGGTGGCAGAATGTCAGGCATCTTGTAAACAGTGAGTGTCCATAGGCAGACAAAGGAAAGCAGGAACCTTCAGAATGACAGGAAATCATACTTTTTGGATGATAAGTATCCTATAAGCAGACAAAGAAAGGTGGGGAAAGGCAGCAATCTCCTGAATCCAAAAAGCCTTTTCTTCATTGTGCTATCATTACAATAAATTTAACTTTAGAGATGAGAAATATCCATCACGTACAGATGCCATGACACTAATGATCTAAGCTTAATAGGGACAGAAATCCCTTCTCCCCTGGGGAAAATGGAGCCAGGAAGAAAACCAGGGAAGACAACCCCCAAACCCTTCCTTCCCCAGGGAATATTCCACCCCTTTACATATGTTCCTCATAACTGGCTTGCCAAAGAAACCCAGGGCAACAGCTCCCATGTCCCATATCTCAATCCATAAATTACACCTGGTGCAAAGTTAAACATCAGCTGTCCTGTGAAGGATACCCTTTTACTCAAACTATATTCCTTCATCTTTTCAGATTAATTTTCTTTTGATAGAGAAAATACTCCAATACCCTCCTAAGAATGGATTATAGGAAGTAAACAATACCATGAGTATTTTCAATGTCATTTATATTCATACTTGATTTTTAATTTGAGTGTAGGGTTTGAAAGTGAAAGTGAAGTCGCTCAGTTGTGTCTGACTCTTTGCAACCCCGTGGACCGTAGCCTACCAGGCTCCTCTGTCCATGGGATTTTCCAGGCAAAAGTACTGGAGTGGGTTGTCATTTCCTTATCCAGGGGATCTTCCTGACCCAGGGATCTAACCTGGGTCTGCCCCATTGCAGACAGACGCTTTACCATCTGAGCCACCAGGGCTTCGTATAGGGTTTAAAATTATATATTTTTCTTTTCTTCGAACATTGATGCATTGAGTCAGGAGTAGATGGGCCCCCTCCAAAGGGAAACCAATTGGAGATTCATTCCCTGTGGACTGAAACTCCAAGAGGAGAACAGCAGGACAATAAGGGAAAAGGCTGAGCCCTGCCCACAGCACATTTCTCATTCCCAAAATCAGGAGACCTCCCCAACCACCCATGGGCAGAAAGGCTCCTTGCAGATCAAATGGGGCACAATGTCAAGAGATGCTCTACCCATATGCTTTTTCAATAGAATCCGTCTTGACTAAGAGATGCGTGTGTACACAGGAAAGGATCCTGAGGTACACTAAATATGGATTGTGAACCAGGCAAATCAAAATGATTGACCAAAGGAAAAGCAGAAGGAATGTCCCCATAAAAGTGATGTAAACTGCCATTAACCCTCAGCTCTGGGACTCTCTCAAGAATATGGCCTTGTGTCTGTTCACACATATTGTACTCTCTTTCCTCTTAATAAATACTTCACTTGCTTCACTACTTTCTGTCTTTGTGGAAATACTTTTCTGCAAAGCTGAAGAGTCAGGGCCCTTGTCACTGACCACTGGTCTAGTGGCTAGGATCTGATGCTTTCATCACTATGACCCAGCCCAATTTTCTGGTGAGAAAACCCAAGCCCCGTTCCAAGCTGTTGCCGGCTGAGGCCACCTGAAACCAGCATTATTTCACTGATGCAGGTTTAATTATTTCTTTTAAGAAGTCAAATGCCTCTTGGGTTTCTGAACATTTGCTTATGAGACTTTTTTTTCTTCCTTTCCAGATGCTATGGTAATGGGTCTCTTTCCCAGAGTTCTGAATTTTGACAGTAATGTGCTTTGGTGGGAATTTCTTTTCATCCATTGCTCTAGGCATTGTGTAGGGCTCTCAATTTGGTGTTTCAAGTTTATCAGTTCTATGAGCTATTCTGGATGAAATATTTGATACTTTACTTCTCCATTTTATCTTTTATCACTGGTACAAAAGTTCAGAAATTGGAATTTTCTGAAATTATTTCCTTATTCCATAACTAAATTCTCCTTTGCTCAGTTGTTTGGCGTATAAGAGAATCTGAAAGTGAAGTGAAGCCTCTCAGTTGTGTCCGACTCTTTGTGACCCTGTGGACTGTATCCATGGGATTTTCCAGGCAAGGTTACTGGAGTGGGTTGCCATTTCCATCTGAGAATAATCCTTAACTTTATTTCTACCATTGGAGCTTTCATTTATGAAATCTTTATGTACCTTTCTCTGTAGCTGTGTCTATATTTCCAAAGCGTCTTTCTTTGTGGTTTCCTATTAAAGATTCTTTCTTTCCCATGTGTAAAATGTCCTCTCTGAGGCTATTACTCACAGATACCTGGAGATGTTATACTTTTTCTGTCCTGTCCTGTTTCTTCTGGTTTCTGTGAATTTCTTTCTTTTTTTTTTTTTTTCTTTCTTTTTCCTAATTGTCATTTGGCTTCTGTTTTCTGGTGAGTAACTATTCTCAAAGTTCTGATAAGTCTTAGCAATTCGATCACATGTAGTTGTGGGGAATAAAAAGTTGAATGACTGTTCCCTGGCTCTGGTTGTGTGCATGTTAAGTCTCTTCAGATGTGTCTCATTCTTTGAGACCCTTTGGACTGTGGCCTGCCAGGCTCCTCTGTCCATGGGATTTCCCAGGCTAGAATACTGGAGTGAGTTGCCATGCCTGCCTCCCAGGGATCGTCTCAACCCAGGGATCGAACCTGCATCTCTTGGGTCTCCTATATTAGCAAGCAGGCTCTTTACCACTAGTGCCACCTCAGAGGCCCGTAGTTCTGTTTAAAACATAACCAACTAATGAGCTTCTATCCACACTGATGTGTCTAGTCTGTGTACTTGGGCAATGCTACCTAAGAAGGTCTGTCTATTTCAGGTACTCACACTTCCCCTGAAGGAATTCTCCAGTGCCCCACTTTGGAAGGATGAATTCTAGTTGTCATTTTTGTCAGAGCTAATTAGAGATGAAAGGGGCTGCCCTCACTTCAGGATAGAGCATCTCATTCAACTAACATCCTTTTGTCAGTATGACCCCTTCATCATGCTGGTATCAGACTCTCAGGCTCCCTGGTTGGTACAACCCCTCCAGAGGATAAATCAAAGCTAACGCTTTGGCAAAATAGACACTTGCTCTCATTTTTGCTGAGGGAGAGGGGTGTGAAGCAACTCTGAAAATATAAACCCATTTAAATATACTTTCAAATATTGTTTTGATCTGTAGATTATATTCAGTTTCTGCTTTCAGTGGTAGTCGGTGCCCTCGAGGCTGAGTTGTGTGGGGACTTTGTGACATAAATTCATCTGCTTCAGCCTAAGCCAGGAGAGGAGTAAAGACCCTTTTTATCAACAACATCTTGTCCATTTTCTGTCTCTTTCAAATTTTGCTGCTGATGCTTATTCTTCCATTTCCATTGTCTGCATGTATTCATTACATATTTCTTTATAATTATAGTGGGGTTCTGTGGGAGGCAGATTGTTTTTTATTATCTTGTGTGTTAACTAGAAGTACATAAACTCCTTCAAAAGAATTGTTAGGAAAGTAAAATAAAAGAAACTGCAAATGTTGGAAATGCACTTAGAACACAGAGAACTGCCTTTTAATATGTATATATATATTTTTTTCCCTTTAGCCCCTGGAATTATATATTTCCTTAAAGAAATCACTGGGTCTATGATATTAGATATTCCACAGTCAATTGAGAATTCTCTAATTTGTGTTTGTTGTGTACATTACAGTAAAAATAAATTCAAAATATATAATATATAATTATCAATCAAATGTGGGAATTTTAGTAAGTTACTCTTGTCTTTTTGTGCTCCTGTGGATTTGAACCCAGAATGTTCACAAAAGGAATTCTGAAGATGATGACCTTGTGATGTCCAAAAAAGGTTTATAATTGTGACCCAAGCATTAAGTAAAAACAAATGTTTTATTTGAAAAGCATCTCACTTTTATTATTTCTTATTTATAATGTAAAGGCATCTATGCATGTTGACTTCATTTTTTTTGTAAGGAAAGTGTATCTTTGACATAACCCTCATCTAGTTTTTCTACCTATGTGCTATTTGTTAAAACTCGTTGATGATTTAATTTCTCTTAGAAATTAAATTTAATTAAATCTGTAGGTAGGATAACTGATATCTGATATGGTTAGGGTGAGTAATCAAGAGGTGTACAATTTTTACAATTTGGAAATGATGATAGTACCTGTACTATACTAAGTATATAGTGAAAATAAGAAGTGAAACTGTATTGTTATTACTACTAAACAATGCAAAATGATTTTTACACATCTGATTCAATGTGATTCACCTGGAATAGGCTCACTATGACAGTGATTCTTATCTGTGCATTTATAATTTGATACATCATCTCTTTTCTTCTTAGATGGTCTGAAAAGTGTATTTACAAGTATTACTGACCTAAATGGAATTGTTTAGTTCAGACCTGGAGAACGTTAAATATGCTACAGTTTGAAAATATACTATTTTTAATTGTTTTAATCCTAAAATTGCAAACTACCAAAAGCAGTTTTCCAATTAATTTAATATTTTCTAAAAGAGTTTCTCTCAATCATGGTGAATTTCAAGCTAATTCAATTATAATTATGTAAAGAATTTCACAAATTTTCATTGTGTGTGAACAACCAAACGACACCATTTTTAATTTATAGATGATTCCAAAAAAAATTGTATATTATGCCTGAAAAGTGTTAGAAACTGATCATAGAACTCATGAGTTAATTTTCAGTTGAGGGTCCAGATCCCACAAGTAATTACACTTGTCTGAGCAGGTGCTTACTCTCACCTTCCACATCCAAATCAAGTGTAGACAACATCGAATTACCTGAGAAATTTCAATCTACTTGCTAAACTTAATAAACGATTTTCTCATTACACTTACCTATATAAGTATGCTCTTATTTTTACATGTTAACAATGTTTTATCTGGGAAGAAAAATAAATTGATTTATAAAGATTTGGAGAGGAAGAGTTGTAAAGGAAAAGTTCATTTTGGTTTTGCAAATATTATTTTTTAAAATGCAGAGCATGTTACATTTAAGAAAAGCACCATTTCAAAGTATGTTTTACAAAATTTTATTTTAAGCTTGACAGATTTAAATTATGGGTTAATTTTTTGCAACTTTATTTAAAATTATACATGGTTGTCCATTCTGGGTCAGAGAAGGAAAGGGTTAATATTAGAGTGAAGTATATTTTGGTCTTTATATTTACCCTGTAATATATGTCATTTAATCATCATAAAATTCCTATCAAATATTTCTTTTCACATATAGGCAAATAGAATTACAGAAAATTTTCTAAGTTGATTCATGTTTTTCAGCCAATATTTGGTCCTAAAAATATTTGTTTCCAAAGCCTGGCTTCCCTATATTTCTATAGGCTGCCATGTATACTTAAAGCATAAAAATGGCAGATAATACAATCCCCCCCAAATATATTTAGTTCCCATTGCTAATAAACCATTTTTTAAATAAAAGAAGATATAATCTGTTCTTTTTTCCAATTATTCAGCAGCATTGCTGAGATATTATTTTTGGCCTGGCAGTCTTCTAGGTGCTGCTGTTACAATAATATAAGATGAGAGGAGTGGATATGGAGGTCTCATTTGAGTAATCAGAAGCTGATAATTGAGCTAAGAACTAAATAATGAATATAATATATATATATATATATATATATATATATATATATATATATATATTTATATATGTAAAATCCAAACTAGATCAAGTTCATGTGAAAATCTGGTGGTTACACTTCAGATAGAAGGACTTTCAAAAAAAAAAAAAAAAAAGAAGGACTTTCAATGTACAGATCTTAAGGTGAAAACCAGCTGGGGTGGTAGAAGCAAAAATAACCAGAAAATCACTGTGGCTGGATTGTAGGGAAATGAGACAGATAAAAGTTGTTTTTCAGTATCAAAGCCTTTGTTTATTCAAATTTACTTTACAAATTACTTTTTTTTTTATCATTTTAGGTAATTTCAGTTAAAATTTTTGCAGAAACTCTCATCACATAAATGATTCGAATAAAGCTATGTGATTAAACTAAGTCAAATTAACATGTGAGTAAATGACAGCTACCTAATTTTTGTAGAAATATTTGCGTATTACATGAAGATTTTTATGAATTCATATGTAGCTATAATTTTGAAAAATAAACATATTCTGAATTCACAAATTCTGAACAAGATGAGCAGAGATATTTTGAAAGAAAGATTGGTCTCAAAGTTAGTTAATTCTTCTTTTTAGAGCTTTGTCCCTTTTTGACACATTGAGAAACAGATTTGGGAGTTACATATAACTACATTATCATTGTACCTTATTAAATGTTGAATCACACAAATAATTTAAACTTAAATGCTTATTTATAAGTGGTTGTTAATACTCTCAAATCTACTCTCTAATTATATAGTCTTTACTATCCAGACTGAGCCCCTTAAATTATCTTCAATTACTTTCCTTTCCTTTCAACTCAATATCAACTCCCACTGTTTGTTCATCATGGTCTGTGTAAACTATCTAAATTTTCCATGAAGATGGCTACTACTTTAATTTTATCATTTCTTTTTACTGCTGTGGTCTGGAATATTATAATAGATTTATAATTGGTCAGGTTCTTCTTGTTAACCTTTCTCTACTTTATAATTTTCAATTCAACATTTATGAATTTCTAAAGTATAAATCTAATTTCATCACTACATTACCAAAAGTTCTTCAATACCTTCATCCTGCATTTTTGAGAAATTCCAAATTTGTTAGCATAATGTAAGAAGTTATTTTGTTGTGTGACATGTGTTAAATTTACTTTTATAAACTCAGCTCAGAAAAATCTCTCTCTGTCACCATTCATACTGTTTCTGAAGTTATATGGTATGCTTGAAATATTTAAAACATAAGACATCATAAGTTGTCTTAATTTTTAAATGTTTTACAGTTACATAGATCCCTTGTTCTGTCTCTCACTCTCCTTCTGTCTCTAATTCCTAATGTAGTTTATGCTGCAACAATTACACACACACACACACACACAAATCCTGAAAGAAATACTCAATTTTGTATCCATGGATTTACTGTGATAAAAAGCCTAGCCAAGGTATGTGTTATGTTTCCTCACATTTACCTAGCTCAAACAGATTGGCAATCTGTCCATTTATTCAAATCTCTGCAGTTGATTAAAGAAACTGAGTGAGTCAAACACCCCTTTCCATTTAACAGTATTGAATGAGAGAGAATAAAGACACTCTTTCCACCAACACAAAAATATACATCATTAGTGTTTCATCAGGAAGTACTTTGTATCATTCACAAATTAGCTTAACCTTAAGTGCTTTGATTGAACATATACTTATTTTATGGGCTTCCCTGGTGGCTCAGACAGTAAAGAATCTTGCCCGCAATGCAGACCCGTGTTCAATCTTTAGGTCAGGAAGATTCCCCTGGAGAAGGGAACGGCACTCCACTCCAGTATCCTTGCCTGGAGAATCCCATGGACAGAGGAGCCTGATGAGTTACAGTCCGTGGGGTCACAAAGAGTTGGACATAACTGAGTTACTAACACACACACATCCTTATTTTGGTTGTGTCTTGATAAAGTCTCCCTGCCACCTCTATAATCTTTACTGGTAGGATTGTTGATATAAGTTGGTGGACCTCAAAGTCTTAGGCTCCTAAGTTACTTTATTTTTTTTTCCCTTAAGCCACCCAAGCTATCAAATACTTGACTAGCTTTTCCTTCTTTAGTAATTCATCTAGCAATTTTCTTGGCTTTTGCTGCTGCTGCTGCTAAGTCGCTTCAGCCGTGTGTCCGACTCTGTGCGACCCCATAGACGGCAGCCCACCAGGCTCCCCTGTCCTTGGGATTCTCCAGGCAAGAACACTGGAGTGGGTTGCCATTTCCGTCTCCAATGCATGAAAGTGAAAAGTGAAAGTGAAGTCGCTTAGTCGTGTCCGACTCTTAGAGACCCCATGGACCGCAGCCCACCAGGCTCCTCCGTCTTGGCTCTTAAACAATATCAAATTCCTACGATATACTTTTCCTTCAATCAGTAGTCACAGTTCTTGAAAGCCTTGGAACCACATTGGCCTGGTTTATTGCCTGCTCTCTGAGATTCTTCATTTCCTGTTTACTCATCTTTCCTTCTCTCAAAAGGGCCAGCATTTAGATTATAGAAACAAAGTCTATTTCAATTTTACTATACAAATAAATGCAGCAAAAACATAAGTTGGAGTATTGAAAAAACTCTTGAGTTTTCAAAGGGTATACTTAGGTTAAGAATCCTGTAAAGAAGAAGAAAGGAAGCACAAATACAGGTCAGCAAAGTCTAGGTGTACTTTACAAGAAATTCCATTAGTAGGACCATATACACTTTATCTTTGGAGAAGATAAAGTGTAAGATAAAGTGTAAGAGATTTTACTCAGAGAATCAAAATCTGAGTTTACCTAGTAACCTTTTATAACCCACTGGCCACAGAGTCAAAAATAGGCTTGTAACTGGCAAACCAGTACAAGTCATTGATCCATACATTTTCAATAAGTAATGGAGATAAGCTTGTTCAAAGTAATGTAGGGAATGATTTAGAGATCCTAGAATTCTCTGACCTGTATTTGTGCTTCCTTTCTTCTTCTGTACAAGATTCTTAACCTAAGTATACCCTTTGAAAACTCAAGAGTTTTTTCAATATTCCAACTTATGTTTTTGCTGCATTTATCAAGATTTCTGGGAGAAATATCAATAACCTCAGATACGCAGATGACACCACCCTTATGGCAGAAAGTGAAGAGGAACTAAAAAGCTTCTTGATGAAAGTGAAAGTGGAGAGTGAAAAAGTTGGCTTAAAGCTCAATATTCAGAAAACGAAGATCATGTCATCTGGTCCCATCACTTCATGGGAAATAGATGGGGAAACAGAGGAAACAGTGGCTGAACTTATTTTTTGGGCTTCAAAATCACTACAGATGGTGATTGCAGCCATGAAATTAAAAGATGCTTACTCCTTGGAAGGAAAGTTATGACCAACCTAGATAACATATTGAAAAGCACAGACATTACTTTGCCAAGAAAGGTCCATCTAGTCAAGGCTATGGTTTTTCCAGTGGTCATGTATGGATGTGAGAGTTGGACTATGAAGAAAGCTGAGTGCCAAAGAATTGATGCTTTTGAACTGTGGTGTTGGAGAAGACTCTTGAGAGTCCCCTGGACTGCAAGGAGATCCAACCAGTCCATTCTGAAGGAGATCAGCCCTGGTATTTCTTTGGAAGGAAAAATGCTCAAGCTGAAACTCCAGTACTTTGGCCACCTCATGCGAAGAGTTGACTCATTGGAAAAGACTCTGATGCTGGGAAGGATTGGGGGCAAGAGGAGAAGGGGACAACAAAGGATGAGATGGCTGGATGGCATCGCTGACTCAATGGACATGAGTCTGAGTGAACTCCGGGAGTTGGTGATGGACTGGGAGGCCTGGCATGCTGCGATTCATGGGGTCGCAAAGAGTCCGACACAACTGAGCAACTGAACTGAACTGAGAGAGTACTTTTCATCCTTCTTCTGTCCAAGGGTTGACACCAGAGCTCTGGGCATTTCTGAAGATAAGCATAGAGCTACCATGAGTCTACTCACAAGTTGATGCTATCCTTTCACACAGTTTTGTTGTTTAGTCACTAAGTCACGTCTGACTCTTTTGCCACCCCATGGATGGTAGCTCACCAGGCTCCTCTGTCCATGGGATTTCACAGGCAAGAATGCTGGGGTGGGTTGTCATTTCCTTCTCCAGGGGATATTCCAAAGCATGGGACTGAACCCACATCTGCATTGGCAGGGGGGTTCTTTATCACTAAGCCACCTGAGAAGCCCTGTTACACACATTAGCACAATACAATTTCCAGCAATTTCTTAGATTAATGCTTCTTGATTTGCTGGGGATCTGGTTTTGATTTTTATGTTATTTCAATGTTTGATCTAGTTTTAGGGGCTTCCCTGGTGGCTCAGCTGGTAAAGAATCCACCTGCAATGTGGGAGACCTGGATTCAATCTTTGTATTGGGAAAACCTCCTGGAAAGGGAATGGCTACCCACTCCAGTATTCTGGCCAGGATAATTCCATGGACTGAGGAGAATTCCATAGAGTCTCAAAGAGTTGGACATGACAGAGCAACTTTCACTTCACACATATTTTATTTGCCCCATGTCTTCCTTCTCTCCCCACCTCAAACTGTAGCTAAGCTTGAGTGTCTTTGTTTCCTTTTGAGCTCCTACTAGATGCAGAGTCAATACTAGATATTGGGAGGATTAGTAAATGTCTACCCAGTTATAATATTATGTATTTCTAAATTACTTCCCTGAGTAGTAATTTTGAGGAAAGAGAACTACTGTCTGGGATAAGTAGAGTGTAAGAAGACTTGTTAAAACCTATTTTCTGTACTAATTAGATATGAATTTATATTATGAAGCTCTAATGAAAATAGTACAATGGAAGGCTGAAGTTGTTAACTCCAGCCAGTTCTTCAAATAAATGTTTTGAGACATTTTAATGGCAGGATGTCAATAAATTAAAATGTAGACAAGGGAGGATGAAACCTATCAATCTAAAGCAAAAACATGTGAACAGTGAGCATCATTGTCCTGTTGTCTGGCTGGCACTCTTCTTGGTGGTGGTTTAGTTGCTAAGTCGTGTCCGACTCTTGCGACCCCATGGACTGTAGCTTGCCAGCCTCCTCTGTGCATGGGGATTCTCTAGGCAAGAATACTGGAGTGGGTTGCCATTCCTTCTCCAGGGGATCTTCCCAACCCAGGGAATCGAACCCCAGTCTCCTGCATTGCAGGCAGATTCTTTACCAACCGAGCTATGAGGGAAGCTTCTTACCGCTTTTTAATTTACTGAATCATTGCAACATCCCAGTGAGAGAGCTAATTCTTAGGTAGGTTGATAAGGAGTCTGGAGCCTTGAAGGAGAAAGGGACAAACTTTTTTTTTTCTACATTCTTTCATCTTAGTCACAAAAGACATTATTTTCATTATGCCCAGAGCTAATGATTACACAACAAAACAATTCATCTTACCCAAGGGTATGTTTTCCCTTAAACTCTGTACTAGTGATTATATAATAATGTATCCTACTTGATGACATGTTTCTCCTTCTTAAGAACCTTCTGACTAATCCTGTTATCTTAAAATGTATGTTGTTGGAGTGGACTTGGTAAGACCTTTACAACCTTGAGATACTCTTTTAATCTATTTTTAGTAACCAGTTGACAAAATATATAGATCCTTTGTTAAGACTAGTGAAGGGGCACTCTCTGCTCCACTTCTAATGTCTATGTCAGGAGCTTTCTCTAGCCCTCTTTCACTGTAATAAAACTTTTGCAAAAGGCAGCTCTGAGTGACTGAAACTGTTTCTGGTACAGAAACGAAATTCTCACGAATCCGACATTGTTCACCATAGACTGTCACTTATTAAGTAGATATTATCTATCAGTCCGGGTTACAGAGGCAGAAACTGAGATACAGACTCCACAGTTATTACACAGTAGGCCTGAGATATAATCAAGGTCATCATCAGGCTCTACTTGTCTGCCTTCTTAACCACAAGACAACAGTTCCTCTCATAGTCAGAGCTGATGGTGAGGATGAATGCGAGTAAAAGTGGAGATGCATTTTGTCAGAATTAGTTTTGTAAAGCCCGTTTTTTTTTTTGTTTGTTTTTTAAGACATATAACTGAAAGGTACAAGTTACTACTTGGAAATTTAATGTCAGTAATCGATAACTTAATCACTGGTATTCAACCCATCTTGAAATTTAGAATCTTATTTTGAATTAAAAAAAATATATAAATACCCATGTTTACACACTTAAAAAGATCTGATGAATCTGATGAATAGCCTTAGATTAGATTGACTTATTAAAAGACATTTATCTGAGACTCCAATACAGAGCAGAGCTGAAACAAACTTGCAAACAATCATCAGACATCACTTTTGTCTTTGTAAAAAGCAAGATTAAATTTGTTCTGAAGCAATTTTCTACTAAATAAAGCGTTTGAACCTTACTATATGGAGTCAGGGGCTTCCCAGGTGGCACAGTGGTAAAGAATCCACTTGCCAAAGAATCCACTTGCCAGTGCAGGAGACACAGGAGATATACGTTCAATCCCTGAGTTGGGAAGATCCCCTGGAGAAGAAATAGCAATGCACTCCAGTATTCTTGCCTGAAAAATCCCATGGACAGAGGAGTCACCAGGCTAGAGCCCTTGGAGTCACAAAGAGTCAGATGTGACTGATCACGCACAGACACACACACACTTGTGGACTTAACAGAATTTAATATGATTTTCATATATGCTAAAATTTCTTGGTTTTTACACGTATTTAACATGACTTTTGGGGGACCTTAATTTATGTTGTTTGTGGTGGTGGTGGTTTATTCGATAAGTCATGTCTGACTGATCAACTTAAAATTGTTGAGATTTTTGGATACTTAAAGTTTAGAAAAGGATGCACATTGTTCCACAATCTTTGCATTCACAATATACTTACATTTTCAATGCTTTTAATAGTTAAATAATTGTGTCATTTAAAATATTTGGGGCTTATCCTTTTGTTATTTATAGCATCTTCAAATTATTTTCTAGTTACTACAAAGAACCTAAATGTTGATACTTTTTATATGTGCAAATAAGTGTGAAAGTGAAAGTTTGTCACTCAGTCTTGTCTGACTCTTTGTTACCCCGTGAACTGTAGCCTGCCAGGTTCCTTTGTCCATGGAATTCTCCAGGCAAGATTACTGGAGTGGGTAGACATTCCTTTCTCCATGGGATCTTCCTGACCCAGGGATTAAACACAGATCTCCAACATTGTAGGTATATTCTTAACTGTCTGAGCCACAACTTAGCACAGCACACACAAGTTGTTATAAATAAAATATTTGTTAAAATAAATTACTTGTCTTCAGAAAGGTATGACAAGCTAGCTACAATGTTAGTATATCCATAGCATGTGGTTTTTTGACAGTCAAATATTAATACATATTAATTTCAGATAAGCACATTGCTTCCTCCAGAATATATGATAAAGTGAGAAGTTGTATTGTTACATAGTTTTATAGGGAAATACTCCCTGAATTGTATACTTGTCTGCATCACAAGAGAAATAGTTATGAGCTAAATCATGTTTTCTTACTTGTGTATTATTTTTGACTCTGGTGAAAAATTTTTATAACTTCATAGAATTCTAAGTTAATCACTATTAGCAAAAAGAGTGAATCTAGAAAATCTAATCTAAAGATAGCATTTACTTTCAAAGGGGAAAACTTTAAAAATAGAAGTAAATAATTTACTTTAGGTACATAAATTAAAAAAAAAATCTTAATAACTTCATTGATTAATAAACTAGGACATTTTCTGTTGAAAGTGATAGAGCATCAGACAAATTAACTGCAATAAAGCAGAGTATATCGAGTCTAATAAGAAGAAAAATTTAAGAATAGCATTACTTAGCTCTAGGGTCCAAATGGTATTAGGATTTTGTTACTTTCCCTCACTTTCCTGTCTCCTTGTGCTGAGTTCATTTCCCAATGCCATGTGCTAAAAAGATGATACTGTTACTTCAGGGATCTTATGCATTCGAACTTTAAATCCAGCAATTACAAGTTTGAGTATTTTCCCAAACACTCTATTAAACCTTTCAGATACATTATTTAGTTTAAGTCTAAGTTACATGTTTTTCTCCTAGAGTGAAACTAGTTGTTGTATCAAACTCTACTGAGACTCAGTGGAAATGGGTGTTTCCTCAGAAGAAAGTTGCCATAGGATTACCATAAGGAGCAAGAATAGAGGATAAGTAACAGAAAAATAATGGAAGGTCATTACTTTATCATTGGCATAACACATATTTGCTCATACACAGACAGATTTCCCCTACATAAGTGCATGTAAAATCTGTATTCTCATAGAATGAAACAATTTGCAAAAAAAAAAAAAAAACAACTAGGAAAACTGGATAAATGACTACATTCCAATTTTAAAGTATGAAAGCTATAAAAGTAACACTAGAGGGATGAAAAACAGAGAAGAAAGCATTTCTGTATCTTTAAGAAGTGAAGGGAGTATTTGCAGCTAAATTTCTTCCTTTCAGATACTTATAAATTGTAGTCATGGCAAAGAGACTGAAAATGAGAACTTGGCCTAGCAAAAGACATAATGCTTCCAAAGAAACGAAATTATGATCAATGGCTTGTGTAGCAGAAATGGTGGAAAGTTGAAATCAATGGAATTATATAATTAAATTGATAAAATGCTCATGAGTTTAAATTATATGCTCAACAAAATGTACTCTAGACATAAACATGGAACACAAACTTTTAATAATTATTTATTTTTGAGTGAGATACAATTGAAACATTCTTAGACCAAGCTGAGTGACTATGTCCTCTGTACTACTGCAATAAAAGAAACATTTAAGTAGCATTTAAAAACAATGAAATGATACTAGGAAGGAACATGGGAATACTTCAAGTAGTGATGAACATCAGAAAGATAGATTAACTTAAATAGATATTGATTTTTCAAAAGCTGTTGTGTTTGGTAGATGAAGTTATATGTAGAATTAAAATAGATATGTACTAAATTATTCAAAGCAGTATTGTTCATAATAACCCCAAACAGGAGACAAACCAAATGTGAATCTGTCACACAAATGGAATAGAGTTCAGCAATGAGAATGAAAAGTACACAAATACACGCAACTATATAAATGTAGCACACAAATTTAATAGTAAGAAACAGAAGGGGACCTTGTATGTCCCTTTTATATAAAGTACAAGAATTTGAAATAATAGGACATTTTGGTTTGAAATGGAGCCAAATGGGGATTTCTGGAATTTTAATAATTTTAAGTTATTAAGTGTATTTCTTGATGAATGTTCATTGTATTGATATATGTAATTTGTGAAAATTCAGTTAGCTGTTCATTTATTACATGAACGGATTTTATCTATCTATGTTTAATTTTAGTGAGAAGTTAATGAGAAAGAGAGAGAGTGAATGTTCTCTGTTTGCTTATATATAAAGAGGTGATCTGAGCTAAATTAACTTTTAAAACTTACTTTACTGTGAATTCTCAAGTTTCCATTAGTTATTATAATAATTAAAAGATTTGGCATTTGTAAAAATAACCTGAAAAAAAAAATAAAGCATAATGAGACAGTGTTATATTAGAAACTAACCATTAATTTATTCATAAATATTGCTAATATATTCAGTTATTGATAAATGAATAATATATTTAATGATGGTTATAGCAAAGGCAAATTTTTCAAAGATTTGAATGCATTGGGCTGGTTGCAATGAAATTGATAATATTCTTATGATAATGACTTAATAGTATTTCAGATAACCAAAGTGCCAGAGTTAAATCTAGCTATATTTTCATTCACTCAAAATATATTCATTAGAAGATTTTGTTGAACAGTCATGAAAGTTTTAAATAATTAATAAACCAAACTAAATGTAAAAAAATACCTTAATTGTACAATGTCTCATGAATTTATTTAAATGAAAATTACCAGTAGACTACAGCTTTAATTTTTTTTTTTTTTGGAAAGAAGATGACAAGTACAATTACTACTGAGAAATACTTCAGAAGATGACTTTCTACACAGAAAGTAATGTAACATAATGACAGTGATATTGTACTTCTAATTTGCATCACAGTCTGTTGTGCACTTTCCCTTACATTCCCTGTAAGTTTCACAACATTGTTGAGAGTCCTATTACGACTCCTTTTTGTAGAAATAGGAAATTGAGAATAACACTCAGTGACTCAAAATTAGTTCTGACCCTAACATCTGTGCTCTCAACTGAATGAGTCTCAGTACTAATTGTTCATCTGAATTTTATATGAAATCTTAAAAGAATTGGATCTTTACTGCAATCCATTGAAACTAACACTTATGGAGTGAATCCTAGACACCTGTATTTTCATAAATTTCCACAAGTTCTGAGTTTTACCTCTCCTCTCTGACACTCTTCTACTCCAGTCCATGTAGGCATTTCTCAATATATTTGTTTCTTTCCTCTGATTCAGACCTATTGTTGTTGCTGTTGTTAGTTTATTCTCAGAATTTTTCACTTCTTTTACAGAGTTCTGTTGAGAAACCAGATTGTTGACTCCAAATCTGTGTACCTGTGATTTTTTCCTTCCTTCATCTTACATATTTCTCTTCTTCATCTGGTGTCTTACTTGTGTGAAGGTTATGATATTATGCTTTGGCTACTATTCTTCTGTTTCTTAACTGACTGACAACCAAAGTGGATTGACTTACAAAATGACTGAGTTGGTTGACTATTTTCTTCTGTGGCTAGTGATAATCAATTTTAATTTAAACTGCAATTTTGTATGGGTTATTCCTTGAACAAATTGGTATTCATTGTATCAGTAACCCTAAATCACTATCCCATCCTTAAGAATGACATAGCTCTGCTGTTACATAGTCATCTCACTGAGTTAGAGGTAATTAATTTTTATCTTGGGGTAGCTGGCAAAATTCTATGTCTTAATAAAGATTGTGGATTATATGTGTGATTAATTTATAATAATTTCCTAAATTAAATGTGATTTTCTGTATCTATAGCTTTATTTTTAATTAAAAACATTTAACAATTAAAACAAAAGTAATAGATTAATTACTATTAGGTAACAGCAGGCCAAAATGGAATTGGGGACAACTTGGGAAGACTATTGTAAAAATCGATGTAAAAGAAATTGGCTTGGAAGCAGGTACCAAGAGTAAAGATAAGTAGAATAATTTGGATTCTGGATGAGTGGTTTGACTCAGTTCTTGTGGTTATTTAGTCTATTTAGTCACTAAGTCATGTCTGACTCTTTTGTGACTCCTCTGTCCATGGAATTTCCGAGGCAAAAATACTATAGTGGGTTGCCATTTCCTTCTCCATGGAATCTTCCTGACCCAGGGGTTTAACCCATGTGTCTTGCATTAGCAGGCAAATTCTTCACCACTGAGACACCAGGGAAGCCCTTGAGCCAGTGGGAAGGGCTAATTGATGACATGTGGGTTGTTACCAGGTTGTCACTAGTGGCTTCATGATTTTTAGCCTCAGAAGTTAAAAGACCCTTTAGCTGGTGGAATAATGCAGTGGAAGGGAAAGACAAGCACATGTGCAAGGGAAAATGCAAGGTGGTAATTATACTGGCTGAGCATCAGATTTAATCAAGGAAAGGAGGAAATTGCTCAAGCAAATAGTGAAGAAAAGAGGGGTGGTCTTAAGATGGTGGAGGAATAGGATGGGGAGACCACTTTCTCCCCCACAAATTCATCAAAAGAACATTTGAACGCTGAACAAATTCCACAAAACAACTTCTGAATGCTGGCAGAAGACATCAGGCACCCAGTAAGGCAGCCCATTGTCTTAGAAAGGAGGTAGGACAAAATATGAAACATAAAAAGAGAGACAAAAGAGGTAGGGACAGAGATCCATCCCAGGAAGGGAGTCTTAAAAAAGAGAGAAGTTTCCAAACACCAGGAAACACTCTCTCTGGCGGGTCTGTGGCGAGTCTTGGAATCTCAGAGGGCAAAAAAACCGGGAGGAAAAATAAATAAATAATTGAAACCCACAGACTACGTGCCTAACAGCAACTCCCAGTGTAGCAGCAGTACAGATGTTCACATCCCCCACTAGCAAGCAGGGGCTGGACAGGGAGGTGCTAATGCCCCGAGGGCAATCTGGGGGATCTAGCTTGAAATAGCAACCCAGACTATGGGATAGCTATCCTGCGAAAAGCCCTAACCTAAGACACCACCAGGACCTCTCACAGAACAAAGGACTGATTAGAGCTAGCCGGCTGCGGACCGGCCCATCCCCCGCCGGAGACAGGCGGGCGGCAGCCAGAGCCGGGAGGGGGCAATCACAGTCCCAGAGAGGCATCTTCTACCAAACTGCAAGCAGACTTCATTGCTAACCAAGACTTCTTGGGATTCTGGATGGTTGACATCCGTCGGGAGGGTCGCAGCCAGAGATCAGCTCCCCAGAAGAGACACACGGCACACCTGAGAAGCTGTGCCCCTTGTACACCCAGGAAACCGAGTGGCTGGGACGGGGGAGGCAATAAGTCGCAGCCTTCAACTGGGGAGGACTCCGTTCGCCAAGCACCTGGTCACCTGAGCTGCTTGGACCTGGGACAGGCACAAAACACAGGCCCAACCAAGTCTGCACCTTTGTGGAATACCCGAAAACCTGAACCCGAGCGGCTTAGACCTGGGGAATGCATGCAACCCAGGGCCCACATCAGACAGTTTCAGCAGAGCAACCTAGAGCCTGAGCAGTGTAGACTGGGAAAGCACACATGCCATGAGTGTGGGCAAATCCACTGTAGCTAAAACACTGTCAGCACTCCCCACACACACCAGTGATATTTGTTTGCAGTGTTCCTCCCTCCCCACAGCACTACTGAACAAGTGAGCCTAAAGAAAGTGATCGCCACCACCCACCTTGTGTCAGGGCAGAAATTAGACACTGAAGAGACCGGCAAACAGAAGAAGCTAAAATACAGGGAACTGCTTTGGAAGTGACAGGTGAAATAGATTAAAACCCTGTAGTTAGCACCAACTACATAGGAAGGGGCCTACAGACCTTGAGAAGTATAAGCCAGACCAAGGAACTATCTGAAAATGAACTGACCCCACACTGTCTGCAACAGCTCCAGAGAAAACCCTAGATATATTTTTACTATTATCATTTTTTAAATTATTTTTTAATTTTAAATCCTTTATTACTCCTTTAATTTTCATTTTTACAACCTACTATTACCTTGCAAAAAAAAAAAAAGACCCTATTTTTAAAGCAAACTTCATATATATATATAATATATATATATTATATTTTTGTATAATTTTTTTTTTTTTAATATGTACTTTTGAGAATCTAACTTCTACTCTAGATTTTTAAACTTTGCTTTTTAGTATTTGTTATCAACTTTGTACCTTTAAGAACCCAATCTTCAGTACCCATTTTTACTTGGCAGTGAGATCACTGGCCTGATTGGTTTCTCCCCCTTTTGACTCTCCTTTTTCTCCACCAGGTCGCCTCTATCTCTCCCCTCCCCCTTCTCTTCTCTACCCAACTCTGTGAATCTCTTTGTGTGTTCTGGGCTGTGGAGAACACTCAGGGAACAGATTACTGGCTGGATCTGTCTCTCTCCTTTTGATTCCCCCTTTTATCATCCTGGCCATCTCTGTCTCTTTCCTCCCTCTTCTCTTCTCTGTGTAACTCCATGAACATCTCTGAGGGATCCAGACTGTGGAGAGCACATAAGGAAGTGATTACTGGCTAGTTTGCTCTCTCCCCTTTTGATTTTCCCTCTTCTCCTCCTGGTCACCTTTATCTCCCTCTTCCCTCTTCTCTTCTCCTTGTAACTCTGTGTACCTCTCTGGGTGTCCCTCACTGTGGAAAAACTTTTCATCATTAACCTAGATGTTTTATCATTGGTGCTGTATAGATGGAGAAGTCTTGAGGTTGTAAGAATAAGACTAAAAACCAGAGGCAGGAGGCTTAAGTCCAAATCCTGAGAACACCAGAGAACTCCTGACTCCAAGGAACATTGATCTATAGGAACGCATCAAATGCCTCCATACCTACACTGAAACCAAGCACCACCCAAGGACCAACAAGTTCCAGAGCAAGACATACCACATAAATTCTCAAGCAACACAGGAACATAGCCCTGAACTTCAATATACAGGCTGCCCAAAGTCACACCAAATCCATTATCTCAAAACTCATTACTGGACACTTCGTTGAACTCCAGAGAGAAGAAATCCAGCTCCACCCACCAGAACACCAACACAAGCTTCCCTAACCAGGAAACCTTGAAAAGCCACTCGTCCAACCCCACCCGCAATAAGGAACCTCACAATAAAGAGAAACCACAAACTGCCAGAATACAGAAAAGCCATCCCAAACACAGCAATATAAATGAGATGTAAAGGCAGAGAAATACCCAGCAGATAAAGGAACAGGATAAATGCCCATCAAACCAAACAAAAGAGGAAGAGATAAGGAATCTACCTGATAAAGATTTCCGAATAATGATAGTGAAAATGATAAAAAAAAAAATTCTTGAAAACAAATTGGAGTTGCATTTAAATAGCCTGGAGACAAGGATTGAGAAGATGCAAGAAAGGTTTAGCAAGGACCTAGAAGAAATAAAAAAAAAGTCAATATAAAATGAATAATGCAATAAATGAGATCAAAACCCTCTGGAGGGAACCAACAGTAGAATAATGGAGGCAGAAGATAGGAAAAGTGAGGTAGAAGATAGAATGGTAAAAATAAATGAAACAAAGAGGAAAAAAGAAAAACGAATTAAAAGAAATGAGGACAACCTCATAGACTTCTGGGACAATGTTAAACACCCCAACATTCGAATCATAGGAGTCCCAGAAGAAGAAGACAAAAAGAAAGACCATGAGAAAATACTTGAGATAATAGTTTAAAACTTTCCTAAAATGGGGAAGGAAATAATCACCCAAGTCCAAGAAACACAGAGAGTACCACACAGGATGAACCCAAGGTGAAACACCCCTAGACACATATTAATCAAATTAACAAAGATCAAACACAAAGAATAAATATTAAAAGCAGCAAGGGAAAAACAATGAATAACACACAAGGGGATTCCCATAAGGATAACAGCTGATCTTTCAATAGAAATTCTTTAAGCCAGAAGGGAATGGCAAGACATACTTAAAGTGATGAAAGAAAATAACCTACATCCCAGATTACTGTACCCAGCAAGGATCTTATTCAAATATGAAGGAGAAATCAAAAGCTTTACAGACAAGCAAAAGCTGAGAGAATTCAGCACCACCAAACCAGCTCTCCAACAAGTGCTAAAGGATCTTTTCTAGACAGGAAACACAACAGGTGTGTATAAACTCGAACCCAAAACAATAAAGTAAATGGCAATGGGATCATACTACTACTAAGTCACTTCAGTTGTGTTCGACTCTGTGCGACCCCATAGACGGCAGCCCACCAGGCTCCCCCATTCCTGGGATTCTCCAGGCCAGAACAATGGCGTGGGTTGCCATTTTCCTCTCCAGTGCATGAAAATGAAAAGTGAAAGTGAAGTTGCTCAGTCGTGCCCAACTCTTAGCGACCTCATGGACTGCAGCCTACCAGGTTCCTCCGTCCATGGGATTTTCCAGGCAAGAGGACTGGAGTGGGCTGCCATTGCCTTCTCCAATGGGATTATACTTATCAATAATTACCTTAAATGTAAATGGGTTGAATGCCCCAACCAAAAGACAAAGACTGGCTGAAAGGATACAAAACTAAGACCCCTATATATGTTGTCTACAAGAGACCCACCTCAAAACAGGGGACACATACATATGGAAAGTAAAGGGCTGGAAAAAGATATTCCATGCAAATAGAGACCAAAAGAAAGCAGGAGTAGCAACACTCATATCAGATAAAATAGACTTTATTTTTTTTAATTTTATTTTATTTTTAAACTTTACAATATTGTATTGGTTTTGCCAAATATCGAAATGAATCCACCACAGGTATACATGTGTTCCCCATCCTGAACCCTCCTCCCTCCTCCCTCCCCATACCATCCCTCTGGGTCGTCCCAGTGCACCAGCCCCAAGCATCCAGTATAGTGCATCGAACCTGGACTGGCGACTCATTTCATATATGATATTATATGTGTTTCAGTACCATTCTCCCAAATCATCCCACCCTCTCCCTCTCCCACAGAGTCCATAAGACTGTTCCATACATCAGTGTCTCTTTTGCTGTCTCATATACAGGGTTATTGTTAACATCTTTCTAAATTCCATATATACGCGTTAGTATACTGTATTGGTGTTTTTCTTTCTGGCTTACTTCACTCTGTATAACAGGCTCCAGTTTCACCCACCTCATTAGAACTGATTCAAATGTATTCTTTTTAATGGCTGAGTAATACTCCATTGTGTATATGTACCACTGCTTTCTTATCCATTCATCTGCTGATGGACATCTAGGTTGCTTCCGTGTCCTGGCTATTATAAACAGTGCTGCAATGAACATTGGGGTACACATGTCTCTTTCAATTCTGGTTTCCTCAGTGTGTATGCCCAGCAGTGGGATTGCTGGATCATAAGGCAGTTCTATTTCCAGTTCTTTAAGGAATCTCCACACTGTTCTCCATAGTGGCTGTACTAGTTTGCATTCCCACCAACAGTGTAAGAGGGTTCCCTTTTCTCCACACCCTCTCCAGCATTTATTGCTTGTAGACTTTTGGATCACAGCCATTCTGACTGGTGTGAAATGGTACCTCATAGTGGTTTTGATTTGCATTTCTCTGATAATGAGTGATGTTGAGCATCTTTTCATGTGTTTGTTAGCCATCTGTATGTCTTCTTTGGAGAAATGTCTAAAATAGACTTTAAAACAAAGGCTGTGAAAAGAGACAAAGATGGACACTACATAATTATCAAAGGATCATTCCAAGAAGAAGACATAACAATTATAAATATGTATGTACCCAACCTGGGAGCACTGCAATATATAAGACAAATGCTAAAAAGTATGAAAGGGGAAATTAACAATAACACAATAATAGTGGAAGACTTTAATACCCCACTCACACTTATGGATAGATCAACTAAACAGAAAATTAACAAGGAAACACATACTTTAAATGATACAATAGACCAGTTAGACCTAATTGATGTCTGTAGAACATTTCACCCCAAAACAATGAACTTCACCTTTTTCTCAAGCACACACGGAACCTTTTCCGGGACAGATCACATCCTGGGCCATAAATCTAGCCTTGGTAAATTCAAAAAAATTGAAATCATTCCAAGCATCTTTTCTGACCACAATGCAGTGAGATTAGATGTCAATTACAGGAGAAAAAATATTTAAATTTCCAACATATGGAGGCTGAACAGCATGCTGCTGAATAACCAACAAATCACAGAAGAAATTTTAAAAAAATCAAAATATGCATAGAAACAAATGAAAATGAAAACACAAGAACCAGAAACCTATGGGACACTGTAAAACAGTGCTAAGGGGAATGTTCATAGCAATACAGGCTTACCTCAAGAAACAAGAAAAAAGTCAAATAAATAACCTAACTCTACACGTAAAGCAACTAGAAAAGGAAAAAAATGAAGAACCCCAGGGTTAGTAGAAGGAAAGAAATCTTACAAATTAGGGCAGAAATAAATTCAAAAGAAACAAAAAAGACCTTAGCAAAAATCAACAAAGCCAAAAGCTGGTTATTTGAGAAGATAAGTAAGATTGACAAACCATTATCCAGAGTCATCAAGAAACAAAGGTAGAAAAATCAAATCAACAAAATTAGAAATGAAAATGGAGAGATCACAACAGACAATGCAGAAATACAACAGATCATAAGTGACTATTAATAGCAACTATATGCCAATAAAATGGACAAAGTGGAAGAAATGAACAAATTCTTAGAAAAGTTCACCTTTCCAAAACTGAGCCAAGAACAAATAGAAAATCTTAACAGACCCATCACAAGCACGGAAATTGAAACTGTAATCAGAAATCTTCCAGCAAACAAAAGCCCAGGACCAGATGGCTTCACAGCTGAATTCTACCAAAAATTTAGAGAAGAGCTAACACCTATCCTACTCAAACTCTTCCAGAAAATTGCAGAGGAAGGTAAACTTCCAAACTCATTTTATGAGGCCACCATCACCCTAATATCAAAACCTGACAAAGATCCCACAAAAAAATAAAACTACAGGCCAATATCACTGATGAACATAGATGCAAAAATCCTTACCAAAATTCTAGCAATAGAATCCAACAACATATTAAAAAGATCATACATCATGACCAAGTGGGCTTTATCCCAGGGATGCAAGGATTCTTCAATATCCACAAATCAATCAATGTAATACACCACATTAACAAATTGAAAAATAAAAACCATATGATTATTTCAATAGATGCAGAGAAAGCCTTTGACAAAATTCAACATCCATTTATGATAAAAACCCTCCAGAAAGCAGGAATAGGAGAAACATACCTCAATATAATAAAAGCTATATATGACAAACCCACAGCAAACATTATCCTAAATGGTGAAAAATTGAAAGCATTTCCCCTAAAGTCAGGAACAAGACAAGGGTGCCCACTCTCACAACTACTATTCTACATAGTTTTGGAAGTTTTGGCCACAGTAATCAGAGCAGAAAAAGAGAAAAAAGTCTCCAGATTGGAAAGAAGTAAAACTCTCACTGTTTGCAGATGACATGATCCTCTACATAGAAAACCCTAAAGACTCCACCAGAAAAGTACTAGAGCTAATCAATGAATATAGTAAAGTTGCAGGATATAAAATCAGCATACAGAAATCTCTTGCATTCCTATACACTAACATTCCTATACACTAACATTCCTATACACTAATGAGAAAGCAGAGAGAGAATTTAAGGAAACTATTCCATTCACCATTGCAATGAAAAGAATAATATTCTTAGGAATACATCTACCTAAAGAAACAAAGGACCTATATATAGATAACTATAAAACACTGGTGAGAGAAATCAAGGAGGACACAAATAGATGGAGAAATATACCGTGTTCATGGATCGGAAGAATCAATATAGTGAAAATAAGTATACTACCCAAAGCAACCTATGAATTCAATGCAATCCCTATCCAGCTACGAATGGTATTTTTCAGAGAACTAGAACAAATAATTTCACAATTTGCATGGAAATACAAAAAACCTAGAATAGCCAAAGCAATTTTGAGAAAGAAGAACGGAACTGGAGGAATCAATCTGCCTGACTTCAGGCTCTACTACAAAGCCACAGTCATCAAGACAGTATGGTACTGGCACAAAGACAGAAATATAGATCAATGGAACAAAATAGAAAGCCCAGAGATAAATCCATGCACCTATGGACACCTTATCTTTGACAAAGGAGGCAAGAGTATACAGTGGAGAAAAGACAATCTCTTTAACAAGTGGTGCTGGGAAAACTGGTCAACCACTTGTAAAAGAATGAAACTAGAACACTTTCTAACACCATACACAAAAATAAACTCAAAATAGATTAAAGATCTAAATGTAAGACCAGAAACTATAAAACTCCTAGAGGGAAATATAGGCAAAACACTCTGACATAAATCACAGCAGGATCCTCTATGACCCACCTCCCAAAATATTGGAAATAAAAGCAAAAAGAAATAAATGAGACCTAATTAAAATTAAAAGCTTCTGCACAACAAAAGAAACTATAAGCAAGGAGAAAAGACAGCCTTCAGAATCGGAGAAAATAATAGCAAACGAAGCAATGGACAAAGAATTAGTCTCAAAAATATACATGCAACTCAATTCCAGAAAAATAAAAGACCCAGTCAAAAAGTGGGCCAAAGAACTAAACAGACATTTCTCCAAAGAAGACATACAGAAGGCTAACAAACGCATGAAAAGATGCTCAACATCACTCATTATCAGATAAATGGAATCCAAACCACAATGAGGTACCATCTCATGCCAATCAGAATGGCTGCTATCCAAAAGTCTACAAGCAATAAATGCTGGAGAGGGTGTGGAGAAAAGGGAATCAACCCTCTTACACAGTTGGTGGGAATGCAAACTAGTACCGCCACTATGGAGAACAGTGTGGAAGTTCCTTAAAAAACTGGAAATAGAACTGCCAAACGACCCAGCAATCCCACTGCTGAGCATACACATCAAGGAAACCAGAATTGAAAGAGACACGTGTACCCCAGTGTTCATAGCAGCACTGTTTATAATAGCCAGGACATGGAAGCAACCTAGACGTCCATTAAGAGACAAATGGATAAGAAAGCAGTGGTACATATACACAATGGAGTATTACTCAGCCATTAAAAAGAATACATTTGAATCAGTTCTAATGAGGTGGATGAAACTGGAGCCTATTATACAGAGTGAAGTAAGCCAGAAAGAAAAACACCAATACAGTATACTAACACATACATATGGAATTTAGAAAAATGATAACAGTAACCCTGTATGCGAGACAGCAAAAGAGACACAGATGTATAAAACAGTCTTTTGGACTCTGTGGGGGAGGGTGAAGACGGGGTGATATGGGAGAATGGCATTAAAACATGTATATTATCATATGTGAAATGAATTACCAGTCCAGGTTCGATGCATGATACAGGGTGCTCAGGGCTGGTGCACTGGGATGACCCAAAGGAATGGCAGGAGGAGGGGGGTGGGAGTGGGTTCAGGATGGGGAACACATGTACACCCATGGTGGATTCATCTCAGTGTATGGCAAAACCAATACAATATTATAAAGTAAAAAAAGAAAGAAAGAAAGAAAGAAAATTGTGAATAGTGAAAAATTAGAGGGATCAATTGATTTCTGCTTTATTTCAGATTTTGTTTCTGAAAAAACAAATACTGTTTTTGTTTCTGTTTTATTTCAAATTTTGTGATTTAATCAATTGCTAAGTAGATATTAGATTTTAATACACTTTTTGAATAAATAATTTGAATAAATAAAAAAACACTATAATAATTTACACTTTAACATTTATTTAGGGTGATTCATTATGCACCAAGAAAAAATTAACATAAAATAAGAATAAATTCAGAATGTTAAAAAATTTCTAAAGAATTGTATTCAGTAAAAATAAATTTAGGAATCATAATGTCTTTGCAGAAATCTATAAATATCAGAAGTATCAGACACACTGTCATGTCGACAGCTTTGATATTTCTGACAAATTGTTATGGTTGGAACTCTTCCCAGACACTTTCTGCTTTGTTCATGTAAATTCAGTCTAAATTAGTGAAGGTCTAATATAGAGGAGGACCTTAGTTACATAAATGCAACTGGGTATGAATTAAGGCACACTGTTTCAGGGAAAGCCTATTGCTAATGATCATTATTTATTCAGCACCATTCATTTCATACAGGAAGAAATGAATAATATTGCTGAAATGCATAGATTATCCAAGGGCTGTGCATAACTGTATCATCAGAAGTTTTCAGGACCTCATACTGAAATCTATAGAATGAAAATAACTTCTAGACTTTGGCGAGCGGGGTAGATTGGGGTAAGGGACATTTTTCTCCCTATAGAAAGACCAACTGATGATCACTTAATGATTTATCCCTTACTTTGAATTCTTCTGACTCCTTTACACATATTCCAAACATTTAAAGGGTAAATGAGAGCATTTTAATTAATTAGACAAATTATACATTAAACTTAAAATTGCAACATGATTCCACTTAAACTGTAAAATAAAAGTTTAAGAATAGATAATGTTTTATCAATGTACAAGATTACTTACAAAGTGATTCTAAAAGCTTTTAGTTTTTTCTGTAGTTTGTATAAAAATATAGTTTCATTTAAGTGTATCAAACTTAGACTATAGTTTACAGGAAGAAAAATGTCTTTGATATAAAGTTTATCATAAGAAGCCCTTTGAAAATATTTTAATTTAGTTCAATCACCAGTGATTTTTTTCCTTCCCCAAAGATCATTGTCTAGAATCATTTGTATTTTCTAAACAATTAATAATAATGTACTATATGCAAAGTAACAATCTGATGTTCTGTTTAGATATATTACCAGAAATTCCAGGGTTAACTTTTCTACTTTGAATCTGTATTCATTGAAGTGATACAAATTAATTTACTTTGAATGGACACAAACCAAAAACCTGAGAATGTAAGTTGAGTTATTTGATACTGATGTTAATTTCCTTCTACTACAGAAATATCTAAAGAGATTTCTGTTTTTGAAATATCTTATAGTTTACTATTTTTTATTTTAAAACTCTGTTTATGAAATGTTAGAATCCTGTGCCTTTTTTCCATTTAATATATAAAGTTGAAAAAAGATTTTACTATTTTGCAGCACAGTAATAGATGTTTCTGGGTACCTGCTTTGTGGACTTGCAAAATATAAAGCACGTTTGATTTCTCTAAGTTTCAGAAAGGTAGTTAAATATACAAGAGATTCTGGAATGTGTGTAGGTTACAATATAAGAATAAAATTAACTTATAAGTCAATTTAAATCTGTGTGACCACTGTATTATCAGTTAATATCATTGTCATTTCATTCATATGACACTTTTCCTGCTGGGAGTTATATTCTGTCTTTGAAATCTAATATGGTATAATAATTCAAAGCTACATATACGCTATAAAATATAACTACTGGGTAATGTATCAGGTATGTCATTTTCAAGATTAAAATGACTGCTTTATTGGATTCTGCCTTTTGAATCAGATTCACTATGGTATTAATTAGCTTAACCACTTTATAGTGAATATTGGTTAGAGGAAAATATTTCAGAAATTGTAACTTTCCGTGTTAGAAAATTATTTCAACTATATATAATTATAGTGTTTTCAGCATGGTTAATAATAGAAATAAAATGAACAGAGTCAAGCTCTTCCCTGCCAAGATTTTTTTGTTGTGTTGTCTAAACTTTTATTATAATGTAAACCACCAATCACTTTACTATGATTTCTAAATGTTTCCTTTTCCAACATCATATTAGTCAAGATAAATTACCAGATTACCCAAACTTTTTTAACCTGCATACTTTTTCATCTGCCTATAATGTCTCTTGCAGTTTTCTATAATGGTTATACTTTACACTAGAAATATGAAAGCATTTGATCTACATCTCTTAGGTTCATGTTATTCATACCTATTTCAATTAGCCTCAGCCATTATGCTAGTATATCAATATATGGTTAGGTTTTATTCATTAAAAAGAACTTGCTAATGATGTATTAGAATGTCATCCACATGTATATTTTAATAATTGGCCATGATTAGACCACCTTAAATGTACAAACAAAAATTTATAATGAAACCAGAGTTATATATGTTCACAATATGGAAATTAGATTAATAATTCAAAATTTAACTCAAAACACTTAAAAAATATTGGCACAAATATAAAATCAACAAAGATATTGGTATTGAAGATCCTGGAAAGTTGAATAATACTTCATTGTAAAATAATTTTGAGAAATATTAAAAATAAAGAAAAACTAAATGTGCACTTTATCAATGCAGGCACAAAAACAAAGTGTAAATATCACTGATTAATATGCTTGGTCATCTGGTGCAAAGCTCAACGGTATTATTGTAGAGCTAGAGCCAATTGAAATATAGGAAACTATGTTGTTGTCATTAAGTCACTAAGTCCTGTTTGACTCTTTGCAACCCCATGAACTGTAGCTCACCAGGCTCCTCTGTGCATGAGGTTCTCCAGGCAATAATATGGGAGTGGGTTGCCATTTCCTTCTCCAACAGGGAGCTATCTACACATACAAATAAATAAATCACAATAAGCATTATGGAGGTGCTTGGATCATCCATTAGAAGTGCTCTTTAAGAGGTATATTATAGAGTGCTGTGCCCTTTTGACTAAGACTTCCTAAAGATAGGAAAGCTATGTCCCAAATTATATTTCCATAATTCATTACCCTATTTTCCATGAGTGCAAAATAATGAAATTATTAGACTCATAAAAAAAACAGTGAATGCAATGCTTTAGTCTCAAAATAAGTCCCTATAGAATCTTGTTAGATGACTTGGGATTCCCTGCGGCTTGTAGTGAAGTATCCACCTGAAATGTAGGAGCTGCAGGTTTGATCCCCAGGTCCAGAAGATCCTCTGGAGAAGGAAATGGCAACACACTCCAGTATTCTTGACTGGAAATCCCATGGACAGAAGATCCAGGCAGCCTGGAGCCCATAGGGTCGCAAAAGAGGCAGACAAGACTTAGCAACTAGCCAACAATAGGATAATTGGATAGATAAACAATAATTGAGCCTCATAGTCAGGAATAAATGTTTTCCTGTACTTAGATATTCAGTGATAATTTGTTGCTATCCATTAACAAGCATAAGCTGGGGCATGGTAAGATACAGTCACTTTATATAAAACCTATCCAGATGTACTAAAATGACTGTGTTAGAAAGTATATTTTGGGGGGAAAATGACATTTTGTGAAACCAATCTAATTTTTCCCAATGAAAAACATCTCATATGGATATGCATGTATCTTAAATACCACACACACAAATAAATTATTTTTAAATAGTAAATTATACAAATTTTATTCAGTTTTTGCAAATGGAAGCTTCATATGATTTCTTAAAGATTCTTGTTAATGGATGTGATTTTTAAGAAATATTGTGAATGTAAAATAGAATATACCTTGGACAGTTTTCTATTTCCTTTTCCTAATTCATAATGCAACAGTTATAAAAGCTTACCACTTCTGTGCCCCTTCCTTGGGGAGAAATCGGTGGAAATTTCATAACGTCGGTTCTCATGAAGCTCTCCTGCCACAAGGAACAACTTCTAAGGCTTCAGGAAGGAGAAATGTTTATCACAAAGTAAAACATCTCCTGAGTCAGCCTGTTCAGGGAGATTTGCCGCCACTTTTATTGAATTCCTGAGAGTTTTATTCCTCCAGCTATTACTCTCAAATGAATGAGCAAGAAAAGGCCAAAGTCCTTTTAGGTTTTAATATGTCTCCTCATGTAAATGTTTACTAAAACTAAGAACAATGCAGTAAGTCAGAGCAGCACTGCCTGGTAGCATTTTTCTTTTGTTTTAGGTCAGTATCTCCTGGTGAGTAGGAAAGATGTGAGTTCAAATATTGTCTTGATACTTTTTATTAAACTTCATGTAATTTAATCTTTCTAAAGACATTTCCTATTGTGAAAGGGGGATAATGACATTGATTCAATAGTGTTGGCCTTGGGTTAAATGAGATTAATTATCCAAATAATTTATTAGGAAGCCTGACCCAATTCTAAGTTTTCAGCCAGTTCATCAGCATTCCTTCCAAATGATTCCTTTCTGTTCAACTTTCTATTTTGACGAGAGATTTATCTGAACTTTACTGGCTTCACTTAGTACACTTACTGTGGTGTTTATTATCTTTTGCTAGCGTCATTTTAAGATTAAACAAATAGTGTTTGGGGGAAGATCTAGGGCAAAGAAAACACTCTAATTTCCACAAAGTGTTTCCTGGTTTTGTGGTCTATGAGACAGAAGCTCTGTCTTAGTCACACTGCAAATTCTTTGCATCAGAATACTACATATAATTAAAGTAACTCTAACCTATAAATGTAGATGAGATAGCTTAATTTGGATGAATTTTATATTATCACTGGGAAACCAAATAATTTATTAAAAACCAGCAAATATCTAGGCTAGATCAAATCTGGCTTGTTTTCACACTAGCATAAACCCTTCCTACAAACCTTTCTGTATCTCAAATAGCCAGAGATCTTTAGATGAACATGGGCATTATATCCGATTCGTACCGGTGGGGTGGGGGAGGGATATTTCAGGAGATGGAATTTTAATTATCGAATCAACTTCAGGACTGGACCAAAAGAGCAACACTCTTACACTGACATGTTGTGACAGGAGATTTCTGATAATGACAGGGTAGGGAACTCATTTTTATGTCTCAGTGAAATAGCTCACAGAAGAGCATGCTACTCCCATAATTATGATAAGCAATAATTACATGATTGAGTTATTAAAGCGGCTTGGTAAGAAGAAACCGACGCTAGGATAGAAAGTAATAGGTGATAAGGGTCTGAGAAAAGCTTCATTTTACATTTAACTTCATTATACACTTAACCCTGATGCAAGATTGAAGGTTTTTTTTTAAGCTTGCAATGTTCTGTAGGTTAACAGAAGATGTGCTGTTGGCATAATTATGTCTCACCATCAATCCTAATACCATGACACTAACAGGTAAGTGAGAATGTTGCAGCATTCACATTTACTATAATTGTAGATTTTTGCTTTTAACACAGTAATGATGGCAAATGCCATTTCATAGAATTCAGCATTATCCCCAAACTAATGCCACTGTCTTGAAAAGGCCAGGGGTAGAATTTATTAATAGCACAAAAAAATAATTGTTTCTTTCCTTTTATTAAAATGTGGTGTCACTTGGTTACAGTTAATTAATATGTTAATAAAACTTGATTTGGAAAAGGAGCAAGAATCTATTTTTAATTCAATGGGAATTTATTGAGAAATTACTTTGTTTCAATTGTATCTAGGAATAAATTGACAGACATAAATAAACAGCATGTTCACACCAATCACCTTGAAGTCAAATATTTGCTCTGTGGGATAGGACAAGTTATTTAACCAATCTAAGTTTTAATTTCTCTGCAAGTTAACTATTAAATGACTATGTACATTTCAAGTATTATGATAAGAGAAACAGTGCTGTTAGGACACATGATTTTTCTTCTGTTGTCCCACTCTTAGACCAACCTTTTCTTTTGTTTTCTATTCTTCTCTCTCTCTCTCTCTGTTTGCTATGATGTTTGCTTGGCACATAAGATACCCAGAATAGCCAAAAGACAGCTCTCACTTTCAATTCATTGGGCCTCTGGTTGAGATATCCTACCTCTGTTTCCTAGATGTTCTGAATCTACTAAGCCCAAGCATGAGGGCAATAAACACAATTCTTCAACTAGATATTGTGTGTATTGATAAGAATGGACCACACATTACTATTTTCCTTGATTCTTACACCTGTACAATTTGAGGTACAGGTACAATATTAGCTATTGTTATAAGACATGTTGATAAGGTGTCCAGTAGGTACCCCAACCCTCAGAATGTTGTCTCCAGGTAGGGAAGAAATTGAGTTTTCATCAGGACACTGAATCTTTCTATGAGGCTAGCTGCTGCTGGGCAATGGGACTCCTTATTAAATTGGTAGCTTCCATTTGCATGAATCCACTGTCACATTTTTTCATAATAAAATACATGTGGATTATCACACCCATAGATAAGGCATTGTTTAAGTTCAAATTGATGATCCTGGCAGGTCAGACAGAGACTAAATGACTCTGCCTAAACCCATGACTAAAAATGTGATTCTTCCCATGAGCTCAAAGCACTGCTCTTTCCAAGACCAAGGAATTTCATGTAATCTGCCAGGTGGTAATTTGCTGAAGCCCCTTGAGTACATTGATAAATGAACTCCCTGAGATGGGAAAAGATCCCAGATTTCTAGTTATTTCTAATTTCCATGGTGTTGCCATGCTACCAATATGATATCATGAAAAATAAAGCTGAGAAGAAGTGTACTAATGACTGATGAGATCTGCTAGGAATTCCAGAACAACAGTGCTCTTTAAAGTTTGTATACCCAAGTTATGACTGTAACTGTATCAACCATAGTGAATAAAATATTACTTTTAGTCCATCCCTGTAATCCTTAAATACATAATCAACCAATTCCAGAATCTGTTTTGAGGATCACTTTCCTTATAACAATGAAAGTATCCAGAAGCATAAATAATGATGTTTAGGGCAAATAAGAGATACTAAGCGCATAGAGAAACCATAATTACCCTCAATATATTAATAGTAGTGATAGATTTAGTATCAGAATCTGAACATTACAACTCTAACTCATGTCATCTAAAGTGTCCTTTATGTTATCAATGCTCTAAAAAATTACTAGTAAATTAACAATCCTTGATATGTATATGAAGAAGATATATATATATATATATATATACACATGGATTCATATATATATGGGCATATATATATATTATATGCATATTATATATGTATTTAAAAAGCGATATAACCAACTTGCAGACATTCCAGTTCACAGTCACATCTATGCTATATAAGCATGATGTTTCCATATTCTCAAAATATTTTACATCCTGTGTTAAGTGCTTGAATGCCAGATGGATAGGAACACATTTGTAGCTCTACTGATTATTCCAATGTTGCTTATTTGGAAACATGAAAAATGAATGTACTGTGGATATAATAGTAGAAAGGTTGCAAATGGATGACATAAGTTAGGAAATTAAAATAGTATTAACATATCTGGACCACAAAAAAGTGATATGCCCAGCAGTTTAAACTGGCAAGTTGGTAACTCTAAGATTGTTTGCAAAATCTAGTATTGTTTCTGTAAAAATGAATTATTACAAAAAGTATCTATTTGTAAAGTTGTAGTCCTGACTGATAAATTTACCTAAATAAATATAAATATATATGTAACACCCTTAATTTGTTTTAAGCTCTGTACAAAATTATGGAATGCCCTTCTGTGGCCCACACTACATTTTTATTAATCATGTCTCATAAGATTAAAAAGAAAAAATAAGACCAAGAAAGACCCAAATTAATCTAGTAGGTTAATAGAGGCTCTTATTCCATTTTAAAGGCAAATTTTAAACAATACTTAAGAAGCAACCGTCTTTCTTTCTGCTCTCTCTGCATTGTGAAGTTTCAATTGAATAATCTGTCTTAAGTTGTAGGCTGTGAATTGCATGTTCGTTTTAGAGACAGTTGACAGAGTCGAAGTGCCTGCAGCCAATAGCTGAAACTCCATAGGGAACTAAAAAGATAAAGGAGTGACCTGAGCTGTTAATTACTTTCATGGGGGCAGAGGACAGAGGGCAGAGTTTGCAGTTGATAACAGAAGCTTTTCCCAGACTTTCCAGAACTTAATCCCATTAGCTGAGACCTTGCCAAGGCAAATATTATTGGATCTAAGAAGGTAAAGACATTTCTCACAGTATTACAAGAGCAGACACAGAACAGGAAAAGACTGCAAATTATCTAAACAATGATACAGGATTTACATGTTTTCGGTTTCTCCTTAGTTCAAGAATTATGAATTTGAAAGTAGTGCTGACTTCCTGCACTTGAAAACATAAGTAACACATTTATTGTCAATTCTGTCTTAGTGAAACAAAAACAAACAAAAAACAGACAATATTTTGGGGTATTACTTGTGTAGTTGGAGTGCTATTTACAAGTTTAAGCTTTCCCATAACATAGGGTAAAATACAGTTTCCACTGTAATAAGTTTAAAATGTGTTTAGTCGCTGAGTCTTGTCTGACTCTTTTGTGACCCCATGGACTCCAGCACACCAGGCTTCTCTGTCCAGGCAAGAATACTGGAATGAGTTGCTATTTCCTTCTCCAGGGGATCTTCCCAACCCAGAGGTCAAACGCCCATCTCCTGCATTGGCAGGTGGATTCTTTACCATTGAGCCACCAGGGAAGATCAATTTTAAAATAGGGGGATGCAATTTTTTCATGTTAAAAAAAAAAAAAAAAAAAACTCTGAAAATACAGTTTTTTTACTATGTGATTTCTTGATTAGTTTTCATGAAATTTTATGTCACTATATTATATGTGGTAATTTCAAATGTGAATCACTTTGACAGAAGGAATAACTAACTTGATTAGCATTTATTTTGCTGGAAAAAAGGAATATAGAAGCAAGAACTGTGATGATTGACATGTGAACAATGTAGTTTCAAAAACATATGAATTTATGTTTGGAAAGAAAGAAAACTACCATTTTTTACTAAAATTTTTTAAAAGCAATGAGGATGAATCATGTAATTCATATATTCTGTATTTATAATTTGATACTGCTTTCAAGAAAGAGAAAGTTTTTTGGGAAATTCACATTTTGCTTTATACTTGAAGCCTGAGGTATAAATAGCAGGTTCATTTTGAGCCATGAATGGGATATAAATGTTCTGTATATGTTCTATATATGTGTCTATGTATATATGTTCACTTTTATTATTTCAGTGTTAGTGATGAGCAGAAATAGTTGCATAAGGCAGAGTATGAATATTCCAGTTTGATTTCCAACAGTAAATAATTTGTTGTTTAAAAATATATGCTACTGTTCCTGGAACTACAGGCTGTTTAGGAAATGAAAAGAAAATGAAACAAACCATTATTGCAATGGGTTTTCATGATAGCTGTGCTAATAAATTATTCTTTTATTCATGTTATGTTTTCCAGTTTCCATTTCCATGTCCTCTTCATTCATTTACATTCTTCTGTACTAAGAAAGCAATTGGACGAAAATGGTCAACAAATACCTATTGTACTTGCTCCCAATCATCTACTTAATGTGTTTCTTATTTTCTTATGTAACTCTTATGCTCAGAAACTCTGCTTTAAGCATTATGACTGTGTTTGCATTACTTTAAGACATTCTTCCTGATATTTACGACTCAGTATCACTTTTATATCATTTTAAGCTAGTCATTTGACATTATCAACCTAATGTTGAGCAACTTCAGTGAACATAACACTTTGCTAGGAGATGGAATGAACCAGTTAACTGGTTCAGTTAGATCAATGTTCTCACTGTTCCCAAGTGATTACAATATATTCCTTTTGATTTTGCCAACAAATACTCTGTTTCCTTCTTCCTTTACATCTGAAAATCTCAAGTCCTCTTGTCACTATAGTTTTCCCTAACTTGAGCCCAAACTCTTTTCCTCCTCTTAGCATAATATTTATATTATACAACTTGACTCTTGCTCATATACATTTATCTGGTTCTTTTTTCCTATGCAAGCAATAAGTTTTCATTAACTAGTTTAATGAATCTACCAGCTCATATTCGTTATGGTGTAAATTCATTGCGTTAGTTAGCACTTTTTGATAAAAGAACACTATAGCTAACTAAACCAATAGATTATAATTTCTGAGATCAAGAAGCTTATAATTTAGGAGTGGATAATTAAACATTATTCTCCTTATTGCCAGAAAGCTGAAAAGTGAGCACATGGAAGGTATAAAGTAAATTGTAGTGATATTTTCATAACTAAAACAAAACAAGTATAAAGGTTTACATTTGAGTGTTGTTATTGTTTTTCAGTCACTAAGTTGTATCCAACTTTTTGCAACCCCATGGACTGTAGCAAGCCAAGGACAGGCTTCCCTGTCCTTCACCATCTCCCAGAATTTCCTCGAACTCATGTCCATTGTGTAGGCAATGCCATCCACCCATCTCAGCCTCTGCTGCCCCCTTCTCCTTTTGCCTTCAGTCTTATCATCAGGGTCTTTTCCAACGAGTGGGCTCTTCACATCAGATGGCCAAAGTATTTGAATATAAAAGAATATAAAAACATACCACATGGGCAAAATATTTTGGTTCTTGGCATTAGAGATGTATTTAGTTATAAAAATAACATCTATGTGGTTTATATCTACAGTTTCTGAAACCCTCAGACAGAAATTTGATTTGGTTTGTAATGTTGTCTTTGGGCATCTCAGTACAAGGGTGTTAGAAAGGGCTTACGATAGGGTTTGAGTTGTGATAGGATTTGGGTTTTGGTTGGGTGATTTGGGGACTGGCCCAAGGAAGCAAGGGTTTTGCATTGAGTAGGCTGCTCTTAGGCCGCAAGGATAAGTCTAACGGAGTATCTCAATAAATCTTACCCCTAGAAAGGACAGACTAGACTGAAATTAAATTATAACTGATAAGGATGTATCAGTTAATCATTCATATTATCCCTGGGAGGAACCATTTCGTATTTTGTATCCTGGAAAATATTTATATTTTATTTGCATTCAGACATGATTACAGAGTGCTCTAGTTTTTGTCTTGATCCTTCATGGTCACAGAAAGGTTTTTTTTTAATGTTGATATTCTGTGGAATTGTTTTAGGAGAACAACAAAGCCTAGCTGAAGTTCCAGCTGGCTCCTGGATATAAGGGACTGCTTTTTTCTTTCTCAATAATGCAGTTTAAAAGAATAATCATTTTTATTGATAGAAAATTTTCTTGATAAATGCTGCACATGAAACTCCAGTATGCTCAGGAGTAAATTAGGCTTTATCTTTGAGGTAGAGATAGAAGGTAAATTTGGATGTGAGAAACAGAGGCATTTATTTGAATGTACAATGTATATATACAATATATATTCATATATAAAATTCACAAATAGTTGTTATGTAAATGTTTAAACTATAATTTTCTTTTGTTTTTGTTAAGCACTGGGTAAAAGTGAGAAATTCTTTATAATTTTAAAGACCTTATAATATAATTCTATATTCAAAAATCTTTCTTTCATGTAGCCTCTTAGATGAATTCATTCATGATATGAAAACAATCAGTGATTGATTCAACAGACAAAAATTTAACACTTTTGTTTTAGTGGTATCTTATAAATTAGCCATAGAAAATAAATTATTTCCTAAAGGCATCTTGTTATTTTGATGCTTGCAATTAAGCCTGGTATTGTATTTGTGCAGTCTAGGTTATTATTCTGACATTTGGAATGAGAAAACTAAGGCAGAAAGCTGTTATATATTTTGCCTTAAGATGCAATGATCCAACAACAATCTATTATTGATTTGTTTTATATGCTCAGACCTTTTTTACAGTTTCAGTTATTAAAAGAGAAAGACATTTCCAAAACATCACCATCACAAACAACCAGCCCAATCGGTATGATAGAAAAATAACTCTGTACCCATAGAACCAAAAATAAATATAATTTTCTTGTTTAACATTCATATATGTACAAAAACACAATATACATATTTAAAATTTAATTATCAAAATTGCGTATTTCCTTTGAAAGGACATATATACTTTTACAACTTGATGCTGTTCATTATATATGTGTGTTGTACTTGAAATCTTAGAAATGATTGCATTTTTTGGACATAATGATTTGACAAATAATATTTTCACATTTTTTTCAGTACATGTAGAAATATATTTTGTTAATGACTCTTATGCAATACCATGTACCCTGTGTCCTCAAAAGGGTTGACTTTAAAATCAACAGTGTATTGTTTTAAAATAAAAGCATTTAGGATGAAAAGAATCATTTTAACTTTGGAAAAATTCTAGAATTTTAATCATTTATGTGTTTTCTAATTTCTAAAATTTTTCAATTAAGCATCCATGCTCTAAAATATGCCAATACTATTAACATTCTATGTGTTGTGTGGGCCAGAGAACTTTAACATAGCACATTTTGAATACTTCAGTAGTTTTGTTGATGTTGTTTGCTGGTTTGATTTTTGTTGTTGTGTAGTTACAGTATGTCATTGCTCTTCAATAATAGTTTAGTATTCCATTTCTTTGGCAAATGATTGAAGGCAAAAAAAAAAAAAGGGGGTGGCAGAGAAAGAGATGATTAGATAGCATCACAGATTCAATGCACATGAATTTGAGCAGACTCTGGGATATAGTGCAAGTCAGGGGAGCCTGGTGCGTTGCAGTCTATAGGGTTGTGAAGAATTGGACATGGCTTAGTGACTGAAAAATGACAATAACAAATGCCTTTTCTTTGTGATGAGTCTTCTAGTTTCTGTCTTCCCAATATTTTTGCTAATGGCATTCAAGAAGTAATAAAATTGCATTTCAGGATTTTGTTTTTTCTATATACACTTAGAAAAATTGGCTCTAGCAAACATTTTCAGATGTCCAATCCAGAAGAAGCTGTAGGCTTTTTAAGGCAGAGATGGTCTTTCAGACAGATTGGGTGGATTATTCTATATATGTCAACTTGATCCTGTTGGTTGAATAGATATTTCTGATTATTTATATCCTGATGATTCTTGGTGAAATGGTTACACTCTTTAACATAAGTCTTAGGAATTTTTTTTTTTTTTTGGACCTGTATCCCTAGGCAAGGAAAACCAATGGCACTAATTAAACTTAAAAGATTTTTCATAGCAAAGGAAGCCATTGACAAAATGAAAAGACAGCTTACTGAATGGATGAAAATATTTGCAAATGATACTACTGATAAGGGGTTTAATGTCCAAACTATATAAACAGTTGATACAATCCATTCTCAGAAAAACCCCAACAACCTGGTTAAAAAATGTTCAAAGGACCTGAATTAACATTTTTCTGAAGAAAACACAGATAGCCAATGGGACATGTAAAGATGCTCAGCATTGCTAATTAGAGAAATGCAAATAAAAGTCACAAGAGATATCGCCTAACATCTGTCAGAATGACCATCATTAAAAAAACACAAATAAACGTTGGCAAAGATGTGAAGAAAAGCGGACCCTATGGTACTGTCAGTGGGAATGAAATTGGTGCTGTTGCTGGGGAAAACAGTATGAAGGTATCTCAAAAAAAAAAACAAAAGAATTACCACGTGTCCCAGTCATTCCACTACTGGGTATATATCTGACGAAAATGAAAACATTCATTCAAAAAGATATGAGTAGTCTAATGCTCATAGCAGCATTATTTAATGTAACCAATATAAAAATCAACTTGTGTCTATCAACAGATGAATGGGTAATGATATGTGAGATAAACACACACACACTGCAAGTTAGACATAGAGGGATTAATTTTGTCATTTGTAACAACATGGATGGACCTGTAGGGGTATTATACTTAGTGAAGTAGGTCAGACAGAAAAAAGACAAATACTGTGTTGTCACTTGTATGTGAAATTTAAAAAATAAAACAAATGAATAAATATTACAAAACAGAAACAGACATAGATATGGAGAACAAACTAGATATGGTTACCAGTGGGGAGAGGTTTGGAAGACGAGGCCATATAAAAGAATGGGATTAAGAGGTATAAACTACTAGCTATAAAATAAATAAGATACAAGGATATAATGTGTAGCACAGGAATAGAACCAATACTTCATAATAAATTAATGGATTAGAATTTATAAAAATATCAATCATACTTCAAATTGATACAATATGTTGAATCTGCTATACAACATTAAAAGAAGTTTAGAAAGACACAAAAAAGTAGAATTAGAACTGTCATAATTCTGTTTAACAGAATTCTTACATAGTTATATACTCATTTTAATTTAGTTTTTTATCAAAAATAGTTTATTAAAATATTTAGAATATATATTATATTATATTCACTCTGGTGGCTCATACGGTAAAGCGTCTGTCTGTAATGCAGAAGGCCCAGGTTCGATCCCTGGGTCGGGAAGATCCCCTGGAGAAGGAAATGGCAGCCCACTACAGTATTCTTGCCTGGAAAATCCCATGGATCTCGGAGCCTGGTAGGCTACCGTCCATGGGGTGGCAAAGAGTCAGACACGACTGAGCGACTTCACATTAGCATTGCTGCTGCTGCTGCTAAGTCGCTTCAGTCGTGTCCGACTCTGTGCGACCCCATAGATGGCAGCCCACCAGGCTCCGTCATCCCTGGGATTCTCCAAGCAAGAACACTGGAGTGGGTTGCCATTTCCTTCTCCAATGCAGGAAAGTGAAAAGTGAAAGTGAAGTTGCTCAGTCGTGTCCGACTCTTAGCAACCCCATAGAATTACATTATTACAATTAATGAAATATGTCTCAATTGCTATACATGATGGAGTGATTATAAAATCTTTACTACTTTCAAGAGAAGTCTTTTTGTTTTTCACTTCTCTCTTTTCTCCATCTTTTCCCCATCTTTTTTTCTGTCTAAGAGGGTTAGATTAATGAGCTCACATTAAGGATCCCAGCAGAATAGTACAATCTATTTCTTCTTCTTTTCTGAACAGCGAAAACATATGTCTGCTTTGCTAGTTTTATGCTGTAAGATTTACAGGGGCACAAACTTATCTGGTGGGAGATCCTGTAGAATTTTAATTTTGAGTGATATATTAAAATCATATGGGTATTAGGATCTGCATTCATTGGCCAGAAACCTTGAGAACAAGAGTAGGAATTGAATGACTAACATAGGAGTATAAAAATAAATGGTTTGTGATAAAGATGATAAATTTAGTAATAGTCATGTTGCATTTAGGTTACGAGTAGACTCAACCACTTTCCTGGTGGAGCAGATGGTAAAGTATCTGCCTGCAATACAGGAGACCCAAGTGCAATCCCAGGGTTGGAAAGGTCCCCCGGAGGAGGGAATGGCAACCCACTCCAGTATTCCTGCCCAGAGAAATCCATGGACAGTTGTGCTTGGTGGGCTATTGTCCATGGAATCACAAAGAGACAGACACAAATGAGCAACTACCACACACACATACTCATGTGGACATAGCCACGATGGTGATTTATGTCTAGATAAATGTTGAACGTTTTGAATCAGATAAGTTTGCTCAATTAGAGTAGAAAAAAAATTGCAGAAAAAAAAGTCAAGAGATACTATACCAGTTATTACTATTGGATACCTAGCTGGTTTCAGATAGATGAGGAACTGATTCATAAAAAAATACATAGGAAGTCAGTCACACATATGCATGGAAATATATTATACACAAATATAATACACAAAGAGTATGCATGTCTGGCCATGTGGACTCCAGACATTAATCTTAGGACAAGGGGAATTTAAAATGTAGGTTGATGTACTTTGACTTTAAACTTCAGAGCATAGCTTAACTTGGTATGTAAAAAGGACTAAGGTGAGAAAAGATCTTTGTATGTATGCATTTCTATGTGTATATTATTTTCTAAGAAAAGTTTCCCTTCAAATTCTTTAGAGTACAGCTGTGATCAGAAAACTAACGTGTGAGATTCTCACTTTCAGCTGTTAGCTGACAGGCACCAGATCAGCTGCCTCAAAATCTGTTCTTGTTTGATGTTATTTTGAGGTACATTCAGAGCCAAGTAATCTCTTGATTCTTGTATTTATACACAGGATCTCAGTGTCACTCCCCACAACACTCATTTCAGAATGGCTCTGGCCAGCACCTTAGACTCGTGGATTCAAACAAAAGATTCTCCTATAGAAACGAAATGAAAAAAAAAAAGTCAAATTAATCAGATTTCTCAATTTAAAAAGGATATAATACAATATAAAAACAATGTCTTGGCCAGAAAAATATGATACAGTGAATTTTGCATTGATTTTAGAAAATGCTACTTATACTCAAGTATGATAGAAAGGAACCAAGTTAATCAGTAGACAAAATTCTAGTCTCTTGAAGGTTTTTGAACATCATAGGAAAACTATGTACCAGGATATATGCTGTTGCTAAAAAGGGAAAAAAAAAAATAGAACAAATCAAATATAGGCGATAAACATGCTACTGCTGGCTTCCACAAGCCGAGAAAAGGGTTAAAGTGAAAGTGAAATCACTCAGTCGTGTCCGATTCTTTGCGACCCCATGGACTGTAGCCTACCGGGCTCCTATGTCCATGTGATTTTCCAGACAATAGTACTGGAGTGGATTGCCATTTCCTTCTCCAGGGGATTTTCACGAGCCAGGGATCGAACCCGGGTCTCCCGCATTGTAGACAGACGCTTTACCATCTGAGCCACCAAGGAAGTATTTGGCAAAATAAATAGCTAGACTCTTAGAACACATACTTCAAAATCCACTATTATTGTCAATTTAGAAATTGGTTAAATTTGATTTTCCAGATGAAACAAAGTTGGAGTTTGTTTGCCATCACAGTTCATGGGTTTAGTGAATTTTATAGCCATTTATGTATCACTAAATACACAGTGTTCAGTAATACACCAGAGTACCAGCATTAAAAACCTGAAATGTAGATGTTCATTGAAGGTTTTTTAATATTCTGGAGAGAAAAGAATGATATGTTGAACACAGTGTTATTGGGAACTATCACTATTTTATTATAGATTTCAGTACTTTGAAAGAACTTCGAATGCCTTAAACATATTTCTATATGTAGCTCTAAAATTCATAACAGAAGGTTTTTTCAAAGCCAGGAACTGAAAAACAAATATGTATAATTGCATATATAGAATATCATATATGCCATTATCTTTACATAATTCTATTCATTAAAAGAAAGTCATAGGTGCTCCTATGATCAGTGAGTGTTACACAGTCAGTGAACTCCAGGCCATGAGGAACATATGTACCACTTTATTCTCTGTCCACTCTATCTACTATACCTTTCTGGGATATAATTGCCTCCTCTTTATTTTCCCATTTAGATGTCATTACTGGACCTAAAATTTAAAAACTGCCAACTTTTGTACACGACATTTTTATCTGTATATCTTCATGAGTTAACTTATTGACAGATAACATAAATTTTATGCAAAAAAAATTTGCTTAAGTAGAAAAAGCATAGAATCTTCAAAAAGATAATATTTGATCTTATGTAACTATGTGGAAAATGTGAAACATTCCATCCCATTTTAACTATAACTTTATATATAAGTACATATAAACATACATATCTTTATATCTTAAAAGATGCCATTATTTACTATTTCTTGAAAGACATTTATATTTTTTACATAACAGATATTTAGAGCTCCACAGTACTCTAGTAGGAATAAAATTAAGTATGAAATTAAAGTGCTTACTGAAATATTTTTAAGTATTAATTAATACCTAAGTATTTAAGGTGATTTTAAGAATATATTTTTAGGTGCCCCTTTTAAAATCAGCACTTAAGACAGAATTGTTAGATATGTGAGATAAATTGTACTTCTTCTTTGATTATTAAGAAAGAATAATCATACTTTCATACTTAAATTTATATGCAATTCAGTCCAAGTTTTCTTTGTCTGAAATAAAGTGTTAGTTGCTCAGTCATGTCCAAGTCTTTGCGACCCCATGGACTATAACCCACAAAGTTCTCTTTGTAATCTGGTCTATATTTTGTTGCATTAATATCCTTAGCAAAAATAAAATTTCTAGTACCTTTGTGAAAGAAATGTTGAATTAGAAGTAGACATGGAAAATTTTATTACAGCTAATTATACAAATAGAAAAGTCCAAAATGTTTTCTTTATATGCCTGCCTAATTTTCAAAATAATACAGCTGTGTAAAAGCTGAAACACTTAACTGCTTCATGAAAAATCAGCATATTATTTGTATTAAAATTTAAAAATTGCTAAGTTAATGAGTTTAATTTTTTTTTTTTTTTTTGCTTTGGCTCCATCCCTTCATTCTTTCTGGAGTTATTTCTCCACTGATCTCCGGTAGCATATGGGGCACTTACTGACCTAGGGAGTTCCTCTTTCAGTATCCTATCATTTTGCCTTTTCATACTGTTCATGGGGTTCTCAAGGCAAGAATACTGAAGTGGTTTGCCATTCCCTTCTCCAGTGGACCACATTTTGTCAGACTCTCCACCATGATCCGTCTATCTTGGGTGGTCCCACACAGCATGGCTTAGTTTCACTGAGTTAGACAAGGCTGTGGTCTGTGTGATCAGATTGGCCAGTATTCTATGATTATAGTTTCAGTTTGTCTGCCCTGTGATGCCTTCTCGAAACACCTATCATCTTACTTGGGTTTATCTTACCTTGGATGTGGGGTATCTCTTCACGGCTGCTCCAGCAAAGCACAGCTGCTGCTCCTTACCTTGGACGATTCGCCTCTCGTGACTTTGAATGTGGGATTGCTCCTCTTGTCCACTGCCCCTGCACTGGGCGTGAGGTAGTTCCTCTCGGCCACCACCCCTGACCTCAGACATGGGGTAGCTCCTCTGACATTGTACAGGTGTAGGGATCAAGACCATCCCCATGGAAAAAAAATGCAAAAAAGTAAAATGGCTTTCTGAGGAGGCCTTACAAATAGCTGTGAAAAGAAGAGAGGTGAAAAGCAAAGGAGAAAAGGAAAGATATAAGCATCTGAATGCAGAGTTCCAAAGAATAGCAAGAAGAGATAAGAAAGTCTTTCTCAGTGATCAATGAAAAAAATAGAGGAAAACAACAGAATGGGAAAGACTAGAGATCTCTTCAAGAAAATTAGAGATACCAAGGAAACATTTCATGCAAAGATGGACTCGATAAAGGACAGAAATGGTAGGGACCTAACAGAAGCAGAAGATATTAAGAAGAGGTGGCAAAAATACACAGAAGAAATGTGCAAAAAAGATCTTCATGACCCAGATAATCATGATGGTGTGATCACTCACCTAGAGCCAGACATCCTGGAATGTGAAGTCAAGTAGGCCTTAGAAAGCATCACTACAAACAAAGCTAGTGGAGGTGATGGAATTTCAGTTGAGCTATTTCAAATCCTGAAAGATGATGCTCTGAAAGTGCTGCACTCAAGATGCCAGCAAATTTGGAAAACTTAGCAGTGGCCACAGAACTGGAAAAGGTCAGTTTTCATTCCAATCCCAAAGAAAAGCAATGCCAAAGAATGCTCGAACTACCATACAATTGCACTCATCTCACACGCTAGTAAAGTAATGCTCAAAATTCCCCAAGGCAGGCATCAACAATATGTGAACTGTGAACTTCCAGCTGTAAAAGCTGGTTTTAGAAAATACAGAGGAACCAGAGATCAAATTGCCAACAATCTCTGGATCATTGAAAAAGCAAAAGAGTTCCAGAAAAACATCTATTTCTACTTTATTCACTATGCCAAAGCCTTTGACTATGTGGGATCACAATAAACTGTGGAGAATTCAGAAAGAGATGGGAATGCCAGACCACCTGACCTGCCTCTTGAGAAATCTGTATGCAGGTCAGTAGACAACAGTTAGAACTGGACATGGAACAACAGACTGGTTTCAAATAGGAAAAGGAGTACGTCAGGGCTGTATATTGTCACCCTGCTTATTTAACTTACATGCAGAGTACATCATGAGAAACAATGGGCTGGAATAAGCACATACTGGAATCAAGGTTGCTGGGAGAAATATCAGTAACCTCAGATATGCAGATGACACCACCCTTATGGCAGAAAGTGAAGAAGAACTAAAGAGGCTCTTGATGAAAGTGAAAGGTGAGAGTGAAAAAGTTGGCTTAAAGCTCAACATTCATAAAACTAAGATCATGGCATCTGGTCCCATCGCTTCATAGCAAATAGATGGGGAAACAGTGGAAACAGTGGCAGACTTTATTTTTTGGAATTCCAAGATCACTGCAGGTGGTGACTGCAACCATGAAATAAAAACACACTTATACCTTGAAAGAAAAGTTATGACCAACCTAGATAGCATATTAAAAAGTAGAGACATTACTTTGCCAACAAAGGTCCATCTAGTCAAGGCTATGGTTTTTCCAGTAGTCATGTATGGATGTTAGAGTTGGACTATAAACAAAATTGAGCATCGAAGAATTAATGCTTTTGAACTGTGGTGTTGGAGAAGACTCTTGAGAGTCCCTTGGAGTACAAGGAGATATAACCAGTTCTTCCTAAAGGAAATCAGTCCTGAATATTCATTGGAAGGACTGATGTTGAAGCTGAAACTCCAATACTTTAACCACTTGATTTGAGGAGCTGACTCGTTTAAAAAGACCCTGATGTCGGGGAAGATTGAAGGCAGGAGGAGAAGGGGACAACAGAGGATGAGAATATTTGATGGCATCACATAATCAATGGACATGAGTTTGAGTCAACTCCCAGAGTTGGTGATAGACATGGAGGCCTGATGTACTGCAGTCCATAGGGTCGCAAAGAATCAGACATGATTGAGCGACTGAACTAAACTGAACTGATGCAATAATTTTAAAGATTCAACTGAAAAAAAATTAGATTAGCAATAGATCTTGCATCAGTCACAAAAAATCATGATTAATGATAAAACTGAACATACACATAAAAACACACAATGAGAACTATAAACTTGAACTGCATAACCAGATCAAATATCATTAATTTTTCTAGGATCGTATAACTGCATAAACATTATAACAATGTATATGCACACATTTAATGATTATTCATTTTAGCAGGAATGTAAGTGAATACAGAAGAACAGCAAAGCAAAGACTTTGAGATTAACTAACAATATATGGGTCCTTGGGGCTCAGACCGTAAAGAGACTGCCTGCAATGCAAGAGGCCCCGTTTTGATCCCTGGGTTGGAAAGATCCCCTGGCAAAAGGAATGGCAACTCAGTCCAGCATTCTTGCCTGGAAATTCCTGTAAAGCCCTGAAAATTTCTGTAGTCTATGTGGTCTCAAAGAGTCAGACATCACTGAGCAACTAACAACACAATATATAGAATCAAGTGATCACCATGTCTAGGCTGAAGTCTTTACATTTGTAAATATCTCTGTGTTTCATACTGAAATTTATCAACTAATAAAGTAGTCCTGCCACTATAATGCCCTGACTGCAACTTCAATCTCTTACTTCAGTGTATGAGGCCAGAGTGATGAAAGAACTGAGAGTCCTATTCTCTGTCTATCCCTACCATGGTTCTAGGAATTTGTGAATCCCTCTTTTTTCTTTCACAGATACTATTTCCTTTTATTGGCATATGTAGACATAAATTCCAATTATCTTTTATCTCACAGTAAATTGTATCTATTAATTATAATGTGAGGTGATGAATTGACCTTGCCATTTTTCTCAATGCTATTGATGTTTAAATATTAACATTTAAAGGGAAGTTAGTTTTTAGTGGCCATAAAAAGGCTAATTTTAATGATTAAAAAATAGGTTTTAATATCCAAACACACTTAATATTTAACCCATAGTGGACAAGTAAATATATACATTGCTTTGATAGTTATATAATTTATTTCACTATTGAAATCTTTAGACTGAATTAGGTGAGTAAATCTGACATGAAACTAGCGATTATAAACACTTGTTGGTTATTATGAAATTAAACACTTGGAAACATATTTGTTCATAATTACCTTTATCAACTAAACATATGCAATTTATTTATTTTAAAAAATGTGCAAAAGTAGACAATTAACCTGTTAAAAAATAAAGTCAGATATTTTGTTTACTTATGGCTAGAGGCATACTATCTACTTACTGACAACTTAATACATGACTCCTGCTGCTGCTGCTAAGTTGCTTCAGTTGTGTCCAACTTTGTGCGACTCTATAGACGGCAGCCCACCAGGCTCCCCAGTCCCTGGGATTCCCCAGGCATGAACACTGGAGTAGGGTGCCATTTCCTTCTCTAAAGCATGAAAGTGAAAAGTGAAAGTGAAGTCGCTCAGTCGTGTTTCCCTTTGTGTTTGATCTTTGTTAGGTTAATATGTGTGTTTCACCTTGGGTTTATCCTGTTTGGGACTCTGGGTTTCTTGGACTTGGGTGGCTATTTCCTTCCCCATTTTAGGGAAGTTTTCAACTATTATCTTCTCAAGTATTTTCTCATGGCCTTTCTTTTTGTCTTCTTCATCTGGGACTCCTATAATTCGAATGTTGGGGTGTTTAACATTGTCCCAGAGTTCTCTGAGGTTTTCCTCATTTCTTTTAAGTCTTTTTTCCTCTCTGCTTCATTTATTTCCACCATTCTATCTTCCACCTTGGAGAAGGTGATGGCACCCCACTCCAGTACTCTTGCTTGGAAAATCTCATGGGCGGAGGAGCCTGGTGTTGCTAAGAGTCGGACACGACTGAGCGACTTCACTTTCACTTTTCACTTTCATGCATTGGAGAAGGAAATGGCAACCCACTCCAGTGTTCTTGCCTGGAGAATCCCAGGGATGGTGGAGCCCGATGGGCTGCCGTCTCGGGTCGCACAGAGTCGGACACGACTGAAGCGACTTAGCAGCAGCAGCAGCAGCATCTTCCACCTCATTTATCCTATCTTCTGCCTCAGTTATTCTACTCTTGGTTCCATCCAGAGTGTTTTTGATCTCAGTTATCAGATTACTCATTATTGATTGACTCTTCTTTACTTCTTCTAGGTCCTTGTTAAACATTTCTTGCATCTTCTCAATCCTTGTTTCTAGTCTATTCATCTGTGACTCCATTTTGTTTTCAAGATATTGGATCATCTTTACTATCATTATTCTGAATTCTTTTTCAGGTAGACTTCATATCTCCTCCTCTTTTGCTTGATTTGGTGGGCATTTATTATGTTCCTTTACCTGATGAATATTTCTCTGCCTTTTCATTTTGTTTAGATTGTTGTGTTTGAGCCACCCTTTATGTAGGCTGGAAGTTCGTGGTTCCTTTTTATTGTGGAGCCTGCTCCCCATGGGTGGGGTTGGACTAGTGGCTTGTCAAAGTTTCTTGGTTAGGGTAGCTTGTGTCTGTGTTCTCGTGGGTTGAGCTGGATCTCTTCACTCTGAAGTGCAGTGAAGTGTCCAGTAGTGAGTTTTGGAGTGTCTATGGGTTTGGCATGGCTTTGGGCAGCCTGTCTTTTAATGCTCAGGGCTGTATTCCGGCTTTGCTAGAGAATTGACATTGTATGTCTTGCTCTGGATTTGTTGGCTCTTTGTTTGAGCTTGGTTTTGGTGTAGGTATGAAGGCTTTTGGGTGAGCTCTTGTCTATTAATGTTCCCTGGAATCAGGAGTTCTTTAATACTCTCAAGTTTTGAAGTTAAGCCTCCTGGCCCTGGCTTTCAGTCTTATTCTTACAGTAGACTCAAGACTTCTCCATCCATACTACACATGATAAAGCATCTAGGTTAATGGTGAAACAATTCTCAACAGTGAGGGACACCCAGAGAGGTTCACAGAGTTACATGGAGAAGAGAAGAGGGAGAAGGGAGATAGAGATGACCAAGAGGAGAAGAGGGGGGATCAAAAGGGGAGAGAGCAATCTAGTCAGTAATCAGTTCCCTAAGTGCTCTCCACAATCTGGAACACCCAGAGAGATTCACAGAGTTAAGTAGAGAAGAGAAGGGAGAGGGAGGAAATAAAGGTGACCTGGGGGAGAAAAGGGAGACTCAAAAGGGGAGAGAGCAATCAAGCAAGTAATCACACCCCTAAGTGAAAATGGATACTGAAGATTAAGTTCTTAAAGGTACAGAATTGATAACAAATACCAAAAATCATAAATTAATTATCTAGAGTAGAGGTTAGACTCTCAAAAATAGAATATTAAAAATACAAAACAAAATCAATCACAAAAATTATTTTAAAAAATGTATATGGAACCTGATTTAAAAATAGCGTCTTTTTTTTTTTACAAGGTAGTAGGTTATAAAATGAAAATTAAAGAAATAATAAAGGACTTGATTTTTTTTTTTAATTAAAAAGTGATAATAGTAAAAATATATGTAGGAATTCCTCGGGAGCTGTTGTGGGCAGTGTGAGGTCAGTTCAGTTTCAGATAGTTCCTTGTTCCAGCTTGTACTTGTTCTCAAGGTCTATAAGCACACCCACCCCCCTCACCAATGCTTAGTCAGTGTTAACTACAGAGTTTCAATTTGTTGCACCTGTCACTTCCAGAGCAGTTCCCTCTTCTTTGTTCATTTTGGCTTCCTCTGTTTGCAAGTCTCTTCAGTGTCTAATTTCTGCCCTGACAAGGTGGGGAAGGTGGTCACTTATTTAGGCTCACTTGTTCTGTCGTATTGTGGAGAGGGAGGGACACTGCAAACAAATATCGCTGGCATGTGTGGGGAGTGCTCGCAGTGAATGGACCACACTGGGTTTGCCCCAGCTCATGGCAGCGTGTGCTTCCTGGGTCTATGCTGCTCAGGCTCCAGAGTGCTCTGCAAGGGCACTGTCCAAAGCAGACCCTGCAATTCATCCACTTCCCAGGTCTAAGCCACTCAGATTCTTGGGTACTCCGCAAAGGCACAGACTCAGTTGGACGTGCGTTTTGTGCACTTCCCAGGTCTGAATAGCTCAGGTGACCAGGTGCTTTGTGAGCACACTGTCCCAGGTGGGCCGTGCATCTGATTCACCTTCCTGGTCCAAGCCAGGTTTCCTGGGTATGCCATGAGAGCACAAGTCTCAGGTGTGCCATGTGTCTCCTCTGGGAAGTTGATCTTGGGCTGTGATCCTCCTGACAAATGTCAACTGTCCAGGATCCCAGGAAGACTTGGTTAGCAACTGGGAGCCTGCTCACAGTTGGGTGGAGGATGCAGGTCTTTGGGGCCAAGACTACAGCAGCTCCTTGCCTTCTGGCTCTGGCTGTCGCCGGCCTGCCTCTCTGCCTCCGGTGAAGGGGAGGGGCCTGTATGCAGCCTAGCTCTCCTTTGGTATTCACTCAATCCTGTGTTCTGTGAGTAGACCAGGCTGCAAGTCAGAGCCTTTGGCTGGAAAGTTCTCTCTTTTTTTTTTTCTCCCTGGTGATCCCACACCTTGGGTTGCTTTTTCACATTAGCCCTCTCAGATTGTCCTCAGGGTATTTAGGCCCGGTCCTTACCCTAAGTACCAATTATGCAGTCCGCAGCTCCCTGTCCAGTCCCCACTCACTAGTGGTGGACACGAGCGTCTGGGCTACTTCTCTGCTGGCAGTTTTGGTTAGGCGTGATTTTGTTGTTGTTGTTTCTCCGAGTTATGTTGCCCTCTGAGATTCCAAAACTCCCCACATCCCACCTGTGAGAGGGTTTCCTACGTTTTGGAAATTTCTCCTTCACGATTCCCTCCCCAGGATGGGTCTCTGTCCCTAACTCTCTTGTCTCTCTTTTTGTCTTTTATATTTTGTCCTACCTCCTTTCAAAGAGAATGGGCTACCTTTCTGGGTGTCTGGTGTCCTCTGCCAGCATTCAGAAGTTGTTTTGTGGAAATTGCTCAGCATTCAAATGAATTTTTGATGAATTTGTGGGGGAAAAAGTGGTCTCCCTGTCCTATTCCCCCGCCATCTTGGGACTGAACCCTTCTCCAGTATTTTTGCCTGGAGAATCCCATGGACAGAGGAGTCCAGTGGGCTACAGTCCATAGGGCTGCAAAGAGTTGGACACAACTGAAGCAACTTAGCATGCCCACACACATGTGTCATATGTTATCTTGATTTTATATTTTATTTTTTCCATTCTTTTAAAACCAGGTTAATATGATTCATGCTTTTAAATCTTTTGCTGACCATTTTGTATTGTTTAAATTGGAATACATTTTTCCTAATTCTAATAATGCTTAAAAGTGACTAAAAATCACTATCAATTATAATTTTGAATACTCAGTGAATTTTTGTTATTATTGTGTACTCAGTATGGATAATGTATATATACATTATTGATTTTATTGTTTTGAATTGTCTTAAAATGTATTAATGATTTAATAATCATTAAACTAAGTAATCTGCATCTAAAAATAAGTCATATTCAGGCAAGTTTCTTTAAGAGTTACTACTGAATTCAGCACATGCAGAGTTGTCTATGATTGTTAGTGAATTATCAGTGATATTTTAGTATATGTTGAAGCCTTTTATTATTATATATTGAACTTCAATTTTTCCTTAGAAGTTATTACCAGTTTAATACATGTCTGAGTAAAGATGCAAGTCAAGTGTTCATGCAAGTTTGTTTATGAAAAATAAAGACAAAAAGGTTTTAACATTATAGAAATATTAATAATTATCTATAAACTTCTCCTTACTGTTCAGAACTGTCTTGTTATGCAGAATATTGTGGAAATGCATTGTGTATTTTCTAGATAGTTTGGCCTATAGTCCTTCCCAAGAATGATTACAGTATTTTTATAATTTATATTCTAATTATAAATGTAATTAGACTGCTGAGTTATTCACCAGTAGGAGGACTTGCTGAGAAGCATTCAGATTTGTGTGCAAATACCTTCTCAGAGAGAAAAAGATTGTTTACCATAGAAGAAGACTGAAAAATACATTTTTAGCAACTCTGATAAAATTGCTAAGGACAAAAGTTATAACATCTTTCTGGGCAAGAATAGTGCCAGGTGGAAAAAATAAGTGAAATAGAAAATAGAACATTAAAATGTAGGTATAATTACATACCAGACTTGAAAAAGTAGCACAGTGATATGTGAAGTGAAACTGATCTTTCAGAGCCTGTGGCTATACATTGACTAAACATAATAACCCAAAATTCTGGTTTGATTAATGGAATAGATGCTAAAAACAAGTAGGGTGTATTTCACATAAGCTTCCTTCTTTCATGTATAAGGAAAACACTTGTTCAGCTGTTCCTCAAGGCTGTGCACAGCATAGGAGACAGATTCAGATATACATTAATTTGCAGCTGGCTGACAGTGTTTAAGCCATGGAGCTGTATATCAAATTGATAGATATCAAAGAATTGGGCATGTTTTTGGTTAAGAAAGTACTGTTTCCACAAGGTATTGGAATTCATGACCGTAGATGTTTATTTTCCTGAGAGACATTATTATGCTTCAGTAAGTATGTTGCTTCTAGACATGGTGATCAGAAATACAAAAGGAGAAAAATAAGCATCAGATTGCAACATAAAACTTTTAGGCTGCTATTCAGATTCAACATGGGCATATATGTATGTTTTCCACAAATTTCAGATGACCTATATGTTTCACATACAAAAAAGTCAGTTTTATAACTGACGTTTATTGTTTTTACTAAATTCTTGCTATTTTTATTTCACAATAGCTTGGGAAATAAATATTTTAGAATGGAAGTGGAACAGCTACAGATTATATCTCAATTAAAATATTAGTGGCATTTTGGACAAGACAATTATTGGCTTTATGGCATTGTCTTTCTCACCAAAATAGTCTATGTTTTAAAACAACATAAAAAAAAAGATTAATTTAAGGTGACGTGATAATCTGAGTCTTGGAAGTTCTGTAGTGATATACTTCTTGGGAGTTCAGTGATTGGTGTTTGCATTTGTTGTTTGGGAAAAAACTACTTACAGAATAGTATGTGTATTAGCTGGTGGAAGAAGTTCTTATACTTTTCTTTTTCCTTATATCAAAAATCACTTGCCTCAAAAATCATTTAATTGAATGAATTAACTCCACTTATATTTTTGTCTTTTTACATTTATAAAAAATAAAATATTAGGCTGTATTTTGCATGCCTGTAGCCTGTTAAACTGATTTGGCAAGCATATTTCATCAACTGATACTGTCTGATGGAACTCTCATTAATGAAGAAAATATTGCTGATATTGTAGCTACTAGCCACTTGGTCATCAAGCACTTGCAAAGTGGTCAGTGCAACTGGGGACAGATGTTTAATTTTTTAATTTAAGTTTTCAAATAAGAAAGCCATGAGGGTCTGGTTGCTACCATTTTGAACCAGCATAGCTTTAGACTGAACACAAAATATTTGAAATACGTGCTAAGTATACTCAAGAATGCCTAGCTATCAATGTATTAGGAATGGCACATATAATCTTATTAATGATCTGGATCATGGGAAAAACTATTAAGAATAGCATGAATGAGAACAGGATTATATTATACTTTTCATTATGCACCATGTTTTCTGAACATAACAAAACCATACTGTCATTAAATTATATGATATAATAGCAACATGTAACCAGCAACAATGACTGAATCCATGATGCCTGCTACAAGTACAATAAAATGCCATCTGCATCGTTTTTAATAGAGTTTCTGTTTTAAATTATATTCTTTTTAGTCTATTCATGCATTGTGCATTTAATGACATTAGAATGATAGTCATTCCAAATATAATAAAGTCATTCCAAATAAATATGAGAAAGAAAAAATTAATCTAGTTTCTATATTTAGGGAGATAACTGTTTGTCCTCACAAACATCCACATGCTTATTCTAGAGTGAAGTGAAGAAGAGAAGTCTCTCAGTCATGTCTGACTCTTTGTGACTCCATGGACTGTAGCCCACCAGGCTCCTTGGTCCATGGGATTTTCCAGGCATGAATATTGGAGTGGGCTGCCATTTCCTTTTCCAGGGGATCTTCCCGACCGAGGGATCGAACCCATGTCTCCCGCATTGTTGGCAGATGTTTTACCATCCAAGCTACTAGGGAAGCCCACATTCTATTTTCTTATTTGACAAATCATATTGGCACTCCAAATGCCAATCACATGACAGATTTAAAGCATGTGTTCACTAGACTAAGTGTTTTGACTGAGCTGACTAGTGACTAAGTAATTCAGTCCAATAATTGATTTGACTTGCTTTAATTCGACTGATTCACTGAGTTAAATGACCAAATAGATCATATTGTTCTTCCTTACATAAGACAACCATTCTTTTATTTAAACACATTTGCATAATTAATTCCTCCCCAACGTGGAGAGTGGGGAATAAGATCAAGTGATTCATAACTAACCAATAGCATTTCCAGAAAAACAGACTACAGAGAAAATAATCAGTGAAATAATATAAGAAAATTTCCCATAACTGACGAGACTCAAGTCTTTAAATTGGAACAAAAAAAATCTAGCAACTTCCAAGGAAAAGGAATGGAAAACAAAAATCCATTCCTAAACATATCATTTAAAAATTGCAGAAGAGAAAAGAATTTCCAGAGAAGAAAAAAATAACCAAAGCAATGAGAACCTAATTAAAACAAATGTTTCATCCCAAAACACAGAATTACAGAAAGCTATCTAGTATTATTTGCAGTTTAAAATTCTATTAGCCAATCAAGAAAGTATCCGAACAAAACAAATAAATTTTAAACAACACAATGACTTAGAAAATTTACATCCTGTGAATCTCTTTCTCGGAAGTAACTTTATGATGTATTCCGACAAAATGAGGAGTAAACCAGGAAAGGATTGGGGATTCGGGATCCTGAAAAGCTTGACTACAAGCCAGTTGATGGCTCTGCAGTCTTGAGAATGACCTGTCCAGATATCAGATGGAGTACAGGTGACCCCTGAAAGGAAAAGGCCAGGATAAAGGAAGGCAACTCAAAACATACTATGATTCTGAAGCTGCAAAAATTTGAAAATAAAACAAGAAATCAGAATTACATAAGGGAAAAAAGAAAGTCATAGTCTAAAATTGAAGCCACTAGTCCAAATAAGAATAAGAGTTCAAAATAGACTTCTTCAAAACTAAGAATGGAATGGATTCCAAAAAATAAAGAGAATGAGTAAAACACTGAAAATTAAGAATTAATAAATAAAACTCATAAATCTTCTAGAAGAAAAAAATAAGTTAACTGGAAAAAAGCTTTATAAAAAGTCCTAATCTAAATATACGGCACAATTTTAAGCAAATGCTGGACTTAATCCATTTGAAACAAGGAAGATCCCTTTAACCTTGATTCTAGGAATATTCTCCATTGGGTGGCTTAGGAGTCATATTGAACAAAATATGATTCTAGGACTCTTCTTGGTTCTGTGATGAGTAATATTTACAAAGTTCTAAAAGCATTAATGCTGCTATTTATTGATTTTTCAACTTTTTGGCCTAATCAATAGACAAAAATGAAAGACTGAATTACAAATATTAAACATAAATATCATCAAAAAAATAAATAAATAAAGCATGTGTTCATTTAATTATATTTGATAGTCTGTAAGTACCTTTATTTCTGGCATTTTCACTATAAAATTTTATGACAGATCTTTGTAAGTAAAATAACTAAGAAATGTTGAATGATTAAAAACACAAAAATATCTGTCAAACAGAATGGCTAACTGAGATTAAAATCCTGCATTTCCTTAGAGGAATGACTTGGTATTTTGAACTAGGTCAGGGATGTGGTAGGAGCACTTGGCAACTGTTTGCCTAAGACTACACTCATGGATGCACTCTGTAATACTTCAGTATTACTTAGGATGCATGTTTAAATCTCATCAGAGTTCACAATAGTGACTGATTAAGGCGATACTGAAAAGTGGTGCAAATATAACAGCATTAGATTATTTTCCAAATTTTAATGGTTTTCCTTTGTTGCATTTACAACAGAATCAGACCTGATAAAATTTTAGAAGACATAGTTGTTATATATTAAAATAGAATATGTAATATATAAATGTGGTCATAATTTAATTGTATAGTTCAGTACTGAGACTTTAGAATACTGATCATGATTGTTCCTATCAGCTTGAAATAGGGTTTTTTCCTCACTATGGAATACTGATCTGCCTTTTCTCAGAGGATTTACCCTAGAAAACTGTTCATTGTGAATTCTTTAAGGGCTCTTTGAAATATACGTATGTCTTCTCTCAGTCTCTTGTCAGTTTACAGCTCAGGAAATATCTTTGTCCAGTATGTGGGAACCATCTCTTTCACCTGGAAACATCTAAAGAGGAAGCACCCCTATTCTTCAGTATCTTTGGGAAGATAGGAGCCTAGCTGGATGGGTGCCAACTAGCAAACACAGGTGAACCTAATCAGGGAGAAAGACAATTGTAAACAAGGAAGTAACTCAGTGTGATCATTTGACGCACTGCAATGATCAACCTTCCCCTGACATCCTCCTAAACTTTCCGACTAATTCATTCAGTGCTTACAGCCCCTCCTGTCCTTGTTTGCTTCCCTGGTGGCTCAGATGGTAAAGAATCTGCCTGCAATGTGGAAGACCCAGGTTTGATCCCTGGGTCGGGAAGATCTTCTGGAGACGAGAATGGCAACCCACTCCAATATTCTTGGATTCCAGAATTCCATAGACAAAGGAGCCTAGCGGGCTACAGATCATGGCATCGCAAAGAGTGGGACATGACTGAGCAAGTAACACTTTCATTTTCACATTGTCCTAGTTTATGAGGAAAGTTCAGTTTGTCCTCTATTGCACTACTCTTGCAAAATGGAATATTTTCTGCCATATCAGTAAATAAAGAATATCACAGTCATCAACCATTGCAGCCACCACCAATGAACTGGTGAGCCCTGAAGGGATTCAGGAAGAAAAGAATATCTGCCGTTTAGCAGCCATCAGACTGCAGTCATGCCCTATAGTGAGCCCTGAGGAAGCTCAGGATGTGAAAACACAGGATACTGGTCCCAGTTAGCTGAGGGGCATATCAAAAGGATGACTTAAGTTAGCCCAGGCTCTTGCATTTCCTCATACACAGAAAGTGCTAAATTCCTTAACTTGAGCTATCTAGTTCTGCTTAATGAATAATAATCTTTTGAGGCTCAGACTACCTGTCTTTTGTTGCAAAACTTCTGTGTAACCTGGTTCTTGCCCTTGCTTCCTCAAAGCAGTTCTCTCAGGGTTGTTTGAGATACTGCCTCCCAGCCTTGAAGTCCTAAAAATTCCCACTCAGTAACACATAACTCTCAACTTTTGGGTTGTGAATATTTTTTAAGTTGACAGTCTGAATAGTCTTCCTTGCTGAAATAGCTTTTCATGCTGCAATTTTTGCCTTGATAATACATTTTAAAATTTTGTTTCTCTTTTTGTTCTTCATCATTTAAAAACATGTTAAATGTATTTCTCATGAAGGAATACAGCATATTCAGTGATTTCTCTTCTGATATAATGCAGATTGTAGCTTAATGTTAAAGTCAGCATATATAAGTATCTTTGTGTATTCATTTAATATTGTATATACCTGTGTATTTGTATTTAAATCCTACCTTAATGAAATCCACAGCTGAGTTCTCAGAGAAGGCTGTGCTTCTTGCTAGAAGCTTTAGGAAAGAATTTGCTCGCAAGCTCATCAGGTAGGAGGCTGAATTCAGTCCTGGGGTGGTGGTGGGGGGATTGTCGAACTGAGGTCCCTATTTTCTTTCTGGCTGTCACCAGGGGTCATTCTCATTTTCTAGGGGCTGTCTGCTTTCCTCAGTTTGTCATCCTTTTCTCCATTTCAAAACCAATAACAGTGTGTCAAGTCCTGATGGTTTAGATCTCTCTGATCTCCCCACGTGCCTCATCTTTCATTCGCTTTCTTCTTCCTCGTGTATCTGACTCATTTTTTTTTCTTTTAAGGGTGGAAGTAACTGTATCGGGCCAACCTGAAGTATCCTGTCTACACTTCTAGTTTAAATTCACCTAATGAGTAAACCTTAATTCCACGTGCAAAGTCCTTTCACATCAGTACCTACACTGGTATTGATTGAATATCCAAGGTATGAGAATACTGAGAGAACACCTTTAATTGCCTACTACAGTTAGTAATACCCATTCACCAGGAACAAGGGAGGCAATTTTATGTAAAAGGTACTGATTATTGACTAGAATTTATTGCTTTGTACTTTAAAAACAGCATAGCTAATCATGCATATAATATAGAGATAGCATTTTATATAAAGTCAGCAAAGGCAACTACATTGTCATATCACAAAATCCTTGATATGAATAGGGAAGAGGATATTTTACTCACATTTGGAACCAGGTTAGAAGTTAGTAATCTGCTTGATAATAAATACCTGTAAGGTTGATTTTATAATTTGATTTGTGAATTTGATGACCACTCTGTGTATGGCAGTCTATTAGGGTCTACAGGTAAGTAATACACACCCTTTTTTTTTAGGCATAGGCCAGTGACTTTATGAATAATTTTAAATGGTCATGTTTTATTGAATACAGGCACACCGATTTGTTGTGGATTGCTTTAAACCTGCATTCCATATACCAGTGGTTTCAAACATTCCAGCTGCCTGCTTTCCACAAAGCATTTCTAATCATCTACATATGGCAGGACTGGCCTTTTCTGTATGGTCAAACTACACATTCTCCCAGATTTAAATAAATGAAGTCTAAAATACCATTCCTTTATTCCACTGCATGTCTACAAAATTTGGAAATGTGATTTTTTTAAAAACATGGCACAGCACATGAGTTTTTCTTGCCTCTTAAATCTCTAAGAGTGAGGAATCAGATCTGTGAAAAAATTTTTAAGTTGAATGTTCACACATAAGAGGATTATGTACTTGTGTGTGTGTATGTGTGTGTGTATAAGCTTTTATTGTCATGGCTTCTTGATATTTTCAGTTTTGTATGAGGTGCTTGGTTCAAACGTAAGAAAGGATAAAAATCACTCTTAACATGTTTCCTGAGATAGAGGAAACTGTTTATTGTAACATATTTTAAAAAATCATTGAGTTCTAGTTAATATATGTATTACTTGATTTGATAACACTATAGACAGAAATATTACATAGTCAAAGTTAATTACATTGATAATTTTATAGTTTTGTTCTACTGAATGAAATTGAGATAATGAGTAGTTAATGCCAAGGGAATCATAAATCCTGATTAAAATGCGTTTTTTGTTCTTTACCCTTACCATGCTGTTTATTTTTATGTATCTGATTTTAAGCAGACTTGACATTAGTTAATCACTTACCATTAGATTATGCAAAAATGTTTTATGTGTTTTAGAAGCTGGAATAAAATCTGTGTATGATGGGATTGCTGTGTGCTGTATTTAGTAACTCAGTCATGTCCAATTATTTGTGACCTCGTGGACTGTAGCCTACCAGGCTCCTTTGTCCATGGAGATTCTCCAGGCAAGAATACTGGAGTGGGTTGCCATGTCCCCCTTCAAGGGAATCTTCCCAACCCAAGAATTGAACCCAGGTCTCCCGCATTGCAGAAGGGTTCTTTTCTGTCTGAGACACCAGGGAAGTCATATGGGATTACAATACTATTTTAAAAGTCATCATGCATTTAGTGCCAATTAGCTAGATTTGATAAGAATCTTTGGATAAATCACTTTTAGAGAGTAGAACAAAATACAAAACTGAATTATTTTTCTTCCTCATTCTCATTCATTTTAAAATTTCTTATGAATATAAACTATACTGTATACAATATTGTAAAGTAAAAAATAATAATAAGAAGAATTAAAAAATAAACTATACTGTATTATTTATAGCTGATGAAGACTGGACACTCTGAATGCTACCTTTTTCAAAGTACTCTGAGCATATTTCATAGATATTAAGAGAATAAAACCTAGGTATTTATTAAACAAACACATACATAAATAAATGGATAGCACTCCTTCTTATTCTTAATTACACAAGAATTAATTTTGCCAGGGTAGTTTCCTAAGGCATTCTAATTTTGGTGATCTGATAAGAATGGAGAAAGAAGAAAAAATAATAGGCCATACTGAATATAGCAATTGAGTGCTGAACTTCAAATCCTAATTCCGTATCCTTAAACTCCTAGATAATGTGCCAGATAAGAAAGCCTTTTCTTAAGGTGAAAAAGAGTCCTTGAGAGTCGTGGAGCTCAATACTGAAATAGTATTTAAATATTACTAACCAGGGCCACATATGCCATGTGTGAGGTATCCCAGGTTGGAGACAAATGAATAGGTGGTACATTGGTAAAGAATCCATTTGCCAATGCAGGAGACACAAGAGATTCAGGTTCAATCCCTGGGTCAGGAAGATCCCCTGGAGTAGGAAATGACAATCCTCTCCAATATACTTGCTTGGAAAATTCCATGGATAGAAGAGTCTGGAGGGCTATGGTCCATGGGGTTGCAAAGAGTTGGACACAACTGAGCAACTGAGCACAACACAAATCTATAATGAATAATGAGTTGGAAATCAAAGAAAAGCAATTTTCAAAGTTTAATATTCAGTTCAGAATTCAGGCTTGTCTCTTCAATTGTATTCCTCTTTGCTAATAGATTTTTAAAATTTAAAATTATGTTAGATTATTTGCAATATATTGTTTAATTTGGAGTATTTTTTAAATTAAAATCCTCATCAATAAAGTAGTCCTTGACTGCTAATTGATATTTATCTTTTTACCATATGGTCTTAAAATTTGATAAAGTTCTTCCTTGATATGGATTCAAAGCTTGTGCTAGATTATTATTTGATTCCATTTCAATTATATTAGCACTGTTTTGAACTATATAAAGTTAGTAAAATTTAAGATTTAGAAATTTAAGTCAGAGAAAATCATCTTAAAGATCTAGAGACCAAAACCTTCAGCTGAGTGTTCCAAAACCAGATGCATTTTCATTTGAACTGAACAAAGTTTTGGTGCAACCTGTACCCTCTCCCTTCTTCAGATTGCCATGCTGAGTTGAAACAGTAACAGTATTTCTAGAAACTCATTCCAGGATGAATGTAATGGAGTAGATTCATGTGAAAGTGTAGAGTCCTGGCAGGTACACATAGAGCTAGCCTTTGAAAGGAGAAATAAGGTATCATTCTGAACCCTTCTGGAGAAGGGAATGGCAATCCACTTCAGTATTCTTGACTGGAGAATTCCATGGACAGAGGAGCCTGGCAGGCTACAGTTCTTGGGGTGGCAAAGAGTCAGATATGACTGAGCGACTAACACTACTTGAACCATTCACAATCAGTGTTTTATCAACTATCTAGAAGACGGAAGATCGTCTAGAAGATGTAATGGGCTTGCTGCCTCTGGTAGTTAGTGGCTGTAATCCTTTGTCATTTATTCTGTAGAAATAAAATAACATGGTCAGTCTTGATCTTGAGTTCTATGGAGCAAGCCACAGGTGATGCTTAACTAAGAAATGATTCTGGTACATTATAGCTTGAAAATGAAAATGACTCTCATTGTATTTTACAGGTATGTATACTTTTAATATTCAAGACCTTGTTTTGTCTTGAAAAGCATGTCCATATCATGGAGTGAGTTTAGTACTGGCTGTAATGCTGTCTTCAATTTTTGATAATATATTTCACTGACTTGAACTCTACTTTGCTGAAAGCAAAATAGACTTTGAGTTGAATCTACCAGAATTTGAAAAGAGACTGTTATCTTACTTGCCCAATATTAACACAAGTTCTATAAAAACTCTGAGCATCATTTCCCTCACCTGAAAATAAATGAGACCATACACTTAGCTTTCAAATATTTCAGATATGCAGATGACAGATATACATTATTCTCATTAATATGTGTCCTCTAGTTGAGAGTCCCAAATGAGCCATATATATATATATATATATATATATTTTTTTTTTTTTTTCCTGAATCTGTCTTTAAAGTGAATCCTCTAGTCTTGGGGATTTCAGCCTCAGCCATTCAGTTCTTCTTATGTGACTCATTGACTTCCTGCACATAAAAAAACGGTTGTTTTATTGCCACTAAGATGTTACTAACTCATTTAGTTACTGTGAAAAATAACCAGTTTAAGTAAAGGTATTTAACACATGACTAAGTCACATTACAAATGTGTTATAAAATAACATTATATTAATTCACATAATATAGTGGACAAATAAATGTGTTTAAAAACATCTACATTATGTTCTTTAATGACCAATTGGACTATAAAATGTTATTTAAAAATTAGTTTATTTAGAAAATTCCCTGTTATTCTGAGCTTGATGTATTAGGAACATAATGGCACTAGTAAGCAAATTGAGAGGCACTATATGTTGATATATGAGAAGGCAACGACACCCCACTCCAGTACTCTTGCCTGGAAAATCCCATGGATGGAGGAGCCTGGAAGGCTGCAGTCCATGGGGTTGCTAAGAGTCAGACACAACTGAGCGACTTCACTTTCACTTTTCACTTTCATGCATTGGAGAAGGAAATGGCAACCCACTCCAGTGTTCTTGCCTGGAGAATCCCAGGGACTCAGGAGCCTGGTGGGCTGCCGTCTATGGGGTGGCACAGAGTCAGACACAACTGAAGTGACTTAGCAGCAGCAGTAGCAGCAGCATATGTTGATATGGGTAAATACATACATACTAATTGCTTATTAGTGCCATTATCAGAAACAAGCACTGGACTAAGTAGAGAATCAAACAATGTGGAATATGTGGTAACTGTGAATTGAATTTCTCTTTTTATTCTGAATGTTATATATTTGCTTATTGTGGAGGAGGGCGGGGGAAGAACTTAACTCTGGTATTGAAAATAGGCCAATATATTGAAAATAAAATCCAAGAACTAATGCTTAGGAACAAATTACATTCCATGATAAAGTAAGGAAGAACGTATGCCAACAAAGAGCTGGGATGCATATTATTGAAGTGTGCAAAATGACTTCTTCATGAGGATTTTGTAAGAGTTGAATACTAATTTGGCTAGACTACAACAGGCAAATTGTATGTTAGATGAGAAATAGACACTTTAGTTTCATGAGTCATTGGCTTGGAAAACTGTCTTAAAGATATTAAGGAAGGAAAAGAAAAAGAAGAAAAATCACAATAAAAAATAGAATATCTATCACAAACTATGTCAGCAGGGGTGAAAAAATAGCATGATGCATGGAATCGGAGAAACAGAAAATCCAATTTGTCAGGAAGAACGTCTTGCACCGGGCACTTTTTTGACACAAAAAATTGCAACAACAACATTTTCTCTCTGAGTTAAGATCCCAGAACCTATGAAAGATAACACAACAGTGAAACATTAGACAAGAAAGAGTTTATATGATTAAACTAATATTTTAAAGTCATTATAACTTTCTCACTAAAAGCTATTCATTATATGATTTATTTGTCAATTATGTTAAAGCAAAGTATTTAAATTTGAATAATTTTATCACTAGTGGTCAAATTAGGTAGTAAAATAACTGTACAATATAAAATAGAGTTCTTGAAATTTGGTATAGGGTTCTATGATTTAGATATAAAAAATATTAAAGTCACTCTAATAAAGTACAAATATATATCATATAAAAAGCCTACACATACATATGTATGTATCTATATCAACATACAGTGCTTTTCCATTTATTTTTATTTATGTTCAACTTCATTTAGTTATGATTAACAAATAAAAACTGTATGTATTTAAGGTACACAACAAAATGTTTTGAGGTATGCCTTGTATAATGAGTACAAAAGTCAAGCTAATTAACATATCAATAACCTCACAGTTAATATTTTTGTGTGCATATGGTGAAAAAACTTAAAATCTACTCTTGTAGCAAATTTTAAATGTACAGTACATTGTAGGATATCATGTAACTCAATAACAAAAAACAATTTGATTAAAAAATGGGAAATGGACCTGAATAAACATTTGTCCAAAGAAAGCATAAACGGTCAAAAGGTATCTTATTAGATGCTCAGCATCACTAATCATTAGGAAGATGCAGACCAAAATCACTGCAAGATCACCTTACTCCTTTTAGGGTGACTATCGTTAAAAAAAAAGAAAACAAAGAAACATAGGTTTTGGTGAGGATGTTGGGGAAAAGTGAACTGTTGTGGGCTGTTGGTGAGAATGAAAATTGGTTCTGCCATTAGGGAAAACAAGATACAAGTTTCTTAGATGAATAAAAATAGAACTATCATAAGATGCACAATCCCACTTCTGGTTATATATCTAAAGAAAATAAAATCAGTATCTTATAGGAGATATTTTGCTCTCCCGTCCACACTGAAGCATACTTACAATAGGCAAGGTGTGGAAATAACCTGAAGTGAAGTGAAATCCCTCAGTTGTGCCCAACTTTTTGCGGCCCTGTGGACTGCAGCCTACCAGGCTCCTCTGTCCATGGGATTCTTCAGGCAAGAATATTGGAGTGGGTAGCCTTTCCCTTCTCCAGGGAATCTTCCCAACACAGGGATCAAACTCAGGTCTCCCACATGGCAGGCAGATGCTTTACCAGCTGAGCAACAAGGAAAGCCCAAGAATACTGGAGTGAGGAGAGCAAAAAAGCTGGCCTAAACGCATCATTCAAAAAACTAAGATCATGGCATCCAGTCCCATCACTTCATGGCAAATACACAGGGAAACAATGGTAACAGTGACACACTTGATTTTCTTGGTCTCCAAAATCACTGCAGATGGTGACTGCAGCCTTGAACATAAAAGACATTTGCTCCTTGGAAGAAAAGCTATGAGAAACCTAGACAGCATTTTATAAAGCAGAGACATTACTTTGCCAACAAGGGTCTGTATATTCAAAACTATGGTTTTATCCAGTAGTCATGTATGGATTTGAGAGCTGGCCCATAAAGAAGGCTGCGTGCTGAAGAATTGATGTTTTTGAACTGTGGTGTTGGGGAAGACTCTTAAGAGTCCCTTGGACTGCAAGCAGATCAAACCAGTCAACCCTAAAGCAAATTAATCCTGAAAATTCACTGGAAGGACTGATGGTGAGGCTGAAGCTGGAATATGTTGGCCACCTGATGTGAAGAGCTGACTCATTAGAAAATACCCTGATGCTGGAAAAGATTAAAGGCAGGAAGAGAAGATAATGACCTAGGATGAAATGTTTCGATGATATCACTGACTCATTGGGCACAAGGTTGAGCAAGCTCCGGGAGATGATGACGGATAGGGAAGTCTAGCATGCTGAAGTCCACGGGGTTGCAGAGTTGGACACAACTGAGCAACTGAACAACAAAAACACTCACCCGTATTTTTGGAATCTAAAAAACTGAACTTAGAAAAATAGGGAATAGAATGGTGGTTGCCAGGAGTTGGGGTAGGGAAATGGGCAGAGGTTTGTTAAAGGGTACATATTTCGAACTGTGGGGCTGGAGAAGACTCCTGAGAGCCTCTTGGACAGCACTGAGATCAAACCATTCAATCTTAAGGGAAATCAGCCTTGAATACTCATTAGATGGACTGATGCTCAAGCTGAAGATCCAGTATTTTGGTCAACCAATGCAAACAGCTGATTTTTGGAAAAGTCTCTTAAGTTGGGAAAAATTGAGGGCAGAAGGAGAAGAGGACATCAGAGGATGAGATGGCTGGATGGCATCACCAATGAAATGGACAGAAACTTGGTCAAACTTTGGTAGATGGTGAGGGACAGAGAGGCCTAGCATGCTGCAGTCCATGGGGTCTCAAGAGTCAGTCACAACTAGGTGACTGAGCAACAACAACAAATTTACAAAGTAAATTCTTGTGATCTAAAGTACAGCATGGTGGCTATATTAATGCCAATGTGTTATGTACTTGAAATTCTGTAAGAGAGATCTTAAGAGTTCAAATATTTTAGACACATGAACACAGAGGAAATAATAATAAAAAAATAAGATGACTTAGTTATGTGACAAGAGGAAAGCCTTGAGCCATAAATTCAGAGTAAGCACATAAAATGCAGAACATTGAAACAGCCTTATTTTTATTGATATGTACACTGTGTGTCTTGAGAAAAGGGCAGGTAATTTTTGAAGCCAGGTCAAAGAAGTCTCAATTTAATACTATAATGAATTCTGATACAAATCAAGCACTGCTCTGATGATATTTGCTTCTTAATAACATAAACCGAAACATAATTGTACTGCTGCTGCTGCTGCTGCTAAGTCGCTTCAGTCGTGTCCGACCCTGTGCAACCCCATAGACGGCAGACAACCAGGCTCCCCTGTCCCTGGGATTCTCCAGGCATGGGTTGCCATTTCCTTCTCCAATGCATGAAAGTGAAAAGTGAAAGTGAAGTCACTCAGTCGTGTCCAACTCTTAGCGACTCCATGGACTGCAGCCTACCAGGCTCCTCCGTCCATGGGATTTTCTAGGCAAAAGTACTGGAGTGGGGTGCCATTGCCTTCTCCAATAATTGTACTAAGAGAGGCTAAATGTAATATCTGTACAATTACTCTGTGTGTGTGAAAAAAATCATACAAAGAAAAAACATAGTTTCAGCTAATATAAGTGACTCGAAATGTTTAGATATTTAAAATATGCCTTATTCATTGAAACATGTATAATATTATATATGAAACGAGTTGCCAGTCCAGGTTCGATGCACGATACTGGATGGTTGGGGCTGGTGCACTGGGATAACCCAGAGGGATGGTATGGGGAGGGAGGAGGGAGGAGGGTTCAGGATGGGGAACACGTGTATACCTGTGGCGGATTCATTTCAATATTTGGCAAAACTAATACAATATTGTAACAATATTGTAAAGTTTAAAAATAAAATAAAATAATTTTAAAAAATAAAATAAAATATGCCTTACTTATTTGATTATGTATAAAGGTAAGTTATAGTAATTTGTAAAGACATTAATACTATCTTTTTTTTTTAACATTTATAAACAACCAAATATGCCCTTTATGCTAAGGGTAATCTCTTCCAGTGATCTAATCCAGGTCTTCTAAAAGTTATTGCATGCAGTTTGGGAAATAAAATAAGAAATCTGCTTTCTAGGCTTTAAAATTTGTTCTCTGTATTTTACTTATCAAACTTAAAGATTATAAAATAGTCAGCAGTTCCAAACCGAAACTTAGATTAGGGAGGTGGCCATTTTTCTGATAATTAGAAGGTTGTCATCTTCCCAGAATAAACTTAGTGAGAGTTTTAATATTAGATTGTTGGCAACAAAATGTCACCTAGTTGATAGGATGTAAATATTGTGCTTAGCATCTTGCCTCAACATAAATTCATGAAAAGAAGAAGAGGAGAAATTTTAATTTTCTAAAAAATAAATATTATTTAGGCACTTTGCCTAGAAGGGAGAGGATACAAATAATAAATCAATAATTAAATTTCAGTGTTGTATATGTGAAAGATGCAGGATAGTGCTAAAGAAACTACATCACAGGCATTTAACTCACAACCAGGTTAAAGAGAATGTCTCTTAAAAATTTTTTAAGATGCTTGAACAGTTTTTTCTGGTTGAGAAGTAGCTAGATAAAGTTTTTGGTACAGGAAGAGTTACTGGCAGAGCAAAGGGCATGTAAAGATAGAAAAACTGTAAGACTTTTTTGAAGAAATTACAAATAACTTGGTATATGGAAAGCTGGGGGATAAATTTCAGATAGGTCAGTGGAAAAAAACATGAAAATACTTTTTTTAAAAATCCATATATTGACACCATTATTTGCTAAGCTAAAGAGATTAAATGTTATGCTCAAAAGTACTGGAAAATCTTAAATTATTTAAGGAGATGAAAATTGTGTGATGACACTGATGTTTTTATAGTTCCCAGACAGAATTTAGAATAGTACTCACCATAGTGAATTATGCAAAGAAATCCATTAAGTGAGGAAAGATAACTATTGTTTACTTATATAAAAATAAAGGTAAAAATATTGCTTATTTTTAATATATTATCCATTCTAGTTCTCCTATGTGGCTTATGCAGGTTAATTTTTAGTTAAACAAAATATTTACAATATTATTTTTTAATCAAAAAGAAATAAAAACAATTTGGCATTTATCTAAATGAGTTGAAAACTCAGAGCTGCATAAAAACCTGCACATTAACATTTAAAGCAGTTTTATTCATGATTGTCAAAACATGGAAGTAGCCAAGATGTCCTTCATAGGCAAATGGATAAATAAACTTTGGCATATTGAGACAGTAGAGTATTATTCTGTGCTAAGAAATTAGCCACCAAGCCATGAAAAGACAGGGAGAGAATGTAAATGCATATTACTACATAAAAAGCCAATCTGAAAATGCTACTTACTGTATGATTCCAACCATGTGACATTCCGGAAAAGATAAAACTATGAAGACAGTAAAAAGATGAGTATTTGCCAAGTGCTAGGGGAGAGAGATGAATAGGCAAAACACAAGAAATGTTCAGGACAGTGAAAAGGGAGTGGGGTTCAGGATGGGGAACACGTGTACACCCGTGGCGGATTCATGTTAATGTATGGCAAAACCAATACAATATTGTAAAGTAATTAGCCTCCAATTAAAATAAATAAATTTAAATTAAAAAAATGATGGTAATTGTCATTTACATTTGTCCAAATTTATGGAGTGTAAAACAGCAAGGTTGGAAAGATTCCCCCAGAGAAGGGAATGGCTACCCACTCCTTTATTCTTCCCCAGAGAATTCCATAAACAGAGGAGCCTGTTGGGCCACAGTCCATGGGATTGAAAAGACTTGGACATGACTAAGCATTGTGGAGATATCAAGGGAACATTTCATGCAAGGATGGGCATGATAAAGGACAGAAATGGTAAGTATCTAACAAAAGCAGAGCGATAAGTCACTCAGTCATGCCCAACTCTTTGTGACCCCATGGACTGTAGCCTACCAGGCACCTCTGGCCATGAGATTTTCCAGGCAAGAGTACTGGAGTGGGTTGCCATTTCTTTCTCCAGGGGATCATCCTAATCCAGGGATCGAACCCAGGTCTCCTTCATTGCAGGCAGATGCTTTACCGTCTGAGAAACCAGGGAATCCAAACAGAAGCAGACGAGATTAAGAAAAGGTGACAAGAAGACCCAGAAGAACTATACAAAAAATGGTCTTAATGAACCAGATTACCACATTGTGTGGTCACACATCTAGAGCCGGACATCCTAGAGTGTGAAGTCAAGTGACCTTAGGAAGCATTACTATAAACAAAGCCAGTGGAGGTGATAGAATTCCAGCTGAACTATTTAAAATCCTAAAAGAAGCTGCTGCTAAAGTACTACACTCCATGGGTCACCAAATTTCAAAAACTCATCAGTGTCCACAGGTTGAAAAAGGTCAGTTTCATTCCAATCCCAAAGAAGGGCAATGCCAAAAAATGTTCAAACTGTTGTGCAATTGTGCTCATTTCACATGCTAGCAAAGTAATGCTCAAAATCCTTCAATCTAGACCTCAGCAGTATGTGAACCTAGAACTTCCATAAGTACAAACTGGGTTTAGAAAAGGCAGAGGAACTAGAGATCAAATTGCCGACTTTTTTGGATCATAGGGAAAGCAATAAAATTCTAGAAACATATCTCCTGCTTCATTGACTATGTTAAAGCCTTTGACTGTGTGGATCACAACAAACTGTAGAAAATTCTTAAAGAGATGGGAATACCAGACTACCTAGCCTGTGTCCTGAGAAATCTGTATGCAGGTCAAGAACCAACAGTCAGAACCAAACATGGAACAACTGACTGGTTCCAAACTGGGAAAGGAGTACAAAAAAGATGTATAATGTTACCCTGCTTATTTAATGTATATAGAGAGTACATCATGCAAAATTCTGGGCTGGATGAAGCACAAGCTGTAATCAAGATTTCTAGGAGAAATATCAACAACCTCAGATATGAAGGTGAAAGAGGAAAGTTAAAAGGCTAGCTTAAAACTCAACATTCAAAAAATTAAGATCATGGCATCCAGTACCATCACTTCATGGCAAATAGAAGGGGAAAAAGTGGAAACAGTGGCAGATTTTATTTTCTTGGGTCCAAAATCACCGCAGATGGTGACTGCAGCCATGAAATTAAAAGACATTTGTTTCTTGGATGGAAAGCTATGAAAAACCTAGACAGCATATTAAAAAGCAGAGACATCACTTTTCCGACAAAGTTCCATATAATCAAAGCATGGTTTTTTCAGTAGATGTGTCCGGATATGAGAGTTGGACCATAAAGAAGCCTGAGAGTCAAAGAATTGATGCTTTCAAATTGTGGTGTTGAAGACTTGAGAGTTCCTTGGACTGCACGGAGATCAAACTAGTCAATCCTAAAGAAAATCAATCCTGAATATTCATTGGAAGGACTGATGCAGAAGCTGAAATTCCAATACTTTGGCCACCTGATGTGAAGAGCCAACTCATTAGAAAAGACCCAGATGCTGGGAAAGATTGAAGGCAGGAGGAGAGGGGATGACACAGGGTTAGATGGTTAGATAACATCACAAAATCAATGGACATGAATTTGAGTAAACTTGGAGAAGGTGATGGCACCCCACTCCAAAACTCTTGCCTGGAAAATCCCATGGACGGAGGAGCCTGGAAGGCTGCAGTCCATGGGGTCGCTGAGGGTCGGACAAGACTGAGCGACTTCACTTTCACTTTTCACTTTCATGCATTGGAGAAGGAAATGGCAACCCACTCCAGTGTTTTTGCCTGGAGAATCCCAGGGACGGCAGAGCCTGGTGGGCTGCCATCTATGGGGTCGCACAGAGTCGGACACGACTGAAGCGACTTAGCAGCAGAAGCAGCAGTAGGAGATAGTGAAGGACAGAGAAGCCTAGTGTGCTTCAGTCCATGGGATTGCAAAGAGTTGGATATGACTTAGCAACTAAACAAAAACAACAATATTACACATTTGGAAATTCTTCATTCTGGTAAAATCTTACAGCTTCTGTAAGTCTAATCAGATGTCAGTTAAACCCTTTTAGCAAGAAAATTGCCTAGTATTGGAATGTTTCCAGACAATTATTTAAAAACAATATTCTTTCCAGTGCACAGGTGTATGTGTGTATGTGTGTGTTTTATAAATATATTATCACCCATTATTTTTTTAAATATCTTTAAGAGAAAGTTTAGGTGAGTTTCTCTTTCCAAAAATTCTTGCAAGTTGCTGCAATACTGAGAGCTATTTGCTGACAAAAAAATGTAATGGCCAAAAAAATTAAAATAGTATATAGTTTTGTGAAAGAACACATGCATGACATTTTCAAGCTTAAAAATTCTTTGAAACATTCAACAAGAAAGTAATTAAGCCTCTGAACAATCAAAATATTTAATCACTTTTTCACCTTTTTAAAAGACTTTATGTTTTCCCTTTTATTAAAACAGCTTTATTGAGGCATAATTTCCAAACCATAAATTCACTCATTCTACGTGTCTTAATATAATTCAGAGATTTTTTATTTTTTTAGTAATTTCTCAAAGGAGTGAAGCCAATCACCACAATCCAGTTTTAGAACATTTTCATGACCCCTGAAAACATTTCCTCTGCCCTTTTGCATCCCCCATTTCTACTCCTCAGATGGTAAAAAAATCTGCCTGCATTGAGACCAGGGTTCAGTCCCTGGGTTGGGAAGGTACCCTGGGGAAGGGAATGGGTGTCCACTCCAAGATTCTTGCCTGGATAATTCCATGGACAGAGAAGCCTGGCAGGCTACAGTCCATGGATTCGCAAAGAGCTGGACATGACTGAGTGACTATCACTCTCACATTCTACTCCCTGGACAAAAATTAATCTGCCTTCTGTCTAAAAGAAAATCAGAGCAGTTTTAGGTCCACAGCAGATTTGAGAGGAAGATACAGAGATTACCTCTAGACTCATGTCTCCACACATGCACAGCCTTCCACAGTTACCAAAATCCCATCCCAAGTGGTACATTTATTATAACTGATGAGCTAAGCCTGGGTGTCCTGCATTGCAGGCAGATTCTTTACCATCTGAGCCACCAGGGAAGCCTGATTCATATTAGAGGTGATATAACCAACCTGCTAAAGATATTATAACAATTTTTTAAAATATTTGAGAGTAAATAACTGATAGCAGAAGAAATGAGAAGTTCCTATTAAAAATATAACCAGTCTAATAAGTGCAGACAATAATGCGCTTTTCAACTGTTTAGCATCCTAGCTGATATGCTTTTTTTTTTTTTGCTGGTGGACTTTGAAGACAGAGACACTTTTTTGCAGTATTTTCCACAATGTTGCCACCCCAAAGATGGTCGCACTTTGTAAAAAATAAATGCCTGTTAATAGTTAGCCATAAGAAAGTAGAGGTAATATAAAACTTGATGAACCAGACACATAAACAGCATAAGAATATCTAAAAACTGAAGATAGTTGTCTGAAATATTTAAGGGATGAATTGATGGCTTCCCCCTCAGCTCAGTGGTAAAGAATCTGGCTGCAGTGCAGGAGACACAGGAGATAAGCATTCAATCCCTGGTTCTAGGAAGATCCTTTGGAGGAGGAATGGCAACCCACTGGAGTATTCTTACCAGGAAAATCCCATAGACTGAGGAACCCAGCAGGCTACAGTCCGTGGGGTCGCAGAGTTGGACATGACTGAGCGACTGGACATAGATGAATACGTGTAATAGAGGACTACATTATATGAAAGAATAAAACTGTTTGGAATTATTGCCACAGAAGAAACAGTATAGAGAAATTATATGAAGGATTGTTTAGTCATTATAAAAGATAGAGAAAATAAGATAAAGACTAGAAATGATCCATATATTTTGTTCAGATGTGGCTTATTGGTAGACAACTGTGTTGTCTTAATAATCCAGATTTCATAAAAATCAGCCTTTTTTTAAGAAATGAATTATAGATGAGAAATTGGAGCACAGAATGTAGATATATTTTTTCCAGAAATTTTGCTGAAAAGAAAGAGAGAGGATAGCAGTTCAAGTTTGTTTTCTCTTAACTTAACATTTAGGAAGAAAAACTCTAGTATAGAAGGAGTAGTTGAAGAATTATAGGTTAAGTAGATCACTGAGTTAGCAAGATATCATAGACGATTGGCAGAGGGAGAATATGAACTCTGTTTGTGAAGACACATGCTTCTTCTAGAGAAACAGAAGGAAGATATAAAAAAGACAAATACAGTTTGTAAGTGATAGGAAATGCTGAATATTGGTGAGTCTTGGTATTTTCTGAATAGTGGGAGTTACAATAGCCTTTCCAAGAGTGAAGAGACAATATGTAAAACAAGTTTGTCTTCAGATTTGTGACTTTACTAACTCCCCTTTGTATGTTCAGAGACACTAATTAAAATATTGAGAAACAGCAATCACTCTATACATGTAATAGAATGATTGGTGAGTTTGAAATGCATTTAAAGAGACAAGAAAGGTATTTAAACACAAGTGAGGTGTTGGAATAACCAACTAAGAAGACATGAGAAGAATTGAACTGTACCATGAGAAAGATTCCAGGACATTATTTCGCTTTCTCTAAGGGTGCTCAGCACTTGGATATTGTATTATAATAGAGGGGTCATGATGTTGTGCTTATTGAACTTGGTTAAAGGAAGATTGCAGAGTAGGTGGATCAGAAGCAAACCCTGCCTTCTAAAACACTGCCTTCAATAAAATTGAAAGCTTTGAGGGCTGCAACCAAGAGCCTATTCAGAAAAACAAAGATGGATCTATTAAATTTTTGGTGGGGGAAAGTTTAGAAGAAACAATAGGTTGGGTTTTGTTCGTATGAGTTCTACACCATTGGACAAAGGATATGCACAGTCTAGTTTTGTAAAGTTTTATGAAAGTATTACAGAAGTATAAATAAAATAATCACATTCTTTAGTTGATTCAGAGGTTTCCAAATATAATTTTAAAATGGTTAAGTTAACCTGGATTATCTTTTTAATGATATAAGTAGTAATAAAATATTATGAACATTTTGTCTTCCTGCAAAGAATAAAAAATGGTAATACTATTTCTTAAGTATTCTGGGTATTTACCATTTGTAATACAATAAATTAATTTATGAACCTTTGACTCACCAATTGCTCCATTATGTGTATAGATTGACTGCTGTTTCTCAATAGTTGAATTAATGTCTTTGAACATATGAAGTGGAGTTTGCAAACTTGAAAATCTGAAGACAAACTTTTTACTGTGCTTCTGTTAAACCAGTAATAAAATATTATCATATAAGCATACAACATCTATTAATAAGTTATACTAGGTTAAAAAATGAAAGAAAACTAGAGGATAGCAGGAAATAAACCTTTCTTCTTATTAAAGAATTATTTTACTAAAAATATTATTAGTGTAATAAATAGTTTATGTTTGAAGTCATTTCCCAGTTTAAAATAATATGTCATTGCCATAATAGAACAGGCCTCCACATGATTTATGGGCAATACAGCTTTTACTGTTCATTACTTGAGCTAGTTATAATTTAGCAAAACTCCAGTAGTTAGGCATAATATAAGGCTGTTATTTTTTCATACAAAATCTAAGACCAAGCTCCTGATGACTCTCCAGGGCAGCTGCTCTTCAGGTAGTCACACTGGAGTCCAGGGGCTTTTAACCTTTGCCATTCCAGCATCTTTACATCAAAACCACCTTATAATCACTGCTTCTTGAGAAGAGAAAAACTGTAGGATCACCAACAGCTCTTTAGTGTTTCCATCATAGAAGTGACATAAGGTTTCAGTTACTAAAACAAGTACATAATCACTCCGAATTTCAATGCAGTGAAAAAGTGATATCCTCTTTCATAAACTCAAGGGGAAGAGGACAAGAAACATCAAGGTACCAGAATGCCTATTCCTATGTTCTTGCCTGGAGAATGCCAGGGACGGGGAAGCCTCATGGGCTGCCGTCTATGGGGTCGCACAGAGTCGGACACGACTGAAGTGACTTAGCAGCAGCAGCAGCAGCTCTCAATTAAGTTTGTCTCCTAATATATCCATATGTTTTATGATGATAACATTGACATGAATCTTTTTAATATTAGTTCTCCCTACCCACATTTTCTCCAAATTTCAAATGAACATGACTTGGTCATAAAACTTTACTGTCTTTTAAATTTTTTCTCCATATATCCAACTTTTATTTCTATCACTGTTCTGTCTTAAGTTAACTGTTGTGCTTTTCTCTTTGTTCCCTGAAAGTCACTCCTTTGATTTTCTTCCTTTTCTGAATCCTTTTGCATTACTGTTTTCTTTTCTGTTTCTTTTTTCAATCTTTCAAGTTGGAAAAACTATAGAATTAGTGGTTTAATAACATTTCATTGAGCTGTACAATCTTAAAATGTATTTCTAAATTATCACAAATGAAACAGTTACTTTAGCTTGCTTTTATACTTTCTACAGTACAAATCTGTAGGAAGATTCTTTTGCTCAACTTTATGCCTGTGAAATTAATCCATGTTGTTGCATGTGGCTGTGGAGCAATCATTATTATTGCTGGGCAGTATTGCATTCATAATAGATACTGTTGTTTAGTCTCAAGTCATGTCTGACTCTTTTAGGAAATCATGGACTGTAGCCTGCCAGGCTCCTCTGTCCATGGGATTTGCCAGACAAGAGTCCTGAATTGGGTTGCCGTTTCCTTCTCTATTGTACTAGTTACATCCCAATTTATTTTGGTGTTCTACTGTTGATGGGCATTTGGATAGTTTCCAGTTTGGGGCTTTTGTGAATAATACTGCTATAGATATTCTAGCAAGACAAACAAACCACAACAAAAAAAAGCAAAACCAAACAACAACAACAAAAACAAATGAAGTAGAGTTTTGCTTTGTTTTCAGTTTTTATATGTATCAACTCAACCAGTCCTCATAATGCCACCGTTACTATTCTCAGTTATAGACAAGCACGTAGGTAATAAGTAGTTTCTACTAGGTTATTCAGAGTAAATGATAGAGGTGAAAAGAGGTGAAGAAGTGATATCTTGGCACAAGAAGATACATATAAGGATGGAAATATAATTTGCTTTCAAGTTTATTGTAAAAGGTGATCTTTCAAAATAGAGGTAAAAACAGGCTTATTATGTAATGTCAGGAATATTGTCACCCTGTGTTAATTGCAACAGTTTCAAGATATATCTAAAATTGGAATTTATATTTAAAATATTATCATGAAATTATGTAAATATGTATGTTCAAAGACATTTTACATTAAGATTTAGATAAAAAATCAGCGATTGCATGTTACTTAAATTTTCAGATTGTTTACATTTGATATACTAATTCCATACAAAGGAAAATGCAGTAGCTTGTATAAAGTATTAGATTTTTGGACTAACATAGTAAGTTATTTAAAATGTTAAAATATATTGAAAAATTGTTATTCTTTATGTATAAGTGTTTATAATCAGACAATAAATATGCCTATCTACTATACATGTTAGTTATTATCTCATATTTATTACTCATTTTAATTTGCTTTCTAAGTGTTTTGTTCTCTGTAAACCATAGAATTCTTTTGCAATAAATTTTTAAAAGAACAAATGAATTTTTAAATTACTGTATGAGCATTCCAGGACACAGGTTTCAATTTTCACTCCAATACTTACTTGTTCTGTTTATTTCTAGTAAAAAATGTTTGAAAGAGGATGAAAAGTATTTTCTTATTATTTTGAAGCTTGTCACACTATAAAGATTAGAATTCCACAACTAAATTTTTTAAATAAAAAATAACATAAATGAAATAGTATAAAATATATCCAAGGACTAAAATGTAAGGCTTCAGTTCAAGTTCAGTTCAGTCACTCAGTTGTTTCCAGCTCTTTGCGACCCCATGGACTGCAGCATGCCAGGCTTCCCTGTCCATCACCAACTCCCGGAGCTTACTCAAACTCATGTCCATTGAGTCGATGATGCCATCCAACCATTTCATCATCTGTCATCCCCTTCTCCTCCTGCCCTCAGTCTTTCCCAGCATCAGGGTTTTTCCAAGGAGTCAGTTCTTCGCATCAGGTGGCCAAAGTATTGGAGTTTCAGCTTCAGCATCAGTCCTTCCAATGAATATTCAGGACTGATTTCCTTTAGGATTGACTGGTTGGATCTCCTTACAGTCCAAGGGACTTTCAAGAGTCTTCTCCAACACCACAGTTCAAAAGCATCAATTCTTCGGCACTCAGCTTTCTTTATAGTCCAATTCTCACATCCATACATGACTACTGGATAAACCATAGCCTTGACTAGAAAGACCTTTGCTGGCAAAGTAATGTCTCTGCTTTTTAATATGTTGTCTAGGTTGGTCATAGCTTTTCTTTAAAGAAGAAAGTCTCTTTTAATTTCATGGCTGCAATCACCATCTGCAGTGATTGTGAAGCCCCCCCAAAACAAAGTCTCTCACTTTTCCATTGTTTTCCCATCTATTTGCCATGAAGTGATGGAACCAGATGCCATGATCTTAGTTTTCTGAATGTTGAGTTTTAAGTCAAATTTTTCAGTCTCCTCTTTCACTTTCATCAAGAGGTCCTTTAGTTCTTCTTCGGTTTCTGCCATAAGGATGGTGTCATCTGCATATCTTAGGTTATTGATATTTCTCCCAGATATCTTGATTCCAGCTTGTTCTAGCTTGTTCTTCAACCAGCCCGACATTTTGCATGATGTGGCTCTGCGTATAAGTTAAATAAGCAGAGTGACAATATACAGCCTTGATGGACTCCTTTCCTCATTTGGAACCAGTCTGGTGTTCCATATCCAGATCTAACTGTTGCTTCTTGACCTGCATACAGATTTCTCAGAAGGAAGGTCAGATGGTCTGATATTCCCTTATCTTGAAGAATGTTCCACAGTTTATTGTGGTCCACATAGTCAAAGGCTTTGGTATAGCCAATAAAGCAGAAGTAAATGTTTTTTCTGGAACTCTCTTGCTTTTTCTATGATCCAGTAGGTGTTGCAATTTGATCTCTGCCTTTTCTAAATCCAGCTTGAACATCTGGAAATTCACAGCTCATGTACTGCTGAAGCCTGGCTTGTAGAGTAGTTTGAACATTCATAAAGGCTTATATGTATTTTTAAATCCTAAACAAATTATGAATTGCAAGTCATAATAAATAATTATATAAAACTTGGATATTGCTTTACTGAATTTAATGGGAAAATGAAGGGAAAGTTGCATTTCTGCACGTATATCTTTCCATTTTTTTGTGTGTGCTCTGCATCTATTTTTACACATTTTAGGGAAACATTTTTCATCAAGTGAAGTTGAAATCAAAGATTATTGTGTTCCCTTGGTCTTCGTACACTCAGTTCATAACGTGCCACTCATTTCCTCATTTCCCTTTTTATTTTTAGGTACAGTGTGTGTGTGCTTTGCTGCTCGGTCATGGCCAACAATTTGCCACCCCTTGGGTAGCCCACCAGGCTCCTCTGTCTCTGGAATTTTCCAAGCAAGACTACTGGACCAGATTGCTATTTCCTATTCCAGGGGATCTTCCCAATCCAAGGATTGAATCAGTGTCTCCTGCATTAGCAGGCGAGTTCTTTAGCACTGTGCCACCTGGGAAGTCCTTTATGTACATTGTGGTGGTGGTTTAGTTGCTGAGTTGTGTCCAACTCTTGCAACCTCATGGACTGTAGGCCCACCAGGCTCCTCTGTCCATGGATTTTCCAAACAAGAATACTGGAGTGGATTGCCATTTCCTTCTCCAGGGGATCTTCCCAACCCAAGAATCAAACCCAGGTCTCCTTCATTGCAGGCAGATTCTTTACAGACTGAACTATGAGGGAAGACCCTTATGTAAATTACTTCTGTTTTAATTTCAATATCCCCATCTCAGTCCAGATATTCTCTACCTCTTATCTCAAATCACTCATGCTTACCCAGAATTCTGTACAAGCACCTTTCAGTGCAAAGCGACCTTGCAGAAAACCCACCTCCAATCATATTTTCAACATATAAAGCTGGAAATTCTCATGGGTTTTTTCACTTGTTCTCCTTACAGGATTTATCTCTGATTCCAGGTCACAACTACTGTAGTCTTCTGCTACAACTACTGTAGTCAAAGCTTCTGCTGCAGCTTTATTTCCATGAAATGACATGTCTTTGCTAAACCGTAAATGGCAGTCCTACTGCTAATGCTGGTCAAAGTTTGGTGGCCCTAAAAAAACTTCAGTAGCATTGCTGCAGATCAAATCAGTTAATGTAAATTACACCTAACTAATCCCTCTCCTTCCTGACTCATTTGTGACAATCCAAATAAACATTCAAGACATCACCTAGTCAAAAATAAGAAAGTGGTATAAACCAGCACTTTCTACCTTTCCCCAGCAAACTACATGTGACAAATGTTTATATTTATAGTGGAAAACATGTCCAATGGAAATAAATCAACATAACCCTCATATCATCATGCCTGGTTGTAGGCCAGGGGAAACCAATAACTCAGGAACATTGGTGGTCTGTTTACAGTCTTGCTGCACTGGTTGAAAGTATCAGATAAGGCAACAAAAAGTGATGGAAATGAACTGCTCCCTTTACTCCACCCTTCCAAGATCACTGGCTGCTGCTGCTACTGCTGCTAAGTCGCTTCAGTCGTGCCTGACTCTGTGCGACCCCATAGACGGCAGCCCACCAGGCTCCCCTGTCCCTGGGATTCTCCAGGCAAGAACACTGGAGTGGGTTGCCATTTCCTTCTCCAATGCATGAATGTGAAAAGTGAAAGTGAAGTCGTTCAGTCGTGTCTGACTCTTAGCTACCCCATGGACTGCAGCCTACCAGGCTCCTCCATCCGTGGGATTTTCCAGGCAAGAGTACTGGAGTAGGGTGCTATCGCCGAGCATCCTAAAGAGATGTAGGCATTTCTTGCTTGTTTACTGTTTTTAAAATGAACACACATTTGTGCTCAATTGTGTCCAACTCTCAGCCCCATGGTCTGTAGCCCACCAGGCTCTCCTGTTCATGGAATTTTCTAGGCAAGAATATTGGAGTTGTCACTTCCTACTCCAAAGGATCTTCCTGACTCAGGGATCAAAACTGCGTCTCTTGCAGCTCCTGAATTGGCAGGTGGATTCTTTATCACTAGTGCCACCTGGAAAGCCCAAATAAAATTTAAAAATAAATAAAATGAACCTGACTATCAGTGGATGCCAAGTTTGTTTTTCTTTGATTTATGATTACAAGTGCATGCACTGTGGTTTGTAAAATAAATGAATATTAACTGTACAGCAAAGTGAAATTCATATCCTGATGAAAACCACACAAATCATCAATCTATAGAACATGTCTAGAATTTTCTATTGTGCCCATAAAATTAATTTATTGATCCAATTATGGTAACCCCTGTTTTGACATTTAAAAACCGCAATTAGTTTTGCCTGTTGTCAAATTAACTAGCTAAAACCTTGTAATTAATAGCTGTTTTGTCTACTTTCTTTCACTTAATACAATGGCTCTGGGATTAACCTATGCTTTTTAATATATCAGCAGTCTGTTTTTTGTTATTGCTATTTGTATCCATTTTAACAGTACATCACAATTCATCCATTCTATTCAAAGACGTTTAGGCTGTTTTCAACATTGACTGTTAAGAATTAAACTTTTGAAATGATTTTTTATGTCTTATTGGTAAAAGTGTTTCCCTCATTTCTCTTAGATGTAAACTTAGGATCAGAACTGGTGGACATACGTTCAGCAAGTGCCACAAAACAAGATTTCAAAGTGATGAAAATGACATAATCTCACCGACAATGTAAGTGACTTTCCCTTGCTTCATATTCCATCATGTTCTTCGTATTGTCAGTCTTTAAGTTGTATCTATTCTCAGAGGTGGTTTCAAGGCAGGTTTGGTTTTCATGCCCATCATGATTAACACCATGCGCACCCATGTTAGTTCTTCAGTCGTGTCTGACTTTGCAACCCCATGGACTTCAGTCCGCCACGCACCTCTGTCCATGGGATTCTCCAGGCAAGAATACTGGAGTGGATTGCCATGAAATCATAAAAGTTGACTATTTGAATACATAGTCAGCTCTCCATATACATAGATTCTGCATCCACAGATTCGACCAACTGCTGGTCAAAAATATTCAAAAATAAAAATTCTAAAAAGGTCCAAAAGGCCAAATTTGAGTTTTCCAGTCACTGGCCACTGTTTACATAGCATTTAAATTGTATCATGTAGTATAAGTAATCTAGAGATGATTTAAGGTTAACTGGAGAATGTGACTAGGTCATATGCAAATGCAACACTACTTTCTATAAAAGATTTGATCATCTGTAGGTTTTGATATCTTCAGGGGGTCCTGGGACCAATCTTCCAAGGATATTGAGGGACCACCGTATACTTTTTAGATATACCTGAACAAGGATCAGGCCCATTTAAAAAATCAAGATCTTTTTTCTTAATTATTAATAAGAATTAAAAATAATTTTTATATGAGGTGCTTTTCAGGTGTATGTGATGAAACATCTTAATGCTTTAATGCTATATCTTGATTAATATATATTATTAATATTAAGTAAGTGCAATCATCTTTTTATTTCTTTTATGTTTGGTGCCATTTTTATATTGTTTAAATAACCTTTGTATGCCCCAAGGTCATGAAGATATTTCTACTATGTTTTCCTCTAGAAACTTATATTCTGTTTATTTTTGGCAATAAAACCTAATAGCAATATTATATGGAAAATAAGTCATAGAAACTATGCCTCACAAATATCAGAGCAATGATCACAGCTCAAATAAAGACAAATTATGTTCAGCAGTGATTTAAAATGATAATATAACCATGAAAAAAAATTTATCCCAGAAAAAATTTAAAATCAGATATATAATCTATTGTATTCACAGAATAATGGAGAAAATGATGCAATCATTATGATTAAATGTAGGAAAATTAGTATAATTCAAATTTTGTCTAATTAAAATTTTCTATATCATTATCAGTAGTAAAAGTATTGTTAACAATATCACTGTGCCGTGCTTAGTTGCAGCAATAAAACCAGGAGGAGAGGTAACAGTGGAAATTGGCAGTAGCAGGCATAGCAGCAAGCATTCCAGGTGGCGCTAGTGGTAAAGAACCTGCCTGCCAAGGCAGGAGATTTAAGAGATGCAGGCTTCAAGAAGATCTCCTGGAGGAGGGCATGGCAACCCACTCCAGTATTCTTGCCTGGAGAATCCCATGGACAGAGGAGCCTTGTGGGCTACAGTCCATAGGGTGGCAGAGTCCTACAGATCTAAAATGACTTAGGACTCATGCAGGCAGGCCTAGCAGAACTTGTTTAAAACTATGATTTTTATTTATATATATATATATATATATATATATATATATATATAAACTATGATTTCATCAATCCTAAAGGAAATCATACATGACCACTGGAAAAACCATAGCCTTAACTAGACGGACCTTTGTTGGCAAAGTAATGTCTCTGCTTTTCAATATGCTATCTAGGTTGGTCATAACTTTCCTTCCAAGGGGTAAGCGTCTTTTAATTTCATGGCTGCAGTCATCATCTGCAGTGATCTTGGAGCCCCCAAAAATAAAGTTTGACACTGTTTCCACTGTTTCCCCATCTATTTCCCATGAAGTGATGGGACCAGATGCCATGATCTTCGTTTTCTGAATGTTGAGCTTTAAGCCAACTTTTTCACTCTTTCACTTTCGTCAAGAGGCTTTTGAGTTCCTCTTCACTTTCTGCCGTAAGCGTGGTGTCATCTGTATATGTGAGGTTATTGATACTTCTCCCAGCAAATTTGATTCCAGCTTGTGCTTCTTCCAGGCCAGCGTTTCTCATGATGTACTCTGCATATAAGTTAAATAAGCAGGGTGACAGTATACAGCCTTGACGTACTCCTTTTCCTATTTGGAACCCGTCTGTTGTGAAGAAAGCTGAGTGCCAAAGAATTGATACTTTTAAACTGTGGTGTTGGAGAAGACTCTTGAGAATCCCTTGGACTGGAAGGAGATCCAACCAGTCCACTCTGAAGAAGATCAGCCCTGGGATTTCTTTGGAAGGAATGATGCTAAAGCTGAAATTCTAGTACTTTGGCCACCTCATGTGAAGAGTTGACTCATTGGAAAAGACTCTGATGCTGGGAGGGATTGGGGGCAGGAGGAGAAGGGGACGACAGAGGACGAGATGGCTGGATGGCATCACTGACTCGATGGACGTGAGTCTCACTGAACTCCGGGAGTTGGTGGTGGACAGGGAGGCCTGGCGTGCTGCAAGTCATGGGGTTGCAAAGAGTCAGACACGACTGAGCTACTGAACAGAACTGAACTGAAAGTAAATCAGTCCTGAATATTCATTGGAAGGACTGATCTTGAAACTGAAACTCCAATACTTTGGCCACCTGATGCGAAGAGCTGACTTATTAGAAAAGACCCTGATGCTGGGAAAGATTGAGGGTAGGAGGAGAAGGGGTTGATGGAGGATGAGACGGTTGGATGACATCACTGACTCAATGGACGTAAGTTTGAGTAAATTCAGGGAGAGGAAGTTGTTGATGGATGAGGAGGCCTGACATGCTGCAGTCCATGGGATCACAAAGAGTTGGACACAGCTGAGGGACTGAACAGATATAACACACACACACACACACACACACACACACACACACATGCAGACTTCCCCAGTGGTGCTAGTGGTAAAGAATCTACCTGCAGATGCAAGAGACCCAAGAGACACTGGTTCTATCCCTGGATCACAAAGATTTCCCGGAGGAGGAAATGGGAACCCACTCCACTATTCTTACTTGGAAAATTCCATGGGCAGAGGAGCCTGGCAGGCTGTAGTCCATGCAACTGCAAAGAGTTGGACACCACTGAGCACCTATACATATATAAAATATACACATATTTCATTTCTTATTTTAAAAGATTATGGATCAATGTACAAAAATATTCATGTGTGATTGTATATGTTCTCAAATTTTAAAATCCATGAAAAATGAAAAAATAAAGGTGTAAAACCAGTACACCTAAAATAACATGAGAAATTCTTACTTACTTGTGATTGAATTTTCATTACATTTTGACGTGAGGAGTTATATTAAATGTAAGAAACAACATTATAAGCAATTATGAAACACAATGACATTACATATAATGATATCTCTTATTCCAGAGACATGAAAGTCTTGCTGACTTTATATGGAAGACACTAGTCTTTCAGCAACTATTCTGTGACCTAGGAGACAGTAACTAACAACATTTAGAATAAATTCAGTGACCTTTTCAAAAGGTGCCTCTTATGGTTTACTTAACTGGAAGACAATGCCCATCCTTTATCCCTGAGATATTGATGAAATAGGAATATCATAAATCTTTCTCCCACCCTTTCAGAAATTAGAGGAGGCTCTCTCCCAAAATCTGACCTGGCTGAAATACAAAGGAAAGAAAATCAATAAATTCAAAGCCACCTCTAGGGTTTTGTAGATAAAGGTGAGTTATTAATTCCTGGGAGGGTTGTGTTACAATCAAAATTTCATTTCAGTTTATTGGATCCTGATGTATATAGAGTAGTCATAGTTCCTTGAGAATGTCAGTCCTGCTCCATTTGCTGGCTTAAGGAAAGTTATTAAAGTTTCCAGTGAAATTCTTATTGCATTTTGCATATTTTGTATTGTTTTGAGGTCTTATTTTGTTTTGTATTGTTTTTGTTAGCTTTGTTAGTCTCTTCATCATGCAGTAATTGGTTTATCCAAATCTGTGTATAATATTGACCTGGAGAGAGAAAAAGAGAAAGGATATCAGAAAAGTCAATGTTGTATTTTTATGCTGCAAACATGCATTTTAAGAATAAATGTGAACAATGCATGAACATATATTATTAAAGGCTATTTATCAAGACATTTTAATTATAAGGAAAAATCAGAAAACTAAAATATGCAAGAAGACTAGGATTATTTAGAGGAAACTGATTGTCATTTGGTATTAAAAGTACATTTAATGGATTTGAAGCATTCAGTGTTTTCTGCAAGAAGGTAATTGTTCAAATATTATATTCTATAAATTATTCAGTAAACTTGCTAAAATACATATTTGTAGTGTTTATACAATGATAAACGTATTTGGAGAAAGAGTATTTTTGTATGTTTAGTGGTTTACAATTTTTTATCTTCTTAAACTACTTGGCTTAAACAGGAGTACATTTTTGAGAGGGTTTAAAAAGAAATGGAAGATATCACAAAATTGTTATGCTTCTTTTTTGTCAACATGCATCCATATCAAATTTTTATTCATTCTCCTTTCAGTTATTGAGTGAGGAATATCGTCTAAATTATTTTCAAAAGACGTAGATGTAGTTTATTTGAGGGAAATAAATTTTTATACCTGGATGGATTATAGAAGACTTTAATAAAGATTCTGCTGCTTTCTAGTCTCATGGAAATTAAAAATTTTCAAGAAGTTGAATAAAACATACGGGCCAATGCATAAAGCAAAATCAAGGGTTGGAAAGGCAATATTTACCTCCAAGGGACTGGTGAATTTCCATCTTTGGTTCATATATGGTAGGAAAAGGAAAAAGGCATAAAGAAAATTTGATAAAACTGTCAAAGTTCAATCCACAGTAAATTGAAATCCATTGTCTGTGCTAGTGGTAAAAGATTCCTGGATATTTGCTATATATATTTATCTAGCATCTGTTTTCATTTTTTTCTGGAAATAGTGACTTGATTTGACCTACAATAATATTATTCTATACCTCAATCTCAAAGGACACTATTACCTTTTATCACAGTGATTGGCTGAGGCATAAATACCTGATCTGAGTTACCCATTTGGAGCTATGACTTTCACTAAAGCTAAATGTTTTTTCCTATGGTTACTAGTTGTCAATGTTTCAGAAGTGTTTTCCTGAAAATACAATGGAAAACTGAAGGGCAGGAGTCGAGTGAGAGAGATACAGAAAGAGTCTATGTCCTGATTTACTAGTGAGTCAAAAAATGTACCCAGGTCAGTATATGCCTTGATATAACAGATGGTGATAAAATAAATTCATTTCTTTTAAAGCCAATCTGCATTGAATTTATGTACCTAGCAACCAGGAGAGTCCTAATTTAGAAGGGAATATAATATATCCATTTAAATTCTGAAAGGATTCAACGAGAAAGCAGCACATTTGACTTAGAGGCAGTGAGGTCTGAAAATGTGAGCAGCCTAGATGAAAGGAGAAAGAAGGCCATAAAGATACATAATCTGCCTCCTTCCTCTGTACTTCTGAATTTAACTGACTTCAAAATGGATTCAGTCTCCAGTGTATAATCAACTGGCAGGTGTAGGTGACAGAAATAATGAAGTTGTTGCCAATGAGGTTAGCCCTGCTTCATGTCATTTACTCCTTTTTCTTGCCATGGTTGCACTACTCTGGCATTTTGCTATTTTATGGGAGAAAATGCTCCTCTTTCAAGTGAGAAAACCACATTTTTATTTAGCATAATATGAAGAATAACTGGGCTTCCTTGGTGGCTCAGTGGTAAAGAATCTGCCTGCCAGTGTAGGAGACACAGGTTTCGTCCCTGGGTCAGGAAAATCCCCTGGAGAAAGAAATGGCAACCTGCTCCAGTATTCTTGCTTGGGAAATCCCATGAACAGAGGAATCTGGTGGGCTACAGTTTATGGGGTTGCAGAGTCAGACACTACTTAGCAACTAAACAACGACAGCAAAAGAGTAGCTAGGATTGGGTTAACCACCAAGAAAATATTAGAAATAGTCATTATTAATAATTGACATTTGTAATTATGCTAGAAATTGTACTAAATAGCTTATATAAATTATGTCAGCAAATCTTCAAAAAATTATAATTGTTTTCTAAATAAGTAAACCTAGTTTCAGAAAGATCAGGTCATCTTTCTTGGTTTGTGAGACTGCAGATTGCAGAACCAGTTTATACAGCAGACACTCCAGCAATGCTGTGCTCCACAACAGTCTTTACTACATTGGGAAAAGAGTCACAGGGTCTTCCCATCCCAGAATATACCCTTTTTTGTCATGTGACTGCGCCACATGTTTCAAAAAGATGATGAATCCATTTGCCATATTCTTGAATCTGAACTGGACTTTGATCAGTGAGATGTGGTAGGTAAAACATTTGCAAGCTTTGGTTTCCGGCCTGAAAAAGACTTGCCATTCCATTCTCACCCTTTGGGAATACTGCTGTCACCCAGAGAAGTATCTTTAGTCTCTTGGATGATGAGAGACTGCTTAGAAAAAGATAGCTTGTTGGTTGTCTGAATCCCTGCAAAGCTTATGAGTGAAAAGAAAGTGAAGTAGTGCCCGACTCTTTGTGAATCCATGGATAGTAGCCTGCACCAAGCTCCTCCGTCCATGGGATTTTCAAGGCAAGAGTACTGGAATGGGTTGCCATTTCCTTCTCCAGGGAATCTTTCCAACCCAGGGAAGCCATTGTTAAACCAAGAAGTCTCAGTGAAGCTGCCTGGTGACTGTAGTTCATGAGTGACCACAGATGAGACCAATGGAAAAACTGTATAGTGGAGCCCAGCTCAATTTGCAAATAGAACCAGGAGCAAATAGGATTTTTTTAAAACCTTATATTTTGTAATGGTTTATTATTCAGCAGTAAATAATTACTATAGACTCCATATCTTGATACAGTTAAACATGAATATTGTTTTGTGTAGGTATACTGGATCCCCACTAGGATGCTAGGCAAAATTCCCCAAAACAAATTTACTCAAGCAATATTAGAATATAAATATTAAGCTATCAAAGTAGCTTGAAAAGACCTAGAAGTTTGTAGAATAAAATAAAACATTTTATCAACATATTTTAGAGGAAATTAAATGAACAATATAATGAGTATGTAAAATGTGTTATGCTAATTGAATATAATATTAAAATTACCTATTAGATATATCAGTGCATGTGTTAAAATATAGCAAGGTTTTCTTATTACATGTAAGCTAGATTCATTCAAAAAATGTATTTCATGAAGCATATTAATAGTAGGAGAAAGCAATGACCTGTAAAGTCTTGGACTTAGAAAATATTTAATCACATATAATTTTCATTTGTCACAGACATTTTCAAATGTAATAATACAAATACACAGGATACTTTTCATGTCTGATTTGAGAAATCATTCATAAACAAAACAGGTATATATCTATATGTCCTCAGTCCATGAAAAAAGTAATACCTTATATTATTTGGTATATTAAATTAATAAGACCATTTTTAGAACATATGTATTCTGAGTTACAATACTGATGGTTAGTACAAAACTAAAGGTGAAATTTATAGAAAATTTCCATAGATTTAGATCTGGTAGTAACAGATCAATCTTTATAAAAGAATATATATTTATGTTTTGAAAAGTAAACAAAAATAAAAATGTGAATAAAATTTAAATAAAAAGTAAAAAGACTAATAGTAAAAAATGGTAAAAAATAATGATAGACAATGGGATAATAGGTATTAGGACAATAGCAAAATAATTAAAGATCAACAAAAATAGTAGTGATTTATTAATTATTCACTTAGAAAACAGCTAAGGAAATTTAATTCAAAAATGTTATGGATTCTTACATTGATCAAAAGGAATTACTGAAAATAATAATTATAGTCACAATAGCAATACCTTGTACCCATAATACTGTACTCAAGTCAATGGCTAAAAACCTTGTATATTTCACCACTTATTTTATATTTACAACAATCCTCTGGTACAAGGTATGATGCTCTATGGAAAATAAAAATAAATATATAATAGTTATGCATATAGAATATTTCAATAGAATTTATCATTTGTGGATGGATTTTTCAATTATAAATATTGAAAAATAAGTATGTTAAGCATTCTTTTCAAAGAGCTAGCTCTGCCAGTTATTTACAACCATTTTACATGTTAAATGTGTTTACAATAACATCTCTGCCCAAATTATTTAAATTCAAACAATATATTGATATATGATATACTTTAAATCTTGGACTACGAGCTGATAGCACAGACAGAAATATTCAGGGACTTATTTATTTTCAATCAAAAGAACTTAGCCTTGTAATAAAATTACATGCAATTTTTATTGTGCTTATACATAGTTTATTTTATAAATATTTAACAAGGACCTATTTTATGCTAATCACTTCTAGGAAATACTGTGATTAAACACACACACAAATAAACATAACAAAAGTTGCTCAACTTCAGTTCTCATTAGGGAATTGAAAATTTAAGCAAATGAAACATTGTTGTACAGTTAGAAAGGCTACACTGCTCAACCAGCTGAAGAAAAACAAAAGAAAGTGATTATTCCAACTGCTGCTGGTGAGGATATAGAGCAACAGATTCAAAATGGTAAAACCACAATGGGTTAGCAGTGTAGTGCTTCTTAAATACATCGTCTTATACAATCAAATGATCGTGCTTCCAGGTATTTATGCAAATGATTTAAAAACTTAAAGTCCATAGAAAACCCTTTACATGATTGTTTATAGCAGTTTTGTTCGTAAATGCTGAAACTTGGAAACAACCAGAGATGCCTTTGGGAAGGTGAATCAGTGAACTCTGATACATCCACACAATGCTATGCTAAGTCGCTTCAGTCATGTCCGACTCTGTGCAACCCCACAGACGGCAGCCCACCAGGCTCCCCCGTCCCTGGGATTCTCCAGGCAAGAACACTGGAGTGCGCTGCCCTTTCCTGTAAATAAAGGAGCAACCTTAGGGCCCAGATCTTAATTTCTAATACTATTCTCTGATAAAAGGAACCGAGGTTCTTGGATAATTCTAGGACTAGTGTTAAGAATATAAGATGAGCTTGGAGATTATTTTATAGAAAATGAGGTTATAAAAAGTAAGGAAGTACTTTAAAAAAAAAAAAATCCCTCAGTGATAAGGCTACAACAAAGAAACACAGGTGCTAACTGAAAAAGTTCCCAATGGCAGAAGCTGGAAAAAAATAAATAATGTAGTGCTCAGTTCAGTTCAGTCGCTCAGTCGTGTCTGACTCTTTGTGACCCCATGAACCGCAGCACTCCAGACTTCCTTGTCCATCACCAACTCCCAGAGTCCACCCAAACCCATGTCCTTTGAGTCTGTGATGCCATCCATCCAACCATCTCATCCTCTGTCGTCCCCTTCTCCTTCTGCTGTCAATCTTTCCCAGCATCAGGGTCTTTTCAATTGAGTCAGCTCTTCGCATCAGGGGGCCAAAGTATTGGAGTTTCAACTTCAACATCAGTCCTTCCAATGAACACCCAGGACTGATGGATTATATTAAAAGACATAAAACAAATATCTAGGCACTTATTCCAACATTTAAAAAAATGACTGGATAAGCAAATAAATGAGGCAGAAGAATTCCAAATAATTTATGTAGAAACCCTACCATCTAGGAGATACCATGTAACTCCTTATGATTTCAGATTTCAGTGTAAATTAACACTGTACATATGACATCCCTCTAGAGCACAGATGGAAATAAAATAAATAAATAAATAAATTTACAGTGGAAAAATTTGACAAACTGTCTCAGCCAACACTATCAACAGTGTTAAGTTGATCCCATATACTATGATCAAAATGGCACTTTACTTCTGTCTCTTTTTCTTCAAATCATGTAACTCTTGTCTAACATGAGAAAGAAAATCAAGGCAAATGCCAGTTGAGGAACATTCTACAAAATAACTGACAAATGGTCCTCAAAATTGTCATCGAAACGAAGTCTGAGGAACTGTCAGAGTCAAGAGGAGCTTAAGGAGACTTAACTGATAAATGTAGTGTGACATCCTGTTTGGGATAAAACAGGATAAATTACATTAGGTAAAAACTAAGGAAATCTGGATATATAATGATATGAACTTAGTTAATAATAATGTATCAATATTGGCTCATTAATTATAATAAATGCATCATATATAATATTAATAATAAAGAAAACTGGGTATGAAGTATATGAGAATGCTGTACTATCTTTGAAATCTTTCTGCAAATTTAAAATTGTAATAAAATTTTATTTAAAAACAATTTGGACAAAAACATAAACAAAGGCACATTTGTCAAAACTTTGTATTATATTCTGGGAGATGAATTATAAACAGCTATATAATATATATATATATATTCATATACATTTGTGCAGTATAAGTTTTATGAGGTAAAATAAAGACAAAAGGACTAGAGGAGAATGACATGGGTGTTATTTTAGATATGTTGGTTAGAGCAGACACTGTAAGGAGGTGAAATCTAAATTAACCAAGATTGAAAATACTGTTTCAGATATAAAGTGAAAAGGAAAACGTCATGATGAGAATGATCAATTCTGCCAAATACTACTGAGAAACTTAGAAAGTTGAAAGTTATTACCAACATCAGATTTTTACATCATTGGGAAAAACAGTCACACCCAGGCTGCTGACCCTTGCATGGTAGCATAAGAGTGTGCCTCAGGCTTGGAACATTTCCTTACAGAGAGATAAAAGCTCTCAAGCCTATGCTGGGCATATCACTTTTAGGGTAAATATTCTCTTTTCTGGGTTTGATGGATACCTCTTTGTTCTACCTAAGGTTGTGTATCGTATGGCCTCTGACCACACTCAATGTCCTATATGCTTCTTGGGGGAGAGGGAGTGGGGTTCTTTCGCTTGCAGCTCAAAGGACGCAGGGCGCGGATGCCCACTGTTGAGCTGAGAGCTTGCTGTGTGCTCTCTGTGCAGTAAAGCCTTGCTCCGTCAAGTGCCCGTGAGTCCTGTCTTTCTTGGCAACCTGGGCATCTCCAAACCTTAGCGCAGGATGACATCTTGTAAGGGCTGTTCTTGGTGGTAGATATTGTTACCCTCTTTGCTATTTTTCATGAAGTGGGACTCCTCCACGGGGAATGTAACTGCTGTCGTTGATGCAACAGATGGAAGTTGTTTGTGTCTGAAAAGGCTGCTAAGGTAGAATGAAGGAGACAATGACCTGACTGGCAAGGATTCCAGGGAGAATCAGAGGTGAAATCTGTGAAGACAGTGATGTGATGAACTGAATTGTGTAAGTCCTAATCAGTGAGGCCATGGCTTCTACACATTAAGGTATTTATAAAAAGCGTGTCTGTGTACAGGGCTGATTCCCAAGACACCAATGGGAGAGTGCTGAAGCAGTTTTTCTGGGGGGCTGTGCTAGGAATATGGGGATCTTCCTAAGTGCAATAGGAAGCCACTGCAGTTTTGTTTTCATTCGTTTCTTTAAGAGTAACATTTATGTTTTAATAACTCCCAAGAAATTTTATTTTATCAGAAAAAAAGTGGATGTTGCTGAACTGCTGGGAAGCTATTAGATTGGCCAAAGAGAGGCATTATTAGTTCAGGCGATGGTGCTATCAGTTGGGATATAAAAATATGAATGGGATCATAGCCGTGTGAAAGCTAAAGTGGCTGATTAATGGAAATTTAGAAGTCAGAGAAATAAATAATGCCCCTATCATGGCTAGGTCACAGTAAGGTGGCTCCTTTAGCAAGACTGCTCTCTCAGGTGTCATTAAATGTAAAGGGGAAACTCTTGTTCCATCTAGGTGTTTACTCTAAAGTTCTTTGTAACTTCGAAGAAGAAGAGGAGAGCAGGCAGCTGAATATATGGTTTTGCAATTCAGAAAGAGATCTGCAGGGACATGTAGATCTTGGAATGTTCTACTTATTAACATACTGATAATTATGTTATTAGCACACTGTGAAATGAGTTGGACTTATAAAGACAGTACAGAGAGAACAGAAGATACTTTGATATGGAGACCCCCATAAAACGAGCCTAAGAAGGAAAAGCCAGATATTTTGGAAGAATACCTAAAAGAATAGGAGTCAAGTGGGGAGAATGTGAGAAAGGCAGGAAGGGGGCCTTTGTGAAAACTGCTTTTCAATGATCAAGAATTGTCAGTGTTAAAAACTATCCCCGTGATTTACAAGATAGTGTCTTTGGTGAGAACGCGTGTGCTCGTCTCTATCTATATCTTATATGTGTGCTCAGTTGCTCAGTCATGTTCGACTCTTTTGTGACCTCCTTGGACTGTGGCTCAACAGACTCCTCTGTCCATGGGATTATCCTGGCAAGAATACTGGAGTAGGTTGCCATTTCCTTCTCCATTATCTCTATCTACCTGTCTATTATTTATCATGTATCTATGTGCTATCTTCATCTATCATCTTTGCGCTTTGGTCACTGTAGGAAATGCAAGTAAGAATGACTTTCTCAGGGCTACAAATTATTACTTTTAATTGAAGTATAGTTGTTGTACAATATTATATAAATTATAGGTATGCAAAATTGTGATTCACATTTTTTAAAAGTTATGCTCCACTTATAGTTATTTAAATATGTTGGTTATATACCTTGTATTGTACAATGTATCCTTGTAGTTTATTTTATACCTAATCATTTGTACTGTTTAATCTCATCCCACTATATTACCCCTCTCCCCTTTCCTCTCCCCACTGGTAACCACTAGTTTATTCTTCTATATATGTGAGTCTTTACTACTAGAAGAACCTACCTGTTAATTCCTGTCTTCCTTTTTGCAATTGGATTAAAGTCTAGGAAAGGACATTGAATCTCTACTGAGTTGACACCTGCCCTCCCCCCCACAGCAACTTCCATAGAGTTGACATTCACTACTCTGGCCTAGTTCTATTGCTATGTCTAGAAAGTTTAAAAACAGAGCAAAGTAAAGCCCTGATATTGTACGCAGCAGTTCACTTTATTCACTCGATTTAATAATTTTGTATTAACCAAATGATCTTCAGAACACCATGTGTACTGATATATGTGTTCAGATAAACTATTCATTGAAGAAGAAAATGAAAACAATTCATTTAAAATATATGGACCACAAATGTAATCACTTAGATTATCAAGAGAATCATAAACACTCGTTTATTAATTTTCTTTTCATTTTGATATACTTATTGAATATTTGCTATGTACTTTTAACGGTAATTTAGAGCTAATTTGGAGAAGGCAATGGCACCCCACTCCAGTACTCTTGCCTGGAAAATCCCATGGATGGAGGAGCTTGGTGGGCTGTAGTCCATGGGGTCACTAAGAGTCAGACACGACTGAGCGACTTCACTTTCATGCATTGGAGAAGGAAATGGCACCCCACTCCAGTGTTCTTGCCTGGAGAATCCCAGGGACGGGGGAGCCTGGTGGGCTGCCGTCTATGGGGTCGCACAGAGTTGGACATGACTGAAGCGACTTAGCAGCAGCAGCAGCAGAGTTAATTCTGTTTTAAACAGATTATTTAAATTCTCATGCAGACCCTATGATATAGCTGCTATTATTGATATTATGCAACATAAATGAAAAAAAAAAAAAAACTGGAATAAGATTCAACCATATGCTCAGTCACAATTTTTTGTGTCTTCCATACAAATAACACTTTAAAAATCCCATTTTTTGGTTCATGCACTTTTAGTTATACCAAAATGCCCATTTTTGAACAGTTGAATTTTTGACTGTCTACATATATGCAGACAATTTACAAAAATAACATGTTGATTGTCAAAGTGTACCTATAGCCCAAATAAGTGTATCCAAACAGAAAAATTATATGAGGTTCTGCTAACAAGATACTTTAAATGTGCTCTATATTATTTAAATAATCTTCCACAAGATAAATGGATTTAATAATTGTATACATAACCCTTCATTGTTTAAAAATCATAAAACCATGTGATAAATCTGAAATGGTCTGTTTGTCTCAGCTTTAGTTCTTTTATATTCAATTGCAGAAAAATAATTCTGTGCCATCTGGCTGCTCAAAGAAAGTGAAAACGTGAAGACTTGAATTATATTCTGTGTTCTCTTTTGATGGCAAGTTTTGCTTTTCAGTTTATGATACATATTGCACTTTCAAGTGATGGGTAATTGCAAATTACTACTGGCAGGTGCACAGACTATTTACCAGTTTTGTAAGATAAAAATACATTAAGAAAATGGTTAATATTTTATCATACAGTTTTCCTTCATATGAGTACATTATCATTATATTTTACGAGATAGAGATTTTTATTTGCAGCTAATTTATCTAACAAGCTAAAGTATCTATGAGTTTTTCCAAGAATAAAAGGGATGACATATATGTATGTTGCTGGGGTCCAGCCCCAGCTGATCCAGGGTATTCGAAGGAGAGACGGCTTTAGCGACCTATTTTATTTATTTATCAAAGATATAAAGAGTAATAGAATGAGGATAGCTCAGTAGGAAAATTCAGTGGAGAAAAGAAGCTGAGTAGCTTGGTTTACGCGGAAAGTCAATATAACCCGTGACACCAGGTTAGCTCTGACCACGGAGGCCGCAGGTGCCCTCTCGAATAGCGGAAGGTGCCCCACCTTAGACACCTTCTCGAGTGGGTCTTAGAAGCCCAGGCAAATAAATGGTCGCAGAGGATATCCACGCTCCAGATGGAGACTCAGCTGGAAATTGAGGGGAAGAATGACATGGGGAGACCAAGCTTTGGTGAGCAAGGCCCGTAGCTTTATTTTCAACAGGGGCTTTTATACCCTTAGTTACACACAGAGGATAATAGGGGATGCAAAGTCAGCAGTCTTTGATCCTTATCAAAAACCAGGGTTTCTTTCCTGCAAATTTATCATATACAAATGATTTAGGTGATTTACATCATCTTCTGGCCAGAAGGCTTATTAACATTTTATGACTCTTGACAAAGACTTATCAACAAAGACTTATTTTCTCTAAGAGTAATTATTTTAAGGTTTGGCACCATCTTCCGAAGATAAAATTGCATTCCTATAGGGCGGATGTGTAATGGGTTTACAACAAAGGAAAGAATTTATTACCTTAAGGGTCTAAAGTTACTAACACCAAGGCCACTACTTATTTTTTCTACATACCAACTATATTAATTAATACACATTCAAGGATACAATTCAGTGGATGTGGAAACTTGGCAACAAGCATTGGCTCATCAATGAAATCTTTTACTAGGTTTTTTCTGACAGTTTCTAACTCTCTGAGAGGCTCTAAGCTATTTGAATATCTTAAGCTTCCCCTGCCTCTTGAGGCTGGGAGACTGTAAACAATTGTATGCATAGCTGTAGGAGTCCGGGTAAATTTGTCAGGCGAGTTAGAGAGCCATCTGAAGGGTTTGGATTTAAACACTCCTAATTGCCCAGGAACTTTTATTAATTGGAGCTGTAAGTTAACTCTTTGTCAGAGAGAGCGAGATGGTGGTGGGGGACAGCCCCCAGTAAAGTCAGAGGTGAGAGCACAAAGCAATAAAGTAGGCAGACTCTGGTTTTTTTGGGGTAGATGCTCGAGAATATCCAGGGGACTCCTGAGGCTCGATCCTGTATGGGATAGGCGTATGCCGAGCCTCCTTCCTCATGACCTTTGTCACGAGTGGAATGTCTCTCGCCGGCTCCCGGCAGTATGTCATGCTTGACATAAAGCAAGGGCTTTAATGAATAGAACTTGCTATATTTATAGTTATAATTTAACAAATTATAGTAGATATTGACTAATAAACACATATACTGAAATATGTTAAATACTTATTTTTGTTGGTATTATTTCCTCCTACCATCACCCAAACACATCAGAAAAGAACTTGTATCTTTCAGCTTTATTATACCTTCAAAACCATGATTGATGTTAAGTATAAAAGGAATATATCTTATTCTTCATCCGATACTTTGCTTTTATACCTTTTTTTCTTCATCATATGTTTGAGAATTGCTTTGCCAATGACACAAGTGTGTTAGGACATTAAATGAAAATATAGGGCTCCCACAGTGGCTCAGTGGTAAAGAATTCACTAGCAATGCAAGAGACAGGGGTTCAATCCCTGGGTTGGAAAGATCTCCTGGAGAAGAAAATGGGCAACCCTCTCTAGTATTCTTGCATGGGAAATCCCATAGACAGAAGAGCTCAGCGGGTTACAGACCATGGGGTTGCAAAGAGCTAGACATGACTTAGAGACTAAAGAGCAACAACAACAATGTTGAGTTTAATCAGTTCAGTTCAGTCGCTTAGTCATGTCCAACTCTTTGTGAACCCATGAATCACAGCACCCCAGGCCTCCCTGGCCATCACCAACTCCCAGAGTTCACTCAGACTCATGTCCATCGACTCAGTGATGCCATCCAGCCATCTCATCCTCTGTCATCCCCTTCGCTTGCTGCCCCCAATCCCTCCCAGCATCAGAGTCTTTTCCAATGAGTCAACTCTTCGCATGAGGTGGCCCAAGTACTGGAGTTTCAGCTTTAGCATCATTCCTTCCAAAGAAATCCCAGGGCTGATCTCCTTCAGAATGGACTGGTTTGATCTCCTTGCAGTCCAAGGGACTCTCAAGAGTCTTCTCCAATACTATAGTTCAGAAGCATCAATTCTTTGGTGCTTAGCTTTCTTCACAGTCCAACTCTCACATCCATACATGACCACTGGAAAACCATAGCCTTGACTAGATGGACCTTTGTTGGCAAAGTAATGTCTCTGCTTTTGAATATGCTATCTAGGTTGGTCATAACTTTCCTTGCAAGGAGTAAGCGTCTTTTAATTTCATGGCTGCAGTCACCATCTGCAGTGATTTTGGAGCCCCCCAAAATAAAGTCTGACACTGTTTCCATTGTTTCTCCACCTATTTCCCATGAAGTGATGGGACCAGATGCCATGATCTTCGTTTTCTGAATGTTGAGCTTTAAGCCAACTTTTTCACTCTCCTCTTTCACCTTCACCAAGAGGCTTTTAAGTTCCTCTTCACTTTCTGCCGTAAGCATGGTGTCATCTGCATATCTGAGGTTATTGATATTTCTCCCAGCAATCTTGATTCCAGCTTGTGCTTCTTCCAGTCCAGCATTTCTCATGATGTACTCTGCATATAAGTTAAATAAGCAGGGTGACAATATACAGCCTTGACGTACTCCTTTTCCTATTTGGAACCAGTCTGTCATTCCATGTCCAGTTCTAACTGTTGCTCCCTGACCTGCATACAAATTTCTCAAGAGGCAGATCAGGTGGTCTGGTATTCCCATCTCTTTCAGAATTTTCCACAGTTTATTGTGATCCACACAGTCAAAGGCTTTGGCATAGTCAATAAAGCAGAAATAGATGTTTTTCTGGAACTCTCTTCCTTTTCCCATGATCCATCAGATGTTGGCAATTTGATCTCTGGTTCCTCTGCCTTTTCTAAAACCAGCTTGAACATCTGGAAGTTCACAGTTTACATATTGCTGAAGCCTGGCTTGGAGAATTTTTAGCATTATTTTACTAGCGTGTGAGATGAGTGCAATTGTGTGGTAGTTTTAGCATTCTTTGGCATTGCCTTTCTTTGGGATTGGAATGAAAATTGACCTTTTCCAGTTCTGTGACCACTGCTGAGTTTTCCCAATTTGCTGGCATATTGAGTGCAGCACTTTCACAGCATCATCTTTCAGGATTTGAAATAGCTCAACTGGAATTCCTTCACCTCCACTAGCTTTGTTCGTAGTGATGCTTTCTAAGGCCCACTTGACTTCACATTCCAGGATGTCTGGCTCTAGCTGAGTGATCACACCATCGTGCTTATCTGGGTCATGAAGGTCTTTTTTGTACAGTTCGTCTGTGTATTCCTGCCACCTCTTCTTAATATCTTCCGCTTCTGTTAGGTCCATACCATTTTTGTCCTTTATCAAGCCCATCTTTGCATGAAATATTCCCTTCGTGTCTGTAATTTTCTTGAAGAGATCTCTAGTCTTTCCCATTCTGTTGTTTTCCTCTATTTCTTTGCATTGATCGCTGAGGAAGGTTTTCTTATCTCTTCTTGCTATTTTTTGGAACTCTGCATTCACATGCTTATATTTTTCCTTTTCTCCTTTGCTTTTTGCTTCTCTTCTTTTCACAGCTGTTTGTAAGGCCTCTTCAGACAGCCATTTTGTTTTTTTGCATTTCTTTTTTCCATGGGGATGGTCTTGATCCCTGTCTCTTGTACAATGTCATGAACCTTGTGCCATAGTTCATCAGGCAGTCTATTAGATCTAGGCCCTTAAATCTATTTCTCACTTCCACTGTATAGTCATAAGGGATTTGATTTAGGTCATACCTGAATGGTCTAGTGGTTTTCCCTACTTTCTTCAATTGCAGTCTGAAAATGGTAATAAGGTTCATGATCTGAGCCTCAGTCAGCTCCTGGTCCTGTTTGTTGACTGTATAGAGCTTCTCCATTTTTGGCTGCAAAGAATATAATCAATCTGATTTCAGTGTTGACCATCTGGTGATGTCCATGTGTAGAGTCTTCTCTTGTGCTGTTGGAAGAGGGTGCTTGCTATGATCAGTGCATTTTCTTGGCAAAACTCTATTAGTCTTTGCCCTGCTTCATTCCGTATTCCAAGGCCAAATTTGCTTGTTACTCCAGGTGTTTCTTGACTTCCTACTTTTGCATTCCAGTCCCCTATAATGAAAAGGACATCTTTTTTGGGTGTTAGTTCTAAAAGGTCTTGTAAGTCTTCATAGAACCGTTCAACTTCAGCTTCTTCAGCGTTACTGGTTGGGGCATAGACTTGGATTACTGTGATATTGAATGGTTTGCCTTGGAAATGAACAGAGATCATTCTGTCGTTTTTGAGATTGCATCCATGTACTTACTGCATTTCAGACTCTTTTGTTGACCATGATGGCTGCTCCATTTCTTCTAAGAGATTCCTGCCTGCAGTAGTAGATATAATGGTCATCTGAGTTAAATTCATCCATTCCAGTCCATTTTAGTTCACTGATTCCTAGAATGTCGACATTCACTCTTGCCATCTCCTGTTTGACCACTTCCAATTTGCCTTGATTCATGGACCTGACCTTCCAGGTTCCTATGCAATATTGCTCTGTACAGCATCAGACCTTGCTTCTATCACCAATCCCAAAACTGGGTATTGTTTTTGCTTTGGCTCCATCCCTTCATTCTTTCTGGAGTTATTTCTCCACTGATCTCCAGTAGCATATTGGGCACCTACTGACCTGGGTAGTTCTTCTTTCAGTAGCCTATCATTTTACCTTTTCATACTGTTCATAGGGTTCTCAAGGCAAGAATACTAAAGTGGCTTGCCATTGCCTTCTCCAGTGGACCACATTCTGTTAGCCCTCTCCACCATGACCCACCCATCTTGGGTGGCCCCATGGGCATGGCTTAGTTTCATTCAGATAGACAAGGCTGTGGTCCTAGTGTGATTAGATTGACTAATTTTCTGTGACTATGGTTTCAGTGTGTCTGCCCTCTGATGCTCTCTTGCAACACCTACCCTATTACTTGGGTTTCTCTTACCTTCGATGTTGGGTATCTCTTCACAGCTTCTCCAGCAAAGCGCAGCTGCTGCTCCTTACCTTGGACGAGGTGTGCCTCCCCTCCTGATCTTGAACGTGGAATAGCTCTTCTAGGCCCTCCAGTGCCCGCTCATCCACCACTCCTTGGACCTGGGGTAGCTCCTCCCAGCTGCCGCCCTTGACCTTGGCCGTTCTTGCGCTGTCACAGCCTGGAACTCTCGGCTGCTGCCCCTGACCTCGGGTGTGGGGTAACTCCTCTTGGCTGCTGCCCCTCCGGCATAGAGTCCTCCCAGCTTCTGCCCCTGACCTTGGACATGGGGTAGCTCCTCTCAGCCCTCTCGGCCGCGTTCAGTTTATCAGTTCAGTCGCTCAGTCGCGTCCGACTCTTTTTGACCCCATGAATCGCAGCACGCCAGGCCTCCCTGTCCATCACAAACTCCCCGAGTTCACTCAGACTCACGTCCATTGAGTCCGTGATGCCATCCAGCCATCTCATCCTCTGTCGGCCCCTTCTCCTCCTGCCCCCAATCACTCCCAGCATCAAAGTCTTTTTCCAATGAGTCAACTCTTCGCATGAGGTGGCCAAAGTACTGGAGTTTCAGCTTTAGCATCATTCCTTCCAAAGAAATCCCAGGGCTGATCTCCTTCAGAATGGACTGGTTTGATCTCCTTGCAGTCCAAGGGACTCTCAAGAGTCTTCTCCAATACTATAGTTCAGAAGCATCAATTCTTTGGTGCTTAGCTTTCTTCACAGTCCAACTCTCACATCCATACATGACCACTGGAAAACCATAGCCTTGACTAGATGGACCTTTGTTGGCAAAGTAATGTCTCTGCTTTTGAATATGCTATCTAGGTTGGTCATAACTTTCCTTGCAAGGAGTAAGCGTCTTTTAATTTCATGGCTGCAGTCACCATCTGCAGTGATTTTGGAGCCCCCCAAAATAAAGTCTGACACTGTTTCCATTGTTTCTCCACCTATTTCCCATGAAGTGATGGGACCAGATGCCATGATCTTCGTTTTCTGAATGTTGAGCTTTAAGCCAACTTTTTCACTCTCCTCTTTCACCTTCACCAAGAGGCTTTTAAGTTCCTCTTCACTTTCTGCCGTAAGCATGGTGTCATCTGCATATCTGAGGTTATTGATATTTCTCCCAGCAATCTTGATTCCAGCTTGTGCTTCTTCCAGTCCAGCATTTCTCATGATGTACTCTGCATATAAGTTAAATAAGCAGGGTGACAATATACAGCCTTGACGTACTCCTTTTCCTATTTGGAACCAGTCTGTCATTCCATGTCCAGTTCTAACTGTTGCTCCCTGACCTGCATACAAATTTCTCAAGAGGCAGATCAGGTGGTCTGGTATTCCCATCTCTTTCAGAATTTTCCACAGTTTATTGTGATCCACACAGTCAAAGGCTTTGGCATAGTCAATAAAGCAGAAATAGATGTTTTTCTGGAACTCTCTTCCTTTTCCCATGATCCATCAGATGTTGGCAATTTGATCTCTGGTTCCTCTGCCTTTTCTAAAACCAGCTTGAACATCTGGAAGTTCACAGTTTACATATTGCTGAAGCCTGGCTTGGAGAATTTTTAGCATTATTTTACTAGCGTGTGAGATGAGTGCAATTGTGTGGTAGTTTTAGCATTCTTTGGCATTGCCTTTCTTTGGGATTGGAATGAAAATTGACCTTTTCCAGTTCTGTGACCACTGCTGAGTTTTCCCAATTTGCTGGCATATTGAGTGCAGCACTTTCACAGCATCATCTTTCAGGATTTGAAATAGCTCAACTGGAATTCCTTCACCTCCACTAGCTTTGTTCGTAGTGATGCTTTCTAAGGCCCACTTGACTTCACATTCCAGGATGTCTGGCTCTAGCTGAGTGATCACACCATCGTGCTTATCTGGGTCATGAAGGTCTTTTTTGTACAGTTCGTCTGTGTATTCCTGCCACCTCTTCTTAATATCTTCCGCTTCTGTTAGGTCCATACCATTTTTGTCCTTTATCAAGCCCATCTTTGCATGAAATATTCCCTTCGTGTCTGTAATTTTCTTGAAGAGATCTCTAGTCTTTCCCATTCTGTTGTTTTCCTCTATTTCTTTGCATTGATCGCTGAGGAAGGTTTTCTTATCTCTTCTTGCTATTTTTTGGAACTCTGCATTCACATGCTTATATTTTTCCTTTTCTCCTTTGCTTTTTGCTTCTCTTCTTTTCACAGCTGTTTGTAAGGCCTCTTCAGACAGCCATTTTGCTTTTTTGCATTTCTTTTTTCCATGGGGATGGTCTTGATCCCTGTCTCTTGTACAATGTCATGAACCTTGTGCCATAGTTCATCAGGCAGTCTATTAGATCTAGGCCCTTAAATCTATTTCTCACTTCCACTGTATAGTCATAAGGGATTTGATTTAGGTCATACCTGAATGGTCTAGTGGTTTTCCCTACTTTCTTCAATTGCAGTCTGAAAATGGTAATAAGGTTCATGATCTGAGCCTCAGTCAGCTCCTGGTCCTGTTTTTGTTGACTGTATAGAGCTTCTCCATTTTTGGCTGCAAAGAATATAATCAATCTGATTTCAGTGTTGACCATCTGGTGATGTCCATGTGTAGAGTCTTCTCTTGTGCTGTTGGAAGAGGGTGCTTGCTATGATCAGTGCATTTTCTTGGCAAAACTCTATTAGTCTTTGCCCTGCTTCATTCCGTATTCCAAGGCCAAATTTGCTTGTTACTCCAGGTGTTTCTTGACTTCCTACTTTTGCATTCCAGTCCCCTATAATGAAAAGGACATCTTTTTTGGGTGTTAGTTCTAAAAGGTCTTGTAAGTCTTCATAGAACCGTTCAACTTCAGCTTCTTCAGCGTTACTGGTTGGGGCATAGACTTGGATTACTGTGATATTGAATGGTTTGCCTTGGAAATGAACAGAGATCATTCTGTCGTTTTTGAGATTGCATCCATGTACTTACTGCATTTCAGACTCTTTTGTTGACCATGATGGCTGCTCCATTTCTTCTAAGAGATTCCTGCCTGCAGTAGTAGATATAATGGTCATCTGAGTTAAATTCATCCATTCCAGTCCATTTTAGTTCACTGATTCCTAGAATGTCGACATTCACTCTTGCCATCTCCTGTTTGACCACTTCCAATTTGCCTTGATTCATGGACCTGACCTTCCAGGTTCCTATGCAATATTGCTCTGTACAGCATCAGACCTTGCTTCTATCACCAATCCCAAAACTGGGTATTGTTTTTGCTTTGGCTCCATCCCTTCATTCTTTCTGGAGTTATTTCTCCACTGATCTCCAGTAGCATATTGGGCACCTACTGACCTGGGTAGTTCTTCTTTCAGTAGCCTATCATTTTACCTTTTCATACTGTTCATAGGGTTCTCAAGGCAAGAATACTAAAGTGGCTTGCCATTGCCTTCTCCAGTGGACCACATTCTGTTAGCCCTCTCCACCATGACCCACCCATCTTGGGTGGCCCCATGGGCATGGCTTAGTTTCATTCAGATAGACAAGGCTGTGGTCCTAGTGTGATTAGATTGACTAATTTTCTGTGACTATGGTTTCAGTGTGTCTGCCCTCTGATGCTCTCTTGCAACACCTACCCTATTACTTGGGTTTCTCTTACCTTCGATGTTGGGTATCTCTTCACAGCTTCTCCAGCAAAGCGCAGCTGCTGCTCCTTACCTTGGACGAGGTGTGCCTCCCCTCCTGATCTTGAACGTGGAATAGCTCTTCTAGGCCCTCCAGTGCCCGCTCATCCACCACTCCTTGGACCTGGGGTAGCTCCTCCCAGCTGCCGCCCTTGACCTTGGCCGTTCTTGCGCTGTCACAGCCTGGAACTCTCGGCTGCTGCCCCTGACCTCAGGTGTGGGGTAACTCCTCTTGGCTGCTGCCCCTCCGGCATAGAGTCCTCCCAGCTTCTGCCCCTGACCTTGGACATGGGGTAGCTCCTCTCAGCCCTCTCGGCCGCGTTCAGTTTATCAGTTCAGTCGCTCAGTCGCGTCCGACTCTTTTTGACCCCATGAATCGCAGCACGCCAGGCCTCCCTGTCCATCACAAACTCCCCGAGTTCACTCAGACTCACGTCCATTGAGTCCGTGATGCCATCCAGCCATCTCATCCTCTGTCGGCCCCTTCTCCTCCTGCCCCCAATCACTCCCAGCATCAAAGTCTTTTTCCAATGAGTCAACTCTTCGCATGAGGTGGCCAAAGTACTGGAGTTTCAGCTTTAGCATCATTCCTTCCAAAGAAATCCCGAGGCCGATCTCCTTCAGAATGGACTGGTTGAGTTTATAGATATTGCTAAAACCACAGGCCACCATCATTAGTTACTGTGAATCAGAACTAATACTTTGTTTCTTGTGTGTGTGTGTGTTTCTCCAGAGGCATCTCTTCTGTTCTAAAAAATGGAAAAAAAAAAAGGAAAATCCTTGCAATGGTCTGGACAGTGAAATGAGTTCCCAGTTGTGACTTTGTTTCCTGTTCTTCTCTCTCTTGTTTACTCACTCTCTTCCAGCCATTGTCTCTTTTAATGTTGCTTAAACCTGTCACTTCCCAAGAATATATCTCAGTATTTTTCTCCTCATTTTTCCTTAGATGGTGACACTGAAGATGGTGTCACTGATGGTGACAGCAATAATTTTATTTAAAATTTCATCTATTCCTAACAGTGCATTTTTCACTGTTCAGTTTTAGTTTCCTTCAGGTAACTTAGCAATGTCTAATAAAACATATTTTATTTTAGTTGCTTATAGGCTTACTGTCTCCTCTCACAAGAATAAAAGTTCCATGAGGGCAGCATTTTTTATCTTTTTATTCATTACAAGATTTCCAGTGCTTGTAACTGTATCTGACATGTGTAAGCACTCTATAAATGGTTGTTTAAAAAAAGAATACATGAATTAATTAATGAAAAACATATGAATGAATGGATTTTGTCAGATTTTTAACATCACCCTACTCCATTACTCTTGCCTGGAAAATCCCATGGACGGAGGAGCCTGGTGGGCTGCAGTCCATGGGATCGCTAAGAGTCGGACACTACTGAGCAACTTCACTTTCACTTTCACTTTTCACCTTCCTGCACTGGAGAAGGAAATGGCAACCCACTCCAGTGTTTTTGCCTGGAGAATCCCAGGGACGGGGGAGCCTGGTGGGCTGCCATCTATGGGGTCGCACAGAGTCGGACACGACTGAAGCGACTTAGCAGCAGCAGCAGAGAACTTTTTAAAAATAGGACAATATTTTGTTTTGCTTAAAAGGATCTATAAAAGTGCTTTGAAAGATTCTTATTAAAATACTTTAAAAATAAATTTTAATTATTGATTAATTTGCAATATAGCAAATAATGGGAATTTGAATTATCAAAAATTGCATTTTTTCAAAATGTATTAATATTTTAGTAGCATATATTCAATACATAATTATAGATTAAACCTAGAAGGTTAACCAATTTTTATACATTAATATTGCCCTGAGGATTTGTGACCAATAAACAACACACACTGTCTCTCTGGTTTCCATCCTTTGAGATGCCCCCTTTATCCTGGGTCCTTGTTATATACAATATTCAAATCTTTGTGACATCCCCTCCCACATTGTGACATGTTTGGTCTGTGTAATCAATAGTGATGATATGTTTCCCCTGAGATTAGGTAACACAGGGCATGTGAATTCCTTCTCACTCTCTCTCATCACTTGAAGTTAATCACCATGTTCTTGGGAGAGGCCCTCTTGGGGTTCTCTCAGGTCTTCTATCAAGAGCCCCCAAAAGAATGAGAAATCAAAACCTTCAGTGAACAGCCCTGAGAATGAGTGGAAGGTAATCCTTCAGTCCCAGTCAAGCCTTCAGGTGGCTCATTAAAAGTCTTGCACTGGGACTTCCTTGGCAGTCCAGTGGTTAAGATTCTGTACTCCTGGTACAGGGGGCATGGGTTCCATTCCTGGTCAGGGAACTGGGATCCCACAGGTAGCATGGCATGGCCTTAAAAAAAAAAAAAAAAGAATAAAGCAACAACAAAAGCCATGAGAGAAAAAGGAGGCAGCAAATGAAAGTAGATTCTTAAATAAACATTAAAAAAAAAAAATCTTGAACTAGAACTATCCAGCTATGCCAGTCTGCTTAAGGACTACAGAGACAAAATTTCTAAATCACTAAATTTTGGTAACATGTTATACAACAATGGATGACTAATATACAAAGTCATACATATAATCAGTAATACAATCCCTTTCTGTAATAGGCTAAAGTTGAAAATAAAAGCGTTCCAGTGTTGCATATAGTTGAAATCCAGAGTCATTTTCAAAACAATCACACTCATGTTACCCCTATTCAGATCTTAGATGAAACTTTTAATTTATCAGTGAAGTAATACACCTTGTCAGATGGTTCTTATAGTAGTAATACTCTCCATAGATCTGGGAGGGACAGGTGACAATATTAAATCATATATAGGGTTAATCATTGGCTCCATATTTGTGAATTTACCTACTTATTAAAATGTATGTTTAACCTGAATTCAATACTCATGTGGTACTTTTGTGGTTATTTGAGGACACATTTAAAAGGGACACATTTTGGTCTCCCTGTGCTCAAATTACCAACTGAGTCAAACCAGGAGACATTCTGTCCTCTTGCTTCAACTCTCCTACTATGTAAAAATCTCTTTTTTTGTGGTCTATTTTGTGCCACAGCTTTCACATTTTTTGCTTTGTGTTAGTTATTTCACTGTGTAAAATGGCCCTGGATGATAGTGTTGAAGTATTGTACAGGGTTTCTAAAAGTAGGAATGCTGAATGGTGCTTTACAGAGAAAACATATACCTTTAACCCAGGTATCTTTAAACAGAAACACACAAAATGCAAGCTTATATATTAACTAACTGATGAAAAAGTTGCTCTGTATTTCTCTAGGAGCAAATGGTTTGGTATTCATAGCAATTTCATGAGATACAATAAATATGAATAATGAAAACTGACTATTTAGCTTTAATGTAATATCAAATGTAGGCATGGCCTAAATTGTTCACACAATCATCTCAGGAAACCCATTGACTTTTGCTAATCTATAAAGTATCTATAGGGTATGCATTAAGACCTTTTAACAGAAAAAATATTAAATTATTACTTGAGATTATTACATCCAGAAAAAAACAAGTATTCTTGCCTGTATTTCTTAAATACGATTAAAAAAATTGAAATATCTTTTGCTTAGATATAATAATTTTATTAAATTTAGGATATTACAAATTTACTTTAATTAAAATGACTTTCAACCTTGTTTATAGTAAGAATCCAGATCAAAAGATTACATTTAAAGTTATTCCCTTGATATAAATATGAGTTACTCATTTCTAACTATATAAAATTTGTTTTTGTTGTTTATGGAAGTGTGTTTACATATGAGGGTTTCCCTGGTGGCTCAGTCAGTAAAGAGTCTGCCTGCAATATAGGGGACTACCTGTCATGCAGAAAACGCAGGTTTGATCCCTGGGTTGGAAAGATCCCTTGTCTCTTACTTCATTATCAATTTAGCATATGTTAAACATGAATTATTCAAAGAACTACCATGCATGTAAAGTATTATCACTGTTTAGAATAAATCACAAAAAGTAGAGTTTAGATAGTTGAAATTTTCTGTAAGAGACATTAAAATGAAAATAGTCATTTAAAAGACAGTGACTATTACACAATGTTAGTAAAAAAAAAATAGCTTTGAATTAGCTACAATGACTATTAGAAAATCTGTTTCAAAGTCATTGTTCAGGAGTTTTGTTTGATTTGTTAATTGGGAGACTTTCAGATGTTTTGATGAAAGTTTGAGATTCTGAAACATTTCAAGATTGTAAATCTTTAAGAAGTTTAGTGAGAAATAAGGTCCTTTTCTATAAGAGGAACATGTTTTTATGTCTTGCCTTTTCCCCTAAACACATTTCACTGGTGCTGTTTTTGTTCTCCCCCCAACCCTGGCCCAAATCACCATAATCCCCTAATCCTTAGCCCAGAGAGCAATATAGCAAGGGCTTCAGCTCTTTTATCTTTTCATCATGACAGATCTTCAGGAAGTGTTTCCTTACATTTAAGTAAAAAAGTTTTACTCCTTAAGCTTTTCTCCTTCCTTCTTGAGTATGTTTCAGATTAATTTTTTAGACCAAAATCTTTAGCTTTTCCCCATTTAGCCTCAAATTTAATAAGTAAACCAGTTGAATAGATTATAGTTAGGGAACTCAAATAAGGACTTTTTGTAGTAGCTGTTTTAAGAATTATGAACATCCAAAAATTGTCTGTGTTAATTTGCAAGTGTAATTTTATTTTATTTTAAATAAAATAAAATTTAATTTAATTTAGAAATGGTATAATAACATACATACACTTTTTAAATTAATGTGCTTAGTTTCTTTTTAAATTAATATAGTTAGTCACTGGGCCATTGACATATTTATATATAAATGGTCACCTCCAGGGATTTGTTTCTAAACTATAAATAAGTATATTTTTAAAGTTTTAGAATTCCATTATTTTACATGTCAAGTAACAAATGTGTATTACTTTATTGTTATGTCTATGATAGATAATCTTAAATAAAATGTAGTTAAACACTGCAATGCTAAATTTCAATGTTCTAAGGCTAGTATTTCAAAATATAATATGTTCCCTCTCATTTGACATCACTTAGTTATAACCATTTTTGCATCCTGGGAAATAAATGATCATTTATTCTTATCTTTCTTTTCCTTTTTTCCATTTCATTTCATTAATTTTCTTGGCTGAGCCATGCAGCTTGTGGGATCTTAGTTCTCTGACCTGGAGATGGAACCCAGTCCTCTAGCAGTGAAAATGCCAAGTCCTAGAAAGCTGCACTCCGAAGAACTGATGCTTTTGAACTGTGGTGTTGGAGAAGACTCTTGAGAGTCCCTTGGACTGCAAGGAGTTCCAACCAGTCCATTCTAAAGGAAATCAGTCCTGAATATTCATTGGAAGGACTATTGCTGAAGCTGAAACTCTAATACTTTGGTCACCTGATGGGAAGAACTGACTCGGAAAAGACCCTGATGCTAGGCAAGATTGAAGGCGGTAGGAGGAGAAGGGGATGACAGAGGATGAGATGGTTGGATGGCATCACTGACTCAATGGACATGAGTTTGAGTAAACTCTGGAGCTGATGATGGACAGGGAGGCCTGGTGTGCTGCAGTCCATGGGGTCACAAAGAGTCAGACATGACTGAGTGACTAAACTGAACTGAACTGAGCCATTGGACTACTAGGGAATTCCCTTACATTTCTAGGAGTATATACTTAAACATGGGGCTTTCAGGTGGCTCAGTGGTAAAGAATCTACCTGCCAGTGCAGGAGATGTAGGTTTGATCCCTGGATTGGGAAGAGGAGGAAATGGTAACTCACTCCAGTCTTTTTGCCAGTATAATTTCAGGCATGGACAGAGGAGCCTGGCAGACTACAGTTGCTGTGGTCACAGAGTCATACACAACTAAGCACATACTTAAAGATACCTTTGGAAGGTCCATTTATTTATGGTTAGTACAATGGACAGAGACCTTAAATCAGCCACCTATAATCTCTGCCTCCCCGTATTCACACCCTTAGTGGGGAAGGACTTGCTTCTAACCAACAGAATACAGCCAAGAAGATGGGGTTTGACTTCTGTGATTAGGTTACATCAGATGAGACTCTATCTTGTTGGCCAACTTGCTTAGAGGCTCTCCCTGCTGATGGATAAAGTATGTTTCCATGACAAGCAACTGCTTGCAGCCTCTAATAGCAGAGACAGGACCCTGGATTCCAGCCCGCAAGAAGCCAGGCTTCTCTGGCATTCGGCTGTAAGTCAGTGAGGTCTGCCAGTGGCCTGAATGAGCTTCAAAGTCCTTGCTTCTCTAGGAGAGCCTCCAGATGGGAACAGAGCCTGGCTGACACCTTGACTGCAACTTTATGAGACACTAAGCAGGGGATCTAGTTAAGCCACGCTTAGGCTTCTTACCACGAAACTGCAAGATAGGAAAGAGGTGCTATTTTAACTTGCTAAGTCTATGCTAATAGAAAGCTAATATAGTTAAAAAAATAAACACATGGAAGCTTGAAATGAAATTGAGAAAGTTATCGCCAAGGCTTTAGTTGCCAGGTTTCATGACAACTAAAAATAAAATAAAATTTAATTTAATTTAGAAATGGTGTAATAGACTTGATTAGGTTGAAATTTTCTCCAATCTGTGCCTTCGTTCATTAAAGAAAAAAAAGGAAGCATTTTGACAGTTTTTTAAAACTCTTAATATTAAATTTAAAAGAGTACGTAGATCTACATAAACTGAAATACTGTTTCCACTTAAAAACAAAATCATTAACTAGAAAACACAGAAATGAAGAGAGTCGAATATGTCTTAAACATTTAAAACAAGGAAATAACAAATAACTCTAGGCTGTGTACAAATGATGCTTATTATGATACTTTTAAGATATTTTATTTTATTTTATTTGTTTTACTTTTAAGATATTTTAAAGAGGCAATTCCTTGTAGATAAAAATCAATATTTTCTCCATGAATTTTGAATTATGTTATAAATAAATTATCTCAAAATGTTTCTAATGACTTGATGTATACACGATCTATTTTTAATTTAAAAATTCACTCATATCTGATTTCATTTAATGAATCAATATTGAAGTTGTCTTTTTAAAGATAGTTTCACAAGTGAGTAAATCTATTCTTTGAAAAATATAAAATAAAAAATTTGCAATTATTTTATCAACAACAGACATGGCAATAAGCATGGATTATAGGGTAAAATGGAGAAGGCAATGGCACCCCACTCTAATACTCTTGCCCGGAAAATCTCATGGACGGAGGAGCCTGGTAGGCTGCAGTCCATGAGGTCGCTAGGAGTCGACACGACTGAGCGACTTCACTTTCACTGTTCACTTTCACGCATTGGAGAAGGAAATGGCAACCCACTCCAGTGTTCTTGCCTGGAGAATTCCAGGGACGGGGGAGCCTGGTAGGCTGCCGTCTATGGGGTCGCACAGAGTCGGACACGACTGAAGCGACTTAGCAGCAGCAGCAGCAACATAGGGGAAAATAATGTCTCTATAGAACCACACAGCCGATTAAATTGCACAGTGAACACATTTAGTAGGAGATAAAAACAGGAGCTTAAATGCATGACTTTCTTCCAACACAAGACTGCAATAGTGTTCTTTTACTAGGATGTAGTGTAACACTCATTCAGAGCAAGGGCTCTGAGCAAGATGGCTGAGTTTGGATATGGGTTTCCTATTTATCCTGTGAAATCCTGAATATATCACTTCTCTAGCAGCCTCAGTTTTCTTAGCAACACCCTGGGGTAATATCTAGAAGCTGGATTATTAAGAGTATTAAGTTAGACTTATGCATGCAAAATACTTGGCATAATTCCTGACATATAGTTCAATAAGTCAGTGTAGTTATTGTTGTAGATGTTAATATTATTATTATTATAATCTTCACTAAATTTATACTCTAACACTTTGGGTTATTCCAAATGACAATTAATCTGGTCAGATAAAGTATTCATTTTAGTATTTTAAAACAAATGAAAAAAACAAAACACAACAGAAGACAAAAGTAGTCTTCACTCCCCTCCTCAGATAAAATTAATGTGACTCTTGCTTTTCAAAACACTTTAAAAATGTATAATTATCAGATTAAAGAAAATACAGTGTTAGTATTTGACAGAAAACTAAGGAAATTTTTGTATTATTTAAGTAGGTACCTACTATATAAACATAATTTTATAACTTCCACCCCCTTGAATACTATATATTGCAAAACATACATTTCTCATAAAACTGATTGTATTGCACTTATATGTTCATTTGTTGATATTTCTCAGAGTAAAATTATTTTACCAAAATAAAGAAATTAAGGGAATCCATGTAGACTATAAATCATGGGCTCATAGATTTAAAAAGCATAAAAAGAACTTAGAAATTTAACTGATGAATGAAAACTAGAGGGTAAGTTGGCATTTCTTCAAAGAAACTGCATCCTTAATTGCTGAAGCCTTGTGATTTTTCATAGCACCTTCAGCCAGAGTTGCTTATAAAGGCATTTCAATTTAATTTAAATTGGTTGAAACAATCAGATAGCTTTTTCTCTCCTAAATGACTTGCTTTTGCAATGGATGCAAAAGTCATTAGCTTAAAAAAAAACAAAACAGGTATGTGGTATGAAGATTTGTCTCTTGTGATACACTCTGATTATTAATAAAGAGGTTGTGAAAATTGAACATGACTTTCAGCCAACACAGTAACACAGACTCTGCTAAGTGACAAGTGACATTAAGAGCCCTTGAGAGACAGGTGTCTGTCAGAAGAAGGAGAGCCATGTGGATGTAAAGGGAATAAAATATTTCCATGAGATAGAAACTTAATTTCATTTTTTACCTGAAGATTATAGCAAATTAAAGAGACCTTGTTGTTCAAGAGATGGTTATGAAATCTGATTTTGTTCAACTCTTGCCTGCCTCATGAGTTATCTAAAGAACTTCATTATTGTTTTCCATTTTCTTCAAATTCTTCGGAAGCTTCTTGTTCAGGTTTTAGCTCTAGTCTGCCTCATAATGATGACATAAATATCTCCTTGCTGATTATCAGTCTATTTTCTTTAATTACAGTGCCACAAAACCCTTAAACTTTACAATAACTTGATTATGCATTCAAGGGTCACACCTTGGATCTGCCATTGTTCCAAACTGCTTCAGCTCGCAAATCCCCTGTTGAATCATGAACTCCTATCTTTCAGTCTTTCTTATAACAGATCCCTTCTCAAATGCTTCTGCCCTTTATACCAGATTTCATGATGATATAATCTACAACTCAATTAAGATAATAAACCAGGCTTTTTTGGGATGCATTTGCCCCTCGGACCCTTTCAGCACACCCTCAGTTGCTGAATTGTGTCTGACTCTTTGGTTCTCCAAAGACTGTAGCCTGCCAGGCTCCTCTGTCCATGGGATTCTCCAGGCAAGAATACTGCAGTGGGTTGCCATGTCTTCCTCCAGGGGATCTGCCCAACCCAGGGACTGAACCAGAGTTTCCTGCATCTCCTGTATTGGCAGGCAAATTTTTTACCATTGTGCCACTTGGGAAGTCAAGGAAGCCCATTAACCTACCACAAATTTCCTGCTGTTTTTGCATTAATAACTTTAAGGCACTAGAACTCTAGCATTGTTTCTAATGAAAGTTTTAGAACAAAGTACAGAATGCAGGAGAGTTGGACCAAGTATCATTCAATTTTCTCATCTTCTCAGGACCCTTTCTGTTATTTAGGGAAAATTAAATCAAGTCTTTGTGTCTTATGTTGTCCTTGTTCAGTCACTCAGTCGTGTCTGACTTTTTATGACTCCATGGTCTGCAACATACCAGGTTTTCCTGTCCATCTCCTGGAGTTTGCTCAAACTCATGTCCATTGCATCAGTGATGCCATCCAACCATCTCATCCTCTGTGTTCCCCTTCTGCTCCTGTCTTCGATCTTTCCCAGCATCAGCAAGTTTTCTAATGAGTTGGCTCTTTGCATCAGGTGGCCACGGTATTGGAGCTTCAGTTTCAGTGTGAGTCCTTCCAATGAACATTCAGGGTTGATTTCCTTTAGGATTGACTGGTTTGATCTCCTTGCAGCCCAAGAATCTTCTCCACCGCAGTTCAAAAGCATCAGTTCTTCAGTGCTCAGCCTTCTTTATGGTCCAACTCTCACCTCCACATATGACTACTGGAAAAACCATAGCTTTGACTATGACTTTGTGTCTTATGCACTCTGTCTTTTCTTTCTCTTGAATTGACTCAATTCTCAATTCTGTGAAGATGTTCTATAATTAGTATCTCTAACTCTGATTTCCTAATGAACCCCATATGTATATATATAATCTAGCTGCTAATTCTTTAATATAAAATTTTGAATAATCCTCCACTCTCTTCTAATACCAATTCTTGCTATATTCAAACCAGTATATTATTTTTCTACATAATGTCTATATGTACTCAGTATCTCAGTTGTGTCTGACTCTTTGTGACCCCATGGATTGTAGTCCATCTCTGTCCATGGGATTTCCCAGGCAAGATTACTGTTGTGGAGAATCCCTTCTCCACAGGATCTTCCTGACCCAGGGATCAAGCCAGTGTCTCTTGTGTCCCGTGCATTGGCATATTCTTTACCATTGAGCCACCTGCTAAGTCACTTCAGTCGTGTCCGACTCTGTGCAACCCCTAGACAGCAGCTCACCAGGCTCCCCTGTCTCTGGGATTCTCCAAGCAAGAACACTGGAGTGGGTTGCCATTTCCTTCTCCAGTGCATGAAAGTGAAAAGTGAAAGCGAAGTCGCTCAGTCGTGTCCGACCCTCAGCGACCCCATGGCCTGCAGCCTTCCAGGCTCCTCCATCCATGGGATTTTCTAGGCAAGAGTACTGGAGTGGGGTGCCATTGCCTTCTCCGATTGAGCCACCTAGGGATTATTAAATGTTTAGGCAGAATAATCTAGTGAAACATCATTTATTTCTTTATGTATGTCATCACTTCTTTATTCAACAATATTTACTAAATCCAACAAGCCAGGCACTGCCACTAAATGTGTCACAGAAAGACAAAGAAGGTGTATTCCCTGTACAAAATGACTTAATAGTCTAGTATAGAACATCTAAAGATAGGTTTTTAAAGCACCATAGCTAGAGGCAAACTATTACATTCAGAATGGATAAACAACAAGGTCCTAAGCACAAGGAACTATATTCAATATCCTCTGATAAACCATAATGGCAAACAATATTTTAGAAAAGAATATATTAAAAATACGTGGAAAAGAAGTATCATAACAAGTTCAGTAAGCAAGGTGGATAACAGGAATAGAAAGCAGCATGCAGTGTTCAGAATAGATGTGAAATTACATAAAAGAAGAATAATCATAGATGTGTATGAAGATAATAATTGTGAACTCAGGAGAATAGGCTATGTGTCATCCATGTGGAAAACACTGTTCCTAAATAGTTGCACTCAAAATATTTTTTTTTTTTTTTTTTTGCTATTACCTATCTCATACAGTTTGAGTGTTCTTCTGTGTTTGTCTGGCACTTAGTATCTATCTCTGTAAGCATCATATTCCATTGTAAGTAGATTTATTGAACATCTCATTTTTCCATTATATAGATATTTATGTTAAAGACAATATTATATTGACTTTGTATGTGTGTGTGTGGTCAGTTGCATAGTCGTGTCAAACTCTGACCCCATGGACTGTATCCACCAGACTCCTCTGTCAGTGGAATTTTCCAGGCAAGAATATGGAGTGGCTTGTCATTTCCTACTCCAGAGGATCTTCCGCTTTCAGGGATCGAAACTTCATCTCTTGCATGTCCTGCTTTGGCAGGTGAATTCTTTACCACTGTGCCACCTGGGAAGCCCTTGACTTTGTATGTTGTTGCTATTCAGTCGCAACTCTTTGCAACCCCATGGACCAGCACATCAGGCTTCCCTGTCCCTCACCCTCTCCTGAAGTTTGCTCAAGTTCATATTCATTGCATCGGTGATGCCATCCAGTCATCTTATCTTCTGATACTTCTTCTGCTGTCAGTCTTTCCCAGCATCAGGGACTTTTCCAATGAGTCAGCTGTTCACATCAGATGACCAAAGTACTGGAACTTCAGCTTCAGTATTAGTCCTTCCAATGAGTATTCAGGATTGATTTTCCTAAAGACTGACTGGTTTGATCTTGGTGTCGAAGGGACTCTCAGCAGTCTTCTCCAGTACCATGGATCGAAGGCATCAATTCTTTGGTGCTCAGCTTTCTTTATGGTCCAGCAGTCACAACCATACATGATCACTGGGAAGACCATACCCTTGACTATATGGACCTTTGTCAGCAGAGCAATGTCTCTGCTTTTCAACAGACTGTCTAGGTTTGTCATAGTTTTTCTGCTGAAAAGCAGTCATCTGTTTTCCTGGCTGCAGTCACCATCTGCAGTGATTTTGGAGCTCAAGAAGAGGAAATCTGTCACTACTTCCACTTTTTCCCCTTCTATTTGCCATGAAGTAATGGAGCCAAATGCCCCATTTTTTAATTATTTAGTTTCAAGCCAACTTTTTCACTCTCTTCCTTCACCCTCTTCAAGAGGCTCTTTAGTTTGATTTCTGCCATTAGAGTGGTATTATCTGCATGTCTAAGGTTGTTGATATTTCTCCCACCTAATGGACAGTGCTACTTAAGATAGGTATATTATTACACTATTTCTTTGTGGTTTTAAATGATACTGCTCTTGTTGCATGTGCACACACACATGCACACACTTATTTTCCTTTTTCTTGCAATAGTTTTCTAACTGATCTTTGTACCACCAGCATCTCTGTTTTTTCCTAACATATTATCCACACTGCCATAAGAATTCATGACCTAAAACCCACTTATAATCACATGATTTTCATCATTTAAATTCACATTGATTACAATTCCATCCCTTCAGTCTAGTATTCAGGAATCTCTATAAGATATAACAAATTCTTTTTCAAGAATTATTTCTTTTTTAACAAGCTTTATTGAAATATAATTCACATATCATATAATTTACACACTTAAAAGGTACAATTCAATGTTTTTTGGTATTCATTGACACATACCACCATCAACACAATCAATTTTAAAACACTTTTGACTTCTTGAAAAGAAACCACATATCGTTTAGATATCACCCCACTATCCTCCCATCACTTTTCAACCAGTAAAACATTCAGGCTACCTTCTCTCTGTACATATTTCATATGAATGGAATCTTATATATGCGGTCTTCTGTGACTGGAACTGGCTTCTTCCAGTTAACATAATGTTTTTGAGGTTCATTCTTGTGGCATGTTTCAGTATTTTGCTACATTTTATGACAACATATTTCCATTGTAAGCATATGCTACATTTTGCTTATCCATTTCCCCTTTAACAAACAGTTTGACTGTTTCTAACTTTTGGCTGCTATAAACATTTATGTACAAGTTTCTGTGTGTACATATATTGTTATCTCTCTTGGGACTATACCAAGAAGTGGAACTGCTGGGTCTTATAGTGACTCTGTGTTTACCTGTTTGAGGAAATGTCAGACTGTTTCCCAAATTGATGCATCATTTTACTTCCTAACCAGAGCTATATACAGATCCCAGCTTTTCCCATTCCTTGCCAATACTTGCTATCTGATTTTTTTCAATTCTAGCCATCCTAGTAGATTGAAGTTATATCTCACTGGAGTTCTGATTTGCATTTCCCTGATAACTAGTGGTGTTGAGTACTTTTCATGAACGCATTGGCTACTTGTGTATCTTCTTTGGAAAAATATATATTCAGATCTTTTTCCCATTTCTTAAGCTGGGTTATCTTTTTTTTTTTTTTTAATTGAGTCATGTATTCTTTATAAATTCTAGAGAAAAGCCTCTTAATAAAACTATGATTAATAAGTGTTTTCTCTGATTGCATGGAAGGTTTTTCACCTTCTGATGGTGTTCTTTGAAGCACAAACCTTTTAAATTTGAGCCAAGTCCAATTTACCTATGTTTTCCACAGACAGATAAGTTTACTTTAAAACAGAGCCAAATAATCTAAATGTAAAAAAAAAAAAAAAAAAAAAAGCTCTCTGATTCCAGGAAAGCCATAATGGATAAATTTAGATAGGAAGAATTAAAAACAACAGAAACTAAAAATGGAAAATCAACATCCTTCTTGCTTTTGATAGGTGTGCCCTACCTGTTCTCCAGGTATCTGCTGGGAGGGGAAACCTTTCAGTAAGGAGTGCAGCCTTCAGCCGAACACTGGACATTCACTCACAGAGAGCTTCCATGTGCAAAGGGTGACCACAAACATCCTATAGCATTGTGACCCTGACAGATCTTCAAATTTTGGGAAGGGTAGGCTTTGCAAGTGCTAACATTTCTTTTAATATACAGCATAAAGGGAAATCAGGAGCTAGGTAAGAAATGATCCAATAGATGTCAGTCATAGTGAAGGTTGTTAAGTCCAAGGAAATGGCACTGAATCTTCCAAAGATACTCAATTGACTGATAACCCAAGCCTTTTGGTAGAGTGGCCCCTTGAAGTGATGGAGCATTTAGTCTGCCTGGGGTTTCTGCTTGGGCTTTTCCTTGTAAGACTTTTCAAATACTTTCACTCTACTCTTATCTACAGGATAGAGACATCTCTGGTTAAGGTTAACAGGAAAGAGCATGTCATGCCTAGACTATACCAACCAATGTGAAGTTGGCTTGTTAATAAAAAAAAAAGTCAAGATATTGTCAATGAGCTTCTATAAGCTGTGCAGGTAAAGGCCTTCCAGGGTAGAGGTAAAACTGATATTATCTTGTAATTTACAAAAGCTGGGGTAAAATAAAGAAAAAAGCAAAAGCATATCCCATGTATTATTGGTGCTGGTGTATCTTCTCCTTTTTTAATATGTCTATTAGAGCATCAAAATTCATGGCAATGGAAGAAAATAGATTGAATTGGATTGACTTCAATGAATTTGAATTGAAACATGGTCTGCATTTGTAGTGAATGAAAAATAAAATAAAAAAAAGAAAGAAACCTTTTTTTTTTTTTTGTATAAAAGATTGCCTTGGATTATATTAGAAAAAGTACTGTGTTATAGTCTGTACAAATGACAATCCCAGGTGACAGCATCTGCTTAAATCACAAACTTTCATGACATTCAGATACAGTTGCATTTTGTTTATTTCAATGATGTAGGATAAAAAATGAGAAGATGTACATTAAGCTGGAACAATGTCAGTCTTGAAGCAAATGCTTAAGGTTACAGTACAGACTGTGCCAACACTGCATATTTATGTGATGATGGAGCCCGTATATCCTTTAATAAATGTATTTTTATATGTGATGCATGAATCTCAGGCAATGTTAGCACCTTGCACTCAATTATCTGTAATGTGAAGATTATATCAGTACCTTTTGCATAGTTTTATGTAAGTAACTGGGCTTCCAGGGTGGTGCAGTGAAAGAATTCACCTGCCAGTGCAGGAGATCCAAGAGACATGGGTTTGATCCCCAGGTCAGGAATAATCTCCTGGAGGAGGAAATGGGAACCCACTCCGATATTGCCTGGAAAACTCCATAGTCCGAAGAACCTAGAGGGCTACAGTCCAGGGAGTCGCAAAGATCTGGACATGACTGATCACACACACACATGGCAAGTATAAAATTCATGTTTGTGGCATTTGGTAATTGCCTGGTAATTGATAAGTTGATGATAAAAGTGATTGTATCATTAGCTAGGTGGTTTTTATTAATGACCCTCTCTAAGGTTCAGGGCTTTTCTAAAATTATTATGTATAATATGCAATTCAATATTATTGTGAAATATTTTTTAAAAATAAAAAAAATCTGTTTAATGTGGAGATCAATGATTAAAAAACTATAGTCCATGGACCATATTCAGCCTACCATCTGTTTTGTAAATAAAGTTTTATTGAAACTTGTCATATGCATTGATTTATGCATTGTGCATGAATGCTGTTACATTACAGTGGCAGGTTAGTAGATGCAGCAGACATGATGTGGTCTTTAAGGTATAATATATTTACTATACAAAACCTAACAAGGAAAAGCTCTGTTGCAGACCATAGTATATATTCAATATCAACTTGTCAATACCCTTCCCCATGCTAATAAATATTTTAATTTTGAGTAATTTGTGTCAGTGATGAGTTGTATTTTATATTATTAACATATACTTTGAACATTTACAATGTCCATTGAACATTTATAATGTGCCTACCACTTAAGTCTGTCTTCTTAAATTAGAAATAAGCTTCCAGGGTTTACTGACATTTCCTAGGCACCCCACTCCAGTACTCTTGCCTGGAAAATCCCATGGACAGAGGAGCCTGGTAGGCTGCAGTCCATGGGGTCGCTAAGAGTCGGACACGACTGAGCGTCTTCACTTTCACTTTTCACTTTCATGCATTGGAGAAGGAAATGGCACCCCACTACAGTGTCCTTGCCTGGAGAATCCCAGGGATGGTGGAGCCTGGTGGGCTGCCGTCTATGGGGTCGCACAGAGTCGGATACGACTGAAGCGACTTAGCAGCTGCAGCAGTATTACATATCTATAAATTATGAGTGCTGGAATTTAGGTTTTCTCTGACTCTAAAAACAACATTCTAATGTTTTTTCATTATACTTCACTATGTTAGAGAAGAAAAACATTTCAAAAGTATTCATAGGGAATTTAAATCACTAATCTCCAGGTAAATTACATTGAAGTAAATAATGATTACAGTATATCAAGGATGTTAAATTGAATAAAATGCTATTCTTGAAAACAGTGTTTATTTTCTTTACTGAAGACAAGACTGAACCGAGGAAAATAATTTGTTTTCCCCAGGAGAACACAGTTTTAAAATTATTATCATTTTGAGATAAGAGAAAGTAAAGAAACCTATTAGAAAATCTGTAAACCTATGAAAGACTGGAGTTTATCATACAGATCTTAATTTAAATCATTTTGACTGCATATAATATATTTTATCAGTCTCATTGACTGCATATAATATATTTTATGTCTCACTTTTGTCTTACCTGGTGATCACTTTTCTTGTTATTTGTTTTGAAGTTCCCAGTCTCTATTAAAATTTTTCCAATGGTATTTTAAAGCAAAACAAATGGGTAGATAGTATTAACAGATAGAATTAGCAATATGCAATTATTATCTATAATTCACAATTGTGAATGAAAATATCAGTTTCATAAAGGTTTACATATTTTTAAAAACCAGAGTATATGTTCAGAAACTACAGAAAATAACAAAAGTACATTTCTTGGTTTTAGCTATTGCCATCAATTATGGGAAAAAATCCACTAAATAAATGCTTTACTGGCACAACTAGTCACTTGGGGAAAAACAAAATAACTTAAAATTTTATAATATTGGAAATGTTTCAGCATTGCTAACCTATTATAGATTCAAAATGATGGTATTTTTCTGTTTTTTAAATATATTTGGAACATCACTTTTTACTTATTCTTCTATAAAATAAAATACTATTGATTTTTTAGAAGCAAGATGTTGTAGTTATCATATGCATTTCCTCTTAGAAATGCATTTATGAAAATTCACATGTGATATTATTACTCAGTTCTCTTAAAAAACTGATAGGTGTAAATTTAAAAAAATTCCTTTAAATTTTTTTTTTTAAATATAGCAAAGAGTTTAATGATTGGATTTAAGGAAATTAGCAACCGTTTCTAGCTGTACAGTTATTTATGCCACTGCATTTAGTGTTAACAGGTTTTGCAACAGCCCAGAGTTCAAAATGTTCTCCATTACTTTTGTCCCCCACTACAGTAAAGAGAAGCTGTACAAGATAAACAAGAAACAAGTTTAAACTCATGATGTTTATGGCACTAGAAACAATAACCAGCATTTTTAAGATGTAAAACTCAACTTTATAAAAGTCTTTCTAACAAGATTGCAGATTATTTCTAGAGACATGTAGTTTGTAACACATTAGGGATAAAATTAATCATAGCTGAAGGTTTAGTGTTTCAGAAAACCCCTACAGAATAACAGCAAAATTCTATAATTTATGTGTTTGAAGGGGTGCAGATGAATTTGAGGAAGGTTATCAATCGACTGTGATTTATTCTAGCAACTTTGGATAATTTTGTAGCTATTTTTATTTCAGGCAGACACTTTTGGCAGTACTTTTTTTAATCCACACACCTGAATGAGATTGAAAAAAAATGTATAGGACATCAGTAATTACAATAACAAACCTAAGCCAACTGTGGCGAAAAAAAAAAAGCGGGAATCAAGATGGCTGGGAGAAATATTAGTAACCTCTGATATGCAGATGGCACCACCCTTATGGCAGAAAGCCAAGAGAAACAAAAGAACCTCTTGATGAAGTGAAAAAGCTGGCTTAAAACTCAACATTAAAAAAGCTGAGATCATGGCATCTGGTCCCATCATTTCTTGACAAATAGTTGAGGAAGCAATAGAAACAGGAGATAATTTATATTCTTGGGCTCCAAAATCACTGAAGATGTTGACCAGCAATGAAGTTAAAAGATGCTTACCCCTTGGAAGAAAAGTTATGACCAACCTAGACAGCATATTAAAAAGCAGAGATATTACTTTGCCAACAAAGGTCCATCTAGTCAAAGATATGGTTTTTCCAGTGGTCATGTATGGATGTGAGTTGGACCATAAAGATAGCTGAGCACCAAAGAATTGATGCTTTTGAACTGTGGTGCTGGAGAAGACTCTTCAGAGTCCCTTGGACTGCAAGGAGATCCAACCACTCCATTCTAAAGGAGATCAGTCCTGGGTTTTCATTGGAAGGACTGGTGCTGAAACTGAAACTCCAATACTTTGGCCACGTGATGCAAAGAACTGACTCCTTCCAAAAGACCCTAGTGCTGGGAAAGATTGAACATGGGAGGAGAAGTGGATGACAGAGGATGAGATGGTTGGATCACATCACTTACTTGATGGGCATTAGTTTGAGTAAACTCTGGGAGTTGGTGATGGACTGGGAGGCCTGGCATGCTGCAGTCTATTGGGTCGCAAAGAGTCAAATACGACTGAGCAACTAACTGAACTGCACTCTAGGACAAAAATAACATCATTAATACATAAAGTTTTTCTTGTTATTCAAGGGTGTTATTTTTCTCAGAAATAGTTGCTAAGGCTAAAAGTTCCTTGGGAAATAGCTGACTTCACCCCTGTAAAAGGCTGCTATTTTAGAATGAAGTAAATGAGAGTATTTCATGCATAATTATCATGAACAGTTAAAACCATCTCTACAAGGAAGCTATACAAGAGTCATTAGCAAAAAGAAACTACTTACACAGCACCTTAAAGGCAAGGCAGCTGACACATTGGTTTGGGGACCTTGAATAATTGTGATATGGATCTAAATTTTTTTAATCACTTTGTCTGTGATCCAGTAAATTTATATTGTTGAGAAGGTATCTGCATCTCAGAAAATTGACCTCAATGATCTATTGTTGTCTCTACAAGGAAGTCCATCCCATTTTTTATTAGTGATTTCAAGGAATTACAGTGGGCAAAATTTTCATCACTGGAGAAGTTGTTAAGTAAAATGTGGATATACACTGTAAAGAAGTATGCAATAGAAAGAAATAACAGCCTGTCTGCTATAGCACTCTGTTGAGATATTTGCATATATATTAATATCTAAGAAACACTACCAACCCAAATTAGCATTCACTTGTGATAAACAAAATGTGGTATGCCCACTTGATGGAATACTACACAAAAATATAAAAGGAATGAGCACTGATACACTTAGCAAAAGCTTCATGATTTGTGGAAAAGCCAGACGCACATAACTGTATATTATATCATTCCATAAAACATACTGAGATGATATGAAATTGTGAGTAAAATAAGAGGAATGAGTAGCTATTGGAACACTCTATCATATCTTTTTGTTGTTAATCATCTTTATTAAATGAATGGGTTCTTGTGATGATAATTGTAAGCAGTAGTAAGTATATATTCAGATGATCTCATTCAAAAGCTCATGAACCATAGAAGACTATGAATCAGAAAGGTCTGTAGGCATGTTGTGAACCACACAAGGAGTATGAATCCTATACAGAAAATTGGAAAAACTAAAAAATCCTCTCTCAGACTAAAGTACTTTACTCATTTGATTCACTACTCATGTTGACTGATTTTTCTTTTTCCTGAATGATGTTGCTTACAGCGTTCAAGTGATTTTTCTTATTCAGAGTGGCAAAAGTTAAAGTTTACTGCATAGTCACAAACGGTAGCATGTATTTTCTTTATTTCTCTTACTGCAGGTGGAATTTACTATGGTAGAGGTAAAATTATTAGCTAAATTTTCTTCAGACCACAGTTCATAGACTGTAGTTCTTACAGGCAATTCAAAGTCAAAACATGCCAATAATACAGAGATAGCAGGAAGTCTAAGGCAAACACTGAGAACTTTTTTTTCTCTCCAAGTGACAACCAACATGATGAATTTCTTTTTAACATCATTGACCTGATCCATTAAAGTAGCTGTAACAATTTATGGTTTGGCCATAAAGCACGCAATATTTACATGCTCTGGTAAAAACTAATTGCTACATTCAATCAAATAGCATATTAAATATATAATCATGTATAGAACTATGCTAGCTATTTTATTGTGGCAATTTTATATATTTACATTTTTTCCACTTTGGAATATCTATTTACAGTGACAATAAGTAGTACAAACTAGTAAGAATAGAGAAAGTAAAAATAACAGAAAGTTTCAGCAACTATTAATGGCAAGTAAGAAGTAAAATATTGAGTTTCATTTGTAGGTGATATGTGGTGACATGGAAAAACAGATCTGTAGGTTTGGCAGTTGTTTACAAGAAAAAATCTGTTTCTAAATTGGATGATTAGAGATAAACATTTATTTGATTTTTCTGGAAAAACTTACTCAAAGAATTAAACTTCCAGAACTTTTGCTTCGTAAGTTTTGAGATTTTTATTTTTTAATTTTTTTGCATTGATTGTTTCCTTTTTAAAATCTTTTTTTAACATTACAGCATAGTTGATTTACAAGGCTGTGTTAGTTTCAGGTGTACAACAAAGTGATTCAGTTATGCTCCTGCTCACTTGTTTTTGTCATGCCCAGCTCTTTGCAACTCTATGAACTGTAGCCAGCCAGGCTCCTCCATACATGGGATTTTCCTGGCAAGAATACTGGAGTGGGTTGCCATGCCCTCTTCCTGGGGGTCTTTCTGACCCAGGGATCAAACCCACATCTCCTGCTTTGCAGGTGGATTATTTACCCCTGAGCCACTGGGGAAGCCATTAATTTTTTGCATTGATTGTTTACTTTTAAATATTTTTTATTTTATGATATAGCTGATTTATAATATTGTGATAGTTTCAGATATACAGAAAAAAATTATATGTGTTCATATGTCCATTCTTTTCTAGATTATTTTTCCATATAGGATATTACAGTCCAAAGAAGACAGAGAGGCCATCATCAAAAAGTCTATGAACAATGAATGCTGAAAAGGGTGTAAGAAAAGGGAACCCTTCTACACTCTTGGTGGAAATGTAAACTGGTACAACCACTTTGAAGAACAGTGTGATGGTTCTTTAAAAGCTAAAAATAGAGCCAGTGTGTGCAGATGTGTGTGCTAAGTCACTTCAGTCTTGTCTGACTCTTTTGTACCCTGTGGACTAGAGCTCAACAGACTCCTCTGTCCACGGGATTTCCCAGGCAAGAATACTGGAGTGGGTTGCCATGCCCTCCTCCTGGGAATCTTCCTGACTCAGGGATCAAACCCATGTCTCCTGTATTACAGGTGAATTATTTACCAATGAGCCACTAGAGGAGTCCAGAGCCACCATATGATCCAGAAATTCCATCCTGAGCATATATCTGGATAATTTGAAAAGATACATGCACCCCAATGTTCATAACAGAACTATTTACAGTAGCCAGGACATGGGAGCAATATAAATGTCTATCGACAGATGAGTGGATAAAGAAGATGTGGTGTAGAACTTTTAACTTTAATGGGAGAACAGTATAATGCTTACACTTTAAGAGCTCATGCTAAATGCAGGCAACCAAGAGATGATTCTGAGATTTGTTAAGGAGACAAGTGACGTTAAAGTTATTAGAAGATAATAGCAACATGATTGCTCTAACTGTTTTCTTTGGATTCTCATTCTATCACATTTGTTCTGTTTTAAGATAAAGATTAAAGTAAACAAAATGTCCTCCTTGGCCCACAGGTATTACTGCACAGTTTTATCTTCTAAACAACTTTATCTCCAAAACAATTTGAAACATTTACCAAAATATTATTATAGGAGTATAAAGTGGCTTATAACAACTAAAGAAAATATGTTGCCAGAGTCAAAATCATTTCACATAAATAGGCCATGATTATAGGATGTTAGGTGAGGCCATGTAATTAATTAAATTCTCATTGTTATTTGCAAGAAGGAAAAAAAAAAGATATACTAAATGCAACAGTATTTAAAAAAAAAAAAAAAGGCATAAGCATTTTTGTATTTTAAATGGTGCTATTCAAGCAAAAGTCTAAACAAATTTGTGTAGGCAGTTTTTTTTTTTATCAATCTTATGTGGTAGATGACCATAGCATTGTACTTTAATATTTTCCTCGGCTAAATAAGAAACGCATTCACCCAGTAGTTTCATCGAAGACAGTCTGAATACCTGACCCCCATGGCTTTCTCCGTCTGGTGTTGCTGGACTTATTCATTGACTATCAAAACTGGATGAGGGAGTACCAAGGAGTATGAAAATAATAGCTTGAAAATTATTATAGCAGCATACTCAATTCTGACCATCAGAGGCTACTGATTCTCATTCTGTCAGAATGCTGACTTCCCTTCTAAGCTGCTGGTTCCTTAGTTGAAGGATATTTTAGTGCCCGAGTGATGCTCACAGCTAATAAAGTTCAGGGGGACTATTTTTTTATGGTAGAAATTGTTATTGTTAAATGGCAACCCACTCCAGTATTCTTGCCTGGAGAATCCCAGGGACAGAGGAACCTAGTGGGCTGCCATCTATGGGGTCTCACAGAGTCGGACATGACTGAAGCAACTTAGCAGCAGCAGCAGCAGCAGCAATAGAGTAAATTTTTAAGGAAATCTTTCTGCATATCCATATGTAAATGCTAAGATTCTGAGCATGCTTTATTTTGGGGATTGTTTAAGTGTATTCTGAATTTTAAACATGTTTATTTGAAATAAATCTTTACAATTAGTTGTATTATTCCTAATTATTGAAAATTAATAACTACTATAAATCATTGTTTATTTCAATTTAATGCATAAAATATTTTTAAGGCATTGGATCTAGTCATGTGTTATTCCATGTCCAGTTCATATTTAACTCATGTCCATATTTAACTTAAATTCAGAGTACATCATGAGAAATGCTGGGCTGGATGAAGCACAAGCTGGAATCAAGATTGCTGGGAGAAATATCAATAACCTCAGATATGCAGATGACCCCACCCTTATGGAAGAAAGTGAAGAAGAACTAAAGAGCATCTTGATGGAAATGAAAGAGGAGAGTGAAAAAGTTGGCTTACAGTGCAATATTCAGAAAACTAAGACCATAGCATCCAGTCCCATCATTTCATGGCAACTAGATGGGGAAACAGTGGAAACAGTGTCAGACTTTATTTTTTGGTGCTCCAAAGTCACTGCAGATGGTGATTTCAACCACGAAATTAAAAGATGCTTACTCCTCGGAAGGAAAGTTATGACCAACATAGACAACATATTAAAAAGCAGAGACATTACTTTGCCAACAAAGGTCTGTCTAGTCAAGGCTATAGTTTTTCCAGTAGTCATGTATGGATGTGGGAGTTGGACTATAAAGAAAGCTGAGTGCCAAAGAATTGATGCTTTAAACTGTGGTATTGGAGAAGACTCTTGAGAGTCTCTTGAACTGCAAGGAGATCCAACCAGTCCATCCTAAAGGAGATCAGTCCTGGGTGTTCATTGGAAGGACTGATGTTGAAGCTGAAACTCCAATTCTTTGGTCACCTGATGCGAAGAGCTGACTCATTTAAAAAAACCTGGATGCTTGGAAAGATTGAGGGCAGGAGGAGAAGGGGACGACAGAGGATGAGATGGTTGGATGGCATCACTGATTCAATGGACTTGAGTTTGAGCAAACTCTGGGAGACAGTGAAGGACAGTGAATCCTGGCATGCTGCAGTCCATGGAGTCATAAAGAGTCAGACACAACTGAGGGACTGACAACAACTGCAACTGTGTAAGTTTAAGGCATACATCATGATTTGACTCACATGTATTTTGAAATTCACTCTATTGGAGTATGATGGTGCTGTTCTATCAAGTAAAAGGAACCAACAGGGTCACAGACAATTCAATTTATAAACTCTACATCACACCAAGGGATTTTTTTTCTATGACCCTCTCCCAATAATGTTACAGAGCTACAATGAGAACTCCCTTGATTCAGACAGAAAGAAGTGATGTCACATTCCCTAATGCATTTAGAATAATAATTGATACCAGGATGCATTCACTGTGCACCTCTTATCTTCTGGAAATAGGTGGAAGGCAGCCAAAATCTACCAGCTTGTGAATAAATGATATGTCATTTCTTAATATCAACAGAGGCCAGTATGCTGCAACACTGCAGATAATTGTGTTTGCGTCAGCAGTTTTGTGATAACATTTCACCTGAATTAGAGAACTGTTAATGAGTGCCCTAAAAAAAAAAAATCAAAGCTGAATCACATATACCATCCTTCTTCCTAGCATCCCAATATGTATGATCTTATAGGACATGAGTACTGTCATCCCTCTCAGCCAAGAATGTACGTATTTTAGAGTCCTTATATGAAGGGAATCATGTAGTATTTTTCCTTCTCTAATTTCTTTCATTTAGCACTCTCTCCTCCAAGTTCACCCATAGCGTCACAAATGGTTTCCTTCATTTTTTTGACTAATATTTTGTTTTATACATATGCCACATTTTCTTTATCCATTCACGCAATGACTGACACTTAGATTGTTTCCATATCTCGGCTATTGTGAACAGTGCTGCAGTGAGAAGGGAGTACAAAACCTCTGAGATCCTATTTCAATCCTTTTGCTATATACCCAGGGATCATACGGTAGTTCTATTTTGTTTGTTGATGTTTTTGGTTTTTATTTGTTTTATGTATTGTTCTTTTGAAGAATCCCCATAATTTTTTCCATAATGATTGTATCCATTTAAATGTCTTACAGCAATGTACAAATTCGCTTTCTCCATATCATCTCCAATATGTGTTATTTTTTAAAATAAAAGTCATACTGACAGGTGTGGAGTAATATTTCATTGTAGTTTTGATTTGCAGTTTCCTGAAAAGTAATGACATTGAGCATTATTTCATATATGTGTTAATCATTCATATGTCTTGTTGGGAGAATGTATTTATTTCCTTTGTCTATTTTTAAATTAAGATATTTCTTGTTTGCAAATTCTCCAAGCCAGGCTATAAAAGTATGTGAACGGTGAAGTTCCAGATGTTCAAGCTGGATGTAGAAAAGACAGAGGAACCAGAGATCAAGTTGCCAACATCTGTTGGATCATCAAAAAAAGCAAGAAAGTTCCAGAAAAACATCTACTTCTGCTTTATTGAATATGCCAGAGCATTTGACAGTGTGGATAACAAGAAACTGCGGGAAATTCTTAAAGACATGGGAATACCAGACCATATGACCTTCTTCCTTAGGAATCTGTATGCAGGTCAAGAAGAAACAGTTAGAACTGGACATGAAACAACAGACTGGCTCCAAATCGGGAAAGAAGTATGTTAAGGCTGTATATTGTCACCCTGCTTTTTTAGCTTATATGCAGAGTACATCATGAGAAACACTGGGCTGGATGAAGCACAAGATGGAATCAAGTTTGCTGGGAGAAATATCAGTAACCTCAGATATGCAGATGATACAACCCTTATGGCAGAAATCGAAGAACTAAAGAGCCTCCTAATGAAAGTGAAAGAGGAGAGTGAAAAAGTTGGCTTACAGCTCAATATTCAGAAAACTAAGATCATGGCATCTGGTGCCATTACTCTATGGCAACTAGATGGGGAAGCAGTGGAAACAGTGACAGACTTTATTTTTGGGGGCTCCAAAATCACTGCAGATGGTGAATTTAGCCATGAAATGAAAAACTACTTGTTCCTTGAAAGAAAAGTTCTGACTAAAGTGGACAGCATATTAAAAAGCAGAGACATTACTTTCCCAGCAAAGGTCCATTTAGTCAAAGATATGGTTTTTCCAGTAGTCGTATATGGATGTGAGAGTTGGACTATAAAGAAAGCTGAGTGCCTCAGAATCGAAGGTTTTTTACTGTGGTGTTGGAGAAGACTCTCGAGAGTCCCTTGGACAGCAAGGAGATTCAACCAGTCGATCCTAATAGAAATCAGTTCTAAATATTCATTGGAAGGACTGATGCTGAAGCTGAAACTCCAATACTTTGGCCATCTGATGGGAAGAACTGACTCATTTGAAAAGACCTGATGCTGGGAAAGATTGAAGGCGGGAAGAGGAGACGACAGAGGATGAGATGGTTGGATGGCATTACTGACTTGATGGACGTAAATTTGAGTAAGCTGCAGGAGTTGGTGATTGCCAGGGAAGCCTGGTGTGCTGCAGTCCGTGGGAGTCTCAAAGAGTTGTACAGGATTGAGTGACTGACCTGAACTGATTGAGTTATATCAGTTCTTTATATATTTTGTATATTATTTTATTGCATATATGGTTGGCAAATATTTTCCCATATTCCATAGGTTTACCTTTTGTTTGCTTGATTATTTCTTTTACTGTGAAAAAGTTTTTAATTTGATGTAATCCCATTTGTCTATCTTGCTTTTATTGCATGTGCTTTTTGTGTGATGTCCAAGTAGTAATTGCCAGCCCAATATCCAGAAGGCTTTTCCCTATTTTGTCTTCTTGAGTTTTACAATTTCAAACCTTACATTAAGTCTTTAATCTACTAATGACTGTGATATTTTACTGTGTTCCTTTTCCCATTCCTGGCATTAATTGAATTGTTGCCAACTATGAGTAAATGCCATTTTAATTCTTGTATAGCCTTCTGTAATATGTCACATAATTTATATGCATAAGCATTTTTAAATAATCAAAAGAATATTTTATGATAATATGGTAAATACTAACACTAATTTGTGTTGCGAATATATTTGCAACACAATTTTACAAACTAAATTAATACATAGTAATCATTTTAAATATCTTAAGAAAGATGGAAAACTTTAATATCTTTTTTGTTATCCACCTTCTTCTCTAAATTTAGGGTATCTACAGAATTATAAACATTTAATTTATGATAGTAATAAAACTGACAGCAAACCCCAACTTTAGTAGAAATAAGTCCAAGATCAATAATCTTAAATGTACAGAGTCTAACTTAGAACAACATACAGTATCAGCAATCTAGACTTCCATTCATATATACATAGCATCCTGTTGGCACCATTTAATGACTTGAGAGAGCATCAGATATTGGGGAAATGAATGTTTATTTTCATTATATTAAATATTGAAGAAAAGTTTTAAATACCTATATATGAGGAGTGATCTGTATTTGCATAAATTTTAAATTTAATGCTTCAGATTTTGACATAGATTATTTTAGGATGTTTTGTTGATTAATGTATATCTGGTAAGTCTTATTTGAGAAGTGATTGTTTTATAGGTTTATGTTGATATTCTATCAATAGAAATAATAATTAAGTTAAATATATTTCTATATATTAGCAAGGAGACCTTTTGGTGGTGACATAATGGTATAATAAAAGAAATATAAGCTATTCAAAATTTCATTTAATTTTCTATCATCCCTGTTAAAATATTATTTCAGGACTAAAAAGACTCTGGAGAGTATAAGCATTTAGTGTAATTGTGAGCTATTATTTAAAGCAATAGATATCACAAAAGAAGACTCACAAAGACAAAAATATTGTATAAAGCAATATTCAAAGAGCAATCACTCATTTGTAGGTATTTTCACAGAGTAACATATGAAACCAAGTTTTATTTCCCACAATTCTGAAGACTTAATATTGATGTTTCCCACTTACTCTGGGAGCTAGAAAGCAGATATCTACTAGAAATGAGGGTATGTATCAGATATAAAGGAACATTAGGGTTCTGTTATTAGTTACGACCCTTCCATTGAAGACAAAAAAGGTTATGGTGGAAACATAAAATTCAACTACATGTTTTACAAATTAAAATCTGTTTTCTAAAATGTTACTGCTAATTTTTATAATTGTACACATGTGTATATAAATGTACACAATATTAGTACTAAAAACACAGAAAATTAAAGATGATTGATTCAAAAAGGGAATTGCTAGCTAAGTGACAACAAACATGGATTACAAAAGAGATAAGAAGTTACGAAAAACCGGCTGGGACCGATTAATGACAGGGGAAAGGTGAAATGTAAAGAAGGATAATAACCCAGAAAAATAATCATGTCTGATTCTAATAAGGTGAAGAAATTGAGGGCTTTGAGGTAGTTATAAGACTGCATATTTAGTGTATACAGTATTTTTGTGTATAGTATGTAGTATAGGAAACATATACCCTTACTATATATATGTACATTCAATATATACACATATCATATATATATGAATAATAATATACTATATTCATAACTTTATCTACTGGAAAATTTTGCATTTTTGATCGTGAGAGATATTGGAATTATATATTAGATGTCCATCAGCAGATGAATGGATAAGAAAGCTGTGGTACATATACACAATGGAGTATTACTCAGCCATTAAAAAGAATACATTTGAATCAGTTCTAATGAGGTGGATGAAACTGAAGCCTATTATACAGAGTGAAGTAAGCCAGAAAGAAAAACACCAATACAGTATACTAATGCATATATATGGAATTTAGAAAGATGGTAACAATAACCCTGTGTACGAGACAGCAAAAGAGACACTGATATATAGAACAGTCTTATGGACTCTGTGGGAGAGGGAGAGGGTGGGAAGATTTGGGGCAATGGCATTGAAACATGTATAATATCATGTATGAAATGAGTCGCCAGTCCAGGTTTGATGCACGATACTGGATGCTTGAGGCTGGTGCACTGGGACGATCCAGAGGGATGGTATGGGGAGGGAGGAGGGAGGAGGGTTCAGGATGGGGAACACATGTATACCTGTGGCGGATTCATTTTGATATATGGCAAAACTCACACAATATTGTAAAGTTTAAAAATAAAATAAAATTTTAAAAAATGTAAAAAAAAAATAAAGCCAAAAAAATAAAAATAAAAAATAAATAAATAAAATATTAGCAGAATACCTAATGTTATATATTTATAAAATGACATGTTATTTTTCTGCCCATATGCATGGATTGTGGGGTGTTAGTTCCCCAACCGAGGACTGAACTGGGCCCTCAACAGTGAAACTCAGATTCCTCACCACTGGACCACCAGGGAATTCCCACTGACAAATTTTCAAGTGAATTTTGCATATTTTTTTCTGTCTGGAGCACTAGGTACTTTGATTTGCTTTTGATCTTTAGATTAGAAACATCTATCATTAGACTTATGAGATTTGAGATGGGTTCACACACACGGTAATTCTGACACTTGTTTTCAGTAATTATTTTACTCTCTAACATATTTTTGCAACAAACGGTAGGCTAGAAATGGAAACATCTGTAAATGAAGTAGAGATGCACCAAACTGCCAAACAGATTTCTCAAAAGCAATTTATCAGTTTTGTTGATACCATCTGCAGAGTGAAGCATCATCAAAGCACAGTAAAAGGGCAATTTTCTCTGAGTGGAAGTTATGAATAAAGTGATTGAAAAAATCAGTAAAACAAAAAGAAAATAGGATACATGTAGGAAAACAGGGGAAGAAATAAACCCAGAAAACAATTACAAAGGTGTACAACTGTCATTTTGGCTTCTTCACATCTCTTGAAATTATATATTCTTGGACGTGAGTCTGAGTGAACTCCGGGAGTTGATGGACAGGGAGGCCTGGCGTGCTGCAATTCATGGGGTCGCAAAGAGTCGGACACGACTGAGCGACTGAACTGAACTGATATTCTTTTTTAAAATATAAGCTATGGAAGATGTCTGTTTAACTAGTTCTTTGCTTAGTCACTCAGTCATTTCTTTTTTTTTTTCACTCAGTCATTTCTGTCTCTTTGCGACCCTGTGGACTATAATCTGTCAGGCTCCTCAGTCGAGATTTTTCAGGCAAGAATACTGCAATGCATTGCATAGGTTTTCCTCTTCCAGGGGATCTTTCTTACCCAGGATTGAACCCATGTCTCCCGTGTCTCCTACATTTCAGGTGGATTCTTTACTCGCTGAGCCATCAGTTCAGTTCAGTTCAGTTCAGTCACTCAGTCGTGTCTGACTCTTAATGACCCCATGGACTGCACTGCGCCAGGCCTCCCTGTCCATCACCAACTCCTAGAGTTATATCAAACTCATGTCCTTCGAGTCAGTGATGCCATCCAACCATCTCCTTCTCTGTCTCCCCTTCTCCTCCAGCCTTCAATCTTTCCCAGCATCAGGGTCTTTTCAAACAAGTCAGTTCTTCACATCAGGTGGCCAAAGTATTGCCGCAGGGGAGTCCTAGAGTTCTTTAGTTCACCTCAGTTGCATGTGAGAGGATTTATTTATTGTCTACCTTTTCTTTTATCTGGAGATTCCCTCCTGGCTCAGCAAGTGAAGAATCTTCCTGAAATACTGGAGACTCTGGTTCGATCCCCGGGTCAGGAAGATCCCCTGGAAAAGGGAATGGCTACCCGTCTAGTATTCTTGCCTGGAGAATTCCATGGGCAGAGGACCCTGGCAGTCCACTGTCAACTCTGAGACTGTCTAGACCGGCTCAACAAGCAGGGTTTCCAAAAGTGCAATATGGCAGGAGGCTGAGAAACAAGACACAAGCATTCAGTGAAAAGCGAGCATCAGGGGACAAACACCGCTCCAAAGTCAAGGCACAGAAACTGAATCCAGGCCCGCTTTAGTATACCCTCAGCCGTGAAGGAAAGAATGTGCAGAGAGTTAAGCTACAACTCACGTGGCCTTCAGGACCAAAGAGCAAAGTGATCATTAACCACTGAGTAACTACGAAACAGTAATCAATAAAAAATCAGTAACTAAAACTAATAGTCTTATCTACAGATTTTCCTCCAGATACGTAAAACATGTGTCTCTGAGACGCCAGTTGGGAAACAGTCAGGGGTCGGTTTTCCGACCCCCAGGATCATATCTTATTTTCAAGATTATGAACTGTTCCCTCTGGACTTGTTCCAAGAGTCTCATGTCTTATAGCATCCAGTTTATCAATAAGTTCCTTTTGTGGCCCTTGCCGGGGCTTGCTTTTCTTTTATTCTTCCTGTCTCCTACAAGAGGCTAACACTTTTCTTTTATCTGTGCACTTTCTACAGAAAGTAAACTCTTTTGGATTATATGTTATTCTTTTAGTATATAAGGAGACTATTTGCTTCCCTATTTGACCTGCTCTGTGATTGACTTGAAATTGTTAATGTGTTCACAGGATAAGCAAGATGCCAATGGTCAGAGTCCATCACAGAGCTGTGCTCCTTGCAAGACTATCAGAGTACAGGGCTTTTTAAGGGAAACATATTGCTACACAAGGTTATGACAATGATATAGTCGCATCTTATTCAGCCAATTGAAAAATAATATTTATTAAATGCCTGATCTATCTGTGGGTATTTCTGTGAGCAAATAAAACTTGTTTTTGCACAGCCCTTATGTTCCAGTGGCGACAACAACATTTTTTTTAGACTTAATCTTTTAAGAAGTTAGAAGGCAATGGCATGGAGAAAAACACACAGACAAATCAAAAGGACTTCAGTAAAAGGGCTGTGCTTGTAAAAATAAGAGTGGTCAATGTGAACCACTTAGAGACAGTAACCTGGAAACAAAGACTGAAAGAGGCTAAGAGGCCAGCAGTAGGGAGCTCTCTGAAGGAAATAACTGATAATTGACATTTATACACCCCAAATGTCTGTTAATTAACTAATAGGACAAACAACATGAGTTGTCAGTAAGAAATGGTCATTTATCATGCATTTGTATTTCCCAAAATTAGGAGGAAAAGATAGAAATGGAAATTCCACGACTTCAGTAATAACAGGAATGTAGTGATTTGCATAAAAGTCTTCTTTCCAGAGTCCATCTTAGTAATCAGAGATTGTAGATATGTTTTTTATCTAACTAATAAGACTTTTTTGTTGACATAAATGTATTAATCAAATAAAATAATCTGTCTGATTAAATCAATTGGTAGTTTTTAATGATAAAGACATTTTTCTCATTATTATTTTCCAAAGCAAAACTTTGTGAGTGTATTTTTTTTGCTCTGTGTGTGTGTTTACAATCATTTAGAAACTTCATTGTATTAAGATGGGGTTTTTTGAGTAGATCTTTGAATAGATTCCCTAGTGAGTGATTAGCTTTGCAATGATGGTGGCCCATTCAGTAAAGAATTTGGAGCAATGCAGGAGACACAGGTTTGATTCCTGGATTGGAAAGATGACCTTCTTTAGGAAACTACAACCCACTCCAGTATTCTTGCCTGGGAAATCCTATGAACAGAGAAGGTTGGCAGGCTATAGTTCGTGGCATTGCAAAATAATTAGGCATGACTTAGCAACTAAACCACCACCAGTGAGTGAAGTGGTATCGACAAAACCTACTGAACAACCTGAAGGACAAATCAAAATCCCTTTAACAGATGAATGAATGCTTTACAGAAGAGCTGTGTCCCAGAAAACAGTGTTGGGATCAGAGTTATGACTGTCACAGTCTCTTCTGTGGAGACAATTGAAAATGGAATTGTTTCAGGAGCACTTTGAGTTCTCTCACATTTTTTTGTTCCCTTCCTTGAATGTGGGTTATTTATGTCACCTTTCTTCTTACAGGATGGAACATTCTTTAAAATAGCAACTGTTCTTCTTACTTTTGTGTTTCCCTTAGGGTCCAGAAAAATGTTCTATGAGGAGAATCAATTAAACATATTCACTCATTTAAACATTTAATAAATATAATTAACTTGGGTAATAGAATTTGGTTTTAAATGTATTAAAGTCATGACATAGTTGAAGTATTCTATCTTGAAGAAGAAAATTTAATACACCACTCTGTATTTCTTGTATGTGTGGCTGCTAATTTATTTTTTAGATTTTACATTTGCTAATAATAAATCCTTGCCCTTGTGTATAGTAGTTTTTCTGAGAGAATTTTAGTGTGAAAGAATATTCTCTTTCTTTGTATCTAAGATTTGGGAAAAGTGTCCATGTATCCACTTTACTAAGTCTGTTTCTCTGTAGACAATGTAAGGTGAAAAGTGAAAGTGAAGTCGCTCAGTCGTGTCCGACTTTTTGTGACCCTGTAGACTGTAGCCCACCAGGCTCCTCCGTCCATGGGATTCTCCAGGCAAGATTACTGGAGTGGATTGCCATTTCCTTCTCAGGGGAATCTTCCCGACCCAGGGATCAAACCGTGGTCTCCTGCATTGCTGGCAGATGCTTTAACCTCTGAGCCACCAGGGAAGCTCCAATGTACACAAAACATTACACTGCATTACATCATGGGTGGGGTGGGGTGGGGTGTTTGAAATAGCTTAAAGCACAGCAGAGTTCAGGTCTTAATATGTTGCACCTGGTGGGGAAAGTAGAGAAACTGATGACCAAATGCACTAATTCTAAATTCTAAACACTACTGTGTACATGTTGAAAAACACTTGATGCTTACTGCGTTACTTTCATACTCAACAATGACGCACAAGAGCTGCAAGAATCATTCTTTCCTCTCATGGAATCCTCTCTTTAGTTTGTGGCCAAGCATGTTCTTGGCTACAAAAGAAATTTCGCATTTAATTGTTGTTGTTCAGTCACTCAATCATGTCTGACTCTTTGCAACCCCATGGACTTCCCGGTCCTTTACCATTTTCCTGAGTTTGCTCAAACTCATATCCATTGAGTCTGCGATGCCATCCAACCATCCCATCCACTGTTGTTCCCTTCTTTTCTTGCCTTCAATCTTTCCCAACATCAGAATCTTTTCCAATGAGTCAGCTCTTCACATTAGTTGGCCAAAGTATTGGAGCTTCACCTTCAGCATCAGTCCTTCCAATAAATATTCAGGATTGATTTTTTTAGAATTGACCAGTTTGATCTCCTTGCAGTCCAAGGGACTCTTAGAGTCTTCTCCAGCACCACAGTTTGAAAGTATCAATTCTTCAGTGCTCAGCATTCTTTACAGTCCAGCTCTCACATCTGAACATGATTACTGGAAAAACCATAGCTTTGACTTTATAGACCTTTGTTGGCAAAGTGATGTCTCTGCTTTTTAATATGTTGTCTATGTTTGTCATAGTTCTACTTTCAAGGAGCAAGCATCTTTTAGTTTCAAGGCTGCAGTCACCATCCACAGTGATTTTCAAGCCCAAGAAAATAAAGTCTGTCACTGTTTTCATTGTTTCCCCATCTATTTGACTTGAAATAATGGGACCAGATGCCATGATCTTAGTTTTATGAATGTTGAGTGGTAAGTCAGATTTTTCACTTCCAGTTTCACCTTCATCAAGATGCTCTTAGTTCCTCTTCACTTTCTGCCCTAAGAGTGGTATCATCTGCATATCTGAGGTTATCGATAATTCTTCCAGCAATCTTGATTCCAGCTTGATCTTCATCCAGCTCAGCAGTTCATATTGATGTACTCTGCATACAAGTTAAATAAGCAGGGTGACAATATACAGCCTTGACATACTCCTTTCCTAATTTGGAACCAGTCAGTTGTTCCATGTCTGGCTCTAACCATTGCTTCTTAACCTGCATGGAGGTTTCCCAGGAGGCCAATAAAATAGTCTGGCATTCCTGTCTCTTAAAGAATTTTACATAGTTTGTTGTGACCCACACAATTAAAGGCTTTAGTATAGTCAACAAAGCAGAAGTAAATGTTTTTCTGTAATTCTCTTGCTTTTTCTATGATCCAACAGGTGTTGGCAATTTGATCTCTGGTTCCTCTGCCTTTTCTAAATCCAGTTTGTATATCTGGAAGTTCTTGGTTCATGTACTACTAAAGCCTAACTTGGAGGATTTTGAGCATTACCTTACTAGTATGTGAAATGAGTGCAATTGTGTGGTAGTTTGAGCATTCTTTGGCACTGCCCTTCTTTAGGATTGTAATGAATGTTTTATATCTAACCCAAAATAAAAAATTCCCTGTTCACTCACTATGCAGAAGAAAGTAATGGCCAAGTTTTTGACACCAACAATTTAAAACCCCAGGAGTATTTTAAGATGCACAATTTATCATACAAGTAATCTATGGGTATCAAATATATGTGTGTGTGTGTGTATATATGAGTGTGTGTGTGTGTGTATGCATGAATGCTGTGTTGCTTCATCTGTGTCTTACTGTTTGCAACACTATGGACTGCCTGCCAGGGATTCTCCAGGCAAGGATACTGGAGTGGGTTGCCATGTCCTCCTGCAGGGATCTTCCTGACTCAGGGATCAAACTCGTATCTCTTATGCCTCCTGCATTAGCAGGCAGATTCTTCACCACTAGTGCACCTGCAAAGCTAAATCATTCATCAACTTATGCTAATATTTATACATAACATAATCTAATAAGCAATAAACTATTTTGATTAAAACATCCCCCTGAGTCAGTCTCTCCCATGAGGAAGCTTCCATAAGCCTCTTATCATTCTCCATCAGAGGGCAGACAGACTGAAAACGATAATCACAGAAAGCTAACCAATCTGATCACATGGGCCACAGCCTTGTCTAACTCAATGAAACTATGAGCCATGACATATAGGGCCACCTAAGATGGATGGGTCATGGTGAAGAGTTCTGACAAAACATGGTCCATTGGAGAAGGGAATTGCAAACCACTTTAATATTCTTGTCTTGAGAACCCCATGAACAGTATGAAAAGGGAAAAAGATAGGACACTGAAAGAGGAACTCCCCATGTCAGTAGGTGCCCAATGTGATACTGGAGAACTAACTCCAGAAAGAATGAAGAGACAGAGCCAAAGCAAAAACACCACCCAGTTGTGGATGTGACTGGTGATGGAAGTAAAGTCTGATGCTGTAAAGAGCAATACTGTATAGGAACCTGGAATGTTAGGTCCATGAATCAAGGCAGATTGGAAGTGGGTCAAACAGGAGATAGCAGGAGTGATCGTTGACATTTTAGGAATCAGTGAACTAAAATGGACTAGAATGGGTGAATTTAACTAGACCATTATAACTACTACTGTGGGAAAGACTCCCTTAGAAGAAATGAAGGAGCCATCATAGTCAACAAAAGAGTTTGAAATGCAAAATGGATGCAATCTCAAAAATGACAGAATGATCTCTGTTCGTTTCCAAGGCAAATCATTCAATATCACAGTAATCCAAGTCTATGTCCCAACCAGTAATGCTGAAGAAGCTGAGGTTGAATGGTTCTATGAAGAACTACAAGACCTTCTAGAACTAACAGCCAAAAAAGATGCCCTTTTCATTATAGGGGACTGGGATGCAACAGTAGGAAGTCAAGAAACATCTGAGTAACAGGCAAATTTGGCCTTGGAGTACAGAATGATGCAGGGCAAAGGCTAATAGAGTTTTGCCAAGAGAATGCACTGGTCATAGCAAACACCCTCTTCCAACAACACAAGAGAAGACTCTACACATGGACATCACCAGATGGTCAAAACTGAAATCAGATTGATTATATTCTTTGCAGCCAAAGATGGAGAAGCTCTATACGGTCAGCAAAAACAAGACTAGGAGTTCAATGTGGCTCAGATCATGAACTCCTTATTGCTAAATTCAGAATTAAGTTGAAGAAGGTAAGACCTTTCAGGTATAACCTATATCAAACATGCTACGATTATATAGTAGAATAAAAAATAGATTCAAGGGATTAGATCTGATAGACAGAGTGCCTGAAGAATTATGGATGGAGGTTTCTGACATTGTAAAGGAGGCAGGGATCAATACCTTCCCCAAGAAAAAGAAATGCAAAAAGGCAAAATGGTTGTCTGAGGAGACCTTATAAATAGCCATGAAAAGGAAAGAAGTGAAAAGGAGAAAAGGTAAGATATACCTATCTGAATGCAGAGTTCCAAAGAATAGCAAGGAGAGATAAGAAAGCCTTCCTCAGAGAGCAATGCAAAGAAATATAGGAAAACAATAGAATGGGAAAGACTAGAGTTCTCTTTAAGAAAACTAGAGATATCAAAGGAACATTTATGCAAAGATGGGCACAATAAAGGACAGAAATGGTATGGGTCTAACAGAAGCAGAAGATGTTAGGTTGAGGTGGCAAGAATACACCAAAGAAGTATACAAAAAAAGATTTTCATGACACAGATAATCATGATGGTGTGATTACTCACCTAGAGCTAGACATTCTAGAATTCAAATTCAAGTGGGCTGTAGGAAGCATCACTACGAACAAAACTAGTGGAGGTGATGGAATTCCAGTTGAACTATTTCAAATCTTCAAAGATATGCTGTGAGAGTGCCGCACTCAATATGCCAGCAAATTTGGAAAACTGACCCATGGCCACTGGACTGGAAAAAATCAGTTTTCATTCTGGTTCCAAAGAAAGGCAATGCTAAAGAATGATCTAACCTTGCATAAATGCACTCACCTCACATGCTAGTAAAGTAATGCTCAAAATTTTCCAAGCCAGGCTTCAATAATACATGAACCATGAGCTTTCAGATGTTCAAGTTAGATTTAGAAAAGGCAGTGGAACCAGAGATCCTATTGCCAACATCCATTGGATAATCAGAGAAACAAGAGAGTCCCAGAAAAATATCTACTTCTGCTTTATCAACTATGCCAAAGACTTTGACTGTGTGGATCACAACAAAGTGTGGAAAATTCTGAAAGAGAATGGAATATCAGACCACCTCACTGCCTCCTGAGAAATCTGTATGCAGGTCAAGAAGCAACAGTTAGAACTGGACATGGAACAACAAACTAATTCCAAATTGGTGAAGGAATACATCAAGGCTATATATTGTCACCCTGTTTATTTAACTTATATGCAGAGTACATCATGAGAAATGCTGGGTTGGATGAAGCACAAGCTGGAATGAAGATTGCCAGGAGAAATATCAATAACCTCAGATATTCAGATGACACCACTCTTATGGCAGAAAGCAAAGAGCTAAAGAGCCTCTTTATGAAAGAGAAAGAGGAGAGTGAAATTTGGCTTAAAACTCAACATTCAGAAAACTAAGGTCATGGCATTTGGTTCCATCACTTCATGGCAAATAGATGGGGAAACAGTGGAAACAGTGACAGACTTTATTTTGGGGGTTCCAAAATCACTGCACATGGTTACTCCCACCATGAAATTAAAATATGCTTGCTCCTTGAAAGAAAATTCTGACCAACTTAGACAGCATATTAAAAAACAGAGATATTACTTTGCCAACAAATTCCACCTAGTTAAAGCTTTGGTTTTTCCAGTAGTCATGTATGAATGTGAGAGTTGGAATATACAGAAAGCTGAGTGCAGAAGAATTGATGCTTTTAAACTATGGTGTTGGAAAAGACTCTTGAGAGTCCCTTGGACTGCAAGGAGATCCAACCAGTCCATCCTAAAAAAAAAAATCAGTCCTGAATGTTCATTGAAAGGACTGGTGCTAAAGCTGAAACTCCAGTCGTTGGCCACCTGATGTGAAAAAGTGACTCATTGGAAAAGACCCTGATGCTGGGAAAGATTGAAAGCAGGAGGAGAAGGGGAAGACAGAGGATGAGATGATTGGAAGGCATCACCGACTCAATGGACATCAGTTTGCGTAAACTCTAGGAGTTGGTGATAGACAGGGAGGCCACAAAAAGTCAGACACGACTGAGTGACTGAACTGAAGATTTCATATGGTTTTCCTATTTTGTGATGAATGTTGTACATATATATTTACATAGTAATTTTCAATATATATTTTATAAACTATGCAATTCCATGTGGTGCGTGCATGCACATTAAGTCACTTCAGTAACATCTGACTCTTTGCGACCTTATGGACTATAGGTCCCTAGGCTCCTCTGTCCATGGTTTCTTCAGGCAAGAATACCGGAGTGGGCTGCCATATCCTCCTTCAGGAGATCTTCTGGACACAGGGACTGAACCTCATCTCTTATGTCCTGTCTCCTGCATTGGCAGGCATTTTCTTTACCATTAGTACCACCTGGGAAGCCCCTTTCCTGTGGTAAGCATTGCAAAATTTTTTATGAGTTTCTGAAAGATTACTTTCACAACATCATTGTACTTGTATTTCTTTAACAAGGATTTATATCAAAATCTCTTTCCTGTAAAGACATTTATCATCTATTTTGCATAATACTATTCATAAATATTTATATCTAGTCCCTTTAAGAAAAATAAAAATACATTTGCCCTTGATTCTCCTAGTAGAACAATAAGTGTTAACTAAGTTGGGACAGATGATAATCAACTAAGAGACCTTTTCCTTGAACAATAAATATAATACCCTTTTCCCTTCCCCCATCTGGATGTTGATAATCCTTTAGTGACCACTGTGCACATTAAAAGAAAATGTTAGGATTAGCTAATGATCTTCCTTTTCTTCATCACTGCCTCCCTTTCATTTGAGGAGCAATACTATAGACCGTGGCCAAGCATGTGTCACAGTCTATAGTAATATTGAAATGCAATATTTTAATGTGCTAATAAATAAAATTGAAAACGAATCTCCCCATTACTCTTTTACCTGCCTTTTATTCACAGAATTATCCTGTAAAAAATGTTTGATGTAGAACAATCCTCTTGTCATATGCCCTCTTGCCTCATTCATTGCCAGACCCTCAACAACCCTGGATTCACATCCTAAAACATAATTATCTGAGCTCTTGGAACCAGCATAAGCATCAGATCAATAACTTTTCACATCAAAATAAGGCATGAAAATATGAAAATTCCATCTTGAAAGGAGACCTAGTAATACTTAAGAGAGTAATATACATCTTATTTTAGAGTACAGCCAAGAAGTCTGAGTAAAGTATGTTATTATTATATGTAAGCCAGAGTTTCTTACCAAGTAATATTAGTGTTGAATCAATATCTGCCATTTCCTCTATAAACTGTGATTAAGTGATCAGAAAATTTATGAAAAAGATGTTTCTAGATTTCAGATTTCTTGCAGATATAAATATTATAATTTCTTTGACATTAGATGATGAAATTAAAAAAACTCAAGTACAAATTTTGTTAACTAAAATGGCTACTGACTGTGAGAATTAAAGTATATGATGGCCTATGATTATGACTTAAGTAAAATAATTAAAAAATTTTAGCTGACATCAATTCCAGTCAATTCATTCCTGAAAAAATCTGCCAAATGATTAAGCATGGTGGCTCTATAGATTCAGCCAGTTTAAAATAGAGATTTATTAAAACATATTAATACATATGTATCTCTGTCCTCTTCCCTGGTGGCTTAGATGGTAAAGTGTCTGCCCACAATGAGGAAGACCTGGGTTCAATCCCTGGGTCGGGAAGATCTCCTGGAGAAGGAAATGGCAACCCACTCCAGTATTCTTGCCTGGAAAATCCCATGGACGGAGCAATCTGTTTAGGCTACAGTCCATGGAGTCGCAAAGAGTCGGACACGATTGAGCGACTTCACTCTCTCATCTCTGTCCTAGAGAGAATAGAAAAATCTATGATATAATGGAGGATTTATCATTGTTTCAGTCATTAAGTCATGTCTGACTCTTGCAAATCCATGGATTATAGCTCCTCTGTCCATGGAATTCTCCAGGCAAGAATACTGGAGTGGGTTGTCATCTCTTTCTCCAGGGGATCTTTCCCACCCAGGGATCAAACCCATATCTCCTGCATTGGCAGGCAGATTCTTGACTGTTGACTTACCTGGGAAGTCCTATAATGGAGGATATTTAAAGAAATTAATAAAATACAAAGCAGAGTCAGGTAAGAAAAGTTGAATACTAGCTATTGAAAGAAGAAAAGTAAAAATGTGTTCTCAACTACATAAATTCTAACTGAGATAGATATTTTAGGAAATGCAACCACTCTGCAAGTGTTAAAATCTTGGTTATTACTGATAGATCATATCATTTTGAGAGCATCATAAGTCACACTTATGATGTCTAATAAATAAGCATAGATATATATCTTAAGACAATATATAGTCATCCTTGAGTGGCTTTTTGCTCAGTCACTCAGTCTTGTCTGACTCTTTGTGACCCCATGGACTTTAGCCCCCTCAGGCTCCTCTGTCATGGGATTTTCCAGGCAAGAATGCTGGAGTGGGTTGCCATTTCCTCCTCCATTATATGTGTATAAGTACATGCATAGTTTTGTGAGTAAGGAGCTGTGGAGGGGGGATGCTTATGTCTAAAGTTTAATAAAATTAACAGTTACCTTGATTGTGAAGGATTTGGGGAGTTCAGAATAAGCCTTGGTTATCTATTTATTGTTTTCTGAATTGTAAGTATTTAAATTTCTTTTCAGATATTTGGTGAAATCTTGAAATGAGGTCAGTCAATAGATGTTCATTAGCAGAAATTGATTTGTGTGAGAATTATATTTTTCCTATGAAGAACAAGAGTATGTGATCATTTTCATTTCAATTCACAAGAAAAAAAAGGTTACTTTCTCTTTGAGAACAATTAGAAAAATCAGACTAAAACATACAAGTAATTATTAAAACACACAAATAATTAGTTTGATTGCATCAGCTGCATTGAGGATTTGCCTAGCCAAGAAAATAAGAAAGGCCAGAGAAGGTAGCTAAAACTATAGTGTGACATTTTCTCTGAAACCAATTGCTAATTCTTAAAGTGATTCACAAGAGGTCATGTGATTGAGCAACTATGTTGAAAACAGACTCAAGAGAATTGGTGGCACAAAAAAAAAAAAAAGAAAGAAAGTAAGAAAATACAGACATAGCAAAGAGAAGTGGCTGTTAACCAATTCATTTTTAGTGTAGGACCAAAAAGCTCTATTCTATGAGTCAGGGCGAAGTGGGAAAAAGCCAGCTGTTACAATGTCTAAAGCCCAGTTAAGAAGCATCTTAATTTTTGCTATAAGGCAAAAATCAGAAACAGTGGTGCACAGGCCAGATTGGACCCACCACTTATTTGTGCACAGTTCACAAGCTAAGAATAGTATTTCCATTTAGTAATAGTTTACATTTAATATTTTAAAAGTAAATGTAGACAAAACTATTAGCCTTTTGGCAAAAAATTTTGCTCATTAGTTGAGGAAACTGTTGCATGGTGCACAAAGCCTAAAATATTTATATTCTGGTTTTTGACAAAAGTTTGCCTACTCTTTTTTGTGATGATCTGGAGTTGCAAAGGGAAGATGTATCCCAGGAGCTAAAATAAATGTGAGGAAGAAGATGACACAATTTGAGGTCTCAAAAATCTCTTCTATTTGTCTCATTAAAATGTTTGCTGCTTAATCAAAAATAAAGAGATCTGCAGACAGTAATGCAAATGCAAAGAAGAAAGAAAATATAAACAGATCCAAAGTTGTTATTCAGTCACTAAGTCATGTCTGACCCTTTGCGATCCTATGAACTGCAGCATGCCAGGCTTCCCTGTCCTTCACTATCTGCTGGAGCTTGCTCAAACTCATGTCCATTGAGTCGGTGATGCCATCCAACCATCTCATCCTCCGTAGCCCCCATCTCCTCCTGCTCTACTAGATGCATAGAATTTAATGGATAAGATCAAAATAGCTATGATAAATATAGACAAGGTATTAAAAGTGGAATATTTGGCAGAAATATTTAGGAAATATTAGGAAAAAAATTAAATGAAATTTTACAGCTAAAATGTCAAGAATTGAATATCTCGACAGATATACTAAGAGGAATAGTAAATTCAGCTCTGAAGTCTGCATCATGACTTTTGATTATTATTTTGGAGGTTCTACCTTGAAGGCTAAGATAGAAACAAACAAACAGATGAACCACAAACAGTAAATTGCATTTGTATAGAATGCTTTTGTATGTCTACAACATACAGATTTTAGTTAAAAAAAAATCATTAGAAATTGAACAATATTTTTGACTATTTGCTTTGTACAAATATTTTTAAAAGTCAGTATTTTCATTTTCATCCCTATTGAAAATAAACCTCTGGAAATGATTTTAGAATTTAGCAAATTGTGATGATACTAAAATTAAATATATCATAACCAAATCACAATAAAGTGAACAGAAAACCATGTTAAATAACAGTGATATCATGTTTGAAGGCATAGTGGTGGTGTTTTAGTTGCTACATTGTGTCTGACTCTTGCAACCCTCTGGACTGTAGCCCTTCAGACTCCTCTGTTCTTGGGATTTCCCAGGCAAGAAAAATGGAGCAGGTTGCGTTTTTCTTCTCCAGATGATCTTTCAGACCCAAGTCTCGTGCATTGCAGGCATATTCTTTACCGCTGAACTACCAAAGAAGCCCTGAAAAAGAGTATATAAACAGCTACATCCAGGGGCTGCGCATCTATACAGCAGGTGGATGAGCAGACACTTAACATCCAAAACAAGAAGAGCAGCTGTTTTGTGGAGCAGATTCCGCAAAATGTGAAAATAGCTGTCAGTGACATCCCACGCCAGGGGCTGAAAATACTGGTCACCTTCCTTAGCAAGGGTGCCATCCATCCAGAGCTGTTTAAGTCCTTTGAAAGCAGTTCATGGTCACATGCAACTCAAAGGCTTTCCTGCACTGCGAGGCCATGGAGGAGATGGGGTTCACTGAGTTGGAGAACAAGTTGGAGAACAAGGTGAACTGCCTGGTGTCCCAGTACCTGCAATACCAGCACCCCAAGGCTGAGGATGAGGCTGAGTTCAAGGAGGCAGCCTAGAGCATCTGCTCCCCAGAAAGCACAGAACTGAAATGAACTCCAGTTACTCACAACCTCTTCTCTGTCAGCCTCGGCGTCCTCCCTGGGCACTTGCCCTTATTTTTGTCTGAACATCACATGCTGTACAGATGCTACCATTAAAGCATTTTCATAGTGAAAAAAGATCCCTAAATTACACTTCTTCATGTATCAGATCAGATCAGATCAGATCAGTCGCTCAGTCGTGTCCGACTCTTTGCGACCCCATGAATCGCAGCACGTCAGGCCTCCCTGTCCATCACCAACTCCCGGAGTTCACCGAGACTCACGTCCATCGAGTCAGTGATGCCATCCAGTCATCTCATCCTCTGTCATCCCCTTCTCCTCTTGCCCCCAATCCCTTCCAGCATCAGAGTCTTTTCCAATGAGTCAACTCTTCGCATGAGGTGGCCAAAGTACTGGAGTTTCAGCTTTAGCATCATTCCTTCCAAAGAAATCCCAGGGCTGATCTCCTTCAGAATGGACTGGTTGGATCTCCTTGAAGTCCAAGGGACTCTCAAAGTCTTCTCCAACACCACAGTTCAAAAGCATCAATTCTTTGGCGCTCAGCTTTCTTCACAGTCCAACTCTCACATCCATACATGACCACAGGGAAAACCATAGCCTTGACTAGAGGAACCTTTGTTGGCAAAGTAATGTCTCTGCTTTTCAATATGCTATCTAGGTTGGTCATAACTTTCCTTCCAAGGAGTAAGCGTCTTTTAATTTCATGGCTGCAATCATCATCTGCAGTGATTTTGGAGCCCAGAAAAATAAAGTCTGACACTGTTTCCACTGTTTCCCCATCTATTTCCCATGAAGTGATGGGACCGGATGCCATGATCTTTGTTTTCGGAATGCTGAGCTTTAAGCCAGCTTTTTCACTCTCCACTTTCACTTTCATCAAGAGGCTTTTAGTTCCTCTTCACTTTCTCCCATAAGTGGTGTCATCTGCATATCTGAGGTTATTGATATTTCTCCCAGCAATCTTAATTCCAGCTTGTGCTTCTTCCAGCCAAGCGTTTCTCATGATGTACTCTGCATATAAGTTAAATAAACAGGGTGACAATATACAGCCTTGATGTGTACATTGGTTTTATTTTTTTTTAATTGGAGTATATTTGCTTCACAATGTTGTGTTAGTCTCTGCTATACATTAAAATGAATCAGCTAGACATATACATAACCTTCCCTCTTGGACATGTGGACACGTGGGTGAAGGGGAGGGTAGGATAATGAAAAGATTAGGCTTGACATATTTGTACACTACCTTGTGTAAAACAGAGAGCTAGTGGGAACCAGCTGTATAGCAGAAGGAGGCATACATTGTTTTTAAATGTCCATGAAATAGGATATAAAATCAGATTTCTTAGTTTATGTACCTTGGTAATCTCAAGACAGATGAAGTTGAGAAATAGGGGAAAAAAAGTGCTTAAGTTCATTTTTCATAACACTGTGCTTTGTTTTTGCACTATTTACAATACATTTTAACAGCTGCAATATAATGCCTAAAATTTAGAAGACAAACATCAAGGAGAACTTACACCAATTTTATATTGTGACTTTATATGAGTGTCTCGGGATCTAAATATTTGCTTCGGCCTCTTTATTTCAGATTCTTCTTGAAGATGATGTATCCGCCCCTCTTTATACCAAAGCATGAATGTAGATTGCTTGAAATAGAAAGGTTGATTGCTTCCCGGAGCTGTTTCTCCCTGGGAGATACGTCCTTTGAAAATGTTCTGCATTAGAAAATAGACTTCATCACATAGCATTCAAATTTGTTTTAAAATGAGGAAACATGAAAACAGTTTCATGAAGTAAAGAAAATTTGTTGAAATTATTGTAATCTCCAAGGTATTTTCACACTTTGATTAAAAACACAGCAATTTAATGTGAAATTCTTTGAAAATATATCATGTTTGAGAGTAGGGGCAATAGAGTTTAAGTGTTCAGAAATGTGTTTTTGGAAAGCAGCGTTTATGTTGACTGTTTAAATGTTAACATCACTGTGAGCTGTCTAAATATTCCTTCCTAGAAAGGTTACAACTTATGGTTCATCATTTTCAGTCCTTTTTGCTCTCAGTAATTCTTACCCACTTTCCTGTGACATTATAGATTGAATTTAACACTCAAATTTTTACCTTTAGCACCACAGTTATTAATGTCAGACACCAGAACTTTAAAGCTGTGTGGTTTGTGACAATCTAGTTAGATTCCTATTATGTCAATTTGAAAGAATGACACTTTCCTTAGAGAATAATGAGGATTTAATGAAAACATTGCATAAAGAATTTACATACATTGTGTCTAAAACACATGTGGAGTTTTGTGAATATGAGTTGTTCTATCCTCTTTACCATAACTTGGTTATCCTTTTCTTCATTTTCCATGGACACACTTAGTTATGGATTACTCCTTAGAGGTCAAAATTATCTCCAAATTCCATCCAGTGGCTTTTAAGATACAGGCTCAAAACTTCAGTTTGTATGTATAAATCTTAGGCTTAGGAAATAATTCCTCAGGATCAATGTAAACATCATCAAAAGCTCCTTTTAAGCAGTAGGTGGAAGTTTCTACTACTAACAAAAACAAGACTTATGTGCTATACTCATAGCAACAGAGCAGGAATGTTAAAGAGCCAAGGAGAAGTCTCCTTAATTATTTGTCCTCTGGAACAGAAAAGAAAGTGTTTCAAAACTAGAAACCTGAGAATTTGTATCTAGTTTGCATAGATGCACCTTCTTGGGCTATTTATTCACTTTTTCTCCATTTTCATCCACAAATCCACTGTCATACCTGTGTTATACATATATATATATATGTATATTATATTTTATATGTATGTATATATAGTTCTCCCTTTTTCTAGCTGGAAACTGTAGCTTTTAGAAATCAACCAAAAATAAAATGACACAGGACAGAATGTAATGTATTCTTGAGTTTTAAGATTTTTAAAAAGTTATTAAGAATAGCCTTCATAAAATAAACATCAAATATCAAATTCTATCTGCTTAGAAAAAATCAGAGAATGGGCAGGATGAGAGAGTATCACTTATCGGTCCATCAGAAGCATTCTACAAGAAAGCTACCTCACATTGGAATTTCAGCTAAAATTTGCACAAAAATTTGGTGGTTTAGACACTAAGTCATATCTGACTCTTGCAACCCTATGGACTGTAGCCCACCAGGCTCCTCTGTCCATGGGATTTCTCAGGAAAAAACACTGGAGTGGGTTGATACATCCGACATGGATACAATTCAGTATGTAGAGAGAACAATCAAATGTGTGACAAAAGGATATCCATTTAGAAAACTTTAAACTTAGGTAAATCTCCATGCTTTGAAGATTGATAAAAAGAAAGAAAGAAAGAAGAAAACTATGAAAAATATTGTAGAAAAAGAAAAAAGCATCAGCTTAAATATATACGTAAAACATAAAACATCTGGAAATTATCCATGTGAGATATATTAGACATTGCATTCATTCTTTCTTTTAAATCTTAAAATTCTCCCACAGTCTAGATGGTTACATGTGCTCAGTCATTCAGTTGTGTCTGACTCTTTTTGATCCATGGACTGCAGCCTGCTTCTGTTCATGGGATTTCCCAGGCAAGAATTCTGGAGTGGTTTGTCATTTCTTTTCCCAGGGCATCTTCCCGACCCAGGGATCAAACCAGCATCTCTTACGTCTCCTGCATTGGCAGGCAGAGTCTTTAACTCTGTGCTCCCAGGGGATGGTTATATATCTCATGTTTATATATAAGTAAAAGTGATTTAACACTTTTAGCTTACCCAGAGTTATATAGCTAGTATATATAGAATCCAGTTTTTAAATCCAGAGAACCTGAATCCTCTCCCCTATATGAAAAATCGAATTTCTAGTCAGAGCAACAGGTAACTGTTTTCACTGAAATTATGATGTTCTCCTGGTACATATCAGGATTTATACATAATGCAAGATTATTAGTACCTTAAGAGATTCATGTCATAGTCAATATAGTTTATGTACAAAGTCCTGATGTCATTCTAGAGTGGGTACATGAATGGCACACATTTTGCCAGGCCTGAGCCTTCAGTAAGTAGGGATATTTTTTTTAAATGCATGTACAGAATTGAGTTATAAAGTGTGCATTTATTTCCAATTAGAAAGACTATCACACCAAACATAAATTTGGCAAATATCAAAATCACTACAGCAATCAAAAGATAACCTTAATCTCTCAGTATTCTGAAATACTTCTGTAATATATATCCTTAATTTTTGCTTCTATACTCTCCAATTGCCTCTTCCTAGGAAGATGATTTCCATCCTAAGAATAGGAAGTTAAAATAATATTTCTTCTACTATGTTGGATCAAATATTTTTGTCATGATTTATGTGAAGATCAATTCCTTAAGTTTCACAACTACTTTTTGTTGATGCTGTGTAAGTTTTTGCTATTGTTATTAGTTCTGGGAAAATTTATGTCGAGCAATTTTGCTTTTCAAATTTTAGCTGTAACAGATAAAATCAGTGTTTGTACTATTAAAGTTCAGAGCCTTGCACACAGAGGAATTCTGATGAATTTTCCTTGTTTCCTATCAAAAATGAGAAAAACAAACAGTATCTCACACATTTACCATTATAAACAGTCAAGATTATGATTTTTTGATTCTGATTTTTGCTAAATATTGATAAGTAATGAATATTCCAGTTAAAATTCTTATAAATGTCATGATTTCTTAGGATAAATTTTTATACATAACTTTCTCACAACTAAACATTTCAAATCAAGTTTTTCCCTCTATTATTCAAATATTTTAGTACCAGGTAGCATAAGACACATACATGATATGCTAAAACCTCTGACTTTTCAAATTAATGAAATAACACTAGGTAACACAGCACACTAGATAGTAGGAAGTATCCTGACAGTCATTTAAACCTCAAATGGTTGTCGATAATTTACCTTTTCATAGAAGAGACTACAAAATATACTAAATCCCAAGTAAATATATCCTCAAATTCTGCTTTACTTGAACTGTCTCCAACCTTTCTTATGAGCATGTGAATGTCCATTATCATGGAGGGGAAGACAAATTAGAAAAATGTAGCCATCTTAAAAATTTTGTGTAAGGATGTTACTTTTGCACATTTTACAGAAAAAAAACCACCATACTAAGGTCTCTCAGAGAAGAAGGGCTCCATGCAAGTGTGGGAAGGTACAAAACAGTCCACAATCTCACCCTCACTTCTGATCCCAATGCTTAGATGTCCCCCAAACCACCATTAGTTTCAGTGATTTATGGGAGGGATTCAAAGATCTCCCTGAAAACTTATACTCCCAGTCATGATCATTCCATGAATTAGTGAGGGGAAGTGACACATGGGGCAGAGCCCACTTGGAAAAGTGTAAAAGTTCTACACTTGGAGTCTCCAATTTTTCACTTATCATGGAGTCACAGACTGATAAATTTCCTGGAAACAAAATGTAACATATATAGAATATATCTATATGGAAACTGACAACCAGGAAACCTCCTTTAAACTTTTGGGTCCAGGATCTTTACTGGGGCTCTGTCTTGCAGACATGGATAACTGCCCACATAGCTAAGCTAAATCTGTAGCCCTTCCACATATTGAGCTAATACCACATGACCCAGAGATATCATTGTTAGGTTGTCTGTATCAGCTGAAGACCCTAAGTAAGCAAAAATTTTATCAAATAGAAAATTCCAAGGACCTAGAGATTGTCTCATGGCAAAGTCCAGACCTCAAAATGTGCAAAGTTAAACTCTTTACTATACAAAATGATAGAACCTAAAGCTTATATTCCATTAGTTTCACAATAAATCTGCTTTAGCCAGAAATATCAGAGAGGATTGTTAGCATTTTTTGACTAAGTGGATGCTTTCTGAGTTTATCTCTATGTAGGCCCTGGAAAATCTTGTGAATGTTAATATCTACATTATCTGTGAAGAGAAACCCAGAAAATATTTCTATATTTAAAATTAAAACACACATATTTATGCCTGTGTTTGTATACACACATACTTCTTAAGGCATCAAATTGTAAAGTAGGAAAAATTTAGAACTGAACAAAAGCAAATGAGGTATTATTTAGGCAGAAATGTATGATTGTAAAGGGACATATTAAAATAAAAAAATAGAAAATTAATGAGCTAACCATCTAAACCATGAAATTAGGAAAAGAAAAATGGCACCAATCTAAAGAATTTTGCAAATGATATAATGATATAATAAATATGAATGCCTCATTGAATATATAGGGACTTGGGAAGCAATGAGAGGGTGAACAAATCCAGATTTTCTTGAAAGTGTGAATAAAACCCACTAGTGTTTTCCTCATATATGGTGAGCATTAGCCTCATGTGAGAAGTGTTCAGAACTTGTGCTAAACTCATAATCCCCAATCCAGCCCACAGAATTGTTTATGTCTCCCAGATGGTTCCAATATACAGTCAAGTGTGGAAAGCACTGGAACAAACTCTGAGATTTGCATTGAAAGAAAGCGAGAAAGAAATGATAAAGAGAAACTACAGGATGAAGAAGGATAATAAAAGAAAAAGCAATAATAGACATGCAAATATGTTAAGGCAATCATGTTTTCAAATTTAGAGAGCTTCTTATAAATAAATTTATAGACATACTGAGTTTGTTTATAAATTTAAAAAGTAACCCAGCATTTAAAAATCCATCCCCAGAAAAACTTGATGATTTTGTAGGTAACCTCTACCATTTCTTCAAAGATTAGAAAAATCTAGAGAATTAGGAGAAAAGGCAGGAGGGTGGAGTGGAGAGGGAGTAGAGGAAGGGGAGCTGAAAGGAGAAAAGAAAAATATGTCCACCATTTTTTTAATTTTAAATTTAAGGCAAGTTACTTGTTAATAGGGAAATCATGAGCAGCGTGAAAAAAAAATAAACATTTGTTTAAGAGCACAAATTCAGTAACGATAGATAAAAGATCGGCACACCAAATAATCAACAAGCATGTTTTTCTCCAAATGGAAAGAAGGATTAAAGTAAGAAAATCTATTAATATAAGTTTTAGCATGCAGCAAGGACTGCAAACTTTGCTGGTGTCCACCAGCCTTCTTCCATATGACTATACAAAACCTGCTGGATTATTAGACCTACCCTTGTCACTTCTCCACTTGAATTAATTCTACACTTTCTCTCCAAGATGTTTAATGGAGGGCTCAGGATTTATGCATTAAATTAATTGCATGCAGAATATTAAGTGGTTTCCCTGTTCTGCTCTAAAAATGTGTTTACCGCTTCTCCCAGCAATGAATCTGTTGTTCAGGAGCGCATGCAGAGTTGGTTTATGAAAAAGAAAACAACACAATCTTTTAAAGTTCTTGAATTTTATTGACACACTTAAAACTGAATTATCTGTATTGGTGTTTTTCTTTCTGGCTTACTTCACTCTGTATAATAGGTTCCAGTTTCATAGAGACACCAATGTATAGATCAGTCTTATGGATTCTGTGGGAGAGGGAGAGAGTGGGGAGATTTGGGAGAATAGCATTGAAACATGTATAATATCATGTATGAAACGAGTCGCCAGTCCAGGTTCGATACATGGTATTGGATGCTTGGGGCTGGTGCACTGGGACGACCCAGAGGGAGGGTAGGGGAGGGAGGAGGGAGGAGGGTTCAGGATGGGGAACGTGAGTATACCTGTGGTGGATTCATTTCGATATTTGGCAAAACTAATACAATATTGTAAAGTTTAAAAATAAAATAAAATTTAAAAAAATAAAAATAAAAGTCCTTTTAGGCCACCTAAAAAAAAAAAAAACTGAATTATCTCTAATTCAAGGAAAATATGTGTATTTAATGTGTTCAAAACATTTGGAGACCTTTAAGCAAAACACAAAAATGAGCAAAATGCACCTGTCTTGAGGAAATGATATATCTTACAGGAAGGCAGAAAGAAGAAATTATATCCCTAATTAGAAGAAGGATGGAAATGTCATCCTTGCATGTTCAGTAGCTTCAGTTATGTCCAACTCTTTGTGACACTATGGACCATAGCCTTCCAGGCTCCTCTGTCCATGGGATTTTCCAGGCAAGAATGCTGGAGTGGTTTGCCATGCCCTCCTCCAGGGGATCTTCCCGACCCAGGGATGGAACTGGGGTCTCCTGTGTCTCCTGCGTTGCAGGCGGATTCTTTACTGCTGAGGAGTAACCTGTTATTAGTGCTCCTGTAGCCTAATAGTCACAAGTGAAGCTCCTTGTGTGGACAGATATCTTCATGGAGATTGATTTGATAGTGACAGCGATATTAAAAGATGACATTTCCAAATGTTTCATATGCAGTTTTCACCAGCTCTGCCATAGCATGGTTTTCTATAAAAACTATTTGTCTTACCCATGAGCACATTTATTGAGTGCACTTCATGTGCCAGTAATAATTTTGTCCATGGCCTTCTTATCAAGAAATAGCTCTAAATCTTACCAAAAGCTATTCCTAATAAATTACTTATTATGGATGATATGATATCTACACACACTAGTTAGTTACAGAAAATAAGGGAAACCCACACAATGTATGTTTCACTTGTTTTGTAAATCAGAATAGTTGAAACAGACATTTAATCATTTAAATAAAAGTATATATAAAAATTGTATTTTCAAAGAAGTCCCATATTTTAATGATAATAGATGGTCTTATCTTCATTATGCCTGAATGTTTTTTTAATATATGTAAAGATGATGCTATTATATAGGATGATTCATTTAGCATACTCTCTAAAATGCTCAAGATACACTGCATGTTTCTAAACCTATTCTAGAACATCTTTGAAAGACAGTTTGAGATATTACCTTTATTAATGTTCTGTGAGATTTAGAAAGTTTCTATAGACACTTAAAAATTGAAGGTGGTTACCCTCAGGAAGAACAGATGTTTTGACATATGTCCAGATGAGTACTCTGAACTAGAAATTCAAATCTCCTTCTGGAAAACTTTTTTTGTTAACATATGGTAGGCAATGAATCTTAAAAACCATTGGCTATGGAACTGACAGAAAAATGGGATTAGTTAAGATTTATTTACAGAGATTAACCAAATTGAGCATAGAAATGGGTAGAATTGGCTATATTACTCTAATTTTCAAATAATTGGCAAAAATTCCTTCAGTCTTTCCAAAAAATTTTTAAACTCTCTGAAAGTCACATGTAATATTTCTAAATACATTTCCTATCTGTCTTTGTTAAATCGTGTGGAACACTTTCCTTGCCTACAACATCATTAACATTTGTAGAAGGAATATACATTTTTAGTCCCAAATTGTGGAGAGGAATGCTCAAATTTGAATAACTTTACCCTCTTTTCTCCATTATCATAAAAAATTATGGCTTCAAAGTAAAACAATAACCATACTTAAATGGCATCAAGCAAAATCATATCCTTTCTCTATTGCTGATGATAATTACGTATGAAAATACCTCTCCATTTTTGTAGATTTACATTTATATAATTCAAAATAAGAAATGCATATTTGTCAGCTTTTTAAAACAAGTCCAAATATATAGAACACTTATGCATTTAAACAAGATATAAAGCATTTATTTTTCTCTTCTTGGAGAAATGTCATGTGAACATGGCAAAAATACTAATCTCTAATCATTTTTCCTTTTGTTTGAAGGTCATTTCCCTTGCTTGCTGGCTTGTTCTTTTGTTATATGTTATATTGTCACTGGACGTTAAACATGTTTTGAAAAGCACCAGAAACACAGAATATATTTCAAACACTTTTTACAGGAATACTTCAAATTTAACTCATAAGAGTTTCAAAATGGATATGATATATAATGGATTCCTTATACACTTAGGAGTTGAAATTAGAGATAAAATGTGAATAATCAGCACTGCTTGGCTCCTCTGAGAAAGAATATCTTATAATAGCCACTAAGTTGACAAGTATAATGTGTGTTTAAATTATCCAAATTTTCATGTTGCTTCTACATTAATCTTCTGGGGTACAGGTAATTCTTCAATTACATTCTTGTCTACAAATCATTAAAAATTGTCCATTCTGTTTTGAACAAAGTATTAGGGAAAAGTGTGTAAAACTATTTTAACTAGATCTAAGATCTCTGAATAGATTACTGCAATAAAGATAGTATTTAATTCAGTTGCTCAGTCGTGTCTGTCTCTTTGCAACATCATGGACTGCAGCACGCCAGGCTTCACTGTCCGACACCAACTCCCAGAGATTGCTGAAACTAATGTCCATCGAGTCAGTGATGTCATCCAACCATCCCCTTCTCCTCCTGCCCTCAATCTTTCCCAGCATCAAGGCCTTCTACAGTGAATCAGTTCTTTGCACCAGGTGGCCAAAAGTATTGGAGCTTCAGCATCAGTCCTTCCAAAGAACATTCAGGATTTATTTAGGATTGACTGATTTGATCTTCTTGCCTTCCAAGGGATTCTCAAGAGTCTTCTCCATCACCATAGTTCAAAAACATCAGTTCTTTGTTGCTCAGTTTTCAGGATAGTCCAACTCTCACATCCATACACGACTACTGGAAAAACCATATCCTTGACTAGACAGACCTTTGTCAGCAGAATAATGTCTCTGAATTGAATATGCTATCTAGGTTGGTTGCCAGGAGCCAGCGTGAGGAACTCCGCCCATGGTAAAGGTCATGAGGAAGGAGGCTCGGCATACTCAAAGGCGGGATCGAGCCTCAGGAGTCCCCCTGGAAATTCTCAAGCATCTATCCCCAAAACAGAGTCTGCCTACTCTACTGCTTTGTGCTTTCACCTACACCTCTGACTTTGTGGGGGGCTGTCCCGCACCACCTCTTTCAGAGAAGGAGTTAACTTGGAGCTCCAATTAATAAAAATTCCTGGGCGTGACAAGAGTGTTTCAACCTACAAACTCCTCTAAAGGTTCTCTAGCCTGCCTGACAGGCTTGTCCGGCCACATGTGATTGTTTACAGCCTCCCAACCATGAGAGGCATGAAATGCTTTAAACCTTCTAAAAACAGATTCTTTAAAGAAGTTAGAAAACTATAAGTATAATGGGCTGATTAGAAATTGTATTGGTGAAGGGTTTTTCATTTGTTGAGCCAATGTTTGCTGCTAAGTCTCCACATCCCCTCCCTTATACACATTAATGAATATATAGAAGAAATAAGTATTAACCTTTGATATTAATCACGTTAGACCTTAGGCTAAGCAAATTCTTTCCTTAATTAAAACCCACTACACCCTCACCCTATAGGAATGTAACTTTATCTGGTACCTTCGGAAGGTGGCGTCTGTTTTAAGTATAATCACCCCTGGAGAAATAAGTGTTCTGGTTGACTGACCACTGTCAAAAGGAGAGGGTCATAAATTGTCAACAGGCCCCCTGGCCAGAAGATGATGTAACACTCCTAAGACCTCTGTATACATTTGTATAAAGCACCTGACTTTAATAAAAGTCAGGACTGCTGACCCTGTGTGACTTTTGTATAACATCTCAGTGTATAAAAACAGACCCTGGAAAATAAAGAATGGGATCAGTTCCCAAAGAGACTGGTCTCCTCATGTCATTCTTTCTCTCAACATCTGGCTGAGTTCCCATCTGGATCGTGGAGGCCCGCCAAGCTTACTAATTTTGCCTGAGCTTCTAAGGTCCGACCCGGGAGGCCTCAGTGTCTCCTCTCCCACGGGAGAATGGAAGGACACCTGTGGCCTATGTAAGTGGTGCAAACGTCTTATCTCTAAGTTTTATTGGTCTTCCGCATAAACCAAGTTACTCAGCCTCTTTCCTCCACTGAATTTTCCTCCTGAGCTATCCCTATTTAACCACTCTTTATATCTTTAATTAACACTTAATTGATCTATTGTTTCCTGATCGCCGAAGCTGACTCCCCTTTGAATTCCCTGGATCCACCGTGGCTGGACCCCGGCAGTTGGTCAGAACTTTTCTTCCAAACAGCAACCATATTTAAATTTCATGGCTGCAGTCACCATCTGCAGTGATTTTGGAGCCCAAGAAAATAAAGTCTGCCACTGTTTCCATTGTTTCCCCATCTATCTGTCATGGACTGTTGGGATGCCATGATCTTTTTTTGATATTTGAGTTTTAAGCCAATTTTTTCACTCTTTTTTTTCACCTTCATCAAGAGGATCTTTTGTTCTTCTTTGATTTCTGCTGTAAGGATGGTGTCATCTGTGTATCTGAAGTTATTGATATTTTTCCTGGCAATCTTGATACAAGGCTGTGTTTCATCTAGCTCAGCATTTCACATGATGTACTCTGCATAGTTAAATAAGCAGGGTGACAATATAGAATGTTGATGCACTACTTTCCCAATTTGGAACCAGTATGTTGCTCCATATCCAGTTTTAATTGTTGCTTCTTGACCTGCATCCAGGTTTCTCAGGAGATAGGTAAGATGGTCTGGTATTTCCATCTTTTTAAGAATGTTCAACAGTTTATTGTCATCCACAGAGCCAAAGGCTTTGGCATAGTCAATGAAGCAGAGGTAGATATTTTTCTGGAATTCTCTTGCTTTTTCTATGATATAATGCATGTTGGCAATTTGATCTCTGCTTCCCCTGCTTTTTCTAAATCCAGCTTGAACATCTGGAATTTCATGTACTATTGAAGCCTGGCTTGGAGAATTTTGAGTATTATTTTGCTTGTGTGTGAGATGAGTGTAATTGTGAGGTAGTTTTAACATTCTTTGGCATTGCCTTTTTGGGGATTGGAATGAAAGCTGACCTTTTCCAGTCTTATGGGCACTGCTGAGTTTTCCAAATTTGCTGGCATATTGAGTGCAGCACTTTCACAGCATCATTTTTTAGGATTTGAAATAGCTCAACCAGAATTGCATAACCTCCACTAGATTTGTTCATAGCCATGTTTCCTAAGGCCCACTTGACTTTGGAATCCAAGATGTCTGGCTCTAGGGGAGTAATCACACCATCGTGGTTATCTGGGTCATGGAGATCTTTTTTGTATATCTCTTCTGTGTATTCTTGCCACCTCTTCTTAATATATTCTGCTTCTGTTAGGTCCAAACAATTTCTGTCCTTTATTGTGCTCATCTTTGCATGAAATATTCCCTTGGTATCTCTAATTTTCTTGAAGAGTTCTCTGCTAACTGCTAAGTCGCTTGAGTCATGTCCAACTCTGTGCAATCCCATAGACGGCAACCCACCAGGCTCCCCTGTCCCTGGGATTCTCCAGGCAAGAACACTGGAGTGGCTTGCCATTTCTTTCTCCAATGCATGAAAGTGAAAAGTGAAAGTGAAGTCGCTCAGTCATGCCTGACTCTTAGCTACCCAATGGACTGTAGCCTACCAGGCTCTTCCACCCATGGGATTTTCCAGGCAAGAGTACTGGAGTGGGGTGCCATTGCCTTCTCCGGAAGAGATCTCTAGTCTTTCCCATTCTATGATTTTCCTCTATTTCTTTGCACTGATCATTGAGCAAGGCTTTCTTATCTTTCCTTGTTATTCTTTGGAACTCTGCATTCAAATAGGTATATCTTTCCATTTCTCCTTTGCCTTTATCTTCTCTTCTTTTCACAGCTATTTGTAAGGCCTCTGCAGACAACCATTTTGCCTTTCTTTTTGTTGGAGATGGTCTTAATTACTACTCCTGTACAATGTTGTGAACATCCATCCATAGTTCAAAAATAGTATAATCATTACTGTTCTGTATTTTTTAACCCAGATAAATTTTTGTCACAGACATGTTTTCTCTAGCTCAGGATTCTCAACTTTTAAGGATTGTACATTCAGTATTTCCTGGTGCAGAAATTAAGAATTATTTTGAAAGTTGCTTTTATCTGACTATAACCATTGTCTTCACAACAACTGCAAACAAGGTGTGTTTCTTCTTTTTTTTTGAAACCATTGATCTCACTATGCCTAGTCTCTATGGGGTGGCAAGTCATGTTTATTTCTGATAAAAATACTAGAGTGCTTTTCAAATCTCTGGCATCTCCTTGATAATCACTTTTCTAGACACTCCCATCAATCCAATATATTCTCCCCTGTGTCATAGCTGGTTAATATCTATGATTGATCTTTGGCCAAGTAGCAAACTTAGAAGTGTTTTTACATTAGTTTACTTATTTATAAACTTATTTTTCCAGGTATTATAAGACACTTTAAAGTTTCATATAATTTAAATATGCTTGCAAATATAAATTTTCAAAAGGTTTAAAATTTGTGTGGGGATAGTGAAAGCATTATATTTAAGATCTAGACAGGAATGAAAAACCTGCCACTTAACATCTGTGTGATTTTAAGTGACTTGACCTCTCTGAGACTCAGTTTACTCATTCATAGAAAGGAAATAGCAACATCAAATCTTTAACAGCTGTGCTATAGATACAATTCTTAAAGAGATGGGAATACCAGACCACCTGACCTGCCTCTTGAGAAATCTGCATGCAGGTAAGGGAGCAACAGTTAGAACTGGACATGGAACAACAGACTGGTTCCAAATTGGGAAAGGAGTATGTCAAGGATGTATATTGTCACCTGGTTTATTTAACTTATATGCAGAGTACATCATGAGAAACACTTGGCTGGAAGAAGCACAAGCTAGAATCAAGATTGCCGGGAGAAATATCAAAAACCTCAGATATGCAGATGACACCACCCTTATGGCCGAAAGTGGAGAAGAAATAAAGAGCTTCTTGGTAAAAGTGAAAGAGGAGAGTGAAAAAGTTGACTTAAAACTCAACATTCAGACAACTAAGAGCATAGCATCTGGTCCCATCACTTCATGGCAAATAGATGGGGAAACAGTGGAAACAGTGTCAGACTTTATTTTTTGAGGTTCCAAAGTCACTGTAGATGGTGATGGCAGCCATGAAATTATGTCACTTGCCCTTTGGAAGAAAAATTTTGGCCAACCTAGACAGTATATTAAAAAGCAGAGAAATTACTTTGCCAGCAAGGGTCCATCTAGTCAAAGTTTTGGTTTTTCCAGTGGTCATGTATGGCTGTGAGAGTTGGACTATAAAGAAAGCTGAGCACCAAAGAACTGATGCTTTTTAACTGTGGTATTGGAAAAGACTCTTGAGAGTCCCCTGGACTGCAAGGAAATCAAACCAGTCAATCCTCAAGGAGATTAGTCCTGAATATTCATTGAAAGGACTGATGCTGAAGCTGAAACTCCAATATTTTGGCCACCTGATGTGAAGAACTGACTCTTTGGAAAAGACCCTGATGCTGGGAAAGATTGAAGGTGGGAGGAGAAGGGGATGAATGAGGATGAGGTTGGATGACATCACTGACTCAATGGACATGAGTTTGAGTAAACTCTGGGAGTTGGTGATGGACAGAGAGGCCTGGGGTGTTGCAGTCCATGCGGTTGCAGAGTCAGACACGACTGAATGACTGAACTGAACTGATAGATAAAGATCTCTCAGCACTAGATACTGTTCAGTTCTTTGCTTCAGCTTCCAAGTCAATATCTCCTAAAAAAAAGAAAAGAAAAGAAAAAAACAAAAAGGAAACATTAACCTGCTGGCATCTCAGTCTGAAAAAAAAGTCTCTGTGGCATGCTGAATGAGAATCTATTCTCATTGTCTTTTATTTCAATTATATATCTTGGGATTACATACTTTTGGGATAATGTTAATGAGATTTTATACACCGTACTTGATGCACAAGCTGTTTGCTATACAAATCAGACAAGGTGGTGTTCTGTAAAGCTGTTTTAAGAATTTGAGTGAAAGATACTTGAAATACTACAAGGATGTGTAAAGTTTCCACTACTTCAATATATGTATTAGAATACTAAAGAAAAATTAGCTGTAGTCCACAAAACCTTATTATATTACAATTGCTTCTATTGCTTTTGGGCTAAAAGAATTAAATTTCAAATTGGTTGAATTTTATGGAAAATAAAGAATTTTAGTGTAGAACTGTAAAGAATAATCATATTTTCAATCATACCATACAATCAAGGTACAGCATATTCAAACAGCTGAAAACCACTGATAAAAAATAATCTTGGAGACAGCAAAATATTACACACAAAGAAAAAAAAATAAAAGACTTTGTTAGACAAACATAAACTGAGGAAAACTGAGCCAGTAGATCTGATTTAAGAAATATTAAAAAATCCTTTTTATATCAAATCTATATGATACCAGGCAGAATTCTAGATTTTTTAACATTTATCTCTGGAACTGTAAAAAGTGACAGTAACTACATTTTTTCTTATTTAGACTTGATTTAATAGAAATTTGACTCCTTGAAAGAAAAATATTAAAAATAAATTAAGTGGCTAATAACAAATGCAATTAAATATACCATTAAAAGAAGACAGATGAATGAAGGAGTAATTATAATTATCCACTTGTAAGTTTACCACCATTTTTCACAGCTATAAATAATAGACCAATAGTAAAGCATGAATGAAATGAAAAAGAAACACTTGAACCAAGAGCTATCATGCTAAAAATAAAAAGAGAACAAAGAGCTGATAGAAGAAACAAGAGAAAATAAGTTGGTGATTCAAATATATTAGTAATTGCATTACATATAAACAGTTTGCAGATCCAATTAATGATAGAGAAAAATTGTATTTAAAAAGACATATCTATGTATGGTCTATTAAAACCCAATTCAAACTTAAAGCTGTTGGAAGATTAAATGCCATAATATGGAAAAATACAATATGTGAATATTAAGTAAATCTGGACTGGCTATATTAATATAAAAAATATAGACTTCAGAACAAGGAATATAACCAGAACTAAAACAGTATATTGAGGGAAAAAACATAATAATCTCCATAAAGCTTCAAAATGCACAAAGCAAAACCTGATAGAACTGAAAAGTGAAAAGAAAAATCCACAATTAAAGTTGGCCATATTAATACTCCTCTGTCTGAAATCCATAGAACAAGTAGACATACAATTAACAATAAAGAGATGTTGACCTGGTTGACATGTATAAATCCCTCCAACAAACAAAAGCAAGCATACATATTCCATAAAGCTTTTGGAACACTTACCCAAATAAAACATCTTCTGAGCCATTAAATAAAAATCAATACATTGTAAAGAATTGAAAATACTCAAAGTCTATTTTCTGAGCACAATGCAATTATTGTTGATAGCAACAGAAAGATATATGGAAAGTGCCAAATATTTGGAATCAAAGAAATACCCCTAAATAACTCATGAGATTCATAAGAGAAATAAAAAATATTTTGACTGAATGAAAATGAAAACATTACATACTACAGTTTGTGGAAAATAAATAAAGCAGTGCTATGGGGATTATACACCGTTAATTGCTTGTCATTAGAAGGAAGAAAGGTCTCAAGTCAGTTACCTAATATTTCATGTGAAGCAACAATAAAAAACGTGGAGAAATAGCCCAAAGCAAGCAGAAGAAAGGAAATAATAAAGATAAAAGCAGCGAAGACAAAATAATAGAACTGATAGGAAAAATCAATATTTAAAAAAGAACTGGTTCTTTTAAAAGATCAATAAAACTGATAAATCTTGAGCGAGAATGATCAACTAACTCAAATCCACAAGAAGAAATGAAAAGCACTGCAGTGGTACATCTGTCAGTAAATATAGATTACACACACACATATATGTATGTATGTATGTGATGTGTGTGTAAATGGCTCAGCCGTGTCTAGCTCTTTGCGACCCCATGGACTGTCACCTGACAGGCTCCTCTGTCCGTGGGATTTCCCAGGCAAAATTATTGGAGTGGGTTGCCATTCCCTTCTCCAGAGGATCTTTCCCACCAAAGGCTCAAACCTGAGTCTCCTGCATTGCAGGTAGATTCTTTACAGTCTGAGCCACCAGAAAAGCATATAAATTTCTCAATTTTATTAAAAGACATAAGACCACATAAAGCAATTATTATAATGCTCTGTTCTTAGTTTTCTAACATACACAGTTGTAATTTTTAAATTCAATTTATTTTATAAAGAGAGTTCATCCGTTTATCCCAATCCCTACCCCCCACCTCTGGTAACCATCATATAAATATAAATATATATCTAGATTCCATATATGACAGCGATCATACAGCATTTGTCTTTCTCTGAGAGACTTACTTCATTTCATATAATAATTTGTAAGCTATACAGCCAAACAGAACAAAAAAGGAGATAGAAATGGAACAGTAATAGAGCAAAGTTTCAATATTTTATCAGTATTAATGTGAGGTGCATCATAATACATTGATTCCTATTATAAATCCTAGAACAAATAGAAGGTCAACAGAGGAGTTAAAATGAATGCTAGAACATTTTGTTTAACATGAAATGAGTTAGTTGATGCTGCTGCTGCTAAATATCTCAGTCATGTCCAACTCTGTGAGACCCCAGGAATGTAGTCAGCCAGGCTCCTCTCCCATGGGATTTCCCAGGCAAGAATACACTACTGCATTGCCATGCTCTCCTCCAGGGGATCTTCCCCACCCAGGGATTTAACTCACATCTCTTATGTCTCCTGAATTAGCAGGCAGGTTATTTTACCACTAAAGCCACCTGGGAAGCCCAAAATGAGTTAGTTTCATTCCAATCCCAAAGAAAGGCAATGCCAAAATATGCTCAAACTTCCACACAATTAATTGCACTCATCTCATACTCTAGTAAAGTAATGCTCAAAATTCTCCAAGCCAGGCTTCAGCAATACGTGAACCATGAACTTCCTGATGTTCAAGCTGGTTTTAGAAAAGGCAGAGGAACCAGAGATCAAACTGCCAACATCTGCTGGATCATGGAAAAAGGAAGAGAGTTCCAGAAAAACATCTATTTTTGCTTTATTGACTATGCCGAAGCCTTTGACTGTGTGGATCACAATAAACTGAGGAAAATTCTGAAAGAGATGGGAATACCAGACCACCTGACCTGCCTCTTGAGAAACCTATATGCAGGTCAGGAAGTAACAGTTAGAACTGGACATGGAACAACAGACTGGTTCCAAATAGGAAAAGGAGTACGTCAAGGCTGTATATTGTCACCCTGCTTATTTAAATCATATGCAGAGTACATCATGAGAAATGCTGGGCTGGAAAAAGCACAATCTGGAGTCAAGATTGCCAGGAGAAATATCAATAACCACAGATATGCAGATGACACCATTTATGGGAGAAAGTGAAGAGGAACTAAAAAGCCTCTTGATGAAAGTGAAGAGGAGTGAACAGGCTGGCTTAAAGCTCAACATTCCGAAAACGAAGATCATGGCGTCCGGTCCCATCACTTCGTGGCAAATAGATGGGGAAACAGTGGAAACAGTGTCAGACTTTATATTTTGGGGCTCCAAAATCACTGCAGATGGTGATTGCAGCCATGAAATTAAAAGATGCTTACTCCTTGGAAGGAAAGTTATGAACAACCTAGATAGTATATTGAAAAGCAGAGACATTACTTTGCCAACAAAGGTCCATCTAGTCAAGGCTATGGTTTTTCCTGTGGTCATGTATGGATGCGAGAGTTGGACTGTGAAGAAAGCTGAGTGCCGAAGAATTGATGCTTTTGAACTGTGGTGTTGGAGAAGACTCTTGAGAGTCCCTTGGACAGCAAGGAGATCCAACCAGTCCATGCTAAAGGAGATCAGTCCTGGGTGTTCATTGGAAGGAATGATGCTAAAGCTGAAACTCCAGTACTTTGGTCACCTCATGCAAAGAGTTGACTCATTGGAAAAGCCTCTAATGGTGGGAGGGATTGGGGGCAGGAGGAGAAGGGGACAACAGAGGATGAGATGGCTGGATGGCATCACTGACTCAATGGACATGAGTTTGAGTGAACTCAGGGAGTTGGTGACGGACAGGGAGGCCTGGCATGCTGTGATTCATGGGGTCGCAAAGAGTCGGACACTACTGAGCAGTTGAACTGAACTGAACTGAAGGAGGAATAATGCTAACAAAGGAGCAACAAAGACAAGACATAAAAAACAAACAGCAGTCACAAAGTCAGTCATATTAATAAATATAAGCAACAAATGGACTCATCACTCCAATAAAAAGTCAAAAGTCAGAGATTCAACATAAGTTTTTTGGACACTGTTTAATTTCTGTCAACTTACTTACTGAGTGTCTGCAGTAGAACAGCTGAAGACCACTCAATGTCTGCTTCTACTATTGTGTGGCCTGAGCAGCAGGATCTGCAGTCTGTCTTCAGTGGCATTCTCACTGGTGTCTGTGCGCTGTTGTCCTCAGTGGGGGCTGCTGGGCAAGCATGGAGGGCACCTGCCACCTTCAGACCAGCTGCCGCCTCTGGGAGGCTGAACAGCAGACAATTCAGGAGCTGGGGCAGTTCATCCACCCTGCATTTCTCCCTGGTCACAGCCTTCTCAGCTGTGGCCTGCCCCTGCTGTACCATCTGATGAGGATCTTGGCTCAAGTAGAAAGTGTGTGGGACACCCTCAGGATTCTCATGGGACACCCGCCCATGGGTGCTCACGGAAGAGGGAACCATGCACACCCAGCACTCCCCGGGTCAGCATCTATTACATCAGACCCACAGAGCCAGCTCCTTTACTGTTGTAAGGATGGCAGTGTCCACACAGCATGGAGACTCGTGTGTGTTACAGGGAGCAGGGGAAGGCAGGTTCACAGAACATGCCTCTTGTGCTTGTGGACAGCCCTGGGGTTGGGAATCACTGTGAGTTATGGCTCCTGAAGAGCTGGCTGCCTGGCTCAGGTGAGGAGGAGTGAGGTGCCCAGCACAGCAATGGCACCTGTGGCCATGGCAGACTTCAGCACAGTTTGCTGGCTGGTCCTCCTGGAGGTTATGATGCTGACATCAGCCAGGTTTTCAATGGCAAAAACTGCACGAGTGGACAGCAGAAGCTTCTCCAAGGTGCTCTCCAGATTTAGAGGTAATGCCATCACTTTCCCCTTTTATTATAGATGACAGCTCCATTTGGAAGTCTAGGCTTGATGCCACCTAAGGGGGTTCCTGCTGCAAAGAATTTGGGATATCCTCCTACTTCATTTGCAGGAAATCAAAGCCTCTGGACACTGAAAATTTCCTTTTAAATCATGATGAGAACCCAGAACAATGTCCTATGGACTCCTGTCTGGGTAGCATAGGAAAGGGAAAATTCAGAGATTTAAAAATTCTAAATTGAACTAAAGAGCAAGATTCAATTATATTGAATGGAAAAGATATTGTAGATTCAAAGATGGAAACTAAGGCTTATCCATATATTACTATTTTGTCTATCAATATGTTAAATCTATCCATCTGCTCAGTTTCAAAATTTTTTTTTCAGGGATAATATAATTCATGAAGCTTTGCTTATAAAATCTAGATTATTGAGTGACTATTAAAAATGAAAGCCAATCAAATATCAGTATACTAAAAAATTTATAGATATAGGACAAGAAATAATTTTTAAGAAGTGCACACAATATTAAAGTTCAGAAGTTTCAGACTGTAAAAATATCAAACACTGTGAAAGGTATTTGTACTCAGCATTAACATTGTATCTTAGCCCCATGTTATAGAATAGCAGTCTTGGCAGTGTTCCATTTTCAAAGGAAAATTCCAGGTACAGGAGAATTCCAGGAGATGGTCAGGTTAACACAGCAAGGCTGTTTAAGGATGAAATTGTAACTCTTATGTAGGCCCCTGCACTTTCTAAGAAGGAATAATATTGAAACATTTTATAAAGAGTGTTCCACAAAATCAAAATCCTTTGAAATGTTCTGTAATGGGACTATTCTGTAGCCAATAAGTTTGGAATTGCTACATAGACTATATTCTCTGCAAGGGATTCATCATTCATATTAGCATAATGGAGAAGTCCTGCCAAAAAAAAAAAAAAAACAAAAATGACCTATGTCAGAGTTTAACGTACCATTCCTGTTGTATTTGTCCATGAAATGAATAAATTTGTATTTTACATAACATTTGTGTTTATATATAACATTTCCTAATACCTCACATAAACAATTTTCCTTGAAATATTTTCAACAGATTAATGAAAACAAAAGAGATCCTTTTAACTTAGTGGTCACTAAAAATATAAGCTCTAAGAGGGCCTTTGTACCCCAGCACCTAGTAGGACGCCTATGTTTGTTTTTATTTTTGCTATATCCACCTATTGATCCATAGAAAGCAAAATAAATGGTTGAATGAATAAGTTACTTCATTCCAATTATGCAAGAGACATCACATATTAATTTAATATACATCTGAAGGAAAAATCAATACTAATCTGCGTAAGAAAATCAAAACAATTGCTCACCACAAACAGGCAGCTTATTTTATTTTTCCTATTTGTGGATCATTAATTTTAAGTGAGTGATCTGAAATGAATGTACTTTTAACAACAATATAGAAAGGAATAGCAAAATATCTTTGTCATAGCTATAGATGCTGGCATTAAAAGATTTCATAACATTAATAACAGAGAATCAGCATTCTACAGAATAATATATAGTTTCCTCATTGGTTGTAGTACAGTAAGTTGAATTGTAGTAGTGGTACACTTTATTGAAATATGAGCCAATAGATTTATTGATTTTTAAATAGATTGTCCCCCTTCTGTTTTAAGTGGATAACCAGATTTTTTTCTATCTTAGGAAAGCTGTGGCACCATAAAGATTATATAAAATCCAAAGGTGTTTCTCAAGAAGAGATCATATTGGGTGTCCAGAGAGAAAGGGAAAAGGCCTTTGAGAACATTGTTTTGAGGGCACAAGAGAGGGACAGATAAGACCACTGATGCTGTGACTCCTGGGTGGATGGGGAAGGATTGATTCTAGGCATAAAGCTTTCTTGTTTTATAAAACTTCATACAGGCTACTCATTACAAAAAATTGAGTGACCCAGATAATTGAGGGACTGTGTAGTCTTTAACAATATTTTCAATAACCACTATGATAGAAAGATAACTGAAGCTCTCTTACATTTTCAGTACTCACAATGCTCCAAGACTCTTAAGAAACCTTACAGAAGCTGAAAGAAAACAGATGATGCTGACAATGATTATTCTGATGAACTAGTAGGTGAGGGCTCATAGATGAATTAGAAGTTCATAAATAAAAACCCCAAAATATCATATTCTATAAATTTAAAAATTGACTTTAAGCAAATTGCTTTGTTAAGAATATAGAATGTTTTAGATAAGTGAACAATTTACAAAATATTTAAAGCAATGAAAATACTCCATATGTTACCATAAAGGATGGATACTTGTCAGGGTACATTTGTCCAAAACCATAGAGCATACAACATCAAGAGTGAACTCTAATGTGAACCAAGAATTTTGAGTGGTTATGATGTGTTAATGTAGGTTCATCAACTGTAACAAATGAGTCACTTGGGTGAATGATGCTGGTAATAAGAGAAGCTAGGCTTGTGGGGCGGAGAAGGCAATGGAAACTCACTCCAATACTCCTGCCTGGAAAATCCCATGGATGGAGGGGTCTGGTGGGCTGCAGTCCATGGGGTCGCTAGGAGTCGGGCATGACTGAGTGACTTCACTTTATTTTTTCACTTTCATGCATTGGAGAAGGAAATGGCAACCCACTAAGGTGTTCTTGCCTGGAGAATCCCAGGGACGGGGGAGCCTGGTGGGCTGCCATCTATGGGGTCGCACAGAGTTGGACATGACTGAAGGGACTTAGCAGCAGCAGCAGCAGGCTTGTGGGGGGAGGGGTGGCAGAGGGTATACCAGAAATACCAGTATCTTCCTTTCAATTTTTCTGTGAACCTAAAACTACTCTTAAAAATAATATAGGCAAAATATACATATATATTTATAAACATATGTATATATTTAATATAGATAAAAAATTATATAGTGGGTGGGAAATCTTACCAGGTGAAAATATAGTTGGACATAAGCAGCACCCATAAATTAAGGAAAATATTTCTTTCAGAGGTCTGTTGTTTTTATAGACATACAAACCCTAAATGCTTCAGAAAGTCAAGCACTGACAATATCATTGAAGCATAAGAATACAAATGCCTGATATTGTAAGCCAAGCCAGACAGAGTCCTCTTAACACAAATTTTGTTCTGGTAATCCTGATGACTGGAGGCAGTACCCACTGCAATTGTTTATGTAAAACAGCAGCCAAGTAAACTGAAGTGGTTTGGAAAAAAGTACATAATTAACTGAATTGTGTGCCATAAAAGTTTACATATGGATGAAACCAGATTGCTTGAGAAAAGTGCCTGTTACAACCTCATTTTTAAAAAGAAAATAGCTTAACTAGGATTGAAGTCTATGGAAATTAGGCTTATGGCTTTTACTTGGAGTAAGTAGGAGATTGCAAGTTGGAAGCACAGCTTGTTTATTATACACACATTCACAAAAAAACACATGTTTAGAGGCCTTTTTATTTGTTTTTGCTTCAGATAAAATTCAAGTTGTGCAAGATTATCTTAAACGGAACAATTGTGAAGAAAAGGGTTTATCTCTAACTAGTTACATCCTAAGAAAGGAATATTAAGTCATTCCTGGAATTGTTTCAGTTTGTCACTGTTGATTTAGTTTTGAATATTTATCCCTTTCCTGCTTTCATTAAGTGATGTTTTATAGCAAAAATGTTTAGAATTGGAACGCATTTAATTAATAGATTTTATTTATTATGGTATAAATTTTATGATTTCTAATAGAAGTAGCAACCTGAAATAAGAGAGACCTAGTGAGAGCAGTGGTCCTTCTTGTATTGCAGCTCAGTGTACTGACAATTTTAAGTAACATGTTTACCTGTTAGCAAATACCACAATCATTTAAGACAGAAAAAGATTTATTATATTGATAATTCTTGAGTAGAATATGAATGTATTAATTCATAAAGTATCCATATAACCCAAACAATAGCAGGATAACGTTGGTGAATTAACACTTGATATTAAAAGATCAACAGCACTAGGAAATTTCATTCTACCTGGAAATAAAGCTGTCATGAATTTCAACTCCTCCCTCTAAAATCTTTAATATCATCACTATAGATAGTATTAGAAAGTGAAAGTTGCTCAGTCGTGTCCGACTCTTTGCTATCCCATGGACTATACAGTGCATGGAATTCTCCAGGCCAGAATACTGGAGTGGATAGCCTTGCCCTTCTCCAGGGGATCTTCCCAACCCAAGGATCGAACCCAGGTCTCCTGCATTGCAGGCGGATTCTTTACCAGCTGAGCCACAAGGGAAGCTCAGTAATAGAAAAGGGAACCACAGATAAGTTAAATGGCACTTTGTCAGAGTCAAGATTCCAAGAAAGTTGTCACTATTTTAATACACACTGTTCACTTCTAGAGCCTGATTTTTTTCCCCTAAAACACTCAGACTCATAACAAATCAGTGTGTGTAAAAAATAATTAAATTAGATGTAACAATAGCGGGAAACATGTGCTAGAGTAATATGAAATAATTGGATTACATTATTATTTTGGAATATACGATTACCTCTTTTCCTAAAAGTTTTTTCTCACAATGATGAATCTGTTTGAAGGGCTTTTGCAAGTTATAAAAATTCAATTATGCATTAATACATGGTCCCCAAAATAGTTAAAAAGAAAATTATAATAGATAAATGGATAGGCAATTGAGAGATAAGAGTTTATTTAACACTTGAAAAAATATGGTTTATGGATGACACAATGCACAAATGGAGACATCTTAATTTTTGAAGTCAGAGAGCCTTGGAATCTAAGCTCTGGGATTTCTTGAGCAACAGGAGACACGTTATCCAAACTTTCTAAGCCTGCTTTCCCTTTAGATAATAAAATCTATAATTCTGGCTGAGGATGAAATTAGATGATGTGGGTAGTGTGCTTGGCACATAAAATTTATTAAATCGCATTTCAGAACTGCTACTTATTTTCCACTCCAAATCTCTGAACCAATAAAAATATAGGAAAAAAGATCCTTGTTATGTAAGAATTCTTTTAGAAATTTATGAAACATATAATCACTAATGTGTGTGTGCCAAGAGTCATGTTCAACTCTTTGTGATCCTATGGACTATTGCCCGCCAGGCTCCTCGGTCCACGGGGATTCACCAGGCAAGAATACTGGAGTGGGTTGCCAGGCCCTTCTTTAATCACCAATAGATATATAAATTATATTTAAATTCTAAGCTCATTTACAGGGCCTGTGTAAGACTCCCTTGAAATAACTATCACATAATACATTTCAGTCACACTCAACTTTCCTTTTACCAGTATGACATCCTCTGCTATCTATTCTGAGTCTGTGAAGACTGTGTTCCGTTTCCATAAACCTCACTTTCCATATATTTGACCTGCTTAACTCTTTTTCATTTATTTCTTAGCTTAGATATATCTTCTTCCTGGAAACTAATTTGGATTATCCAGGTTAAGTGTCCATACATTTCATCCCTGTAGCATCCAGCATTATCATTATGATATCACTGATCATGCTATAAAGAGATCATTGGTAAAGTTATCTGTAATGGTCCTCACTAAGACATAACTCCAAGTGGAGCGGGGGCTGAGTTTATATACTCAGAATTTAGCAAAGTTCTCAAATAGTGTATAGAATTTAGCAAAGTCCTCAAAGAGTATATAGATTAAGAGTTAATGTCAAGAATACTTTGCTCCTCCTATCAAAATATTAAACTTTAAATAGAGAAAGCACTATTTTTTTAGTGAATCAAAAAATAATTCATCTAAGATGATATATTTATGATATTTTGAAGGATAGTTAGAATCTTAACAAGAGACGCAAGGTCTGAAAGTTCTTCAAAGTGAAACCAATGACATCAGCAAAGGCAGAGAGGGAAGAATTTGGGAAACTGAGTTCTCTCTAATGGTCTTACAGGATTGAATGAGTGTGCTTAAGCCAGATACAAGGCTGTATATATTTCACAGATATAATTTAATAAACTTTTTTGCTAAAGATGTGAACGGTTACTCTCATGCAAAAACCTGTTTCTACTTCCTTCACTTTCTGTACAGGAAGTGAGGTTCAAAGTAGAACCTCTGGTTACATACACCAATTAATGAAAGATGATCAAACATGAAGGGTACACTCACTTGTTCCACTCCATGGATAGTATTAAGTAATGGTATTTTAAATTAGTATATTATATGCATTTTATAAATGCATAAATAAAATATGTTCACACAAAAATGCACAGACTACATTTGTATTAATGCTGTTTCTTTTAGAAGATAGTGGTTTCCTGTTACACTGCATGACTTTGTCATGATTTATCATTTGATTCTTATATATTTGGGAAAGTGACATTTTCCTCTAAGGGAAATAAAAGATGAAATAACATACATGTGTTAAACAATTATGTTAAAAATTAATGTCAAAATATATATGGGCATTGTTTTGATTTTGGAGATAATTTCATAGGTTTAATACACATGTCAATATTATCAAATTACACATGTCAAGTGTATACATTTGCTATATGCCAAATGTCAAACAGTGATACAGTGACAAAAACTATATTCTGCATGTACCATTTTAGTCAAGTAATAACAATAAAAAGTGTCCTTAGGAAAAAAAAACTAGATTTTTTTATAATTATCAAAGTGTGCACTTTTAAGTATGTGTTAATATTTATGATGGCAATACTTTAACTAGTCTAATAGCATATTTATAGCCTTCTGATTAAATCTATCTTAATTACATTTTTACATTTATATAAGTTAATTATATTTCAAATAAATGTATCTTTCTTAACTAATTATCCTTTCTCCTTTACTGGGACCTATCTCTGGATATCTATACTTTTTGCTCTTATGGTTTATATTAGTTTCACTTCCTTTTGAGTCATTAGTGTCCTCTTAGTGTCTCTTCAGATGTTTTGATTTCCTTTGTTACTTTCAATAGATATAATGCCTGACTAATTAGAAACCCAGGTGTTTGGCTGAAGAACCAAGATAAGTCCTATTCTCCATACTTTGTTTCCTGTCTCCATGCCTGGTCAAATACAGAATTTTAATTTTCTGGACTTGAAGATCAGCCAACTTTCCTTGCATCTGAAAAAATACCAACTTTTAGGAATGTTGAAACTCTGGGTTCTGTGACAGTGTTTAGTGCTAGAGAGAGCAGAATACATGCTGTCTCAAAGGACAAAAGTTAATGCATATCATTATTGCCTGTTTACTTAGAACTGTACTTGAAAGTATTTATTTTGCCATCAGATTAGGAATGATTTGATTCAATTATTTATTCTATTTTAATCACAATATAGGATATATGTACAGATTTGAATGTTTTATATTATATATAAGTTCAAATATTTCTTCAATGTTTAGCTCACCTTTGAAAGACTAGCCCTATTTTTCATTTCTGGCATATAATGATGATAAATGCCATTTCCCTTGCTAAGCAGCGGTAGCAACATTGTAGGAAATGTGCATCTAGACAGGAGAATATCACAATGTGCTGTAGGATATAGATTAACAATTATAATCCAGTGCTTTGTAACTTAGAGGTATAAATGTATAGCTGGTAGACACATAAAAGCAGGATGCTTAACTTTATTCTTAACATGTATATGTATATGAAATATTGCAAAAAAAGAATGTCATTTTACATAAAAGCCAAAAAAAGCAACTCAAGTAACTACCAACTGAAAAATTAACATTTGTAGTATATCTGTATAAAAAACATATTACAAAGGGAACACATGAACTATATTGCATACTATATTATGAGTGAATTGTAGAAACATAATATTAATCAAAAGAAATCAGATTCAAAGACTATTGATTATGTTATTTTACTCAAGTGAAATTTATAAATAGAAAATACTGAGTTTTAGAATTCAGGGTAATGGTTATATCTGAGGAATAAAGCAGTAAATAGTAATTAAAATGGGAAAAATTGTGTTTTCTGGGATATTGTTAATGGACTCTTTATTATTTTTTATGGCTGTGTAAGAAATCACCACAAGCTTAGAAGCTTAAAACAACACACATTTATTAGATTGCAGGTTGTGTGGGTCAGGGATCTGGCACAGTTTAGCTGGATTCTCTACAGGCTGCAATCAAAGGATCTGGCTGTCATTTTGAGTAGCTTGGGAAAAGGTCTGATTCCAGCTCACTTATTTTCCTGGATGACTAGTTTCCTTACTGTGGTAGAATTCATGGTAGTTTGTTTCATAAAATGCTATGGAACAAATTTGCTAGCAAGACATGACATAATCATGGAAGTGACATTCCATCAGTTTTTCCACAGTCCATTCCTTGGGAAGGGGATATACACGCACATACCCCAAAGGTAGTAGCCATCTCCGGTTGAATGTCACATTCTCTTTTTTCACCTGGGTGGTGATTAGATATATCAATTCTCTTCGTCTAACTCATTCATTTAAACACCATTTTAGGTATTGGTTAGATTTGAGTGGAAAATTTTTTAGAAATCATATCAACTATTTAAAACAAGCCCACATGTAATAAAAATAAAGTTTACTTAGTATCCTGAAGGAATATTAATTATTGCCAAGATATTAAATGGGATATCATTTGTTTTCAAAGATAATAAAGAAAAAGAGCAGATGTACTGTCGTGAACAAACCCTTTCTCTGATTAATTTTAAGTAAGGTGATGAGTAATGTAATTATTTATGCATAGCTGACCTTCATATAAATTCCTTCTGAAATTTAAGTCTCAGGAACCCAGGCATATTAATTTTCTATTGTTGGTTAACAAAGTACCTCAAATTTAGCAGCTTAAAGCATCACCCAGTTAATATCTCATAGGTATATAAGTTAGAAATCCAACGTGTCATGGTTAGATTATTTATTAGGATCTTATCAGGCCAAAGTTAAAGTGGACTGAACTATTATTGGAATCTCAAAGGAAGAATCCACTTCCAAATTAATGCATGTCCAGTTCAGTAGCCATTGGAGTAACCTTTTTCTATGCTGTTTGTTGACCAGGAATGTTCTCTTTTCCTAAAGGCTACCTGTGTTCCTTCTTATACCACCATCTCCAGCATCAAGCCAGGCAAAGCAATCAAATACACTGCTGTAAATCTTTTGCCTTTAAGAGCTTCTGAGCTTGCACTGTGCCCCTGACAATCCAGGATAGTTTCCTTAATAAAAGTGGATGATTAATAACATTAATTAAATCTGCATTCTCTCTTGCCATGGAAGTTATCCTAGTATAGGCATAAGAACAGGTAGCAAAATCATGGGAGAAAAGTCTGCCTATCACACAAGCACGTTACTATTTGAATGGAAAATCTGAATCTTGTACTTTGAAAATTCTGTAAATAAGTACAATATTTTACTCTAAAGATACAATGAGTGTGCTTTATTTTTGTCTCCACAAGATATAGAAGGTAAAGTGTTATTGTATGTGGAATTAATATTATTTTAATATATCCACATTTCTTTCTAGTCATGAGTGTGGAACATTTAGAACCATCCCTACTTTGTCATACCAATTAAAAAATTGTAGTGAATAGAATCTTCATAGGTACCCGAAATCTACTATCTTAGCAAATTTACAGTACTCTGTGAATTATTTATTGAAGTAAAATTGTCTGTTCGTAGATGACATGATCATATACATAGAAAACTCTAAAATCTCCATCAAAAAACTGTTAGAGCTAACAAGTTCAGGAAAATTGTAGGATACAAAACTAACACAAAAAATTAATTATATTTCTATAAAACTAAAAACAAATCATCCAAAATAGAAAGTAAGAAAACTATCTCATTTACCATAACACCAAAACAATAAAATACTTACGAATAAATTTTACCAAGGAGGTGTGTAAACTAAAAAAATATAAAACTTTTAAAAGTAATTGTAGAAGAAGCAAATAAATGAATACATATCCTATATTCATGTATTGGAAGAAGTAGTATTATCAAAATACCCATGATATTCAACATGATCTATGGATTCAATTTATTTTCTACCAAATTCCAAAGCCATTTTTACAAAAATAGAAAAACAATTTTAAAATTCATCAGAACCACGAAAGACTCCAATAACCAAAGCAATCTCTGGGAGGAAGAACAGAATTGGAGACATCATACTTCCTGATTTCAAACTGTTTTACAAAACTATAGCAATAAAAATAATATAGCATTACAATAAAAAGATACACAGACCAAGGAAACAAAATCAAGGGCTCAGAAATAAACTAACATTTAAATTGTCAATGATTCTTTCACAAGGGTGCCAAGAATACACAATGGGAATAGTCTTCTCAATAAATGTTGTTGAGAAATCTAAATATCGTCCTGCAAAAGAATGATATGATACCTATCTTATGCCACTCACAAATATTAACTCAAAAGGATTTAAGACCTGAAATCATAAAACTGATAGAAGAAAACAGATAAAAATCTTCTTGACAACGGTCTTGGCAATAATACCAAAAGCAAATACAACAAAAGGAAAAGCATATAAGGGAGACTACATCAAACTAAAAAGCTCTATACAACAAAGGAAAAAAATCAACAAAATGAAAAAGCAATCTATGGAATGGAGAAAATGTTTGGAAACCATATATCTACAAAGGTTAAATCCAAAACATACAAGGGACTCACACAAATTGCTGCAAAAATAAATAGCCTGATTAAAATATAGACAAAGGCCCTAAACAGATATTTTTAGAGATGATATGCAAATTGCCAACCAGTACATAAAAAGATACTCAACATCACTAATTATCAGAGAATTCAAAGAGATACCACCTTACACCTGTAGCCATATCTATTATCAAAAAGATGAAAGATAAAAAAAGGCTGGTGGCGATGTCAAGAAAAGACAGGACTATACAGTCTTCATGGGAATGTAAACTGGTGCAGCCATTATGGAGAACAGTATGGAGTTTCCTCAAGAAATTAAAAATAGAACTACCATACAATCCAGGAATCCTACTTCTAGATACATACCCAAAGGAAATAAAATCAGTATCTCAAAAAGATATCTGCACTCCATGTTTATTGCAGCATTATTCATTACCACGAAGACATGAAAACAACATTTAGGCCCACTGGTGGAGAAAAGAATAATGAAATATGAAATATTCTAGACAATGGATATGACTCAGTCTGAAGAAACTGAGAGATCTTGCCATTTCCAACAACATGGATGAGTCTAGAGGACGTTTTACCCAATGGAATAAGCCAGACACAGAAAAATAAAAATACTTGCATAAGCATTCATATGTGAAATTCTTTAACTCAATGGTATTTTGTAATTATGAGTTAATTAATCTTGAGTTTCTCCAAGACTTCTAGACCCTGTAGCCAGACTCGAGGATCGGAGTCTGCCTGCCAGTGGGTTGGCACTAGCTCCAGGATCTCCTGGACCCCAGCTCCACCCACCGGTGAACCCAGCACTATTCTCAAGGCTCCCAGGGTTCTGCAACCAGTTGGTGATTCATTGCCATCAACTAGTAGTGTTAGCAATATCCAAATGAGGCAGAGCCTGGCACCAAAAATGTCCAAGGGCCAGCATCACGTTTTTTGAATTTTTGTTTGCCTGAGAATGTCCATTTCAGCTTAATTTGGGGAATATAGTTTTGCTGGCTATGAGGTCCTACACTGACAGATTTTTGTTTCTTGTAGCATTTGGGGTGCATCACTCAACCGCCTTCTAGCCTTTGTCACTTCTCATAAGATCTCAGCTATTAATACTTATCTTATACACATGCTTCATAATTTTCTTCTACGTTTAAAGCCATTTATTTATGACATTGAGCATCTGAATATGCTGTGTCTGGGTGTGGTTCTAATATTTATGTTATTTTGAGTTTTTCAATATTCTTGGTTATATACAGTGGTGTTTCTTTAAACATGATGAATTTCAAATTATTATTTATTCAAATATTTATTCTGCATCTTTCTTCTATCTTTTTCTTCTGATACTTTGATTATCCTTTAATGGCACACTTAATTTGACCTACATTTCTCTTTGGCTCTGTTCATTTTGCATTTATTCTTTCTGTTCTTTCAGATTGGATAGTCTTTATCAATTTATATTCTAGTTTGCTGAACATTTTTTTTTTCTTCTTTTGGCTAAAATCTATTCTTGAGATCCTATGGTAAACTTTTCATTTGGTTAATGCACACTTCAAGTCCATTATATCAATTTGGTTATTTTTTATAATTTTATATTTTAAATAATATTTTATAAATTGAAAAAAATAATATTTTATAAATTGATATTCTTTATTTGATAAATGATTGTCATCATACCTTCCTTTGATTCTTTTTTATTGAAGTATAGTTGATTTACAATATTGTGTTAATTTCAGGTACACAGCAATTTGTTTATACATATACATGTATATATCTATGTTCTTTTTGATTCTTTTCCATTATAGTTTATTATAAGATTTGAATATAGTTTTCTGTGCTGTAAATTCTTTTTATTCTTTAAACATAGTTACTTTAATTCTTTGAACATATATTTATAAAAGCTCTTTCCAAGTCTTTGTCTTGTAAATGCATCATCAGTTCAGTTCAGTTCAGTTCAGTCACTAAGTCGTGTCCGAGTCTTTGCAACCCCATGAATCACAGCACGTCAGGCCTCCCTGTCCATCACCAACTCCTGGAGTTCACTCAAACTCACATCCATCACGTCGGTGATGCCATCCAGCCATCTCATCCTCTGTCGTCCCCCTTTTCCTCCTGCTCCCAATCCCTCCCAGCATCAGAGTCTTTTCCAATGAGTCAACTCTTTGCGTGAGGTGGCCTAAGTACTGGAGTTTCAGCTTTAGCATCATTCCTTCCAAAGAACACCAAGGGCTGATCTCCTTTAGAATAGACTGGTTGGATCTCCTTGCAGTCCAAGGGACTCTCAAGAGTCTTCTCCAACACACATCAAGGCCCAATCAATTACAGTTCTCTTGCATGCCTATTTTCCTGTAAAACTGTCACATTTTTCTGTGTCCTTGTTTGTCTTGTAGGTTCTTTGCTTGTTTGTTAAAAACTAGATATTTAAATTATTTCTGTAGAAATACAGGACATTGTTTCTTGCCCCATATCAGAGCTTGTTATATTCCGTTCACTGTTCTCTTTGTTTAGTATCTTGGTTGAACAAATTTTGCAGAGCAGATGCTTTCATTTTAATAAAATCCAGTGTATAAAGTATTTCTTTAATGGATTATACCTTTGATGTTAAATATAAAAAGTTGTTGCCATATTCAAGGTCATCTAGGATTTCTCCTGTGCTATTTATTATAAGTTTTAAGGTTCTGCACTTTACATTTAGGTCTGTGATTCATTTTGAGTTAACTTCTGTGGTGAGTATAAAAGTTCTATGTCTATATTTATTTTGTGTGTGTGGATATCCAATTATTCCAGAACCAATTGTTGAAAAGATTATCATGTTAGTGCCTTTGCTCTTTTGCAAAAGATTAATTGACAAAATTCATATGGTTCTGTTTTGGAGCTCTCTATTCATTCCATTGACTTACTTGTCTATCACCAATACCACATTGTCTTGATTACTGTATCGGTTTAGTCTATACACATTGCACATAATCTCATGTCCCTGGTTTGAGTTTTATTTTTTATGTTTCATTTTTAAGCCTAGATCCCTAACAGTTGCCACCGTGTCAGCAGAGTTTAGAAGATTTTTACGTACAAGAGGCTGAAAATAAGTCCCCGAGTCAGAAAGATTTTCACCATTTACCACTGAGTTTGTGTGTGGCTGGGAGACTGCTTTCATGTTTAGAGTTCATGGGTTTGCTCCATATCCAGCGAAATATCACAGGGTTACATCTGAGAGGACAGCATCTTTAGTATGAACATAGTCTTCTGAACCACATAGGTTGGATGGTGGTTTTAGCACAGGCCTCTTTGACTAGATCTTTCCCAAATCTTCCTGTTAAGCTTCTGATGGGTATGCCTCTACTCTATCACACTAATACCACTGTTAGTCGCCACTGGTTGCTAGCTAATATCTTTACTGCTATAAGCACATCCCTGAAACATTCATTGTGCCACAGTATAATGCAAATATATTTAGACCCTTCAGGCAGGATCAAAGGATTGTCAGTTCAAGGCTAGCTCTGACTCTCCCTGGACAGGGCAAGACCTCTGTTTCATGAGCAGGAGCTAGGGGTGGGAGGGATAGAGGATTTGTTCTTCCCTGTATCCTGCCCCACCCAGATCTTCCCTATGGAGAAGGAACTGTGTGTATACATGTGGGGAGAAGGTAGAACTTAGGCTACTACTCAGCTTCTATAGCTCATCTTCCTCAATAAATGTCTTCCAGACTACAGAGCCTGGGAGATGGAATTGATGTTCAGTGGATGCCAAATCACCCTGAAGAGCTCTCTTGCACCACAGAGCTGGGTAAGTCAATAAAAGACATGCTGTTGCCAAGACGTTGGAAGTGTTCTCCACAGGAAAATGCTGCTCCTAGCATGAAGTCCATGGCCTTCCAATGTTGTTAAAAATCTGTAGACCTCATGCAGTAACTGCTTCTCAATTTATTTTAAGCCCTTTATACAATCCAGAAAGCATTGAAAAATTGTCTCTGCTAATTTTGAATAGTGCATTAAGTTTCTCTGGAAGAGAGTTTCACCAAGCTTCTCACACTGTTGTTACTGACAGGATGTTACAAGTGAGATTACTTGATGTTTAACCTATAATTATTCCTATATTTATTTTATCAATATATATTCAATGACTAGCCTGGATTTATATGCTAATTAAACACTCTAGAAATTTAGAACCTTTGTACAGGATGGTGAATATTTATTTATTTTAATATAACTTTATTTATTTTAATTGGAGGCTAATTACTTTACAATATTGTATTGGTTTTGCCATACATTGACATGAATCTGCCACAGGTGTACATGTGTTCCCCATCTTGAACCCCCCTCCCCCTCCTTCCCCATCCCATCCCTCTGGGTCCTCCCAGTGCACCAGACCCGAGCACCCTGTCCCATGCATCAAACCTGGACTGGTGATTTGTTTCACATATGATAATTTACATGTTTCAATGCCATTCTCCCAAATATCCCACCCTCGCCCTCTCCCACAGAGTCCAAAAGACTGTTCTATACCTCTGTGTCTCTTTTGCTGTTTTGCATACAGGGTTATCATTACCATTGTTCTTACTTCCATATATATGCGTTAATATACTATATTAGTGTTTTTCTTTCTGGCTTACTTCACTCTGTATAATAGGCTCCAGTTTCATCCACTTCATTAGAACTGATACAAATGTATTCTTTTTAATGGCTGAGTAATATTCCATTGTGTATATGTACCACAGCTTTCTTACCCATTTGTCTGCTGATGGACATCATCTAGGTTGCTTCCATGTCCTGGCTATTATAAACAGTGCTGCAATGAACATTAGGGTACACATGTCTCAATTCTAGTTTCCTCTGTGTGTATGCCCAGAAGACTGCCTTAATCCTTCTATGAACATTTTCCTTTCTCTGGACTTCAGATTTCCAATTATACACCTTAGAGATAAATATACACTCTCTGTTATATCAACTCAGGCATTTCCACATTCAATGTCATTTTTTTTTGAGATAATTCTCTCCGGGATCAGAAAATTGTTAATTCAAAAGTATGGCATTAGTTAATAATTCTTAAAATTTCAGAGTGATATCTTTAAAATCTCCTTAACGAGAGTAATAACTTTACCATAAAAAAAGAATAAAGCACTTTGGTAAAAGAGATGGGGAAGTCTAGGAGCCTGACTTGAGCCTGACTTAAATAAGTCTCCCCTACTCTCTGTATCTTTGACTATCACTGTAAAGACTGATGTTAACAATCGGCTATTTCATCGCAGCACTGTTTATAATAGCCAGAACATGGAAGAAACCTAGATGTCCATCAACAGATGAATGGATAAGAAAGCTGTGGTACATATACACAATGGAATGTTACTCAGCCATTAAAAAGAATACATTTGAATCAGTTCTAATGAGGTGGATGAAACTGGAGCCTATTATACAGAGTGAAGTAAGCCAGAAAGAAAAGCACCAATATAGTATACTAACGCATATATATGGAATTTAGGAAGATGGTAATGATAACCCTGTATGCAAGACAGCAAGAGACACAGATGTATAAAATAGTTTTTTGGACACTGTGGGAGAAGGGGAGGGCTGGATGATATGGGAGAATGGCATTGAAACATGTAAATTATCATATGTGAAACAAATCACCAGTCCAGGTTCGATGCATGATACAGGGTTTTTGGGGCTGGTGCACTGGGATGACTCAGGAGATAGGATGGGGAGGGAGGTGGGAGGGGATTCAGGATGGGGAACACATGTACACCCATCGCAGATTCATGTTGTTGTATGGCAAAAACGATACACTATTGTAAAGTAAGAAAATAAATAAATAAATAAAAAATAATAATCAGAAAAGAAAAAAAAGATAAATAATTGCTATATAGAAAATAACTCACAAAGAAATGGATATTCATTAAATAACTACAGCATGCCAATTTTGGTATGAAAAATTAAATTATTTGCAGGCATGTCATAGAGTGAAACTCTATTTGAATGAAGCAAAAATTTATAACATCTTGGTAAAATTAGTTATACTTTCTGATTTTAGGGATAGTAAATCTGACTTTACATTAAGTAGTGCTAAGGATTAAATTTTTTCCAAATTTGCTGGCATATTGAGTGCAGCACTTTCACAACATCACCTTCCAGGATTTGAAATAGCTCAACTGGAATTCCATCACCTCCACTAACTTTGCTCGTAGTAATGCTTTCTAAGGCCCACTTGGCTTCACATTCCAGGATGTCTGGCTCTGGGTCAGTGATCACACCATCGTGATTATCTGGGTCATGAAGATCTTTTTTGTACAGTTCTTCTGTGTATTCTTGCCACCTCTTCTTAATATCTTCTGCTTCTGTTAGGTCCATACCATTTCTGTTCTTTATCGAGCCCATCTTTGCATAAAATGTTCTCTTGTTGGCTCTAATTTTCTTGAAGAGATCTATAGTCTTTTCCCTTCTATTGTTTTCCTTTATTTCTTTGCATTGATCGCTGAGGGAGGCTTCTTATCTCTCCTTGCTATTCTTTGGAACTGTGCATTCAGATGCTTATATCTTTCCTTTTCTCCTTTGCTTTTCACTTCTCTTCTTTTCACAGCTATTTGTAAGGCCTCCCCAGACAACCATTTTGCTTTTTTGCATTTCTTTCCCATGGGGATGGTCTCGATCCCTGTCTCCTGTACAATGTCACGAACCTCTGTCCGTAGTTCATCAGGCCCTCTATCTATCAGTTCTAGTCCCTTAAATCTATTTCTCACTTCCACTGTATAATCATAAGGGATTTGATTTAGGTCATATCTGAATGGTCTAGTGTTTTCCCCTACTTTCTTCAATTCAAGTCTGAATTTGGCAATAAAGAGTTCATGATCTGAGCCATAGTCAAGGCTATGTTTTTTCCAGTGGTCATGTATGGTTGTGAGAGTTGGACTATGAAGAAAGCTGAGCACCGAAGAATTGATGCTTTTGAACTGTGGTATTGGAGAAGACTCTTGAGAGTCCCTTGGACTGCAAGGAGATCCAACCAGTCCATTCTAAAGGAGATCAGTCCTGGGTATTCTTTGGAAGGAATGATGCTAAAGCTGAAACTCCAATACTTTGGCCACCTCATGAGACGAGTTGACTTATTGGAAAAGACTCTGATGCTGGGAGGGATTGGGGGCAGGAGGAAAAGGGGATGACAGAGGATGAAATGGCTTGATGGCATCACCAAGTCAATGGACATGAGTTTGGGTGAACTCCAGGAGTTGGTGATGGACAGGGAGGCCTGGCAAGAGTTGAACACAAGTGAGTGACTGAACTGAACTGAAAGCTTATAATATAAATGTGAAAAGTGTCATCACAATTATTCTCTAACCTTTTTAATTATTGAAACAACATCATGTGATATGCACTTCTCTATTTTGATGATGAAGTCATGCTATAAGCAGTGTTGTGTGTAGGATTTGTGCAGGATGAGTTTTAAAGGATGGATTCAGGACTTGAATTCTGTCATTTTTATACCAATTAGAAGGAAATAGCATTGAACGGGTTAGATGCATGATACTGGATGCTTGGGGCTGATGCACTGGGATGACCCAGAGGGATGGTATGGGGATGGGGAGGAGGTTCGGGATGGGGAACACATGTATACCTGTGGTGGATTCATGTTGATGTATGGCAACACTATTACAATATTGTAAAGTAATTAACCTCCAATTAAAATAAATAAATTTATATTTAAAAAAAGAGAAGGAAATGCAACTCACTCCAGCATTCTTGCCTGGAAAATCCCATGGTAGGGGAAGCCTGATAGGTTACAGTCCATAGGGTCACAAAGAGTTGGACACGACTAAGTGACTTCACTAAGTGTCTACCCTGGTAGTCCAGTGGTTAAGACTCTACGTTCTCAATGCAAGGGGCCCGGGTTTAATCCCTGGTCAGAGAACTAAGATCCCACATATTGCTTCCCCTGGTGGCTCAGATGGTAAAGAATCTGCCTGCAATGTGGGAGACATGGGTTTGATCCCTGGGAAGGTCTTCTGGAGAAGGGAATGGCTATCCACTCCAGTATTCTTTTCTGGAGAATTCCATGGATGGAGGAGCCTGGCAGGCTAGAGTCCATGGGGTCACAAAGAGTCAGACAAGACTGAGTGACTTTCACTTTTTAATTTTGTTGTTAATGGCCCCTGAATAGAAGAATATCATTATCTAATTATTACAATATGGGTTTTGGATTATTTTTTTCTGAAAACTATGTTTTTTTAATTAATAGCATTTTACTGATAACTTCTTTCTTATTTTTTTAATAGTAGGTCCTTGTTGATTATCTGTTTTAAAAATAGCAGTGTGTACACGTCAATAGCAAACTGAAATATTATTATTGTCCTGTGTTACTTCATAACTATAGGCCTTTTAACCTGTTTGACATTAACTCTGTGATCATTATTATGAGAAACATAATACTCCCCAGGGATATTGTGATTAATCCCTGTGAATATTTTTTCTTGGTGATAATATACTGTGGAATTGATATGGTTGACTCAGTAATTTGAATGGAATATGAAACAATAGGTTTATCACAATTTTATTTACATAATATTTAGACTACCTTCTAAAAATAGGATTTTAATTTAGTAAATTAGATTTTTATTTGCTCTTAAAGAGTGTAAATATATTTATAATCAAGTTATATTATTCTAAAAACCTATTCTAAGCATTGCTTTTAGATATATTATTTTAATGATGTTTAGTTCAAAGTATCAGAAAAGGTAAATGTTTTCAAAACTTACCTGTAAATATTATTCACGTGAACTATATATTTTTAAGAAATCGATGCAATTTTTGTAAACATTCCTTATAAAAAGAACTTGTTCCTTGGTAGAACATATCAAATAAAAGTTTGTATACTGAACTGAAAAATAAATTTGCAACATATATTGTATTGAAGTTTTTTGAACCCAGTTAAACTTCATATAGAGACAATGCTTTAAGGTAGTCTATGTATTTATTTATATTTTACATTTTATGAAGCATTGACTTCTGCCTTCTAAAAACAGAAGTACATTGTCAAAAACAATAAAGTCTGATTCAGTATAAGGTTAAAATCTTCTCTAAAAGATTGATAAAGTAATATTTCTAAGAGATAAGTGGTAAAGGGCATAAAAGTGCTTTACTTCCCAATAGTCTGGAAATACACCTTGATATTTAGAATTTCATCAAAAGTAAACAGCAGCATTTTATGTTAGTGCTATAAAACAGAGGTACTTCAAGGTCTATGATATTATTATTATGCTATTATTTTTATTGACCCAAAGGCCAAAAAATTAATAATATTCATATAATATTTATAGATATTTAGAATAAAAATCATTTAATGTGAACACTGATAAATTCACATTTGAAAATAATCACAATGTCAGGGTTTCTGCAAAAGCAAGAATATAATTTTGGCTTACCTAATGTCTGTCATGAGTAATTTCTGCACCTTTCTCTTATTTATCAACATTTTAAAGAATCGTGCATCAAGGTCATTCTGTAAACATTTATACCAAGTCGTTAATTTCAGTAATTTGCTTATTCTAATGGAAATATAGAATTATGGTTTAATGTTACTAATTTGGATTGCAGAAAATAAAGTTGTTTGTTCATATGTAAAAAGTATTATCTTGAATCTACTTCTTTAGTAAGTGTACGACTTTTAGTAGAGGAAACAGAAATATACTATAGCGAACTATTTCTTTTATTACACCAATCAATTGAGTCTTCAAAGGGAGCATAGTGGAAAAAGAACAGTGTGTAGCCATAGAAATTACAATTTGAATCCTAACTGCATCTTGTGGAAAGAATGTGACTTTGATCTCCTACCCTGATACTGCTGTAAATACTCAAGAAATACTTATAATGACACCGATGTAGTCTTTGAAAACCCCACATGGAATCTAGGTAGAAGTCATTAGATTTAGCCTCTTTTATTTGTTATTTATGTTTAAATATCTTTCCATTTGGAATTGCAAATCAACAGATATTTATTAAATTGTTTAGGACCCACTAACAAAATGAGGATTATTCAGATATGTTTAACATTTGTTAGACTTGTGCAAATAGAAGCTGACATACCATATGTCTAAGAAATTTAAATTTATAAGTAAAGCTAACTGTTAAAGAATCTAAAAGAAAAGAGTGCATATAGGTATATCTGATTACTTTGATGTATACCTGAAAGTAACCAAGCATTATAAATCAACTACACTCCAAGATAAATGAAAACAAAAAACTGTTAAAATATTTTTCCTTGTATTATGAAAAAATATACCTCCATTTCAACAAAATGGACAAATAAAACAAAAGCTATGATTTTATAAAGCTAAAAATCTACAAAATGTCATAAGATTGAATGAAACTAATATTGCATATTTCTGTGTGGTCTGTTGATATACTATCAATGTTGGTATTAGTAATAAAATAAGGATATACATAAATTATATTTATTCAATAAAATTCATTTTTGCCCATGTATCAACAAATTAGTTATATGTTGTTCTAATCATAGTTATCATACAATCTATTAATATAATATAAAGATTTAAATTGTAATGTAATACTACAAGTATACAAGTATACTGTAAGTATACTAAATTTAAATGTGTTTTCATGAAAAATAGGAATAGAATTAACTGTAAAAACTCAAAACCTTAAAAAAATGTTTCAAACCTATTTTTAACAATTTTTCTCTGAATATTTCAGAAGTGTGCATTAAAATGGATAGGTAAAATATAAATTATAATGATATATATTAATATATATCAACTTTTAAAATCAAACTTGTTTAAATCAACCTGATTTGGTGTATGATATTTGAACATTATATTAAAGCTGTTTGGAATTCTAGTTTCTGATCTGAATAATAGATACTGTACTTATTATGTGCAGTTATTTGTACCCAAATTTAAGAATAACAATGAATAGCTAATACTGAAAATTTTCCTTACCATCATGGACAATTACCACCATGGGTAATTTGTGGCAAATATTATAGTAATTTGTGAGTTATCAGAAATCATGAATTTGAGTGTAACAAAGTGTAGAGCTTTGACAGAATTATAGGGAAATAACATTCCATATTAAAATATCCTTTACATTCATTGAATCTGGTAAAAAATATGAAAATTCAATTATTTTTTTCCTTTAAGTTTTTCTGGTATTTAAATTCTTTCCACTTTAAGAAGAAAATTTTATGCCAGCTGTAGCAAACTTCATAAAACTTCTGGCTATTTGAAACTTGTTGCCTTTCATATCAAGGGTGCAAAGCAAATGTTATATAGATTTTCTCTAAAGCTTTAATAGTGTTGATCACGGGAATGGGTATTTTCCACCTTCCAGTAGCATCATGTCAACTGAAGGCTCTGAATCCCTAGCGACAGTAGTGCCCATTATGTCATTGGCTTTTTTATATTGTAAGATCCTGGACCATTTATAGGGCTGTTCCTCTAAAGCACAACATCCCTGGCAGTAGCCTTCTTCCCTGGACCTAAGTAGGTACTAGTTATGACAAACTATTTTCTTTTTCTCAACTTTTCATGCTGCTTCTGAATAACAGACATATTTTTGCTATTTCTTCATTTTCATTTATTATCCTGTTTGGTGACTGGTTACATGCTGTAACAGTCATCTCAAAAATCACTTCTCTGTTTCTATTGTTACTCACGTTTCTTTGGTGACATATGTCGGATTTACAAATACTCTGAGGACTTCAGCATTTTTCCTTTGACCACAGATCACAGCAGTTGCATATATAACGTTCCAAACATGGACAGTAATGCCACTGGTCCAGTGCCTGTGATTTCACTGAATGTTTTTAAAGACTTCCTTTTTTCCCTGAAACTGTTTTGTTTTGTAGAGCATCTCGGCTACACTAGCTCTGCCAAACTATCCATCAAACCAATCTGCCCTCAAGTTCAACATCAGTGATGTGGCTATAAATTGTCATTTGCCCAGGACAGTCTGAGCTTGTGCTTGTCTGGAATAATTATGAATGGGTAACTCTTAAGGCAATGGCACCCCACTCCAGTACTCTTGCCTGGAAAATCCCATGGACAGAGGAGCCTGGTGGGCTGCAGTCCATGGGGTCGCTAAGAGTCGGGCAGGACTGAGCGACTTCACTTTCACTTTTAACTTTCATGCATTGGAGAAGGAAATGGCAACCACTCCAGTGTTCTTGCCTGGAGAATCCCAGGGACTCAGGAGCCTGGTGGGCTGCTGTCTATGGGGTCGCACAGAGTCGGACACGACTGAAGCAACTTAGCAGCAACTCTTTCTGTCTTAGTTTCCTAGTTTGACAATGGTATGTAGTTGCCCTTCATATGGATCTCTGTGGTGTCTAAAATCTCCCTGACTTTTGTATTTGCAAAGTGAAAATGAAAGTGAAGTCATGTCCGACTCTTTGCGACCCCATAGACTGTAGCCTATCACGCTCCTCTGTCCATGGGATTTTCCAGGCAATAGTACTGGAGTGGATTGCCATTTCCTTCTGCAGGGGATCTTCCCAACCCAGGGCTCGAACCGGGTCTCCCTCATTGTAGACAGACGCTTTACCGTCTGAGCCACCAGGGAAGTCCTTGTATTTGCAAGGTTCTCAAGTCCAAGTTTAGGCTTGTCTTGTTACTATGATTTCGAGTTGGCTGACAGCTTCCCAGGTGGAAGTAATGGTAAAAAAAAAAAAAAAAACTGGCAATATAGGAGATGTAAGAGAAAGAGACACAGGTTTGATCCCTGGGTCGGGAAGAGACCCTGGAGGAGGAAATGGCAACCCACTGCACAATTTTTGCCTGGAAAATTCCAAGGACAGAGGAGCATGGTCCACTACGATCCATAGGGTAGCGGAGTCCTAAATGACTGAACCAACTTAGCACATGTGACAGTGCTCCCAAACAGAGTAGAACCAAAGACATTCATCCTGAGGAAACCAGAACCTCTCCTCTTTGTCCTTCAAAACTTTCCCCGTCTACTTGTTCAGTTTCTCCCGTAAGCTAATTCTCTACTGAGACATGTATAGCAGTTGTTCACCCAGTATGAGTTTTTAATTTTTTTATGCATTTTAATTTTTTGCAGAAGTTTATTTATTATGTTGTTTGTTAAGTTGCTAAGTCTCGTCCACCTCTTTTGAGATCGCTTGGACTGTAGCCCACCAGGGTCCTCTGATCATGGGATTTCCCAGGCAAGAATACTGGGTTGCCATTTCCTTCTCCAGGGGCTCTTCCAGACTCAGGAATGGAACCTGTGACTCCTGTACTTCAGGCAGATTCTTTACCACTGAGCCACCTGGGAAGACCCTTGATTATTATACAAAAGTTTTAAAAAATATATTAGGCATTTTTTCATGCATCCTCCATCAAACCTGGTCAATATTTAATTTTTCAAATTAAATATTTTATTTATCAATCAAACTGAAGAATATTTTACCTTATTATTACTATATTTACCAGCAACCCACTAGTTCTTCCAAATTAAATTTCAAACAACCATGAAATTTTAGTGAGATAGAGATTTCATCCAATTTATTCTTTCTTATTATTATTTTTCAGAAATGTGGTCATATTGTTACATTATCTAGTAGAACAGTAAGGTTATCTCATCTGAAATATATATATATTTTAAACTTATATATATATTTAATTTTTATTTTATTTTTTTAAATTTTATTTTATTTTTAAACTTTACAATATTGTATTAGTTTTGCCAAATATCGAAATGAATCCCCCACAGGTATACCTGTGTTCCCCATCTTGAACCCTCCTCCCTCCTCCCTCCCCATACCATCCCTCTAGGTCGTCCCAGCGCACCAGCCCCAAGCATCCAGTATCGTGCATTGAACCTGGACTGGCGACTCATTTCATACATGATATTATACATGTTTCAATGCCATTCTCCCAAATCTCCCTACCCTCTCCCTCTCCCACAGAGTCCATAAGACTGTTCTATACATCAGTGTCTCTTTTGCTGTCTCGTACACAGGGTTATTGTTACCATCTTTCTAAATTCCATATATATGCGTTAGTATACTGTATTGATGTTTTTCTTTCTGGCTTACTTCACTCTGTATAATAGGTTCCAGTTTCATCCATCTCATTAGAACTGATTGAAATGTATTCTTTTTAATGGCTGAGTAATACTCCATTGTGTATATGTACCACAGCTTTCTTATCCATTCATCTGCTGATGGGCATCTAGAGACCATCAAATTTAACCAATATTTACATTGCCTCAAAAAAATAGAAAACTACACATTATCCTAAAAATAATTCTAATTTATGCTGTAGGATCCACAACTATGTTTTATTTAAACATGGTAGAGGTATTTTTTTCAGTCAAATTCAGTTTAAAAAATCAAAATAATTCTAATGTGTATTTCTACTTTTTAAACTTTAAGCACCCACATTTTGAGCACCATTTATGTAACACTGGTTTGTTCAAATAAAGGCAAACCCAGCCATATGGACCATTTTCCAGGATCTGTGAACATGCCATGGCCAGCTTTCATGTTTTTCTTATAAGAAGAAAATGAAAACTTTAAGTCAAATTGCTGGTAAGGACATTTTTTTTCAGTGAAACTCATTTTTTAAAGGTCTTTCCCCATTTTCTCTTTCAAAGAGTCCCTTCATTTTCAAATATGAGGAAAGTGAAATGTTTGTGGTTTAAATGCAAATATTGTAGCTCAAATTCAACAATTGTGACTACTTTTGCAGTGAAAGGCAAAACAAAAATACACATATACATTATTTAATGCTTATAAATGCTTTCCATTCTAAGAAACTTCTGAATTCAAGTTCTTTGAGGTGTCTATTTACACTTAAGCAAACCTCATGTTTAATATTCACTAAACTAAACATGCATGAATATTAAACATGAGGTTTGCTTAAGTGTAAATAGACACCTCAAAGAACTTGAATTCAGAAGTTTGTTAGAATGGAAAGCATTCATAGCATTAAAGAATGTATATGTATATTTTTGTTTTGCCATTCACTGCAAAAGTAGTCACAATTGTTGAATTTGAGCTACAATATTTGCATTTAAACCACAAACATTTCACTTTCCTCATATTTGAAAATGAAGGGACTCCTGGTGAAGAGGAACTAAAAAGCCTCTTGATGAAAGTGAAAGAGGAGAGTGAAAAATTTGACTTAAAGCTCAACATTCAGAAAACTAAGATCATGGCATCTGATCCCATCGCTTCATGGGAAATAGATGGGGAAACAGTGGAAACAGTGTCAGACTTTATTTTTCTGGGCTCCAAAATCACTGCAGATGGTGACTGCAGCCATGAAATTAAAAGATGCTTCCTCCTTGGAAGGAAAGTTATGTCCAACCTAGATAGCATATTCAAAAGCAGAGACGTTACTTTGCCAACAAAGGTCCGTCTAGTCAAGGCTATGGTTTTTCCTGTCGTCATGTATGGTTGCGAGAGTTGGACTGTGGAGAAAGCTGAGTGCTGAGGAATTGATGCTTTTGAACTGTGGTGTTGGAGAAGACTCTTGAGAGTCCCTTGGACTGCAAGGAGATCCAACCAGTCCATCCTAAAGGAGATCAACCCTGGGGTTTCTTTGGAAGGAATGATGTTAAAGCTGAAACTCCAGTACTTTGGCCACGTCATGCAGAGTTGACTCACTGGAAAAGATTCTGATGCTGGGAGGGATTGGGGGCAGGAGGAGAAGGGGACGACAGAGGATGAGATGGCTGGATGGCATCACAGACTCGATGGACGTGAGTCTGAGTGAATTCCGGGAGTTGGTGATGGACAGGGAGGCCTGGTGTGCTGCAATTTATGGGGTCGCAAAGAGTCGGACACAACTGAGTGACTGAACTGAACTGAACTGAAACTAAACATGACCTTAAAATACTAATATTTCTAAATGTCCCTTTGCTATACGTGTAATCACCATTTTTTTTAGTTTATCTTATTTAAGAAACAAAAACAAACTAAAAGTTAGTTTTTGAATATTCTCTTTCTTTCATCTCTTTGTTGATGATTGTTTAATTTTTATTGTTAAATTGAGCATAAAGAGAAGTAAAAGGCATAAATAAGTGACCATGAAGGTAAGTTTGGATCGCTGAGAAACCAAGGAAGAAACCTTCCCACTGATGGGACTTCAGAAGGCTTATCAGGCCACCTCCATCCTCCACAAAGGAGATCAGAGTACCAGTCTCTAAAGAAGAATTTTGTGGGTCTTTGAATTTTTGTAAATATTATTATTCATTATATTTTCTTTTCTGACTTCTTTCTCTTAATTTTATGTTTGTGATCATAATCCATATTGTACAAGCATTATCTAACTTGTTTTCATCTATATAGTATTTAATTACATAGATATTTCACAATTTACTTGTCTTTCTACTGATGATGGACATTTTACTTTCAAGTTTTGCTGTATTATGAACAGTACAATTTATAAAAGATTAACTAGTTCAGACAAAAGATAAGCCTAATTCTAGCACAACACTACTTGCAGAATAGATGCTTGTAGTTCTATTGAACAAGCACCCAAGCGTGGAATTGCAGGGTCATAGGGTATGTGCCCATTTATAGCCTTAGGATATAGTATAAAATTTACTGAGATACTGTTCCAGAGCAGACACAGGTATTCTCAGCCAACAGCAGTATATGATGATTACTCTCCATTTTGGTTATTTCTCTTCTTCTTTATTTCTCTTTCCCTTTCTTTTGTCCCTTCCTTTCACCCATCCATCCTTTCTTTTTTTTGGGTAACAATGTATTTAGGTACAATTAATCACAATAGACTCATGGGTGGTGGGTGTACAACTTGATGAGTTTTGACATACACCTGAAACCATTCCGTGAAACCATTTCAAAACCAAACATAACAATCATTTCCAACAACCCCAGATGTTTCACTGTGTCCCTTCAAATTTTTTCCCTCCTCCCACCCCCATCCTTTGATAACTTCTGATCTGTTTTTTGTCATTACAGATTGTATTTTTGTATTTAGTATATTTGTGTGAATTATCATTTGTTCATTTTTCTATCATTATCTGTCTTTCATTACTTTGTAGAGATTCTGTATGTTTTTAATATTTGCCTTTTGTCAAATACACGTGTTACAGATAGTTTTCTATGGAGGTAATATCTGCTTTTACAGTTGTTATGGGTTTTCTCTCTCTTCCAGGGTAGATATTGATATGACATTGGGTTGATTACTAGTTACCACATTATAGTCAAGGTTTTGATTTTTGATAAATATTCTGTATGGTGATTTGATAATACAAAATCAAAGGATGAGGTTACACCACTTTTGAGCCACAAGCTTAATTAAGATGTAACCAAAAAAGAGGTCATTAGTTCATCTATACTTTCTAGTATGCCACATTATAAAGGCTTTTCCTTCAATGGAACTGAATTAGCCCTTAAAATATTATATTGACAACTATTTTTAGAAGCACATTTAACATGATGCATACCTTAGGACTTCACACTTGCATAGGCCCTTTCCAATGTTCAAGAATTTATATCTTTATAAATACATATAAAATGTTATTTCTCTTAAAAAGTGCCTCCATAAATGTAAGCTTTAGGCATGAGAAAACCTGGGTGTGATGCAGATCATCTTGCTACACTTCGAGGTTGCTCTTTCCACCCACAATTAATAATAATAACCAAAGCTACCTACATGCTTAAACCCTTCACTACTCATGAAGTTAATATAACACACAGATGAGGTAGTGAGAGATGAGTCATTAACTGACAACGACATACACTAGAGCTTTCTAATGAGGGAAATAGTAAGTAGAAATGGCCATAATTAGTTCCAGTAATGAAAATTAATAAATTTCAAGTCAGCTAAATCACAAGCACTATTACATTTTGCCAAAAGTATAAACTTCTAGTATATGGGGAGTTACAATATTTTTTCCACACTGAGCAATTTTTGATAAATCATGTGTCTTGAAAAGAAAAGCATATCTTTCTGACTTCTGCAACATTTCAGACTCTAGATATTAGGAAAAATTTAATGAATTAAACTGTTCATAAATAAATATTCAACCTACAGGGACTTTCTAATCTGTTCCATATATCTTTAGAACAGATCGCCCATTGGAAATAATTGTTACCTGAATTGATAGCCAATATTAAATAACCCCTTACACATGAAAGTAAGATCCTCGAGAAGTGATATTTTAATGAAATTTTAATGGTTCAAGAGCAGAAAAAAATCAATCCAGCTTTCTGAGTGGAACATAAGAATTCTTTCCAAGAACTGCTTAATGTGATGCATTCATATAATTAATGTTTTATAAAGGAAATTTCACAGCAGACACTTGAGGCTATGCAGTTTTATTATCTCTGGATATCATATACCATGTTCTCTGCTTATTACTTTAAATTTTAGGTCTTGTTGTAATGCAGAATATTACCTTGAAGCAATAAACAGTTGTACACTGATTACATAAACTTTAAAACCCCATGATCAACTACTCTCTGGTTTTGTTTTTGTTTTCCTATTTTATTTTCTAAAGCTTTGGTCACACTTGACACTTCTCTCTCCCATCTGAAGGTCTGTTGGTCCTGTCATCAAGATTTTTCTCACTGCTGTCTCCTTTCTTTCCATTCCCCTTGTTTAACTGCTTATTAACTCATATCCCTAACTTGTGGCTCTGTCCATGTCTCTTTTATCTGTATTTCAAAATATTCGCTGATATTTCCCTGATGTATCAACTTCCTTTATTCTGGAGAACAGAGCAACTGCAGTAGAATTAAGTGTTGAGTTCTTATGTTTTTCAAACCTAAATCTTTCACAGTCTGAATTCAGCTTGCCTTTCAAAAATTATCTTCCAGTGTTGCTGCCAATAAACCTTTAGCCCTTAAGTATCTCTGGAGTGATTTATGGATTCTAAGTTGTTCACTTATACCAGTGTTCATTAATTCACTCAGTACTCTCTTCTCTTAATGGAATCCTTTCAGGTCTGGGTTATCCCCCACTTTCTTCTTGAATTCTACCCCAGGTACCCTTCCTCCAAGGGAGAGAGCCCCTATAACTCCTGTTGCACTTTTAAAGATAACAATATTAGTCAAGTTTATGTATTAAACTTTATGTCTAATTCAAGCAAGTAAAAATAATTCATTCAAATGATAAAATAAATATTGTACAAAAAATTCTTCTGGTGTGTAACAATGTTCGAAATTTGGAAGAGGTATTTGGCTTAGGAATTGGCAAAGGGATGAGTTAATTTTTTAACTTCTGCTCATGGCAGGTTAGGATGTCAGGATTAATATCAAATCTCATAAATAGGTAAAAAGGAGAAAAGCCAAAAAGGTAAATCTCAATTACATACTTAATAAGTTCCAAGGGCAAAGCAGAAAAAACTGAAATCAGTGCACAAATCTAAAAGGCAAATAAGATTGCAGTAAATATTGGAGGTCAGGAAAAGATAGGATTGATAAAACTTGATCAAATATAAGAATGAACCTAGGAGGAAGCTGGCACTCTTGTGACGTTAAAGGGTTTATTGCTTTCACCTACAGGGTTCTTTCTTTAGTCTTAGAAGTACTAGTTGGATATACTTCTACAGGCATACATAACAGATGGTAGAAGAATATGCATATGGAAACTTTAGCATAAAATAATTACTGATATGAAACCATATACAACTAAACATAGTTCACACCTTTGCAAATGAAATGTGAGTCATTGTAAGTTCCAGAAAATCTCCCTAGCAACATCTGTTTTCTTTTGATGAGACAGAAAACTTAAGAGGTTCTTTCAAGACCCTTTATTGCAGGCAAGATGAATTCTAGATCATCCATAATCATAAATTGCACCCCCCCAGTTCAAGAAGAGGAGAACTTTATCAAGAATCACTTACATGTCAAATCCTATCCTAGATAACTTCATGTGTTTCATCATTTAATATACAGAAAATATCATTATATACTGCTGAGAACAGTAGCTCATTACCCAGAACATATTTCACATATAATTATTCACATACAATTATGATAATTAGATTTCTTGTGGTAGTATAAATTTTTGGGGAAAAAAAATGCCTTTTGACATCTGAAATGTTAATAGACTCTTTTCAAAGAGAAACAATCATAATCAGTGAAAATTATTTTGTAAAAAAGCAAACTTTAAAACCTCTGAATATTGCCCTAAAGACATACAAGGAGTGAATAGAAAATGTATTGACAAAAAAAATGAAATGTACTAAATACTGGTCAGAATACCCAGAGACTGTGGCACTGGAGCCATAGTGCTGTCCAAACCCAGCCAGCTCCATATGATGGCATCACTACAGGAGGATGTGGCCAGGGTTCTCCATCATTCTGGATCCCAGCCCAGTGTACAGTATTACTCCAGGACATGCAGGGCATGAGCTTGAGCTTTTCCTGTGCTTCCCACCTCCAAGCTATAGGAGCTGTATTACAGGCAATAGACAGGGAGAGAGCTGAAACTGCCTTTTCCCATCTGTCTCTGATTCCTAAGAAGGTTCTGTTCCAGGTTCGGCTGTCCCAGAATACTTGCTCCTAACATTCCTGCTTAACACCATCCATTTGCTGTTGTTCACTTGCTAAGTCATGCCCCACTCTTTGTGACCCCATGGACTGCAGCATTCCAGGTTCCTCTGTCCTCCACTATCTCCCAGAGATTTCTCAATTTATGTCCACTGAATCAGTGATGTTATCGAAACATCTCATCCTCTGCCTCCCCCTTCTCCTTTTACCTTCAATCTTTCCCAGCCTCAGGGTCTTTTTCAGTGGGTCCTCTTCACATTGGGGGGCAAAGTATCAGATCTTTAGTTTCAATATTTGAAGCTGAAACAGTATTCATAAGGTAAAGATTTTATGCTCTAGAGGCAAGCTGAGAGGATCACGAGCTACAGCCCTTGTCCAGAACCTTGCTTGTGAAGCAGAGATTCCATTCTGAGAGTTGGGCCACTGGCTCTGCCCACATCCCAGCCCCACAACAGTGGTCCAGGAGATTGACCTCGGAGTGAGGAAGGCAGTAAGATCAAAGAGCTATGTGACTTTCCCCTCTAGGGAACAGGCTGAATTTGGAACAGAAGAGAGGACTGGTAGGCTGCAGTCCATGGGGTCGCTAAGAGTCAGACACGACTGAGCGACTTCACTTTCACTTTTCACTTTCATGCACTGGAGAAGGAAGTGGCAACCCACTCCAGTGTTCTTGCCTGGAGAATCCCAGGGATGGGGGAGTCTGGTGGGCTGCCATCTGTGGGGTCACACAGAGTCGGACACAACTGAAGTGACTTAGCAGCATGATGATACTACAGCTAACATTATACTTAAAAGTAAAAGAAGACTGAACACATTGAGAGCAAGAAACAGGAAAAGGCAAGGCATTTGACTCTTACAAGGGGCTCTTACGTTGAAATTAAGGCACTAAGAGTAGTTGATACAAAAAGTACACACACGGCCTCTACATCCTCAGAGTTTCTTTCTATACCTATACAAACTGCTTGTTGAATGCCTTTGCCAAATCAATTATACATAGAAATCCACATTAAATAAATGTGTATGTGTAAATTTTCTGAGGAAAGTAAAATTTTGTAAACCATTAATACAATTATTTTAATATCAATACAGGCTATTTATGCATATGAATTTATGGGTATTTTTCATTCAGAGTACAATATTTTCCATACTTAACCAGTTCATGCTTAAGAACTATTCATAGTTACTTACATATTATAGGAAGTGCCCCTGGAGAAGGGAAAGGCTACCCACTCCAGTGTTCTGGCCTGGAGAAGAGTCAGACACGACTGAGCCACTTTCACTCACTCACTCACTCACTCTTAGGCAGTAATGACTAGTGGTAATGATATAACATTGAGGATGATATAAAAGAGTCTCAAGAAAATTTGCAAATCTCAAAATGTGACAGAATTATTACTAATGTATTATTAAAATAAAAAACACTTATGCATAGATCATATGATTATAAAGATTCATATTGATCCTGTTCTTGGAGAAATTATCACTGTTCTATTTAAGAAACACAAGTATAGTTCTAGAACCATGGAAAAGAAATGATTTGATAATAGGTTTTGAGGGTAACTTTCCCTTATATTTATTAGTAAAACTTTTCTCTAAAATAATGAATTAAGAATCTGAGACTATTTCATAGTAAATACCTCTGTTATCAGCTCTAAAGCAAACTGCATATGGTAGCCCCATTGAAAGATTTATCTATTCCATATATGTGTCTTTTACACCCCAAATACCCCCAAATTTGTTTTTCCTTGAGTATTAAGCTTCTTGAATCTTCTACTATTGAGAATATTTCTTACTAAAGTAATTGCAATAATTACTAATTTGATAAAAACTATACATGTTTTGGGATGCTGTTAAGAATTATTGTATATCATTGGTTTAATCAATATAATTAATTGTGTTTGTATAAATACAAAAAGTACAAATGAGAAAAAAACATAATTAGACAGCATTAAGCACAGCTGTGTATTTAATGCAAGTTTTTACGTCTATTTCTAGTCTAAGTGGGAGATAGTAAATTAAAAACATTAATACCACCTGTGCATAGAAAAGAATTTTAATAATTAAAATAAATGACTTTCTCCATATATTTGCAAGTGATTTTTTCTGGCTTTCTAAAATGTATTAAGATAACTGAAAAATTATAAAAATGTTATCTAAGTTCTATAGCCCAAGATATAAGTGTGTTATGTTTTTGATGGGAATGCAAATAAATATTTTTAAAGCTTGTGCTCAAGGTATTATTTTATGTGAGGGCTTATGCTCTAATTCTAATATTTGAATCATATTAATTATAGGTTTTCTAGATCTAATTTTATAAGAAAATTATAATTAAAATCAATATTTTCCTTCAGTGTTCTTACATTGCTTTTAGTGCATAGAATCGGGACTGTTAAAGACTGAATGTTTGTGTCCCCCTGAAAATTCCTATGTTGTAACTCTACCTGCCATGTGATAGGAATTAGGAGGTGGGACCTTGGGGAGGTAACCAGGATTGGATGAGGTAATGAGGGTGAAGCCCTCATGAGTGGGATTAGTGCCCTTTTAAGAGTCAGGAGAGAGCTTCCTTCTCTTCTCTCTACCATGTGAGTTTATGAGAATCAGTGATCTGCATCCTGGAACAGGGTCCTCACCAGAATCTGACCATGTTGGCATCTTGATATCCAGTTTCCAGTCTTAAGAAAATGTGAGAAACAAATTTTGGTTGTTCATAGCCCACTCAGTTGACATATTTTTTTTATAGTAGTCTGAACTAATTAAAACACTGTCTTTCAAAAATAGCACCCTTGGAAAATCCTCAAGTAGAGAGTTAAAAATTCAGTTCTAAGCATTTAAATTTGTCTTTAAGTTATATTTGTATAATTTGTATAAGTGTTTCCACCACTTAGTTATCATGTGACCTTGGTTGAAGTATGCTCCCTTTTCCTCAATCACCTCATTTGTTGTTGCTCAGTCACCAAGTCATGTCCAACTTTTTGCAACCCCATGGACTGTCGCATGCCAGCTTCCCTGTGCTAAAATATCTCCTGGAGTTTGCTCAAACTCATATGTATTGAGTTGGTGATGCCATCCAACCATCTCATCCTCTGTCAACTGCTTCACCTCCTCCTCTCAATCTTTCTCAGCATCAGGGTCTTTTCAAATGAGTTTGCTCTTCGCACCTCATTTAGACACTATTTTAGAACAACAGCAGAGTTTCAAGCTTGGGTTATGGAGCTTATTTGCTGCACAAGTACCTAAAAACTTACAGGTAAATTGACTAAATTTGAGTACGTGACTACATGTGTGAGTGTATCGGTTACTCATCAGCTTGGGCAGTTGAGATTTGCAGTAACATACACTTAAAAGAATTTGTCTTCTGTTCAAAAGATAACATTAATAACTATGTTTTGGTATATTTGTTTTAAGTTCCTTAAAATGCTCTTGTGATCTCAGCTGACATTTTTGCCATTGCTAGAATTAAATTGTAGAAAAGTTATGTGACAGGGCTTCCCTTGTGTCTTAGCTGGTAAAGAATCTGCCTGCAATGCAGGAGACCTGGTTTCAATCCCTGGTTGGGAAGATCCCCTGGAGAAGGGAAAGGCTACCCACTCCAGTATTCTGGCCAGGAGAATTCTATGGACCATATAGTCCATTGGGTCACAAGAAGTTGGACACGACTGAGTGAGTTTCACTTAAGTGACAAAATAAACTCATGCTCCAGTAACTAAAATTTACAGGTTTACTTAAATGGCAATTTAAAAATCTATAGGACTTTAAATAGTAATTTTGTGAAAATATAGCTTTCATTGGAGCACCTTCAACTACTTGCATTTTTCAGCAGACTTTTCAGTTCTGGAGGACTTTTATTTATCTATGTGCATTCAATACATTGTGTGTTAATATCAGTAAAAGTTTTCTCCAAACTGAATGGCAGGCAAGATGAATTTCAAATGAAATTCATCTTTCAATATGTCAATCATAGTAATACAAGAAAGCAAAATTCTTCAAAACTATGAAGCATCACAGTGGTATGTTCAATGTATTAATATGAAGAATAGGTTTATTTGTTAATTTTATTCCATTACCTTTGTTATTGCTTACCTAACCATGGTCTGGAGACCCAATATAAAATATATTTTTCAAGTATATAGTTAAATCATTTATAGTTAAATCATTTATGACAGTAGCTGATAGGCCAAAAAGTAAAATGGTAAAAAAAAAAGTACTCATTTTCAGAAATTATTGTAGCATCCCAAAGGGTAAGAAAACTATTGCTATGATTAACAGCCCTTATCATTTAAAATGCATTGATGACACAAGTTTTTCAGAATATGCTTGGCAAGGAGAATTTCAGTGCACTTTCTGATTTTTAATTCAACTTTAAAATTTTTACAAGTTGAATAAACATTTAAAAAATGACCTTAAATAAGCTTGTCTGATAATAGAATATTGTCTGATGTCTTCAGGCAAATTTGATTAGCAGTTGCTTCCTGCTGATCTTGATAAATCATTAAATTCAAGGCAGATGTGCTTTTCAATAACCCTAAATTTAAATTCTTTCAGTCCTTTTTTCCTCCCAAAGTGCTTATGCTCTGCCTTCAAATGCATTCAATTTCATATCAATAAAAGTATTTAAATGCATAAGTTAGAGAATGTTCCTTTTAAATACACATTCTAAACTACTAAGAGGCTAAATTTGAATGTGAAATGCTACACCTTTGAAAAATAGCTATATCATTAATCTGTAATCAGCCATTGACATATTCATTTGTTCAAGAGACCAGCTGTTGGTAGAGTAATTTTCATAAAATTAAGAAATCAATGTTATAACCATATGCAGTGTTTGATTTGATGAAGAGGGGAATTAGTAATAAAACTAAAGTGTAGTACTTCATAAAGAGACGACATTCACATAACCTTAACCCTTTACACAAATAAATCTGAAATTAAAAATGTTTTATACTTAGAAATAGTGTTTTTCACCTTCTAACATATGTTCTGAAAGTTCTTTGTTTATGTTATGGAGAAAAGTGTTATCAGAAAAATGTAACCACAAAGAAAAATAATGAGCTAATAAATAATCATAACCTTAGTATGAATATTTGTTACCAGATTAAAATAAATCTAGCAGTAATGTATACATAGAATTCCATATGTAGATCATTTTGAGGTGAGAAGATAATATAACTACCATAATAAAAAATAAGTTTTGATACAAAATATTTAATCTAATGGTTTGAGTATATATTCTTAATTCTATTGCTACAATTTAATTCATGCAAACTGAAGGTAAATTGCTTAAATAAAAAAAAATTAGAAATAGAGATTATTTTGACAATCAAGTCAACACAGGGTGATAAATTACATATGATCTGTTGTTATAAAAACTAAACACAAATAATACACAAAATGACTTTTATTTTCTAGTTTTAATACTTTCCTTGAAGAAATCATTATCAGAAGACTTCTAAAAATATCAATCAATTGTATGCATATAATTTAACAAGAAATGAATACATGTGTACTAAAATATATCAAAAGGTTTGAAGTTAGGTTCATTAATTCAAATTAGGTTCATTAATCCAATTTGAATAAAGGAATTATTTTGCTAGCTCAAAAAAAAATCCCTACAAATGTTGAGTATTTGATTAAAAATCAATTCTTTATAGAAAGAAAAGTGTGTTCTAATACATTACATGTTGAATAACAAAGGAAACATCTTCAATTTAGGTTTCTAAATTGGTTTTTACAGTTCTCCACTAAAGTATTTAATTGAAATACTTTAACACTTTGCATGGATAAAGATGCACAAAATGTCGAAGTTTTAAAATGACCATGAGTCTGCCTTGTTGTAACTATGCAACCCCTGTCTCCAACAAATGCAGCTTTATTAGTGAGCTCACCAGCCGAGGAAGAAAATATCAGGACTCACATACTGTATACGTATGCAGGTGGCGCTAGTGGTAAAGGACCCACGTGCTGATGCAGGAGACTTGAGAGACATGGGTTTGGGTTGGGAGGAGGGCATGGCAACTCACTCCAGTTTTCTTGCCTGGAGAATCCCACTGACAGAGCAGCCTGGTGGGCTACAGTCCATGGGGTCACGAAGAGCTGGACACGACTGAAGCAACTTAGCATGCATACATGCACGTATTGTACCCTCTTGTTCACATTTTTTTTTAGTTTCTTCTGTAGTGAGAAATTTAAGGAAAACAATCACAGAGGAAAAAAAAATTTCAGATTCAGAACCCCATTGCAAATAGACTTTTTGAAATGCCCTAAAACCTAAAACCTTAGCTTCAACCTTGTAGTTTTGCAATTTCAATTCCCTTAATAACACAAGGTAAAATACAACAAGCAAACAAAAACACAGCAGCAAATTATTTTACATTATTTTCATGGAGACAAGGGGTCTCTTTCCTGCTCTTGACTTTGAATAAGGTTTGCAAGTTTCATCAAAAGAATACATTGTTTTGAATTGCAACTTTCCTTGACAATCCACTTATCCTGTGAAAAAAAGGATATTTACTGCCTTTCCTCACATAAGAACAGCAACTAATTTTTTTATACTCAATATCAGTTTCTCAAATCGACAGATAAGCAAATATTTGAGGTTTGCAGATGGGGCTTCTTATATGAAAGCTTTGTCTTCTTAAAAATTGGAAAACATGTATATTTCCAATATATATAATTGTTATAAAAATCCAAATAAATATTACATTTCAGCCAAAAGAATGTTTATTATAATACTGCATTCTATTAATAAATGTTGTTAAAAGACATAAAATGTTATTAAAATGAATTTTAAAAATATAATACTAAAAATGATGCTCCTTATAAAGATATTCATGAATTAAGTAAGATGCATTGTGTAGTTTTGGGTGGGCTTCCCAGGTAGCTCCGAAGTAAAGAATCTGCCTGTCAAGCAGAAGCCACAGGTGATGGGGGTTCTATCCCAGGATTGGGAAGATCCCCTGGAGAAGGAAACAGCAACCCATTCCCATGAGATCGCAAAGTTGGACACAACTGAGCCACTGAGCACACAAATCATTTCCTTTTACATTTTGTTTAAAGTGTGTGCATGCATGGCTGCTGTGCTCAATCGCTTCAGTCATCTCCAACTCTTTGTGACGCTATGGACTGTAAACTACGAGGCTCCTCTGTCCATGGGATTCTCCAGGCAAGAATACTGGAGTGGGTTGCCATTCCCTTCTCAGGGGATCTTCCCCTCCCAGGGATCGAACCTGCATCTCTTACGTTCTTTACCACTTGCGCCACCTGGGAAGCCTTTTATTCAAAGAAATTTTATTTAAATATAAGAATTTATATACCTCTGGCTTTGTTTTATTTTAATAGGTGTCAGAAGCTTGGCTGAGCTTGGAGGGTGGGGAACTACCAGTTATTGGGGTAGCCAGTGAAAGCAATAGAGCAGGAATGAAAGAGTTAAGACTTGAATCACTTACTACAATGAAATAAGAGAAAGGCTCAGGCCTGCATTGCATTTTACCCCATGAAATGGCATGTGGAGCCAGGTAGATAAGGACACTGCCCTGCTTTGGAGGAAGCCCTGAACAAAAGGCTCCAGCAGTTTTAGGCACCCCAAGCTAGGGGTTGGGGAGGTGAATGGGGCTGTGACATAACCTAGGGAGGGCCGGGCATGGGAATGTAGTTAAGTTTTTTTTTTTTAATTTATTTACTTTAATTGGAGGCTAATTACTTTACAATATTGTGGTAGTTTTTGCCATACATTGACATGAATCAGCCATGGGTATACATGTGTTACCCATCCTGAACCCCCTCTCCCACTTTCCTCCCCATCCCTTCTCTCAGGGTCATCCCAGTGCACCAGCCCTGAGCATCCTGTCTCATGCATCAAACCTGGACTGGCGATCTGTTTCACATATGATAATATACATGTTTCAATGCTATTCTCTCAAATCATCCCACCCTCACCTTCTCCCACAGAGTCCAAAAGACTATGGGAATGTAGTTAAGTATTAAGTCAGAGTGGGGATAAGTTTTCTTTTCAAGGTTTCCCTTCCTTCCCCAAATACAGGCCTGTGTCTGCCCAAGGCCTCAGCTGGAGAACAGAAATGAAGGTGAGGAAGCTAGGAATTTAAATACACTGAGTGGATCTGCCAGAATGCCTGCAGGACTTGCCTGGTAGATTGTGATTACTGTTGCTGTGGTTCAGTTGCTAAGTCATGTCCAATTCTTTGCAACCCCATGGACAGTAGATGTGGAGCCAAAAGGAAATATGCAATTGTACTGTTCTTTTAAAAAAATAATTTTTATTGGTGTATAGTTGATTTACAATGCTGTGTTCGTTTCTGCTGTTCAACAAAGTGAATCAGTTATACACATATCCATTCTTTTTGGGGTTCTTTCCTATATTGGTCATTACAGAGCACTTAGTTCCCTATGCTATACAGTAGGTTCTTAGTAGTTATCTATTTTACAGACAGTAGTATGTATATGTCAGTTTCAATCTCCCCATTTTTTCCTCTCCCCTCTTCTCCCATAAGTTTGGTTTTCTACATCTGTGACAATATGTCTACAGTTATATCACTCTTAATATTAAAAATCAAATAACATTTATTGAGCAAATTCTAAAACTTCACAAATACTGTTTCCTGTTGTTACTTAACTGAGTCCTCATTAAACCATGAAACCATGCAAGTTTGGTCATATCTCAGTCCTAATCTTGAGACTATTAAAGGGCAGCTCAGAATGGTCAAGACACTTGCCCTGGGTTACACCCTACTAAAGGGCTGAAGCCACTTTTACCTCATTTCTGTCCTATTCAGTAATGTTTTATTACTCCATATCTGCTCAGGGCACAAAACTCTCAAAATGATAGATAATCCATGACAATGTAAATAGCTACTGTGTACATATTTCTTTCACTTTTTCACAGTTTTTTTTTTTTTTTTTTCCTACTGTCAAGAGACCCCTTTTGAACTGACAGGAAATAGCAGGCATACAGTTCAGAGGGATGCACTTTGTCATGATAAGAAAATGATATATCTGAGATTTTATTGTTGATACCAGTTCAACCATTTTCTGCTATAATTTCAATATAGGATTTTGGTTAGATTTTAAATATTTATTTCTATTTTGTAGAAATCATTATCTCCTGTAGTTAAATACATTTTGGGACCGCATTTACTATCAGAGGGTAGAATCCTAAAAAAAGACAATGGTACCCTTTAGGAATTTAGATAACTGATGATATTATCTTTCATATTTTCTTTCTTGTAACTTTGTGTTGATGAAAGCAGGAGCTGGATGTAGCAAAAATGAGCAACATGCTGTCTATGCTCTGAAGTCGCTTAACATGCAGAGGGGCTTCCCTGGTGATTCAGCGGTAAAGAATCTGCCTTTCAAAGCAGGAGACATGGGTTCAAACCCTGGGTTGGGGCTATCTTCTGGACAAGGAAATGGCAATCCACTCCAGTATTCTTGCCAGGGAAATCCCATGGACAGAGGAACCTGAGGGGCTACAGTCCACGGGGTTGCAAAAGCACTGCCATGACTTAGCCACAAACAGCAACATGCGGAAGCATAAATAGACAAATATTTGAGAAATTATAGAAAGGAGTAACGGAGAAGGCAATGGCACCCCACTCCAGTACTCTTGCCTGGAGAACCCCATGGAGGGAGGAGCCTGATGGGCTGCAGTCCATGGGGTCGCGAAGAGTCGGACACGACTAAGCGACTTCACTTTCACTTTTCAGTTTCATGCATTGGAGAAGGAAATGGCAGTCCACTCCACTGTTCTTGCCTGGAGAATCCCAGGGACGGGGGAGCCTGGTGGGCTGCCGTCTATGGGGTCGCACAGAGTCGGACATGACTGCAGCGACTTAGCAGCAGCAGCAGCAGCAGAAACGAGTAAATAATAAAACATTATGGGATGCTATTAAAATGCTTAGGCCTGAAACCAACTCACATATGGGAAAACATGGAATCATTGACCAAATTATTAGCACTGGTAGATTTAAAAGTATTTATTTAGAATAATGATATTCTAAGAAAATGGAATACCATGTGTACAATACTGGAAAAAAACAGATCAAGAATAGTTGAATAGAATAGAGAAAATATGAATTTTAAATATTTTTAATTTTCAATGTTGCTTCTTTTAGAGCTTAATACATAAGCCTTTATTTTGTTGTTAATTTTTGGAATGATGAGTTTATCATTTTTACTTCATTTGGAAAAACTTGGGTGTTATTTTCTTAATTATTCTTAGTGTCTTTATTCTCATTCTGGTATGCCAGTTACATATATATCAGATTATTTACTCTTGTTCCAAAATCCACCTAATATTTGTCCCTGTGTATGTATGCATGCATATATGTGTGTTTTAGCTTTATTTCTTTCTTTCTATGATTTTATTTCATAGTTTTCATTGTTAGATCTTCAGTTTGACTAATTATTAATTCTTCAGTGAAATATCCATTCCACATGTCTCTTTATCTTTGGAAAACTTTTGCCTATTTATAGACTCTTCATTATATACATGTTCTCATGAAAATTTTGGAGCATATGAATGATAACTTTTAAAACTTTCATTTCTGTCCATTAATCTGATATTTCTTCTTGCTATGGGTCATATTTTTCTGTTACCTCACCTGTTTCATACATTCATTTGATGTCAAAAGTGATAAATTTTATGTTGCCAAATACTTGATATTGTTGTACTCTTTTAAGGAAAGTTGTAGTTTTTACTGATAGGCATCTAAGTTATTTAAACATGAATTTGCACAGCCGGAAGTTTATTTTTATTATTTTGGCCAAACCAGAGCAATCTTTACTTTGTGGCTCATTCAGCCCCATTACTCTGATGAGACTGTTCTGGGCTTTCTATTGAAAGGCCCCTATACTTAGCAAGGTCTCTGCACTTTGGCTGTTGGCATGTCCAACAGTTTCTAGCCCTTTTTGAGCTATGGTAATTCTTTCAACTTACAGCTCCTTGATAGTTGTTTTTTTAACCTGGAAATTAATTTTTGCCTGGCATTTTGGAAATTCCATCCATAGATGCATAGATTAGTATCTAGGCAAAGACTCAAGTGGATCCCTAGGTAGAGCTTTCCTAAAGCCCTTTTGCTAAACAGCTCCATTTTTTGTGGTCTTCATCATTATCTTGCTCTGTGTCCTCTCCCTTACTAGACGTCCAAATCAACAATTCCCTTCTCTGAACAATCATAAAATTATACTAACTCTTTGCAAAGGTTGGAAACTGTAGTTGCCTATATTTTTGCTCATCTTTCTAATTATTTACAGTGGGAGTGGCCGTAGCGATTCTGATACTACCCCTGACTACAAGTAACACTTTAAGTATCTTTTTATGAGAAGTAAGTAATTAAAAAATAAATTTATTTGTGAAGATGTCACAATTTTTTACACAGAAAGTAATGAGAGAGAGGTAGAAAAGAAGAGGAAGAGAGAGAGAGATCAAAAGGAACCTAGAGAATGTAATTAATTTTACTGTTTCTGTCTTATCATAAGTGATTAAAGCAAGTATTGTAGACATATAAGTAGACAATATGAGTGATCATTTCTGAATTCTAAATCAGGAGAAACCTGCAATGTCTACATTTTTAAATGACTCCTGAGAGGATTTCCCTTCAGTTTATTGATGTCCAGTGATGATAAAAAAAGAGTTTCCATGCTATTATTTCACCTGCTTGGACACCAGCATGTGTGGGTGTCCAGTCTTCATCACTGTCAGTATCCTTCATACATCTTTTTTTAGTTCTATCTTCCTCTTTCTGCAGTATAGGAACCATACCTAGAATTACTTAAAAAGTATAAAGTGAAAGTGTTAGTTAGTTGCTTGGTCGTATCTCATTCTTTGGGACCCCATGAACTGTAGCCCACCAGACTTCTCTGTCCATGGAATTCTCCAGGCAAGAATACTGGAGTGGCTAGCCACTCTCTTCTCTAGAGGATCTTCCTGACCCAGGGATTGAACCCTGGTCTCTTGCATTGCAGGCAGATACTTTACCATCTGGGTCACTAGGGAAAAAACACAATCACTGAGAAAAAATGAGTATGCTATGTCTCTGGCTAGTGCAGGAATTCATTATTACCTCAGTTATTCATGTGTTTTCTGTCATTTAATGAATAAAAAAGTTAATCTTAGTAAACACTGACAATACATAAAATATATTTTATAATATTTGTCTATGACTTCCCTGGTGGCTCAGTGGTAAAAAACCCACCTGCCATGCAGGAGTTGTGGGTTTGATCCCTGGGTCTAGAATATCCCCTGAAGAAGGAAATGGCAACTCACTCCAGTGTTCTTGCCTGGAAAACTCCATGGATAGAGGAAACTGTTGGGCTCCAGTCTGTGGGGTTGCAAATGAGCTATACAGGACTTAGTGACTAAACAACAGCTACAAAAACAACACCATTGTCTATACAGTCGATTCAAAATCTTTTTAAATCACCTAAAATCTGTTTCACTCCATTAATAGTATGCTATTATTTAATACCATTAGTAAGAAGAATATAAGAAAACAGTGTCTGGCTTTTCAGTAACATGATGCTGTTATTCATTTCTAAAGAAATGCATGCACCTTTTAAAGGAAGATCATTACAATATTCCACTTGTATAAACAAGAGAGGGGTAGTTATATAACTAATTCAATATTAGAAAAGACTAAACTTTTAATCACTTAGTGGGTATCCTAAATTACATAGATTGCAGTTTCAGAGTTCAAACTGGAAACCAAGCTAAATAATATTTTTAATGATTGAAAATACATTTAATCAAAGTATACTTCTATATTATTTTCTTTGTTTCACTTGAAAACTAAAAAAGTGAAAAACACGTTTTTTTTTTTTTTTTTCGCATGACGATAATCATAGCTATGTCTAACTCCATATACCTCCTGGTATTTACAGTTTAATATTCACTGGTACATATTTTATTACATTAGTTTCTTTAGATTTTGTCTCCAACAATTAAGTATTTAAAATTAGATATTTTGCAACAAGTTTAACGTTTCTGTTATTGACAAAATATTTTATTTCCTTTTTATTTTCTTCTTTCAATTGATATTCACTAACTACTATTTACTAGCATTTATTTTGTTTACTAAGTTGGCAAAAGTTATTAGAGGACTTTTAAGATCTCATTGATACTTCTGAACTGTGGTGTTGGAGAAGACTCTTGAGAGTCCCTTGGACTGCAAGGAGATCCAACCAGTCCATTCTAAAGGAGATCAGTCCTGCGTGTTCTTTGGAAAGAATAATGCTGAAGCTGAAACTCCAGTACTTTGGCCACCTCATGCGAAGAGCTGACTCATTGGAAAAGACTCTGATGCTGGGAGGGATTGGGGGCAGGAGGAGGAGGGGAGGACAGAGGATGAGATGGCTGGATGGCATCACCGACTCAATGGATGTGAGTTTGAGTGAACTCTGGGAGTTGGTGATGGACAGGGAAGGCTGGCGTGCTGCAATTCATGGGATCGCAAAGAGTCAGACATGACTGGGCGACTGAAATGAACTGAACTGAAGATCTCATTAATACATTGTCAAAAACAACAGAATCTACACAGAGTCAAAATATTGTGTGTATTACCCTGACATATGATTCTGTGTCAAAATTTAATTTTCTTTATTGTTTATTTAATATTTTGTAATGTAAAATATAATAATATCTGAATGCCAACTTGGAAGTATTAGTGGCTGCTGGCAACCTTGAAAATCAATTATTATTCATTTTTCTTCCCTATGACCTGAAGAAAACTGAACACTGCAGTAAAAAAATGAAACCTGATGCCTTTCAAACAAGTACAGACGATCCATTTTTCTTCTCTGTAACAATAAATTATCATTAAAAGAGCTGTTGTAGGCATCACATCATTCTTTACAGAATCTTAGAGCTTGAGTTCACCTTTGACATTATAAGGTAAACTATTTTTGATTCACACGAACAGTGTGTTTTCTTCAGAGGAAACTTCAATTTAAATTTTTAAAATTTTGTATAAGGTTTAGCAATTTTATAATGTGTCTACATAAATCAGAAAGAATTTAGTCACGAAAAAAAAAAGAAATTTTCAAGTAAACTGAATTATGGCAATCCCAGAAAGAAAAGTTTAAAGGTATAGTATCATAGAGCAAATATAGTTTCCCTACCACAGATGGTGATTGCAGCTGTGAAATTAAAAGATGCTTACTCCTTGGAAGAAAAGTTATGACCAACCTAGATAGCATATTCAAAAGCAGAGATACTACTTTGCCAACAAAGATTCGTCTAGTCAAGGCTATGGATTTTCCAGTGGTCATGTATGGATGTGAGAGTTGGACTGTGAAGAAAGCTGAGTGCCAAAGAATTGATGCTTTTGAACTGTGGTGCTGGAGAAGACTCTTGAGAGTCCCTTGGACTGCAAGGAGATCCAACCAGTCCATTCTAAAGGAGATCAGTCCTGGGTGTTCTTTGGAAGGAATGATGCTAAAGCTGAAACTCCAGTGCTTTGGCCACCTGATGCGAAGAGTTGACTCATTGGAAAAGACTCTGATGCTGGGAAAGATTGAGGGCAGGAGGAGAAGGGGACGACAGAGGATGAGATGGCTGGATGGCATCACCGACTCAATGGATGTGAGTTTGAGTTGGTGATGGACAGGGAGGCCTGGTGTGCTGCAATTCATCGGGTTGCAAAGAGTTGGACACGACTGAGCAACTGAACTGAACTGAACTGACTGATCATATAGCAAATGTAGTTTCCGTAATGCTTTAACTGATTGTAGGAAACTGTGCTGTATTATACACTCACGTCTTCCTTTTATCAAATCCTGCAAGCAAATTATGAAAAAAGATCCAGTTTTGATTGTTTGATACCACTATTTTTTTTTCCTTCCATATGTGTCCTTTTTGCTTTTAAGAAAAATCAACTGTGAGACACATGTGTTAATCAATAAGCATTTTTATATTATTGTACTTGGGGACATATTTCCCATTTTTAATTTTTTTATTATCTGAATTTAAGATTTTATGTATTTTAATTAATATTCAATTCTATTTAGGTAATGGATTTACAGCATTTCTTTAAACACTTTTAGACCTTCTTGACCTAAAGGCGCCACAACAAGGAATTTTAACTCAGAGTGAGTGGATCGGCAAAAACTAATAAAAGTAAAATTTTCTAATGTCAAATAAAGTATATGTTACCTATTTAAAACTCAAACAAGACTTTACTGGTTGGTTGAGTAAGATATAACTTGTTGCCTTTCAAAAAGTAGGGGGAATATCTCACATGCTTTGATATTAAGGTCAAGAACTTATTCAGATTCTTGTCTTGATTCATTGCCAATTTTAAGGATTCAAAAATCATATGCTCCAGCAATTTTACTTCAGAGTATTTTTCTTAAGGAAATTAAACCACTGATTCAAAAACATGTCTGCAGTATGTTCATTGCAGCATTATTTATAATAGCCAAGATATGGAAAGAACACATGTTCATTGATAGATGCATGAATAAAGTATAGAATGTCCATTAAATGGAATATTATTCAGCTCTAAAAAAAATTCTTCCACTTGTGACAACATGGATGTAACTTGAGGTGTTACACTTGCTAAGATATAAAAGATCTTATAAAGATCTTACATAGATCATAGTTTAAGACATAAGCTAAACAGAAAAAGATGAACATTAAACTTATTGTGATATAAAAATGTAATTATGTGTGGTGATGGATGTTAACTCATCATTTTGCAACACATACATGCATCAAATCAGTTTGTTGTATACCTAAGTGAAGTTGCTCAATTGTGCATGAAACTTCGCGACCCCATGGACGGTAGCCTACCAGGCTCCTCCGTCCATGGCATTTTCCAGGCAAGGGAACTGGAGTGGGTTGCCATTTCCTTCTCCAGGGGATTTTCCCAACCCGGAGATTGAATCCAGGTCTCCCACATTACAGGCAGATGCTTTACCCTCCGAGCCACCAGAGAAGCCCAATATACCTAAAACCAAAGTTATTTGTAAACTATATCTCAATAAAAAAGAAAGGGATTTGAAATTCTCGTTAAAGATGGAGAGGTAGGAAGATTCTGAATTCACCTTCTTCAGACACACTGAATCTAGAGCTATATATATGGAATAATTTCCTCGGAAAGGAATCTAAAAAGTGGTGGAGTGGCATTTCCACAAGAGGCAAACAAAAGGGACTCCACATTGAACCAGGTAAGAAAGGTTGAGCCAAATTCAGCATAAACACCACTTGCAGTATCAGGACCCCGTCAGGAGGGAACTCAAACCCTGAGTTTCTCCCTCAGGAGTAAAGGGTTCATACCCCAGTTTGTGTGTGTGTTAGTCGCTCAGTCATGTCTGACTCTTGACGACCCCATGGACTGTAGTCTGCCAGGCTCCTCTGTCCATGGAATTCTCCAAGCAAAAATACTGGAGTGGGTTGCCATTTCCTTCTCCAGGGGATCTTCCTGACCCAGCAATCAAACCCAGGTCTCCTGCATTGCAGGCGGATTCTTTACCACTGAGCCACTACTGGAGGATACGCCACCTTACTTAGAGTTTAAAAGGAATTTTCTCCTTCCCATAAAGATGGAATAAAAAGGGCCAGATTTGCTTTCATATCATAAACAACAACAAAGAAAGACAAATATGAAAAAACCATTTTCAAGACACTGGACATCAGGCAGCACAGGACAATGATCCTTGAGGGATAGGAAAAAAATAAGATAAACCCTGAGATGTCTCCATTTTACAGTATTGAGAGAGATTCTGGTTGTACCTTGGTAGGAGGAACACAGGGACACCATGTGTTAAAGAGCTTGAGCCGAGAGAGCAAGTTGACCGGTACTGTTGGGGCTTTCGGGACAGGCTACCAGCCTGGAGAGAGCTGTGCAGAGGCAGAGTTCCAGAGGACCTTCCCTGAGACTGACACACAGAGCACATTCACTAGAGAATGACTGGTTTTGAGGATCACATAAGCCCAGACATAGAAACCACCTGGAATGATTATAGGGAATGGTGTATGGCACGTGCACAGCTGAGAATATTGTCAGTTTCTGCCAGCAGCCTGGAATATCTAATAATTCACAGAGCTCTTGGTACAGTACTCAGCAGGGCCCTGCTTGGGTGTGAGAAATAATGAAATCCAGACTAACTGCTTCTCTGGAGAAGAATTAGAAGAACTAAAAGCCATGCCAGAGATTGAGAAAAAAATTTTGAAATCATATACCTGGTAAAGTACTTGTGTCCAGAATCTATAAACAACCCTCAAAACTCAAGTGAGATAAAACAATTCATCAAGAATGGGCAAAGTATGTGAGCAGACACTTCACCCCAAGGAAGATATATGGATAGCCAATAAATATATGAAAAAATATTCAACACTATTTTTTACTGGAGTAACAAAATTTGAAACTGTCAAAAAATGCAAATGTTGACTTCCCTGATGGTCCCATGGCTAAAACTGTGTTTTCAATGCAAGGGATCCAGGTTTGGTCCCTGGTCAGGGAACTAGATCCCTCCTGCTGTGATTGGCACAGCCCCCCTACCCCTCCAAAAAAAAAAAAAAATCTAAATAAAATAATCTTAAAGGAGAATTTAAAAATATGTAAAAAAAAAAAAAAACCCACAACTTTTAACCTATCACAATGGCTAAAATGGAAAGATTGGCTGTAACAAATTCTGAAGACGGTCATCAAATTCATAATCTTATTTGATCCCAAGTCTATTAAGAGATTTCCATTCACACATGAAGTTATTTTCTACTTGAAGACATCAACACTTAAAAATATTATCCTAATGTGACGTTCACTTAGGAATCTATACTTTTTTATAAATCCAATTTTATGAACACTCTTTATTTCTAAAGTATAACCAGCATGACTGACTATTAACTTTGCTTTGGAGAACTGCTGGAATTTTTAAAATTTATTTTATACATTTGTTAATAATTTAATAATAATTTAAAGTGTGTACATAAAAGATTCATAGCCTAATGCCAGGTAAACCTCAAAGACCATCTTTCCTAAAGTTTTCATAAAATAGTTTTGAAATTATTGGGGTAATAAAATGTTGGTTGAAGTTAGGATATTTGGGCATAAAATTTTATGGTCAAGCAAAAATGTTTATTTTATTAATATAGCTACATAATCCTCCTACTGTATTGATCACTTTGGCCTCAGTAGAGTCCTGTGAATGCTGTTTTTAGTTCCTTATGTCTTATCACAAAGGTTTATTTTGACTTCCCAGATGTGTTTGAGTTTTGTTCCTTCATTTCAGCTCAGTATTCAAGCCTGTAAGTAATACTCTAAGTTAAGAGATCCAGTCCCAAAACAGAAACTATAATTTTGCCCTAGTTATTCAGACAACCACTCATGGCATTACACTTTTTAATTGCACCATCATGCAGCAGTAGTTTGTTTGCTAGGTTAACAGTGAAACTATTTTTAACTTGGTTTAATGACTGGAAAAAAGACTTGTTACGTTTATAATTTATTACCAAATTTACAACATAATAGTCTCCCTAAAATACAATGTGTAATTTTCAAAGTGAAATATATATACTTTTTGATATGGGGCTAGTCCCTTTACTTTCACTTGTGACTTTGTTAAATTAAAAGAAAACATCATCAAATTTTAACTAAACTGCTGCTGCTGCTGCTGCCGCTTCAGTCGTGTCTGACTCTGTGCAACCCCATAGATGGCAGCCAACCAGGCTTCCCCTCCCTGGGATTCTACAGGCAAGAACACTGGAGTGGGTTGCCATTTCCTTCTCCAATGCATGAAAGGGAAAAGTGAAAGTGAAGTCGCTCAGTCGTGTCCAACTCTAGCGACCTCATGAACTGCAGCCTACCAGGCTCCTCCGTCCATGGGATTTTCTAGGCAAAAGTACTGGAGTGGGGTGCCAACTATGTACCTCCAAAATGACTTTTTGTCTTTTCAGACTCTAGGCAGATATTGTAATGATATACAAATCATAAGATTAAAGGATAATATCAATTAATGAAGTGCCAAGTTTCTCATTTATATACTATTAATAAAAAGACACCTTCAATTTGCTTGATATTTTATACGTCAGTTATCTATCAATAAAGTGGGGAAAAAGACAAAACATTAAATATTATATGACACTTTAGGATTACTCTCTTACTATCTACGTACAAAATTGATATCAAAGAAAAACTAATTAAATGAAGCTCACACTTTAGTAGCTAGTCTATATTATCCATTAATATATGTATTACATCACAGAGGAAGAAGGTATGAATTAACAGATTTTCAAGATCCCAGCTAATGGCAGGAGAATAATACTTTCTCATAAGAGGTCTTATTAAAATGTGTGTTTCTCCATAGCTAACATAGTCTATAATATCCTGACTCCAAAAAGATTTGAATGACGGAGTAACTATGTTGGAATGCATCTGATTTATAATTCCACTTGTGTAATTATATACACAATGATATAATTATATAAATACACAATTATATAAGTACATATTATCATATAAGGATTTCCCACTTGGCTCAGTGGTAAAGAATCTGCCTGGCAATGCAGGAGATGCGAGAGACTCTGGTTTGATCCCCAGGTTGGCAAGATCCCCTAGAGAAGGAAATGGAAACCCACTCCAGTATTTTTACCTGGAAAATGCCATAGACAGAGGAGTCTGGTGGGCTTCAGTCCATGGGGTCACAAAGCTTCGGATATGACTGAACACACACACACATTATCATATAACATATATAATTTTTTCTCCATCCCATAGGTTACCTTGTTGTTGTTCTGTAGAATCATAAATTGATTATCCAGGTGTCATAACTAAACCATACAGCCAAAACACATGTCAAAGAGTTTTTCTCTGTGATTTTCTCTAATAATTTTACAATGTCAAGCCTTAAATTTAACTCTTTATCCATTTTGAGCTATTTTTTAAAGTGGTGTAAGTAAGGGTCTAGTTTTATTTTTTTGCATGTGAATATCCAGGTTTCCCAAAACAATTTATTGAAAAGACTGTCTTTTCTCTAGTGTGTATTCTTGGCTCCCTTGTCAAATATTTGTTGACAATATATGCATGGGTTAATTTCTGGGATCTCAAGTCCTTTCCATTTTTCTTGTGTCTCCTTTTATGCCAGTACCATACTGCTTTGATGGCTATAGCTTTTACTATAGCTTGAAATCAGAAAGTGTCCTTCCTCCATACATTGCATTATTTTAATTTACATGTTTTAGTTATCAGAAAGCCTGAATTTTTTTTCAGAGGCTTATAGGCCATGATTTTTCTTTGGGCATAATGGGTGCTTGGTTTCTTTAGTTAAGGCTTAAATTGTGCATAACAATGGCAAACTAAAATAGCTATTGATTTTATGTGCAAATGATAAATAACGAGGTAACTTTAAGGATCTCATAGCTTTCTTGAATTAAAATATATATAAAGTTTTAAATAAAAATCAATAATATAGATGAGATTGTATGATAAACGTAATGATTTGATTTGATTACCTGATAAATATAATGCTTTCTGGGATTTTTGATATGCTGACATTCCAAACCATACTTTCCATCTTAGCTTATTTTACTTAAAGCATAGCTCATTGAAGAAAATGTCTTTGTCTACTGAAAACCAGATTAAAATTATCTGTGCAATAGGATATTATTCAGCAATTAAATGGATAAAAATTATGCTACATGGAAAAACCATATGCAAAATTGTGTATTATATAATTACATTGTTATGAATTTTATGAAAAAAGAAATTTTTAGAGAGAGAGAGAACACATCCCATGGTTGCCCTAGGACGAGGCTGCTTGTGAAGCTGGATTGAGAACAAATACAATGGGAAGCCTTGTCATCGAAATACTTCAAGTCTGGATTGTTTTAATGTCTACACAACTCTGTGAGTTGACTAGAATCATTGAATTGCACACTTAGTATGGGTGCATTTTTCTATATATAGGTTATATCTTTATAAAACTGTTCAAATATGTCAATTGTGTCATCTCAAAAATTCATCAGGAAGATCCACTCTGAAATCATGTGCAATAAAATTGTGATAAATCACGTTGATCCAAACATAGCATGGAAAAGAGTATTAGAACTAGGAATATGCAAAATTGCATGAGAAAAGTTTGGCAACATAAACACCTGTAGTTGTCAATAAATAAAAGTTGAAAAATGTATTTATGTCACTAAATAAAATTAGAAAATATAGTTTTCTTATTTATTAAGAAAATAGTTTCTCACAGTTTGCAGTTTGGAAATTGAAAAAAGCAAAAAACACCTAAGAGAAATATTTGCTAAAAGACTGCTATGTGTTTTGAAAATGAAAGATTTTTTTAAATGCCTGAACTATGAGTACTAAGTTCAATCTTTATTCTAGAAAACACGGCTGTTAAACCATTTTCCTGAATGATACTCAATTATGCACAGATAAGTTACTGATATTACTAAATGGGCCATTCAAAAGTCAGTATAAATTAAATTCTAATTTTGTGATATAACAATTACAATCAAAGCTGCCCTCAAGGCTAAATTATATTTTCTACACTAAAATGTAAACTTTTAATATTTGATAAAAAGTTAAATAATAATATAATAACATGATTTGCATTTTAGGTAAAACATCATTCAGAGTGTGATTTTACTATAAATGAGCATAAAGAACAATTAGACAGATTATAGATTTTATAAATAATCCCACTCCTATATAGTACATGGAATTGAAACAAAAATGCAAAAGTAAATCTTTGGATAAGAAGAGTCTTTGTAATAAATTTTTATCTATATGCAAACAAGTAAATCTCTATGTCTTCTCTTATACTGTACACAAAATGTATCTTGACATTGACATGAGATCTAATTATAAAGCTAAATATATGCAAATTGCAAAATAACTTGTCGAAGAAAACCTTGAGAAGTGAAGTTAAGGGACACTTTCCTAGAGGAAAGAAAATGTGTTGATCCCAAAATAAAATAAAATCAATTGTATTTCCTAAAAGTTAAAAACTTTAGTGTTTTCAAAAGCTCTATTAAGGAAATAAAAAGGCATTTACCAATCTGGCAGAAAATATTTGAACAAAGATTCTGATAAAAATCTTGTATATAAAATACACAAAGCAATATTACAACATAACAATTAAAAGCCCAGTTCTTCTAATTTTTATTTATATATTTATTTTTTTAATATTTATTTTTGGCTGCACTGAGTCTTTGTTGCTCATCTTTCTTTGTCGTTTCTGGGCTTTGCGGTGAGTGAGGGCTTCTCTCATTGCAGACCACATGTTCTAGGTGCTCAGGCTACAGTGTTGAGGCTCGTGGGCTTCAGTAGTGGTGGCACATGGGCTCAGTAGCTGCAGCTCTGCGTCTCTAGAGTGCAGGTTCAGTAGTTGTGGTTATCCACAGCATATGTGATATCTTCCCGGACCAGGGATCAAACCCATGTCCCCTTCATTGGCAGGCAGATTCTTAACCACAGTACCATCAGGGGAGAGCCCCCAGTTCTTTCTAAATGAGTAACATATTTAAACAGTCATTTATAAAAGAAATAAGGATAGAAAATTAATTACATGAAAAGATGCTATAATGGTATTAATCATTATAGAAATGCAAATTAAAACAATAATTAAATACTGTAACTCACCCATCAGAATCGCTAAAATTAGAGACTGATAGCGGCAGTTGCTGCTAGGGCTGGTGAGTTCATCTATCCTGGTGGGCACCCAAAATGGCTCAGCTTCTTTGGGAAGCAGTGTGTCAACTTCCGTAAAATTAAAAATAGAGTTACCATACATCTCAGAAATTCCACTTCTACCTACTTACACAAGAGAAATAAAAGCATATGTCTAAACAATTTTTTTTTATTCAAATGCTTATAGCAGTTTTGTTCAAAGCAGTCCAAATTGAAAACAATCCAAATATCCATCAGAGAACACAGAGTATTCATACAATGAAATAGTTATAAAAATACAAAAAAAAACCCCACAAAATATTGATATCAGGACATAACAGAGGTGAATCTCTAAAGAATTACATAAAGTGGGAAAGCCAGATGGAGCAAATGATTCTATGTATGTGACTTCATAAAAATGCAAACAGAGGGCGTGGGAGAAGAGGAGAGAATTGAAGGCCAAAGACAAATTTCAGGGATAATAAAGATACACATAATTTTGAATTTTGCTGTGGTTATAACACCATATACATTTGTCAAACTCATCAAACTGTACATTTTATTATTTTTTACAGTGTTACAATGTAAATTTAATGAGATATACACTCATATAAAATTGTGATTTTTTAAAGGATCTTTATGTTGAGAGGCTGCTTGAATACTCTTTGATTTTAAGTATCTGTTTCTTGTCTTTGCCTATCATGGAAAACCTCAGGTAATAAGATCATCCTTTGACATTAGAAACAATCTCTTGATCATAACCTTGTTGTGAAAATAAATTATTATATGATAAATGGACTTTTATAGTCTAGCCTGAATATATAAAGATTACCATAGGTAAATGGCAACTCACTCCAATATTCTGGCCTAGAAAATTCCATGGACAGAGGAGCCTGGAGAGCTAAGGTCCGGGTGTTGCAAAGAGTCGGACAGGACTGAGCATACATACACCAATTAAATGTAACTGCTATATATGCAGACTCGTGGAATTATGAACATACAGTATCAGTTGGCAGTCCCATTTTAGGAATTGAAAAAAAAGACAATTCAAATAACTGCAATAAAAGTTGTTATTGCTACGTATTTTCTTTATAATATCCTTCTTCTATGTAATCAGCTCATGTGCTTGCATGTGTCTTACACTGCTCCCAATAGAATGGTTGCAACATTTTTCATACATATGTTTAAAGTTTGTATTTTAAATCCAGACTTTCTTCTTAAAAGGTTTTAGTAACTTTAACAACTTCTATTAAAAAGCTGTTCATCCTGGGAACAGAAAAAAATGCAAGTTTACTTGCACAGTGCTTCATATTTCCTCATAGGGAGACTTTGTGGTCTGCGGCATGGTGCAGTATTTTATTTGAGATAGTCTAAACTGGAAATTCAGTCATGTGTATTAACCACCAGAACTTTTAATGTTAAAAAAAAAAAAAACAACTCCCATTGCTACCTGAGATTTTTAACCAGTATATATCCATTTCATGACATCACTGTATATGCATTTTAGCACATGAAAAACTTGAAAATTCTTTTAAAATTTGAAATCCAAATTGTTTTTCTAACTGCAATAGGTGGTCATATCTGTATGACTAATAGATTATACAAATTTATTTTCTTGGACTACTTAACCTTCATATTCTTCAAGGTAAGACAGTCCAAGAGATTATTTTTCTGTATTTCTAGAAGGTTACAACTCAAAAAAACTTCTTAAAAGCTCAGAGAATATATTAGTAAACAATTCCTTAAGGCAAACCAACTAGGTATATATAAAATAAATTTAATGTTTCCACTCAAATAACTCTCCTTATAATATCTGATAAGGACTTCCCTGGTGGCTCAGACAGTAAAGTGTCTGTCTACAATGCGGGAGACCTGGGTTCCATCCCTGGGTCGGGAAGATCCACTGGAGAAGGAAATGGCAATCCACTCCAGTACTATTGCCTGGAAAATCCCATGGACAGAGGAGCCTGGAAGGCTACAGTTCATGGGGTCACAAAGAGTCGGACATGACTTAGTGACTTCACTTTCCTTTTCCTTTACTTTTCCTATAATATCTGATATATTATTAAGTGTTGAGTTGGACACAACTGAGTGACTTCACTTTCACTCTTCACTTTCATGCATTGGAGAAGGAAATGGCAACCCACTCCCGTGTTCTTGCCTGGAGAATCCCAGGGATGGGGGAGCCTGGTGGGCTGCTGTCTATGGGGTCACACACAGTCGGACATGACTGAAGTGACTTAGTAGCAGCAGCAGCAGAGGTACATCAATCATCACTTGTCAGATATTCCCATTTATTTCTTGCCCTTCTCTTGAAAACTGTTTCCCAGCACCCCCTGCTTAAGTTTTCCATGTAAATTTGGCCAACAGGAATTCCTACTGATAGCCAGAGAAGCAAAAAAAAGGGACAGCCAGGAATTTTTGTCTTTTATATTATATCAGTTCAGTTCAGTTCAGTTTAGTCGCTCAGTCATGTCCGACACTTTGCGACCCCATGAATCACGCCAGGCCTCCCTGTCCATCACCAACTCCCGGAGTTCACCCAGACTCACGTCCATCGAGTCAGTGATGCCATCCAGCCATCTCATCCTCTGTCGTCCCCTTCTCCTCCTGCCCCCAATCCCTCCCAGCATCAGAGTCTTTTCCAATGAGTCAACTCTTCTCATGAGGTGGCCAAAGTACTGGAGTTTCAGCTTTAGCATCATTCCTTCCAATGAAATCCCACGGCTGGTCTCCTTCAGAATGGACTGGTTTGATCTCCTTGAAGTCCAAGGGACTCTCAAGAGTCTTCTCCAACACCACAGTTCAAAAGCATCAATTCTTCGGCGCTTAGCTTTCTTCACAGTCCAACTCTCACATCCATACATGACCACTGGAAACATCATAGCCTTGACTAGACGGACCTTTGTTGGCAAAGTAATGTCTTTGCTTTTCAATATGCTATCTAGATTGGTCATAACTTTCCTTCCAAGGAGTAAGCGTCTTTTAATTTCATGGCTGCAGTCACCATCTGCAGTGATTTTGGAGCCCAAAAAAATAAAGTCTGACACTTATCTCTGGCCTGTTCTAGTGATGGCTGCCTTTCCTCCAGGATGTCTAGTCTTTGTCAGACCATCCCTCCTCCCATAAACCCAGATCTCCATGATCTTTGAAAAAATGTATTCTATAAGATCACTTACTTGTAGGTTCTGTTCATATTACAATTCCAAAATGTAGTCAGTGGCTGTGGCTCAGGCTAATGTTTGTGGTACACTCTGTTTGACTCTGTGTCTCTTTCTTAGTATGAATGATAAGTTTCTTACATTATATTATTATACTTGTCTTAAAGTACCCAGAAAACTTCCAGGAAATATTTCAGAAAACAGATCCTCATCACAACTTGTTGGGTTTATGTGGTTAACCAAGCTAGAGAGTTTTCTCTATTAGAGTTGCTTTCAGTGAAAACAAACAAACAAACAAAAAGAATCAGGTTAATGTAGTGACAGTGTAATTACATGATTTATCACCTACTGTGATCCTTTATGGCTTCCCAGGTGATGCTAGTCATAAAGAATCCACTTGCCAATGCAGGAGACGTGGGTTCCATCCCTGGGTCAGGAAGATCCCTCTGGAGGAGAAATTGGCAACTTGCTCCCGTATTCTTGCCTGGGAAATCCCATGGACAGAGGAGCCTCATGACTGAGGACACTGAACACGTGATTGTTTAGTGTGTGCCATTTTGGCTAATCTGGAATCCCATTTTTCAGTATGAATCTGAGTGGAGTTAGGAAAAGAGAAACATGGTATTAAGAAGATGAAAGTGAAGTAGGCACCATGGAAGGACATAGTGAAATAAAACCCAGAGGGGATACAAGGCTCCATATACATTTCATAATTTACCAGTTCATATCTATGCCTGCTTCTGAATTCTAGACCTGCTGACTGATAGTAACTCAGGGATACCACCAGAAAAGGAGGCAAAAAGGCTAACAGACTAGCTCAATGTCTTCCATTTACAATCCCACTCTGGTAGCTGAGTAAGTCTTGCTACAAATTTGCCTCCAGGCTCCAGCTTGTTCATCTACACCATTGCTTTAAAGTCTGGATAGTAATTTTTTCTAATTATCCCCACTACCAACTTCTCATTTCAGATTTTATTGTATTCATTCCCATTTTTCCCATAATGATATAAAATCTAATTGTATAAGGCCTAATTCCTCTAATGTATGCCCTTACAATATCATAGTCTTTCTATTTCTCCTAGAATTAGCTGTGGTTAGTTGTATGAGCTGACTGAAGGAAAGATTAGGAATGTCAAGCAAACACTGAATTTAATTCAAAGAGTAATAACAAAGACTTCCAGAGCTAGGGCAAGAGACATCATATCTGCTTTTGATGTCTCCAGAGAACTTGAAGAAAAAGTAATACTAGAGAAACAATCATTACAAATGAAAAAAAAAAAGCCTCAGATTTTAAAATGCAAATCTCAAGGCAGACTTAAAAATTAGAGTCAAATCAATATTAAGTAATTACATGGGAACTAGAAGGTACATTTGATTTGAGTTGCAAGTATTGTACCTCTTGTAATTCTTTGAAATTCCTTTGTCAGAGGAGATAATTCCCTCTTTACTTATGTGAAAGAATATTAAACTTGCTCATACATACTGTAGTGATTACACCTGAGACTTGCCAAGCAAGAGGTACTAATTTCCTCAAGTCCCCTTTCATCTCTTTGTCCCTATACCAATAATCAGAAAGGTATCCTTGTGAAGAATATTGAGGCTTATTTTAAGATGAGACAATTTATACATCAGATAATTGCATTATCAAGCTGCCTTTCAGTCTGAGAAACCTGTATAATATATATGGAGTGGGGTTTAAGTTTGTTAGCCCAAGAACAATTTACAACACCAGAACATGTACAATTTATAATATTGCATGTTCCCAACATCCCAAATTGAATATGCTTGATTTACGTGGTTAATTGACTGAATTTAGTTTATGAAGCTTGGTTCTTGGTCAATGTCATGGGAAGTCATTATGACAGAACTAATGTAGAGGAAATAATGAAATAATGTAAAGGAAAGTATAGGAAAAAGATGTGATATGGAGAGTGGAGATCAAGGATGGCGGTTAGAGATGCCACCATTGAAATGAGCCCTGGATACCACTGGGAGAGATGAGATTTAGATTGAAAGAAACAATATGGTAAAGGTAGGATGGATAACTACTGACCATTACTGTAATAGGCAGAAGAGACAGAATGAGTCTCAGTGTACTTTGAGTGATAGGAGCTGTGGTGGTGGGAAACTGAATATAAAGACCCTTAAGAGTAAAGTGCCCTTTAATAAAATTTGTATCTAGAGTTTCCTAGTCCCATCACTTCATGGCAAATAGATGGGGAAACAATGGAAACAGTGAGAGACTTCATTTTTTGGGGATCCAAAATCACTGCGGATGGTGACTTTGAAATTAAAAGATGCTTACTCCTTGGAAGAAAAGCTATGACCAACCTAGACAGCATATTAAAAAGCAGAGGCATTACTTTGCCAACAAAGCTCTGTCTAGTCAAAGCTATGGTTTTTCTAGTAGTCAAGTATGGATGTGAAAGTTGGACTATAAAGAAAGCTGAGCACTGAAGAATTGATGCTGTTGAACTGTAGTGTTGAATAAGACTCTTGAGATACCCTTGGACTGCAAGGAGATCAAACCAGTCAATCCTAAAGGAAATCAGTCCTGAATATTTATTGGAAGGACTGATTCTGAAGCTGACACTCCAGTACTTTGGCCACCTGATATGAAGAACTGACTCATTAGAAAAGACCCTGATGCTGGGAAAGATTGAAGGCGGGAGGATAAGGGGGAAATAGAGGATGAGATGGTTGGATGGCATCACGGACTCAATGGACATGAGTCTGAGTAAGCTCCAGGAGTTGGTGATGGACAGGCAGGCCTAGTGTGCTCCAGTCCATGGGGTCGCAAAGAGTTGGACACAACTGAGCGACTGAACTGAAGTGAACTGAGCGTTTCCTAAGCAAAATATTTTATAGCAATTTTAGGTAGTTAGAATAGGAAAAAGAAGTCCAGAATGGTGTTGGCTAAAAGACAAAATAGGGAAAATCCCATGAAAATAGAACAAAGGAATGGCCAAGAACTCGGAATGAGAACCTCAGGTGAAACAAATAGCCCTCCTGGCTAGCCCAGTTTACATAAGGGCAGGCTCAGGGGGGAGGAGAAAAAACATAAAATGAGTAGCCAAAATTAAGCCTCTCATCTCTTTTCACATCTTTTGGGTCAGCCCACCCTCATACCTCAAGGATGTATTTTCCTTTGCTTGTCAAATAGAACTGAGCTGTAACACTGATCTATCTGTTGCTTCGAATTTTTGCTGTGCCAAGACAGAACCAAGGAAATTACAAACTCCCCCAACAGTAACATTCAAATGTTTGTGTTATCCTATATGCAGTGACTTTGCTGAAACAAATTAATAGGCATCATGGGATACAATATTAAAAAAAGACAATAAAGGAGCTCCTTCCTCTGTAAGAAAGATCAGAAGGACTTTGCTTTCATTAGACAGGGACAGCAATACCTTTATTGTCTTACCCCAGACTATATTTACCATCCTATTTAATACAATATAATCCAGTGGAAAGGTGATTGCCTGTCACTAAAAATATGTTTTAATGATATGTGCTATATGCATGCCAGTGATTGAATATAAGAAGCAGAAATAGTAAATGATGTTTCTCTCATGGTAACTGGACTTGTTCTGTTTTTTTGAAGCTAAGAGTACTTATTGTAACAGCAATCCTGTCAATAGTTTTACAGAGAAGCTACTTCCAAAGTACATAATTAAAAAGACATAAAATGCTATCACAAAAGTCACATTTTTGTTCAATTTTCTTCTATAACAATCACAGATATACACACATGTCCCTCCAACAATTTCTACTTAAATTGCATCTGCTCCCTGAGATCTCTTTTTACATTGCAGTTATGAATGATCCCTGAAACATTTTTAAATAAACAATAATAGCATTTCACTAAAAACATAAAAGGCCATGAATTGGGGGTTAAAGTAAAATAAGTGGTGCTGATATCTGACCAGATGAAATATCCTCATAAAATGAGATTTGGAAAAGATATCTCTTATGTAGTGCATTATTATCCACCCACTAACAGGCAGATAGAACAAGGTGGCAGAAGCATAGAAGAGGGGTTTTCTGGGATAACAGAGAAGCCAAAGTTGAGTATCTTTGGGGAGCTTTCTTGGAACCACATATACTAGAGCTAGTCCAAGGATTATCAAGCAACAACCAAAAAGTTGTAATAGTAGAAATATATAACTGTTCTACTATTATTTTCCTCTGAAATTAAGATTTAGAGTGAATGTTACAACATAAAATAAACATAATAGTTATTAAAAGCTTTTAATAATAGTTATTAAAAACAAAAAAATATATACAACTTTTTACTGACTCTAGTATTACATTCGGAGAAGGCAATGGCACCCCACTTTAGTACTCTTGCCTGGAAAATCCCATGGACAGAGGAACCTGGTGGGCTACAGTCCATGAGGTCGCTAATAGTCGGACACGACTGAGTGACTTCACTTTCACTTTTCACTTTCATGCTTTGGAAAAGGAAATGGCAACCCACTCCAGTGTTCTTGCCTGGAGAATCCCAGGGATGGGGGAGCTTTGTGGGCTGCCGTCTACGGGGTCACACAGAGTTGGACATGACTGAAGCGACTTAGCAGCAGCAACAGCAGTAGTATTACATTATATACAACCTTAGCTACTGTATTGGATTGAATGCTAGATCCCCCAAAGATATGCATATCTGGAACTTGTAAGTGTGAAATTACATAGAAATTTTACAGGTGTAATTCAAGAATTTGAGATGAGATGGTCCTGGATTGGGGTTGGGCTGTGGTTTCCTTTCAAAGATTAATTTCGTCAGCATTCATAAATGTTTGGCTTCTGTTCTCCTTCATACTAATTGCTATCTTAAATATGTATTACCTCCTCTTCTATAGGGACATTTCTACTACTTCTTTATTTATTTATTTTAGTAATTTCATAATGTTACAGGTCCTTTCAACTCAGCTATAAAGTCATGTAGGGATACCAGTGTAACTAAATCTGTAATAAACTCTATTTGACACTCCTTCATTTCTTCAATCAGTAAGAGTTTCAAGGTCAATGCATACAACACAGAACTTCATGAACAGCAGAGTTCTTCAGTTAATTAAGGACCATGAAAATTTCCTATATTTATCTCTTGTACAAACCTTCCAAGTGATAAGCAACATGATTGTGGAACTTAATTGTGAGCTGTGAATTTAATGATGTGAAATAAAATATAGGTAAAAACAAAGCCAAGGGGCAGAATGATATTTCTAGTTCAGATACTATGTAATAATGATCTAAGTAAGTAGAGAGGTAGTACTATATCAATTTTAGTGAATGTAATTGTTTTTGACCTGTTTCTGGGAGTGGAGATAGATAGGAAACCATAATCCTTTAATAACATGTTTATCTTAGCCAGTCTTGAGCTTTATAGTTGAAAAATATGAAACTCCTGGCTCACTACCATTCTATTAGCAATGTGATCTTTATCCTTCTTTTTATACTGCTTATGTATTTGTCTAAGAGAGCTTACAGTGACCTTATGAGAATGTGAAGTATATTTTAAGATGCTTGAGAGTGTAAGTAAATTGTTACTCAGCTCTGTGTCTGTAGCGGCCCTTACAAATCAGATACATAGTTGGATGCAATCGACATGAGCTCTGTGAATGGATGCAAGTGAAAAGAAAAGGAAAACACATGAAAATGATGACCAGGGAACATATCACTCTGCAAAGAAAAGATTACTTTTTATATCATAATAAATGTTTCTTGCAGATATAATTTTTATATCAGTTTTTATGAAAGGGGATAATTACTTGACTGAAGAATGGACATAAGAACCTGCATAATCTCATCACTTAGACTTGACAGTTTTATGTGAACATAGGTATGATTTAACCAAGTTCTATTGTTTAATTCAAATCCTTTATGCCATTTCTCATTATTTTTGTTGGCTAATGCTGTTAGTTTTGGGGTCATATATGTTAAAAGCTAAATTATGTTCATATATAGGCCATCAGAATTTATTTTATCTACTTCATATACACAAAAATTTGAAGCCATATATTGGATACATAAAGTTCAGAATTATATCTTCTCTTTTATAATTATATACTACTTTTACTCTATTTATATATTTTTTGAAGGAAATTAAATTTTCTTTTGCATTAAATATTGCTCAACCAGGTTTAAATGGTGAATATTTTGTTTATACTTCACATGTTTTTCATAATGTTATTAATTTTTTGATAAGCGATTGCTCTAGGTGCTATAGGTGTAACATTTTGTTCTTTCTACCATGCTTTTACAGTTTTTCTTTTAAAGATTAATTACAGGGAAGATTGTGCTTTTAAAGCAATTTTTATTTTTAAAATTGTTACATATACTATACAATATAATAAATAAAATTGTTATATAAACTATATAGCATAATAAAGACAAGATGTGGAAATTTCCAAGAAGGAGACTGCTGCTGCTGAGTCACTTCAGTTGTGTCCGACTCTGTGCGACCCCATAGACGGCAGCCCACCAGGATGCCCCGTCCCTGGGATTCTCCAGGCAAGAACACTGGAGTGGGTTGCCATTTCCTCCTCCAGTGCATGAAAGTGAAAAGTGAAAGTGAAGTCGTTCAGTCGTGTCCGACCCTCAGCGACCTCATGGACTGCAGCCTTCCAGGCTCCTCCATCCATGGATTTTCCAGGTAAGAGTACTGGAGTGGGATGCCATTGCCTTCTCCAAGAAGGAGACTAAACCCTCTATATTCAGGAAATAAAATGGACCAGTTCCTTGGAAGCCCACACAATGTGGCTTTCACAAACACATCACACTTCTATCTTCCAGAAGCTAACCCCTATTATAGATTTTTATTTTAAAAATTTATTTTCTTTAATATAATAGCACATGCATGTCTGTATATTACATTTTTAGTTTTATCTATGCTTGGACATTATGTAATGGCCAAATATTCTATGAGTTTTTCCTGTACCTTGCTCTTTTTTAAAATTTATTCATATTTTAAAAGTTTTTCACATATATTTATATGTTTGTACGATTTTCCTTATGATGTCTTTCCTCTTCCAGATGTATTAAGTTATAATTGACAGATAAACATATATTTAAGGTACAAAACTTAATGTGCATTATATACAGCTTCTTACCTATGTGCTTAAAGGAGCTTCTTCTAGAAAAGTCTTATCATAAATGAAATATAATTTATGAAATCATTCCATTGGGCTTGACTTTTTATACCATGCTTTGTTAATCTCAAATTTAGATAAAAGCACTTTTGTTATTGTTTATTTACTAAGTTCTGTCTGACTCTCTGTGACACCATGGACAGGGAAGCACACGAGGCTTCTTTGTCCTTCACTATCTCCTGGAGTTTGCTCAAACTCATGTCCATTGAGTGGTAATGCCATCCAACCATCTCATTCTCTGTCACCCCCTTCTCTTCCTGCCCTCAATCTTTCCAAGCATCAGGGGCTTTTCCAAGGAGTCAGTTCTTCACATCAGGTGGCCATAGTACTGGAGCTTCAACTTTAGCATCAATCCTTCCAATGAATATTTAGAGTTGATTTCCTTTATGATTGACTGGTTTGATCTCCTTGCTGTCCAAGGAGTCTTCTCCAAAACCTCAATTTGATTCAATCTTTATGCTTCTTTCTCCAGAACCACAATTTGAAAGTGTCAGTTCTTCGGTTCTAAGTCTGGTTTATGGTCTAAATCTCATATCCTTACATGACTACTTGGAAAATCATAGCTTTGACTAGATGGACCTTAACAGATACTAAAAATAAAATATCTGTAATCTTTTCTGTTTCCATCAAAAGCTTGTATACTAAGAAAAGTTGCTGGACCAAGGAAGTCTAAATCTATAAATAATTAAAAGACGTAAAAGTTTCATGTTAAAGTGTTTGCATAGTATGAAATTTACAGTGTGAAGTAATTCATGAAATATGAGACACAAAGAGTATTTTAAGTTATATTCAAACAAAATTTTAATGCTTATTCAACTATAAGAAGTTAGTATCGCTCAGTCACGTCCGACTCTTTGCGACCCGTGGACTGTAGCCCATGGGATTCGCCAGGCAAGAATACTGGAGTGGGTTGCCATGTCCTTCTCCAAATTCAACATTAGAAATGAATAATTTGAAACATATTACAAAGCTTGGAGAGGCATTTCACTTTAATGATTAAAAAAAAGTATGCATTTTTTAGTTTTTATATTTGGAAAGAAAAATAGACACTTGGTTCTAAACTAGACATTAACCCACTCTCAAAATAAAATGAATAATTTGTCCTTGTTATTAATAGTTTAGAGAGTAACATTTTGCTACTCATTGCAAAGGCATTTGATTTTAAAATTGCTCTTCTAATATTTTTAATCAAGCAAATTCAAAGGATTGTAGAGTAAGAATGATGTTTGACATGGAAGCGTTTCTGAATTCAAAAACACACTTGACTTAAAATAATCTCTTAATGGATAAATGAATCAAGGATAAATGAATCAAAAGTGTCCTTGTGACATATCTATTGTTCTTCCTCCTTGGCTATTAGTTGTTATCCCAAAATTAGTGTGTGTGATGGGTATGGAGACAGCTGGCCAGTAAAACAGATGATGGCTCCAGCTGTGCTGAGAGGACAGGAAATTAAATGGTAGTAAATGGAAATTCACTCATTTCTATGTCAAACTACTTTCAAACCAGTGGTATTATGACCTATTCTTATGAGCAACAATGACAAGGGGGAACATACATACTAGGCATCAGTCAAGAAACTTTGGAGCTACTCAAGCTATTGCATGTTCACACACAAAAGCAGAGACTCATAAAAGTTTCCAAAACATAAATCTAATATTGGTAATCACATTTGGACCATATGGATGACAGTCTTAATCTACTCAGGATACCATAACAAAATACTATAAACTGGGTAGCTTATGAGAACACAGAACTTTATTTCTTGTAACTCTGGAGGCTAAGACCTCCAAGATTCAGATGCTGGGAGATTCTGATGCGGGCGCTCTTTCTCGTTCACAGACTGCTGTCATTTCACTGTGTCTGCATCCAGCAGAAAATACAGTAGATCTATTTAGGTTCTCTTCTGACTAGGGTGTCAATCCCAGTCATGAGGTGTCAACTCTCATGACCTAATCCTCTCTCAAAGGCCCCACCTTCAAACATCATCTCAATGGGGATGAGTTTTCGACACAGGAATTTTGGGGGGACACAGGAATTTTGGGGGGACACAAACATTCAGTCTTTAACAATTCTCAAATGTAAAGTGGACAGAAAAATAAAATTTGAAATATGTTTGATGTGAGATATCATCAAGAACAAAACTGTCTTATTCTATTGAACAAAGAAACTAATGTTAAGTCTTACTCTCAAAAAAATAGAGGGATTATTCATATATTCTCCTCTAAAGAGTCATCTGGGAGAATATTTCAAGGACTTTTCATTATATAAGGGATGTAATATTATTATTAGAGACATTTCAATAACTTTCACATAATTAAAGTCTGAAGTCTATTCCCCTAACACACAAATTAGTCTCTGAGTAGCAACCACTTGGACCCCATCTCTTGTCAAGGAATATGTGGTAGATTGTCTATACTAATAAATGTCCCTAGTGAGTCACATTTCTGTGTTCTTTTCTGTATAGATTCTGGCTTTTCAACATTAGAAACATGACTTTAGCAAAGGCTAGTAAACTTCTTGTGTATCAGGACTTGCTTGTTCTTATTCCTAGGGATTCTCTTGTCTCCATGTGCTAAATCATAGGGCAGCCTCTTGGAGAATAAGGAAGAATGAACAGAGGACCCCACTGTACCAGCCATCTAAGACCACTCCTGAACACGTAAGGGAGCCTAGCTGTTACCATCTGGAGCAGAGGTGAACTAATCCCCTTGAAGATGTTGCAATTTGAACCACAGAATTGTAACCAATAAATACATAAATAAATTGAAATGACTTTTTATGTAATATTAGGTTACCAAACATTATAAAATTGTGAAACATTTAATCAACTATTTTATTCCCTTAGATTGTTGTTGTGCTTAGTTGTTCAGTCATATCTGACTCTTTGCAAACCCATAGACTGCATTCTGCCTGCCTCCTCTGTTCATGGGATTCTTCAGGCAAGAATACTGGAGTGGGTTGCCATGCTCTTCTCCAGGGGATCTTCCTAACCCAGGGATCAAAGCCAGGTCTCCCACACTGCAGATAGATTCTTTATCATCTGAGGCATCAGGGAGTCCCATTCCCTTAGATAGATTTTGTTTTTTCTTACCTCTCAATCATCTTTTGAAACCCAACTTAAGCATCATAGCTTTAGACAGATTTTCTTGAATTTCCATGTTAGGTTGAATTTCCCTCTTCCTTTCTCCTATAGAATACTCAGCATATAGTTAATAACTTTTTACATTATTTAAATATATTAACAAGTAGTAATGTATTTAACACGTTTGTTTCTTTCTATTACTTCTGACAGGGGCTTCAAAAACATCTCCCCTGTAGAATTCCAGTTCTTTTTTTCCATTTATTATGTTTACTTTAGCAAACGTAATAAATGGAAAAAAAAAAGATGACTACATGGATATACATGTATCGGTACCTACTAAAATTGGTAAGGTTGGTAAAAATAATTGCTATAATCTAATATGTTAAACTTATGAAGATCTCATATTTTAGGAACACTGCAGTGAAAAGAGCCAAAAAATTGCAATTTTAACACTCATTGTATACAAACAAAAGTATGGTATGAGTGAATGAGTAGATGTTTACATAATTTGTGTGATTCTTTTTGTTACTGAGACCACTGTACTCTTAACATTTTTGCTTTACCCCACAGGGTGCTTATGGTGGTCCAATATATTTCCAATTTCCCTGGAATTTTGTTAATATGAAATCATAAGTATATAAGGCCAAATCTAATTTGGTAGATCCTAGGATATTTTTGTTTTTAGAGTTTGAAAATTCCAGAATTCACACAGTTTAATTGATCATGCTGCAAGTAGTTTAGGTTTATTAGCTAAATTTGTTTTATTTGAAACAATAGCTCTGAAAAGAAAAATGAAGTAAATAAAGGGAAGGGAACAGAAGAAAATCCACCAGGTCTGCTGTGGTCTTGTTAGAGAAGTGGTTTTCTTATGGCTCACATAAAGTTTCTACTGTCAAGTAATTTTGAGACCGACATGCCCTAACCCATATGGCCCACTGATGTCATTAGCTTAACTTAGTTTTCCAAGTTTCTTCAAGAGAATCGCATTATTGCTTTCATCATTCTTTGGGACGTTGCTTGTCAGTTCTCTGTTCACATTTTTCTCTTTCTCATTAGACAATATGATGCTAAGAGAACAGAGTTTATTGTTCTTGTAAACGTTGCAGCTCACCTTGTAATCCTGACCACTGAGTCTAAGTGAAGTGGGTAAGGGACATGTTTGTTTCTTTCTATTATTTCTGACAGGGGCTTCAAAAACACCTTCCCTGTAGAGTGCCATTTCTTTTTTTTTCTTTTTCTTTTTTAAAATTTTATTTTATTTTTAAACTTTACATAATTGTATTAGTTTTGCCAAATATCAAAATGAATCCGCCACAGGTATACATGTGTTCCCCATCCTGAACCCTCCTCCATCCTCCCTCCCCATACCATCCCTCTGGGTCGTCCCAGTGCACCAGCCCCAAGCATCCAGTATCGTGCATCGAACCTGGACTGGTGCCATTTCTTTTTTCTCTTTCTTATGTTTACTTTAGCAAAGAAAAACTGATTATGTGGGTACATATCTATTGGTATCTACTAAAAGAACCAGATTCCTCTGCCAAGGGAAACCTCTCATAGATTCATAAAACTGGTGAGGAAGACCCATATTTGTTCTCTCCTATCAACCTCCTAAAACTCTAGTTAACTCCCACCTCAGTAAGACATGCTTTACCATAAGATGGAATTCTCCTAAATGTTTCTAATTAATCTGTGCTTAACATAGAAGGAGTTTAAATAAAATTATATATTATTTCATCCTTAAGCACTGCAGGAATTTGACAGAAAATAATAATGCCACCCTGTAGCCATGCTCAGTCCATTGCTGAGTTGCAGTGACTGGAGTAAGTCACCCACACTGAGTGAAAATTTCTCACATTTGCTCTGAAAACAAAATACCCTCGTTAGAACAGTTTTATAAAAATAAAGCATGCATGCATATTTATGTGTGTATATATGTGTGTCTATAATATTTTATCATGATTATTACATTATAAAATCATGCCAGTTTAAAATTCTTTTTTTTGACAGCATTTTATTTTTTATTTATTTTTAATATAAATTTATTTATTTTAATTGGAGGTTAATTACTTTACAGTAATGTATTGGTTAATGATAACCCTGTATGCGAGACAGCCAGTTTAAAATTCAATTTCATTATTAATTCTACATGCAAGAGGCAATAATAAAATTTGAAGTATAGTTTTTCTACTGTAATTTAATCAATTTTATGGATGATTACTGTAAAATTATAGACTTGAGTTTTGGTTTTTGTTTTGGGGAGATTTTTTTGAGGTTTGGTCTTGGAGAAACCCCATCAATAGATTAGTGGGTTAATTTACCTAAATTGGCTCATAAGTAGGAAGCAGTAAGAAAAGCTGTTGTGGGGAATAAGTACTCCTCTTTATGTAGGAATTAAGTAATTCAAAAAAAGAAAAAGAAAAAGAACACCCTTCTTCTAAAGTATTTGGTTCAGTTTTAGGGGAATCAGTAGGAAATCTGCATTGATATAGAGAGCGAAATAAAAAAATGCAATGTTAAGAACTCCTACTCTGCCCCTTAGAATTTTTATGGGGAGAGAGAGGGGGAGAGAGAAAGAGGTGTACCCACACTAGATTGCATGAAATAGAAGTGGGAAGTACGAAGCTTTATCATTTCTGTACCACCGTGAGGTGGTACCCCACCTAAGCCCAACAGATGAGTCATTAGAAATTTAGTTTGAAACATTTCAACAATAGGCTCTATTGTGAGATAGTTTCAAAGAGTGAGGAGGAAGGGGTATGGAGAAGGTAATGGCACTCCACTCCAGTGTTCTTGCCTAGAAAATCCCATGGACAGAGAGGAGCATGTAGGGCTACAGTTCATGGGGTTGCAAAGAATCGGACATGACTGAAGCAATTAACACAGAGACACACAGACACACACACACACACACACACACACAGAGGAAGGGGTAGCACAGAATGTCCACTCTTCAGTGGGATATTCTGTTCTATTTCCCTTCATATAATGTGCAACTGATTGATACTAGGGATAAACAGATATTTGCAAGCAGGATTTGATGAGTCCTGACTAACCCTCTTATCTGAGTGGTTCATCTTCTCATCTTGAAGATGATTTTTGCCACTTGCTGTTTCAGAGAAAAATCACATAAATGAAACTTAGAAGAGTTCCTTAATGTCATTGGGGTTTCAGTGTTACTGGGCTGTGATACACACATATGTATATAGAGAGTGAGTGTATGTACTCTTAATGTGAAAATAAATTGCATTTCCTGTCTTAGTCAGATTGGGCTGCTAGACCAAAATATCCTAGAGCAGATTACTGAAATATCACATATTTATTCATCATGGTTCTAGAGCCTAGGGAGCTTCTATTGACACTTTATAATTGACTGGGCCATGGTTTCCTGCTTCTTCACGCATCTAGCATTTTTCTTGTGAAAAGGAAATTAGGGATGATGCATCACTAAGAAACTGAATTTTGTTCCTTTGTTGGATGTGTGTAGAGTAACCCTTCTATTACTGCAGCATTTCCAGTCTTGAGAATAAATCTTCCACAACAATAATATTTTTTTTTCACAACAATAATATTTTGGTCTGAAAGATTTTTCATCTTAAGGGCTCTTGTGTTCATTGTAGAATGTATAACAGCATCTCAGGCCTCTACACACCACATGCCAATAGCATCCACCAGGTCGTGGCAATCTCAAAATGTGTCCAGACTTTTCCAAAACTCTCCTGGAAGACATAATTTCCCATAAGGGCTAGCTTATCTTCCTCCTAAAGTATGGTCTCTCTTGGGTTGAATGTTTTCCTTGAGGTCACTCCACGCTTTCTGATCAGAATTCTAGCTTCTCCTAACTGTATTCATCTTCCTAAATCTCCATTCAGCTCAAAGGCTGGTGGTGGCTGTTTTTAGGCAGGATTCATAGGCTTGTGCTCTTACAGCTTAATATTCAACCATGACTGGAGAAGATGTCGATGCAGATTTCCTGAGCTCTTTCTTTGCAAAGTTTCCTTTCTATAGGACCATGTCGTACAAATTCTGACTGCCTCATCAGCTCTTCTCCTATCTCTGTTTTTTGACTAAGCAATATTACTATTCTCTAATCAGACTGTATTAGTCTTCTCTGTGGTTTGGAAATCGACCCAAGTAGGAATCTGGAACCTCCCTCACCCGTTTCCCTTTTCTCAAGAATCATATTCTTGTGTTGAAAGTTGGGCTATGTTAGGACGTGACCACTGTGATCTCTGGCTTTTATAGCTGCTCACAGCAGAAGGCTGTGACATGCTACTTCATCATTGTTGGAAACAAAACTACATATAACTTTTAAATAAAGCATTCTTTAATGGAAAACAGGAAAATATCATGAAGCTGCATTTTTTTTTTACTCTTTTGTAATCTACAATCTACTTTCTCAAGTCAAATTCCATACTTAAAAAAAAAAAAGCAAAGCCCTAGTCAAAACCCAACATCTAATTTAAAAATGTTTCCAGATTAGTTTTTTATTCAGCAAACTAAGACAATTCACTTCTTAAAAATAGCAAATCAGTATTTATAAGCAAAAATAGCAAACTGGTATTATAACTTATTAATTACCCTCTAGTTTATAGAGTTCTAGGCAATGGCATCCCACTCCAGTACTTTTGCCTGGAAAATCCCATGGACGGAGGAGCCTGGTAGGCTGCAGTCCATGGGGTCGCTAGGAGTCAGACACGACTGAGAGACTTCACTTTCACTTGTCACTTTCATGCATTGGAGAAGGAAATGGCAACCTACTCCAGTGTTCTTGCCTGGAGAATCCCAGGGATGGGGGAGCCTGGTGGGCTGCCGTCTATGGGGTCGCACAGAGTCGGAAACGACTGAAGCGACTTAGCAGCAACAGCAGCATATACATATTACTCTACTAAGTTTTTATAGTCATGTCAGTTGTGAATGACAGTTGTGAGTAAGCATGTGATCATGGTCACATTCTTCTCACTCACTATAATTCATATCATAAAGGAGGAAATTAAAGCCTAAAATGCTATATTATTGTTTATATAAGGGCTAAATTTTATTCCCGATTCTTCTCAATGAATGTATGTGGCTCTTCATATTAATCATGCATTGTAATCATATTCTTTCTACAATCTAAGCTGCTATAATAGTATATCCCTCATAATCTCTGTCAGAGCAGAAGTGTTTTAACAAATATTTTGATTAATTGAAGACATGCAAGATTGTTTCAAATGATGAAAGACATTGACCCCCACATTGAATTATTCCCACATCTCATCCAAATATACTCCAAATCTCTTTAAATATCACACATTTATTTCTCATGGCTCTAGAGCGTAGGGAGTTTCTATTGACACTTTATAATTGACTGGGCCATAAAACATTGTCTTCAGTACTAGAGTGGTATAAATATCATCAGTTAAAAGCTCAGAGAGATAGAGAAATATTAGAGGGGTTTCTGGAGGTTATCTTGTTTCTTCTTTTCACACAGGAGTTAAATGAAATGAAACCTCTTTAGAATACATTAGAATGGAATTTCACTTCATTCTTAACAAGCCATGGTGACTATCTACAGTGCATGAAAGATGAAGGAATGCGCAATTTATGAATGCCTGCTCTTTGGCAGACGGTGTACTAAATGTCTCCTATACATTAATTCACTTCACCATAGGTCATAGAAGGCACTTTTACAAGGGATGAACAAGCTTTCAGCTGCTCTGTGTAATACATTACATCTTTGCATTTATTTAATCAAAATTATCATATTGTGTAAATAAATGAGGGTTATCATGAAAATTAAACGTTATGTTGTAACTAATTCGTTTTGAAATAATTTAACAGTCATTGGATTTTACACTAATTGCTTTATGAGATTAATGAATTTACATAGTTATTTGAGTCTCATTACTTGGCAGAGTAGAGAAAAAAAAGCTAATAAACTGGTCCAAGAACTTCATTTGGCAAGAAGCAAAGTGGAAAATAAACGTCTGCTTTAAAGCAGCAGCAGTTTTACTTATTATGGTAGAAGAACTGATCTTAAAATCCATTTCTCCTGTTTCAACACTGTGAGGAAGATCCAGACTGGAATGAGAAAAAGGCATGTATAGGAAATATTTACTTATACCAGTATAAATCAGTATTAAATAGAATAGAATAGTCTATATCTGGGATACATGTTCCAGGTAGAGAAAAGAAGTACATAGAACTTTAGGCAAGTTTATTCCAAGTTATGAATGCTGAAGGTCAGTAATGACAGCGGAGGACAGTGGCTGAACTTAAGATACATTTTGAAGGTACTATGATTTTGCAGATGTATAGACCACTCTGTTCAATAGAAGGACTTCTATAAGGATTCAAGCAAAAGGTAGTGAAACCACCTAAGGAGTAACAGAGGACACGGTTCAGTCATGTCAGGGAAGTCTTTTACCTCTGAAGAGGAACGGAGAGGGTTTAGGTGGTAAGCAAAACTCTAAGAGCTATGAAAAGCAGGCCATGTAAGCTAAGCCTTGGCTTTCAATGGAAGAACAAAGCCCATGTGTGGTGAACTGACAAAGGGGAGCTGACAGAATAACCACTTTCCAGAATAATCCCCTCTTCCTATTCTGCTCAGAATCTCCTGTTGGTGCTCTCCAATGGGCTGCCCCAAATGGAAGCTAAAGAAAGTGAGATGATTATTGGGCAGAGCCTGCCAAGGCAAGGGGGCTGTTGATGAAGAAAAAAGAGTACATGAAAAATGTACACGGAGGATATTCAGCCACCTATGTAGTAGGTTTCTTTTGCTTCTGGAGCAAATTACAAGTGCAGGAGCTTAAATGATACAAATTTCTCATGAAGTCCTGGAGGTCAGAAGTCTAAATGGCTTTCACCTGGCTAAAATAAAAATGTTTGCATGGTTGCCTTCCTTTTGGAGAATTTGATTTCTTGCCTTTTCGAGCTTCTCACTGTGCTGTGCTTAATTGCTCAATCAGATACCATTATTTGCTGGCTCTTGGTTCCTCCATGGTCAAAGCCAACATCATAGCATCTTCAAATCTCTCCCGCTGAATCTGACCTGTGCTTCCATCACATCACCTTCCCTGACTCTGATTCTCCTGTCCCTCTTTCCCTTTTGAGAACTCACGTGGATAATTCAGGATGATGCTGCTGTCTCAAAATCCTTAGTTTAAAAGTATCTTTTGACATATAAGGTGACATATTTGCAGGTTCTAGGAGTTAAGATTTAGGGGGGATTGTTCTGCTTATCAAACTACATTTGAAAGTATAGAAACATGCCTCTGTTACAGGTGACAAAGGAAAAAGTAGTGTACATTAGAGTTAAAGAAATCTGTAACCTAATTCTCATTCTAAAATATATTTGGTTTATAATTTGGGAACAAATTATTTTACTTTTTAACTTTATGATTATTTTTATTATCTTTGCATATAATAAGCAGGGAAAATAACAACAATAATGATAGTTATAATGATGATCATGAATAGTAATAATTTATGTCAGGTAACATAAAATCTTCAAATATATTCTTGTGCAGACAAGATACAAACACACATGACCTGTGTATGCAATCACACATATAACCTTCAAAAATTCATGCTTTGTTTACCCATGTATGTGCTTTTTCTGTATAAATCTTAACAGAAATTTTGAAGAGTATTACTATAATTATGAATATCACTATTATTATTTCTTTTGCTTATACATAATAGTTGGCTAATATATGCACACATTAGACTTTTGTACTTTTATTTAGATTGTATACTTTAGACTCATTACTATACTCAGTATATATGCAGTGTGTACAAAACTACTGATATTAAGCAGAAATAATTTTCTTTCTGACAAGTCATGTACATTGAAACTTTATTGTCAAAACCATCAGTTATTATTGCCTCCTAGACAAATGTTTTTATATATATATATACACACACACACACACATGCACACCTATTTTATATTTATATATGTAATTTTATACACACATACATACATACACAACTTCCATTCTATTCAGGGAAAAATTGAAAATAAAAAGTTCTGACAAACTAGAAAACCCTCTCCTCAAAAGCAGAAAAGACAGAAACAATTTTTATTGTTGAATAAGCCTTAAGTTAGAGAGTTATGTGGATCACAGGCAATCTGCTAATGAGATTGCAAAGACTGAATGAAATATCACTCACATCACAAACAGATACAATCCTTTACATGCACCTCTTCAAGGTAAATGATAACATGTTCTCATATAAGATGACAACACTGTTTGCTATATATAGTTCATCTGAATTTCATCTGATAATAGGATGGCCATCTGTGCTAGTTAATTACCTTTATCTAAAAATAACCAAAAGAAAAACTTGACAAGCAGAGAGTTCCAATGAGAGAATACTATCTATCTTTTTAAATGTCAGCATTTCAAAGAGAAGGCTCTTGAGTTGTAAAAACTAGTAAGGCATTTGCTCAGCTTTTAAAAAGTATTAGTTTTACTTACATATTAAAGAAACAGAGAAAGAATTTATACTTGCAAATTTTCTCAAGGAAATTCTCCAAGAAAAGGAACAAAGGGGAAAGTTCTCTTTTTTAGCACTAGGGAATATTTAATGTTTTAAATTTATTTTTATAGTCTTAATGCTAAAGTAGTGAATTCATTTTTCTCAAGATACTCTGTTAGTCTAATAATATTAAAAGTTAGAGTCCATAGCACACCAAGCATATATGCCATGTGTTCAGTCGTGTTTGACTCTTTGCAACCTCATGGACTGTAGCCCAAAAGGTTCCTCTGCTTATGGGATTTCCCAGACAAGAATAATGGAGTGGGTTGCCATCTCACATGCTACATTTGTGTGTGTGTGTGTGTGAGTTTGTTGCTTTCACTAATATTCTTTCTTTAACAACTGTGACTCAGGATTTAGCATCCTTGAAAGAGTACATGCAGCCAGACCTAACTATAGGAATAAGAATAGCCTCTATTAAGCTTTGGGACAGGTTCACACATATATTTTTATATGTGTGTGTGTATTTGTGTATGAATGATCAGCCTTGGGATTTCTTTGGAAGGAATGATGCTAAAGCTGAAACTCCAGTACTTTGGCCACCTCATGTGAAGAGTTGACTCATTGGAAAAGACTCTGATGCTGGGAGGGACTGGGGGCAGGAGGAGAAGGGGACGACAGAGGATGAGATGGCTGGATGGTATCACTGACTCGATGGATGTGAGTCTGAGTGAACTCCGGGAGTTGGTGATGGACAGGGAGGCCTGGCATGCTGCGATTCATGGGGTCGCAAACAGTCAGACACAACTGAGCGACTGATCTGATCTGATCTGATCTGTGCAGTGTATAGGATATAGAAGAGAGAGAGGCAGGAGGGCACAGGAAGACAGAGACAGACAGAAAGAAGACATCATAACTCTGACAGAGTTTTGAGAAAGAACAATAAACTCAGAATCCTGAGTCTGTCAGAATGAGTTTGTGCTTTAAGAACAGGAAATCAACCAGTTGACTGAGATCCTCAGGAAGTCACTTCACTAGTGTTATAAAGATGTGATGGACAGAGTGTCCCAGCACTGTTGAGAAGCTAAACATGGACTGTAATTTGTTGGTCATCTATCGACAATAAAGATTGTGCTGTAAGACTAAGCTTGGTAAGAAGAGGATCCTGAAATGAAAGGAAAAGTGGTTATACTGACCACAGTTGTCCATAAGGCTAGAGTCAGCAAAGAGGTGTTGCTATGACCTATGTAACCTGTGTATTTACCCACATAACCAAACAATCAAGAATGGTGCGCAGAAAGTCACCGGTGGTTAAGAAATATCACATCCTTTGCAGTTTTTCAGAGATGACCCTGTTCTCCAACCTAGATCTCATCTACTGAAAGGGAAACCAAGTCTTCATAATGGAAAGCTATGAATCTCCATAAAGAATAAATATCCCTTCATTCTTTTCCCCAAACGATATTTGATTATTTTTATCTAAATATCACATTAAAGATAGTTTCAAAGTACACAGAATCTGAAGTGACAATGACTGCGCATCAATTAGGGGCAAAAAATAACCATGACTCCCCTTTCAGTCTGGTAGTATACTGATGCCAGATGATAAATAGAGTCCTCATTGAAGTCAATCTCATTAAAATGTGTAAAAGAAAAATATCACTGTTACTGATAGCAAACATAAATAATCAAAAGATCATCAGTGATAGAGCAGATTCATATATTGTGGTGGTTTCATACAATATATCATTTTATAACTAACACAAATAATAAGATAAAGTTACAATTACATTTATGAAATACTTAAAAACATTTGGTTTTTGATAAAGAAAAATTCTGGTGTGTATAATCATAGGAAAACTGGCAATTGTAAAACTCAAAATATTTTTCAGATTTTTAAGTGATTATTATTTTATGTTTAGCTTATCTATAATTTTCTATTAAAAAGAAAAACAATTAAAATTAAGAGGTGATATTCAAAAAGCAAAGCTACATAAATGAAGTTTGAAGATATTGTGAACATTGCACTTCTAAGTCATGGGAATGCACAATAATGGGAATCTAATAATGTTAGATACAGGGAAATTTGAAAATAGATAAGGAAGATTATAAAAATAATTATTCATAAGTTGACTTCTAAAGTTCATCATGCATGTTTGTGTGTTAAGTCACTTCAGTCATGTCTGACTCTTTGGAACCCTATGGACTGCATTCCACCAGGGTCCTCTGTCCATGAGATTATTCTAAATTTCTTTAAAAATTCTCCCCAATTCTTAAAACGTTCACACACACACACACACACACAACCTATTGAAACTACTAGACATATTTAACAACGTTGCAGGAAACAAAATCAGCATGCACAAATCAGTGGTGTTTCTTTAACAATGAATAGTCAAAAAGGAAATTCTAAGAAACAATTCCATTTGCAATAGTGTCAAAAGAAATAAAATAATTAAGAATAAACTTAACCAAAGGAAGAAAATATACTCTTTAAATTACAAAGTTTTGCTAAAAGAAAATTTAAAAGACACAAATAAGTGGAAGAACATCATGTGACCTTAGATTGAAAGATTTGATGTTGTTATGATATCATTCTACTCAAAGCAAAGTACAGATGATGCAACTACAATTAATATCTCAATGGCGGAGGTTTTTGATAAATAGAAAACTCTATCTTAAATTTCATATAGAATCTCAAGGGACTTCAAGTAGCCAAAATGGTCAATAAAATGAATAAATGAGTGAATAAATAAAATATCTCAAACTTTTTTATTTCAAAACATAGAGATATCATGATAAAACAGAGTGAAACTATCATAAAGACAGGCACACAGACCAATAGAACAGAGCTTAAAAATAAACCCATGCATATATGGTTTAATGTTATAGGGTTGCCAAGACTGTGAACATTGGATTCAGTAAGAATGGTTTCTTGGATATGGCGCCAAACGCATATATAACAAAAGGAAAAACAGATGAATTGGATTATGTCAAAATTACAAACTTTTGTGCATCAAAAAATAAAACAATAAATAGAATAAAAATGCAACATGTGTAACTAGAGGAAATTTTTGGAAAGCATATATTTGATAAGAAATTAATATCAAGAATACATAGAGAATTTTGACAACTCAACAATAAAATAATAATGATAATAACCTGGTTAAAGTTTAGATGATTACACATAGGTCAAAGGAGAGATCTCAAGAAAATGTTATAAATATTTTGAATTATGTTAAAATAAAAACACAACTTATTATGATATGTAAAATGCAGGAAAGCAAGTACTTAAAAAGAAATGTATAAATATAATTTATAATATATGCATTGAATTCGGCTTCCCTGGTAGCTCAGATGTTAAAGAATCTGTCTCAATGCAAGAGACCCATGTTTGAGCCCTTTGTCAGGAAGATCCCCTGAAATGGATACCAATTCAGTATTCCCGCCTGGAGAATTCTACAGACAGAGGAGCCTGGTGGGATACAGTCCATGGGGTCGTGAAGAGTGGGACTGGACTGAGCAATTAACACACTTAAAATTATGCTTTGAGTGATATATTAGTATAGAAAAAAGGTCTAAAATTAGTAATTTAAATTTCCAACTTAGGAACAAAAGAAGAAGTAAAAATTAATTTTAAAATAAACAGAAGAAGTTTAGCAGAAATCAATGAAATTTAAAAAAAGAAAACAAAGAAGATTAATGAAATCAAACACTGGTTCTTTGTAAATATCAGTCAAATCAGGCTAAGAACAAAAGGAGAGAAAGGATACAAATTACTAATATAAAAATGAAAGAAGGAACAGCACAACAGATTTTATGGACATTAAAAAGATAACAGAATATAATGAACTTTTCTATGCCCACTAATTTGATAACCTAGATGAAATGGACCAATTCCTAGAAAGAAACAATTTGTAAAACTTCACATTGGATGATACATACAATCTAAATAGGCCAATATCTCTTAAGAAATTGATCTATCAAAACAGAAAGAACTAGTTCCTATTGTATTTACTGGTGAATTCTCCAAAACTTTGAAAGAAGTGAATATACCATTTCTCTACAAACTTTTTCATAGGATAGAAACAGAAGGACTGCTTCTTGACTCATTCTATGAGGCCAGCATTATCCTAATACCAAAATGAGATGAAAATATTACAGGAAAAAAAAAAAAAAAACTACAGGCCAAAGTTTTAGTGAATTAGATGCAAAAATCCTCAACAAAATATTGGGAAGGCAGTTGAATTCAACAAAATATAAAAGGAATTATACTCCACAACCAAGTGAGATTTATCCCCAAGTTCCAAGGCTGATTCAATGTTCAAAATCAATTAAGGCAATCCATCACATCAACAGACAAAAGAAGATGAACCACCTGATCATATCAATAGAGGCAGAAAAATTCTTTGAAAAAACCCAGTGCCCATTCCTAATAAAATCTCACAGTAAACTAGCAATGAAGGGCATGTCCTCACTTTGATAAAGAATATCTAGAAAGAACCTACAGCTAATTTCATTATGAGTAGCTCTAGCTTTTCTTTTTCCCTCCAAGATCACATACAATATTTTTTTTCTAAGATCAAATCATTTCTTTTCAATATTTTGTATTTAACTTCATCTAATGCAAAAAGTAAAGAAAGGAAAAGGAAAAGTGTGTCAATTAGGAAAGAAGAAATAGTACTATCTTTGTTTGCAGATGACATGATTGTACATGTACAAAGTAAACATAAGACCAGAAACTATAAAACTCCTAGAGGATAACATGGGCAAAGCACTCTCCCACATACATCACAGCAGGAGCCTCTATGACCCACCTCCCAGAATACTGGAAATAAAAGCAAAAATAAACAAATGGGACCTAATTAAACTTAAAAGCTTCTGCACATCAAAGGAAACTATAAGCAAGGTGAAAAAACAGCCTTCAGAATGGGAGAAAATAATAGCAAATGAAGCAACTGACGAACAACAAATCTCAAAAATATACAAGCAACTCCTACAGCTCAATTCCAGAAAAATAAATGACCCAATCAAAAAATGGGCCAAAGAACTAAATAGACATTTCTCCAAAGAAGACATACAGATGGCTAACACACACACATGAAAAGATGCTCAACATCATTCATTATCAGAGAAATGCAAATCAAAACCACTATGAGGTACCATTTCACGCCAGTCAGAATGGCTGTGATCCAAAAGTCTATAAGCAATAAATCCTGGAGAGGGTGTGGAGAAAAGGGAATCCTCTTACACTGTTGGTGGGAATGCAAACTAGTACAGCCACTATGGAGAACAGTGTGGAGATTCCTTAAAAAACTGGAAATAGAACTGCCTTATGATCCAGCAATCCCACTGCTGGGCATACACACTAAGGAAACCAGAACTAAAAGAGACACATGTATCCCAATGTTCATCACAGCACTGTTTATAATAGCCAGGACATGGAAGCAACCTAGATGTCCATCAGCAGATGAATGGATAAGAAAGCTGTGGTACATATACACAGTAGATTATTACTCAGCCATTAAAAAGAATACAGTTGAATCAATTCTAATGAGGTGGATGAAACTGGAGCTCATTATACAGAGTGAAGTAAGCCAGAAAGAAAAACACCAATACTAAGGCATATACATCGAATTTAGAAAGATGGTAACAATAACCCTGTATGCAAGACAGCAAAAGAGACACAGATGTATAGAACAGTTTTTTGGACTCTGTGGGAGAGAGAGAGGGTGGGATGATTTGAGAGAATGGCACTGAAACATGTATAATATATATGAAACGAGTCACCAGTCCAGGTTCGATGCACGATACTGGATGCTTGGGGCTGGTGCACTGGGATGACCCAGAGGGATGGTACGGGGAGGGAGGAGGGAGGAGGGTTCAGGATGGGGAACACATTTATACCTGTGGCAGATTCATGTTGATGTATGGCAAAACCAATACACTATTGTAAAGTTAAAAAATAAAATAAATAAGAAAAAAAAAGAAAAAATATAAAACAAAAAAATGTGCGAAATTAATCTTGTTTTCAAAAGCAGCAGCATCATCCCCGTGTACCATGTACAACAATCAAATGTTTCCAAATCCTTGCCAACATGTGTCATTTTCTGTTTTCGTAAGAGTAGACATCCTACTTACATATAGAATTACTGTATGCTTCAGCAATTTCACCTCTAGGTATATGCCCATAAAAATTGAAATCAGAGCCTGAAGGTTATATTTGGACAATCATTTTCATAGAAATAATATTCACAATAGCCAAATTGTGAAAACAATTGAAGTGTCCATCTGATGAATGAATATACAAAATGTGGTATATATGAAATGATTATTTTTTTTTTTGCCTTAAAAAGGAAAAAAACCTTCTGACACATACTAAAACATGGATGAACCTCAAGGACATTATGCCAAGTGAAAGAAGCCAGTCACAAAAAGAAAAATATTGTATGATTCCAACTATCTGAGGAACATAAGTAGTCAAACTTATAGGGACAGAAAATAGAAGGATGGTTGCCAGAGATTATGGGGAGGGGAGGATGAAGAGATGCTTAATGGACATAGAGTTTCAGTTTTGGAAGCCAAAAAAAAGCTCTGGAGGTTGGATGTGCAGCAGTCAATGTGTGTGAATATACTTATGAACTGCACACTTAAAATGGTTATGATTGTAAATTTTATAAGTGCACTTTGTGTGCACATATGTGCTCAGTTGTGTCTGACTCTTTGTGACCCCATGGATCTTCCAGTCTCCTCTGTCCATGAAATTTTCCAGGCAAGGATACTGGAATGGATTGCTATTTCCTCCTCCAGGGGATCTTCCCAATATAGGGATCAAAACTGATCTCTTGCATCTCCTGCATTGACAGATTTTTTTATCAACTGCACCACTTAGAAGCCTTATCACTATTAAAAATAATTTTAAAAATATTTTTAAAAATCTTCCCAATGATTCACACAAAAATTCCTCTATAAGACTCATAGGACCTGGATAAAATTTTTCCCCTCAAGTTAATTTTAGTGGTAAAATAATTTGAAATTATCATTATAAAAATACATTTTTACTACTAAAATATGTCTGTGAAATAGATTTAATATCCCTTTATATTGTTGGTCTACTTAACCTCTAAAAATCTTTTCCTATAAATATTTTTAAATTTGTCCTATAAGCAGAAAACTCTAATTCATCATTTATTGCTTAGATCAAGCATTTAAAAACTTGATGGAAACTTGGAAAATTTGTTTTTAATTAAATATATAATTTTCATCAAAAACACATTTCCTGTAAAGAAGTATTGAGTTTTTCTCCTAGTCTTAGAACTATACAGTGTGTCTCTTTCACCCAGGCAGAAAGCTATAGCTTTGTGCAGTCACAGGCTCTAAATTATCAGTTAATCTCCTAAGAGTTTATGCAAGAGAGTAATGTCAATGCAGGCTAGAAAAATGTATCCAACACTTAGACTGAAGTGATAAGGAATGCCCCGCAAGAATGAATCTTCAATACTGGCAATACAGATGATTGTGAAAAGCTTTGCTAGATTCACCAGTCTTGAAATATGTTTATCTATGTGTGTGGTGTAGCTGGTTGACAGTAGCTTTATTAAGTTGTGTCTCTAGCAAAAAAAAAAAAGGAATGGCATTTATGTTCCATTAGGGTTTCAATATTCAAGACATAGTGCGTCATCGGTGTCAGTACACGGGGGAAGAGTTTGTAAGATCACTTAATGAAACTATACCCACTAGTCCAATAAAATTCGACCTTGTCCTTCTCAATATGAAAGTAAAATATTGTCAAAAATGGCCCAGGAATGTTTATGTTCCCTCTCCTCTGCATTTTCAGAATTGTATTTGGTATAGGGAAAATAAAAGGCATTAAAGTTTTTCCTACTTCTCTAATTTCTTAGGATTTCAATATTTTGTTGTTCAGTTGCTCATTCGTGCCCAACTCTTTGGGACCCCTTGAATGCAGCGTGTCAGGCTTCCCTGTCCTTCACCATCTCCCAGAGCTTGCTCAAGCTCATGTCCATTGAGTCGGTGATGCCATCCAAACATCTCATCCTCTGTTGTCCCCTTCTCTTCTTGCCTTCAATCCTTTCCAGCATCAGGGTCTTTTCCAATGAGTCAGTTCTTCGCATCAGGTGGCCAAAGTATCAGAGCTTCAGCTTTAGCTTCAGCATCAGTCCTTCCAATGTGTATTCAGGGTTGATTTCCTTTAGGATTGACTGATTCAATCTTGCAGTCCAAGAGACTCTCAAGAGTCTTCTCCAACACCATAGTCCAAAAGCATCAATTCTTCCATGCACAGCCTTCTTTATGGTCCTACTCTCCTAAAAACTCAGTTTTAAACTGGATAATACACTAGAATAATTAAATAAAAAAAAATACAAAGCCAGTTAGCATTTGCTCTTTGTTCTCTCTCTCTCTTTTTTTTTAACCGTTTGTGGATAATTCCTTGTTTTCCTTTTATGAATAATTTGGTTGTGGTTATATTCCATTCCAGGTGGCTCAGTGGTAAAGAATCCGCCTTCAATGCAAGAAATGTGGGTTGGATCCCTGGTTTGGAAAGATCTTCTGGAGGAGAAAATGGCAACCTACTCCAGTATTCTTGTCTAAAAATCCACATGGACAGAGGAGTCTAGAGGACTATAGTCTATGGGGTAGCAGAGAGTCAGACATGACTGAGTGAGAACACATCTAAATATGTAATTATGTGTTCTTTTATTTTTAGACTATATTTAGAGACTGAAATTCTTATATTTCTTTTTGGAATGCTAAGCATGCTACACTTAATTATTACCTTTTTCTAATCAGTCTTGGAAATAAGGACACACAAATTGCTATCTAAAATATATCCTATGGCAACATGATTTTGGAGTATGCATCCATTTGGGCATATTTCAATGCCAATGGCTGAAGCTATACCCTATGACTTTAAGAGTCTACATGAAGATGAAATAGTTAATATAAATGTTTGTTAAACAGAAAGCAAAAATTCTAGTCCAAGTTCTCCAATCATCATCTCCTAAAAAATCCGATCATTGGTTATAAAGAGATATGGGCTAATAACGTTATGGGAGAGGCAAAAGCTACAAGAATTCAACAAAACAATTTTTTAATATAAATTTATTTATTTTAATTGGAGATTAATTACTTTACAATATTGTATTGGTTTTGCCATACGTCAACATGAATCGCCACAGGTATACAGAACAATTTTAATATTTAAAAAAAGAGGCAGAAAAGAGACAAACTTAAATTTTGTCAAAATTTACTCTAAGCATGCTTTGAAATTTTGCATGATTCTACAATTATGGGGCAGTAGTATATTGCTTTCTTTTAAAAGTTCTTACTTAAAATGTGTGTAGACTACCATCTGTTCTTATCTCATTAACGTTGGAATTCATGGAATTACAGCTAAAGGGGAGTCATGAGGTGGGGTGAGAAAGGGAAGATGTCCAGAAATTTTGTTTGATTGTGCTCTTAACCCCAAACCTGGCCATGTCACTACAGAGAAAACTCTTGTAAATTGATTTTCCAGACAGAGAAGAAACAAGGGTATGCATCCAAGTGATATATAATTTCTACTCTAGATCAAATGTCAGTTCCTTTTTATCTTGTTTTTTTTTTTTCTCCATGGGTGTAACATTTAGTTTTGTCTCTATTAAAGAAGATATGTTTTCCCAGATTTCCACGTTAACTGCTGACTTTCATTAGCTTTTAATTTCTGTTTTTTTAAGCAATGCATGAAAATTTGCCTCAAGTTAACAGTGTTTTGAGTCACTTCAAATTACTCAAAGATCTTTCTGAACAAGTGCGGATGTTGCCAAACTGCCCATGCTCAAGGTCACGGGATTTCCATTTGAAAGGCTCTAGTGGTCACTAAAAATTGCCTTGTGACAGGAGCCGTATGTGTTGGCTGTCTAGAAGCAAAGATGGAGAATGCCTGGCTATTTCTGTAATCCTTTGGCTCCTTATAGTACTCAAAAACTCACATCCTCACAACTTTAGACTCCAGGGTCCTGGGGGACTGAGTACCTGGCTTTTGACATGAGGAATTACATATCTCAAGGTTGCAAATTGTTCAGTGAGTTACTTTAAGGAGTTACATTTTTTAGAATGCTTGTACTCACAGCATAGATAAGGGTGTCTACAGTGAAATGTTTATAAAAGTAAATTTTTTTAGTAATGGATATTGTTGAAGTACATATGTTCAAGAAAGCCCTCCAAAATTAAGCAGCTAAACAAAAGCAATACAAAAAAATCCCAAGTATTTAAAGTTTATAAAAAAGAATTGATTTAAGGCCACAACATTCCATTATTTATTAAAACTTCCATGTTCCTAGTTTGTGTGTGAATGTGTGTATATCTGTTTATATAACATTTGTAATATGAAATGCAGTTTTCTGTTGTTTTGTTTTGGGTGCCTTTCTTTGAAGCATGAATATAAAATTTAACCCTTATAGAAAGGATGGGTTAAACTTAACTTTGTAATACCTTTTGTTAATACCAAGAACTATATTAAAATATTGGGTTTAAAAAAGTATTCCTGCACTCAAACATTTATTTTTCCTCTTTTGAATAGTACTTTTGTGAGATGTATTCATAGATATGCTGTGTTTATACTGTTAACAACCTTTGAATTTTAACTTATTAATCATCATAGCAGAAATATGAAAGTTGAAGTTTAGAAAATAAAGTGATATGCCCAAGGTTATTCAAATAGTAAGTGGTAGTATTTTCTAATTCCAAGCTTCATGACTATCCTCATTCTCATCATTTCATGAATATATTTAACTTATGGATACAATTAGAGGATAAATATCTCCTTACTACTAAGTCAAGGACAGAAAATGCTTATATAAAAAATGAATGGATAGGTCTGAGAAGTAAATGTAACTTAATATTTCTTTTTGCTAATTAAAGTAATATATAGGACACTGGAACTGAATACTCAATAGTGCTAATTCTAACTTAGCTTTAATATTTGGAAGATGAAGGAACACTTGTGACTTTTTTGTTCGAGTAATTATAATTGATAGTACATTTGTTCTCACTGATTGACATGTTTTATCCTTGACAGTTGAAAAACTTAAGGATAAAATCAATCATTGATTAACTGTCATCTCATCTTGTCCCATGAAAGACTAAATTATGTTTGCATTTCAAATGAGTTAATGTTAGCCAAAGGATCACATAATAAAGAGGTTTTAATGAATACACTGAATGAAAAAGCATTAATAATGAATTATATTGATCCAGATGTTCAAGCTGGATTTAGAAAAGGCAGAGAAAACAGAGATCAAATTGCCAACATCTGTTGGATCATCGAAAAAGAGAGAGTTCCAGAAAAATGTCTACTTCTTTATTGACTATGCCAAAGCCTTTGACTGTGTAGATCACAACAAACTGTGGAAAATTCTGAAAGAGATGGGAATACCAACCACCTGACCTGCATCCTGAGAAATCTGTATGCTGGTCAAGAAGCAACAATTAGAACTGGACATGGAACAACAGACTGGTTCCAATAGGGAAAGGAGTATGTCAAGCCCATATGCATCACCCTGCTTATGTAACATATGCAGAGTACATCATGAAAAATGCTGGACTGGATGAAGCACAAGCTGGAAGCTAGATTGCCAGGAAAAATATCAGTAACCTCAGATATGCAGATGACACCACCCTTATGGCAGAAAGTGAAGAAGAACTAAAGAGCCTCCTGATGAAAGTGAAAGAGGAGAGTGAAAAAGCTGGCTTAAAACTCAACATTCAAAAAACTAAGATTATGGCATCTTGTCCCATCACTTCATGGCGAACGGAAGTGGAAACAATGGAAACAGTGACAGACTTTAGTTTTGGCGGCTCCAAAATCACCGCCGATGGTGACTGCAGCCATGAAATTAAAAGATGCTTGCTCCTTGGAAGCAAAGTTATGACCAACCCAGACAACTTATTAAAGAGCAGAGAAATTACTTTGCCAACAAAGGTCTGTCTAATCAAATTATGGTTTTTCAAGTAGTCATGTATGGATGTGAGAGTTGGACTCTAAAGAAAGCTGAGCACCAAAGAGTTGATGCTTTTGAACTGTGATGTTGAAGACTCTTGAGAGTCCCTTGGACTGCAAGGAGATCCAACCAGTCAATACTAAAGGAAATCCGTCCTGAATATTCATTGGAAGGACTGATGCTGAAGCTGAAACTCCAATACTTTGGCCACCTGATGCAAAGAACTGACTCATTGGAAAAGATTCTGATGCTGGGAAAGATTGAAGGCAGGAGGAGAAAGGGATGACAGAGGATGAGATGGTTGGATGTATTCACCAACTCAATGGACATGAGTTTGACTAAGCTCTGGGAGTTGATGATGGACAGGGAAGCCTGGCTTGCTGCAGTCCTTGAAGTCACAAAGAGATAGACGTGATTGAGTGGCTAAACTGAACTGGTTAATAATGAGAAGAAAAAAAAATGTAATAATCACAAGCGAACAAGCAACTTCAACAAGACAAATAATTTATTTGGGTTCATAGAAATTCAATGATACCCTGGTAAATGACATTGTAACCCTTATCATCTGAGATGTCAGGGAAGCCCATGTACACATAAGCCCATATCCATCTATATACCTGTAGATTTATTATAAGGATTGTTTTTTATGCAGTGGGAAACAATTGATCAGCTTATACAAAACTACTTCCTTTGCATTTGATGTTGGGCCTGAGTCAGCAGGGTAGATAGTGAGATAATGGGGGAAGAAAAGATTGATGTGGGCTAAAAAAATAGAAACTCATGAAAATGAGCTAGGACACATTTTGATACTCACTGCCTCCAAGTCTCCAATTTCAAAGATGTGCGACCTACAGGAGAACCTTTTGTCAAGAAACTAAGCGTACATCTGTCCCCAGAGTGGAAGAAGACAGTGAAAAACTTCAAGCAGAAGCTAGAGGCACAGAAGGTCTGGCTTTTGCCCATGTCAGGAAGAAAAGCCAGAAAATTCAGGGAAAACAACCTTGAACTTCAATAGTACAAGACCTGGCACTGAACTTCCTGGTGTAAAAAGAATGTTTCTGATGCTTTGAAGCCCCATTTTAATTATGCAAACCATTCCTGTGGCCACTACTAACCCAAGGATAGAATTTTAGGGAATTTAAGTCCATCCACCATAACTTTCCTAATGGCTCATCAGGTAAAAGAATACACCCACAATGCACAAGACCCAGGAGATGCAGGTTTAATCCCTGGGTTGGGAAGATCCCCTGGAGGAGGAAATGGTAACCCATTCTAGTATTCTTGCCTGGAGAATTCCATGGACAGAGGAACCTGGTGGGCTACACTCCATGGGGTTGCACAGAGTCAGACATGATTAAGCACATTCTGGTTTAGTTCAGTTCAGTCGCTCAGTTTATTCCGACTCTTTACAACCCCATGGACTGCAGCAAACCAGGCTTCCCTGTCCATTACCAACTCCCGGAGCTTGCTCAAACTCATGTCCATCCAGCTGGTGATGCCATCCAGCCATCTTATCCTCTTTTGTCCCCTTATCCTCCTGCCTTCGATCTTTCCCAGCATCAGGGTCTTTTCAAGTGAGTCAATTCTCACATCAGCTGGCCAGAGTATCACTGCAGAGGGTGACTGAAGCCGTGAAATTAAAAGACTCTAGCACATCCAATCATAGCTAAATTATTGCATTGCAAATCCATGATTGTTCTAAGTTATGCCAGTCTGAGCTTTAGAAAAATAATAATTTGCCATATAACCTTATATATTTTAAATACATTTTTTCAAACTCTGATTAAAGAGAAATATACAATTTAATATTGAGATTATTTATTCAAAAACCATGTACACATTAACTAGCATAGTACAACAAAAGTAAGGATAATTGAAAGTTAAGGACAGGAGTAGCCAGAGGTATGACATGATGCAGTGTTGGAAGTCACATTTTCAAAGATGCTGTCTCCTTTTATTTTTGAGTAATCAATTCACCTGTTATTCCTCTATTCTTATTTTATAAATATTTTCAACCTTTTTTTTTTGTGATGTAGGTATGCAAGTGTTTTTATGACCTTTTCTCATGGAAATCTTATCACAAGCTCCAAGTCCTTTGAAAACACTTCTTGGAGACACCCTTGAGGATGGATAGCTTTCAGGATTAATGAGGAAAAGGTAAATTTACAAAGCAGAAATACTGATGTTTTGACATCAGAAATGCATTAACTGATATCCCCAATAATCAGTGAACAGAATATTTTTCAAAGGTGTATAGTGCTTACATGTGGTCATTTCATCACAAATCATAAAAATGTCCAGCCCTTCAAAGAGGTAATCAGAAATAACTCCTTGGAAATGTAAAGCCTCTGACAATTTGCTTTATTTTATGACAGTTAATTTAGATATTTCCACACACAATGGCAAATATTTGTGTGCCAGTGTATGTATGTGCACACCTAAAAATTTGTGCTTTACTAATGTGTTCTTAATTGCCATGATGCTTTCAGATGAATGGAAATTGCTCGTATTATTTATTTTAGCAAATGAAAATTAAAATAATATATTAAAGAAAATACATGTACCTTTAGATGTTTTATTTGTGACATTATGATATCATAGACATTATTGCCAAACTCTTATAAGATGCATTTAAGACTTTTAAAAATTAGAAATAAAATGAAAATGGACTTGGCTTTCTATTGCATTTATTCATTCAGAGAGCTTTATAATAAAACAATAATTCTGCTGAATACCATATATACTCAAGGAAAGCAAGATAATTTTTTTTTCCTTTTTAAATTCTTTATTTAGCATTGGGGTTAGCTGATTAACAACATGATAGTTTCAGGTGAACAGCAACTGGACTCAGCCAGAATTACATATAATATGCTTAATGTTTGAAAGAGTTCCTGGTTTAGAGAAACTTGGTTTAGAGATGCTTGATATAATATAAACACAATATAGACACTTTTCAAAGGCTATCTTGCAAATTTAAATTAGCTAGGGGGAGGGCTTCATTATGGGCTAATGGTATGGTGAAGGAAATACATAGGTATACATTTTTAAATAGGGTAAATGTAAAATAGAATATTTCCCATAAATGATCATAAAACAAAATTAATCATATCCTTCAATATTTTAATACCTATTGCACTTTACTTCAATCCTATGTACTCAGTATCCTTTTTGTGTTTACAACATCAATATATCTCAAAACACAACACTAAGTTATAATCATTATTTGTGACCTGGTCAAAGTCTAGTGGATCATCGAAAAAGCAAGAGAGTTCCAGAAAAACATCTATTTCTGCTTTATTGACTATGCCAAAGCCTTTGACTGTGTGGATCACAATAAACTGTGGAAAATTCTGAAAGAGATGGAAATACCAGACCACCTGACCTGCCTCTTGAGAAACCTATATGCAGGTCAGGAAGCAACAGTTAGAACTGGACATGGAACAACAGAATGGTTCCAAATAGGAAAAGGAGTACATTAAGGCTATATGAAAAGCAGAGACATTACTTTGCCAACAAAGGTCCGTCTAGTCAAGGCTATGGTTTTTCCAGTGTTCATGTATGGATGTGAGAGTTGGACTGTGAAGAACACTGAGTGCCGAAGAACTGATGCTTTTGAACTGTGGTGTTGGAGAAGACTCTTGAGAGTCCCTTGGACTGCAAGGAGATCCAACTAGTCCATTCTGAAGAAGATCAGCCCTGGGATTTCCTTGGAGGGAATGATGCTAAAGCTGAAACTCCAGTACTTTGGCCGCCTCATGCGAAGAGTTGACTCACTGGAAAAGACATGCTAGGAGGAATTGGGGGCAGGAGGAGAATGGGATGACAGAGGATGAGATGGCTGGATGGCATCACTGACTCGATGGACCTGAGTCTGAGTGAACTCTGGGAGTTGGTGATGGACAGGGAGGCCTGGTGTGCTGCCATTCATGGGGTTGCAGAGAGTCGGACACGACTGAATGATTGAACTGAACTGAACTGAAAGTCTAGTGGCCTGTGTTTGAGTTAATCCATTACATCTGTGACTCAAATTTTTCTGCTATAAAATAAGCAGCTTGGTCCCAATAATGCCTACTGTCCATAATCTATGCCACCTTTTACACAGTAGTTTCTGGAATGAGAAGCAGGTTCTGGGTGATTCTGAAACATGTTGAATTTGGCAAGTAATTCAAGTTCTATAAGACTTGATTCATGAACCCTGAAATGGGAAAAATAAAGAAAGTAATGAAATAACAAATATATATTCAATTGATTTTTAACAATTATCTTTTAGTCCTCAAAGAAACCTTAAAATGGAAGTATAGCTAGCACAATTATGACACTAAAATGTGAAAAGAGTATCTAATTTGCAAATTATTAAAAAAAGTTGATAGGTTAACTAAACTTTCTCTGGCTCAAATTAATTCTTTCACGAAAATACAAGATCCCTAACTTACCTTATACAAATCAAGTGAAAGTACTTTAAACCTGTAATTCATTGTTCAAACATTAAAAATGATGATTGATTAGTAGGACAATTGAATCCATGGTACTAGGTCTATATCTAATGAGGCATTATTTTCAAATTAGAGTTTTCTGATCAGATTTCACAGATAATTTTCAGGTAAACCAACTCATCAAGAACATTTGCTGGATCTATAACATACTGTATATATTAAAATACTATATCATATGCTAGTTTCTAAATATCTGTTCATAAATTTTCTTTAAGATTATACTTCACAAGTAAATTATAAGTTGTGGTGATTTAAAAAACAGAAATAGAATCATATAAGGGCTTGTGTAAGACCTCCAAGTGCTTCAAAAGGGAATTGTGCTTTGGGAATTTTAAACTGTGCTCACATGATATGCTTTGTAAATGTCACATACTGTTAGAGATGTGCCAGTGAATAAAATGATCAAGTAATATAAATGAAAAATATCAGCCTCAAATCAGCAGTAGTAAGTAACCAATCTGGAACACCAGATGGAGAATTAACTGCAATTCAATTATCTATATTAAAATGACTCCTAGGTGCAATTGAAAAAGATACAACATAAAAAAGAGAAATTGACCATATGTAGCTGGTAAAAAAATGATTTGTCAATGCAAAATGAATGATTGCTGTACATACGGCATTTGTTTTGTCATGGGAGGTATTTATGAGTGTGATTCTAGTCACATTGTGTTGCTGTTGTGAAAAAGACATTGTATTGTCCTGGTAAATCTGTGGTTTATTCTTTCCTAATTAGAAAAGTTATACAAGAAAAAGACATTTTTATAGAAAATAATTTTTGTTTCCTTCTACACTCCACTTGAATTGTGCAGTGATTCAATGAGATTGTAAGTAGAATTCACAGAAAAAAAAGTAAATATAAGCTATATAAATATGACAGTGAATATTTGGAATCACAGTAATCAGAAAATTTAGGTTGAGGAAGCAATGAAATGGTTTTACTTATTCTTATATAGATAAGGATTAATTGATTGATAGCATCCAATCTTAGTGTGGATGTAGGCAAACAAGAACTGGTGCTATTATAAACAATTAACAGAAGTATAAATGTAACAGTATATCTGAGGACAATTTGGATGTTGTCATCCTATTTTAACATGTTCATTTATTTTGGATCAGAAATTCCAGTTCTGGGAGGCTACCTTTCAGAACCCCTGGTAAAATATGTACAGAGGTGTTCATTGCAACATTATTTATTGTGGGTTAAGATTATAAAAATCTGGGCTATCTCCTAATAGCGGGCTATCTCTTAATGTTTTAAAATAAAAACGAACAAATTAACACTTAACAAGGGAAAAATATATGCTTATAGAAAGTACATTAATAAAACCACTGTGGCCTAAAATTTGTAATATTTCTCACCTCCAAAATATATTGAGGGTACTTAACAGTTTTATTGCAAGTTCATTAAGCATACTGTGTAATTATGCATGTAACACACACTTATACAGAAATGAAAGGACAAGGGACAATGTACACAAAATATAACTGATTCACTGTTCTGATGTTCGGTGTGTCCTTTTATGTAGGTAATTGAGTTGAAGATTATGTGCACGCATCTTTAAACCTGAATCAAGTCACATGTGTTAATTAATAAATACCTGAACATTTAAAAATTATTTTATTTGCATTTTCCACTTCAGTTAACATAATGCAAAATACTGTTTTTAATAACTGCATACTAACAAGATTTGAATACATGTCTACTATTGGGTGTTTTGTCTTTCTAATTTAAAGATAGTGACATTGGTTAACTTTGTGATGACAGTGTACAAACATGATATTTTTATATATTACTGTCCATGTTTAAGTTATTTTCTCATTTTGGAGTCTTGAAATAGTAATTGAAGCATCAAAGTTTATGAACATATTTTAAAGTTCTTAAAAAACATCACCAGTGTGTTTCCTAAGGGGACTACAGTAGAGATGGTGGCTGCCTCTGTTGAGGTTTTTGTGTGCTTTTCTTTTTCTGTTATTTTGATGTGTGTGGACAAGTGCCTATTTAAATTTATACCTATGACTACTGGTGGGAATACATCAAACTTCATATGTATGTAGGCCATCTTTATAAATTTATTTATGGATTTGTTCAGTCATTCTTTTAAATTCTTTAGACAAATCCTTACCTTTTTGCTCATTTCTCAGGAACTGGGTATTTGTAAATGAATTTATATTTTAATCACATGATATTAAAAGAGAAACAAACATTCAAGCAGAGGATAAAAATTTGGATAGGTTAAAAGAACCAATATTTTGATTGACTCATCAGATTGTAATTGGCGATTTTGTTTGCTTTAGCTAAATGAACATAATTATATGCAATTCTTTTTGATGGTGATGGTTTAGTCACCAAGCCGTGTCCGACTTTTGCAACCTTATGGGCTGTAGTCTGCCAGGCTCCTCTGTCCATGGGATTCTCCAGGCCAAGAACACTGGAGTGGGTTGCCATTTCATTCTCCAGGGCATCTTCCCGACACAGGAATCGAACCTGAGTCTCCTGCATTGTAGGCAGATTCTTTACCAACTGAGCTACAAGGGAAGGCTGGGGTATGCATTTATTTATCCCAAAAAACTAAAATGAGTAATAGTAAGAACTAAATTTTGTACACAGCACAAATGAGACAATAGTTAACAAAATAAACTTTCTGATTCTGGTTCTGCACACCTGGTTTTCCCTATCACTAGGTTCCTGGGGTGCTCACACCTTTCCCAGGGCTTGTTCTTGCAGTGAACAACAGCCAGCAAGACCCAAGGACTGGTGGCTGTCCTCAGCATGTCCTCTGAGAGACGGTCATTCCCCATATGAGGCACCTACCTGTGAATGGTTTTCTCAGCATCCTGGAGGGCCTACTGCAAGAAAGTTAATGAAGACAGAATTTCATCAATTTCTGCCTCTGCAGCATCATAGTAACTTCCTTGCCATCCTGTGTGCCAAGGTCCTACCTTTTCCAACAAGATGAAGGTCTCAGTCCTGAGGGTGTGGTGGGGGGATGGTATCTTGAGTGCCCTTTCTCAGCCCCAGGGGTATTGGCTGCTCTTTATATCTGTTATTTCTATTCTATTTAGTATTTTCTTACTTCTCAATAGCTATACCCTTATTACTCCAGTCCACTGTTATAACTAATAATTTTTCAATATTAAGCTTTCTCTGTTTAAATTACTATGTGGCTGTAATCCCCTCAACAGAGTCAGATTGATAAGAGAAACTTTGAGTCTTAGGAATTGAAGTTTAATTGGAATGACTTGAAGAAGGATTGGGAGTCAGGAACTGGGGAACTGAGTACAAATAACCCTTCTGAGGAGAAGTGTTTTGCTATACAGAGGAGCAAAGAAACATGGCTGTTAATTATTGCTTAATGTATAAAAATATCAAATCACTGTTACACCTCTGAAACTAGTATGGTATAGTATGTCTGTTATAACTCAAGTTTTAAGATAAATAAAAGATATTTGACAGAAATAAATAAACTCGCAATAAAAAAAAAAGAAAGAAACATGGCATGGGATTCGAAGGAGTAATGGGGCATATTACTGAATATTTTTGAGGATATGAGAGATGACAACACTTACCATGTGCTACAGTAAAGACCCACAACCACTTTTGAAACCATTCAAATATCTGGGTCGGGTCATTGATCTAGTGGGCAAAATATAATTATATTTACTGAAATATGTATTCCCCAAGTTAATGTAGACAAAGAGGAGGACTAAGACCTGACCTCTTGGTAGTCAGGGATGAGCTGAATTTCTGTCCATACTAAACAATGCAGAGAATATTCAGAACAGAAGTTGAAGACAGAGAGGGTTAATTAAATGCTGGAACATGAATTCCAGCAGTCCCACTGAAAGGGCTTATAGATGGGAAGAGATGGGGAGAAGACCAAATGGCTTGGTATACACTGAGAGTGCATGGGGGGCAATGATTGAGAAGTGTGAGGCATATTACAGTAACCATCATTCACAAGGAAAAGAGGATATATTGAAATGGTCTTGGTAGACATTAGAGATGCAGTGATGATGATTGTGGGGCCATTCTGGGGGTTTCTTTTAAAACTTGTTAATGGCAGTGTGGAGGGTAGTCCCTGAACAGGAAACTCCTTTTTCACTATTTCTGTGATGAGAACAGTCCTTGAAACTCTCCTTTGTTATCTCACTAAAATGCCTTTCTTTTTCTTTTTTTTCTATTCTGTTGTCATTGTTTAGTTGCTAAGTCGTGTCCATCTCTTTTGCGACCCCATGGATTATAGCTCATCAGATCCTCTGTCCATGGGATTTCCTAGGCAAGAATACTGGAGTAGATTGTCCTTTCCCTCTCCAGGGGTATCTTCCCAACCCAGGAATTGAACCCATGTCTCCTGCATTGGCAGGCGGGTTCTTTGTCAGTGAACCACCAGGTTTCCTCTTTCTACTATTGAAAAATTACTTTCCCACTAAATTATGGTTGCTTGATAAGGTTCACATCTTAGCATCTTATTTTTTTTTCTTTGTAACTACTTTTTGAAAAAGTTTGCCATGCTTACATTTTCATTAAAGCATATTTTATTAATCCCTTAGGGTGCATCAGGTACTGAATCAGTCATTAAAGGAAGGAAAGTGAAAAAGTTTCAGTTCTTGTTTCAAGGACATTACTGTATATAAAAGTTTCTTCTATGCCTACTTCACTGAGAGTTTATAAATCATAAAATACAGTTGAATTTTTTATCATAGGATTTTTCTGCATCTATTGATATAATGTTATTTATTTATTCTGTTTACATGGTGAATTGTAGATTGATTTTCATGTTGAAAACAAACTTTCAATCCTGGAATAAATCTAACATTGTGGATTTAGTTGAAACAATATTGTTCAGGAGTTTTTCTTCTAAGTTCAGACTGAGAATGCTGTGGACTTTTACTAGTTTATAATGTTCTCATTATGGTTAAGAATAAGTTTATCCTAATCTCTTAAAACCAGTGGAAATATGTTCCCTCTCTTCATTTTTCTCCCCACTTCTCTGGAAAATTGTGCCTCACTGGTGTTATGTATTTCTTAAATATCTGGAGAGTTCCTTTCCTTTCTGATAAACATTTTTAATGGTGCAATCTTTTTCTCCTAATTATCTTTTAGTTATGCTTCACAAATTTCAATACATTGTGCTTTAGCTTTTATTCCACAAAATATTTGCTAATTTCCTGTGTGATTCTGATCTATGAGTTACTTAGAATCTTTTTATTTTCCAAATATTTGGAAATTATCCCAGGTATCTTTTTGTTATGAATGTTGGTTCAATTTCATTGTTCTCAGAAAACATACTCTGTATGAAATCTACTTGTTTATACTTTTTGAAATTAGTTTTAAGCTTCAGAATGTGGTTTATCTTGGTGAACCTTCAGTTTGAAATTATAAGCTACGTGCACTCTGCTATTTTCAGGCGCAAGGTTGTATAAATGTCCATTAGACCACATGGGTTGGCAGTTATTTCAATGACAGCTTTTGGTCTTGTTCTTTGAATTTGCTGATATTTTTCCAATTTTTATTTCATATATATAGGATTTCTGATTACCTTTTTATTTTTTGACTTCTAAATTATTTCCACTGTTTTCTGGGTAATTTACACTGTATACTTACAATCTTTAAATTATGTTCAGATTCATTGGGAGCACACCAAGGTTATTTGTTGGTTAATAATTGTGTATACTTTAAAAGAATATTTTTTAAAAAATTTACCTTTTTTTTATGAGGATGGAGTGTCAAAGTGTCACTGTTTAATTGGATGATCTTCAATTTCTCCTGTAAGAGTTGTAACTCTTTAAGCTTTTTCTTCATATAGAATGTTGATTTGTTATTTGTATAGACATATATGATTCATTCTAAAATAGTTGGTTTGAATCAATACAAATTTTTCTAGCTGTTCATCTTAACATTTTTGATTGACTTTCATTTACCTGATATCAGTATTATTACTGATTATCATTTCTCCTTACAAGTTCTGAATCAATCAAATTAATATAAAACACATCTTAGAATTTTTTAGCAAAGTGTTGTTTTTCTGAGCTAGTCCCACTGATGCTATTTTAAATTTTCCAAAATGTATTTGTACTTTAAAATGTTTTCTGCCTCTTTAATGTTATCTCTAATAATATTGCAAATTACCAAATCTTCTTAGGTTCTCAATATTACTAATATGATATTTGTAAATATATACTCATTTACTTACTTTGTTTTCTTCATAAGCCTGTTTCCTTTTTAATAATATTTGATTTTGTTACTGATCATCTTATCCTTCTAATGGTTACAGTATGGATTTGAAGAGAGGCTGGGTTCAAGTTTCAATACTTAACTTACTAGCTGTTTGGCTTTATGCAAATTGCATGCTTAATAATAATTTCAGACTGAAAGATTGATATGATGATTAAATTCTTAAAATATATATAGTGCTATTAGAATAGTGTTTTGATAGTAAGAAATACTATAGCCCTTAGCTAACATATTTATTTGTTAGCCTCAGCCTAAATTCTATAATTTTCTAATTATTTTGTTGACCAAACTAGCATACAATTTATCTGTCTTTGTTTTCCTTATTTTATAACAAATGTCCATCTATATATTATTTCTTAAAGAATACCTATATAATATATCTCATAGGCAATATTCTTTAAGAAAAATTAGTGGCTATAATGTTTGCCAATATTAACATAGCAACAGAAATATAAATAAGTCAAATAATTCTTGTACAAAATTCAGCTTATTATACAAATTTACAAAATTATGAAAATCATAATGTTTATTATGCTTAGAGATAGGGCACTCTATGTCTCTACTTCTTTTTTTTAATTTTATTTTATTTTTAAACTTTACATAATTGTATTAGTTTTGCCAAATATCAAAATGAATCCATCACAGGTATACATGTGCTCCCCATCCTGACTTCTTAACTTTTACAACAATCCTGTGTACTATGATTTGAGCTAGTGAAGATAGCATAGAATGATGTAAACCTTGTTTGGAGTTTGTGTTACAGGGCAAACAAATACCAGGTGGAATAAGCACAAGTCTAAATGCTTAACACATGTTTTTATATCTTAGTAAACTATTGTAATTCTTACCATCTTTTAAATATCTGATCTCAAGAATCCAAGAAGAAAAATTATTAATCAGAATGCCAAAATCTGCATTTCATATGGTAAATCATCATTTATAAGGAATCATAAATGTCAAAAGTGGGATATTCTTAGAGAGTAAAGGTTGACTTTATTATCAATAATATGCATTATTAATAACTTCATTATATAGTCATCAGAATTCTCAAATATGTCATTACAAGTAAAAAATAATGCTTAATAGACTGCTTCCCAGCATGATACTTATATCATAAACATTAGATAACGCTAAGGTTGAAAAACTCCACATTCTACAGAGTGCTTGAATCTCTGACTCCTATGACAGTATATTCACAAAATTTTACTGTACATTAATTGCAAATGTTCAGGTAAATTGAGAAGACCAATCATTTATGCTGCCTTTTTAAAGAAGCAATGTTTCTGCTAATATTGAAGAATTATATCCCAATTTTACTTTTGATATTTTCATGACTACTCAACACAAATATTATGAATTATTTGGTTTAGTAACAGTGAGCTAGCTTCTAAATTCTGGAAGGGAAGCCTGGAGGTGATTGCTGCAAGTGCATTACATAGCAATATGAAATGAATTCCAAAGGATGTGTCTGTATGTGTTTCATATACTTTAAGATATATATTTAATGAATATTTGGCCCTACCTGAGGTTATTTCTTATAAATAAAGAAATGAGAAACAATTTCTGTTCTCATACACAGATAGGCATACAGACCATTGGCATTTGGAAATTAGGTTTATGTGCAAGTTAATACTGAGAACTTTAGGTGTTCCCCAAAGTGTGCCAGTTCCATTCTCACTGTAAACGAGCATGATTAATTGCCATATTTCACAGGGATTCCTCTAAGAGCTTTATTACAAGGCTCTATTTCTAAGTAAGTAAAGCTAATATCAATCACTGACCTCTTCATGCTGTAGAAACATTATTGATAATGTACTAGCTTAAGAAGTAAGAGTCATGGGATTCCCAGATGGAGCAGTGGTAAAGAATCCACCTACTAATGCAGGAGATGCAAGAGGTGTAAGTTTGATCCCTGGGTTGGGAAGATGCCCTGGAGGAGGAAGTAGCAACCAGCTCCAGTATTCTTGACTGGGAAATCCCATGGACAGAGGAGCCTGGTGGGCTACAGTTCATGTATCAGGTCACAAAAATTAAGACACAACTGAGCATACACACACACACACACACACACACACGTAAGAGTCAAGCCAGAAGGCTATTTTTTAGTAAAAATAAAGCTAACAAGAAGTATTATTTGAGCAATACATCTGTGCCTCTTATACCTTCTTGTGATCATCCAATCAGTCTCAAAGACCAACTTTCTTTCTCAGAACATGTATTTAAAGTCCATTAACCTCATGATTCAACTTATCCTGCCTCACAAAACTCAAGTGCTTTATCTCTACAACTTTCAAGCATTTCTTCCAGCAATTCTAATATATAGAATTAAGGACAATAACTTCATGATAACAAATTCTGGCTAGGAAGTTATAATAAACAATGCAATGCAATTTATGGCAGATGTTGTTGTCCAGATTAGCCATCTTGTTTGAGATAAGACATTTCAATGCATAGAGCATATGAGCTCAAGCCCACTATTGGAAATCTGCTCTCTGAATGTTTATGAACTTACCACTTTTCTAAACACCTACTGCAAAATATCATTCTGCTGTCTAGACTTTTTAAGAATTGAATTCATCTCAAATCAAATAATTCTTGGACGAAGTTCTATTACTTTTATGCCAGCTCCTAAAATTGACATTTAAAACAATGGTATTGGAACAAGGCCAGCCAAATAATGTTAAACAGCTTTGAAAAGTCACATAATGTGACTGACACAGTCAAGCTTCAGTTTATTACATTGAGAAGTAGAGATGATGTGATATTAGTTAACATTTTCCCAGAAAATTATCTCAGTTCCTACTGTACCTTCACCCCTGCTCTGTGTGAGGTTACAAAGACAGCAATTCCTACATGGAACAACAGAATTTGAGGATTGAGACTATACACAATTATTCCAATTGCTAATTTACTAATTAATGATTGAATAATATTATATCCTTATTGTTTAGCTAAAATATAGTGTAGTAGCACAAAACTCTGAAAAGAATGAGGAAGATAATTTGTATATAATTAATGAGGCTAAAGAGGAGTTGGTATTTTTTATGAAGCTTGGATCTAAATCTTTGGATTTTGTTCTTTTGCTGCTGTTGTGTAGTATAGAAAATTGAAGCAGTGCATACAATTTCTGTGTACCCTTGCCTGGACAAGCAGTAAGGTCAACTTAGAAGGGATAGAAGAAATGAAGAAAAGTGAAAGGAAATGAAAAGATAAGAGAGACATAGATTGAGCTTAAAGATTCAGCAACATAAAGACAAATAAAAGAATGTGATTCTAGCCTAAGTTACTATCTTGACTTCAAATGGTTCTATAAGCAAATTCTTCCTCTGAGAACTAGGTTGGAAGTAAAAGTGCAGAAATGCAAGAGACAAATTGATATTTTCTCTGCACCTTTCTGTGAATTTCTTGAGAGTTTTGCAATGTAGTTAGTGTACTACTAGTTAATAGTATAGTAGTAGAGTATAATAGTATAATCATATGCTAGTATAGTATACTAGTATAATAGTATACTACTAACTAATTGCAGAGTACATCATGCAAAATGCTGGGCTGGATGAGGAACAAGCTGGAATCAAGATTTCCGGGAGAAATATCAATAACCTCAGATGTGCAGATGACACCAACCTTATGGCAGAAAGTGAAGAGGAACTAAAGCCTCTTAATGAAGGTGAAAGAGAAGAGTGAAAAAGTTGGCTTCAAACTCAACATTCAGAAAACGAAGATCATGGCATCTGGTCCCATCACTTCATGGCAAATAGATGGGGAAACAATGGAAACAGTGAGAGACTTTATTTTTGGGGGCTCCAAAATCACTGCAGATGGTGACTGCAGCCATGAAATTAGAAGACTCTTGCTCCTTGGAAGAAAAGCTGTGACCAACCTAGACAGCATATTAAAAAGCAGATTCATTACTTTGCCAACAAAGTTCCATCTAGTCAAAGCTATAGTTTTCCCAGTAGTTATCTATAATGTGAGAGTTGGACCATAAAGAAAGTTGAGTGCCAAAGAACTGATGCTTTTGAATTGTGGTGTTGGAGAAGACTCTTGAGAGTCCCTTGGACTGAAAGGAGAACCAAGCAGTCAATCCTAAAGAAAATCAGTTCTGAATATTCATTGGAAGGACTGATGCTGAAGCTGAAACTTCCTTAGTTTGGCTGCTTAATATGAAGAGTTGACTCATTGGAAAAGACCCTGATGCTGGGAAAGATTGAAGGTGGGACAAGGGGATGACAGAGGATAAGATGGTTGGATGATATCACCAACTCAATGGACATGAGTTTGAATAAGCTCTAGGAGTTGGTGATGGACCGGGAAGCCTGGCTTGTGGCATCCGTGGGGTAGCAAAGAGTTGGACAAGACTTAGGGACTGAAATGGAGTGAAATGAACTGAACTAATTGATTCTCTAAGAGTAGAAAATCAATATACACTTTTTAAATGATTGAATTTATTTGCTAAGCTGTCTTTCTACTTTATATATTTCTCAATTTACTATTTTGGTAATTTAGAGTGGTAGACATTATCTCTTTTTCACAGAGGAATAATTTTAAACACATACACAAAATGCCATAAAGAGCTGTTAAACAATAGATGTATTACTCAGCCATTAAAAAGAATACATTTGAATCAGTTCTAATGAGGTGGATAAAACTGGAGCCTATTATACAGAGTGAAGTAAGCCAGAAGGAAAAACACCAATACAGTATACTAACGCATATATATGGAATTTAGAAAGATGGTAACAATAACCCTGTGAACGAGACAGCAAAAGAGACAGTGATGTATAGAACAGTCTTATGGACTCTGTGGGAGAGGGAGAGGGTGGGAAGATTTGGGAGAATGGCATTGAAACATGTAAAATATCATGTATGAAACAAGATGCCAGTCCAGGTTCGATGCACGATACTGGACGCTTGGGGCTAGTGCACTGGGACGACCCAGAGGGATGGTATGGGGAGGGAGGAGGGAGGAGGGTTCAGGATGGGGAACACATGTATACCTGTGATGGATTCATTTTGATATTTGGCAAAACTGATACAATTATGTAAAGTTTAAAAATTAAATAAAATTAAAAAAAAATAAAATAAAAAATACAAAGACAAAAAGATAAACACAAAAATGAAAAAAAGTCTCAAAAGCAAAATTCTGTAATGATGTCAATGAACACACAGTCCACCTAGGCCATTCATACTTATTCACTCAAGCAGTAAAGAAAGACATTTATAAATGCTATTTTATACCGTTTTTTCAATAGAAATGTGTTACTGCCTTTGTCTTTTGAAGGGAGTTTTGGGCAGGTGGCTTCCCTGGTGGCTCAGAGATTAAAGTGTCTGCCTCCAACGCCGGAGAACCTGGTTCGATCCCTGGGTCAGGAAGATCCCCTGGAGAAGGAAATGGCAACCCACTCCAGTATTCTTGCCTGGAGAATCCCATGGACGGAGGAGCCTGGTAGGCTACAGTCCACAGGGTCGCAAAGAGTCGACACTACTAAGCGACTTCACTTTCACTTTCTTTCTTTGGGCAGGTAGAATACAATGAGACCTGAAAGAGCTTGGATTAATGGCGCCTGCAGTGGTATTTGGATGCTTTGTCAATAGGATAAGGCAATAGATTGGCCATGTCTGAACAAACCCTGCTCTGTGCTCTGTGCTTTGTGGATAACTTGCACCTCAATGGCACAGCTACATTTTCCTGACCTTAATTTTCCAGCCCTTGAAATGTAATTTGAGCCCTTGGCTCGAATTCACCATGCTATTCTTTGAGATTCAAGATGACAGAGCACAACCTTATGTTTTCAGGGAGTAAAGATGATTGTAATGATCACAATGGTAGCAACAGAGTTACTACCACTATCATTGTAATTATAACAGACACTCTTCTTTAATTCTGAATTTGCTTTTTCAGCATGCCAGGAGCTTATAAATGTTCTATTTTATATGTAAAAAACTTTAAAAGGAGCTTAATTTCATCTCTGGAGTAAAATCTTGACAAAGGATCATCTGATAGTTTGTATATAATTTTAAACATTCTATAATTTGTAAGAATTAGAACAGTAAATTTGCAAGGTTTTATTCTGACAATGTGTATTTTTATACAGTTTGATGTTTTTTCAGATTACATGCTTTGAAGATTTCTGTGCTATGCAAGTGGCTATGCTCAATTCCATGCTTAAAAATATCATGCTCTTCTAGGTATATTTTTATTTCATTAATGGCTTCTTAGTTCATGAATATTTCCCACTTCCTAATACATTTTTTTTTTTGCAGAACAATTATATTGAAATTGTCCTAGTCAAAATACATTAAAATTTATTGAAATATTAACAACTGCTTTATTGAAGTCCTTTTAACCTAAAACTTTTATGTTTTTTTAAAACTATCAGGATAAAATTGGTAAAGGAGCAGGTACAAATATAGAGAAGATGTTTTTTTTCCTTCAAGTAACTTAGAGAAACATTCCAGAGAAGGCAATGGCACCCCACTCCAATACTCTTGCCTGGAAAATCCCATGGACGGAGGAGCCTGGTAGGCTGCAGTCCATGGGGTCGCTAAGAGTCGGGCACGACTGAGCGACTTCACTTTCACTTTTCACTTTCATGCATTGGAGAAGGAAATGGCAACCCACTCCAGTGTTCTTGCCTGGAGAATCCCAGGGAAGGGGTAGCCTGGTGGGCTGCCGTCTACGGGATCGCAGAGTCAGACATGTCTGAAGCGACTTAGCAGCAGTAGCAACAGCAGAGAAACATTCTGTTTTTATGTTGGTTTGAAAGACATTTACAGACCTTCAATTTCATCTTTAACATAAGCCAGAGTGTAAGGCGTTCTGTTGTGTGGTTTAAAGGACATACTGAAGGAGGTTGTCTATCTTCAAATTCTTACACTACGACTTTCTGTTTGTGAGGCTTTCAGTAAATTTCTCCATGCCTCACTTTCTCATATTCTTTATCAGAAAAGAAAAAAAAAAGATTTTTAAAAAAGGAAGAAAAGAGGAAGGAAGGAAAAATGGTAGAAGGAAATAGGTGAGTTTGTCTAGTAGATATAATACTTTGAGACAAAATGGATCATGCTTAGAACTGTGCCTTGTACAAAATACACACTCACTACATAAGTGTGTGCTATCGTGACTACCACTGTAAGGCAGAGATGGCCCTCACATTTTACAAATAAGCAAATTTATGATCATAGAAATTATAACTTGTTAAAAGTCAAAAGAGTTAATCCTTGTGGTCTATTTATGTAAAGTCAATTTTTATGGGAGGAATATTTTCTGCATTTAGTGAGAAACAGAGATTGGCAATTTATTTCCATGATTTACTATAATAGTGATTTGCTGTATTGTTGATCTCTTATAAAGATTTTCATTTTAAATACTATTAGAAAATATAATGATTATCATTATATGCAATCACTGTTGAGCACAGGGAAGAAAGTTGATATGACTTTACGAAAGTAGCATCAGGTTTATGTTGAACTACAAACTGATTATAACTGGGTTTTAAATCAAATATATGTCTTTTTATGCTGTGCATCTGCCACTTTCTAATGAATGACTTTGGGCAAGATATTAATTTCTCTCAGTCTTGATTCCTTCAACTGAAAAATGAGAATAACAAAAACATCTTCTTCATGGTTTATTAACTAATCCAGTTGTCTTCCCCTGAAATACTTTCATAATTGGATATCAAAACATGCTTGGGAATATTTATTGCATTATTTATAATAGTAGAAATTGTCATTGAATGTATAAATATATCTTCTTTGATAGAGGGATGCATATATATTACTTTGTTATTAAAAAGTCTAACAAACTAGAAGAAATAGTTTCTCTCTTCAAAATAAAAACAAACTGATACCAAAATAAAGTTGACTTAATTATCTTTTAATGTGAGAGACCAAAAATAATACTAATACTCATTATCCTTACTCATGGCAGCATTGTTTGCATTGACTCAACTGTAGAAACAATTTGAGTATTCATCAGTGAATGAATGGATAAGCAAAAGTGAATGAATGGATAAGCAAAAATGAATGAAAAAGTAAAAATGAATGGATAAGCAAATATGACCATGTTATTCAGCCATATATGAAAATAAAGTAAAATGGTGCCTCCACTGTGGAAAAAGTATGACAGTTCATCAAAAACTTAAACATAAATTAGTGAAAGATCCATCACTAATTCCACAAGTGAAAATTCCACTTTAGAGTATATACCCAAAAATTTGAAATAAGGGAGTGAAAAGTACACCTTTATTCATATCAGCATTACTCAGACTGGGCAAAAGGTGGAAGCCACCCAAGTGCCGATGTATAGATGAACTGAGAAAATGAGATATATGTACAAGGGTCTATTATTCAGTCTAGAAACTAAGGAAATTAAGGCACTTGCAATGATCTACTTGAGCCTTAAAGGCATTATGCTGATGAAATAACTTGGTTCCAAAAGGATGAAAATTATGTTTCCATTTCTATGAGGTATCCAGAGAAGTGAACTTCAGACACACAAGATAGAACGTGGTTGACAAGTGTTGAAGAGAATTAGTATTTATTGGATGCAGTTTCACTTGGCAAAAATGAAAACGTATGAGAGATGGACGGTGAGTATATTTCTACAACAATGTGATTAATGTCATATAACTATATACTTTGAATGGTAAAGGTTATGTTCAGTAGATTTAATCACCACAGAAAATGTGAATACATGTAATACTGATACATATTACAATGTGAGTTAATATTGAAAACATCCTAAGTGAAAGAAGCCATAAAAAAAAATCTACCTAGATCACATTCATCTTGTGTGCTTTAAATCCATTACTGTTGATCCTAGGGATCAAACCTGGGTCTCCTGCTTCGCAGGAAGATTCTTTATCATCTGAGCCGCCAAGAAAGCTCTAAAAGTCTAATTGTTTTCAAGTGTTGTGAAGATTCAGGAAAGTCTTCAGGACACTTCCAGGAAAAAAAAAAAAAAAAAGAATCAGAATGGAAAAAGACATTTGGACAGGTGGTAAAAGTGGAAGGTGAACCATTGGATTAGAAGGTGAAAGCCATAATGATTTCTCATTTGGGGGCTATGTGGGTATTCCCTGAGACAGTGTCCTTCCTAACACACACTGGAAACTGTCATTAAAATTGGCATATGTGGTAAATCAATGATAACTGGGGAATCTGAACTTATAGATAAAGAGTAAGTTCACTGTATGTTTGAAATTACTATAAAATAAATAACTTTCCAAAACAAACATATAAAGACCATACCAGAATAGTAGATAAGACTTCACATTTCATGATAAGGGCCAAGCCCTACTGAGATTCAGTTCACTCAAAATGGTTAAGCTAATTGCTCTTAGATAAATTACCATATTATTAAAAGTTACTGTGGAAGGGTTATATTAGTAGTAACTATGTCTTGGGTGTTGTGAATGCCCAGGGGTATGGTAGAAACAATGGACTTTTTGAATTAAAGCTTTTCACATCAAACCACCCAAAGGTATGAGTAATACATGAATTTAGTAAAGTCGCATGATACAAAAGCAATACACAAAAGTCAGTTGGATTTCTGTACACTAATAAAGAAGAAGTATCAGAAAGGAAAATTAAGAAAGAAAATCTCATTTAAAACTGCATCAAAAAGAAACAGAACAGAGAACTCTGAAATAATCCCACACATAGGTGGTCAGTTAAATTATGACAGAGCTGCCAAGGATGTACACAAGGACATACACTGAGGAAAATACCCTCAATAAAGGATGCCAAGGAAACTAGACATCACACACCAAAAAAGGTCTCTGCAGTATGGTACTGGCACAAAGACAGAAATATAGATCAATGGAACAAATTAGAAAGCCCAGAGATAAATCCACACAACTATAGACACCTTATCTTTGACAAAGGAGGCAAGAATATACAATGGATTAAAGACAATCTCTTTAACAAGTGGTGCTGGGAAAACTGGTCAACCACTTGTAAAAGAATGAAATTAGAGCACTTTCTAACACCATACACAAAAATAAACTCAAAATGGATTAAAGATCTAAACGTAAGACCAGAAACTATAAAACTCCTAGAGGAGAACATAGGTGAAACACTCTCCCACATACATCACAGCAGGATCCTCTATGACCCACCTCCCAGAATATTGGAAATAAAAGCAAAAATAAACAAATGGGACCTAATTAAACTTAAAAGCTTCTGCATAACAAAGGAAACTATAAGCAAGGTGAAAAGACAGCCTTCAGAATGGGAAAAAATAATAGCAAATGAAGCAACAGACAAACAAATAATCTCAAAAATATACAAGCAATACCTGCAGCTCAATTCCAGAAAAATAAATGACCCAATCAAAAAATGGGCCAAAGAACTAGACATTTCTCCAAAGAAGACATACAAATGGTTCACAAACACATGAAAAGATGCTCAACATCATTCATTATCAGAGAAATGCAAATCAAAACCACTATGAGGTACCATTTCACGCCAGTCAGAATGGCTGCGACCAAAAGTCTACAAGCAATAAATGTTGGAGAGGGTGTGGAGAAAAGGGAACCCTCTTACACTGTTGGTGGGAATGCAAACTAGTACAGCCACTATGGAGAACAGTGTGGGGATTCCTTAAAAAACTGGAAATAGAACTGCCTTATGACCCAGCAATCCCACTGCTGGGCATACACACCGAGGAAACTAGAATTGAAAGAGACACGTGTACCCCAATGTTCATCACAGCACTGTTTATAATAGCCAGGACATGGAAGCAACCTAGATGTCCATCAGCAGATGAATGGATAAGAAAGCTATGGTACATATACACAATGGAGTATTCCTCAGCCATTAAAAAGAATACATTTGAATCAGTTCTAATGAGGTGGATGAAACTGGAGCCTATTATACAGAGTGAAGTAAGCCAGAAAGAAAAACACCAATACAGTATACTAATGCATATATATGGAATTTAGAAAGATGGTAACAATAACCCTGTGTACGAGACAGCAAAATAGACACTGATGTATAGATCAGCCTTATGGACTCTGTGGGAGAGGGAGAGGGAGAGGGTGGGGAGATTTGGGAGAATGGCATTTAAACATGTATAATATCATATATGAAATGAATCGCCAATCCAGGTTCGATGCATGATACAGGATGGTTGGGGCTGGTGCACTGGGACGACCCAGAGGGATGGTATGGGGAGGGAAGTGGGAGGGGGGTTTGGGATGGGGAACACATATACACCCGTGGCGGATTCATGTTGATGTATGGCAAAACCAATACAATATTGTAAAGTAATTATCCTCCAATTAAAATAAATAAATCTATATTTAAAAAAAAGGTCTCTGCAAACTGTCTTCACCACTCACATAACTACCTGAAATTTTCTACCTCAAGTCATTCCTCTGCTTTCTTTTCTGAAAATGGACCCCACCCACCCACCACCCACCTTAGGAGTCAATCACATATAGGAAGCTTCTCCCCACTATTCTTCACCTTTTACTCCCATTGTGATAGAGCAGGTACTGGAGACACTGGGCTCTTATCTGCATGGATGAGACCCATCATTGTCTAGAAGCTGAAGTTCCAGAATGTTCTGAGATTTACCACCTATCTGTGTTAACCTGGCTAGGCACTGTCTGGAAGCCAAAACCCTGGTGAACCCAGATCCAGTTTAACCAAACTTGGGATGACCTGTAGGAAAGAGAAAGTGTTAGTCACCAGGCTCCTCTGTCCATGGAATTCTCCTGGCAAAAATACTGGAGTGGGTTGCCATTTTCTTCTCCAAGGGATTTTCTCAACCTAGGGATCAAACCTGCATCTCCTGCTTCACAGGAAGATTCTTTACCATCTGAGCCGCCAAGAAAGCTCTAAAAGCCTAATTGTTTTCAAATGTTAGTCACTCAGTTGCATCCGACTCTTTGCCACCCCATGGACTGCAGTCCACAGGCTCTTCGGTCCACAGAATCCTCCAGCAAGAATACTGGGATGGGTAGCCATTTCCTTCTCCAGAGGATCTCCCAGACCCAGGGATTGAACCCAAGTCTCCCACATTGCGGGCAGATTCTTTACCATCTGAGCCACCAGGGAAGCCCTTGTAAAAGTCCAAGTGTTATTAAGAGATATCGTGAGAAGATTACATTATGAGCCACCATATCTTGGATGCTATGGATGAACTAAATAGCTCCACTAACTCAATGGACATGAATTTGAGCAAACTCTGGCAAACTCTGGGAGATAGTGGAAGTCAGGGGAACCTGGAGTGCTGGAGTCCATGGGGATGCAAAGACTTGGAAATGACTTAATGACTTAAAAACAGCAAAAATAATGGACAATCTGTCCCTCAGCCCCAAGGTGGATGGACTCCTACTGGCAAGGTCTGACTTGAGTGGGGCTGTGTAGTGCTGCTAAAAGCAGGTCAGGGTAGGGTGGGAGTCTGCTGCCCTCCCCTTGGGCTCCAGGAGACACTGAGCTGTGAGCTGGGCTCCCAGGAACTGAGCTGCATTCTGGGCAGTGGGAGCAGGACTGTTTGTCCTCAGTCACATGGTAAGCCTTATCCTCTGTTATTCTTTGTATAGAAATCATAATTGAATAATTATATAATTTTTTCTTAAATTAAATTATTTTTAACATTTAGTAAGCAATAATATCAAATCTGAAAAACCTTAAGATCAGGGAGATTATGCAAGAGAACTTTTTAAAGGGTTAAGCTAAATCATGTGGAAGATGGTATATTCATTTAACTTTATACATTCAAATTCTATCCAGGGAATTCAAATGATTCCTTTTTAAAACGAGCATTTCCCCTGTGGCAGATAAAAGTTAATAATATAGTGCTCATATAAAAGCATCCTCTTCTTCCTTTCCTTGACCTGGAGCATCCTCTAGGTGATTGGGCACTGATTCAGGTTTTCTGGCTCCACTAAGAAGAGACCACACTTTTCTAAACTTTATTGATGTTGCTTTGTCATTTGAGACAACAAGGATCATTGGGCAAGACGCAACTAAGACCTCAGATAGAAGAACTGAGATTTCAAGGATTTTTGTCTACAATTAGACTCTGCCACATACAGCCTCTACTCTTTCAAATTCCTAACTGATAAATATTTATCAAATGCTTACCTAGCTTCTAGGACACCAAAATAAATAAGTTGTCATCACTGAGGTTAAATAACCATTGGTAAGACATATATAATACAATATAACACATGTGAACAAATTCAAAAATATAATACAGTAATTGAGATGGCAGGAATTTCTACAAGGTAGTGGAGAGCCAAGGTTAAAGCCATCTTTGATATACAGTAGGTAAGTTCTTCCCAGGTGGTGCTAGTGGTAAAGAATCTGCTTGTCAATGCAGTAGACATAAGAGGTGTGGGTTCAATCCCTGAACTGGAGAGATTGCCAAGAGAAGTGTATGGCAACCCACTCCCATTCCTTGCCTGGAGAATCCCCATGGACAAAGGAGCTTGGTGTGCTACATTCCACGCGGTTGCATGGAGTTGGACATGACTGAAGCGACTTAGCAAGATGGAAGTTTTCTTTATAGAAGACAAATATGAAATTGGCTTTGAAAGTTGAGTAGGAATTCTCAAAGCAGAAAGCTGGAGAAAATCCAGTCATGGCAGAGAGAAATAATTTTATTTGGGGCCAATCTGTTTCATGTGGTTGGAGTGGAAAATTGTTTATTTTTTTAAAATATCGTATTCTTTAAATATCAGCTTTGATTAATCTCTGTGAATTAGTTGCCATTATGATACTATTAAAAATGTGAATCACGGATATGACTAGAAAAGCTGCAGGTGTAAAGATATCTACAGTAATAGCTGGAACAAAAATAACCTAGATTCTACATATACATGAAAAATGTCATTCTCCTTTTCACTTCTTTTCTTAAATATTAATATTAGCTAAATACTTCTGAAATACTTTTATCTCCAAAAGTTCTAAAAATATAAATAATTAGCAACATATATTTCTATTTACTACTTTATTACACAGATGATTTCCAAACAATTCTCAGTAAGCCTCATAAGCCTGAGCAGTTTCATCCAGACTCAGTTAAAACATCTCACCTTTTCATTTTTCTTTCTTACCCCTTTATTCTGATGAGACTTGTGCTTTAACCTCATTTTAAAAAATATTGAACTCTTTACCTTATGCCGAGTTATCAATCAACATTCATTTCAGTACTCGCCAACAGGGCCCTAATGATTCCTGATTGTAATTATTCTCTCATTGGTATCCTCAGATGACTCGCCTTCATGCTTCTGGAGAAATGACCTGTTGCTCATTAACCATAGAACATTATGGTCTGTTCTCCTTTCAGTTCCAGGAAGGATGCTTAGCACTTCTGAGAATTCACCTGAAGGGCACAAATTGGCGCCAGTACAGATTTATGCTCCTGAATTCAAAATGAACTCTCTCTCTTTTTTCTAATAGCACAGAAAAGGACACTTGGATATCCTAATATAGGGTTTTAACTAAGAGCATGCGATTTCGAGTCAGAAGAGCATGCAATAGAAATTTAACTCTTTTACTTAATATGTGGTGTTCTGTGGACCTCTTTTTTCATCTGGGAATGAAAAATAAAATAATAAGAGAATGTGGATTAAATAACATAATGGAGGATTTTTTAACAGTCTCTCTCTCCCTCTGCTGCTGCTGCTGCTGCTAAGTCATTTCAGTCGTGTCCGACTCTGTGCAACCCCATAGACAGCAGCCCACCAGGCTCCCCCATCCCTGGGATTCTCCAGGCAAGAACACTGGAGTGGGTTGCCTTTTCCTTCTCCAATGCATGAAAGTGAAAAGTGAAAGTGAAGTCGCTCAGTCGTGTCTGACTCTTAGCAACCCCATGGACTGCAGCCCACCAGGCTCCTCCTTCCATGGGATTTTCCAGGCAAGAGTACTGGAGTGGGGTGCCATCGCCTTCTCCATTCCCCACCCCTCTCTCTTGAATATACCTATTGCTTTTATGTGAAAATAGAAGATATTCTAAAAGATCTCTCTGAACTTTCTTCCTCTTGAGTAACTTACCTGTATCCAGAATTTTTTTCTATTCAAATGGATAAACACATGGTTTTCTCTGGCTAGCTTCATTATTTGTGCTTTCCATCCATGCCTAGTTTGTATTTGGGGAGTTGCTCCATTACATCTTTGCTACTTTTCTCAGGGTGGGCATGGGGGTGGGTGGTATTTCAGTATCTTTTAAATTTGATCAAGTCTTTAAAAAGACCATCTTTAAACAAAAGAAACAATACCCAAACCTCCTTTAATGCTACATCTTACTAGCTATCACCTTTACCTAGCCTCTTCCTTAGTACTCTACCTGTACACATTGTTCTTTTTCGTCATTATCTCTCCTTTTCCACTGTATTCAACCTTCTGTTCTTCCTCCATTAAACAGCTGAAGGGCTTCCCAGGAAGCATTAGTGGTAAAGAACCCACCTGCCAATGCAGGACACTTAGAGATGCGGGTTTGATCCCTGGAGGAGGACTTAAAGCAGAATAGGTGATTTTTTTGCTGCTAAATCTGATGAAATTTTAAAACAGCTACTTTTATTAAAATTCTTCTCTTTATTCCACATATACTAAATTTCAGATGCTTTAGTTTTTTAGAGAGAAACCATGAATTCCACCAACAACAAAAGATTTCTTCTTTTTTAGACATATTGTTAATTTTAGTGATGTCACCATAGTTCACTGGATGTCGGTAAGAGTTGACTTTATAGGTTAAGAAAGGATGATTTTATTTACTATAATACTAGTATCAGACAACTGAAACCAAGAAAAGAGGTGTAGAAAACTGATTCAATAATTAGTATTTCTATTGATTATTCTTAATGGTATTAAAAGTTTAAATTGTGTTCTTGTCATACTAGAATGTAATAAACATGTGGACTGTTCTTGAGGAGAAGATATAATTTTAAAAATTAGTACATGATGGAAAAGTAGTCATCAGTTGTTTTTCACCATCCTTGAAACCACTGTCTTTTCTGCCTGGTCAAGACAACAATTTCATTTAATTTAATGAAATTAAAATTTCCTTTAATTTTTTTTTCAGAAATGATTTTTCCTAACTTTAAATGTTATTTCTAATGATCGGAAACATATCTAATTGACTAAAGCAAATTTGAGCAGCCTTCGAAGCTGTGTCAATCTGAGTATGTGACAAGGTAACAACTAACTTAATTTTTCCCTTATACCACAGGCCTTGAATACACTCAGTGCATTCCTGTCTCAAGGCATGTTCACTTCACCATTGCCGCTCCATCTGGTGGAATTCTGCTACCCCAACATTATAGATGATGTTTTTGTTAAAAACATTCCCTTCCCTTTTATATTGGGCCTACCTTTATAGGACTTTATTATTTCATCAAGTATTCTAAATGGAAGTGGGGGATCTGGCTGCTTGCCATACAAAAGCCATTAAAGAGGCAATGTTTTGAAAATGAAACTTTGCTTCATTTTGGATGCTGACAGCTGAAGGCTAGGGAAGGTGCAGACACCTATCCAAAGGTTGAGTTCCGCCCCACCCCACAGAAAGAGTGGGCAAGAGCTTTTATGGATGGAGGGGGCTACATGCAGAAACAACACAGTCATCTCTGACAGTCATCTTGAAGTTGATCTTGTGGGGATCTGATCAGTGTCATCTTGTTTTAGGTACAGCTGGTCTTCAGTTTCAGGGTCAGTTTGCTCTCACTTCTTTGAGACCAGTTCTTGGAATTGTGTGAAATGGAGCAAACTGTGTCATAGCTTAGACTTGGTCACCATGCAGTTAGCTTCTTCTACCAGGTGGGGGTCTCAGTTTCTATAAGCCAGCTCACAGGATATGGCTCAGAATATTATCTATAGCTCCTGAGAAGGAACTAAAAGAAATGCAAAAAAGCAAAATGGCTGTCTGAGGAGGCTTTACAAATAGCTATGAAAGAAGAGAAGTGAAAAGCAAAGGAGAAAAGGAAAGATATAAGCATCTGAATGCTTATATGAATGAAGAGTTCCAAAGAATAGCAAGGAGAGATAAGAAAGCCTTCCTCAGTGATCAATGCAAATAAATAGAGGAAAATGACAGAATGGGAAAGACTAGAGATCTCTTCAAAAAAATTAGAGATACCAAGGGGACATTTCATGCAAAGATGGGCTCGAAAAAGGACAGAAATGGTATGGACCCCACAGAAGCAGAAGATATTAAGAAGAGATGGCAAGAATGCACAGAAGAACTGTACAAAAAAGATCTTCACAACCCAGATAATCACAATGGTGTGATCACTCACCTATAACCAGACATCCTGAAATGTAAAGTCAAGTGGGCCTTAGAAAGCATCACTACAAACAAAGCTAGTGGAGGTGATGGAATTCCAGCTGAGCTATTACAAATCCTGAAAGATGATGCTGTGAAAGTGCTACACTCAATATGCCAGCAAATTTGGAAACCTCAGGAGTGGCCACAGGACTGGAAAAGGTCAGTTTTCATTCCAATCCCAAAGAAAGGTAATGCCAAAGAATGCTAACTACTGCACAATTGCACTCATCTCACACGCTAGTGAAGTAATGCTCAAAATTCTCCAAGCCAGGCTTCAGCAATATGTGAACCATGAACTTCCAGATGTTCAAGCTGGTTTTAGGAAAGCAGAGGAACCAGAGATCAAATTGCCAACATCCGCTGGATCATGGAAAAAGCAAGAGAGTTCCAGAAAAACATATGTTTCTGCTTTATTGACTATGCCAAAGCCTTTGACTGTGTGGATCACAATAAACTGTGGAAAATTCTGAAAGAGATGGGAATACCAGGCCACCTGATCTGCCTCTTGAGAAACCTGTATGCAGGTCAGGAAGCAACAGTTAGAACTGGACATGGAACAACAGACTGGTTCCAAATAGGAAAAGGAGTACGTCAAGGCTGTATATTGTCACTCTGCTTATTTAACTTCTATGCAGAGTACATCATGAGAAATGCTGGGCTGGAAGAAGCACAAGCTGGAATCAAGATTGTGGGGAGGAATATCAAGAACCTCAGATATGCAGATGACACCACCCTTATGGCAGAAAGTGAAGAGGAACTAAAAGCCTCTTGATAAAAGTGAAAGAGGAGAGTGAAAAAGTTGACTTAAAGCTCAACACTCAGAAAACGAAGATCATGGCATCTGATCCCATCACTTCATGGGAAATAGATGGGGAACAGTGGAAACAGTGGCTGACTTTATTTTGGGGGGCTCCAAAATCACTGCAGATGGTGATTGCAGCCATGAAATTAAAAGACGCTTACTCTTTGGAAGGAAAGTTATGACCAACCTAGATAGCATATTGAAAAGCAGAGACATTACTTTGCCAACAAAGGTCCATCTAGTCAAGGCTATGGTTTTTCCAGTGGTCATGTATGGATGTGAGAGCTGGACTGTGAAGAAAGTTGAGCACCGAAGAACTGATGCTTTTGAACTGTGGTGTTGGAGAAGACTCTTGAGAGTCCCTTGGACAGCAAGGAGATCCAACCAGTCCATTTTAAAAGAGATCAGTCCTGGGTGTTCATTGGAAGGACTGATGCTGAAGCTGAAACTCCAATACTTTGGCCACCTGATGTGAATAATTGACTCATTGGAAAAGACCCTGATGCTGGGAGGGACTGGGGTCATGAGGAAAGGGGATGACAGAGGATGAGATGGTTGGGTGGCATCACTGACTTGATGGACACGAGTTTGCGTAAACTCCAGGAATTGGTGATGGACAGGGAGGCCTGGCATGCTGCGATTCAAGAGGTCATAAAGAGTTGGACACGACTGAGTGACTGAACTGCACTGAATTTTTCTCATTGTCTAAAGTATTATTGTATTGTCCTGTTTGACTGCTTCTCTTTGTTTCTGCATTTTATCACTTCTCTGATTAATCTTATTCTTTGGCTAAAGTTTTTCCACAGGAAAAAGGGAGGCAGAGGCCATAACAGGGTGGGCAAGGACCATAGATAGGGTCCTGTTCCATTTCAATATCACCATATACTCAATTACCTAAATCTGGAACATGGAAGCTGTTTTTTATCTCTCTGTTCTTTACTTATCATGTGTAGTTCATATACTTAATAAGGAATAAGGTTAAGAACATAGACTCTGAAGCTAACTATCAAAATTCAAATCCCAGTTCTGCCATTAGCTCTATGGCTTTGGGAAATTTATTTAGAAACCCTGTGCCTCAGTTCCCACATTTTTAGTTTGCTAGTTTCAGTACTGATACTATCTAAATTCATTCTTAGGCATCATCAATCACCCTGAATTAGCTAGGTTTCCACTGTTTCCATTTTAAATATTAATTTTTTAATTTCTTTTTTACTTTTATTGAGGTAACATTGGTTTAAAGCATAATATATTTTATATTTGCAACATTATATTTTTACTTCTGTATAGTTTTACTTCTTAGTCTTATAGCATGCTCACCATCAGATACACGAGGCAACCCTATTATTTTATTTCACTCTATTACCTCACTGTAAAATTAATCTTTCTAAAATACTATGCTGATTATATTTCTTTTTTCCTTAAAATGTCAGAAGAGAGGGTCCAAAATCATGAAATCATATATAGACAAATTTATATTCTGCATTCATAGAGAGAATTTTCTCTCATCAAACAGTTGTGATGGTGGTCAAACCTAGAGTAGGTCCAGGATGTAAATCTAGGACTTCTGAATCCACAACCAAGATTTGTACAATTTGCCTCATTTATTAAGTCTAATGTGCTTTTGTGTGTGTGCAAAGTTGCTTCAATCATGTCCACCTCCTTGTGACCCTATGGACTGTAGCCCACCAGGCTCCTCTGTCCATGCCATTCTCCAGGCAAGTGAACTGGGCTGCCATGTCCTCCTCCAAGGGATCTTCCCATCCCAGGTATTGAACCCATGTCTCTTATGTCTCCTGCATTGGCAGGTGGGTTCTTTATGACTAGTGCCACCTAGGAAGTCCCATAAGGTCCCTTTATATAGCATTTACAATCTCTTTTTCTAAGAAATTTAAAGAATTTAAAGTAAACAGCTTTACTGTTTAGTAGTAAATTTAACATATTTGCTGACCACATACTTCCCTTCATCTCCCTGTAGTAGATTAGTTATTTATAGTAAATCATGCATAATATATATATTTTTTAATCCTGAGCTACAGTAATAGTCAAAGCTATGGTTTTTCCAGTAGTCATGTATGGATGTGAGAGTTGGACTATAACGAAAGCTGAGTGCCCAAGAATTGATGTGTTGGAGAAGACTCTTGAGAGTCCCTTGGACTATAAGGAGATCCAACCAGTCCATCTTAAAGGAAATCAGTTCTGAATATTCATTGGAAGGACTGATGCTGAAGCTGACACTCCAATACTTTGGTCACTTAATTCGAAGAACTGACTCATTGGAAAAGACTCTGGTGCTGGGAAAGATTGAAGGCAGGAGAAGTAGGGAGCAACAGAGGATGAGATGGTTGGATGGCATCACTGACTCAATGGACACAAGTTTGAGTAAACTCCAGGAGTTGGCTATGGACAGGGAGGCCTGGTGTACTGCAGTCCATGGAGTTGCAGAGTCAGACACAACTGAGCGACTGAACTGAACTGAACATTAATCCATATAGACCTGTAGAATCAATACACCCTAAGATGAAACTGGACTTCCCTGGTGGCTCAGGTGGTAAAGAATCTGCCTGCAATGCAGGACACCTGGGTTCGATCCCTGGGTTGGGAAGATCCTCTGGAGAAGGGAATGGCAACCCACTCAAGTATTCTTGCCTAAATAATCCCATGGACAGAGGAGCCTGGAGGGCTGCAGTCCATGAGGTCGTAAAAAAGTTGGACATGACTCAGCAACTAAGCACAGCATGGCACAGCATAAGATGAAACTACAGTTCACCCTAGGACATACAGCATGTTTCTATGCACTGATATTTTATGTTCAAGTCCACAGAGTATGTTTGGCTTTTAGTTTTATATCAGCCTGAGGCTTAGTCTTTGTGCCTTTTCAAAATTTTGCCTCTACCTTTTAAAAAAATTATTATTTTAATTATATTGGATTGAAAGTGAAATAAAACACTTGAATCACTTGATTATTTGAAATAATACTGATGTGATTAAATTGGACTTCTTAAACTAATAGTAACTTTTAAATAAACAACTGGAAAACACAGTGTATTCGTTTTCCTTCTATGATATTGAGAATGATACCTGAAAACATGTTTTTGAGTGTCCATTGAGACACGGCATGAAATTTTTAAAATGAGAAATAAGTAAACCATAAAAATTCTTTGGAACTCAATTTTTTAATTGTTTTTACTTCACTATAATTCACGTAGCTTCCTGTTTTTTCAGACAATAGATGGACGAGAACCGTGTATGTTATTTATAATTGGAATTGAGATGAATTTACCTCCTACTGTTCATTGTCAGAATCGTATCCAAAAGCAGTGGGAGGAAATCTACCTTCTACTAATATTCAATTTGCGAACATTCATATCCTTATATCAGCAGGAAACTCGCTCCATAAATTACAGAAACAGATGCTTATCATCAGGTAAGAAGAGGTTTACTCCTTTAAGATGCTGTGAGAAGCTGGTATTTTATCAGCTAAGCACATCATCTTCACCTCAACGTAAAAATGCATTTCATTAAATAAAATCTTTCTGGAAATTTTAGTAAATGAATTGAATCAGACCTGAAAATCTATAATCTCTGAGTGAGCTTAAAATTAGATAATGAAAAAAAAAACCTGAAATGATAGATAATGAAGGAAATCTTACACCTGAAAAAAAAAAATTGATCTTAGAAAGACATTCACAGGTGATGTAGATAGCATTATTATATCCAGCTTGCTTATTCATGCAATTATTCAGTATAAGAAATTGGGGAAGTATTAAAGTTAAACATGCTACAGATCTTGACTCTGCCATTAATGACACAAAAATTTCAAGTTGAAGGATGATATATATAGAATGTTTTGAGGAGTAAGTAATATTAGTTTGGGGAACTTTGAGTTCCCTGATCATAAAAGACAGCAGCTTATATATGTATTCTTGATTTTTTTTTAAAAGAATGTGCAGTTTTGTTTTACTTAATATTGGTGTCTTCTACTTTTAGAAGCTGCCTATTTGGACAGAGAGCTTGACAAGGAAATAAGGCAATTTGAATTCTAGCCTCATGTCTATCACTGACTCACCTTTGTGCATTTTATTTTTCTCATATTTTGGGTGAATTGTTCAGGCATTAATATCTATACTACTTTCCACTTTCAATTTTAGTGAGCCAGCCATTAATGAATGCTCTGAGCTGATATTGCATTTCTATTTTTTGATAAAATAGTCATTGAATTTTCAAGAATCAGTAAACTATAAAATTTGCTGTCAACTTAAAAATTTTGCCAAACTTTCTATATTGTATAAAATGTAGTAATCATTTGTCTTCTAGTTAGCCATAGACTGAAATTTAAATTTATGTTGTCCAAGAAAATATCTTATTCCAGCCCTAGAATGTATAAACTTATGCTAATTTTCATGAGTTAATTCAATATTATACAAATTTTCTTACTTTTTTCCCAGTAAAATGTAACCAAGGAAGTATTGTAACTGTCACAATTTTTAGTTTTCCTCTTGCTAAATGTGCTTGTTAGGTCATTCATTTAAAACTTTTCCATTTTAATAGATTTGTGAGCAAATTCTGGAGAACTATTTTCATCAAAGTCGTTGGCCATAAAAAGTTTTAATTAACATTTCAATGAATGACTTCAGTGAAATTCAGTTGCAAGAATGATGAAAGTGATGAGAACTTTAATATGCTACAAAAATTTAAATGTTTTATCATAGGAATGATATAAAGTAAGTCAGGATTCTTTAGTTGGAACTGCCTCTTAAGAAACCTATATACAGGCCAGGAAGCAACAGTTAGAACTGGACATGGAACAACAGACTGGTTCCAAATAGGAAAAGGAGTACGTCAAGGCTGTATATTGCCACCCTGCTTATTTAACTTATATGCAGATTACATCATGAGAAACGCTGGACTGGAAGAAGCACAAGCTGGAATCAAGATTGTGGGGAGGAATATCAAGAACCTCAGATATGCAGATGACACCACCCTTATGGCAGAAGGTGAAGAGGAACTAAAAAGCCTCTTGATGAAAATGAAAGAGGAGAGTGAAAAAGCTGGCTTAAAGCTCAACATTCAGAAAACGAAGATCATGGCATCTGGTCCCATCAGTTCATGGAAAATAAATGGGGAAACAGTGGAAACAGTGTCAGACTTTATTTTTTTGGGCTCCAAAATCACTGCAGATGGTGACTGCAGCCATGAAAATTAAAAGACGCTTACTCCTTGGAAGGAAAGTTATGACCAACCTAGATAGCATATTCAAAAGCAGAGACATTACTTTGCCAACAAAGGTTCGTCTAGTCAAGGCTGTGGTTTTTCCAGTGGTCATGTATGGACGTGAGACAACGTTGGACTATGAAGAAAGCTGAGCGCCAAAGAATTGATGATTTTGAACTCTGGTGTTGGCGAAGACTCTTGGGAGTCCCTTGGACTGCAAGGAGATCCAACCAGTCCATTTTAAAGATCAGTCCTGGGTATTCTTTGGAAAGACTGATGGAAACTGAAACTCCAATACTTTGGCCACCTCATGCAAAGAGTTGACTCCTTGGAAAAGACTCTGATGCCGGGAGTGACTGGGGGCAGCAGGAAAAGGGGACAACAGAGGATGAGATGGCTGGATGGCATCACCGACTACACAGACGTGAGTCTGAGTGAACTCCGGGAATTGGTGATGGACAGGGAGGCCTGGTGTCATGTAATTCATGGGGTCGCAAAGAGTCCGACACGACCGAGCAACTGAACTGAACTGAACTGACAGACTATGAGAAGTTACACTCATCTTGATTTTCTCTGATCCTCTCACTCCCCACAGAAATGCTGGACAATTTCTGCTAGATTTTTGAGGGATCTACTCAGGTTTAGCAATGACAAATGACACAAACTTATAACATTAAAAAAAAAAAAAGCAATATGCGTTTTTGCTAGTAGTCAGCTCTACTCACATTAATTTCATGAGACTTGTGATATCAGTAAAAACTAAAATAAGATGTTGAAGTTGAATTTGAAGTAAGAAGAAGGTGATAGAACTTTTAAAAATCATATTTCAGTACTTATAAAGATCCTTTTCACCTTTTTCCAGAAATATCCTTTATTTAATATTCACCCTGTAATATTTATCTTAATGCTGTATAATATATATAAAATATATGAGAAAACCATATATTTATTTTTCACATTGCTCATGATATCATAAATTAATAAACATTATTTTTAACATGAACTAATCATTTCTCAAAACACTCAATATAATACTAACTGTGCCCTCAGTATACTAATAAATAAAGCTGAAGAAATAGCAAAAGCCCTCAATTTCATTCCATTCTCTTTGGAATATACAAGTATACTCTATTCTTCAGACATTTTGTGACAGAGAAACACCTAAAATCAGAATTGAAATGTTTTCTAGAAGAAGACAATTCTAATTTTATATAAATTAGTTCATTGAAGATGTAGGATATCACAACTAATATTAAGAAGCAAAGATTATCATGAGGATAAAAGCAAAGAAAAGTCTAGAAAAGCCAATTTCAGAGTTCTCACAAAAATAACTCAAGAATTCTAAGTAAAATAATAGGAACGAAAATCCAAAAGTGCTTTGAACTTTAATTTACCTTAGCCAATTTGTTTCATGTCTGCAATGATTGTCAGAAAATTGTTATACATAATGTGATAATTAAATGTTAAATATGTTATTTTGTTCATAGCATACAAAATAAAGATGTGGTTAAACAGCTATCACTGTCTGAAATAGATTATGGTAATAAAGAAACTGAAAAAATTTTAAGAGACAATCATATGTATACGTATAACCCATTAAGGAACGTAGAGAATAGAAAAATTGTAAATGCTAAAAAAAATTATAGATGAAAGTGCTTAAAACTTTAGGGGAATATAAGGCCTTTTACTAATATTCAAAAGATAAAAACTATTAAGGAAATATTGAAATATTTTGTACATTTAAGAAACAATTCCACATGACAGTAAAATTACAGTAATAAGCAGATGACATTCCAGGAAACAATGTCTGAAACAAATGACAAAGATAAATACTTATTATCCAAAATGTATGATATTTTTGACAAATCAAAAAAGTATACAAATAATATTTTCTATATCATATTTCAGATGATATGAAAATAATTAGAAAAATTTAGGAAAGTTAAGACACCTAGTTAATATAAGTATGAATAGACTCAACATTACTAGTAATCAGGGAAATGCAAAAAAGTATGGAAAAAGATAGGAAATGGAGTAAATGCCTTTATTAGGATGCACAAATGGAGTGATTTGGTATTCCCAAGCTAAGGTCAGATTATTTATATCAAAAGAGCACTAATCATCTATTGTATATATAGTAGTGTGCATATGTCAATCTCAATCTCCCAATTTACCCCTCCAGCCCTTTCCCTCTTGGTAACCGTACATTTCTTACTTCTACATCTGTGACTCTATTTCTGTTTTGTGAATAAGTTCATGTGTACCTTTTTTTTTTTTTTTTAGATAACACATATAAGCGATATCATTGATATTTACATTTGTTTGACTTACTTTATTCAGTTTGTTAATCTCTAGGTCATTCCATCCATGTCACTGGAAATGGCATTATTTAAGTCATTTTTTATGGTTTAGGAATATTTACAGTGTATTTATGTCTTCTTTATCCACTTTTTCTATTGATGGACATTTAGGTTGCTGCCATGCCCTGGCTACTGTAAATAGTGTTGTAATGAACATGAAGGTGCATGTATCTTTTCAAATTGTGGTTTTTCTCTGGGATGTATGCCCAGGAATGAGACCCCTGGATCATACTGTAGCTCTATTTTTAGTTTGCTAAGGATCCTCATACTGTCCTCTATAGTGCCTGTACCAATTCCCACAAGCAGTGTAGAGGGTTCCCTTTTCTTCCCACCCTCTTCAATATTTATGGTCTATATTATTTTGATGAGAGCTATTCTGACCTGCATGAGGTGATACCTCACTGCAGTTTTGATTTGCATTCTCTAATAATTAGTGATATCAAACATCTTTTCACAGAGAACTTACTAAATACTCTGTAATGAACTATATTGGGAAAAAATCTAAAAAAAGAGTGAACACCCATACAATGTATTACTGATTCACTCTCTGTATGGGAGAAACTAACACAACATTGTGTATCAACTATACTCTAATACAAATTAATTAAAAATAAAAAAATTAAAGGGAAAAAAGAATTATTTTGGGGAAATTGACACCTTAAAATGATTCATCCAACCAATAAATGCGATTTACTTTTCCAAAAAGTAAATCAAAAGAGCAGAGTCTTATCTACAAGAAGAACTAGGGGGAGGCAGGGAAGACTGTTGATGAAAAGGGCTGCTGGCAAACTCTTGCCATAAGCTTATACTTGCTGTGATTCTGCAGGCTGCTATCTAGGGCATGCACTTCCCTGTGGAGCTGGTGTCAGTTTAAGGTCACTGCAGTCTGCTTGCCCCAACAAAATGTATGCTGAGGCAGCAATTCCAAGAGTAGCTTAATAGCTAACCTCTTCACAGCTTAGACAGTACATTACAGCTAATTTCAGTCATATATAAACAAATATTTTTCTTTGGAGAGATATTAATTAATATCTTGGAGAGATATTAAATTAGGCTCAGAGATATTACCATACACTTTCTGTTGAGATAAGGAAGTTAATGGATAAGGAATGAAAATTCAATTCAGATAGAGAAGGGTATTTAAAAAAAAAAAGAGAGAAGGGTATTTCAGAGAAATATTAGAAAGTAGAGTATTATGAAATTATACACATAGGACAGAGTCACTAGCCACATTGGTGTTCACTGGAAAGGTGATAATGATAAGTAAGGAATATAACTTTAGGAATTTTTGAAAAGTAGGTAGCTAATTTTTAAAAATTTCCATTTTCTCTTAATTTAATAAGCTCTGTAACATCTAGAATTTTTGCAAATTTCATTTAATTAATGATATTTTATAGACTCAGGTGACTATAAATTATTTTCACAACTCTATGGTTATTAGTGAGTGATGAGACTGTATATTATAATCCAGGACAGCTAAATCTATCAATACATTTCCTCCTACAGGATACCTTTATATATACAATTTTAACCATGGATCAGCAAAATAAACTGAGTGTAAATACTGGTTTCTACTTAGAAATCAGAGCATGAAAGCAGCACATCACTGAATGCATACATGAAGCTCAGATTTTAAGGTCAAATTCCATGCAGAAAATAGGGTCAATAAGAAAGCCCTTGATGATTTATTAAACTATGAATATATATATTCATATATAAATATGCATATTCAAATATATGGACTATGAATACATAGAGATATACACTTAATGCTAAGGCATTATTTTCATAATAAATCATGAGAAATGATAATGAAATCACTTTACATGAACATTGTATTTTTATGTTGCATATATTTATAAAGCCATTTCATGCAGAACATTCCTTCCCAGGAGGCTAACCAAAAATTTAACAATTGCTTTCTATTATGCTGGATTTAAGCCAAATTTAGCTAACAATAGTAAGAAAAAATATGGGCTACATAGCCCACAGAAGTATGAAATATGCAAATGAAAGTGAAATTATGGGCTACATAGAATACAGAATCATGGGAGATATATATATATATATATATATATTATTATTTTTTGCTTGAGGTAAAAATTAAAGGAAGTTTGGGACAATTGTAAAGCTTATGTCCAATCCCCTTTTCTCATAATATTGTTAGACATTATGAATTTAATTTTTATTGTTCCCTTTGGTACTTCATTGCAGACCTGAAAGTGAAAGTGAAGTTGCTCAGTCGTGTCCGACTCTTTGCGTTCCCATGGACCGTAACCTACCGGGCTCCGAGGTCCATGGGATTTTCCAGGCAAGAATACTGGAGTGGGCTGCCATTTCATTCTCCAGGGGATCTTCCCAACCCAGGGATCGAACCCGGGTCTCCTGCATTGCAGACAGACGCGTTACCGTCTGAGCCACTAGGGAAGCACATATTATCAACTTTGGACAAAGTACCATGAGTAGCATGACTTAATTCACTCTATAAATCTTTTTCACTGTCCTCATTTCCTTGTCTACTATCAGCTTTGGGAAGGATCAAAAGTTTCACATATTCCATTTTGGTTTTAGGTTCATTAACTTCATCATTAACAGTCTCACCATTAAACATTGTCATTTGTTTATATTGCATTCATCTTCTGAAGAGATTAGGCCAGTTCTTAGGACTTTTTCACATTTTGGATTTTTTTTATTGTTCTTGTTATTTTTTTATTTATTAAATACTTATTTATTATTTATTTGGCTGTATTGAGTCTTAGCGGCAGCCTGAGGACCTTCATTATTCTTGTTGCAGCACATGGATCTTCAGTTGGAGCATGCCAACTCTTAGTTTGGCATGTGGGATCTAGTTCCCTCACCAGGGATTAAACCCAGGCCCCCTGCATTGGGAACTCTGAGTCTTAATGGCTGAACCACCAGGGAAGTCCCTATCTGGTTGTTTTCAGGAAGCTGTTTATATTCAGGTTAAATATCCTTGTTAAGTTCCTGCGTAGGTGAGATACTGTATTATATATATTACATCACATCAGGCATTGGGACATACAGGATGTTTCAGCTCCAGTCATTAACAGTACTTGGTTAAGGCAGTTACCGCCAAATCATTTCCTAATACATAGAGTCATCTCTCTCTCTCCTCAGTGCCTCCAAATATAGCTACTAATCTGTAAAATGATATTTTAACATCTAACATATTTTTATTTGTTAATAATCCTTTACTATATAATGGCTTTAACATTTATTAATGACTCGAATCTATAATTACATAGAAATTGTACAATCTTGCAATCTTCTAATTTCATCATTTTTTTTCTATTAGCTATGGTTTTTCCTGTGGTAATGTATGAACGTGAGAGTTGGACTGTGAAGAAGGCTGAGCGCCAAAGAATTGATGCTTTTGAACTGTGGTGTTGGAGAAGACTCTTGAGAGTCCCTTGGACTGCAAGGAGATCCAACCAGTCCATTCTGAAGGAGATCAGCCCTGGGATTTCTTTGCAAGGAATGATGCTAAAGCCGAAACTCCAGTACTTTGGCCACCTGATGGGAAGAGTTGACTCTTTGGAAAAGACTCTGATGCTGGGAGGGATTGGGGGCAGGAGGAGAAGGGGACGGCAGAGGATGAGATGGCTGGATGGCATCACTGACTCGATGGACGTGAGTCTGAGTGAACTCCAGGAGTTGGTGATGGACAGGGAGGCCTGGCGTGCTGCAATTCATGGGTTGCAAAGAGTCGGTCATGACTAAGCGACTGATCTGATCTGATCTGATCTGATTCTTCTCTCAGAAGAGTTTTTCTTTATTAACTGGAGAGGAACTAAGGTTCCAACAGAAAAAAGAGGGTAAATGCTAGACTATTGTTCTTTACATTTGCTTAAATTTGCTAATGGCCTCTTTATATAACAGAGACAAAGTTTTTACATTTGAAATACAAAATTGACTAAAAGTTTCTTTATTTTTCCTTGTCAGAATATGTTTTACATTGTGTGGTTTCACAAACGTATGGAAAATTATTTGATAATCTCTCCCATGGCAATCACATGAGAAATTATTGTTTAGTCTTATCAGCTGAACCCAGGTAACCCCTCAGAAGGAGACTCACAGAAGCCCTTGGATCAACCAGAATTGGTACATCAAACACAACTGGTGTAACCAACAGTGATCCGCTACTCCTACAATATAAAAGCATAGCCTTAGTATCAGAAGTTTTTGTTGTGATCACCATTGTGTTACCAGTTGTATGACTTAGAGTATGTCGCATAAAAATGTGCTAGGGTTAATTTTGTATTTGTGCATTAAAATGATGAAATTACATACCTCATAGGGATGGTGGTAAAAACACAAGGTATATGTACACGATTCTCAGTTTCATGCTGAGACTCTAAAGGAAAGTCGCTTTAAACACAGTTTGGGAGTATTGACTAAGTGCTTCCTTGGTGGTGCAGCAGTAAAGAATCAGCTTGTAATACAGGAGACTTGGGTTCAATCCCAGGGTTGAGAAGATTTAATGGAGTAGGAAATGGCAACCAACTCCAGTATGGTTGAGTGTATACATACCCTGGGCTTCCCTGGTGGCTCAGATGGTAAAGAATCTACCTGCAGTGCAGGAGACCTGGGTCAGGACCATCCACTGGAGAAGGAATGGCCAACCACTCCAGCATTCTTGCCTGGAGAATTCCTTGGACAGAGAACCTGGCAGGTTACAGACCATGAGGCTGCAGAATTGGACATGACTGAGGGACTAAAATACACACACACACACATACATACTCTAAGACACTGTGATTAAACTGTGGGATATGTCATTATCAGAAATGCACATATAGTCACATCAGTCAGTCAGTTCAGTCACTCAGTCATGTCAACTCTTTGAGACTCCATGGAATGCAGCACACCAGGCCTCCCTGTCCATCACCAACTCCCGGAGCTTACTCAAATTAACGTCCATTGAGTCTGTTTGTCATCCCCTTCTCCCACCTTCAATCTTTCCCAGCATCAGGGTCTTTCCCAAGGGTCAGTTATTTGCATCAGGTGGCCAAAGTATTGGAGTTTCAGCTTCAGCATCAGTCCTTCCAAGGAATATTCAGGACTGATTTCCTATAGAATGGACTGGTTGGATCTCCTTGCAGGACATGGGACTCTCAAGAGTCTTTTCCAACACCACAGTTCAAAAGCATCAGTTCTTTGGTGCTCAGCTTTCTTCACAGTCCAACTCTCACATCCATACATGACCAGTGGAAAAACCATAGCCTTGACTAGACAGACCTTTGTTGGCAAAGTAATGTCTCTGCTTTTTAATATGCTGTGTAGGTTGGTCATAACTTTTTCTCCAAGGAGCAAGTGTCTTTTAATTTCATGGCTGAAAATAGTCTCCATCTCCAGTGATTTTGGAGCCCCCAAAAATAAAGTCTCTCACTGTTTCCATTGTTTCCCCATCTATTTGCCATGTAGTATTGGGACTGGATACCATGATCTTAGTTTTCTGAATGTTGAGTTTGAAGCCAACTTTTTCACTCTCCTCTTTCACTTTCATCAAGAGACTCTTTTGTTCGTCTTCACTTTCGGCCATAAGGGTGGTGTCATCTGCATATCTGAGGTTATTGATATTTCTCCTGGCAATCTTGATTCCAGCTTGTGCTTCATCCAGCCTGGCATTTCACATAATGTACTCTGCATTTAAGTTAAATAAGCAGGGTGATGATATACAGCCTTGACATACTCCTTTCTTGATTTGCAACCAGTCCATTGTTCTATGTCCAGTTCTAATTGTTGCTTCTTTTTTTTTTTAAATTTTATTTTATTTTTAAACTTTACAAATTGTATTAGTTTTGCCAAATAATTGTTGCTTCTTGACCTGCAGGTCAGATGGCCTGATATTCCCATCTGTTTCAGAATTTTCCACAGTTTGTTGTGATCCACATAGTCAAAGACTTGGGCATAGTCAAAGGCTTTGGCATAGTCAATAAAACAGAAATAGATGTTTTTTTTTTGGAACTCTCTTGCTTTTTCAATGATCCAACAGATGTTGGCAATTTGATCTCTGGTTTCTCTGCCTTTTCTAAATCTAGCTTGAACATCTGGAAGTTCACCGTTCACATACTGTTGAAGCCTGGCTTGCAGAATTTTGAGCATTACTTTGCTGGAGTGTGAGATGAGTGCAATTGTGTGATAGTTTGAGCATTCTTTGATGTTGTCTTTCTTTGGGATTGGAATGAAAACTGACCTTTTCCAGTCCTGTGACCACCACTGAGTTTTCCATATTTGCTGGCATATTGAGTGCAGAACTTTAACAGCATTATCTTTTACCATTGGAGGCCACGGCTGGGGCTGGAACATAGGAGATGGAGTGTTGCTCTTTGTGCCTCAAAGTATGAATCCATACTGCCAATCTCAGGTTGCAGGGGGCACTCTGGGCTCCCATAAATTTCTCACAGGAGCATTTAGCTAGGCATATACTTGTAAGGACGAGGAGAATGTGAGAAGATTTGACAGCAACAAAATTTTGGAAGACACCAAGAAAAAAAAATGGGTGTCTACAAGATGACAAAGTAGAAGGACATGCACTCATCTTCTTCTGTGAGAACTCCAAAATTACAACTCATTGTTGAACAACCATTGACAGGAGAATGTTGGATCCCACCAAAAAAAAAGATGCCCCATATCCAAGGGCAAAGGAGAAGCCTCAATAGGATGGTAGGTGGGGGAAATTGCATTTATTTATTTTAAATACATAAATACAATTTTTATTTTTTTATTTTTTAAAATTTTATTTTATTTAACTTTACAATATTGTATTGGTTTTGCCATATATCAAAATGAATCTGCCACAGGTATACAATTGCATTTAGAATCAAATCACATACCCACCAGAGATATTCGGAGGGCTCATACACACCTTGTGCATACCAGGACCCAGAGACCCCGCAGAGACAGAGCCAGAACTGTTCGAGTGTCTCCTCTGGAGGTACTGCTCTGTATGGATGACTGCAGTGGCAGGTCCTCTGAGTGCAGCAGACCTGGGTATGGCATAAACCCTCTTGGAAGAAGTCACCATTAACCCCACCATAGAGCCATCGGAACTTACACAAGACCAGGGAAACAGACTCTTGGAGGACACAAACAAAACTTTGTGTGCACCAGGACCCAAGAGAAAGGAGCAGTGACCCCACAAGAGACTGACCCAGATTTGCCCGTGAGTGTCCAGGAGTCTCCAGTGGGGGCATGGGTTGGCAGTGGTCTGCTTCAGGGTCAGGGGCACTAAGTGCAGCAGTGGGTGCACGGGACACTTTAAAGGAGGTCACCATTATCCTCATTACCTCCACATACAGTCACAGTAATATATGTACTAGAACATTAATAATAGCACTGTTCATGACACTCAGAACCTGGAATTAAACAAATGTCAGGAAGAGCAGAATAAAAAATTAGATCATAATATGTTCAATAGTCATCTTTTAGGATTTTAGATAGCTCCACTTAAAATAGTGTAAACAGTGACATTTTATTTTCTTGGGGTCCAAAATCACTGTGTACAGTGACTGCAGCCATGAAATTGAAAGAAGCTTGCTCCTTGGAAAGAAAGCTATGACAAACCTAGACAGCATATTAAAAACAGTAACATAACTTTGAAAGCAAACCACCATAAAATAGATGCTATTGATCTGTGTTGCCAGAGAAGACTCTTGAGAGTCTCCTGAACAGCAAGGAGATCAAACCAGTCAATCCTAAAAGAAATCAGCCCTGAATATTCATTGAAAGGAATGATGCTGGAGCTCCAATATTTTGACTGTATAATGCAAAATGCTGACTCATTGGAAAAGACTGCTGCTGGGGAAGATTGAAGGTAAAAGAAGGGGTTGGCAGAGAATGAGATGTTGAATGGCATCATCCTCAACACAATGGACATGAGTTTGAGCAAACACCAGGAGATAGACAGCAACACGAAGAGTGCTTCAGTCCATGGGGTCGCAGAATCAGACACAACTCTGAATGAGCAAAAACACAGCATTCACTAATGGAATATTATTATTATATATAACAAAAATAAGCTGCATGCAATTTTACAACAAGCTCACAAATAGATTAGAGAAAAAAGGCCAAGACACAGAAGAATATACACTATGTGACCCCTTTTCTACAAATTTTAAAAATAGTGAAGATTTATCTGTGATGTTAGAAGGTTTCCCTTTGGGAACCAGTGACTAGAAGGAACCTTTGAGTTAAAATTGTGATTAGGGTTACTCTGCTTCTTAAAATTAACCACAGGTCTGTTCACTTTTTTAAAAAAAATTGTTGAGCTCTACAAACATTGTATTTTTGTGTTTATATTGTAATTTTTTAATGCTAAAAACTTTATTTCAAACATCTAATAGTGTTTCACACAGAAGATATTGGGTAAATGTTTCTTCCTTTCCTATTTTCTTATAAATAACGAGGCTTTGAATGACAAACTGAGAAAAATCTCTTCAGCCTAAACCCTGCCACTTTCTAGGAACACAATTGGTTTCACATTCCTCTACTGTTGTGTTTAAAAAGCAAAATGCAATTTATTGGTATACTCTATTCCAGGAAGATTGTCTACGAATACATCTTGTGAATAATGTTCAAGTAGAGACCACTCTCTTTACAACATAGATACGATATTTCAAAGTCCAAGAGGAATTACATAGAAACTATTCTTTCTATTACCAACTAGAAATGAGATATCTGGCCTGTAACAGATTGCTTTTGAAATTCTTTATGATGTTGTATTGTCAAGTTTTAAGAAATATGTTGTGTTTTCAGCTTTTACAATTTTTAAATGGCAGTGGTCCCTCTAAGCATTGTGTGGTTAAAATCAAGAATGATATAGAAAACTTACCTGTATTTATTTTCAGTAAAATTTTTTAAAGTTTATTTGCAAATTTATGTAACATAGAGAAATTTACATAGAAGATGCATGCAAATCTTTTAATTCATCCCCCAAAATGCATATGCATACACTGAATAACTGATTTCCTCCATTTTTGTACATATATATGACAAAAACATTTAGAATAAAAATTTGGACTTTAATAAATCTAAATAATAAAGTTATAAGTGCTCACATATTTAATATATACATATGTTTTGCATTATTCAAATAAATAAAAATCTGTTGATATTTTAATTCCAGTTCAGGTTGACCTACATAATATCAACCTAATTTGGTTTAAAAATGGCTTTTAAAAAGTTCTGGCAAGACAAATAGACATTACTGTTTTCACTGAACTGATTTAGTATTCAATTGAACTAATTTTTAAAAAGATCTGTAATGACTATAGGCAATACACAAAATTATATTTTATGGCAACAGGTTTATTTAAGTTTTTAAGTAACTAGTGATGATACAAGTTATGACAAGGAAAAATATAGGAGTTTTAAAATATCCACTTGTATTCTCTCCATTAGGACATGTGTATGGATAAATAATTTTATCACATAAATATAGAATATATTGTATAAATTAATAAGTTGAAATACCCTCATTGCAATGCAGAAAGTACAGACATCTGTATTACCAATTTAAAAAATTTATATTTATTTATTTTTGGCTGTGTTGTGTCTTTGTTGCTATGTGCAGGCTTCTCTCTAGTAGTGGTGAGCAGGGACTACACTCTATTTGTGGTGTGAGGGCCTCTCATCGCTTTGGCTTCTTTTGTTGCAGAGCGTAGTCTCTAGAGAGTTTGGGCTTCAGTAGTGGAAGGGAAGCCTGGTTGGGCTGCTGTCTATGGGGTCGCACAGAGTCAGACACGACTGAAGCGACTTAGCAGCAGCAGCAGCAGTGGAAGCACATGGACTCAGTAGTCGTGGTTCCTAAGCTCTAGAGCACAGGCTCGGTAGTTGCGGTACTTGGGCTTAATTGCCCGGCGGTATGCTTTTGAACTGTGGTGTTGGAGAAGACTCTTGAGAGTCCCTTGGACTGAAAGGAGATCCAACCAGTCCATTCTAAAGGAGATCAGCCCTGGGTGTTCTTTGGAAGGAATGATGCTAAAGCTGAAACTCCAGTACTTTGGCCACCTCATGTGAGGAGTTGACTCGTTGTAAAAGACTCTGATGCTAGGAGGGATTGGGGGCAGGAGGAAAAGGTGATGACTGAGGATGAGATGGCTGGATGGCATCACCGACTCGATGGACATGAGTTTGAGTGAACTCCGGGAGATAGTGATGGACAGGGAGGCCTGGTGTGCTGCGATTCATGGGGTCGCAAAGAGTCCGACACGACTGAGCGACTGAACTGAACTGATGTGGGATATTCCTGGACCAGGGATTGAACCTGTGTCTCCTGCATTGACAGGTGCATTCTTTACCACTGAGCCACCAGGGGTGCCCCATATTACCACATTTTATAGGATACAATAAATCAATTGGTGCAAACTTACATTAAATAACAATTGAAAAGTGAGATCTCTTGGAGTTATATATTTTGTTTTACAAGGCATTAGCAATTTTAATTACAAATATTTGATATTGACCCAATTTTACACTAATCCCCATGATATTTAGCTTATGAATTAGCAGTGTGCATCCTTTTATGCTGTTTAAATGTCACATGTGATTTAACTGTGTGTAAAACTTGGTCCCTCTTGGCAGCAAAAAGTAGACTATTAGTGAGAAAAATGTTCTTAATTCCTTCAGAATTTCTGCTTTCCCATGTTTGCCAATCAAAGATGCTCAATTTTAAATATTTATCAACATGAAGACCATACATTATAAATGATCTCTGAGAGAGATTAGTTAAAATGTTAAGTAGTATTTAATGGTAATAAATGAGAAGTGGTAACAGCTGTCCTTCAAACAAAGATACAATATTCCTGGACCTTCTTAATTTTCATGAATCAGCAAGGAAAATAAAATATAGTATTCATTATAGAGTTACTCAGTTGCACTAGGGGCCCTTCCTCCTTTCTTTTCTTTGCCCACTTTGTTTTCTTTTTCATCTCAATCTTCTTGTGTTTCTTCATCTTCCTATGTTTCTTCTATTTCATATTCATATTCCTACTTTTTTCTTTTTCTCCTCCTCCTCCTCTTTATTATTTTTTTCTTTTTTCCAAGTAATGGCATTAACAAACAGCAAGAGTAAAACAAAACTAACTTAAAAATGAGCTACATTTATAAATGCATTATTGTATATCTTAATAACAATTCACATATTAAAGTGTTTTGCAGGTGTTTCTAAACTAGTTGAATAATTGTTAACCAAATAACTGCTTTTGTAAGATCAATAATTCTATTATAAGGTTGCAAGTAGCTAAGAAACAGAAATGAAGATTCAAGCAAAGTGAACATCACATAAAATATAAACAACACAAAGCTGCTTTATCTCAAAAATAAAAGGAATTGTTATATAAAACCTAACGCTATACAATAATGAACATTATGAGATTACTCTTCTGCTTTTATTAATGTTATTTGAAGGTCTTCAATTCACATAACTAATTTCAGATTTAGCTTTAATGGTAGTATTAATATTCTATATATAATAGCGGGTGTGTTCTCAGTTGTGTCCAGCTCTTTACGACTCCATGAACTTTGGCCTGCCAGGGTCCTCTATTCATGGGATTTCCCAGACAAGAATACTGAAGTGGGTTGCCATTTCCTGTCCAGAGGATCCTTCTAACCCAGGGATCACACCTGTGTCTCTTGCATCTCCTGCATTGGTAAGTGGATTTTTTACCACTAGTGCCACCTGGGAAAACCATTTTATATATGATAAATCATAAATATGATTCAGTTAGACTTAAATGTTCATCGCAGAAAATAAATCAAAGAAATACTCCTTAACTTTTTGAGACATATAGTCCTCTAAAATTTGTTGAAAAATTGAATTTTGTCTAGGAAATGCAAATGCATTTTTTGTATGTGCAGCTTATATTTTATCTGTCATACATAACACTGTTAAAAATGAATCTTTCTTAACTGAATTGTTGCCTCATATCTACTTTTGACATCCGCAGGATGTATGTTGTTTTGGGTACTGATTCCTTGCTGACCACAAGTTATTAAAATGGAGTCAATTAATTCAGCTCCATTCAGTCACTCAGTCGTGTCTGACTCTTTGCCACCCCATAGACAGCAGCACACCAGGCATCCTTGTCCACCACCAAACCTGGAGCTTGCTCAAACTCATGTCCATTAATACAGCCCATGGAATTCTCCAGGCCAGAATATTGGAGTGGGTAGCCTTTCCCTTCTCCAGGGAATCTTCCCAACCAGGGATTGAACCCCAGTCTCCACATGGCAGGTGGATTCTTTACCAGCTGAGGCACAAGGGAAGCCCAAGATTACTGGAGTGGATAGCCTATCCCTTCTCTAGAGCATCTTCCCAGCTCAGGAATCGAACTAAGGTCTTCTGCATTGCAGGAAGATTATTTACCAACTGAGCTATCAGGGAAGCCCATTAATTAATTAGTTTATGCCAAATTATTAAACATTAATTTAATAAACACGATTATATATATATTTACTATACTCTACTATACTATATATTTATCACTGAGGTTAATTTGATTTATAAGTGTTTAAATTCAATTAATTTGTCTCTTTCCACTGTAATGATATAATGGCCTATTACCAGGCCTTGAATATCTGAGTTATATCTGATATTGCATGAGAATATCTTCCAAGCATATATGCAAAAAAAAGAAAAAAAGTATTGATATGATTAAAAAACAAAAACAACAACAACAACAAAAAAAACAAAGGTATCCTGCAGCTAAAAAGCTAATATATTGTCAGAGGATAACAAAAGTATTGAAAAGCACAACAAAATTTTAAAAAGAGATCTTCTTAAAAAAAAAATATATGTGATAAACTAAAGAAATCCTCCTACTAAATGAGATCATAGAATTAATTAAAGATGCCTTAGAAATGGAAAGTGAGAAAAGGGCACAAATTAAAATTAAAATTTTCACAAAACTTGTAGAAAAATATTTAACCTCACTATTATAAAAAATAAAGGTAACTGATCTCCTTTTGACTATGTAAGTTTTTTAAAAGACACAGATTTGAGAAAAAATGGGTTTAGGATTAGAACTATCACAGATTTTCAGTGGATGTGAAAAATGATACAAACTCTCTAGAAAATTTTTTAATTCAGCAAAGAATTATATTAGTTTAAGTTGCTTTTTTTTTTTTTTTTTTTTTTTTTTGGTTATCCATTTTATTTTATTTTATTTTTTTGTGGTTCCCAAATCGCATCTTTTTTTTTTTTTTTAATTTTATTTTATTTTTAAACTTTACATAATTGTATTAGTTTTGCCAAATATCAAAATGAATCCATCACAGGTATACATGTGCTCCCCATCCTGAACCCTCCTCCTCCTCCCTCCCCATACCATCCTCTGGGTCATCCCAGTGCACTAGCCCCAAGCATCCAGTATTGTGCATTGAACCTGGACTGGCATCTCGTTTCATACATGATATTTTACATGTTTCAATGCCATTCTCCCAAATCTTCCCACCCTCTCCCTCTCCCACAGAGTCCATAAGACTGTTCCATACATCAGTGTCTCTTTTGCTGTCTCGTACACAGGGTTATTGTTATCATCTTTCTAAATTCCATATATATGCGTTAGTATACTGTATTGGTGTTTTTCCTTCTGGCTTACTTCACTCTGTATAATAGGCTCCAGTTTCATCCACCTCATTAGAACTGATTCAAATGAATTCTTTTTAATGGCTGAGTAATACTCCATTGTGTATATGTACCACTGCTTTCTTAGCCATTCATCTGCTGATGGACATCTAGGTTGCTTCCATGTCCTGGCTATTACAAACAGTGCTGCGAGGAACATTGGGGTACACGTGTCTCTTTCCCTTCTGGTTTCCTCAGTGTGTATGCCCAGCAGTGGGATTGCTGGATCATAAGGCAGTTCTATTTCCAGTTTTTTAAGGAATCTCCACACTGTTCTCCATAGTGGCTGTACTAGTTTGCATTCCCACCAACAGTGTAAGAGGGTTCCCTTTCCTCCACACCCTCTCCAACATTTATTATTTGTAGACTTTTGGATCGTAGCCATTCTGACTGGTGTGAAATGGTACCTCATAGTGGTCTTGATTTGCATTTCTCTGATAATGAGTGATGTTGAGCATCTTTTCATGTGTTTGTTAGCCATCTGTATGTCTTCTTTGAAGAAATGTCTATTTAGTTCTTTGGCCCATTTTTTGGTTGGGTCATTTATTTTTCTTGAATTGAGCTGTAGGAGTTGCTTGTATATTTTTGAGATTAGTTGTTTGTCAGTTGCTTCATTTGCTATTATTTTCTCCCATTCTGAAGGCTGTCTTTTCACCTTGCTGATAGTTTCCTTTGATGTGCAGAAGCTTTTAAGGTTAATTAGGCCCCATTTGTTTATTTTTGCTTTTATTTCCAATATTCTGGGAGGTGGGTCATAGAGGATCCTGCTGTGATGTATGTGGGAGAGTGTTTTGCCTATGTTTTCCTCTAGGAGTTTTGTAGTTTCTGGTCTTATGTTTAGATCTTTAATCCATTTTGAGTTTATTTTTGTGTATGGTGTTAGAAAGTGTTCTAGTTTCATTCTTTTACAAGTGGTTGACCAGTTTTCCCAGCACCACTTGTTAAAAAGAGGCATATTTTGGTTCAGAGAACTAAAAAGAGATATAAATTTATGACTCAAACAAAATAGAAATACATATTTTTTCACATAGTCTGAACATGTGCAATGGTATGGCAGGTTCAGTTCAGTTCAGTAGCTCAGTTGTGTCCGACTGTGACCCCATGAATCACAGCACTGCAGGCCTCCCTGTCCATCACCAACTCCCAGAGTTCACCCAAACTCATGTCCATCGAGTCAGTGATGCCATCCAGCCATCTCATCCTCTGTCATCCCCTTCTCCTCTTGCCCCCAATCCCTCCCAGAATCAGGGTCTTTTCCAATGAGTCAATTATTTGCATCAGGTGGCAAAAATATTGGAGTTTCAGCTTCAGCATCAGTCCTTCCAATGAACACCCAGAACTGATCTCCTTGCAGTCCAAGGGACTCTCAAGAGTCTTCTCCAACACCACAGTTCAAAAGCATCAATTCTTCAACACTCAGCTTTCTTCACAGTCCAACTCTCACATCCATACATGACCACTGGAAAAACCATAGCCTTGACTAGATGGACCTTTGTTAGTAATCTCTGCTTTTCAATATGCTATCTAGGTTGAGCATAACTTTCCTTCCAAGGAATAAGCATTGGCAGGTAGTCAGTTCCAATTCATGAGACTATGCAGTGATTGATGTCCTTTCCTTTTTTATATCTTTGTCACCATCTCCGAGAGTATTATTGTTATCACACTGAATAACGTGGTTTACCACTACATCTGTACAACAGGAAGAGGAAAAGTAAGAGATTGCATGCCTACTGTGCTAAGGCCAAGATCTAGTCAAAGTAATTATAATTTCCAACTATATCCAATTGCTTCACACTTAGACACATAAATATAGCTATCTGAAGGTAGCATGGGTCAAATATTTCTCTAAGTAGCTTACTAGTTAGCACAACAACTTTAGAATTAGTGATAGTTTCTTGTTTTCAAGCAATTGTGTGTGAAAGTTACCACATCCAAAAGACTTTCCTGGTCATAGTTCTTAAACTTATGGATTTTTCTCCTATATTTAATGCTGCCTATGTTCTGCTCATGGAGAAGACAATGGCAACCCACTCCAGTACTCTTGCCTGGAAAAATCTCATGGATGAAGGAGCCTGGTAGGCTGCAGTCCATGGGGTCGCTAAGACTGGGACACGACTGAGTGACTTCATTTTCACTTTTCACTTTTCACTTTCATGCATTGGAGAAGGAAATGGCAACCCACTCCAGTGTTCTTGCCTGGAGAGTCCCAGGGATGGGGGAGCCTGGTGGGCTGCCATTTACGGGATCGCACAGAGTTGGATATAACTGAAGTGACTTAGCAGCAACACCATGTTCTGCTTAACTTTCTCTGTCATTGTCAATTAAATAATAATTAATTCCATGCCACCTGAACACTTATTTTGATCCATGCAGCTGGGCTGACAACCATTGTATATATAAATAAAAATAATGCAATGCATTTCAAGAAGATTCTGGGTAACAGTTCTCTTACTTTTGGTTTCAACAAATGTCCTGCTTTTAGCAGTAGGCAAACAATTGTTTTTTCCTTACACTGAATTTTCAAATTCTGTGTTTTCACAAAATTGTTATTTTATGCTGCAGTCAGTTTTTTTTTTTTTTTTTTTTAAGCAGAAGTCTATTTCTTTCCAATTATGTCTGCAAACTGGCATTCTGACTGCTTCCTGTAGAGTTACACTCTCCATAGACTGCAATCTGCTTTCCAAGTTATCATAGGTGGCAATTACATCAACTTTATTCAACGGTGTAAGAAAGATCATAAGTCATTAAGTCTGTGTTCATCGTTTCCTTGCTGTCCAATGCCAAATAGCAAGCTACTGACATATATATTAAGTTTTGTTTGAGCAACACTCCAATTTCAAAATTCCATTAATACTTCATGTATTATCTAGGTGAAAGGCTAAGCTGATATAACAAAGATACCGCAAAGTAGAGTTATTTACATAATAAAGATTTAATTATGTTTTCACCAAGGTCTCATGAAAAGCTGGTGATGGCTGTAGTAGCCATTGGATCCATGGCAAGCAATAGCCCTGTAATAATGTCCTTCACCCCATCATGCCTCTTCTAACTCTGGTTTCACTAAAATTGTTTTCATTATTCAGACAATGAAAAAAGACAAATACATGATGCAAGCAATGAACTTGGTAATACACTCAAGAAGCAAAAGGATAGAAACAATAACAACAACAACAAAATGAAATCAAAGTAAGTAAATGGGGTCTCATTAGCAGTATGACTAATGATATACAATCACTATTAAAGCTCATAACTTACTACGGGGGAGATATTTACTGGTGACTGAATATTCATAAGCCCCTCCATATTTCTTAGCATCTTTGCAGAAATGTTTGCCTATGGGAACAGTTATGACCAATAGGAAAATTAGAAATCATTCTGCTTCATCCATGGAGAAACATTTAGAGGACTATACTTGAAATTGTAATTTGCTTTGCTTCTGGTATATTGGCCATTGAAGACTGACCCTGAGATGACAAAGTAGCCAAAAAAAAAAAAAATCCAAGTGGTCCTGATTACTGAGTCATCACATGACTTATTCATGCCATGGACAGTCATCAGAAATACACCAGAGTTTGTAGGTGGTTCAGATGATACAGAATCTGCCCGCAAAGGAGGGGACCCAGATTTCAGTCCTTGGGTCAGGAGATCGGTCTGTGGGTTGTGAAGGATTCACAATTTTGTCATGATAAATTAGCCTGATAAATCTGTGATGATTTACAATGTCTTTTTGGAGTTTTGTATATAATCCTCTTTTTATATATTTTTTCTTTGTGTTTTGCCTTTGATAGGACTGATGTTTTACCTTTTTTCCTGTATACTGATGAACATTTGCATTTATTTTTAAAGGTTATGATAAGAATTTCACATGAATATTGAACCTAGTAAAATCTAAAGTATAAATAAATCCATATTTTAATTGTCTTCCTGAACATTTTTGGAGTACTTTAAAATATTTTAATTCTAGTGAATTTTCTACAGATTATAATTTAGTCTTCTCATATTTTTTATATTTTAATATTTGTTATTTTTATGGTTTTTTTTTAATGCAGTTAATGATTATGCAATATTTAAATTTCCCTAAATTTTTCTTTGGTTACAATTGATTCCTGCCTATCAGTCCGTCCTTTCTGATATTATATTCCTTCTTCTTTTTTTTAATGTTAGTCATATTTTTATTTATTTTATTTTATTTTTAACTTTACAATATTGTATTGGTTTTGCCATATATCAACATGAATCCATCACAGGTATACACGTATTCCCCATCCTGAACCCTCCTCCCTCCTCCCTCCCTATACCATCCCTGTGGGTCGTCCCAGTGCACCAGCCCCAAGCATCCAGTATCGTGCATTGAACCTGGACTGGCGACTCGTTTCATATATGATATTATACATGTTTCAATGCCATTCTTCCAAATCATCCCACCCTCTCCCTCTCCCACAGAGTCCAAAAGACTGTTCTATACATCAGTGTCTCTTTTGCTGCCTCTTTAATTATCTGTTAGTTAAGGCCATTTGATAATAAACTCTATCTAGCCTTTTTCTTTTTCCCTGAATATATTTATATTTCAACCTCATCCCAAAATAAAATTCCCTGAAGTTAAACCTTTAGGCTAAAAGATATTTTCTATCATCATTAAACTTATTTTTTTTTGTTTGCCCTATTTTTCTTCATCTCTTATTAGTTTTATTTGTTTTTTAATATAAAATTTCCATATTTCTGGATCTTTTATAGATATTTACTTTATCTTTGATGTCCTGCAGTTTCACTGAAATGGTTTTTGTGAACTTTCATTTATTTTGCTTGTATTTTCTAAGTTTTCTTAAATCAAAATGAAAATGTATGACCAACCTTTATACTTTGATCATTATTCCCATTACCATTTGGCATCATTCTCTTTTCCCTGGGATTCTGATTAGATGTGTAGTATAAATTATTTCTCTATTCTCCATGTATCAACATTTCTATCACATCTTTTTGTTCTATAGATCTTACATCATTTCTGAGTCATTTCTTCCTATACATGATCTTTCAGGTGTTTCTTGTCTGCTATTCTGTGTTTCCCCATTTGGTTTTTTAATTCAGTTTCATTATGTATGCATATGTTGAGAAATTTTATTTGATTATTTTCTCCTACGCCTGATGAACTTTATAGTCTATTTTTCCTATGCTTCCTATTTTATCCAAACATACACATTCAACTGATCTTCAACAAGGGTGTCAGGTACATACAATGTGAAAATGATAGTCTCTTCAATAAATGGTGCTGGGGAAACTGGATTACCACACGCAGAAGAATGAAACTGGATTTTTGTCTCATGCCATATACATAAACCAACATAAAATAAATGAGCAATTTAAGCACAAGATTTGAAATTATAATACTAGAATGAAACATTGGATAGATATAGTCATTTTTTCCATGCAAACTATTTTCCTCATTTTTGTTATAGTCTACTTAGTGCTGAACATGTTTCCATTTTTATTTTACTTTGTAGGGAAAAGCATTTTACTTTTCCTTAGAAAATGTTTATAAACAATTGAATGTTTGACCATAAAATTGAGGACAAAATTTTGAAAGAGTGTTGGAAATCCATTTTAAAGAGTTAGCAAATACAGGTTGTGCTGAAATATTTTGACAATAATTCAACTACTGCAAGTACGATTGATGCTCCATTTTTAGTTGCATAGCTTTTTGTTTTAAAGTGTTTAGTGCCTATATATTATGACCATATATCATGCATTGTGGGATGAATTGTAAGTAACATTAACAAAGCCTTGGTCCAAATTCTCCACTCAAAGGACTTGAAAAATAAGGTCATGGACATTAGTAACCATATTACACAATAAAAATGAACAGCATAATTTGACAAAAATAAATAGGAAAAACTTGAAATATAGGCTAAATTAGTGAGTTATATGAACAAAAAAAGACTCACCTTCTAGACAATGTACATAAACACAAAAATAAACAAATGGGACCTAATTAAACTTAAAGTTTTTGCACAGCAAAGGAAATAAGGTGAAAAGCAGCCCTCAAAATGGGAAAAAGTCATAGCAAATGAAACAACTGACAATAATTTATTTCCTAACTATACAAGTAGCACATGCAACTCAATACCAGTGAAACAAACAACCCAATCAAAAAGTGGGAAAGAGTGTTCACTTCATCAACACATGTACTAAAATTGAAACAATACAGAGAAGATTACCATGGCCCCAAGCACAAGAATGACAAGCAAATTTGTGAAGTGTTCCATAATTAAAAAAAAAAAAAAGTGGCAAAGTGACTTAAATAGATACTTATCCAAAGAATACATACAGATAGCTAATAAACACGAAAAGATGCTTAATATAGCTCGCTATTAGCAAAATGCAAATCAAAACTACAATAAGGTATCGCTTCACACTAGTCAGAATGGCCATCATCAAAAATGTCTACAAACAATAAAGGCTGCAGATAGTGTAGAGTAAAGGGAACCCTCTTGCAATATTGGTGGGAATGTAAATTGACATAGCCACTATGGAAGACAGTATGGAGACCCCTTAAAACCTAGGAATAAAACCACCATATGACCCAGCAACCCCATTACTAGGCATATACCCTTAGGAAACCAAAATTGAAAAAGACACATGTACTACAAAATTCATTGCAGCACTAGTACCATAGATAGGACATGGGAGCAACCTAGATGACTATCAACAGATGAATGGATAAAGAAATGCTGGTACATATATGCAATGGAATATTAAACTCAGTCATGAAAAGGATTGCATTTGAGTCAGTTCTGATGAGGTGGATGGACCTAGAGTCTATAATACAGAGTGAAGTAAATCAGAAAGAGAAAAACAGTATCATATACTAATGCTACTAATGCATATATATGGAATTTAGAAAGATGGTACTGATAAAATTATTTGCAGGGCAGCAATGGATACACAGACTTAAGGACACAGTGTGGAGGAGGGAGGAAGGAGAGGGTAGGATCTATGAAGAGAGTATCATGGAAACACACATCACTGTATTTAAGACAGATAGCCAATGGGAATTTGCTATTTGACTCAGTGAACTCAAACCAGGGCTCTGTAACAACCTGGAGGAGTGGGATGGGGAGGCAGTTTCAAGAGGGAGGGGCCATATGTATATCTATGGCTGATTTATGTTGATGTTTGGCAGAAACCAACACAATATTGTAAAGAAATTATCCTTCAATTAAAAATCAATAAATTAAAATTTAAATAAAAGAAAAAAGCAAGGATACAACATCAGTCCTGTGTGCTTTGGAATTCAGGTGTGATTTAAACAAGTGTTGGACAAAGGAGAAAATGAACTGCTTTGAGTTAGAAAAGGTTGGAAATGAAATAAACAAAAAACATGTTGGATTTATATGAGGATAAATAATAGTAAAATCTAATAAATCAGGGAAGAATGCTGACTATGAAGACAGAGCCATACATGACCTTGAGCAAATGCACAATAGTTGTAAAAAACAAGGAACAATTAAATTAAACATGTGTCAACTGAGTGACTGTTTTGTGCCAAACATTTCACTAGGTTCAGAGTTTAGATTGATGAATGAAAAAATCCATACTCTCCAAGGGGTAGAAATCTAAACCATGAGCTAAAGAAGTAAATCACCAATTACCAAACAGCAGGATTAATGCTTACACAAATTCAGTAGTTGCTTAGGAGCCATAGAAGAAAGTGCATACCTCCACAAGTAGGCTTAAGTATATATGATTGTATATTTCTATTTATATTAATTCATTGTCCTACAGTTAGCATTAAATTATAATTTTTCTAAGGCTTTTGGTATTTGGAGCTTACATTACTTAGGATAACAGAATATGTCAGAATATTTGGCATTACAGTAAGTGTTTAGTGTATACCAAAGATGTAAATGATTTTAAAGAAGAGATATCAGAAAAAAGAGGGGGTTGGAGAACAAAAGGAGAAAGAAAAATAAGAGAATATGTAGTGCACTCAACAGAGTATAAAATGTAGCTAAAATAAATAGGACCTTGATATTTATGCCTTCCTGCTATTCTGTAATAACTCATAATATTTACTGATAAATTAAATCATTTATCCATGCATACACATGCAGATTGTACATGTGTATGCCTGTATATGTGCATGCGTGTACCCATGCTGACATACATATATAATACTCCATTCATTCATTAGTCTGTTACCAATTTACTGATACGTTCAAACATTTATTCATAGAACTCGTGTTATATTAGGAGTTTTATATATATTAAAGAAGGCTGAGGGCCAAAGAATTGACATTTTCAAACTGTGGTGTTGGAGAAGACCCTTGAGAGCCCCTTGGATTGCAAAGCAATCAAACCAGTCAATCCTAAAGGATATCAACCCTGAATATTCATTGGAAGGACTGATTCCATAGCTCCAATACTTTGACCACCTGATGTGAAGAGCTGACTTACTGGAAAAGACCCAGATTCTGAGAAATATTGGAGGCAGGAGGAGAAGGGGACAACAGAGGATGTGATGGTTGGATGTCATCACTGATTCAATGGGCATGAGTTTGAGCAAACTCTGGGAGATGGTGAAAGACCGGGAAGCCTGGCTGCAGTCCACAGGGTTACAAAGAGTTGGATACGACCTAGCAACTGAACAGCAACAAGGAGCTTTCTTTATTTTTTCTATTTTAATTTTAATAAGGTACGAATGCATTGACCTTAACAAAAGAGTTAGTTATTTTACCAACAAAAGTCATTTATTCTGAAATAGCAGAGAACTGCAATTCGGGACAAGCAACCTATGGTGAACTATGGTAACAAGTCCTGAGAACAGAGGAAAGGGGCTTCCTTTGCAGCAGTCCCCAACTTTATTGGTACCAGGGACTGGTTGCGTGGAAGACAACTTTTCCATGGACTGGGGTTGAGGATGGCTTCAGGATGATATAAGAGCATTACATTTATTGTGCTCCTTATTTCTATTTCTATTATTTCAGCTCCACCTCACATCATCAGTCATTAGATACTGGAGGCTGGGGACTCCAGCTTTATAGGACAAAGGAAAAAAATGAGGACGGCTGTGATTGTTCATTGGCCACAAATGCTTGGAATCTTGTGGCAGTGCATACATGCTCACTCAGTTGTGTCCAACTTTTTGCGGCACCATGGGCTGTAACCCACCAGTCTCCTCTGTCCATGGAAATTTCCAGGCCAGAATACTGCAGTGGATAGCCATTTCCTACTCCAGGGGTTATTCCCGACACAGGGATTGAACCTAAATTTCCTGTGTCTCCTGCAATAGCAGGTGGATTCTTTACCACTGCACCTCCTGGGAAGTATTATTATTATGGGGCAGAAGGAAATCTTTCTACTGGGGTGTGTAAGCTGTGGTGAGTAATGCATGCATAGGGGCTCTTGTTTCTTTTATTCATTTTCAAAATGACTGATAAAAATTGTATATATTCAGGTTGTGTAATTTTACTAAGGTGTACATTGTGATGATTTGATATATATATATATATATATATACACACATAACAGTTTCTTTATTCATCAGTTGATGGACACTTCAATTTTTTACATCTTGACACTTGTGAATAATGATACAAGGAAGGTGGAGCACAGATATAAGTTCAAGATACTGATTTTATTTCCTTCTGATATATACCCAAATGTGGGATTGCTCAATCATATCGTTCTTCTATTTTAATTTTTGAGGAACCTCCATTTTCCATAATGGCTATGCCAGTTTACACTGGCATTGATAGTGTATCAGGGTTCCATTTTCTTTCCATCCTCAACAAAACGTGTTATCTCTTGTCTTTCTGATAATCGTTTCAACTCACTGTGGTTTTGCTCTGTATTTCCTAGGTTATCAGTAATGTTTTTGTCTCCCTGCTGGCCTTTTGGATGTCTTCTGAGGAAACTTGTCTATTCAGGTCCTTTGCCAAATTTAAATATTGACTTATTCTTTCTTTTTGCTATTGAGTTGTATGCAATATTTATGCATTTTGGATATTAGCCCCTTATCATATATAAGGTTTGTAAATATTTTCTCCTATTCTGGAAGTTGTTTCATTTTGTTGATTGTTTTCTTTGCTATATTTTTCAATAAGGGTAACACAGGCCTTATAAAATGAGTGAAAAAAATCCCACCTCATTATTTTTTTGGAAGAATTTAAGAAGGATTGACTTTAGTTCTTTAAATGTTTGATAAAATTACTTATGAAACCATTTTGTTTTGACTTTTCTGCATTGGGAGATTTTTAATTAATATTTTAATCTCACTCATTATTTGTATGTTCATATTTTCTATTTCTTGAGGATTCAGTCTTGGTAAGCAGTATGTTTCAAGGATTATAATTATTTCTCTATATTATTCAAATTTTCATTTATGCTTTTTCATAGTAGTCTTGACCCTTTGTATTTCTGTGGAATCATTGTAATGTAATATACTTTTATTTAAATTATTCTCCCTCTTTTTTCCTTGGTCAAGATAAAAGTTTATAAATTGTGCTTATATATTTAAAAAACAGTTTTTAGTTGTGTTGTTCTCTTCTGTGTTCTAAATTTCTGTTTAATTTACTTGTGTTCATTTTAAAATTTTTCTTTAGTCTGCTATGAACTCAATTTGTTCTTATTCTAGTTCCTTAAGTTATAAAATTAGATGTTTGAGAGCTGCTTTTTTGTTTGTTTCTTAATGTATGCATTTATCTCTCTAAATTTCCCTCTTTCTACTGCTTTCGCTGCATTCGCATTTCCATATTTTGTAATTCCATTTTTGTTTGTCCCAAGATATTTTTTTATTTTCCTTTTGGTTCTCTTGTGATCCATTGCTTGTTCAGAAATGTGTCGTTTAATTTCCACTTAATTAGGATTTTTCCAATATTCTCTTTTTTATCATTGTTTAATTGTATAACATTGTAGCTATAAAGAACGCTTGATATAATTTCAATTTTCTTAAATTTTTAAGACTTGTCTTATATCTCAATTTATGACCTATTTTGGAGAATGTTTTATGTGCTCTAGAGAAGAATATGTACTCTGCTGCTGTTTTGAACATGCTTGTTATCATATCAATCGATGGTTTTCTTATTGGTTTTCTGTCTGAATGATCTGTACACTAATAAAAGTGGAATAATCAATCCCTTGCTGTTGTTGTTTTGCTATCTTTTTCTCCCTTCAGTTCTATTAATATTTGTTCATGTAGGTCAGTGCTAATGTTCTGTTATCTTGATAATTTGACCCCTTTATCATTATATAGTGACTTATTTGTCTCTTGGGACGCATGGAAGTCAGTGTACTTGTGAAAATTTATTATATATAAAAGTATAGCCACCACTGCTCTGTTTCTGTTTGCATGGTACACCTTTATCTATTACTTCAGTTTCAACCTGAGTGTGTCCTTAAGATTAAAGTGATTCTCTTGTAGGCAACATATTGTTGATCTTGTTACTTTTAGCCTTTCAATTAGTCTATGTCTTTCAATGTGGAATTCAATCCATTTACATTTAACGTGATTATTGATAGGTATTGATATGAAATTATTATTTTCATTGTATTGTTTCTTCTTTTGACAACTTTAAAGTTCCTTCCTTACTTTCTTCTTATCTGTTGTCTTCCTTTGTAATTTATTGATTTTTTAAAAAAGGATACACATTGATTCTTTTATCTTTTTTGAATCTATTAAGTGTTCTTACTTTGCAGTTTTTAAAGATGTTAACACAAAATATCTTATAGCTACAGTAGTCCCCATTAAGTTGATACAAACATAATTTCAACTATGTATATAAACTGTACACATTTATCCCTCCTCTCATTTTATACTACTGATATCACACTTTGCATCTTTCAATATTGTGTGTGCATTTTTACAAATACTGCCTAATTTATTCTTTTTTATCTCTTTGTAGTGATATCTATTGAAATTGTCACTTAACAGAATGCAAACATATTAAGTATATTTCTAATTTCACTCATCTATTGTGTTGATTTTCGCTATGGCTCCAAAATCCATTCTGTGACTTATTTAGTAATTCTTTTTTTTTTTCAAAGTTTACTGTAAAATAGTATAAACTACATTTTTAATGTCTTTCTAGCATACCTGTTTTATTACAGTCACTAATTATTCACAAAATAATATACCTTTTATTTAGGTATGATGTTGCTGCTGCTAAGTCACTTCAGTCTTGTCTGACTCTGTATGACCCCATAGACGGCAGCCCACCAGGCTCCCACGTGCCTGGGATTCTCCAAGCAAGAACACTGGAGTGGGTTGCCGTTTCCTTCTCCAATGCATGAAAGTGAAAAGTGAAAGTGAAAAGTGAAAGTGAAGTCGCTCAGTCATGTCTGACACTTAGCGACCCCATGGACTGCAGCCCACCAGGCTCCTCCATCCATGGGATTTTCCAGGCAAGAGTACTGGAGTGGGGTGCCATTGCCTTCTCCGTTATTTAGGTATACCTAATTTTAATAAGATGAATTCATATTTTAAAAATATTTAAAATTTAAAAATGGCTAAATTTAACTTAAAATGAATTTTCTTTTCTAGTATGGATATTTTACCTTACGCTGTGGGTAAGGAGGTGTACAAACTCGGATATGAGCCTCCCTCTGTGCTCACCTTGGATGTTAATTATGAGGTTTCTTGTTTTTTTAAAAAAGACTTTGTATAGCTATCTGTTAGTATTACTTTACGAAGATTGGTTAACCAGTATGTATGTCTGCTTAACTGCAAATTTTCACTAAAAAATCTACAGATTTTCACTAAAGGTGAAGAGAATAGTGAGTTTACCCCTGACAACGTCTGCAATTTGATGAGTGCGTCCTTTCTTACAGGACTGTGGTAGTTGGCATTTTTTCCCTTACTCCTCCATTCATTTAATCTTTTATTGTCCTCTAGGCTCTTTGGCTTGCTTTGCCAGTGGAATATGATAATGACATACATTTTACCTGATGAAACACTTTAAATATGCCTGCATGATTTTACTTGCCTTCTTGCATCCTTTAAAACTTCCATATGAGCAGTGTATCTCAAGGAACCACTGAGCGTCAGTCGGAGTCTTATAATAAACACAGTTAACTCACAGATATATGAGCAAAAAATAAGGATTTGTTGCTGAAATCTACCAAAAATTTCTGAGTGATTATTATGAAACATCATGACAAAAATTTCTGACTAATGCAAGTGTAATAAATTATATATATTTTTTATAACAGATGAAATGAGGGCATTGATGTATTATCTTCTCCCAGGTGGTGCTAGTGGTGGAAAAACACCCCTGCGAACACAAGAGACGTAAGAGACGTGGGTTTGATCCCTGGGTCGGAAAGATACCCTGGAGAAGGACATGACAACCTGCTCCAGTATTCTTGCCTGGAGAATCCCATGGACAGGGGAGACTGGCAGGCTATGGTCCATAGGGTCGCAAAGAATTGGACACGACTGAAGCAAGTTAGCATAACACATATGCCTAGAAAATTGATGGAAGGACATTTATTGAAATGCTGAGTGTAGGCAGCTCTGATTTGTGGGATGACACATGATGATGTCAGTATTTCTCTGTATTTTGATATATAAGCCAGGGTTTTCCAGAGAAACAGAACCAATAGGATGTGTGTGTGTGTGTGTGTGTGTGTGTGTGTGTATGTATATAGGTATATATATAGATATAGTTCTTTTTAAAAAATTGGTTATGCGGTTGTGGAGGCTGTTAAGTACAAAATCTACTGGAGACCCAAGGAGTTCCAGTCTAAAGGCTTGAAAATATAAATACAAATTTTAATATATTATTCTTGTCTTCAAATGGAGGATCAGTCCTGAAATGTATTAAAACAAAAGGGAAATGACAAATAATAACCTATTGGTCATATGTAGATAGCAGATATGTTTTGTTTGGACAACGAGGAAGAAATGGACAAATTCTTAGAAAAGTACAACTTTCCAAAACTCGACCAGGAAGAAATAGAAAACCTTAACAGACCCATCACAAGCACGGAAATTGAAACTGTAATCAAAAATCTCCCAGCAAACAAAAGCCCAGGTCCAGACGGCTTCACAGCTGAATTCTACCAAAATTTAGAGAAGAGCTAACACCTATCCTGCTCAAACTCTTCCAGAAAATTGCAGAGGAAGGTAAACTTCCAAACTCATTCTATGAGGCCACCATCACCCTAATACCAAAACCTGACAAAGATCCCACAAAAAAAAGAAAACTACAGGCCAATATCACTGATGAACATAGATGCAAAAATCCTAAACAAAATTCTAGCAATCAGAATCCAACAACACATTAAAAGATCATACACCATGACCAAGTGGGCTTTATCCCAGGGATGCAAGGATTCTTCAATATCTGCAAATCAATCAATGTAATACACCACATTAACAAATTGAAAAACAAAACCATATGATTATCTCAATAGATGCAGAGAAAGCCTTTGACAAAATTCAACACCCATTTATGATAAAACTCTCCAGAAAGCAGGAATAGAAGGAACATACCTCAACATAATAAAAGCTATATATGACAAACCCACAGCAAACATTATCCTCAATGGTGAAAAATTGAAAGCATTTCCTCTAACGTCAGGAACAAGACAAGGGTGCCCACTTTCACCATTACTATTCAACATAGTTTTGGAAGTTTTGGCCACAGCAATCAGAGCAGAAAAAGAAATAAAAGGAATCCAAATTGGAAAAGAAGAAGTAAAACTCTCACTATTTGCAGATGACATGATCCTCTACATAGAAAACCCTAAAGACTTCACCAGAAAATTACTAGAACTAATCAATGATTATAGTAAAGTTGCAGGATATAAAATCAACACACAGAAATCCCTTGCATTCCTATACACTAATAATGAGAAAACAGAAAGAGAAATTAAGGAAACAATTCCATTCACCATTGCAACGGAAAGAATAAAATACTTAGGAATATATCTACCTAAAGAAACTAAAGACCTATATATAGAAAACTATAAAACACTGGTGAAAGAAATCAAAGAGGACACTAATAGATGGAGAAATATACCATGTTCATGGATCGGAAGAATCAATATAGTGAAAATGAGTATACTACCCAAAGCAATTTATAGATTCAACGCAATCCCTATCAAGCTACCAACAGTATTCTTCACAGAGCTAGAACAAATAATTTCACAATTTGTATGGAAATACAAAAAACCTCGAATAGCCAAAGCGATCTTGAGAAAGAAAAATGGAACTGGAGGAATCAACTTACCTGACTTCAGGCTGTACTACAAAGCCACAGTTATCAAGACAGTATGGTACTGGCACAAAGACAGAAATATAGATCAATGGAACAAAATAGAAAGCCCAGAGATAAATCCACGCACATATGGACACCTAATCTTTGACAAAGGAGGCAAGAATATACAATGGATTAAAGACGATCTCTTTAACAAGTGGTGCTGGGAAATCTGGTCAACCACTTGTAAAAGAATGAAACTAGAACACTTTCTAACACCATATACAAAAATAAAATGGATTAAAGATCTCAATGTAAGACCAGAAACTATAAAACTCCTAGAGGAGAACATAGGCAAAACACTCTCTGACATACATCACAGCAGGATCCTCTATGACCCACCTCCCAGAATATTGGAAATAAAAGCAAAATAAACAAATGGGACCTAATTAAACTTAAAAGCTTCTGCACATCAAAGGAAACTATTAGCAAAGTGAAAAGACAGCCTTCAGAATGGGAGAAAATAATAGCAAATGAAGCAACCGACAAACAACTAATCTCAAAAATATACAAGCAACTCCTTCAGCTCAACTCCAGAAAAATAAATGACCCAACCAAAAAATGGGCCAAAGATCTAAATAGACATTTCTCCAAAGAAGACATACAGATGGCTAACAAACACATGAAAAGATGCTCAACATCACTCATTATCAGAGAAATGCAAATCAAAACCATTATGAGATATCATTTCACACCAGTCAGAATGGCTGCGACCCAAAAGTCTACAAATAATAAATGCTGGAGAGGGTGTGGAGAAAAGGGAACCCTCTTACACTGTTGGTGGGAATGCAAACTAGTACAGCCGCTATGGAGAACAGTGTGGAGATTCCTTAAAAAACTGGAAATAGAACTGCCTTATGATCCAGCAATCCCACTGCTGGGCATACACACTGAGGAAACCAGAAGGGAAAGAGACACGTGTACCCCAATGTTCATCGCAGCACTGTTTATAATAGCCAAGACATGGAAGCAACCTAGATGTCCATCAGCAGATGAATGGCTAAGAAAGCAGTGGTACATATACACAATGGAGTATTACTCAGCCATTAAAAAGAATACATTTGAATCAGTTCTAATGAGGTGGATGAAACTGGAGCCTATTATACAGAGTGAAGTAAGCCAGAAGGACAAACACCAATACAGTATACTAACGCATATATATGGAATTTAGAAAGATGGTAACGATAACCCTGTATACGAGACAGTAAAAGAGACACTGATGTATAGAACAGGCTTATGGACTCTGTGGGAGAGGGAGAGGGTGGGAAGATTTGGGAGAATGGCATTGAAACATGTGAAATGTCATGTATGAAACGAGATGCCAGTCCAGGTTCAATGCACGATGCTGGATGCTTGGGGCTGGTGCACTGGGACGACCCAGAGGGATGGTATGGGGAGGGAGGAGGGAGGAGGGTTCAGGATGGGGAACACATGTTTTAAAATTATTAAATTAAAAATTAAAAATAAATAAATAAAAAAAAAAAGGGAAATGACAAATAATAACCTATTGGTCGTATGTAGATAGCAGATATGTTTTGTTTGACCCACAATTTTGCATCACAGAGTGCTTTCAGGATGACTAATGGTCAACATATAAATCAAAAGATTTTTAAGTAGATACCCAGAGAACTTGCTTATCTTGAAAAATTCATGTGTCACCAAATGGCAGCAATGAAGTCCCTGCTTTAGATTGTCAAGCTCAGTTTTATTTGCCATGGTCCCCTCTGCTCCTTAACAACTGTCAACATCCAGGTCAGTGTTACTTGCCCCTTATCTTGCTTGTACTGTTTCTTTCCTCCTACTCCACTGATTTAGGTTAAATGATTATTTTATGGAGGCATAGCAGCACTTTGCATTACTTGAGAAACATAGAATTTTAAGAATATTAGAATGAATTCCTTTTGGAAGAATAAAAGTTTATAATTTCTTACTGGATTTGTTGTCACATTTTCTGAGACTAAAGATGCCTCTTTTAATTTTGAAAATTTTCTCTGCATCTACTTGAAATGTTTTGTTATTTATAATACTTGTGTTAAGTATCAACAGTCTTTCAGCTCCTTGACTGAACCATTAATAGCAGTCAGTATCACCTGAAATGATAAATTAAAACCAGAACTCAAGATGCTCTTTAATGTCAAGGCTCATTTAATATAGTTGATCACTATGAACGCAAACAATGCACAATTAAAAAGAGATCCCATCCATATAATGTATATCAAGTATTTTAATTGTCTTCATTAGAGATGCATGAAAAAGTCAAGCTGTGTTTTGGTTGTGGAAAGTAATGATCCAAGATAAAAATATATTAACATGAGAGAAAAATAGGACATTAAACTATTTCTGATTTGTCACCTGGAATTAGAAGCATCTTTCCATGACATAAAATTGTCAAATCTTTGAATCAGTTATTAAATGTGCAGATGATTAAAGTACAGGCTGGTCAAAGAAATCCAATTAATAGTGTAGATTCTTCTCAGAAGTCAGCTGCTACTCTACACATATTGTGAGCAACTTAAAATGCTGCACACCAAGAGAAATCTTCATGAAAAGGAAATTGCAGACAGTAAGGCATCATAAAACAAACCATGTCCATTAAGACTTATGTTTCAAACTGAGTAGTACTTTTAATACTGGATTTTCCAACCTCTGCACTACTGACATTTTGTTCCAGGTAAGTGTTTTTCATGTGTTTGTTTCTTTTGAGAAGCTGCCCTATTCATTGTAGTATGTTTAGTAGCAGGAGTGATTTAACCAATTGGATGCCAGTAGCATTCCTCTTTTTGTGACAACTAAAAGTGTATTTCTATACTGCAAATTTCCACTAAAAGGCAAGATCATGTCTAGCTGAGAAACAGAATCTAATGTTATATTTTCTTACATATTAGAACACATAACCTATGAGTATTCAAAAGTGGCATTGAATGCACACATGCACAACAAACATATTTAACTAAAGAAAAATTATATCAAAAGGAATCATTTCCTTAACATTTAAAGTAGTAGAACATGAAGCATGAGGTACATGTCTGAAAGTATAATACTGGTGTTAGTAAAATCTTTTTAACCCAATTTTATTGTATAACGACTTGTGAAAGTCTTGCTGTGCACTGTGCTAGATAATCAGGATGTTTAAGAATAATAAAAAAAAAAAAAGAGAAAAGAAGTAAGTGATATTGAACAAGTGTTAATTTCAATGTACCTTTGGATGGAAATGATCACTGAGACGGGAACCAACATTTTCTTTTTATTTATTTATTTTGCCTGCACTGAGTTTTTGTTGCTGCATATGAGCTTGCTCTGGTTGTGGTGAGTGGAAGCTACCTTTTGTTGCAGTGTGAGGACTTTCCATTGTGCTGGCTTCTCTTGCTGTGGAGACTGTATTGCACACAGGCTCAGTAGCTCAGCCTTACTAAATGGTACACCAGCTTAGTTGCTTTGAGGCATGTGGAATCTTCCCAGGCCAGGGATCTAACCCATATCCCCTGCATTGGCAGGTCGATTCTTATACACTATACCACCAGGGAAGTCCCCAGGGTGTTCTATAAATATGGAGAATAACCAAACCAAAATCATTCATGATGGAAATTAGGATTAGACACTAGCATTACCCAATGTCTGAAAGGATTTTTTTTTCTTTTATATACATGTTCAACTCAGGAATTTTGATTTAGAAATGTTTACTGAACACCTAGATGAAACCCCAAATTACCTCTAGTCTGTGAAAATATGTGGCTTCCATTTATAAGAACTTGAAGGCTGAAGCAGTATTAGAGATTTGAGTTTCAGTTGCCACCAGGAAGTAGAGAGAACAGTTTGTAATAAAACTAGGTAAGAAAGTGTTTATTTACTATTGATTTTGGTTTGGAGTATTCCAGAAGAATAGAAATGGATAAGAATAGTTCTAGGATAAATCAAGAAAGAGAAGCATAGAAATTTGCAAATAAACATGCAAAGAAATTGATAATAAAGGAATCAATAACATGACAAAAATTTATGGCTAAGGAAATTTGATGGCCTGAAAATATCAAGTGTAAACAGAGTGTGGTTTCATTGAAACTGCAGGCTATGTTTATAATTTATAGGAAGGTCTGGGTAGAAAGCCCTGCCAGTTCTGTGAATATTGATGTTCATCATCATGTTTTTGTGTAGAAATTAGGAGAAAAGCTTAAATTCAAACAACACAAAAAACAACTTAAAGTCAGATTCTCTAGAAAATCAGAACCAGTAGGATGTATATATCGGACTTGTGTGCATAAGAGAGAGACAGAGATTTTAAGCAGTTGCCTCACACAATTGTGTGACTGGCAAATCCCAAATCTGCAAGACAGACCAGTACACTGGAGAGTCAGAAAAGAGTTAATGTCAAAATCTTGAGTCTAAAGTCTGGCTGATGGCACAGTTTCTTCTTTATATGAGAAACTTCGTCTTTTTTCTTAAGACCTTCAACTGATAGGAGACCTACATTATGGAAGCAAATCTGCTTTACTTAAAGTTTGTTGATTTAAATATTAATCACATTCAAAATGTATGTTACAGCAAAATCTATACTGGGTTTGACAAACATGACACCATAGCCTAGCCAAGTTGACACGTACAATTAAAATTAACCACCATAGTACTTAAAATATCCAGTCATTAAAATATCAATACGATTATAATGAAAGGGAAATGGTTTATATTACACTGGTAAATACAAAAGTAATACAGATAATGCACACAGCCTGATACTTATGTGAACTGTTTCTTTTTAAAAGTTTTCATGACAGAAATGAATGGGATTTTTTTTCTCAAAGGTATTTTATCTTCGAATTTTCTGAATTTTCTACATTTAAAAAAATGAATGTTCATTACTTTTTAGAGAAAGATAAATATTAGATTCAAAATATGTCCAAATATAATAAATCAAGGGGATAAAAGATACATGTCCTATATTTAAAGCATTTAAAAGCAGCCTCCAATTAAAAATAAACAAATTTAAAACTTAAAAAAAAAAAGCAGCACTGTTCAGCTCACCTTCTTTGTGCTTTTCTTCCTCCGTGTTGTGGATTGAATTGTGTCAATCCTATTTCTTAGATTGAAGTTCCAACCCCGAGGACCTCATGTGACTACATTTGGAAATAGGCTCTTTGAAAAGGTCATTAAGTTAAAATTTTGTCATTGAAGTTGATCCCAATCCAATCTGACTGGTGTCCTTATAAGAAGAGGAAATAAGGGATGAATCCTGTGAAGACATAAGGAGGAGATAACCACGGAAGACCAAGAAGAAAGGCATGAGAAGAAACCAACCCTGCCATCTCCTTGATCTTGAATTTCCAGCCTCAAGAACTATGACATAGATATTTCTATTGTTTAAGCCGTATGATCTGTGGTACTTTACTTGGTAGCCCTAGCAAAGTAACACACCAATATTCAATATGAACCCTGCAAGATTCATGCTACATTATACTGCTCTTTGTTTCACAGATAGTGTGAGCACTCCAGTAGCCTCCTTGCTTTTATAAAATTCAGAATTGTTTACCTTAAACTGTTACATCTATAGTGTTTGGATATTAAATTATGAAAATGCTTTGTAAGGAAATACCCACATGCCGCACACAAGTTGTCTTCCCCTAGCATTTGCTCCTGTGATATTCCGTGTATGATTTCCCTGAAAGCATAGCGCTGCTGTGGTAGGATTTATGGTTTCTGCACAGTATTGTGTGTATTGATAGATTGTTCAGCCAGGTGTGTTGCAGTATTTTCTTTGCTTTCACAGGCAAATTTAACCACACTGTTAGCTACTCTTCATAGTTCAACTTAGCTCCCTAACAATGGAATATACTCTCTTTGATATATGAGCTCTTTGAGGAGCAATTTGTAAAGCACTGTGTCCTCACTTTTGCAAACTTTTTTCTTTTGCAAAGAAAAATGTTACTCTAGATATATTGAATGACTTTGGGGAAATCATAAAAGTGATCTGTGAGGAATGACATCATGAGTCACTCTTTCACCTTAACTTAGAATTATGAAAAACATTCTCGATCAAGACTCTAATAAAACCTGTTTTATATACATCCATGGATTTTACAAAATTTGTATTGGCATTGGCCCCTGCTTTACACACAGTACCGTATTCTCAGTCAAAAAAATGTGTTTTCAGAAATACAAGTAGGTTTGAGAGTAACGATGTAGCTAGAAAAGGGTCACTCTAAGACTCGCTGCTGGAGTTCTTATCTGACTTACAGTCTATCCTTTAAGCAGAGAGCACATATATGTTTTGAAGGAGCTTTTGAGCAGGTTTACCTAACTTCATCACACAATCAAATAAATCTCACTCTTTTTCTGTGTGTTTTTACTTTTGTTTTTAGCCTTTACAGACTTGATAAAAGTGAAATAAAACCAGAGCATTTTTCAAATAATTATCTCCTTTTTTATTCTTTAAAGCACTTCTTTTAAATTGAGATATAAATTTAGATCTATAAAATGTACAGATCTAAAGTATACAGTTTAATGAGTTTTGATGAATGTGAACACACTCTAATCAGGATTAAAAAAATATTTTGATCACCCCCGAAAGTGCCCACAGATCTCCTTCCATTCACTTTCTTATCTTTCCACAATTGCTATTCTGATTTCTATCACTATAGCTTCATTTGCTATTCTTGAATTTCGTATAAGTGGAATTATGCAGTATAAACCTCTTTATATTCGACTTACTTTCTGGTGAACAATTATTAAAAGCAAAGTGTTTGATCTGTAAAACTTGAAAGCATAAAACAAGGTTAATTGCAAAATTTTTTTAATATATCTATATTGTTTCCACCTATATATACATATAGTTGAAACTGTAACAACATGTATAGCTTTAGGTTAATTGAGTGAGATATTTGTATGGAAGAAAGAGAGCTGAAATTGAAAAAAGAACCGAGGTCTCAGCCCTACGCTAACTGGCTAGCAATGTCTACCTCATCTTCACATGTCAGAGTTTGAATAATCTAGGGCTGTTTTTCTTTCTATACTTTCTCTAACAGTGATTTGTAATATCTCATTGGTGTCTTCATTAAAATTCAAACTTCAATATATAAGTGCCTCTAATGCCTCCACCTGTGTTTATCTCAAATCTAAACCAAAATCATAGTCTCCAAATCCCCAAATAGCCCCTCCTAGAGTGTTTACAGCTGGATAAATGTTAGCTCAAGCTACAATCTAAAAAACATTTAGGATTTCTTCTGGATCACTCATTTCCACAGTTCACCATCAGCAGTGTTATCAGTTCAACCTTCAAAGTGTTGACTAAAAAAGATACACAGCTTCAGAGTTGAGAGTTAAGTTTTATTTGGTGCAAAATGAGGACTGCAGCCCTGGAGACAGCTCCTCAGATAGCTCTGAGAGACTGCTGCAAAGGGGCAGTCAGAGAAGGTCAATAGAGAAGATTTTGGTGAAGGGGGAGTTCAATGCAATTAAGTGCTTACTTTACAAAAAGTTTTCTGCTAGTCATGTTGAGCTGATGTCACCATGAATGGACATAGTGATTTTCTGGATATTAAAAGATGCAAGGATTGGGATCATGAAATCAATTCCTGAAAATATCTAACTATCTGAAGACCTGTTCCACCACATTCCATGGAACAGAGGGCCTCACTCTGCCCTGAACTCCCTCAGGGGATGTTGAAGGTCAACAGACACACCAGCACAAGGTTCAATCTCTGCAGAGATAGAAGGCAAATGCCCTTGTTGCTGTTTTGTTCAGTAACTGGCAAATGCTCTTGGCAAGTGGCAATTTCTAGTTGACAGGCAAGTGCCAATTTGTAGTTGACAAAGGTATGAACAGAAAATGTACAACTTCTTGTACAACCTGGTCCTAGACACTATTATCTGTTGCCCTGGATTATTGCAATAACCTTCTGACTATATTCTCTTGCCTTTGGCCTTTTTTATCTCTCTAGTTTGCTCTCTGCACAGTGACCAGTGTGAACTTTTAAACACCACTTAAATTATAGCATTGTTCTTTTCCAAACCCCACAGGGACTACTCAAATCACTTAGAGAAGAAAAAAATCTTCAAGAACAAAGAAGACCAGTAGAAGAAAACCCAAACCTTTACCCACCACCATTTTTCTGATATCACTTCCTACCACTGTCCTCCCAGAATCCATTGCTGGGGAACTGTCTTCCTTGAATTGGCCAGATACACTTTTGATTTAGTTTGTTTGCATTAATGTATTATAGAAGCCTTCCCAGACCACTCTGCAAAACAAACCCTCCTCAACCATTCTTTTTTATCCCTGTCATTTGCTGTATATTTTCCCACTTCATTTGCCACCATATTACTTACTAATAGCCTACTTATTTATAAATCTGTCTTAAAAAACAGCAGCTTTCTGAGGGAAGCCATTGTCATGTGTGTGTATGAATATAAAGTAAAAATGAATCTTTGAATAAAATAAATATACCCTACAATGGTTAATTTATTGCATTTTATTTTTGTTTCAGTTGTATCTTAAATGAGTCAAATAGGTAGTTTCAAAAAATGGCCTTTCTAATATATCATACAGAATAAAAAGTAATTGTGAGTTTCAAGAATATTGTTTGATCAAACTGAAATGCATTGAAAAAATAATTGAAGTATTTCTTTCTTCCTGGGTGGTGTGGAAATCTGACTCCTTAAATATAAATTCAAAATCTGTTGATTAGATGAACAGATCAGGTTATTGATTAAGGGAAAATGCCAACTTAGAAAACTTTGGAGATGTCTACAGGAGTAAGAGTTGGAGAGGAGGTCAGAATTTATTAAGGATTGTAAGTCTGACTAATACAACGTTGTAAAGCAACTATAAAAAAAAAAAAAAAAATTGTAAATTTGGAATAAGATGGTTTCAAATGTGGGGGCTTGATAAGGACTGAGAATTACATAGACTAGTCCAGACTTTGTGGAAGTAGCTAGGAAAGGATTTTGAAAAAAAGTATTCAAATAACCTGGGAATGTAAATTGTTTGTTGAAGCTTTCCAATAAGGAGCTGATATTTTTCCAAAAAGTTCTTAATGAACCATGGAACCATTACTGGGCAGAGCAGTTCTGGAAGAGTAAAGAAATAGTAGTAATGACAATGGGATTGCAAAATTATGTTAATGTAGACATTAAGGCCTGATTTAGATTCCCAGTGTCCAGTCTGAGAGTGGGCTAGGCAGTTTTGAGGCATTAGTTTTGTTTGCATAAGTCAAGTTCTCAATATAATGTTTTAATCTAATTATTGGAATGTTACCTGGTTCACTGGATTATTACTTTTTTAAACAGTTCAACTCTCCTTTTTCTGTACTTCTAAATCCCTGGGAGTTTTTCTTCATATTCTCAAACTAGTTTTATTTTACATTAAATTGTGTCTATTTTCCAAGCTGGCAGATGTAGGCTATTGTTTAAAAGAAATCTGATATTTTACAGTATGATTAAATATTTTTGAATCAACAAAAAATACATTTATAAAACAATTATCCATTTATTCTTGACAATATATCAAAATATGCTTTCTATTTTATTTTATAAAGTTTCTCAATACATATTCTTCTGTCAGTGAATGTGCTATATTTATATAAAGTTAATATAAGGGTATTGAATAATTATCTATGAAATTGAGACAAATTTTAAGACAAGAGGACTTTTTCAACATATATTTGCTTTCTACTTTTTAATTTGTCTATGTGGGAAAAATAAGATGCTCCATGAAATCAAAACTGCTGTCTCCCTTCTTCCTGTAGTCCTTCTCCTGTGCATCAATGCTAAGGGTATCCAACTCTATGCAATCCCAAAGACTGTAGCCCACCAGGCTCCTTTGTCCATGGGATTCTCAGGGCAAGAATACTGGAGTGGACGGCCATGCTCTCCTCCATGGGATCTTCCCAACCTAGGCATTGAACCCGCGTCTCTTACATCTCCTATATTGGCAGGCAGGTTCTTTACCAATAATGCCACCTGGGAAGCCCCTAATCCTTCTCCAAGGTTGTAGAAAAATTTATCATCTTTGATGTCTTGTAAGAGGAAGAGTTAAACCAACTTTAAAATGTTTCCTATATTCTTGAATTATTAAGGGAAAGAATTTTATTTCCTTCAGAATTGGTGGTACCTCTGATGGTTTTTAAGTGAAGGCTTGGTGCTATAATCAACTATGGTATTTGAACTGGAGAACCACTTAATCTCTCTGGAAATTAAAGCAAAAAAATTCAATTCCCTCTGATTTTATAGTAGGAAAAACAAGTTCTTCCTGCTTCACTGGCTTTGTAGTTGCAAAATCGAATAGATTTGTAAAAAGATTTTTATCTCATTAAAATATTCCCAAATATTTATCCCTCTTCTATCTCATGCAGATTGCACCTCATACAAGACAATCTCCACATGTCTACTCTTTAGCATTTGGTCTGTCTCACTGTGTATTAATTGCATCCACTTGTTTCTCCAATGCCAAACTGTTTTGTTGACTGAATATATCTGATTCTGTAAGATATTTCAGAAAGCTGCTCACTTTGTGAGAATCAACTGTATACAAGCGTGTTGTGCTGTGCCCTGTTGTGTCAGAGACTTTGTGATCTCTAGGCTCCTCTGTCCATGGAATTTTCCAGGCAAGAAAACTGGAGTGGGTTGCCATTTCCTCCTCCAGGGGAGAGTCCCGACCCTGGGATCAAATCTGTGTCTCCTGGTTTTATCACTCTGCCATTTGGAAATCCCCTATTCAGTAGTATTGGGAGATAAACAGTGGAAAGCACTAACTGCTGTCCTAATAGCCATCAGTTTTCCCATTAGGATGTTGCATTTTGTTTTTGTTTTGTAGGTTATTCTTTATTCTTTGGCTTCCCTGGTGGCTCAGATGGTAAAACATCTGCCTGCATGGCGGGAGACCTGGGTTCGACCCCTGGGTTAGGAAGATGCCCTGGAGAAGGAAATGGCAACCCACTTCAGTGCTCTTGCCTGGAAAATTTCATGGATGGAGGAGTCTGGTGGGCTACTGTCCATGGGGCCGCAAAGAGTCGGACATGACTGAGTGACTTCACTTTTTTTCTTTCTTTCTTTATTCTTTACTACCATCCCAAGATCTATTTTTCTTTTCAAAATATCAGTTCCATATTTTTGCTTAGTTGAAGGATTACAGGTGTCCCAGTTTCACAAAGTTATGCAATTATAGTGCAGAATCCATTTACTTCCCAGTAATTGGAGTACAGCCATCACGGTGGGAATAAAAGCAAGGCTTACAGATCAGAGTAAAGAACACAATCCTATCACACAGCTTGTGTAAAAAGGGTAGAAAGTGATTTGGCCTCAGTGACACTCTGAGCTTCAATGTAGAATTTTAATTGCAGTTTGTCTTGCAATAAAAGAGCATGTTCTGAACACTTTTGAATAGAACTAATTCTGAAACCAAATTAACTTTCCACATTATGATTTAAATTGATACAGCTGATGTTTCATGCCAGAAAAGGGCAATCTGCAGGTAATATTGTGTGGTTAGGTAGTACACATAGTTACTGAAATCACAGGCAATATTGAAATCAATTCAATTTCATTGTGAAACTTTCCCGTTATAATATGACAACAAACAAAACACAAATAATGTGCTGCCTGACCTATTTTATGTTTTTACAGCCTGGTACTTCTTTTTAATGATAAAGAATGTACCTTCTTCACTGGTTAATACCACTACCATGATCCCAGGTTTGCTGCTGCTGCTGCTGCTGCTAAGTCGCTTCAGTCGTGTCCCACTCTGTGCGACCCCATAGAAGGAAGCCCACCAGGCTCCCCAGTCCTGGGATTCTCCAGGCAAGAACACTGGAGTGGGTTGCCATTTCCTTCTCCAATGAATGAAAGTGAAAAGTGAAAGTGAAGTTGCTCAATCATGTCCGACTCTTAGCGACACCATGGACTGCAGCCTTCCAGCTCCTCCATCCATGGGATTTTCCAGGCAAGAATACTGGAGTGGGGTGCCATTGCCTTCTCCGTCCCAGATCTAATGATTCCAAATTGCAATTAATTATTTTTCTTAAGAATGTGCAATTGTTTATAACTCATCTCTTCTACAGAAAAAATCGTTTCTTGTTTGTGGTGAATATATTCAAACAAAGACTACCATTTTTGTGCTGGTCATTCATTTAATAAATATCATTCTAAAATTCACAGAGATAACCAACCAAACTCTTTATAATTTCCTCCTCAAAATTTTTCTCCTCAGGATTACTTCCTAAATGTAGGATAGTTACCGGTCCCTACAGAAATAGTTTACCCACCAACTGTAGCATCAGTTTTCCACCTACCAAATTCTTAGACTTCTATTTTCATTTCTTTCCCCCTAACCCCTAAGGTGGACTTCTTTGATGACTCAGTAGTAAATAACTGCTTACAATGCAGGACATGCAAGTTTGACCCATGGGTCACAAATTTTCTCTGGAGAAGGAAATGGCAATTCACTCTAATATTCTTGCCTGGGAAATCTCATGGACAGAGGAGCCCAGGGGTCTACAGCCCATGGGGTCATGAAAGCTTGGAGGTGACTTAGAGACAAACCAACAACAATCTCTAAGGTAATTCAGATTCACATATATAAATGTGTAATCCATACAGTTAGTTACTTACTTAGCTCAGGCATGGGTACTATGGTTATGATCTACCTGATTCATTTCCATTATTCCTTTTCAGCATTTTTAGGTCAATTTCACAAGCAATGACCCATTTAGTCATTCTAGGTCTTCCCTGGTGGCACAGATAGTAAAGAATCTTCCTGCAATGCAGTACACCTGGGTTCAATTCCTGAGTCAGAATGATCCCCTGGAGAAGGGAATGGCTACCCACTCCAGTATTCTTGCCTGGAGAATTCCATGGACAGGGGACCTGGTGGACTCTAGTCCATGTGGTCACAAAGACTTGGATACAACTGAGCGACTATCACTTCCACTTATTTTACTTCACTAATTCATTCTAACACCTATGACATTTCTAGCCTGCTACTATTTCTAATGTTTCTAACCTCTGATTGTTTTGTCCAATTGGTCCCCATCACTTCAAAAACAAAATCTTAACTGCAGGCAATCCTCTACTTATCTCATTAACCTAAATGGCCAGATTGTATTTATCAATACATACAAATTTATTGATCTTTTCTTATGCCTGCCTTATTTCATTTCTGTACATTCACTGGAAATTACTGTATAGCAACTGATGCTCTTAGAAATAATTTCTGGATCCACAGTATAGAGACATGCCTCTTAGTTCTGTTGTTTCCTCTTTCATGACATAAAATTATCTATATCCTCTTGTCTTTGCAAAAAGATTTCTTAATGAGAAACTGCTTCATAGAATATCACTCTTTTCATCCTCATCATTTTTATTATCTTGACTGGAAATTTTTCATTGCATAAAATGCCACTGACTAAAACTATACAAAATATTCCCAGGGAATGAGGTACAATAATTTTTCAGAAGGAATGAAAACCAACTTATCCTGAATTATGATACATGCAAATTAACTTTTAATGTATCATTGTGTTCAAATGTATGTATATTACACACACAAGTTGGTTTCCAAATTATACTAATTATCTTTGTTTCAAATGAAATGAAGTTGAAAATGAGAGTTTAAAGGGGAAGCAGATATCTCAAATGCCTACTTTGATTAACTGAATGTCATCTTTGCCTAAATGGAATCAAAATAATGATTTTGATTTAATTAATCAATTTAATAATTAATTTAAGCAATCATTTAATAGGGGGCAATTCATTTCAAACAGGTTCTTATCATCATGTAGTTGTTCTCTGCCAGATTATTTATTGAAATAGTCACAAAAGATTTGTCTATAATAAAAAACACATATATTTCAATTGTTTGAAGAATATGATTTCAACTGTATGAATATATTTGAGTACTACACCATAACACACTCCTTTACATTTCATCTGAACATTAATTATAATAATTGACAATGAATGTCTTAACTATTATAGTTTTTCTTTCAGATTAAGCTTTTACTTTTAGGCAAAGTACTAGGATATATCCATAGTATTTGTAAAAGGAAAGAAAAGTACTTCAAACACAACAAAAGAGATAATAATAATTCTTGTTTTTTTAATGGAAGAAAATACTGTATACATTTTAGAACTTAAATTTTATCTCCAAGATATTTGGATATGGTTGTTGTGAATGGCTGCATTATAATATTGATCTCTTAAGTAATGTAAAACATATATGAGATTTCTGAGCTCAATTCCAATTTTATAAATGATTACAGATACATTAATTTGATAAAATCTCCTTGCCTGCATGTTTTTTCCCAAATGTCCTAATATCCCAACAGACAGATATGTGTTGCTCATTAAAATTCTTTAATTCTACACATTATTAGAAATAGAGGAGAAGCAACTATACCAAGAGAGAAGTAAATCATCTTAATTCATTATATGAGGTTAGTAAAATTTTGATATCAAAATTAGACAAGCATTTTAAAAGAAAAGAACTACAGACCCAAATATTCATAAATATATGACTATATTTATAGAAATAAAGCAAAATACTAGTAAATATTACTAAAATAAATATGGCAATATATAATAGAGAACAACAAATTATGACCAACTTCAGTTTATCCAAGTATAAAAATACATTTCAAACTTTAAAAAGCAATTACTAAAATCTCTTATATTATTTACAGGTTAAAAATATATGCTCATTTTGATAGATGTAGAGAAAGCAATTAAAGTTAAGACAATTTCTAATGAAATGCTATTAACATTCAGCAAACTAGAATTAGAAAATACAGAGTATGTTGGTGGATAAATGACATCTTTTAAAAAAATCATTAAATTTATATTTAAAGGTAAAATATTCAAAAAACTAAGATTATGGCATCCCGTCCCATCATTTCATGGCAAATAGATGGGGAAAAAATGGAAACAGTGACAGACTTTTTAAATTCACTGTCAATGGTGACTGCAGCCTTGAAGTTAAAAGACTCTTGCTCCTTGGAAGAAAAGTTATGACAAACCTAGAAAGCATATTAAGAAGCAGAGCCATTACTTTGCTGACAAAGATCAATTTAGTAAAAACCTATGGTTTTTCCAGTAGTTATGTATGGATGTAAGAGTTGGAGCATAAAGAAAGCTGAGCTCCGAAGAATTGATGTTTTTGAACTGTGGTGTTGGAGAAGACTCTTGAAAGTCCCTTGGACTGCAAGGATATCAAGTCAGTCAATCCTAAAGGAAATCAACCCTGAATACTCATTGGGAGGACTGACACTGAAGTTGAAGCTCCAATACTTTGGTCACCTGATGGGAAGAACTGACTCGTTGGAAAAGACCCTGATGCTGGGAAAGATTGAATGCAGGTGGAGAAGGGGGAGACAGAGAATGAGATGGTTGATGGCATCACTGACTCAATGGGCATGAGTTTGACAAGCTCTGGTAGATGGCGTAGAACAAGGAAGCTTGGGGGTGCTGCAGTCCAAGGCGTTGCAAGCATTGGACACAACTGAGCAACTGAAAAACAACAAAGATCCAAGATCAGGAACAAATGAGATGTGCAATCTCACTACATTGCGTCATCATTATACCACTACACAAGCACAGATTGTTGTATTTTGTTGAGGATGTGAGGCAATAGAAACTCTCATTAACCACTGATGCGGATTTAAATTGGTACATCTCTTTTGTAAAAGTGTTAATAGAAGTATTTCTCTGGGCTTGAGAAACTTATTTTAAAATATATTTGTCAATAGAAAGAGCTAAGAATAGCTAAGGGTCACTAAACATTTAAAAAAATGGTATCTTAAAATCTTTTCTTTAAAGTCTGTTTGGTGCTGAAGACTGTTTGACAAAGGTGCCACAGCAATTCAAAGGGAAAAGGATAATCAATAAGTATAGGTAGCATTGATCTATATTTCTGTCTTTGTGCCAGTACCATACTGTCTTGATGACTGTGGCTTTGTAGTAGAGCCTGAAGTCAGGCAGGTTGATTCCTCCAGTTCCATTCTTTTTTCTCAAGACTCCTTTGGCTATTTGAGGTTTTTGTATTTCCATACAAAATGTGAAATTATTTGTTCTAGCTCTGTGAAGAATACTGTTGGCAGCTTGATAGGGATTGCATTGAATCTATAAATTGCTCAATGGAACAAAATAGAAAGCCCAGAGATAAATCCACACACATATGGACAACTTATATTTGACAAAAGAGGCAAGAATATACAATGGATTAAAGACAATCTCTTTAACAAGTGGTGCTGGGAAAACTGGTCAACCACTTGTAAAAGAATGAAACTAGAACACTTTCTAACACCATACACAAAAATAAACTCAAAATGGATTAAAGATCTAAACGTAAGACCAGAAACTATAAAACTCCTAGAGGAAAACATAGGCAAAACACTCTCTGACATACATCACAGCAGGATCCTCTATGACCCACCTCCCAGAATATTGGAAATAAAAGCAAAAATAAACAAATGGGACCTAATTAAACTTAAAAGCTTCTGCACAACAAAGGAACGCTAAGCAAGGTGAAAAGACAGCCTTCAGAATGGGAGAAAATAATAGCAAATGAAGCAACTGACAAACAACTAATCTCAAAAATATACAAGCAACTCCTACAGCTCAATTCCAGAAAAATAAATGACCCAATCAAAAAATGGGCCAAAGAACTAAATAGACATTTCTCCAAAGAAGACATACAGATGGCTAACAAACACATAAAAAGATGCTCAACATCATTCATTATCAGAGAAATGCAAATCAAAACCACAATGAGGTACCATTTCACGCCAGTCAGAATGGCTGCGATCCAAGAGTTTACAAGCAATAAATGCTGGAGAGGGTGTGGAGAAAAGGGAACCCTCTTACACTGTTGGTGGGAATGCAAACTAGTACAGCCACTATGGAGAACAGTGTGGAGATTCCTTAAAAAACTGGAAATAGAACTGCCTTATGATCCAGCAATTCCACTGCTGGGCACACATACTGAGGAAACCAGAATTGAAAGAGAAAGAGACACGTGTACTCCAGTGTTCATCGCAGCACTGTTTACAATAGCCAGGACATGGAAGCAACCTAGATGTCCATCAGCAGATGAATGGATAAGAAAGCAGTGGTACATATACACAATGGAGTATTACTCAGCCATTAAAAAGAATACATTTGAATCAGTTCTAATGAGGTGGGTGAAACTGGAGCCTATTATACAGAGTGAAGTAAGCCAGAAAGAAAAACACCAATACAGTGTTCTAACGCATATATATGGAATTTAGAAAGATGGTAACAATAACCCTGTATATGAGACAGCAAAAGAGAAACTGATGTATAGAACAGTCTATTGGACTCAGTGGGAGAGGGAGAGGGTGGGATGATTTGGGAGAATGGCATTGAAACATGTATAATATCATATATGGAATGAGTCGCCAGTCCAGGTTCAATGCACGATACTGGATGCTTGGGGCTGGTGCACTGGGACGACCCAGAGGGATGGTATTGGGAGGTGGGAGGGAGGAGGGTTCAGGATGGGGAACACATGTATACCTGTGGTGGATTCATTTTGATATATGGCAAAACCAATAAAATATTGTAAAGTTAAAATAAAAAAAAGTATAGGTAAAATACAAATTAATGAAACAGAATATTGGCCAGGTGCACTGATATAAGGGCAAATAACATGAGGGTGAAAGGCATTACAAAAAGCATGGACAGGACAAACTTTTCAATAAGGGGAACCAGAGCATTAATGTACATACATTAAAAGAAAAACAAAAAAACTTTTGTCTTTTTACTTTATCCCCAAAACTAAAAATAAATTCCAAATTTAATAAAGACTGATATGTAAAAAAATACATATAATTACATAATGTAATATTGGAAGATGTCTTTATTATGTCGAGAAAAGGAAAAAAATCTGTTTTAGTACGACTGAAAAGAAATGATGGAAATTATATGGAAAATGGATTCTCTTTATTTATCTTATAAACTATTACTTACAAAGTCTCTCAGGAATGGAAGCAAACCAACATGCAACAGAGTGGGATATATATTTGCATTGCAACTGTCAAAAGCAAAACTCAATGAAGCTAATATCCACGACACATATAAAACCATTACAAATCAGTAAGAAAATGTATACTTTAACAGAAGAATATGCACAAGATTTAACAAGAACTTCACAAAATATAAAACTCAAATGGTAAGTGAACATTTGAAAACTGATAAACTTTGTGACTATACATGGTAATAAAACTATGACAATTCTTTTTTTAATATAAATTTATTTATTTTAATCAGAGGCTAATTACTTTACAGTGTTGTAGTGGTTTTGCTATATACATTGACATGAATTAGCCATGGGTGTACATGTGTTCCCCATCTTGAACCCCCATTGTGTATGTTATCACCCTAATGTATTTTATTTTTTATTGCAGCATAATTGCTTTATTAGTTTGCACTGTACCACACTAATTTCGTGTTAGTTTCTGCCATACAACAAAGTGAATTGGTTATGTTTTGCAGTCAGCCAGTCATGTCTGACTCTTTGTGACCCCATGGACTACAGCACACCAGGCTTTTCTGTCCCTCACCACCTCCCGGAGTTTGCCCAAGTTCATGTCCATTACATCGGTGATGCCATCCAACCATTTTATCCTCTGTCATCCCCTTCTCCTCATGCCTTCAATTTTTCCCAGCATCAGGGTCTTTTCCAATGAGTCAGTTCTTCACATCAGGTGGCCAAAGGATTGGAGCTTCAGTTTCAGCATCAGGCCTTCCAATGAATATTCAGGACTGATTTCCTTGAGGATGGACTGGTTTGACCTCCTTGCTGTCCAAGACTCTCAAGAGTTTCTCCAAAACCACAATCCAAAAGCATCAATTCTTCTGTGCTCAGCTTTCTTTTTGGTCCAACTCTCACATCCATACATGACTTCTGGAAAAACCATAGCTTTGACTAGATGGACCTTTGTTGGCAAAATAATGTCTCTGCTTTGTGATATGTTGTCTATATTGGTCACATCTTTTCTTCCAAGGAGCAAGCTTCTTTTAATTTCCTGACTGCAGTCACCATCTGCAGTGATTTTGGAGCCCCCAAAAGTAAAGTCTCTCTCTGTTTCCATTGTTTGCCCATCTATTTGCCATGAAGTGATGGGACTGGATGTCATGATCTTTGTTTTTTGAATGTTGAGTTTTAAGCAAGCTTTTTTACTCACCTCTTTTACTTTCATCGAGAGACTCTTTAGCTCTTCTTCACTTACTGCCATAAGGGTGTTGTCATCTACACATCTAAGATTAGTGATACTTTTCCCAGCAATCTTGATTTCAGCTTGTGCTTCATCCAGCTCAGCATTTCGCATGATGTACTCTGCATATAAGTTAAACATGCATGTTGACAATATACATCCTTGATGTACTCCTTTCCCAATTTGGAACCCGCCTGTTGTTCCATGCCCAGTTCTATCTGTTGCTTCTTGGCCTGCATACAGATTTCTCAGGAGGCATGTCGGGTGGTCTGGTATTCCCATCTCTTTAAGAATAAATATAGCTTGGTTAGACTTTAATGAAGTTCAATCCCAGGTAAAATCAAAGTATATATTTTATATAACTTATTAGAACACAATGTGCACATCTGTATAAAAAGTAAAAATCACAACGGTGATTATTGCTAGACAGGACAGGGGATGTTTTGAAGAAGTTGTCCAAATGATGAAGGGCAGTTCTAAGATATTCTAGTTTGTAACCTTGTAGAAGATTGCCTGGCTTTCAAATTATATTATTTAATTTGAAAATATATATTTATGGTCTGCCCACAAATCTATTATATATTTAAGACTTCATCCTTTAAGATTTAACAATGATAAGACAAAAATATGGACCAGTCATTGTTAATAAATTTTCCTGCTGCGAGTATAATATGAATCAGAACTTTTATACAGTATATTAATGCAAGAACAAGAGATGGCAGAATCAGGGAAGTTTTCTCTCATGAGAACCTTGTTTGTAAAGGAGTAGAATGACCCTTAAACTAGGGAAGTGATTAAATGTCACAGTAGGAGGACATTTCATGAACAGAGAGCCTAGCACACGTCAAGCATGGTAAACTCTGTACATTGAACCAAGTACAAGAGATTTGGAAGTATCTGTATAAGTTATTAATAAAAAATGACTTGCTTTAGAATCTACTTCCCCCACCTTACACCTAGAAAGATGTCATTCGTCCTAAAGATTAGAATAGGGCTCAAAACTCCGTATCTGTGTTCCATCTGCTGAAACGAAGAAAACAGGCTGAGGTATGTTTTATAATTACTCTAAGTAATTAAGCTAACTGGCTAATTAACAAGTCGGGGAAAGATCTAGGGTTTTGGAGGGACAAAACAAAAGTCTTTATCAGAAAGTTTGGGAAAATTACCTTAGTTTATGTATGAATTTTGGACCATTTTCCAGAGGCTGGAACCCATGCTTGTATAAAAGAGCCACTGATGGAGAAATGACAATGTGATAATAAATACAAATTCACTATGGAGATTGCTTGGATAGGTATGTTAAACACACCTGCAACACAAACATCCCTGAACCAGATCCCATGATGGCGATCAATGCTTAGTAGAGATTTACTCCTGAGAAGAAACAGCAAAGGTAAATGGATCATTCTCCCCTTGCATTGTTTCCACTTATATCAGAAAGGATAATATGATCTCATGAAATATTTAAGAGCAGTCCCCTTAATTAGTGAAAATAAATTCCCTTTCACCTTGTGATTCAGAGTAGAAAAATATGAAATCTACTTTGGAGAAATAACTAAATGCAATATTTCTTACAACTGAACTCTATAAAGAGTACTTTGTAAAAACATAGTTGCTAACCTTGAAAGAATGATATTCTAGTAGGGTCAAATTCATGCAAAATAGTTACAATATAAGATGAATGCTATGATAGAGATAGCCTCAATTTAATGTGAAGATTTAAAACAGCAGTTGATTAAATTGCTTAAAGGGTTGAGAAAGAGTGAGAGAGAGGATCTGCAAAAGAGACAATTGAGAAGAATATGTAGAAAAAAAGTTCAAGATAAGAGATGGAGAAAACTGACTCCTGACTGAGTCAACAGTGTTTTCAAAAACACAGGTACATGAAAGGCCATGAAATATCTTTAAATCATGAGCATTATTTTGACAGGAAATTCAAATTTCAATAAAGAAGAAAGAGTGTAATTCAATTGTTGGTAAATGTGAACTCAACAGGTAGATAATATGGATTCATTAAACTCACTAGGTTTAAAAAACAGGATACTGTACTACTTTATAAAATATTTCAATAAACTATTTCTTAACTAAGTAGATATTATTATGATGTTATAGACATTTTCCATATCATGAAAATGTGTGTAAAATAAAAAATAAAGCTTTATCAAAAATATTCAATGATTTATCTGTCTTAGCATGAGGTGTTCTAAACAAATTATCATAGGCTGACTGCTTTAAACACACTTATTTCTCATGATTCTGAAGATTGGGGAATATAAGATCATAATGCCAGTAGATTTGTTTCCTGCTTTCTAGATGTCCACCTTCTTGATGTATATTCACATTTCTTCTTTTTAAAGCTGAAATATTTGGCAGAGATATTTAAAAGTACTTGAAATGTAAATGTCCAGAGAATTACTGTAACTTCAAGACTGCAGAAATCTCTCTATGCCTGCCACATTTAGAAATGCTTAGAGATAACCCATTTTCTTTTATTTAAAGTCTGTGTGGCAGCCTGTTACTAATGTTTGTTTTCTTTGTTGTATCTCATTCTACAAACAGTTCAATTATACACTCGACTCTTGGTGAATTTGTTAGATGATTCTTGATTTTGCCTAAAGTAAATAATGCTGCTATGTCAAACCTAAGGATCTGTGAGTTTCTCTAGGTTATATACCTGGGGTTAAGGTTGCTTTATCATAAATTGTCCACATTTTAACCCTACTACAAAACACTGGTGTTAGTCATTCATTTATGTCTGACTCTTTGCTACTCCATGGACTGTAGCCTGCCAGGCTCCTCTGTCCATGGGATTTCTCAGGCATTGCCATTTCCTTTCCTTGGGGATCTTCCTGACCCAGTGATCTGACCCTAGTCTTCTGCATTGTAGGCAGATTCTTTACCTTCTGAGCCACCAGGCAAACATCAGACTGCTTGCTAAAATCGTTCCTTCCCTACATTTTGCATTCTTCAACACTTTAAGGGGAAAAAAAAAAAAACCTCCCTGTCCGTGCATGTTCATTATACCCATTTCTTTGCCAGTGTCATGGAACTGTTTGCAGATGATAATCTTTTCTTTGTTGATGACGATCACCTATAAAGAGTTTATTTCTCATCGTGCTTTGCAATTTGGTTGTTTTGTCTGGCCTAGGCACAGAGGCACTTGACTCCAAGCTGCGGGTTGAGTTCAGATCTCTGATAGGTAACTCTCAGATCTGAGAGAGCATCTCCTCAGAGGTCAAGAAAACAATCCAAGCACATAAGTGTTTTTGAAGCCTCTGTTTGTTTCACATCCATAAACATTAAATTGACCCAAACAAGAAATATGGTCAAGCACAAAGTCAAGGGGAAGTACATTCTGCCACCTTAAGGCGTATGATGTATAGATGCATATAGATGTATGATGCCTACTATTAAGTAGAAAACTAGAATCAGTAACTCAGTTAACCACATCTTGAACATAAGAAACAAGTAAGAACATAAGAAAGAACACAGAAAGCATTGCCATTTTTTCTAACTAAATACTGTTTGTTTATAATTATAAATTTTTCATTGTTTTTTTAAAAAATCATGGCTATCACATTTAATAAATCCATCTGTTTATTGGACAATGAATTGGGGAGCATAACAAAGTTTTAAATGAAGCAAACATAAACATTTCTGTTCAGTTGAGCCAAAAATACTTTTAGATGCTGGAAATTCAAATGGACACTTAGAAAACAAATTTTTGCATATTAGACAAAAACAAAATTTAAGATACAAGGAAAATAAAGTCAAGTAACATTTGTTATTTTTCAACTTATAAATATTCTATTTACAAATCTTAAAAACATAAATATGTTGACATGTATTGTTTTAACAATGATTATCATATTCCAGCTTAGATATATAAAATAAATTTTTACTAAAATTATCAAATACAGTTTTGTAATCTTGTTAATAAAGACTGGATACAAGAAAGAACTAGAAAAAGAGCCTTAAATAGCACATTAAATTAAGTTTCTGGCAACTACATTCATTAAAACTAAAAAATTATGTTTTACTTATAGCAATGCTGTTTTTAATTTATGGCACTTTCATAAAAGTGTTGTGAGTTTAACAATATTCACAATTTAATCCATATTTTAAAAAACATATTTGATTATTACTAGAACATTTTGTTGTTGATACAACAACCAGATCTTCCCTGTATACTATAATTATCTTTAAGAAAATATTTTCTAAGTATAAAAATAAATATCTTTCCATCTTTATTTATTTATTTATTTTTCACACGAAGGCTTTTCTGTGATTTAAAGGGTGCAGAACCGTGGCAGGAGACTACAGCCTCTCTTCCCCCATCCTCAGCTCCTGGGTTTGGGGGTCTTCCGTCCTTGGATGGATTCAGCAGCTCCCATGTGGACGAGCTCAGATGGAAAAAATAAGTACCTTTGAAAATAAATGGCATTGAAACATGTGAAACGTCATGATGATGATTCGATGCTGGATGCTTGGGGCTGGTGCACTGGGATGACCCAGTGTGGGAGGAGGAGGAGGAGGAGGGTTCAGGATGGAAAAATACTAATTAAATAATTTTCTATTAAAGAAAAAAAAATAAATAAATGGCAAAAAAAAAATTAAAAAATAAAAAAATTAAAATATTTAGCCTTTGTAGTCTAAATACATACATATATACAAATGTTTTTTATATATATATATATATATATATATATATATATATATGTATATATCTTAGTCTATGTCCTGGCCAGCAATGTTGAAGAAACAGGTTGAAAGGTTCTATGAAGACCTATAAGACCTTCTAGAACTAGCACCCAAAAAAGATATCCTTCTCATTATAGGGGACGGTAGTGCAAAAGTAGGAAGTCAATAGATACCTGGAGGAACAGGCATATTTGGCCTTGGATTACAAAACAAAGCAAGTCAAAGACTAAAAGAGTTTTAGCCTTTTAGCCAAGAGAACAAACTGGTCATAGCAAACACCCACTTCCAACAACACAAGAGAAGACTCTACACATGGACATCACCAGGCGGTCAATACCGAAATAAGATTGATTATATTCTTTGCAATCAAAGATGGAGAAGCTCTATAGAGTCATTAAAAATAAGACCTGGAGCTGACTCTGGCTCAGATCATGAACTCCTTATTGCCAAATTCAGATTTAACTTGAAGAAAGTATGGGAAACCACTAGACCATTCAGGTATGACCTAAATCAAGTCCCTAATGATTATACAGTTGACCTGAAGAATAGATTCAAAGGATTAGATCTGATAGAGTGCCTGAAGAACTATAGACAGAGGTTCGTGACATTGTACAGGAGGCAGTGATCAAGATCATCCCCAAGAAACAGAAATGCAAAGTGGCAAAATGGTTGTCTGAGGAGGACTTACAAATGGCTGAGAAAAGAGAAGCTAAAGGCAAAGGAGAAAAGGAAAGGTATAACCATTTGAATGCAGAGTTCCAAAGAATAGCAAGGAGAGATAAGAAAGCCTTCCTCAGTGATCAAGACAAAGAAATAGAGAAAAACAATAGAATGAGAAAGACTAGAGATCTCTTTGAGAAAAATAGAGATACCAAGGGAACATTTCATGCAAAGATAGGCTCAATAAAGGACAGAAATGGTATGGACCTGACAGAAGCAGAAGATATTAAGAAGAGGTGGTAAGAATACACAGAAGAACTGTACAAAAAAGGTCTTCACAACCCAGATAATCACGACCCAGATACTCATGGTGTGATCACTCACCTAGCCAGACATCTTAGCCAGACATCTAGCCAGACATCCTAGAATGAGAAGTCAAGTGGGCCTTAGGAAGCATCACTAGAAACAAAACTAGTGGAAGTGATGGAATTCCGCTTGAGCTATTTCAAATCCTAAAAGATGATGCTGTTATAGTGTTGTCCTCAATATGCCAACAAATTTGGAAAACTCAGAAGTGGCCTAGGACTGGAAAGATCAGTTTTCATTCCAATCCCAAAGAAAGGCAATGCCAAAGAATTTTCTTTCTTTCTTTCTTTTTTTTTTTTTTTAATTTTATTTTATTTTTTAACTTTACAATATTGTATTGGTTTTGCCATATATCAAAATGAATCTGCCACAGGTACACATGGGTTCTCCATCCTGAAACCTCCTCCCTCCTCCCTCCCCATACCATCCCTCTGGGTCATCCCAGAGCACCAGACCCAAGCATCCAGTATTGTGCATTGAACCTGGACTGGTGACTCGTTTCATATATGATATTATACATGTTTCAATGCCATTCTCCCAAGTCATCCCACCCTCTCCCTCTCCCACAGAGTCCAATAGACTGTTCTATACATCAGTTTCTCTTTTGCTGTCTCATATACAGGGTTATTGTTACCACCGTTCTAAATTCCATATACATGCATTAGTATACTGTATTGGTGTTTTTCTTTCTGGCTTACTTCACTCTGTATAATAGGCTCCAGTTTCATCCACCTCATTAGAACTGATTCAAATGTATTCTTTTTAATGGCTGAGTAATACTCCATTGTGTACATGTACCACAGCTTTCCTATCCATTCATCTGCTGATGGACATCTAGGTTGCTTCCATGTCCTGGCTATTATAAACAGTGGTGCGATGAACATTGGGGTATATGTGTCTCTTTTCCTTCTGGTTTCCTCAGTGTGTATGCCCAGCAGTGGGATTGCTGGGTCATATGGCAGTTCTATTTCCAGTTTTTTAAGGAATCTCCACACTGTTCTCCATAGTGGCTGTACTAGTTTGCATTCCCACCAACAGTGTAAGAGGGTTCCCTTTTCTCCACACCCTCTCCAGCATTTATTGCTTGTAGACTTTTGGATCGCAGCCATTCTGACTGGTGTGAAATGGTACCTCATAGTGGTTTTGATTTGCATTTCTCTGATAATGAGTGATGTTGAGCATCTTTTCATGTGTTTGTTAGCCATCTGTATGTCTTCTTTGAAGAAATGTCTATTTAGTTCTTTTGTCCCATTTTTTGATTGGGTCATTTATTTTCTGGAATTGAGCTGTAGGAGTTGCTTGTATATTTTTGAGATTAGTTGTTTGTCAGTTGCTTCATTTGCTATTATTTTCTCCCATTCTGAAGGCTGTCTTTTCACCTTGCTTATAATTTCCTTTGTTGTGCAGAAGCTTTTAGGTTTAATTAGGTCCCATTTGTTTATTTTTGCTTTTATTTCCAATATTCTGGGAGGTGGGTCATAGAGGATCCTGCTGTGATGTATGTCGGAGAGTGTTTTGCCTATGTTTTCCTCTAGGAGTTTTATAGTTTCTGGTCTTACATTTAGATCTTTAATCCACTTTGAGTTTATTTTTGTGTATGGTGTTAGAAAGTGTTCTAGTTTCATTCTTTTACAAGTGGTTGACCAGTTTCCCCAGCACCACTTGTTAAAGAGATTGTCTTTAATCCATTGTATATTCTTGCCTCCTTTGTCAAAGATAAGGTGTCCATAGGAGCATGGATTTATCTCTAGGCTTTCTATTTTGTTCCATTGATCTATATTTCTGTCTTTGTGCCAGTACCATACTGTCTTGATGACTGTGGCTTTGTAGTATAGCCCAAACTACCACACAATTGCACTCATCTCACAAGCTAGCACAGTAATGCTCAAAATTTTCCAAGGAAGGCTTCAACAGTACATGAACCATGAATGTCCAGATATTCAAGATGGATTTAGAAAATGCAGAGAAACCAGAGATAAAATTGCCAACAGTCATTGGATCATCAAAAAAGCAAGAGTTCCAGAAAAACATCTACTTCTGCTTTGTTGACTACACCAAAGCCTTTGACTCTGTAGATCACAGCAAACAATGGAAATTGCTTAAATTGATGAAAATACCAGACCATCTGACCTACCTCCTGAGAAATCTGTATGCAGGTCAAGAAGTGACATTTAGAAGTGGACATAGAACAACAAATGGATTACAAATCGGTAAAGGAGTACCACAAGTTTGTATATTGTCACCCTCCTTGTTTAACTTACATGCAAATTACATGCTGTGCTGGATGAAGCACAAGCTGGAATCAAGATTGCTGGGGGAAATATCAATAACGTCAGATATGCAGATGACATATTTACCCTTAAGGCAGAAAGTGAAGAACTAAAGAGCCTCTTGATGAAAATGAAAGAGGTGAATGACAAACTTGGCTTAAAACTAAGCATTCAGAAAACAAAGATCACAGCACCCAGTCAAATCACTTCATGGCAAATAGCTGGGGAAACAATGGAAACAGTGAGAGACTTTATTTTTTGGAGGGGGGGCTCCAAAATTACTACATTAAAAGACATCATTTAATCACTGCATTGAAATTAAAATTAAAAGACGCTTGCTCCTTGGAAGAAGAGCTGTGACCAACCTAGCCAGCATAATAAAAAAAAGAGACATTACTTTGCCAACAAAGGTCATCTAGCCAAAGCTATGGTTTTTCCAGTGGTCATGTATGGATTTTAGAGTTGGACTATAAAAAGCTAAAAGCTGAAGAATGATGCTTTTGAATTGTGGTGTTGGACAAGACTCTTGAGAGTCTGTTGGACTGCAAGGAGATCCATTTAGTCCATCCTAAAGGAAATCAGTCCTGAATATTTATTCATCACAAGGACTGATGCTGAAATTCCAATACTTTTGCCACCTGATGGGAAGAACTGACTCATTTGAAAGGACCCTGATGCTGGGAAAGATTGAAGGAAGGAGGAGAAAAGGATGACAGAGGGTGAGATGGTTGGATGGCATCACTGACTCGATGGACATGGGTTTGAGTAAGCTCCAGGAATTGGTGATGGACAGGGAAGCCTGGCTTGCTGCAGTCCATGGGGTTGCAAAGAGTCGGACATGAGTGAGCCTGTAAACTGACTGATACATATATATGCATTAGAAAGAAAAATGAAGTATGTCTTTGTACTATTTTGTACAATTTCCTATGAGCTTTGCAGAAAAAGCATAGTATAGATGCAATTTTTAAATTAATAACATGCTCGACAGAGTAGGATTAATCAAAAAGTCTCCTTTTTATTTTTTAATAAAAAAATGGCATTTTGTATAAAATAGCTTTTAAATAAAAGAACCACAAGATCATTTTGAAACAATAAATTTGTAAAACAGAAAAAAAAAAAAAAACCTAGCAGCATCACATTAAAGAAGATGAAAACAAGAAACTAAACACATAAATGTATATTTAGTAAAATTATTCTGTTTAGATATATTTTTAGAGTAAGATGATGTATATAGAGCTATTTAAGAAAGATTTAAATTAATTTATTACTCATTACCTTTTAGGTTCATGGCAAAATTGAGAAAAAAGTACAGAGATTTCCCATATACCCATTCCCTACATATACATTTGTTGTTGTTTAGTCACTAAGTCCTATCTGATTCCTCTGCGATCCCATGAACTGTAGCCTACCAGGATTCTCTGTCCATGGGATTTCCCTGGCAATAATACTTGGAGTGGGTTGCCATTTCCTTCAGTTCAGTTCAGTCGCTCAGTCGTGTCCAGCTCTTTGCAACCCCATGAATCACAGCACGCCAGGCCTCCCTGTCCATCACCAACTCCCGGAGTTCACTCAGACCCACGTCCGTCGAGTCGGTGATGCCATCCAGCCATCTCATCCTCTGTCATCCCCTTTTCCTCCTGCCCCCAATCCCTCCCAGCAACCGAGTCTTTTCCAATGAGTCAACTCTTCTCATGAGGTGGCCAAAGTACTGGAGTTTCAGCTTCAGCATCATTCCTTCCAAAGAACACCCAGGGCTGATCTCCTTCAGAATGGACTGGTTGGATCTCTTTGCAGTCCAAGGGACTCTCAAGAGTCTTCTCCAACACCACAGTTCAAAAGCATCAATTCTTCGGTGCTCAGCTTTCTTCACAGTCCAACTCTCACATCCATACATGACCACAGGAAAAAACATAGCCTTGTCTAGACAGACCTTTGTTGGCAAAGTAATGTCTCTGCTTTTCAATATGCTATCTAGGTTGCTCATAACTTTCCTTCCAAGGAGTAAGTGTCTTTTAATTTCCTGACTGCAGTCACCATCTGCAGTGATTTTAGAGCCCCCCAAAATAAAGTCTGACACTGTCTCCACTGTTTCCCCATCTATTTGCTGTGAAGTGATGGGACCAGATGCCATGATCTTTGTTTTCTGAATGTTGAGCTTTAAGCCAACTTTTTCACTCTCCTCTTTCACTTTCATCAAGAGGCTTTTTAGTTCCTCTTTACTTTCTGCCATAAGGGTGGTATCATCTGCATATCTGAGGTTATTGATATTTCTCCCAGCAACCCAGGGGAAATTCCTGAGCCATGGATGAAACAATCTCCTGCCTTGGCAGGCAGACTCTTTACCATTGAACTACTAGTGAAACTCACACATGCATAATTTTCCCCATTATGAGCATCCTCCATCAAAGCAGTATATATTTTACAATTAATAAACATACACTGATACTTTACAATCATTCAAAGCCCATATCTGACATTGTGGTTCACTTTTTATATTGTACCCTCTGTGAGTCTGGTAAATACATGACGATATGTATTCATCATTATGGTGGCATATAAAGTATTTTCAGTATAATGCAAAATCTCTGTGCTCCACCTATACAATCCCTTACTTCTCCTCCTGGCATCCACTGATCTTTTTTCTGTCTCTGTAGTTTTGCTTTATCCAGAATATCTTATAGTTGGAATCATACATGACCATTTCATGTTAGCATTCTTTCACTTGGTAATATGCATTAAAGATTCCTCCATATATTTTTTATGGTTTCATAGCTCATTTCTTTCTAGTGTTGATTAATATGAGATGCTTGGATGACATCACCCACTTAATGGACATGAGTTTGAGAAAGCTCCAGGAGATAGTGAAAGATAGGAATTGTTGGCATGCTGCAGTTCATGGGGTCACAAAAAGTCAGACACAGCTTAGAGACTGAACAACAATATTCCATTGTCTGGATATACTACATTAAATTCATTCAGCCTACTGAAGGACATCTTGGTTGCCTTCAAATCTGGGCAATTAAATATAAAGTTGCTATAAACATCTGTGTGCAGTTTTTTGTGTAAACCTACATTTTCAGCTCCTTTGGATAATTACCAGGGAGCACAATTTCTGGATCTCTTCTGGTAAGAGTATGCTTAGTTTTATAAGAAAATGCTAGACTGTTTTGGCCACTAGTGCATTCTGCCAGCAAGATACACCAACAGTTCCTGTTGCTCCACACTCTCTGTAGTATTTGATGTAGCCAGTGTTTTGGAATTTGATCATCCTCAGAGCTCTGGGTTCCATCCACAAGACCCTTTCCCAAATTTCTAGGTTATAATAAGTCCAATTCACACTTTGGTTTTTCTCCTAGCCATATCATGATTTATCTCTGGCAGTTACTCTTTCCACATTATTTCAATGTTACATTTTCAATATTACTTTCAGTTGTCCAAAACCCAATAAACAATTCTTAACATTCCAGTCTCTCTCTTAAAATGCCTAGTGTGTAACCAGCTCTAGTGAAATAAGTCAGAAAGAGAAAAACAAATATCCTGTAATAATGTATGCATATGGAATCTTTAAAAAATGGTACATATTTGCAGGGCAAGAATAAAGATGCAAACATAGAGAATTAATTTGTGGACACTTGTGGCAGAAGGAGAAGATGTAATGAATTAAGAAAATAGCAATGAATTAAACGCATTACCATGTGTAAAATAGCTAGCTAGCGGGAAGGTGCTGTTTAACACAAGGAGCTCAGCCTGGAGCTCTGTGGTGACCTAGAGGGATGGGTGGAAGGGAGACTCAAGATGAGAGCACATATGGATAATTATGGCTGATTTAATTGTTATATGGCAGAAACAAATTAAAAAAAAAATTGCATAGTGTGGTTTCTGTTTTTTAAATGGACCTTGAATACTATAGTGTTTTGTCTTCCCAAGATTTCTCCAGATCATAGAGTCTCAGAGTGAAAGGACTGAACTGAAACTTAAGCACTGTGACCAAAAAACTCTTGCACCAAACAAGTAGTCTCTTCTGATTTGTTATATATGATTTTCTCTACATTATTAGTTTAAGGTATTCTGCACCTACAGGGAACATTTTTTGATTTGAGATAAATTGGATTCAAAATAAACAGAAATTTTGCCCAACATCATGTGTTACTAATCATTTTGAGAACACAAGCATTTGTAAATTAAAAGAAAAAATAAAAAAAAGTTAGAACAGCCAATGCAGCACCCCAATTTCCACCACCCATATGCAACGTGGGACAGCATTTACATAACAGGTTGACAAATAGTATTTTACACAGAAGGAAAATATGTTTTAAGAAACCTCTCCCATTTCACAATCTGATGATTTGATTATTTAATAATATTTTGGGTTTCACACGCTAGTAAAGTAATGCTCAAAATTCTCCAAGCCAGGCTTCAGCAATATGTGAACCGTGAACTGCCTGATGTTCAAGCTGGTTTTAGAAAAGGCAGAGGAACCAGAGATCAAATTGCCAACATTCGCTGGATCATGGAAAAAGCAAGAGAGTTCCAGAAAAACATCTATTTCTGCTTTATTAACTATGCCAAAGCCTTTAACTGTGTGGATCACAATAAACTGTGGAAAATTCTGAAAGAGATGGGAATACCAAACCACCTGATCTGCCTCTTGAGAAATTTGTATGCAGGTCAGGAAGCAACAGTTAGAACTGGACATGGAAAATAGACTGGTTCCAAATAGGGAAAGGACTATGTCAAGCCTGTATATTGTCACCCTGTTTATTTAACTTATATGCAGAGTACATCATGAGAAATGCTGGACTGGAAGAAACACAAGCTGGAATCAAGATTGTCGGGACAAATATCAATAACCTCAGATATGCAGACGACACCACCCTTATGGCAGAAACTGAAGAGGAACTAAAAAGCCTCTGGATGAAAGTGAAAGTGGAGAGTGAAAAAGTTGGCTTAAAGCTCAACATTCAGAAAACGAAAATTATGGCATCTGGTCCCATCACTTCATGAGAAATAGATGGGGAAACAGTGGAAACAGTGTCAGACTTTATTTTTCTGGGCTCCAAAATCAATGAAGATGGTGACTGCAGCCATGAAATTAAAAGACGCTTACTCCTTGGAAGGAAAGTTATGACCAACCTAGATAGCATAGTCAAAAGCAGAGACATTACTTTGCCAACAAAGGTGCATCTAGTCAAGGCTATGGTTTTTCCTGTGGTCATGTATGGATGAGAGAGTTGGACTGTGAAGAAAGCTGAGCACCGAAGAATTGATGCTTTTGAACTGTGGTGTTGAAGAAGACTCTTGAGAGTCCCTTGGACTGCAAGGAGATCCAACCAGTCCATTCTGGAGGAGATCAGCCCTGTGATTTCTTTGGAAGGAATGATGCTAAAGCTGAAACTCCAGTACTTTGGCCACCTCATGCGAAGAGTTGACTCATTGGAAAAGACTCTGATGCTGGGAGGGATTGGGGGCAGGAGGAGAAGGGGATGCCAGAGGATGAAATGGCTGGATGGCATCACTGACTCGATGGACGTGAGTCTGAGTGAACTCCGGGAGTTGGTGATGGACAGGGAGGCCTGGCGTGCTGCGATTCATGGGATTGCAAAGAGTTGGACACGATTGAGTGACTGATCTGATCTGATCTGAGTGGCTTAGATGATAAAGAATCCACCAACAATGAAGAAGATCTGCGTTCGATACTTGGGTCAGGAAGATCCCCTGGAGAAGAAAATGGCAACCCGCTCCTGTATTTTTGCCTGGAGAATCCCATGGGCAGAGGAGCTGGGCAGGCTACAGTCTATCAGGTCACAAAGAGTCAAACTTGAATGAGTGACTAACACACTTTAATAATATTTTTCAAAGAATCAACACATGAACCAATAGATCCCAGATTTGCTTGCCATAAGAATTCTAGAGAAATAGGTATATTCAAGTAAAAATATTACATAGGTAAGAATTCTTTCACTTTTAAATATTATTGTGAGGTCTGTCAATGGCATGCTTTTAAAGGCATTTTACTGAATCACTTTTCTTCCATGATAATTCTCTAAGAAAAAGGCAAAGGTCCATTGCTAATCCTTTCCTTCTCTAATTCATAACTTCTTAAAGGTTTTGTTGTTTTTTTTTTGTTCTTGCTTTTTATAATTGCAAGCATATGAGATTTGGGGTTTTTATACTTTCAGTGAATCATTATTCTTCTTTTGTTCAATTATAGTCTGAAAATTTAAATGAGGTCCATTTAAAATATTGCTTTAAATTGTTGATTTGGGTGTCTTAGATAACCTTTATAAGACACTATATTGATTAGCCAAAAAGTTATTTCTGGTTTTTTTCCATAAGATGTTACAGAAAAACCTGAACGGACTCTTTGACCAACCCGATAATTCTGAAATATGTATGAGATATGCATATGCATGTATATTTCTGTGTGTATAGACATAATATTAATACACATAATTAGTGGTAAGAAGATAATGAGCTCAAATGGAATTAGAGACAATATTGCTCATGGTACAGAAGAGAACATGAACTTCATGTCACTTTCAGTTCTGCTCAGTTCAGTCACTCAGTTGTGTCTGACTCTTTGTGACCCCGTGGACTGCAGACTTCCTTGTCCATCACTAATTCCAGGAGCTTACTCAAATTCATGTCCATCAAGTCGGTGATGCCATCCAACCATCTCATCCTTTGTCATCCCCTTTTCCTCCCCGCTTCAATCTTTACCAGCATCACAGTTTTTTACAAGAAGCCAGTTCTTTGCATTAGGTGACCAAAGTATTGGAGCTTCAGCTTCAGCATCAGCACTTCCAGTGAATATTCAGGACTGATTGCCTTTAAGATTGACTGGTTTGATCTCCTTGAAGTCTAAGGAACTCTCAAGAGTCTTCTCCAACACACAGTTCAAAAGCATCAGTTCCTGGACGCTCAGCTTTCTTTATGGTCCAACTCTCACATCCATACATGACTACTGGAAAAACCATAGCTTTGACTAGATAGACCTTGATCGGCAAAGTAACATCTCTGCTTTTTAGTATGCTATCTAGGTTGCTCATAACTGTTCTTCCAAGAAGCAAGCATCTTTTAATTTCATGGCTGCAGTCACCACCTGTAGTGATTTTGGAGCCTGATAAAATAAAGTCTCTCTCTCTCTTTCCATTGCTTCCCCATTTATTTGCCATGAAATGATGGGACCTGATGCCATGATCTTTGTTTTTCAATGTTGAGTTTTAAGCCAGCATTTTCATTCTCCTCTTTTACTTTCATCAAGAAGCTCTTTAGTTCTTCTTCACTTTCTGCCATAAGGATGGTGTCGTTTGTATATCTGAAGTTAATGATAGTTCACCTAGCAATCTTGATTCTAGCTTGTGCTTCATCCAGATTGGCATTTCATATGATGTACTCTGAAGAAAAATTAAATAAGCAGGATGACAATATACAGCCTTGATGTACCCCTTTCCCAATTTCAAACCAGTCTGTTGTTTCATGTCCACTTCTAACTGTTACTTCCTGACCTGCACACAGATTTCTCAGGAGGCAGGTCAAGTGGTCTGGTATTCCCATCTCTTAAAAAATTTTCCACAGTTTGTTGTGATCTACACATTCAAAGACTTTGGTGTAGTCAATAAAGCAGAAGTAGATGTTTTCTGGAAGTTTTCTGCTTTTTCTATGATCAAAGAGATGTTGGCAATTTGATGTCTGGTTCCTCTGCCTTTTCTAAATCCAGGTTGAACTTCTGGTAGTTCATGATTCATGTACTCTTGTAGCTTGGTTTGGAGAATTTTGAGCATTACTTTGCTAGCTTTTTTAATGAGTGCAATGGTGCGGTAGTTTGAACATTCTTTGGCATTATCTTTCTTTGAGATTGGAATGAAAACTGACCTTTTCCAGACCTGTGGCCACTGCTGCATTTTCCAAATTTGCTGGAATATTGATTGCAGCATTTTCACAGCATCATCTTTTAGGATTTGAAAGAGCTCAAGTGGAATTCCATCATCCCCACTAGCTTTGTTCATAGTGATACTTCCTAAAGCCCCCTTGACTTCACTTTCCAGGATGTCTTGCTCTAGGTGAGTGATCACACCATCATGGTTATCTGGGTCATGAGGATCTTTTTTGTATAGTTCTTCTGTGTATTCATGAAAATTACAGCACATTTCATCACATTAGATTCCTTTGTTCTCCAAGCCTGGCAGGTACATGCAGAGTGTGCCTGGGTGCATGGTTAGTACACAGTGATCTGTATCACAGTTGAGGAATATTTAGCTTAGGGACCCCTGATTTTATCAGATACTGTTGACAAACATGCTTACACTTTGCTCATGAAGAATATTTTATATTATTTCCCCTGTAATGTAAACAAACCTCCACTACAAGAAGGAGGAATGCTTGTCCTGAAATATCTCATATAAAAAAAATCTATTCACTGCCCCACTCCATCTCAAGCTTTTAAGAATGTGAATGTCTAGTCCTGTAGAAGTGCCAGAGACACATGGAAAATGGTTTTATCCCATAAAATACATGTGTCCTTGAATATAATGATCAAAAGAACTTTTTCTTTCTTTACAGAGCATATACCAGGGATCGGTTTCATCCTAGACTTTATTTTAAACAATTGTAGAATCATAGAAAGCATAAAGATACTTAGTGAATAGAGAGTAAGTAGAAGTATTCATTCTGTATTCACATATCTCTTTGATTAAGAAATTTGCTAAATACACCACTCAGAAAATGGCTTTGATATTTGTCGTTGATTTTGAGAGAAAGAACTTCACCAGCAAAAAAGATGATTGGAGATCAATTTGCTGTCTTCTTTTGAATTTACTTATCCTATGTAGCTCCATAAAGCATTTTCTTATCTCTGTTACAATTCACACAACAACAAAATTTATGTTGGACAAATAGTACATGTTCTCCAGATTTTATGCTTCTAGCATTTTCTTCAAAAGCAATAAAATATTAAAGTAAAATATGCAAATGTACCCATAGTTCTACATCCCCTGGCAACAATGTGGTTGTACTTCCTGAAATTCAAATCCCAGATGTCATTAAGCACAACAAGCCACATTTCTGACTCAGTTAAGAGAAATCTGAAATGTGAGATCTAGCACAACCATAACATAATGTCCCTGAATGAGAAATAAAGAATATAATAAATTAAAGTGTAATGTAACTGAGGGAAACCACATGAAGAATGTGTTGGACTAACATTGGCATTGGGATATTTACTAAAAATATATAAAGCTAAATGATGCTTTACATCATGAGAACTAAACATCTTATGCTTATGCTTTTTAACTTTTTCCTCCTTTATGGCATTATGTTTCTGGGGGAAAAAAACACTAAAAATATTTGTACTGTATATGAGTACATTTGGAAAGTCCTTAACTCCAAAATTCTTAATTCTAAAACTACTCTTGAGTGATGAATCATCTGATCTGGTTATTTATTTTCAAATTGTATAGGACATTTGCTTGTAATACCTCAGAAAAGTCATTCATTAAGAGCAGTGATAGCATCTAAACTGGAGAAGCTGGGCATAGAGCAACACAGATATTCATTAATTCCTGTTCACATTCTTCTTGTCTGTTTCTTTCTAAGGGCTGTGTTAGATATTAGCTCCTGATGGTAAATTCCAGTAATTTCCCCTGCCCCTTAAAAGATAATTTCTGTAAGTATTGGGGCAATGCTTGTTGTTGTTCAGTCACTAAGTCTTATTCAACTCTTTGTGACCCTATGAACTGAAGCACACCAGGCTTCCCTGTCCTTCACTATCTCCCAGAGCTTGATCAAACTCATGTCCATTGAGTCAGTGATGCCATACCATCATCTCATCCTCTGTTGTCCCCTTCTCTTGCCCTCAATCTTTCCCAGGATCAAGGTCTTTTCCAGTGAGTCAGTTCTTACCATTAGGTGGCCAAAATATTGGAGGTTCAGTTTCAGCACCAGTCCTCCCAATGAATATTCAGGATTGATTTCCTCTGGAATGACTGGTTTGATATCCTTGAAGCCCAAGGGACTCTCAAGAGTCTTCTCCAGCACCACAGTCTGAAAGCATCATTCTTCAGCACTCAGCCTTCTTTATTGTCCAACTCTCATATCCATACATGGGTGCTAGAAAAACCATAGCTTTGACAAAGCAGACTTTGGTCAGCAAAGTGATGTCTCTGCTTTTGAGTACACTGTCTAGATTTGTCATAACTTTTTTCCAAGGAGTAAGCATCCTTTAAATTTGTGGTTGCAGTCACCTTCCACAGTGATTTTGGGACCCAATATAATGAAACCTGACACTGTTTCTATGCCATGCTTGGCATATGCTAAAAACATTAATACAAATGCCAATTTACTTTCTTATCATTCCATTCTGATCCCTCTCTAACATGTGGAATCTTGTGTTTCTTCCCCCTTTATATACACAAAATATAATGGATTGGACATGTTCATATGCAAGTAATGTTAGATTTCTTTTTTATGGGACTAGTGACTCTTCTGGCAATATTAAGCTTTTTTCCAAGCATCTTTGGAAGCATATCATGGACAGAATAATTTGGTTATTGCAAACACTGTTTAATCATTGTCATAGAGTTTTATTAATAACAGAAAATATACTTAAAAAGTAACAACAATTCTAACAAGAAAATTGACAAGATAGCTTTAAAATTAAGGAAAATATTTCAATTATCCTGAAAATGAACATATTTTTAAAAATTGTAATTGTGGATTATTATTATTTTGTTATCAGCAATTCCAGAGTTGAAAAATAGATTTTCTTGCTAAAGCTTAATGCTTTTACTTACTCTTATTGTAATTATCTCTTGGCTGTGGTTACTAGTGTTTTGCTTATGATGTAGGATTTTATATACAAGTTTGTTTACACAACCTAATGCCTGTCTCTTGGCTAACATGATGTTACCTAGAAGCTTTGGGTAGCCATGAAAATGGAACTTCTTTCTTGCGTGTTGTTAGTTAAAGAGCCTTTGTGGCAGCAGTAGCAAAACCCAATTCAGGGAGTAGTACCATAGTCAACAATCAAATTTCCTTTTCAAGTAAGAAGAAACATAAACTGAAGGTCAGGAATATCCCCTCAAGTAGGAAATGGCAATCCACTCCAGTGTTCTTGCCTGGAGAGTTTCATGGACAGAGAAGCCTGATGGGCTGCAGTCCATGAGGTCACAAAGAGTTGGACATGATTGTGTAGCTGAGCAGGCACACATGCATGTGGGTTTGAAAGAGTCATAAAATGGAAAGTAAGAACAGCTACATATGAACACATTTGAAGCAAAACCTGGGATAATGATGTTCCTAAGTCAAAAAAGAACAAACATAGAGTTTTTGTTTTAGTACTGATACATACTGAAATTCTAAGAGTAATTGAAGAAATCCATGAAACAGTCATCTCCTGCTTTATTAGTGACCCCATGATAAATAAACTATGATGTAAAAAGAAAACTTTTGGTCTTTCTTAGGACTGGAAAAGGTCAGTTTTCATTCCAATCCCAAAGGAAGGCAATACCAAAGAATGCTCAAACTACCACATAATTGCACTCTCACACCCTAGTAAAGTGATGCTCAAAATTCTCCAAGCCAGGCTTCAGCAATATGTGAACCGTGAACTTCCTGATGTTCAAGCTGGTTTTAGAAAAGGCAGAGGAACCAGAGATCAAATTGCCAACATTCGCTGGATCATGGAAAAAGCAAGAGAGTTCCAGAAAAACATCTATTTCTGCTTTATTGACTATGTCAAAGCCTTTGACTGTGTGGATCACAATAAACTGTGGAAAATTCTGAAAGAGATGGGAATACCAGACCACCTGATCTGCCTCTTGAGAAACCTATATGCAGGTCAAGAAGCAACAGTTAGAACTGGACATGGAACAACAGACTGGTTCCAAATAGGAAAAGGAGTATGTCAAGGCTGTATATTGTCACCCTGCTTATTTAACTTAGATGCAGAGTACATCATGAGAAATGCTGGGCTGGAAGAAGCACAAGCTGGAATCAAGATTGCTGGGAGAAATATCAATAACCTCAGATATGCAGATGACACCACCCTTATGGCAGAAAGTGAAGAGGAACTAAAAAGCCTCTGGAGGAAAGTGAAAGTGGAGAGTGAAAAAGTTGGCTTAAAGCTCAACATTCAGAAAACGAAGATCATGGCATCTGGTCCCATCACTTCATGAGAAATAGATGGGGAAACAGTGGAAACAGTGTCAGACTTTATTTTTTGGGCTCCAAAATCACTGCAGATGGTGAGTGCAGTCAGGAAATTAAAAGACGCTTACTCCTTGGAAGGAAAGTTATGACCAACCTAGATAGCATATTCAAAAGCAGAGACATTACTTTGCCAACAAAAGTCTGTCTAGTCAAGGCTATGGTTTTTCCAGTGGTCATGTATGGATGTGAGATTTGGACTGTGAAGAAAGCTGAGCACCGAAGAATTAATGCTTTTGAACTGTGGTGTTGGAGAAAACTCTTGAGAGTCCCTTGGACTGCAAGGAGACCCAACCAGTCCATTTTGAAGGAGATCAGCCCTGTGATTTCTTTGAAAGGAATGATGCTAAAGCTGAAACTTCAGTACTTTGGCCACCTCATGTGAAGAGTTGACTCATTGGAAAAGACTCTGATGCTGGGAGGGATTGGGGGCAGGAGGAGAAGGGGACGACAGAGGATGAGATGGCTGGATGGTATCACTGACTCGATGGATGTGAGTCTGAGTGAACTCCGGGAGTTGGTGATGGATAGGGAGGCCTGGCCTACTGCAATTCTTGGGGTTGCAAAGAGTCAGACACGACTGAGTGACTGAACTGAACTGAACTGAATACTGCTTTACCTCCCAGCTCCCTTTCAAAGCCTCCACAGTCCTTAAAAATAAAAACCTTAAAGTAATAAGCAAAATGAATATCTTTCTATATATATCAAATATGGTTTTAGGAAGTTGCTCTTCTAGAAGCATCATTGGACTGGAACCTACTTCTCAATGCATTCTACTAGAGAAAGACCATTATCTACAATAAAGGATGATATATGAGATGTTTAATTTACAACTATGACCAATGATTGCATTTCGCGTCTGACAGAATCTGTGGTTACAAGAACTAGAAACTGACTTTAGGTATCTGAAGCAAGATAATAAAATTTATTAGAAGGATATTGAAAGATTCCAGAATTTCTTGAGACTAATGGAGCCAGTCTTACAAGTCAGGTATCTGTACTTTCAAGACTCAAAAATCACAGCAATTTTTAAGTGGGACCAGATTGCTAGAAACACTCTCTCCTCTGATACAGGAGCTAGATACTGCTTGACATTACTATTAGCACAATAATAAACACTCTTTCAGTTACTGAAGGTGGAGAACTGTTTTTTCTTTGAACTATTTTACAGCTTTATTAAAGCATAACTGATAATCAAAACATGCATATAGTCAATATATAGTTTGATGAGTTTGGATATATGCACAATCTTCCCAGGTGGTGCTATTGGTAAAGAACCCGCCTGCCAATGTAGGAGACATGAGTTGCAGGTTCGATTTCCTGGGTTAGGAAGAATCCCTGGAGGAGAGCATGGCAACCCACTCCAGTACCCTTGCCTGGAGCAATCTGATGGACAGAGGAGCCTGACAGCCTACAGTCCATAGGTTTGCACAGAGTCAGACATGACTGAAGTGACTTAGTACACAGGGACATATGCACACACCCATATCATGATACTGAAGATATTCATCACCTTTAAAAGTTTCTTGTATCCCTTTGTGTTTTGTTTATTAAGACCACATAACATAAGACCCACCCTGTTAACAGAATAACAGAATTTTGGGTGCACGATACCATATTTTTGGGCTTCCCTGGTGGACTTCCCTTTTGGGCTTCCCAAAGAATCCCCCTGCAATGTAGGAGACCTGGATTCAATCCTTGGTTTGGGAAGATCCCTGGAGAAGGAAATGACAACCCACTCCAGTATTCTTGCCTGGAGAATCCCATGGGCAGAGGAGCCTTGCAGGCTACAGTCCCTAGGGTCGCAGAGTCCAGTAAGACTGAGTGACTAACACTTTCACTTTTCACCATATTGTTCATTACAGGAATGATTTGAATTTTATTCTGTCTTGTACCATACATCATTTAAGAGGATCTAGTTTTTGTTTTACCAAAATTGATCAAAATTTTTGATCAGAGTGTTCTACACTTTTTCCTTTATCTTGATCACCATTTGGAGAAGGGAATGGCTAACCACTCCAGTATTCTAGTGTTTTGGCCTGGAGAATGCCATGGACTGTGTAATCCATAGGGTTGCAAACAGTCAGACATGACTGAGCAAATTTCACATGACATGACATACTATTATATAAGATTAACCATCTTATTTGCATTTGCTATTAACCATACTCTATTTCTTTGCTCTTTCCTGAATTTAGTCTGTTAATGTGGTTTCTTTCCTATTATTGCTGTAACATATGACCCAAAACAGTGTTAAAAAATGATTTTGTGTTAAACCAATGCAAATTAATTTTCTTATGGTCCTAGAGATCTAAAATGGATCTCATTTGCCTAAAATCAGAGTGTTGGTAGGACTTCCTTCCTACTAGAGGCTTTAGGGGATTTTGTTTCTTTGGTTTCTAAAGACTTCCTTCCTGCTAAAGACTACCTTCAGTCTCTTGGTTCATGGCCCCTTTCTCCATCTTCAAAGCCTAGAAAAGGTGAGTTTTTCTTTCTTTCTGTCTTTCTTTTTTCTGCTCACACATAATTTATTTTGAGGTTAAATAGAGATTAACTTATTTTTCTTCAGTACTGCTTCTTCAGCATCATTATATTATATATTATAGTATCTTTTGTTTACTATATCAGTTTATTTTAATATCATAAAATTTTAAATGGACATTCCCTCTAGAATTTTTACTCTGTTTCTTTGGTTTGTCTATTGCCATAATAGTACTATAGAGTTCTAGCTACTGCTTAGCCTTTCTTGTACTTGTATGGCTCTGGCACTCTTATTTTGGGGTTAAAACTCTCACTCTCTTTCTCTTATAGAGTCACCTGTAATAAAATTTAGAGGCCACTTGGATAATTCACAACAATTTTCCTATCTCACAATGCTTAATATCATCTGCAGAATCCCTTTGACTATGTAAGTGAACATCTTCACACTTTCCAGGAATTCAAATGCTGACATTTGGATAAGAAATTATTCAATCTATCATATAAAGTTAAATAATTTACTTTTTGTTAGTTTTTTCCTCATATGGTAAACCAACCTACATCCCTGGGAAAACACCAACATGGTAATGATACATTATGCATCTTGCATATTGTTGGATTTGAAATGCTATAAAATAAAATTAACCAGATTTATGTTTATGTTCATGAATTAATCAATCTATAGTTTTATTTTAAAGACTCTACTTGATTTTAGTATCAGGATAATGTTCTCGCTGTCAAATGTAGCAAGAACTCCATCCTCTTCTAATTTCTGGGATAAATTATGAAGAATTTTTAATATATATTTAGGAGAATTCAGTGCTATATTAAAAGTGTAATACCACATGATCAAGTATGATTTATATCTGGAATGAAGAATTTATTTAGTATTTAAAATTAACTCCATAAAATTTCACTTATTAGACAGAAAGATATTTATTTCAGTAGATGTAGTAAAATCACTTGAAAAATTCAACACCTATTCATAATAATAAAAATCTTAGCAACTAGAAATTAAAAAAAAAATTTCAACTGATGAGGGTGTAAGCATATTGTTGTATATTATGCAATAAAATAAATCTACTGCTTCTCACGGGCTTCCCTGGTGGCTCAGATGGTAAAGTGTCTGCCTGTAATGTGGGAGACCTGGGTTCGATCCCTGGGTGGGGAAGATCCCCTGGAGAAGGAAATGGCAATCCACTCCAGCACTTTTGCCTGGAAAATCCCATGGACAGAGGAGACTGATAAGCTACAGTCCATGGGGTTGCAAAGAGTCAGACACAACTGAGTGACTTCACTTCACTTCACTGCTTCTCACAACACTGATTATTTTTAAAATCAATGTTGAGGGTAAATAGACTGACATATCAAGAATATATGCATAATTCTATTTATGTGATGTAGATGTGTAAGCAAGATCTGCTAGAAATAATCACAGCGTTTGCCTCTGGAGAGTAGAATAAAATGAAGGGAGTAGGATAAAACTTTCCAAGGGGTAGAACATGTTCATTTCTTAATTGTATTTTTGGTTGTAAACTTCTTGAAATTTTTAAATGTCAAATTTTACACACACAGTCTGTTCCTTTCACTGTACATAAAATTACCTGAATAAAAAATATAAGCACATAAACAAAAGTAAGGTTGTTCAGATGGTAAAGAATCTGTCTGCAATGCAGGAGACCTGGGTTTGGTCTGTGACTCTGGAAGATCCCCTGGATAAGGGAATGATAACCTACTCCAGTATTCTTGCCTGGAGAATCCCATGGACAGGGGCGCCTGGTGGGCTATAGTGCATGGGGTCACAAAGAGTTGGACATGACTTAGCAACTAAACAACAACAACAAATAAACAAAAAATACTACCAACTACCTGTGTGAAACAGTCCTTGCTTTACCAGCATGTTGGGAAATAAACATGATTAGTTTTTTTAAGCATGGGTTAATAATTTTTCTGGGTAAATATTTATTTCATGTACATGTATAGTGAAATGACTAAGTTACAATATGAAATACCTCTTTTTTACATAGATAACCAATAGCTTTTTTTATTCCAGAGATGTTAAGGAAGGAGAATAGATCTAATAAAAACATCTTGTTCCCATTTTCTCAAATATATGGCTCTGTTATAAATAGGTTTTCACAGAAACACCAACTGCTTATCAAAGATTGAGCCAAGAAAATCTCAAATGTACTTTTTTAAAAAATCCAACTGAAACTTTATGATTGAAAAGTTTTCTTTCATCATTGTTTTCAATACTCTTAATTTACTCAATTCCTCAGAATCTTCACCAAAAGTCTCTGAATTTGGGGAAAAATCCCTAGAGTTCAGTTATAACAAACCTTACTTTTCATTCTCTTGACTTCATACATCAAATCAATTTTTAAAAAATAATTTTAATTGTGTGTCAATTAACCCTGTATATATTACAATAAAAGTATGGTAGCCCTAAATGAAATTGTACAAAAAATATTTCTGTGCTAAGCTGCCTTTTTCCTGTTTCTATTTCAGCTAGTTTGTCATAATTGTTAGCTTGTTGAAGGTGAACACAGTTGTGTTTATGACTCACCTTATCTAGGTCTTAGTTTTTTATCATGAGGTATTATATGGTTAATGACAATTCATGTTCTACCTAATAATTTAAAATGGAATATATATTACAGTAGGTGTGGGCACACTATTATTCACATGATTTTACCAATTAGAAACTTGAAAAAAACATAAACATATCTCCCTCCAGTCCCCAAATCCAGTCACACAGAAAGATTTCTTAATCCTATGTCCTAAATCTTTCTAATATTCATCATATCACTTACATATACTTCAGATCCAATCATCTATTTCTTTACATTTACTTTCTTCTGATGAAACCCTGGGTTTTCATATCATCCCCACAGCTTTCCACTATAAATATCTCTACATCCTCAAATTCTTCAGTGATTTTTTCCTACTTTTCTTTAATCACTCTCCTCCTAAGTTGTTTGAATGGTAATTAGGAACTGACAATCTTGTTGAGCTAGAAGAGACTGTAATGTGATTTAATGTTATAATAACAGTAGGTATGGAACAGTCTGCTGGGAATTAACAAATGTTGATAACATATATGAAGGCCTGACAAGTCAGGTTCTTTTAGGCTATAATTGTTTGTTTCTGCAAAAATGTCAGACTGATAATCCATTAATTTAGGAAAGGAAATTAATCCAATGATTTATTTGCATGTGAAACGTTTAAAAGTACAATTTGCATATGGCCGGTTTTATCTGAAAAACTTTAAACATAGAACTTTAAAATACGTGTAAATATAACTTATACCGTTCACAGTCTTTTATTTAGAAATTAAGAGACTAACAAACTGACGTACCATTGGCTTTCCAGGTGGCTCAGTGGTAAAGAGCCTACCTTTGCAGGAGACGGATAGCTTGATCCCTGGGATGGGAAGTACCCCTGGAGAAGGAAAGAGCAATTCATTCCAGTATTCTTGCCTGGAAAATCCCATGGAGAGAGGAGCCTGGTGAGCTACAGTCCATGGGGTCACAAAGAGTTGGACATATCTGTGTGACTGAGCACATAGGCAACTGCAGCACCATACTACTCTTTCCATTGATAGTCATCTATTTTTGTTACTTTATGCTTAATAATGAAAAATACTTTAAATTGCAATCAAATAATTACAATTACATATTCTCATAGTTATAACGCTGCGTGGTCATTAAATAATTTGTTTCATAAATACAAACATACAAATTCATTAATTTAAACTCTATTTTCTCAATATAATGCACTTGTATATAGCATCAAAAAAGAGGGAATGAGGGAGAGAGGCAGTGAGAATTCACCAAATCTGTGCTTTTAGAAAGGAATAAAAGCAATACACATGGAATTGATGTTTGTATAAAATAGATAACTAATGAGGACTTACTGTATAGCACAGGGAACTCTACTCAATGCTCTGTGGTAACCTAAGTGGGAAGGAAATACACAAGAGAGGGGCTATATATATGTGTGTGTGTGTGTGTGTGTGTAACTGAGTCACTTTGCTGTACAGTAGAAACTAACACAACAATTGTAAAGTAACTATACACCAATAAAAGTTAATTAATAAAAGATAAAGACTCTAGATATTGAGATTAACCTGCAGCCATAAAATTGTGGCTAAATGTAGTTTATTCTGGAAAGTTGCCATGAAGCAATTAGGTAAATTATACTAAATATAAATAAACTATTAAAGACAACAGCATATGTATGTATCCCATCGTACCACCATCCCCCTAATATTCAATCCTTGGTCTTTTGCCTGGTTCTCACTCTGAGGGACACAGGTAAGAGTCAGTCAAAACAGCATCCAAAAAAAAAAAAAAAACAAAAAACTGACTACACCAGTCTCTGGCTGAGAGTCCTGCCTTGCTTCCCCTAACTCAGTGGCTCTCAGGCTGAGCTGCCCCTTGAAATTGTTTGGTAAGCTCTAAGAAAATATGGATGTCCATCCCATTTTCAGAACAATTAAATCACCAGTGTCACTGGTGATGATATACTGACCATTTAAAAACACTAAATTTTTTTATTGGACTTCCAGAGTAAGAACACTGGTCTCAAACATCTTCCTTCTTCCCCCCTCTGCCCTTAAGAGTTCCTCTTCACTAACACTGGTCTGTCTAGTCAAAGCTATGGCTTTTCCAGTGGTCATATATGGATGTGAGAGTTGGACTATAAAGAAAACTGAGTGCCAAAGAATTGAGCTTTTGAACTGTGGTGTTGGAGAAGACTCCTGAGAATCTCTTGGACCGCAAGGAGATCCAACCAGTCCATCTTAAAGGAAATCAGTCCTGAATATTCATTGGAAGGACTGATGTTGAAACTGAAACTCCAATACTTTGGCCACCTGATGCAAAGAACTGACTCATTGAAAAAGACCTTGATGCTGGGAAAGATTGAAGGCGGGAGGAGAAGGGGACAACAGAGGATGAGATGGTTGGATGGCATCACTGACTCAATGGACATGAGTTTGAGTAAGCTCCGGGAGTTGGTGATGGACAGGGAAGCCTGGTGTGCTGCAGTCCATGGTGTTGCAAAGAGTCAGACATGACTGAGCGACTGAATTGAACTGAACTGTACTCACTAACATTGATACATCTGAAACCAGCTTATATCAAACATATGGATTTTTTTCCTTCAATGTCCTAATCATAACACCAAAAGTTTTTTATTCTTGCCTCAATTCTTGCCTCAGTCTATGCAGGCAGAGTTTGGTTGTTGTGAGGAAACAAATGCTTTTAGCCAAGTCATGTTGGCCTGTAGGAAAATATTTTTGATCTATTGTATATTTTAAAACAAAGCATGAACAAGATTTAATATAACACAGAATACTACTTTCTCATCCTAGCCTGGAAAGAAAGGAAATCATAATACAATCTGTCAAAACTCCTTTGATTAGACTGTTAAGGATGTTAACTTTTTCTCATTTGGTGAAATAATCACAAATAAATCACTAGGACATCTACATAAAATCATTTTTCATTTAGAAAAGAATGGTATAAATCATATTAAATCACCAAAGTAGTAAACTCGTATTAAATTGTGTAATATTTTAAAGATATTTGTTTTAAGTAAAACAGCTTCAAATTGTTAATCTTGCCTGTTAAAATAGCATAGCTGGTATCTTTATTTATCAAATAATTAAAGTTACTAAATGAACTCATGTGGTTATCTTGTTTATCTCTCAAAATTATTTTTCTTTATAATTATTTTCATCATAACTCTAATTATTTTATCTTTCAGCTGCTAGGAATCACAATTAACAGCCTTCTCTGTGCCAGACACTGCAGTTATAGCAATACATTTCTTTTGAGGAGAGCTGCTTAGTGGTAGGTTCAGCCAGTGAGGGTAAAATGTTATTTTATAATTTGGTAGGGTATTAAAGAGAAATAGTGTATTATGACAAGATGGGAGTCAAGGTTCTTAGACTGAGGGTGTTGGAAATATGTATTGTGAGCTGATCTTGAGCTAACTTTTAAATAATAAGTAGGCATTTAGGCTAGGAGATTATAATATGCACTGTTTTGTTTTGTTTTGTTTTTAAACATTCTGGGGAAGGGACTACTAAGATTTTGACAAAAGTAAAAGTTTACAGGTAAATAAATATCTTATATATAATTAATAAACTATATTAAAATGGATCTACAGGAAAATATTTTAGCTGAGTTTAGTACAACAAGCTTTTAGTATGAGACATCATAATTGAAACTTGGGGATTCAAAAACATAGGTTTTGAAGATCAAAAATTGAAAGGAAGTACTATTTTTGAGTTCCTAGGTGGTAGCATACACTTCAAATATAACAACAGCTTTTTGTATTCAAAACAATTTTCTAATGTGAATTATTAACTCCAAATTACTGATGTGGAAGCAGAGGGTACATGAAGTTAGACAAATTGCCAAATATCACAGGGTATGTGCGAAGGCCTGATTTACACCAAAATCTTTCTTTTCCAAAGCAAATGTTGTTTGTGTTTCTTTTGTGCCTTAAACCGAAATTCACTAGGGATGATGAAAGGAGCAAGCACACTTTCATGCAACCTATGGCTGTCAGTGGAGAACACATATTCTCTTACATACTTTACACTTTTAAATTGTATTTAATAGAAAAAAGGATAGATGCTATGTGGCCTGTGATATTTCATTTTCACTTTTGTCCAGGCTGAAAGAAGATGGAGTAGGTTCTAATGGCAAGAATGACAGAGCAGAAGAGAGAGGGGGAGTGACAGAGCAGAGGCAGGGAAAATGTGATTAGTATAATTTCATCAAGAGATTGTAAGTGGTCAAATATTTTGACAATTATCATAGCAATTTTCAAAGCAGCCCTAAGTGCCCTTTGATGAAAACATATTGGAGCCACAACTTAGGATATTCATTTGCAAGAGAGGACCTCTGAGGAAATTGCACTGGAGATAACTTCTAGGTAAAAATGTACTGAAATAAGCCTCAACCTGAAATTGGATTTCTTAAGTCTATCATGACATAAAATTTGCATATACGTAGATGAAAAAATTTCCTATGGCTTTTTAGGATTCACCATCTTTGGGAAAACTGAAGGACTGGAGTTCCTAGGGGCTAATGGATACCTCTGGAGAAGTAATCTTGACTGTGTAAAACGTTATCTTCTCACATGCCTAGAAAATTAATGGAAGGAAATTTATTGAACTGTTGAGTGTAGACAACTCATTGATGGGATAACACATGACTTCAATTTCTTCTTTTTATTTTTTCTGTACTGTCAAAACCTTGGCTATTAGCTTTTAAAATATAGTTCACAGATATAATAACAGCTGCAATGAGATTTCAGGCTGTAACATGCCAGAGTAGACCACATGGATATTCGAGGAGAGACATTTAATTTTCACATGACTTTGGTCATATTTTTCTTTCTATCTAGGAACGTCTTTTACTTCACTAAGCTAGCTGCTTTTTGTACATCAAAGAACATCTTCCCAGAGATGTTTCTCCAAAGTCTGCCCTGACTTCTCATCACGTGCTATCCTGCAACTACAAACTTTTTTTTGGTGCATCATGGTAGCTCTGATGTTGGAACCATCTACTTTGTCTAGAATCATCTGACACTCCCACCCCTTAGAAAGATAAATCATTCTAATTACAGGAGTCTCAGTGTAGAAAATACAGTCGCCCTGACTCAACATTTCTGAGTGAGTTCCATCTGCTATGTGTCCCTATGTTATATTACCCTTCTCTGGCCAGAGAACTTAACGATATATTGATAAATGTGACCTTTTAAAGTAAGTGTCTCCTGTACTAGATTTGTATTGCATAGTAAATTTTGGATGAGCTTAATGAATTACCAGTAATAGTTCAAATGATGCCATAAAGATTGAGAGAGAATTGTGACTTGGAGGGAAATAGAAAATTGCTGTGATGCTTTTAATGGGCAAAGACCATGGATTGATAGTGTCTTTACTCTTGCTGTTTTTATTGTCGCTATTTAGTCACTAAACCGTGTCTGACTCTTTTGCAACCCCCATGGAATATAACCTGCCAGGCTCCTCTGTCCATGGAATTTCCTGGGCAAGAATCCTGGAGGGGGTTGTCATTTCCTTTTCCAGGGGATCTGCCCAACCCAGGGATTGAACCCAAGTTTCCTGCTTGGCTGGTGTATTCTTTACCATGGTGCCACTTGGGAAAGTTCCTCCTCTCTCTATGGTTGTCCAAAAACTACTAACACCTGCAGTACAGATTTCAAGGAAGGGAAACTACACAAGGGAATTAAAGCTAATGATTTTAAAGTGAATGTATAAGTAATGGGAATGGGTTGGTAAGTAACCATTAGAAAACAAATTGAATAATTCAGGAGACTAGAATGCCTCCTGGGCTCCACACTGATAAAGTTATATCAAATCAACAGAATAAATGTTGGTCAAACCAATCAGTCTTCTAATAACTCCCTTGCTTCAATCCTTTCACTGCTGCTCTCAAAAATTCAACCTCTGACTCAATCAATAGTTTGTTTGTTTGTTTGTTTGTTTTTTCCATTTCTATTCCTAGAATTTAGTAAACTTCTAGTGTAAAACTACATATTCAGGTACTTTATACAATTATTTCTGACTCATTTGATGTCACAAGACTGCATCATTACCTTATATCTGTTTCTAGTGTTTCCAAAGATCTCTAGAGAGATTAAAAAAATTCCACCAGCCCAACTCTCATTTCACTACAGGCAAATGCAAGTTTTACTGAGAGGAAAATATAAATCAGCAAAATATCTCAACTTTTTATTTTTATTTATTTATTTTTAGATTTGCCTCTTTTTAATATAAATTTATTTATTTTAATTGGAGGTTATTTATTTTACAATATTGTATTGGTTTTGCCATACATCAACGTGAAAAATTACCCTTGCAAAGAGATGAACCTCTCTTTCTTAGCTTGCTCTTCAACTCTTTCAAAGAAGAGAGGTCCTTCCTTCCATCACAAGATAATTCCCACGTGCTTAGAATTATTTCCCCATTTTCCCTTGAGGTTAAAGACTACTAAGTAGGTTACTCTTTCTCCTGGATCCTAATCCTCTGATTTCCTTCTATTCATTTCTTAATGGCCATTGAATCTCATATCTTTAATCTGAAACATTAAAATTCTTAAAACAAGCAAACTCTTAGGTTTAACTTTCCTCTGGACTCTCTTGCCTTGCTTCTCTTGATATGTTATACTGCTGATAATCATTACCTACAAAATTTTTGTTTTTAATTTCATATTTATGCCTAGAATCTTTTCCATCCTTTTATTTTCTTGTTTGAAAAAAAAAAAAGATTCTTAGAATATGTATATTTAATTTATAGCCAGACACTTTAATCAAAAATTTCCTAAAAGGATTAAATATCTCCTTGCTTATTATCTATTAAAAACTACAAAAATTATGACTATCGTTTTCAAAAAGTCACTTGACTTTTAAGAAAATAATTTTTATGTTATATTCTGAATGCTCTGCTGCTAAGTCACATCAGTCATGTCCGACTCTGTGCGACCCCACAGACGGCAGCCCACCAGGCTCCCCCGTCCCTGGGATTCTCCAGGCAAGAACACTGGAGTGGGTTGCCATTTCCTTCTCCAATGCATAAAAGTGGAAAGTAAAGTCGCTTAGTCATGTCCAACTCTTAGTGGCCCCATGGACTGCAGCCCACCAGGCTCCTCTGTCCATGGGATTTTCCAGGCAAGAGTACTGGAGTGGGGTGCCATCGCCTTCTCCGATTCTGAATGCTCAGACAATTTCTTTTGAAGAAAACAAACAAAAATGTATCCACTTAATCTGAGCTAACATAAAATGAATTGATTATCTCAAATGATTATTAATCTATACATATTTGGGCTTCCCAGGTAACTCAGTGGTAAAGAAACCACCTACCAATGCAGGAGAGTCAAGAGACTCAGGTCCGATCTCTGGGTCTAGAAGATGCCCTGAAGAAAGAAATGGAAACCCACTACAGTATTTGTGCCCGAAAATTCCATGGGCAGAGAAGCCTCCTGGGCTGCAGTCAATGGGGTCTCAAAGAGTCAGACATGACTGAATGAGCACACGAGCACTTTTCAATTTCCTAGTATAAATTCCTAAGAAATTCAACTGGATAACTCAAATAATCTACAACCCTTTATGTTGAATTTTATTTTCAAACATGATGAGGCTTCTGTTGATCTTCCCCTCCCTCATATGACTTTCTGTTCTTGATATTGGACAGATTTAAAGCTGTGGAGTGTCATTGTAAATCAATATACACAATGAACCATAAAATGCAGCTGATCCTACAATCATAAAATGCAGCTGATCCTTACTCTCTAAGCTTTTTATTCTTTTCATTATTATTAAACAAAAGTATATATTCAAATAACAAGGCTATTCATTAAAGCAAATTAATGAACTTCATCTTTGGAATAATATTTAAGGCTAAATTCCCAACTTGATATGTTAGAGATATTGAGACAGATTTATTGTCTTTTCTAAGATCACATGACAAACCCAAAGCTCATTAGATTCTATTTTAAAAGTATATAAACACAGAAAAATTCCTTCAATAATTTTGTTTTACTCAAATATCATCTAACTTTAACATATTTTGGTTGGTTTTATGGTTGTGGTTGAAAATGTAATTTTTAAAAGTATACTTTGTTGAGGAATTTTGCTGGAGTGATGGCTACAGTTAGTGATCTCTGGGGTGATAAAAGGGTAACTCCATCAAGGGAATATTATAATTGTTAATGGACATTGATAAATAAAATGCCTTTTGATTAATATACAATGTTTCCCAACAGATTCCAAATTACATTCCTGTGCTATTCCAGTTGATAGAAATTAGAATTAATATGAAAGAGATAATGAAATGTTTTCTTCTAAGATTAAAATAACTTATTCTCTTCTGTTCATCATCTGATTCAAATGCAATAAAGAGAGTATTTCTCCAAGATGTGCTTTTGTCAATTTAATTTCATTATCCTACGGCATGTCTTAATATAACAAAGCACTCTTTCTGTTTTATTTCTGGTAATATCTTCCAATTTTCTAATTAGTTTTCTGATGTTACAGACAAATAGCAGAAAAGATGTAAAGCAAACATTTGTTGCTATTGTTTAGAAACAAGTAATCTTTATTATATCATTTTCAAGCCCACAAAAATGTATAATGCCTACAAATTTGACATTTTAAAATTATTCTTAAAGTTGTAAGCATATCAAGTACTTCTGATATAAGCAAGGATAATTATATTTACATTTATATATACATACGTGTATATACATCTATCGGAGAAGGAAATGGCACCCCACTCCAGCACTCTTGCCTGGAAAATCCCATGGATGGAGGAGCCTGGTGGGCCGCAGTCCATGGGGTCGCTAAGAGTTGGAGTAGACTCAGTGACTTCACTTTCACTTTTCACTTTCATGCATTGGAGAAGGAAATGGCAACCCACTCCAGTGTTCTTGCCTGGAGAATCCCAGGGATGGCGGAACCTCGTAGGCTGCCGTCTATGGGGTCACACAGAGTCGGACAGGACTGAAGCGACTTAGCAGCAGCAGCAGCAGCATATACATCTATGTATTGCTTATCACTAAAAGATATTTAAAAAAAATTGTCTAGAATTAATTTCTATTTCCTACATTTGTTTTTCAATACATTGTTTTGAGATCTCTTCTTCTTGTTTTTTATTCTTGTTTTTAAAGCATATAGAAATTTGAATACTGTTAACCTCATGTACACAAGAATACATGGAAGAACTGTACAAGAAAGATCCAAATGAACCAGATTGCTGCAATGGTGTGGTCTGCCACCCAGAGCCAGACAATCTGGAGAGTGAAGTCAAGTGGGCCATAGGAAGCCCTGATTCCTAATTAAAACTAGTGGATTGGATGGAATTCCAGTAAAATTATTCAAACCCTAAAGGATGATGTTATCAAGGTTTCACATTCACTATGTCAGCAAATCTGGAAGACTCAGCAGTGGCCACAGGACTGGAAAAGGTCAATCCTCATCCCAGTGCCCAAGAAGGATAGTACCAAAGAATGTGCTAACCATTGGACCATAACATTCATCTCCCATTCTAGTAAAGTCATGCTTAAAATTTTTCATGCTAGGGTTCAGTATTATGCAAACCAAGAACTTCCAGGTGTCCAAGCTTGGGTTTAGAAAATGAGGAGGAATTAGAGATTTAAATTGCCAACATTCACTGGATCAGAGAAAGCTAGGGAATTCAAGAAAAACATCTATCTCTGTTTCATCAACTATGCCACAGCCTTTGACTCTGTGGAGCATAACAAACTGTGGAAAACTCTTAAAGAGATTGGAATACCAGACCATCTTACCTGTCTCCTGAGAAACCTGTATGTGGGTCAAGAAGCAACACTCAGAACACTGTATTGAACAACTGATTGGTTCAAGATTGAAAAAGGAGTACAACAGGGTTGTCTTCTGTCACCCTGTTAAATCTGTATGCCGAGCACATCATGAGAAATGCCAGGCTGGATGAGTTACAAGCTGAAAAGATAGGTGGGAAAGATATCAGCAACCTCAGATATGCGGATGACACCACTCTAACAGCAGAAAGTGAAGAGAAACTAAAGAGCTTCTTGAGGATGAAGGAGGAGAGTGAAAGAGTTGGTTTAAAATAAAATAAATTAAAAAAACAAATATTAAAAAAAAAAAAAAACTGAGATCATTGCATCTGGCCCTATTTTTGCTGCATGCTAAGTTGCTTCAGTTGAGTCTCTTTGCAAGCCCATGGACTATAACCTGCCAGGCTCCTCTACCCATGGAATTCTCCAGGCAGGAATATTGGAGTGGGTAGTCATGCCCTTCTTCAGGGGATCTTTCTGACCCAGGGATCGAACCTGTGTCTCCCTGCAGCTTCTGCTTTGCAGGCAGATTCCTTACTGCTGAGCCACTAGAGAAGCCCCTCTAGGTCCATTACCTCATGGCAAATAGAGGGGGAAAAGGTGGATATAGTGACCTATTTCCTCTTTTGGGGCTCTAAAATCACTGTGGATAGTGACTGTAGCCACAAAATAAGGAGATGTTTGCTTCTTAGCAGGAAAGCTATGACAGTGTGTTGAAAAGCAGAGGCACTAGGCAGCTGACAAAGGTCCAGAGGTCAAGGCTATGGTCTTCTCAGTGGTCATGTATGGTTGTGAGAGCTGGACCATAAAGAAGGTGGAATGCTTAAAAACTGATGCTTTTGAACTCTGGTGCTGGAGAAGACTCCTGAGAGTCATTTGGGCAGTAAGGAGATCAAACCAGTCAATCTTAAGGGAAATCAACCTGGAATACACATTGGAAAGACTGATGCTGAAGCTGAAACTCCTGTATTTTGGTCATCTGATGCGAACAGCTGATTCATCGGAAAAGTTCCTGATGCTGGGAAAGATTGAGGGCAGAAGGAGAAGAGTACATTAGATGATGAGATTGCTGGATTGCACCACCAATGCAATGGATATGAACTTAAGCAAGCTTTAGGAGGTGGTGAGGAAAGGGGAGGGCTTGAAGTGCTTCAGTTCACGGGGTTGCAAAGAGTCAGACATGACTGGGCAAATGAACAATGACAACCTCATGTATTTCTTTGTTTCTATTTGGCTTAATATCTAAGGACTAAGGACATCATTATCTTCGTTTTTAATTTTAATTTTCATTTTATTTTGGTAAGAACACAACATGAGATCTACCCTTTTAAAAGTTAAAAAACAAACAAAAAACAGCTTTACTGAGGTATACTTGATGTGCTAAGTGAATTAAATCAGTTACAGAAGGATAAACACTGTGATTTCACTTATATGAGGTTTCTAAAGTAGTCAAACTCATAGAAACAAAATGCAAAATGGTGATTATTAGTAGTTGAGAGAAGGGAGAAATGAGATTTGTTATTCAACAGGTATAAAGTTTCAGTTATGTACAATAAACAACTTCCAGAAAGTCTGTGTTCAACAATTCACTATTGTATATCTAGAATTTTGTTACATGGGTAAACTTCATGTTGAGTATCCTTACCAAAACATACATATACATTATCAAAGGGATAGAAATAGAACTTTGGATTTTATGGATATATAATATATATATGGATATGTGTGCATATCTCCAAATTTATTAAATAATATGCATTAAATATATGAACTACTATAAAATCCAGCAATCCTACTTTTGCATATATGTTAAAAATGCTTGAAATCAAGATATTTAATATATATTTATGTATTTATTTACTTGGCTGTGCCAGGTCTTAGTTGTAGCATGTGGGATCTGGTGTCCTGACCAGCGATCAAGCCTAGGCCCCTGCATTGGGAGCATGGAGTCTTCGCCACTGGACCATCAGAGAAGTCCCCACAATCTTGAAAATCCCATCTGCACTGTTGTATTTTTTATAGCATTATCTCCAATAGTCAAGATATGAAAGAAAAACATAAATGTTGTTGGATGAAGGGATAAAGAAAAATGTGGTATAGACACATATAAAGAAATATTATTCAACCTTAAAAAAGAAAGATATTTTATCATATACAGCAATATGGATGAAACTGTGGACATTATGCTAAATGAAATAAGCCCTCTTCACACACTTCAAACATACAACATAGTATTGTTAACTATAGTTACAACATTATACAGTGGACCTCTAGAATTTACTCATCTTGTATAACTGAAACTTTATATTCTTTGTTTTCATCCTTGCTTAAGATTAAATTTGATTTAAAGAGGGTATTATTGTGATCTCTGAATACAAAAAAATCAAATAAATTTTGTTTAAAAAAAAATAGGCCTAGAGTGGAAATCTAAAACCAGGTCTGAAGCTCTAAGTGGACAGGGCTCACCATGAATTACCAAGCAAGTGCATCAACACCTGGGCATAAAACTAGCACAAGCAACATTTTGGTCCAGATGGTAGATTCTGGAGCCTGCCTACATGAGCATGGACTTTTTAAATAGCACTGCACTTTAGTTAATTCATCTTTACAGTGGAGCTAGAACTTGGGATTCTTATAAGAATTAATTTATACATATGCAAGTGAAAAAGTGAAAGTGTGAGTCACTCAGTTGTGTTTGACTCTTTGAGACCCCATGGACTGTAGCCTGCCAGGCTCCTCTGTCCACGGAATTTCCCAGGCAAGAATACTGGAGTGGGTAGCCGTTCCCTCCTCCAGGGGAATCTTCCCAACCCAGGGATCAAACACAGGCCTCCTACATTGCAGGCAAATTCTTTGCCATCTGAGCCACCAGAGCAGCCCAGTTTATACATATAATGCTCTATAAACCGTAACTAGTCATTGTAAGAGCTCATTAGATATTAGCCCATCATGTGCACTGAATTAATGAGTCTGACTCCAGGTCAAGAGGTTTTTACACCAAACTCCATTGTAGCCATGGAGAAAATACCCAAGATTAAAAAAAAAGATTAGTTGTTTTGCAAGTCTATAATCTGCAATAATCAATCTTGGATCTTCAAGCAAATAAGTTCAAGGAATAGACATTTTTTTTTTTTTTTAATACACTGAACAGGCTGAGGATGGAGTGGGAACATCAGTTGATTCAGTATGTAGCAATGAAAGACTTTTAAACTTTAAAAAATTAAATGACTTTGTTTATACATGCAGATGAGCACAACAATTTAATTGAAAGATTAAATAAATATAGCATCAAAATAAATGTAGCATCAAAATAAAGGTAGCATCAAAATAAATGTAGCCAAAAGACATATGTGCAGTCAAATAAATGCTCTTCAGGTGAACCCAGGTTAAATTCTCTCAGACTTCATGGTGTAATTCACCTGACAGGATTGAAATTAGACAGATTAAAAAGAATCACTTTAAAATCCTGAGTAGCTGCATGAACACGCTCAAGATTTTCTCAGTTTGATCTGATTTCTCTGTTTTTTCACTATGATAACCTGAAGTATTTCCTTAACTTTTCAGAACTTCTATGCCCTCATCTATGAAAAAGCAATTCTAATGTTTATTTTAGCATTGTAAAGATAAGAGAGAAATATATTCTGTACTTCATTGCCTAACACACTGCCAATAACACATCAGTTAGATCAGTGATGTTGTCATAATTAGATCTGACTTATCAATATTGTTTGAGATCTCAAAAGAGAGTTCAAATTTTTCTTTCGAATTTTGCCATTTCCTGAAAATTTCTCATCAAGTTACAACAGTGTCCCCATGAAATCTCTCATCAGAGTGACTATATCACCAGGCAGATTTTAAATTGATATTAAATTTTAAAAGTGATTTCAGCTCAACAGAAACCATAAGGTAATTGTTAGATATAACAGGATACGTTGAAAACTGTAGTCAGGAACAAGAGATAATTCAATAAAAATGCCCATGCTTCATGGCAATAACATGTTTCCATGTCCACCTATCCCATTTGAGAAAGATTAACCTAAATTCAGAACAGTACATTTAACAGTGACTCAATTTTATTATCTAAAAATCTTATTTCTAAAAATAATGTGAAAACAATTTATTTATGTCTGTAGGCAAAAGTTTAATTACTTATTATGTAATGTAAGGTACTACCCATGGATTTACAGGCAAGATTCTAAGTTACATCAAAGAAGCTGTGTGATTATGCATATTTGTACTGAAGCGCAAAGTGCTTTGATTTGCCAAAAAATATATTTAATTACAGGAATTGTAGAAGAAGATTATGATTCTGTTGTAAAGGTGTTATGATGAAAACAGTTGGATATGGTTTCAAAGCCCCTTTCACACCTTGCAGTGAGAGAAAATAGCACTCTAATGTATGATTTTAAAGGTAAAATAAGATGTTGAGATGGTTCAGAGCTATGATTCAGATAACACAATTGTGGAGATAGGAAAGTCTCCTGGTGTTCATTCTGTTTGCTCTGGGCTGAGAAAGCTTCTTGAACATTCAATGGCTCTTTAGAAAAAGGCACATATATGTTCATTTCTTTACCAGAAAAAAAGTGAGAATCCAGATGCTTCATTCTATCTGTGGTTGCTGTACTTCTCTGGGTTATACTGACCATAATTTGATGCCTTGGATCAAAATTTGGTGGACAAATTAAGATACCCTATAAAAGAAACCAGTGACTCTTTATTTTCTCTCAAATATTTTTCGGGGAATTGTTCAATAATGCTTTCACCGCTTTGGTCTGCTGTCAAGAAGTGGGAATCTTTCAGAATCCAGAATGCTCTGGACTCTTGGTACAGCTTTCTTGATAAAGGTGATGATGTGCTTGTGCTAAGTTGCTAAAGTCCTGTCAGACTCTTTGTGACCCTATGGACTATAGCCTGCCAAGTTCCTCTGTCCATAGGATTCTCCAGGCAAGAATACTGGAGGGGTTGCCATGCCTTCCTCTAGGGGATCTTCCTAGCCCAGGGATTGACCCGTGTCTCTTACATCTCTTGTACTGGCAGGCGGGTTCTTTACCACTAGCACCACCTGGGAAGGCCCAAGTGGTGAATCATAAGGCCTATTTTCTATAAAGCCAGTGTTATTTTTATCTCTTTTATTCCTTTTCCTGGAACAGAATTTATGAATCCAAGGCAACATTCAGTTATTTTCTTTAACCTTTTTTAAGGGGTACAAATAGATTGCTTTACATTTCACTTATGGAAATTTTCATCACGAGAACAATTAAGTACATTCTTCAACAAAAAAATGCATCCATCAGGGAATATGTAAATAATGTATGTTCTCTCCATGTTAACACAAGCCTATCTTCTTTTCTATAAAATATAGAAAAAGTTATATATTAATAGATCTTTAAGGAGCCCTGCTTTGCTCCGTGGCCTAAATATTAGTTCCTAAATCCCTTATGATTATACAGTGGAAGTGAGAAATAGATTTAAGGACCTAGATCTGATAGATAGAGTGCCTGATGAACTATGGAATGAGGTTCATGACATCGTACAGGAGACAGGGATTAAGACCATCCCCATGGAAAAGAAATGCAAAAAAGCAAAATGGCTGTCTGGGGAGGCCTTACAAAAGGCTGTGAAAAGAAGAGAAGTGAAAAGCAAAGGAGAAAAGGAAAGATATAAGCATCTGAATGCAGAGTTCCAAAGAATAGCAAGGAGACAGAGATAAGAAAGCCTTCCTCAGTGATCAATGCAAAGAAATAGAGTAAAACAACAGAATGGGAAAGATTAGAGATCTCTTCAAGAAAATTAGAGATACCAAGGGAACATTTCATGCAAAGATGGGCTTGATCAAGGACAGAAATGGTATGGACCTACAGAAGCAGAAGATATTAAGAAGAGGTAGCAAGAATACACAGAAGAACTGTACAAAAAAGATCTTCATGACCAAGATAATCACGATGGCGTGATCACTCATCTAGAGCCAGACATCCTGGAATGTGAAGTCAAGTGGGCCTTAGAAAGCATCATTATGGATAAAGCCAGTGGAGGTGATGGAATTCCAGTTGAGCTATTTCAAATCCTGAAAGATGATGCTATTAAAGTGCTGCACTCAATATGTCAGCAAATTTGCAAAACTCAGCAGTGGCTACAGGACTGGAAAAGGTCAGTTTTCATTCCAATTCCAAAGAAAGGCAATGCCAAAGAATGCTCAAACTACCTCACAATTGCACTCATCTCACATGCTAGTAAAGTAATGCTCAAAATTTTCCAAGCCAGGCTTCAGGAATATGTGAACCATGAACTTCCTGATGTTCAAGCCGGTTTTAGAAAAGGCAGAGGTACCAGAGATCAAATTGCCAACATCCGCTGGATCATGGAAAAAGCAAGAGCGTTCCAGAAAAACATATATTTCTGCTTTGTTGACTATGCCAAAGCCTTTGACTGTGTGGATCACAAAAAACTGTGGAAAATTCTTCAAGTGATGGGAATATCAGAGCACCTGACCTGCCTCTTGAGAAATTTGTATGCAGGTCAGGAAGCAACAGTTAGAACTGGACATGGAACAACAGACTGGTTCCAAATAGGAAAAGGAATTCGTCAAGGCTGTATATTGTCACCCTGCTTATTTAACTTATATACAGAATACATCATGAGAAACACTGGGCAGGAAGAAACACAAGCTGGAATCAAGATTGCTGGGAGAAATATCAATAACCTCAGGTATGCAGATGACACCACCCTTATGGCAGAAAGTGAAGAGGAACTCAAAAGCCTCTTGTTGAAAGTGAAAGTGGAGAGTGAAAAAGTTGGCTTAAAGCTCAACATTCAGAAAACGAAGATCATGGCATCCGGTCCTATCACTTCATGGGAAATAGATGGGGAAACAGTGGAAACAGTGTCAGACTTTATATTTTTAGGCTCCAAAATCACTGCAGATGTTGACTGCAGCCATGAAATTAAAAGACGCTTACTCCTTTGAAGGAGAGTTATGACCAACCTAGATAGCATATTGAAAAGCAGAGACATTACTTTGCCAACAAAGGTTCGTCTAGTCAAGGCTATGGTTTTTCCTGTGGTCCTGTATGGATGTGAGAGTTGGACTGTGAAGAAGGCTGAGCACCAAAGAATTGATGCTTTTGAACTGTGGTGTTGGAGAAGACTCTTGAGAGTCCCTTGGACTGCAAGGAGATCCAACCAGTCCATTCTGAAGGAGATCAGCCCTGGGATTTCTTTGGAAGGAATGATGCTAAAGCTGAAACTCCAGTACTTTGGCCACCTCATGCGAAGAGTTGACTCATTGGAAAAGACTCTGATGCTGGGAGGGATTGGGGGCAGAAGGAGAAGGGGATGACAGAGGATGAGAAGGCTGGATGGCATCACTCACTCGATGGACGTGGGCCTGAATGAACTCCGGGAGTTGGTGATGGACAGGGAGGCCTGGCGTGCTGGGATTCATGGGGTCTCAAAGAGTCGGACACGACTGAGCGACTGAACTGAATATCCCTGTTACACAGAAAGGAGGCCTATATCTAGGTACACACTGTATGAACCACTTGGGCAAGTTTTTAAGTGTATTTGAATATTTTGTTCTTTTGTATTTTATCAGTGCCTTCTACTAACCATGGAGAGTGTGTGTGTGTGTGTGTGTGTGTGTGTGTTTGCCTGTATCTTTGCCTGGTATCCTCTTAACACCCATATTAAGAGAATCAGATGTTCTAACTATACAAAAATTAAAAAGAGATAAACAGGATTTTAACTTGAAATCATGCTTCTAGTCAGTGAATTAGTCTTCAGAGCAAGCTCAAGAGACAGACACTGTCAATTACACATTTCGTACCTGAGAAACTGAGGGATAAAGAGGTGCAGTGGTTTGCACTTGGTCACACCAACCAAGCTCTTTGCTACTAGGCAGTGATGAGCAAACTTCTTTCCATGCTGTGAAGGCTGAGATGAGGACGGGCACAATACTAAGCCGGGCCAGACTCTGCCTCACAGCCCTTAAATTTACCTTCCATTTTCCCTATCAACAATCACATTTCATATAAGAAAAAAAATTACACAAGATACATTTGGGAAATGGACGTGAAGGACTGGGTCACAGACGGTTTAGTAACCTGGCTCACAAACACATGCTAATCGATTGGGAATTTGCCTGGGGGTCCGGTGGTTGGGACTTGATACTTTCATTGCTGCGGCCCAGGTTCAATCCCTGGTGGGGAAACTAGGATGCCACAAGCCATGCAATGTGTACAAACTAAATAAATAAGATAATCTATACCATTTTTATACATTCCTCATATATGCCTTAATAGATGATATTTATTTTTCTATTTCTGACTTACCTCACTCTGTATGACAGCCTCTAGGTCCATCCGCATATCCTCAAATGATCTAATTTTATTCCTTTTTATGGCTGAGTAATATTCCTTTGTATATATTATGACATCTTCATGTATCTTATTCATTTTGTTGTACAGTAGAAACTAACACAGTGTTGTAGAGCATCTATACTCCAATAAAAATAAATAAAAACAAAAAACACATTAAAAAAACCAAAAACACACAAAACAAACAAAAAAGAAAGGTCACACTCTCAGTCTTTTTTCCTAGATGAATTTTCTGCAGTCTTCTGTTAAATATAAATGTCCTTAAGTTTCTGTCTTTGACTTTCTCTTAAAAATTAAAAAAAAAGAAAATTAAAATGAAATGTACAATTTGTGTGTGTGTGTGTAGTGAGAAGTTTTAAAAATCTACTCTTTTAGCAAGTTGCAAATATACAATATAGTGATAAATGTGTATCGCATACCTTAAACTTTGTTGTTGCTTGGTCATTAAGTCATGTCCTACTCTTTTCTATTCCCATGGAATGTATAGCCCTCCAGGCTCCTCTGTCCATGGGATTCCCAGGCAAGAATACTTGTGTGTGTTGCCATTTCCTTCTCCAGGGATCAAACCCATATCTCCTGCATTGGCAGGCAGATAAGAATACACTCCAGTATTCTTGCCTGGGAAATCCCATGGACAGAGGAGCCTAGTGGGCTACAGTCTATGGGGTCACAAAAGAGTTGAACACAACTTAGCAACTAAATAACAACCTTAAATTCACACAATGTTAGATATCAATTATATCTCAACATGGCTGGAAAAAAATTTTAAAAGATAGCAGCAAAAACAAATTCCATTTATTTATAACATTATTATACTTCCTTATAGCAGTCTTTCAGTCACTCACTCATTTAATGTAAACCACATTTTAAAAATTAAAGTTATTAATGGGAAAAAATCATAATGCACAAAAATTCATGAGGAAAGTAGTTACCCAACATTATCAAATGACTGAAGTAAAAATAATATAAAATGAAATAATTGCTACTTTATTTTATTTTGAGTACATTTTAATTTAATATTTGAATATTAACTTTAGAAATATCAGAAATTGTCTAAAATGTTGAAAGCAGACATACAGGCAGTTGTGGTATGAATGAAAACAGTAATCTTGAAGAAAAATTATTTTTGATATTTTAATACTGTGTAGTCAGGTGATGGTACACTAACATAAAGATTTAAGAATCAAAGATGTATCTCCCAGGAACCTTTATGAAGCTCATTTGCAAAACTGTGTGAAGTACACTGAACATATAAGAAGATGAAATTAAAAATGAACCTGCCCCACTTAAGTCTCAGTTTCAATTTCTGAAGTTTTGGCTATTTATGAATTCATTTATTATAATGGTGCTCTATCAAAACTTCTATAATATAGACCTATCACCTTTACTTGACAGCAAAGCATAAAAAATTCACATTGGTTTAAAGTTACATACTACACATTAGTCTGTATATTTTAACTGAAAATATGCTCATTATACATAGAAGTGTCCTTACATCTTATATCTATGTAGATCAAGAAACTATGGTTCTCTATATTGTCATCTTTTGAGCTGAAAATATTTGGCAATCAATCGAAGTGGTAAGAATATGCAAAATATATTTGTGTAATTTTTTACTGATATTGATCTTAAATAACTACAGAGAAAATTCAAACATTTTGGTCTGTTTGCGAAGCTTTCAATAAGATTTTTTTCCTGCTACCTATTTATTTCCTTTCATACTAATATGTTTAACAGATATTGGATGTTTATTATGATAAGAATACCTGCCATTTTTCAAGCTCTTTCCCAAGGGTTGCACTTCAAACTCTCATAAAAAAAAGTGTGAGATTAATAAAACATGGTAACAAAACAAGGACACAGAATATTAGCAAATATTAGGTTCCTTATTATCAAAAGATTTTTAATTTATATTAACAATGTAAGCAATAACAAGAAAAAGACAATAACAATAACATTTGTGGAACTTTTTTTGTGTGCAGGTTACTTTAAAGACATAATCTGAAAGCATCTCCTTAGCCATGGGTGGTACTATTCTTATATGTTATTTTGTTTTGGCTTCAAGAGGCCAAGTTCCTTGCCAAAAATCATGTAGCTAATAAGTATCAGAGTCAGAAAAAGCAAGATTAGCTATCTTAAAATACTGAGGAGTATTGTGGAATATTTCACTAGGTAATCACCCAATGATTTCTTAATTTCTTAATTACTTATCTTCATAAGAAGAAAAAAAGTTATAGGAGAATGCCTAGATCAATTTAACAGGTAAAGATCAACTTAATATATTGAATTTTTGAAAGGTCTTTAACATTCTTCATATATATTCCAGCGGACAAGAATTTTTTGAAGTACAGGACTTTGCAGTTTGGAAGTCCAGCTATAATTCCTTGCTTATTAGAAGAAAAACAATCTTTTGAAATGTTTTCAAACTTAGTCTATAAAAACTGTCAGGATGAAGAAATTATTATGGAGGCAAAGTATTAAAAAAGCAATTAGAAAGTGACATGCTATAAATAAAAATGCAAGCTTTTATGAGAGTGTCAAATTCAATATTCGTTTAATATGCCAGTTTAGAAAAATGTCGCCAAAATGTGATATCCAGTTTCTTTCTCCTTGATAAAACTACATCTTGTGAATTACTTGAGATAATGTGTATAGATATTTTTATCCTATTTGTATGTATTTTTTTAACCTTAAATTCCTGTTACTGAGTTAAAGGTCATACAGCTTATTCCATAAATGTCCATACTCTGAACATTCACCTTACTCCTATCTCAGTCCTAAACAATGTGCATTTCCAGACAATAGAGTTTAAGGGAATTACATCTTTAAAAGATATTATGTAAGTATATTAAATTATGGTTTAGACAAGATAGCTTTAAATTTCAGGATCTGAAAAAACATGACACTTACTTATGGGTGATTTTTTAGTCTTCTATGATATATTTTATGCAGAGAGAAGAACATATATCTTTGACTTCAGTAAAGATATTCTAATAAGAGCCTGCCTAAGCTTGATACAGTGCTCAGATGACTTTTATTTTAGCCTATAAGGCTATTTAATATAAACACACTGCTTGTGATTGCTAACCATTAATAAATATTCACTATATGCTTATTCAAATCCTGAAAGATGATGCTGTGAAAGCTATTCAAATCCTGAAAGACGATGCTATGAAAGCTATTTCGAATCCTGAAAGATGATGCTATGAAAGTGCTGCACTCAATATGTCAGCAAATTTGCAAAACTCAGCAGTGGCCACAGCGCTGGAAAAGGTCTGTTTTCATTCCAATCCCAAAGAAAGGCAATGCCAAAGAATGCTCAAACTACTGCACAATTGCACTCACCTCACACACTAGTACAATAATATTCAAAATTCTCCAAGCCAGGCTTCAGCAATTCGTGAACCGTGAACTTCCAGATGTTCAAGCTGGTTTTAGAAAAGGCAGAGGAACCAGAAACCAAATTGCCAACATCTGCTGGATCATCAAAAAAGCAAGAGAGTTCCAGAAAAACATCTATTTCTGCTTTATTGACTATGCCAAAGCCTTTGACTGTGTGGATCACAATAAACTGTGGAAAATTCTGAAAGAGATGGGAATACCAGACCACCTGACCTGCCTCTTGAGAAACCTGTATTCAGGTCAGGAAGCAACAGCTAGAACTGGGCGTGGAACAACAGGCTGGTTCCAAATAGGAAAAGGAGTACCTCAAGGCTGTATATTGTCACCCTGCTTATTTAACTTATATGCAGAATACATCATGAGAAACAGTGGGCTGGATGAAGCACAAGCTGGAATCAAGATTGCTGGGAGAAATATCAATAACCTCAGATATGCAGATGACACCACGCTTATGGCAGAAAGTGAAGAAGAAATAAAGAGCCTCTTGATGAAAGTGAAAGTGGAGAGTGAAAAAGTTGGCTTAAAGCTCAACATTCAGAGGACTAAGATCATGGCATCTGGTCCCATCACTTCATGGCAAATAGATGGGGAAACAGTGGCTGACTCCAAAATCACTGCAGATGGTGACTGCAGCCATGAAATTAAAAGACTCGTACTCCTTGGCAGGAAAGTTACAACCAACGTAGATAGCATATTACAAAGCAGAGACATTGCTTTGTCAACAAAGGTCCGTCTTAGTTAAGGCTATGGTTTTTCTAGTTGTCTTGTATGGATGTGAGAGTTGGACTATAAAGAAGGCTGAAGTGAAGTGAAGTGAAGTTGCTCAGTCGTGTCCGACTCTTTGCGACCCCATGGATGTAGCCTACCAGGCTCCTCCATCCCTGGGATTCTCCAGGCAGAAATACTGGAGTGGGTTGCCATTTCCTTCTCCAGGAGATCTTCCCAATCCAGGGAATGAACCTGGGTCTCCTGTATTGCAGGCAGACGCTTTACCATCTGAGCCACCAGGGAAGTCATAAAGAAGGCTGAGCAGCGAAAAATTGATGCTTTTGAACTGTGGTGATGGAGAAGACTCTTGAGAGTCTCTTGGACTGCAAGGAGATCCAACCCGTCCATCCTAAAGGAGATCAGTCCTGAGTTTTCATTGGAGAGACTGATGTTGAAGCTGAAACTCCAATACTTTGGCCACCTGATGGGAAGAGCGGACTCATTTGAAAAGACCCTGTTGCTGGGAAAGATTGAGGGCAGGAGGAGAAGGGGACGGCAGAGGATGAGATGATTGGATGGCATCACAGACTCAATGGACATGGGTTTTGGTGGACTCTCGGAGTTGGTGATGGACAGGGAGGCCTGGCGTGCTGCAGTTCATGGGGTTGCAAGGAGTCGTACACGACTGAGAGACTGAACTGAATTTAACTAACACACTTCTTTACTCTAACCAAAACATTTTCCAATCTTTTGCAAAACTACCAAGTTATTAGTCATTTTCTGGAGCTCAGTCATTTTTTTAAGTCGTACACATATTTTCATTACCAGACTGAGATTTTTCCACCTGTATTAAAGGGGCCTCTGACTGTTTTCAGATTTGTGAGTCTTCTTCAAGGTGTGGTAGATACAAAATTTTCAATTAGACTTAAAAGCAAAAGGATCCTAAAAGATTCAGTATTTATAAATGAATAATTTCCTGTATTTATTCACATATGCAGCCAGTGCTTGTTGTTTGATGGTTTTTGTCAATGCCTGAGCTCTGTATTGACATCAGTACAGATACATCTGCAGTTTTACTTCCCAAACACGACAGCTTAATACAACTTTTTCTTGGCAGTAGGAGTGTTTATTTTCATAAGATATGTTTAGATATTATACATTTTCTGTAAGAATTGGAAAATTAGTGATTTTAAAGCAATAAAATGTATTTATCTTTAATTATATGAAAGAAGTATTTTCTTAAATGTATTTCATATCTTTCTTCTTAAAGTATACACATGGTTCGTAAGTGGCATTTGTACTCAGCATTTCTAAACTTCAAAGAAAATGCTGATGTGTAGCAGAATTTCTAGCTAAACTTTTTTTGCTCTAAGGTCACTTAGGTTCCAATGATTAAAAATGCTCAAGGATGCACTTCATATTAATCTTGGGAGGAGCATAGATTGACTGACCTCGGCTGAAATTAAATGTAATTTAAAAAGCTGCGTCATAGTTAAAAGCGGCTTTATTAAAAATGCTCTCCCGCAAATTATTTTTCATCTCATTAGTTTTATATGTATTTCTTGTTGCAATATAATACATTATGTCCTACCAAAAAAAAAAAAAAAAAAGGTTGATAAATGCATTCAGACTGAAAATAGATCCATAACAGTAACAAGAAAAACAAATAGCCTCAATCCATATGGTTCCTTCTCTAAGTTTTGAGACATGCTCTGGAGATAGTTTTTCTAATCTGCAAAATATCCCTGAAAACACTGCATTATTTTACTGATGAGGTTATTACACCAAGGTCACAGAGCAACGAGGAGCAGGTTTTACCTTAATATATTTCTGCACATATTTTTCCTCTCAAGTTATATTTTCTTCTGTCGTCAGAATCTAGGAAAAGTACTGTCTTGAGTATGTATTCAAAAAGAAAAATATTCTTTTGACCTTGGCTAGTTATTAACTAAAGCATAATGAAGCTAAAACTAGGTTCCTGAATGTTCTAAAGTAGATTTTTTTTTTTTTTTAAAGAAAGAAAATCATCTTTGAGTAAGAGAAATGCCTGCCAACTCAGACTAATAGCTGGTTTCCAGATTTTCTTGGAAGCATTAATATAAGTGATATTTCATGCTATTTCACTCACATTTTTTATTAAGGTCTGTAGAGAACATTTACCATGATCCCAGTGCTCTAAATGTTGTCATCTCTAATGTCTGCCTCTGGACGGTGCTGGGAAGCAGATGCTGAAATGTTTTCATATTTTACTTTGACAAAAATACAGAGCATCCAGTTTTGTGGTTTTGTTTGTTTTCAGAGCCTTATTGAACATTTTTGCTCTCATGGTTCATGTGCAGAATCTTTCCCAGGAAAATATTTGAGATATCTGAGTTCAAAACATTTTCTATGAACTGTTAACCAGCCATACTTGATGAAAAATGTCACTGAATACCTGGTTGAGTAGGATTGTCAGTCAGATTACAACTCTTGCTATGATTAGAAGGATTTGTGAAGCCAAACACTGTTTTAGTAAAAACTCATGATTCTGGGACATCTTAGTGAAGCTGTTGGATGTTATTCTGTGTTTCTGCTTCTTCATTTATAAAGTGGGTACCGAAATATAAAATTTATTGTTTTAATTTATTAATTTAATATTTGAATTACATTTATGAATATTAAATCCTCAGAATTAATCCTCAAGAAATGTAATGCATTTTTTTTCCTCACATTATATTCAGGCAGGACTTTATGTACTGTATTTATGAAAGCAAAAGCTTTGCTACTGCTTTGACTAGTTTGTCTTCAAAGACTGGTATATAAACTAGTTAAAGGTTTCAACACCCTGCCAGGAAACCTAGTGACCTGGGAGAACCCAGAAACCAGAAGTAGTTCCTTTAGACTTTTTCAGAGATGCTGAACAACTCAATCCACTGTTGTCTGGTTCAGAAAACATTTTGCATGTTGAATAGCCATCTAAAATAATTCATTACCAAAAAAAGTAAAATAAAATCTTAAGCATTTTTAGTACCTACATGTTGCTGCTGCTGCTGCTAAGTCGCTTCAGTCGTGTCCGCTCTGTGCAACCCCATAGATGGCAGCCCACCAGGCTCCTCTATCCATGGGATTCTCCAGGCAAGAACACTGGACTGGGTTGGCATTTCCTTCTCCAATGCATGAAAGTGAAAAGTGAAGTCACTCAGTCGTGTCTGACTTTTAGCAACCCCATGGACTGCAGCCCACCAGGCTCCTCCGTCCATGGGATTTTCCAGGCAAGAGTATAGTACCTACATAGATGCCATTATTAACATGCATGTTATATCTCTGCTAGAAAAGTAAGCAACAAATACAAAACCACACACCATTTTAATGTGTATTGTATCAATTATAATGACCAAAATTTCCTACCATTGGAAATAGTCCATGAAGTTTAACTATATGGTGGAAACTCTGCTATTGCATAGGCCAGGTGCAATACTTTAGAACATATTTTATTAGTTAATGACGCTTGTCTGACTCTCAAACTCTAACTGTATTTCTGCACTGCACATATATAAGTAATCATAAAATAAGCTTTTGTTGAGATTAATAGGTTTCTGTCATCTTCATCTTGTATGTTAGGATCAGTTATGATGTAGAACACCCACCCCTACCCTCAAAACAAAGAAGCAAAATATAATTTTTACTATCTTTGAAATCCACTAATATCTTAAAATTGTAATTTTATTTATTTTTGGTTGTGCTGGGTCTTTATTGCTGTGTAGGATTTTCTCTAGTTGAGGTGCATGAGCTCATTGCAGTGGCTTCTTTTGTTGCAGAGCATGATCTCTAGGGCATGTGGACTTCACTATTGTGGCACATGGGCTCAGTAGTTGAGGCTCCCAGGCTCTAGAGCACAGGTTCAATTGTTGTTGTGCATGGGCTTAGTTGCTCCGAGGCATGTGGGATCTCCCTGGATCAGGGATCGAGCCTGCATCTCCTGCCTTGGCAGGCAGATTCCTTACCACTGAGCAACCAGGGAAGGCCCTCACTTACATTTTTTACAGTGAAAATGTACAATCACAGGTTGGTTACCTTAGTTAAGATTTAACATTCAGGGTTGCTTTTGTAGGCACAACCTATTGAAGGAAAGGGAGAGGATCATGGCTGGGTGGAAGAAGAGGTGTTGGTGAGATGCTGTCACAATGGAAAGCAACCGTCCCTGCCCACCCACCCCCACCCCCACCATTCCATGGAGATTGCTGAGGCTGTGATGGTAGTACAGACTGCCAGCTACAAAATCTCAGTCCAGAGTCGTTTTATTCAAGTCATGTCTGGAAACAACTGCTTGCAGACTGGACTCCTAGGACAGCCAATTCTGACATTAAGATAAGCCTGCAGATTTACTAGCCTTTGGGTTGAAACTAACACCTGTGATGAAGGAAAAAAAGCTTGGGTGGAAGTTGGGCTGCAACACAGAGTTAGTGTGTGCAGAGGGACATGTCCTAGGGATCATTAACTCACTGCTTGCCTGGGCAGGATGCGGGTCTCCTGCACCCACTGTTGTATTGTTTGGGAGCATGTCTCATGCTTCTGCTTCATGGTTTTGTTGTTAAGCAAGCCCTCTTGGTGTTGTGGTTAAGGAAACCTGCTTTCTTGAGGGATCATTAGCCTACCTTTTTCTTTATTTATCATCCCTTAATAGGATTAACAGGGGTTTCCCTGGTGGCTCAGACAGTAAGAATCTGCTTGCAGTGCAGGACACCTGGCTTCAATTCTTGGGTTGGGAAGATCCCCTGGAGAAGGGAACGGCTTCCCACCCCAGTATTGTTGAATGGAGAATTCTACAGATAGAGGAGCCTGGTGGGACACTGTCCACAGGGTCACAAAAGAGTTGGACACGATTGAGAAACTAACGCGGACACACACACACACACACACACAAGCACACACAGTGAGATTAAATACTTAATCACCTACTTTGTCCCTTTACTTTGTTCCTGTCATTTCTAACGTGAAGTTTATAAATTTCTGACTACAATTTCTTTTTCAAGTTTCTCTTGCATTTCTAACATATTTAATGTTTGTTTCATAGAATTTTGTATATCTTTATGTCTATGAATTTTATGTTGTTTTATATTTTCTGATATTAATATAAAAATATACTGTATAACTGTCTCTTTTTGTGTTTTCCTGATTATCTTTTTTTTTTTTTTTGACCACACCATGCGGGATCTTAGCTCCCCAATCTTATATCTAACCTGTGCCCCCTGCATTGGGAGTTCAGAGTCTTAACCACTGGGCGGCCAGGGAAGTCCCATTGATGACCTTTTATGTACCTCTTCATCCTCTCTCTTTCTATGTCTCTTAACTTTTACTCATTAAAGGTAAATTTCTATACCCAATTATGTTTAGCATATGAAATTCCTTTTTCATCCTTGGACATTATTGTTAGAAAGAGATTTTGTTCTGTTTATTTTTAATGAAAACCTGAATATATATATATATGATCTAACTTTCTATTTGTTACTTTTTCTTTATGTTTTCCTTTTATACTATATTTATTTATATTTTTCTTTTATATATGTTTGATCAAGATGTCATTTTTTCATCTATTTCTCTTGTTAATTCATTAATTCTATTATTGCTTTTGAAGCTTTTATTTATAATTTTACTTTTCCTAAGTCTTAATACTAAACATATTTCTCTACAATTATGTAAATGAGTAATAAGATTCCCCATCTGGAGAGATACTTTTAAAAATTGCTGTACTATTTTCTTTCTCCAATAAAATGACACTTTCGGGATATTTTATTTTCCTACTTTCTTTTCAACTCTCGAACTCCTCTCTCAGCTAGTACAGCCTTTAGATTTTTCTGAGATAGTACAGTATATTTAATTCTGAATCTGTTTTAGACTCTGCATGCAAACGGCTCTTTTTAAAAATATTCTTGCTTAAAATGTAACATATATATCCTAGGGTTTGAGATTATCCTCTTTGATTCAATTCTGTATTTTAGAAGCATGGGTTTATTAATAAAAATGTCTCAAGATTCATTTTTGCAGCATTTTGTTCTACTTTATTTTCCTATGTTGAAATCTTCAGTTCTCACTGGTAGTTGTTAGATTTTTTTCTGATACTTCTCCTTAGATAAGATATGTGAGTGATGTGTTCTCTGAATCCTTGAATCTTATGATACTCTTTCTTACAACCATCAGTAGGATGTGAGCTTAGCCTGGCATCCTTGGCTTTCAGGCTGATTCTCCTTTAGATGGTCTTGCTGGTGTTGTCATAACATTGTTTTCCATGTAAAAAAAAAAAAAAAAACAAGCTGATCTTTTTCTGTTTAGACTTAGAAGATTATGTATAAAGTTCTGATTCTTTTTTACTTTTGAAGTCATTTTATTTGTATATAAGAACTCCTGCATTTATCACTCAAGGATTTTTATGTTTTTTATTTTCCTTTGTATTCATTATTATTTCCTTCTTCACATTTGAGATTCTGTGCTTTTAGATATCCTGTTTTTATCTAAAGCTTTATTTAGCATATTAACAGTGGCTATTCTCTCAATTAATCTGAAGAGTTTTTTTAATATTATATCTCATTATGTCATTTAGCTACTTTAAAAGCTTCTCTGAGGGTTTTTATAAGTCTTTTCATGTTGCCATTTTTCCATTCGCCAGATCTATTTTATAAGTGTATATTTTGTTCTTCTTCCCTCTAGCTTCTGGCACCTCTTAACTGTGTCCTTATTTGTGTTTGTCTTCCCTGTGGTTCAGTTCCAACATGGTTATTTTGAATGGTGGCAAACCAGTGCAGGACTATACGTATCTTTGTAGGTCATGGTGAAGTCCGATGAATTCCCAACACTTCTTCATTTAAACATCAGTGACTGATGTAAAAGGGCCCTGAACCACATTATATCAGATACGCACTGTGGTATTCATATGTACATATGTATGTTAAATCTCTGTGTGTGTGAAAGACAGTATGATGAGAAAGAGACAGAAACAGAGAGAAAGGGAGAAGAAAGAAGAGGGAGCTTGGGTATATATTTTAATCACAATTTCTTGCTTTTGATTTTGAAACTATTTTCTGAACATTATGACTCTTTATCCGAGATGCAACATTTAGCCCTTTGTGAGTGTGTGCTCAATAGCTCAGTCTTGACAGAGTCTTTGCAACCCTGTGGACTATAGCCTGCCACTTTCCTCTGTCCATTGGATTTTCCAGGCAAGAATACTGGAATGATTTGCCATTTCCTTCTCCAGGAGATCTTCCTAATCTGGAGATCTTCCTCCAGGAATCTAAATGGAGTCTCTTGCATCTCCTACATTGGTAGGCAGATTCTTAACCCACTGTGACTCATGGGATGCCTCAGTTAGCCATTTACTTATTTTTTTCTTTTTTAAATTGCAGTATAATTTTTTTATACAATATTGTGTTAGATTCTGTTGTATATACATATATGCATATATGTATATATCTCAAGAAGGATATATATATCCCTTATCCCTGTTGAGATAGATATATATATATATATATATATATATATATATATCAAGAGGGTATATTAAAAGACGCTTGCTCCTTGGAAGGAAAGTTATGACCAAACTAGATAGCATATTCAAAAGCAGAGATATTACTTTGCCAACAAAGATTCGTCTAATCAAGGCTATGGTTTTTCCAGTAGTCATGTATGGATGTGAGATTTGGACTGTGAAGAAGGCTGAACGCCGAAGAATTGATGCTTTTGAACTGTGGTGTTGGAGAAGACTCTTGAGAGTCCCTTGGACTGCAAGGAGATCCAACCAGTCCATCCTGAAGGAGATCAGCCCTGGGATTTCTTTGGAAGGAATGATGCTAAAGCTGAAACTCCAATACTTTGGCCACCTGATGCAAAGAGTTGACTCATTGGAAAAGACTCTGATGCTGGGAGGGATTGGGGGCAGGAGGAGGAGGGGACGACAGAGGATGAGATGGCTGGATGGCATCACTGACTCGATGGACGTGAGTCTGAGTGAACTCCTGGAGTTGGTGATGGACAGGGAGGCCTGGCATGCTGCGATTCATGGGGTCGCAAAGAGTCGTACACGACTGAGCGACTGATCTGATATATATATATACACACATACACACATACCCTCCCTCTTGAGATTCCATCCAGCACTCCATTCCAGCCCTCTAGGGCATCACAGAGCACCAAGTTGAGCTCCCTGCTATAGAATAGCTCCCTGGCTATAGAATAGCCAGCTTGCCACTGCCTACTCTGTACATGATAGAGTATATATATGTCAATGCTATTCTCCCAGTTCGTCTTACCCTCCCCCCTTCCCCATGTTCACACGTCTGTTGCCTAGGTTTGCATCTTTATTCCTGCTCTGCAAACAGGCTCATCTGTACCATCTCTCTAGATTTCATATGTATGTATTAATACACAATATTTGTCTTTCTCTTTCTGACTTACTTTCTTATCCCTTACCCTTGTAAGTACTTCTTTTGAATGTACCAACATATAAAATATAAAAAAGAAAAGGAAAATGATAAATTATAATAAAATAGAATTTTAAGTAACTTGCTTCATATAAGAATATGTAGGTATTTTGCTGGTGTTTCACTGTAAACAAGTAATTAAGTCTCACAATAATAATCTTGTTGTGAGCAATTGAATAAATGGACATATGGGAAGTGAAAATAGTCTTCTTCAATCATAATAAAATTCTTTGCATCAATGCAACTTGGGTTACATAACTGTTAAAAATTAATTTTTGAAGTACCATGTTGTAATCTTTCATAATAAAAGGAGTATGATTTTGGCATGCTGAGCTAAAAAGAAAATGCAGGACTTGAAAAGTAGAACAGATGACAACTGGATTTTCTTCCCACTGCTATTATTGTAAAGCAAATAGGCTAGCTTAATGTCTTGAAGCTGTTGATGACATTTTTTCCGAGTACTTGAACATTAAATAGCTGTTTGGTAATACCCTAAGGAATATTTTTAAATGCAGTGACCTCTCAAAAGATCATCATAAAAATCATTCTTAATTAGGTTTAGGAAATCAATTTAAGTATCTATGTAAATCAAATTTTATGTAATACCATGTTGAATGCATGGCCACGTAAGTCTCAGGGAATAATATATGTATATTACATTCCTAACCAGCACCCATAACTACTATGAATTAGAACTGCTTTTTATAAAAAGGAGAATATTTATTTCAAGTGTCCCAGGATATACATTAAACACTAATTATTAGGAGTCATAGCTATATGGTTTGACATCGTTACAAACAGCAAGGGAATAATTATTGTGATTTTTAAAACTACGGGCAATAGTAAAGGAAGAAAAAAAAAAGCCCTTTAGAAAGCACCCAGAATTACAAGTATAAATGCAAATACTTGAATAGTGTTTTACTCTAATTCTGAAGCATATTCTGTCCCCCAGGTGTCCCCTAGATAAGTAAGGTCAGTTGGAGGACAAAGGACAGAATGCCTCAGGGAATCCCAGCAACTTTGTTGATGTTGGAATGTTTTGTTTCACAATGAAGGTGTTCAAAGAATGTTTCAAGAGCTCTGCTGATATTTCACAGTATTCTTTAAATTCAGTGTCTGTCACTGCAGAAGGAAAGTATAACTAGGGAAGATAAGATGATCAAAGGAGCATAGATTTCACTCCCAGACAGGACTGCTTGTTAATTCTTTTATTAGTCTTTTTATTAGTCTTTGTTAAGTCTTTGTGGGTTATCATTGCTTGATAACTTCTATGACTATGTAACACTATATATCAACAAATATGTGTGTGTGGACAAATGTTTACATCCCAAAGTAATTCTAAGAGCTTGTTGTTATTATCACTATTATATAATTCTTGTTATATGCGTATAGCATATATCTTATTGCTATATGTTATATGAAGAAATAAATAGCAAGAGATATCAGGAAATTTTGATTTTACTGGTATACTTTAATCTCATTTGTTGCTATTATCTAGCCCATAAAAGCTCAGCCACACACACACACACACACACATACACACACATTCTAGTTTCATGGTACTTCCTTATTAAAAAAAAAAATTATTGGAGTAGAGTTCCTTTAAAATACTGTGTTAGGAGTGTGGTTTGTAGGAAGTGCTCCAGGGGCTTCTAAGGGGAGGCCTGGGTTAAGGACATGGCTCCTGGTCCATTTGTGAGAGCTGAGGCCCAGCTTCAATCAGGAGAGGCAGCAGGGTTGGCCTAGCTGGATTTGGACCGGGGAAGTCAGTCAGCTCACACGGTCTGTGTGAGCTCAGGGTGAGGAGCTCTCTCTAAGGAGAGAACAATCAAGAAATAAGTTCACAGGCTGGTCTCCAGGTAGGAAGTGATTGTTGCTGAATCTCTCCTGAGACAGGACAGGAGAGGTGGGTCTTTTCAGCTTTTCTATGTCCAATAGAAAACTTAAAAATATATGAAATATTTCACCTTGTAAATTTACATTTAATGAAAGACTGGGAACATACACGGGCATGTGAAGGACAGAAGGATGTTATGATGGACATAACCCAACTGGGACAGTTTCTCATAATGTAAACATTACTGCCAAGAGAAATCAAAGTTGTGAATTGGGAAAACACCAATTTAAGTCATTAACATCTGCAGAGAAGTGTATGTTTGTCAGCAAAGACCCACATCGTTTTTTGACATATACATGTTCTCTGAAAGGAACTGTGGAAAATCTGGAAAGTCATCTAGTCTCTACTGCAGATAATCATTCAAACCACTCTAAATGCAATATTCAATTAAACATACATTCAAATATGTCTGAAGACCAGAAATTTAAAAATGAGGGAAAAGATTCCCAGTGTAATCAACTTGAGAGATCCTTTAGCAAGGGTTCAGTATTCTTCAAACAACAGATATTTTTTCCCTTTTCCAAAATCTGCAATGTTGATAATACTGGAAGAGACTTTATTCAGACATCAATGGTCAATGCATATGGGGGTGTAGTTAACGCAGGACAACTTTTCATGTATCATAAAATGAGTAAGGCTTTAAGCAAGAGCTCTACCCCAATAATTACAAGAGTCTTTATGATGATGGGGTGAGAAAGTATTTATTCAATGAAACTGGACATAACACTGACCAAGGCTCAAGTCTCCTGAAACACTAGGGAAATCAATTTTTAGACAGTGATTCTGGAAGTAATAAATGTAGGAATATCTTTTATCAAAGAGCAGATGTTTCTCTGTATAAAAGTGTGGATATTGGAAAGAAGGCTTATAATTGTAGTGAATATAGTAAAGTTTGTAATCAGTCTTGTAAACTTGGACAACAGCAGAGTATTCAGAATGTGGAGAAACATTACAAAAGTAACACATGTGGGGAAATAGTCACTAAATCATTAAATCTAAGTAGCCATAGGAAAATCCATACAGAAAGGAAGCCTTTCAAATGTACAGAGTGTGGCAAAGCCTTTATCTGTTCCTCGTGTCTTACTCAACATCAACAAACCCATACTGGGGAGAGACCTTATAAATGTAAGGAATGTGGCAAAGTCTATACCTGTTGCTCAAATCTTACTCAACATCAGGTAATTCATACTGGAGAAAAGCCTTACAGATGTAGAGAATGTGGCAGAGCCTTTAATAGGTGTTCATATCTCACTGTGCATCAGCGAATTCATACTGGGGATACTCTATACAAATGTAGAGAATGTGCCAAAGTCTTTATCTGTGGCTCACATCTTATTCAACATCAGCAAATTCATACTGAAAAGAAGACATATAAATGCACAGAATGTGACAAGTCTTTTAAGGGGCGTGGAAGCCTAACTCAGTATCAGATAATTCATACTGGGGAGAAGCAGTATAAATGTACGGAGCGTGGCAAAGCCATTAGGCACAGCTCAAGTCTTACTCAACATCAGCGAATCCATACTGGAGAGAGACCTTATAAATGTAAATATTGTGGCAAAGTGTTTAATTGTAAATCACATCTTACTCAACATAAGCAAATTCATCCTACAAGGAAGGCTTATAAATGTACAGAATATGGTGAAGCCTTTAATCAGAAGTCATGTCTTTCTAGACATCAGATAATTCATACTTGGAGAGAAACCTTATAAATGTAAGGATTGTGGCAAAATCTAACCAAATTTCAAGCCTTACCAACATCAGCAAATTCACATTGGGCAGAAATCATCCAGATGTAAAGAAACATGGCAAAGCCTTTACCCAAAGCTCAAGTCTTGGTCAGCATCAGAGAATTCATCCTTCAGAGAAACTGAAAAGCCTAAATATAAGGAAAGTGGCAAAGGCTGTCATCACTGTCACCTCACTCAACATCAGAGAACACATATTGGAGAGAAACCCTAGTAATATAATAAGTGATGAAAGAGGTTTGTCCTAAATACACACTTTAGAAAACATGAGCCTGTGTTTATACAAGAAAGATATGTGAGTGATGTAAAAACAGATGTAGGAAAGTATTTAATCAATCATCAAATCTAAATAGGTATCAGAGAATGTGTACTAGAAAGCATTTCATCACTGCTCTTCTCTGAATTCACTCTAAAGGAGAATTACTGTATATGAACTTATGTTTTTGATGGTTGATGCCCCAAAGATAAGAGAAGCCCTTGTGTATTGGGTGGGCATAATTTATATTTGTTCTTCATTAGAAGATTAAGGACACAGTAATGTAAAATGTACAGTGAACATCTAAATGGAGGCGTTCTGTCATTGAAGTCAAACATCCCTGGAGGTCACCATGATGTCGGTGATCAGGGAATGATTCTGTGTATTAAAGTAAGGCAGGTTTGTTCTAAGTTTTCACTAGTTATGTCACTTGTTTTTTAAGGATGAAACAATGACAGTTCACTGAAATCTTGGTATATCTTTATAATATCACCGAAATCTTGATGTATCTTGATAATATCAATAGTTCACTGAAATCTTGATGTATCTTGATAATATCAACAGAAATAGATCAATAATAACAGTTCACTGAAATCTTGATATATCTTTGTAATATCTTTATAATATCAACAGAATATTAGTTGACATGGCTGAAATATTGACATCTTCTCTGATACCCTAGAAAAGAACTGGACACCCTTCCTGGAAAAGTCATGTGATTAACATAGGTTCCTGTTTATGAAACAATTAGCCTCCATTCTGTACACCATAGAAATACTTTTCTCAGATCATTATATCAAAGGCATGAATATCTTTCTCTGTGTTTGTAATTGGTTATTTTGATCAAGGACCCTACAGTGAACTGTAAAGGTTTTACTCTTTGCATCAGGTAGCTAAAGTACTGGAGCTTCAATTTCAGCATCAGTCCTTCCAATGAATATTCAGAATCCTTTAGGATTGACTGGTTTGATCTCGTTACAGTCCAAGGGACTTTCAAGAGTCTTCTCCAACACCACAGTTCTAAACCATCAATTCTTGGTTGCTCAAGCCTTCTTTATGGTCCAACTCTCACATCCATACCTTACTACTGGAAAAACAACAAATTTGGCTCTATGGAGCTTGTCAGCAAAGTAATGTTGCTGCTTTTTAAAATGCTGTTTAGGTTGGTCATAGCTTTTCTTCCAAAAAGCAAGTTTTTAAATTTCATGGCTGCAGTCACAATCTGCAGTGATACTGGAGCCCAACAAAATAAAGTCTGTCACTGTTTCTGTTGTTTCCCATCTACTTGCCATTGACTGTTGGGACCAGATGCCATGATCTTCTTTTTTTGAATTCTGAGTTTTAAGTCAGCTTTTTCACTCTCACTTTCACCTCCAACAAGAGGCTCTTTAGTTCCTCTTTTCTTTCTGCCATTAGGGTGGTGTCATCTGCATGTCTGAGGTTATTGATATTTCTCTCAGCAATCTTTATTCCAGCTTATGCTTCATCCATCCAGGCATTTCACATGATGTACTCTGTATATAATTTAAATAAGCAAGGTGACAATATACAACCTTGACCTACTCCTTTCCCAATTTCCAACCAGTCCATTGTTTCATGTTTGGTTCTAACTTTAGTTGCTTCCTGATGTACATACAGGTTTCTCAGGAAGGAGTTAAAATGGTCTTGTAGTCCCATTTCTTAAAAATTTTCCACAGTTTGCTATGATACACACAGTCAAAGGCATTAGCATAGTCAATGAAGCAGAAATAGATGTTTTCCTGGAACTCTCTTGCTTTTTTGATGATCGAGTTGATGTTGGCAATTTGATCTCTGGTCCCTCTGTATTTTCTAAATCCAGCTTGAACATCTAGAAGTTCTTGGTTCATGTACTGTTGAAGCCTGGCTTGGAGAATTTTGAGCGCTACTTTGCTAGCATGTGAGATGAGAGCAATTTTGTGGTAGGTTAAACATTCTTTAACACTGCCTTTCTTTGAGATCAGAATGAAAACTGACCTTTTCCAGTCCTATGACCACTGCTGAGTTTTCCAAATTTGCTGACATATTGAGTGCAGCACTTGCACAGCATCTTCTTTTAGGATTTAAATAGCTGTAATTCCATCACCTCCACCAGCTTTGTTGATAATGATGCTTCCTAAGGCCCATTTGACTTCACAGTCTAAGATGTCTGGCTCTAGATGAGTGATCATACCATCATGGTCATCTGGGTCATTAAGACCTTTTTTAGTACAATTCTGTGTATTCTTGCCATTTCTTCTTAATATCTTCTGCTTCTGGTAGGTCCATACCATATCTGTTCTTTATTGTGTCAATCTTTGCATTAAATGTTCCCCTGGTTTCTGTAATTTTCTTGAAGAGACATCTAATCTTTCCCATTCTATTGTTGTCCTCTATTTCTTTTCATTGTTCACTTAGGAAAGCTTTCTTATCTCTCAGTGCTATTCTTCAGAACTCTGAATTCAGATGGGTATATCTTTCCTTTTCTTTTTTTTCCTCTGCCTTTAGCTTTCTCTCCTCTCTCTCCCTCTCTTTTTTTTTTTTTTCTCAGCTCTTTGCAAGGCTTTCTTAGATAGCCATTTTGCAATTTTGTGTTTTTTGATGGTTTTGTCCCCTGTTTATGAACCTCTGTCCATAGTTCTTCAGGTATTCTTTAACATCTAATCCTTTGAATCTATTTCTTACTTCTACTGTATAATCATAAGGGATTTGATTTAGGTGATACCTGAATGGCCTAGTGGTTTTTCCCTAGTTTTTTCTATTTAAGTCTGAATTTTGCAATAAAGAGTTCATGATCTGAGTTACAATCATCTCCCCATCATGTTTTTGGTAAGTGTATAGAGTTACTCCATCTTCAGCTTCAAAGAACATAAGCAGTCTGATTTTGGTATTGCCCATCTGGTGACATTCATATGTAGAGTTATCTCTTGTGTTGTTGGAAGAGTGTATTTGCCATGACCAGTGTGTTCTCTTGACAAAACTCTCTTAACCTTTGACCTGCTTCATTTTGTAATCCAAGGTTAAACTTGCCTGTTACTCCAGGTATCTCTTTGCTTCCTACTTTTGCATTCCAGTCCCCTATGGTTAAAAGGACATCATTTCTGGGTATTAGATCTAGAAAGTCATGTAGATCCTCACAGAACCATTCAACTTCACCTTCTTCAGCATTAATGGTTGGGGCATAGACTTGGATTACTGTGATATTGAATGGTTTGTCTTGAAAACGAACAGAGATCTTTCTGTGTTTTGAGATTGCACCCAGGTACTGCATCTCAGACTCATTTGTTGACTGTGAGAGCCACTCCATTTCTTCCAAGGGATTCTTCCCCACAGTAGTAGATATAATGGTCATCTGAATTAAATTTGCCCATTCCAGTCTATTTTAATTTGCTGATTTTTAAAATATCGATATTCACTCTTGCCATCTCCTGTTTGACCACTTCCAGTTTACCTTGACTCATGGATCTAACATTCTAGGCTCTTTGCAATGTTGTTCTTTACAGCATTGGACTTCAGTTTCACAACCAGACACATGCACAATTAGGCGTTGTTTCCACTTTGGATCCACCTCTTTATTCCTTTTGGAGCTATTTCTCAGCTTTTTTCCAGTAGCATATTGGGCATGACCTGGGAAATTTATCTTGCAATTTCATATCTTTTTGTCTTTTCATACTGTTCATGGGGTTCTCAAGGCAAGAACGCTAAAGTGGTTTGCCATTTCCTTCTCCAGGGGACTACATTTTGCCAGAACTCTCCACCATGACCTGTCTGTCCTTGGTGGCCCTACATGGCATGGCATTGTGTTAGATAAGGCTGTGATCCATGTGATTAGTTTGGTTAGTTTCCCCTTGGTAGCCACATGTTAGTTCTCTACCTCTGTGTCTCTATTTCTGCTTTGCAAATAGGATCATCTATATCATTTTTTTCTTTTTAAGATTCCACATGTATGTGTTAATTCTACATATTTCATTTCTATACCTCTCTTGTAATTACAATTGTCTTTTCCTTATCTTTAAAACTGTTCTGTAAAAGGAAGTAGATTAAAAAACAACTGCAAACCTCACTTTGTGTGTATTGGTAGATATGGAAGCCTGTGACTTTGCCTTCACATTCATGTACCTGTGTCTATCTAAACCATTCTTCCAGGTTCCCTGGTGGCCCATGGTTAGAACTCCTCACTTCCACTGCTGGGGCAAGGTTTGATCCCTGGTTGGGAAATTAAAATCCCACAAGCTTCACAGCATAATCTAAATAAATAAATAAATCTTCCTGCATATATGGAAAATAATTCCCTAATTTGGAAGTATAAAATTGTTTTATAAACAAGTGCCAGCTCATCCAAAATCTTCAGATGTTCCAAAAAGAAAATATGTCTCAGCACTTGCTACAAATATTTAATTAATGTTTTCTTCTTCCCAGGCCCAGGTTTAGTACTTAAGGTGAAAACAAACAAACAAAAGAGTACACAGGACTCTCTTCCTTCAAGGAGATTATAATTTAGTATAAGATTAAATATATACAAAATATATGATTAGCATCACAAGATTTAAATTAATGATAGATTACAGAAGCCAAATGGAATAAAAAATTAACTATATGAAGAAAATAATACTTCCCAGAGGATGCTTTTTGAGCTGAATTTAGGGTAATTAATGAAGTTTTCATAGGTGGAAATTATTCAAATGAGCGTTCCATCATTTTATGAATTGGCAATTATAAGAAAGTATTTTAAATATGTCATCATATACTCAGTAATGATAATCACATCCAATGTAGGTGGGGAAAAAGGAGACAGAAGATGCTTGTTTATGAAAAATAATAATTTGCCCATGATAAAAATAATAAAGAATGCCTGTCTTTTCTATGCAAAGCATTATCATCCTCTTTTGTCTTCAGATACATACATTCCTCTCAACATGAAATAGATTGATATCAGTTACTAAACATAATAACCAAGAAAGAGACATTATGGAAGCAAGAGAGATATATTACTCATTATGAGAATGATCAACTCAACTATGAACCCACACTGCTACTATAACTTGCTTACTTATCTATGTACTAAAGCAGCCCAAAATGTACAAAGTAGGCAAAATCAGATTAGCTGTTATTGTCATCGTGAAACTAGTTCATTCTGAAGGAACATTTTGTCTCCACTGAATGCTGTGACCTCTGTGTGACATACTATTAGCTGCTTCTTTACGAGCCTTGGGGAAGGGAAGCACTTTAATGCTGGTTGGGGTAGGTTTGAGGTGCTCGCTCTCTTTTCTCATGTTGCCTTTTCACTCCTCACAGTTGTGAAGCAGAAACCACCAGTCACTGAGAGCAGTTAAGCTGATAAAGGAGGGTGGCACAAACCATAAAACCCAGCCCAAAGCTGCAAAAACTAGTGCATGTGTTTGAAATACAAATATTAGTGAGATTTTGATGATCCCTTTGTGAAATAATCAGTTCACTTGGTTAGAAGTGCATGGCAAAACAAAACAAAACAACCCACAAACTTGAACTGTCAGGTTCTCTGAGTATAATATTTGTCCACATTCTGTTGTCCACATTCTGTACCCATATCCTAACTTGGAGTCAGCAGGGAGGCTTTCTGAGAGTATTAAAACCACACAAAAATGTAATACGGGGAAGAAAAATCTTTTGAAGACATACAAAATTAAGCAAGGATAATGGGAGTTTTAAATATAGTTTTATACTCAACATCACTGGTGTAAAATGTATTACTCTTCCCTCATAGCTCAGTTGGTAAAGAATCCGCCTGCGATGCAGGAGACCCCAGATTGATTCCTGGGTGGGGAAGATTTGCTGGAGAAGGGATAGGCTACCCACTCCATTATTTTTGGGCTTCCCTTGTGGCTCAGCTGGTAAAGAATCTGCCCACAATGCGGGAGACTCGGATTTGATCCCTGGGTTGGGACGATTCCCTGGAGAAGGGAAAGGCTACCCACCTCAGTATTCTGGCCTGGAGAATTCCATGGGGTAGCAAAGAGTTGGACAGGACTGAGCGACTTTCCAGAGAAGTCAATGGCACCCCACTCCAGTACTCTTTTGCCTGGAAAATCCCATGGATGGAGGAGCCTGGTGGACTTCAGTCCATGGGGTCGCTAAGAGTCCAACACGATTGAGCGACTTCACTTTCAATTCTCACTTTTGTGCGTTGCAGAAGGAAATGGCAACCCACTCCAGTGTTCTTGCCTGGAGAATCCCAGGGATGGGGAGCCTGGTGGGCTGCCATCTATGGGATTGCACAGAGTCGGACACGACTGAAGCAACTTAGCAGCAGCAGCAGAGCGACTTTCAGAGAGAGAGAAATGTTACTCTACAATGTAGGAAAAAGGGAACACAATTTTCTTACCATATTTTCCTTTACTTTTCTCATTGTAGGGCTTGCAATGTAAAATTATGTCAATAGAAAGCGACCTGACCTTAGATATGGGGAACCACTATTTACAAGGGATGCATTTTTTGTTCTGCTGGGCTGGGAAACATGGGGGAAGGTGGCACTCAATTAGAATGAGACCTAGAGGAAGAGAAATAAAGATCTAATACATGGCAGGTTGCCTCTCCCAAACATAAAGCAAATACATTGGATTTCTAACTTTTTTTGAGGACTCTGGTACGTAGTTCCGGAGAAGGCAATGGCACCCCACTCCAGTACTCTTGCCTGGAAAATCCCATGGACTGAGGAGCTTGGAAGGCTGCAGTCCTTGGGGTCGCTGAGGGTCGGACACTACTGAGCGACTTCATTTTCACTTTTCACTTTCATGCATTGGAGAAGGAAATGGCAACCCACTCCAGTGTTGAATCACCTGGAGAATCCCAGGGATAGGGGAGCCTGGTGGGCTGCCATCTATGGGGTCGCACAGAGTCGGACACAACTGAAGTGTCTAGTTCACTAGCAGCAGTATCTAGTTCACTGTTCCTTATAAACTGCTGTTGGTCAGTTGCTAAGTGAAGTCTGATGCTTGGAGACCTCCTGGACTGCAGCATGTCTGGCTCCTCTATCCTTCACTTATCTCCTGAGTTTGCTCATATTCATGTCCTTTGAGTCAGTGATGCTATCTAACCATCTCATCCTCTGCAACCCCTAATTCTCTTTGTCTTTGACCTTTCCCTGCATCCAGGTCTTTTCAAATGAGTAAGATGTTCACATCAGGTGGCCAAAGTAATGGAGTTGCAGCTTCAGCATCAGTCCCACCAATGAACATTCAGGGTTGATTTCTGTTAGGATTGACCGGTTTTGATCTCCTTGGATTGGTTTGCAATTGAAAGGACTCTCAAGAGTCTTCTCCAGTACCACAATTCAAAAGCATCAATTCTTGAGCACTAGCGTTCTTTATGGGAGAAGGCAATGGTAACCCACTCCAGTACTCTTGCCTGGAAAATCCCATGGATGAAGGAGCCTGGTAGGCTGCAGTCCATGGGGTCGCTAAGAGTTGGACACAACTGAGTGACTTCACTTTCACTTTTCACTTTCATGCATTGGAGAAGGAAATGGCAACCCACTCCAATGTTCTTGCCTGGAGAATCCCAGAGCCGGGGGAGCCTGGTGGGCTGCTGTCTATGGGGTTGCACAGAGTCAGACACAACTGAAGCAATTTAGCAGCAGCAGCAGTAGCTTTCTTTATGCTTCAATTCTCACATCCTTGTAAAATATCTGTTATTAATACTGATGATTTCAATGTAAACATTCAAAATATGTTCACTCTTTCTTCTCACAGTTTCTTGGCTTATCAACACCAATATCTTAATCTACATTTTGGGTTTGCCATCCTTTCAGGTGACTCTATCATATATTGCTATCTACTGGTAATTTTTTATTTTCAATACTTTAAAACTAAATTATAAAATTAGGTTTCTAATTTCTTTTCTTTAATTTTTTCCAGCGTTCTTAGAATATATCTTTATTACAAGTGTTCTGAAATATTTCCCACATATGTGCATTATACACTGAACATAACTTTCTTTTCTACTAAAACATATTTGACACATAGCATTGTATAAATGTAAAGTGTTCAACATGTTAACTTGATATATTTATACATTATAATGTGATTGCTTGTAGCCCCGGAGAAGGCAATGGCAACCCACTCCAGTACTTTTGCCTGGAAAATCCCATGGACGGAGGAGCCTGGTAGGCTGCAGTCCATGGGGTCGCTAGGAGTCGGACACGATTGAGCAACTTCACTTTCACTTTTCACTTTCATACATTGGAGAAGGAAATGGCAACCCACTCCAGTGTTCTTGCCTGGAGAATCCCAGGGACGGGGAAGCCTGGTGGGCTGCCATCTATGGGGTTGCACAGAGTTGGACACGACTGAAGCGATTTAGCAGCAGCAACATTTCTATTAGATGCCTTACATCATTATCATTTTTTTTTTTTTTGCCATGGTTGAAATAATTAGGTTCTAGTTTGTAATGGATAGAGGTTCATAACATTGTACGGGAGGCAGTAATCAAAACCATCCAAAATAAAAAGAAATGCAAAAAGGCAAAATGGTTTTTTGAGGCGGCCTTACAAATAGCTGAGAAAAGAAGAAAAGCTAAAGGCAAAGGAAAAAAGGAAAGATATACCCATCTGAATGCAGAGTTCCAAAAAATAGCAAGGAGAGATAAGAAAGCCTTCCTAGATGAACAATGCAAAGAAATAGAGGAAAACAATAGAATGGGAAAGACTAGAGATCTCTTCAAGAACATTAAAAATACCAAGGGAACATTTCAAGCAAAGATGGACACAATACAAGACAGAATTGGTATGGACCTAACAAAAGCAGAAGAGATGACAAGAATACACAGAAGAATTATACAAAAAAAAAAAATTTTAATGGCCCAGATAACCATGATGGTGTGATCACTCACCTACAGACCAACATCTTAGTGTGTGAAGTCAAGTGCACCTTAGAAAGCATCATTATGAACAAAGCTAGTGATGGTGATGGAATTCCAGCTAAGTTATTTCAAATCCTAAAAGATAATGCTGTGAAAGTGCTGCACTCAATATGGCAGCATATCTGGAAAACTCAGCAGTGGTCATAGGACTGGAAAAGGTCAGCTTTCATTCCAATCCCAAAGAAAGGCAGTGTCTAAGACTGTTCAAACTACAACACAGTTGCACTCATCTCACATGCTAGCAAACGTACTGTTCAAAATTCTCCAAGCCAGGCTTCAACAGTATGTGAACTATGAACTTCCAGATGTTCAGGCTGGATTTAGAAAAGGCAGAGGAACCAGAGATCAAATTGCCAACATCCATTGGATCATAAAAAAGAGAGAGAGTTCCATAAAAAAATCTGTCTGCTTCATTGACTATGCCTTTGACTCTGTGGATCATAACAAACTGTGGAAAATTCTTAAAGAGATGGGAATACCAGGCCATCTTACATGCCTTCTGAGAAAGCTGCAAGTAGGCCAAGAAGCAGCAGTTAGAAGCAGATATGGAACAAGGGACTGGTTCGAAATTGGGAAAGGAGTACTTCAAGGGTGTATATTGTCACTCTGCATATTTATCTTATATACAGAGTACATCATAAGAAATACTGGGCTGGATGAAACACAAACTGAAGTCAAGACTGTGGGAAGAAATATCAATAACCTCAGATATGCAGATGGCACCATCCTAATGGCAGAAAATGAAGAGAAACTAAGGAACCTCTTGAAGGTGAAAAGGGAAAGTAAAAGATCTGGCTTAAAATTCAACATTCATAAAGCTAAGATCAAGGCATCTAGTCCCATTGCACTTCATGACAAATAGATGGGAAACAATGGAAACTGTGAGAGACTTTATTTTCTTGGGCTCCAAAATCACTGCAGATGGTGACCGCAGCCATGAAATTAAAAGATGCTCCTTAGAAGAAAAGCTATGACCAAACTAAACAATGTATTAAAAAGCAGAGACATTACTTTAGAGACAAAGGTTCGCCTAGTCAAAGCTATGGTTTTTCCAGTAGTCGTGTATGGATGTGAGATTTGGACCATAAAGAAGGATGAGCGCTAAAGAACTGATCATTTCGAATTGTGGTGTTAGAGAAGACTCTTGAGAGTCCTTTGGACTGCAAGGAGATCTAGCTGGTCAATCCTAAAGGAAACCAATCCTGAATATTCATTGGAAGGACTGATGCTAGATCTGAAGCTGGAATCCTTTGGCCACCTATGTGAAGAGCTGACTCAATAAAAAGACCCTAATGTTAGGAAAGACTGAAGGCAGGAAGAGGAGAGGACAAGATGGTTGGATGGTATCACTGATTCACTGGACATGAGTTTGAATAGACTCTGGGAGATGGTAAAGAACAGGAAGTCTTGGTGTGCTGCAGACCATAGGGTCACAAATAGCTAGACATCGTTGAGTGTCTTAACAACTCTCAACAAGTTAGATTATTGCAATACAGCCTTGTTTTCCAAATTCACTAGAATGCACATTAGCTCTGCTGGGCTTGTTTACTACTTATTGAAAATTTGTACCCTTATCCTTATCCCTCCAATCACACCCTCACCACCATTTTACTCTCTGTTTCTCTGAGTTTGCTTTTTTAGTTTCTCATATGGTGATATTATGTAAGACTGGTCTTTGTCCAATTTATCTCACTTACCAAAAGGTTCTTAAGGTCCATCCATGTTGTTGCAAATGGCAAGATGTATTCTTCCTCATAACTGAAATACACAACCACACACACAACCACACACACGTGTGTGTGTATATATATATATATACATATATATACACACATACATATATCAGTTCAGTTCAGTTCAATTCAGTCCAGTCGCTCAGTCATGTCCGACTCTTTGTGACCCCATGAACCACAGCATACCAGGTCTCCCTGTCCATCACCAACTCCTGGAGTTTACCCAAACTCATGTCCACTGAGTTGGTGATGCCTTCTGTCATCTCCTCCTCCTGCCTTCAATCATTCCCAGCATCAGGGTCTTTTCCAATGAGTCAGCTCTTTGCATCAGGTGGCCAAAATATTGGAGTTTCAGCTTCAACATCAGTCCTTCCAATGAAAACCCAGTACTGATTTCCTTTAGGATGGACTAGTTGGAGCTCCTTGCAGTCCAAGGGACTCTCAAGAGTCTTCTCCAACACCACAGTTCAAAAGCATCAATTCTTCGGCACTCAGCTTATCATACATATATATCTCCACATCATAGATCTAATTTTTAATTCTGGCTCCCCAAGCCTATCTTTTCTCATATCTTCATTTATTTTTCTAACAACTCAATTATGCTTTAATAGATCAAGTCACATAACCTCAACCTGCATTTAATCTACTGACTTCTTTGTAGTTCCAGTTGAACATGCATTGTAACCTCAGAACCACTTTGGTTCAAGTAGAATCAAATTTGCATACAAAGGTAAGAATTGAGAATTGTCCTTAATTTTCTATCTGATTCTAGGTTGGTTACAAAGGACTCAGGGCCGACATATCCTTCACCTCCAACTCTCTCTCTATTAAAACTATAGTGGTTGTTACAGAACATTTCACATTTCACTTTCACCTGTTTTCAGGTGATCTTAGCTTGTATTTTACTGAAAAGTTTAGGACTACAAAACTAAGTTAACTAAAATTGCTTATTCCCAATGTCAGCATTTCTTGCTATATTTACCCATAATCTTCTATTTTTCATCTCAAGAAGAAATATTTTTCCCTCTTTCTAAAGCTAATTCTTATGATGGAATGTCATAATGAAAAGAATAATATAGCTAAAATCAGAAATCCTGTTTTTTTACTATTTTGAACAAGTCGTATTACTTTCTGGGACATTATATATTTAACTTAATAAATGTCATTAGTCTCATGTAATTCTCATGCTTAGTACTTTTACTTTATTGCTTGGTATAGAATTTAGAAAAAAATGTATTATGCTCTAAATAACTTTTATTTGAAAGCCTTTTAAAGGAAGAGATTTTTATTTATGGCTATGAAAGTAATAAATTTAACAATAGCAGCCTTAAAGCATTTTTGTTTAATTGCATTTATCTCTATTATCTCTTTAGAATCTCATTGACTTTGAAGCCTATAAAAATAACATTAAATTATCTGGCTCAATTCTATATAGTAAACATTCCCATTTAAGCAAATCTTTTACACCGCAAAATATTAAATTATAAAACTTTTGCAATATACATTAATTGAACAATGCATATCTCCCAATGTTGGTAAACCTTTCAGTTCAGTTCAGTCACTCAGTCGTGTCTGACTCTTTTCGACCCCATGAATCACAGCACACCAGGCCTCCCTGTCCATCACCAACTCCCGGAGTTCCCTCAAAATCACGTCCATTGAGTCAGTGATCCCATCCAACCATCTCATCCTCTGTCGTCCCCTTCTTCTCCTGCCCCCAATCCCTCCCAGCATCAGAGTTTTTTCCAATGAGTCAACTCTTCACATGAGGTGGCCAAAGGACTGGAGTTTCAGCTTCAGCATCATTCCTTCCAAAGAACCTTTAACACTGTATTATTCTATAGAATTATTTTCGTATGCTACAAATATATTCAGTACATACTTATTTGAAAATTATAAAATTGAGTATCCAGCATGCACATTTCTCTCTTGTTGACTTTATATTACTGTGAAAATGAACCTTATAATAGTAATTTCTTAGTAAATATTTGTATTCATTATTCACGTTGGCTTGACAACTCTAAATGATACCCTTACACTATCTTAATTCTTGTGTAATTTACTTTTTCTCAACAGGCACATATACTCCATACCCAAATAAAGAAGATTAATCATAGCAAAGCTCCAAAATATAGCTGCAAGCAAAACAAAATAATGTTTTCTATGAACATTCAGACATACTAATTTGAATGCTACTTAGATGGTACCTTATCATTTTGTGAGTAATTATGATAATTGAACTGTAGGCAGCAGCATAGCCTTGTAGCAGCATCTCCCTTTTACTCATGGTAGGAAATCCTTCTAAAGCTAGAAGCAAAATCCTTACTACCTCTTCTAATGTTATGGTTCACTTCTGGAAATGCCCCCGTGTTTCTTTAGTCTACTAGAAACCATTGCCAATTTTTTGTCATTACACCTTCAATCCATTCTTCATATTAGTTTCTTATCTCCTGTTGTTCCTGCCTATGCCCCTGCAAGACTGACACTCAACATATATCTCCAAACATTTAAGCCCAATTCATAGTTTTAGAAAGAAAAAGATTGCTTCTTTCTCTACTCTCTCAGATTCATCTCTGTGTGAACTGTTTTCACCCCCATCTCCTCTAGAAAGCTTTTCACTTATTATCTCTGGGACTTCAAACTGAAAATTTCCCACAGCCTATATACGTTTTTCACTTTCCAGTATATGTGGAACATTACTGTCATTATTGTAAAATATTGATTTTTACATGTACTCTAAAGTGCTGTTAACACGTTCCCTTTTGCAAAATCAATATTTCACAATTTACTACCTAAAGCAGCTGAAATCCCTTAGCATAGCTAAGTAGAGTTTTAAAGACCCATCACAATTTGATGCAACCTTAGCAAAATGGGTTCTCACTCACTTTGTAATGAACATCTCCTTAAATTTCTATTGCTTTTTTTTTTAATTTTGCACTTTTGCAAAGCATTCTTTTCTTAAAAAAAAAAAAATTCCAAGTTCATTTGTATACCTGCATCTAAAAACTGTGACTTTTAAAGATTTCCAGAGCAGTATAAATTGAGGAACACATCATTTATTATTTATGACAATTATTTAGCAGCCAGTCTTTTCTACTTCCTGAATTTTAATACATTTTTGCCTCACATGATAATGCAATTATTGACTTAATTAAAATCATTTGCTCAACTGAAATCCCAAGACAGACAATTATTTTAAGAGTGAATTTATGTCTCCTCTTTGTTTTTAATCCCCCAAAGAGACTCTAATATATTACCTTCTTCTCTTACTCTGTCATCTCTGGTTTTAGTTGAGCATTTGATTATTCCGTTCTCTCCACTTTCTTAGCATATTTGCCATCTTTATTTTTTCATAGTGGCTGTGCTATTTTCAAGGTACTGAAAGCACCTTACCATAGAGTATTCCCAATTTCTCTCTCCAAACTCTGTGATAGAATTATCATTAATATCATTTATCTATACACTATAATCACCCAATCATTGTTTTTTATTATTATTTTCAGCAGTTATCAATTATATCATTATTATTAAGAATGGACTTCCCTGGTGGCTCAGACGGGAAAGAATCTGCCTTCAGTGCAGGAGATCCATGTTCAATGCCTGGGCCAGGAAGATTACCTGGAGAAGGGAATGACAACCCACTCCAGTATTCTTTTTTTTTTAACAGAATTATTTTTATTTTCTTGCCTGGAGAATTCCATGGACAGAGGAGACTGGACATGACTGAGGGACTATTCTTATTATTAAGAATAAGAAAAACTATTTTGTTTACTTAGTTTCTGAAAAAAGTTTTATTTCTTCTTGACTTTTGAAGGCTAATTTTGTTTAGTGTAGAATTCTACATTGCTGATATTTGTCTTTCAGCTCTTCAACAATCTCATTCTAATCTATTCCTGTTTGGATGTTTGCTCTCGAGTTCAGTGTAATTATTTTCCTTGCTTCTCTTTAGGAAAGGTTCTTTTTTCCAACTTTTTTTCAAGATTTTCTTTTTGTCTTTGACTTTCAACAGTTTACCCTGTGACCTCAACTCTCTGATGAATCTAAAAAAGTCATTGATTTTCAATTTGCTCACAAGTTTTCTTGTGAAGATCAAGCAAGTCATCTTGCTTGATGACTTTCAAGCACTTTATATATGTCAGACTAAAATCTCTCTTTGCCTACATTATTGTTCTTTTAAAAATTATTTTTAAAAACTTATCAAATTTTATTATGGAGCAATCATGCTATAGGAGATAATATTTGATTTACCATGACTTAATTAAGGCTTTCATATAAATTCTTTTAGCATGACTGAAACATTTACATCATATTTTTCAATATTCAGATCTTTTCTGTATCAAGAAGGAAGATATAATAATGAAAAATTCCACTTTGATTTGTGTAAATTTGATGTCACATAGACTTTATACATTTATACATATCGTGCCTTAAGTAAACCAAGACAGGAGATAATTTGACATCTATATTATTTCTCAAGAGAGCATTTAAATATTTATAGATTATTGATGATGTGTCTCATTTCTAGTGCTGTGCTGTGCTTAGTTGTTCAGTCATGTCTGACATTTTGCGACCCGATGGACTATAGCCTGCCAGGCTCCTCCGTCCATGGGATTCTCCAGGCAAGAATACTGGAGTGAGTTGCCATGCTCTCCTTCAGGGGATCTTCCTAACCCAGGGATCCAACCCAGGTCTTCTGCATTGCAGGTGAATTCTTTACCAGCTGAGCCACGAAGGAAGTCAAAGAAGCCCTATTAATTCCTGCTGCTGCTGCTGCTGCTAAGTTGCTTCCGTCGTATCCAACTCTGTGCGACCCCATAGACGGCAGCCCACCAGGCTCCCCCGTCCCTGGGATTCTCCAGGCAAGAATACTGGAGTGGGTTGCCATTTCCTTCTCCAATGCATGAAAGTGAAAAGTGAAAGAAGTCGCTCAGTTGTGTCCGACTCTTAGCGACCCCATGGACTGCAGCATACCAGGCTCCTTCATCCATGGGATTTTCCAGGCAAGAGTACTGGAGTGGGGTGTCATTGCCTTCTCCAATTCATTTCTAGTATATGTCTAAATCCCACTAAAATGCACCATTGAAGGCCCTTTAAATTCTTGCAGTAAATGTGAATTCCATGATAGTCTTTTTCAATAGTCCTATGGACTTAAGTTTTTATTTCTACAGATTACCAACAAGGAAAGGAACAATATAAAGAGAATTTAACTCATCATGTCCATGATATTAAATTTTTAGATTCTTATTGTAAATACCTTGTTAATTGCCTGCATACTTTCTATGGGATAGTGTTTCATTTCTAGGATGGAAAAATTCCCAGAGCATTCAGTAAACATATAGCATTTTAAAGGCAAAGGCCAGCAGCTGTATTAATTCTACATTCAGTGAAAAAAACTGAATGTAGCACTTGAACTTAGAACAAGATGGTCTGAAATGCGTTCTGTATGTCAGATATAAATTCCAAGTATTTATAGCAAACTGTACATGGTAGAAGTTTTTTGTCACAGTATGTGATGTGGCTTTAGTATGTGTAGAAGAAATATTTATGACAATTGTATTATAAACTAGAGAAAAGTCAGGGGACATAGGTAAGATTTTTATACTTAAACTGGTAAAATATCAATATCAGCAGGTCTTGGTAAGTTATGTATTTACAATGCAAAACCTAAAGCAAACAGTAAAAAAAAAAAAAAGCATTACAAAAATATACTCATGAATAGTATAGATAAATCAAATTATAAGTTTTTAAAAGTTTAAATAATTCATATGAAGGTTATAAAGGGAAAATGGAAAAAATGAAAAATAGAACAAACACAAAAGAAAAAAGAAAGTATCAGAAATAAACTTAAACATTTAATATTTACATTTAATGCCAATTTTAAAAGGGATATATGCCTATGGCATAGTACTCAGTAATAAAAAAGGAACAGATTATTGATATGCAGAAAATCTTAGGTAGACTTCAGGATATGCAGATTGAAAAAAAATTCAAAATTCCACATATCATATGATTCAATGGATATAACAGTCTTAAAATTATAGAGATAGAAAATGATTAGTTTTTGCCAGTATACAAACATGGTAAGGGATGTGAGGGGGTGTGACTATAAAGGGTTAACATTAGGAGGGGTCTTACAGTGATGGAATAGTGTGTGTCTTGATTGTGGTGGTGATTACACAGCACTGCGTATATAAATATGCACTAACTAAAAAACATTGTCAAATTCCCATTTGTGATAGCTTATTATACTAGATAAGATTTAGACACTGGGGGAAACCAGATACAATTCACATGAGACACTTCTGTACTAATTTCATGATTTTCCATGAATATTTAATTTTTTCAAAATGCAAAGTTTTTTTTAAGAGCTGTTTATGCCCTCACTAATTGACAATGATACACATTCACTTGAACTTGATCTGTGTTCTCATTTGTAGTCCATTTTAGCAAGACTTAAAAGAAGGTTGGCATTAACTATAGAATATCTGGGAAGCCGGATATACCCCAGCTACTCCAAGAAGAGAGTCCAAGCTTGCATTTGCTCAAAGAAGCCTGATTCTCTCTAGTTATTCAAGAAATTCATGGTTGAGAATAAGAACAAGTAATTGGAGAGTTTGAATACTGGCCTTTAATTTCCTTGACCTTCACTTACAAAGGTAATACAATTTGATTTAGGGCATTAACTCCTTAGGTGTTTATGCTTTTGACATTGAACTCCAAGGAAATTTAGTCTCAACTAAATTTCTGCCTCAGAATTCAATAATGGTAGGGAATTCATATTCAATTTGGGATTTGTCGACAGTTGCTGGATCATGAAGCATTTGATCAGAGAAGCAGAAACACTATGAGAACTAAGGAATCATTGATTTATTATAGTAATTAGAATCACACAATTCAGAGAAGAAGAGTTAAAGTGTGGTAAAAATGGAGAGTGACATTATCAGAGAAAAGCCACCAACCACCTCTTATGAAACCCTAAAACATGTGGAAAACTAGGAGCTTCCAGAGAAATCTGGGAAGCTAGGCATAGTCACTTGCTAGAGTCGGATCACCAAGGGAAAAGGGTGATTGGGTCAATGAAGACTGCTGTCTGTGTCTGCTGGTGGGCCTGCGGTAACTGGTCACTGGGAAGAAGGGTTAGGGATAAGACAGGGGAATGGAGACAGCATCAGTCTGACAGTACTGCAGCATATTCCTCTGAGCTTGCAGTAGATTAAGGGCAGGCATCAACCCTCTGGCTCCATCTGCCTCTGTCTCTTTGCTTCCAATCCCTAGGACCTCAAGAGAAGATGAGTGATGCTTTACTTCCATTCTCAAACATGTGTCTCTTTTGGACAATTCTGATTTGGAATCATAGTGGAGAAGGAATTCTGGGAAACATAATTCTACTTTAGCTAAATCGACACTATCTGAAACCTCCAGTTACTGTTTAAAGTCAGACTGTTTTCTTGCTGACTTTGCTGATCTACTGATGCAACATGTTTGAAAAAAGAAAAAGGTGGGTGTAATCTGAGAGACAGCTTTCCAGATGGCTCAGAGGTGAAGAATCTGCCTGCAAGTGTAGGAAACCCCAGAGACGCGGGTTCGATCCCTGGGTTGGAAAAATCCCTTGCAGGAGGAAATGGCAACCTGCTCCAGTATTCTTGCAGTAAAATCCAATGGACAGAGGAGTTTGGCGGGCTCAGTATATGGTGTCACAAAGAGTTAAACGCAACTCAGCACACACATACACATAAATTGAAAGAAGAAATAAAATTGAACATAACATTTTCAGACTTGAATGAAGTGTTTATGGAACTGATTTAATAAACACTGTTTTGATACATTTTTCTGCCTTGTAGAGATACAATCCATCTTGTCCATCAATACTCTTTGAGGAGTGTATTATGTAGCAGTAGTTTGCATGGATGGAAAGGCCTCCCAAAAGTCTAAAGAAGACTTGTCAACTACCCAAATATACAACAAAGATATTTCTATTTGATTATAGGCTTCATGTTTTAGGGAGATAGATTAATAGAGAAAGAGTTTTGGAATACAGGGAGAGAAGCTGATTATTCTGATACTCAATATTTCCAGATCAATGTAGAGGTATCTGTGAGTATGATGCTTCTGGCCTCCTCCAATTTCTTAGTATTTTGGTTTCTAGAGAAGGAGTAATACATGTTTGATGTATTTGTATAAAGATTTGGACATGTGTCCAGCCACACCATCATAGTTTTCTAACAGAAACAGTTTCCCAGAGGAAATATGATTTTACTCTGAGGAAATCTGTGGTTTTACAGGCCACCTGTCCCTGCACCAATCTAAGTCAAATGCTCAGGAATATGAAAATATAAAAAATAAACAAACAAACAAAAAAACCTTACTATATATATATATATATTTTTTTTTAACTTTCTGCCTGAGTCCTTATTTCTATCTATTGCTTCAGAACTTGTGTGAGAAACATTGATAAGATTTCTTAGCCTTCTTAATTGCTATCAACTTGTTAAAATTTCTGTTACTTAAAGGTGAAATTCAAGCTAAATAATAGAGCATTTTTCCTCTGAAGAAGGCTCTTACTCATGGAAGAACAGGTAACTTAACTGACTGAAATGTTGGAGCAGTATTCATTGCCCTTATATATACATATATACTAGTAAATAAGGCTGCTATTATTTCCAGAGATCAAATTACAAACATCTGCTGGATCACTGAAAAAGCAAGAGTTCCAGAGAAACATCTACTTCTGCTTTATTAACTACGCCAAAGCTTTTGTGTGTATCACAACAAACTATGGAAAATTTTTAAAGAGGTGGGAATACCAGACCATCTCACCTGCTTCCTGAGAAATCTGTATGCAGGTCAAGAAGCAAAACTTAGAACCAGAAATGGAACAGACTGATTCCAAAAGAGGTGCGTCAAGGCTATATATTGTCAACCTGCTTATTCAACTTATATGAAGAGCACATCATGAGAAACACTGTGCTGGATGAAGCACAAGCTGGAATCAATATTGCCAAGAGAAATAATAACCTCATTATTCAGATGACACAATTTTTATGGTAGAAAGCAAAGAGGAACTAAAGAGCCTCTTGATGAAAGTGAAAGAGGAGAGTGAAAGAGCTTGTTTAAATCTCAAAATTTAGAAAAATTAGATCATGGCACATAGTCCCATCATTTCAGTTCAGTTCAGTCACTCAGTCGTGTCTAGCTCTTTGCAACCCCATGAACTGCAGCATGCCAGGCCTCCCTGTTCATCACCAACTCCTGGAACTCACTCAAACTCATGTCCATCGAGTCGGTGATGCCATCTAGCCATCTCATCCTCTGCCATCCCCTTCTCCTCTTGCCTCAATCTTTCCCAGCATCAGGGTCTTTTCCAATGAGTCAACTGGCCAAAATATTGGAATTTCAGCTTTAGCAACATTCCTTTCAAAGAACACCCAGGACTGATCTCCTTTAGAATGGACTGGTAGGATCTCCTTGCAGTCCAAGGGACTCTCGAGTCTTCTCCAACACTACAGTTCAAAAGTATCAATTCTTCAGTGCTCAACTTTCTTCACAATTCAAGTCTCACATCCATACATGACTACCGGAAAAACCATAGCCTTGACTAGATGGACGTCTCTGCTTTTGAATATGCTATCTAGGTTGGTCATAATATTCCTTCTAAGGAGTAAGCGTCTTTTAATTTCATGGCTGCAATCACCATCTGCAGTGATTTTGGAGCCCCAAAAAATAAAGTCTGACACTGTTTCCCCATCTATTTGCCATGAAGTGATGGTACCAGATGCCATGATCTTAGTTCTCTGAATGTTGAAATTTAAGACAACTTTTTCACTCTCCTCTTTCACTTTCATCAAGAGGCTTTTTAGTTGGTCTTCACTTTTCTGCCACAAGGGTGGTGTCATCTGCATATCTGAGGTTCTTGATATTTCTCCCGGCAATCTTGATTCCAGCTTGTGCTTCTTCCAGCCCAGCATTTCTCATGATGTACTCTGCATCTAAGTTAAATAAACAGGGTGACAATATACAGCCTTGACTTACTCCTTTTCCTATTTGGAATCAGTCTGTTGTTCCATGTCCAGTTCTAACTGTTGCTTCCTGACCTGCATATAGGTTTCTCAAGAGGCAGATCAGGTGGTCTGGTATTCCCATCCCTTTCAGAATTTTCCACAGTTTATTGTGATCCACACAGTCAAAGGCTTTGGCATAGTCAATAAAGCAGAAATAGATGTTTTTCTGGAACTCTCTTGCTTTTTCCAGGATCCAGCAGATATTGGCAATTTGATCTCTGGTTCCTCTGCCTTTTCTAAAACCAGCTTGAACATCTGAAAGTTCAGGGTTCATGTATTGCTGAAGGCTGGCTTGGAGAATTTTGAGCATTACTTTACTAGCATGTGAGATGAGTGCAATTGTGTGGTAGTTTGAGCATTCTTTGGCATTGCCTTTCTTTGGAATTGGAATGAAAACTGATCTTTTCCAGTCCTGTGGCCACTGCTGAGTTTTCCAAATTTCCTGGCATATTGAATGCAGCACTTTCATAGCATCATCTTTCAGGATTTGAAATAGCTCAACTGGAATTCCATAACCTCCAGTAGCTTTGTTTGTAGTGATGCTTCCTAAGGTCCACTTGACTTCACATTCCAGGATGTCTGGCTCTAGGTGAGTGATCACACCATTGTGATTATCTTGGTCGTGAAGATTTTGTTTGTACCATTCTTCTGTGTACTCTTGCCATCTCTTCTTAATATCTTCTGCTTCTGTTAGGTCCATACCATTTCTGTCCTTTATCGAGCCCATCTTTGCATGAAATGTTCCCTGGTATCTCTAATATTTTTGAAGAGATTTCTAGTTTTTCCCATTCTGTTGTTTTTCTCTATTTCTTTGCATTGATCGCTGAGGAAGACTTTCTTATATCTCCTTGCTATTCTTTGGAACTCTGCATTCAGATGCTTGTATCTTTCCTTTTCTCCTTTGCTTTTTACTTCTCTTCTTTTTACAGCTATTTGTAAGGCCTCCCCAGACAGCCATTTTGCTTTTTTGCATTTCTTTGTCTTGGAGATGGTCTTGATCCCTTTCTCCTGCACAATGTCAAGAACCTCAGTCCGTAATTCATCAGGGACTCTATCTATCAGATCTAGTCCCTTAAATCTATTTCTCACTTCCACTGTTTAATCATAAGGGATTTGATTTAGGTCATACCTGAATGATCTAGTGGTTTTCCCTACTTTCTTCAATTTAAGTCTGAATTTGGCAATAAGGCGTTCATGATCTGAGCCACAGTCAGCTCCCAGTCTTGTTTTTGCTGACTGTATAGAGCTTCTCCATCTTTGGCTGCAAAGAATATAATCAATCTGATTTCAGTGTTGACCATCTGGTGATATCCATGTCTAGAGTCTTCTCTTGTGTTCTTGAAAGAGGGTGTTTTCTATAACCAGTGCGTTCTCTTGGCAAAACTCTATTAGCCTTTGCCCTGCTTCATTGCATATTCCAAGGCCAAATATGCCTGTTATTCCAAGTGTTTCTTGACTTCTTACTTTTGCATTCCAGTCCCCTATAATGAAAAGTACATCTTTTTTAGGTGTTAGCCTGGAGAATCCCATGGACAGAGGAACCTGGCAGGCTACACAGTCCATAGGGTTTCACAGAGTCAGACATGCCTGAAGCAACATTACGCAGCATGTACTTTTTGGGACTCTGAGGGACTTAACCCATATTGCATACTAACATATTATCACTGGTTAATATCTGACCTCTACCTCTGACTACAGACAGAGGTACTCTACACGAGCTTCTTGGGGATAGAGGACTTCCCATGGCAAACAGATGGGGAAAGAGTGTAAACAGTGACTGACTTTATATTTGGGGGCTCCCAAATCACTGCAGAATATGACTACAGCCATGAAATTAAAAGACGCTTGCTAGTCATTTTCTCAGCCATATGTATATATGTATGTATTATTGTATAAGAGGGGGATGATACTGAGAATTAGCAATCTCTACCATAATGCCTGGCTTGGATGACTGGTTACATCTGATTTGGTTCCGAAAGGGTCAGTGTGTTTTCTCTTCTGTTCTATAAATGATTGGGAGACTGCGTAAGAGCTCAGGCCACACTTTCTCATTACTGACCAAAGAATACATGTCTTCTCATCCAACTCTTGCTTTTTTGTCCATGTGGCAGACTGCAATGCTCTATGTGCACACATTTTACTCCATTACCAGCTTTAATCAATTCATTAGTTGGAGTTAACATCAAATTTGGGAGTGGGAATATTCATTGATTTCAAGTTCAAGCTTTGGTCTTCAAAATCCAGTTATAAAATCCAAATCCAGTTATAAAAAAGTAATAAAAAATCCAGTTATAAAAAAAGATATCTATGTTTTAGTGCTCAATTTTTTGTCTATTTTATGTATTTGTCCAGAGCAGCTAGGGAAAAGAAAGGAATACTTGAATGATACTCCAACATTTATTAATTTCTTTGATCCTGAGAACAACACAGTAAATTAGGTGAGGCAGTATTGCTTTTTCTGTATAAATGTGAGGGGAAAAAAAAAATATCAAGAGAGTTCACTTTAAGGAGAGAATACTTCAGAACTTACAGAAAATCAAAAGGTACACTCTCTGGGAAATTTAACTACAGCTTTGTTTTCCTGGTGGCTCAGATGATAAAGCGTCTGTCTACAATGCGGGAGGCCCGGGTTTGATCCCTGGATCAGGAAGATCCTCTGGAGAAGGAAATGGCAACCCATTCCAGTATTCTTGCCTGGAAAATTCCATGGATGGAGGAGCATGGTAGGCTACAGTCCATGGGGTCGAAAAGAGACGGACACGACTGAGCGACTTCATTTTCACTTTTGATTATTTGCTTATTTACTTATAATAGTACACAGAAAGATAACTGGAAATATTTTTAAAACATCATAATATCTATATAAGGATACAGAAACATTAATGACAATGGAGTGAGAAAAAAATGTGGCTTTGGAGTATGACTATTGACATTGACTCTGGTTGTCCACTTCTTACTATAACTAAGTATATATGGATAATTTAACTCTCAGAACTTCTGTTTTCATAATACATGGTTGAGATGACATTGGTTCATAAAATTATTAGGAAGATTAAGTAAGAAGTAATATGAAAACACCTATCCCCGTATTTAACATATCACAATACTAAATGTAACTTAATTTCATCCCAATAACATAAACCCAAGACAGATTTGAATAAATTAAATTAGAACACATCTATTTTATTTCATAACAAACAACCCATTGTTTTAAGCTTTTTATTTACAGATATATATTATAACACTATGTTTTCCAATTATTGGCCAGCAGTAGAAAATTAATAAATATTCAATATTCATTATGAAGGAGTCTAGTATCTTGCATCAAAAGAAAAAGTACAAGCTTAGTAACATAAAACATTTGAAGACATTATTACATTAATTTGAGAGAAATTCTGAATATATGTATTTTGGCACTGATATAAAAATGACAAAATTTTCATAAACTTTCTCTTGAAATTATTTTTTGAAACAGATGTTGGGTATCTGATGAGTTTAGTAGTTCTTATACCTTTATATTAAAGTTGACAAAGATAATGTCACTATATTGGTGAGTGAGTTAATTTTAAATAATTAGAGCTTGATGCTCTCTGAGATTTCTTCCAGGGTTAAAATAATTCTTATTATAATTTTGCTGCAAAGATTTCTAAGGAAATTTTTTCCCTTTTCTTTTCTCAAGCAAGAACAATCAAAAACATTCAATAACGTTCACAAAATCATTCCCATATCTGTTGCAATAATGATATCATGGAAATGACTATCACTTATAAAATACATTTCATTTTACAGTCCTTGATAGATTTCCTATTGTATTGCTACTTGTCAATTCCATCCTTGTCCAACCTAAGATCCTATAGCTCCTCTGTTTTCTTCTACATAAATCCAAATATTAAATATTATTCTTTGCTTAAGAACATGTTATAGCAAACAAATTTCATGGTGTACAAGAAAATATTTCTTTTATGTATTACTGAAAATGATATAACCCTGGAGAAGGAAATGGCAACCCAATCCAGTATTCTTGCCTGGAGAAACCCATGGACAGAGGAGCCTGGCAGGCTACAGTTCACGAGGTTGCAAGAGTCAGACATGACTTGGTGACTAAACCACCACCACCACCAATTACGATATACACCACCACCAATTACGATATAAGGAAACTGTATAAGGAAAAACTGCAAGGTCTATATGGAAATACAGAGAAAAGAATATATCAGATTTGTGATAGTAATGCTGATTCTGATAGAATTTTTTTTTTTTCAAATTGTTATGTTTGTTGAAGGATGTTATGAGATTAAGTTTGGGTGAATGAGTAGAAGAAAGGAGATAAATTAGATACTCATCAGTGGCAGGAGGAAATGAGATCAGAGAGGGAGGGGAACAATTCAAAGGAGATCAAGGTGGCTCAGATGGTAAAGAATCTGCCTGTGGTGCAGGAGACCCGGGTTTAATTCCTGGGTTGGGATGATCCCCTGGAGAAGGAAATGGCAACCCACTCCAGTAGTCTTCCCTGGAGAATTCCATGGACAGCCAGGCTACAGTTCATGGAGTCACAAAGAGCTGGACACAACTAAGCAACTAACAGACACACAAGGGAGCAAAACGTATTTAAGTAACAAGCCTGGCCAAACAAGAAAGTTTCTTCGGTAGAAAGGACCCTAATTGACATCTTCTGCGAAATGAAGAGAAAATGAGAAGTGCACAAATCAAACTATATGATAGTGAAAGATGGTGACAAACTCAAACAGAATTAAATAGGAAGAAAGTTAATAGGAAGAATTATACATAATACAACTGTAATATACAAAATTGTTATACTATATTGTGTAAAGTGACACATTATTACACTGAAGGTATATCCAGGTGAATCATAAGTATGATACAATTTTGTGGGCACAGTTTAGTAAAAAATATCATCTCACTTGAACCAGTTAGAAGTTAGAAATAAAATATAATGAATTCATTTGATATACAAAATACTATTGTATTTGGATGAAATAGAATGATATAAAGGAACTCTGGATGAATTGTAAAGAAAGATACTGAGAAAAAGGACACACAAAAAAGTTTAGAAATAATTTCTAGGTTAGTGTAAGTGCATCTCTAGGTAAGTGTAAGTGCATCCGTGTAAGACAACACTTCAAACAGGAGAAGTTGGTCCTTCGGGAAAATACATTCTGTTCAGTCTTTGTTAAAAGCAGAAAGTGGGTGTGTAGAACAAGAGTGCAGTATCTTCAGCTGGAACAAATGATATGTTCATTTCAAAAGAAGAACATGTCTGATGTAAGAAACAATCAAATGCCTCTGTGGCTAGAAGCTTTGGGAAAGATTTCTTACAGAGTATCATGAGTATAATATGATACTACAATAAATCCTATTGAAATCACCCTCTCTTTGAGGGATTATATAATCATTGTTCTCGCTGAAATGCTGCTTTTTTTCCAGAAAGGTGTATGCTTTTGCTGCTATCTGAGGCAGATTGTCACCTATGCATCAATTGTTTGTTTTTCAGTACCTACCAAGTGCTTTGTGTTAGGCACACTGAACTATAAAGATGAGGAAACAATGCCCTCTTTCTGAGGTCATGGACAGTTATTAGTGAGGTTGACTAACACATTTAAAATAATAATAGATAATCCTTGATTAGAGACTAGCAACTTAATCTGCCCAGGGGATGCAGGGTAGATATCAGTTGACTTGCATTTGACCTGAGACTTGAAGGATAAGTACACATCACCTCACATAAAGAGTTGTATTCTTTGCCATGACACAAATGGTAGAAATCATGCTAAGGACTCACTGATCTATTGACTATAGACTAAGAATGAATCACACAACATTTTCTTGAGTATTGGATTTTTAAATAACTTGAAGATATTCATTTTGAAGCTATATAACAAGATGAAGAATATTATCATAAAATGGCATTGCAGTTGAGAATGTCTGTGGTACATCTGTAGTATACTCCCTCTGTTGTGAGTCAAGTGTATCTAGATATGTAGTATTAGCTTTTCCAGGGAGAAATCCTTCAGAATTCCAAGTTCTGTGACTGAATTTTGCCTATCCACTTGACTGAAGTAGGCTGGACTGTGGCAAGGTCTTGCATTGACCCTGCTATATGTCCTAAATAAATACTGAATGCTATCCTAGATTATAGTTGAAAACTCCATGGGAAAGGGTACTTGATGTAGCATATTGCTTTGGCTATAGGAGACACCTATGCTATACTATTGGGCTTCTCAGGTGGCACAGTGGTAAAGCATCCAACTCCTGCCAATGCAGGAGATGCAGGAGATGCAGGCTTGATCCCTAGTTGGGGAAAATCTCTTGATGTAGGAAATGGCAATCCACTCCAGTATTCCTGCCTGGAAAATTCCATGGACAGAGGAGCCTGGCAGGCTAGAATCCATAGGGTCACAAAGAGTCAGACAGAACTGAGCAACTGAGCATGCTGTATTCAGTTCAGTTCAGTCACTCATTTGTGTCCGACTCTTTACAACCCCATGAATTGCGGCACACTAGGCTTCCGTGTCCATCACCAACTCCAGGAGTTCACTCAGACTCACATCCATTGAGTCGGTGGTGCCATCCAGCCATCTCATCCTCTGTCGTCCCCTTCTCCTCCTGCCCCCAATCCCTCCCAGTGTCAGAGTCTTTTCCAATGAGTCAACTCTTCGCATGAGGTGGCCAAAGTACTGGAGTTTCAGCTTCAGCATCATTCCTTCCAAAGAACACCCAGGACTGATCTCCTTTAGAATGGACTGGTTGGATATCCTTGCAGTCCAAGAGACTCTCAAGAGTCTTCTCCAACACCATAGTTCAAAAGCATCAATTCTTTGGCACTCAGCTTTCATCACAGTCCAACTCTCACATCCATACATGACCACTGGAAAAACCATAACCTTGACTAGACGGACCTTTGTTGGCAAAGTAATGCTTTAATATACTATTACATTACTATAATATAATAATATAATATAATATTGTATTGTATTATATTATACATGCTGTACTATATTATACCACATCACCCCATACTATATTCCATACTATACCGTACTATATACTATATTGGATGTGACAATTACTTTATATAAGCATAGTATTAAAATGAGCTATTTAAATTTTGGCTTTGGTTTTTAACCTATGAATTAAATTTTCAGGAGAGCTGAAGAAGATATAATTAAATTCATGACCATAGCACACATACTCACACCATTCATACCGCCATGCACACATGAAGAATGGCAAATCATAAAGAATAAAGCTGTCTCTGTTTCGTTTACAAAAAATAGCAGTATTGCACATTTAAGTTGAAATATCAAAAATATGATTTGAAATTTATCTTCACAGTCTTACATGAATATTCACTATGACTCAACATCATTTAATGCTTCTATGAATACATAGACATTTTTGAGATTTAAGTTAAATAATTTAAGAAATTCAAATGTGTGTGTTTAAAGCAAGATATCATTTCAAAGACCAAATATTAAAGACACAGATTGTATGGTTCCACTTACATGAAATGTCCAAAAATAGCAGATTTTTGGAGTCAGAAAGTAGATTGGCCCATGTCTGAGGCTAGAGGTTGAGATGGAAATTAACAGAAGATGGACAGAAGGTATGATGAAATTCTCTAAAGCTATATTATGGGGATGATTGTACAAATTGGTGAAATTACTAAAAATTATTGATTTGTATATTTAGGTAAATTTTATGATATGGATTAATTTTATGATAAACTGTATTGCTTAATGTTATTTTGAAATGAAAAAAAAGTTAAATATAATATGCCCCAAATAAACATGGAAACAAAATTAGTATTTTTGTAAATTAGTATTTATTTTACCTTATGAATAGTTTCTTATAGCTTTTAAGGGTAAAATGTTTTCCCAACTGATATCTCAATAAAATGACAGATTTCTCTATAGTTTGACATTTGTTGTACTGAAATTATTACAACTTTTCACTTATAGTTCACATTCATGTCTATATTCATATTTCATAATCATAATTCTTACTATTTTAGCAATGGTAAAATATATTACCAATAGAACACACCGCAGTTAACCAATCATCTCTTGATAAACATTTGGCTGTTTACGCAAAGAAACCCTTTAATTAGGATATTGTTACATGTGTTCATTGAGACATTATAAACATTTCTTTTGAAATATATTTGCCATTGGTTAAAATATGGACCATGTTCATATTCTTCATCTTACAAGTTTTCATACTTTGCCTATATGTAGGATGATTTACTTAATATGGTTATCCTCTACTGCTGAATATGGTGAACTGTTTTCCACTTTTTCCTCTCTTAAATCTGGAGATTGCCGACAGCTCTGAGGTGCAAAGTCAGGTTTTGTCAAATGTGGCTTCCAAAGAAGGTGAGGGCATTGTCGTTAGGTTAGAGAAATCTAATTCTAAAAAAGGGAAGCCTTTTCTGAAGTACATGTAACTAAGCTAGCATTACTTTTTCTAGCAAGGCAGTATACTCAGTGTCATTATATAAACATCATCTGCTTTGCTTTGCTTTTTGCTCTTTAGTTATGAAGGCCCCCAATTAACTTCAGCTGGATGTGAACTTCAAGCTTCACCTTAGTGGGATAAGAGACAGGGAGATCTCATTTTGCAACTGTTTTGTTGAGACTTTCCAATCCTCATTTGCTTTTGCTCCACCCTTAACTCCTCCAACTTTTGCATCGGTGACTCAGCATCTGGAACGTCTCTGGCACATATGTGTAGATGTTATTGTACATACACATATCCATATACTTACACACAATGTTCTTAAAGAAAAATGAGCTCCTTTACTTAACCAGCATAGTTTAGCAATGTTACATATAAATACACATCATATTGGGGGTTTCTCAGGTAGCTTAAGTGATAAAGAATCTACCTGCCAAAAGAGACACAGGTTTGATCCCTGGGTCAGGAAGATCCCCTGGAGTAGGAAATAGCAACACTCTCTAGTTTTTTTTTTTTTGCCTAAAAAATTCCACGGACAGAGGAGTCCACATGTTCTCGAAGAGTCGGACACGATTGAGCTACTGAGCATGCCCACATTTGTTGAATTCTTCTTTCCACCAAGAACATATTTGACTCTCCCTATGGAATTTAATACAAAATTAAAATGCATTCTTGGTATTAAACTCAAAATCTAAGATGTCTATGTGATAAACATCGGTCTTTACATTATATTTGTATGTGGCTTCTCTTGATCCAGAGATCCGTTAACTTAATAGTCAGTATACAAAGATGGAATAAGGGAAAATAAACTGCAATAAATAGCCCTATTTAAAGTGTGAAGAAATAAAGGATACCCTGAGTCACTGGCCTTAAGGACATCTGCAGTCTTGAGAAGAAATTACGATGTGAGTGTACAGCCCCTAGAAGTGGGGAGTAAGATTCAAGTTTTAAGATTGTGGGGGGAAGTATTTTTAATTATTTTTCTCCTCGACCAGAGCCTCCATTGCCCGTGAAGTGTTTTTTTCTAATACTTCTTGAAAAAGTATTGTGAAAAAGTCTGACCTTCCTTTAGAGGCTGTGTGGATTTCTCATCACTGTTCTACTTACTCATAGAAGTTTGGGAGCTCAAAGAAGGTATTTTTAAACATTTTATTAAGAAAAAGGTCTTTGTTGTTGTTCAGTCACTAAATCCTATCTGACTCTTTGCACCCCATGGACTACAGCACACCAGGCTTCCCTGTTCTTCATTATCTCCCAGAGTTTGCTCAAACTCATGCCCATCAAGTCAGTGATGCCATCCAAACATCTCATCCTCTGTCACCTCCTTCTCCTCCTGCCTTCTGTCTTTCCCAGCATCAAGGTCTTTTCCAATGAGTAGGTTCTTCACATCAGGTGGCCAAAGTATTGGAGCTTCAGCTTTAGCATCAGTCCTTCCAATAAATATTCAAAATTGCAGATTTGAAATAATTTCCTGGTAAATATACCTACCAACTATCAGACGTATGGCTTAGTTTCATTGAGTTAGACAAGGCTGTAGTCCATATGATCAGACTGGCTAGTTGTCTGTGATTGTGGTTTCAGTCTGTCTGCCCTCTGATGGCCTCTCTCAGTGCCTACAGTCTTACTTGGGTTTCTCTTACCTTGCACCTGGGGTATATCTTCACAGCCTCTCCAGCAAAGCTCAGCCACTGCTCCTTACCTTGGACGTGGGGTAACTCCTCTCGGCCGCTGCCCCTGACCTTGGACAGGGGTGGCTCCACTAGGCTGCGCTCGTGCACCATCGCAGCTGCTGCGCTAGTGCGCCATGCACTCATGCATGCCTGAAAGAGATTTTCACAACCCAGATAATCATGAAGGTATGATCACTTACACTCACCTAGAACCAGACATCCTGGAATGTGAAGTCAGGTGGGCCTTAGGAAGCATCACTACGAAAAAAGCCAGTGGAGATGATGGAATGCCAGTTGAGCTATTTCAAATTCTGAAAGATGATGCTGTGAAAGTGCTGCACTTAATATGTCAGAAAATTTGGAAAACTCAGCAGTGGCCACAGGACTGGAAAAGGTCAGTTTTCATTCCAATCCCAAAGAAAGGTAATGCCAAAGAATGCTCAAACTGCCACATGATTGCAACATCTCACATGCTAGTAAAGTAATGCACAAAATTCTCCAAGCCAAGCTTCAGCAATATGTGAACCGTGAACCTCCAGATGTTCAAGCTGGTTTTAGAAAAGGCAGAGGAACCAGAGGTCAAATTGCCAACATCTGCAGGATCATCAAAAAAGCAACAGATTTCCAGAAAAACATCTATTTCTGCTTTATTGACTATGCCAAAGCCTTTGACTGTGTGGATCACAATAAACTGTGGAAAATTCTGAAAGGCATCAGAATACCATACCACCTGACCTGCCTCTTGATAAACCTGTATACAGGTTAGGAAAGAACAGTTAGAACTGGACATGGAACAACAGACTGGTTCCAAATAGGAAAAGGAGTAAGTCAAGGCTGTATATTGTCACCCTGTTTATTTAATTTATATGCAGAGTACATCATGAGAAATGCTGGGCTGGAGGAATCACAAGCTGGAATCAAGATTGCCAGGAGAAATATCAGTAACTTCAGGTATGAAGATGACACCACCCTTATGGCAGAAAGTAAAGAAGAACTAAAGAGCCTCTTGATGAAAGTGAAAGTGGAAAGTGAAAAAGTTGGCTTAAAACTCAACATTCAGAAAACGAAGATCATGGCATCCAGTCCCATCACTTCATGGGAAATAGATGGGAAACAGTGGAAACAGTGTCAGACTTTATTTTTCTGGGCTCCAAAATCACTGCAGATGGTGATTGCAGCCATGAAATTAATAGACACTCCTTGGAAGGAAAGTTGTGACCAACCTAGACAGCATATTCAAAAGCAGAGACATTACTTTGCCAATAAAGGTCCATCTAGTCAAGGCTATGGTTTTTCCAGTGGTGTATGGATGTGAGAGTTGGACTATAAAGAAAGCTGAGTGCTGAAGAATTGATGCTTTTGAACTGTGGTGTTGGAGAAGACTCTTGAGAGTTCCTTGGACTTCAAGGACATCCAACCAGTCCATCCTAAGGGAGATCAGTCCTGGGTCTTCATTGGAAGGACTGAAGTTGAAGCTAAAACTCCAATACTTTGGCCCCCTGATGTGAAGTGCTCACTCATTGAAAAAGACCCTGATGCTGGGAAAAATTGAGGGCAGGAGGAGAAGGGGACAACAGAGGATGAGATGGTTGGATAGTATCACCGAGTCAATGGACATGGGTTTGGGTGAACTCTGGGTGTTGGTGATGCATAGGGAGGCCTGGGGTGCTGTGGTTCATGGGATTGCAAAGAGTCAGACACGACTGAGTGACTGAACTGAACTGAACTGAACTGACTGAATCAGACAATATATATGAAAGTAAACTAAGAATATTAACGTATTTCACCAGAATACATTAGCATTCACATCATTATCTTGAGCTCAAAAATTATTCATATTTGAACATAAATTTTATGTTTATTGCTCATTTGCTGATTTTTGATCAATGCATTTATCCCTATTCCAGAAGATTTTCTTTTTTTTTCTCTAATCAATCCCTGCCCCTCACTCACTGTACCAGAATGTATGTATATCTGAATTTTTCATAAAGGTAATCATCTAACACTCTTTTTCTATAACTCTTAAACTCAGCTTAATGCCTTTGAGTTTCTTTGAAGTTACTTCATGCATCAATAATATGTTTTCTTTTATTTCTGAGCAATATTCCATTATCTGAATAGGTCTAATTTTGTTTTCCATTGTTCTATTAATGGGCTTCTGCCCAATTTCCATTTTTCCATTTTTGATGATAATTAATTGATCACTATATATATTCTTATTCAAGTCTTTCTGTGAATAAATGTTCTCATCCACCTTGAATAAGTATATCTAGGAGTACAATTTCTAGTCATAAAATAGGTAGTTTTTTCCATTTTGTTTTTATTTGATTTTCTTATACAGTAAGCAAATTGTAATTTTTCAAAGTAGCTGTACCAATTTACATCCCAAGCAATCTTATATGAGGTTTAGAGTGGCATCACTTCCTCACCGACATTGGTGATGCCAGTCTCTTTAATTTTAGCCTGTCAAAAGTTTGTGTTATGGTAATCAGGGTGATGTCAAGCCTTAATCACAGAGCATTTTGTCCACAAAGTTTTTTGATTTTGTTTTAAATTTTTTATTAGAATAGCACACTTGATAATGTAGTTGCCTGCTTCTATTCTATTGGCTTGTAATCTGTTTCATATTCCAGTAATCAGCCTCATAGTTTACTTAATGAAATATTGCATATCAGCTATAATTATTTGCTTTATCACTCTATTATCTTTCACTTTGTGCTTACATACCACTCATCTGACCTTTGATCAGACTAATTTTATTCAAATGAAACAATATACTTAATGCCAAACTTGTTTTGAAATTATCTAATATAAGAATTTCCCTGGTGCCTCAGTGGCAAAGAATCCAGCTCCTAATACAGGATATACAGGTTTGATCCCTGGGTGAGGAAGATCCCCTGAAGGAAATGGCAAACCACTCCAATATTCTTGCCTGGGAAATCCTGTGGACAGAGGAGCCTGACAGGCTACAGACTATTGGGTTGCAAAACAGCCAAATACAACTTGGTTACTAAATAAAAACAAATACAATATAAGCAGTAGGTTACATTTAATTGAGATTCTATTGGTTATAACTTTTTCAGTCATACATAAAGCTGTCATAGTTCTGTTAAAGTTTTCTTTAACATTCCAATTTTTTTGGAGTCTTTATTTCTTCCCAAGCTACTTTTAAATGTACTACTAAAGTCATATTTTATTGATTATGCCAAAGCCTTTGACTGTGTCTATCACAACAAACTGTGGAAAATTCTTAAAGAGATGGGAATACCTGCCACTTTACCTGCCTCCTGAAAAATCTATATGCAGGTCAAGAAGCAACAGTTAGAACTGGACATGGAACAAGAGAGTGGTTCAAAATTCGGAAAGGAGTACGTCAAGGCTGTGTATTGCCACCCTGCTTATTTAAATTGCATGCAGAGTAGATCACGCAAAATGCCAGGCTGGATGAAACACAGGCTAGAATCAAGATTGCCAGGAGAAATATCAATAATCTCAGATACACAGTTGACATCACACTTATGGTAGAAAGCAAAGAAAAACTAAAGAGCCTTTTGAGGAAAGCGAAAGAGGAGAGTGAAAAAGCTGGCTTAAAACTCAACATTCAAAAAACGAAGATCATGGCATCCAGTCCCATCACTTCATGGCGTAGATGGAGGAATAATGGAAACAGTGACAGACTTTATTTTCTTGGGCTCCAAAATCACTGCAGATGATGACTGTAGTCATGAAATTAAAAAGGCACTTGCTCCTTGGAAGAAAAGCTATGGCCAAACTAGACAGCATATTAAAGAGCAGAGACATTACTTTGCCAACAAAGATCCATCTAGTCAAAGTTGTGGTTTTTCTAGTAGTCATGTATGGATGTGAGAGTTGGGCTATAAAGAAAGCTGAGCACCAAAGAATTGATACTTTCCAGCTGCGGAGTTGAAGAAGACGCTTGGGAGTCCATTGGACAGCAAGGAGATCCAATCAGTCCATCCTAAAGAAAATCAGTCCTGAATATTCATTGGAAGGACTGATGCTGAAGCTGAAACTCCAATACTTTGGCCACCTGATGTGAAGAACTGACTCATTGGAAAAGACCCTGATGCTGGGAAAGATTGAAGGCAGGAGGAGAAGGGGATGACAGAGGATGAGATGGTTGGATGGCATCACCGACTTTATGGACATGAGTTTGAGCAAGCTCCAGGAGTTGGAGATGGACAGGGAAGCCTGGAGTGCTGTAGTTCATGGGGTCACAAAGAGTTGGACATGACTGAGCAACTGAACTAAACTGATGTCCTATTATTAATATCTAACCTTTTCCTTTAAAGCCATGTATAACACATGAAATGCCAGTAAGAATTTAGTCAAATGATTTGTTACTTTATAACTTAGGTCAATATATGTTTAGCGTCCACTGGCACTTTTGATCCTAAACAATTGATTTGTTGTTCTTGTGATGATCCTGTATAGGCGGGGGGTTCTGCTCCATTGATCTACATGACAACCTTATCTGAGAGGGTATATAACTGTATATGAAGCTTTAGTCACCCGGTAAAAGAAGAACACAACTGAAAGTTAAAGTTCAAAGCCATGAACTTGGTATTCTAATGGGTGTTCTAAGGGTTATCATCATAAGTGATCAATAAACATATTTCCTCCCTGGTATTTACATAGAACCTTGCATATAATAGGCACTCAGGTGTTCCATTGGGTTAAAGGTTTTACTTTGATACTAGAAATCAAAGCAGTGATTTTCCTACTGATTTCATATATTGACATTAAATAATATATTTTTATGTGGACAAATATTTTAGCAAAATATCATTTAATGACAAAAGAATATGAATAATCGGTTACTCTAAACCAAAGTCAAATTTATCTAACTTTGTAAGCAACATCATTCTGAAAGGTATATTTTTTAATGATAGTTTCTCAGAAACTCAAGAAATTAGATTAAATATCATTTTCAGTATCTAAAACCTTACATCAATCACATATGTAGAAATGAGAGGGGTTTTTGAAATATACCTGAAACTTTAACTTAGTATAAAATCAGTACCCTCTGCTTTTAAGACTCATAACAGCTAAAGTGAAACTGCTTGAAGCGTAAGAAATTGATAAAACGTTAATGAAGCTTTCGGCATTCACAGCTTGTCTTCTCTGAACTGAAAGTCAGGTTTATTTGGGAATGCATTAAGGTCATTAGGAAGATGACTTTCATTTGTTGCTAGAAATATTACTTTTTATCTGTGTGTGAATTTTTTTTTGAATTTGTAAGAACCCTGCATTGATCGTGTTTTGTCATATGATTAGATGTCTTAGTAGGAGTTTTAGTTAATCTTTCATTTACTCTCAACTGAGTGTATATTTTTCATCGCCCTAACCCCATTCTCATTTATTCATTTTTGATCAAAGGCAAATATGTATGACACATTCTTCTCCAAAATGTCATCAGTAAAAATAGTTTACTAAGAAGTTTAGGGCTGAATGTAATGCTAGTGGGGTGATGACACATTTAGATGTTTGGAATGTTCTGTATATAAAAATAGTACATGATAATTTCCATGCAGTAATAATTCATCTTTCAATATGAAAGTCTGGTGAACTATGCTCAGTTATGCTTGAGAGTCTGAAGATCTGAAGAGAGTCACACACACACACACACACACAAATATAAACTGTAAATGGATATGTAAGTGGATACCCTAGAAAGAACTAAGGCTCAACTTGGAATTAAATAATTCATGAAATTGGACAACAGCACTCTAAATTCCAGAAACAGACCTCTACCTAGTTTGAGCACTAGACTTACAATAAAAGTGTCACTGAAGAAAGGAAAAAAATAATGACTTTTTAATAAATGTGTCATTCGGATATGTTTGAGGGAAAAGTTAACACTCAGCCTGACCTCACACCATATGCAAAAGTAAACTTCATATGAATTGTAGATTTAAATTGAGATAAAGTTTCCTGAAGAAAGTACTGAGAATTATTCCATGATTTAATTGTTTAGAAGTATAGGATATGAGTTATTTATTTAAAAATTGATTGAACACATGAAATTAATAACACCTCCTTATCCAAATATACTGAAAACTAGGTAAACAAGAAAGCCATTGTGGAAAAGTGCAACATATATAAGTGGCTGTATGTGTGTATATATATGCATATATATATCACTTCTACTAAGAAAAGAATATGTGTACATTGCTAATAAGCATAGATAAAAATGCTTTAATCATCTTAAAATCTAGGGGAAACCAAAACAAATGAAATAATAGTGCATTATCAGTAATTCTTATCCTCACTCAGATGGCAAAAAAACAAAAACAAAAAACAACTTGTGCCAAGCTTCATACTACACAGTGATCATCATCACTCAACTGTGTACCTGAGAGGGACCCTCCAGTGATCCCTGGAGCCCTGTCTCCATGCAGCTCTCTCCTCAGTATTCTGTCTTGCAAGTTCTGAAATCCTTGGCTTCTCAGCTTAATCTCCTCAACTCAGAGAGTCTCTGGATCTCTTCTCCCAACTGGGAGTCCTGGAGCTTCTCTCAAAGCAGTGAGTCTGTGCAAAGTGAGGGCTCATTTCATGCATTTCCCATCTCTCTGTGATCACATCACAGCATTTCCTACCCTTTGATATCTCAGAATCATTGTTTGGTATATTTTGTCTTCTTTTTCTTGTTTTGACAGGAGAGTAAATCTGGTTTATGTTGCTCCATCTTCCCCAGAAGCAAATGCAGTGTCACAGATTTTTAAACTCCTTTTCCCAGCATGGTTGTTCATCAGTTTCTGGTATTGGCTCATGACATAAATATTTACCAAAGAAATTCCAATTTAGCCACCTAGACTATCACAACCCCCTGAAGTACACCTTGTTCAAATACATTTCCTGAAAATTTCCCTTGCTTCTATGCCTCATGTATTACAAAAGATGCTGAAAGATGCTCTTAGTAGTTGATTCAGTGTTTGTCTACATGTGAAAATTTTGCATTTCATGTTTTTATAATAAAACTTATCAGATAACTAACTGAGAGTGTAGCATTGACATATATACACTACCGTGTGTAAAATATGCAGCTATTTAATCAGAAAGCTGCGGTATAACATAGGGAGCTCAGCTCAGTGCTCTGTGGTGTCCTAGAGAGGTGTGAAGAGGAAGTGGGAAGGAGGCTCAAGAAGGAGGGGATATATGTATCCTTATAGCTGCTTCACATTGTGGTATAGCAGAAATTAACACAACATTGTAAAGCAATTATGGTCCAAAAACAAAAACAAACAAACTTATCAGATAAATAAAATGGGATTTGTTTCAATGAACTAGAAATGGAAACATTTTTTCTGATCACCATCATTTTCTAACATCCACAGTTCCTGTTCTGCTATGTGACAAATGGTACTGTGCTCTTATCCTTTTGCTTGTGATTGAGTGATAGCTCCTGAAGGCTTAGGCCGAGCATCTTGATTCATCCTCCCATTTAAGAAGATGTTTAGTAAATCTGAGCCCCAGTGGGACAGTGTTAGAAATCTTAGAAGCCAAGTCAAATCTGCTCAAAATTATAGAGTACATAATGTGTGGCTCTTGCTTGCATGCTGAATTGAAGAAACCAAAGGTAAAAAAATATATTTTTTAGAAAATCAGAACAAATTAAAATATGTAGGATTTTAGACAATATTGTGGTTTTTTCAGCAACTGCTTATTTTTTTAATGTGATAATAGTACTATTTTAAATCCTTATCATTTAGAGACACAAAGTGATTTATGAGCCATATGATATGATAATGAGTATAACTGACCTAATATACTCAGAAAAAAATTAAGTGCTTTCATTTGAATGGATAAAATAACAGGAGGAAACAAAAATGGTGGAATAAAGTTTAATTATGACAAGTTATTTTGAAGGAAATATGTCACAACCTGAACAAAAATAAATCACTGCAAAAATAAATAAAATACAATCATGTATCAAGGTAATTTGCAAATAATACTTGTGTGTATTAAAATCACATCACCGATAATAAAGAATTTCCATTTAGTTTCTGTGGCTGAATAACCACTACTCCTTGTGTATGAACTGAACCCCCAAGTAGATTAGTCCAACATTTCTGATAATGAAATGCTGAATTTCAACAGGTCACAAGTAAAACTTCAGTGAAATAAGATGAAATCTATTTACAAGTTTACATTTTTGCAATATTTTTGAAGTCACTCATTCCTTGTGGTTGTTGTTATTCACTTTCTAAGTCATGTCTGACTCTTTGCAACCCATGGACTGCAGCATGCCAGGCTTCCCTGTCCTTCAGTATCTCCAGGACTTTGTTCAAACTCATGTCCATTGAGTCAGTGATGCTATTTAACCATCTCATCTTTTGCTGCTCCCATCTGCTCCTGCCCTCAATCTTTCCCAGCATCACAGTCTTTTCTAATGAGTCGGCTCTTCCCATCAGGTGGCCAAAGTATTGGAGCTTCAGCTTTAGCATCAGTCCTTCCAATGAGTATTCAGCATTGATTTTCTTTAAGATTAACTGGTTTGAACTCCTTGCTGTCCAAGGGACTCTCAAGAGTCTTCTCCAGCACCACAGTTTAAAAGTATCAGTTCTTCAGTGCTCAGCCTTGTTTATGGTCAAATTCTCACATCCATACATAACTACTGGAAAAACCATAGCTTTGACTATTACAGACATTTTTCACCAAAGCGATGTTTCTGCTTTTAAATGCACTGTCTAGGTTTGTCATAGATTTTCTTCCAAGAAGCAAGAGTTTTTCATTTTCATGGCTGCAGTAACAGTCCGCAGTGATTTTGGAGCTCAAGAAAATAAAATCTGCCACTGTTTCCACTTTTTCCCAATCTCTTTGTCATGAAGTCATGGGACCAGATACCATGATATTTGTTTTTTGACTGTTGAGTTTTAAGCCAGCTTTTTCACTCTCCTCTTTCACCTTCATCAATAGGCTCTTTAGTTTCTATTTGTTTTCTGCTATTAGAGTGGTATCATCTCCATATATGAGGCTGTTGATATTGCTCCCGGCAATCTTGATTTTAGCTTGAGCTTCATCCACCCTGGCATTTCACATGATATACTCTGCATGTAAGTTAAATATTCAGGATGACATACAGCCTTGACATACTCCTTTCCCAATTTCGAACCAGTCTGTTGTTCCATGTCTGGCTCTGACCATTGCTTCTTGACCTGCATACAGATTTCTCAGGAGGCAGGGTAGGTGATCTGATATTTCCATCTCTTTAAGAATTTTCCCACAGTTTGCTGTGATCCACACAGTCAAAGGCTTTGGTGTAGTCAATAAAGCAGAAATATATGTTTTTCTGGACCTCTTTTGCTTTTTCTATGATCCAGTGGATGTTGGCAATTTAATATCTGGTTCCTTTATTTTTTCTAAATCCAGCTTGTACATCTGGAAGTTCTCAGTTCACATACTGTTGAAACATAGCTTGAAGGATTTTAAGCATTACCTTGCTAGCATGTGAAATGAGTGCAATTGTTCTGTAGTTTGAACATTCTTTGCATTGTCTTTCTTGGGATTCATTCAGAAACATGTTCAAATTAGAAACATTAGAAATTGTTTCAGTTTGAGATTCATTCTAAATCCTTGTAGACAAAATACAGTTTGTGGGCCAAATATAGCCAGCCAGTCTTCCTTAAAAATACAATTTTATTTGAACATAGCTGTAATCCTGCTGTTGTGTGTGCATGCATAGTCACTCAGTTGTGTCTGACCTTTTTCGACCCCATGGACTGTAACAGCCCACCATGCCCCTCTGTCCATGGGATTTCCCAGGCCAAAATACTGGCATAGCTTGCCATTTCCTTCTCCAGGTGATCTTCCCAACCCAGAAATCAATCCTGTGTCTCCAGCATTGGCTTGTGGGTTCTTTATCACTGCGCCAGCTGGGAAGCCTGACCGTATATTTATGTATCATCTACATAACATCTGTACTTTTTTTCCTAAAATGGCAGAAATAAGTAGTGGTTTTATATTGTATGTTATTATAATAATATTTTATAATATAGATATTAAACCCCAAGGGCAACATTTTGCTATAATTATTGTTAAACATGTAAGAAACTGAAAAAAAAATGAAAAACAGACTGAATAGTAAAGAATGCCAAAGTATGGCCCAGATATTTTGAAAATATAAAAACTTGTTTGCCTCTGGAAAGCCACATAAAAGAGAATTTTTTAATGTAAAGAGAACACATCTTCATTATGTATAAAATTAGCAATATTATATTTTTAAAATACTTGTTCTCTTTTTTAAGTTTTAAAATGCATGAAATATATAAAAGTTAAACTAAGCAAACTGTATGGGTTTAAGCTGTACCCATTGATGCTATGAAATATTTTTTTAAAGATTTTTATGTATGAGGACATGTATGAATTGAGAAAACACTGAATTTGTTTATGCACAGAATACATTTTTGATTTTCTGATCTCTCAGGCAGATTTGGAATCATTAGTACCAAGAGATAGTTTTTTTTTTTTTTTTTAAGTCTTCATTATTCATTAAAGTTTGCTGTCTTTGTTACAATAATTTTTTTGTCTTTGTTACAATATTGCCTTTGTTTTGTTTTGCTTTAGCCACAAGGCATGTGGGATGTTAACTCCCAGACCAAGGATTGAACCATCACTGTCTGCCTTGGAAGGCAAGGTCTTTTTTTTTTTTTTTTTTTTATTTTATTTTTAAACTTTACAATATTGTATTGGTTTTGCCAAATATCGAAATGAATCCGCCACAGGTATACATGTGTTCCCCATCCTGAACCCTCCTCCGTCCTCCCTCCCCATACCATCCCTCTGGGTCGTCCCAGTGCACTAGCCCCAAGCATCCAGTATCGTGCATCGAACCTGGACTGGTGACTCATTTCATACATGATAGTATACATGTTTCAATGTCATTCTCCCAAATCTTCCCACCCTCTCCCTCTCCCACAGAGTCCATAAGACTGATCTATACATCAGTGTCTCTTTTGCTGTCTTGTACACAGGGTTATTGTTACCATCTTTCTAAATTCCATATATATGCGTTAGTATACTGTATTGGTGTTTTTCTTTCTGGCTTACTTCACTCTGTATAATAGGCTCCAGTTTCATCCACCTCATTAGAACTGATTCAACTGTATTCTTTTTAATGGCTGAGTAATACTCCATTGTGTATATGTACCACAGCTTTCTTATCCATTCATCTGCTGATGGACATCTAGGTTGCTTCCATGTCCTGGCTATTATAAACAGTGCTGCGATGAACATTGGGGTACACGTGTCTCTTTCCCTTCTGGTTTCCCCAGCAGTGGGATTGCTGGATCATAAGGGTTAGGGTTAGGGTTGGGTCCCAAGATAGTGATCTTTTCTAATAACATAATGAGCTCATCAGGATTTCCCTATCCAGTATGTAGCAAACAGAATTTCCTTTAATTCCATAGAGAGTAAAAGTTACTTTATGAAAAAGAATAAATTACAGACTTTTTAAAAGAAAGAATTTCCTACAAGTAGTATAGGCAAGTCAAATATTTCTTGGAAGACATCAATAAAAAGATCTGTTTACAAGATTAAGACAATAAAATGTTTTCACTGCAAAGTGAAGTGGAGTTAGAGTAAATTATTCATTTAAATGTGAGAATGACTCTTTGTGACCCAGCCTCCACTGTAATATGTGCACAAAGCAGTGAAGAATTCCCTATGCTGATTTCAGTGTATCTGGAAGATTCTGCCCAAGGACTGGGGTTCATAAGCCATTTTTCTTCAAACTCCTGGCCTGTGGATCTTCCTTTTATAGAACAAATAAGTGCTATCCCTTCCATATAGAAACTTGCAAAACGAGCTTGTAATGTCATATTATCATAGGAATGTTTTTTAGTCATATTGGAGTGACTATTATTAAATTTTTGAAAGTTGAATTAGAAATCCAATATTTTTAACCCAATTAAACCATATGAAGTTGTCATATTTTCCCTTTTTTTTTTTTTTTAATTCTGCTTCATTTTAACCTGATTGGGTTATCTGTGTATTGCAACAGAGCAATGATGGGATTGTTTTAATTTATATGCATACTTAATATGTCCTTAATATGCATCCTGCTTCCTGTAGAGTCAAAAGTGAATCCTCTTTCCTCCTGAACATACTTTAAATAATTTGATTAATATTTTTAAGGACTTGAAAAAAATGGAAAACATTGAAATTCCATTATTACGACTTTATTCTTACTACAATTACTAGTAGTAGTTCAAATATTATGTAATTAGAGATCAACACTTTCTTACTGGGTTTCTTAAGTGGTCCTAGTGGTAACATGCCTGCCAATGCAGGAAACATAAAAAACTCTGGTTGGATCCCTTGGTTAGGAATATCCCTTGAGGAGGGCAGGGCAACCCACTCCAGTATTCTTGCCTGGAGAATCCCATGGACAGAGGAGCCTGGTGGGCTACAGTACACAGAGTCACAAAGAATCAAACACGACTGAAGGATATGGCATGTGTGTGCACATTAATATAAGCATCGTAGGCATCATCAATCTAATGGGTTAGTTATTCATTCTATTTGGTTAATGTCTCCATCAGATAGCTAGTTAAATATGTTGATTTTCAATCACAAATAAAAACAATAATTTTATAACTTGCTCTCATTTCTATATTCAGATTCATAAAGAAGGCTGAGCACCAAAGAAATGATTCTTTTTGAATTGTGGTGCTGGAGAAGACTCTTGAGCATCTCTTGAACTGAAGGGAGATCTAACCAGTCAATCCTAAAGGAAATCAACCCTGAATATTCATTGGAAGGACTGATGCTGAAATTGAAGCTCAGATACTTTGGCCACCTGATGCGAAAAACCTACTCATTGGAAAAGATCCTGATGTTGGGAAAGACTGAAGGCAAAAGGAGAAAGGGGAAGCAGAGGATGATGTGCTTAGATAGCATCACTGACTCAATGGACATGAATTTGAGTAAATTCTGGGAAATAGTGGAGGCTAGAGGAGCCCGGTGTGCTGCAGGTTTGCAAAGTGGGATTGCAAAGCATCAGACAGGACTAAGCACACACATACACACACACAGAGTTCATTTACAATGCTGTGTTAGTTTCAAGTGCACAGCAGAGTGATTCAGCTCTTCATATATTAATACACACATCTATTCTTTTCAGATTCCTTCCCCATATAAGTTATTATGGTGTACTGAGTAGAGTTCCCTGTGCTATACAGTAGGTCCTTGTTGATTATCTATTTTACTTATTGTTGTTGAGTTGCTAAGTCATGGCTGACTCTTTTTGACCCCATGGACTGCAGCATGCCAGGCTTCCTTGCCCTTTACATTCTCCCAGAGTTTGCTCAGACTCATGTCCATTGAGTTGGTGATGCCATCCGACTATCTCATCTTCTGCTGTCCCCTTTTCTCCTCCTGCCTTAAATCTTTCCCAGCATCAGGAATTTCTCCAGTGAGTTGGTTCATATTGGAGTTTCAGCTTCAGCATCAATCCTTCCAATGAATATTCAATGTTGTTTCCCTTTAGGACAGACTGGTTTGATCTCCTTGCAGTCCAAGGGACACTCAAGAGTCTTCTGCAGCACCACAGTTCAAAAGCATCAATTCTTCAGTGCTCAGCTTTCTTTATAGTCCATCTCTCACATCCATACATGACCACTGGAAAAATCATAGCTCTGACTATATCGACCTTTGTTGGCAAAGTGATGTTTCTACTTTTTCATACGCTGAGTTTGTCACAGCTTTTCTTCCAAGGAGCAAGAGTCTTCTAATTTCATGGCTGCAATTACCATCTGCAGTGATTTTGGAGCCCGAGCAAATAAAATCGGTCACTGCTTCCACTTTTTTCCCATCTATTTGCCATGAAGTGATGGAGCTGGATGCCACCATCTTTGTTTTTTGAGTGTTAAGTCAGCTTTAACGCTCTCCTCTTTCAACTTCATCAAAAGGCTTTTAAGTTTCTTTTTGCCTTCTGCCGTTAGGGTGTAATATTACTCTCAAACTGATAATTTAAATAATTTGTTTTCTGCCTTTGCCTGAGTATTTTTCTCAGATGAGGCATGTGTAGCGGAATATTTTCATCACTTTCAGCATATATTTAATGGACGGGGCCTCTTTTTTTTTTCTATCTCTCTTTTAATTCTCTTGTTTGTACCTTTCCTTCTCTGCTGTCTGGTCTACCATGATGTATGATGAGTTATCTTTGTGAGCTGCTGGTGCTCTGCTGAGGTTACCTTAAGGCTCAGGTATCTATCTTAAGGCATACAGATGGTACAAGGATCTCTCTTTCTCTGCATAGTTAATTTATAAATCTGCAGATCATCAAATCCAGACACCAGGAACAACTTCTGTTCAGTTTCTTCTCTCCAGTCTCCTGTGGCCTCACAGCCTGACGTATTTAACCTGTCTGTGCATGCTACGTGCCAAGTTGTTCCAGTCACGTCAGACTCTTTGCGAACCTATGGGCTGTAGCCTGGCAGGCTCCTCTGTCTATGGGATTCTCCAGGCAAGAATACTGGAGTGGCTTCTCGTGACCTCCTCCAGGGGATCTTCTTAACCTACGGGTTGAACCCTTGTCTCAGGCATCTCCTGCACTGGAAGGTGGGTTCTTTACCACTAGCACTACTTAGAAAGCCAAAGACTCTAGACATCTCCACTCAGTAATTTTGTCCTGGACTTTTCACATAGGGAAACGTGAATCAGGGTGGAGAAAGCCCTAGAAGGCTGCCCTTACTCATCCCTCCCAAGGTAGCCTTTGTGCTGCCTCTGTGTTGTCTTTGCTCTGGAGAAGAGGATGGCTCAGAGATGTACATCAGATTAGAGAGAACTCAGTGTGAAATAACCCACTATTTTGCACCCTATACAATGTGTTTTTGCAAAACATAAAATTATATATGCACATATGTATTAATATCTACATCATTCTAGGGAGAGGTTTATATTGCAGTTTCTTTTTACCACCTAATAAATCTATACTAACATCTAGTGCTGTCAAATTGTATACACAAATTGTATAATGTCAAGGTATATTACACATATCTAGATAACAAAATGTTACATTTTGCTGCAATAGCCTGTGTCTAAGCTTCTTTATTTGACTTATTGAGTATATTTGCTTAACAAATTTCCTCCAAAATATTCTAATATTTACATACATTTCTAGACCATTTACTTAATATATCTGATAGAATATATAAACTATACTTCTTTACTTTTATATATAAAACATATATAATAATAATTTTAGCCATATGTTTTTTATCAGCAGTATCTACAAAATATTCTAGTAGCCCCAAAGAGCACATGACAGAAAAATTAAAGTTAATGTTGTCAAGAAGGTAAAAATTAGTAATTTTAACTAAATCTTATAAAAGTATTGTGTTCATAAGTTATATTATATTATGTGTGCCTGTTGTGCCTTAACAGGATGAGGGAAAGGGTAAGTTGTGGATTGGAGGGCAAGGGGAAAAAGATGGGCAGAAATCTGGGGGGGGGAGGGGTATTGTTAATTTAAAAAATGGTGTGGCATCCCCCAGATTTGGTCTGTTGGAGTTTCTTTTCTTTTTAGAATGATGAATTTGCCTCTGGTTTGGCTTTCAATTGTGTTGATAATTGGAAAATGTTGAGGTACTGGAGAATAATAAATCAGTTTGATACAAGATCTGAAAGGGAGTCCTTTTTCCTGAAATAATTGTGCTGTTTCTCCATAGGATGAATTCTGTGTGAATCCGAACATCTAGGTAATTTACCCAAGTGAAAAATTAGGGACTAAATGAACCATGCAGTGTCTTTATGCTACTTAACATATAAGAAACTATGAAGGCAGAACCTTGTGTATGATTTTGGTAATGAAGCCACATAGTTGCCTTGGAACTCCTGCTCTACTATTAATTTTTGTTTCCTCCCACAGCTTCAATATTTCTGAGCTTGGCCAGAAGTATGCAGCGATATTTCCCATGCAAAATATTCAGGGGAAAATAGCATAATATGAGAATTAAAGTATATAAATTAAACAACTTCTTTTGAAGATTAAAATCATCACAGCAGTGATGATGCAGATTTCTATCCTTTGAGGATCTGGTATTTGCAAAAAAGAAGTTTTAAATAAATTTTATGTCAGTGTCATTAATCTTGCACATGCAAATTTAAAACAGCAAGAAAAATATGAAGGAAGAGTTGGGAAACCATGCTATGAATGCAGTGAATTCATTCATTAAATTGTACTAATTCTGGGCAAGATTGGACCATGTGCCCACAGTAATGAGACCTGAGCTACTAGGAAAGGATATTATTATGAATTATTTAATATATCATTTAAAATAAGAAAAACACAGTCTTGTTTTCTTAGGTTTAAATCTGAATAGCATGTATTGTAAAAGAGTATTTTATGCTAATTTAGGAAATCCATGTCAAAAGCTGGCCAGGCCTTGATAGATTGTAGCCGATCAGTCAAAATTACCAAGTTTTGACTTTGGTATAATTATTTGCATCTTTTCAATAATTTGAAATTCAATTTGAAACCCAGAAGTAAGAAAAATCATTTTTGGTGATCAAAATAATGACTATGGCCAAAGTTTATCTATTCAACCAGAAATTATTTATTGAGTCTATTTCATGTCTGACTACTTGCTGGGAAGAAGTGACCAAGACATCCACAGTTCTTCTACTCCCAAAGTTCACTGGTTTATGTTACATATGGGTGAATGTTTTTATCCTTCCTTCAGACACAATTAGAAATAAGATTACTTTTGTGCAGTTATTTCAAGTTCCAGAATATTGCTGTTCTTATTATTTGAATACATCAAATCAAACACTAGAATCTTATGATGGGAAGTAGGTAAAGTGAGAGTCAGATAATGGAGGATTAAATATCTCCCAGGGCAGGGGAAAAATACTTTAAACAACAGTTGTCTCTTTACCCTCTAAATAAATAAGCAGCAAAAAAACTTCACCTTGTTTGTAGAGCAGTATCTCAACTTTATTACTACAACACATTATTTTGAAGTCATCAGCTTAATTGGGACATAAATCTACCATTTATTGTGTTTTTTAGGACCAGCAATTACATCTTAAATATCTTGCCTTAGTTGGAGAATCATAAAAGGACCTCTGGATTATTTTAAATGGACTTAACTGAAAAATTAAGGAATCTGTCTGGGTAGTAATTTGGTTTTAGATTACACAGAAGAATATAAATGCATAGGGAAAAATGGAGGAAATTACAAGTTGGTGAACTACATATGCAAAGTAATGTTAAAGAGATCCAGAGTCAAGAGTCTTCTGTATGAAATTTGCAAGAAGACATAAGAGAAGTAACACTGTATATGTGTGTGTGTGTGTCTTTGTGTGTGTGTGTGTGTGTGTGTGTGTCTGTGTGTTTGGTCTCTCAGTCCTGTTGGACTCTTGGCCATTCCACGGGCTGTAGCCCACCAGCCTCCTCTGTCCATGGGATTTCACAGGCAAGAATACTGGGGTGGGTTGCCATTTCCTCCTCCAGGGGATCTTACTGACCCAATGATCAAAGCAATGCCTCTTGCATCTCCTGCATTGGCAGGCAGAATTTTGAATGTTTAAATAGATGCAATTGGCCACCGAATTGTAAGTCCCTCTCAAGAAATAAAATATCAGATGTAGGAAATACTGTGACCCTAAGGAGAGTTTAACAAATAACCTCTTAATTTAAAACTTATCATACCTTTTGCAGAATGGCTAATAACTTAGCTTCCCAGGTGGCACAGTGGTAATGTCTCAGCCTGCAATGCAAGAGATGCAAGAGATGTGGGTTCAAATCTTGAGTTTGGAAGATCCCCTGGAGAAGGAAATGAAACTCACTCCAGTATCTCTGCCTGGGAGATCCCATGGACAGAGGAGCCAGGCAAGCTAAGCCCAGGATTCGCAAAGAGCTGGACATGACGGAGTGAGCACACACTCACTGTCTTGGAAAATATCAAGTATATAAGATCAGATCAGAACAGTCAGTCGTGTCCGACTCTTTGCGACCCAATGAATCGCAGCACGCGAGGCCTCCCTGTCCATCACCAACTCCCGGAGTTCACTGAGGCTCACGTCCATCGAGTCAGTAATGCCATCCAGCCATCTCATCCTCTGTCGTCCCCTTCTCCTCCTGCTCCCAATCCCTCCCAGCAACAGAGTCTTTTCCAATGAGTCAACTCTTCACATGAGGTGGCCAAAGTACTGGAGTTTCAGCTTTAGCATCATTCCTTCCAAAGAAATCCCAGGACTGATCTCCTTCAGAATGGACTGGTTGGATCTCCTTGCAGTCCAAGGGACTTTCAAGAGTCTTCTCCAACACCACAGTTCAAAAGCATCAATTCTTCGGCTCTCAGCCTTCTTCACAGTCCAAATCTCACATCCATATATGACCACAGGAAAAACCATAGCCTTGACTAGACAAACCTTTGTTGGCAAAGTAGTGTCACTGCTTTTGAATATGCTATCTAGGTTGGTCATAACTTTCCTTCCAAGGAGTAAGCGTCTTTTAATTTCATGGCTGCGGCCACCATCTGTAGTGATTTTGGAGCCCAGAAAAATAAAGTCTGACACTGTTTCCACTGTTTCCCCATCTATTGCCCCATCTATTTCCCATGAAGTGGTGGGACTGGATGCCATGATCTTCGTTTTCTGAATGTTGAGCTTTAAGCCAACTTTTTCACTCTCCACTTTCACTTTCATCAAAAGGCTTTTGAGTTCCTCTTCCCTTTCTGCCATAAGGGTGGTGTCATCTGCATATCTGAGGTTACTGATATTTCTCCCGGCAATCTTGATTCCAGCTTGTGTTTCTTCCAGTCCAGCCTTTCTCATGATGTACTCTGCATATAAGTTAAATAAACAGGGTGACAATAAACAGCCTTGACAAACTCCTTTTCCTATTTGGAACCAGTCTGTTGTTCCATGTCCAGTTCTAACTGTTGCTTCCTGACCTGCATACAAATTTCTCAAGAGGCAGATCAGGTGGTCTGGTATTCCCATCTCTTTCAGAATTTTCCACAGTTTATTGTGATCCAATAAAAATAAACAATAAAAGGCTTTGGCATAGTCAGTAAAGCAGAAATAGATGTTTTTCTGGAACTCTCTTGCTTTTTCCATGATCCAGAGGATGTTGGCAATTTGATCTCTGGTTCCTCTGCCTTTTCTAAAACCAGCTTGAACATCAGGAAGTTCACGGTTCACATATTGCTGAAGCCTGGCTTGGAGAATTTTGAGCATTACTTTACTAGCGTGTGAGATGAGTGCAATTGTGAGGTAGTTTGAGCATTCTTTGTCATTGCCTTTCTTTGGGATTGGAATGAAAACTGACCTTTTCCAGTCCTGTGGCCACTGCTGAGTTTTCCAAATTTCCTGGCATATTGAGTGCAGCACTTTCACAGCATCATCTTTCAGGATTTGGAATAGCTCAACTGGAATTCCATCACCTCCACTAGCTTTGTTCATAGTGATGCTTTCTAAGGCCCACTTGACTTCACATTCCAGGATGTCTGGCTCTAGGTCAGTGATCACACCATCATGATTATCTGGGTCGTGAAGATCTTTTTTGTACAGTTCTTCTGTGTATTCTTGCCATCTCTTCTTAATATCTTCTGCTTCTGTTAGGTCCATACCATTTCTGTCCTTGATGGAGCCCATCTTTGCATGAAATGTTCCTTTGGTATCTCTGATTTTCTTGAAGAGATCCCTAGTCTTTCCCATTCTGTTGTTTTCCTCTGTTTCTTTGCATTGATCGCTGAGAAAGGCTTTCTTATCTCTCCTTGCTATTCTTTGGAACTCTGCATTCAGATGTTTATATCTTTCCTTTTCTCCTTTGCTCTTCACTTCTCTTCTTTTCACAGCTATTTGTAAGGCCTCCCCAGACAGCCGTTTTGTTTTTTTGCATTTCTTTTCTATGGGAATGGTCTTGATCCCTGTCTCCTGTACAATGTCACGAACCTCATTGCATAGTTCATGAGGCACTTTATCTATCAGATCTAGGCCCTTAAATCTATTTCTCACTTCCACTGTATAATCATAAGGGATTTGATTTAGGTCATACCTGAATGGTCTAGTGGTTTTCCCTACTTTCTTCAATTTAAGTCTGAATTTGACAATAAGCAGTTCATGGTCTGAGCCACAGTCATCTCCTGGTCTTGTTTTAGTGTTATTAACTATAGTCACCATGTTGTACATTAGATTTACCATATTATACATTCCTTATTCATCATATAACTGAAAGTTTGTACCCTCTTACCAACCTCTATTTTTATCACCCCTACCAAGATAAATCATGACTAGTGAATAAATTTATTAGACATATACTGATTTTGATAAAGCAGGTGTATAAAGAAAAGAAATCAGAAAGTCCACCTTCTATTGGCTACATCTATCTATTTATTTATTTTTATTTGTTATAAAAACAATTTTTATTGAAGCATAGTTTATTTACAATGTTAATTTCTGCTGTACAGCAGAGAGGCTATGTTATGTATATATATACATATACTTTCTTTTTATTATTATTTTCCATCATGGTTTATCTTAAGATATTTAATATAGTTCCTTGTGCTATACAGTAGGACCTTGTTGCTAGTGTGTACATTTTTTTAAATTAAATGTATTTATTTTAATTGGAGGTTAATTACTTTACAATATTGTATTGGTTTTGCCATACATCAACATGAATCCACCACGGGTGTACACAGGCTCCCCATCCTGAACCCCCTCCCACTTCTCTCTCTGTACCATCTCTCTTGGTCATCCCAGTGCACCAGCCCCAAGCAACATGTATCCTGCATTGAACCTGGACTGATGATTCATTTCTTATATGATATTATACATGTTTCAATGCCATTCTCCCAAATCATCCCACATTCTCCCTTTCATTTAATATTTTATCCTTTTCCACCTTCAACATATATAAAAGTTTTCATCTCTAAAGATGTAATTGTGATATTTTCATCATGAAAATAATATATACTAAAGTCATTATTGCCTAAATTATTATTCAAGAGTCTTATCACTCTATGATTAGAGAGTGTTTCCAATATATAGTTAATATTAAATTAAAAACTGGAACATTTCACAACTGGATTACTTTTCAAATATTTTAAGCTTAATCTTTTGTTTTGCAAAACTCTCAAATCAATATAAGCATTCTGAAAGCAAAAACAATCAATTAATAATCTTGAATGATATAATAATCCTAAAAGCTGTAATTACTCATATTAAAGAGACCAAACATCATATACAAAGAAGTACATAAAGATTCTAAATCCATTTAATGGATCATCTGCAAGAATGCACAAACAACCCCACAACTGCACTCATCTCACATGCTAGTAAAGTAATACTCAAATTTCTCCAAGGCAGGCTACAACAGTACATGAACTGTGATTTTCCAGATGTCCAAGCTGGACTTAGAAAAGGCAGAGGAGCCAGAGATCAAATTGCCAACATCCACTGGCTCATTGAAAAAGTGAGAGCATTCCAGGAAAACATCTATTTTAGCTTAATTGACTATGCCAAGGCCTTTGACTGTGTGAATCACAAAAAACTGTGGAAAATTCTTCAAGAGATGGGAATACCAGACACCCTGATCTGCCTTCTGAGAAATCTGTATGCAGGTCAGGAAGCAACAGTTAGAACTAGAAATGGAACAACAGATTGGTTCCAAATAGGGAAAGGAGGGCGTCAAGGTGGTACATTATCACCCTGCTTATTTAACTTATATGCAGTGTACATCATGAGAAACACTGGGCTGGAAGAAGCACAGGCTGGAATCAAGATCGCTGGGAGAAATATCAATGACCTCAGATATGCAGATGACACCACCCTTATAGCAGAAAGTGAAGAACTAAAGGGCCTCTTGATGAAACTGAAACAGGACACTGTAAAAGTTGGATTAAAACTCAACATTCAGAAAACAAAGACCATGGCAACTGGTCCCATCACTTCACGGAAAATAGAGGGGAAACCATGGAAACAGTGAGAGACTATTTTTTTGGGCTCCAAAATTACTGCAGATTTTGACTGCAGCCATGAAATTAAAAGATACTTCTTCCTTGGAGGAAAAGTTATGATCAACCTAGATGGCATATTAAAAAGCTGAGACACTACTTTGCCAACAAAGGTCCATCCAGTCAAAACTTTAGTTTTTCCAGTGGTCATGTATGCATGTGAGAGCTGGACTATAAAGAAAGCTGAGCACCAAAGAATTGATACTTTTGAACTGTGGTGTTGGAGAAGACTCTTGAGAGTCCCTTGAACAGCAAGGAGATCCAACCAGTCCATCCTAAAGGAAATCAGTGCTGACTTTTCATTGGAAGGACTGATACTGAAGCTGAAACTCCAATACTTTGGCCCCCTGATGTGAACAACTGACTTATTTGAAAAGACCCTGATGCTGGTAATGATTGAAGGTGGGAGTAGAAGAGGACGACAGAGGATGAGATGGTTGGATGGCATCACTGACTCAATGGACATGGGTTTGGGTGGACTCTGGGAGTTGGTGATGGACAGGGAGGCCTGGCATGCTGCATTCCATGAGGTGGCTATTCCTCACAATAATCAGTGGTTTATGTACTGCTATTTCACTTGTTTTAAGAATAAGAAAACTGAGGTTGACAACTTTTACATTGACCAAAATTGCATAAAAGATAAATAACAGATTTAAGATTTGAATTTTTTGCATTGCTGGCTGTTGAAATATCCTCAGATCAGATCATATCAGTCGCTCAGTTGTGTCCGACTCTTTGCGACCCCATGAATCGCAGCATGCCAGGCCTCCCTGTCCATCACCAACTCCCGGAGTTCACTGAGGCTCACGTCCATCGAGTCAGGGATGCCATCCAGCCATCTCATCCTCTGGCGTCCCCTTCTCCTCCTGCCCCCAATCCCTCCCAGCATCAGAGTCTTTTCCAATGAGTCAACTCTTCACATGAGGTGGCCAAAGTACTGGAGTTTCAGCTTTAGCGTCATTACTTCCAAAGAAATCCCAGGGCTGATCTTCAGAATGGACTGGTTGGATCTCCTTGCAGTTCAAGGGACTCTCAAGAGTCTTCTCCAACACCACAGTTCAAAAGCATCAATTCTTCAGCTCTCAGCCTTCTTCACAGTCCAACTCTCACATCCATACAAGACCACAGGAAAAACCATAGCCTTGACTAGATGAACCTTTGTTGGCAAAGTAACATCTCTGCTTTTGAATATGCTATCTAGGTTGGTCATAACTTTCCTTCCAAGGAGTAAGCATCTTTTAATTTCATGGTTGCAGTCACCATCTGTAGTGATTTTGGAGCCCAGAAAAATAAAGTCTGACACTGTTTCCACTGTTTCCCCATCTATTTCCCATGAAGTGGTGGGACCAGATGCCATGATCTTCATTTTCTGAATGTTGAGCTTTAAGCCAACTTTTTCACTCTCCTCTTTCACTTTCATCAAGAGGCTTTTGAGTTCCTCTTCCCTTTCTGCCATAAGGGTGGTGTCATCTGCATATCTGAGGTTATTGATATTTCTCCCAGCAATCTTGATTCCAGCTTGTGATTCTTCCAGTCCAGCATTTCTCATGATGTACTCTGCATATAAGTTAAATAAACAGGGTGACAATAAACAGCCTTGACAAACTCCTTTTCCTATTTGGAACCAGTCTGTTGTTCCATGTCCAGTTCTAACTGTTGCTTCCTGACCTGCATACAAACTTCTCAAGAGGCAGATCAGGTGGTCTGGTATTCCCATCACTTTCAGAATTTTCCACAGTTTATTGTGATCCACACAGTCAAAGGCTTTGGCATAGTCAATAAAGCAGAAATAAATGTTTTTCTGGAACTCTCTTGCTTTTTCCATGATCCAGAAGATGTTGGCAATTTGATCTCTGGTTCCTCTGCCTTTCTAAAACCAGCTTGAACCTCAGGAAGTTCACGGTTCACATATTGCTAAAGCCTGGCTTGGAGAATTTTGAGCATTACTTTACTAGCGTGTGAGATGAGTGCAATTGTGAGGTAGTTTGAGCATTCTTTGGCATTGCCTTTCTTTGGGATTGGAATGAAAACTGACTTTTCCAGTCCTGTGGCCACTCCTGAGTTTTCCAAATTTGCTGGCATATTGAGTGCAGCACTTTCACAGCATCATCTTTCAGGATTTGGAATAGCTCCACTGGAATTCCATCACCTCCACTAGCTTTGTTCATAGTGATGCTTTCTAAGGCCCACTTGACTTCACATTCCAGGATGTCTGGCTCTAGGTCAGTGATCACACCATCGTGATTATCTGGTAGTGGGATGTTAATTACTATGAATTCCTAATTCATTATATTGAGATTTAGGGTCTGTGGAAAACATTTAAACAGTTCAAATTTATGGTTGAAACTTTACAGAGAAGCCAAGGGCCAATGTCCAAAAGAGTCAGAACGTTTTAATAAAGATAGCCTGTATTTATAATCTTAGTTTAAAACCTGATTCCACCATTGATATGCCTGAGATTCAACTCTTTAATTTATAAAGTTGTGAAATAATGACTGCCTTTTTTGATTGTTTAATGCATCTAGGTAATGCATTCAAGAACCCTCTATCCCTGGAATTGATTTAGAAAATATATTTTCTACATAAATGTTCAACTCAAATGGACCTTAAATTTGAGGTAAAGACATTCACAATAAGGTGAGTAGCTTTTGGCTGGAAAAATAGCACAATGGAATAAATCTCTTTCAGCTTGTCAAATTTTAAATTAAGCTAGAGATTACTTGCAGAGAAGCATCTGTTATTATCCCTGCATCAAACAAAGAAGTGGAATTAATTGGTCAACGGTTGAGATAATTTCTTCCTTTAGACAACAACTCTTTTGGGGTGTCTACGATAAGTAAAGTCTTTTACACATCTTAATAGGATATCATCCTGTCATGATTATAATATATTTTAATAAGGTCCCTAGGATCTTAGTATGTGTGCATTCTCAGTCACGTCCATTTCTTTGCAACCCCATGGACTGGAGCCCACCAGATTCTTCTGTCCATGGAATTTCCCAGGCAATAATACTGGAGTAAGCTGCTGTTTTCTTCTCCATGGAATCTTCGTGACTTGGGGATTGAACCCATGCCTCTTCCATCCCCTACACTGCAGGCAGATTCTTCACCCCTGAACAAGCTGGGAGACCACACTAGGATCTTACCTAAAGAGAAATAGTGTATTCATAAAAATCAAATAATAATGCCAAGATGTATGATACTGGGAGACAAAAAAAAAAAAAAAATGATTTAGAAGTAATGAGAATAGGGCAGGAAGACAGGCTGAAGGGGTTGGAAAACACTTTGGGGTGGAATAGAGATTCAGTGAGAAAGGACACTGAAATAAGAAGTCAAGTTTGATAAGGTAAAGAAAAGGAAAAGATGATGTATATTTTTCTTTCAGGAAGCATAATCTGGAGAAGAAAGGGGAGATGTGTTTTGGATACCTAGTGGAAATATTTGAAGGCTTTGAAACTGACGAGGACACTGTGGGACCCTTCCTGATGGCAGACAGACACTTATCCTTATCTTATTTATTATATTTATATATATATATATATATATATATATATATATGTGTATATATATAGGCTTTAGCCTCCTAGACCCTCCCCAAGTTCCAAAGAACAGACTCAGGCAGTTACTAAGTTGAGAAGTGAGGGAATATGGAGGCAAGGAAAAGCAGCCAAGAAAAAGTAATGATAGCTTAAGCAGTAGTTCAGCAGGAAAACACTGAACCCTAGTTGAGCAGTCACTGGCCTCTGGTTCTTCCTCAAGGAATGTAGATGACAATCTGACACATATATTTAAGTTGCTTTACAGAAACCAAATCCTTCCCTAAAAGCCATGAGGGAGATCTTTTGAGCCTAAGCTGCCTGTTCTTCTTGCTTAGTGTCTTCCATAAACTCTGTAATTTTCTTCACCACAGCTTTATGTTATTAGATTGATTATGCTGTGCTCTGGAAAGTGGACCCAAATTTGATTAGGTGCAGGCACAGGAGGGACAAGAGGAGCTATTCCACGTTGAAGGTCAGCAGGGGCGGCCATGAGGTCCCCTCATCCAAGATATTTGTCTGTTACCCCAGGTGTTTCTAAGTTGAGAAGTGAGGGAATATGGAAGGCAAGGAAAAGCAGCCAAGAAAAAGTAATGCTTTAAGCAGTAGTTCAGCAGGAAAACACTGAACCCTAGTTGAGCAGTCACTAGCCTCTGGTTCTTCCTCAAGGAATGTAGATGACAAACATATATTTAAGTTGACAGAAACCAAATCCTTCCTAAAAGCCATGGGGAGATCTTTTGATCTATGCTTTGCTGGAGCAGCTGTGCTTTGCTGGAGCAGCCGTGAAGAGATACCCCACGTCCAAGGTAAGAGAAACCCAAGTAAGACAGTAGGTGTTGTGAGAGGGCATCTGAGGGCAGACACATTGAAACTACAATCACAGAAAACTAGTCAATCTGATCACACAGACCACAGAATTGTCTAACTCAATGAAACTAAGCCATGCCATGTGGGGCCACCCAAGATGGACAGGTCATGGTGGAGAGGTCTGACAGAATGTGGTCCACTGGAGAAGGAAATGGCAAACCACGTCCGTGTTCTTGCCTTGAAAACCCCATGAAAAGTATGAAAAGGCAAAATGATAGGATACTGAAAGAGGAACTCCCCAGGTCAGTAGGTGCCCAATATGTTACTGGAGATCAGTGCAGAAATAACTCCAGAAAGAATGAAGGGATGGAGCCAAAGCAAAAAAAAAATACCCAGTTGTGGATATGACTGGTGATAGAAGCAAGGTCTGATGCTGTAAGGGCAATATTGCATAGGAACCTGGAATGTCAGGTCCATGAATCAAGGCAAATTGGAAGTGGTCAAACAGAATACAGCAAGAGTGAACGTTGACATTCTAGGAATCAGTGAACTAAAATAGACTGGAATGGGTGAATTTAACTCAGAGGACCATTACGTCTATTATTGTGGGCAGGAATCCCTTAGAAGAAATGGAGTAGCCATAATGGTCAATAAAAGAGTTTGAAATGCAGTACTTGGATGCAATCTCAAAAAAGACAGAATGATTTCTGTTCATTTCCAAGGCAAGCCATTCAATATCACAGTAATCCAAGTCTATGCCCCAACCAGTAATGCTGAAGAAGCTGAAGTTGAACGGTTCTATGAAGACCTACAAGACCTTTGAAAACTAACACCCAAAAAAGATGTCCTTTTCATTATAGGGGACTGGAATGCAAAAGTAGGAAGCCAAGAAACACCTGGGGTAACAGACAAATTTGGCTTTGGAATATGGAATGAAGCAGGGCAAAGGCTAATAGAGTTTTGCCAAGAGAACGCACTGGTCATAGCAAACACTCTCTTCCAACAACACAAGAGAAGACTCTACATATGGACATCACCAGATGGTCAACATTGATATCAGATTGATTATATTATTTTCAGCCAAAGATAGAGAAACGCTATACAGTCAGCAAAAACAAGACCAGCAGCTGCCTGTGGCTTAGATCATGAACTCCTTATTGCCAAATTCGGTCTGCAATTGAAGAAAGTAGGGAAAACCACTAGACCATTCAGGTATGACCTAAATCAAATCCCTGATGATTATACAGTGGAAGTGAGAAATAGATTTAAGGGCCTAGATCTGATAGAGTGCCTGATGAACTATGGACAGAGGTTTATGATATTGTCAGGAGATAAGGATCAAGACCATCCCCATGGAAAAGAAATGGAAAAAAGCCAAATGGTTGTCTGGGGAGGCCTTACAAATAGCTGTGAAAAAAAGAGAAGTGAAAAGCAAAGGAGAAAAGGAAAGATATAAGCATCTGAATGCAGAGTTCCAAAGAATAGCAAGGAGAGATAAGAAAGCCGTCCTCAGCAATCAATGCAAAAAAATAGAGGAAAACAACAGAATGGGAAAGACTAGAGATCTCTTCAAGAAAATTAGAGAGACCAAGGGAAAATTTCATGCAAAGATGGGCTCGATCAAGGACAGAAATGGGATGGACCTAACAGAAGTAGAAGATACTAAGAAGAAGTGGCAGGAATACACAGAAGAACTGTACAAAAAAGATCTTCACAACCAAGATAATCACGATGGTGTGATCACTCACCTAGAGCCAGACATCCTGGAATGTGAAGTCAAGTGGACCTTAGGAAGCATAACTATGAACAAAGCTAGTGGAGGTGATGGAATTCCAGTTGAGCTATTTCAAATCTGAAAGATGATGCTGTGAAAGTGCTGCACTCTATATGCCAGGAAATTTGGAAAACTCAGCAGTGGCCACAGGACTGGAAACGGTCAGTTTTCATTCCAATCCCAAAGAAAGGCAATGCCAAAGAATGCTCAAACTACCGCACAATTGCATTCATCTCACATGCTAGTAAATAATGCTCAAAATTCTCCAAGCCAGGATTCAGCAATACGTGAACCATGAACTTCCAGATGTTCAAGCTGGTTTTAGAAAATGTAGAGGAACCACAGATCAAAATGCCAACATCCGCTGGATCATTGAAAAAGCAAGAGAGTTCCAGAAAAACATCTATTTCTGCTTTACTGACTATGCCAAAGCCTTTGACTGTGTGAATCACAATAAACTGTGGAAAATTCTGAAAGTGATGGGAATACCAGACCACCTGACATTCCGCTTGAGAAATCTTTATGCTGGTCAGGAAGCAGCAGTTAGAACTGGACATGGAACAACAGACTGGTTCAAAATAGGAAAAGGAGTACGTCAAGGCTGTATATCGTCACCCTGCTTATTTAACTTAGATGCAGAGTACATCATGAGAAACTCTGGGCTGGAAGAAGCACAAACTAAATCAAGATTGTCGGGAGAAATATGAATAACCTCAGATATGCAGATGACACCACCCTTATGGCAGAAAGTGAAGAGGAACTCAAAAGCCTTTTGATGAAAGTGAAAGAGGAGAGTGAAAAAGTTGGCTTAAAGCTCAACTTTCAGAAAACGAAGATCATGGCATCTGGTCCCATCACTTCATGGGAAATAGATGGGAAAACAGTGGAAACAGTGTCAGACTTTATTTTTTTGAGCTCCAAAATCACTGTAGTTGGTGATTGCAGCCATGAAATTAAAAGACGCTTACTCCTTGGAAGGAAAGTTATGACCAACCTAGATAGCATATTGAAAAGCAGAGACATTACTTTTCCAACAAAGATCCATCTAGTCAAGGCTATGGTTTTTCCAGTAGTCATGTATGGATGTGAAGAGTTGGACTGTGAAGAAAGCTGAGTGCCGAAGAATTGATGCTTTTGAACTGTGGTGTTGGAGAAGACTCTTGAGAGTCCCTTGGACTGCAAGGAGATCCAGCCAGTCCACTCTAAAGGAGATCAGCCCTGGGTGTTCTTTGGAAGGACTGATGCTAAAGCTGAAATTCCAGTACTTGGGCCACCTCATGTGAAGAGTTGACTCATTGGAAAAGACTCTGTTGCTGGGAGGGATTGGGGGCAGGAGGAGAAGGGGACGACAGAGGATGAGATGGCTGGATGGCATCACTGACTCAATGGACGTGAGTCTGAGTGAACTCCAGGAGTTGGTGATGGACAGGGAGGCCTGGCGTTCTGCTGTTCATGGGGTCGCAAAAAGGCAGACATGACTGAGCGACTGAACTGAACTGAACTGAATTTTATATAACTGCAGTCTTGTTATTTATTATTTAATTCTTGAGATTAATTTCAATCTTATACATAATATAATGTAGAAGTCAATATATACTTGAGGATTATAATTGAAATAGCAAACAATGTTTTCACTTGATGATGGTTGTTAAAAGAATACAGTTTATTTTATGTTTTAATTTTCTCTGTATCAAGCGTGTGTCATTGAATAGTTTTAGTCTCCTAGAAAATATTATTCTCTGTCTTTAAATAAAGTTTTAATGATATAGTCAAGGTTTAATTCTATTTTCTCCAAAAGTATTCATCTCTCTGTAAGTAAATGTTAGTCACCCAGTCATGTCTGACTCTTTGTGATTCCATAAACTGTAGCCTGTCAGGCTCTTTTGTCCATAAATCTGTCTAGATTTATTTAAAATGAGAAGCTGAGTTCTTATTCCTAGATCATGAATTCACTTATGCCTCATTTCTCCAGAAAAATTATTCTAAGGGATTTTGTAATTTCATATCAATGCCCTACCCATTTTAATTGTCAGGTAGTCTCTATATCAACAAAATATGTGACGTTCTCTTCCTGCTTCATGCATGGGTGATAAACACATTCTAATTTTTCTTTTCAATTTATGCTTATTAGTATTCCACTGTTCTTAGTTGCCTAGTCATATCCAACTCTTTGCAACCCCATGGTCTGTGGTCTGCCAGGCTCCTCTGTCCATGGGTATTCTCCAGGCAAGAATACTGGAGTGGATTGCCATCCCCTCCTCCAGGGGATCTTCCCAACCCAGGGATTGAACCCAGGCCTCCTGCATTGCAGGTGGATTCTTTACCATCTTAGCCACCAGGGAAGCCTCAAATTTTTACTTGTTGGCAACACCATGCAGCATGTAGAATTTTACTTCCCCAACAAGGGATCAAACCCATTTCCCCTGCATTGGAAGCCACAAATCTTAACTGGACCACTGGGGAAGTCTAATATTCCTCTAGAAGATGATTTATAGCATAACTCTGTAAAACAATCATAAGTGATGAACAAGAAGAAGGCTTGGTAATACTTCTAAAAAATTCTATTGCTTTTATCAATAAACAAGTATATTAAATGATACTTTTAAAGAAATGCTAAATTTCAGGGCCCTCCACTAATAAGAAGTAAAATCCCTAATCCACATGTAATAATGTCAGCAATAACCCAGAATTGGGGAAAATTGCATCTCTTTTAAAGAAAAGCTCTATGTAAAATTTACTAAGATGTGATTTAGAAGAAGCAGAGTGCTGGAATGCATACAAGTTGTAAGATTTGGATATATATATATATATATAAAAATATATTTTTTTTTACCCCGAGACCATTCCCTTCTCATTTGCGTTTCATTCCCATGAATCAGCTGTATTACTACTCATGTCAATCAGCTGTTTTACTACTTCTCTGGGACCATGATCCAACCACCTGTGTCCAGACAAATACTGTTTGACACATTAGACACTAAATGCTGCACCTTGCCTGCATTTAGTTCTGTTGGAGGAAGTCTTCAAGAGGATGAGACCATTGACCCTCAGGCTGGACCTGGGCAACCTGAGGGTCCTCAGTCACGCCCGTGTCCTTGAAATGTATGCTCTGCCCACCTGCCCTTGGTTAGAGTCATTTCAAGGATACAGTCTTGAGAGAGTAAGGTGTTGTTGAGACTATTTGGGTGCCTAAACCCAGTTAAGGACTCTATACAAACTTAAAATTCTGATGGTGAGTGCAGAAATTGAGTCATCTTGTGGCCTTCCACTACAAGCTTTCTCAGTTTCCTTGCTTATTAAACCTTCTACCTACAATATGCATTGGAGAAGGAAATGGCAACCCACTCCAGTGTTCTTGCCTGGAGAATCCCAGGGACGGGGGAGCCTGGTGGGCTGCCATCTATGGGGTCGCACACAGTCGGACACGACTGAAGCGACTTAGCAGCAGCAGCACCAATACGGAGTATCTACCTCTTTCTTTGGTCTTCCCTGCCTTCCATGTGCAGAAATCAGTTTCATATTTTGTCACTATATTTTCATTTTTTGGAATGGACAGTTGATGGAAAATTCTAAGAATAATCTGCATTTAATTTATGATATTATTATTTTAGCAAAGAAGAAATGAAATCATTTATCACATCTTGCATGCCTGATAAGTCACTTCAGTCGTGTCTGACTCTTTGTGATCCTATGGGCCATAGCACACCAGGCTCCTCTGTCCATGGGATTCTCCAGGCAAGAATACAGGAGTGGAGTGCCATGCCCCTGTCCAGGTTATCACATCTATTCACATGTAAAAATATTCACATCATTTTGCCGGCTTTTGATTTGTTTACGTACTTTCCTCCTTTTACAGATAAAATGATGTAGATCCCAGGGGCTTGGACCATCTTAGTCCATTGAATTGCTATTGTCCTTCGGCTTCTGTAGGGGAGAAAAACTACCCGTCCTGACGGTTATGAAAAGTTCAACCAAATGTTAGAAATTATATTGAGAGCAGGCCTGAATACATCTTCTCTGCTAAGATAAATTAAGAGACGCCATGCTTGGAAAATTAATGTCTCCATTCAGCCAGAAAAGCATAAGCCTTTTTATAACAAATATGCTTATTTATTTTAACTATTGACAACCAGTGTTTGCTAAAAAAAATACATATTTCATATAACTATTCCAAATATAGCCTCAGTGGTTTTTTTTTGCAATTGCATTTAAGTTAAAGATTATCTGTTTCACATGGAAAAATAAAATTAAATGAGTAGAAACAGTTGTATATATTTACTCTTGTGTAGATTATATTAAAAACAAAACAAACAAAAAAACCCAAATTACAATCTTCTGAAATTGAATTACAGGTTAAAAATTCTAAGAAGGCATCAATAATTTACAATAGGAAAGCCCTAAAACTTGCATTTTTATTATACATAAGGTTAATTAAAAGCTTCCCAGTGGTGCTAGTGGTAAAGAACCTACTTGCCAATGAAGGAGACATAAGAGACATAGGTTCCTTCCCTGGATCAGGAAGATCCCCTGGAGAAGTGCATGGCAAACCACTCCCATATTCTTGTCTGGAGAATCCTATGGGCAGAGGAGCCTGGTGGGATATAGTCCGTGGTGTCGCAAAGCGTCAGACATGACTGAAGCAACATCACATAGCATGCAGCAGCACGAGTATTTTAAATAGCCTACTAATAGTATTCTAATTTATATCATGTTTATCCACAATAGATAAGAAGCTTTGCATGTTTTCCCCTAATTTTATTTTGAGCCATTGTTCATGTAAAGCTACATTTGTAGACATTTAGATGTAGTCTTCAATCTTATCTATTATAGCACATAACTTTCAAATGTAAGTTTTGTTGCTATAAATATGGGTATCCATCATAGTTCTATCTTTCTGAATTTTGAGTTCTATCATTTTGAATTTTGCATGACAGTCTAGAGTGACCTATATTTAAACAGATGTAAAACAGATATTCATCTGAAATTTTTTATTTCTTAAACAACAAAATGCCTGTGACATGGCAAATGTATAACTGGTCTTCTTAAACATTTTTCTCTATATTCACGTATCCATTTTTTTTTTTTTTTGCCTTTTTCTTCTTTCACTGAAAACTGATAAGCAGGTGTGGGCATTTTGTTTTGTCTACCTATTTTCCATATATTATAGACAGACTTGTGTTTCTATGTTTTTGTTTGTGCTTTTATCAAAATAAGGAGTGTTAAGTGGCTTATGGAGAAGGCAATGGCACCCCACTCCAGTACTCTTGCCTGGAAAATCCCATGGATGGAGGAGCCTGGAAGGCTGCAGTCCATTGGGTCGCTGAGGGTTGGACACGACTGAGAGACTTCCCTTTCACTTTTCACTTTCATGCATTGGAGAAGGAAATGGCAACCCACTCCAGTGTTCTTGCCTGGAGAGTCCCAGGGACGGGGAGCCTGGTGGGCTGCCGTCTATGGGGTCGCACAGAGTCGGACACGACTGAAGTGACTTAGCAGTAAGTGGCTTAAGCTATTTTTTGTTGTTGTTGTTCAGTTGCTTAAGTCATATCCAACTCTTTCCCTGTCCTTCACTAGCTAAGCTATTTTACATGGTGTTTATTCTAAATGATATGATCTCTCCAATACAAACTCTACACAGAATACAATTTTTCAATATTTCTACTAGGGTGTTGACATTCCTACTTCTCTCTCTTTCAGCTCAATGTAGTCAGTTTTTTGTTAAAATGCTTGATATATGGATGTGACAATGAACACTTTATAAACAGCTAGTTTAAACATGCTTCAAAATATTTGACCCACTTTGTAACCACATTAATCCTAGCAAATTCACAAGAAATTAAAATACACAGTTCTCAAAATACGCAATTTCCTTTGTTTCTTGAAGAGGAACACAGATAAAATTTAAGAATAATTGTATTGCTGTGCTCATTAGAAAACAATGTAATTAGTTGTCTGTGACCTTCTGAGATTTGTGATGGAAATTAAAAAAAAAAAAAAAGAGTAAAAGGTACTGACTTTTTCTGCTTAAATATGGTAACTTGAAAGAGACACATTGAATGTAATGATGCTTTACTGGAAAAAACTTAATGTCTGAAAAATGAAGCAGCAGTTATAAAGTAGTAATCCCATGGCTAAACCTTCTCTAATATAACTGTGGAGAAAATCTATGATTTTTGCTTACTAAAAACAAAATAAAAACCAAGAAATACGTTATGACAGTGTCTAGAAAATAGTAAATATTATTTATACTCTCATTATTTTGTTACTACTATTATTATTAAACGTGTTTCAAAAAGCAAACATTGTATTATTCACAATAAAAGCTAGATACAACATTGATTTCTTACATCCATTAAACTATTAAAAAAGCAATCTGTTCTCCAAAGGCATTCATATATAAATATGACATTGTGACAGTTACAAATGGAACATTTAGGAGACTTTCTTAATATGCAAAGGATGCAAAAATGGTAAATGTCAGGTCTGAAGGAAACTTTAGTTTTCTAATGTGTTGAAATAACTTTCTAGGTTCAAGATGGCGCCCCCGCAGCCCAGGGTGCCACGTCAGAAAAACAGAACTTAGATAATCTTTGTGTCCTTGTAAATGCTCTTCTTGGCCAGAAATGCTGTGTATTAAGTCAGCCAAACCCCAAACTCTAAGTCAATTGTGGGCTTCTAACCCAAACAAGTTTGATTAGGAAGACCCAGCCAGGCCGTTATTTCCAATTTGTCTCTTATTCTTTATCCTGTAAAAGCTTCTTGCCTTCTGCCCTATTTTGCAGTTGTCTGATAGGAGAGATTATTTACTTCATCATGTTAGATAAAGTTTGGGTATCACCTAAATTGTCTTCGTTAATCATTTTTTTTAACAGGTACATGACAAATAGTAATTGTACTATGGCTCAAACCAATGTAGTTGGAATTACCAAACAAATATTAAGACAGTTATCTCTCAACATTTTAAAATTCTCAGATAATCTTAGATTGTATTTTGCTAATAGCTAACTACAGCTTTTGATATGCTAATTTTACCAATTGTTTAATTTTTATACTACTTAATATGTTTTCCAAAAGAATAAAAATAATTACTGAAACAGAAAACTGCTTTGTAAAGATTATACTCTTTATTTAAAAATTTCTGATTACCATTTTTACTTTCAGAACATAAAAAACATAAAAGGCAAACTTTTCTACATTCAATACTCCTTTATGTTATTGTGTAAAAGCCTCCTGCTGTGATTTACAATTTAATGAAGTAATAGCAAAACACCTACAGCTATTCTAAATGATTTGCTGTCACAACCTTATTAGAGAAATTGAAAGAGAATAAGTGTAAAAATTATTATACAAGCATAAAAAGATAAAAGATGTGTGAGGTATAGTTTCGATAAACTATTTAATCTTCCTGTGTACATCTATTTAAATTCCTGTAGGGTATTGGTATTTCCAATACATAATAAAACTTTGACCATCTCTAAACTAATAGTCATATATGTAAAATCAGCTGCCAAAAAGCATACAGAAACTTTATGGAAGAACTCAGAGCTTTTCCCGTGGCTCAGCTGGTAAAGAAAACGTAAGCCAATGCAGGAAACTCAAGAGACAACATGGGTTTGATCCCTGGATTGGCAAGATCCCGTGGAGAAAGAAATGGCAACCCACTCTGGTATTCTTTCTTGGGAAATCCTAAGGACAGAGAAGCCTGGCGAACTACAATCCATGGGGTCTACTGATCACATGTGCATGCATGTGCACACATGGAGGAACTCAAATCACTGTATCACATCTGCAGAATAATTTTTATTTAAAAATATGAATGGAGAAGAAAATTATCTAATACTAAAATGTCCAGTAATTATCTCCAAGATATGCTCTTCATAAATCATGGATGTCTTTTCAAAAGTTGTTTTCTACATGGAGAGGAAACACTGTCTTTTGACTGTAATTTCGTACACACCATTCACTGTGAGGCTTCTTGTTATCATGGATTTGTATCCTGCTTCTGCTGAAAACTGATTTTCCATTGAGTTTGAGTGATGGTGTGATGGGATGACATACTTTCTAGCCTTATATCATCTTGTTTTAAGGTATCCCAAGCCATAATCCCTTCTGTGTTAGAAACAACATGCATTTCTAGAGTAGGTGACCACCTTTGTATTAAATAGCAAAGCTTTTACTTCCCACGAAATGTTTATTTTTAGTTCTTTAATACTATTATTAATGTATTAATGATGCACAGATCAGATCAGATCAGATCAGTGTCTCAGTCGTGTCCAACTCTTTGTGACTCCGTGAATCGCAGCACGCCAGGCCTCCCTGTCCATCACCAACTCCCGGAGTTCACTCAGACTCACATCCATCGAGTCAGTGATGCCATCAGCCATCTCATCCTCTGTCGTCCCCTTCTCCTCCTGCCCCCAATCCCTCCCAGCATCAGAGTCTTTTCCAACAACTTCCCATTATTTGAGCTTTGTTCCTTTAAATAGAATATTCTTACACATTTTCTGTTCAAGACTGATTTTCAAGAATAAAAATAAAAGTCACATTCGAGAAGAATAAAATAATCAGTCCAATACAAAATGGTCAGCAGGAAGTTTGACTTATTTGCTAGTATGCTAAATTCATATTTTATAATGTCTATGAAAGATCTCTACATTTAATTATATTTCATGTACACACACATGCCAGATGTTTAAATTATATTTACTAAGTATTATTTCAGTTCTGTTTTGCTAATGTGGCAAAACTATATACTAAATATAGTGACACTCTATTGAGTAGTAGCAAGTTTTTTCTATATACTTATACATATACATTTCCCACCCCCACTGGAAAAGCTCTTTAGTGCAGCCTCTTACTTGATGTAAATTATACCTTCTACCTGACATAAATCAAGGCCAACTCAACTTCATATTTCTTCAAGAACTTCATTGTAAGTGTACGAATAATCCAGTCCTGTAAAATATTTTTGAAAATTGACCAAAGACCTATTTAAGGTCCTATACAGGCTTCCTCACTGGCACTTTTCTTTCTAACGAATCCAGAAAAAAAAAAAAAAAAAGCTTGAAATCAACATAGTCAAAAAACTCCTAAATAAGTAGAATAAAAAAAAATAGAATTCCTTTGTGCAAAGTATAGATTTGGAGTGAAAATTGCAAATCACTCTAAATTGTATAATTATTATTATTATATAAACTATTTGCCAAAGTCATATTTACACAGAATTGAAACTGACCATTTTAATTTCTTCAAGAAACTTTACTTTTATTCTTTGCAGCCACTCACCAGAGAAAAATAAGACAGATAGAACCATGTTGTCATTTTCCACTATCCTTTTGACTCTCCATCCATCCAGACTAATAAACTCCAATGCTCTTCAAAAAGTAAAAACGATTATAATACTATACTAGGCCCAGGAGTGTCCATGGTGTGAGAACATTTCTATTCAGTTTAGAATATTAAAATCAAAGTCTATAATCCACTTGCTGCAAGCAACCGCATGATATTCTGAATCACCTTGAAGTTAAAAAACAAAACAGTTTGAATTCCATTTGATAGTATTTTATCTACAGTCTAGAATAGAGCACCCCAGATTATATTCTTGATGTTACTCTCCAGAGGAGGAAGGCAAATTTATTGTGGCATAAAGTACACTGCTAAAACATGTTTTAAGAGTCTAGCTGGCAAGATCAGCTTCACTGAAGAGACTGCAGTTCAATTTTCTGTAACCTTTCTCAGGTCAAATATTCTAGGAAGAGGGAATAAAACTATCTGCAGAGAGCAGCATGTGAGATGAAGTAACTTCAGTCCATCCATCTCCTGCCCATAAACCTAGAAAAGTGAAACAAGGTTAACATGATATGCACAATATATATGCACAATACTGCTTTATAATAAATCGGTAACCTACTGAGTAAAGCGGAGAAGGCAATGGCAACCCCACTCCAGAACTCTTGCCTGGAAAATCCCATGGACAGAGGAGCCTGGTAGGCTATAGTCCATGGGGTCGCTAAGAGTCGGACACGGCTGAGCGACTTCCCTTTCGCTTTTCACTTTCATGCATTGGAGAAGGAAATGGCAACCCACTCCAGTGTTCTTGCCTGGAGAATCCCAGGGACGGGGGAGCCTGGTGGGCTTCCGTCTACGGGGTCACACAGTGTCAGACACGACTGAAGCGACTTAGCAGTGAGTAAAGTGTTACTCTTGAGTTCTCTGAGCCAGGCTAGCAAATTTAGTCAAACCCAAGGAGGAGGTCAGGATTTCCCAGGTGGCTTAGTAGTGAAGAGTCTGCTTGCCAATGCAGGAGACACGGATTTGATCCCTGGGTTGGGAAGACCCCTTGAAGAGGGAAATGGCAACCCACTCCAATATTCTTGCTTGAAAAATCCCATAGACAGAGGGGCCTGGAGGGCTATAGTCCATGGGGTTGCAAAGAGTCAGACAGGGCTTAGGGACTAAACAACAACAAGGATGAGCTCACGGTAACCTACCATTGACAGCCAATTTGATTGGTTCAAGTAACAACCTAGACTTGTGATTGGTCTTCTGAGTTGGAGAGGATAGATGAAACTTCTACTCTGTATCCCATTGGTCAGAAGCACAGGTAATAAACTGTACTTGCCTCTGGTATCTGAAGTGAGGGGCAACCTTAGGGGACTGAACCCTTAACCTGTGGGATCTGATACTGTGTATAGTTTCAGAATTGAGTTAAATTGTAGGGCATTCAGTTGATGTGAAGAGAATAGCTTGTTGGAATTGATGCTTTTGAACTGTGGTGTTGGAGAAGACTCTTGAGAGTCCCTTGAACTGCAAGGAGATCCAACCAGTCCATTCTGAAGGAGATCAGCCCTGGGATTTCTCTGGAAGGAATGATGCTAAAGCTGAAACTCCAGTACTTTGGCCACCTCATGCGAAGAGTTGACTCATTGGAAAGACTCTGATGCTGGGAGAGATTGGGGGCAGGAGGAGAAGGGGACGACAGAGGATGAGATGGCTGGATGGCATCACTGACTCGATGGACGTAAGTCTGAGTGAACTCCGGGCATTGGTGATGGACAGGGGGGCCTGGCGTGCTGCTGTTCATGGGGTCGCAAAGAGTCGGACACAACTGAGCGACTGAACTGAACTGATAGGGAACCATCACCCTATATAGCAGAACTGGATTTAGAAACCAGCAGACTCCCATTTCATAGATGCTAGCAGAAGACCCAATGCCCCTGGGTTTAACACAAATGATGATTTCTTACTCACAACAACGGCAGTAGGCAGAGCATCATTTTATTCTTGTGTCACTTTTTCAAAATCCAGTTCCCACAGGACAAGGCCACAAAGGCTAGTAGGTGTTTTCACCTACATTGGCTTTTGTTACCAAAAAGAAATTCTGAACGTAAGAATCCTGAATCGTTGATACTGGGCCACAGGAAAACATGTCCAAGCTTTCCCCATAAAGATAAATTATCATTATTATACTGGACAGTAAACAAACCAGACCTTGGTAGCAGCAGAATAGGTTATGTCCATCTTCCAAGGCTTTTTGCTATACACATATCCTTGAAAATAAAGTTTAAAATTAAAGGACAGTTAATGACTCTGTTCTTAAGATGTGAAGAAATGTGGGAGATTTGTGGAAAAGAGTCTTATAACACATTGATAATGATAATCAGCAGAAGGTACTATATTGGTAATGAAAATCAATTCTGAAAATTCACTGGAAAGACTGATGCTGAAGCTGAAACTCCAATACTTTGGCCACCTGATTCAAAGAGCCAACTCTTTGGGAAAACCCTTTGCTGGGAAAGACAGAAGGCAGGAGGAGAAGGAGACGACAGAGGATGAGATGGTTGGATGGCATCACTGACTCGATGGACATGAGTTTGAGCAAGCTCTGGGAGTTGGTAATGGACAGGGAAGACAGGCATGCTGCAGTCCATGGGGTAACAAAGAGCTGGACATAACTGAGTGACTGAACTGAACTGACTACATGGGCAATAATAAGGAACAACTACCAATGGCAGGTTTCGATGTTACAGTAGTAATCTCGAATGTGCATGCACACACATCCATAGAGATTTACTTTTTTCTTTTCCTTTTTCATTTTCTCAAGTAAGTTGTTAAATGTTATGATACATATAGGTCAAATACCCAGGCTAAATAACTTACATGATTGCCTTGAATAACCTGCTGCTGCTGCTGCTAAGTCACTTCAGTCTTGTCCAACTCTGTGCGACCCCATAGACGGCAGTCTACCAGGCTCCCCCGTCCCTGGGATTCTCCAGACAAGAACACTGGAGTGGGTTGCGATTTCCTTCTCCAATGCATGAAAGTGAAGTCTGTCAGGCGTGTCCGACTCCTAGTGACCCCATGGACTGCAGCCCACCAGGCCCCTCGGTCCATGGGATTTTCCAGGCAAGAGTGCTGGAGTGGGTTGCCATTGCCTTCTCCATTGAATAACCTAGAAAATATCTACTACAAATCTCTTCCTGGATTAATGATTGTTAATTTTCTGAAAACTACAATTCTAAGTTATTATGGGTAAATAACTGTACTTCTAGAAAGTACTGCAATTTTAGTGCTAACATTTTTAACTTAAAATACATGTGAATTATGTACTATGGAAAACTAATTACCTGTTGTTGTTGTTGTTTGGTCACCTAGACCTGTCTGACTCTTTAGGATCCACGGACTGCAGCAAACCAGGCTTCTCTCTCCCATTTCAGCACACCATCTCTCAGAGTTTACCTACTACCATTTGCATATAACCTAATAGTATTTTATATATTACATATTTTCTAATAAAAAATAGCTACAGGTTTAATCTACAAGTGTCAATCTGTTTTGTATATGAGTATAATCAGATCAGATCAGTCGCTCAGTCATGTCCAACTCTTTGCGACCCCATGAATAACAGCACGCCAGGCCTCCCTGTCCATCACCAACTCCCGGAGTTCACCCAGACTCACATCCATCCAGTCAGTGATGCCATCCAGCCATCTCATCCTCTGGCGTCCCCTTCTCCTCCTGCCCTCAATCCCTCCCAGCATCAGAGTCTTTTCCAACGAGTCAACTCTTCCCATGAGGTGGTCAAAAGACTGGAGTTTCAGCTTTAGCATCATTCCTTCCAAAAAAATCCCAGGATGATCTCCTTCAGAATGGACTGGTTGGATCTCCTTGCAGTCCAAGGGACTCTCAAGAGTCTTCTCCAACACTACAGTTCAAAAGCATCAATTCTTCGGTGCTCAGCCTTCTTCACAGTCCAACTCTCACATCCATACGTGACCACAGGAAAAACCATAGCTTTGACTAGACGAGCCTTTGTTGGCCAAGTAATGTCTCTGCTTTTGAATATGCTATCTAGGTTGGTCATAACTTTCCTTCCAAGGAGTAAGCATCTTTTAATTTCATGGCTGCAGTCACCATCTGTAGTGATTTTGGAGCCCAGAAAAATAAAGTCTGACACTGTTTCCACTGTTTCTCCATCTATTCCCCATGAAGTGATGGGACTGGATGCCATGATCTTCGTTTTCTGAATGTTGAGCTTTAAGCCAACTTTTCCACTCTCCACTTTCACTTTCACTAAGAGGCTTTGAGTTCCTCTTCAATTTCTGCCATAAGGGTGATGTCATCTGCATATCTGAGGTTATTGATATTTCTCCCGGCAATCTTGATTCCAGCTTGTGTTTCTTCCAGTCCAGCCTTTCTCATGATGTACTCTGCATATAAGTTAAATAAACAGGGTGACAATAAACAGCCTTGACAAACTCCTTTTCCTATTTGGAACCAGTCTGTTGTTCCATGTCCAGTTCTAACTGTTGCTTCCTGACCTGCATACAGGTTTCTCAAGAGGCAGATCAGGTGTTCTGGTGTTCCCATCTCTTTCAGCATTTTCCACAGTTTATTGTGATCCACACAGTCAAAGGCTTTGGCATAGTCAATAAAGCAGAAATAGATGTTTTTCTGGAACTCTCTTGCTTTTTCCATGATCCAGAGGATGTTGGCAATTTGATCTCTGGTTCCTCTGCCTTTTCTAAAACCAGCTTGAACATCAGGAAGTTCACGGTTCACATATTGCTGAAGCCTGGCTTGGAGAATTTTGAGGATTATTTTACTAGCGTGTGAAATGAGTGCAATTGTGCAGTAGTTTGAGCATTCTTTGTCATTGCCTTTCTTTGGGATTGGAATGAAAACTGACCTTTTCCAGTCCTGTGGCCACTGCTGAGTTTTCCAAATTTCCTGTCATATTGAGTGCAGCACTTTCACAGCATCATCTTTCAGGATTTGAAATAGCTCAACTGGAATTCCATCACCTCCACTAGCTTTGTTCATAGTGATGCTTTCTAAGGCCCATTTGACTTCACATTCCAGGATGTCTGGCTCTAGGTCAGTGATCACACCATTGTGATTTTCTGGGTTGTCACGATCTTTTCTGTACAGTTCTTCTGTGTATTCTTGCCATCTGTTCTTAATATCTTCTGCTTCTGTAAGGTCCATACCATTTCTGTCCTTTATCGAGCTCATCTTTGCATGAAATGTTCCTTTGGTATCTCTGATTTTCTTGAGGAGATCTCTAGTCTTTCCCATTCTGTTGTTTTCCTCTATTTCTTTGCATTGATCACTGAGGAACGCTTTCTTATCTCTTCTTGCTATTCTTCGAAACTCTGCATTCAGATGTTTATATCTTTCCTTTCCTCCTTTGCTTTTCACTTCTCTTCTTTTCACAGCTATTTGTAAGGCCTCCCCAGACAGCCATTTTGCTTTTTTGCATTTCTTTTCTATGGGAATGGTCTTGATCCCTGTCTCCTGTACAATGTCATGATACTTATTCCATAGTTCATCAGGTAGTCTATCTATCAGATCTAGGCCCTTAAATCTATTTCTCACTTCCACTGTATAATTATAAGGGATTTGATTTAGGTCATACCTGAATGATCTAGTAGGGAAAACTTTCTTCAATTTAAGTCTGAATTTGAGAATAAGGAGTTCATGGTCTGAGCCACAGTCAGCTCCTGGTATTGCTTTTGCTGACTGTATAGAGCTTCTCCATCTTTGGCTGCAAAGAATATAATCAATCTGATTTCGGTGTTGACCATCTGGTGATGTCCATGTATAGAGTCTTCTCTTGTCTTGTTGGAAGAGGGTGTTTGTTATGACCAGTGCATTTTCTTGGAAAAACTCTATTAGTCTTTGCCCTGCTTCATTCTGTATTCCAAGGCCAAATTTGCCTGTTACTCCAGGTGTTTCTTGACTTCCTACTTTTGCATTCCAGTCCCCTATAATGAAAAGGACATCTTTTTTGGGTGTTAGTTCTAAAAGGTCTTGTAGGTCTTCATAGAACTGTTCAACTTCAGCTTCTTCAGCATTACTGGTTGGGGCATAGACTTGGATTATTGTGATATTGAATGGTTTGCCTTGGAAACGAACAGAGATCATTCTGTCGTTTTTGAGATTGCATCCAAGTACTGCATTTCGGACTCTTTTGTTGACCATGATGGCTACTCCATTTCTTCTGAGGGATTCCTGCCCGCAGTAGTAGATATAATGGTCATTTGAGTTAAATTCACCCATTCCAGTCCATTTCAGTTCGCTGATTCCTAGAATGTCGACATTTACTCTTGCCATTTCTTGTTTGACTATTTCCAATTTGCCTTGATTCATGGACCTGACATTCCAGGTTCCTATGCAATATTGCTCTTTACAGAATTGGACCTTGCTTCTATCACCAGTCACATCCACAGCTGGGTATTGTTTTTGCTTTGGCTCCATCCCTTCATTCTTTCTGGAGTTATTTCTCCACTGATCTCCAGTAGCATACTGGGCACCTACTGACCTGGGGAGTTTCTCTTTCAGCACCCTATCATTTGCCTTTTCATACTGTTCATGGAGTTCTCAAGGCAAGAATACTGAAGTGGTTTGCCATTCCCTTCTCCAGTGGACCACATTCTGTCAAATCTCTCCACCATGACCCACCTGTCTTGGGTTGCCCCACGGGCATGGCTTAGTTTCATTGAGTTAGACAAGGCTGTGATCCTAGTGTGATTAGATTGACTAGTTTTCTGTGAGTATGGTTTCAGTGTGTTTGCCCTCTGATGCCCTCTTGCAACACCTACCGTCTTACTTGGGTTTCTCTTACTTTGGGCGTGGGGTATCTCTTCACGACTGCTCCAGCAAAGTGCAGCCATTGCTCCTTACCTTGGACGAGGGGTGTCTCCTCACCACCACCCTTCCTGACCTTCAGTGTGGGATAGCTCCTCTAGGCCCTCCTGCGCCCGTGCAGCCACGGCTCCTTGGACGTGGGGTTGGTCCTCCCTGCCACCGCCCCTGGCCTTGGTCGTGAGGTTGCTCCTCCCCACCGCTGCCCTTGCTCTCTCTTTTATAAGCTTGAATCTTATTCAAAGGTCCATTCTGTTAAAATACATAGGTTATGCAGAGATCAGAGTTTAATCATTTTTGAGTTTTAATATTAGAAATTCACATCATAAAGTTTGCTTCATGACATTAAGTATAAAACATCTGTTTCCTACTTAATGTTTACCCTAAAATCAAAGTTTTATGTGCATGTTAATTTATTTTTTACCATTACTGAATTTTTATATTCAGATACATTTGTACTATTTTTACTCTATGATGACTGTTTCACTTTCTGTATAGAGTATTATTCTTCCTGTAGTTATAAAGATAGTATAAGTTTTTGAAAACAAGAATGATGACAATTTGTTTAACATGTTGGATAACAGTTGTTCAGACTACTTTCTCCCTCTTTGAAACATCTCTCTCACAGCTTTGTCATGGAAAATTGTTTCATGGGTGTAAAAACTCTCCTAATGGATAGCTTTTATTGTACAGATACCTGAAATGTGTTACAGACTTTCTTCTCTCTTTTCATTTCTAATCAGTGTATGATAATATCCTTATTCAAAGCTACAATGAGTTGTTTTCATCATTCAGCAAGACTACGGTGACTTTTTGTGTTTTTGTATTCCTTTGAAGAAAGATAAATTTTAGTACTTAGAGATCACCTTGGTGATTGTCTTTTCAACTCTTACAAAAAAATTTTCTCGGCCAATTTATTCCCTTTTCCTTAGAAATTACCTCTTAGTTTGTTATCTACTTACATTGTTTATTACACTGTGTATAAATTCCATGCTATTTTGTAGCTGAGGAAATGTTTTCTTCCTCAAAAATGAAAAATAAGTATGTTTTTGTGTTTGGCATGGCAAACAGGGAATTCAGGAGAGTTTCCTAGTGTGCTAGAAAATGAACATTTTAACTTAGAAAATAATAATTTATTAGATATTAATATTGAATGATGTCAGGAATTATTACTGAAAACTATTTTTTTCAATTAGAAGAAAACTACCTGTATATTTGAAATATATATAGCGGCATTAGTTTTATTGGAACTAAAACTTTGGAACACATGGCCACAAACTAAGCTCCTTAATCACACAAATTGATTATCTGACAGTTTGTGTCTATTTGGAGTCCAGCATGATATGGCTGGGTTATTAGCTCAGGATTTCAGAAGGCTGATATCAATGTGTTGGTAAGACTGAGTGGTTTTATTAAAAAAAAAAAAAAAAAAAAAAGTTGTATTGGCTATAGCCCATTAACAATGTTGTGAATCCTTTAGGTGGACAGCAAAGGAACTCAACCATACATATACATGTATCCATTCTCCCCCAAACTCCCCTCCAACTGGGCTGCCACATAACATTGAGCAGAGTTCCCTGTGATATACCATAGGTCCTTGGTGATTATCCATTTTAAATATAGCAGAGTGGACATGTCCTTCTGAATCTACCTAACTGCCCGTTGCTCCCATCCTTTCACTGGCAATCATAAGCTTGTTCTCCAAGTTTGTGAGTCTCTTTCTGTTTTGTAAGTTCATTTGTATCACTTTTTAGATTCCACATATAAGGGATGTCATACATTATTTCTCCTTCTCTGTCTGATTTAATATCATTCAGTATGACTGAGTTTTTGTTTGGAGAGTTGGAGGGGGAAAAATAAAACTGTTGTAAACTCATGCTTGTTTAGAAAATTCAGTTCCTTGTATGAGTGTATTCCTTATTCCTTTGCCTGCTATGTGGAGAAATTTGCTTGGGAAGACTAAAGGTCATCTGTCTTCCTTCCCACATGATTCCCCTCTTCTTCCAGTTGAATATGATGTATCGAATCACTCTAGTGTTTTAAACCTTTGACTTGTTCTTCTGTGGTCAATAAGAAAACAAAACAAAACAAAACCTCTCTCCTTAAAAACTGTGCATTTATGTCAGATCTATAGGGATAATCTTCTCTTAAGGTCAACTGTGTCATTTAGCATAATCAAATCATAGGAATAAAATCCACCAATCCAGAGTCCTAGGGACTATGTTGAGATTTTACATCAGGAGAGGATATAATATAATAGGAATGATTTTAGATTTCTGCCTACTAAAGTAGTCAATATTTAGAGTATGTTGGATATTTTCCTCACTTAAAGATAGCATTTCTGGGATAGTTTGAAATACTTTAAACAAGTATGATTTTTTTAAATATTATATATAATTATCATCTTAAATATCAATTTATATCTTTTTATAAATGGATACACCAGTGTTTACTATTATAAATTGTTTTTGTCAATTTTTTAAATTGATTGAAGCACTGATTTTCATGGAAAATTCTTAAAGAGATGGGAATACCAGACCACCTGACCTCCCTCAGAGAAATCTGTATGCAGATCAAGAAGCAAGAATTAAAACCAGACACGGAACAACAGACTGCTTCTAAACTGGGAAAGGAGTATATCAAGGCTGTATATGGTCACCCTGCTTATTTAAGATATATACAGAGTACATCATGCAAAATGCTGGGCTGGATGAAGCACAAGCTGGAATCAAGATTGCTGAGAGAAATATCAATAACCTCAGATACATAGATGACATCACCCCTATGGAAGAAATCAAGGAAGAATTAAAGAGCCTCTTGATGAAATTGAAAGAGTATGGCTTAATACTCAACATTCAGAAAACTAAGATCATAGCATCTGGTCCCATCACTTCATGGGAGATGGGGAAACAATGGAAATAGTGATAGACTTTATTTTGGGGGCTCCAAAATCACTGCAGATGGTGACTGCAGCCATGAAATTAGAAGATGTTTACTCCTTGGAAGTAAAGCTATGACCAACCTAGACAGCATATTAAAAAGCAGAAACATTACTTGGCAACAAAGGCCCATATAGTTAAAGCTATGGTTTTCCCAGTAGTTATGCATAGATGTGAGATTGCTGAGTGCAGAATAATTGATGCTTTTGAACTATGGTGTTGGAGAAGACTCTTGAGAGTCCCTTGGACTTCAAGGAGATCAAACCAGTCCATCCTAAGAGAAATCAGTCCTGAATATTCATTGGAAAGACTGATGCTGAAGCTGAAGTTCCAATACCCTGACCACCTGATGCAAAGAACTGACTCATTGGAAAAGACCCTGATGCTGGGAAAAATTAAAGGCGGAGGAGGGAGGAGAAGGGGATGACAGAGGATGAGATGGCTGGATGGCATCACCGACTTAATGGACATGAGTTTGAGTAAACTCCAGGAGTTGGTGATGGACAGGGAAGACTGGTGAGCTGCAGTTCTGTGGTCACAAAGATTCCAACACGACTGAGCAACTGAACTGAACTGATTACTGCATAACAGCATCAACGAATTCCATAAATCTAGATATGGACATATCTATTTGATCAGATTATCTCTGCAGTTTTTTGAGATCAACTGGTGATAAATACAAAGAATGTATATTTTCAGAAACAGTTTAACACATATTTAATTAAATAATATTGGTTATTTTGTTTTACTTAATGTATGATTTAATTTAGAAATGCAAAAATATTAAGACCTGTTGATGCAGGAAAAAATTCTATAAAACTATGTGACCACTAAAATAATAATTTTAAATATGTAGAGATTTATATTTCAGCATGATTTTAAAAGCCATACTAATGGGGAAGAAAAAAGTATATAATGACATTTTAATTTTAATTTAGGGGTGTAGTGTTTATAGGACTGAACTTTTAGTGGAGGGAAAGGTTAGGGTCAAATAAAATATATCCATTTATACAATTATTTTGAATATTGAAAACTCTCTACAAACAAACAAAAGAAATCTATATATGATTTAAATTTTTAAAATCTCATTTACCAACTTTATCATGGGCAACACAAAGATACATTGTCATGCAACAGACTAGCTATCCAAAAATTTAAACAGATTCAAATATTTTTCCTGATGCAGAATAGTTGAATTCTTTTAACCAAAACAAAAAAGTTAAAAAAAAAATTCAGAAAATTCAATCAGATATATAATCTTGAATAAGAAGAATGTGACAGCCTGTCTTTGAGAGGACTTCTGTTTATATTATGTCATTAAATATATGTCATGAGCCATGGCATTTCTGAAGCATGGAATTCAAATTATTTACTCAACAGTTTTCTTGGTAGCCCAATTTATGAAATTGTAAATTCCTTTACTGATTTTAGATATTAACCTATTGGATTTTCTGCCAAATTTGAGCTTATAATTCATTTAAATAAAATTAATGTTTAGTGTATATTCATTTTATTTCTTTCAGAAATCAGCAATTACATGTGAGAATGTAGTTTTTAGTTTATAGATTATCAAACACCTGAGGAATCATAGTGATTAAATTAAGGAGATCATGTAGTCTCAATTTAATATTATTTGCTGCATTTGTTAAAGGGCACTGGGCATTATTCAGTTCAGACACTTTTGGAGAATCTCATAGATGTTATCTTAAAGATAATAATTTTGAGTAGTCACAGTGAGAAATTAGTCAGAAAAACATTTTTAGAAACTTAGTGGGATCTTCCAATGAAAGGAAAGTAGGAGAGAATTCCTGGGGCCCATGCTTTGTCACTGTGCCCTGGGATGATCATTCAAACTACATGAATGGTCCACACTAATGAAACATGTAATTATAGAATTAGGGGGAGAGCAAGTCTATAAAGAAAATGAATCATATTCCATAACAATATGCATACAAAGTTGAAGTCTATCCAGAAAGGAAGGAAATAGGTCATTCTTACATTAAAGTTTTAGTTGTATGTAGTGCACTTTTACTATTTTTGTAAGGTTTGCTTAAGTTTCTTTCTGATATAAAACTATGATTTGTCTGGCATACACATACCACAGAGCCCTACCTCTCTGAGTAACAATTGTTTATATCATTTTACATGTGATATAAATTATAATTATCTGCTAAATTATATAATGTGTCTTGTACACTAACAGAAACAAAACATTCCTAACCTAAATGCATTCTTAGATTAATTTATTTTGAAATCCTTCCCAAATATTTAACAGTATTTTTTTATAATAATATCTGTTAAACATTAGCAAGTACAGATATTATTTACTGTTTTATTTACTATGACTAAAAAAACTTATGTTAAATATTCATATACCTATACAAAAATAATAGTAGTTAATTATTATTTTTATTCTAATCCTTCTATTTTAGTAATAGGCCAGGTCCACATTCTGTGCTCAGTTAATTATTATACCTTTGAATTATTAGATAAAATTTGTAAATCTTTATACTGTTTTTTGGGCTTTCCTGTTATCTCAGTTGGTAAAGAATCCATGGGTAATGCAGGAGACCCTGGTTCGATTCCTGGGTCAGGAAGATTCCCTGGAGAAGGGAAAGGCTACCCATTCCAGTATACTGGCCTGGAGAATTCCATGGACTATATAGTCCGTGGGGTCACAGGGAGTTGGACACAACTGAGTGACTTTCACTACTCTGTTTTATATTTATAGAACAGATTTTTTAATAATTTCTGTGATTAGTTATGCTTTACATTTTTTTTTCCAAGAAAGCATTTTATAGACTTGAAGTACATTATAATACATTATTCACATTTTTCTCCTAGAGACTGAGTCAAAAAGTAAAAATCCTATTATTGTTAAATGTTGTTGAAGTAAGTATGATTAGCAGCTTGCCCTTATAGCAATTACAATAGTACCAACACAATTCTTGCAGAAAATTCCATCTTGGATTTTCAGCAACAATTACTTCTGTAATTATATAGATTTTCCTACCTTTCCCTGAACTGAAACGGGAACTCATTAATGAGAAGTTTGCAGTGATTAATTAGAAACCTGTTGAAAACATCTTTTGAAGGTAACTAAATTAGACTTTCATTCCCCGCCTCCCCCAGATAGAGTTTTATACTAATTGGCTTTTTTTCCTATTCAGTGCCAATTTGTGGTTTGGGAAGTTACTGTTCTTGCTTTAATACCTTTCAAGTTCATAGATGAAAACAAAATGTACAGTTTGATTTTATATATTTTTCTTTATATAAAATAGACCCACTCAATCTAATGTCGTATGACTTGGCAGACTATCCGAGAGCGCAGAAAGACTAGCAATGCATAGGATTTCCATGAGGTCATTTACTGCACCAGGATGAATAAAATTTATATATATATATATAATGTGGTCAGCACAAACCAACAAATTAAATGAATTAATCCCCCTCAAATGTCTGTCTCTATATCTCTATATCTATCTCTATGTCTATATAGTTACTAATTGGAGGAAAATCAGTTGTTTAACTTCTCATCACAAGTGATAAATAATTGAACCTAAAATTAGAGTGATTTCAAAACGCTTCCAAGTCCTTGTTTTTCTCCATAGTACAGTGGTGTAATATTAGACTCAGTAAATTCTAAAAGGTAATTACTTCATTTTGCTTTATGTGAAGCAAAAAGTTTTGCAAGCGTTTGTCAGTATGTAACAGCACTTCAGGGATGAAAAGGTGATAATAGAGATCAACTAGCCACAAAACTGCCAATGTACCTTGAATTTCCTTTCTAGAAATAGTATCATGAAAATAAAAAGCTAATATACATGATTTGGTTAGTACTGCAAAAACAAAAAGGCAAAAATCAAAGAAACATTCCCAAACATTTGAGAAGAAAAGAAAGTGAGTTTATTATGTGGATCATGTATTGCAATTCAAATTAGCTGATTAATGCCCCAAATAACTTTTTTTTTGAAATATTTATTCTATATGATCTTAACAGAATTGTCATGATAAAACATGCATTCTGCTACATTACAACCAGAGACTCAGGTTGTACATATCACTTAACTCTTACTTCATCATCCTATCCAGCTCATTTTAAAAATAACTGACTTAGGGGAAAAAAAAGAGAGAGACAAATATTTAGGTAGATTTGTATTATGTGAATCCAATCTTGTTCTCCTTCAAAATAAACTACTATCCTAGTGAGAATTCCCATGCAACATATCAGGTTGGTATACTGACTTTATAGAGGCAAGTTTCCTGATGTTAAGTATGATAAGGAAGTCACCTGGCTAAATCACTAAAAAGTCTGTGTCTCAGGTTTTTTCTCTGTGAATTCAGGACTTAAAAATGTCTAACATCCCTGCCAACACAAAGGCTTATTACTTCCTCCAGTTAAGAAGCAGATGAATTGCATGGCTCTGGGAAATCTAGATTGCTCCTCAGTTCTCTCATTTGTCACTCTCTGTTCCACCAACATCAAAATCCTTTGTGTGAAGATGATTCTTGTTAGATAGATCAGATCAGTTCAGTTGCTCAGTCTTGTCTAACTCTTTGCAACCCCATGGACTGGTTGCACACCAGGCCTCCCTATCACCAACTCCCGGAGTTTACTCAAACTCACGTCCATTGAGTCTGTGATGCCATCCAACCATCTCATCTTCTGTCCTCTCCTTCTCCTCCTGCCCTCAATCTTTCCAAGCATCAGGGACTTTTCAAATGAGTCAGTTCTTTGCATCAGGCAGCCAGAGTATTGGAGTTTCAGCTTCAGCATCAGTCCTTCCAATGAACATTCTGGACTGATTTCCTTTAGGATTGACTGGTTGGATCACCTTGCAGTCCAAGGGACTCTCAAGAGTCTTATCCAACACCACAGTTCAAAAGCATCAATTCTTTGGTGCTCAGCTTTCTTTATACCCAACTCTCACATTCATACATGACTACTGGAAAAACCATAGCTTTGACTAGATGGACCTTTGTTGGTAAAGTAATGTCTCTGATTTTTAGTATGCTGTCTAGTTGATCATAGCTTTTCTTCCAAGGAACAAGCATCTTCTAATTTCGTGGCTGCAGTCACCATCCGCTGGAGAAGGAAATGGCAACCCACTCCAGTATTCTTGCCTAGAGAATTCCATGGACAGAGGAGCCTGGTGGGCTGCTGTCTATAGAGTTGCACAGAGTCAGATATGATTGAAGCAACTTAGCATGCATGCATGCATTGGAGAAGGAAATGGCAACCCTCTCTAGTATTCTTGCCTGGAGAATCCCAGGTATGGAGGAGCCTGGTGGGCTGCCGACTATGGGGTCACACAGAGTCGGACACAACTGAAGCGACTTAGCATCAGCAGCAGAAGTCACCATCTTTAGTGATTTTTGGAACTTCAAAAATTAAAATCTCTCACTGTTTGCAACATTTCCCCATCTATCTGACATGAAGTGATGGGATCAGATGCCATGATCTTAGTTTCCTGAATGTTGAGTTGTAAGCCTACTTTTTCACTCACCTCTTTCACTTTCTTCACGAGGCTGTTTAATTCTTCCTCACTTTCTGCCATAAGGGTGATGTCTCCTGCATATCTGAGGTAATTGCATTTTCTCCCAGCAATCTTGATTCCAGTTTGTTCTTCATCCAGCCTGGCATTTCTCATGATGTACTCTGCATATAAGTTAAATAAGCAGGGTGACAATGTACAGCCTTGACAAACTCCTTTCCCAATTTGGAACCAGTCTGTTGTTCCATGTCTGGTTATAACTATTGCTTCTTGACCTGCATACAGATTTATCAGGAGGCAGGTAGCATGGTCTGCTATTCCAATCTGTTTAAGAATGTTCCACAATTTAATATGATTCACACAATCAAAGGATTTGGTATAGTCAATAAAGGAAAAGTAGATTTTTTTTTTCCTGGAACTCTCTTGCTTTTATGATGATCCAATGGATGTTGACAATTTGATCTCTGGTTCCTCTCTGTTTTCTAAATCCAGCTTGAACATCTGCAAATTCACAGTTCATGTACTGTTGAAGCCTGGCTTGGAGAATTTTGAGCATTACTTTGCTAGTATGTGAGGTGAGTGCAATTGTGTGGCAGTTTGAACATTCTTTGGCATTGACATTCTTTGGGATTGGAATGAAAACTGAATTTTCCAGTCCTGTGGACACTGCTGAGTTTTCCAAATTTGCTGGAATATTGACTGCAGCACTTTGACAGCATCATCTTTCAGGATTTGTAATAGCTCAACTGGAATTCCATCAGCTTTGTTCATAGTGATGCTTCCTAAGGCCCACTTTGACTTCTCATTCTAGGATGTCTGGCTCTAGGTGACTGAGCACACCATCGTGGTTATCTGGGTCATGAAGATATTTTTTGTATAGTTTTTCTGTGTATTCTTGCCACCTCTTCATAATATCTTCTGTTCCTGTTAGGTCCATACAATTTCTGTCCTTTATTGTGCCCATCTTTGCATGAATTGTTCCCTTGACATCTCTAATTTTCTTGAAGACATCTCTAGTTTTTCCCATCCTATTCTTTTCCTCTATTTCTTTGCATTGATCAGTGAGGAAGGCTTTCTTTTCTCTCCTTGCTGTTCTTTGGAACTCTGAATTCAGGTAGGTATATCTTTCCTTTTCCCCTTTGACTTTAGCTTCTCTTCTTTTCTCAGCTCTTTGTAAGGCCTCCTCAGACAGTCATTTTTCCCCTTTGCATTTCTTTTTTTCTTGGGGATGACTTGATTACTGCCTCTTGTACAGTGTCATGAACCTCTGTCCATAGTTCTTCAGGCGCTCTGTCTATAAGATCTAATCCATTGAGTCTATTTGTCACTTTCCCTGTGTAATTGTATACGATTTGATTTAGGTCATACCTGAATGACCTAGTGATTTTCCCTACTTTCTTCAATTTAAGCCTGAATTTTGCAATAAGGAGCTCATGAGCTGAGCCACAGTTAGCTCCCAGTACTGTTTTTGCTGCCTGTATAGAGCTTCTCTGTATTTGGCTGCAAATAATATAATTAATCTGATTTTGGTATTGACCACTGGAGGATGTCCATTTGTAGAGTCTTCTCTTGTGTTGTTGGAAAGGGGTGTTTGCTATGACCAGTGCATTCTCTCAGCATAACTCTGTTAGCCTGGCAATAACTCTTGGCAATAACTGTTATTGTTATATAAATGTTCAAAAATGTTTAAATATTGTATAGATGTACATGATATGAGACTGTTATAAAATAATTTTCTGTTAAATTTAGGCACAACACTTTTGTTTAAATATTCTTTTTTTTGGTAATATGAAGTGACAATTCCAAATATATATATTTTTTCTGTTTTAGTCAGTAAACGTACTTCCGTTTGACAACAATCACATTCAATATGTTATCCTCAATCCTTCATTTGTCCCCTAAACAATGTACATTATTGAGAAAAATTGGACTTCTCCCCCCTATTTTTGAAAGACTTTTGTAAATATTATAAAGTTTATATTATGTAAATGTTTCATTTTGAATATATAAGAGTAATGTCTACATGAATATGAAATATAGTCTAAAATTTCTGTTTATATAATTTCAAAAATATAAAGCAGAATTATATGACATGCTCAGCTTGACCTCTCTCCAGTTTTGATTTCTTAGTCTTCTCTGTACTCATCTCTGTATTTCCCCTTACCTGTCTAAACCAAGAAATCATTAGCTGCAAGAGAATAATGATCTACTGCTTCTATCAACTTTTTACCACCCAGAATCCCTTCAGTTTCCCTCTATTATCCTTACACAACTTAATGATCAACCACATAAATTACTATATCTTATGCAACTTAAACTCATTTGCCATTCCTCTGTTTTCTTGATCTCCACTGTGAAAACTACAGTCTTGGTTAAATCCAACTGTTTGTTGGTCTAATCCTTGCCTGTAACCATGTAGACAGCAAGCCTGGGGGTTAAAAAAAATATGCCAATGATTTCCAAATTTTTATCTTCAACCAAAAATGTCTCCCAAGTTTTAGATTCTTATGTCTGAATTCCTACACGACATCTCCAATAAGATTTAATAACATCTTAAACATGCTGTGCCTTCAACTGTCGAAACCTTCACCTGAAGTGTCTCCCATTTTGCTAACAGTTTACACTGCCTTTCCAGGTTTTCATTCTAACAAGCTCAGAGTCATCACGATCCCTCTTCTTGAATATCCAGCAATTTGTCCATCTTTTGGGAAATCCTGATGGTTCAAAATTGCCCCCAATCTATTTTTTTCTCTGTGTCTCTGTATTTACCTCCATATTCCACACCACTATCATCTCTCCCTGAGTTGTCTCATGTCTATCTACTTTTGAACTGGCCCATCTCAGTAAAATGTCGACAAAGAAATGACATTGAACCTGATTTTTCCCTGCTTAGTAGGCTTCACTTTGTTTCTACTTTACTCAAAATTCTTATAAAGACCCATTAAGACACTTTACAATCGAATATAGTCCACATCCCATTGCCTCTCTGTCCTCGTGATTTTCCGCTCATTTGTTCCATTCCCAAGGTATCACTGCAACCTCCCCTTTTCTTCATACTTCACAGACTACCTACCTTGTATTTATCTTTAATAAATACAGTGCTTTATATGGTTCAGTAATTTACTTTCCATGTCTTTTTGCTAAAATATCCTCAAAGTGGTGCTTTATCTAACTATGTCACAAAACATTTCGACTCACCTCCTAAGCTTTCCCAATTTCCCTTCCCTTTGTTGATTTTTCTCTTTAAACAATCTGACATACTATATATATTTTGCATATATATTGTTTATTGTCTCTTCCTCTACTGAAATTTAAATTTTATGAGGCTAGGGGTTTTTGACTATTGTGTTGACTGTAACCTACACCTGTAATCAGTGCCTGGCATTGCAACAAAGGTAGATTATTCTTAAATTTCTCTTTTAAAAAGTGTTCTTTGGATTAAAAGACTGCAAAATTCATCTCAGTGAAAGGGTCTATGATGATGTTAAAAAACACATTCATGATAAAATACTCGGGTATTTACAGTGATTTTTAATATAATAAAAATATTTTTAAATACCGTTGGAATATATCCTTGTTTTCTTTCATGGACTACCTAACAGCAAATAAAAAATCATTGTTTGGGAATTGATGAGCTTTATGTTTTTTGTTTTTTTTTTCACTCTTAATGGACTTGGCAGCAAGTCCATTAAGGTCCTCAAAAATTTATCTACAAAGCATATATTTAACTGAGAAAAAGATCAAGAATCTGCTCTAGATCCTGGAGACATTTTTATAAATCTTTATATTTTGATATATGGCAACTTATTTGCACTTCTTTGGACTGTCAAAAAACCTTGCAGAATATTATACATTCATTTGTAGAATAAGTGTTAACAACAAAGCTGAAGCATCTAGAGATCCTGCATGAAACTATACATGGAAAACCACTTGTCATAAACACATCTAATCAAATATAAATATAGATAGTCCATGAAATTGCTGCTAGTTAATGCACTGACCAAAAGCATCTTGACAGATAAATCAAGTTAAAACATAATCAAGGAGGTTGGTGTATTCTCTGGAATACTAGAGGAAAAGGAATATGAGAATAACCTCAGAAAAGAAATATGAGAAACATAACCCAGAAGAAAAGGAACTCAAGCCAGACTTTTGAGTGCTTGCTTTCTAAAGCTGTCTACAACATCTATAGGAGAGAAAATTAGGGATGGCAGGTTGGTTAGAAAGTAAGCCTGAGATCTTTGTATTGAACCCATTTCTAATGGCATTGTATATTATTATGACATTGTATATTGTTTGTTTTAAGAATAATGGAGTTTATGTGAAATGGACTAAGAATTTCCTCTCTGGGTCTCAAGCCACCTTTGTCACCATTGTTATGATCAGTATAGTGAGTTAGATGTTGTATTAAATATACTACAGCCATACTACTTAATCCTCATTTTAAATATGTGAGTTATGCTTTATTATCAAGGTTAATAGAGGTTAATCAACTTACTCAGAGTAAGTGACAGTTCCAGGAGTCCATCACTAGCTTACCACATTCTGAAGCCCTCCTGACCATTATTACATGTTCTTCACATGAGAGACCAGGAGAAGCCTGGAGAAAAGGAACAAGGAGTCAGAAGAAGACATTTTGGAGAGAAGCTGCACCAAAATGGTACTTTGAATATAAATCATAACATGATCATAAAATATGCAATCTCTTCACATCATGAAACTTTCAGCAAAACTTCACATCTCAGTTTTTCTTTGAAGTATTCTTTTGAGTGTTGAATAGAGATATTATGATTCACTCCAGGTATAACAGAGATGTTCATGGATATACAACTTTCTAATAAAGACAACTATTAATATTACTTTTTAATATAAATCAAGGCATTGAAATGAAAAACATTCTGTCCAATACCTTTATTGTTCTATATGTTTAAGCCTTTTTACACTATGGTCTATATTTTGTAATAATTCTGATACCTGTCATTATGTGTAAAAAAAATTCTATCTTGTATAGATTTTAGTTTCTTAATGTTTGATCTTCTACAATATATGTTAATTTCCTAATGTTTGATCCTCTATAAAGTTAGAAAACCCTAAATCAGATAAGCCCCCATCAAGCAAGGAAATCTGATACAGTAGTAATATCTTGACAACAGCCAGTCAGTTATCAATTTTAAGATGCTTCCTACAGCAGATATGAATTCAAACAAATATTTATTGAGCATGTCTTACATGTCATGGCAGTAACTGGATGTAGAATCAGGTAAAAGGAAGACAAAACAGCTAAATTCATAATAAATAACATAAAATATTTTCCCTGACTCAGAGGGCTATGAAATCCATTGGCAGAGACAGATATCTGTCTAAGGACACAGAAGGAGGACTCCAGCCCTGGGACAGAGAGATTAAAAAATTCTAGTTTGGTTCAAAGTATGTGTAAGTGCTTCCTTCGTGGCTTAGATGATAAAGAATCTGCCCAAAATGCAGGAGACTTGGGTTTGATCCCTGGGTTGGGAAGATCCCCTGGAGAAGGGAATGACAATCCACTCCAGCACTCTTGCCGGGAGAATTCCATGGACAGAGAAGCCCAGTGGGCTACATACAGCCCATGGGGTCACAAAGAGTCAAACATGACTGAGTGACTAACACCCTGTGAGTAGGTATAGGTCTGTTTAAGAATAAAGAACGTGTTGCAATAAAAAGGAATGACATGACCTGAGTTAAGGTCCAATATCATATTGTGCTTTGATACATTTTGCCTTTAGGGAGAAGTTTAGAGGTACTATAATTTGCTGCATTTTTAAATCCAGACTGGAGAGAGAGGAAGCCTAAGTCAGTACATCTGCATCATCATGGTGACTAAACGGCTATATAAGTGAATGATATGAATGAGAAATAAACTTTTTAGGTGTTTGGATTTTTTTCAGTTCGTCATAATATAGTCCATCAAATTAGCAAACAAAATTTTAAAAATATTTTATGTATGAGGCATAATGCTATCACTGAAATCACAAAGAAATAAATTCTGACATAGCACTAATGGAAAGATATATATTCAAGAACTGGGCAGAAGCACTCAAGTTTGCTTTATTTCCAAGTTCTTACTAGTTTTATTCTCTTCACTCAGAATATGGAATAGAAACAAGATGCTATTAAGAAAAGAAAGTAGATGTGGAGCATGGGGACAAAGAGAGAGATAAATTTAATCATATAAAATAAAATGCTTGGGATGAGCAAAAGTGAATAATGAGAATGATCAAGTTCTCATTTACATGGTTTTATCCAATCTCTATTCTACTTCATTTCAGCAAAAAATAGAAAACTAATGGTAAATGATCATGGTTTAGAGTTCTCAGTAATCAATAAACAGATGATTGAAAGAAAAATAAAAGTATGTTATTGAGATGTAGAGTCTTCTTTTTTCTGAACATGTTTTAGTGTACTCATGCATTATAACTTCTAGATAAATTCCTGGAAATATAGTTGCTAGTGGGGTTGGAATTCAATGGTTTTGATGATAGTGATGATATTTTTACTGTTCTGTAATTAAGGGGGGTATGGCACAGGTAGTTTTAGTTCAATTTCTCTGTCCATTCTTGGTTCTGAGGCTTTTGACAAATAACCTAACTACAGCAAGCCTCAGGTTCCTCATCTATGAAATTGGAAAATAATATAAAATCACCACAGAAGATTGTTATTGGGGTTAAATACATAATATTTGTGTCTGTTACATAGAAAAAGCTCAGTAATGAGTTTTTAAATTTGTTTTAACTTTATTTTTTAACTTTTTATTTTATATTGGAGTACAGTTGATTAACAATGTTGTGAAAGTTTCAGGTATATAGTAATGTGATTTGGTTAAACATAACAACATAACTGTGATTCAGTTAAACATGTACCTATTCTTTTCAAAATTATTTTCACATTTAGGTTGTTATATAACATTAAATAAACTTCCCTGTGCTATACAGTAGGGCCTCATTGGCTATCCATTTTAATATAGCAGCGTGTACATCTCAGAAGATGTACACATCTTCTAATCATGAAGGCTCCATATATTCCCTCAATCTTTTTACTGTTTTGATGTGTTTCTTTTATATTGTGCTCATCTGAGCACAGAACTCTACAGTCCTTTTAGCTATTTCACTCCCTAACCTTGCAGCACAATTCTCAGAAGAAATAGCCCTCATTTGGCTCAGACTCAGAAAGTTTTCTGTTTAGACAATGAATTATATAGTCAGTTAAGACATGATCTAAAGAAGGGTAAGAGTAAGCATGGAGAACAACCATGTTTTGATAAATAGGCATCCTAGAAAGCTAAGTGTATTATTTCTAGGAAGTGTTTTTTCCTATAAAAAGGAAGCTACACTCCCAGGCAGGATGTGATGATTAATATGTGTCTCAGCTTGGCTTGTCCGTGGTATGCAGTTGTTTAATCAAGCACCAGTTTAAAGGTTGCCATGATGATATTTTTTAGATGAATTAATACTTACAACCAGTAGACTTTGAAGTATTAAAATGTTTTAATATTTTATTTTTTAACTTTACAATATTGTATTGGTTTTGCCATATATCAACATGAATCCGCCACAGGTATACACGTGGTCCCCATCCTGAACCCTCCTACCTCCTCCCTCCCTGTACCATCCCTCTGGGGTGTCCCAGTGCACCAGCCCCAAGCATCCAGTATCGTGCATTGAACCTGGACTAGTGAAAGAACTAAATAGACATTTCTCCAAAGAAGACATACAGATGGCTAACAAACACATGAAAAGATGCTCAACACCACTCATTATCAGAGAAATTTAAATAAAAACCCCTATGAGGTACCATTTCACACCAGTCAGAATGGCTGCTATCCAAAAGTCTACAAGCGATAAATGCTGGAGAGGGTGTGGAGAAAAGGGAACTCTTACACTGTTGGTGGGAATGCAAACTAGTACAGCCACTATGGAGAACAGTGTGGAGATTCCTTAAAAAACTGGAAATAGAACTGCCTTATGACCCAGCATTCCCACTGCCGGGCATACACACTGAGGAAACCAGAACTGAAAGAGACACGTGTACCCCAATGTTCATTGCAGCACTGTTTATAATAGCCAGGACATGGAAGCAACCTAGATGTCCATCAGCAGATGAATGGATAAGAAAGCAGTGGTACATATACACAATGGAGTATTACTAAGCCATTAAAAAGAATACATTTGAAGTATTAAAATTTATCATGTATATTATCCAACCAGTTAAAGGCTTCAAGAGCAAAGACTGGAATTTCCAGAAGAAATTCTGCCTGAAAATAGGAACATAGAAAGCCTCAGTTCAGTTCAGTACAGTCGCTCAGTTGTGTCCGACTCTTTGCGACCCCATGAATCGCAGCACACCAGGCCTCCCTGTCCATCACCAGCTCCCAGAGTCAACCCAAACCCATGTCCATTGTGTCGGTAATGCCATCCAACCATCTCATCCTCTGTCATCCTCCTCTCCTCCTGCCCTCAATCTTTCCCAGGCATCAAGGTCTTTTCAAATGAGTCAGCTCTTTGCATCATGTGGCCGAAGTATTGGAGTTTCAGCTTCAACATCAGTCCCTCCAATGAACACCCAGGACTAATCTCCTTTAGGATGGACTGGTTGGATCTCCTTGCAGTCCAAGGGACTCTCAAGAGTCTTCTCCAACACCACAGTTCAAAAGTATCAATTTTTTGGCACTTAGCTTTCTTTATAGTCCAACTCTCAAATCCATACATGACCACAGGAAAAACCATAGCCTTGACTAGATGGACCTTTGTTGGCAAAGTAATGTCTCCTCTTTTTAATATAGAAGGCCTATTTTCTATTAACTGGTTGCCCAGCAGATTGCAGACTGGCCAGCTCCCATAACTGTATGAACCAGTTCACTAAAATCTCTCACTTTGATATATTTTTGTTGTTGTTGCTTATTCGCTAAGTTTCGTCTGAGTTTTTGCTACTCCATGTACTGTAGCCCAACAGGCTCCTCTGTTCTTGGGATTTCCTAGGCAAGAATACTGGAAAGTGAAAGTGAAATCACTCTGTCATGTCCGACTCTTTGCGACCCCATGGACTGTAGCCTACCAGGCTTCTCATTGGATTTTTCAGGCAAGAGTACTGGAGTGGGTTGCCATTCCCTTCTCCAGGGGATCTACCTGACCCAGGGATTGAACCCTGGTCTCCTGCATTGTAGGCAGACACCTTACCCTCTGAGCCACCAGGGAAGCCAGGAATACTGGAAGGGGTAGTCATTTTTTTCTCCAGGGATCTTCCTGAATCAGGGGTTGAAACTGCATCTCCTGCTTTGCAGGCAGATTCTTTATTCCTGAGCCACCAGGCAAGCCCCCTTATATGTCTTAGATAGAGAACTCTGGAGAATACTAATACACAGTGTTAAGATGAGAGGTTCAGGTAGCTGAGAAAACAATGGAATATGTGGAGAGTGGGGTAGAGGTGAGCACAGACCATTTTCATGAGAAGAAGGTAGGGGAAAAAAGGACACATTATAAGCAGTAATTGGTTGGAATTTGATTCCAGTATCTTTAATCATTAATGACTGAGTTTGTCAGTATTTGGTTTATCAGGATCAATTTGCATATGAGTATTTACTAATATTTGAGATGTTTTTTAAACTCTAGACTACAACCAGAATTTTTTAAATTCTGGACATGGAACAACAGACTGGTTCCAAATCGTGAAAGGAAAAGGTCAAGGCTGTATACTGTCACCCTGCTTATTTAACTTGAATGCAGAGTACATCATGAGAAATGCTGTGCTGGGTGAAACACAAACTGGAATCAAGATCACCGGGAGAAATGCCAATAACCTCAGATAGGCAGATAAACCCACCATTATGGCAGAAAGCTAAGATGAACTAAAAAACCTCTTGATGAAAGTGAAAGAGAAGAGTGAAAAAGTTGGTTTGAAACTCAACATTCAGAAAACTAAGATCATGGCATCTGGTCCCATCACTTCATGGCAAATATATGGTTTTTTGGGGCTCCAAATTCACTGCAGATGGTGACTGCAGCCATGAAATTAAAAGACACTTGCTCCTTGGAAGAGAAGTTATGACCAACCTAGACAGCATATTAAAAGGCAGAGACATTACTTTACCAAAAAGGTCCATCTAGTCAGGCTTTGGTTTTTCCAGTAGTCATATATGGATGTGAGAGTTGGACTATAAAGAAAACTGACTGCCGAAGAATCTATGCTTTTGAACTGTGGTGTTGGAGAAGACTCTTGAGAGTCCTTTGGACCACAGGGAGATCCAACCTGTCCATCCTAAAGGAAATCAGTCCTGAATATTCATTGGAAGGACTGTTGCTGAAGCTGAAACTCCAATAATGTGGCCACCTGATGCAATGAACTGACTCATTGGAAAAGACCCCGATGCTGGGAATGATTGAAGGCAGGAGAAGAAGGGGATGATGAAGGATGAGGTGGTTGGATGGCATCACCAACTCAATACATAAGTTTGAGTAAGCTCTGGGAGTTGGTGATGGACAGGGAGGCCTGGCATGCTGCAGTCCATGGGGTCACAAATTGTCAAACATGACTGAATTCAGTCACTCAGTTGTGAACTGAACTGAACTGAGACAACTATCAAATAGAAGAGGTAAATTTTTCCTTGTTACATTATAGTAATGATAAATGTTAGAATTTTTTTTTTTTGCATTTTTACAAAATTCCTTGGTACAGTATCATTCATGTAGTATTGTGAACTGGTTTACTTTTAATGTTTATATCACATTAATTTCTTTTCATGTATATGTATTATTCTAGCCCTAATGTTTTATCACTTTTTATTATCATTGTATTTGTTCCAAGCTTACACATTTTGAAAATAAAATCAGTATTTTATTATTGTTTTCACCCAATGCCCAACTAAAAAACTAGTGTATCTGGGAAAGATACTCAATTTTTGCCAATTTGTTGGATCACATTTTATTAGGAATAGCTAGCATGTGCCTAATGAAGGGAGCTATCCAAAATTAAGCTCTGAAGTTTTGGAAACAGTTCCTGATTTAATTGAGGCCTATTAGCAAAGTGTTGTGGGTGAGATTTTATTCAACTATTTGTGCAGAAGTGTAGATTGAGGCCTGTAATTCTGACATAATTTTCAACAGCTTTTTTTCTATCTCAAAAATATTCTGTTTGGACAATAAATTATAAAGTCTTTCTAGCCATGGTCCAAAGGATGATAGAGTTGGGATGAAGGAGAATCAGTTCTTAAAATTCTTTTAGTTTATGTCAAGAAATCAGTAATGTGCATTCAAAGCCAAGTTCATTCCTGTGTTCTGAAGTGCCTCTTTTCTTCATGCTGTGTATTTTTCCATGGTGATAAGGTAGGAGGTAGATGTCTTGCCCTCTACCTGCCCTCCCAGGAAAAGCAACTTGAGTTGTTCTCTGTGGATACAAACTCCAAACAAGGAGAACTTCTTGACCATACATACACAGAAAAGTTCCTTGGAAGTCAGAAAAGGGAGTGATGTTAAGCTATGTATAGGCCTCTTTGCTAGAATCCATCTTGGCTAAACACACACACACACACACACACCACAGGACCCTGAGATAAACCAAATATGACTCAGAACTAGGCAAAGTAATGTAGCTTGCCAAAGGAAACCCAGAAGAAATGTCCCATATAAGTGATTCAAACTACCATGAAGACACAGCAGTCTCTCTGAGTCCAACTGTGTGTCTTTCCATATATATCCTTTTTCTTCCTAATAAACACTTTACTTGTTTCACTACTTTCCATCTCTATACGGAAATTCATTTCTATACAGTTGATGGGCCAGGACCTTGTCAATGACCCCTGGTCTAGTGGCTAGGATTTTGTGTTCTCATTGCCATGGCCTGACTTCAGTCTCTGGGTAGGAACCAAAACCCTGCTTCAAGCTGCTGTAGACTGAGATCACCCAAGATCAGTGGGATTTTAACATCATCATGCAACTTGTATTCATACCTGCTTTGCAGCCTGTACTGGGGGGCATCTGTACTGGCCACAGGACGGTCCTTGCCCATCAGTGTGACAGGCATCAGTGTGACAGGTGTGCAGCAGCCAGAGAGAAGTATAAACTGTGAAAACAGGAGCCTAAGCCCTTGAGATACTACACTTTTGCCCAAAGAGTGTCCAGAAAGCAACAAATTGGTATCCAAGCAAGAAAAACACACAGACAGGTATAATGCTACCCAAGTAATAAGGAAAGGGAGCTTGGGTCTGCAATTGTGTTCTTTGGAGTTTAGCAAAAATCCGCAAGTGAGCGACAGGGAGATATTTCCAAAAGTGTGGAGAGCAAATCTAGGAAGAGGCATATTTCCTATTATATACTCAAGGATTGTGAACAATGACCAGAGCATGGAGAATGTCCATTGAACACAGACAACCAGATTAGAGGATAAAATCCAGAGGTAAAAAGTAGGGCAAAAATGCCATAGAAAAGAACAATTGTATACAATATGTTATCATTATTGAAGACTAGAGTGGAAACAAATGATAAGGACCCTTGATAGCCTGTAGATTGAGTTTTTAAAAGATAATCATTAAAAATAATTTCTCATCTTAGAAGGAAAATATGAAAAAAAAATTGCATGTATACTTGTGGCAGATTCATTTTGATATATGGCAAAACCAATACAATATTGTAAAGTTAAATAAAATAAAATTAAAAAAAATAAAAATAAAAGGAAAAAAAATTGCAAAGTAAGAAACACATAGTTTTGATATTTTATTTCAGGAACCAGGTTGATGGTCCTGGATGGACACTCTTTAAGCAGGTGACATATGGTGCTGTCCATAGTAAAAGAAAAATAGGCTGCAAACTCAGGATGCATGACCCTGGGAGGAAGAATCAAAGAAAATTAATTCAGTATGATTTACATATTTGCCTAGATGTTTAATATTACCTGCACAGAAAGGGCTTCCCTGGTCGCTCAGATGGTAAAGCATCTGCCCACAATGCAGGAAACCCAGGTTCGATCCCTGGGTTGGGAAATACCCTGGCAAAGGAAATGGCAACCCACTTTAGTATTCTTGCCTGGAGAATCCCATGGATGGAGGAGCCTGGTGGGCTACAGCTCATGGGGTTGCAAAGAGTTGGACACTACTGAGTGACTTCACTTTCACATTTTAATATTACCATTAATAAAACAATTGGCTTTGCAACAATACGAACAAAGTCAAATGCCTAAAAAATGATGTATATCTGCACGGTGTTAGGTAACCAGGTTAGGTTGATTCATAAACCTAATGAAGGCAATAACTAACATCTAACATTGGTGTAAAAAAAAGTTGCAAAGCAAACTTCAAACATTTTCATTAAGAAATTGTGTCTCGATTCCATTTAATTGAAGTGAAAATATTTATCAGACCAGATTTTAAAAGAAAATAGACTTTATCACAATTTGCTTTTTTTAAAAAACATGAGCTGAATACACTGAATATTTTCAATGAATGCCAAGTGTGAGAGAAAGAACTAAAGGAACTTTCTTTTTTTCATTATTTTTTAATATAAATTTATTTATTTTAATTGGAGGCTAATTACTTTACAATATTGCATCGGTTTTGCGGTACGTCAACATGAATCCACCAAGGTGTACACATGTTCCCCAACCTGAACCCCCCTCCCACCTCCCTCCCCATACAATCCCTCTGGGTCATCCCAGTGTACCAGCCCCGAGCACCCTGTATCATGCATCGAACCTGGACTGGTGATTCGTTACATATATGACATTATACATGTTTAAATGCCATTCTCCCAAATCATCCCACCCTCTCCCTCTCCCACAGAGTCCAAAAGACTGTTCTATACATCTGTGTCTCTTTTGCTGTCTCACATACAGGGTTATCATTACCATCTTTCTAAATTCCATATATATGTGTTATTATACTGTATTGGTGTTTTTCTTTCTGGCTTACTTCACTGTGTATAATAGGCTCCAGTTTCAGCCACCTCATTAGAACTGATTCAAATGCATTCTTTTCAATGGCTGAGTAATACTCCATTGTGTATATGTACCACACGTTTCTGGTCCATTCATCTGCTGATGGACATCTAGGTTGCTTTCATGTCCTGGCTATCATAAACAGTGTTGCAATGAACATTGGGGGTACACATGTCTCTTTCAATGCTGGTTTCCTCTGTGTGTATGCCCAGCGGTGGGATTTCTGGGTCATAAGGCAGTTCTATTTCCAGTTTTTTAAGGAATCTCCACACTGTTCTCCATAGTGGCTGTACTAGTTTGCATTCCCACCAAGAGTGTAAGAGGGTTCCCTTTTCTCCACACCCTCTCCAGCATTTATTGCTTGTAGACTTTTGGATCACAGCCATTCTGACTGGCGTGAAATGGTACCTCATTGTGGTTTTGATTTGCATTTCTCTGATAATGAGTGATGCTGAGCATCTTTTCATGTTTGTTAGCTATCTGTATGTCTTCTTTGGAGAAATGTCTGTTTAGTTCTTTGGCCCATTTTTTGATTGGGTCATTTATTTTTCTGGAATTGAGCTGCAGGAGTTGCTTGTATATTTTTGAGATTAGTTGTTTGTCAGTTGCTTCATTTGCTATTATTTTCTCCCATTCTGAAGGCTGTCTTTTCACCTTGTTTATAGTTTCCTTTGTTGTGCAGAAGCTTTTAAGGTTAATTAGGTCCCATTTGTTTATTTTTGCTTTTATTTCCAATATTCTGGGAAGTGAGTCATACAGGATCCTGCTGTGATGTATGTCGGAGAGTGTTTTGCCTATGTTTTCCTCTAGGAGTTTTATAGTTTCTGGTCTTACGTTTAGATCTTTAATCCATTTTGAGTTTATTTTTGTGTATGGTGTTAGAAAGTGTTCTAGTTTCATTCTTTTACAAGTGGTTGACCAGTTTTCCCAGCACCACTTGTTAAAGAGATTGTCTTTTCTCCATTGTATATTCTTGCCTTCTTTGTCAAAGATAAGGTGTCCATGGGTGCGTGGATTGAATTCCACTCCACATGAAAACTGAATTTTCTGTACCTGTAGACTGCATGAAAATCATTCCTTCATTTAGGACTCCCCCTTCCCACCCCCTGCCATCTTGTTAACATTATGAGAAGATAAATTTAAAGCACTTTTGATGGGGAAAACTTATCATCATAAAATAGTTTAATTTCCTTGAGTATGAAATATTTGCCCCCCCCCACCAAGGAAAGGATCTATTAATGGCATGCTATGATTAATTAATTGGTTCTGGGAACTATTATACCATATTAGTTGCTTTCATATTGCTGTTCCCAAGAGTTGCAAATAAATAAGACAGTGACTGCACTTCTACATGTCCAGCCATTTCCTGCCAAGACATTTTGCTGAGATGTGATTTCTGTGCAATTTCCCACAGTGTACTTTTCCACCGACTTTGTTCAAGCTTTGTTAGTTTAATGCTTCGAAATGACTCTTGTACGAGCAGGAAATCTTTTCCTCTCATTATTTTTCTGTGATATTATAGACAACTGTGTCCCTTGGGGGCATGACAATTGATCTCAGCAGGGTTATTTACAGTGACATGGTGACACCATTGCCAATGGGGAGTTGCCAAAGGGGAGGCTTCTTCAATGTCAATTTTAACCCAGCTGCGGTTTCTGCAGTTGTAAATAATTCTGTCTATTTCATTTCTAGTCAGGTAACTGCTGTCAAATTAAAGAGGTGTTGAGAACTCATAGCACAGTTTTGCTTTTTCATTATTACATATGCAATTTGATTGGTGTGGTATATTTTCTTGCATGAATGCCAATTAAAAGAGATGGACATTTATAGGAAATTTACTCAAACTAGTGAGGCTTTCATTTTTTGTGTGTGTCAACCATCTGAATTCATATTGTGATGATATAAGAATGTCATTTAAGTAACAGTATTTTAAATGTAATGAAATTACTTTCTTAAAATGTTGAAGCATAGCTTTCATTGATGTCATATGCCCATTAATTGAATTGTGTAAATATAATAATTTTGCATTGTTTAAATATGTTACTAAAATTAATGTCAACCTTTTCACTTAACATTATTTAATTCAAACTTCATAATAATCTATGAATAATATATATATATATATAGTTATATAAGATAACTGATTCTCAGAGGTAGAATTTTCCCAAATTCACATATTTATTAAGTCTATTGTCTGAATTATCTGACACAGAATGTAACATACTTTTCTCTATGCCATGTTAGTTCTTCATATTCAAAAAGTATCAAATGATGCTGAGGGAAGGCCAATGGTCTTTGTTTGCATTTTAACAACGGAAGTGACTGTCACTTTTGTTTTCAGACTTATCTTGAGATCAAATGAAATGCTCTAATTTTCAGCATGACAGAAGTGAGTCATATGACTCCCGTATCTCCTTTTTTCCATTTTTAACTGTTATTGCTGAAGTTAGAGTCAGAGCTCAAATTCTCAGTTCCTGACAGTATGCTTAATCCACTCCAGTTTTTTTTTTTTTTTTTAATAATCTTCTTCAGGGGCAGTTCTCAAATTTATAAACATATTTAAGGTATAATCTGATTATTTTTCAAAAAATATTGATTTGTTTTAAAGAGTACTTCTATGGGACTTCCCTGATGGTCCAATGGTCTACCTTCCAATGTAGGGGACGAGGGTTTGATCTCTGGTCAGAGAGCTAAGATCCTGCATACTGCAGGACAGCTAAGCCTGCATGCTATGTGCAACTAGAGAACACATGCTATGGTGAAAACACAGTGAAGCCAAAATAAATAAATAGTACTTCTAGGAGATTCAGCCAAACCACGTAAATCTTCATTTTTTAAAATATTTTATTGCTCAAAATGCATGTCTTTTATCTGCACAAATGGCAACAATATTTGCTCATAAACACTGGGGACATGAAATTTGTATCATAATTCTCTATAAATAAGCTTAAAATTTAGGACCTTTGAGTCAGCATGTCCAGATTCTAGTAAAAAAGTTTTATACAAATGCAAAATACTTAAACTACTAATTAAAATATAAATATTTAATTGGTTTGTCACTTTATTAAGCAATGTTTGCTAGGTGATAAACTAATTTTTCACTTACAAATAAGAAATGAATTGGATCCTAGCAATCCATATGTCCTCACTGTTGTGGACAGACAAGATCCTTTAGGTTAATAACACACATAAACACAAACATCACCCAAAATGTACCTGTGTGACCATTTCTCACCTTGTGTGATAGACCTTGTGTGCAAATATCACATTTATAGTAATAAAGAAATATTTTTCTCCTAATGGGTTTTAATTGCTTTGCTTATCTTCATTTTAGTTGGAAAATGATATTTTGTCATATTTTTAGATGCTAAAATGTTAAAAAAAATTAGGCTGGAGTAAAATACAAGCAGTGGCAGTGTTAAGATCCATTTGATTCTTTGAATTTTGTATTAAATAGGTGTTGATATTATGGGAAATTAAATTTAATTACCCAATTTAAATGAAAAATTGAATCAATATCAACTTGGATCCATTTAACTTCTTTTAAATCTGCTAGCTATAATCAGCTAGACAATAAAAGGTAAAAAAAAATATTAAATTATTATAAAAAAGGAATTGCAGGTGAAATGATAGAAACTCTTTCAGAGAATTCCATATGGGAAAATTCCAAGGATAATTGGAATATTAATTTATAGTTAACATAACAAAACCTAGCTCACATTTAACTATGAAAATGAAATGTGTTGGTATAAATTAAGGTGCTTTGATTTGAATGTACTGTTACTAGGAGAATAAGCTATTAGTAAACTAATATCTTGCTTCTATTAATTGCCAATATGTTGCAAATAAATCTGGTTTGTAGGTACTTTGGATCTACTAGTGCAAGGTAAGACATTGTCTTTGCACTAAAGGATGTTTAATAAACCTAAATATAGATAAAGTTAATTGCAATTTAATGAATAGATTCAAGGAAGAATATCCTTATTACATATCATTCCTGACCTTTAAAATAGAAAATAGAGTCTAATCAATTTTGCTAAGACTTTAGTTGATAAAGTGTTCTTGTAGGTTCTGATTAAAGTTTAAAAAGCTAACATTTTGTCATCAAAGAAATAAAAAGTGGTTAACATATATAAAGAAAAAAAAGAACCTAAACAAAATTAAATGTTGTTCAAGCCATGTATTTTGGATTATAATTGCTATTATTTCTATAGACTAATATATTTATTTTCCAACTCTTCTTTCCAGGTATGGATATTAACTATCTTCTGTGTATCTATGCATTTTCCATGCAAAAGAAGTTATGATTTTTGTATAGTGATGAATGGCATTACTTTTATTATTTAAGAACCTTACATGGTGAGGAAAAAAATGCATCTGTAAATGATGGGTCATAACCCAAGTACAAATAATAAATAAATACATAAAATGTGTTCTATAAAGTATATTTTAAAATCAAATTCATACATGTCTGTATGGCCACAGAGATCTCATTTAGAGGAAATCATTTCTTTCACAATCTTATTCAAATACTGTATTCAAATACCTTTGAAAGTAAAATCATGCTTTTTTTCACAATTTAGCAGGAAGAATCAATGCAAAATTTTTTAAAGTGGAGGTTTCCAGAATATTGATTGGCATTCAAAATGTGAAAAAGATATCTGTGAGGTGTTTTTGAATCTGATGAAATTTCCACAGCCTGAATATGATATTTATTAGTTGCTTAATGAGTTCATAAATCATATAGCATCAAAATAACTCTTTCTCATTCAGTTCACAACTGAAGGCAGAATTTTCATGGGATGTAAGCAAAATGGAAAGCAAGTTTAGATAAGCACCTCTAAATGAACTTCCTATATGCCTGAGGCCAAAAGATGGCTAGTGTACTCATCACAAAGTTACTATGTGATTTTTGACCAATCTAAAAATGTTGCTTCTGATTTATCTCATTTATCAAATAGGAATAATAGTAAACCCTCCCACATTTAAACTCCTGTCATTGTCCTGTAAATGCCATAAGAATATATGACTAAGGTTCTTTTAAAAATATAAGATGAAAATAAAGGCACAGACTTAATTTAAATAAAAGTGTTTTGCCTATTATAGAGGCTGGTGGTCCGTACCAAGAAAGCATTCATTTTCTAAAGAAAAAGATATTTATGCAAAATCACAAAAAGTAAAGGAGCAACATTAAAGAAAAATTTGAAAATGAATTTCAACATTTTGTAAGCATACTTAAAAATCTTGGGTTCTTTTATTTCCCTGACTTTAGTTACCATTTTACTAATCATTTAAATACAATTTTACTGAAGTTAATTCATTATACTCTCAAAATTCAAAGCTATGTTTTACTGAAGGAGATAACACAAGTAAATTGTATAGCCCTCTGCCTACCACAGGTTAATAATACAAGTTAGCTGAAAACTATATTTATAGTAGTCACAGTACTGTAATGTTCTCACATTTTCTTTTTTTTCTTCCACTTAAAGGCATGTATTCAACCTTTCAAATTATTTCTTTTTAAGAGACTCATCAGGGAAGGCGATGGCACCCCACTCCAGTACTCTTGCCTGGAAAATCCCGTGGACGGAGGAGCCCAGTAGGCTGCAGTCCATGAGGTCGCTCAGAGTCGGACAGGACTGAGCTACTTCACTTTGACTTTTCACCTTCATGCGTTGGAGAAGGAAATGGCAACCCTCTCCAGTATTCTTGCCTGGAGAATCCCAGGGACAGGGGAGCCAGGTGGGCTGCCGTTTATGGGGTCGCACAGAGTCGGACACAACTGAAGCGACTTAGCAGTAGCAGCAGCAGTAAGAGATTCATATCAGAACACATCTTCTAATTATCCTATTTGTTTCTAAGAAACCACTTGTATCTAATTGTATTTACCTGGTTCTTTAAAAGTGATTGTAACATGGAAACACCCTGATGAAAAGTGCCTTCTGCTGCACACAAAATGTTTTCTAAGGTTCTGCCTGATATCTTAACTAGAGTTCAGTGCATACATCATTGTCTGGATGTTTGAGGCAAATTGATCTAAGTAATATTAATTAGTTGCTATTTGAAGGGGGAAACACACACATAGGATGGGGAAGTAAAACTTACATTTAAGCATTTAAATTAAATAGAACAACCAAACCATCAGGTTGTTTTGCTGAAAACACTTTGTTGTACCTTCTTGCATTATCTATAGCTTATATGCTGCTGCTGCTGCTGCTGCTGCTGCTGCTGCTGCTAAGTCACTTCAGTTGTGTCTGACTCTGTGCGACCCCATAGACGGAAGCCCACAAGGCTCCCCCGTCCTTGGGATTCTCCAGGCAAGAACACTGGAGTGGACTTCCATTTCCTTCTCCAATGCATGAAAGTGAAAAGTGAAAGGGAAGTTGCTCAGTCGTGTCCGACTCTTAGCAACCCCATGGACTATAGCCTACCAGGCTCCTCCATCCATGGGATTTTTCCAGGCAAGAGTACTGGAGTGGGGTGCCATTGCCTTCTCCAATAGCTTATATAGATATATATCTATCTGTACCTTCCTGCATTATCTATAGCTGAATACATGGCCTGACAATTTTACTGGCTTGATAAACATCAAGTGGAAATTTTTACTGGCTTTTTTAAAATGTAGTTTTCACACTTGTTTGAAGTTTTAACATGTATACAGAGAGATTATTTAACAAGAGATCATAGAGGAAGAGATGTCAAATTCAAGATGAGATGACGGAAATAGAGTATGAGCAAGACTATGCTGCTACCGCTAAGTCACTTCAATCATGTCCGACTCTGCGCGACCCCATAGACGGCAGCCCACCAGGCTCCCCCGTCCCTGGGATTCTCCAGGCAAGAACACTGAGTGCGTTGCCATTTCCTTCTCCAATGCATGAAAGTGAAAAGTGAAAGGGAAGTCTCTCAGTCTGTCCAACTCTTGGCGACCCCATGGACTGCAGCCTACCAGGCTCCTCCATCCATGGGATTTTCCAGGCAAAAGTACTGGAGTGGGGTGCCATTGCCTTCTCCTGAGCAAGACTATAGATGTTATCAAAAAACATTTTAAAGATGAAACTGACAAAGCTGAAAACATTGGAATTATTATGGCAGCATAAAGGAAAATCAACAACAAGAAAAGAAGTCATTGTCATAAAGGAACAATTCTAGAATAAGCTATGTAAAAATAGCACATACCGTGTCTTCTTAAATATGCAGTAAATGGACAATTGATAGGTTAGATGCTTTTTAACTCTAACAATGTAGTAAACATTGGTCAGATGGACTAATGATATTATCACTGCGAGAATGCTATAAGAAATGTGGAAAACGAAGGAACTGGGAGTAACAGAATAATTGAACAAAATGCTGTAAGTTAAATTATTAACTGTTAAATTACATAATCAGAAGAAAAGTGGAGCTAGAAAGCTCAAACTTCTCACATTGAATTTTGAAGTGGTAAGAAAATATATTTATTTAAAACCTAACCCTGCAAGATACTTTCCAAATATTTTCAATATTCTAAAATTTTATTTATTTATTAATTGAAGGACAATTGCTTTACAGGATTTTGTTGTTTTTTGTCAAACCTCGACATGAATTAGCTATAGGTATACATATATCTCCTCCTTCTTGTATATATTCTTTACGCATACACACAGAGTTTACAGAGTAAATTTCTTTTTTTTCCTGTTTATAAGGGAGAAGTTAAGATGGATAAAGACTAGACATGGTTAATGATCATGCAGTTGACAGGTGCTAGATTTTGAATTTAGACCTTGGACATTTGAATTCTAAAATTCATTTTATTCTCTTTGAACTACTCCATGCTATATGTAATGAACATAAGATACCTAAGACAATATTTAACTTTGGATGGTGGCCTTCATATTCATACACAGAAATGTATGCTAGATAGCATACTTTTCAGATCTACAATGATTTTTCACTTACATCAGATTCAAATATCATTTACATTACAGAGATTCTAAATTTCTGCTTTCAAATGTACTTTATGGCTAACTAGGGAACAAAACAAAACAATAGAGAATCTAGAGCCAAAGTTTTCACAAATTTATTGACTAAGAAGATATGTTGAAATCCTAATCTTTTGATAAGAAGACTTACCAGTCAAGGCTGAATCAGTCAGGTACAATCACTAGGTGAAGGGTGTGTATATGTGTGCTTTTGGGTGATGTGCACATATATGTGTGTTACATATGTATAAATATGTCAGATTTGTTATATATTTTTTTTCCAGCACAGTTATAGGACTGAAAAACACTTTTATGTGGCTATTGTTTCCGTGCAGGGCAGGCAGTTCATAAGGAAATAAGGATACATGCTTGGAGCAAAATTGGCAACCTATAAGAGAGGAACCTATAAGAGAGGAATCCAGAAATAATGAAGGGATGGAGCCAAAGAAAAAGAATACCCAGCTGTAGATGTAACTGGTGATAGAAGCAAGGTCTGATGCTGTAAAGAGCAATATTGCATAGGAACTTGGAATGTCAGGTCCATGAATCAAGGCAAATCGGAAGTGGTCAAACAAGAGATGGCAAGAGTGAATGTCGACATTCTAGGAATCAGTGAACTCAAATGGACTGGAACGGGTGAATTTAACTCAGAGGACCATTATATCTACTACTGTGGGCAGGAATCCCTCAGAAGAAATGTAATAGCCATCATGGTCAACAAAAGAGTCTGAAATGCAGTACTTGGATGCAATCTCAAAAACAACAGAATGATCTCTGTTCATTTCCAAGGCAAACCAGTCAATATCACAGTAATCCAAGTCTATGCCCCAATCAGTAATGCTGAAGAAGCTGAAGTTGAACGGTTCTATGAAGACCTACAAGACCTTTTAGAACTAACACCCAAAAAAGATGTCCTTTTCATTATAGGGGACTGGAATGCAAAAGTAGGAAGTCAAGAAACACCTGGAGTAACAGGCAAATTTGGCCTTGGAATAAGGAATGAAGCAGGGCAAAGACTAATAGAGTTTTTCCAAGAAAATGCACTGGTCATAACAAATACCATCTTCCAACAACACAAGAGAAGACTCTATACATGGACATGACCAGATGGTCAACACTGAAATCAGATTGATTATATTCTTTGCAGCCAAAGATGGAGAAGCTCTATACAGTCAGCAAAAACAAGACCAGGAGCTGACTGTGGCTCAGACCAAGAACTCCTTATTGCCAAATTCAGACTTAAATTGAAGAAAGTAGGGAAAACCACTAGGCCATTCAGGTATGACCTAAATCAAATCCCTTATGATTATACAGTGGAAGTGAGAAATAGATTTAAGGGCCTAGATCTGATAGAGAGAGTGCCTGATGAACTATGGAATGAGGTTCATGACATTGTACAGGAGACAGGGATCAAGACCATCGCCATGGAAAAGGAATGCAAAAAAGCAAAATGGCTGTCTGGGGAGGCCTTACAAATAGCTGTGAAAAGAAGAGAAGCGAAAAGCAAAGGAGAAAAGGAAAGATATAAACATCTGAATGCAGAGTTCCAAAGAATAGCCAGAAGAGATAAGAAAGCCTTCTTCAACAATGAATGCAAAGAAATAGAGGAAAACAACAGAATGGGAAAGACTAGAGATCTCTTCAAGAAAATTAGAGATACCAAGGGAACATTTCATGCAAAAATGGGCTCAATAAAGGACAGAAATGGTATGGACCTAACAGAAGCAGAAGATATTAAGAAGAGATGGCAAGAATACACAGAAGAACTGTACAAAAAAGATCATCATGATGGTATGATCACTGACCTAGAGCCAGACATCCTGGAATGTGAAGTCAAGTGGGCCTTAGAAAGCATCACTATGAACAAAGCTAGTTGTGTCTGACACTTTGTGACTCTATGGACGGTAGCCCACTAGATTCCTCTGTCCTTGGGAATTCTCCAGGCAAGAATGCTAAATGGATTGCCATTTGCTACTCCAGGGAATCTTCACCACCTAGGGATGGAACCCACATCTCTTACCTTTCCTGGATTGTCAGGCGGGTTCTTTATCTCTAGTGCCACCTTCTTTCTCCCTACTCATGTAGTACTTATATCTCCATTGCATCTATTATCTCATTTTTATCAAATATCCTTAGTTTTGGGGAGTGTCTTTTTGAAATATTCTGTTTATGTTATCACTAAATCTTCCCAGATTTAAAATATAGTGATGAAGGTCAGAGGAGGATGACACATACTTGTGGATATGTATGCAAAGATGTATGTACTAGGGGTAATGTGACATGTGTGTGCTTGAGAGTTAGAGTGAGAAAAGTTTATGATGGTTTCAGCTATTGTCAGCCAAGATGTTATACTCAAGAGGGCATGTAAGTTGTATTACAGTAAGCACACTTTGGGGTTGTTGTTTGCATGATTGAAAAAAGAAAGTTAGTTACTAAATGTCTAATCAAACTTTCATAAACTTATAATTTCTTCATGCAGAAATAAAAATATTTTTCTTCAATCTTCCCATCTAACTAGACCAGCTTGCCTAGAATAGCTCCCTAACCCATAAATTGAAAAAGATGGAAAACAGAAAGAATAGTGGAGGGGAGAAAATAGGAGGTAACAGTTGTGTATAAGGAATTTTGAGATTTAAAAATTTTAGAGAGAATTTAATCCACTCAGAGTAATTAATTAAAATCAATATTCTTTGAAAAGTAGTTTGTTGTTCTTTCCATCCTAGAGGAAGTCCTCTTCCAAAATTAAATACTATAATGTTACAGGGCCAAAATTGAATCTGCTCACCAATGCAGTGACAGCAGGCTGTGGTGAAGGAAAGTGCAGTATCTACTTTAAGGCACCATACGAAGAGTCTGGGACAGTTAGTATTCAAACCTGAACTCCTCAATGAGTTTCAGCAAAGCATTTTTAAAGCCAAGATATAGGAGGGGAGTCCCAGAGCATGGGATCAGCTTGTGCACAGTTCTGGTTGGTTGATAATGAAGTACCAGGGTGGTATCACAGAGGCTACCCTTATGAATCCTTAGGCACCAGTAGGTCTGGGGACTATGTGGTCAAGGTCATGGAGCCGTTAATTCCTTTCATTTGGTGAGAGTTTTAGCACCTGTAAAACAACTCAGAGAATATACATCAGATTTCTAATATCTGGATACTTCAGAGAGGAGCTACAGCAGAGGATATGGGGAGGAGTCTGTCCCAGGAAGGACCCATAGGATCCTGCTCAGTTACAATAACACTAAATGTCGGTTAGTGGTGAAGCTGCCAGTATAAATATCCATGGAACACTATGAGTTCAGAAAGACCATTGAGGTTGCTCTTAATATGGAAATTCCTGGAGAAAAAAGTAAAGCAAACAAAAATACCCTATACAAGGAAACTTAATTTATGTCTGAAACTAACCAGTGCTCTGGGAAATCATGTTGTTCTCTTAGCTTTCTTTAGAGTCTGCTATATTTACAGCTTTTCTCAAAATGATGTTTATGGTTCTGAAAATAAATGAAAGGTGTTGACATCTGGCACTTCTCTAACCATGCCTGCTGTCGGATCAGAGCAGTTATAATAAATGACTTGGAAGGGCTTGTCAAGTTTATTTAAACTTGCTAGTTTCAACAACACATCAAATTTTGAGACTGTCACTACCATTTCACAAATTTGAAATATAATTGTTCAAATATTTAAAAAGCTGAATTTTTGTAAGTTATAATGCGAAGCTTGCTACATGTAAGCAGAAGTAATTCTGCAATTACTGTGACAAATGATAAGGGAGCACTTAGGGGAGAAAAACTGATTCCCAGAGGTTAAGATGACTTTGCTAAGAATAAGACATGAAATGTGATATTTTATCTCTGGATAAATTCAGTCTCAGGCTATAAATTTAAGAAAATGTGATAGCTTAAATTTTCATAATATTATTTTTAACAAAGTAAAAATTATGGACTGAAGCAGTATTAAGTTTGGTGCATACAGAACTACATGCATAATTTACACAAACACTATTGATTATTATTTTAATGGCATCCTAGAGAAGAAGTTCTTACTGGAACGCAGCAGAACCAAATAATTATTTAGCAAAGTCAATCAATATTTATCCAATAACTTTAATAAAGATGCACAAGAAGATAATTAAACTTGGGAATAAATAACAGTCAGCAATAAAGTTGATACATTAGTTGAAATAAATAATGTTTATAAATACAGCAAATGGGATGGGTTAAAAGAGTAAAGTGAAATATCTCAGTAGTTACTGTAAATCCTGCAATTAACATTAAAAAAGAGATCCCGGATTATGTGTGAGCTAGATCCTAAAAGTAAAGAAGAATCAAAGTAAATGGAAGGATAGGGCTAAACATTAATCTAAAATTAAGAGCAAAGATTTAGTCTGGACACATATAGGAATGAAAATCAGCAACAGTGAGATAGCCACAGACAAAACCAACAAGTAGATCAGATTTGACAGAAAGAATTAAAAGTGGGTTAAAATACAGTTCAATTCATCTGACGTGTCAAATTTCCACAATGCTAAATATTTAATATGAGTTTATATATTTTGCAGCTGATGGTATTAACATAAAGTAATATATTTCAATATCTGAAACAAGTATCAGAAATTGAAACATATTTTATTGAAGCTTTCACATTACAGATAAATGATAGTGGGCTAACTGAATATGGCTTGATTCCTGAGACTACAAGCAATGTTTCCATTATCAGCACTTTCACACAATCACCAATTGTTGAGTTTCTATTGTCACACACAATTAATGACTTGAACAGACAGTATGGTACATGGCTATTATTCTTCCATGGAGGTTAGTATATCTATTAAGCAGCATCATAGAATGCTATCGGAATGCTGAATTCAAGGACAAATGTATTGAGTTATTCTGTGCTCAGATATTTACTCAAAGAGTATAAAAATAATATGGAATTAAATATCACTCAAATAATCTGGCAAGAATTAAGCAAAAGAAATTATTCTCTAAGTCTCAAACAAAATATTTTGTATAACAAAAACACATTTCTTCAATATTTAAGATAAAGCACATTTAACTTTAAAACACAATGACAACAACTACAGCAAAACTCACAGCTGTGATCCCAAAGCAATTGTAAAAAAGGAAAAATGAAAGTGAAAAGGAAAAGGAAGACATTGTAATTAGTCTCTTTTGCCACTTGAGGTACTCCAGCAGAAATATTTTAAAATTTCTTCCTGGCCTTCTGTAAAATTTGCCCACTTGTTATAAAATACAAATATAATTGCTGAGGAGTATCATCTTTAAAGTTATCAGCAAAATGAAATTCAAACACATACTCTTCCAGTGTATTTGTTAAACTACTTTTCAACTTTGAGTAAGTCTATTAAATGCAGTCTATGATTTTTTTAAGGCAGAGCTCAAATGTGTTCACTTATCAACTTCACAGTGTCAAATATACATGCATGTGTACCTGCACATATGTGTTGTAATTGTTGTTGTTGTTATGTTAGTTTCTCAGTTGTGTCCAACTCTTTGTGACCTCATGGACTATAGCCCACCAGGCTCTTCTGTTCATGGAATTCTCCAAGCTAGAATGCTGGAGAGGGTATCCATTCCCTTCTCCAACTGTCTCCCACACTGTAGGCAGATTCTTTACCTTCTGAGCTATCAGAGAAGCCCGTTTGCTGGATTGCAATCAACTGCAGTGTCTTTTGTGTTTGTCACTTCCACGACCTCCCCACAACCCTCACACTGACAGAACTAATGCCATATATATTCAGGCTTAATAACTAACTTGGGAATGAATGAATACAAATTTACAAGTGTATATTCAAAGCATAGCTTTTCTCAAACTCTCCTTGCCATATGTATATTATCCTTATAACTAATCACCTTTTCCAGACAATATTGGTATCCCAATTATTTCTGGGACATAAAAGCCATGATGCCAGTTTAGGAGGTGATTTGAAAGTGTTTGATTTCTGCCAAGTGGTTATAAATTGTGTAATATTGGCAGGCTTCAAGAAAGGATTTTTGCCCTTTCATTTGATTCAGATGGGATAAATAAATTCTATCAATAAAGCATTTTATTAACTCTGCTTACAGTGTATACAATAGTCATTTGTTTTGTCTATAAATTATTCACTTTTATTGGTTATATCATTTTAAGTAAAGCATAAAATGCAGCTACATAACAACCTAAAGGCAGAATGGAAAGGATTTTATTGACAATATAAAAAAAAATTGGACAAGGTGATAATGTGACTGCTAAAAAATTTGGTCAACACAGCAAAAGCACGCTAAATAAAAAAAAAAAAAAAAAAAAAAGGTCATGGAATATTACTATTTAGATCAAATTCTGCCTGATTAATGCCCACCATATTAGCATAAACTATTTTTGAGTAATTATTTTATAAATATGGTACTTTGAATTAATGCACAGTTAATAATTATATATGAAGTGATCTTTTTTTATATGTTACACAATCAAATAGTGTAACTCCACTGGGACACATTTCAACAACTAATTTATATGTTTGGGAGTGAATTAATTTCTCTAGGTCTCACTTTTAACATTGTAAAAAATAGTTCATATGATAAATTAATTTTTTCTTTATTAATTTTATCACAATTCTATTTTATCATTCTTTTTAAAGGCTCAATTTTTGGCTTGATGACCCTCTTATATTTTTATTTTATATTTCATTAATTTCTCCTCAGAATTTTAATCTCTTTCCCCTACTTTCATAGGCGTTCATTCTCCAGTTTCTTTTGCAAGTTTATATAAGCTTCACACTCAATCATTTTATTTTCTGTCTCATTTTTTCCTAATATAATAATTCAATACTGCAAATTTCCCTTTATTTAATAGTTATTATATCATACAACTTATTTTATATGTATTGGTTTCTTTATCATTCATTCTCCAGTAGGTTTTTTATTCCCATTATGATATTGTCCTTGATCCATCAAATTTTATAAGCATGGTTTCAATTTCCAGGGTTGAAACTTTAGTATTAACTACTTCTTGAATTATATACACAAAAATAGTTTATACAATTAAAGTGTTTGAACATTTTGGAGTGTACTCTATTAATAATTATGGAAAATACTTATATAGCACATATTTTATGTCCGGAACTGTCCCAAATGGCTTACACATGTTAAATCATTTAATTATCCCCAGAACTATGAGAATATGGTTTCCATGTCTATGTCACATTTTACAGTACAGGTTGCTAAAAGTGAAAGAAATTGTTGAATTGAGCGGTTTTAAAATAACCCATAACAGTTGGAAGCCTGAATTATGATAAGGTTCCTCAGCTTTCCCTCTATTTATAGAAATTAAAATAACTCTGCATTCTTCTTGTAGAAAGAGGAAATAGGACATATGCAAAAACAGGTAGTTCATGCTGAGAAAATATCCATCTTGGCTATGCTAATTTTCCCCATCACTAAGAATGAAAGAATGTGCCATCAATCAAAATCATCATCTCCTCATATGGGAGGGGGTGTGCACTGGTGAAGCTGATGCAGAACTGAAAACTTTGTCGTAAAGAAAGCAGGTCGAACAATAATAAAACTTAAGAAAAATTGATGCAAAATAAAAAAACTGAATGCAGTACTAATATTTATCCTAATATCCACTTAGCTTCTTTCTCCTAAATCCTGGCTGTTGTCTCCTTTTGGCTGAACTGAACTTGAACTACAAGGCAAGAGGTCAGGGTGGGTTTCAGTCAATAATGGTCCAGAAAGTGAGGATTAGGAGGGTACAGAGCAGGATGGGGATGGAGAGTACATCTCCAGGGGAACATGGAAGATACATGCACAAGAATAAAGAACAAACCCTTATTATTCAGTTATCACAGTGGCTATTTTTAGAACATTAGAGTTTTGTGCTAGCAAGTGTGTAATAAATATTTAGCAAATGAGGGTATGAGCAAATTATCAAACATACTTCATAACCTAAAAATGAGTTACTGAAAAGGAGATAAAATTAATTTCTAATTCCACTAAGGCAGTTTAAACTAGAAATGTCACATTGGAAATTGAGTATAATTTCTTATTTTTTAATTAAGCATTGTTTTCTTAATGTTATTAAAATTTATATTATATCTGATATACATGTCTCAAGGCACATGCATAAAAGAACTCTCTTTTGAATCTAGTAATTAAAATTAATACATCTATCTATTAAGAAAAGGACATGAACTTGAGCAAACTCTGGGAGATGAAGAGGGACTGGGAAGCTGGTATGCTGCATTCCATGGGGTCATGCAAATATGGGCACAATAAAGGACAGAAATGGTATGGACCTAACAGAAGCAGAAGATATTAAGAAAAGGTGGCAAGAATATGCAGAAGAGTTATACAAAATAAGATGTTCAAGACCCAGATAATCACGATGGTGTGATCACTCACCTAGAGCCAGACATCCTGGAATGAGAAGTCAAGTGGGTCTTAGAAACCATCACTATGAACAAAGCTAGTGGAGGTGATGGAATTCCAGTTGAGCTATTTCAAATCCTAAAAAATGATGCTGTGAAAATGCTGCATTGAATATGCCAGTAAATTTGGAAAACTCAGCAGTGGCCACAGGACTGGGAAAAGTCAGTTTTATTTCCAATCCCAAAGAAAAGCAATGCCAAAGAATGTTCAAACTACTGCACAATTGCACTCATCTCACATGCTAGTAAAGTAATGCTCAAAATTCTCCAAGCCAGGCTTGGACCGTGAATTTCCAGATGCTCAAGCTGGGTTTAGAAGAGGCAGAGGAACCAGAGATCAAATTCCAGCATTTGTTGGATCATCAAAAAAGCAAGAGAGTTCCAGAAAAACATATACTCCTGCTTTATTGACTATGCCAAAGCCTTTAACTGTGTGAATCACAAAAACTGTGGAAAATTCTTCCAGAGATGGGAATACCAGACCACCTGATCTGCCTCTTGGGAAATTTGTATGCAGGTCAAGAAGCAACAGTTAGAACTGGACATGGAACAACAGACTGGTTCCAAATAGGGAAAAGAGTACGTCAAGGCTGTATATTGTCACCCTGCTTATTTAACTTATATATGGAGCACATTATGAGAAATGCTGGGCTGGATGAAGCATAAACTGGAATCAAGATTGTTGGGAGAAATATCAATAACCTCAGATATGCAGATGACACCACCTTTATGAGAGAAAGTGAAGAAGAACTACAGAGCCTCTTGATGAAAGTGAAAGAGGAGAGTGAAAAAGTTGGCTGAAAGCTCAACATTCAGAAAACGAAGATCCAGGCTTCTCGATGGGGAAAGAATGGAAACAGTGATAGACTTTATTTCTGGGGGCTCCAAAATCACTGCAGATGGTGACTGCAGCCATGAGATTAAAAGACGCTTGCTCCTTGGAAGAAAAATTATGACCAATCTAGACAGCATATTAAAAAGGAGAGACATTACTTTGCTAACAGAGGTCTCTCTAGTCAAAGCTATGGTTTTTCCAGTAGTCATGTAGGGATGTGAGAGTAAAGAAAGCTGAGCACCAAAGAACTGATGCATTTGAACTGTGGTGTTGGAGAAGACTCTTGAGAGTCCCTTGGACAGCAAGAAGTTCCAACTAGTCCATCCTAAAGGAAATCAGTCGTGACTATTTATTGGAAGCACTGATGCAGAAGTTGAAACTCCAATACTTTGGCCACCTGATGCAAAGAACTGACTCATTTGAAAAGACCTTGATTCTGGGAAAGATTGAAGGCAGAAGGAGAAGGGGACAACAGAGGATGAGATGGTTGGATGGCATCACCAACTCAATGGACATGAGTTTGAGTTAACTCCAGGAGTTGGTGATGGACAGGGAAGCCTGGTGTTCTGCAGTCCATGGGATCACAAAGTCAGACTCGACTGAGTAACTGAACTGAACTGATTGGGGTCGTGAATAGTTGGACATGACTTGGCAACAGAACAACAACAATTAAGAATGTATTACTGATTTAAGATGTACTCCTCATGAATTCTATTGAAGATTATTTTGCATTTATAATTATAAAGTATTATTTTTATTTCTAAAATATGTTAACTTTAATATGGAGTGAATAAGAATATTTACTGAGGCATTTTATATGCAGTAATACTGTCCTACTTAACTACATATTAATATCTTCTAAAACAATTTTAGCCCTATGAGAAATATTAGAGTTACCCTTTTTGAAAGTATATAAACAGTTTGGGATATTTCAATTAGTTGTCCAAAGTCTTGTGTCTGGAATATATGAAGTTAATGATTGACCATGTGTCTCTGTGATTTATGACCAATGTTTTTATCCACATGTCATTATACTGAAAACCAAACAAGAAAAAAAAGTTTTTTGCAGCTCACAAACCCCTTTATGGTAGTCATTTGAATCATGATTTTATATTAAGAAATCCATAAAAATAAATGCAAGTATTAGTAAAAATAATGGATGACTCATTTGCTTAAATGATAAACTCTTTGAGGGCAGAAATATTTATATTTTATTTAGCATCTGTCTTTGTTTAATCAATTTGTATCACTGATGTAATTGATTTATTGCAGAACCTACACGAGATTTTCCTTCAGAATACACTTGTCCTAAGTAAAATTTAAAAGAAAATGCTTACAGAGAAGTAGTCTCTGGAAATGGTTTCTAATATTTAGTAAATGGTGACCACAGAGACCAAAGAACATTGGATTATTTTGTTCAATTTGTTGTATATTCTATTGCCTGCAGTATAATTTAAATTTAACTTAGTATCAAACTATTGCTCCTGGCTCTAACTACAATGATAACATATAAATCTTTAATATCATTCAGTCCCAATTAATGAGGAACTTTGCTATGTTTTTCTCAGCACTAATAATCTAACTGCTACATTTATTTCCAGGTTTCAGTAATCAAAACCAATGTTTTCTATTATATTTTATGTTCTGTTTTATACTATATCTGGTACCTAGCCCCATTCTCCTCAGAGGCTACACATTAAAACTGATTAATCATTTCTAAAATCATATAATACAAATTCCCCCCTTTCTCACTTGAATGTATAGAGTTGTCATCTAACCAGCTTATTTTTTAATATATAAAATGACTTTTTAAACTATTTGTATACTTCATTATTGTGGGTTTCCCAGGTAGCACAGTGTTAAAGAATACCCCTGGTAATGCAGGAGACACCAGAGACATGGGTTCCATCCTTAGGTCAGGATGATCCCTTGGAGGAGAAAATGGCAATCTGCTCCAGTATTCTGGCCTGGAGAATCCCATGGACAGAGGAGCCTAACAGGCTGCAGTCCATGGAATTGCAAAGAATAGGCACAACTGAGCGTGCACACACAGACACACACACACATTTCATTATTGTGCTAAAAACCGCAGAGATGATTTAGTATTTGCACTCTATGTTCCTATGGAATTTGTTTTGTAATTTTTTGTTAATAAAGCTACTTGAATGTGAAACTGATCTCCTAAATTTCAAAATCATATCTGACACGTATTGAGAGTTGACTTTTCTTTCTTTTTCTTAAATATTAGTCCAAAATATTTCTTTTAGGTTACTCTTCTTTTAATAATATATGTAATTGATTGTCAATAACCATTTTTAATCAGTTAAAGATGCAGAAATGAAAGATTAATTGTAGAGTTCATGCTGTTCAGTTGCTAAGTCTTGTTTGACTCTTTGTGATCCCATAGACTGCAGCATACCAGGCTCCTGTGTCCTCCACTATCTCCAGAAAAGTGAATGCAAGTTGCTCAGTCCTGTCTGACTATGACCCCATGGACTGTATAGAAATTCTCCAGGACAGAATACTGGAGTGGGTAGCCTTTCCCTTCTCCAGGGGATCTTCCCAATCCAGGGATCAAACCCAGGTCTCTTGCATTGCAGGCAGATTCTTTACCAGCTGAGCCACAAGGGAAGCCCACTATCTCCCAGAGTTTGCTTAAATTCATGTTCACTGAGTCAGTGATGCTATTTAACTATTTTATCCTCTGCTGCCCCCTTCTCCTTTTACCTTAAATCTTTCTCAGCTTCGGGATCTTTTCCAATAAGTCAGCTGTTGACATCAGGTGGTCAAAGTATTGGCGCTTCAGCTTCAGCTTCAATCCTTTCAACGAATATTTGTTTTCTTAACATCAGTTCTCACCAAGTCTGCAGTCTACTTTAGTCTTATTTTTTCATGTCCAGACTAGTACAATAGCTGAGATTTCACTGCATCTAATCTATCCTTCTCCTATCCTTCCTGAATATAACAACCAATTTCATTTTCCTAAAACCATATTTTCCTTATAGCTTTTACTCTCAAAATCTTCAATGGATCTCTAGTGTCAAATAAAATGTTAAATACTTCAATCTCGAATTCAAGGTACTAGAAAATACCATCTTCCCAGGCTTAGCTTCTATGATTCTTCTACATAGAAAACGTACTTCAGTGAAACTACACTACTTTAGACATAAAATTTTCATTGCATTTTTCACTACTATTCTTTTATTACACCATTACCCTCAAATGTTCAACTGCTTCGCCCTACACACACATGTTTCCCTCTTGAAATTCTATCCTACCCTTCAATCTCTAGCTAGCTTACTTCTTGCTTATCCAAAAACCCATTTTTAAGCACTCCAGGCAAAAGTATTACTGTTTCTACTCCAAATGCCCATGTAATTTAACATCTGTCTACACTTTTGAATGCATTATTCACTAGTTCATAGAACTGTGAAAAGCATTTTGTATGTTTAATTTCCTAGATTGATTTTGGAGACCTAGTTGAATCACCCTGGCTCTTAGAAGGGTAACTTCCTAACAGTAAATATATATTTAATGAGTGAAGATGGTATTTACCTAAAAAGAAAAGAAGGAAATAATAAGGAAATTATTCAAAATAACGAGTTAGTTCATAGTACTACTAATACTTTGTTTCCTTCTGAAATAGAATGTTTTTTCTTATTTCATATCCTCCTTCAGTGATATGATGGTTTAGCATTTATTGAGCATAGAAAATGTGCTGGCACTAGGCACAACTCAATAGATAGGCCTGGTTTCTGCTCAATGAGCTTGAAAAATTTATCATAAAAATAGGGCCAGAAAGGATATGAATGACTCAGACCAAAGCGATATCTTTATTATCATCCCCTTCCTTTCCATTCTCTCTACTTTTCCTCTCTAATTTTGATCCTCTTTTTTCATATCTGGATGATTCCCTGGCTTCCAAACTAGTTTCTCTAAAGTACCTTTCTTTCCTAAATACTTGTCTTTCCCAAATTTCATGTATGTAAATATTATTTTTATCCTTATTCCTCCCCTATTTAAAAACAGTAAATTTCCAGTAGCTATTACATGAGGTCATTGTAGACACTTTTTATGTCACTGACTGTCTTAATCAATATTTGTTTCTCCCAGTACTTTTGAAAATGTTATTTCTATTCCCATCTAAAGCCAGACGCAATGTTGTCACCTTCATCAGTTATTGCTTCCTTGTGTATTCTAGTACATTAAGAATTCCATTAACTTTCCATACATTCAACCTTTCTCTATTTCTCATATTCACTTATGCCTAGAGAGCTCAGACGTATCCTATCTAAAAGAAAAAACCCAAACTAACTAAACACAAAACCTAGAACATATGCTCCTCTAACTTCCCAGAGCTGTTCTGCTTCCTATCATAGTCATAGCAAAAATAAGAATCTTTATTCAAGGTGACACAACATTAAATCAAATAGTTTCAAACAAAAATTGAAATATTTTTCTCATTCACCTTAAAAAAAAAGATGTAGGTTCCATTTTTGGCTTGGCTTCATAGGAAATCTCCATGTCTGTACTTTAGATTTTTCAAAAGCCAACCTCTCATATGATGGTAAATGCTTATAGGAGCTATAGATCTCATGTACTCAATGACCATAACTTAGGGAAGACAGTGTGCATCTCTATCTTTAAAGCTCCAACATAGATCAATCACATGTGTTGTTTCTAATTGGTTAAATGAATCAGTTGCCTGGCTATTGATGTGGGTTATGCTTACTGACTTATTGGCTAAAGATAAGCCCTAGAACTGGAGTGAGGTAAACATTGGTGAGGATATAAGAAAAGTTAAGTGCCATGAAGAGAAATCATTGTGCTTTTGATTAATGATGGATTATCGTTGTTGTGGAGGTAACCAACAAATACCTACTACACTAGTTCAACAACTCAAATAAATTGCTACACTGATCACTTTTCCCTTTTATTAACACCTCACAAAAATACACATAAGTTTCTAAGTTCATCAATTTATTGAAATGTCTCTATCCAAATCCATATTTGACTAATGCCAACTCTTTTTTAACCATTCATTTATTCAACAAGTGTTGAGAGTAGCCTGTGTCTCTGTCACTGTTAACAATGGATTCATTTTGATATTTGGCAAAACTAATACAATTTGTAAAGTTTAAAAATAAAATAAAATTAAAAAAATAATAAACTTATAAAGGGTTTTTGCCCTAATGGAGCTTGTATATGGAAGAATACAACAGTAAACATTAGACATTCTAACTTAAGAAATATGGGGACTCCCCTGGAGGTTAAGGCTCCACAATTCTACTGCAGAGGGCATGAATTTGAAATCTAATCCCTGGTTGAGGAAGTAAGATCACACATGCCATATATATGCGAAAAAAAGAAAGAAAGGAAAATGTGTAAAGTATGACAGATTACCAGAGTGTGTCTTACTGAGAAAAAAACTTGAACCAAGGATTGACAAAGGTGATGGAGTTTACCAAAGGGTGAAGACGATGCACTGGTTTCCAGGGAGGTTGGTGCAATTGGAGTAAAATTGCCTCAGTAAAGTGTAGAAAAAATTAGGTTGAAGTTCAGGTACAGGTATAATCAGTATGGAAGGCCATTATAAGGATTATGGATTTTGTTCTGAAGGAAACAGTTGGGCATTTCAAGATTCTGGACAAAGTAGTGGTATAGTCTGATTTATATTTTAGAAAGAGTTTCATGCATGTGTTGAGAATACTGCAGGGAGTCAATAGGGAAATCTACTAAGACGTTGATTTATCCCAGGGTGAGCTTATAGGGGCTCTCTAGAGAGTGGATGCTTGAAGGTGTTGTCAGAGGACAGATTTTGAAGGTTTCTTACTTACCTATCTTTCAAGATATGACTTTAAAACTGTCATACAAGCTATTTAAGCTCTAGTCTTTCAATTATTTATTTATTAAACAGATAATTTTGAATATCCTCATAAAGCAGTCACTCTATTAGGTGCTAACCCAGTTTAAAGTAATCTTATATAATGCATGCACGCAGGATCTTATACACTTTCATCTTTCTGTATAGACTATCCTCCTTGACCCTGGCCCTATTCATTGATATATCTGCTATTCAGTCTTTACAACTTCATTTTTAGGGTCATAGAAATCTCAAAATAATCAAATTTTCAGAAACAGAAATGAAATAGCAGCATCATACAATTAGTCACTCAGTCAAGTCTGACTCTTTGCGACCTCATGGACTGTAGCCTGCCAGGCACCTCTGTTGATGAAGATTCACCAGGCAAGAACACTGGAGTGGATTGCCATGCCCTCTTCCAGGGGATCTTCCTATCCCAGGGATCAAACCCAGGTCTCCCGAATTGGAGGCGGATTCTGTACCATCTGAGCCACCAGGGAAACCCAAGAATAATGGAGTAGATAGCCTATCCCTTCTCTAGCAGATCTCCTGACCCAGGAGTCAAACTGGGGTCTGCTGCATTGCAGGTGGATTATTTACCAGATGAGCTACCATGGAAGTGAAACATCAATTAGGAATATAAAATAAAGATATGCATAGAAAGAAAATATAGCAAAAAAATTATTAAAAACCTTATAACAAAGAAGATATATTTTAGCATATTGAATGGGGACATTTTAAAAGGAAATTACACATATGCAGAGCTTGAAGGATGGCTATAATTTTAGCTTTTTTGCATCCTATGTTATGAATTGTCTGAAAATGAAGAAATACTGTAAATCAGAAAATCAGCATTATCTAAGGCAACTAGGGAAGGTCATGGAAATTTCACCTGTATCTGCTAGTCTAAAAATGCACATTTTATAAAATTGAACTCATTGGAAAGCACAAACACACACACACAAACCTAAATTAATAGTGCTTATTTCTCTAATCAGATATCTTACCCTTTTAGATTTTTGTCACTCAATATTTTTCAAAAAATTTTAAATGTTAGTTTTCACTTCCATGGCAAGTATAATTTGAAAAGCACATAATATAACAAACAGAAGCCAAAAAGCAGTTTTTTATCTGTAGCATATTAAGTAAGCAATATGCTCACTAATATAAATCATCCCTAAAAATAGCAAAGAGTTTACATTTAATATCTCAGTGGGATTAAAACCAACAGGTAGGAGTTTCATTGACTTTTCCTCTTTCATTTCTAATTTTATGTATTTGAGCCCTTTCTTTTTTCCTCTTTGCTAGTCTAGTTAATGACTTGTTGATTTTTGTTCATGTTTTGAGGGAACCAACTTTTTCGTTTCATTGATCCCTTCCATGCTTTTTTTTTTTTCCAGTTTCTATTTTATTTATTTACATTCTTTTCTTTATCATTTCCATTTCTTATCAACTTTGGGCTTTGTTTTGTTTTTTTTTCTTTTTCCAATCCCTTTAAGTGAAAAGTTATTTGGAACTTTTTTCCTTTCTTGAAGAAGGCATATATTTATTGGTATGCATTTCCCTCTAAGAATAACTTTTGCTGCATTCCATTGATTTTGATACATCATATTTCTGTTCTCACTTGTCTCTCAGTATTTTCTGATTTCTATGTCATTTTGTTCAATGATTCTAGAGTCTATTAAAGTCCTATAACTCTCAAGTGAAAGACTTGAAGGTAAATGATGGTCAGTTTCAGTGCTTAGTACTGTAGTAACTACCCATCCTCCACCCTATCCCCTTGGCAGAGAGCTATACACATATTTTGGAGCAACCTGCAGAGTTTGGGCTTCCCAGGTAAAACAATGGTAAAGAATCCACCTACCAAAGATGAAGAGGCTGGAGACACAGGTTGAATCCTTGGGTTGGGAAGTTCCCCTGGAATAGGAAATGGCAACCCACTCCAGTATTCTTGCCTGGGGAATCCATGGACAGAGGAGACAGGTGGGCAACAGTCCATGGGGCCAAAAAGAGTCAGACACACTGGGCATGCATGAGCAGGAGCACAGAGTTCACTGGAGTAAAGATGAACAAAATTCACCCTGTCAAATATCAGTGATCTGTGCTCTCATCGCTGGTTGTGGCTTTGGATCACAGAAGTGTAGGCAAAGTAGTGGTAGTCATTACATTTGGGTTTCCTCCATTGTCAAAAGCCACTTATCCTATAGCTAAATGATTTTCAGAGGGCTTAAAGGGTCAGTTCCCTTTTTCTTCTAACCTCTTTATTTTTCTCCCCATTTTTCCCCTTTAGGAGCCAAGCATTAAAGACTGCTGCTGCTACTGCTGCTAAGTCGCTTCAGTCATGTCCGACTCTGTCCGACCCCATAGATGGCAGCCCACTAGGCTCTGCCATCCCTGGAATTCTCCAGGCAAGAACACTGGAGTGGGCCGTCAGTGCCTTCTCCAATGCACGAAAGTGAAAAGTCAAAGTGAAGTCGCTCAATCATGTCCGACTCTTCGCGACCCCATGGACTGCAGCCTACCAGGCTCCTCTGTCCATGGGATTTTCCAGGCAAGAGTACTGGAGTGGGCTGCCAGTGCCTTCTCCAAGCATTAAAGACTAGGTCATACAAAAGCAACTAATGTACAGGAAAGTTACCACACATGGCCAGGAAAAGGTGCAGGTACAGAAAACGCCCAAGAAGACCTTAAGTTTACACCTTAGGCTGATGCAAAGAAGCATACTATAACAATCAAAATTAAATTAAATTAAAACAGAAAACCTTATGGACAGTGAAGTATTTGATTTCCAGAGTTAACATGTCATTAGATTTCAACATCTGGTTTTCAATGAGAGTTCATAAGTCATAAAAAGAAGGAGAAAAATATGGCCCATTCAGAAAATAAATAAATAAATCGACAGAAAATGTTGATGAAAGAATTTGGTAGGAGATATACTATACAAAGACTTTAAAACAATTATCTTAAGATGCTCCAAAATCACTGTGGACAGTGACTACAACCAAGAAATTAAAAGACGCTTGCTTCTTAGAAGAAAAGCTATGGCAAATCTACATCTCTATTAAAAATCAGAGACATCACTTTGATGGCAAAAGTCCATATATTCAAACCTACGGTTTTTCCAGTAGTCATGGATGGATGTAAGAGTTGGACCCTAAAGAAGGGTGAGCACCTAAGAATTGATGCTTTCGAACTGTGGTGCTGGAGAAAACTCTTAAAAGTCCCTTGGACTGTAAGGAGTTCAGGCTAGTCAATCCTAAAGGAAATCAACCTTGTATATTCATTGGAAGGACTGATGCCGATGTTGAAACTCCAATATTTTGGCCACCTGATGGGAAGAACTGAATCATTGGAAAAGACCCTGATGCTGGGAAAGATTGAAAGCAGGAGAAGAAGGGGGTGACAGAGAATGAAAAGGTTGGTATCATCAACTCAATGGACAGGAGCTTGCACAATTCCAGGAGATAGTGAAAGACAAGGACCATGGCGTGCCGCACTCCATGGGGTCCAAAGAGTTGGACACTACTGAGCGACTGAACAACAATAGAAAAGATGCCCAAAGGACATTAGCAAGTAGACCAACACATACACTGTGGGTGTTTCAGAAGAAGCGAAGGAGAAATGACAGACAATATTTTTGAAGAATTAATGTTTAAAATGTCCCAAATTTTATAAAAGACATGAATATAAACCTCCAAGAAAGTGAGAAACTCCAAGAGGCAAGAACTCAAGAATTCCACACTCAGATAAGTATAATCACATTTTAAAATTCAATGACAAAAAAAAAGAATCTTGGAAGCAGCAAGAGAGATGTAACTTGTCACTATGAAATTCAACCATGACTTTTTTTCTATTAGCCATTTAAAATGCAATAAACCTTCTCTATATTTTTTATAAATTATTTATTTAATTTTGGCTGCTGTGGGTCTTTATTGCTTTATGGGTTTTCTCTGGTTGCAGTGTGTGGACTTCTCATTACAGTGTCTTCTTTTGTTGCAGAGAATGGGCTCTAGGGCACGAGTTTCAGTAATTGTGGTACATGGGCTTAGTTGCCCCTCAGCATGTGGAATCCTCCTGGATCAGTGATCAAACCTTTGTCCCCCACATTGGCAAGCAGATTCTTAATCACTGGACCCAGAGAAGTCCCTATACTTTTTAAAAATATTCATTTGTTTGGCTGCACTTGGTCTTAGTTTCAGCACACGGGATCTAGTTCCCTGAACAGGATTCAAACCTGGGGCCCCTGCATTGGGAACATGGAGTCTTAGCCACTGGACCGCCAGGGAAGTCCTTCTTCTCTTTACTTTTAAAGAAGTTCAAATGGCCTACCAATCATTCTTATGTCCCTTTACACTCACAGTGAGTTAGAGGGTGTAGATGTCCCTCTTACTTTTTGTTCTTCTTCACTGATTAGCCAGTGATGACAAAGAAATTCACTAGATCTCTGTTCAGTCATGCATTCATTCATCTTCCTTCTGTTTCCAGATATTTCCAACCATCATGTAAGACATTTAGCTGTTGATGATCTGTCCCCATCTGCATTTGTGGTCCATCCCAATCTACATATTTCATCATAGGTTTATAGTTTTCTCTTGACAGATATCATGCATAAGTATATGTAATTACATTCATTTGTATAATGTATATTGGAATATGTACCAATAAGTATGTATAGATAAAAGTATTTAATCTATATATGAAATATATATTTAAAATAAAATAATAAAGCATAACACATCATAAAATGTTTAAAATAGCTTTTTGCTGCTCTGTTTCTCAAAGTATAATTTCTGTACCACTTGCATCAGATTAAAATGGTATAATGGTTCATAATTCAGATACCTCTTCCCCAACTCCCAATTAACTGGAATCAAATTCTCTGTATCCTTAAGACATTCTGAAGGTGATTTTTACATAAATCCAAAGTTAGAAACCATTTTCTCAAGTGGGAGATGGCTTGCATTATTTTCTAAGGCTACTTTGATGGCATTCTTTTACTACTGCTATGAATAAAGTATATATTTATACAAATATTTATGCTTAATTATATATCAAATTTTACCTTAAATCATCATGAAGACCAAAGAAGGGACAAATAATAAAATGAAAGTACATTCCTTATGCTGTATATTCATGTTTAGTTCTCATTACTTCACAGAAATTCAGTTTGTCTTTCTCTTTATGTTTTATTTTAGTTCCACAAGACAGGCAACAATGCATATTTTAGTAGTGGTTGGCTGATTGTGAAATAGTTCTCATAGATCAGAATTTGATTTCTGGTGTTGGCAATTCAATGAATCATTTATTATATCTTGCACAGGTGTTCATTAGGAAAGCATCATACCCTAGTGGAAAGAACAGCTATTCTCTCAAGATCATTCAAGTGCAAAATTGCATTAGGGACAATGATAAGGGATTAAGTGACCATAAGTGCCATTTTTATGTATTATGTTATAAGCAATAGAAATGACCCTTATAGTCCCTACGTTCCAAGCAATAATGTATAGCCCTTTAAAAACACTGACACAGGGTGCTCAGCTTTTCCAGAGAGTATCACATAACTGGGCAGCCACACTGGCTTCTCAATATTGTTCTGCAATTCTTGTCTTTTGCCTAGTCATCATCTTCAAATTTCTAATGCGTTATTACTGGTACTGGGAAAGATTTTCATTGTTTCTGTCAATTCCTTAGTAAACACCCTCAGAGTAATCCCTCTCAACTCTCTCTCTCTCTCTCATCTCCTTCCTCGGTTTCTCTGCTTTAAATACTTTTTGAGTATACATTTTTTTCTCACTTCTCATAATGCATTTGATGCCGTTGCTCAGTCACTAAGTCATGTCCAATTCCTTGCAACCATATGAATTGCAGCATGCCAGGCTTCTCTGTCTTTCACTATTTCCCAGAGTTTGCTCAACTTCATATCCATTGAGTCAGTGATACCATCTGACCATCTCATCCTCTGTCACATCCTTCTCCTACTGCTTTCAATCTTTCCTAGAATCAGGGTCTTTTCCAAAGAGTCAGCTCTTCACATCAGGTGACCAAAGTATTAGAGTTTCCGCCTCAGTCCTTCCAACAAATATTCAGGGTTGATTTCCTTTAGGATTAGGACTAAGGAACCTTCAGCACCACAGTTCAAAAGCATCAACTCTTCATCATTCAGCTTTCTTCATGGTCCAACTCTCACACTCATATGTGACTACTGGAGAAACAATAGCTTTGATCATACTGAACTTTGTCAGCAAAGTTATGTCTCTGCTTTAAAATATGCTGTCTAGATTTGTCATAACTTTTCCTCCAAGGAGCAAGCATCTTTTAATTTTGTGGCTATAGTTACTGTCTGCAGTGATTTTGGAGCCCAAGAAAATAAAATCTGTCACTGCTTCCATTTATTCACCATCTATTTGCCATGAAGTGATGGGACCATATGCCATGATTTTAGTTTTTTGAATGCTGAATTTTAAGCCAGTTTTTTCACTCTCCTCTTTCACCTTCATCAAAAACTTCTTTAGTTCTTCTTTGCTTTCTGCTGTTAGGGTCGTATCATAATGATTAACAAAATTAATCCACATAGCTATGTGTATGCTTTTCCTGATTTTATTATGTACTCATATTCCTCTTCTTACAAAGTTTTTATTTAGGGGTGGTTCTAAGATGGTGGAGGAATAGGACAGGGAGACCACTTTCTCCCCAACAAATTCATCAAAAGAACATTTGAATGCTGAGTAAACTCCACAAAACAACTTCTGAATGCCCACAGAGGACATCAGGCACCCAGAAAAATATCCCATTGTCTTTGAAAGGAGGTAGGAAAAAATATAAAAGATAAAAAGAGAGACAAAAGAGATAGGGATGGAGATCCATCCCGGGAAGGGAGTCTTAAAAAAGAGAGAAGTTTCCAAACACCAGAAAACACTCTCACTCGCAAGTCTGTGGAGAGCTTTGGAACCACAGAGGGCAACATAACCAGGAAGAAAAATACATAAATAATTAAAACCCACAGATTACATGCCCAACGGTAACTCTCAGCGAAGAAGCAGTGCAGACACCTGCATCTGCCACTAGCAAACTGTGGCTGGGCAGGAAGGCGTGGGCTGCATTGCTTAGAGTAAGGACTGGGCCTGAATGCCCTAAGGGCAATCTGAGGGAACTAATTTGAGATAGCAAACCAGACTGTGGGATAGCTATCCCGCAAAAAGCCCTAACCTAAAACACCGCTAGGCCTGCTCACAGAACAAAGGACTGAACAGAGCTAGCCATCTGCAGACCAGCCCACCCCCTACCAGAGACAGGCAGGCAAGGGCAGGCAGAGCCAGAAGGGGGCAATCGCAGCCCCAGAGAGGTATCCTCTACCAAACTGCAAGCAGGATTGATTGCTAACCAGGACTTCTTGGGGTTCTGGATGGTCAACATCTACCTGAGAAGGTGTGCCGGTTGTACACCAAGGAAACCAAGCCACAAGGACAGGGGAGGTGATAAGTCAGTGACTGCGCTCACCAAACACCTGGTCACCTGAGCTTCTCAGACCTGGAAAGGGCACAAAATGCAGGCCCAACCCAGTCTGCGCCTCTGAGGACTACCCAAGTGCCTGAACCTAAGTGGCTTAGACCTGTGAAGTGCATACAACCCAGGGCCAGCCTGAGACAGTTCCCGGCAGAGCAACCTAGAGCCTAAACAGTGTAGACAGGGGAAGCACAGACCCCGTGAGCGGGGGCAAACCCACTGTGACCAAGACACTGCCAGCACATGCCAGTGTTATTTGTCTGCAGTGTTCCTCCCTCCCCACAGCACAACTGAACGTGAGCCTAAAAAAGTGTCCACCACCTCCCCCTTGTGTCAGGGTGGAAATTAGACACTGAAGAGACCAGCAAACAGAAGAAGCTAAAACAGAGGGAACCGCCTTGGAAGTGACAGGTGCAATAGATTAAAACCCTGTAGTTAGTAACAACTACATAGGAAGGGGCCTATAGATCTTGAGAAGTATAAGCTGGATCAAGGAACTATCTGAAAATGAACTGACCCCACACTGTCCACAACAACACCAGAGAAAGTCCTAGATATATTTTTACTATTATCATTGCTTAATTTAAAAAAAATAATTTTAAGTTCTTTATTACTCCTTTAATTTTCATTTTTATAACCTACTATTACTTTGCAAAAAAGAAAAGACCCTATTTTTTAAAGCAAACTTCATATATATATTTTATAATTTTTGTGACTTTTTTTTTCTTTAATATTGTATTTTTGAAAATCCAACCTCTACTCTAGATTTTTAATCTTTGCTTTTTGGTATTTGTTATCAAATTTGTACCTTTCAAAACCCAATCTTCAGTACCAACTTCTACTTGGGAGTGAGATTACTGGCTTGACTGCTCTCTCCCCTTTGGACTGTCCTTTTTCTCCACCAGGTCGCCTCTATATCCTCCCTCCCCCTCCTCTTCTCTACCCAACTCTGTGAATCTCTTTGTGTGTTCTGGACTGTGGAGAACACTTGCTGCTGCTGCTAAGTCACTTCAGTCGTGTCCAACTCTGTGTGACCCCATAGACGGCAGCCCACCAGGCTCCCCCATCCCTGGGATTCTCCAGGCAAGAATACTGGAGTGGGTTGCCATTTCCTTCTCCAATGTATGAAAGTGAAAAGTGAAAGTGAAGTCGCTCAGTCGTGTCCGACTCTTAGCGACCCCATGGACTGCAGCCCACCAGGCTCCACCATCCATGGATTTTCCAGGCAAGAGTGCTGGAGTGGGGTGCCGTTGCCTTCTCCAGTGGAGAACACTTAGGGAACTGATTACTGGCTGGATCTTTCTCTCTCCTTTTGACTCCCCCCTTTACCCTCCTGGCCACTTCTGTCTCCTTCCTCCCTCTTCTCTTCTCTATATACCTCTGTGAATATCTCTGAGTGGTCCAAAATGTGGAGCACATATAAGGAAGCCATTACTGGCTAGCTGGCGCTCTCTTCTTTTGATTCCCCCTATCTCATTCTGATCACCTCTCTCTCCCTCCTCCCTCTTCTCTTCTCCATGTGAACCTCTCTGGGTGTCCCTCACTGTGGAGAAACTTTTCATTTTTAACCTAGATGTTTTATCAATGGTGCTGTATAGATGGAGAAGTCTTGAAGCTACTGTAAAAATAAGACTGAAAACCAGAGGCAGGAAGCTTAAGTCCAAACCCTGAGAACACCAGAGAACTCCTGACTCCAGGGAACATTAATCGATAGGAACTCATCAAACGCCTCCATACCTACACTGAAACCAAGCACCACCCAAGGGCCAACAAGTTCCAGAACAAGACATACCACACAAATTCTCCAGCAACACAGGAACATAGCCCTGAGTTTCAATATACAGGCTGCCCAAAGTTACTCCAAACCCACTGACATCTCATAACTCGTACTAGACACTTCATTGCACTCCAGAGAGAAGAAATACAGCTCCATCCAACCACCAGAACACTGACACAAGCTTCCCTAAACAGGAAACCTTTACAAGCTACCTGTCCAACCCCACCCACAGCAAGGAAACTCCACAATAAAGAGAACTCCACAAACTGCCAGAATACAGAAAGGCCACCCCAAACACAGCAATATAAACAAGATGAAGAGACAGAGGAATACCCAGCAGGTAAAGGAACAGGATAAATGCCCATCAAACCAAACAAAAGAGGAAGAGACAGGGAATCTACCTGATAAAGAATTCTGAATAATGATAGTGAAAATGATCAAAAATCTTGAAACCAAAAACGAGTTACAGATAAATAGCCTGGAGACAAGGATTGAGAAAATGCAAGAAAGGTTTAACAAGGACCTAGAAGAAATAAAAAAGAGTCAATATATAATGAATAATGCAATAAATGAGATCAAAAACACTCTGGAGGGAACCAATAGTAGAATAACAGAGGCAGAAGATAGGATAAGTGAGGTAGAAGATAGAATGGTAGAAATAAATGAAACAGAGAGGAAAACAGAAAAATGAATTAAAAGAAATGAGGACAATCTCAGAGATCTCTGGGACAATGTTAAATGCCCCAACATTCTAATCATAGGAATCCCAGAAGAAAAAGACAAAAAGAAAGACCATGAGAAAATACTTGAGGAGATAATAGTTGAAAACTTCCCTAAAATGGGGAAGGAAATAATCACCCAAGTCCAAGAAACCCAGAGAGTCCCAAACAGGATAAACCCAAGGTGAAACACCCCAAGACACATATTAATCAAATTAACAAAGATCAAACACAAAGAACAAATATTAAAAGCAGCAAGGGAAAAACAACAAATATCACACAAGGGGATTCCCATAAGGATAATAGCTGATCTTTCAATAGAAACTCTTCAGGCCAGGAGGGAATGGAAGGACATACTTAAAGTGATTAAAAAAAAAAAAATTTAACCTACAGCGCAGATTACTGTACCCAGCAAGGATCTCATGCAAATATGAAGGAGAAATCAAAAGCTTTACAGACAAGCAAAAGCTGAGAGAATTCAGCACCACCAAACCAGCACGCCAACAAATGCTAAAGGATCTTCTCTAGACAGGAAACAAAGAAAGGGTGTATAAACTTGAACCCAAAACAATAAAGTAAATGGCAATGGGATCATACTTATCAATAATTAGCTTAAACGTAAATGGGTTGAATGCCCCAACCATAAGACAAACAAGACCCCTACATATGTTGTCTACAAGAGACCCACCTTGAAACAAGGGACACAGACAGACTGAAAGTGAAGGGCTGGAAAAAGATATTTCATGCAAATAGAGACCAAAAGAAAGCAGGAGTAGCAATATTCATATCATATAAAAAAGACTTTAAAACAAAGGCTGTGAAAAGAGACAAAGAAGGGCACTACATAATGATCAAAGGATCAATCCAAGAAGAAGATATAACAATTATAAATATATATGCACCCAACATAGGAGCACCACAATATGTAAGACAAATGCTAACAAGTATGAAAGGGGAAAATAACAATAACACAATAATAGTGGGAGACTTTAATACCCCACTCACACCTATAGATAGATCAACTAAACAAAATTAACAAGGAAACACAAACATTAAATGATACAATAGCCCAGTTAGACCTAATTGATATCTATAAGACATTTCACCCCAAAACAATGAATTTCACCTTTTTCTCAAGCGCATATGGAACCTTCTCCAGGATAGATCACATCCTGGGCCATAAATCAAGCCTTGGTAAATTCAAAAAAATTGAAATTATTCCAAGCATCTTTTCTGACCACAATGCAGTAAGATTAGATCTCAATTACAGGAGAAAAACTATTAAAAATTTCAGCATATGGATGCTGAGCAACATGCTGCTGAATAACCAAAAAATCACAGAATAAATCAAAAATGAAATTAAAATATGCATAGAAACGAATGAGAATGAACACAAAACAACCCAAAACCTGTGGCACACTGTAAAAGCAGTGCTAAGGGGAAAGTTCATAGCAATACAGGAATTCCTCAAGAAATAAGAAAAAAATCAAATAAATAACCTAACTCTACACCTAAAGCAACTAGAAAAGGAAGAAATGAAGAACCCCAGGGTTGGTAGAAGGAAAGAAATCTTAAAAATTAGGGCAGAAATAAATGCAAAAGAAACAAAAGAGATCATAGCAAAAATCAACAAAGCCAAAAGCTGGTTCTTTGAGAGGATAAATAAAATTGACAAACCATTGGCCAGGCTCATCAAGAAACAAAGGGAGAAAAATCAAATCAATAAAATTAGAAATGAAAATGGAGAGATCACAACAGACAACACAGAAATACAAAGGATCATAAGAGACTACTATCAGCAATTATATGCCAATAAAATGGACAACTTGGAAGAAATGGACAAATTCTTAGAAAAGTACAACTTTCCAAAACTGAGCCGGAAAGAAATAGAAAATCTTAACAGACCCGTCACAAGCACAGAAATTGAAACTGTAATCAGAAATCTTCCAGCAAACAAAAGCCCAGGTCCAGACGGCTTCACAGCTGAATTCTACTGAAAATTTAGAGAAGAGCTAACACCTATCCTACTCAAAGTCTTCCAGAAAATTGCAGAGGAAGGTAAACTTCCAAACTCATTCTATGAGGCCACCATCACTCTAATACCAAAGCCTGACAAAGATGCCACAAAAAAGAAAACTACAGGCCAATATCACTGATGAACATAGATGCAAAAATCCTTAACAAAATTCTAGCAATCAGAATCCAACAACACATTAAAAAGATCACACATCATGACCAATTGGCTTTATCCCAGAGATGCAAGGATTCTTCAACATCCACAAATCAATCAATGCTCTACACCACATTAACAAATAGAAAAATAAAAGCCATATGATTATCTCAATAGATGCAGAGAAAGTCTTTGACAAAACTCAACACCCATTTATGACAAAAACCCTCCAGAAAGCAGGAATACAAGGAGCATACCTCAACATAATAAAAGCTATATATGACAAACCCACAGCAAACATTATCCTCAATGGTGAAATATTGAAAGCATCTCACCTAAAGTCAGGAACAAGACAAGGGTGCCCACTCTCACCACTACTATTCAACATAGTTTTGGAAGTTTTGGCCAGAGCAATCAGAGCAGAAAAAGAAATGAATCCAAATTGGAAAAGAAGTAAAACTCTCACTGTTTGCAGATCACATGACCCTCTACATAGAAAACCCTGAAAAAGCCACCAGAAAATTACTAGAACTAATCAATGAATATAGTAAAGTTGCAGGATATAAAATCCCTTGCATTCCTATACACTAATAATGAGAAAATAGAAAGAGAAATTAAGGAAACAATTCCATTCACCATTGCAACAAAAGAATAAAATACTTAGGAATATATCTACCTAAAGAAACAAAAGACCTATATATATATATAGAAAACTATAAAACACTGGTGAAAAAAATCAAAGAGGATACAAATAGATGGAAAAATATATGTTTGTGGATTGGAAGCATCAATATAGTGAAAATGAGTATACTACCCAAAGCAATCTATAGATTCAATGCAATCCCTATCAAGCTACCAATGGTGTTTTTCATAGAGCTAGAACAAATAATTTCACAATTTGTATGGAAATACAAAAAAACCTCGAATAACTAAAGCAATCTTGAGAAAGAAGAATGTAAATGGAGGAATCAACCTGCCTGAATTTCAGGTTCTACTACAAAGCCACAGTCATCAAGACAGTATGGTACTGGCACAAAGACAGAAATATAGATCAATGGAACAAAATAGAAAGCCCAAAGACAAATCCACGTAACTATGGACACCTTATCTTTGTTAAAGGAGGGAAGAATATACAATAGAGAAAAGTCAATCTCTTTAACAAGTGGTGCTGGGAAAACTGGTCAACCACTTGTAAAAGAATGAAACTAGAACACTTTCTAACACCATACACAAAAATAAACTCAAAATGGATTAAAGATCTAAACATAAGACCAGAAACTATAATACTCCTAGAGGAAAATTAGGCAAAACACTCTCCAACATACATCACAGCAGGATCCTCTATGACCCACCTCCCAGAATATTGGAAATAAAAACAAATATAAGCAAATTGGACCTAATTAAAATTAAAATCTTCTGCACAACAAAGGAAACTATAAGCAAGGTGAAAAGACAGCCTTCAGAATGGGAGAAAATAATAGCAAATGAAGCAACTGACAAACAACTAATCTCAAAATATACAAGCAACAATTGCAGCTCAATTCCAGAAAAATGGGTCAAAGTACTAAACAGACATTTCTCCAAAGAAGACATACAGATGGCTAACAAACACATGAAAAGATGCTCAACATGACTCATTATCAGAGAAATGCAAATCAAAACCACAATGAGGTACCATTTCATGCCAGTCAGAATGGCTGCGATCCAAAAGTCTACAAGCAATAAATGCTGGAGAGGGTGTGGAGAAAAGGGAACCCTCTTACACTGTCGGTGGGAATGCAAACTGGTACAGCCACTATGGAGAACAGTGTGGAGATTACTTAAAAAACTGGAAATAGAACTGCCGTATGATCCAGTAATCCCACTGCTGGGCATACACACTAAGGAAACCAGAATTGAAAGAGACACGTGTACCCCAGTGTTCATTGCAGCACTGTTTATAGTAGCTAGGACATGGAAGCAACCTAGATGTCCATCAGCAGATGAATGGATAAGAAAGCAGTGGTACATATACACAATGGAATATTACTCAGCCATTAAAAAGAATACATTTGAATCAGTTCTAATGAGGTGGATGAAACTGGAGCCTATTATACGGAGTGAAGTAAGCCAGAAAGAAAAACACCAATACAGTATACTAACACATATATATGGAATTTAGAAAGGTGGTAATGATAACCCTGTATGTGAGACAGCAAAAGAGACACAGATGTATAGAACAGTCTTTTGAACTCTGTGGGAGAGGGCGAGGGTGGGATGATTTGGGAGAATGGTATTGAAACATGTATATTATCATATGTGAAATGAATCACTAGTCCAGGTTCGATGCCTGGTACAAGATGCTCAGGGCTGGTGCACTGGGATGACCCAGAGGGATGGTATGGTGAGGGAGGTGGGAGCGAGGTTCAGGATGGGGAACACGTGTACACCCATGGCAGATTCATGTTGATGTATGGCAAAACCAATAGAATATTGTAAAGTAACTAGCCTCTAAATAAAATAAATAAATCTATATTTTAAACAATATTTTATTTAATCTTGCAAAAATTGCTCTTTCCTGGCAGTGCAGTGGTTAAGATTCCACACTTCTAATGCAGAGGACACATGTTCGATCCCTGGTTGGGATATGCTGCATAGTGAAGCGAAAAAAAAACAAAAAAAAGGAATATCTTTTCTAGCAAAAAGTAAGACAAGAGCTACAAAAACATGAGAAATGACCTTTAGGTCCAGAAACCTAAATTATTGAGAGGATCTGGTAGAGCTTGGAAGTCTAAAAGTTAAAGAGACAGGCAGGAATTCTTGGTCATAAATGTGAGAAGGATCCCAGGGAGACCAAAAGTGAGAGATAGTCCTACATGATGTCCTCTTATGAATCTGCCCCTATTACTTCTGTGACTCATTCTCTTCCCACACTACCCATCACATGCAATGCACTCACTTTGTCATTGCTCCTTAAACGTACCACACATTCCCATAGTCCATTTACTCTTTCCTCTATTGGAATGTGCTTCCATAAACCTCAGAATCAGTAACTTTCTTATTTCTTGTAGGTCTTGCTCAAATGTGTCCCTGATGTTAGCATTGAAGGGTAAATGGCAACCCCCACCACATCCTCTATCCTCTTTAATAATTTATTTTACATCACAGCATTTAGCACCATATGGCATTATATGCATATATATGGATACACACACTTTATATATCTTCTATATATACTTCCTTTTTTCTTTCTATAGCTTGTCACTTGCATGAAAGCTCCCTAAGGATGAATCTTCTTTATTTTTCACTCTTGAACCCCTAGTCTTGTATTCAAGAAATATAAATAAATCAAAAAAGCCTGATACCCACTATAAAGGGGCAGAAGAAGTTATCACCTCAGTCGTGTCCAACACTTGTGACCCCATGGGCTATAGCCTGCCAGGCTTCTCTGTTCATGGAATTCTCCAGGCAAGAATGCTAGGGTGGGTAGCCATTCCCTTCTCCAGGGGATCTTTCTGACCCAGACATCAGACCTGTGTCTACCACATTGTAGACAGATTCTTTAGCATCTGAATCACCAGGGAAGACCTATGAAGGGGCAGTTAAGGGGTAAATATAAACATCAGGGCTGCTAGAGGAAAGTAATCTTCCAAACAAAGGATAGGAATTTAGCTGTAGAAGGTAAGTGAGATTCTCAACATGAAAACTGATTCACAAGTAATGAGCTTTGACAGCGAGAGATTTTTCTGCCTGCTTCATTACATGAGCAGAGATGATGACAATACACATGAACACCTTAGCTGTGACTACCTGCAGGTGAATTCGTGTGTTCTCTGGAACAAGGCTGATATGATAGTGCCCAACCCAGCATCAACATTAGAGCTCAGCATCAAATCTATCGTTAATTATGATTAAGATTTTAATAATGTAAGAGTGCTGCTCTGCTAGTAATATCACCCTACTCAATTCCTGGAAGAATTGAAATTTCTTGCTAAAAAAAAAATTCAAACTGTTCTCTTGATTTCCACAGCAAAAGAATGAAGATATTCAATAATTTCTTATGATCTATTTCTGTGGTCTATTTTTACTTCTCTCCACACAGAAGTCTCACACAGACAGGAATATTTTACAGAATTTTTTTTTCAAACCACCTGTACAAAACAGATCCAACTTCTGGTTCCTCTTGGCATGATAACAAGCCTAATTATCTGAAGGAAGTTTAACAGTTTTCAGAAGTTAAGTACAATTCAGCTGATTATTCACACCATCAGTTACCTGCTACTTTCTAGCAATGTTCTAGAGTTCTCCTTGGATGAGATTAAAATGCTGAAAGGAAGATTGCTTCCAGAATAATTGTAAGGGGCTGATAAAGACATTTCAAAAAATCGTGCACACAATATTCTGTAGTTTGCATTGTTGTTATTTGCTAGCGACTGTAGTCCATCAGGCTCCTCTGTCCATGGGATTTCCCAGGCAAGAATACTGGAGTGGGCTGCCTTTTCCTTCTTCAGTGGACCTTCATTACCCAGAGATCAAAACTGTGTCTCCTCCACTGGCAAGTGGATTCTTTACCACTGAGCTGCCTGGGAAGCCCAGGTCTGCATACGTTTAACTGATTTACTGTGACTGTTCTTAATTCCATATCATCTCAACTTCAGTGGAATGTAGGGATATTGTGCTAGGTTTAAATCCATCAACTGGAACTTTCCTTCAAATGTAGATACCTTGTCAAAAGGAAAGATATTAGTAGGTACTGAATTTTGAAAGACATATTAGAAAAGATTGTGAAAAATTGTCAAGAAACTGTGTTCATTGTTATATACTAAACATTACACCCATAGCATACAGTTCTATTGGAAAATATCTAACTAAAACCAGGAGACAGATGGTGAAGTTGGGAGACAAACACGATATTGCAATGAAGACATCATAACAACTGATGTAAATGTGGAACTGCCTTTGTCAATCTCTGTAGTTAGTGGGTAATTGCCATTTTAAAGTTCTCTTGATATTCTTTTTCTACAAATCCCTGCCATAATTTCATGGAAAGTTATTTGTGCTTAGTAAAAATACAAAAGAGCTAGATGTATGACTTTCCGTGATGGTAGCATTGAACATTTTAGGACTTTATACTCAGTATAAGATCGTCTTCATAAGTGAAATGACAAGTTGGTACCTTGATAAGTGAAGACTGCCGAAACAGATAATGTCTAGTGGTCTTAACTGTCTCTTATCTGGTTATGAACTCTAAAATAAACCAGAGGAGAAATACCAAAATTTTTGCCTTGTTCTGCAGGAACAAATCCTTAGAGTATCTCCACATGTTCACCCTTAACCACAGTTTTGCAGATGATTCCATGATTACCACAGTTTTGTTGTTGTTGTTTCTTCTTTGGCCATATCCATGGCATGTGCTTCTCTGGTAACTCAGCTGGTAAAGAATCCACTTGCCATGCCGCAAACCCTGGCTTGACTCCTGAGTCAGGAAGATCTGCTGGAAAAGGGATGGGCTAGCCACTCCAGTATTCTTGGGGTTCCCTGGTAGCTCAGCTGGTAAAGAATCCACCTGCATTGTGGGAGATCTGGATTCAATCCCTGCGTTGGGAAGATCCCCTGGAGAAGGGAATGGCTACCCATTCCAGTATTTCTGTCTGGAGAATCCCATGGACTCTATAGTTCATGGATCTCAAAGAGTCGGACACGACTGGGCAACTTTCACTTTTACTTTAATGGTATGTAGATGGTGAGTGCAGCCACGAAATTAAAAGGCACTTGCTCCTTGGAAGAAAATCTATGGCAAACCTAGACAGCATTTTAAAAAGCAGAGACATCACTTTGCCAAAAACTGTCTGTCTAGTCAAAGTTATGTTTTCCCAGTAGTCTTGTATGGATGTGAGAATTAGACCATAAAGAAGGCAAAGTGTGAAGAATTGATGTTTTCAAACTGTGGTGCTGCAGAAGACTCTTGAGAGTTCCTTGGATAGCAAAGAGATCAAACCAGTTGATCCTAAAGAAAATCAACCCTGAATATTCACTGGAAAGACTGATACTGAAGTTGAAGCTCCAATACTTTGGCCACCTGATGGGAAGAGGTGACTCATTGGAAAAGACCCTGATGCTGTGAAAGATTGAGGGCAGGAGAAGGGGACAACAGAGGGTGAGATGGTTGGATGGCATTACTGACTCAATGTACATGAGCTTGAGCAAATTCCAGGAGATAGTGAAGGACAGTCATAGGGTCACAAAACCTGGTGTGCTGCAGTCCATGAGATTGCAAAGGGTCAGACATGATTTAGTGACTGAACAACAACAAACGGCATGTGAGATCTTAGTGCTCCAACCATGGTTCAAACCCATGCCACCTGCAATGGCAGTGAGAAGTCTTAAGTACTGAGCACCAGGGAAGTCTCCATGATTACCACAGTTTTTGTAGCTAGAGACAGAAATAACACAATTATGCTTCTAGACACTTGCTGAATACTAATTTTTTTGTGTTTCATTTGGAATTTGCCACAGCAGGATTTGAGTAGCAAATACACTTTCTCATCCATGTGTTAAGTTCTGGAGTGCTGCTCTGCGTTTCTTTTATTTACTTTTGCAAATCATTTGTTTATAGCTGTGCCACAAGGATTTCTATTATAGTGAGAAGACAAGGCATTTTCATCATCACATTAATATATATATATATGTAAAATGATTTCACCTCATGGAAAATATATTTGAGCCATTTTTTCATAAGGCCTAGTGTTCTTAAGCTCCAATAACACTCTCTATATAACTTTCACTACACTGTATAATTCAACTGCTCCTGCTTTCCTAGTGAAATATATTTCTTTTTTGGGGGGTGTGGGGGTACTAAGAAAGAAATTATCAAGGGAAAATGGGCAAAAAGGAAAACGAATAAAACTTCTAGGCACAACTAAGTACTCAATGAGAAAAATTATGTTGATTATTTCCTAATACAAAGTAATATATTTTTTTTTCCCTCATGAACAGTTTCTGTTTTAATGAGAAAGGACACTATTTATGGCAGGCATTGGACTGTAGTTGGATATATATTTTCAACATTATCAGTAGCTTTCTTAATTTTGCACTAGTTGTTTTGTGCAACTGGAAGTTTCTTCATCCCCCCCATCTTTATAATATCTTTGTAAACTTCGATTGTATGTTGTTAATATTGCCTATAAAGTTTAGTATTTTTAGAATTAAGATTCCAATATTTTTTCCCAAGAAATAAAAAGAAGACTACAATACTATTAATCATTAAAAGGTTGCTTAAAATATCTATGACTTTTTAATTTTAATAAGCAAAATATTAGTATGTATTAGCACAAGATAATTTTTATGTCTTTAGGACTTAGCATCCAGAAGATTTTTTACTAAAGAAAATAGTCCTTCTCTTGCTATGCATTATGTTCATTTGAATTTCAGAGAGGGTGCTTCCTAATATGAGAAATCCATTTACATTTTTAAATATGAAAAGACAAATGAAGTGGTGCTAAATTATTTAAATAATCATGTTTAGATGACTGCATGTCTATCACACCACTTTCCAAGTTTGCCACAGAGCTGGGGTACTGCAATCTTAGAATATTTCTGTGACTTAGTCAAATTTGATGGAGGAAACAGCTTTTTAGGTATGTAAAATTAGACTTTCTGATAACTGAGGTCTTGGATCTATTTTTTTCATAGGACATTCAATATTGTTGTCTGTAATGAATTGTCCCCTTTTTAGGTAATAAGTCCTTATAAAAAATAGCATCCAAAATATTACTTAATTTTTAATTCTTATTTAAGTACATTACTGCCACTAGGTATTTTGCTTCTATTTTAAATATTGAAGCAGTTTCATTTAATGAACATGAGGATGTACTATTTATTCCCATATGTTTAAACACTGTATTTCTCAATTTTGTTTATAATTGTATCTTTGTCATTGTTCCTGATGATACTCATTGATTCAAGTGGCACTTATATTTTTAGTTCATACACTTCTTTTTCAAATAGATTTTCTCTGTGACTTATGAATAATATTATTACTGTCACTCAGAGGTTAGTTATCTATACATAATTAGCTTGTGGCTTCATTAATTTCTCTAAGAAATTAAGCTAATTGCAAACATATTTATGTTTTTATTCATGTATTATTTCTAGAGGAAATAAATACTACTAACATAGTATCAATAAGAGAGTAAAGAGGCCGTTCCCCCAAAAGCACCAACATTTCAATGTAAGGTGAGTTTGTATTTGGATCCACTTGGATTTGGACTTAACTACTTGTGTTGTAATTAACTGACGGCACTTAGCTGCTTCCTTAAGGTCTTTTTATTTCTACTTATTTTAAAAATTGAAGATAGTTGTAGTCATCTCCAAGAACTGTTGTGAAGATTTAACTGCAATCAAAATCACAAATATCATGGCATAGGCAGATGTCTACTGCTACCATTCACCAGGATGGAAAATCATGAATGTCCTGAACTTTAGGGAAACCTACAAACTTCTACAGTAACCTACAAAGCAGGTTGATGATAATGATTTATTTCCAACAATGCTGTTATTTATGAACTTTCATAAACATCACCAGATGGTCAACAACAAAATCAGATGATTATATTTTTGCAGCCAAAGGTGGAGAAGCTCTATATAGTCAGCAAAAACAAGACTGGGAGCTGACTGCAGCTCAGATCGTGAACTTCTTATTGCCAAAATCAGACTTAATTGAAAAAAGTAGGGAAAACCATTAGACCATTCATGTATGACCTAAATCAAATCCTTATTGTAATACAGTAGAAGTGATAAATAGATTTAGGAGACTAGATCTGATAGACAGAGTCCCTCATGAACTATGGTCGGAGGTTCAAGAAATTGTACAGAAGACAGATATCAAGACCATCTCTAAGAAAAAGAAATACAAAAAAGCAAAATGGCTGTCTGAGGAGGCCTTACAAATAGCTGTGAAAAGAAAAGACGTGAAAAGCAAAGGAGAAAAGGAAAGATATAGCCATTTGAATGCAGAGTTCAAAAGAATAGCAAGGAGGGATAAGAAAGCCTTCCTCAGTGATAATTGCAAAGAAATAGAGGAAAACAATAGAATGGGAAAGACTAGAGATCTCTTCAAGAAAATTAGAGATAACAAAGGAAGATTTCATGCAAAAATGGGCTCAACAAAGGACAGAAATGGTATGGATATAACAGAAGCAAAAGCTATTAAGAAGAGGTGGCAAAAATACACAGATGAACTATACAAAAAAGATCTTCAACACCCAGATAATCATGATGGTATGATCATGCACCTAGAGCCAGACATCCTGGAATGTGAAGTCAAGTGGGCCTTAGGAAGCATTACTACAAACCAAGCTAGTGGAGATGATGGAGTTGAGCTATATCAAATCCTAAAGGATGATGCTGTAAAAGGGCTGCACTCAATAAGCCAGCTGAGTTGGAAAACTCAGCAGTGGCCACAGGACTGGAAATGGTCAGTTTTCATCCCAATCCCAAAGGAAGGCAATGCCAAAGAATGCTCAAACTGCCACACAATTGCACTCATATCACACGCTAGCAAAGTAATGCTCAAAATTCCTCAAGCCAGGCTTCAGCAATACATGAACTATGAACTTCCAGATGTCCAAGTTGGTTTTAGAAAAGGCAGAGGAACCAGAGATCAAACTGCCAACATCCACTGGATCATCGGAAAAGCAAGAGAGTTCCAGAAAAACATCTATTTCTGCTTTATTGACTATGCCAAAGCCTTTGACTGTGTGGATCACAATAAACTGTGGAAAATTCTGAAAGAGATGGAAATACCAGACCAGTTGACCTGCCTTTTGAGAAACCTGTATGCAGGTCAGGAAGCAACAGTTAGAACTGGACATGGAACAACAGACTGCTTCTAAATAGGAAAAGGAGTATGTAACTACTGTATATTGTCACCCTGCTTATTTAACTTATATGCAGAGTACATCATGAGAAATGCTGGGCTGGATGAAGCACAAGCTGGAATCAAGATTGCTGAGAGAAATATCAATAACCTCAGATATGCAGATGACACCACCATTAGGGCAAAAAATGAATAAGATCTAAAGAGCCTCTTGATGAAAGTGAAAGAGGAGAGTGAAAATGTTGACTTAATGCTCAACATTCAGAGAACTACGATCATGGCACTGGATCTCATCACTTCATGGGAAATAGATAGAGAAACAGTGGAGACAGTGTCAGACTTTATTTTTGGAGGCTCCAAAATCACTGCAGATGGTGATTGCAGCCATGAAATTAAAAGACACTTGCTCCTTGGAAGCAAAGTTTGACCAACTTAGACAGCATATTAAAAAGCAGAGACATTACTTTGCCAACAAAGGTCCACATAGTCAAGGCTATGTTTTTTCCAGTAATGATGTATGGATATAAGAGTTGGACTATAAAGAAAGCTGAGCACCGAGGAATTGATGCTTCTGAACTGTGGTGTTAGAGAAGACTCTTGAGAGTCCCTTGGAATGCAAGGAGATCCAACCAGTCCATGCTAAAGGAAATCAGTCATGAATATTCATTGGAAAGACTGATGTTGAAGTTGAAACTCCAGTACTTTGGCCACCTGATCGGAAGAAGTGACTGATTTGAAAAGACCCTGAGTGGGGAAAGATGGAATGTGGAAGAGAAAGGGACGACAGAGGATGAGGTGGTTGGATGGTATGTCTGACTCAATGGGCATGAATTTGAGTAACTCCAGGAGTTGGTGATGGACAGGGAAGCCTGGCATGCTGCAGCACATGGGGTCAGAAAGAGTCGGACAGGCCTGAGCGACTGAACTGATAAACATTTTACTTTAAGAGAACTCAGGAAATGAAAGTAACAAAACATATATTTTTCCCTTTGTATTTTATGTTCCCAACTTTAAAACAATGAATTCTATGATCCAGATAAGTCATATTATGCTGAGCAGTCAAAATGGAAGCACATTCCTTCTTTGGGTCTTCACTAACTGAATGATACAGTCAGCTTGGCCTTCTCTGTTAGACCATATGTTAGACTTCAGTATTTTGAAATAATATTTTTACTTTTTTGATTAATATTTAAAGTATTAGATTGTTACACTTCTGAATTTATTGGAGTGGAAGACTGAATTGTTGCAACAAATATATAAAGACATTTGATTGCAAAGAAACTTGAGTACTTATTTCAATGTTCAAGTGTACATTGAATGAGTTAAGCAATCCTTTTTCCTCCCTTTTTTGGTTAATTGACAAATATTAAATAAAAAAGCTTCTGGTAATTTAATCATTCCTCTAAGGACATCATAATTACCATTCTTAAATATACATATAAATGACCTGATATTGATTTCTTAAGATATGAGACCATGACTAATTTATTTACACCTTAAATTCCATTCCTAACACAGAACCTCATACTTAGTAGATCAGTTCAGTTCAGTCACTCAGTCGTGTCCAACTCTTTGTGACTCCATGGACAGCATCACACCAGGCCTCCCTGTCCATCACCAACTCCGGAGTTTACTCAAATTCATGTCCATTGAATCGGTGATGACATCCAACCATCTCATCCTCTGTTACCCTCTTCTCCTCCCACTTTCAATCTTTCCCAGCATCTTGGTCTTTTCAAATGAGTCACATCAGGTGGTCAAAGTGTTGGAGTTTCAGCTTCAACATCAGTCCTTCCAATGAACACACAAAATTCATTCCTTTAAGATGGACTGCTTGGATCTCCTTGCAGTCCAAGGGACTCTCAAGAGTCTTCTCCAACACCACAGTTCAAAAGCATCAATTCTTGGTGCACAGCTTTCTTTATAGTCCAACTCTCACATCCATACATGACTACTAGAAAAACCATAGCTTTGTCTAGACAGAAATTTGTTGACAAAGTAATGTCTCTGCTTTTTAATATTCTGTCTAGGTTGGTGACAACTTTTCTTCCAAGAAGCAAGCGTCCTTTAATTTTGTGGCTGCAGTCGCCATCTGCAGTGATATTGGAGCCCAAAACAATAAAATCTGCCACTGTTTCCACTGTTTCTCCATCTATTTGCCATGAAATGATAGGACCAAATGCCATTATCTTAGTTCTCTGAATGTTGAGTGTTAAGCCAACTTTTTCATTCTCCTCTTTCACTTTCATCAAGAGGCTCGTTAGTTCTTCTTCACTTTCTGCAAAAGGGTGGTGCCATCTGCATATCTGACGTTATTGATATTTCTCTCAGCAATCTTGATTCCAGCTTGTGCTTCATCCAGCCCAGCATTTCTCATGATGTACTCTGCATATAAGTTAAATAAGCAGGGTGACAATATACAGTAGTTACATACTCCTTTTCCTATTTAGAAGCAGTCTGTTGTTCCATGTCCAGTTCTAACTGTTGCTTCCTGACCTGCATACAGGTTTCTCAAGAGGCAGGTCAACTGGTCTGGTATTTCCATCTCTTTCAGAATTTTCCACAGTTTATTGTGATCCACACAGTCAAAGGCTTTGGCATAGTCAATAAAGCAGAAATAGATGTTTTTCTGGAACTCTCTTGCTTTTCTGATGATCCAGTGGATGTTGGCAGTTTGATCTCTGGTTCCTCTGCCTTTTCTAAAACCAACTTGGACATCTGGAAGTTTATAGTTCATGTATTGCTGAAGCCTGGCTTGAGGAATTTTGAGCATTACTTTGCTAGCGTGTGATATGAGTGCAATTGTGTGGCAGTTTGAGCATTCTTTGGCATTGCCTTCCTTTGGGATTGGGATGAAAACTGACCATTTCCAGTCCTGTGGCCACTGTTGAGTTTTCCAACTCAGCTGGCTTATTGAGTGCAGCCCTTTCACAGCATCATCTTTTAGGATTTGAAATAGCTCAACTAGAATTCCATCACCTCTACTAGCTTTGTTCATAGTGATGCTTCCTAAGGCCCACGTGACTTCACATTCCAGGATGTCTGGCTCTAGGTGCATCACACCATCATGAATTATCTGGGTCTTGAAGATCTTTTTTGTATAGTTCATCTGTGTATTCTTGCCACCTCTTCTTAATAGCTTCTGCTTCTGGTATGTGCGTACCATTTCTGTCCTTTGTTGAGCCCATCTTTGCATGAAATCTTCCCTTGGTATCTCTAATTTTCTTGAAGAGATCTCTAGTCTTTCCCAATCTATTGTTTTCCTCGATTTATTTGCACTGATCACTAAGGAAGGCTTTCTTATCTCTCCTTGATATTCTTTTGAACTCTGCATTCAAATGGGTATATCTTTCCTTTTCTCTTGGCTTCTCTTCTTTTAGTAGATACACACAAACTATTTGCCAAATAAAATAAAGTTCTAATATGTAATATGTGCAACAGATACTAGAAACAAATGTACCAACAATTTCATTTTTAATATTTGTTTATTGAAGAATATTTATTATCTTTAAAAGATAAGATAGTCTTCATGTTTCTGCAGTAATATTTACATATATAAGGTAATATTTCTAAACCTTCATTTTAGTCAAAACATATGGTTTTCAAAAATTAAATCATAAAAATTTCTATATAAAGTTGAGTCAGCAATTTTCTTGAAAAAATTGAAATAGACCATTGCACTGTGTGTGGTTTTCCCATAGCATTAGAACAGATTACTATTTATTTGCTAGACAATAATTTGAGAGTTATTTTTTCCATAAAGACATATTTAACAAATGCATATATAATAAATCCCCTACATATAAATTTGTTCTGTTCAGAGAGTGAGTTCCACAGTCCAATTTGTTCATAAGTTCAATAAAGTTATCCAACTAACATAATCAGCTACATAGTACTGTACTGTAACAGATGTATAATACTTTTCACAAAAATAATATCTGAAAAACAAACACAAAAAATAGAACATTTTTAATCTTCCAGTGCAGTACCTTGTAAAGTGTAGCAGTATCAGCTCCATCAGCACTGCTTTTAGACTTGCTTCTGATACTGTTCTTCTGTATTCTATACAGTCCTGTCCAGTACAGAAAAGTACAACCACTTGTAGAGGATGCACACCTGTGACAATGTACATCAGACATGTGAACTAACTGTTTTGCCTGGACATGAGAATGCATGTTTATATTTTGAAAGTTTAAAATGTGAAGATTTGTATGCAGGGGACTAACTGTAGTTTGAGACCAGAATAATATCTAATAATAAGCACATAGGACATGAGACTTTCTGAAGAATATTGCAGAATAATATCTCTCATCTGTATTCACTCAAAGACACAAGTTTATTGATAAGCTGAGAAAGGGAAAACCTACATTATGTAAATCTTCTCTTCCCTCTACTTTAAAAAAAAATTAACACACATATTCAAATTCTTTATAATTTAGAAATGAAAAATATGATGCTCCCTTTCATGCACAATGTAATGTATGATATGAAATAGATGAATATGAGGTTTAAAAAAAATTAATAGCAAAATGCTGGAATGAAAATGTATCATAGCAATGATCATTTCATAGCAATAAGTATGGCATTTTGCCCTTCTGATTTTCTGGATTTTCTGGATACATAAGTTTTTAAAAACAGCACAAATTACCCTTATCACATTAAATCCCAAGTGTCTTAGCAATACAAAATAATGTTAAAATACTCATGTAGCAATGGAATTTTAAAGTATTGGTGGCAGTTTTCACATGGAGCTTAGGAAAATTCTAAATCCACTTAAAGATTATATTTTGTGATAACTCTTTTCTGTCTTTTTAAAATTATTTTGGCATCTAACGTATAGGGCTCTACATCTTGGAATGATGAACTCTAAAACTGAGCATTTTTTTTTTAATTTAAATCATCAAAGAAGATAGGGTAAGACATGACAGAAAGGAAGGAAAAATAATATTTGGAGGTAGGAATAAGTACAATATAAGTAGAGTGAGTGTAGGAAGAGTATTGAGACCAATCTCATTAGATTAAAGAATTTTTGTAAGCAGGGAATATCACTGTGTTAGATTGAAGACAAGTTTCCTGTGCAGCTGCAAATACCAAATATATACATGCAGATAATAGGGACTTGTTAAAGTTTTCAAAACAGTTAATAATAGAATAAATGTTAGTTTTAGAGATTTATCATGGCCATAAAGTTCAATATGAATTATATTTTGTTATTCAAAATTTTGATATTTGAAATTTAATCCTACAGAGTAATAAATAATAAAATATAACTTCATACTTTATGCTTGCAAACTAAGGACAAGATATGAAATTAAATCTAGTAAAAATTACCATGTGATTAGTCATTTGTAGAAGCTTCCTGACACTAGTGATCATATATAAATGTGTTACTGATTCAACTAAAGCATTCCTCAATCTCATCAATGAGACTAACCTTAAATCATGTTGAGAAGACTACCACAGAAGTAATGCAAGGTAAAAGTTTATCTTGTTTTGAAACATAAAATTTTATAGCAAAAACAATCTGCATAAAGACAGGAAAAATAAAGACAAAATACACTTATTATTTTTTTATTTGTGTCATTGACTAGGAAAATATTTAATGTTTCATGATGAATGACTTAACACGAACCAAATAAGCAATCACAGTAACTGATTGATGGATAATCTATTAGTACCTGACAAACTATATTCACTATGGCAATAATGCTTTCTTGAGTCCCAGATTACCTTCACCTAAGTCTCTTTGCTCTTTTCAGTTCAGTTGTTCAGTCGTGTCCAATTCTTTGAGACCCCATGAACTGCGGCACGCCTGGCCTCCCTGTCCATCATCAACTCCCAGAGTCCACTCAAACCCATGTCCATTGAGACGGTGATGCCATCCAACCATCTCATCCTCTGTCATCCCTTTCTCCTCCTGCCCTCAATCTTTCACAGCATCAGGGGCTTTGCAAATGAGTCAGCTCTTTGCATCAGGTGGCCAAAGTATTGGAGTTTCAGCTTAAAAATCAGTCCTTCCAATGAATATACAGGACTGATCTCCTTTAGAATGGACTGGTTGGATCTCCTTGCAGTCCAAGGGACTCTCAAGAGTCTTCTCCAACACCACAGTTCAAAAGCATCAATTCTTCAGTGCTCAGCTTTCTTCACAGTCCAACTCTCACATCCATACATGACCATGATCTTAGTTTTCTGAAAGTTGAGCTTTAAGCCAACTTTTTCACTCTCCTCTTTCACTTTCAACAAGAGGCTCTTTAATTCTTCTTCACTTTCTGCCATAAGGGTGGTGTCATCTGCATATCTGAGGTTATTGATATTTCTCCCAGCAATCTTGATTCCAGCTTGTATTTCATCCAGCCCAGCATTTCTCATGATGTACTCTGCATCATGAGATGCAGGTTAAATAAGTTAAATAGGTTAAATAAGCAGGGTGACAATATACAGCCTTGACGTATTCCTTTTCCTATTTGGAACCAGTCTGTTGTTCCATGTCCAGTTCTAACTGTTCCTTACTGACCAACATAAAGATTTCTCAAGAGGCAGGTCAGGTGATCTGGTATTTCCATCTCTTTCAGAATTTTCCAGAGTTTATTGTGATCCACACAGTCAAAGGCTTTGGCATAGTCAATAAAGCAGAAATAGATGTTTTTCTGGAACTCTCTTGCTTTTTCCATGATCCAGGGGATATTGGCAATTTGATCTCTGGTTCCTCTGCCTTTTCTAAAACCAGCTTGAACATCTGGAAGTTCACAGTTCATGTATTGCTAAAGCCTGGCTTGGAGAATTTTGAGCATTTGAGAATTTACTAGCATGTGAGGTGAGTGTTGTTGTGTGGCAGTGAGCATTCTTTGGCATTGCCTTTCTTTGGGACTGGAATGAAAGCTGACCTCTTCCCATCCTGTGGCCACTGATGAGTTTTCCACATTTGCTGACATATTGAATGTAGCACTTTCACAGCTTTTGCTCTTTTAAGTCTATTCTTAGGATTGTTCTATGAGAATTAATTGCCCCTGTTATCTTGTGTCATTTAGTGGGTTAGCAAACATTTATTGAAGCTTATCACATGAAACAATATACTCAATTTTAAGGGAATGCCAGCTCTACCCTGAGGAGTTTATTTCTTATTGAGAGGGAAATGTAAACAAATAGCACTTTCAATGTAATGTTATAAGTATAGTGATCAAAATAGATATAGCATTAATGAGTAACAACAGGTAAGCTTGGCTAGTCAGGAAATATTGTAAAAGAATCAACCAACTCAATCTAGATCTTGAGTAACAAGAATGTTGAGCAGGATAAGAAAGTTGAAAATGGCATTCCAGATTTAAAGATTATGAATACATGCTTCAAAGTACACCATGACTGTAATAAATAAAGTAGTTCAACAGATCTGAACTCATTTGAGTAAGCTGATCAGTGAGCATGTCTTCTAACTATGACAATGAAGTTGGGTACCTATGGTGAAGTTAGTTTTCTCAGCATCTGCCTACCTTATTAAATTGATTTGTTATGTTGTCTTAGCAGAATTTTACCATATTCTACTACTTTTGTCAACCAAACATTCAAACTTCTTGTCTATTATCACTTTCATTGTAGCACTTCCTATTTTAATTTTGAAGAAATTGAATAATTTTTCTCTATATCCTAAACTTGTGTTACATATCATATAAGAATCACCTGAGGGAGACATGTTCAATGCATATTCCTGATTTTCTTCTTTTGGAAATTTTGATCCCATAAGCTTGAATTTGTGCCAATTTATATGTGTTTATTTTGTATGAATCTGTAAGAATTTTGTATGAATCTAATAGAATTAAACAACAAAGCAAGGTAGGGTATCACTGATTTTTTCATATACATATCTGGTGACATTTGGTTATATATGATAATTACAAAACAAATTGAAGAGAAACTGCTTGCAAAAATATTGTAATATATTTTACTGCTTTGATATGTAGTTCAACTTTACACTTGGTCTCCAGGATACTTAGATTGGCAGTGTGCAGAAATAGAAAATAAATGAACAGAAGTATGAAAGAAAGGAGTGGTAAAGAAAGAATACTGACTGCTGTCTTGTAATGAGAACAAAAGAGAAAGAAAGTGTCATATTTTTGTAAATGTAGTTGGTAGTACATAAGTTATAATCACCAATGATATTTCTAAGAAAAGCAACAATACAACTTTTAACAGGGGATGTTGCCAGTATTAATTTAATGGGAAAGAGCAGTACATTCTATTTTGTTGCATACAGGTAAACAGGCAAGAATAGGGGCATTTTTTAAGAAAGAAAACTTATTTCTGCTAGAATATTTTAATCCCCTACCAGATCAAGCTACCATGAAACAAATATAAAATAAAAAGGCTGAAAAGTCCTTAGGTTGAAAACAAAGTCCTCTGCTTTCAGCAATACATTCAGGAACCTCATATATTTATTATATATCCACCTAATTTATACTTCCTTTTTATGTTATCAGTGTTACATATGCACATATACAATTACCAGCAAATGTGAAAGAACTTGAAAAATTCTCCATTCACCATAAGTTATCTTCATTGAGTTTTTCTTGTTTTTGTTGTTTTCTTTGCTATAATTTTTGTGATCACCCAGTTCTAAAGTACTAAAGCAAAATCTGTTCACTAGTCATACCAGAGTCCTGCATGTGACTGAACCTCCACCAACTGGCAGGTATATGTGTATGTGTTTATAAGGTTTGTGTGACAGCGCTCATTAGAAATGAGAGCTTAAATTGTACTTCTTAATCATGCACTAGGTAGCTCAGTTCACTTTCACTTTTCACTTTCATGCATTGGAGAAGGAAATGGCAACCCACTCCAGTGTTTTTACCTCGAGAATCTCAGGGACAGGGGAGCCTGGTGGACTTCATCTATGGGGTCGCACAGAGTCGGACACGACTGAGGTGACTTAGCAACAGCAGCAGCAGCAGCTCAGTTCAGCTCAGTCGCTCAGTCGTGTCCGACTCTTTGGGACCCCATGAATTGCAGCACGTCAGGCCTCCCTGTCCATCACCAACTCCCAGAGTTCACTGAAACTCACGTCCATCGAGTCAGTGATGCCATCCAGCATCACATCCTCTGTCATCTCCTTATCCTCTTGCCCCCAATCCCTCCCAGCATCAGAGTCTTTTCCAGTGAGTCAACTCTTCGCATGAGGTGGCCAAAGTACTGGAGTTTCAGCTTTAGCATCATTCCTTCCAAAGAACACCCAGGACTGATTTCCTTTAGAATGCACTGGTTGGATCTCCTTGCAGTCCAAGGGACTCTCAAGAGTGTTCTCCAACACCACAGTTCAACAGCATCAATTATTTGTCACTCAGCTTTCTTCACAGTCCAACTCTCACATCCATACATGACCATGGGTAAAACCATGGCCTTGACTAGACGGACCTTTGTTGGCAAAGTAATGTCTCTGCTTTTGAATATGCTATCTAATCCTAGGCAATTTGCAACAATCCAATCAGCAATATTTATTTAAATCTCCACCTCCTCCCCCATGGGCTTCCCTGGTGGCTTGGAGGGTAAAGAAACTGCCTACAATGCGGAAGACCTCGGTTTGGTTCCTGGGTTGGGGAGCTCCCCTGGAGAAGAACATGGCAACCTACTCCAATGTTCTTGCCTGTAGAATCCTCATGGACAGAGGAGCCTGGCAGGCTACAGTCCATGGGGTCGCAAAGAGTTGGACATGACTGAGCAACTAAGCACAAGCACCCTCTCCCCCATGGTCCAGAGGATTGCAAGGAGTCCGACACGACTGAAGCAACTTACCAAGCAGTTACACTTGTGGCATGCAGTACAGATTTTGCTGTTCCATAATACTATTCATGCATGTGTGTACATGCTTAGTCATGTCTAACTTTTCTGTGACCCCCATGGACTGTGGCCTGCCAGGCTCCATGGAATTCTCCAGGCCAGAATACTGGAGTGGGTAACCTTTCCCTCCTCCAGGAGATCCTCCCAACCCAGGTATCGAACCGAGGCCTCCTGCATACTGGGCAGATGCTTTATCAGCTGAGCCACAAGGGAAGCCCAAGAATAGTAGACTCTGTATGTAGCCTATTCCTTCTCCAGCGGATCTTCCAGACCCAGAAATGGAACTGGTGTCTCCTGCATTGTAGGTGGATTTTCTTTAACTGAGCTATAAGGGAAAGCTTGGTATATCTCAGATCTTAGAATATAGTCTTTCCTAAAATTGCAACAAATGTTGGAATTTTGCTTCACAGTCTAAGATTTAAAACCAGAAAGCTACTTATAAGAGTCACGCATATAGCCTTTGTAGGTGCTATGCCATATATTGAGAGCTCCAAAAGTTAAGAAAAGTTTATAATATGATAAATATTGCTTTAAAAATTTCTCAGAAAGTTTCAGTAATAAGTGTAAGTGAAGTGCAATGTTTAACATTTCCGCATTTTGCGTTTGTATTATTTTAAGGGAAATAATTTTACTGAATAATAATTAAGAAAAATAAATTATTTTGATGTTAGCCACTCACATTCTTCACATATCCTAGAAGAAAGCAAAAAATTCTGTCATTATCCAAAGAAACCCAAAGTATGTTCTGTAGAAGACATTCTTGCAAGGTGATCCTTTAGAAGAAACAGGGAATGGAGTAGGAGGGGGTAATTGGAGGAGAGTAGGAAGGGAAAGAAGAGGAAGATAGAACAAGAGGAGTGGGGGAGCAGCAGAGGGAAGCGAAGGGAGAAATAAGATAGGAAGAAAGGTACCAAAGAAATTACATGGCTTAAATAATTGGGAAATGATGTAAAGAATTTCTATATGACCTTATCAATTAATAATTCTCATTCATACACACATTAAATCATTGAAATAATGCAACAGAAACATGTGTCCATTTCCAAAAAAAATAAATGTTTCAAATATACATTATTTTTGCATACATATAATTGTATTTATGTGTTTGTTTTTTGCTGTGCAAAGATTTTCAGTCTTTAGTTTTCACTCTTGATGTTAGAAAAAGTTGTCATTTGATATTTTTATACTGTATACTTTGGGTCCTTATCATACCTAGCTTGAAATTATTTCATTGACTCATAACTGTAATAGCTTATTTTTAAATGCATGTTTATTGGCGTATAGTTGGTTTAAAATGTTTTGTTGGTTTCCAAATGTGCATTATTTTTAAAATAGGCAAAAGATTTGGAAGACATTCACCACAGAACACATTTAAATGCAAATAAGCACATGAAAAGTATATGCGGCACCATTAGTCACTAGGGAAATACAAATTAAAATCTCAGTAATTTACTATTCCACACTGATTGAATGGCTGAAGTTAGAGTAGCAATACTGGCAAGGATGGGACAGAACTGAAGCTCTCATATTTTGTTTGTGTGGGTGTAAAATGACACAGTAGCTCTGGATAATAGTTTGAGATTCTTACAAAGCTAAACAAACAAACACCAATAATTAGAGCATATAATCCCATTCCTAGGTAATTGTTCAGAAGAAATGAAAACATTTATCCACCTAGAAACTAGTACCTGAATACTCACCACAGCTTAATTCAAAACAACCAGAAATAAGAAACAACTTAAATGTTAGTCAACTGGTGAAAAGATTACCAAATTGTGGTTCATCTTTAGTATGTTGTTGTTCAATCACTCACCATGTCCGACTCTTTGCCACCCCATGGAATGCAGCATGCCGGGATTTCCTTCGTTATCTCCCAGACTTTGCTCAAACTCCTGCCCATTGAGTCAGTGATGCTATCTAACCATCTCGTCCTCTGTCACCCCCTTCTCCTCTTACCCTCAATCTTTCCCAGAATCAGGGTCTTTTTTAATGAGTTGACTCTTTGCATCAGGTAACCAGAGTATTGGAGCTTCAGCTTCAGTATCAGTCCTTCCAATGAATATTCTGGGTAGATTTCCTTTGGGATTGACTGGTTTGATCTCCTTGCAGTCCAAGGGACTCTCAGTATAAGAAAGTTCATCACATGGGGACCTGTAACTGCAAACAGACATTGGGAACTTTTTCTCATAATGAAAATATTCTGATTCTTAAATTGTAATGATGATTATATGACTGTTAAAATTTTCCACAACTCACTTAATTGTACTCCAATGATTAGTGAAGATTTCTGTACAGAAATTGAAATTTAGAAAAGTGATCATATTAAAAAAATAAAACCCTCATGAGATTAGCTGTGCCCTCTCCCTCCCACCTAGCTTTTAATTCTCTCTGTCTCTCATTTTTCTGTCTGTCTCTCTCAGTCATACACACCTCACAAGTACACACCCACACATGCACACAAACACACACTCACACACAGGTTTCAACATGTGGCATGTATGAAAACTGTCATCTTTATCTTTAAAATGCAGTAATTCCAAAAGGTGTTTTCAAATGAACCTTCTCACCCTCACTACTCAATAACTATACTATAGATACTTCCCTCATCAGTGCAAAAGTCTACTACAGAAATTTCTTGGGGAAATAAAAAGAATTATTATAAAATCTTGTTTCAGGGGATCTTCAAAATTACTCAGTAGCCATATTCAATCTTCATTCAACACTGTGTCAGTGCCTTTCTTTCAAATGAGTCTACATATGCAGTAAAACATCTAAACCGTGTCATGACACATGAACACAAAACACTTCAGTGACTTTCCACTCAAAGTATCTAACTTGACTTACAAGACCCAGTATCTAGACCCCTATTAATTCTTTAATCTTTACAATCCCTGCTATTCTTTCTGACCTTGTATACGTTTCTCTCAGGTTAGGCTTAAGCTTCAAGAAATGGACAACTTTGCACTGGTTTTATCTCCAGGTGTTAAATTCATCTGGCAGATGGTAAGGGCTCAGTCAATACTTTCAAATAAGTGAATTATTTAAAATATTTTTGTATGGCTGTGTCACTTGGCTGTGCACCTAAAACTACCACAATATTGTTAGTCAGCTTTAATCCAATATAAAATTAAAGTTTAAATATTTTTTCTCTTTGAATGTATATTAAAGGGTTTTAAAACTCATACCTTTTATTCAAGAAAAAAATTTGGCTTAGAGAATCCCTTTTGTTTTGAGTTTATTGTCTTTAATTACATTAGTTCTGCCAGAGTAAATGTTAATGTAGGAAACTGTAAGCATTTTCTAAATTTTAAAATAAAATGCATGGGATTCAAACATCTGCTCTTTTTAAAGAAACAAAAGAAAGACAAATGTATCTTCTATTTTTAATACTGCTTATATACATAATATGGAGTCTAATTTTTCCCTCAATCCCTAAACAACTAGTCCTGAATGTTTTTTAAACTCATTCTTCACCTTATATGATTTTTTAATGATTCACTTCAAAGACAAAATTTGTAAATATATTTGCAATTGCTTTTAGATTACCTTGTGTACCAACAAATAACTTGCAAAATAACATCAGCAGTATAATTTTCTCATAAAGAGTCATTAATTTGATTTGCTAAATTTATTGATTTCTGGCTGTAAATCCATAATTGCATTCAAGTATAAAAAATTTATACCACATCCTATGAATTTGATTTGTTGACCTTTGAGTCAGGAGTTCATACATGTACTTTTATTTAAATGGGTCTACAGAATTCTTTTCTTGGTTTGATCCTGTTGTTATGTTTTCATTAGTTTAGCTCTTCTACTGTGTATTTTGATGTTGGAGGCTTTACAAATTTTATAAATTTAAAAATAAAATTGATAGAATTTAAATATCTATTTCACAAAAAAATTGGGCAAAATGAGCATTTTTTTTAAGTAGTAACATAAGGGTATTTTCAATTTCTTCTGTTTTTTTTTTTATTTGTTTTTTCATTGAGGTAATTCTTGATAACAAGAGGAAAATATTTAATTTTTCATTTGAAATAAATGTGGTTAAGTTGAAAAGAAATATAGTTACTATACTTTGATCACTTCTAAATAAAATAATAATAATAATGTAAGAAAAATAATGCTTGAAAGAGAACTAGCCATGGGCATTTAGTGCAGAGTGGGAAAGGTCACCTTGTTTTGCCTGGAATAACACAGGTTTATGGACTCAGATTATTCCACAAAGTTACTTTTGATATATTTATTTATATGCGAACAAAGGAGCATAAAAAATGTACTTGTCATTGTCACTTTTGGGGGATGTTACATCAGATACAAACTAGCACAAAGAGAGAAAGTGTGAGGAATAAAACCATCTGGCTTAGAGTGCACAGGGCCACACAATCTGAGAACAACCTTATGATTGTGCATTTTATATTAATAACGTGAAATTATTACTGCATAGGGCTTAAAATTTATTATATTTTAAACAAAAATAATTTCAAATTTTAAATAAAGAAGTATCTTAGAAAACTAAATTTCAGCATACACCACCATATATATGTGTGTATGTGTATGAGTGGTACTCCCTGGTGGTTCAGATGGTAGAGTCTGCCTGCAAGGAGGGAAACCTAGGTTCAATCCCTGGATCGGGACGATCCCCTGGAGAAGGGAATGGCAACCCACTCCAGTATTCTTGCCTGGAAAATCTCATGGACAGTGAATGGTGAGCTACTGTTCATAGGGCTGCAAAGAGTTGGACACAACAGAGCAACTTCACTTTCTTTCTTTTTTGCTGCTGCTGCTGCTAAGTTTCTTCAGTTGTGTCTGACTCTGTGCGACCCCATAGACGGCAGCCCACCAGGCTCCCCTGTCCCTGGGATTCTTCAGGCAAGAGTACTAGAGTAGGGTGCCATTGCCTTCTCCAATGCATGAAAGTGAAAATTGAAAGTGAAGTCGTTCAGTCGTGACCGACTGTTAGCGACCCCATGGACTGCAGCCCACCAGGCTCCTCCGTCCATGGGATTTTCAGGCAAGAGTACTGGAGTGGGGTGCCATTGCCTTCTCCTTTCTTTCAGGTGTATAAACACAGTGAGCCTCCCAGGTGGCACAGTGGTAAGGAATCCACCTGCAGGAGACACAGGAGACACAGGTTCGATCCCTGTGTTGGGAAGGTCACCTGGAGAAGGAAATGGCAACCCACTCCAGTACTCTTGCCTGGGAAATTCCTTGGACAAAGGAACCTGGTGGGCCACAGTCGATAGGGTTGCAAAGAGTCGGACACAATTGTATGTATATTTGAACACATATGTGTATATATATGAATATGTATGTGTTCGGTTATGTTCAGTTCAGTCTCTCAGTCATGTCTGATTCTTTGCAACCCCATCGACTGCAGCACACCAGGCATCCCTGTCCACACACACGTGTGTGTGTATATAAACATATATGTATTGATATATGTATTTCTGTTGTATAAATACTTCCCTCAGACAATCTAGCACTCTTCTCATATTTCTCATATAAATTTTCTCTATATTTGTGCTTTTCACTTCTGACATTAGGCTGTACACATAAATAATAAATGAAAAGTGTTATAGCTTTTCTATTTTAATAAGGTTGATTTAAAACTTTTCAGATAAAATAATCAAATCACTGTAAAAAATTCATTTTCAAAATCAAGGGAAAATGGTTACCTTAAAATTACCTTAAAATTTACCTTAAATTTTTACCTTAAAATCTCTGCTTTCCATTATTTCAAATAAGTTTCATTTACTGCAATATTTTATTGAGAGCATAACCGTCTCAATATATTAGTTTATTGGCATGTAAATAGTGAAGATTATTGATGTTAATGTCACATGAAGCTATTAAACAGAGGAACAAAATCACCAGCTGCTTCAGGGTCTTCTAAATCTTACAAGATCATGTGAAAGATGACACAGAGGTGTTAGAGACGTATATTAACAATATTTGAAAAATGATTTTCACTTATATTATTATGAACTATTAAGGTGTTAGTGGGCTTAGATATTGTTTTCCACTGAGGTCCACACCTTTATGTGCTAAAAACAGGTGAGCAAAGGGGGCTGGAGAGAAAGCACTACTATTATTCTTGGATAGTTTAGCTAGAGAAATACAAAGAGGACCGGAGAATGACAGCACACAAGTCACTTTTGAGGAAACAATCTCATAAATTCAGTTGCATAGTTTCCCTAAAATTGTAAAGTACTTGATCTAAAGTCAAATGTGATTATTATTAAGTATAGCTTATTATTTGTTGTCTTTTACCAAGTTATATAAATCAACTCTAATGAGTTTCCTATTTTGTTTCAACTTGTTATTCTCCTAATAGGAATTTGTTTTCTCAAATCCAAGAATTTCCCTATAGAAATATAAAGAACATCCCAGGCTTATCTAATCTATCAAACATGCACATAAAATCAGACGAAAGGAGATGGGCCATCAATGTCAAGCATCAAGGATGAAGATAAGGGTCACATTGACATATTTTACATCCAGTTTGTGAGCAAAGATGCCAGTAAATTCTGACAGGAAGCAGCAGTACCTTTCCTAAATTGCTATAATAAATTGTTAAGCTCTTTTAAAAGCTGGGAGGTGTCGTGGGTGAGGGGATGTGTAATCCTCAACTTTATAACTCGTGAAAATTAGCTATAAATTTAGGGAATGAAAGGAACAGCAAGAGCAAAGGGTGTCTTTTCAAAATTTTTAAAAGCCTACACTTAGAAAATATTTAATCTTCATTCATAAGTCCTTTAAAATAACATGCAATTAGCATGTGCTCCAATAAAGGACAGCAGTGGAGTCCAAATATTTTTATGTGAGGTAATATAATTTAATTTTTTCTTTGGCTTCAAGCCATCTCTAAATTGTGAAATAAATGAGTGAATAATATAAATATGAATATTCTCATAATTAAAGCATACTATGAGTATCACCTCAAGTTTGTCTCTTTCTGTATATAGAGGCTCTTGTAAGAAAAGATAATATATCCTATGTATTTGAATTTTTGCCTGTAAAGTAGGGCCTAACATGTCAACACATATTTTATTAATTATTTGTATTAGGCCATACCAAAGGAATGCATCTGGTTAATTGACTATATGTGAGTCATTAATTTACCACACATAATGAATAATGGAATTAAAGAATACGGCATTTATAGATAAGGAAACTAAGTACTAAGGAAATTAACTGACTTTCCTAGTATAAAACTGCATATTCTCAGAGCATAATGCCCATTTTTTAACTCAGAATTTTATTCTCATCTTTTAAAGGACAATTTGAATAATTTGAGTGTTATTTGAAACTTCTATCAGTTCAGTTCAGTTGCTCGATTGTGTCCAACTTTTTGTGACCCCATGGACTGTGGCATGCCAGGCTTCCCTGTCCATCACCAACTTCTGAAACTGGCTCAAATTCATGTCCATTGGTGATGACATCCAACTATCTCATTCTCTGTCGTCCCCTTCTCCTCCTGCCTTCAATCTTTTCCAGCATCAGGGTCTTTTCAAATGAGTCACTTCTTCCCATCAGGTGGCCAAAGTATTGGAATTTCAGCTTCAACATCAGTCCTTCCAATGAACACCCAGGACTGATCTCCTTTAGGATGGACTGGTTGGATCTCCTTGCAGTCCAAAGGACTCTCAAGAGTCTTCTCCAACACCATAGTTCAAAAGCATCAATTCTTTGGGGTTCAGCTTTCTTTATGGTCCACCTCTCACATCTATACATCACTACAGGAAAAACCATACCTTTGACTAGACAGACCTTTTTTGGCCATGTCTCTGCTTTTTAATATGCTGTCTAGGTTCGTCGTAGCTTTTCTTCCAAGGAACAAGTGTCTTTTAATTTCATGGCTACATTTACAATCTGCATTGATTTTGGAGCCCAAGAAAACAAAATCTGCCATTGTTTCCCCATCTATTCGCCATGAAGTGATGGGACTGGATGCCATGTAAAATTTTATACTTTCATATAATTCTTTAATAACTTAAAAAGTCATGCTGTAAACATTTTATATCATTTAATGTTTAAACATCTGGGGATAAGAACTAATTAAAAAATGAAACCATGAGGAAAATCAGTGGGTCATGGTATGCTAAAATCAAAGGTGAAAAGTGTCCTTGGAAGTGTACGATCAATAGCAATAAATCCTACCCTCAAGGTCAAGTAAGATGAGAATAGATTCATATATTTAGTTTACAAATGTCATTGTGATTTTGAATAATGAAGTTTTGATTGAGTATGGACAATACTGAAATTGACTAAAGAGGATGGTGGGAAAAGAGGAAGTTGAAACTGAGTCTAGACAATCCTTTGGATGAATTTTTTTTCTGAAGAGAGGGAATTAGATGGAAACAAAATGTGAAATTAGGGTTGAAATGGATTTTTTTTTTAATGCAATGACATTAAACCGCACACATTTAAAGTACATAAGTTTCAAAAGAAGTATGCTCCATGAAAGGGTTTCCCAGGTGACTCAGTGCTAAAGAATTTGCCTGCCATGGAGATGCAGGTTTGATTCTTGGTTCTGGGAGATCCCCTAGAAAAGGAAATAGCAATGAACTCCAGTATTCTTGTCTGGGAAATCCCGTGAATAGAGAAGCCTGGCAGGCTATCATCCATGGAGTCACAAAAGAGTTTGACATGACTTCAGTTCAATCGCTCAGTCATGTCTGACTCTTTGCAACCCCATGGACTGCAGCACGCCAGGCCTCCCTGAGTTTCCTCAAACTCATGTCCATTGAGTCGGTGATGACATGACTTAGGGACTACAATAACAGCAAACATATTCCATAAAGCAAAAACATAATCAAGAAAAGGAATCTATCCATCACCCCAAATGTATCTTTATAACTCAGTAATCTGTTTCACCTACTTCTCAGGCTCTCTTTCATAGCCCAGGCAACCATTGTTATGCTTTCTGTTGCTATAAATTTGTTGAAATTTCCCACAGTTTTATATAATGAATCACATCATGTGTATTTGCTTTTTTGGTCTGGCTTCCTTCTTTCAGCACAATTATTTGATATTCATCAACATTGTAGAAATAAACAGTTCTTTCCATAGTATTGTTAGTTAACAATATATGACATCTTGATTTTCCTTTTATAAATTGATAGTTGGTTGGGTTCTTTTCAATTTTTGACTATTGTGAATAAAACTTCTATGGACTTTTTTTGCACATGGACTTGTGCTTTCTTTCCTTATGCTTATTAAATGCCAAAAAGTAGGATATCTGGTGAATCATATGATAAGTATATGATTAGCTTTTTAAGAAACTGCCCAAATATTTTCTGAAACGGTAATACCATTTTACATATTGATAAGCAATGCATGAGAGTTCTGATTATCATATGTAGTTGCCATCACTATATATGATCAGCCTCTTAAATTTCACCCATTATGATAAATGGGTAACAATATCTCATTGCAGTTTTAATCTGAATTTCTCTAAAGACAAATTCGACTTTCCTGGCGTCTCAGTCTGTGAAGAACCTGCCTGCAATGCAGGAGACCTGGTTCCAGTCCCTGGAGCAGAAAGATCCCCTGGAGAAGGGAATGGCAACCCACTCCAGTATTCTTGCCTGGAGAATTCCATGAACAAAAGAGTCTGGCAGACTACAGTCCACACAGTTGCAAAGAATCAGACGTAGCTGAGCCACTAACACTTTTCAAAGACAAGTTACACTGCACATCTTTTCATGTGATTATCTGCTAACTGTAAGGGTGTACTCTGAGAGGACCCTTGTCATCCTCACCTCTTGTCTTCATGCTTTTGTGTAAAGTCTCCCTCCTCCTTCTTTCTTAAGTATGGATGAGATTTTTTGACTTAATTCTAAAATCAGTAGAATACAGAAGCCCATATGACAAATAACTGAGGGTAGCCTCTGACCTGCAATCAGCAAATAAATGAACCCATCAGTCTGGCAACTTCAGGACACTGAATCCTGCTAGCAACCACACAAATTTGGAGGTGGATATTTCACCCAGTGAATCTTCAAAGAGATACCAGCCCTGGATTGCAGTTTAATGAGAGACCCCGAGGCAGAGGACCCAGCTAAGCCTTGCTTAGATTCCCAACCCACGGATACTGTGAGTTAACAGAGGTATTTTGTTTAAGCAGCCAAGTGTGTCAACATCACTGCGCAACAACAGATAATAAGGCACCATTTCTGTAGTCTTCTTGAATGAAAAGTTTGTTCATATCTTTTACACATTTTTAGTTGAATTATTTTCTATGTACATTTTGACCCTGCCTTACTCATTCTTGATACAAAGCATTTATTGGATATATCCTTTGCATATAATTTCTCCCAGTCTAAAGTTTGTCTTTTCATTTTTTTCACTGGTATTGTTTTTCAGTCTCTAAGCCATGTTCAATTCTTTGTGACCCCGTGAACTCCAGCACACAAAGCTTCCCTGTCCTTCACTATCTCCTGGAGTTTGCCCAAACTCATGCCCACTGAATCAGTGATACCACTCAATTATCTTACCCTCTGTCATTCCCCTTCTCTTCCTGCCCTCAATTTTTCCTAGTATCAGAGTCTTTTCCAATGATTCAGCACTTCACTGTGAAGAAACTATTTTCTTCATAGTGTCTTCAAAAAAAGACAATATTTTAAAATTTTCATGATTTCTAGTGTGTCCATTTTTTTATTTTATAAATCATGCTTTCATGGTTCCACTGACTGTGGATCAATCAAGGATTACACTGTTAGTACTTAGGGAGGAAGTTCAGTGCCCATACTGTCAGAATTCATACTATACTGGGTGAATTCAATTTGGCAGTACAAATTCTTTGTGAACATCTGCATTAAAAATAAAATGTTTGTAAAACTCTTAAAAGAAAACATAGGTAGTAAGCTTCCTGACAATGGTGTTGGCAACGATGGGCTTCCTTAATGGCTCAGTTGGTAAAGAATCTGACTGCAATGTAGGAGACATGGGTTCGATCCCTGAGTCAGGAAAATCCCCTGGAGAAGCAAATAGCAATCCACTGCAGTATTCTTGTCTGGGAAATCCCATGGACAGAGTAGCCTGGAGGGCTACAGTCCATATGGTCCCAAGAGTTAGACAACTAAAGGAAACAGTTAGCAACTAAAGGAAACAGAAAGCAAAGGCAACAAAAGCAAAAATAAACACATGAGACTACATCAAACTAAAATGCTTCTGCACAGCAAAGGAACTCATCAACAAAATGAAGAGGCAACCTATTGACTGGAAAACAATATTGGCAAATCATAAATGTGACAAGGAGTTAAATACAAACTACCTTACAAAGAAAGAAAGAAAAAATCTCATACAATACAATAGCAGAAAGCAAACAACCTGATTTTAAAATAGCTGAGTATCTGACATTTTTCCAAGGAAGACATACAAACAGCTAAAAGGCACATAAGAAAGATGCTTGATATCACTAATCACCAGAGAAATGCAAAACAAAACCACAATGAGCCACCTCATACCTGTTAAAATGTTTATTATAAAAAGGTAAGAGATAACAAGTGTCACTGAAGTTGTGGAGAAAAATAAGCTCTGTGTATTGTTGGTGAGAATGTAAATCAGTGCAGCCATTATAGAAAACACCATGGAGATTCTTTAGAAAATTCAAAACATAACTATCATATGTTATAGCAATTCTACTTTGGGTATTTATCTGAAGAAAGTAAAAACACTAATTTGAAAAGATAAGTGCACTCCAATGTTCATGAAAAAGTATTGTTCTGAAAGTAAAAGCTGAAAGTTCCTCAGTCATGTCCAACTCTGTGACCCCATGGATTATACATATACAGTCCATGGAATTCTCCAGGCCAGAATACTGGAGTGGGTAGCCATTCCCTTCTCCAGGGGATCTTCCCAACCCAGGGATCAAACCCAGGTCTCCCTTATTGCAGGCAGATTCTTTACCAGTTGAGCCACAAGGGAAGCCCAAGGACACTGGAGTGTATAGCCTATTCCTTTTCCAGGGGATCTTCCCAACCCAGGAATCGAACCAGGGTCTCCTGCATCGCAGGCAGATTCTTTACCAACTGAGCTATCAGGGAAGCCCTGATAAGTTAAACAGAGAAAGACACATATCATAGGATCTCACCTTTATATTGAATCTAAACAAACAAAAATGTTCACAGCAGAACATTTTACAATTTTTACAATTGTCAAGATATGGACACACACAGCCTGAGTCCACTGACAGATAAAAGGATAAAGAAGATAGATGAATGGGTAAAGTTGTGATTTATGTGTATATAAGCATATATACTTTCATTCAACAAAATGTTGTTAGCCATAAAAATAAGTGACATCTTGCCATTTGTGACAGCCTGAATGGACCTTAAGGGCATTATGTTATGTGAGATAAGTGCGACAGAGAAAGAGAAATATAGAATCTCACCTTTATGTTGAATCTAAACAAATAAATAAATAAACAACAAGAACAAAACAAGCTCATAGTTAGAGATAACAGTTTGATAGTTGCTGTGGTGGGGCTGGAAGTAGGAGGGTGCTGCTAAGTCACTTCAGTCGTGTACAACTCTGTGCGACCCCATAGACGGCAGCCCACCAGGCTCCCCCATCCCTGGGATTCTCCAGGCAAGAACACTGGAGTGGGTTGCCATTTCCTTCTCCAATGCATGAAAGGGAAAAGTGAAAGTGAAGTCGCTCAGTCGTGTCCAACTCTTAGCGACCCCATGGACTGCAGCCTACCAGGTTCCTCTGTCCATGGGATTTTCCAGGCACTGGAGTGGGGTGCCATTGCCTTCTCCAAGTAGGAGGGTAGATGGGCAAAATTGGTGCAGGGAGTCAAAAAGTACAGACATTCAGCTACAAAATAAATGTCATGGGGATGTAATGCATAGCATGAATTTAATAATACTAGTACTTAATAATACTCTACTGTGTATTTAAAAGCTGCTAAGAGAATAAATCTTAATATCCTTAAAAAAGAAACAAATTCTATAGCTATATATTGTGACAAATGTTAACTAGATTTGTGATAAACATGTTGCAGTCTAAACAAATATTGAGTCATTATAGTGTACACCTGAAACTAACACAATGTTGTGTGTCAATTATACTTCAATAAAATTAATAAATAATAAAATAACATGTTTGCTGTTACTGTTGTTTGAATAGAAGAGACTATGCTAAATGATTTAACTTTATGTTTTTATATATTTTATTAAAATTTCAGCAAAAACATCCATTGTAGATAATATTGTGAAGGTAAAAAGGGTTTAGATTTTAGTCTTGACTAAGGAATAATTTATGAATTATCCCCTAAAATTTTGATGAGATGTATGTTAAAAATCTAAATGAAAATTTTATTTGAAATGCTATAGATCACCAAAAACCTACCCCACAGGTAATGTGATTTCAGCTTCAGATTTATGTAATTATGAGTAATTTTTAGTATATTATTAAGTAAGACTATTTCACTTCAGTTCAGTTCAGTTGGTCAGTCGTGTCCGACTCTTTGTGACCCCATGGACTACAGCACAACAGGCTTACCTGTCCATCACCAACTCCTGTAGGTTGCTCAAACTCATGTCCATCGAGTTGGTGAGGCCATCCAAACATCTCATCCTCTGTCGTCCCCTTCTCTTCCTGCAAAGAACTGACTCCTTGGAAAAGGCCTGATGCTGGGAAATGCTAATTTCATTATCTTTAAGTATCAAAATATTAACTATTCTACCTTGATTGATTTTCTGACAAGTAATACAATGTTTCCCACAAGTAGATATTATTCATGAATCTGACTTTACTATTTCAAAATGCAGTTTCGAAATAGAGAATTATTTTTACAAATCATAAAATGGAACTATGTGCTCAGAAAATATAGTCCAAAATGTACTAGCTAATTCTTAAAAAAATAATTTGAGGGGTGTACTTCCCTTAAAATAGTAGACTTAAAAATTAAGAAGCTGATTTCATGTAATTATCTGTAAGATTTGACATGTCATTAACACATCTAGAGGACTTTAAAAATGTGAATACATTTTTAGCTATGTAATGAGAAAATTTTCAGATATGAGTCTAAGCAAACTGTAAATAAACTTGTCATATTTTGTTCTATCAAAAAACAAAAAGGTATTGCACTTGAAAGGTCAAGAACAATGCTAGCTAATGGCTTTAACCAGAGATCACTTTATTCTTTGACTGTTGTTTTTTTGTAGTAGGTAACCCTGCAGCTGTAACCTTAGCTGGATGAGCAGTGAGTGGAAATGGCACCAAAGCAGCTAATCTATAGCTCAGCAGTGGCTAAATCATTTTCTGGTAACTTGTTCTTGTTCAGTTGCTAAGTCGTGTCTGACTTCTTGCGACCCCATGGACTGAGCACACCGGGCTTTCCTGGCTTTCACTATCTCCTGGAGCTTGCTCAAACTCATGTCCCTTGAGTTGGTGACGCCATCCAACCTTCTCATGCTCTGTCACCCTCTTTTCCTCCCGCACTCAATCTTTCCCAGCATCAAGGTCTTTTCCAATGAGTCGGCTCTTGGCAACAGGTGTCCAAAGTGTTGGAGTTTCAGCTTCAACATCAGTCCTTCCAATGAATATTCAGGGTTGATTTCATTTAGGATTGACTGGTTTGGTCTCTTTGTAGTTCGATCTTCTTATAACTACTTGATTATAAAAGGGGCATACAATAGAAAAGAATTATTTTAAAAAATCCAGTCATAATAGAGTTCAAATCACAAATAGGGAAGCAAGTAGATGATGTAAGAACGTAGAAGTGGAGAGAAAAAGTTAGCTGAAACCATGACCCATCAGAATCCATGAAATAAGCAGAAATGTAAGAACTTTAAAGGACTAAGGGCTGAATCCACTGAATTTTGGATGGTGCTGGGGTGGACTTATATCTGGAGGCTTGCTAAAGCTACATTTTGCTTTTTTTTTTCATTAATCTTCAAGCTTCTGAGAAATACTGTGCTCTATGTCTGGCTAAATAGTGATTCAGAGTGTTTGAAGGGATAACATTTTTTTAACTTTCCTGTATATTTTTAGAGCAACTCTAAAAATTAAAGTCATCTGAGTATGTATCTTCAATGCAGCTCCCAAAATCCCAAGTGATTTAGTCATCTACTTTGGGAATTGTCATTAGTGAGGTTACAAAATTTTACTTATTTAGGACATTGCCATGTTAAATTTGGACAAAAAGCAGGCAGCAAATGTGTCTGTGATGCCAGGCCACTAGTCATAAGTTCTAGGGTTGTTCAACTATACACTTACTTTTATTGTTAAAGGGGGACTTGAGAAAAGTAGATTGCACTATTTTGCAGCTTGCTGAAAAATACACTGTGTGAGTTCCTCAGTGCAACCGGAAGGCACCCATCCAGTTTTGACATCCAGTCATCTTTGTGTTTTGTAGTTGTCTTATTTTTCTTTCACCTTGAAAGTAAAAGTGTTAGTAAGTCATGTCTGACCCTTTGCAATCCTGTAGACTGTAGCCTTCAGGCTCCTCTGGCGATGGGAATTCTCCAGACAAGAATACTGAAGTGGGTTGCCATTTCCTCCTCCAGGGAATCTTCCTGACCCAGGGAGGAAACCTAGGTCTCCTGCAATGCAGGCAGATTCTTTACCATCTGAGCCACCAAGGAAGCCCAAAAATCTTCATTCTTCTTCACTGAGGATTCAATATGTTTAATTTAAAAACCCATCCCTAACTGTAGAAATTTTAAAATTAAAGCAAAATTCTACTCAAATTGGACTTCCCTGGTGGCTCAGCTGGTAGAGAATCCGCCTACAATGCAGGAGACCTGGTTTCCTTCCCTGCGTTGGGAGGATCCTCTAGAGAAGGGAACAGCTACCCACTCCAGTATTCTGGCCTGGAGAATTCCATGGACTGTATAGTCCATGGGGTTGCAAGGAGTCGAATGCAACTGAACAACTTTCACTTTTACTACTCAAATTATTTTTTAATTCATATTTTGGGGAATATGTCTTTGAACTTAGCAACAAGAACTTAAAAGAATCCTCAGAAAAAGTTGCATTTCCCATATTTTTATAAGAACAGCAATAGCAGCCACACTAACATACCTGCTCCTCTGAGCTATTACCTTCTGGCCACCTCTGTGCACTCTGTGCCAAGGGCTTTATCAACATCGTCTTACTTAATCTACACAAGCATCTTTGAAGTTAGGCATTATTATCAACATTTTACAGATGATGAATCTGAAACTTAGAGCAGTTAAATAGTGTGTTCGGCATAGTACAATTATTAAATGGCAGTGCTATCATTGAGCCCAGACTGGTTTGACCTCCAAGCTCATGCTCTTAACCACCTCATTATCCTGACTTCATGCTTTGTAAAGCATGATACGCTATGATGTATGTGTTCCTTCAGTTGGCTAATTCAAAATTATATGGAGTAGGTCTTCCTAGTGTTATCAGCATCTTACAGATAATAAAATCAAAACATAGAGATTGCACTAAAAACACAAGACTATTTATTCAACTATATCAAGGAGTTTAAGAAAAAATTTCCATTACAGTGGTTTGTCATTGTACTCAGGTCACTCAGTTGTTTCCAACTCTTTGCAACCCTGTGATTGCAGCCCTCCAGGCTCCTCTGTCCATGAAATTTTTCAGCAAGAATACTGGAGTGAGTTGCCATTTCCTCCTCCAGAAGATCTTCCTGATCCAGGGATTGAATTTGTGTGTCCTGCATCTCTTAAATTGGTAGATGGATTCTTTACTGTTGAGCCACTTGGAAAGCCCCATTTGCTGTTTTTTTTTTTTTGTTTGTTTGTTTGTTTTCTAATAATGTTGTCTACTAAGATGTATTGTAGGGTAAAAATGAGGGACAATTCAAAAGTTTAGAGATAATGTGGTGAACCACTGTTTCATCATAGATTAAAAATAATAAGAGTAATTCAGAAGCTTCTATAAATTATTTGATGTATCTAAATACAATGATTTTGGTCTATATGTCCTCCACCTCCGAATACTTGCATGTGGCCACATGTGGCTATTTACATTAATTTCAATAAAATAAAATTTAAAAACCAATTTTTCAGTCATATTTCAAGTCCTCAAAAGCCACATATGGGTAGTAGTTAGCATATTTAAAAGCACAAATAGAGAACACTTTCAGCATTAGAAACATTTATGCTGCAAAATATTAGTCTAGACACATAAGCATGCATAGATGTGCCAAATTGGGTTAAGATGTTATCCAAAGCTAATCCTCAGATTTGCTGTCAGACAAATACATATGTTATCAATGTTCTGTTGATATAAGAACTGAGAACAAAATGCATGCTCCTGACTTAGGGGAAATAAACAGTTGGATCAATGATTATAAACATATAAATCTAAATTTTTGTATTTGGTGATTTGGGTTTTAGTTTTGACTGACAATTGAAAAGGGTCTCATTTATAATTTCTTTATTAAAGATTTTTAAATGCTAGATTTACACAAACATTTAAAATCTGCTTGCAGGTATGAAGCCATAATAGCAATCATCTGAGTATGTATTTTGTTCCAAAAACATAGTATTGAATGCTGTCAGTGCATTGCATCATTTAAGCTTTACAATAAAAGAGTTTTATCCTCAAATCTTAAAAAATAAATACTAAACAATTGTTGCTGAGGAAAATGCCCAGCATCTAGTCGATAGCTTGCAGTTCTAATAGTAGGAAATTAGACTCAGATCTTAAATATACTAAATATATTCTGAGCTACAAAAGTATATGTGGTGTAAATCTAAGCCAAAGTATTAAAAAAAAAAAAAAAGACAATATTTTCAGTGAGTTTGTAACTTAGGGATATAACTCAGTTAATATAAAATTATTTTCATTGTTAATAATTATAAAGAATTAATTGCTAATACCTGGAAAATGCCACAATAAATAATTAAATATTTAGTTTTTTTGTAATTTTAATAAATAACCAGTCAAACTGATGTGGAAAGAAAAATTGACACAACTCAAAATATCAAAATGAAATTGGATATGTAAAATCAGCCTCAGAGGAAATTAGAAAAACCACAGTGTTATATTTTCTTTGATTCTAAATATATTAGAAAACCTGGATAGGTAAGTTTAAAACTTAACAAATCTGTCACTATAGAAGCCACATAAAAAATGTCTAAAAGTCTCCAAACTTCTGCAGAAAAAACTGTGAACCTAGATAGAGCAAAGGTGAATTATTTTTCACTATAAATATAATTGAAAAGTTATTTTAATTTTTCAAGGAAAGTTTCCAAAATCATCAATCAAATAAATCAACATGAAATAAATACTAAAACCTGTCAGAGAAAGCGTGAAAAAACAACATGCTTCCTAAAAAAGTAAATTGCTTCAGAATATAGTTTAGCCTCAATATACCCATAAAATATTCTACATAAAATATGTACAAATATAATCTATTAAAATAAATAACAAAAATCTCACTAAGCATGAGCCAATGAAACTTATTCAAAGAATACAAACACTTAGATATTGATAAATTTAGTAATAAAAGATGCATGTGAAAACAAACACATGAAAAGATGCTCAAAATCACTCCTTATCAGAGAAATGAAAATCAAAACCACAATGAGGTACCATTTCACACCAATCAGAATGGCTGCTACCCAAAAGTTTACAAGCAATAAATGCTGGAGTGGAGGAAAGGGAACCCTCTTACACTGTTGGTGGGAATGAAAACTAGTACAGCCACTATGGAGAACAGTGTGGAGATTCCTTAAAAAACTGGAAATAGAACTGCCTTATGACCCAGCAATCCCACTGGTGGGCATATACACCGAGGAAACCAGAATTGAAAGAGACACGTGCACCCCAATGCTCATCACAGTAGTGTTTATAATAGCCAGGACATGGAAGCAACCTAGATGCCCATCAGCAGATGAATGGATAAGAAAGCAGTGGTACATATACACAATGGAGTATTACTCAGTCATTAAAAAGAATACAGTTGAATCAGTTCCAATGAGGTGGATGAAACTGGAGCCTATTATACAGAGTGAAGTAAGCCAGAAAGAAAAACACTGCTACAGTATATTAATGCATATATATGGAATACAGAAAGATGGTAACAACAACCGTGTATTTGAGACAGCAAAAGAGACACAGATGTATAGAACAGTCTTTTGGACTCTGTGGGAGAGGGCGAGGGTGGGATGATTTGGGAGAATGGCATTGAAACATGTATATTATCATATATGAAATGAATCGCCAGTTCAGGTTCAATACAGGATGCTTGGGATGCTTGGTGCACTGGGATGACCCTGAGGGATGGTGCGGGGAGGGAGGTGGGTTCAGGATTGGGAACACATGTACACCCGTGGCGGATTCATATTGATGTATGGCAAAACCAATACAATATTGTAATTAGCCTACAATTAAAATAAATAAATATATATTTTAAAAAAGGATAAATGCATTAATCACTGGACTATGAACAGAGATTAGATAAAATTTGTTGTTCGCTCACTATTTTCGACTGTTTGCAATCCCATGGGCTGCATCATACCAGGCCTCCCTGTCCCTCACCATCTCCCTGAGTTTGCCCAAGTTCACTTCCATTGCATCAGTGATGCCATCAAACCATTTCATCCTTTGTCACCTTATTCTCCTTCTGCCTTCAATCTTTCCTAGCATCAAGTTATTTTCCAGTGAGTTGGTTCTTTGTATCAGGTGGCTGATTCAGCTTCAGCATCAGTCCTTCCAATGAATATTCAGGGTTGATTTCCTTTAGGATTGAGTGGTTCGATCTCTTTGCTGTCCAAGGGACTCTCAAGAGTCTTCTCCAGCACCACAGTTCAAAAACATCAATCCTTCGGCCCTCTGTCTTCTCTATGATACAGCTCTTACATCTGTACCTGACAAATGGAAAGACCATAGTCTCGACTATACAGATCTTTGTCAACAATGTGATGTCTTGGCTTTTTACCACACTGACTAGGTTTGTAATAGTTTTTTGGCCAAGAAGCAGTAATCTAATTTGATGACTGCAGTCACCATCCACAATGATTTTAGAGTCCAAGAGGAGGAAATCTGTTACTGATTTCACATTTCCCCCTTCCATTTGCCATGAAGTGATGGGACTGGATGCCATGATCTTAGTTGTTTTTTTTTTTTTTTTAAGTTTTTATTTTATTTAACTTTACAATATTGTATTTTTTTTTTAATTCTGAGCTTTAAACCAGCTTTTTCACTCTCCTCCATTCTCATCAAGAGGTTCTTTAGTTCCTCTTCACTTTCTGCCGTTAGAGTGGTATTATCTGCATATCTGAGGTTGTTAATATTTCTCTCAGAAATCTTGACTCCAGCTTGTAACTCATCCAGTCAAGCATTTCACATGATGCAGTCTGCATATAAGTTAAATAAAGAGGGTGACAATAAACAGCCTTGTTGTACTCCTTTCTCAATCCTGAACCATTCAGTTGTTCCACAGGGTTCTAACTATTGCTTCTTGACCTGCATATAGGTCTCTCAAGAGACAAGTAAAGTTTAGTCTAGATTAAAAAATTATTCTTAATGAAAAAGAATCATTCTGTTAATGTGAAGTGTCTTTTCACATGATGCATATATTTAAATATATATGTATATGTGTGTATATATATACATATATTTATATTTATATATGTATAAATAGCTATACTTATATGTTTTCCTCTATCTGTATCAATAAATAATAGATTAAATAATTATTTAATAATAGATTAAAAATAATTATTAATAAAAAGAATCATTCTGTTAATGTGAAGTGTCTTTTCACATGATGCATATATTTAAATATATATGTATATGTGTGTATATATATACATATATTTATATTTATATATATATAAATAGCTATACTTATATTTTCCTCTATCTGTATCAATAAATAATAGATTAAATAATTATTTAATAATAGATTAAAAATAATTATTAATAAAAAAGAATCATTCTGTTAATGTGAAGTGTCTTTTCACATGATGCATATATTTAAATATATATGTATATGTGTATATATATATACATATATTTTATTTATATATATATAAATAGCTATACTTATATTTTCCTCTATCTGTATCAATAAATAATAGATTAAATAATTATTTAATAATAGATTAAAAATAATTATTAATAAAAAGAATCATTCTGTTAATGTGAAGTGTCTTTTCACATGATACATATATTTAAATATATATTTATATATATAAATAGCTATACTTATATTTTCCTCTATCTGCATCAATAATTAATAGATGTATGTGTCTGTGTGTGTAAACATGTGTCCTTGTGTGTGTGTATAAAACTAGTAGTCATCCATTAACTAGGTAAGAATGATGTGCCAGATTGTATTGTCATCAAAATATTTGCTCACCCTTCTTTTCAGATCTCTCCTTATCCATATGGTCAAATAGCTTGTATTGACTAAAGATATGTGAGTGGAAATAATTGTGCCATTTCCAAGTAAAATATAGTTTTTAGAATTATATTGCAGTTGTTTCCTGCATTGGCAACCAGATTCTTTACTATGGAACCACTGGGGAAGTCCTAGAATTATCCTACAGTCGTTATTCTAATGTCCACTCTGCCATGAGACCTATTTGAGCCAGCTTTCAGCCTGGGATACAGAAGACAAAGAGGAGTCTCAGCTAAACTGAGATGGACATGTGTATAAGAAGTTAGCAGGTATGTCACTGACATTTTGTCATTTGTTACCACAGCATGTGTGTGAAAGTGAAAGTTTTAGTCAGGCAGTCATGTCCAGTTGTTTGCGACCCCATAAACTATAGCCTGTCAGACTCCTCTGTCCATGGAATTCTCCAGGCAAGAATACTGGAGAGGGTTGCCATTCCCTTCTCCAGGCAATCTTCTCAACCCAGAGATTGAACCCGGATCTCCCGCATTGCTGGCAGACTCTTTACCATCTGAGCCACCAGGGAAGCCCATACCACAGCATAACTTACACTAAATTGGTTGAAATAGAAGTTGAATGTCCCTATTTGACATTGTTCTAGGAGCGGTGGACACTGCAATTAGATAAGCAAAGAAATGAAAGTAATAAAGTACAAATGTAAAAATAGAGAGGCAATGTCTTCATTATTTACAAGAAATACTAAAAATTAACAAAAAATAGTAAAAATGAAAATATTTTAGAAATGATTAGGAAATTCATAAATGTGGCTACATAAAAATGTAGGAAATGCTTGAAAAGCCATGAGAGATTGTTTGTTTTCTTTTGCTTAGTCACTTTTTTCAAGGAGGAGGAAGAGGGTAGTAAGATCTCTGAACACTTATCACAGGAATAAGATTTTATTTTGGATGGAAATAAAAACATGACTCAATTTCTTCACTTCTATAAAAATTCCACATAATCTGTGGGCATGCTTTCCAAAATTTTACACTTGCCTCACATATGCCTGAAAAGCTTCAGTTAAAATAAAATCTCAAAGTGTTCAATATTTTGCTTACCCATATTTGCTATTGCCAATAAAGAATGCGGATAAAGTTTACTATTGAAATGTCAAATTAAGTGATACTTTGGCTACCTGATGCAAAGAGCCAACTCACTGGAAAAGACGCTGATGCTGGGAAAGATTGAAGGCAGAAGGAGAAGGGGGCAGCCGAGGATGGATGAGATGGTTAGATAGCATTGCCAACTCAACTGACAGAAATTTGAGCAAACTCCAGGAGAGAGTGAAGAACAGAGGAGCCTGGCGTGCTGCAGTCCATGGGGTCACAAAGAGTAGGACACGATTAAAGACTGAACAATAACAAGAAGACTGGGTCACAACCTTGCCAATCATCTCTGATCTGTGTGGGATAAATCAGTCACTTTGTGACAGGTAAAACCTTCTATGCTACTCTCTACCCAAACTGGGAAGTAGCCACTGTCCATGAACCACTTTCAGGCCCACAGGCGTATGTCGGAGTCATTTCTGTGAAATTGGGAATCTGAGGGAGAGAAGGCTTTGCTCTCCTTTGCTTGGTGACCCAACAGTGCATCTTCTGCACCTCTCTTTCCCTGCCCTGACTGAAGGAAAAGTTGGCTAGCTCTGCTTTTTAAGCAAAAAGCCAACAGAGTGTCTCCAAAAAATGGGACTTCATGATCACTATGTGTGCATGCTAAGTTGCCTTAGTCATGTCCAACTCTTTTTGATTCTGTGGACTTAGCCCACCAGGCTCCTCTCTCCATGGGATTCTCCAGACAAGAATACTGGAGTGGATTGCCATGCCCTCCTCCAGGGGATCTTCTTAACCCAGAGATCAAACCCACATCTCTTGAGTCACCAGCGTTGGCAGGCAGGTTCTTTACCATTAGTACCACCTGCAAAGCCCTCATAATCACTGGCTTCTTTAAACTAATTTCTTCTCTCCCAAGTACCTCCTTTTATAGTAAGTCCCCTACATATAAACCTTCAAGTTGAAACTACAAACGATGGGAATGTGTATTCCCATATAAAACTATGTAAGTTAGTTCACATGTCTGGTGTACATTTTCTCATGTGTGCGTCCTCTACAACGGGTTGTGTTTTTGTGTGTAGTTTTCTATACAGTACTGTACAGAGTACAGTAAAAGAGTATGTTTGTCCAGGATGTCTGGAAGTAAGTATAAAAGCAACAGGGATATAGTACTGTACTTTTAAAGTACTATACTGTAAGATTAAAACTGTTTTATTGTTTTTTATGTATTATTGGTGTGGAAACTATTATAAACATATTACAGTAGAGCACTATATTGCTTATTGTGTTTTTTGGGTACCTAAGGTGACTTTATTGGACTTACAAACAAATTTGACTTATAAACATGTTCTAAGAACAGAACTTGATCACATATAGGGGGCTTACTGTACAACTTAGGCAACGATGATGTTGCTGATGGATTGTTGTCTGAATTGAGTCTTCAGACTAACTCTGGAGGATAGATGCTAATCATGAGTTTCACTTTATTTCTAATTTTTTTTGGGGGTTTCACATAACTTTTATATATATATATATATTTTTTTTTTTTTTTAAACTTTACAATACTGTATTGGTTTTGCCATGTATCAACATGAGTCTGCCACAGGTATACACGTGTTCCTCATCCTGAACCCTCCTCCCTCCTCCCTCCCCGTACCATCCCTCCTCTGGGTCGTCCCAGTGCAACGCTGTGGTAAGTATACACAATGGAGTATTACTCAGCCATTAAAAAGAACATATTTGAATCAGTTCTAATGAGGTGGATGAAACTGGAGCCTATTATACAGAGTGAAGTAAGCCAGAAAGAAAAACACCAATACAGTATATTAACACGTATACATGGAATTTAGAAAGATGGAAACAATAACCCTGTATACGAGACAGCAAAAGAGACACTGATGTATAGAACAGTCTTTTGGACTCTGTGGGAGAGGGAGAGGGTGGGATGATTTGGGAGAATGGCAATGAAACATGTGTAATATCATATATGAAACGAGTCACCAGTCCAGGTTCGATGCACGATATTTCTAAATTTAAGATAAGAATTCAGCCTTTCCCTCCCTCAAATCTGAGCATTAGCTTTAATTTTGGGACTATTGGTAGAATTTCCACTATTTCCTATTCCACTTGTATAAACTGTGATTAAGTATTTTAAAAAGTATCTTAAGAAGATGCTTTGTGATTTAGAACTGAACACAACACAGGAAACAAATTCCTTTTGCATGGTGTTTCCTGTATGTGTTGGAAACCAGATCTTAATATTAAAAAATTCAATAAAAAATTTGAGTATTTCCTTTGTTTTATAGGATTAAATTCCTTTTCATAACCATATTCCTTAAGCAAAACATTTAAGTGTGATTGTGGTTGCTTTAATACTTATTTCATGGTAAGAATTCATAACTATAGTCACTATAACTGCTTATAAACATATGGTCATTCAGAAGCTTTTGCTTAAATATAAATCACCATCAAAAACATTACACTACATAATTATCTGGTCGCATACATTTGAGAACACATAATTTTCAGTAGATGAAGGCATACGCTCAGTTTCCATGTAGCATAATTTTTTAAATGTGCTTAGAAGAGCAATTTGTTGTCTGCATTTTGGTTTAAAAAACCTAAAACACTGCTAATTTCCACTTGCTTTCTTTCCAAATTGCCTTAGATAACTTATTTGTAGAATATTTTTAACCACGGAAGCTTTAAAATGGTTTTTAAGCAACCTGTAAATAAAGAGCTTTTCAATATTCTGGCTACAACATAATAGGAAGCAAGAGTTACAGTGTATTAACTGAGATGAATTCCAGATTTTGTTGCTTAAAAATTAAGGTATCTTTGTACTTCTTAGCCATTTGCGATATTTTCTATATCTTCATGTACTTGAGGTTGTTTGTTGGATGGAAAATTTTCAAAATTAAGAGAAAAGCAAAAGGCAAACAGAAATTCAAAAACATCATCACTAACAACGACAAAGGTGGATTCAAATTTTTCAGTTAGTAAGATCCATAGATTTATTGGAAAATAAGCATTCCAACCAAACGTCACAGGTTTTAAATTTTTATTATTTTTAAAATCTTGTGAAACTTTACATCTTCCTGAGTTTAAGATTGTGGAATAGTATGAAGGAGACACAGTGTTAAAATTAAAAATTTGGAAGGGGCAGGAATAGAGACACAGAAAAGAGAAGTGACATGTGGACACAGTGGGGAAGGGGAGGATGAGATGAATTGGGAGATTGGGGTCAACTTATACACACTGTATATTTTATACTGCTGTGAAAAGTAGATAGCTGGTGGGAACCTGCTGTATACAGCTCAGTTTAGTGCTCTATGATGACATAGATGGGTGGGATGAGGGGTGGATGGGAGGTCCAAGAGGGAGGGGATAAATATAGCTAATTCACTTCATTGTACAGCAGAAACCAACATAATACTGTAAAGCACCTATACTCAAATTAAAGAGAAAAAAAATGAACTTGTGAAGTAGCTAATGCAAACTCTGTATCTAGAAAGTGGCATAAAGTTCTAGGGGAAAAAAAAGGTTTTTAAGTTTTAATAATTTTATAATTAAGACATTAATGTGAAGGGAATGAGCAAGTGCACATTGATGTATCATTACTGTAAGCAGACACACAACCTGACTTATTGCTGTTGATGTTAATGTTAATAAAGTGGCTGAGCTAGTGTTTGCTAGATTTCTATACTGTAAGTTTTATTCCTCTTGACACTTGATATTCTTTAGCAGAAAATCCCAGCTGCATCCACACTCAAGCCATGGAGAGTTATGCAACACTTCCTTGAGAGTGGACCATCTACAAAAATATATGGAGTTTTTCTGCATGTAAGATTTATTATTTTCCTTTATTTATGTATTTATTAAATGCTTTATTTATATCAGCATGGACTCAGGGACTTGGGGTATTTTAGACATTGTATATGATCCAATACTATTTTCTTTATTTGGTTACTAAAGTTACTTCAGCTTTGCCTAGAGTTCATCAGAAACTCTATGCTTCCATTTTCATTTGTTGGAAATATAAGAGGTTTCATGTTCATCTTCCCACCTCAGTACTATAATCGATAATTGGACCAAGGAATCCAAGTTACTTTGTTGAAAAGTGATATTAGAGACTAAGATACAGGTGAAAGGTATGATTTTGCTACCAGAGTATAATTGCTCCTAAGATCTCTCAGTGGACAGAGAAAGAGGGTACATGTTCACACCAACTCAGGTATAAATACACACACACACACACACACATACATATATGTATATACATATATACACACACACACATATATATATATACGGTAACCATCTCTATGCAAATCAACTAGATAAATAGTGACAATCAGGATTACTGGATTCTATGATAAGATCATATTTAACTTTGCAAGAAACTCCCAAGCTGTCTTCAAAGTGGTTACACCATTTTGTACTCCCACCACCAATGGATGAGAGTTCCTATAGTTCTGTATTCTCACCAGCAATTGGTAGTGTCAGTTTTTTGGGTAGTGTCCCTTTTACTAGATATGTAGTGGTATCTCATTGTTGTTATTAGTTTGCATTTCCATAATGACAAATGATGTTCAGAATCTTTCTTATGTTTATTTGCCATGGGCTTTGTTTATTTGCATAGGCTTCCTTGGTGACTCAGCAGTAAAGAATACACCTGTAAATGCACAAGATATGGGTTTGATCCTTGGGTCAGGAAGGTCCCCTGGAGAAGGAAATGGCAACCCACTCCAGTATACTTGCCTGGGAAATCCCATGGACAGAGGAGCCTTGAAGGCTGAAGTCCATGGGGTCCCAAATGAGTCAAACATGACTTAGCAACTAAACAACATCAATAATGTCTTCTTTGGTAGGCTGTGTCTGTTCAGATCTTTTGCCTAATTTTGTTATAATTGCATTGTTTTTTTCCCTTCATGTTAGACTTAAAAATTCTCTCTAAAAATTCCCTGTCAGTCCAGTGGTTAAGACTCCATGCTTCTACTGTGGAAGCATCCTTCAATCCCTGGTCAGGGAACCAAGATCCCAAATGCTGTGTGGCACAGCCATAAAAGGAAAATAAAATTAGTATTTTCAAAAATTCTTTGTATATATTGGATCCAAATTCTTTAACAGATATGTGTTTCTCAAATATTATCTCCTGTTGTGTGACTTGTTCATTATCTTAACATGTCTTTTGAGAAGTAGAAGGTTTCCATTTTAGTGAAGTGCAAATTACCCGTGATTTCTTTCATGGATATTGTTCTAATGTTTTATTCAAAAACTCATCCTTCTTAAGGGGAATCTTCTTGAATCTTAACCTTGAGAACCCGGTACGTTTCCTGGAGGCAAACCCCATGAAAGTAAGGCAACTCCCCCAAGACCGCAGTCAAGGAGTTTTCTAACTTGCAAGTTGGTTCCCGTAGGCTCCAGGAGTTTGTCAGTTACCATTTGAGTTCTTGAGCTTCCCTGGTGGTTCAGATGGTAAAGAATCTGCCTGCAATGCAGGAGATCCAGATTCAGTCCCTGAGTCAGGAAGATCCTGTGGAGAAGGGAATGGTTAACCACTCTAGTATTCTTGCCTGGAGAATTCCATGCACAGAGGAGCCTGGTGGGATCCATGGGGTCACAACTCAGACAGCACTGAGTGACTAACACTTTGACTTTTTCACTTTCATTTGAGTTCTTACCACTATGGCTTCAGCAGCTTCAGCAGGAAAGGCAGAATTTTCCTGTGACTGTCTAAATTTGACCATCTTTCCAGATTTTATGGTGGTCATTTCTGTTATCTCACTTATCTAATGGGTATAAGAAAATTCATTGATTTTTATTTTGTTGTTGTAAGAACCTGAGAGACATCTTCTAAGTTCTTTACACTTCTGGACTGAAAACAGAGTAATAGTATCTTTGTATATAAGTTGTATCTCAGTAAATTTTATTTAAAAAGAAATTTTAAAAATATATTTTAAAATATATTATTACTTACATGAAAAACTATTAATAATATAAACTAAATTACTGAGGAATAAGAATTCTGTTCCTAACATGCCATCAAATTGCCATAATATGCTTGGTCAATTTAGAAAATGTATCATGATATGCATGAATGTCATATTTAATTTATTCCTTTCATCAGGGGATTCCTTTTTGATTGATCATCTTAACAATCACCTCAAAATAACAACTGTTACATAAATATTTAATAAATGAACAAACACACACACCAAGTATAAATTTATTATGAACACAGTTAATCAAATTTTCAGAATTCATCTGTCAGTGATGTCAGCATTGGTAAATAGAACAAAACTCACACACAAAAAAAGGTTTTATGTTGTTAGCTCAAAAGTTTGAAAGCAAATCTGGCTGAGTTAGTGAATTCTTTAAGCAATTAGGAAACTTTTACTATCACTCAAAAATATTGAACAATTTATATTTGTATTAGGAAGAAAATATTTTTGAGTTATATATTGCATAGGTTTTTTTATATTTGTTATGCAGAGGGGTCATGGATGCATATGAGGTAAGATTATACAATGAAGATGAAAATAGGTTTTTTGGAGGAAAAACTTAAAGGGGAAAAAATAACATAGCTACTGTTTCTTTCACTCATATTTATATAGCATGGGGAATCTCTGGCAGGCCAGTGGGTAGGATTGTAAGCTTCCACTGCAGAAGGCATGGGTTCAGTCCCTGGTCTGGGATCTAAGATCCCACAAGCTGCAGCTCTCAGCCAATAAATAAATAGATAGATAAGTAAATAAATAGCATGGACTGTACATAGCTGTCAGTGGGTACAGTAGTCAAGATTCCAGCAGGGATGGGCCTTTCTGGGTAAGCACATTCCAGAGAAAGTCAACCTCACTCTCAGCTTATATGAAACATTTTTTAGTTGATCTCTAGGCCCAAGAACCACAACAGGGAAACTGCAGAAGAGGACTAATAACTCTTTTGAAACTGATAATTATTTTTGGTTGGTGCCTGTAGTTGTATTCTTGCATTGAAATTCTACATATTTTCACACTTGTAAAGAGTTTTTAAACAGGAAGTGGTAGCTCTAGCCTCATACCCAGACGCATAAGGCAGAGGTATGGAGTTCGGTCTAGAAGCCCTCCTCTATGTCCTGTGGATGGTCCTGGAATTCAGGTTGGTCCAGTAATTTGTTGGCACAACATTTACAGCCATCTGCCTCTTAGGAAAAACCTGTCCCTAGTGGACCCCATTCCGCATCCCAGGTCTGCCTTTGATTCTCTGGAGAAGAATCTGAACTAGGTCCTGCTTGGGAGTCAGGAGCCCAAAGCTCATGGTCTCCTAGTGTTGCCCATTAAGGACGCAGGGAGTGGAACAATTCGCTGTAAATGGTAAATTCAGGGACCAAGTCTAAGGATGTCCAAGGCTGAAGTTCTCAGAAACCAAGAGCCAGCACAGGAAGAAAAATCTGAGCAAGAAGCTACTAAAGAGTATACCATATAGTTTTGCTAATAAGAATTTATATATAAACTGAAAGAAACTTTCCTAACCTAAGCTGTTAATACCAGGTTAAAATTTTTAAAAATTCAGTCAACCGTACAGTAAAGTAAAACTGAATTACCTTTCTATGGTCTCTATAGGGAATTACAAATTTCTGCTATATTTAGAGGAAAGAGCGTTCATTTGAAAAATAGAGGAAAACTACTATAGAGTTCTTTCAGACAGTTAATTAAAATAATAATTCTAATTCTAATTAAATCGTATATTCTTTGAGCAATAATAGTTGAGCAAACTGTATATATATGTATTTTTTGGTTACTGAATGCCTCTACAATTCTCCATAAATTTGAGAATTCATCATCTCTCCAAACCCAGAACTAATCTTTTACATAAAGGATAATCTACAATTAAATTTCTCACTTTGTGTAATTTGCATTTATATAGGATTTACTAATATAATGGAGATCTGTTTTTTAAAAAATAGAATTGAACAGTTATAATAAATAATTTTTCACACAACATGTAACTAAACTACTAACTTACTTTAAAAGAATGAGTGTTAATGGCCAGTTATTCTCCAAGAATATTTTGGGAACATTAGAAGGAAGTATTAAGTGTTCAATAGACTTTGAAACAAGAGTGAAATGGATCTGTCACTTGAGATTTGCAGTCAGCAGAATGAGGAAATGGGCTGGGAAATGGTGTTTATGCTAATAGTTTTACTGATCAATATCTAGAAACTTCAGTTTTAAGACTTTAGGAAGAGTTGTCATTGTCACATTTGGTAATAACAAGGATGGTTGCAAACCTTTAAATATATGCATAGAAATCATTAAAAAAAAATGTTCTCTGTACCTGCATAGATTTACCTATTAAAAAAAAAAAAAAAAACTAAACATAACAAGCTTTACAGGAGAAAAATTAAACATTTAGAAATAAGTAAAAATTTCAGTTATTATAGTTAAGGGAATGGCCTATTTTCTGGCTTGAATTCTTGTTCTAGGACCCTCTGATCACCCTCTAGAAGTCTCAAAATGTCTTTCCGGAATATCTACCTCTTGATTTAGAGCCCAGGTTAATTTCAAGAAATCATTAGTCTTTTCTTATAAAATTGCTCAAAGTTCACATTAAGAAATAAATCTTTTTCCATAGACTCCATTCCATTAATTTTGGAGAAGCATTGACTACCTGGTTTACAAGATAATGAGAATTTCTCCATTCTGTTGCTCTAACCTAAAAGTTCCAACCTATCTACCTGTCTGCGTTCTCTGTTCCCGATGCTTTATTTCTGCCTCTAGCTTTGACAGCAAGACTCACTTCCTGATTAGCTTCCAAGTTCAAAATTTATTACTTCCTTTCAATGCCAAGATACATTGAGAATGACACTATTAAATAAATATCATGCGGTCACTAGAACCTCAGAGAATCATTATCAAGCATTTTATTATCCAATATCTAATAGACTTTACAATGTACCTAGAGTACAAAAAATAACCAAAGGAAAATGAAAATATGTGCATATATATGTATTATTTATAACTGTTAACAGACTATATAGTATACTATGCAAATCCCTGCATATTAGCTCATTTAACTTTGGCATTCCTATTAAAGAGTTATTGTTAAGACTATTTAAACAAGATGAACCCAAGGCCCAACATGAATAATCCAGTTTTCTCTTGTTTCTTTCTTCCTTAAATATGAGTATAATTGCTTTACAATGTTGTGTTATTTTCTGCTGAATGCTGAAAATAATGATTCTGATTCTGCAGAATGCTGATTTTACTGTTTTGCCTTTGTTGTGGGTCAAAGAGGGGGCATTGGGAGAATTATTTTCAAAATAGAAAACACGAATGATAATAAAGTGCTCCGACCGAAACAAAGATAAATTAAAGGCTTGTATGGGGACTTCCCTGGTGGTCCATTGGTTAAGAATCTGGGACTCGGTCCCTGGTCTGGGAACTAAGATCCCACCTGCCCAGAACAACTAAGCCTGCCACCTCAACAAAAGATCCTGCGTGCTGCAACTAAGACCTGCTGCAGCCAAATAAATAAAAATTTAAAAAAAATTAATAAAGGAGAAAAGATATATTCTAGATAATTATAACATAAAGAAGTGTTCAGTGCTGGAGGAGGCGGTCAATTTAGAATGACATATGCTGTCAGAACCTGCCCTGCTGTAGACTCCTGTCTTCGTGAGGAGTTGGGTGGCATTGAGCTGGATTGTGAATGTCAGATAGGCTTAGAACTTTTGGCGTTAAGGGAGATAGACTTTCCAGAAGGTGGGAGCAAGGTTTGGAGAGTGCAAGGTGGGGCTCTATGTCTAAGAATGTGTATGTTTATGTTCCTGAGCTGGAGGGTTAGAGAGTCAGAGAGGCAGCTAAGGCATGAATCATCATTCATGAATCAGCCACAGGTATGCATATAATCCCTCCTTTTTGGACCTCCCTCCCCCTCTCCATCCCACCCCTCTAGGTTGTCACAAGGCACCTAGCAGAGCGTAGTGCATATGTGTCAATTCTAATCTCCCAATTCTTGATAACACTTTACTTTTAATGTGATATATTTGGCTTGTAAAACTCATAGAGTTGTAAACTTTAAGCCATGTTCTTAATACATGCCATCACTACCTATTAAATCTAACATGGTACCAATTTTTATGCTTTACTCATTTTAAAATTTATATATTGTAGACATTAATCATGTATCTACTATGCACTCAATAGTAGATTGCAGTAGTTTTCTAGCATTTAAAAACATTCAGTAGGCTGCCATTTTGAAAACAGATTGATCACGATAAGGATAGAAGCAGGATAGATGCTAACAGTGCAGGAAGGAGATAATGATGCTAGGTGGTAACACTAACTTTTGATGGTGATGAGATATAGTCAGGTGGCTCAGAGGTAAAGAATCTGCCTGCAATGCAAGGGACTTGGATTTGGTCCCTGGGTCTGGAAGATCCCCTGGAGAATGAAATGGCAACCTGCTCCAGTATTCTTGCCTGGGAAATTCCATGGACAGAGGAGCCTGGCAGGCTATAGTCCATGGGGTTGCAAAAGAGTCAGACACAACTTAGTGACTAAACAACAACAAATATTTATATACATTATAACAAAAATATTTATATATAATATATGTATATATAATGATAATGCCTTATTTCTATGCCTTAGGCTTGAGATATTGGAATGATGGACTTCATTTATGGAGTTTAGGGAACACTGGGAAAGATATGAATAGGTGGAGATCAGAATGTTTGATTTTTATATGTATTGTTAAATACCCCTAATTTAATGTCTAAGTGGAGATATTCACCAACCAGTTAGACTGCAAGATGCCTTCAGAGGAGGTCAGAGATAGAGATACATATTTGGAAATCATCAGTTTATAATTAATTTTATATATCATTTTATTCCGTGGTAAAATGAAGATAAATACAAAATAAAATCTCATACTATAGAACTCTTGTGATGTTACAATAATATATTTGAATGATGACATCAGAAATAATGCATGTAAAATAACACATTTAATTAATCAATTTAAAAATCTTTCATGATTACTATTTTTCAACTAGTTGTTCACTCTAAGTTAAGGTTTTATTATTTCATTGCCTATTGTTAACAGTTATAATATGTTAAAATGATGAATTTTGCCATTTCTTTTATCTGGCATCCTACCTTTTAGCCATAATACTTTAACTAGAAAATGTAAAAATAAGGTACTAGAACAACTTTTTTTTTTTAAGGAAAAGTTTTCTTCCACTGAATGTAACCATGCCTTTATGCAAAATAAGAACTGATTATAGTTATCAAAAATAGCAAGATCACTACATGGGCATTTACTATGAACAAGAAAATCTTTATTCTAGCCTTTTTATTTTTGTAACGTTTTTAAAAATTGAGGTATAATTTACGGTGTTGCAGTAGTATTAAGAGTACAGTAAAGTGATTCAGTTATATGTGGGCTCCACTGCCCATTCTTTTCCAACTCTGCAACCCCATGGACTGTAGTCTGTCAGGCTTCTCTGCCCATGGGATTTTCCATGCAAGAACACAAGAGTGGGTTGTCATTTCCTTCTCCAGGAGATCTTCCCAGCCCAGGGATCAAACTTCCATCTCCTGTGTTTCCTAAACTGGGAGGAAGATTCTTTACCACTGAGCCCCCGGGAAACCCTTACATATATATATATTTATAAACACACACAAACACACATATATCTATACATATAGTTATATACATGTATATATATATAGTTATTGGAAAAGGCAATGGCAACCCTCTCCAGTACTCTTGCCTGGAAAATCCCATGGACGGAGATCCATGAGGTCGTGAGGAGTCGGATACGACTGAGCGACTTCACTTTCACTTTGCATTTCCATGCACTGGAGAAGGAAATGGCAACCCACTCCAGTGTTCTTGCCTGGAGAACCCCAGGGACAGAGGAGCCTGTGGTCTACGGGGTCGCACAGAGTCGGACACTACTGACGTGACTTAGGAGCAGCATATATAGTTATGTATCTAAAATAGATTATTTTCCATTATAGATTATTGTAAGATATTTGATATAGTTCCCTGTACAATACAATAGCTTCCTGTTGTTTACCTATTTTATATATAGTAGGGTGGCATATGTTAATTCCAAACTCCTAATTTACCTCCCTGCCCTCACTCGGCCATCTCCTTTGGTCACCATAAGTCTGTTTTCTATTTCTGCAAATCTATTTCTGTTTTGTAAATAAGTTCATTTCTGTCACTTTTATATGCCACAAATAAGTGATGTCATGTGATATCTGTCTTTCTCTGACTTACTTCACTTAATATGATAGCATCTATATCCATCCATATATCTGCAAATGGCAATATTCTACAAATGGCAATTGGTCATTCTATTCTAGCCTCTTTTTAATAAAAAGAGCTACAGTTTCTATATTCTATTCTAGCCTCTTTTTAATAAAAATAGCTACAGTTTCTATTAAAACATGTAGAGAACTAGCTGCACGCAGCACCACAAAAGGGTGGGCAAATCACCTAACCCATCCCTCCAGTCCAACCTCTGGACACACCCTACCCTCACCTCATATTAGAAATGAGCTTGCCCCACCTCAGGGAGCAAACCAGGAAACCTGTTACTTGTTTTCACTGCCTCCTACAGCTGGCACAGGAACCCAATAAAGCCTTGCCTGAAAATAAATAAATAAATAAATAAAGCTATTTAATCAGTGATTTTGAATTCAAAACTTATAAAGACCCTGAAAAAAAAAAAAAAAGGCATTATCAAGTAATGATACCCTTAGCCATCCTGCATTCTGACCACATTTTATGTTATGCTGTCACCACAGAAGGATGTGATATACTAAGACCTCTCTAACTCAGTCCTTTAGCCTGTCCATTTCACATAATTAAGATAAGTGGAAAGTGTTAGTCACTCAGTTCTTTCCGACTCTTTGTGACTCCATGATCTGTAACCCACCAGGCTCCTCTGTCTGTGGGACTCTCCAGGCAAGAATACTGGAGTGGGTTGACATTCCCTTTTCCAAGGGATCTTCCCAACCCAGGGACTGAAGCTGGGTCTCCTGCATTGCAGGCAGATTCTTTACCTTCTTGAGCCACCAGGGAAACCCCAATTAAGATAAGATAACTCAGATCAACCAGTGTTCTATATGAAATGCATAGTTTTCCCCAACAGGAAGACTACCTAACATATTTAAGCAGTCCTAACACAGATTATTTTAATAGGATAACCACATTATTTATGAAAAAACACTTGAAACTGTTTGTTTTCCTACCTGTAGCACTACTGGAGATTACTTAATTTGGAGTACTAACTTGAATGAAAAATGCTACCCTATAGTATTTTTATATACTACAAATATTACATATATTGTCATACATTGTGAAAGTCAGTCAGTCATGTCTGACTCTTTGCGACCCCATGGACTATAGTCCATTGGGGTCCTCTGTCTGTGGAATTCTCCAGGCAAGAATACTGGAGTGGATTGCCATTCCCCTCTCCAGGGGATCTTCCTAACCAGTTAGAGATCAAACCTGGGCCTTCCGCATTCCTGGCGGATTCTTTACCATCTGAGTTGCTAGGGATGTCTTGTCATACATTACTTTACGTAACATTATATTATGTCATTTGTATTGTGTTGTTTGACTATACAGACCTTTGTTGGCAAAGTGATGTCTCTACATTTAATATGCTGTATAGATTTGTCATAGCTTTCCTTCTGAGGAGCAGTGTTAAAGTGTTAATCTCTCAGTCATATCCAACTCTGCAACTCCATGGATTGTAGCCTGCTAGGGTCATCTGTCCATGGAATTCTCCAGGCAAAAATACTAGAGTGGGTTGCCATCCCCTTCTCCAGGACTGAGGGGCAAGAGCCTTTTAATTTCATGGTTGCAGTCACCATCCGCAGTGATTATGGAGCCCAAGAAAATAAAATCTGTCACTGTTTCCACTTTTTCTTCATCTATTTGCCATGGAGTGATGGAACCAGATTCCATAATAGTAGTTTTTTTGAATGTTGAATTCTAAACCAGCTTTTTCTCTCTCCTCCTTAACTCTCATCAAGAGACTCTTTAGTTCCTCTTCACTTTCTGCTCCCAGAGTGTATCATCTGCATATCTGAGGTTGTTGAGTATGGATGTGAGGGTTAAATCATAAAGAAGGCTGAGTGCCAAAGAATTGATGCTTTCGAATTATGGTGCTGGTGAAGACTTCAGAGTCCCTGTATGGAGATAAAATCAATCAATCCTAAAGAAAATCAACCTCAAATATTCATAGGAAGGACAGTTGTTGAAGCTGAAGCTCCAGTACTTTGGTCACCTGATGCCAAGAGCTGACTCATTGGAATAGACATTGATGCTGGAAAAGATTGAAGGCAAAAGAAGAAGGGGGTGACTGTAGATGAGATGGTTAGATGACATCTCTGCTTCAACGAACCTGAATTTGAGCAAACTCCAGGAGATAGTAAAGGACAGAGGAGCCTGGCGTGCTGCAGTCTATAGGGTCACAAAGTGTAGGATACAACTTAGCGACTGAATAAAATTACATTGTTATATGTTATGTTGTACTATATTATTTTGTATTACAATTAGATGGTTAGAATTAATGCTATCATGACAAGTTATGGGCTTCTTTAAAACATTAAATTTCTATCACAGATATTCATTTAACTTACAATGTTGCATTGCATCAACCACAGGTAGGAAAGAACTCAATTTATTACTAGATAAAGTGAAAGTGAAGTCGCTCAGTCATGTCCAACTCTTTGCGACCCCGTGGACTGTAGCCTACCAGGCTCTTCCATCCATGGGATTCTCCAGGCAAGAATAATGGAGTGGGTTGCCATTTCCATCTCCAGGGGATCTTCCCTGATCCAGGGATTGAACCCGGGCCTCCTGCATTGCAGGCAGACACTTTAACCTCTGAGCCAACCAGGGAAGCCATTATATAAATATTCACCAACTGATTTGACATCAATGCAATCTCAATGTGGAGAGTTCTGAAAAATTCATGTATCCATCAACACAGAAGGCTATGTCTCCACGTAAAGGATGGTGTCCAAAGAACTCTGCTAGAAATGGCACTGTCAAGTTTTGTTTTGGTAACTATTATAGAAAATCTCAAGTTTCTTCATGTCCAAGCCTAAAACAGCATTATGCATTATTTATTTCAGATACATTACGTTCAGTAAAACTCCATGAGATAACTCTTCTAGTTTATATAACTACATGTTTTTGAACCAAAATACTAAATATTGAAAATAGAGCTTTTCTCAAAGACCTGATTGTTTCCTCTTTTTCTAGATCCCAATATCTCCATGTCCCAAGTGTCTATCAGCAAAACTGAAAATACAGCTAGCTTTCTTTTTGTTCAATCCTTGTTTCATTGGGATACATGTCTATGCACAAAATCATTGACCAAAAAAATGAATAATCTACTTACTCCTATTGTAGTTGTAATTGATTGAGTTTATAGTATAAAATAACCTCAGTAGCTTATGTTCAGTTCATGTGCTTATTAGATTAATAGACCATCAGTTCAGTTCAGTCGCTCAGTCATGTCCGACTATTTGCAACCCCATGAATTGCTGTCCATCACCAACTCCCGGAGTTCCACTCAGACTTATGTCCGTCGAGTCGGTGATGCCATCCATACATCTCATCCTCTGTTGGCCCCTTCTCCTCCTGCCCCCAATCCCTCCCAGCATCAGAGTCTTTTCCAATGAGTCAACTCTTCACATGAGGTGGCCAAAGTACTGGAATTTCAGCTTTAGCATCATTCCTTCCAAAGAAATCCCAGGGCTGATCTCCTTCAGAATGGACTGGTTGGATCTCCTTGCAGTCCAAGGGACTCTCACCATACTAGAAATCTGTTACCTTTCAAAGTAAGGCAAAATTAATAGAATTAATTATTTATTTATTTTAAAATAATTTTTAATATTTTAAATAAATTTTAAATATTATTTATTAATTAATAGAAATAAAATTAATAGAATATCCATATAAGGATATTTGTGATTAAGGAAGGTTATTTAGACAATGTAATATGAAAAATCTTACAACAGCATTATTTTTATTATAGTTGTTTTTTTCTTTAATAAAGCTTTAAAAATGTACTATGTAGAGATAGCCTATTTATCCTTTCCCAACCTTGTAGGGGGAAAAGTGCTGTGAGGCAAGAATAGTCTTTTAGAAACTATTAATAGTGTTTTCTGTAAAATAGCAACTTAAAGAAGGTTCTCATTGCTCTTTGAAGCCATTAAAAGGAATATCTGGACTTCTTATGCAAAATTAAATTTATCCTATGTGATGTGTATGTGTGTGCTTGCTAAGTCACTTCAGTCATGTTCAACTCTTTGTGACCCTATGGGCTATAGCCTGTCAGCCTCCTCTGTCCATAGTATTCTCCAGGCAGGAATACTGCCATGCCCTCCTCCAGGGGATCTTCCTGATCCAGGGGTCGAACCTGTGTCTCTTGCAGTTGCTGCATTGCAGGTGGATTCTTTACCACTGAGTCACCAAGGAAACCCTCTTCTGTGGTATAGTAGTACAAAACTTAATTAAGCGTTTAGTTTAGTTCACTCAGTCGTGTCCGACTCTGCGACCGCATGAACCGCAGCACGCCAGGCCTCCCTGTCCATCACCATAGTAGTACAAAACTTAATTCAGAAAACTTTAAAAATTACTGTTTCAACTTTTGTAACATTTTTGGGAAGAAAATTATAGGTAGTTTTATAAAAATCACATTCCCAAAAGCATACTGTCTTTATAAGAAAATGCTATACTTGTGAAAGTCATTTTAAATTGAAGTGTTTACATTGTGCGATGGGGATGGTAAACACCATTTACATGGTTTTATACCTTAATTAACCCTAACTGGTATTATTTGAGCAGAATTCTTGTTAAATGGCATATTATGATTATGTAGTTTCACTAAAGTAAATATGCCTGATACTTCAATTCTTCTCTTTTGCCTTTAAAATTCTTTCTCTGAGCAGTAATATTCCATATGCATGACATTTTAATGGTCTCTTTTCATAGAAATTGATGAAGTGTATATTCAAAAAGGATAACTGTCTTAAAATCAGGCAGTTTAGAATTATTGTGTTTAGAAAGATAAATGAGCAATGATCCTTACTTATTTTCTAAGATCAATATGAAAAGCCCTAAAATTTGAGTTTAGTTTGTATGAATATACTTAACAGAATATACAAGGAGTGACATTATTGTAAGGATACATTTTGAAGGGTGACTTTTCAAAAAATAATGATAGAGAATAGAAAGAGTGGCAGGTAGATAGCACACTGGCTGATACCATAATGCTATTTTTTATCAGCAGCATCAATAAAAAATTCAGTCAACATTTGCTTATTTTTTGACTTCTTGCCAACAGCGGGTTAGACTGAAATTTTTTGCACTGAATAAGTGAAAAGGAATATTTTGTGTCACTGTCTGTAGGGAAAGCATGATCTCTGTTATGACTCTGTTATGACTCAACTCAAATTGAAAAAGGAAAGGGAAAGGCTAGTTTGAATGAGCTTTATTGATTGATTTTTTGATTGATTGGTTGATTTTATACGAGGCTGACTGCTATAATCATGTCTTTCAGATAGACTGTAGACTCAAAATAGCTTCAGAAAATCATTTCTTCCCCTGCGGCAACGAGAAGATATAGACAACCAGGGGTTTCTATGTGTTGAGGTGACCCAGGTGACAACCTGGAAGAAGAATCCAGATAGACCTCCAGCTACACTCTTGATTCGGTGTCTAATTCCTCCTAAAAGAGCAAATCTTTAAGAAAGAAAGAGGGGTTTTGACATGGATTCTGAATGTCATATCGTATGTTTCCAAATTTATTGAGAGAAAAGCATCTACCTGAGATTCATTTCTTAAATGTTTGAGAATTTAAGCATAAGACCATGATTTGAGTATTTTCCCTTTGAAATAAAACTAAACTTGACATGGCTTTGTTTGGTGTGTTTATATGTTTCATTTTTGACAAAGAGTGCTCCAGGAATGAAATTTCAGTCATAAAAATTCCTCTTTGAACTCTGAAAAAAAAGCATAATTCCTCTTGCCATGATTCTTTGTGAAGTCCCATGGTCAAAGACGTCTTTATTGTTGTTCAGTTGGTAAGTCACGTCCAACTCTTTGGACTGCAGCATGCAAGGTTCCTCTGTCCTCCACTATCTCCCAGAGTTTGCTGAAATTCATGTGTACTGAGTCTGTGATGCTGTCTATTAATAACCATCTCAAAGATGTCGAGCAGGTCAGAATCAAAGGATTTTGTGACTGTCTTAATGCAGCCTCCCAGCAGAGGAAAACTTCATTCCTTCTTTCCCTCTCCCTATGTTTATCTAGGGGCCTGAGTGTCTGTGTTCATGTGGGTGGGTAGGAATTTAACAGAGTATTTCCCTGTGTCCTGATCACATTTATGAAATCATCTCTAAGGTGAGATTGTCAATGAGCAGCAATAAGATAGCCATTCTTGAGCTGAGTAGAAAATCATTTTATTTGATATTCAACTAATGGGCTATGGTCTTTGAAAATAAGTTTTCAATAGATGAGGAAATATTAAAAGCGCTATGTTTTGCTCAAATTATTGCATTCAGCTGCAATGGGTCATAAATATCAATTCAGTAAACACCATATCATGGTATTCATTTGTGCATTCCCTTCTGATTTTCTTCATTCTAATAAATAAATAAATATGAATAGATAATTACATGAACACAATCTGATATTGTTTGAAAGCATTTTAATAGGTTTCATTGGAAAAAATGCGTAATGAGGAGATAAAATGTTTGCTCTGTTCAATACTGAATTTCCAATTCTAAACATTTTGCCTGACACGTAAAAAAAATTGTTTTGCCTTGTTTTAAATTTTATTGCTTTTTAAAATAAACTGTTAGTAAATGAGGGCAAAAATTAGAGAAATTCTTATGTTACATTTTAGACATATGAAATAGGAATTTTGGAACAGATTTTGCTTTGCAAGTGCTGCAGATTTTATTTAGAATCTATAGAAAAAGACAAATGAAGTAGATCTTTATTAAATTAAAAAGTCTGTTTTGAGAACATGGCTGGATGTCTTTTTGAGTGTTTTCTAATGCAAAATGACTTACTTTTGAGAAGTGATTTAAATTAGATAGATGAGGAATATAAAATTTGTAAAATCAAGTGAGTATAAGACAAAACCCTGTTTATATAGATGAAGAATTAAGCTAAATATGTCAATGTATCATAGATATCAACTAGCAATAGATTAATACATGTACTTTCATAGGCTCATGGCTTCTGCTTATTAACTTTAAAGGATCATAAAAGAAAGAATAACGCATTTGGCAGGTCAATATGAGGATTTTGTTGATCTCATAATGTCATGTCATAGATCTCCAAAATTGTCCATATATGTTCTGCTTATGAATCTTGGAAAAATATGCATTTACTCTCAACATTAGCTATCTTAAAGGGGAAATTGTATTTCATATCTAATTTTCTTCTTTTCCCTTAGCATGCTATATTAAATCCCCTTGGTGGCTCAAGGAGTAAAAGAACCCACCTGCCAATGCAGGAAATTCAGGTTTAATCCCTGTGTCAGGAAGATCCCCTGGAGAAGAAAATGGCAACCAACTTCAGTATTCTTAGCTAGGAAATCCCAGAGAAGCCTGGAAAGCTATAGTCCATGGGGTCACAGGAGTCGGACACGACTTAGTGACTGAGCATATGAGCACGAGCCACAACAAATTACCACAGAGTGAGTGGCTCAAGACAGTAGACATTGGTTCTCTCACAGTTCAAGACGCCAGAGGCCAAAGTCAAGGTGACCACATGATTGGTTTCCTCTGGAGATTCTTATTGAGAAAACTCCTAATTAATTGTCTCTTCCCTAGCTTCTGGTACTTTCTAGGCATCTTTTGTATCCTTGACTTCAGGCAGCATAACCCCAAACTCTGCCTTTTGGTAAAGTCTTTGAAACACACTTTAAAGATTTAAGATTTTGGCACAAAACATTATTGTGAGTATAGCAATCCTTGTGTAGGGGAGTGTATGTTACTTTAAAAAAGATCCAATAAATTGATATGTCTATAAATTGAGAATTTTCATTAATTCAATTAACTAAATTAATTCAGCTTAACTAACCCATAGAAATTTAGATATCCTTAGTAAAAAGCACTGCTGCTGCTAAGTCGTGTCAGTCGAGTCAGACTCCGTGCGATCCCATAGACGGAAGCCCACCAGGCTCCTCTGTCCCTGGAATTCTCCAGGCAAGAACACTGGAGTGGGTTGCCATTTCCTTCCCCAATGCATGAAAGTGAAAAGTGAAAGTGAAGTCACTCAGTCGTGTCCGACTCTTAGCGGCCCATGGACATGGCCAGGCCTCAGTCCATGGGATTTTCCAGGCAAGAGTACTGGAGTGGGGTGCCATCACCTTCTCCGAGTAAAAAACACAAAGAAGCTTAAACTGCATTTGTCATATTGTTTTTTAGTATAATTTTAAGTTTATAGCCAGAATTTACAGATAATGCAGTGTTTTGCTTCATTTCCCTTTATGTAAAATGTATATTAAATTTAAAATTTGCTTCCTCATTTTGGTATTGTAGAAATTCATAAAAATTTGCATGCACTAATATGTATACTTGACTTTGCCTTAAAATCTCAATTTATGGATAATAACACATATATTATTGTATATGTGTTTAAATATATATATTTTAAAATTGAGAATATAAATTCACCTTATACTAACTTATTGTAATACAGTCTTTCAGCCTTTTCTTGTTTTATACTTTAATTTCAAATCCTGGAATATTTACTGATATTTAATTTCCTGATGACAAGAATGCAGATTATTATATTGCATTTCCAAGCAGATGTCTGTATCAGAACAGAAGATAAATACAGAAATTAAGCAAAAAAAAAAAAATGTATCTTACTCTACTAAATTGAAAACTCTCTTTACACTTGGAAAGCAAACGAAGATTTGATGCACTCATATAGAAAACAAGTTTCTTCATTTCTGAAAGGGGTTTGCTTACAGCACACATTCATTCATTCTGCCATGTAGTTGGTTAACATGTTTTAGCAGCTTCTGTGAGGCAGACACCAAAATCAGCACACTTACTTCATATTGCCCAAACTCTTCACATCTGTTATGGCGAGGGATACAGATAATTTCATGCACTTCATATTTTGAATTTAATATTGCATACTATCATTCAACTTCTCAAATATACTTGTTAACATTGCTCTTAAGTACTATCAACTGGATGTTTACTACACTTACTCAACATGTAAATGTCTGTAAATATTAATGTATTATCCATATGTAATACATATACTAACTTTGTACCCCAGTTTAACAGTGGCTAAGTATTTTTGATGTTTTACATGGTCGTTTTTGTTTGAAATAAAAAGTTCTAATACATCAGAAGCTTGGGGTTTTTGTTTTGGTCTCATATTTACTGCTAAATGGATAAAGATTCTAGAAGGATGAATGTGCATTACTGCTCTGATAAAACGGTAAAGGAAACTCTAATTTCCAGCTTCTGATTTACAAGCTATGGTTATTTAATCATCAGGCAGCAGTAACTTTTGGAACATTAAACAGGAAGTTGTATTTCAAGTCATCCTTAGTCACTGATGGCCCATATGTGCAATTTAACAGTGTATGCCCCTAGGTAAGGGGCTTCCCAGGTGGCTCAGTGGTAAAGAATCCATTTGCCAACGCAGGAGAACCAGGAGGTACAAGTTTCATACCTGGATTGAGAAGATCCCCAGGAGAAGGAACTGGCAACCCACTTCAGTATTCTTGTCTGGAAAATTCCATGGACAGAAGAGCCTGGAGGGCTACCATCTGTGGGGTCGCAAAGAGTCAGACACAGTGGAGCAACTGAGCACTCACTCATCCCTATATAAGCAGAATGGTGATATTTGGATTGGGTTTTCAAGACAAATTATACCCTTTTGCACTCTGCAGGCAAAAAAAAAAAAAAAAACTGTAGAATACCTGTATATTCTATACATGCTGTTGTTTCAGTCGGTAGGTTATGTCCGACTCTTTTGTGACCTCATGGACTGCAGCCTACTAGACTCCTCTGTCGATGGGATTTCCCAGGCAAGTATACTGGAGTGGGTTGCCATTTTCTTCCCTGGTATTCTATATATATAAGCTATCTATAATAGCTTCAAGGAACAATGCTGCGTTATAAAAAGAAAATGAAGGAAGAACCATTTGAAAATATATATATATATATATATATATTGTTGTTATGGAAACAGTGTCACATAAAAATGATGACAGGGAATCTGTATCAACATGAAATGAGATATTTTGAGGGATATTGAACACTCTTCATTATCATGGAACAGGACAAGGTTATTTCGCACAGGTGTTTCTGTAATTGTGATGCATTAGCAAAATTAGCCGTGTTCAATGGCCCTCACACTTCCTTTGCCACCTGTACTTGAATTGGTGTACTGTTACTGCCAAGAGATTGAAACATGTACCGTAGAATTAAGTTCATAACTACAAAAATAACCTATTTGTGGCTTTATCATCTTCTTTTGGTAAATAAAACTGTTTTTCCAACATTGTCTTCTTTCTTATGTCTGAGAAGAAAAAAAAAAAAAGAATCCTTGAAAAATGAGCACAATGTGATAAATTCTGAACCAAGTTGGAGAGAGAAAACGCCCAGGAAAAATAAAGCACTTGTGTAGGTCACAGTGGAAGTTGAAGACTTTTTTCATACTGAACGATGACCAAGAATGGACAGGGAGGCCTGGTGTGCTATGATTCATGGGGTCACAAAGAGTCGGACACGACTGAGCCACTGAACTGAACTGAAGGCAAATATAGAATAGATCACTTGAAAGGTAAAGAAACTTAACAAGCTGTTATCAAAAGCAGTATCCCAAGAAAACTATGGAGGAAGAAAGCAAAAAAAAAAAAAAAAAAAGAATTTAAAGTTGCTTTCATACTGAGATACTGCTTATCCATTAATCTCTGAGGATTCTAGATAAAAATTTGAAGACCCTGGGCCCAGCCTATTAAATGGGACTCTGACAGTATCCCAGTGATTCAGCTTCACAATCAGCTTTTCCAACCATTGATCAGATGGTTAAGATGCATGAAAGATAAATGATTTTTTTAAAGCAAGATAATACTATTTGAAATACCAGTGTACCATGCTTGCATTTGCAGGGAACATAAATATTAGATGATACAGAGATCATTCCTTAATAATTAGTAGCTGTAAATGCATTATTGTTTTCCTCATTTTGAAAAAAAATGTAGAAGGTGCCGTGAAGTCATGAATATTTTACTTAAACTTGTTTCCAAACCACTGAATTCAAAAGCAGGACTGCCAAAGTCACTGGTGTTTGATGCTTTGGGATTGACAGCCTTGATTTTTTATAAATCAAATAAATACATAGTATAAACTATTATATTCATTTAATTAGAAATTGAATGCATATACAAACATTATTTCCCAATTAAATGCTTTGTCATCACTAAGATAAATCTTAAGATTTATCTTAATGACTTTGACTGCTTTTTTAAAATTTCAGATATGACATAATTTTCATATTATGAAACTGATTATTATAATTTGATTTTTATAAAAGTAGCCTAAATGTTTATAGGAAATTATTTTAATATGTCAAGTTAGTTCAATGATACCAGCAGTTACATAAATTATATATTAGTACTCGGGCATGTGTCTGTGGCCTCTTTTTTAAATGTCAAGCCCCAAGTTCATCACTGGCAAATAGTCAGTTAATTCTGATTCCTTTCGTTGGGACCACAGGAATGTATTGGAAGCACCAACTTCATTCCTGTTTCTATCCTGGATAAACCTAGGAAAACCTCCCATAGTAACTGAGTATTTTGCCAGCTTATATATTAATATTTCAGGGAAACAACTGCCCTGATAGGTGTATCTTATTTGGAACTGCCCTGATAGGTATATCTTATTTGGAGTTGTAATATTATATCTTGTTATCTCATTTATTTTGTAAATCAGCAGTGTTATGGAAATGTGACTTCATATTTTATTTTAAACTTATTCAATTCAAAAAATAAGTAGCAAGTATTATTTGGTATTGACTTAAGAATCCAAGATAGTTGACACAAGAAATACTGTGCAAGTCCTTCATAAAACATGATACTATTCTTCTAGACTCCAAATTGCATGTGTTTTTGACCAAATAATGACTCTATTCTGTGAACAGATGTCCTGGACAATCACAACCTGCTTACTCAGAACATTAAGCCTCCTACATCCATGAAATTTTCAAATTGTATTTGTCCAGTTCTTTTGGGTTCTTCTACCTCACTGTGGGCTTCTAGAAGCAAACATTATGGATCATAAGAGTTAACTTTGAGCTATTTTGGCCCCTGTTACTACCTGAAAAGTCTTTTATCTCTGCATTATTGCATCATCTTTTATCTGAGGGTTAAGTGACCCCGTGTTATTAGCCATAATTCGGCCACCATAGTTCATACCTTGAAGTAACCTTTAAAGCATCTCTTGATTTCTTAATATCAAGGATACAACTTTGTTATTACAGTTTCCATCATATTCAGTATCTTTTTATCTTCATTAAGTAACATTTATATCATCAATTTTATGTTTGGTGTAAAGTAGGGACTAAACATGTATAATGAGCAATTCAGTAAAGAATGAATGTGTCAGTCTCGACATCCAGATCACTTTTTCAAGTCTTTTTTAGTGGAGTGAGAGTACCCTGCCAGATCTAGAGTAATAACTCTTTCTCCCTAAGCTTGTAATGATAAGAGAATAACATCACAGTCTGATCTGTTTCCAAGATGTCTGAAATAGCCACAACTACATTTAACAATTCCTGAAGATATCAGAGTTTATATGTATTAGATGCCATTTCCTTTCCTTTTTTTACATAACTCTTGTCTTTGATGAAAAAAAAGTCAAAGCTTCATGTTTATGAATATAAACACATTTTATATGCAGTATATAATATATTCAAACTAGATGCTGGGATATACATACAGACAAATATTACAATTTTTCTTTTACCACATAGGTACTCAGCACTACTTTGCAACGTGAATATACGAAACTTTTTAATTCCTTTTATCTAACAGATAAAAGTTTCAAGAATGACACAAAGAAACAAATGTTTTTTCCTTGTTCCAATGAAATGATATTGTCAGACATAATCAAGCACATTTTTAAAAGATGCTTTTATGAGGTTGTCAAGAGTTTGGCTAGTCTAGTCTATGGAATTATGGCCTTGGCATTCTTTTTGTTGACTGAGCAAGCAGCCTGGAATGACTTTAGACTGACATGGTCCCCTCAAACAAGCAAATATCCTAGATAGCATTCTGCAGAGTCACAAGAAAATGTAATTTCCTGATATATTTACTTCAATAGCCCTTGTGATCAACAATTTCTCCTGTCTCTCAGACGCCATTCTTTTAGTTTGAATTAAACAGTTCTGCGTTAACCTATGAACCCCAAAGCACTTTACCCACCACCCCTAGTAAAGGCGTGTTTTCTATGTCCTGTCTTTCTCTGCCTTGATGTCCCCATGTGGCCCCTCAAGACAAGCTGGGTACATCTTCCAGGGAATGTAAATGATCAATTTCTTGATTTCCATGTCATTGTAAAGTAAAAAATGAAAAACAACAACAAAAATAACAGGTGACAAATTACAAACACAGAGAAATTCAAAGACAAAAATGTGAAGAAAGCACCCCCTCAATAGTTTCCTGTAATAGCAGTTAGACATGGTGAGGTAGAGAAGTGGAGATTTACTAGTGGTACCATAAAAAAATCAACCAGAAAGTAGCACTCCAATGGGCAGAAACAGTCTGTTTTGTTTCTGGTTAAAACGTGTAGCTGCATTCAAATTTAATCTAGCACATAGTAAATACTTTGTAGGTTTTAGAAGTTTTTGTTGGCGTATAGTTGCTTAAATTGCTGTTTGTTTCTGCTGTACAGCAAAGTGAATCAGCAATGCTGCTAAGTCGCTTCAGTCGTGTCTGACTCTGTGCGACCCCATAGATGGCAGCCCACCAGGCTCCCCCATCCCTGGGATTCTCCAGGCAAGAATACTGGAGTGGGTTGCCATTTCCTTCACCAATGCATGAAAGTAGAAAGTGAAAGTGAAGTCACTCAGTCGTGTCTGACTCCTAGCGACCCCATGGACTGCCGCCTACCAGGCTCCTCCATCCATGGAATTTTCCAGGCAAGAGTACTGCAGTGGGGTGCCATTGCCTTCTCAGTAATACATATACATGTGAATCAGTAATACATATACATATACCTCCTCTTCTTTGGGTTTCCTTCCCAATTAGGTCATCACAGAGCATTGAGTAGAGTTCCCTGTGCTTTACAGTAGATTCTCATTAGTTGCTTATTTTACGCATAGTATCAGTAGTGTAAATATGTAAATTCCAATCTCTCAATTCACCCCACCCCATTTTCCCCCTTTGTTGTCCATATGTTTATTCTCTACCTCTGTGTCTCCACTTCTGCTTCACAAATGGGTTCATCTATACCTTTTTCTAACTCCACATATATGCACTAATAAATGATTTTTTTCCCCTCTTTTCTAACTTACTTCACTCTGTATCACAGTCTCTAGATCCACCCATGTCTCTGCAAATGGTGTAATTTCCTTTCTTTTTACAGCTGAGTAATCTTTCATTTTAGGCAAGGAGGCCTAGAGCGTTGCAGTCCATGGGGTTGAGAAGAGTCAGACACAACTTCATGCCTGAACAACAAACATTTCATTTTTGTGTGCTTTGTAAACACTATTTAAAAGACTAACTAGATGAATGGAGCATTTATTTTCTCCGAAAACTGTGAGTCAGATACATTAAGTAACTTAAAGAAGTGTTGCATGAAAGTCAGAAGTTTAAGGGGGCTTGCCAGGTGGCGCTAGTGGTAAAGAACCTGCCTGCCAATGCAGGAGATGTAAGAGAGGTGGGTTCAATCCCTGGGTTGGGACGATCCCCTGGAGGAGGGCATGGCCACCCACTCCAGTATTCTTGCCTGGAAAATCCCGTGGACAGAGTAACCTGGCAGGCTACAGTCCATAGTGTACCACAGAGTTAGACATGACTGAAGCGACTTAGCATACATGCAAGCAGGAGTTTAAGCTCTTCAGAGAGAAAAGGTGGATTTAAATCTAGGTTTTGTTTCTTACATATGTCATTAGGTATATTTCTTAAATACTCAGTAACCATTTCAGTTTCATTTTTGTTAAATATTTATTAGTAGACCCTAGAACCAAGTGATTTTTGTAGTTCTATATTTTAGAAACAAATACCAATAAGCTAATCAATAGTTCTAGAGAAATATTATTCATATAAAAATTTTAAAAACAGAAAAATATTACTGGTGTCCACTGTTACACAGGGAAAATAAAGGTATTGTGCAATTATCACTTTAATTCAAATTAAATGTGTATGTGCCAATTGAAAGCATTCTCAAGTACTAAATTATAACTAAAAACAGATTAATTAAAGAATGATTATATTCAGTGTGAAACAATTCCTCAAAAAATTAATTTAGTTGAAATTCACCTTTTATTTTAAATTATCTATTTACTAGCAAGTAAATCCTACAAAAAGACTAAGACAAAAATACTGAAACACATTTATGTGTTAGCTACCTTTGTAAAAATAAATACAACTAAGATTATACCCTAAGTTCATGGTATACATGTACTGGTGATTACAAAAATTAGTATTAACTTAGGAAATCTCTAAACATAAGGGCACAAATACAGATCTGTTTTATTTTTCTAATTTGATTTCCTGATGATGCTATGGAGAATCTTTGTTTTTTCTCATTCAATAGAATGTCTAATAACAAATGGATATTCCTTTATAAGTTTACAGTTAATTTTAATAGAATAGTTTTATTTCATGATCAAAGTTTCAGTTTGATTTGTCTTAAAGCAGTCTCAAATTCTACTCAACATTTAGCTCACTTGCTTCTATTTCAGTGGGCTTGTAGTGGAGGAGAAAAGTTTCTCCATGCGTGCGTTTCAGCTCTGGTGTTGGAACAGGAAAAAGATAGAGGAGGTGGATCTCTGTAAGGGTATTTGCTGTGACCAGCTGTCTCATCTAAGGGTGCCTTACTGACACGCTCTCTTCAGCTTCACAGTTGACTTTAGTGATGGGGTGTACTGAGGAGATTCTCCTGAAGTCTGGGGGAGTCACCCCTCCTGCTGTTCCCTGATATGATAAAAGGAACTCTATCTAGACTCTGTGTTCCACTTCTCTTTCTTGTCCTGTTCTCACCAAATGACATGCACCTCATTTGCTTATCTGTACACCACATATAATGAGTTATACTCCCCTGGTGAGTGCCTCTTCTGAAAGTGACAACAAGGTAGCTCAAGCCCAACTACCAGCTTGGTGAACCCTCACACCTTGGGTGAACCCACACACTGAAAACATGGAAGAGTATGGGTTTTGACTGCAGCAAAATCTCTGACTGCTTTTCCTCTGCACGGGTTGGTACAGGTACTGAAGAGCAGAGGCCACTGTGCAGACACGCATGTGCTCAGGGAATTGACCTTTCCTGCTTTGGAGAGAATCTTTTGGAGTCTCTATCGGTTGGCTTTGGGAAAGAGAAGACACCCTCCTTTACAAAGAGGAGAAAATAACCTCTTTACAAGGCATTCCAATTGATTCAAAGATCAATATAATTTCTGCTCTTTTCTCTGGCTGTTGATGAGAACAGTGATCATGGTAATTTGGGAAAACGGATTGTTCAGAGAGAGTGCTGTAAGGAGGGGGCAGATCTTGACTGCTAAAAGTTTAGTCACTCAGTCGTGTCCAGCTCTTTGCAACCCCATGGACTGTAACCTACCAGGCTCCTCCCTCCGTGGAATTTTCCAGGAACGAGTACTAGAGTGGGTTGCTATTTCCTTCTTCAGGGGATCTTCCCAACCCAGGAATCAAACCTGGGTCTCCTGCATTGCAGGCAGATATTTTATCATCTGAGCCATAAGGGAAGCCATTAAAAATGGTTGTTAAAAATGGTTCTTATAACTTAAAAGGTAGGTTAAATTGAGGTTCAGTTCTCAATTCCAGAATTACAAGAAAATTTCATCTCTCTCTGTATCTTCATGAAATATTTAATTTTAATTATTACTCCATTAGATTGTTAGATCTGTATCTGTACCTATAATATCTATATTTGTCATCCAGCCTATTTGAATATATATGTATGTGTATATGAATACACACACACACACACACACACACACACACACATAGCTTTACTAGAAGTCAGCAGACAGCTATGGAATTGGTACACCTAGTAATCATTTTAATGAGAGAGGCAACATTCTGATCTCCATCTTCAGGAATTCAAAAATAGATAACTTTATTTTATTTTTTAGAGTATAATTGCTTTATAATTTTGTGTTAGATTCTGCTGTATAACAAAGTGAATCAATTGTACATATACATTATCCCCTCCTTCTTGGATTTCCCTCCCACTACCCCATCCCATCATTCCAGATCATCACAGAGCACTGAGCCGGCCTCCCTGTGCTGTATAGCAGATTCCCACTAGCTATCTATTTTACATATGGCAATGTATATATGTCAATCCCAATCTTCCAATTTATCCTACTCAACTTTCCCTCCATGGTGTCTATACAGTTGTTCTCCAGGTCTGTCTCTCTATTTCTGTTTTGGAGACAAGAGCATCTGTACCATTTTTCTAGGTTCCACCTATATATGTTAACATATGATATTTGCTTTTTTCTTTTGATTTCCTTCATATGACAGAAAGAACAAGAGACAGGTATAGTCCCTTAGCTCAATATTCTCTCATGCTTTTGATAATAGTCCCCTTTGCTGGTGGTTCACAACAAGGCAGCTCCAGCAATATTTATTTTAATAGTTGCCATCAGTGAAAATAACTCTTTATAGATGCACAATTTCTCTGGTTATCATTTTTAGATAATTCACCACAAATTCCAGGAGCAGTAGTTTTCAGGACAAAAATGATAAGGCTAATTACACTTGCTGATGGAAATCAAATTCATTTAGAATATCTTATGACTCTAAACAGTAACTGAAGCTTTCACTTAGCATCTTTGGAAACACTGTCTCCTATTTAAAAAATATGCTTAAAATATGTTCAATTTCAATAGCACAAAAACTAAGAAGTAGGAACTTTTGACATAGAAAACACATGGTTGGCTTGATTTTTTTAAATTTTACAAGCTTTCTGGAAATTTGCCTTAAATCTATTTAAACTTTCAAATATTTGTGTATTATTAAATGCAAAATGTGATTTTTTCCCATGTGTATCAATAAAACAATATTTTCTGGAATGAAAGAACATATGTTAGAAATTACTACTATGATTAAAATTAGCATAAATCCTACTGTTTTAAATGTACTCAAATAGTTGCATAGAATTTTTAAGACTGGGAAATATATTAATATAAAATTATGTATAATATGTGAACCATCTTTTGAACTAAACACTTTAAACTTCAAAACGAAAAGGGCAGTGTGTCTACTCTTTTTAATTTCATATACATCCACTATTAGTAATAATATTAATTTCATAAATATCACAAAGTAATAAAGAGCCAAGTACTAATCTATGTTCAAAAAGTAAGATAATCTACATTTAATATATAGAAAGATCTTGGCTGGGAAATTTGTAATTGCCTATAAAAAATAGACTAATGATCTTTCTGTCAATAAAGAAGCTTAAAAAGGGAAAGCCAAAAGAGAACTAGAAAAGTTCAGATAATCACTTTGATTACTTGAGTGAATTTTGATTAAATGGATATTTGATTAGGCATATTGAATGGGACATTGAATGGATATTTGATTACTTAAATGGATATGAAATAAAAGTGTGTAGAAATGGAAAAAGTATAGATTTGTGGAAAATAGTTTTATGATATCCTTCATGATCTGATACCTCTGCAGCAGCTACAGTCTCAAGGCACTTGGTTTTGCCATGTAATTTGCAATACTGTCTTATTTACTGACACTAAATCTCTATACGGTGAGGATGAGATGAGAGTTTAGGGGATATTGAACTTGGTGACTTTTTCAATGAATGTCAATTGGAGAAGCACCTGTGGTCAGGGGCTTTGGGCCAGTCTCCTGGGAGACTGGGGGATAAATCACTCCAATTCAAGACAGGCTTTTATTTTGTTTTGCACATGGTATCTAAGTCTTAGAGATTCAAAAGATTTTTTTGTATGTTCAATACAACCTCAAACTTTTAATACACTAGATATTTACATGTGTGTGTCTTCTAATATTTTACTACAATTTTAAATATAAAACAAAATACGCTAAACTTTATAAGATAATTCATCACATACAAAACATGGACTACTGAACATTAATACGAGTTCTTCCAAATGAAAGGAAGTATAGCCAGGTTTAAGTTAAATTCAAAGGAAAGTATGAAAATTGTGGGTAAGTTTGAAAACCAGTATCTCATAACAGCAATGTACTGTAGGATAATTTGTAATATTGCATCAAGGGGAAGTGCTACTTATAAATGTAAAATATATAATAAAAATAGTGAAAGACTAAAAGCTAAAGGGATTATATTGTAGCTGTGTACTTAAATGGGGCTTCCCTGGTAGCTCAGTTGGTAAAGAATCTTCCTGCAGTGCAGGAGACCGGGGTTTAATCCTTGGGTCAGGAAGATCCCCTGGAGAAGAAAATGGCAACCAACTCTAGTATTCTTGCCTGGGAAATCCCATGTACAGAGGAGCCTGGTGGGCTACAGTCCGTGGGGTCGCAAGAGTCAGACTTGACTTAGTGACTAAACCACTGATATGTACTTAATACTCTCACATTTCATTTATCTGCAAAAAATATTCATTTTATCCTCTTTATTTCAAGAATGATTTCACTGATTATAGCATTTGAGTTGGACAGTAGTATGTGTATGTGTTCTCCCAGAACTTTTTTGATATCATCCATTGTTTTCTCTCCCTCTATTGCATTTTTGGGGAGTCAGTCACTATTTATCTGATTGTTTATATATAAAGCATATCTGCTTTTGAGATTTTCTTTGTAACATTTTCCATTTAATGATGATGTGTCTTGGTGTGATCCTATTTGGCTTTATCCAGCTCAGTGTTGAATGAACTTTTTAGATCTCTTGGTCAAGATATTTTTATTTTAAATTAGAAATGTTCCATCATTATTTCTTCAACTATTTGTGTGACCTCACCTTTCATTTTACTCTGTGTCTGGTACTATAATTGTTAATAAAAGTGGGGTTGCTTGCTGTTCAAAAGACAACAAATAATCAAGGTGGGTGGAAAGGAAAGTTTGCTTTATTTTGGATGTGGGCAACTGAGGATGGGGCGGGCTCCTGTTCAAAGGCTTGTCCCAACTGACAATCAGTGGGAACGAGCTTTTATAGACAAAGAGAGGGAATTACATGTAGAAACAGCTACATGTAGCTGACAATCATCTTGGAATTGGTCATGCAGTGGTCTGATAAAGTGCTCTAAGTAAAGTTAACCTTCAGTTACAGGGTCACTTTGTTCCCATATCCTTAAGGCCAGTTTTCAGAATTGTGGATGCTTGTGTTTTGGCTATAGTTTGGTTATCATGTAGTTAACTTCTTCCACCAGTGCGGGTTTTAGCATCTACAAGACAACTCATAGGATATAACTCGGAATATTATCTACAGCCCTTGAAGAGGAAACAATAGTCCCTGACTTTGCTTAATAACTGAACTTTTATTTGGATCTGTTTAATTGTTTTCCTTTGCTTCTGCATTTTCTCACTTCTCTGCTTAAATTTATTTTCTGACTAAAGTTTTTTTTTTCTTTTAATAGACGGAAGGCAGGCAGAAGTCATTGATGGGGATGGATGATAGCATCCTGCTCTATTTCATAATTTCATGTATATTAAATCACTTGACATTGTCTTACATGTTGAAATCTGTTTATTATTGTTACTTTGAAGTCGACTGTCACTTCATAGATTGGATGGTACCAATATCAACATTGGTCACTCTTGATTATTTTTCATTATTCTCTGGCCACGGGTCGATTTTTCCTTCTTAATACATTCATGTTGCAAATTACTTTGAAAAAATCTGCTATCTTGATATCCATTATAGCTTATTTAAGTTTCTACAAAAATGTTGAAAGAATCTTGTTTCTTAAAACATTTTACAAGAACGTGCAGGGAAATCATTAATGACATTTACTTATGTTTTTTTCCCTCTAAGTATGTGAAGATCTTTTACAAAATATAGAAGTATTTGTAACTGCATTTTTGTAGTGTTGTATATAAAACTTGTTGATCAGAATTTTTCAAATGTATAAGGGTAAAGAAACAATTTATTCCTACAAAAGATTAAGTGGACAACATAATTATTCAGTGTTACTCTCTCAATGAGTTCTCCAGAAATTAAAAGAATTAATTTCACTCCCATTGTCACTCCTACCCCAGCCCTGCCACTGACACATATAGCTTCCAGCCACAATTTTCTGCCGCAGATATATGTATTATATGTACATATATATGTCTCTGTATGCACATACATACTGGATATATTAATATCTATTCTGAATATATATAAATATATAATATATATGGTTCTTAGTATCTATGATCTATACAGTACAAGAATTCAGCTTATACTACTTCAGTATTTCTACCATAATTATATTATGTAGCATTACATGTATTTTACAAAGACAAGAAGGGATAATACATACAAAATTTGCAAAGTCAGTTTGTCTCTTACAATTAAAGCAGAAACTTAATTGAACAACTGAATCTTTCTCAGGACTAAAATTCCAAGACATATTTGCCTTACTCAGGCTAGAAAGAAAATATTACATTTAGTGTTTTAGTGTAACATCATCATGATATAATTTTAAATTGTAAATTTTCATTGATCATAATAGCTATAATTATTAGTCACAACTCAGACATTTAATCACAAGTTATTATTAGTCACAACTCAGACATTTAATCACAAGTTCCTGTTTCTGAAAATTTCATAATACTTTGAAATATTTGAAGATATGCTTGTGCATATCTCTTTAAGCAAATAGCCCTAATTATGAGCAATGTTTTAAAATTCTTAAGAAACCCAGCACATTAGATTGCTGTACCAGGAAAATGTACCAGGAAAATCATTAGCTAGAATTTAAGTAGTAAAAGGGGATAAAAAAGACTCTCATAGAGATATTTCATGACAACGAAGTGGCTGTTTATGATATAAGTGAAATTTGAAGAAGGAGTTCTAGAAAATTAACATCCATAAGATTAAGGATAATCATATCAATTTTCTCTCAATGCTTTTTCCTTAGGGAAAAATAAAAGCTGTGACAAAATTAAAAAGAACAGAATTGTGTTAAAGAAACCTTGGTTTTGTGTTTTTTTTTTATTTTAGAGGCAGATGCTTTTCTCATGGAAGGAATAGATCATTGATTTATTAAGGCACATTGAGCAATAACTGTCAAATATGCCATCCAAAATTAATTTAATTAAATACTTGACTCATTAATTTTATAACTTGTAGTTTTGAGTTGACGTGAAACTCATCCAACATTCTTAATTGAAGAGTCATATCAGGCCACTGCAAGGATAATTTGAACTGAACAAATCTACCATATGTGACCTAGTATTAAATATAATCCAATAAGAATTTTCTTACTTTTGAGTATACTTTGTCTTGTGCAAGAGTCAAAATCAATACTGTAAATAATTACTCTAAAGGTGATATTTTAGGCCCTATATGTACGTAAGGTGGACGAAAGCTTAGACATTAGGTTTATATTAGAATTGATCTCTGCAAAGTAACTAACAATCCTAGGGCCCATATTGATAATTAGGAGTGCCAAATTTAATATTTCTGATGTGATCCTTTAAAGTCTACATGTAAAATATTTCTGTTATTCTAGACATTTTCTTTTCCAATAGATATTTATATTTTAGATGAAGCTTTTATTCTCCTAAAATAGTAATCATTATCGTAGAAATTCTACTGAAGCAAATGAAAAATCATTAGTGTTTTCATGTTCAAATAACAGAAATTCAGATTATTAGAAACTCCAATTAAGAGGGAATCCCTGGTGGCTCAGCAGTAAAGAATGCATCTGCCAATCCCTGGGATGGGAAGATTCCCTGGAGAAAGAAATGATAACTCACTCCAGTGTTCTTGCCTGGGAAATCTCATGGACAGAGGAGCCTGGTGGGCTACAGTTCATGTGGTCCCAGGGTCAAACACGACTTCAGTACTAAACCACCACCACCTATTATTAAGAATGGTTATGCATATTGAATACCTTTAATTTCAATTATTTTCATTAATTAATGCATTAAAATATTTAGTTAGTATCTCTTGCATATTGATCATTTAAAGTACCAAAATTCATATATCCGCTATCTTTATAATATGTATATGAAATGTATCTCTTATTCCAATCATCTTCTCCCAGAAATATCTTGATATGTTATGCTTGATGCTGGCTTTGCATGCTATATATAGGCCTTACAGTCTGATGGTTCCAGTGTAGTTGGATTTTTAATGTGGAGTTTTTGTCTAAAAGTGTTCAAAAGATTCAAGTGTCCATAAATGGTCCAAAGGATTTTCAACTGTTTGAAAGCTTCAGGAAGAAACAGTTTGACTTTTTCTGACTTTCTGTTGTAGGTCACACAGCACCAGTTCTGCCACATGTAATTGACTGAAGTCGTCATAAGCCAATACAGATAAAGAAATTAAAGAAGAACTGGACACTATTTCTGTTTGGAAAGTGGTAAGTCCAAGATGTAGATTATGGAGGATAGAGAATATTGTTGAAACCTCTATGGAAAATACAACCAGCCTCATGAAATCAGTATAAAAAAAGAGTTGTTTGTGAAAATCTGTAGCACAATTCTTTTCATTTAACTAGACGAGATGAAAGCAATGACAGATAGACAAAAGCTTATCAAGTGAGATAATTTTCATTAATATGGAGGTGCTAGAACTGCAATGTTCAGCCTCTCTTCATAAATTAACTCTCACGGCTGTTCACAAGGACGATTGAGCTGCATATGAACTTGACAAGTTTGTAAAGAAGGAATACAACTTTACTTTTGTTTCAAGTTCTAAAGATTTAAGTAACAGGAATTTTGATGGACATAATATACTTTAAAATTCTTAAAACCACATTAGGAAAGCATAAAAGGAGCGAAAAATTAGACAGCATGCAGGGATATTTCAATTATATCCTTCTGTTTTGAAGAAAGATATTAATACTATATCCATCACCACAGACAGCAACTGTCTTTGAAAACAGAGATTATGAGGATAGTATTGGTGAATTCTAGTTTTAAACAAAAGGATTGGTAAAATGCATACCTCATAAACATAAAGAAAGAAAGAAAAATGATCTTTTAGTATCACGATTTAGCAGCAACCAAAAAATTATAATAAATATTGGATGAATGCCTACCAAACTCAACTATACAAACTTTTAACTTTCTCCAAAAAAGCACTATTTTAATTTTAAACTATTGACTCCATGCATTAATAGTGCTTGATGATACACTCAATCTAAAAGCTAGACTCAATAAATGACCCAATCAAAAAATGGGCCAAAGAACTAAATAGACATTTCTCCAAAGAAGACATACAGATGGCTAACAAACACATGAAAAGATGCTCAACATCACTCATTATCAGAGAAATGCAAATCAAAACCACTATGAGGTACCATTTCATGCCAGTCAGAATGGCTGCGATCCAAAAGTCTACAAGCAATAAATGCTGGAGAGGGTGTGGAGAAAAGGGAACCCTCTTACACTGTTGGTGGGAATGCAAACTAGTACAGCCACTATGGAGAACAGTGTGGAGATTCCTTAAAAAACTGGAAATAGAACTGCCTCATGACCCAGCAAGCCCACTGCTGGGCATATACACTGAGGAAACCAGAAGGGAAAGAGACACATGTACCCCAATGTTCATTGCAGCACTGTTTATAATAGCCAGGACATGGAAGCAACCTAGATGTCCATCAGCAGATGAATGGATAAGAAAGCAGTGGTACCTATACACAATGGAGTATTACTCAGCCAATAAAAAGAATACATTTGAATCAGTTCTAATGAGATGGATGAAACTGGAGCCTATTATACAGAGTCAAGTAAGCCAGAAAGAAAAACATCAATATAGTATACTAATGCATATATATGGAATTTAGAAAGATGGTAACAATAACCCTGTATACGAGACAGCAAAAGAGACACTGATGTATAGAAGTCTTTTGGACTCTGTGGGAGAGGGAGAGGGTGGGATGATTTGGGAGAATGGCATTGAAACATGTATAATACCATATATGAAATGAGTCGTCAATCCAGGATCAATGCACGATACTGGATGCTTGGGACTGGTGCACTGGGACAACCTAGAGGGATGGTACGGGGAAGGAGGAGGGTTCAGGATGAGGAACACATGTATACCTGTGGCGGATTCATTTTGATATATGGCTAAACCAATACAATATTGTAAAGTTAAAAAAAAAAAAGAAAGAAATTTAAACTGAAATCTTTATCCCAAACAAAACAAAACATTATAGATAATATAAATACTTGGACTGCAGGGCATATAAAGTAAAAACAGCATATGTAAATAGAGGAAGAAGAGACAGGAGCAGGGCAGAGTGGTATTCATTCTGAGTTTCTTGCAGACCCACATACATCCTTTAATATTGGACTCCTTAAAAGTGGCTGTAACTCTGAATGTTTTTCCAAAGGGAACATGGTTTGTTATCTATCTTAGGTGAGATTTCCTACAAAATAGGTTCTGAGAAAATTTGCTTACAAGAATCAACAGGCAGGTTTTCAAACCACACCAGTAAGGAAATGAAAAAAAAAAAAGACTGAACAGAATGAGAAGTTGATAGAATTTAGTTGCTACATATACAGGAATGCACAGGAACCGAGTCCCTTCAAGTAAATTCTAGGTGTGTGTATTTGTGGGGTGTGTGTGTGTGTATGTGTGTGTTCAGTTGCTCAGTCATGTCTGAGTCTTTGCAACCCCATGGACTATAGCCCACCAGGATGCCCTGTCCATGGGCTTTTCCAGGCAATAATACTAGAGTGGGTTGCCATTTCCTTCTCTAGGGGATATTCTTAACCCAGGGATCAAATTGGTGTCTTCTGCAAGTCTCCTGCATTGCAGGTGAATTCTTTACCACTAGAATACCTGGGAAGCCCAACTTTGCAGCTTTATAATAAATTTAAGATTTTCTTAGGAGTTTCACAATATGGGGCTTCCCAGGTGGCTTAAAGAGTAGTAGATAATATTTCCCAGAGTTAATCTGCATGTATATATTATCCACTATGTTCACTATATTATTTTTATTGAATTCCAATAAAATCTTCTCTTCTCCAGTGAGCCTGAGTCAGTGAAAATAGAAACAAATATTAAAACCTAACTAGGACATAAAGATTAAAATTCGCATTTTCCAAGGGGAAGAGAGAAAAAAAGAAATATTTTAAGGGGGAAATCCAGGAGATCTGAGTAGAAGCCAATTCAACACTGAAGATTGGAACCTGTTATTGGCAGGCAGAAACACATGGATCAGCCTTCTGATCTTCTAACCACCTGAATAGGAGCACTGTATCATCATTTCAAAGATTTTGTCTTCCTCTCTTCTTGTGACTAAGCAGTGAATTTTCACAGTTCTAATGGAAAAGCCCTCAGCACTCTTGAGCCCTTAGAACAGAAGATGAGAGAGTGGTAAGTTGAGTGTATCTCTAAAGAAAAATCGTTAGTCATGATAATGGAAGGACTATATTAAATTACTTAAAACTACTTTAAAATTGCTCACTTAGCTGGAAGAGTAGTAAACACATCATATCTATTGCAATGAGGTTAGGCCAGAAATCATAAAATTGTAATACTTTGCAAAAGTCTTACATTTTGAGATCAGACAGAATATTAATGCATTACAAATCTTGTATAGCATCCAAAATGCAGCCAAGAGCTTTGTTAAATGGAAAAAGAATATTAAGAGACAACATGGCAAAACAAAAATTCTGCCTATTTTGGAAAGAAAAAAGTACTATCAATGACAAATTTGTGCTTGCTAAGGGAAGCATCTGCCATCTGCCTCTGTGGAGACTGGAACCTGTGATGCGGCAGCTATTGATCTTCTACATGCCCTGAAGGGAGTTCCTGTGGAGAATGAAGCACTCTGCTCCAGGCAAACTGGTGGAATGGGTCTTTAGACAGTTAGATATTTTCAGGAACTGATTTCGAGATCCTCATCCTTGCATCTCCTCTTATCTAGAAAAGCACTAAATCCCTTCATGGTGACATTAGTTCCCCATGACTAGAAGAAAAATCTTTGTAAAATGAGTGCTTGATTGTGTGAACTCCTACTCCACCAAAATATATATTTTGACCTCCCTCAACTGCCTCTTTGGAGTAGTCTCTCAGAGTTATCTGAGGTGCTGTCTCCCAGGCTTCAGTCCTCTTTTTTGCCCCAAATAAAGTTTAACTCGCAATCCTCATATCGTGCATCTTTTTTAAAGTCGATAGTATAAATGGCTTTCTCATTTTAATTTTTTTAATTATAAGTTTTCCAAATGACTATTTTGGTTAATAAATTTGTCAAGTGGACCAATTAATAATTACTCAAATGAGTTTGTACTTTCCTGCCTAAATATGATTTTAAAGACATGCAATTAAGTTCTTGAGCTTCTTCATTTGGGTCCCCCTTTTTCCCTGAGTAGTTCTGCTCAAAAAGCTTTAAGACAGACCCCTGAGAGAGCCAAAGACTTTGATTCTTTCTGAGTGTTACCCATTTTTTTCCGAGATGAGCCTCCAACATTTGGATTTCCATAGATATTAAAAAAGAATTTTCCTGTTTGAAAAAAAATATATGTGTGTGTGTGCTCATATGGCAGCACTCAGGTATTAAGATCCTGGCTAATTTGTTTTTCTTTTATTTCCTTGACTCATGCACCATCATCTATCTGCAAGGCCCCAAGCTTTGCAAAACAAAGCTACCTCAGGAAAAAAAGGTAGAACGAAACAGTCATTAAAATTTTCCCACACACATTGATCAGCCTTCTGATCTTCTAACCACCTGAATAGGAGCAGTGTATCATCTTTTCAAATATTTTGAATGAGCCAAAGACAAGTCATCATAAGTGAATTCTACCAGTAAAAAAAGAATATTAACCCCACTGGAATGTAGAAAAGGCAGTAGTAAGAAGTAAAGCTTAATGCTGTAAAGAGCAATATTGCGTAGGAACCTGGAATGTTAGGTCAATGAACCAAGGCGAATTGGAAGTGGTCAAACAGAAAATGACAAGAGTGAACATCAACATTTTAGGAATCAGTGAATTAAAATGGACTGTAATGGGTTAATCTAACTCAGATTACCATTATATCTACTGCTACTGCTGCTGCTAAGTTGCTTCAGTTGTGTCTGATTCTGCGGGACCCCATAGACAGCAGCCCACCATGCTCCGCTGTCCTTGGGATTCTCCAGGCAAGAATACTGGAGTGGGTTGCCATTCCCTTCTTCAATGCATGAAAGTGAAAAGTGAAAGTGAAGTTGCTCAGTCATGTCCGACTAGGCTCCTCAGTCCATGGGATTTTCCAGGCAAGAATACTGGAGTGGGTTGTCAGTTCCTTCTGTGGGAAAGAATCCCTTAGAAGAAATAGAGTAGTCATCATAGTCAACAAAAGAGTCTGAAATGCAGTACTTGGATGCATCTCAAAAATGACAGAATGATCTCTGTTCATTTCCAAGGCAAACCATTCAATATCACAGTAATCCAAGTCTATGCTCCAACCAGTAATGCTGAAGAAGCTGAAGTCGAACGGTTCTATGAAGACCTACAAGACCTTCTAGAACTAAAACCCCAAAAAGATGTCCTTTTCATTACAGGGGTCTGGAATACCAAAATAGGAAGTCAAGAAACACCTGGAGTAACAGGCAACTTTAGCTGTGAAGTACAGAATGAAGCAGGGCAAAGGCTCCTAGAGTTTTGCCGAAAGAATGCATTGATCATAGCAAACATGCTCGTCCAGCAACACAAGAGAAGACCCTACACATGGACATCACCAGAAGGTCAATACCAAAATCAGATTGATTATATTCTTTGCAGCCAAAGATGGAGAAACTCTATAGAGTCAGCAAAAACAAGACCAGGAGCTGACTGTGGCTCAGACCATTAACTCTTTATTGCCAAATTCAGACTTAAATTGAATAATGTAGGGAAGAACACTAGACCATTCAGGTATGGCCTAAATCAAATCCCTTACATTATACAGTGGAAGTGAGAAATAGATTCAAGGGATTAGATCTGATGGACAGAGTGCCTGAAGAACTATGGATGGAGGTTTGTGATATTGCACAGGAGGCAGGGATCAAGACCATCCCCAAGATGGTCTTGAAAAAGAAGTGCAAAAGGCCAAATGCTTGTCTGAGGAGGCCTTACAAATAGTCATTGAAACAAGAGATACTAAAGGCAAAGGAGAAAAGGAAAAATATATCCATTTGAATGTAGGGTCCCAAAGAATAGCAAGGAAAGCCTTCAACAGAGATCAATGCATAGAGGAAAACAATAAAATGGAAAAGATTAGAAATCTCTTCAAGAAAATTACAGATATCAAGGAATCATTTCATGCAAAGATGGGCACAATAAAGGACAGAAATGGTATGGATCTAACAGAGCAGAAGATATTAAGAAGAAGTGGCAAGAATACACAGACAAACTATACAAAAAAGATCTTAATAACTCAGATAATACCAATGGTGTGATCACTCACCTAGAGGCAGGCATCCTGGAATGTGAAGTCAAATGGGCCTTAGGAAGCATCACTACAATCAAAGCTAGTAGATGTGATGGAATTCTAATTGAGCTATTTCAAATCCTAAAAGATGATGCTGTGAAAGTGCTGCACTCAATATGCCAGCAAATTTGGAAAACTCAGCAGTGGCCACAGGACTGGAAAAGGTCAGTTTTCATTCCAATCCCAAAGAAAGGCAATGGCAAAAAAAACTCAAACTCCCACACAACTGCACTCATCTCACATGCTAGTAAAGTAATGCTCAAAATTCTCCAAGCCAGGCTTCTACAGTAAGTGAACCAGATATTCAAGCTGGATTTAGGAAAGGAACAGGAACCAGAGATCAAATTGCCAACATCAGTTGGATCATCAAAAAAGCAAGAGAGTTTCTGTAAGACATGTACTTTTGCTTTATTGACCATGCCAATGCCTTTCACTGTGTGGATCACAACAAACTGTAGAATCTTAAAGAGATGGGAATACCAGACCACCTGACCTTCCTCCTGAGAAATCTGTATGCAGGTCAAGAAGCAACAGTTAGAACTGGACATGGAACAGACTGGTTCCAAATCAGGAAAGTAGTACTTCAAGGCTATATATTGTCACCCTGTTTATTTAACTTATATGCAGAGTACATCATGAGAAACGCTGGGCTGGAGGAAGCACAAGCTGGAATCAAGATTGCTGGGAGAAATATCAATAACCTCAGATATGCAGATGACACCACCCTTATGGCAGAAAGAGAAGAAGAACTAAATAGTCTTGATGAAAGTGAAACAGAAGAGTGAAAAAGTTGGTTTAAAACTGAACATTGAAAACTAAGATCATGGCATCTGTTCCCATCACTTCATGGCAAATAGATGGGGAAAGAGTAGAAACAGTGACAGACTTTATTTTGGGAGCTCCAAAATCACTGCAGATGTTGACTACAGCCATGAAATTAAAAGACGATTGTTCCTTGGAAGAAAATTTAAGACCAACCTAGATAACATGTTAAAAAGCAGAGACATTACTTTGGCAACAAAGGTCCATCTAGTCAAAGCTATGGTTTTTTCAGTAGTCATCTATGGATGTAAGAGTTGGACTATAAAGAAAGCTGAGTGCCGAAGAATTGATGCTTTTGAACTGTAATGTTGGAGAAGATTCTTGAGAGGCCCTTGGACAGCAAGGAGATCCAACCAGTCCATTCTGAAGGAAATAAGTCCTGAATATTCATTGGAAGGACTGATGTTGAAGCTGAAACTCCAATACTTTGGCCACCTCATGCTAAGAAATGACTCATTGGAAAAGACCCTGATGCTGGGGAGGATTGAAGGTCAAAGAAGAAAGGGACAACAGAGGATGAGATGGTTGGATGGCATCACTGACTCAATGGATAGGAGTTTTAGTAAATCCAGGGAGCTAGTGATGGACAGGGAGGCTGGGCATTCTGCAGTCCATGGGGTTGCCAAGATTTGGACAGGACCAAGTGACTGAACTGAGCTAAGAAAGAGAAAAGAGGGAAGAAGAGTAAAGAAACATAAGTCCAACCTTGGGGGCAAGGTCCTGATTCTTCAAGATATATACATAACAGTGCTTCCCGCATAGCTTAGTTATAAAATCTGCCTGTATGCAGGCCACTTTGATTTGATCTTCCGCTGGAGAAGAAAATAGCAAATCACTCCAGTATTCTGGAAAATCCCAATGATAGAGGAACCTGGCAGGCTACAGTCCATGGGGCTGCCAAGAGTCAGACATCACTTAGGGACTAAACCTCCAAGGCCCTCACCCAGGTGGAGCATGGGGTAATCTTATCTTATTCACATGTGTCTTTTTCATTTTCTGCATTGGCAGGTGGGTTCTTTACCACTAGTGCCAACTGGAAAGTTGAATATGCATGCACACTTAGCTTAAAATTTACCCAGTTTTGTTACTGGGGGGACACTTCTTTGGGAGAGATTTCTAATATTCTCCTTACATGCTGCAAGTAAAAGTAAATCTTTCCTTCTCCCAATTTTTGGTTTAACTGTGTCTACTAGGCCTACAGTAAAAAACCACGGTAAAAACCGGGGACCCAGTTTTCAGGTAACAATAGCACTTTATTCACTGTCATCAAAATTATCTTGACACTTTCCCTTTTTCTTTTTTTTTATACATTTTATGACTAACTATTGATGTTATCTGAAAAGATTTTTGGAGTTGTAACTGCAATTGCATTGATTTATTTGCAAAGATTGGTTTCTTTCTTTCTTTCTATGAAGCCTTTTGTCAAAGAACATGTTGGATCAATTTATGAATTGAAGAGTTCTAAATAGAATATTCTTTAAAAGAATTCAATAGCATTTTATTCATTATGATGAAGATGATTTTCCTTTACTATATTTGAGTATATGTTCTTTTGTATGTGCTTTACTGTGTATGTGAAAATGTTTCTGAATATAAAATTTTTCATGGATATATTCTTTGTAAGCATAAGGATCAATAAATGAATTTTGCTTTTTCCTTATAAAACTTAACATTCACCTTTGTCTGCTTATCTCTCCCCTCAATAGTTTTCAGCTCTGAACTTGCTGCCAACTCAAACACAATAAATTCTCCTTTTGCTTCCTTTTTTTGCCTCAACACCTTTCAGCTATAGTAGCAGAGGCCTAGGGAAGAAACATTTTGTATAGTCATTAGAATGAACTGCTGGAAGAAATGCAAATTGTTACGCAGAATCTAAAAGTTAAGAGGAAGAAAAAGTAAATTAGTTTAATTTATCTCTTAAGAAAACATCATTTAGAAAGAAATGTGTGGCAAATATGTTGGAAAAAACAAAGGCAAACAACCCTTAATTGTGAGTTCACCTGTCTCTTATACTCTCTAATTTTTCACATATTTTAAACACTATATGATAAAATTGTGTTAGCATTGTACCCTACCTTAGAACTTAAATTGGAATCCTGGTGCCACCATTGAACATGGTGTGACAATCACCTGATTATTTAATTGCTTCATTATTCAAATTTTACATCTGTAAAGGGGCACAATGAAACTCCTTTAAGACGTCATGTTGAGAAACAAACGGGTTAGTCATTTTTTCAGGAAAGAGAGTAGGGCATGAGAGTATGATCATATCCCAGTTACATCCAAGTCCCTGAGACAGCCACCAATGGTCAGCTCTTGGCTTCTTTCAGGAAAGAATTCAAGAGTGAGATATAGTAGAGTGAAAGGTATATTCAGGGAGTAAACATGCTTCACAGACAGTGTGTGGGATTTCTTGGCAAAAGCACCAGGTTATGGGATCATCAGTTTTTGTAGGGGTGGGTAATTTCATAGGCTCCCACTATGAAACAAGGTATCTTTGAGTTCTTCAGGAGGCCCTCACTCAGGTGGAGAATGTGATAATCATGTTGACTTTCCTGATCAACTAAAGCTTGGACACTGTAGACCATTGCCCCAATTCTATGATGAATTCTCTTTCAGTCAAGCTCCTTCATGAATATGCATATGTGTGCATGTTAAGTCATGCTTTCCCACTTGGGAAGCCAAATACGCATTTCCTGTAGCTTAAAACTAAGTGGGAGGAGTGGGAGTCTTCCAGTTATTTTGGAGAAGAGGTGGGGATTACCAGGAATTAGGCCTCTGCCCACTTTTTGGTTTGGCCTTGAAACCGTTGAGATGCCTGTAGGTGTGTCATTTAACTTGCTGATGAGTTACAATGAGTGAATGTTGAGGCTCAAACATTGAGGCTTCTAGTGGAAGCCTACTCATGTGCCATCTTGGACCTATTTATTAATAGATTGAATCAGTTTATGTCATGGTCCCAGGATATGCCATTCTTTGAAAGAATGTACTCTGGCCCCTTCCTGTTCCAATTGTATTTAGAGGCAAAAAATGAAATGATGATGGCTTTAACAAGATGTCGAATGTACAGCAAAGGTAGAGGGGAATTAGTAAAAGGCCATATTATCAAGATGAGCTTTTGGCTACACATTAGATGATCCAGTTATAAAGGAGAGGTTATGTGGTATTTGCAATGAAGGAAATACCCTCTCTGATCTCTCATCTTGAAAACAGTCACAGAGAGAAAGCATTAGATAAGGAACCCCAAATACCCCTTAACCTCACTACCTTTGTCAATGTTTTATCAAATAGTTGCATACTTTATTTTCTAGATGATAATATTTTTTTGCCTTCATGAGACATAATTATTCACTTACCTTTTAATTTTCAAAATTTAATAACAATAGTTTCAGGAGGTAACATAAGTATGAAAGTGAAAGTGATAATTGATTAGTCATGTCCAACTTTTTGCAACCTATAGACTGTAGCCTGACAGGCTATTCTGTCCATGGAATTCTCCAGGCAAGAATACTGGAGTGGGTGCCCTGCCTTCCTTCAGGGGATTGTCCCAATCCAGGGATCAAATCCATGTCTCCTGTATTGCAGACAGATTCTTTACCATCTGAGCCACCAGGTAAGCCCCTAACACATGTATGCTGCTGCTGCTGCTGCTTCTAAGTCACTTCAGTCGTGTCGGACTCTGTGCGACCCCATAGACGGCAGCCCACCAGGCTCCCCCGTCCCTGGCATTCTCCAGGCAAGAACACTGGAGGGGGTTGCCATTTCCTTCTCCAATGCATGAAAGTGAAAAATGAAAGTGAAGTCGCTCAGTCATGTCTGACCCTCAGTGATCCCATGGACTGCAGCCTTCCAGGCTCCTCTGTCCATGGGATTTTCCAGGCAAGAGTACTGGAGAACACATGTACATCTGAGTGTATTTCTGTGTGTGTATGAAAATACATATTGTTGATGAAAAATTAATCAGTCAATGGAAAGGAAGAAATGGAAAATTTTATTTAGGCCAAACTTAGAATTATAACCCAGGAAATAGTCTTTCAGAAAGCTGAAAACTCTCTTGCCCATTAAAGGTCAAACCTCAGCTGTGCAAGTTTTTGAGACAGTGGTCTGTACATGAAACGATGTATTACTGACAGTTTACACAATCCAGATCTATAGGTGCAAAGCAAGTCTTCCTGGCCCCTTACAAGATTAAGAAGGTAGGTTATCTCCCAAGGAGTTTTGACCCTTGATGAGATTAAGAAGAAACTTGATATCCTAAGGAAGTCTAGTGAAGGCAGATACACAACAATCATTACAAAGGAAGGAGAAAGCCCAAGGGACAATGAAAAATTTTGTGTTTAAACTTTTCTCATCTTGCCAAAAAATATGAATTTTATTTCATAGTGTACATATGAAACTCATGATGAAAAAAAATCTCTCACCCCATTTCTTCACCCTCCATTTCTTGTTCCTTCCCACATAGGTAACCACGCAGGGCCATGCTGTGCCCTCCTGGGTACAAAAGCCTTTCCTTTCCAAGGTACCCATTTTCTGTTTGTAGCCAAGACTATCTTCCCAGACTTTCTCTAAATCCCAAAGGCATATTTAAGTAGTAGCTAATTATAGAAGTAAGAGAATTCAGAAACAACAGAAAAACAGTCAAGAAATAAAAGTCAAGTAAAAAAGCAACATCCGAGTTCCTAGAAAGGTGAAAATATTCACTTCAGATTGGGACCTGAACCCATGTGCCTGGACTCAAACCCAATCCAAACCTAGTTTGGGGCTTGAACCCATAAAGTCAGGACTCAAATCCAGCCACAACCCTGCTTGGTACTTGAATCCACAATCTTTTAATTAGAATTGCTCACCTGGTGTCTGACCCTACTGAGACTCAAGTTCTTTGTGTCTCAGCACAGAAGGAATTCAGAGAGAGGCAAAGTGATAGGTAAGAAGTAGATTTATTATATAGGTTCTGCCTTATGAGATATACAAAACAGTATTTTTGAGCTTTTTGCAGAGCTCAAACCCCCAGTAAATGGAAGATGAACTGTTGCAGGAAGGGGGATCCCTTTCAGGGTCCGAAAGTGGCCTCTTGTCTAACACTTGGAAATGAATTGCTGGAAGAGACATACGTGCTGATAAAGCAAGAGATTTTATTGGAAAGGGCACACAGGTGGAGAGCAGTAGGCTATGGGAAACCAGGAGAACTGCTTTGCCTCATGGCTCACAGTCTTGGCTTTTATAGAGATGGGATTCGTTTTGGGGTTGTATCTGGTCAATCATTCTAACTCGGGTTCCTTCCTGGTGGTGCACACATTGCTTCGCCAAGATGGATGCCAGTGAGGAAGATCCTGGGAAGTGGTCAGACACATGGCTTCTCCCTTTGACTTTTCCCAAACTCTTCGGTTGGTAGTCCTATTAGTTTGATGTTCTGAACTAGGACCTCCTGCCATAAAATGGCTTGTGCAAATGGTTACTATGGTGCCTGGCCAGGGTGGTGGTTTCAGTCAGTGTGCTTCCCTTAACAGAACTACTTAGGCAAGCAGCCTGAAGCTCAGGCTGGATCAAGATTGCTGGCAGAAATATCAATAACCTCAGATATGCAGATGACACCACCCTTATGGCAGAAAGTGAAGAGGAACTAGAGAGTCTCTTGATGAAAGTGAAAGAGGAGAGTGAAAAAGCTGGATTAAAACTCAACATTCAAAAAACTAAGATCATGACATCCACTCCCATCACCTCATAGAAAATAGATGGGGAAAGAATGGAAACAGAGCGACAAACTTTATTTTCTTGGCTCCAAAATCAGTGCAGACTTTGACTGCAGCCATGAAATTAAAGGACACTTGCTCCTTGGAAGAAAAGATATGACAAATCTGTGTACTGTGCCTCATTGCTCAGTTGTGTCTGACTCTTTGTGACCCCATGAACTATAGCCCACCTGGCTCCCCTGTCCATGGGGATTCTCCAGGCAAGAATACTAGAGTGGATTGTCATGCCCTGCTCCAAGGGATCTTTCCAACCCATGGATCGAGCCCAGGTCTTCCACATTGCAGGCAGATTCTTTACTGTCTGAGCCACCAGGGAAACCTATGACAAACCTAGACAGTGTATTAAATAGCAAAGTCATCACATTGTCCACAAAGGTCTGTATAGTCAAAGCTATGGTTTTTCCTGTAGTCACGTACAGATATGAGAGTTGGACTGTAAAGAAGGCTGAGCAATGAAGAACTGATACTTTCAAACTGTGATGTTGGAAAAGACTCTTGAGAGTCCCTTGGACAGCAAGGATCAAATCAGTCAATCCTAACGGAAATTAACCCTGTATATTCATTGGAAGGACTGATGCTGAAGCTGAAGCTCCAATACTTTGGCCACCTGATAGGAAGAGTCAACTCACTGGAAAAGACCCTGATGCTGGAAATGATTGAGAGCAAGAGGAGAAAGGGGTGACAGAGGATGGGATTGTTGGATGATATCATCAGCTCAATGGACAGGAGTTTGAGCATGAGATAGTGAAGGACAGGGAAGCCTGGCATGCTGCAGTCCATGGGGTCTCAAATTGTTGGGCATGACTGAGCATCTACACAATCTCCTAAGTCATTTCAAGTTGCGTCTGATTCTTTGTGACCCTATGGACTGTAACTCACCAGGATCTTCTGTCCATGGGATTTTCCAGGCAAAAATACTGGAGTGGGTTGCCATGCCCTCCTCCAGGAAATCTTTATGTCCCAGGGATCCAATCTAAGTCTGTTATGTCTCCTGCATTGGCAGGCAGGTTTTTAATCACTGTCTCTTAGATTCAATTCAACACCAGTTCACAGAGGTAGAACATTTGGCATCAGCGCATAATAAGGAACTCTAAGTTTTCCAGTCTTTATAATAAAGCACAACATTAAGTCTTTTGCATATAAACAAGTGTATCATTTTTTTTTTAATTCTCTGCCAAAGATCATGCCTGTTTTCTTCTAAGTCTAAAATTAAGCTGCAAAAATGGTCTCTGACTAAATATGCATTCATACTGTGTGGCTTTTAGAATTTTTTTCTTTTAGAACAAGGTCAAGAGTATTACTGCTATCCTTAGCTTTTTTTACTAACTGCATGTCTGTTATTTTTTGAGAAAAATCTCTACATTTTCCTATTCCTTTAGCATGTTAAAGACTTGCTTCCCCCTTTTTATTAAATATAATTTGAAATTTTGTATTTTTATACCATATGGTTTTGGTTGAATAGCTATAGCTTTATGCTGAATCTTATAGTTATTTATGATTTCAATGAACAGTTACAACTTTAAGATGAATGTTGTAATGTTTTCTTCACTGTTTTTAAAAAAGAATAAGATATAGCTTTAATAAGAATATCTTAATTATCTAATAAGATAACTAGTAAGTAGTATAAATAGCACCTATTTCTTCTGAAGCATGAACATTTTGGAAAGTTGATAAAGCAAGGATAGTCATCCCAAAGGTAATGAAGCTAACATGAGAAATCTATAGAGTTGAGTTGAGTTCAGTAGCTCAGTTACGTCCAACCCTTTGTGACCTGATAGACTTCAGCACGCCAGGCTTCCCTGTCCATCACCAATTCCCAGAGCGTGCTCAAACTATGTTTACCAAGTCAGTGATGCCATCCAACCATCTCATCCTCTGTCATCCCCTTCTCCTCCCAACTTCAATATTTTCCATGAGTCAGTTCCTCGCATCAGGTGGCCAAAATATAGGAGTTTCCGCTTCAGTGTCAGTCCTTCAAATGAATATTCAGGATACAGATTTCCTTTAGGATTGATTAGTTTGATCTTGCAGTCCAAGGGTCTCTCAATAGTCTTCTCCAACACCACAGTTCAAAAGCATCGGTTCTTCAGGGCTCAGCTTTGTTTATGATCCAACTCTCACATCCATACATGATGACTGGAAGAACCATAGCTTTGACTAGATGGACTTTTGCTGGCAAAGTAATGTCTCTGTTTTTTAATATGCTATCTAGGTTGATCATAGCTTTTCTTCCACAGAGCAACTGTCTTTTAATTTCATGGCTGCAGTCACCATTTGCAGTGATTTTGGAGCCTCCAAAATTAAAGTTTGTCACTGTTTCCTTTGCTTCCCCATCTATTTGCCATGAAGTGATGGGACCAGATGCCATGATCTTCGTTTTCTGAATGATGAGTTTTAAGGCAGCTTTTTCACTCTCCTCTTTCACTTTCATCAAGAAGCTCTTTAGTTCTTCTTCTCTTTCTGCCATAAGGGTGGCTTCATCTGCATATCTGAGTTATTGATATTTCTCCTGGCAATCTTGACTCCAGCTTGTGCTTCATCCAGCCCAGCATTTCGCATGATGTACTCTGCATATGAGGTAAATAAGCAGGGTGACAATACAAAGTCTTGAAATACTCCTTTTGGGATTTGGAACCAGTTCATTGTTCCATGTCCGGTTCTAATTGTTGCTTCTTAATCTGCATACAGATTTCTCAGGAGGCAGGTGAGGTGGTCTGGTATTCTCATCTCTTTAAGAATTTCATACTATCTGATTTTAAAAGACATGAAAAATCAAATTATTTGGTACCGTTTGATTTTTAAAGACATGAAAATGCAATCCTAATTTAAAAATGAATGGGATTATAAAGGGGCTTTCCTGGTGGCTCAGAAGGTGAAGAATCTTCCTGTAGCACAGAAGTATAATTTGAAGAGTTTACTCTTGTTTTGGTTTAGATCTTAATAAAGCAATAAATTAACTAACTGTGCTGTTTTACATATGAGCAAATTAGACATTAAGTTACATTTATTAACTTCTTTCAATAAAGTTATAAATATAAATAAATATATGTAGTCTAAATACACATATCAATTTATCTGTTTCACATTGACCCTTTAAATTCAATCCTATAATGATTTCTTCTCTACAGATAAGGAAATTGAAGCACTTACAAGTTAAGTACTTGTCCAAAACCAGAGAATTAAGAGAGATGAAATGTAAGCCACTACGCTTTGTCCCTCTAATTGGTGAATAAAATACATTCTGTGACACCACAAATTGGAATTGGTAGGATATTGATTAAGTATATGCATTATGGGTGCCACAAATTCACCTTGAAGTGTGTTTTCAACAATCTTTTTCCTATCTGTGACATAATTTGTACCCTTAGTGAGCTATCCTAATTATCTGATAATATTGTTCTTGACAAAGCAACACATGCATTTCAATGTATTTCCAAATTGGAAATTAATTCTTACTGATCTTAAATTTTAGTCATTGATTTATAATGACCAATTTTATATTAATATCTTAAGAAGGGGATTTAATTTAATGTTACATTTAGAATAGCATGGCTTGCCACAAGTCTATCTTCCATATGTATGAACTAACAAAAAATTTTTTTTAAAATCTGCAACGTGTGTGTCACCCACTACTGAGATTGTTCAGCCCCTGATGTATTTGTATTGATTTGTTTCTGGTGGTAGCTTGTCCTGAAATGTGTGTAGCAAGCAGGTATTTTATGATAAAATTGTTGTGTAGTGCATGCTCTGTGTGGAATTCAGAGGAAAACCCAGATTCAGTGATTAACAATGCCAAAAAATGCAAGTAGCTAGCCGCTGTTCAAACAGCAGTGGTGCTGTTTCTCTTTTGTGGCCTTTTCGACTTCTGTTGCCCTAAAATTCCATTTTGTTGGGAACCCATTTTCCACCTGGTCTTTCTTGACAGGGTTTTTTTCTACTTTTAAACAGTTTCTAAATAAAATTCTGTATTTCAAGAAAAAAAAAAATCTGATGTTTATATATTGAATAGGAGAATATGTCTCAGCGATTGTTAGAAACAGTTTTAATGAGAGCTCTAATCTTTACAGATATGGTGATATAGGCTCCAAAGTGCAAACTTAGCTGAAACTGCTCTGTCTGTCTCGATGCAAAGTACTTAACATAATAAGTTTTATTCTACTACATGTAAAATGATAGGATATAAATTTTGCAGTTATTTTTTATTTGATGCTTACAGAACATTTTAGCATTGACAAGTTGAAGTTTATTTCAGATAAATTTGGAATTAGAGCTGATTTACTAGAGCCACATATTGTGAATTGCATAGGCAATATATTTCAAGATATTGATATATATTGCCATTGCAATATAGAAACAGATTGCTTATTTTACCATGGCAGAATTATTTTGCTTTAGGGAATGAATATTAAATTCCATGAATATTTGTTGAGCCTGTTTCTCTGCATTGAAGAATGTGCTTGTCCCAAGTGTTTCAAACTGGAATGGTATAAAATCTGATATTTCCTTGCATGAGGTATTACTGCTGCATCAGAATCTGTTCTGAGCTCTGGCTCCACACTCTGCACTTCAGATGAAATAACTTAGCTGACATCTTATCAAATGACTATGTCCTGGGTTATACTTATATATGGAGGTCTCGGGAGTTGTGGTATAAAAGCAGATCATTCCTCAAAATGACGCAGGGATTCTCTGAAATAATCACTGAGTCATATTTGTTGAGGCAGTTATTGCTTTCTTGGTGTCCATTGCTTACTCTTTGGAAGAAAAGTTATGACCAACCTAGACAGCATATTCAAAAGCAGAGACATTACTTTGCCAACAAAGGTCCTTCTAGTCAAGGCTATGGTTTTTCCAGTGGTCATGTATGGATGTGAGTGTTGGACTATAAAGAAAGCTGAGAGCAGAATAATTGATGCTTTTGAACTGTGGTGTTGGAGAAGATTCTTGAGAGTCCCTTGGACTGCAAGGAATCCAACCAGTCCATCCTAAAGGAGATCAGTCCTGAACATTCATTGGAAGGACTGATGTTGAAGCTGAAACTCCAAAACTTCGGCCACCTGATGTGAACAGCTGACTCATTTGAAAAGATCCTGATGCTGGGAAAGATTGAAGGCAGGAGGAGAAGGAGATGACAGAGGATGAGATGGTTGGATGGCATCACCGATTCAATGGAGAAGAGTTTGAGTAAACTCCAGGAGTTGGTGATCGACAGGGAGACCTGTGTGCTGCAGTCCATGGGGTTGCAAAGAGTCGGACACAACTGAGTGAACTGAACTGAACTGATACATACATTTCCCAGTGCATCCTTGACTATATTAAGTCACTTAATTCTGTCAGCAGCCAAATGGGATAAACAGTTTAATTTACAAGAAAGGAACCCGTGGACAATTTGAGGGTAAGCAGAGTTGGTAAATGTCCATGACCTCTACCTTCTTCATGTTTTCATATGATAATTGGCTTGATAATAATTGTAGCAAAGATTTATTTTCATTCATTTTGTTGAAATAAATTATATAGTAATGAAAAATACAAGTGGGAATTCTTTTCTCAAATGATTGTCTACTAATGTACTACTTACTTTGGCAGAAAATGTTATGAGCAAGATACAAGCAGTCTTTTTTCAAAGCATTATATATATACATATATATATATATATATAAAACCGGTATATATGTGGAGCCGGCTTATACTGGCTTATGAAGAGTTCATTATTAAATTTTCAGAAATTTTGCTTTTGTTTTAAAAATGACTACTATTTAAAATTAAATTGTATAAATACACAATTATATAGTTTCAAAAGCAAACATGATAAATATTCCAAATATTCACTGCATAGTGAAATACAACCAACTGTATTACTGCAGTTCATTCCAACTCTGTATTAAGTGACATCATGTTGGCAGATTGAGCACATGATGGGAATATTTATACCATCACTTATACTTGCTTCACTGTTTTATTGATTGCCTAGACTTAAGAAAGTGTTGGGAAAATGTTAATAATGCAGATATTTGCAGTCATTACATGGTGACTATTGCACCCAGATAAGCACACACAAATACAAAAGAGAAAATATTCCTCTGAAACAAAACACTATCATCTGATTCATCAAACAACCCATTGATACCATCAATTAATGAGGGAATTTCCAGAATGAAATTTAATTTTGCTCTTATCCTTTTTCTAAATAAGCAAAATTATTAAATAATATTCTTGCCAAAGCACACTCATTTATCAATGATATGAGTGATTTCCTTGCATTTATTTTTAGCCTGTTTTTTAAAAATCATAATGAAGTTGCAAAGATAAGTTTGCTACAGATACAAGAGGTCACAAAAAAATCAATAAAAGCATTCTGTGAAAATCAATTGGCTATATGGAATCACAATAGAGTATTGTATTTTTGTTATTTGTAAATTATGCCCTATATATCTTCTATATCAGTATCAAAAAATAATAAACTCATACAATATTTTCAGAGAGCTCCTTGTTAATCATCTACTAGCACACTACTGGTAGCACTGAAAAACAGTATTGAAAAGAAATATATAGCTTGTTGTTGTTGTTCAGTCACTCAGTTGTGTCCAACTCTGTGATCCCATGGACTACAGCTTGCCAGGCTTCCCTGTCCAATATACAGCTTAGGAAATCTTAATAAAAATACTTACAGGGTATAAGTAGAGAAACACTGAAATTTCTTATCATGAATTCATAATAAGTTAATGGGGAAAAACAGATTGGCAAAATAAAGTTTAAGTTAATTTCAAGAGCAGCTTTTTTAATTAACTTCAGTCTTCTGATGGGCAATTTGTAAACAGGCTTCCAATGATTCCTGCTTCCTGACCCCCAGGTCCCTGTGTAATCAACCACCTCCCTTTGAATGTGGCTTGGACTTAGAGATTTATTCCTAATGAGTAGATTACTATTAAACTGATTTTCGACCACCTCTGAGATTAGACAGTGAGAGACCGTCTTCCATCTTTCTTGCACTCTATCTCTGGTTCTCCTCACATGCTTGCTCTGATAAAGCAAGTTGCCATGTAGCGAGTTGTTCTATGAAGAGTCCATCATGGTAAGGAACTCAGGGCAACCAATAGCCAAGAGCCAGGGAGGAAGTTGCTGTCCAGATGGTGCAATGGTAAAGAACCTGCTTGCCAATGCAGGAGATACAGGAGACATGAGTTGAATTCCTGGGTCGGGAAGATCCCCTGGAGAAGGAAATGGCAACCCACTCCAGTATTCTTGCCTGGAAAATACCATGAACAGAGGAGCCTGGTGGGCTACCGTCCATGGGGTCACAAGGAATCAGACACGACTGAGCACAACACAACAACAAAGAGGAAGCAAAGCCCTCAGTCCAATCAGATCAGATCAGTCGCTCAGTCGTGTCCGACTCTTTGCGACCCCATGAACAGCAGCACGCCAGGCCTCCCTGTCCAACACCAACTCCCGGAGTTCACTCAGATTCACGTCCATAGAGTCAGTGATGCCATCCAGCCATCTCATCCTCTGTCGTCCCCTTCTCCTCCTGCCCCCAATCCCTCCCAACATCAGAGTCTTTTCCAATGAGTCACCTCTTCGCATGAGGTGGCCAAAGTACTGGAGTTTCAGCTTTAGCATCATTCCTTCCAAAGAAATCCCAGGGCTGGTCTCCTTCAGAATGGACTGGTTGGATCTCCTTGCAGTCCAAGGGACTCTCAAGAGTCTTCTCCAACACCACAGTTCAAAAGCATCTATTCTTCTGTGCTCAGCCTTCTTCACAGTCCAACTCTCACATCCATACATGACCACAGGAAAAACCATAGCCTTGACTAGACGAACCTTTGTTGGCAAAGTAATGTCTCTGCTTTTGAATATGCTATCTAGGTTGGTCATAACTTTCCTTCCAAGGAGTAAGCATCTTTTAATTTCATGGCTACAGTCACCATCTGTAATGATTTTGGAGCCCAGAAAAATAAAGTCTGACACTGTTTCCACTGTTTCCCCATCTATTTCCAATGAAGTGATGGGACCGGATGCCATGATCTTCGTTTTCTTAATGTTGAGCTTTACGCCAACTTTTTCACTCTCCACTTTCACTTTCATCAAGAGGCTTTTTAGTTCCTCTTCACTTTCTGCCATAAGGGTGGTGTCATCTGCATATCTGAGGTTACTGATATTTCTCCCAGCAATCTTGATTCCAGCTTGTGTTTCTTCCAGTCCAGCGTTTCTCATGATGTACTCTGCATAGAAGTTAAATAAACAGGGTGACAATATACAGCCTTAACGAACTCCTTTTCCTATTTGGAACCGGTCTGTTGTTCCATGTCCAGTTCTAACTGTTCCTTCCTGACCTGCATACAAATTTCTCAGGAGGCAGATCAGGTGTTCTGGTATTCTCATCTCTTTCAGAATTTTTCACAGTTTATTGTGATCCACACAGTCAATGGCTTTGGCACAGTCAATAAAGCAGAAATAGATGTTTTTCTGGAACTCCCTTGCTTTTTCCATGATCCAGCGGATGTTGGCTATTTGATCTCTGGTTCCTCTGCCTTTTCTAAAACCAGCTTGAACATCAGGAAGTTCATGGTTCACATATTGCTGAAGCCTGGCTTGGAGAATTTTGAGCATTACTTTACTAGCGTGTGAGATGAGTGCAATTGTGCGGTAGTTTGAGCAATCTTTGGCATTGCCTTTCTTTGGGATTGGAATGAAAACTGACCTTTTCCAGTCCTGTGGCCACTGCTGAGTTTTCCAAATTTGCTGGCATATTGAGTGCAGCACTTTCACAGCATCATCTTTCAGGATTTGGAAGAGCTCAACTGGAATTCCATCACCTCCACTAGCTTTGTTCATAGTGATGCTTTCTAAGGCCCACTTGACTTCACATTCCAGGATGTCTGGCTCTAGGTCAGTGATCACACCATTGTGATTATCTGGGTTATGAAGATCTTTTTTGTACAGTTCTTCTGTGTATTCTTGCCATCTCTTCTTAATATCTTCTGCTTCCGTTTGGTCCATACCATTTCTGTCCTTTATCGAGCTCATCTTGCATGAAATGTTCCTTTGGTATCTCTGATTTTCTTGAAGAGATCCCTAGTCTTTCCCATTCTGTTGTTTTCCTCTATTTCTTTGCATTAATCGCTGAAGAAGGCTTTCTCATCTTTTCTTGCTATTCTTTGGAACTCTGCATTCAGATGTTTTTATCTTTCCTTTTCTCCTTTGCTTTTTGCTTCTCTTCTTTTCACAGCTATTTGTAAGGCCTCCCCAGACAGCCATTTTGCTTTTTTGCATTTTTTTTCTATGGGAATGGTCTTGATCCCTGTCTCAGTCCAATGGCATGCTATAAATTGAATCCTGCCAACAATGATATGAGTGATCTTGGCAGCACATTATTTCTCAAGTAAGTCTTCAGATTGGGCTTCCCAGGTGGCTCATTGGTAAAAAGTCCCCTTGCAATGCAGGAGATGCAGGAGACCTGTGTTTGATCCCTGGATTGGGAAGATTTCCTGGAGGAGGAAATGACAATCTACTCCAGTATTCTTGCCTGGAAAATCCCATGAACAGAGGAGCCTGGAAGGCTAGAATCCATGGGGTTGCAAAGAGTTGGACACAACTTAGCAACTAAACAATAATAAGAAGAAGTCTTTAGATGAGTTCCCAACCTTAGTCTAAACCTTGATTTATTTCAGCCTCTGAGAAGTCTTGAAGGCAAGACCCAACAAAGTCTTACCCAGATTCCTTACCAACAGAAACTTTGAAATAATATTCTGTTGTTTTAAGCCACTAGATTTGGCAGTACTTCATTAAACAGTAATAGAAAACTAATACAATCATCATAAAAATAAAATTGAAGTTAAACATCCTTTAAAATTACATAATTTCAATTAAACACAAAATAAGCAAAATTCTTACTATTAGTCTTAAAATTTAGAGTTGCTTTGTTCCTTTACCTGTGGCGGATTCATTTTGATATTTGGCAAAACTAATACAAATTGTAAAGTTTAAAAATAAAATAAAATTTAAAAAAAATGAAATGCATTTTGAATTTTTTAAGAAGTCTTAGTATTAAAATCTTTCCTTTATGTCTAAGATATTTCTAGTGACATTTCCACTCTGGCACTGAAGTATTGTATAAATATTCTTGCATCTTTTTTTTACAAAATAGAGCAAAAGAAATAAAATTATAATAATGGTACATAGGTTGGCATTCATTTCTAACTACTTTATAATCCCACCATTCCTTACACCTGAATTTATGACATTCATTTAATATGTGTAATAACAGCAATTCAAACTCCATATCACTATAAAGAAAAACAGTCAATATCTCACTATTTTTTTAAATATACAAGCAAGTTGTCCATTTCTTCCTTGTTAATTTACATGTATCTTGCATGAAGATATTGAATTAATCATTGTCATAAATGTATTAATGATAGGTTTCCTGAAGGAATACTTTTCTCAGAAATTTGAGACCATAAAGTAACCAGAAACTAGATCTTTAACTGAATATACTCTTCACATTTTCTATTTTTTTTCCTTAAACCTGTAAGTGTTCAGTTGGGTAGCTGTTTCTAATAATCAGAGAGGCACCTGTCAAATTCTGCTCAATACTTTTCCTCTAATATGGTTGTCGACTCTCTAAATTATTTCTAATTTAAAAATTATTTCACTATAAATATTTTAAAGCAGAAGCAAGGAACAAATGTGTTCTATATATATTTGACAGCTTTGAAATTCAATAAGAAAATTTGAAACGTCTTTCAAGATTACAATCTGTGAGAGTTCCCATACATATCTGGATATTTCTTAAACATACTTACTGAAATGTGTCCTTGTCTTTATATTTCCTGTAGATATTTGTAATTTATCTTCCGGGCTTTACTCACATCTTTTCTATTGGCTTATTCTGGCATTGATTCTCTGCTTAATAATTGTTGATTTCCCACTTCCATTTAGGAAGAATGATATTTAAAGAGAAATCAAATGTAACTCTGCTATGCTTATATTCTTATTTACAATGAGATAATATTTTGCTATGTTAATACATTTAATTGACTAGCAGGAGAGGTAGTGATAATGTAATTATTTATAAAGGATATTCTCCAATAAACCTAAACATACTGTGTGATTAATAAAATTGATGATCTAATGAACTCAATCGATGTGATTAAATATAAAGAAAACTTCTACTAAAATGAGTTACTTTTTGTATGTCAAACATATACATTTAGTTAAAATGAACTTATAGTAAGACTTTGTCTTGTTAGATGTCCATTGTAAGAGCTAAACACTTTTATAATATTTAAATATTTCTAAATGGTGTTTTCAAACCTATGAAATTCATTACTCTGAAAACAATGTGATTATGGTCATAAACATTTCTAGAAAGCCTTGTATTTGAAGAATAATGACTCTGCCTAAATTGATTTCTAGCATTGTTATATGCCCAGTGTAATGTTAATGAAACCTAAAATGAGTGATCTTTAACAAGGTTTCCATTCTAGCAACTTTTATTACTTGCATCTATTGTTGCAATAGAGGCTGTTTTCAAATTTAAAAAATTCTTTATAAATTCAAAGGCTTATTTTAGGAGAATATTCTCATCCACAAAGACTGCAAGTAGAATATAATAAATAAAAATAAATTTAAGTGTCCTGATGAAAAATAAAGCACATTTTAAATAGCAGTTCAGAATATGTAATTAAGAAAGTCCCTAACCAGAAAGAATTTTCTAAATGATAATAATAAACAAGTATAAATTAGCATTTGCATCTACAGAGGATAATTTCTCATGAGTTCTGGGTAATAACCTCGATATAATGACACATATTCAAGGGCTATTTAGCACAAGTTTTAGATTCAAATATTAAGCCACAATTATTTTGGCATTTTTCTCTTAAACAACAATGAAAATAAACTGTCTAAAAGAGATATTCTTTGCCATATCTGGAAATTTCACTGCTTGTGGTTCAATATTGTGTGTGGAGAGCATCCATGTGAATTTGACTTACCAATAGTGATTTTGGTTGATTTATTATAAATTAGAAAAGACTAAACTCAATCAATGTTAATCAAAATCAATTATCAATAACCATTACATTAATCCCAGTGATTATTTTTTCTCAACCAGTTGATGATACTATTGTTTCTTTTGCATATAAAATTAAAATATAAATGACGTAAAGTCATTAAAATTTATTCAATTACTTATGGCAAATATATTGAGCATCTTTATTTTATGGTTCACAAAAAAAAGGTGAAATGCTAAGCTATTAATTATCATTCTTCTATTAGTAAATATGTAGGTCCCACTGATTACACCTTACTCACATATTTAAATTTCTGCAGAGTATTATGGTTATAGGATAAAAATCTACAGCATAAAGCAAACTAGATTCTGTTTTGGGGGATACTATAGCTCACTGCTTTCTTATTCATAAATTTCTTAGAGTTTAATTTTTCTAATTAGGTACAAATGATTGAAACTCACATCTGAAACTTTGTTTTTTTAACAAATTCATCAAATTTCTCCCATGCATCTATTCATTTCAAAAACACACAGTTATAATAATTATTAAACCATACTTAGTTTGGTAATAGGCTTCCCTGGCAGCTCAGCTGGTAAAGAATCCACCTGCAATGCAGGAAACCCCAGTTCAGTTCCTGGGTTGGGAGGGGATCAGCTGGAGAAGGGATAGGCTACCTACTCCAGTGTTCTTGGGCTTCTCTACTGGGTCAGTTGGTACAGATTCCACCTGCAATACGGGACACTGGGGTTCGATCTCTGGGTTGAGAAGGTCCCCTGGAGAAGGGAAAGGCTTACCCACTCCAGTATTCTGGCCTGGAGAATTCCATGGACTGTGTAGTCTATGGGGTCTCAGAGAGTTGGACACGACAGAGCGACTTTCAGTTTCACATTCTGTTTGATAGCAACAACATACTTATAGTAGATTATAGATATCTTTAAGTGCTTTCTCATTTTACTGTATTTTTTTAAAAAACTTTTATTTATGTATTCATTTGACTGTGCAGGGTCTGGGTCTTCATTGCTGTGCAAGCAGGCTTTTCTCTAGTTTTGGTGAGCAAGGGTTATTCTATAATTGTGCTGCTTAGGCTTCTCACTGTGGTGGGTTCTCTTACTGTGGAGCACAGGTTCCAGGCACACAGGCTCCAGTGGTTGTGGAACACAGGCTTATTAGTGTTCACTGGCAGGCCCTAGAGTGTGAACTCAATAGTTGTGACGCAAAGGCTAAATCGCTCCGCAGCATGGGGAATCTTTCCAGACCAGGGATTGAACCCATATCCCCTGCATTGGCAAATGAATTCTTAGCCATTGCATCACCAGGGAAGTCCATCATTTTACTTTAAATTTGCAGAACTGGATAAAGAATGAAGTCCAATAATAATAGTTAATATTTTAGAGTGCATATTTTCCCATTCATGTTTTAAGTATTTTATTAACATTAACTAATTTAGATCTCAAAATGGCACTATGAAATGCCATTATTTTTATCTGTTTTATATATGCAGAAAAGTAGAGAAGCCATATAGTTTTCCCATAGCAAATAAGTATTAAATATTGAAAACAGAAATTGGATTCAGCTCCAGAACCCAAGCTCCTAACTACCTGGACTTAGAGGGTATTATTATGCTTAGTGAAATAACTTACATGGAGAAAGACAAATGCTGTATGTATTCACTTATATATAGAATCTAAAAAATAAATTAAAAAAGAATACATATAGCCGAAAAGAAACATACTGATATGGAGAACGAAATAATGATTTAGTGATTACCAGTGGAGACAGGGAAAGGAGGAAGGGCAAGAAGGGCTTGATAAGAGATACAAACTACTGAGTATAAAATAAATGAGCTAAAAGGATATGTTTTATAGCACAGGGAGTAGAGCCAATATTTGTAATAACTTTAAATGGAGTATAATCTATAGAAGTATTAAATCACTGTGCTATACACCTGAAACTAATATCATATTGTTAATCAAATATACTTCCATGAAAATAAAATGAAAGTATTATTATTGTCAAGTAACTCACAGGAATTTAATATAAATATATTTTAACATTTGATAAATTAATGATAAGGAAATAATACTAACAATATTTAAAATATTTGTGTGTATACATTGTTGTGGCACTTTGGTTTATAAGAGTGTAGTCAAGGGAATGTACTTTGAATTCTTACAGACCTGGCCTCCAATCCTGGCTCTGTGATGTTGAGCAAGTTGATTTTTTTCTCTGAGCCTGAATATTTTCATATGTAAAATGGGGGACAATAATGCCTATTGAGAGACTTTCTTGATGGTCCAATGACTAAGACTCCACTCTGCCATTGCAGGGGACCAGGGTTTGATCCCAGTACTATTGCCTGGAAAATCCCATGGACAGAGGAGCCTGGTAGGCTACAGTCCCTGGGGTCGCAAAGAGTCAGACATGACTGAGCAACTTCACTTCACTTCAGGGAACTAGATTTCACATGCCTCAACTAAGAATTTGGATGCCACTATGAAGATGGAAGATCTCATGAGACAGAACTAAGACCCAGTGCAGTCACATTAAAAACAGAAAAAATATGTGATTACAAAAAAATAAATAAATAATGCCTACTGATAGGTATGGGCTTCCCTCATGGGTCAGTCGATAAAGAATCCACCTGCAATTGGGGAGACCTGGCTTCAATTCCTGGGTAGGGAAGATCCCCTGGAGGAGGGCATGGAACCCACGCCAGTGTTCTTGCCTGGAGAGTCCACATGGACAGAAGTGCCTGGCTGGCTGCAGTCCATGGGGTTGCTAGGAGTCAGACAGCACTGAGTGACTAAGCACAGCACACCACCAATAGGTATGTTGTGTATAAAAAGCTAAGCATACTGCCTATCAGTTAGTTAGGAAGTACTCATAACTTCTAATTATGATTAGTTCTATTTTAACTATACTTTATTAATTCCTGAAAATAAAAACCAACCTGGCATTTCTCATTATTCTGGCAATAATATTGTAATACAAAGGCTAATGCTGTTTTAAAAATACAATATTGTATTATCTCCTTATTTGAACCCCTTGAGAAGGAAATGGCAAACCAGTCTAGTATTCTTGCCTGGAAAAACCCATGGACAGGGGAGACTGGTGGTCTACACTTCATGGGATAGAAAAACAACTGGACACAACTTTGTGACTAAATAAACAAAATTTTCAACTAATCCATTTTATAGTCTTAAACATTTAACGGTCTTCAGGGGAATGAGAAATTTGGTTCTGAAGCAGGGGATAAATTGACAAGACATTGTGATGAAGAACTTTGCAGTGTTTCATTTCTCCATTAAAAACTCTGATTGTAATTTGATATTTTTAAGGCCCCATTCATATCTGCACAGAATTTCACTGTGTTAATGTTGCAGCATGGTGGAGCAGAGACCAGAACCTACTCCATGACTCAAGGGTGCTGCAAACTGCAACCTCATAATTGTCCTAGTAAGCATGTGGAACTGGACATTCTTGGGGCCGGACGTGCTCTCTGCTCTGCTTCACTGCCTACCCCTGTGCCCGTTCCCATGGAAATAAAGTAAGATGTTCCTGATCAACAGCAGAGCCTTAACTTGACTCCATCTTTATGGTGTGCTAAACTAACTCTTATTATAGCTATTCCCTAAAGATCTCATGTGACTTCTGCCAAAAAAAGTTGGGGCTGAAAGGAGCCATTTTGTCTTCCTGCCATAGACAGCAGGAAGGCCCCTGACTCCCCACTTGCCAAATTCTATGTGTCTGTCTTTTCATTATGTGCCCGCTCTCCTTTCAGGTCTTTCTCACCCGCTATGTTGGACACAGAACAATGTAAATCATACCTTATTAATAAAAATTAGAATTGTGTTCTAAATTCAAGTTTCAGCTTGACTAAAGGAAAAAAGACACTTGCTCCTTGGAAGAAAGGTTATGACCAACCTAGACAGCATATTAAAAAGCAGAGACATCACTTTGCCAACAAAGGTCCATCTAGTCAAAGTTATGGTTTTTCCAGTAGTCATGTATGGATGTGAGAGTTGGACTATAAAGAAAGCTGAGCGCTGAAGAGTTGATGCATTTGAACTGTGGTGTTGGAGAAGACTCTTGAGAGGCCCTTGGACAGCAGGAGATCCAACCAGTCCATCCTAAAGGAAATCATGAATATTCATTGGAAGGACTGATGCTAAAACTCCAATATTTTGGCCACCTGATGCGAAGAACTGCCTCATTTGAAAAGACCCTGATGCTGGGAAAGATTGAAGGTGGGAGGAGAAGGGGACAACAGAGGATGAGATGGTTGGATGGCATCACCGACTCAATGGGCATGAGTTTGTGTAAGCTCTGGAAGTTGGTGATGGACAGAAGGCCTGGAGTGCTGGAGTCTATGGGGTCGCAAAGAGTCTGACATGACTGAGTGAACTGAACTGAACTGAAAGTTAAAAAGAGAGAGAGAGAGAGAGATGGTTTTAGTACCACACCATAAAATTATAGTTCTGCTTATTAAGAAAATAGCTTTATTTCAAATTTAAATATAAGAAAACAATAGGAAGTCTACTATCAAGGAGATGAGTTATTATATTTCCATATTATTTCTGCTAGTCTTTTGTTTACTTCTTTAACAGTGACTTGTGTTCATTTAAGACCAGGAGTCAGAAAGCCAAATTTAATTTTATATTACTTTAGTAACATATTCTTCATCTCCATCACTGCTTCTATTTTTCTCTCCAAATATTCCCTCTAAATATAAAAAGAGCATCATGCTCTTAATTTATGGAGGATAATTCTCTTGAAATTCATGAAATTTTTAATTAAAATTTTATTCAGTTCTTAAAATAAGTTTTTATTTTCTTAAATCCGGAGTGTATGCATATGTGTTTGTATTTCATCTTTGTCTTTCACATGTCTTGTTTTGTTCATGTTTCTTTGAGTCTTGTTCACAAAACAGTATTAAGTTACAAAGACTATGTAATAGTTACTTCTATGTATAAATGTTTCTGGGCTAGGTCTTTTCTTGGGTGACGATTTTGTGTAATGATATAGGCCTAAGATTAATGTTTGAAAAGCCTAGTATTAGAATGTTTCCTCCATATAATGGAAAGACAAATTTTAAAGGTTATAAGCTAAGTTTTAACCTACATAGTAGACTCTGTCTTGCTCCAAAAAAAGCTTTGTATATCAGTTTAGGAAAGAGGTCAAAATCAGGGCTGTTAAGGTTCATTGGTAATTGGTTCTTCTACACAAAGGACTAAAATGTCAGCAGAGAAAAATGCAATCTTCTAGTAAATAACAACATGGGTCTGACAGCAGTGTCCTTTTCTGTAAAACAGGAACTAGAACACAATGAAATAACAGTTTCATAGTGTTAAGAAAAAATAACTGCAAAATTAGAATTCAAGCCTCAGTATATATGCCTATTGTTAGAAAGAAGACAAGCCCCAAATGGAGACGCTTGTTATCTAAGACCCATTTCACCAAACCAAGACTTAATTATAGTTTTGTTTTCCAGAAATGGAGGCTTAAATAGACTGATCAGGAACTACCTTCCTAGACTGACACTAGTTACATAACCTGCCAGATAACCCCCCCATCATTCCCTATTAAAAAAGCAGCCTTGTAAAGCCAACCTGCTCTCTGGCCTGATGTGACTTCCTTGTTCCTGCTTTCTTCTGCTTGTAAGTGTCTTTCATTTTGTATAGCTCTTTGAAGCTTCATTTTATCTGCTAGATTATACACTGCCTGATTCATGAATTACTAAAGCCAGTAAAGATCTTTAAAATTGATTTGCTTTCAAAAAATAGATAAATAGACATTAAGTTTTTGGATTGGGCGATGTGTTGTTTGGGTTTTTAATTTGTACTATAGTCTAATGTCTTTGTGATGTATATGTACATGCCCGTGTGTGTAGTCACATCCAACTCTTTGTGACCTCATGGACTGCAGCTCACCAGACTCCTCTGTCCATGGGATTTTCCCCACAAGAATACTAGGGTGGATTGCCATTTCTTCCTTCAGGGTGTCTTCCCCACCCAAGGATCAAACCCACATTTCATGCTTTGCAGGTGAATTCTAAGCCACACAAGAAGCCCACATTTTCTTTTGTATGCATCAAATATATGTCAGTAATACTTTTAAACAATTCACAATATAACACTCAAAAGAACTAGAGCAACAGTTAAACATACATCTAACATCTATGCTTCAAAGGACATTCAAAACAAATGCATACCATGTGCTGTGCTGTGCTGTACTAAGTGACTTCAATTGTCTCTGACTCTTCGGACCCTATGGACTCCTCTGTCCATGGAATTCTCCAGGCAAGAATACTGGAGTGGGTTGCCATTTCCTTCTCCAAAGCATCTTCCCAACCCCAAGATCAAATCCGGGTCTCCCACATTGGAGGCAGACACTTTACTGTAGCCTGATAGGCTCCTCCATCCGTGGGGTCTCAAAGAGTTGGACATGACTGAGCGACTAAACTTTCACTTTTCACTTTCAAGTGGGACAGGCCAGTTCCTATGAAGCAGGACCGAGAATTTCTCAAAACAGGTCACAGTAACAAAAGACCACTAGGAGAACAAAATCAATGAAGATCAAGGAGATTTTAGGAGAAAGTGATCTGTTATACTGGCAGGATTAGGATAAGGGTTTATTTTCCTTGACTATTCTTCTGCAGGAAGAGTGACAATTAGAGCCGACAAATAATTTAAATAATTTAAATTTGTCATTGACATATTTTAAAATTGTCATTGACCTATGAAAACAGTTTGCTTAACAGTAGCATTGACTAATCAAAGCTTCCCAATATTTGTACAGATTCAACTTGTAACGATGCCCGGCTAAAACTGACTGAGGAACTTTACCCAAGAAAAATTATGTTCTTAGAGTAGCCATATACTTTGCCTTAGTCACATAAATATACTTAATTTGAGAAGAATGTCATTTTGAAGAAAAATAAATAAATGATACAATTCTCTGCTTGTAGTAAAGAAATTCTATATTAAAATTAAATTAATGTTTTTTAAAAAATAAAAATTCTATTACTTAAAATGAAATAACATTGCTTGTTTAATACCCTATCAATTTCTCACTGGGTCAAAATGAGAAAAATTATATTATCTACTAATAAGTATTTATCAGACAAAAGCTTTAAACAAAGTTGAATAAAAACACACAATAAAAACATGTATGTACCTTATATCTTAAAAATGCTTAAATTTCAAGATAAAATATTTGAATTCTGTAATAGGACTTTAAAATATTAGCTGATCATTATTAATTTCTTCTGGTATTTATTGTCACAATATTAATCATGATGAACTTATTTGGTATTAATGTGCATGTCATAACTAGTTCTTTGGGATTTCAACAGTGATTTCATCAATGATTAATTGCGCAATTATTTTAAAGGGTTACCAATTTTCTTAATGCCTCCTACCTGACAAAAGGGTTGAGCTGTATTTTTGTAGGTATAGAGAATAGCAGGTACATTTAAATGTCTTCCATCCATGAAGTCAACATTAATCCCTATATTTAAATCTCATGTGGATACTCGGGCTCAGTTCTTGCTATTTTCATTTATAATCTCAATATGCCAACCTGATTAAAATACCATCTTTTAAAGATTAATCATCTGATACAGGTGACTATATTTTAATATGAATGTGAGTTGAGAAGTGAGGAACTAGATCATTAGAAAAAAAGACAGTCAAAAAATTTATTCTCAACTATTAATAAAAAGTGGGAGTGAGCTGAAAACCTATAAGATGGTGGTGGGACAAAAATAGGAAGAGAAACATCCTTGCAGAATTTCTAGTCTTAATAAGGTTTTTCAACACTTAGAGGTCATACTATGAGACAAGATATTGAGTTAGTCCAAAATTTCCTTTGGGTTTTTCTGTAAGACTTTATGGAAAACCAGAACAAACTTTTTGGCCAACTCAGTATTACAGGGACATAGAAAATATGAATGACAGGTTTACTGATGTAACTTCAGTACCACAGAAAGTGGAAAATATTTAAATTATATGGGACACAAGTATATTCAAATTTGTAAAGTCTCAGGTGGCTCGGTAGTAAAGAATCTGCCTGCCAATGCAGGAGACGTAGGTTTAATTCCTGAGTCAGAAGGACCCCCTGGAAAAGCAAATGGCAAATCCATTCTAGTATTCTTGCCTGGAAAATCCCATGGAGAGAGGAATCTGGCAGGTTACAGTAGTCCATGGGGTTGCTATGGCTTAGCAACTAAACAACAACATAAAACTATCTTATAGATTATTTCATTATTTTTTTCCTATTTATTTGCTCTTCTACTAGTATTTTTCTCTAAAACTATTTCCAAAACTACTTCAAAAACTATTTCAGTATGTTCTAATTCCAAAGGAAAATAAGTAAACGTGGGCTGTATGTAAATGCACTTCATATCTCTTCCTTGTGCTTTTATCTTTCTTCTCCCACTGACCCTATCCCAAGCAATTACGCACATGAAGAAGCATCCTATTACACACCTGAGGACACTGTTTCTCCATATTTAAGCATCATTCCACCACTCTTGGTTATCTAATTCCAAACTTAACAATACATTCAATTCTTCAGGGATGACAGCTCCTATCTTTAAAAATTGTGAGTTTTTATTTGCTTAAACTCTGTTAGATGAAATTTTAATCTACTCTCCTATGAGTTTGGGGATGTTAGAGGATTTGGGGTCAATAGATAAACATGCTTATATTAGTGGTTCCTTTCAGCAGAGCATCTCAATCTTGTATATAGTGGCAATACACAAACATTACCTTTTGATTAATATTTCCATATATTACTTATTTTAAAACTAACTTTCAAAAATATACTTAAAATTGGCAACATTCAAGTAAATGTGCTTTAAATTTCTTACATTTAAAATTAAAACTGAGAGGCAAGGTAGTAGAAAAAGCATGGAAAGAGAGAAGAAAGAGACTCTTCTAAGGATTAAATCAGAATAATATATAATGAGCTATCTTATATTTTGATCACATAAAAATAGCAAAATTATCTCTAACAGCAACCACATTAAAACACACAATGTTAGAAAACATATTCAAGTTTTTGGGGAAAAAAATTGAAATCTTTAAGAGCTGAAAATGCCAAGAAATCTCTGTGTAGTGAGGACAGTTATTGGAATAATTAGCAACTCTAGTTAAAGTGAAAGTGTTAGTAAATTCAGTCATGTCTGACTCTTTGTGACACCACAGACCATAGCCCTTCAGGCTCCTCTGCCTATGGAACTCTTCAGATAAGAATACTGGAGTGGGTTTCCATTCCCTTCTCCAGGGGATCTTCCCAACCCAGGGATCAAACCCGGGTCTTCTGCATTGCAGGCAGATTCTTTACCATCTGAGCCGTCAGAGAAGCCCAGATAAAGTAGTAGAATACTATGACAGGTATAAAACATCAGTTATTAAAATAATTATGTAAAGAAAGAAGAGAAAAAATGAAAGTAAATGAACAGGATAATATAAAAATTAACTAGGAAAATTTGCCAAAAAATTATTAGAACTATGAGAAATCAGTCTATAGCCATACCACCCTGAAAGTGCCCAATTTCATCTGATCTTGGAAGCTAAGTAGGGCTGGGCCCGGTTGCTATTTAGATGGGAGAACTATGAAAAACCACACTAGGTGATGAAATGAAAAAGTCAAATGATGGTAGAAATCTGAAGACAGAAATAATGAAATGAAAGATAAATTTGTATAATTTGCTTCATAATGAGCACAAATAGAGATGGAATAATTTCAAACCCCACTGGCAAAATAGCTAGCATAAATTTGCTTTACACAGTTGTTCCTTTAAAACCATGGCTTATTCTCTAAATAGAGTTGAATATACACATTTCTATGTTTTATGAATATTTATATATTGCCAGCCAATACCCGGTATGCATCCCTATATTAAAACTCAAAAATGCATTTACACTTACAACAAATTTTCAGATTTTATATCTGTAGAGAGCCCAGATCACATGTAAAAAGAAATATTTAATAAGTATATAAGTGCAATATTGAAAAGAAAGTAAATTAGGAAGTTTGAGAATGGGTAAGGAGGTAGAAAGCAATCTTTATTAACAAAAGGAAGTGTGGCACATGTGGTACATGCCTTGGCTTATTTAAGCCACACAAACTAATGATATATTAATATTTTCCTTATTTTAGAAATAAATCGGAGAAGGCAATGGCAACCCACTCCAGTACTCTTGCCTGGAAAACCCCATGGGCGGAGGAGCCTGGTAGGCTGCAGTCCATGGGTCGCGAAGAGTCGGACACGATTGAGCGACTTCACTTTCACTTTTCACTTTCATGCACTGGAGAAGGACATGGTAACCCACTCCAGTGTTCTTGCCTGGACAATCCCAGGGACTGGGGAGCCTGGTGGGCTGCTGTCTGCGGGGTCACACAGAGTCGGACATGACTGAAGCAACTTAGCAGCAGCAGCAGCAGAGATAAGTAGATGGACACAGAAAAATTAAAGAACCTGCCCAAACTCACACAGTGAGTGACTCTTGGTGTCCAGCAACAAATCCTGTCAGTGAGCCTCCAGTGGTCAAAGTGAGAAATAGGTCTGTTATAAAAGAAAGGAATAAATGCCAAATGTGTATTTCAAACAATGGTGATCCTTTAAATTGTTATTACCACTTTAGAATCCCTGTCACTAGAAGAATAATCACGCATATCTCTATAAAATATTTTAAAGGTGAATTTTTGTTTGGTGTGGTTATTAATGAAGCTGAGAAATGGGCATTAAGCAGAAGATTGGCAGAAAACAAAATGAGCTATCTTATCTAGAGATGCATTGATGCATTGAAATGTAATCTGCACAAGGAAAAATATTTCATTTTGAGTAGACAAGCTTATCTGTGTTCTAAGTGTAAAGCCAATTGAAACTTGGCAGGGATTTCTGCTTTGCTTTGTCTTGCATTATTTTCAATTGAATGGAAAAATGCTAATGCTACTGAATTGGCTAAAATCATCAGGGGAAGAATGTTGCTTTTGAGTTTTTAAAGCAAAATTTATTTTTATCTGATTCAGATTTTTAATTGAAATAATATTACATTTCCAGAGCTTAAAATGCACTCATGTTTAATGATTCTCTATGAAAAAAATGTTCACTGTAAAATTATTAAAATGAAGTAATAATTTATTTAAAATATATGTTTAAACTTTATTTCTTAAGTATTTTTCTGTTCATAGCACAAAATTTTAAAATCCCACCTATCACCTATTAATAATATTATTTCTTATGTATGTATTTGAAGTAAGTAGACATATAGTGGAAAAAATGACATACTAAGCTTTAACAAATCTAGAGGTATTGTAGGCTTATGTTTTTGCTTCTTGACAGTCAGGTAAAGAGTATATTAGATTGTTTTTCATTCATGTACTCAAAAATTATAATAACTAAAATTCCCATATGTAGAATTTATGATTATCATCAAACTTATTCATTGGAATTTTTGTCTTTTATTTATCATCTAGTTAACAAACACCATAATTACATTGCCAAATATAGCCATTCAGTCATTTTCCTTAAGGTATTAAAAACTCTGTTATCATTGAAGAAAATATATTTTAGAAATTCAATATAACATTTTATCAAGATATTCGTTTTCACTTGTGTATTATTCCATTTAAGTGACATGCAACTATATCCATGCTCTAGATGGCAGGTTGGTTAAATTTTTCCATAAAAAGCTTCATAGTAAATATTTTGTGCATTGCAGGTCATAGGATGTCTGTCTCCACTGCTCAGCAGTGTTATGTCACCGATAGAGAACACATGACAAATGGATGTGGCTCTGTTCCAATTATTTTTAAAACCAAAACAGGAATCAATTGTATTTGCATATGATCTGACCTCTGTTTGCCTCTAGTGCCTCGCTATGTATCACTCATGCCCTCATTTGTTTCTGTCTCCAATCAACGTTCTGTTCTCAGACATACTTATTTTACTCTTGGATTAAATCTGTTGTACTCTTGTGTGGCCCCTGATTGTATCTGTCCATGCATCCAAAAGTTGGCTGCTTATCAAATGTAACCTGCTTATAGAGGTCTTGTCTTACTAGCCTTCTCTTGTAGTTACACCCACTCACACACACATACACACACAAACCATTTTCAACGTATAAATTAGAGGATTAGATGTCCTAGTTCACAGTGAAAAGTCTTGGTTTGCCTGGAATAGAGCTGGCTTATTTCTGCTAATCTCATTCTTTATAGTCTCTGTTCCAGATAGTGCATTATTTGACCTACTTATTATTAACTGCAATATGTAAACTGGGCTGGATCTGACAGAACTAGTTTTTATGCATCCTACTTTTGCTTTAAAACTCAACATTCAGAAAACTAAGATCATGGCATCCAGTCCCATCACTTCATGGCAAATAGATGTGGAAAAAGTGGAAGCAGTGGCAGACCTTATTTTCTAGGGCTCCAAAATCACTATGGACTGTGACTTCAGCCATGAAATAAAGACACTTGCTTCTTGGAAGAAAAGCTATGACAAACCTAGACAGTGTATAAAAAAGCAGAGTTATCACTTTGCCAACAGTTTCATACAGTCAAAACTATAGTTTTTCCAGTAATCATGTACAGATGTGAGAGTTGGACCATAAAGCAGGCTGACCACAAAACTGTGGTGTTGGAGAAAACTCTTGAGAGTACCTTGAACACAAGGAGATCAACCAGTCAATCCTAAAGGAAATCAACCCTGAATACTCATTGGAAGGACTGATGCTAAAGCTGAAGCTCCAACACATTGGCTACCTGACACAAAGAGCTGACTCATTAGAAAAGACCATGATGCTGGGAAATATTGATTGCAGGAGGAGAAGGGAGCAACAGAGGATGAAATGGTAGGATGGCATCACTGATGGACATGAGTTTGAGTAAACTCAAGGAGATAGGGAAGGACAAGGAAACCTGGCATGCTGCAATCCATGGGGTTGCAAAGAGTCGGACATGTCTTAGCAACTGAACAACAACAATTTATGCCTTAGTGGATTCTAACAGTATGTAGCATGAATGTTCAGTGAGCAGAGTTCTCCCTGGAACACATCATTAGAGGTAAAAGATATCCATTGATAACCTGTTTCTCCTTCCAAAACTGTTTCTAGAGGTAATGTCCTTACTTCATGGATATAATGCATGTGATAAATCAAATTATACTTGAACATAAATTCTCAGTCATGCCCAACTTTCTGCAGCCCCATAGACTGTAAACCAACAGACTCCTTTGCCCATGGAATTTTCCAGGCAATAATTCTGGAGTGGGGTGTCATTTCATCCCCCAGGGGATCTTCCTGACCCAGAGATCAAACCTACATCTCATGCATCCCCCGCATTGGCAGTCGAATTCTTTACCATTAGCACCACCTGGAAAGCCCCGAGTGGCTAGGGGCAAACATTGCCAGGTCTAATGTGCTGGAGATGTACATGCAACTGTCCATGGTGTTCTCTTGATATGCCCTTGGCATGATGGAAACAGTTCACAAAAGGAGCAGGGCTTCAGACTGCAGGGTGACATAAACATAAAAGAGACTAAGAAATAGGAGTACAGGGGGAAAAAAGCATAATTATTGAATTTCAACATCAAAATTTGTACACAAATTTTTTTGTAAATAATCCTGCCATGAACAGTTCAGTTCAGTTCAGTTTCTCAGTCGTGTCTGACTCTTTGCAACCCCATGAACCGCAGTACGCCAGGCCTCCCTGTCCATCACCAACTTCCGGAGTCCTCCCAAATCCATGTCAATTGAGTCGGTGATGGCATCCAACATGGGTGTACAAATACCCCATTGAGACCCTAATTTCAACTTTTGGGGGTGTACATAGGCAAGTGGAATTGCTGAATCATATGGCAATTCTGTTTTGATTTTTTGAAAAATTCTTATACTATTTTCTGTAGCAATTGCAACATTTAAATTTCAAACAGTACACAAAGGTTCCAATTTCTCCATATCGAAGCTAGTGTTTCTTTTTTTTTTTAGTAGCTATGATTAATATTTATTTTAATCACTAAATCATTTTCAGAATGGTTTTCTTCAGTATTTTGGTTTTTGGGGAATATAAATTCTATTTTTCCTGTTATTCTTTTATAAATATTTTATGTAATTATTTCATCAAATTTTTACAATGATTTTTCAGAACTGTTTTAATTTTGGACTTTACAGGAAATATCCTTTCAAACATGTCAATGATGCATTTTACTTGAAATCCTTTGTGAATGGCTTCAACTCAAAATTATTTTTCTTGAATGCTCCCATGTGTAAATTGCTCCATAATGTTCAAATTAAGCTTTGATTTTTACCATGTTAAATGTTTCTACTTGTGTCTTCTGGCATTTATCTAATTCTGTCTACAGCAAGATGGTATCATCTTTTCATTAAAATAACTAACGTGTTCAGCCATACATCTACCTTCCATGGCACTTTCCTGAAATATTTGTTTTGTTGTGGTTTATTCAATTCAAATAAACCTACTTTTTTCAATATGCTGCTACATTCCAGATGTCATGTTAGCTGTTTAAGGGATCAAAGCATAACACTATTCCTCTTCTGGGGAAACATAATATTTTATTCAAACCCTAAGCAAATGTGATATATTATTCATTTGTCTGTTAACTTAGGTAAATCCTTGCTTATCACCTTTCTAAATGTATAGCATTTGTTCTACTTAGTGTTTTAGTTTTATATCTGGCATTTTAATTTCTACATTATATTCTGTCCTACTAAGAACATATTTTTATTTCCTGTACATTTGGCATTTTCTAGGTTTCTATGTTTTGCCAACAAAGGTCCTTATAGTCAAGGCTATGGTTTTTCCAATGGTCATGTATGGATGTGAGAGTTGGACTGTGAGGAAAGCTGAGTGCCGAAGAGTTGACGCTTTTCAACTGTGGTGTTGGAGAAGACTCTTGAGAGTCCCTTGGCCTTCAAGGAGTACCAACCAGTCCATCCTAAAGGAGATCAGCCCTGGGTGTTCTTTGGAAAGAATGATGCTAAAGCTGAAACTCCAGTACTTTGGTCACCTCATGTGAAGAGTTGACTCATTGGAAAAGACTCTGATGCTGGGAGGGATTGGGGGCAGGAAGAAAAGGGGACGACAGAGGATGAGATGACTGGATGGCATCACCGACTCGATGGACATGAGTTTAAGTGAACTCCCGGAGTTGGTGATGGACAGGGAGGCCTGGCGTGCTGTGATTCACGGGGTCACAAAGAGTCGGACACGACTGAGTGAACTGAACTGAGGTTTCTATGTTATTTGCTGCAGTACAAGCAATTATCTCTTCCTCATTTATATTTTGCTCTCTGTGACCTCATAATTGGTTGGTAATTTCTGTCATTAGTGATCAATACAAAAGCTAGTGAATATAACTTTTATTGATTTGATTTTGCTCTAGACTTTTACTTTTTTTTTTAATCTCTTCATGCTGTGTTTAGTTGCTCAGTTGTACCTGACTCTTTGCGACCCCATGGACTATAGCCTGCCAGGCTCCTCTGTCCATGTAGATTCTCCAGGCTAAAATACTGGAGTGAGTTGCCATGCCTTCCTCCAGGGGATCTTTCCAAACCAGGGATTGAACCCAGGTCTCCCACATTTGTAGGCAGATTCTTTACCAGTTGAACCACCAGGGAAACCCAAGAATACTTGGAGTTGGTAGCCTATCCCTTCTTCAGGGGAACTTCTCAACCCAGGAATTAAACCAGAGTCTTCTGCATTACAGATGGATTCTTTACCAGCTTAGCTATCCTAAGCTAAGTATATTTTTATTTTTTAAGCTTCAACAATATCTTTATATAACCCTTAGATTATTTTGGTTGCACAATTATTCTTTAAATGTTATATAAACTTTACATAAATTTTGTATATTTTCTGGACAATTACATTTTATTTAAAGTTGAGAAAATATGCAAAGTTTTTCTTTTTTTTAATCTTTGAAAGATAATTGATAAAAATAAATAAAGCTGGTGGCTCAGTGATAAAGAGACTGCCTGCATCATGGGAGATGCGTATTTGATCCCTGGGTTGGGAAGATCCCCTGGAGAAGGAAATGGCAACCTGCTCCAGTATCCTTGCCTGGAGAATTCCATGGACAGAGGAACCTGGCAGGCTGCAGTCCATGGGGTTGTAAGAGTTGGACATGACTTAGTGACTAAATCACCACCGCCAAAGTAATCAGAGAAGACTAATCCATAAAATACTTTCCTACCCACGAATAATGGTGCATCTTTTCTTTGCAACAAAGCACATAGCTTACATAAAGCATGATATTTTATTTCCATCCTATTTATATATGATGAAAACTTCACAGGCTTTATGTCAAACTTTCTGAGCCACAGTGGCTAGGTATTCAGTCAGAAATTGTCTTAGGTAGTCTTGTGAAACTGGGGGTGAAATCAACATTTAAATTGGAGATTACTGTCAGCAATGTGAGTGGGTCTCAAGCAATCAGCTGAAAACCTTAATATAACAAAGTCTGAACAATGCCCCCACCAACACACAAACAAAAAGGAATTTTGGCAGCAGACTGCCTTTGGGTTCAAACTGCAATACAAACTACATCCTTTTTGTTCGGCTTCTCTAGAGGACTCTGACATATAAAGATCCTTGAAGATGAATTCTTTATCAAGTATCTATCTTTGCTGAACAAATAGGATTTCACTAATACATTATTTTTCTTGAAATTATATTCATTGAAAACAATTTTATATATATGACTTATCTATCTGTAGTGAGCTATTTCTGGTGAAAGTAAAAATAGGTACAATCAGCCCTTTATTTCTACAGGTTTAGCACCTGCAGGTTTAAACAACTATGGAACAAAAGTATCTGTAAAAAAACAAAACTTCTAGAATGTTCCAAACATTAAGATCTTGCATGCTGACAACTATTTGCATTGTATTTATAACATTTACATTTGTACACTGTGTTAAATATTATTAAGCATTATAAGTGGACTTTCCAGGTAATGTAGTGCTAAGGAATCCTTCTGCCAGTGCAGGAGACAGAGATGCAAGAGACATGGGAAGATCTCCTGGAGTAGGAAATGGCAACCTGCTCCATTGCTCTTACCTTGAGAATTCCATGGACAGAGAAGCCTGGTGGCCTACAGTCATGGGGTAACCGAGTTGAATGTGACTGAGCACCACATAGACAAGTATTGTAAGTAAACTAGAGACTATTTGAAATGCATGGGATGATATGCATAGATTATATGCAAATACTATGGCCTTTTATGTGAGAGACTTGAGCATCCTTAGATTTTGGTGTCAGTCGTAGGGGTCCAGAAACCAATCTCCTTGCTGTGTAATAATAAGCATTGAGAGAGTAGTGGTAATCTAAATGTAGGATCTAAATGTGAGAAAGAAAAGCTGTGTGATGCTACCTTGTTAGTATATGATGAAACTGTTTTCCTTTGAATTTAACCCTTATAACGTTTCTTTTTTTCAACCTGCAATTACTTAATTAAACTTCATTCTAACTTAGATCACATAATTTATCCCAGAAGTTTTCTGCCCCCAGATAACAATGACTAGACTGCCAAAGAGATGAGTAATCTTGTTCAAACAATCAAATGATTCTGTAAAGTCACATAAAGACCACCTCTCCTTTATTTGGTTAACCTGAATTACCGATTAATAGAAATTTTTCTTATCTGATGAAGTTATTGGTCTAACTTTCTCCATTATTTCTTGTACTGGAGACATTTAACATGGTATTATGTGAAACTGGAGCTTTGCATATGAACCAGCAGTAACGAATCTGCCTGCAGTGTAGGAGACACAGGAGATGCAGGTTCGATCCCTGGGTTGGGAAGATCTCCTGCAGTAGGAAATGGCAATCTGCTCCATTATTCTTACCTGGAGAATTCCACGGACAGAGGAGCCTCGTGGGCTATAGTCATGGGGTAGCTAAGAGTTGGACGTGACCAAGAGTGCACTGGGCCTATGTGAAAATGAGTTCCATAAAAGAAATAGATTAACTCTATCAGACAATAAATTCTACTTTACTTTCTCTTTTCCAAATGAACACACATAGATACACTTAATTTGATTTTTGCAACTGACTAGTAAATCTATTTTAAGCTACTGTAAGCTCTCATTATTATACCTGTGTTACTATCTTGCTTTATTTTTAAGTAGCTCTGGGTCATCACCCACCTCAAAGTGTGATGTATCAGATTAAAACGGAGAAAAGTATTATAAGAAATAAAAAATTCAAATTCCACTTATAATTAAGGATGCAACATAGGAAAACTTAATTTAGAAATAGATGAGCACACTACCTTAGGGAAATCTGGAAAAGGTCATACAAAGACTGATAATTAAAAGCACTCTTCCACAGTTCCTATGCTGTTTGATCAGGATACTTCAGTGATCAAAAATCCAAGAAGAACTATGAGAAAATAATATATACAGTTTTTTCCCCTCATAATGATTTCAACTCCACCTGCATAATTTGCACAAGTATGGTTTTTAATGCTTTCCTGAAACAGTATATTGAAAACAGGATCAATAAATTAAAATGTCTGCATGATCACATAATTATTTTGCTTTGATAAACATAAGAACTATGACATTCACAGATGCTACATTAAGGAATGATAGCCACACCCTGTAAATATAGCAAAATGTAATGTAATTTCCTAATAGGTGGGTGGGTGGAATGTAGTTTGTGGACGTTGATTAAAATTTACTTTAATTAAATATTTTTAAATTTATTTAATTATTTTAAAAATAATCATAATTTTTATGATCTGTTATTAGACTCATTATTTCAGGTGCTCAGTTAATGTATTGAGCTGATAAGCCAAAGCCAGATGATTAAAAATGGTGACTTGATGCTGTGTGTGTGTCTAGGTCACTTCAATCGTGTCCGACTCTTTGAGATGCTATGGACTGTGGCCTGTCAGGCTCCTCTATACAAGGGATTCTCCAGGAAAGAATACTGGAATGGGTGCCATTTCCTTCTCCAGGGTCTCTTTCCAACCCAGGGATTGAACCCATGGTTCTTATGTGTCCTACACTGGACACTGGAATGCTTTACCACTGGAATGCTACATCCCCACAATTCAGTTCAAGAACCAACTTATCTTCTTTACTCGGGTTAAGTGTTCTTGATTTTACCACTGGAATGCTACATCCCCACAATTCAGTTCAAGAACCAACTTATCTTCTTTACTCGGGTTAAGTGTTCTTGATTTTACCAGGAGGAGACAGTTTTCTCACCTGGTTTGCCTTGAAGATCCTGATTGTTTATGTGTCACATGTGTTTTCAACCTCTAACTTGAATTTACATCCTAATTCAATGTTATATATACAATTTCATAACTTATTTTCTAGCTTGAATTACAACCATCAGTATCAGATTCATTCTCACAATCTCCATCACAACAGCTAAGTATAAGATGCTCCTTATGTTCCAGACAGTGTACAGATAACTTCTATACATCATGTCATCATTTCACTGAATCCTCCCAGTACACTCACAAAGCATCTACTGGGGTGAACAGAGATGAGGGAGCTCACACAAGGGTTTATAGTCAAGAAATAACAGAGTGAGATTCATTCTCTGATTTCAGAGTTTGTGCTACTAATCACTACCCCCACCAGATGTCTTGCACACAGACTCAACAGTGTGAAAAAAAAAAAAAAACTCTTGGGCTGCTGCACTTAATTTATTATTCTTCCTAGCTTCCCTGTGTTATCAAGCAGCAATGTTAATGTCTTTCTTAGTCTGGTTCTCATTTCTCACCTGTAATAATCACATCAGATTATTATAGTCACTTTTGAACTGCTGTTTCTCTTCAATCTATCCTCTGTTATGCTGCTAGATTTAATATTCCAAAATGCTAATATGATCTTGCTGTAATCTGTCAGTGATTTAGAAATACATTTCAGATTCTTATCATGATGTCTAAATATGCTTCACTGTGCGGCCAGTAGTAACTGCCCAGTGTCATCCATATATCTCTGCTGGCAACCATTAGTTGTATGTGGACAGCACATTGAACTACTTGTCTGCTAAGCATGCTGGGAAATAAAATGACACAGATCAGAATAAACAAAAAGCAAAAGGTGCCACCACTACCAATCATAAAAATATGCTGCAAGAGGTCATGAGATCCAGGAACACATGAGCTGAAGAAAAGTCAGTTCTGATGGTCTCAGCTGCCTGGAGCACTAAAACCAGTGATTGCCAGGTCTTTACCAGACAACTTTCCAACCTCATAGATGATATTTACTCATAAATGTGCAGGTTGGTGTGGGAGAAAAATAATGATCCATTCCTCCTCTTTTTCTGCCTTTCAAATCTTGTAAGGAGGTATGTATTGGCAAAATGTTGTTTATTGTAACCTGACTGACAATGCAGTTACATGGTTCTTAGCAATGCTCCAGAAAATGCATTAGGTTGCATAGCAAAGGCTATGGTTGGTGTAAGTATTGACATAGCTTATGTTCAAAATATACACAAAATCTAAGCTTCTCACACTTTCCTGGTCCCTGGTCTAGACAGCATGGTATTTGACCGGGTTACAGAAGTTGCCTCCAACTGACCACAGTATGTACACTTTTGCCTCCTTCTAATGCCTCAGGCCTTAGAAAGAAAGTTCCTTTAAAGCTGTGCATTAAATCGCATCACTTCTTTGATCAAGACCTTCTGATAGATGTTGGTCTCCTTCAAAATAAAAGCCAGAGTCCTTAAAAGCCTACAAAGTCCACTATGACTCAGTCCCGTTATCTCTCTGACATTTTTCTCCTATCACTTTTCCTCTTCACTCATTCAAGTTATACTGGCTTCCTTGAGGTTTCTTTAGTAGCCCAGGCAGCCTTCAGCTATGGGGATTTTGTATCCATCCTTTCTTATCAGTAACAGTCTCTCTAAGGTGTTCTTATGACTCATGGCCTCATATCAGTTACGTCTTTGTCTTCTCTCAAATGCGAATTTCACAGTGAAGCCTTTCCTTAAAATCCTATTTATATTTGCACCAAGTTCCAGCCCCAAATCCAGGAATTGAAAACAAAGGTGTTTACCTTTAACCAAAGGAGATGAAAGCTTATGTCCACAAAAATGTCTGCACATAGAAGCTTGTGGTGTGTTCCTCAGCTGTGTCTGACTCTTTGCCATCCCGTGGACTATAGCCTGCCAGGGTCCTTTGTCTATGGCATTATCCAGGTAAGAATACTGGAGTGAGTAGACATTCCCTTTTCTAGGGGATCTTCCCAACCCAAGGTTCCAATCTGGGTCTCCTGTATTGTAGGCAGTCTTTATTGTCTACACCCTGGAAGCCCATACAGAAGCTTATAGCTTCTTTATTCATAATTGCCCAAACTTGGAGCAGTCAAAATGTTCTTCAGTAAGTGAATGGATAAATGAACTGTGGTACATCAGACAATGGACTATTATTCAATGTTTAAAATAAATAAGCTATCAAGCCAGGGAAAAAACATGAAAGAATTTTAAATGCAAATTACCAAGATGCCAATTTGACAAGCCATCTGTATTATTTAAATCATAAAACATTCTGGAAAAGACAAAGCTATGGAGAAATTAAAAAGATCAATGGAGTTTGAGGTTGGAGGGAGAAAGAAGAGGGATGAGTAGGTGGAGCACAGAGGAGAAAATATTCTGTATGATACCATATTGATGGATGCATATCTGTAAATATTTGTCCAAAACTATGGAATGTACAAGAGTGAGCTTATTGTGAACTATCAACTTTGGGTGATTATGATATGTCAATGTAGGTTCATCACTTGTAATAAATGGACCACTCAGGAAGGGGATGTTGATAAGGAGGGAGGCTATGCATGTGGGGGGCAAGGACATAAGAGAAATCTATATTGTCCTCTTAATTTTTCAGTAAACCTAACATTGCTTTAAAAAAGATATTAAAACATCAGTCTTGTCTATCTCTTCTTGCCTAGATATGAATCTTCTCTTTCCCATCCCTAAAATGGCTTTATCTTAGAGGAAAACAGTAGCTTCATGTTTTTCTTTAACCTTATGTTTATGGATGCATGACTATCTCCTTCAGACTTTTGTTCTTTATATTTTTAGTCAAGATTTCTAAAGTGCAAAACCCTTTTCTCTCCAAAGAGTTTTGCTCTTGAAAATGAAAACCAAAGGTTGCAAATCTCTATGTCTCCAAAAGGTATAAAAAGGATAAAAAATGAGCACAACAACACTGGTGTGTGTGTGTGTGTGTGTGTGTGTTGGGTGAGGCTGATGAAAGTGAAAGATGTTCACTTTTACCATATGGCACATGAGCATATATAGCCGAGAACCACGTTAGAACAAAAAGAAGACGGACTAAATTAAAGTTTCAAAATACATTTTTTGATCTGAGTGAAGGGTGTTAAAAATAAAATTATTATTTTTCTGTAAGTTTATAATTAAAATTTCTTTGAACATGCACTCAGAACTGACTAAAATGACTGCATTTTATGTTTTCATCCTGATGCATTCAAATTTTTAAAGCTTAATCTTTTCATATATAAATAGAAGACCTGGATTCTGGTGCTGTGCCCTAGGAATCTACACAGTGCATTCTACAGGCTTGATACTCAACAAAGAATGGAATTTAATCTGTCCTTGTTCTGCCAGTAGAGAACAATTAAGTATCAACAGAAGTAGGGAAGTGTAGGATTAGAGTTTCATTAATTCCCTTCTCTTCCTATATTGAATGTGATTTCAAATTCAAAGTAGTTATATTTGGACAAGGTTTTTTGGTTAAAAGTGAAGCTGATTATAGGAAACTTAGATACTTAAGCTCTCGAAAGCAGTAAACAATTATAATCCATCATTTTATGTGTTCCTTTTCCTCAGAAAGTCACAATGACTTACATTTAATTATACCTTACTACATTAACAAGGGATCCCTAATCTCTTCCTTATGAGGTCCTCAAGATTTTATAGAAGTACCTTTCAAGAAAAAGTATAATCATTTTCATCTAATTCACATCACAATTGCCCAAGCTTTTTACACAATTAAAAATCGCACTTTTATTATGAAATGTACATTTCCTTTGTGAAATGTCTTATTTTATAAGAGTAAGTGTGTGGAATATAAATAAATGGCTTATTTTGTATGTTAATGGACTTGTGAGCAGGCCAAGAAATACAACTAGTACGTGAGCGATGTTGGCTTATTCTCATGAAAAGCCCTTGTATGTTTTCTGGTTGCTAAATACAATGGGCTGAAACCAAGGTGGAATAAATTGATGCTGAGTCCTAGTACTTCATCAGAGGCAAGCATTTAGGGATGTGGCGCTAACAAAATTAAGGACTTGGTCAGGGCTCAGCAAGAACAGATTGGGAAAGCTAGATATCTGCCAAGCAGCGTATTGTAACTTCTGGGATAATGTGCCCTGGTTGTTTTTCTGAATAAATGACATCCTGGAGCTGTGCAGAGGTAACACAACAAAGACATTAACCACGTTAAAGCACTTCCCTTCATTCCAGTGGGCAACATGAGAGCCAAAATTTCATCCTACTCACAATACTCATCATTATCAATGAGGTTCTAAGATACTTTGAGACCCTCCACCACATGAACACACATGTTGGAAGATAGTAGCACTGACTTATAAATTTAAATAAACAAATTTTAATTAAACACTCAATGTCAGCCTCTGGGGTATAAGAAAGCTTGAGACAAAATGAATTTATAAAGGTCACTGTTGACAATATACAAAATCATTTGTGCAAGTATATATGCAAAAATCAATAATAATTGTATGTATGAAAAATAAGTAGAAATAAGATTTTTAAAATAACACAATTTTAAATAGCATCATAGGAACAAATCTGAGGCCTCTGCATTGAAAACAATAAAGAATATTATATAAGAGAAATTAGACCAATATAAATGGAGAGATGTATCATATGTATGGATTAGAACATTCAATATTTTAATAATCTAATGAGGTTAATTTTCCAGAATTTGTTAAGCTGATTCTAGAATACATGTGAAAATATAAAGCACTAAGGATAGGAAAAAAAAAAAATTGAAGAACAAACCTGGAGGATGTACACTATTAAATATCTATCTATCTATCTATATTTAGAGCTTCCCTGGTGGCTCAGACAGTAAAGAATATGCCTGCAATACAGGAGGCCTGAGTTTGATCCCTGGATCAGGAAGAGCCTCTGGCAAAGGAAATGGCTGCCCACCCCAGGATTCTTGCCTATAGAATTCCATGAACAGAGGAGCCTGGCAGGCTACAGTCCATGGGGTCACAAAGAGTCAGACACCATAAGTGACTAAGACTTTCACTTTCATATCTTATTAATTTAATTACAAAACTAACTAAATAAAAAATTACAAAATAAATCTATGTCATTAGAATTTAGGATAATGGTAACAATTCCTGAAGTAATATGTCATTTACCAGTTTTACCAATTGCAGTAGTATTTCCAGAACAAAAGAAAATGAAGAAAATGACATATATTACATATAATTAATTTATTTTTTGGGGGGGGCATATGCCATGGGGCATGTGGGATCTTAGTTCCCCAACCAGGTATAGAACACATGGCCCCTGCATTGGAAGCACAGTCTTAACCACTGGACCATCAGGGAAGTACCCATTACCTGTAATTTTAACAGCTATTTATTAGTATAATTTTGTATTTCCTTGTTATTATTGGCCCAAACTTGCAGAAAGCAAATGGCTTTCGAAGAGGAATCATTTGGTTTTGAATTTTTTCTGCAGAAAAATCCCATCAATTAAAGTACTTTCATAAAGATATTCACTAGGAAATGTATTGCTTATAGTGACAACATGAACACAACTGCTGGGTCTTGGGGCTGTGATGGGGGGAGTAGCAAAAACTGGCTTGAGACTCTGGACAGCAACTCTTTCTTGAGTTCACCTTCAGTGATACTACACTGCAGTTCTGTCCCTTGAAGGGCTGGTTGTATAACATTTAGCAGCATGGCATTGGGTGAGAACAAATGTATTTTTGAACAAATGTATATCTGCAATATTAAATGGCAGTTAAAATTAAAGCCTTATTGTATTCTGCTGGGAAAAGCCTACATTATGTTTTTTTTTTTTTAATGTTGCTATTCCATTTGACATAAAGATGATGAGTTAGTTAAAATAATACATGGAAAAAATTTTTTTAAAACTGCAGAAAGTACCATATGTTAATCTCAGAGATTATGGTTTTATTATTCTCATGCATTTCTGTATTTTTAACTTCTTTTTAAATTATTTTATTATAAAATTTTAAAATGTAATAAAGTACATTTATTTTTTAAAATTTTATTCATAAAGGTTACCAAAATTGAGACTCTTAATAAATGTCTTATTTTTTTATGAAAAGTATTAGACCTAATAACTCCAAAGTTTATGTCAGCTGATGCTCTCTCCTTGATTTAAAATATTGTAAGTCAGTATTAATTTTCTTCATCCCAGTGTCCTTATTTACTGTGTTATTTACAAGAATGATAAGATATAGATTTCATTTGGAACACTTACACAGTTTATCTTAAAACAGAGACAATAAAGAAAGGATTAGCATCTTGCTAAGTTGTTATAAAATTCAAGAGATATGTATAAAACACTAAACTCTATTAAAAGAGAATTAAACCCATTAATTACAAAAGTGTATGAATATTTCTGTAGAGGCCAAGTATGGATGGCATTACCTTTTAAGATTTATATTTCAAATGTAAATTAAAAACTCTCAAACCAAAAAATTTATAAGCACAGAAAGTTAGAAGAGCCATAACAGGAAAGCTGAGCAAGCAATCAAGGATTATACTGTCTCGTTTGGATCAAGACTGTATTCAATACAATACCACTTCAGTTTTGTGTTTTCCAGTATGTAAAAGAATATATGCTCTCAAATCTAGGTAACCTCAGAGCTAATTAGGTAAACTACGGCATTTGTTTGTGTATCTTTGGGTTAAAAAATAAATTTTTGGCTCATTTTATGTCACATCATATAAATTTTAGCTTCAATACACTATGTAATAAATTTTAATGTTTCCAGTTTGAAAAAGGAAGGGATCCTTTTTGCATAGGATATTTATCAGTTTATCCTGTGAAAATGAAATTATTTTAATATATTCCTTTTCACAGCCATGTGGAGAGTTGTGAGTTAATTATGTTTCTACTGAGGAAAAATATCCAATATGTCTTAAAAGTCATAGGGAAAGGGTAGACACAATGCAAGTCTAAAGAGTTGTGATTCAGTTAAGCTTTCAACATAAGTCAGACTTTCCACAAGAATATCATTTAACAATATGTTGCCAAAAGAGTCACTTCTAAGGATGCATTTGTCTCATTATCTCTTAGATTTTTTTCTTTTTTGGGGGGGAGGGGGAAGTGTGCAGCTTTCAGGATTTTAGTTTCTGGACCATGGATTGAACCTGGGACCCCTGCATTGCGAGTGTGGAATCTTAGCCACTGGACCACTAGGAAGTCCCAGTCGCTCCTTATCTCTTTAAAGCACCCTTTAACTGCCTTCTCAGCCCTTCTATCCTTTTAGTCTACTTAAAGGACCACTTGAAACTGTTAAGTCAAGTTGTGCTTAATTTCCAGAGCTCCCAGTCATAAGAAAATGAAAGGTTTTCTGTTGGTACCAACAAAGGAGGCTACAGTATCTGAGATGTGGTTTCTAAATCAGGGGCTTCCCAGGTGGCGCTAGAGGTAAAGAACCTGCATGGGTTCCATCCCTGGAGGAAGGCATGGCAACCGCTCCAGGAGAATCCCATGGATGGAAAAGCCTGGATGGCTATAGTCCATAGGGTCTCACAGCATAGGACACAGCTGAAGTGGCTCAGCACGCAGGCACGTTCCAGATCAGATCTTCAAGAATCAACTGAGCAGTCTCCTCACAGGGTAGACATATCTTCAAACCAAAGCTAATAAAAAGCTGCTGTGGGATTTCCATTCTCCCTAAGTTTTATTCTAATTATTGGAAGACTTTTACATCCCATCCAATATTATGAATGATACAGCACATATTATAAAACAAAACACTTGTGATACAAACTAGTTAGAGATTATGGTTCAAACGTAAAATGGCTTTTTATATAAATAGCTGAATTCAAGAGATAGTAGATGCCATCAGAGCCAAGATAAGAAGGGAAAATTTACGCAAGTGTGATAAGCAGACAGGGAAGTTTTAAGGATATTAATGAAAAGGCTTCAGCATTTAAAACAGAAGAGGAAAGAAAAGACAAAACTTAAATGAGTAACTCAGAGCAGGTTCAACACATGGAGAACCCCCCTCCATCCTTGCAATGTCTGGAGATCACAAAGAACTTCATGGTTTCAGGCTGGGTTCACAGAGGAAGGAAAATATATCTCTGGAGAATTTCTATCACCAAGCCTGTCTTCAAATCAAATTTCTGCTACCTACCTGATTTCTGAAAAGATAAACAAAAAATTTAAGTGGTTCTGGATTTAAATCAAAGTGCGAGTGTCATACAAACTCTTCTGACACTAATAAAAATGAATTAGAATTCAGCCAGCAAGAAATAACTAAGAAGAACAAAATATAAAATACATTTGGAGAGTAACAGCACACTGGAAGAAAAAAACTTGCAGATAAATGATGAAATTATTATGGAAATCAGGACTCAGAACTTAAAAATGAAATCATTGCACAGACAACAACTTGGCATTTGCACTTAATTTTTTACTATTAGATGCTTATAATTTTAGTATTAGATACTGAAGAAAAATAATTAATTAAAAAAACATTTAACAAATTAGAAATTGAAAAACAGTCAAAAAGAAATTAACAGGGAAAGCAATAAGAAAGAAAAAGCTAGAAAAATAATGAACAATGAAGCTAGAAAATAATGGAATATATAAAAAATGGTATTATAAAACCTAAAGTTTTATGCAAAGAATAGTGAAAGAAAGAAATTTCTGGTAAGAGTGAGAAAGATTTGTGAAAGATGCACAGATAAAAACAAGTACTTGATAAGAATAAAAATACATAAAAAATTATGTGAAACCATTATGAACACATTTATGTATGTTCACATAATGTGCACAATTTCCTTGTAAAAGATACATTCCCAAAACTGACACAAAAAGAAATACTGTAGTGAACAGACTTTTAAAATCATTTTTGATGCAAAATCATTGATGAAAAATCAAAACAAGCATAGACACAAAGGCAAGATTATAAAAATGCTATATATGAAGTATACAAAAAATTGATAATAATTTCATGTTTAAAACAATTCAGAGCATAGCAAAATAAAACATTTCTGAATTTATTTTGTGGCTCTATAATTGCCAAGCAATAAAAATATAAGAAAAGCAAATCATAACCAAAAATTATTTAGTCATGACAGTACTTTTTTAATTTATTTGCTAGCAACTCCCCCTCCCTTCTTAAACATTTTGTTTGTATCATCGGTTGAATCCAGTATTCATTAATTTAATCAAAGACTAACTATATTTATCCTGTCTATGCTGTGTGCTAAGTCGCTTGTGTCCAACTTTTTGTGACCCCATGGTCTGTAGCCCACCAGGCTCTCCTGTCCACGAGATTCTCCAGGCAAGAATACTGAAGTGAGTTGCCATGCCCTCCTCCAGGGGATCTTCCTGACCCAGGGATGGAACCTACATCTCTTATGTCTTCTGCACTGGCAGGCAGGTTCTTTACCACTAGTGGCATTTGGAAAGTCCCTTATACCTATCTCTATTTTTCTATTATCGGTCTATCTCTCTCTATCGATCTATCTAGCCATCAATCTCTTCACCTCTTCTTTCTTGTTTCTTGCTATGTTTCACCCCAATATAAATTAGCCTGTAGGAAGGTCAGAAGTTTCCTGATTCTCCTTTCTGAATTTCCAACATCCTTATATATGTACCTTTTTCTCATAATAATTTTCTAGTCTTTTCTAATAGGCTTTAAAAAAATTCTTTAAGTAGATCTTTGTTTTAATAATTATAATTTTACCTCCTTTCTGCTGCCTATTGATCAAGCTTATGTCAACCGTTGATCATTTGAGTCTGTCAGCTTGACTGACTCCCTGGTAAGTCTCTTACATTGTACCAAATCAGTCATCAGTTTTACTTTTTTTCCTTTTGTATATAAATATTGGTGACAGTCAGAAGTACAGGCAATATGAATATGTCATACAAGCAATACCAATATAAAATAAAGGGTGGGACAAATTGGGATATTAGGATTGACATGTATACATTACCACGTGTAAAATACATGGCTAGTGGGAAACCTATACAGGGAGCTCAGCTCAGTGCTCTGTGATGACCTCGAGGGGTGGGATAGGGAGTGAGCGGGGTGCTCAATGGGGAGGAGGATTATGTATACATGTAGCTGATTCACATTGTTGTACAGCAGAAACTAACCGAACATTGCAAGGCAATTATCCTCCAAATAAAAAAAATAGTATAAACCATAATACAGCATATGGCAGTGATACAAAAATATGTAAAAGATCCAGATTAGTTTACCCTACCATTGAAAATAGGAGAAGAAAATCAGTATCAATATTGCTAACATTATCTTATGATTCAAAAGTTTTTAAATTGCTATTCCAATGGTTGAGAAAATAAATTTATATTGCTTCAAATAACAGTCATTTTTGAAAATCTCATTCAAGATGCTTACATTTAGGAAATGCACATGCTTGTGGAAAAAAAATTGGTAAAATGTATTTATGAATACAACATTAATTTCTATTTTATTTTTTGAAAAATTTCAAGGCCAGAATCATTAAGGTCTGAACTATGTACTGTGGTAGATTTTCCAAAATATTCTCATTCAAATACAGATAAATGGGGAGTAGACTGAAGATCACAGTTCCATCTTAGAGGATAGCAGACTTTGCTCTCATAGCTTCTAAACATTTTTGCAGTCCTCTGCATTAGTCCTAAAATTCCTGGTAATTTTATATTCTATTTATGATAAAAACTTATTTCAAAACCTTACTTATTTATTTTTTCTATTAAGTTATTGATGTTTATTCAGTTTCCCAGACAATGGATTCCACCTATCTTAACAGCTAGCAAAGCACCTGGTATCTAACTTGAATGAAGAAGTATTATTACTCAAGTATATAAAGGCAACCTGACTACATTTTATGCTGATAAGCATGACCCCTATGCTAATAGTCCTGATTACCAGGCTTCCCTGGTGGCTCAGACAATAAAGAATTACCTGTAATGTGGAAGACCTTGATTCAATCTCTGGGTCAGGAAGATCCCCTGGAGGAGGGCATGGCAACCCACTCTAGTATTCTTGCCAGAATCCCATGGACAGAGGTGCCTGGAAGGTTACAGTCCATGGAGTCAGAAAGAGTTCGATATGACTAAGTGTAGCCCAACACATGATCCCTTCAGAACTTCTTGCATGTTAATAGACTAAATAATAGCCAAAACCAAAGAAAATACCTGTGCTCCTCAAAATAGAGAATTTTGGTAATAAACCTAAGCGATATAATATTAATTATTATTATTACAAATGCTAGGGTCAGGTTGCATGTATCCATATTCTATTTTATATCCTTCTGGTCTTAAAGATATAAAGCAATCTGAGCAAAATTTCATCTTTAAATATACCTCTTTCATCTTTGGGTCATTGTAAGAACTAAATGAGGTAATATATGCAAAGATCTTAGAAAAGTGTCTGGTACCTTGGAAACCAAATGTTATCATCATCATTATTTATATCCATTTTTGAAGAAATTATTTAGGTAGCATAATGGTAAGGTTTATGTTATATTGAATTCATGAAATATATTCCAAATTAAATTGTACTAGGTGATATACAAGAGAGAGAGAGAGGAAAGCACACACAAAGTAATCATCTGACCAAACAAGTTTGAAAAAACATTATTCAAAGTCAAACTTTTTTTACAAAGAGGAATGTCATAGTATACGCTAAAATAAATGGATCCTAAGACTTTGACTCAAAAATCTAACCTACTTTAACCAAATAATCTTTTAAAATCAGTGTTTTCAAACACATCCATCCTAGAAAGAATCTGACAGAACATGTTTAGAATTTCAACAGTGCCACTGTTTTGTTTTTAAGAATTTTTCTTTTATTAATTTTACCCTAAATGAACACAAGAGGTTTTCCAGGTCAGACATGCATGTTTTATTAAATTTCTCACAATAAATAACAATGTGTCAGCATCTCATTTTCCTAGAGCTTGTCCCTTGAGCAACAGGATGAAAGATGATGGGAGTTTTTTTTTTTTCCTATATAGTGAACCAGACAGCCTATAGGTGAATGGCAAAGATGGAATGGAACTGAAAAAATGATTTTTCTCTGATTATAAAGCATAATTAAGAAATTTGTTCCCTCCCGTCCTAAAAGGGCCTCATAGGAAAAGTAAAGTTTCTGAATCATAAATTCAGACTTTTTGGCAGTTGAATAAAATCTCTCCATGAGCCAGATAAGTTCCCTGCCTCAGTCCTTAAAACCTGGAGTTTTCTCCAAGTTCTGACTCTTTGTTGATTCTGTTAGGTAGGAAGTTAGGCATAAGCAATAAGGGTTGGTCATCAGTATATAAGAAGTTTCAGAGAGTGTATATCATAATTCTACTATTAACGACTAATATTAAGTGTATATTATTAGCCTACATTTTTCTAAACCACTTTACATTTATAGGACTTCCCAAGTGGCTCAATGGTAAAGAATTTGCCTTTGCCTACCAGTCAGGAGATACAAGAGATGTGGATTCGATCCCTACGTTGGGAAGATCCCCTGGAGAAGGAAAGGGCAGCCCACTCCAGTATTCTTGCCTGGAAAATTCCATGGATAGAGGAGCCTGGCAGGCTACAGTCCATGGGGTTACAAAGAGTCTGACTGAGCAACTGAGCACACACACTTGTCTTCTCAAGTCCTTTCTTCATCATTCTGGTGCCAGTGCCTCTTTTCTTGGCCCACGTCTCCCTTGAGTTGTTCTTTCTGTTCTTACCTTAATAAACTTGTTTTTGCCATAGGTAAGACCTCATATTGTTCTTTGTGCTCTTACCAAGAACGGAGACCCACAAAGGAGGATCCTCTGACCCTCCCTCTCCATATCCAATAGCAATTCTGACATGTAAATACTTCAGTTCAGTTCAGTCACTCGATTGTGTCCTATTCTTTGAGACCTCATGAACCGCAGTACACCAGGCCTCCTTGTCCATCACCAACTCCCCAAGTCCACCCAAACCCATGTCCATTGAGTCAGTGATGCCATCCAACCATTTTATCCTCTGTCTTCCGCTTCTCCTTCTGCCCTCAATCCTTCCCAGCATCAGGGTCTTTTTAAATGAGTCAACTCTTCCCATGAGGTGGCCAGAGTATTAGAGTTTCAGCTTCAACATCAGTCCTACCAGTGAATACCCAAGACTGATCTCCTTTAGGATGGACTGATTGGATCTCCTTGCAGTCCAAGGGAATCTCAAGAGTCTTCTCCAACACCACAGTTCAAAAGCATTAATTCTTCTGTGCTCAGCTTTCTTTATAGTCCAACTCTCACATCCATACATGACCATAGGAAAAACCATAGCCTTGACTAGACAGACATTCGTTGACAAAGTAATGTCTTTGCTTTTTAATATGCTGTCTAGGTTGGTCATAACTTTTCTTCCAAGGAGTATGTGTCTTTCAATTTCACAGCTGCAATCACCATCTGCAGTGATTTTGGAGCCCAGAAAAGTAAAGTCTGACACTGTTTCCACTGTTTCCCCATCTATTTCCCATGAAATAGATCATTTCCCATGATCTTCATTTTCTGAATGTTGAGCTTTAAGCCAACTTTTTCACTCTCCTCTTTCACTTTCATCAAGAGGCTCTTTAGTTCTTCTTTATTTTCTGCCATACGGGTGGTGTTGTCTGCATATCTGAGGTTATTGATATTTCTCCAAGCAATCTTGATTTCAGCTGTGCTTCCTCCAACCCAGCATTTTTCATGATGTACTCTGCATATAAGTTAAATAAGCAGGGTGACAATATACAGCTTTGACATACTCCTTTTCCTATTTGGAATCAGTCTGTTGTTCCATGTCCAGTTTTAACTGTTGCTTCCTGACCTGCATATAGGCTTCTCAAAAGGCAGGTCAGGTGGTCTGGTATTCCCATCTCTTTCAGAATTTTCCACAGTTTATTGTGATCCACACAGTAAATATTTAGGAAGATATTAATAGCTAATTATCTATTTTTCCCAATACCCAGATGTTTAACTTAGGGATACATGCCAGGCTGTGAGAGCTGACCCTGGCCTTGAGAAAAGAGAAAGTTGCATCACTCTTTTGAATCAGTGCAATAAACTAAACAAAGGATGGAGTTCTAATCCTCCAAGTAGGTGACAAGCCTCCAGAAGCTTGGGATTTTTATAGCTGAAGAATCCAGTGAAGTTTGATTCCCCACATATTAAGCAGGTTTTGAAAAGTTAAATAATGGGAGATAATGGGTGATGTTAATAGCATACCATAAGGAGACAAGAACAAGAAACTTTTGTTTTTCTTTGGCTGATTCTAATAGGAAATATCCCACTGGTCAAACAAACAAATATATATATATAATTTAAGAGTAACTTAAATCTACCTTTAACAATTTTAAATTTTGTGGATTGTAGATACAAATTTATCACACATATTTCAGCTACCCATTTTGCCTCTAGGGAACTGTTATTTTGTCCATGCCACTTAAACCTACAGGATATTTACATCCTTAAAGGAAAAAGCATTTATTATCTCACAGTTTCTAGGGTTCAGGAAATCAAGTGTGGCTTTGTTGGGTGACTCTGGCTCCATGCTTTTTTTTTTTTGACTTTTCAGTAAAGCTGTCTCACCAATGCTCCACTGAGGCTGGGCATGCGGGAACATGCCTCTAACTCACTTAACCTTACTTAAGCATATATGCTCAGTCACTCAGTCATGCCCTACTCTTTGATACCCCATGGACTTTAGACTGCCAAGCTCCTCTGTCCATGAGATTTTCCAGGCAAGAATCCTGAAGTGGGTTACCATTTTCTCCTCCAGGGGATCTTCCCAATCCAGGGATGGAACCTGTGTCTCCATCACCTTTTGCATTGGCAGGTGAATTCTTTACCACTTAGCCACCTGGGAAGCCCCTACTCTCATTTATGTTGTTGTTGTTGTTCAGTCACTCAGTCTTGTCTGATTCTTAGTGACCCTATGGGCTGCAATATGCTAGGCTTCCTTGTCCTTCACCATCTCCTGGAGCTTGCTCAAACTCATGTCCATTGAGTCAGTGATGCTATCCAACTATCTTGTCCTCTATAGTCCCCTTCTCCTCCTGCCTTCAATCTTTCCCAGCATCAACATCTCTAATGAGTTGGCTCTTGGCATCAGGTGGCCAAAGTATGGAGTTTCAGCTTCAACAAATATTCAGGGTTGATTTCCTTTAGGATTGACAGGTTTGATCTCCTTGCAGTTTAAGGGACTCAAGAGTCTTCTCCAACACCACAATTCAAAAGCATCAGCTCTTCAGCACTCAGCCTTCTTTATAGTCCAACTCTCACATCCATAATGACTACTGGAAAAGCCATAGCTTTGACTATACAGACCTTTGTTGGCAAAGTAATGTCTCACAAACAAAGTAACTTCACTTGTAGTTAGTCCCTAATCAGATGCATTTTTACAGGGCTGCTTCCTGATAGACATGGCTTCTGCTCTCTCTGGGTGAGCAATGAAAGAGAGAGAGAGAGAGAGATCTCAACAGCCACTAACTCTTAATATTCTAACCACAGGATTGATACTCCATCACTTCTGTTGTATTTGAGTCAGTAAATTCTACCCACACTCAAGGGGAGGAGATTACATACACTAAGATCTTAGAAGCCTTCTACCATACTTGATATTAAGACTATCTGTGGATTATTCATGTTGAGGTTTAACACATAAAAATAAAATTCTGTAAAGCAATTACCCTTCAATTAAAATATATATATATATATATATATATATTTTAATAAAAAGACTCTATTTATGTGGCTAGCATCATAGCTGCTTTGGAAACTCTTCCAGAGTATTAGGTAATAATTGAAGCACCTACATGAAAATGGTTTGTAATGCTGTAATCATTGTGAAAGCAGTCTATAATTCACTAAGATTATGTAATACATAAATATGAAAATGTTGAAGTGGAGAGCTATGCTTTTTTAGTGAATGTTTCCCAAAGTGTATGCAAAGTAGTCCATCACTCAATAATCCTAATTTTAACAAATGATATTTTATAATGGATAATTTTGTTTTAAAATTCTATAACAGTGCACCAGAAGCTACAACAGCGTCAATGCTTTAGTTAATATATCTTTATAATATTCTGAAAAGACTTTATATGCAGTAAATCATGACTGGCATATTAAATATTTCAATATTAGCATTTATATAGATTTTTATATCCTCTACAGGTTAAACACAAATATTTTGATTATTTCTATTTATTTATTCTCATGCCAGCTTAGTTATGATTGGGACTAACTTGCTGAAGTTTAAATTTTGAATTCTGCTGCTGCTGCTAAGTCACTTCAGTCGTGTCCGACTCTGTGTGACCTCATAGACGGCAGCCCACCAGGCTCCCCAGCCCCTGGGATTCTCCAGGCAAGAACACTGGAGTGGGTTGCCATTTCCTTCTCCAATGCATGAAAGTGAAAAGCGAAAGTGAATAGTTTTGTTTAAATAGTACAGAAATTAATGAGAATATTTGCAACTTCGGTGTGCTGTACCAGTCAGAAATTTAAACTAATGTCACAGAGAATAATAATAAATTTTTAAAAGGTTAATGTCAAATTTTTGAGAAAAGGCTCTAATCTGTTCTTTACTTATTGATGAAGGAATTGATAAAGACAATAGCAACAAAGAGATGATGAAGTAAGAGTAAGCTCTGGAAACTTTTTACAATTGAATACAATGCAAAACTCAATAAAAAATAAAATAAATATAAATATTATCAAGGACTACCATGTGTCCAGAACTCTGTAAGAATCTGCTGTAAGATAATTTCACAAGGAACTGTTAGAAACATGGCCATACCAGCAGGGCTGCTTGTAAGCTAAAAAATATTTGAAATTATTCTTATAAATTATTAATAAGATTTCCACAGTCCAAATATCCCGTTAAGCACTCCAACTCCATTTATTACTATCCTCCACAAAACAAATCTACCCTAAAATAGACAAATAAACTATTTTCTATTTCCCATAATTTGCCCAGATTTCTATTATCCTTATATTTGTAGTGTAAGGCTTCTCACGAACTCCATCTCTCTTCTTTCTCCACATTGTCAAATTCAATCTTTCTTTCAAGTACAGAGTTTATAACTATCCACTTGCTTCTCTACACTTAAGCGTAGACTCTTCCTCAATTGTATTTTTCTGGCAGTTCTTTGAAATCTCTACTAAGATACCAGTCGTTTTCTCACTTGTGTTTTAGCTTTATAGTCAATTGGCATGTACCAATTTTCTGACTGAAAACTTCATGAAGTCAGAACCCACATTTGGGCTATCTCAGTTCTCTATAACAGCTACAATATTGCTTTGCAATTCATATGCATCTGACATGTTTATATTGCATATATAAACCTAGATGATTTTGCACTGGAGGACACTGATGATTTTTCAAATCAAGCAGTGGTTTAGAACAATAAGAACTTAAGAGATTGATTCTGTACTGTTCAACTAAAGCAAGTAACAGAGACTATTAATATTCTTCAATGTTGGCATAAAGCTGAAAGATACGTAATTAATTGGTTCTGTAAAGTAAAATATATAAAGTAAGTGAAGCCATAGAAATGAAGAATTTCTTTGCAAATTCATGTGAACAACTTTAAAAAATGTTTTATAAATTTGGACACCAAAGGAAGATCTATAAAAGAATAGCCCATTTTTGAGTCTGTCTGTAAGTAATAACTGTCCTGATCCCAAACAAATACCTTCATCAGTATTTACACCAAATCTTTAAGTAATTAACTTGTTCCCTAAATTGACTAAAATAAAGGACACTATGTGTGAACTGAAAAATGGAAACAGAGAGCAATTCATATTTAAAGGAGAGTCATTACATTTTGAAAATGCTAAATTCAGAGAGGTAAGCACTGCTGCTGCTGCTGCTGCTGCTGCTAAGTCGCTTCAGTCATGTCCGACTCTGTGCGACCCCATAGATGGAAGCCCACCAGGCTCCCCCATCCCTGGGATTCTCTAGGCAAGAATACTGGAGTGGGTTGCCATTTCCTTCTCCAATGCATGAAAGTGAAAAGTGAAAGTGAAGTCGCTCAGTCGTGTCTGACTCTTAGCGACCCCATGGACTGCAACCTACCAGGCTCCTCTGTCCATGGGATTTTCCAGGCAAGAGTACTGGAGTGAGTACTGGAGTAGGGCGCCATTGCCTTCTCCAAGGTAAGCACTAAATACCTTAAAATAATAACAAAGCCACATTTAATAATATTGCACAGACAATTACATCCTACAAGTATTGATACATATTTTCTTTATGTGGGGCCATATAATAAAATCAGATGCTTGAATTATCAACATATATATGTATAGAGTGAATAACATGAAGACAAAAAAAAAATATTGCTCTAAGTGACCACAAATCACTTAAGTGCTCTAAATTTAAAGATATTATCTGTGGAATCAAGTGATAGAAAAAGAAAAAAAACAGCTGATCAAAGTTAACATTTTGTAGCTGTAGAGGTTCAGGTAGAAATTGAATCTTCAATGCTAACTTGTTTTAATCCTCAGTTCAATATTATATCCACTACAATCAAATTGATGAACTCTCTTGACTTATATAATCTAAAAATTAACTTAAAATACTCATGAAATCAAAATGACAAACTTCTTAACCTCATTAAAATGAATACAATTAAGTTTTCACTTTACTTTCTATGCTTTTGAACTGTGGTGTTGGAGAAAACTCTTGAGAGTCCCCTGGACTGCAAGGAGATCAAACCATTCAATCCTAAAGGAAATCAATCCTGAATATTCTCTGGAAGGACTGATGCAGAGGCTAAACCTCCAATAATTTGGCCACCTGATGAGCAGAATTCACTCATTGGAAAAGACCCTGATGCTGGGAAAGATTGATGTCAGGAGAAGGGGACAACAGAGGATGAGATGTTTGGATGGCATCACTGACTCAATGGACATGAGTTTGAGCAAGCTCCGAGTGTTGGTGATGGACAAGGAAGTGGTAACTTGCAAGTCCATGGGGTGGCAAAGAGTGGGACATGACTGAGTGACTGAACTGAACTGAACTTACTATTTATTCAGATTCTCTCTTGACATTGTTATCTGTCATACTTTAAGGATATATTACAAATCACTTAGTTGATGATTATTGCTAAAAGATTTCCAATCATAAGCATATTTGGATGTTTGTACCTGATAATAAACATAGTTGATATTTTATAAATATTTATGCATTTTATAAATTCAACTTAACTTTTTTCTGGAATTTTTAAATAAATATCTTAAATCTGTGTGATATTCATATTTTTACACAATTTATTACATTTTAGTGTCATTTCCTATTATAATTATAATTGTTAATTTATAGAAGAGTTTAAAATGTTGAGAAATTATTGGGAAAACCCATTATTAAATGGCTGTCATTTTCATTAAGGGATGGAATATGATCAGTTAATTTTCTCTATAGATATTTATCTTGAACTTTTAAAGTTAACAAAATTTAATTTTTGTTTAGGCCTTATGCCAAATAATGAGTACAGTCAAAGTAGAAAAATAATTATGATTTAATAGTATCCTGAAGATAAGGTGTGAATGTTTTTATTGAGTTTGTTTCCTAAGAGATTCTATTGCAATCTCTAATATGATTTTACATTCTTTTGAATGGCACAGGCAATTTGCATTTTATTACTGCCTGCTTAATTGAACTTTTATAGTGACTTATTGAACAGAATAACTCAGTTTGCCAACTTCACTTTCTGAAACCTGCGTTTACATTGTCTTAAAAATCTTAAAAATATTGGTAAAAAAATGAAACATCAGCAAAATATTATTTTTCTTTGTTTATGATTTACTTTCTCCTACCACCCATTCCAGTATTCCTGCCTGGAGAATCCCATTGACAGAGAAGCCTGGAGGGCTACAGTCCATAGGGTCGCAAAGAGTTGGACAGAACTAAAGTGATTTAGTATCATGCATGCAACATGAGAATTAAATGATCTGATTTTTGTTTTGCTTTTTTTTTTTTAATTTAGGTGACAGATGAAAATTTTCTATTTTGTCTTTCAAAAGTAAGTATGCTTCTCTGACTACAATGTGCATTTGCCATAGAATTCAGTATACTTTTATGATATTCAAAATTGTTTTTAATTGCAAACATAAGGAAACCATGATGTCAAGTCAACCGAAAACTGAAGCAAACTCTTATATTTATGGTGCTATATACCTTACCTGAAACAGGCAGGAAACTGAAATAAGTAGAGTGTTTGACAGCTTTACTTTTGTTTTCTTCTCAAAACCTGTACCTTCCAAGATTTTTTTTTTCTGTTTTCTATACAGACTTTAGTTTTAGATTCTGAATGACCTACATATGACCTTTTGAAAAAGACAAATAAGACATCAAGTTTAATCTGTAAATAGAGTAATTAGTAAATTAGTAATTGTGTATAATAATCTGAACCACACATTCTTTGTACTGTTGCTCAGAGAAATTTTCATTTGAAACTTATTTTTTCTGTTTACTAAGAAAGTAATTGCCTCCAGGGGAAAAGAATATTATGTAGCACTTTTATGTGTGAATCCTTTCAATGGTAATTATTTGAATGGGTAACTAAACACAATTTCTGCCTTAGGGTTAACACATATCCAATTTGTTCACAGATCAACTAATTATAAACAGATCATCCACCCACCTCACGTTTAATCTCTTTGCATTTTAAAGTAACTTCAGAGTGTAAAGAAATATGTGATACTTGTTATTAGGTCATCACAAGACTACCTATGTTAGAACTGTCTCACTTGCATTCCTCTTTCATAACTCCTCTGTGGTTAGAGTGTCAACAATAAATGAGTTATTACCATATTACAGACATGTGGGAAAACTAAGCAGAACGTTTACAAAAAAGAAAAAGCACACAAACTTAACTGTCAATTTTGATTTCTTTCTATAAAAGAGCCTACATGATAGAAACATATTTCAAGTCATCATTATGCCATTTTAAGCTACTCCTTTCATATTTCACAAGTAAGATGGAGCCATGATTTAATGTTTATTTCTGGGAGACATGTACCTGCTGCTGAAAATTACTCCTCAAAGGACTCACAGTTCTCTTCAAATACATAAAATAAGACTGTACCACAAAGTGACAAGCAAAGGGAACTGATTCAATCATTAAGAGAATTCTATAGAATATTATACTCATTTATTTTTATGTTTCACCTTCATTTAATCTATTTCTCCTAGTATAATATTTTCTGCACCCATAAACTTTAAAACTATAACTTTTCATTTAATATCCTATCTCTCATTCTATGAGGCCACCATCACCCTAATACCAAAACCTGACAAAGATGCACAAAAAAGAAAACTATAGGCCAATATCACTGATGAACATAGATGCAAAAATCCTAAACAAAATTCTAGCAATCAGAATCCAACAACACATTAAAAGATCATACACCATGACCAAGTGGGCTTTATCCCAGGGATGGAGGATTCTTCAATATCCATAAATCAATCAATGTAATACACCACATTAACAAATTGAAAAACAAAAACCATATGATTATCTCAATTGCAGAGAAAGCCTTTGACAAAATTCAACACCCATTTATGATAAAACTCTCCAGAAAGCAGGAATAGAAGGAACATACCTATTTATATATGACAAACCCACAGCAAACATTATCCTCAATGGTGAAAAACTGAAAGCATTTCCTCTAAAGTCAGGAATAAGACAAGGGTGCCCACTTTCACCATTACTATTCAACATAGTTTTGGAAGTTTTGGCTACAGCAATCAGAGCAGAAAAAGAAATAAAAGGAATCCAAATTGGAAAAGAAGAAGTAAAACTCTCACTATTTGCAGATGACATGATCCTCTACATAGAAAACCCTAAAGACTCCACCAGAAAATTACTTAATCAATGATTATAGTAAAGTTGCAGGATATAAAATCAACACACAGAAATCCCTTGCATTCCTATACACTAATAATGAGAAAACAGAAAGAGAAATTAATGAAACAATTCCATTCACCATTTGCAACGAAGAGAATAAAATACTTAGGAATATATCTACCTAAAGAAACTAAAGACCTATATATAGAAAACTATAAAACACTGGTGAAAGAAATCAAAAAGGACACTAATAGATGGAGAAATATACCATGTTCATGGATTGGAAGAATCAATATAGTGAAAATGAGTATACTACCCAAAGCAATTTATAGATTCAATGCAATCCCTATCAAGCTACCAACAGTATTCTTCACAGAGCTAGAACAAATAATTTCACAATTTGTATGGAAATACAAAAAACCTCGAATAGCCAAAGCGATCTTGAGAAAGAAAAATGGAACTGGAGGAATCAACCTACCTGACTTCAGGCTCTACTACAAAGCCACAGTTATCAAGACAGTATGGTACTGGCACAAAGACAGAAATATAGATCAATGGAACAAAATAGAAAGCCCAGAGATAAATCCACACATATCTTATCTTTGACAAAGGAGGCAAGAATATACAGTGGATTAAAGACAATCTCTTTAACAAGTGGTGCTGGGAAATCTGGTCAACCACTTGTAAAAGAATGAAACTAGAACACTTTCTAACACCATATACAAAAATAAACTCAAAATGGATTAAAGATCTAAATGTAAGACCAGAAACTATAAAACTCCTAGAGGAGAACATAGGCAAAACACTCTCTGACATACATCACAGCAGGATCCTCTATGACCCACCTCCCAGAATATTGGAAATAAAAGCAAAAATAAACAAATGGGACCTAATTAAACTTAAAAGCTTCTGCACATCAAAGGAAACTATTAGCAAGGTGAAAAGACAGCCTTCAGAATGGGAGAAAATAATAGCAAATGAAGCAACCGACAAACAACTAATCTCAAAAATATACAAGCAACTCCTCCAGCTCAACTCCAGAAAAATAAATGACCCAATCAAAAAATGGGCCAAAGATCTAAATAGACATTTCTCCAAAGAAGACATACAGATGGCTAACAAACACTTGAAAAGATGTTCAACATCACTCTTTATCAGAGAAATGCAAATCAAAACCACTATGAGGTACCATTTCACACCAGTCAGAATGGCTGCGATCCAAAAGTCTACAAGCAATAAATGCTGGAGAGGGTGTGGAGAAAAGGAACCCTCTTACACTGTTGGTGGGAATGCAAATTAGTACAGCCACTATGGAGAACAGTGTGGAGATTCTTAAAAACTGGAAATAGAACTGCCTTATGATCCAGCAATCCCACTGCTGGGCATACACACTGAGGAAACCAGAAGGAAAGAGACACGTGTGCAGCACTGTTTTTAATAGCCAGGACATGGAAGCAACCTAGATGTCCATCAGCAGATGAATGGATAAGAAAGCTGTGGTACATATACACAATGGAGTATTACTCAGCCATTAAAAAGAATACATTTGAATCAGTTCTAATGAGGTGGATGAAACTGGAGCCTATTATACAGAGTGAAGTAAGCCAGAAGGAAAAACATAAATGCAGTATACTAACGCATGTATATGGAATTTAGAAAGATGGTAACGATAACCCTGTGTACGAGACAGCAAAAGAGACACTGATGTATAGAACAGTCTTATGGACTCTGTGGGAGAGGGTGGGAAGATTTGGGAGAATGTCATTGAAACATGTGAAATGTCATGTATGAAACGAGATGCCAGAAAAAAAAAAATATCCTGTCTCTCTATTGCCTTTCAGATGCAAACTTCATGGAAAAGTTATTCTATTTACTGTCTCTACTTTTTCATGTTCTATTTACTCCCCAGACTTGGATCTGGCTTCCTCCCTCCCTTGGTAATGTTAATAATCTTATTGTTGGCAAATCCAATCAGTATTTTGCTAACTTGCTCTTCCTTATTTCCTCTTCCATTGCAACACATTCCTTTGATTTTCTTCATGCACTTTCTGCTTCCTTCAACATTTCTTTTACTTGCTCTTCTTTCTCTACCTTTCTTTAAATGTTGAAGTTGTCCAGGGAGTGTTTCCAGGCCTCCTTTTCTTCTTGGTATGGAAACTTGGCCAGATATTTAAATATTGCCTCTATAGAAAGGAAAATATGTCTTGCCATGATCAATTCTCTGAGCTTCAGACATAGATATTTGATTGCCTTTGATTGAATGTACCATGGACACTGAAAATACAGCATTAGCAAAACTGAACTGCTATGTCCTGTAGATATGCTCTTCTCCCAATGTTTCTCCATGATTCTTCTGTCCAACTCTTTTTCAAGTCAGAAAACTAAAAATCATTCTAACAACTCACTCTGCCTCAGGTTGCAGCATTCAATATCCTACCAGATTGACAAAATATTTACTACATCTATTCACTTCTTTCCTAGAAACCAAGTAATTATCGTCTTCCTTCCTTGCATATCAAAGTCATCTCACCAAATCCTGTGGGTTTTACTGCCTATGAATTTCAGCCCACTTTCTTTCTCTCTTCTCTACTATCACGGATCCAGTTTCAGCCACCATTGCCCACCACACCTCTAGCTAGTCAATGAATGGTCTCTAAATTAATCTTTCCACTAGTATACTTACCCATTTATAAACCACTGTGTACAGACAATTTAGAACACCCTTTTCAAAACAAATAAGATCACATCACAATACCTAAAACTATGAAAAATAATGTTTTTCTCCTCCCCCTCAAATAGTTCTTGTACCACTCTCTCCCCTTATTCCCAGTATCTAGCCATGATGTCCTTTGGGCCAGGATCTCTGTATCAAAAACATACCAAAGGGCTTTTGTATGTTTTGCTAATTCTGAGTAAAAAGTGTTTTTCATCAATACTTCAAAATTTTAAAGTCTTCAGGTCTCAATTTAAATGGCATTTCTTTAGAAAGGAAGGCCTTAACTGACTGCAGTTCATCCTTGGAAATGAATCTACTCTATTTCATTATCTCATAATTCACTGTATTATCATCCTAGTACTATTTGCGGTTTTGTATTTTATGACCATTTTCCACTAAAATTAGTTGCTACTAAAATTTGCCAGTGGATGAAGGTTGCCTTATCAATGTATTAGAATTGTGTTTATCTTTTCAATTTTAATTTTTCTCTAGATGAGATATTTTAAATTTTCAGATTGTGTATGAATCACTTGGGCTGCTTTTCAACTATGTAATTCTCAGGATTTATATTGAAGTGGGCACAAGGAATCACAAATTTCATGCATCTTTAACAAGCCCCTATGATGATTTTGATGTACATTTTTCTATGTTTTTAAGACAAATCTGATTTAAGTATATATATATATATATATATACACTAATATATATGAAATACAGCATAAAATTATTTTTTACACTCTATTCTAAAATATCAGTTCAATCAAGTGTATTTCATATACACAATTGCTGTATTTTGTGAGATGATTTCAATTTTTAGATATATGCCAACTGGAAAAGTAACATATAATGACAAATTGAATTTATTTCACCTTTGCTTTTAACTGGGTTAATGCATTTAATTATCTTAAGTGAAGCCACTTCTTGAAGAACTTCAATGTATAAAATAAAAATGCTATTGCTCTAAGCTTCTTCACCTTGGCAGCATTGACATTGTGGGCTGGGCGTTTATTTTCGTGGGGTTTGTGCTGTGCACTCTAAGATGTTTAGCAGCATCCCTGGCCTTTATCTACTAAACACGCCCACCCACCCACCCCATTTGAGACCAAAAAAAAAAAAGCCAAAGTCTCTTAAAAGGCAAATCACTCTAAATTGAGAATTGTTGCTCTAAGAGAAAGATTACCCTCTCTAGTGATACTGGATGTTCATCTCCCACTATCCTTCAGAATAGTGGGAAACTCAGAAACATGACTTGCCCAAGGTTAAACGCTAATTTAATATTAGCTAATAATATTAGATCTATGACCTTGGGGAAGTCTAGTTTCTGATTCAGGACATTCATATGTAATGTAAGAAAGCTGGGATAGTTTATTGTCAAGTGATCTTTAAGTTTTACTGTCCTTTTATCATGCAGATAAATGGAGATGTAGGGGAATAGGGGGAGATAATTACTATTATGTGCTCAATCCTTGTACACACACATATATTATGAATATATATATATATATATATATATATATAAAATAAGGAAAAAGAGTGTCTTGAGTTCAAAGTTTAAGAGTATCTTGAAATAATTCAGACAAGAATGGTACTGATATTCTTCTTGATACTTAAGGAGACCTGTTATACATGAATATATAAATTAATGCTAAATACCCTTATCTAAAACACATGGGAAATAGTATATAAATTCTACATTAAATGTCAAATATTTTTCCTAAAACTGGAAATATATTTAAAATATATTGATATTTTCCCAGGGTTTTAGTTTTACAATTAGTGTGTGTGTGTGTGTGTGTGTGTGGCAAAGAAAGTTAAGCATAGAAAGAATCTTAAACATTTTTCTAATGTTGCAATAATCTCCTAATAATTTTCGTTTGTAAGGAGTTGTCCTCTCTTTCCATCTCCATGGTGGTTTCAGGAAAAATCACCTTCATGCACTGTGACACTCTGTGTGTGCTCAGTCGCTTCAGTTGTCTGACTCTTTGCAATGCAATGGACTGTCACAAGATTTTCTAGGCAGGAATACTAGAGTGGATGGCCATGCCATCCTCCGGGGGATATTTCCAAACCAGGGATCAAACCAACGTCTCCTGCTTTGGCAGGCGAATTCTTTACTGATGAGCCACCAGAGAAACCATGCCCCATATTATAATTCCATGCTGTTGACAGAATCCCTGAAACACAGCGTTTCAGCTTTTGTCTTACTGTTCTCTTGAAAAGGGTTTTGTTAGTGTGGGAATTGATAGAAATGGTCACCTTCTGCCATGTTGATTACCACCAAAGGAAAAGAGGTCTTAGTAAACATGAAAAATGAGAATGGGCACTCATCTCAAAGGGAAAAGGGAAATCGATTGGAAATGGGTTTTATGGATCCTCTATGTTGTCCCAGGCCCTTGTCCTCTCCACTCAAAAAGCTAATTTGTTAGATAAAGCCACAAAACACAGTCCTTCTTCGTGTGTCTGTATAGGAATCCTCAGAATGTGCCTTAATTCAGATCCTGACTCTTCTTGTCATTTTCTGGGTAACTGAAAAACTTATCTAACCTTTCTAGTACTTAGTTGCCTAATCTTCAAAATGGGATTTTTAAAAAGTGTTTATATTATATTGTATAGCCACGCGTTCCAGGAAACAAACTCACTCAGAAGGACAATGCAGATAGTGGAGTGCAGTTTATTACACAGGTGGGCCCAAAGCAGAGTCTCCTCTTAACCAAGGACCTCGACCGACTTTTATGGAAACCTTATATACCTTAAGTATACTGCTCAAGCCCACATCTCCAAATTCCTTAAACCTAGCCTGCAAAGTGTTAAAGGGCGATACAATCAGGTTACAGCCATGATTCATAATCAGAAGGGTCAGCTGGTTATTCATTGTAGCCTACACCTATGGGTGTGATAAAGATTACAAAGGTGACCCGACTACATAGGGGATTATTGCATTCTTTTTGGCAATGAGAAATCGTAGTATGGAATCTAGTGTTTATCAGTCCGGGAGGCCAGTTCAGCCGTATGTATGTCATCCCCATGGCTACCAGGCACATAGTCCAAAGCTCACTGAAAGTGCAAGATGGAGTTTCCTTCTTTTTCAAGATGGAGTCAGCTCAGCCTGTTCCTTTCCTCCCTCAATGTAATTGCTGTAAAGATTTTTTAAAGATTATATATTCCAAAGGGTTTAACCTGATCCTTGTCATTAAGCAAGTGCTCAGTAAAAGCTAATTATGAGGTGATAATATAACTTAGTAAGCTCTAGTGTGTGAGTGCTGGTTGAGGATAAAACTTGGGTCCCCTGCAGATTAATTGTGTAACCTTGAGATACTTCATCTCCCTGTGCTTTCATGCTCACTTTTGTAGCATGGGGTTAATAATAAAACCTTCCCTGGAGAGTTCTTATGAGAATTCAGACTTCACCTGATGCCTGGCACATAATAATCAAAAAATAATTATTATTGCTATAACCAGCACTTTGGGCTTTCATTCTGCCAAGTTGTTGTCCCAGTTCTTTCTAAGGCTGTAGTCTGGCTGCCCAGTTGCTTCCTCCCCCTGGCACCTTGACCTTCTTTATCTGTCAGCTCTTCAGCAAGTGAGACTCCTGCTCTGATTGCGCTGTGTAAGCAGAGCATCCCTGTTACCATCTATCTCATTCTTGAGTTTCCTTGGTAGCAGGCATCACAAAAGGTAATTACTTCATGTTTTTACCTGTTTTTATTTTTCTCTTCCACTAAATTTGTAAGTGCCTGAGAAGAGAAAACTTGTCTGCTTTGCTTGCTTAGAATAATGATTGACCTATTTTGGCACTCAAAATTGTCTATGAATGCATAGATTTGTTTTTCCTAAATCAGTGACAGTTAAGAAAGTATGTTTCCCTAAATGGGTGGTCAGAGCCCAGGACCCATTTCTCTAAGTCTTTGCTCATGTGCAACCAAAATGCTCTGTTATACCATCATACAAGAAAATAAAGATACCCTGTGACAATATCATATAAAACAAGTTTACTATCTTAGTGAAAATGAGAGATGATTTCCACCAAAGTTATTTTTGATTCTGTATTTAATCTGACCAAATTTTTCAAAGGGACTCATCATGTAAAATAGATAATAAGATATATTATATATACACACATATATATACATATATTTCTCTTCTTCCATTTTAATGCATTAACTGATGGCCTTATTGCTTCTGTCTTTCATCACTTTTTTTTTTTTTTTAATGGTTAAAGTATAGTACAAAAACTGAAGGATAAAAGCAAGTAACTGGCCCTTTAATTTTTTTTTCTCTGACGGACATTCAGAATAAGGATATTACCACAACCAGACTGAGATTGGGATTTATGGTATAGTTAAAGAGTCAAAAGGCTTCACTGATGGCTCAGGCGGTAAAGAAACTGTCTGTGATGCAGAAGACCTGGATTTGATCCCTGGGTTGGGAAGATCCCCTGGATCTTGAGAGGGGATGAGGCCATGACCACCCTCTCCAGTATTCTTGCTTGGAGCATCCCAGGGACAGAGGAGCCTGGCGGGCTACAGCCCATGGAGCTGCAAAGAGTTGGACTCGACTGAGAGAATAACACACACTTTTCACTAAAGAATCAAAAGTTTAGGAAATAGAGAGCTTATGGAAAGTTTCAAGATCTCAGAATTTGTAGCAGCAGTTCTGGCTTGCACATGGCAGTAATTTTACCTACTGCAGCCACCAATTGGCCCCAGATAGTCACAAGAACACAGTCTTGGGTAAAATTCCATTGCATTTGTTGATTTTATTCCAGAAACATTTTATTATCTCTAACATCTGTTGTATTTGGCAAATATGGACTATTTAACAGTGAAATGTATTAGCATGAATATCTTCACTGTCCCCTCCCCCCCCCCTTTTTTTCTTTAATGGCTAAAGGTCTGTCTCTGTAGTTAAATTGCTGAAGGGTGGGCATCAATAAGCTCTCTATTTTCCTCCACGTTGATATATTTAAAAGAGTTTGTGTATTTCCTGTCTATTGAAATTTAAAACACTATCTGAACCCTGTCTGACAGTCCTGAGAGTCTTTAAAAGTTTTATTTCCTTAAGTTATAGTGTGTGCTTTACTATGCAAGATGAGTAAAACAGATGCAAGTTCAGATTATAATTTATATCAGACTCTAATATGTCAAAGACAAAATACAGATTTTCTCTTCCATTTCTACATGAATTTACACTTAGAATGATTTTTTCCTAATCTCTTTTCTTTTTCCCTTTTGGATTAAGTTGACTCTTGTAAATATTGAATATCATTATGATGTTATTTCCTTTCGTAAAATGCTTAGTTTGCTATAATTTCTCAAATCTCACTGTATAGGTTCTTGTTTTATAAAATATTAAAATATTTTTTTTATTTTGCAAGACATAGTTGGAAATGAATTCTTTCAAATATATTAAAAATGCACACTATTTATTTATAAGTTGTGATCTTTAAATTTTATTTGAATCTTTTAGATAGTAGATGATATGAGTTCTGAATCTTTTTTCAGGCACAGCAAATGAAATTTGAGTCTGCAGCTTTATTAAAATCTACAAAGCAAAGAATATTTCAAAAGTTACACATCGGTGAAAGTAAAGATTTTCAGGGAGAAGGGAGGGAGTGACAGGTGTCTGATAGAAACCCACTGTTTCACCCACAACCAGTCTATCCAATATTCTGGGCAAATTTTGTTAGTAACTCAAACTAAGTAGAGCATCCTTCCATTATCACAGTTACCAGACTGAATTTCTATTACTTTGTCAATTGTTTGTAACTCTGATGAAGGTGTTAACTTCTTGAGTAAAGTTCTTAGGTAGTATTCATCCTTGTTTCTAGCTTCCACAATCCCTGCAACATAAGGAACACACAGATAGTATTTTTTTTTGGCTTGAATTGAAATCTCCCACTGTCTGGCATAGTAACTTCCATATGGTTGATTTTAAATATTTTTCAATTTCATGAAAATAAAGTCAGAGGCTCTCATTGTACCTTTTTGATTTTAAATACTTGTAGAAAATTACCTTCCCTAGAAACAATTCCACAGACACTACAATTCTTGGATAAATTACACTTCTTTAATTTAAATGAAAACTTTACTACAAAAAAAAATCAATGAAAATCTAAGTACATGTAAAAGTCTTTTAAATCATATTTAGATGTGTTTTATCTAAGCTTTATTTACTTGGAATTTTGTTAAACCACATTTTTCTTCTCTCATAGAATAATAAGCTAATAGTAAATACGAGTTTATATAAGATGGAGACCTTGCAATTAGTTTTTACCAGGATTAAAAAACATAATTATCTGAAACTAATTCTTTGTGATGCTTTGTTTTCTCAGATCATAGGGTTGAGAAGAAAAAGGATAAGAAGGAGTTACAAAAGAGGCCAAATATTTCACTCTTTAACATCACATATTTATATGACTATTAATAATATTATGATAAGAATGTGATGGTAGATTCGAGTCCATTACTATTTGTCTGACATCTAGATATGATATAATTATTCTTTTGTTATTGAATAATTGAAAATAGATTATTGAGTGGTCTCCCTACTGGTACAGTATGAAATTGAGTTGAGATTTAGGAGATTTTGAAAAGTCTCCTCATATAAATCTTAATAATTCTTACAAATACATTTGCTTTATTTTGAATGATTCTAGAACAGTCAAGCAGAATATCGAATGTGATCGATGGTATTTATGGCTGTGAATATGCTGAGGTATGTAAGCTGGTGATCATTAGATTGTGATGCTTTTCTTACATAATAAAAATGAGGGCATCATAAGCCACTAGCAGAAGAGGGAGCATTGTGGGTGACTAATCCATCATCCATATGTCACAGGTATATGTGACTTCTTTCTTAACTGTGACTTACCTGTCATACATGAATTGAAGCTCTTTGAAATGCCCTTGAAACACCCCAATTTTTTTCTATGGGACCCTGACAGGGAGTTATGGCTCAATTTTTAATAATTGGTTTGTTCCTACCTATATTTCAGGAATGTTGGCTTTGATAGTTAGGCAAGGCAAGTTATTCCCAGGTGAAATTGTTCTTACTAAAATCTATGTCAGCATCAGTGCACTATCGAATATTGCTGTCTCAGTTAAATAGAGCACAGCATTTGTGTGATATGGTGCAGTTACCTCAGTCATATATTTCTTAGCAATGATGAGAAGATGAAAATTGATGACAGTAAGAAGAAGGCTAATAAGTGTAAGTAATGGGGGAGAAGTAAATATAAGATACACTGGAAGTAAAATATTAATCACAAACTGCCAAAGTAAATATTCTCAATTTGTTATTGTCTCTTTTTCTAAATGAAGCTACTTGTTTTCAATCGGACTATTCACAGTTTTCCTTCTTCCATCATGTACTTATTTCTCGATGATCAAACTAGGATGATCCTGGGGTTTGGCTTCCTATGGGGGACTTACCTTAGAGACATCTTATTCTTGCTTTAAAAATTTTTATTTACAGGCACCCATCCTCTGTGGTGGCTCACACTATCTATAGAGTTTTTTGTTTTTTTTTTAATAAATCCACTTCTTACCTATCAAAAAATTTAATAATATTTTATTTATAAAGTTGTTATTCACATGACTTCCTATTGAAATGCATTTATCTCTATACAATAGGAACAAGAAGATTTAATAAACCCGGTTACCTAATTTCTATCACATCCATAACTCAGATTAGGTAAAGCCAAATCAATTTTTTAAAATGACCTGTCTCAATTGTCCTCAAAAATTAGCACCTAAATTATCATCCCTTGATGTCTCCTTCATCACTTTTTGTAGATCTCATCTGACAGACTAGCTTCTTTTCTCAAGTCTTTCATAGTTTCATATGGGCGATGCATTACAATTACCAAAAACACCACTGTGTATGTCACTATTCTTATTTTAGAGTCTGTGAAGTGAAATGAAGTCACTCAGTCGTGTCTGACTCTTTGCGACCCCATAGACTATAGCCTACCAGGCTCCTCTGTCCATGGGATTTTCCAGGCAATAGTACTGGAGTGGATTGCCATTTCCTTCTCCAGGGGATCTTCCCAACCCAGGGCTCAAACCCGGGTCTTCCGCATTGTAGACAGACACTTTACCATCTGACCTACCAGGGAAGTCCCTTATTTTAGAGTTTAGTGATCATCAACTGCAATAGTCTTCTTCAGTCTGGGGTGGGGTGTGGATAAAAAAATTAATCAAAATCAGGCAAGAATCTCAGAAAAGCTTAATTTACCCTTAGTCTAAGCCTGACCAAGGACAGTCCATAGAACATTGCCTGGGCATCCTCAGAGTGGTCCAGTGTAGGCCCATCATACATATTCAGATGACCAGCTTCTTTTTACAAGGGGTTTTATTTTCAAGGCTCAGGCATGCATTTCCTTTGTTTTGCTACCTGTACTTCATACTAAGGCTATACTGCCTTTTGTGGTATTTCCTATCTCTTTAGCTCCTTCATATCGTTCATGATCAATTAGGCATTTCTCCATGCTTGACTTTGGATAGGTTCTTGAGTGGAAACCACTGCTGTTCCTCTGCTTATAATGATTTTGTCAACCTTTGCCTGGTTCTTGATTACTGATACAGAGAGAGCAGCTGATTAATTGGCATACACTACTTTGACCAATCCCTGGTCATTTATTAGTTAATTTATTTTGCTGTCTCACAAGAACTTAAATTTCTATTTACACATCTAATGCTAAAAATCCTTATTTAAAATTTAATTATTCAAGATACTTTGTAGCTGGAAGCCTCATTGTTGACAACTAAACAGAGGATGCTTGCCTCTGGTGCTCCCCACTGGATATGGTCTTCTGATAAAGATTAGCTCTGTAGGGACTTGCCTAGTGGTCTAGTGGCTGAGACTTCACCTTCCAGTACAGGTTGTATGGGTTCAGTCCCTTGTAGGGAAACCAAGATCCCATAAGCCTTGTGGCCAAAAAAAAAAAAAAAAAAAACATGAAACAGAAGCAATATTGTAACAAATTCAATAAAGAATTTGAAAAATGATCTCTGTAAAAAAATTCTTTAAAAAAATTTTGCTCTATAAATATTACCTTCACCCCCTGGTTCCTGTACTCCTTATAGAGAGACTCCTTGGCTATAGCAGTGAGAACTCACTTCTCTGTGGCATAAATCTCTGCCAGCATCTGCACTGTAGAAAATTTCAGGCAAATAGTTGAAAAGGCCTTTAAGTAGAAGGGTCCTGAGCAGTTTGACTTGGAGTGTTATGACTCAGCACAATAGTACAGAAAGAGTCCGTCTGTTCTGGAATAATTTCTACCTCTGGAGCAAGATGTCATGTTAAAATGCACGGTCACTGAAGTATAATGCGACTTGACTGCAATATCCACTTTCCAAACATAGCACACAGAGATTATTTTCTCTAGAGGAGAAAGTTGTTCTTTGCTACAAATAGCACAGTGGAACTGGATGGAGGTGATCTCTCCCACCGTTTTAGACACCTGGCAGTGTTTCTGGGCTTCAGCTCAGTTGATAAAGAATCCACTTGCAATGCAGGAGATACCTGTTTGATTCCTGGGTCAGGAAGATCCACTGGAGAAGGGATAGGCTATCAACTCCAGTATTCTTGGGCTTTCGTTGTGGCTCAGCTGGTAAAAAATCTGCTGAAAACACTGGAGATTCGGGCTGGAACACCCCCTGGAGAAGGGAAAAGCCACCCACTCCAGTATTCTGACCTGGAAAATTCAGTGTTTTTAGCATAAAGGGTAAAAAGAGTAAAAGTTGAAGACATATTAGTAAATAAACAGGAATTGGGAACTGTTTATGCTTTCACAGGTGGAGTTTTAACTATTACATTCTAGAAACTCTCAGGGACATAGAATATACCAATTGCATTAATATTGTGAGCAACCCATAGTTTTTGTTTTTATTTGTTTTATGTTTTGTTTTATATACATGGTATTTTATCAAGCACTTCCTTTTTTCCCTTTGCTTTTGGTAAATTTTGTTTTAAAATATTTTCAAATGTATAGAAGTTGCAAGAAAAGTTAACAAAGAGCCCCAATATACCTTTCCCTCAGGGCTCCTAACTGTTAACATTTTTCCATTTTATTTTATTTTATTTTATTATTTATTTTCAGAACCATTTGACAAGTTGCAGATATAAAGCCCCTTTTGTCCCTAAATATTCAAGGTATATTTTCTAAGAGCAAGCACATTTTATCAGGCACATTTTCCTGTTAATAAACTGAATGCTATTAAAGGACATAAGTATTAAAAATAAATATAGCTACAATAATTTGTTAGTGGATAAGCAATACAAATAGATGTAAATTATAATATCAATAGCAGATAAAATGGGTGCTTGTGTGCTCAGTTGTACCCGACTCTTTGCAACTCCATGGGCTGTAACCCATCAGGCACCTCTGTCCATGGGATTTTCTAGGCGAGAATACTGGGGTGGGTTGCCGTTTCCTACTACAGGGGAGCTTCCCAACCCAGGGATCAAACCCATGTGTCCTGCATTGGCAGTTGGATTCTTTACCACCAAGTACCTGGGAAGCCCATAATATGGAGGGTGAAAGGCAAAACTAGAGAATTTTTATATGCAAGTGAAGGTAAGCTTACTTTTTATGATATTTTTATGTCCTTATCTTACAAACTCAATTTATTATTATTATCATTACTTTATTTTGATTGATTGATTATATTCTTTGTAGCCAAAGAAAGAGAAGCTCTATACAGTCAGCAAAAACAAGACAAAGAGCTGACTGTGGCTCAGGTAATGAACTCCTTATTGAAAAATTCAGACTTACATTGAAAATAGGGAAAACCACTAGACCATTCATGTATGACCTAAATCAAATCCCTTATGATTATATAGTGGAAGTGACAAATAGATTCAAGGGATTAGATCTGATAGTCAGAGTGCCTGAAGAACTATGGTCAGATGTTGGTAACATTGTACAGGAGGCAGTGATCAAAGCCATCCCCAAGAAAAAGAAATTCAAAAAGGTAATGGTTGTCTGAGGAGGCCTTACAAATTGCTGAGAAAAGACGAGAAGTGAAAGGCACAGGAGAAAAGGAAAGATATATGAATCTGAATGCAGAGTTCCAAAAAATAGCAAGAAGAGATAAGAAAGCCTTCCTCATTGATCAATGAAAAGAAATAGAGGAAAACAATAGAATGGGAAAGACTAGAGATCTCTTCAAGGAAACTAGAGATACCAAGGGAACATTTCATGCAGATGGGAACAAAAAGGGACAGAAACAGAAGCAGAAGCAGAAGATATTAAGAAGAAGTGGTAATAATACACAGAATAATTATACAAAAAAAGATCTTAATGACCCAGATAACCATGAAGATATGGCCACTCACCTAGAGCCAGACATCCTGGAGTGCAAAGTCAAATGGGTCTTAGGAAGTATCACTACAAACAAAGCTAGAGGAAGTGATGGAATTACAGCTGAGCTATTTCAAATCCTAAAAGATGATACTGTGAAAGTGCTGCATTCAATATGCCAGCAAATTTGGAAAACTCAGCAGTGGCCACAGGACTGGAAAGTGTCAGTTTTCATTCCAATCCCAAAGAAAGACAATGCCAAAAAATGTTCAAACTACTGCACAATTGTGCAATTCTCACATGCTAGCAAAGTAATGTTCAAAGTTCTCCAAGCCAGGCTTCAGCAGTATGTGAACCGAGAACTTCCAGATGTTCAAGCTGGATTTAGGAAAGGCAGAGGAATCAAAGATCAAATTGCCAACATACATTGGATCGATCACAGAAAAAGCAAGAGAGTTCCAGAAAAGCATCTACTTCTGCTTTATTGACTATGCCAAATCCTCTGACTGTGTAGATCAAAGCAAACTGTGGAAAATTCTTCAAGAGATAGGAATACCAGACCACCTTACCTGCCTCCTGAGAAATCTGTATGCAGGTCAGGAAGCAACAGTTAAAACTGGATGTGGAACAATGGACTGTTCCCAAATTGGGAAAGGAGTACATCAAGGCTCTATATCGTCACCCTGCTTTTTTAACTTCTATGCAGAGTAGATCATGCAAAATGCCAGGCTGGATGAAGCACAAGCTGGAATCCAGATTTCTGGGACAGATATCTATAACCTCATGTATACAGATGACACCACCCTTATGGCAGAAGTTGCCATAAGTTGCCTTTTTTTTTTTTTTTTTTGCTCTTAAGAGCTCTTTCTTATTTGATTTTTCTTGTTTTGAATTTGCCATACCTTTCCTACCTTTTGAACATAGTATTGAACAACATGTTGAAAATATATTCTTCATGAATATCTTTTAAAATTATTTACTCTTTCTTTGTATTCTGCATTATTTATACCGATAAAGATCTTTTTAGAACATGTATACTGATTATTTGCAATCTGTAACTTTTACAATGATAACATGGGTACTCTCCTGTTGGTCTGGTAGTTAAGACTCTGCATTTCCACTGCAAGGGCCACAGCTTTAATCCCTAGCCGGGGAAATAAGGTCCCACATGCCATGTGATGCAGTGCAGCCTAAATAGATAAATAATTTTTTAAAATTAGTATATGAAGACCTTTCTAATGGACATGATTTTTTTTTAGAGTGAGCATTCAGAGATTACTTGTTATTCCAATGAGATCAAAGTGGGATGGTGAGAGTTTTCTTTGGAATGCCTCAACCCACTAAGCTTCTCCAACAGTCCTAGCACTCCTTTTTCCATTTCTTTCTGCAAAAACATTAATTTGTTCCCTCAAGGGGTAACTGTGGTTGCCTGCACTATACATGGAAGCTGGAAGGTCAATGGCATATTAAAATGAAGCAACTTTCTATGACTCCATTCATTTTCATCTCTAATATTCTCTACCTACACTCTCCCTCCCTGGCTTCCTCCATTGTTTTCTCCAGTTCAGTCAAAACCTTTCCAGGATAGGTTGCCTTCCTCTCACTTGGCTTTGGTTCCCTCTGCTTTCATTTGCCAATACAGTTTTATAACTTTTACCTTCCCCAAATCTGGAAATTCTTTGTCCACTGTTGGCCCTGTCCTGATTCTGATATTGTTCTTTATATATATTTCTATTCCTTTATATATATATATTTTTTTTTTCATAAAATTTCAGGAAAGAAGGGAGGATGTTCCTGTGTTTGGTGTAATGTCTTTAAACACAATTTCCATAAAGATTTTTGAAATTTGATTTTGGTCTAACAAAACTAGCTATAGCTATGAAAAATTTTAAAATCTGTTTACACTGTTTGAAGCAATGACATTAAATAGATAAATATATATTTTGCAAAAATGTGGCATTTTATCTTGTCTGATATTTTATTCTATCTTTAGGATTTCAAAACAAATAGAAAGGCAATTTTGAAGCAATTTGGTCTCAGTGGCCCTCGGTCTACAGCAGTTTGAGGCATGATTTCATTTCTCAGCCAGAAACTTAAGTTGGGATGTGGTTGTGAGAGTACTGAATCCTAGCCACCAGGCCAGTGACCAGTGACAAGACCCTGGCCCTTCCACTTTGCAGAAATGAATTCCCACAAAGACAGAAAGTAGTGAAACACATAAAGTCTTTATTAGGAGGAAAAAATGTACCTGTGAGTAGGCACACACAGGCAGACTCAGAGAGAATCATGCCCTCGTGGTGCTTTGAATCACTTATACGGGGCATTTCTTCTGGGTTTCCTTGACAAATCACCTTGCTTTGCCTGGTTCTGAGCCTGTATTTGGTTTCTCTTGGGGTCCTCCCTTGTTTTGGATTCTAGTGAAGAGGCCTATGGGGAGGCTGACATCACTCACTTTTTGACTTCCATAGAGCCTTTCTATGCATGTACAGTCAGGAAGGTCTCCTTGACCTTGAGAATGAGAAATACATGGGGCCTGTCTTTTAATTGGGCAGAACTTAGCTCCTCCTCCTCTTCATCTTGAAGTATCTGTCCAAAGGGGACAAATTCCAGCCTGGGGCCCATCTATCTCCTGCCTAAAAATCAATATGAGGAAATGTTCTACATCCTTTTTTTTTCACCTATTAAAATATTTCATACCCTATACTCCAGCAATCCATAATTAACCCAAAATATGATTTCTATTTGATCTTACCTCTAAAATGAAGGAGAAAAGTAAATATAAAGATTTGGGCATCTTGATTAGAGTGTTTGGAAAACCCAAATGCATAGATTTTTATAATTCTCAAAGTGAATATTGACTCCCTAATCTATATTTCAAGTGTGAAATAAGTGTTTACACCCATTCACATAAAGTAAATATTCCAAACCCCACCCATTCTCTGGAATTCTCTATTATAACAGAATAAAAGGGGGAAGCTGATTTGAGATTCTAATAGTCCTAATTTTGAACATATTGGAAGCCTGCAAACGTAGCCTTTCCTAGGCTATTATTGTGTAGATAATGAGTGCCTTCCAGTACCAACAAGTATTTCACAACAGTTTAGAGTTTTAAAAGCACAGGAGTGGGATTTTTGAGGACTGAAGATTTATCTACTCTTGGCTGAATGCATATGGGTATTAGCTTTTAGCTTTCATTCAATCTCTTTAACCTGTTCTTGTTTACTGAAAATCTGTCATTATGTTCTGCTTTGAACCTTTCTTTTACAAATGGCTTATACGCATTGCATGGCATGTTATTCAGTCTCAGTGAATAATAAAAGCTCCTTAAAGAAGGCATTAAATATAGAGAGACAAAGAACTGTTATTCCAAAACGCTATTCTGCCAAGGACCACTTGTCCATTCCTCAAACTTTTTAATATTCATATCTAAAAACCTTTATTTTATTTTTTTACTGAACTGTTTTATTTGCAGTTACATAATATACCAACTCTCTCTTTTTTTTTACTTTTCATTTGCTTTTCAGCAAGTGTAAAGGAAAATTAATTATTCTAGTACAATAGGTTTTAAATTTAACACTTGAGTTTCTGTCCTCTTTTTAACTCTATACACACACACACACACAGAGTTAAATGATTTTGTGTATGAAGAATAGGGAGGAGAATCAGAAGTGTGAGCTGTTGTGAATCTTTGGATCAGGAAATAGGTAAGCTCAATTCAAAATTCATATCATTTAAGAAACAAAGAATAAATAGTCTTCAAAGGAGGCAGATATCAGGAGTCAGGAGATTTACAGGTACAAGCAAGAGCTATCCAGAATTCCTGTTTTTAAACAGAAGTTATAAAAATAAGTTTAAAAATGTGATGCCTAAAACTAGACTAGATAAACCAGTAGGTTTAGAAAAGGAGAGGCATAGAGTTTCATACACAGCAGCTGAATGAAACCATTTACCTGTTTATTTAATCCATTATATTATCATTGTTAACCATTACAAAAAATTGAACTCTAAATAGATGATAAGAGTTTGGCCTAGTCAGTTTTGAAAAACAATGACTTGGGGTGGTGGTTAATCTATTAGATATTAAGATTCATCTTAATTTGTGGATTTGACATTGCCCTATGAAATGAGGATCTTGACATTGTACAGGAGACAGGGATCAAGACCATTCCCATAGAAAAGAAATACAAAAAAGCAAAATGGCTGTCTGGGGAGGCCTTACAAATAGCTGTGAAAAGAAGAGAAGCAAAAAGCAAAGGAGAAAAGGAAAGATATAAGCATCTGAATGCAGAGTTCCAAAGAATAGCAAGAAGAGATAAGAAAGCCTTCTTCAGCCATCAATGCAAAGAAATAGAGGAAAACAACAGAATGGGAAAGACTAGGGATCTCTTCAAGAAAATCAGAGATACCAAAGGAACATTTCATTCAAAGATGAGCTCGATAAAGGACAGAAATGGTATGGACCTAATAGAAGCAGAAGATATTAAGAAGAGATGGCAAGAATACACAGAAGAACTGTACAAAAAGATCTTCATGACTCAGATAATCACAATGGTGTGATCACTGACCTAGAGCCAGACATCCTGGAATGTGAAGTTAAGTGGGCCTTAGAAAGCATCACTATGAACAAAGCTAGTGGAGGTCATGGAATTCCAGTTGAACTATTCCAAATCCTGAAAGATGATGCTGTGAAAGTGCTGCACTCAATATGCTAGCAAATTTGGAAAACTCAGCAGTGGCCACAGGACTGGAAAAGGTCAGTTTTCATTCCAATCCCAAAGAAAGGCAATGCCAAAGAATGCTCAAACTACCGCACAATTGCACTCATCTCACACGCTAGTAAAGTAATGCTCAAAATTCTCCAAGCCAGGCTTCAGCAATATGTGAACCGTGAACTTCCAGATGTCCAAGCTGGTTTTAGAAAAGGCAGAGGAACCAGAGATCAAATTGCCAACATCTGCTAGGTCATAGAAAAAATAAGAGAGTTCCAGAAAAACATCTATCTCTGCTTTATTGACTATGCCAAAGCCTTTGACTGTGTCGATCACAGTAAACTGTGGAAAATGCTGAATGAGATGGGAATACCAGACCACCTGATCTGCCTCTTGAGAAATTTGTATGCAGGTCAGGAAGCAAGAGTTAGAACTGGACATGGAACAATAGACTGGTTCCAAATAGGAAAAGGAGTACGTCAAGGCTGTATATTGTCACCCTGCTTATTTAACTTATGCAGAGTACATCATGAGAAATGCTGGACTGGAAGAAACACAAGCTGGAATCAAGATTGCTGGGAGAAATCTCAATCACCTCAGATATGCAGATGACACCACCCTTATGGCAGAAAGTGAAGAGGAACTAAAAAGCCTCTTGATGAAAGTGAAAGTGGAGAGTGAAAAAGTTGGCTTAAAGCTCAACATTCAGAAAACGAAGATCATGGCATCCGGTCCCATCACTTCATGGGAAATAGATGGGGAAACAGTGGAAACAGTGTCAGACTTTATTTCTCTGGGCTCCACAATCACTACAGATGGTGACTGCAGCCAGGAAATTAAAAGACGCTTACTCCTTGGAAGGAAAGTTATGACCAACCTAGATAGCATATTCAAAAGCAGAGACTTTACTTTGCCAACAAAGGTTAGTCTAGTCAAGGCTATGGTTTTTCCTGTGGTCATGTATGGATGTGCGAGTTGGACTGTGAAGAAGGCTGAGTGCCGAAGAATTGATACTTTTGAACTGTGGTGTTGGAGAAGACTCTTGAGAGTCCCTTGGACTGCAAGGAGATCCAACCAGTCCATTCTGAAGGAGATCAGCCCTGGGATTTCTTTGGAAGGAATGATGCTAAAGCTGAAACTCCAGTACTTTGGCCACCTCATGTGAAGAGTTGACTCATTGGAAAAGCCTCTGATGCTGGGAGGGATTAGGGGCAAGAGGAGAAGAGGACGACAGAGGATGAGATGGCTGGATGGCATCGCTGACTCGATGGACGTGAGTCTGGGTGAACTCCAGGAGTTGGTGATGGACAGGGAGGCCTGGCGTGCTGCGATTCATGGGGTCGCAAAGAGTCGGACACGACTGAGCGACTGATCTGATCTGATCTGAAGTAATCAGTTAAATTTAAAGTCCACAAATACATCAAACATTTATAGAAATAAAATGTTTCAGGGAGATAACACTATAAATTCATTCATGATTGGGGAGCTATTCAATAAGTGGCTTTAAAATAACTGATAATTTATATTGCAAAAATGAAAGTCAATCCTTATTGCACACTGTGCTTCAAAGACCATGTCCAATCAAAGCATAATATAGAAAAAGAAAATTTGAAACTTTTAACATGTAAAATTGAATATGTTTGTATTCTATGGGCACTAAAATATTATTTAAACAAAATATAACTTATGATCCAAAAGTACACAAGAAACCAGAAGGGAAAGAGACACATTATGTGCATTAATATGTTTAGTCATACATGGAAGCAAATGACAGCAGATGAATGGGACAACATTGAATTACACAAATGGAATATTACTTTGCCATTAAAAAGAATACATTTGAATAAACTGTGGAAAATGCTGAATGAGATGGGAAGAGTGAAGTAAGACCACCTGACCTGCCATAAATAGAAACCTATATGCAATTTAGAAAGATGGCAAGATAACCCTAGAACTGGACATGGAAAGAGACAGTATAGAACAGTCTTATGGTTGTGGGAGAGGGAAAAAGATTTGGGAGAATGGCATTGAAACATAATGTCACCCTGAAATTATTTAAGTCCAGGTTCAGATTATATCTGGATGCTGAGAAACCCTGGGAGGGCAGGGGGATGGTATGGGGAGGTTGGGAGGGAGGACTAGCTGGAATAAGATTGTATATCTGAAATTAAAATCAATAAAAAAAGATATGCAGGTGACAACATTAAAAAAAAAAAAAAAAAAAAAAAAAAAAAAAACAAAAAAAAGCTATCATTGATTGATTAATATGTTTAAGTCTATAAGAAATGACAAAGTTAACAACATTGAAAGCTCAACATTGACAGTGGACGAAGATAAACATGGAAAATGCTGAATGAGATAGCAAATACCAGAACCACCTGAAACAGTGTCTTTGGCTTTATTTTCTGCAGGTCAAAATCACTGCATATGGTGATTAGAACTGGAAATAAAACACACAGACTGGTTGGAAAAGGAGTATGTCAAGGTTGTATATTGACCATTTCTATATGCAGATTATATTCAAAACCCTGGGCTGGAAGAGACATTAACTTTGCCAACAAAGGTCCATCTCAGATATCAGATGACACTATGGTTTTTCCATTGAAGAGGAACTAAAAAGCCTCTTGGATGTGAGTGAGTTGGCTTAAAACTCAACATTGAATCATGGCATCCGTCCCATCACCAAAGCAAATTGATGAAACTTTTGAAACTGTTGCTTTATTGGAGAAGACTCTCCAAAGTCACTTGGTGATTGCAAGGAAATTAAAAACCAGTCCATTGGAAGGAAGTTGGAGATTAGTCCTGGATATTCATTGGAAAGACTGATGTTGAAACAAAGGTCCATCTAATAGGCTATGGTTTTTCCATTGAAGAGTTGATGGATTGAGAAAAGACTCTGATGCTGGGAGGATTGATGCTTTTGAACTGGAAAAGGGGACAAAGAGGATGAGAGAGTCCCTTGGACTGGGGAGATCACCAGTCCATTCTAATGGACATTAGTTTGAGTGAATTCATTGGGACTTGGTGATGGACAGGAGGCCTGGCATGCTTTGCCCCTCATGAAGAGGATCATTCAAAGACTCTGATGCTGGGAGGGATTGAGCTAATGGGGACAACAGAACTGAACAGCGTTGATCAAGACAAATGGATAATTTGAGAAAGAAATATGGGACTTGGTATAAAATCAACAAAGATTTGAATTTGAAATTTAAAAAAATGATATTTAAAGAATGAACTGAAGTTTTTAGACAAATATATTGAGAAAGATGTATAAATATACATAAAATTAACAAAGATTAATTTGAAGATAAAAATGATATTTAAAGAAATGGCAAGTTTTTATTCACTCCAATATTCATATGTATTAAAATCACATTAATCACAGAAGAGCCTTGGAGAAGAAATATAGTCATGGGGGGCTGGGGAATCACATGGACAAGAGTGGACTATAGTCATGGGCTGTAAAAGAGTGGAGTAAACAACAACAACAACAACAATAATATATATATATATATATATATATATATATAGTAAATTAGTGTATGAAAGTTAAACATCACCTATCACCAGATTTTGATTTCTAATGTCATTCTATTACAGGAGCTCCTTGAAGAAATCACTGATTCTAGGAATGGGCCAATAATTTTTTATAGAAAGAGTCTAGAGATCTTATGGTTCAATAAAGTAAAGTGCTCAAACATCCTGCAGTAAGCAGGATGTGTCACAGGGACCCAGGACCAAAGTAAAAGAGAGCACAGTAGCTAAAATGGAAACAATTTGACAAAATGAAGTAACATTGGGTCATTACCAAGAGTATAAAATGAGTATCCGTGAGTCCACATTGAGAAAAATAAATAATATCGTAAATATATGAGAGAGAAGATATCAATCTCCGATACAGAAAAAAACCCTAAATAATGTACATATTAGTAGGTGCTCTGCACTCATGGGCACATTGCATACTAAAGCATTTGAAAAGGGGAACAAAAAGGGTAACCTCACAGTGAAGAATCCTGACATACTCTACTTCTGCTAGATCATCAAGGTTAGCACCAAGAATGACAAGTCATGTTGACAGATGTACCCTTGATATTGTGTGACAAAAATGAAAAATGGCACTTGACCTCTGTGGTAGGCTTCCTCAAAAGACCAGAAACAACAACAACAAACACAGTTCCTGTCTAATTATAAGAGAACCATTGGACAAACCCTAAAAAAATGGTCATTCTACAAAACAAAACTGATGACTATGCCTCAGAACTTTCAAGGTCATAAAAATATGGAAAGTGTGAGAAAGTCTTTTCTCCAAAGGGAACTACAATGACATGCTTACTAAATGTAAACCAGCAAAAATCAAAAGCTCAATGGACATGCATGTCCATCCAATGGATGACTCAATGGATATGAATCTGAGCAAATTCCAGAAGATAATAAAGGACAGGAGAGCCTGGTGAGCTGCAGTCCATGGGGTCACAAAGAGTGGGACACAATTTAGCAAACAAACAACAAAAACAATGACCAAAAAAAAAGGAAGTGAAATTTGAAGGTTTGGAAAATTCTCAGTCTATCCACACTGCAAAAAATAAGAAAGCATGCTGTGGAGTTAATGAAAGGAGGTGCTGGACAATTTTGCTACAGCGATTAAATGTGTAACACATGGATTCAATCAAGCATCTTGACAGAAACTAGGATTAGAGATGAGTTATCCAGAAAAGGTATATAGAGGACCTGCTTGTCAATGGCTTGAACACTTCCAAACTGCACAGGAGACTGGCTGATGGGTTTTGAGAATTTTATATCAGCAGAAATGTGGCCAGTCTGGACTGAAAAGAACAGAGGAGGGACAAGATGAAATAAGAATGACCGTGGAGCTGATGGCACTTCCTTAGGCTTACAGGGCAGACCACTACCACAGTAAGACTGAAAGGCAGGGGGTTCCCACTTGCACAGAGTGATCCAACATCCTTCTGACGAGAACCGGATGACAAAAGCTGGAACAGTAAAGTGTTCTTCAAGACTTAGGGAGGAAGTCGAGGGGAAATTGATCCTGATTTGGATTTAGATGTTATTCTTAGTAACAGCAAGATCATTTCTTTCAAAGCACTTAAAGTATTATGCAACCAAAGGCAAAATAGTTTTCTTAGAAATAATTAATATATACAACATGCAATTTATAATATCTAGAAAAATATGAATTAAATATTATAATATTTACAGTTGTCATCAGCAATTTTTCTATTTTCTTAGTTACATTATTATAAAATAAAATTATTTTCTTTTTGTAATGAGAAAAATATTTGTATTTATAAGGGGAATGTATATCATAGTTTGTATTATATACTATTTCTATTTTACACTATTTCCATTATACTATACTATAATATCACTTCGTATTAATGAACTTTTCGTGGGTTTCAGGTCCATTAGGGTATTAGTTTGGGAAGAGCAATGACCTTATACAAAGATCTGATTTCTGAATTTATTGCTGCCTCTTAATACTTGGACCTTGCACAAGCCACTTAACCTCTTTAAGGTTATTTCCTGCCCTACATACCTCACAAAGTAGGTGTAAGAATCAAATGAGGTTATTTATGATTGTTCCGTAATTCTCAGTATAATGTCAGGAATAATTATTGCAAAAATAATTTTAACACAATTCTCAGTTTCAAAAACAGAATATGAACTTTTATTAAATAGATATTTTAAAGTTTTCAAACTGTCACGTATCTTGCAAAACATTTATACTGGATAATGATAAAGCAACATATTTATGTAAGATTCTGTGAAAATAGCCAATAGGCCATGAATGTCTATGTTCATGTGAAATATTATACTATGTCTGTGAGACAGTCTGAAAATTTGTTTAATAATTAACATTAATTAACATAATTAATAAAGTTTGGTGAAGACTGTAATCAATAAGTGTTGAGGTTTTGAACCAAATTATTTGGGGAGTTGAAAGTTTTTTTCAATACTTCTTTTGATTTGATTTGACTTAATTTTACAGAAATTGATACATCATTTTCCTTTTACAAAAGGACATATTCCACTCTGTTGCACCAAATGTAAGCTTCATGTTCACACCTGAAATTAATGATATAAAGTTTTGAGCTCCATTTTTCAAAACTCTCAAAGGTTCTGGGCAGTACAAGATGGAGAGAGAGATGCTAGATTCTTCTGGTAATTACCTAGCATTGTGATGCTATCTCTCTGGGACCTGGGTATACAGAAGATATACCACTACACTTTTATTTCTCAAGACTTTATATTTAATATTTGACTTCTTTCATAGTTTTTATGTGAATTCTGGGAAAGAAAAAAAAAGAAAGGATCTATAACTGTAAAAACTGAAATCTCAAACTAATTCATCTTTTGTACAATATAACACCAAAGAGAGTTCTTTGAGCACAGTGAAAATTCCATCAATACTTACTGAATACATTATATAATCAAGGAAATAAAAAAATCACTGCAAGGAAATGTACAAACTTTATATCAAGTCAAAGATTATCTTCAGTTCTAATTTATTAATTTCTTTTGGCAGGAGACATTTTATGCATTCTATGAGACAGATGTTTACAGAAGAGGTCTGATTTCATATTTATCCAGATGCAACTAATTAAGTGGGAAAAATAGTGTCATTTTAGCCTCTTTGGTGTGTCATCTAAGACATATCCAGAAGAAACATACCTAGTTCTTTCTGGAAAGACTGAAAATAATTTAGACCCTTTCAATACCGTAGTCTGTGTGTAGTAATGTGGATTGCCTACCTTTAGGTAGGCTGGACTATGAACACTTTTTTTAAGAGGGTGTATTGATTGCATTCAATCAATCATTCCAATTCCAAAGAAAGGCAATGCCAAAGAATGCTCAAACTACTGCACAATTGCACTCACCTTACATGCTAGTTTAAGTAATGCTCAAAATTCTCCAAGCCAGGCTTCAGCAATATGTAAACCATGAACTTCCTGATGTTCAAGCTGGTTTTAGAAAAGGCAGAGAAACCAGAAATCAAATTGCCAACATCCGCTGGATCATGGAAAAAGCAAGAGAGTTCCAGAAAAACATCTATTTCTGCTTTACTGACTATGCCAAAGCCTTTGACTGTGTCGATCACAATAAACTGTGGAAAATGCTGAAAGAGATGGGAATACCAGACCACCTGATCTGCCTCTTGAGAAATTTGTATGCATGTCAGGAAGCAACAGTTAGAACTGGACGTGGAACAACAGACTGGTTCCAAACAGGAAAAGGATTACGTCAAGGCTGTATATTGTCACCCTGCTTATTTAACTTCTATGCAGAGTACATCATGAGAAATGCTGGACTGGAAGAAACACAAGCTGGAATCAAGATTGCTGGGAGAAATCTCAATCACCTCAGATATGCAGATGACACCACCCTTATGGCAGAAAGTGAAGAGGAACTAAAAAGCCTCTTGATGAAAGTGAAAGTGGAGAGTGAAAAAGTTGGCTTAAAGCTCAACATTCAGAAAACGAAGATCATGGCATCCTGTCCCATCACTTCATGGGAAATAGATGGGGAAACAGTGGAAACAGTGTCAGACTTTATTTTTTGGGGCTCCAAAATCACTGAAGATGGTGACTGCAGCCATGAAATTAAGACGCTTACTCTTTGGAAGGAAAGTTATGACCAACCTAGATAGCATATTCAAAAGCAGAGACATTACTTTGCCAACAAAGGTTCGTCTAGTCAAGGCTATGGTTTTTCCGGTGGTCATGTATGGATGTGAGAGTTGGACTGTGAAGAAAGCTGAGCACTGAAGAATTGATGCTTTTGAAGTGTGGTTTTGGAGAAGACTCTTGAGAGTCCCTTGGACTGCAAGGAGATCCAACCAGTCCATTCTGAAGGAGATCAGCCCTGGGATTTCTTTGGAAGGAATGATGCTAAAGCTGAAATTCCAGTACTTTGGCCACCTCATGCGAAGAGTTGACTCCTTGGAAAAGCCTCTGATGCTGGGAGGGATTAGGGGCAAGAGGAGAAGGGGACGACAGAGGATGAGATGGCTGGATGGCATCACTGACTCAATGGATGTGAGTCTGGGTGAACTCCGGGAGTTGGTGATGGACAGGGAGACCTGGCTTGCTGCGATTCATGGGGTCACAAAGAGTCGGACACGACTGAGCGTGATCTAATCTGATCTGATCTGATTGATTGCCGGGAGAAATATCAATAACCTCAGATATGCAGATGACACCATCCTTATGGCAGAAAATGAAGATATAAAGAGCCTCTTGATGAAGTTGAAAGAGGAGAGTTAAAAAGTGGGCTTAAAGCTTAACATTCAGAAAATAAAGATCATGGCATCTGGTCCCATCACTTCATGGCAAATAGATGGGGAAACAGGGGAAACAGTGGCTGACTTTATTTTTCTGGGCTCCAAAATCACTGCAGATGGTGATTGCAGCCATGAAATTTCCTTCCTTGGAAGTAAAGTTATGACCATCCTAGACAGCATATTGAAAAGCAGAGACATTACTTTGCCAACAAAGTTTCATCTAGTCAAGGCTGTGGTTTTTCCAGTGGTCTTGTATGGATGGGAGTTGGACCGTGAAGAAAGCTGAGCGCCAAAGAATTGATGCTTTTGAACTGTGGTGTTGGAGAAGACTCTTGAAAGTCCCTTGGACTGCAAGGAGATCCAACTAGTCTATCCTAAAGGAGATCAGTCCTGGGTGTTCATTGGAAGGACTGATGCTAAAACTGAAACTCCAATACTTTGGCCACCTGATGTGAAGAACTGACTCATTGGAAAAGACCCCGATGATAGGAAACATTGAGGGCAGGAGGAGAAGGAGATGACAGAGGATGAGATGGTTGGATGGCATCACCAAGTCAATGGACATGGGTTTAGGTGGACTCCGGGAGTTGGTGATGGACAGGGAGGCCTCGCATGCTGCGGTTCATGGGTTCGCAAATAGTCAGACATGACCTAGCAACTGAACTGAACTGAACTGAATTGACTTCTGAGAATATTTACAGTTATTTTGAAAATATGTAGTCATGGTTATCATGGTAACATTAGGTCAAGACGATTTTTTTTTTTTTTTGCTGTTTCTCTATAACTCTACTCATAGATTATTTCTATCTAATATATAAAGCATATATTCACCTTACTAGTGTCATGTATTTGATCTGCCATTAATTAAATATTGGAATGAGCTCACTAAGTTAATAGCTGACTGAAATTATCCTTCTTAAAAAGAAAAAAAAATACATAGAATATTTGCAAACATCCACAGACTTCATGACATGTTATTTATTCTAAAGTAGCCAATTTACCTCATGCAATGTTAATTTTGTAATTCTAATTGCTGTTATGGTGGCTGTCACAGTCATCTTACACTCGAGCACACTGCACTCCCAAGAGCAACTGATGTTAACTTGAGGAATCCTAAGGCCACTGATAGCCAAAGACTAACTTTCCCATTTACCACCACGCACCAAGGAGGAGGTTTTCTCTGTGAGTTCCACAGAGAGGATAACCCAATCTTAGGCCCCCATCCTGAAGGTGTAGAGAAATAAAGGTACTGATCAGGTTCTTGGCTGGGGAATCCATCTACTGGTTGAGCATCTATGTGGAACATTTTCAGACTTTGAACCACAGTCAGTCAGAGGCTTTACCTAGCAGATGTCGCTGGAAAAACTGCCAACCCTTCTCCAGACTTAGTGCATGGCCAGGACACTGTCATCTCTGAAGGGAGGAGGTGCAGTCAAGGACACAGGTCCTGTGGCCAGTAGTGCTCTTTACATACCTACATTCTTAGCGAAGGAGCCTGAATTCCTAGGTCCCTTCCTGCAGTACCTCTTCTGAGACTTCCCAAGAGCTAAGAGGATGGGAACCTGGAAGGTCTTCTGCTTGCTATAACTCAGCACCTAGTACTCATCCACTCCTCCTGACCACAGGGTCCACAAAACCACAAGATGCTTTGGTCTGGGGCTCCCTCAACAGTGAGAAGATCCCAGCATCAGTGCTGATCCACCTGACCCTCAACCTGCACTCCCTTCCAGAGGGAAAATAGAATGGGGGGAGTTGATCTTTTTGGGGTTTGAGACTCTTGCTTATTCCATCACAGTAAATGATTAAAGGCTTAGCTCTCTCTCATTGTGGTATGTGGTTTTAATCAGTTGTTCTTCCCACACCTGGCAGCTCAGCTTTAGCTCAGTTGAGCTCCCTCCCTCACCTACATCCCCCCAAAAAAGTGACTTATTTCAACTCACAAAGTGTTGGGTGTAGGAAAATCTTCCAGGGTGAGGAAAGGCTTTCTTCTAGAGAATTCAGAACCTCTACTGTCCCTGACAGCATACCAGAACCCAGGGGCCACGATCAGCAGAGTTATAGCTTTTGGTGGTGAGGTGGCCCCCCTCCAAGTGGCATGGAGGAGGATGTGAGAATCAGTCTCCCTACCTGACTGTCCTGCATCCTCCAGATCATGTTAATGTCTCCCCAGAAGCCCTTGAGAGAGAGCACATCCATTAGTACAGAACAAGAAGCAGAGTTAAAAGAGTGGAAAGAAAATCTAGAGAAACAAATAGAAAATGTACAATATGTGTTTAACATTGAAAGATCTCTGATGCTGCCTATCATATACAAAATCAACTTTAGGGTCAATTCATACCTCACACTTTATCTCCTATCTGATACAAATGCTCTCTTTTTAACCCAAAATTCCAGCTTACTAATCTTCTTTGGACTGTCTCTTGTTCATTTCAGTCTGGAAAATTCCACACTCAATTCAGGGAAGAAATAATTTTGTTTGACTTTGAGTAAACTCTGGACAGGGAGGCCCGGCATGCTGTAGTCCATGGGGTTGCAAAGAGTTGGACACAACTGAGCCACTGAACTGAAATGAACAGAACTGATAATTTTATTTGTACTTCTAAGTACTGTGAAATTTTTAAAATCTAATCTTTTTGAAAAAAATTCCCTTAACATACCAGACGATAGTAGTCCCATCCTGGTGTCAATACATTTAACAGATGTGAAAGTGCTGCACTCAATATGCCAGCAAATTTGGAAAACTCAGCAGTGGCCACAGGACTGGAAAAGGTCAGTTTTCATTCCAATCCCAAAGAAAGGCAATGCCAAAGAATGCTCAAACTACCACACAATTGCACTCATCTCTTATGCTACTAAAGTAATGCTCAAAATTGTCCAGGCTTCAGCAATATGTGAACTGTGAACTTCCAGATGTTCAAGCTGGTTTTAGAAAAGGCAGAGGAACCAGAGATCAAATTGCCAACATCCACTGGGTCATGGAAAAAGCAAGAGAGTTCCAGAAAAACATCTATTTCTGCTTTATTGACTATGCCAAAGCCTTTGATTGTGTGGATCACAATAAACTGTGCAAAATTCTGAAAGAGATGGGAATACCAGACCACCTGACCTGCCTCTTGAGAAACCTATATTCAGTTCAGGAAGCAACAGTTAGAACTGGACATGGAACAAAAGACTGGTTCCAAATAGGAAAAGGAGTACGTCAAGGCTGTATATTATCACCCTGCTTATTTAACTTCTATGCAGAGTACAGCATGAGAAACGCTTGACTGGAAGAAACACAAACTGGAATCAAGATTGCCGGGAGACATATCAATAACCTCAGATATGCAGATGACACCACCCTTATGGCAGAAATCCTCTTGATGAAAGTGAAAGAGGAGAGTGAAAAAGGAGGAGAAGAAGATGACGACAGAGGATGAGATGGCTGGATGGCATCACTGACTCGATGGACGTGAGTCTGAGTGAACTCCGGGAGTTGGTGATGGATAGGGAGGTCTGGTGTGCTGCGATTCATGGGGTCGCGAAGAGTCAGACACAACTGAGCGACTGAACTGCACTGAACCATTTGCAGGAAAAAAAAAAAAAAAACCGAAACAAAAAAATGTGAAATTTCAATTTCTATAACTTGCACAAATTTCCTGTGTCTAGAAGTCTTTCTACATCTCATGTGCAGGTGTGATATTTTGTAATCTCAATTCAAGTGTCAACCTCATTTAAAAAAATATCTTTCCCTCCCTCCTAGTAAAAAAAAAAAAAAAGACATGTATTTTTCAGAGTTGAAACATGAAAACTGAGGCCATTAAGGATATTTCAAACAGGAAGAGAGCTGTTTCTATGAGAATGGGCAGTCAAAATGTGACTGCAAAAACTCAAAGAAAGAGGGTCACCAGAGTTATCTGTTAGCTGTCAAGGAAGAGGAAGTTTCTGGAACTCCAGAAAACTGCTGTTGGCGGTCACAGCTGCCTCAGCATGAGAGAAAGGCAATTCATTAGGGAACATACATGTTGTTGTTTAGTCACTCAACTGTGTCTGAGTCCTGGCAACCACATGGACTGTATCATGCCAGGATCTTCTGTCCATGGGATTTCCCAGGAGAGAATACTGGAGTGGGTTGCCATTTCCTCCTCCAGGGGATTTTCCCAACCCAGGGATCGTACCCATGTCCCCTGCATTGGCAGATAGATTCTTTACCACTGAGCCACCAGGGAGGCCAGAGAATATATATAGGTCACAAAACAAATCATATGTCTAAGAAATTACATCTGCACTCTCCCCAATTTTTCTTATTTATGAAAATTAAATAATTGCATAATACTTCCCTTGCTATCTATCATCTATGTATTATACTAAATCTGTATACTAAATATGTATGCTGCCTATACTAACAAAATGTCCTTGAATTCCACCTTTACTCTCTGCAAAACAAAACAAAACAAACAACAACAACAAAAAGGCAAAGGAATATTAATTCATTTAGGCTTTCTTTTCACAGACTACAATTCTCTTATTTTTTCATTATCTGATATATTATACTGAGTAGTCTGGCCTGTATGCAAAGGAATCATTGACATGTTTCAAAATAGTTTTGAGATCTCAATGGCAGCATCTTGCATTTCATCTATTTTGAATCTTCAACAAATATGCTAGAATTAATTTAAAGTAAGTAGATATTTTTACAAAAGTCATTGTATTTTTTAAAATTATAGCTATAATTTATGCCAAGTTCTAAAACTGGTTCTGGAAAATTGTCAAACAATTTTTATTGATTTCAACCATTTAAATTTAAACAAAATAAATTTAAAACCTGGATTATAGGAAACTAATACATTTTGTTTTATGCATAATATTGTAAATCTTTAAAATAAAGCAACTTCAAAATTTCTAAAAGACATTTTCTTTTACACACTTAAATTTTGCTAATGTTATAATTGAAGTATCTGTACCTAGCTAAATCGACTTTTCTATTCATCATACTTCTTAATTTTACAATCAGGTAAAAGCTAAAATACTTTTCTGTTTTCCATATTGGCACAATATTTCAGTGTTCTTTCCTAAAAAATACAGTGTATCTACTCTGTATTATTTAACAACTCATTTGACCTTGCAAATCTCTTCTCTCAAAAAGTGATATATTTTTTAACATTCTTTGTGAAAATGGATATTTTTCATTAGTAAAATTAATCACAAAAGGACATTAATGTAATAACAAACTTGACCTGATTTTTAGAAATATGGGATACTTCTCAGTAAATGTCCCAAGAAATGTGAATCAGTTGAACATGCTCACCTTCTTGGCAAGCATTTTAATAATACAATTTTCTCTTTTGCTCTATTTAAAGCTCTGCTTTTCTTGCTATTAAATTATACTTTTGGCTCACTGAAGTGTTTATGAATCAGCATTACTTTAAGTGAATCTATCTTCACTACCATTAGTTTTAAGTGTAGAGTTTCAGTGAGTAGAAAAATAATAGTTGAATGTGAATCAAGAGGTTCAAATATAAATTACTAATCCTATCTCTTTTACAATCTACTGCTTTTCTTCTTGAGTCCTTGATGATTTCATGAGTGATAAAGTAGTTGTATATCTAAGTGTACTAGTCTAGAATAAATGCTACATTTATTTAAGATTTCTAAATACATAATGGATAAGGACAGAACAAGTAATCTTTAGCTCTTCAGTATTCAAGTGTAAAATAACTGGCTTTTTATTCATCTGAAAAGAGCATACATTTCTCAAAGAAAAGAAACTTTCTAAAATAAATTTTATGAGAGTAAGAGTTAAATACCAACTAGAGGTTTATACATGTTAATAATATAATATAAATAAATCTGCTTTCAGATTTATTTTTCCTAACTCTTGGATTATTGATATTTTTACCAGAATTCTATATATGAAGACTGTATCAAAATAAAGTCAGTTTTAGGACAGTACTGATGGCTAAAATTTCACTTGACCAATCATTGTACATTGATGAGCTATGGTCAAATTTTAGTTAAAAAAAAAAAAAACTTTTGCCTCCCTAAATCCTCTACTTGCCATTGACTTTGTTCTTTGTGTTCTAATTAATTTGTGTGATGTCTGTATTATAATAAGCAACAAAAATTGAAGCTACTCCTCTATTATAAGTACTTACAAGTGGGTTCCTTTAAAAATATTCTGTTATGATAGAACACTTATAACAGAATTACAATGAAGCTAGTACAATGAAACATTATTTTATAGATTTAAATTAATTTAATTATTGCCAGGTTACTTAACTGAAGCTCTATTATATGTATCATTCTTATGACATCACACTCAAAATTATGCTTGTGAGCTGCTTAAATATGTTATCCTATCTAATTTCATTTCTTAGCATCAAGAATGAGTTTACTGAGGAAATATTGGTAGGGAAGATAAGACACAATATATCTGTTAATTACAATATTATTTATTTTTATTCTACTTACCTTTATCTTCTTCCACATTTTCCCTCAAATTCTCTGTGAATTTTTGTTTCAGTATCACAAACTGAAAGTCATTATTCTGTATAGTCTTTAATTAATTAAATGTATTGATCTATTTTATCAGTGGAAGACACAAAATAGTGGAGTAGAAGGACATGTGCTCATCTTCTCCTGTGAGAACTCCAAAAGTACAACTCACTACTGAAGAACCACTGACAGAAAAATGTAGGATCCCACCAAAAAAAGATATCCCCCATCCGAGTGCAAAGGAGAAGCACCATCAAGATTGTACGAGGGAAGAAATAGCATTTAGAATCAAGCCCCATACCCGCCAGAGATGCTTGGAGGGCTCAAACAAAATTTTGTGCACACCAGGACCCAGACACCCCACAGAGACTGAGCCAGACCGCTGTTTGAGTCTCCTGCAGAGGCATGGGTCAGCAGTGGTCTGCCTCAGGGGCAGGGGATTTGGGTGCAGCTACCTGGGTCACACAGCCTGTGGCATAAGCCATCTTGGAGAAGGTCACCATTAACCTCACCACAGGGATGCAGAGCAGATGACCCACAAACTGCAGAGCAATTATGCCAAAGAAATTCTCACACTGTTAAGAAAGTTCTAAGACTCACAACAGATTTCTAAACCTGGGGATCTGAAAGGCACTGAGAACCCCCAGAGAATCTGACTTTGGAGGCCAGGGGATTTAATTACACAACTTACACAGGACTGGGGAAACAGACTCTTGGAGGGCACAAACAAAAACTTGTGTGCACCAAGAACCAGAAGAAAGGAGCAGTGAGCCTGCAAGAGACTGACCCAGACTTGCCTGTGAATGTCCAGAACATCACTAGGTGGTCAATACCAAAATCAGATTGATTATATCCTTTGCAGCCAAAGATGAAGAAGCTCTATACAGTCAGTGAAAACAAGACCAGGAGCTGATTGTGGCTCAGATCATGAACTCCTTATTACCAAATTCAGACTTACATTGAAGAAAGTAGGGAAAGCCACTAGACCATTCAGGTATAACCTAAATCAAAACCCATACAATTATACAGTGGAAGTGACAGATAGATTCAAGGAATTAGATCTGCTAGAGTGCCTGAAGAACTATGGACAGAGGTTTGTGACAGGAGGCAGCAATCATGATCATCCCCAAGAAAAAGAAATACAAAAAAGTAAAATAGTTGTCTGAGGAGGCCTTACAAATGGCTGAGAAAAGAAGAGAAGCTAAAGGCAAAGGAGAAAAGGAAAGATACACTCATCTGAAAGCAGAATTTGAAAGAATAGCAAGGAGTGATAAGAAAGCCTTTCTCAGGGAAGAATGCAAAGAAATAGAGGAAAACAATAGAATGGTAAAGACAAGCGATCTCTTCCAGAGAAGGCAATGGCAATCCACTCAGTACTCTTGCCTGGAAACTCCCATGGACAGAGGAGCCTGGAAGGCTGCAGTCCATGGGGTCGCTGAGGGTTGGACACAACTGAGCGACTTCACTTTCATGCATTGGAGAAGGAAATGGAAACCTACTCCAGTGTTCTTGCTGGGAGAATCCCAGGGACTGGTGGGTTGCTGTCTATGGGGTCACACAGAGTCAGACACGACTGAAGTGACTTAGCAGCAGCAGTGGCAGCAGCAGCGATCTCTTCAAGAAAAATTCGAAAACCGAGATACATCTTTGCATATGCTCATGCAAAGATGGGCACAGTAAAGGACAAAAATGGAATGAACCTAATATAAGTAGAGATGTTAAGAAGAGGTGGCAAGAATACTCAGAAGAACTATACAAAAAAGGTCTTCATGACCAAGATAACCACAATGGTGTTATCATTCATTTAGAGCCAGACATCCTAGAATGCAAAGTCAAGAGGGCTTTAGGAAGCATCACTACAGACAAAACTAGTGGAGGTGATGTAATACCAGTTGAATTAGTTCAAATCCTATAAGATGATTCTGTTAAAGTGCTGCTCTCAATATTCCAGCAAATTTGGAAAACTCAGCAGTGGCCACAGGACTGGAAAATTTCAGCTTTCTTTCCAATCCCAAAGAAGGACAATGCCAAAGAATGTTCAAACTACTGCACATTGCACTCATCTCACATGCTAGCAAAGTAATGCTCAAAAATCTCCAAGACAGGCTTCAATGGTATGTGAACCATGAACTTCCAGATATTCAAGCTGGACTTAGAAAAGGCAGAGTAACCAGAGATCAAATTGCCAACATCCATTGAATCATACAAAAAGCAAGACAATCCCCCCAAAAATCTACTTCTGCTTTCAGTTCAGTTCATTTGCTCAGTCGTGTCTGACTCTTTGCGACCCCATGAATCGAAGCACGCCAGGCCTCCCTGTCCATCACCAACTCCCAGAGTTCACTCAGACTCACGCCCATCGAGTCAGTGATGCCATCCAGCCATCTCATCCTCTGTCATCCCCTTCTCCTCCTGCCCCCAATCCCTCCCAGCATCAGAGTGTTTTCCAATGAGTCAACTCTTCACATGAGGTGGCCAAAGTATTGGAGTTTCAGCTTTAGCATAAATCCTTCCAATGAACAACCAGGACTGATTTCCCTTAGAATGGACTGGTTGGATCTCCTGCAGTCCAAGGGACTTTCAAGAGTCTTCTCCATCACCACTCAGTATTCTTGCCTTGAGAACCCCATGAACAGTACGAAAAGGAAAAATGATGGGATACTGAAAGAAGAACTCCCCAGGTTAGGTGCCCAATATGCTACTGGAGAACAGTGGAGAAATAACTTCAGAAAGAATGAAGGGATGGAGCCAAAGCAAAAACAATACCCAGGTGTGGATGTGACTGATGATAGAAGCAAGGTCCGATGCTGTAAAGAGCAATATTGCATAGGAACCTGGAATGTTAGGTCCATGAATCAAGGCAAATTGGAAGTGGTCAAACAGGAGATGGCAAGAGTGAACGTCAACATTCTAGGAATCAGTGAACTAAAATGGACTGGAATGGGTGAATTTAACTCAGATGACCATTATATCTACTACTGTGGGCAGAAATCCCTTAGAAGAAATGGAGTAGCCATCATGGTCAACAAAAGGATCTGAAATGCAGTACTTGGAGGCAATCTCAAAAACAACAGAATGATCTCTATTTGTTTCCAAGGCAAACCATTCAATATCACAATAATCCAAGTCTACACCCCAACCAGTAACACTGAAGAAGCTGAAGTTGAACAGTTCTATGAAGACCTACAAGACATTTTAGAACTAACATCCAAAAAGGATGTCCTTTTCATTATAGGGGACTGGAATGCAAAAGTAGGAAGTCAAGAAACACCTGGAGTGACAGGCAGATTTGGCCTTGGAATATGGAATGAAGCAGGGCAAAGGCTAATAGCGTTTTGCAAAGAGAATGCAATGGTCATAGCAAACACCCTCTTCCAACAACACAAGAGAAGACTCTACACATGGACATCACCAGATGGTCAACACCGAAATCAGATTGATTATATTCTTTGCAGCCAAAGATGGAGAAGCTCTATACAGTCAGCAAAAACAAGACCGGCTGCTGACTGTGGCTCAGATCATGAACTCCTTATTGCCAAATTCAGACTTAAATTGAAGAAAGTAGGGAAAACCACTAGACCATTCACGTATGACCTAAATCAAATCCCTTATGATTATACAGTGGAAGTGAGAAATAGATTTAAGGGACTAGACCTGATAGATAGAGTGCCTGATGAACTATGGACGGAGGTTCATGACATTGTACAGGAGACAAGGATCAAGATCATCCCCATGGAAAAGAAATGCAAAAAAGCAAAATGGCTGTCTTGGGAGGCCTTACAAATAGCTGTGAAAAGAAGAGAAGCAAAAAGCAAAGGAGAAAAGGAAAAATATAAGCATCTGAATGCAGAGTTCCAAATAATAGCAAAGAGAGATAAGAAAGCCTTCCTCAGCAATGAATGCAAAGAAATAGAGGAAACTAACAGAATGGGAAAGACTAGAGATCTCTTCAAGAAAATTAGAGATACCAAGGGAACATTTCATGACCAACCTAGACAACATATTAAAAAGCAGAGACATTACTTGGCCAATAAATGTTTGTCTAGTCAAAGCTGTGGTTTTTCCAGTAGTGATGCATAGATGTGAGAGTTGGACTATAAAGAAAGCTGAGTGCCAGAGAATTGATGCTTTTGAACTGTGGTTTTGGAGAAGACTCTTAAGAGTCCCTTGGATTGCAAGGAGATCAAAACAGTCAATCCTAAAGGAAAACAGTCCTGAATATTTATTGGAAGGACTGATGCTGAAGCTGAAACTCCATTACTTTGGCCACCTGATGCAAAGGACTGACTCCTTGGAAAAGACATTGATACTGGGAAATTTTGAAGGCAGGAGGAGAAGGAGCGACAGAGGATGAGATGGTTGGATGGCATCACTGAGTCAATGGATATGATTTTGAGCAAGCTCCGGGAGTTGGTGATGTACAGGGAAGCCTAGTGTGCTGTAGTCCTTGGGGTCACAAAGAGCTGGACACGACTGAACTGAACTGATTTTACCAGTATTTGTTTCCGTCATTATTTCTTGCAAACTAATTTTTCCCCACGGGTTTACTTTTCTTCTTGCTCTGGTGGTGGTAATGGTTTAATTGCTAAGTCTTGTCCAACACTATTGTGACCCCATGGACTATAGCCTTCCAGGCTTCTCCATCCATGGGATTTCCCAGTCAAGAGTACTGGAGTGGGTTGCCGTTTCCTTCTCCAGGGGATCTTCCTGATCCAGGGATTGAACCTTCATATCCTGCTTTGCAGGCAGATTCTTTACTGCTTAAAAAGCAAACCCCATACTGAGTATCTTTTAATAAAATTGTAATGAAGGTCTGGAAGGACTAAATTTGATTACTATTTTTATGTTCAGTCATGAATTTTTCACTTATGAATTATAGTTTAACTGGCAATGTCTTTAAAGAGAAAATGATTTTTTCTTAGAAAATTTAATATTTCACAAAACTACATTTTTACATATGGGTCATTTCTGTCAGTCTATTGGTATTCCACACTATAAATAAAGGTAGTATATTCTACTCCTTTGATAGCTTTTAAGAAGTTTCTTTGTGAACTGCTGCTTGATTCTAAGTAGTCTAGATGTAAAATTATTTTTATTTTACTTACTATTTGTTTGCAGTTTCAATCTGAGCATTTACTTATCCTTTAAGCCACTTAATTTTGTCTTTGAAATTTGATTTTTAATCCATTTGAAATTGATGTTATTCTATAGTAGAATGTCTAGGTCTAATTTCAGACTTTTTCATTTGTTTTTTCCAAATTGCTATTAACCTCTTCCTAGACTTTGTTGAACACCTAACCCTTGTCTTACTATTCTGCAAGACCAGGTCTGTCACTGTTGCATGCTATGTCCCTTTAGTTGTGTCTGACTCTTTGTGACCCCAAGAACTGTAGCCCGCCAGGCTCCGCTGTCCTTGGGATTCTCCAGGCAAGAATACTGAAGTGGGTTGCCATTTCCTTCTCCAACGGTCACGATTAAGTTTCCATATATGCATTGATCTGTTTTTGTGATTTCTACTTTCAGTTGTCAATATGTGTATGTGCGTGCTCAGAAGCTTCAGTTGTGTCCAGCTCTTTCTGACTCTATGGACTGTAGCCCACCAGGCGCCTACGTTCATGGAATTCTCCAAGCAAGAATACTTGGAGTGGGTTGCTGTGCCTTCCTCCAGGGGATTTCCCAGGCCTGGGGATCGAACTGGTGTCTGCCTGGATCTCGTGCACTGTAGGCAGATGATTTACCCACTGAACCACCTGAGAAGCCCATTGATTGTGCATGTGTTGCCAATTCCACAGTGTCAATTATAATAGCTGTAGTTTTTACATGCTGAAAAACAAGTTTTCAGCTTGTTTTTTTTTCTCCCTTGTTAAAGAGGTTCTGTGATATTCTTATCCATCTGATCTTTTCTAGTAAAATCAGTGTGTCATTTTTCAGGAATACAGGGTTTTGATTAGAGTTACAATAAATCTACAGTTAATTTTTAGGGAATTAATATTTTTGATTGTACTGAATCTTTTTATGATCACCTGCTTTAACATATTGTATTTGAATTTTATTACTTTCTTCCCAACTTCCTCCCCAGGAATACTTGGTGTAATTATCTATTTGTTTTCTGCAGTTGCTATCTTATTTATTGTTTTCATTCTCTTTCTCCATTTACCCTGTACCACGGGAGTATTTATCAAGTTTTTCTTCCACATCATTGATAGGATCTTTAGCAATAATAAAGTCAACATTTTACTTCTTTAAGATCTATTCAAACTTGTTTGAAAATAAATAAATTGTATAGTTTTCCAGTGTTTCTACTCACAACACACTCTGTGTCTGTCAACAGATCTATGAATTATGGCACATGGATATGCACATTGGATTCCCAATCACCATTATAGCCTCATTATTCCAACCCAAAATCTTATGTTTCCTGAGATATAGATTTCTCCTGGTCCCTGATTCTTTTTTTTGGAATTTTTTATTAAATAAAAAGTGCAGTTTTTTCTAGGTGTTTCTGTTAGATTAAGAATAAATATATTCAAAATCCTGACAGTCTTCCAGGAAAATGACAAACTGATTTTACTAAAAAGAGCAGACAGATAAGAACATTCCAGAAACTCTTTAAGAAGAAGCCATTTAATGCTTTGGTTCTCATGTAGCAAGTTTCATTTTGGGAGGATGAGGCCTTTTGAGATGCAGTGTAAGTACGAGTAAGTCTTTTACTTACTCTTTTAAGGAAGTTTGGTAGAGATAAAACAGTTGGTCATTCAGAAAATGACAAAATGGTTATCTGAGGAAGCCTTACAAAAAACTGAGAAAAGAAGAGAAGCAAAAGGCAAAGGAGAAAAGGAAAGATATAGGAATCTGAATACAGAGTTCCAGGGAATAGCAAGGAGAGATAAGAAAGCCTTCCAAACCAAACAATGCAAAGAAATTGAGGTAAGTAGTAGAATGAGAGAATGGAGAATGAGAATGGAGAAGGCAATGGCACCCCACTCCAGTACTCTTGCCTGGAAAATCCCATGGACGGAGGATCCTGGTGGGCTGCAGTTCATGGGGTCGCTAAGAGTCGGATACGACTGAGCGACTTCACTTTCACTTTTCACTTTCATGCACTGGAGAAGGAAATGGCAACCCACTCCAGTATTCTTGCCTGGAGAATCCCAGGGACAGAGGAGCCTAGTGGGCTGCCGTCTATGGGGTCGCACAGAGTCAGACATGACTGAAGCGACTTAGCAGCATCAGCAGCAGCAGTAGAATGAGAAAGACTAGAGATCTCTTCAAGAAAATTGGAGATACCAAGGGAACATTTCATGCAAAGATGGGTGCAGTAAAGGACAGAAATGGTATGGACCTAAGAGAAGCAGAAGAGCTTAAGAAAAGATGGCAAGAATACACAGAAGAACTATACAAAAAAGATCTTAATGACCTGGATAACTACGATGGTGTGATCACTCACCTAAAGCCAGGCATTCCAGAGTGAGAAGTCAAATGGGCCTTAAGAAGCATCACTGAGAACAAAGTTAGTGAGGTGATGGAATATCAGTAGAGCTATTTCAACTCCTAAAAGATGATGCTGTTAAAGTGCTGCACTTAACATGCCAGAAAATTTGGAAAACTCAACAGTGGCCACGGGACTGAAAAAGGTCAGTTTTCATTTCAATCCCAAAGAAGAGCAATACTAAAGAATATTCAAACTGCCACAGAATTGCATTCATCTCACAGGCTAGCAAGGTAATGCTCAAAATCCTTGAAGCTAGGCTGCAACAGTATGCAAACCGAAAACTTTCAGATGTACAAGCTGGATTTAGAAAACGTAGAGGAACCAGAGATCAAATTGCCAACATCCATTAGATTTTAGAAAAAGAAAGATATTTTCAGAAAAACATCTACTTTTGCTTCATTGACTATGCTAAAGCCTTCGACTGTGAGGATCACAACAAATTATGGAAAATTCTTAAAGAGATGGGAATACCAGACCATCTTACCTGCCTCCTGAGAAACCTGTATGCAGGTCAAGAAGCAACAGTCAGACCAAACATGGAACAGACTGGCTCCAAATTGGAAAAGGAGTACATCGAGGCTGTATATTGTCACCTTGCTTATTTAACTTATATGCAGAGTACATCATGAGAAATGCCACGCTGGAATCAAGATTGCCAGGAGAAACATCAATAGCCTCAGATATGCAGATGACCAGAGAAAGAAATGGCAACCCACTCCGGTACTCTTGCCTGGAAAATCCCATGGATGGAGGAGCCTGGTAGGTTGCAGTCCATGGGGTCGCTAAGAGTCGGATACGACTGAGCGACTTCACTTTCACTTTTCACTTTCATGCATTGGAGAAGGAAACGGCAACCCACTCCAGTGTTCTTGCCTGGAGAATCCCAGGGACGGAGATGCCTGGTAGACTGCTGTCTACGGGGTCAAACAGAGTCGGACAGCAGCAGCAGCACGCAGATGACATCACCCTTTTGGCAGAAAGTAAAGAGGAACCTAAGAGCCTCTTGATGAAGGTGAGAGAGGAGAGTGAAAATGCTGGCTTAAATCTCAAGATTCAAAAAACAAAGATCATGGCATCTGGTCCCATCACGTCATGACAGATAGATGGGGAAACAGTGGAAACAGTGACAGACTTTATTTTCTTGTGCTCCAGCATCACTGAGGATGGTGACTGCAACCATGAAATTAAACTATGCTTGCTCCTTGGAAGTAAAACTATGATAAAGGTCCATTTGGTCAAAGTTAGTTTTTCCAGTAGTCATATATGAATGTGAGAGTTGGACTATAAAGAAGGCTGAGTTCTGAGGAACTGATGCTTTTGAACTGTGGTATTGGAGAAGACTCTTGAGAGTCCCTTGGGCTGCAAGGAGATCAAACGAGTCAATCCTAAAGGAAATCAGGCCTGTGTATTCATTGGAGGGACTTATGCTGAAGCTGAAACTTCAATACTTTGGCCACCTGATGTGAAAAGCCAACTCACTGGAAAAGACCCTGATGCTTTGACAGATTGAAGGCAGGAGGAGAAGGGGATGACGGAAAATGAGGTGGTTGGATGGCATCACTGATTTTATGGACTTAAGTTTGGACAAACTCTGGGAGATGGTGAAGGACAGGGAAGCCTGGCAGGCTGCCGTCCACTGGGGTTGCAAAGAGTCAGACACGACTGAGTGACTAAAGGGTTACGACAACCACTTTCCTTGTGTATCAGGCACTGCCCCAGACTCTGGGAACTTCCTCTTGCTCTGAAAGGAATATAAACTTTATGATAGAGGGAGAAAAACGGATAGGACAGAAGTAGTCCCATCAATGATGTAAAATTAAAACTCAGACAAACAAACAGTCTGATGGAAACAGCATTTGAACAAGGGATTCATTCTTTGAAAGACAAAGTGTCTTCTTTGAAAAAGTAACATTTAACCTGAGTAATACTTTCGAAGTCAAATTGCATCTGACACGTTTTCTAGTTGTTAAAAGCTTTGGGTTTATTAGTCAGAGGAAAGACTTTTTATTCCCTAAGTTCATCTTTAGAATAAGTGGTAAAAATATTCCTTCCAGATTCTGTTATTATTTTGTATGGAATTTTATTTTTACAGTTGTGAATTTTCATGTTGTTCTGTGTTCCTGTTGATATTTTAAGAGGAAGTTTGGAAAGACTGCCCCAAGGACTGCTTGTTGTATGCCATTTAAAGCCAGACATCCTGAATTATTTATTAACAAAAGAAAAAAACTTACATCCAGTGCTACTGCATACCTGCTACCTTGTTAATGTCAATTTAGGGCTTTGTCATTTGACTGCATATGTGTGACTCACGAACACATTTACAATTATGTGCTCAAAGGGATCATGATCTTCTACCCAGTTTATAAACTCTTTTGGCATATTTCTTAAATAACACTTAGTAATATTGTACTCATTTTGATGATACTTACAGTGAATATTTTGGCTAATGTTGCTTACTAACTATGAGACAGATACTGTTTTTTTCTCTTTGCTTACATAATTTAACCCACTGTATAACACTCTGAAATATGCAGAGATAAGATTTAAATCAATGACCATGTTTTTGAATCTGTGGTTTTTATTGTGCTTTTCTCAGCGAGTAAGCTCATTCGTACAAATATCATGCCGCATTTAATTCGCATCTATATTACAAATATATGTTCAGTGCTTTTCCCAGGAAGGCAGCTTGCACATGACAATAGTCTGGTTCCAAAATTATCCCCCTAAAACTCCTTTATCTTAGTTTGGAATATTTTAATTGGAGAAGTTTGGGAAAAGCAGAAGAAGAATTGTAAGTAGTAGAGCTGCCAGTGGAAAGTATGCAGTGAATACTAGGAAGGGAAAACATGATAAAAGAATAAACAATGGGATTGTGATGGAAAACTAGCTAACACTGCCTGTATTTTCAAATATCCTCATATGATTTAGAACTAGAGCTGGATTTTTGCAGCAGCCAAAGCCAGTATTTTCTCAGCTTGTCAGTACTGTCAGTTTTTACACTGTACACAGGAATTCATGTGTATGAATGTGAATATGTATCTGTGGGTGTTTTTGTTGGATTTTTTCACCCATTAAACCCCTTGGATTTTCCCTTTTAGAGATTACAATTGCTATTTCTTTTTAATTTGCTTGTGTTGTTATAACTTCCTAATGTGATGAGTGGAAATCATCTAGACTTGGAAAATATAAAGCTGATTGTATACATGGCTGACACTCGATCCAAGAGTAAGTAAGAAGTTGTCATCCCTAGGGGTTTCCCCAGAGGCTTAGAGGTAAAATGTCTGCCTGCAAAGCACGAGATGCAGGAGCAGCAGTTTCAATCCCTGGGTTGAGAAGATCCCTTGGAGGAAGGCACAACAACCCACTCCATTATTCTTGCTGGGAAATCCCCATGGACATAGGAACCTGGCAGGCCACAGTCCGTGGGCTGCAAAGAGTTGGATACAACTGAAGCGAATGAGCATGCACTCATGTCATCCCATGATCATCTCCATGATACAAGAAATGAGTATCCCAAGTTTCTATGGAGTAAAATGACTAATATGGAATAATTTACTGTTTCTGGAGGTGAAGGTATCTATCTGAAAAGGAAAGAAAATATGGGGCTAATGATGTAAAATAAGCTGAATACTCAATGATGGCAGGTTTTTTTTTTTTTTTTGGCTTCTTTCTTCATTAATATAGTTTTAAGAAACAGGACATCATTTGGCTACAAAGGGCTCTCAATAAATAGCGGTTGACAAAATATTTTTTAAAAAGTATTTAAGCACTAAAATAGTAAGATGAAGACTGATAAGAAAAACATGAAGAACTGGCAATTCAGTTTAGATATGAAAATGCTGAATCAAAATTTAAAAGCCAAATGAAAATATTATATTTCAGACAGACTCCATTCCTGAACAATACTGGGAAACTGGAGAAGGGCTGTAGAAACAGGTAGAATAGACTTTTTCAAATTTTGCTTCTGTCTGACATGGAATTGTTTTTGTGTTTTAAACTCTAAAATTTTATGGACTGAAGATCAGTGAGAGTTATAAACATTGAATGCATTGATTCAATTTTTCATCTTTATTTTAATCAACTGCAGGATATTAAAATTTCATCCTTTTTCTCATCAAAACTTGAAAATTACATTTTCATGTCTTTAACTATAGTGAAATACAAGACCTAATTGGTTATGAAATGAAACATAATTAGGGGCCAAGGACATTTTTTTCTTTCAAAAGCTTTATAAGACTAACATGTTTTATGACTCTTCTATATAAGTAGCAAAAAACTTTTATAATGTAAGGCACTTTCTATGAATTATTTCAAAATTTTCAATCTGGTAAAAGTGAAAGTGGAGCACTTTGTGTTCAAAACTCATTATTCATATAAACCACTTTGTTGTCTTTGCATAATTTTATTCTGTCAGTCCACCTTTATTTCAGATTGAGTTTGTCATTACTATTCTAGTTTAGATGTATAGATGTCAGATGTATAGATAAGTGGATGACTGGATGGATGGATGGATAGATTTATAGGTAGATGAATGGATGGATGGACAGTTGGATGATGGATAGGTATAGAAAATTAATTTATGTTGTGTCTTATTGTGAAATGAGGACATTTATTTTAAATTATTGTTATGATTCTTCTATGATTTATTTCCCTAAGTACTTGACACAGGGCATCCACCTGCCAGTTTAGATGGAATGAGAAAGGGAGGTGAGGAGAGGTATGGAATTAAATATGTACAAATATATAGCATAGGTAATTTTACTCATAGTTTCTTATGGGTAAACTAAGATTATTCAAGTAGGAGTAAAATTGCATCCAGCATTTTCCTTTAAAAGAATAAGATATTGATACTTCTACATCTATAAACACCTTCGATCTTCTTTCCTTTTCTTAAAATGTTACTGTGATAAGAACACTAGCATAAAATTGATCTCTAACAAAATTTTCAGTGTACTATACATTCTTTCTGACTATAAGCACAATGTTACATGGCAAATCTTTAGAGCTTAATTTATCTTGCTTGACTGAAACTTTTTGCCCCTAGAGTAGTAACTCATTTCTCCCTCTAATCAGGCTCTCAATTGAATTCAGTCGCTCAGTCGTGCCCAACTCTTTGCAACCCCATGAATTGCAGCACACCAGGCCTCCCTGTCCATCACCAACTCCCGGAGTTCACTCACACTCATGTCCATCGAGTCAGTGACGCCATCCAGCCATCTCATCCTCTGTCATCCCCTTCTCCTCCTGCCCCCAATCCCTCCCAGCATCAGAGTCTTTTCAATGAATCAACTCTTCGCTGAGGTGGCCAAAGTACTGGAGTTTCACCTTCAGCATCAGTCCTTCCAAAGAACACCCAGGACTGATCTCCTTTAGAATAGACTGGTTGGATCTCCTTGCAGTCCAAGGGACTCTCAAGAGTTTTGTCCAACACCACAATTCAAAAGTATCAATTCTTCGGCACTTGGCTTTCTTCACAGTCCAACTCTCTCATCCATACATGACCACCAGAAAAACCATAGCCTTGACTAGACAGACTTTTGTTGGCAAAGTAATGTCTCTGCTTTTGAATATGCTATCTAGGTTGGTCATAACTTTCCTTCCAAGGAGTAAGTGTCTTTTAATTTCATGGCTGAAATCACGATTTGCAGTGATTCTGGAGCCCCCCAAAATAAAGTCTGACACTGTTTCCAATGTTTCCTCATTTATTTCCCATAAAGTAATGGGATGCCATGATCTTCGTTTTCTGAATGTTGACCTTTAAGCCAACTTTTTCACTCTCGTTTTTCACTTTCATCAAGAGGCTTTTTAGTTCCTCTTCACTTTCTGCCATAAGGGTGGTGTCATCTGCATATCTGAGATTATTGTTTCTCCTGGCAATCTTGATTCCAGCTTGTGTTTCTTCCAGTCCAGCGTTTCTCATGATGTACTCTGCATATAAGTTAAATAAGCAGGGTGACAATATACAGCCTTGACGTACTCCTTTTCCTATTTGGAACCAGTCTGTTGTTCCATGTCCAGTTCTAACTCTTGCTTCCTGACCTGCATACAAATTTCTCAAGAGGCAGATCAGGTGGTCTGGTATTCCCATCTCTTTCAGAATATTCCACAGTTTATTGTGATCCACACAGTCAAAGGCTTTGGCATAGTCAATAAAGCAGAAATAGATGTTTTTCTGGAACTCTCTTGCTTTTTCAATGATCCAGAGGATGTTGGCAATTTGATCTCTGGTTCCTCTGCCTTTTCTAAAACCAGCTTGAACATCTGGAAGTTCATGGTTCATGTATTGCTAATGCCTGGCTTGGAGAATTTTGAGCATTGCTTTACTAGCGTGTGAGATGAGTACAATTGTGTGGTAGTTTGAGCATTCTTTGTCATTGCCTTTCTTTGGGACTGGAATGAAGCTGACCTTTTCCAGTCCTGTAGCCACTGTTGAGTTTTCCAAATTTGCTGGCATATTGAGTGCAGCACTTTCACAGCATCATCTGCCAGGATTTGAAATAGCTCAATTGGAATTCCATCACCTCCACTAGCTTTGTTCATAGTGATGTTTTCTAAGGCCCACTTGACTTCACATTCCAGGACGTCTGGCTCTAGGTGAGTGATCACACCATCATAATTATCTTGGTCATGAAGACCTTTTTTGTATAGTTCTTCTGTGTATTCTTGCCACCTCTTCTTAATATCCTCTGCTTCTATTAAGTCCATACCATTTATGCCCTTTATCGAGCCCATCTTTGCATGAAATGTTCCCTTGGTATCTCTAATTTTGTTGAAATGATCTCTTGTCTTTCCCATTCTGTTGTTTTCCTCTATTTCTTTGCATTGATCGCTGAGGAAGGCTTTCTTATCTCTCCTGGCTATTCTTTGGAACTCTGCATTCAGATGCTTATATCTTTCCTTTTCTCCTTTGCTTTTCACTTCTCTTCTTTTCACAGCTATTTTTAAGGCCTCCTGAGGCAGCCATTTTGCTTTTTTGTATTTCTTTTCTATGGGGATAGTCTTGATCCCTGTCTCCTGTACAATGTCATGAACCTCATTCCATAGTTCATCAGGCACTCTATCTATCTGATCTAGTCCCTTAAATCTATTTCTCACTTCCACTGTATAATCATAAGGGATTTGATTTAGGTCATACCTGAATGATCTAGTGGTTTTCCCTAATTTCTTCAATTTAAGTCTGAATTTGGCAATAAGGAGTTCATGATCTGAGCCATGGTCAGCTCCTGGTCTTGTTTTTGCTGATTGTATAGAGCTTCTCCATCTTTGGCTGCAAAGAATATAATCAATCTGATTTCGGTGTTGACCATCTGGTGATGTCCATGTGTAGAGTCTTCTCTTGTGTTGTTGGAATAGGGTGTTTGCTATGACCAGTGCATTCTCTTTGCAAAACTCTATTAGCCTTTGCTCTGCTTCATTCCATATTCCAAGGCTAAATTTGCCTGTTACCCCAGGAAATTTCCTACTTTTGCATTCCAATCCCCTATAATGAAAAGGACATCCTTTTTGGGTGTTAGTTCTAAAAGGTCTTGTAGGTCTTCATAGAACCGTTCAACTTCAGCTCCTTCAGCGTTACTGGTTGGGGCACAGACTCTTCCAACCATCATCTCACTAATTGATTCTATGATTTGACAGTTTAGATAACTCATATAAGTAGAATCAAGCCGTATTTGTCTTTGAGTGACATTTCACTTGGATAATATCCTTAAGTTCATCCATATGTCACATGTTGCAAAATTTCTTTGTTTTTTAAGGCTGAAAATTATTCCCTTGTGTCTGTGTTATTTTCTTTATCCATTCATCAGACAATGGCCATTTAGATTGTCTATGTCTTGGTTATTGTGAATAGTGCTGCAATGAACACAGGAGTGCTAATATCTCCCGAGGTCCTGATTTCAATTCTTTTGGATAAATATTCAGTAGTGGATATCAATGGATACTATGGTAGCCTAGTTTTAATAGTCTGAAGAACCTCCATACTATTTTCATCAGCATCTGCACCATTTTGCATTCTCACCAGTTAATGAGCAAGGGTAAAAACTTTTTCCCATCCTTGCCAGCTCTTGTTGTCTTTAGTTTCTTTATTTCTTTCTTTTTTTTTTTATAATAGCCATCCTGTAAAGTATGAGGTGATATTGCATGATGGTTTTAATTTGCATTTTCCTGATGATTAGTGATATATATGTCATATATTTATTCTTTTTATGTCTTCTTTGAAGAAATATCTGTTCAGATCTTTAATATATTTTAACTGACTTACTAGTTGTATCACTTAGTTACTTTACTATAACTTAGGAGTTAAATATTTTGGATGTTAACCCCTTATCATATATATGGCTTGCAAATATTTACTGATATTTCATAGGTTGGCTTTTCACCCTATTAATCTTTCTATTGCTGTATAGAGGTTTTTACTTTGATGCAGTATCACTTTATTTTTATTTTGGTTAACTATGCTTTAATATCTTATCCAAAAAGGAATCATTGCCCAGAACAATGTCAAGAAGATTTTTTCCCCAATGTTTTCTTCTGGGAGTTTTATGAAGTTCAAGCCTTAATTTAAATCTTTAATGTATTTCAAGTTGATTTTTTGTGTTTTGTATAAGGATCAAATTTCATTTTTTTGCATGAGGATAGCCACTTTTTCAACACTTTTTGTTGAAGAGACTGTCTTTTCCTTTGTATTTCTTTGGAACTGTTATAGAAGATCAGTTGTATATGCATGGATTTATTTTTATACTTTCTGTTCTGTTGCAGTGTTCTATATGTCCACACTTACCCAGGCATCATACTTTTTTATTATTACTGTAGCTTTGTAATATATTTGATATTAAGAAGTGTGAGGTCTCCAGATTTGTTTCTTAAGATTGCTCCAGTTATTGTGTGTATCTTGTGCTTTTATATAAATTTTAGAATTATTTTCTCTATTTCTGTAGAAAAATCATTGGGATTTTGGTAGTGATTATGCTGATTTTTTTCATTGCTTTAGATAGTATGAATATTTTAATAACATTAATCTCCTAATTCATGCATACAAGATATCTTTTCACTTGTTTGTCTTGTCTAATCTATTTTATCAATATTTTACAATTTTCAATATATACATTTTTATATCCTTAGTTAAGTTTATTTCTAAGTATTTTTTATTCTTTTTGGTGCTCTTGTAAAGAGGATTGTTTTCCTGATTTCCTTTTCAGAGAGTTTGTTGTTAGTTCCCTGGTAGTTCAGATGGTAAAGAACCTGTCTTCAATGTGGGAGACCTAGGTTCAGTTCCTGGGCTGGGAAAATCCCCTGGAGAAGGGAATGGCAATGCACTCCAGTATTCTTGCGTAGAGAATTCCATAGACAGAAGAGCCTGGCAGGCTACAGTCTATGGGCTTGCAAAGAGTCAGATGTAACTGAGAGACTAACACACACCAGAAACAACTGAATTTCTTATATTGATTTGTACCCTACAACTTTGCTATATTCAGTCATCTGATTCTTGGAATAAGCCATTAAACCTCTGTGTTCTGAACCTTACTAACTGTTTAAACTTAAGAGCTCTTTGGCCACCTCATGCAAAGAGTTGACTCATTGGAAAAGACTCTGATGCTGGGAGGGGTTGGGGGCAGGAGGAGAAGGGGATGACAGAGGATGAGATGGCTGGATGGCATCACTGACTCGATGGACGTGAGTCTGAGTGAACTCCGGGAGTTGGTGATGGACAGCGAGGCCTGGCGTGCTGAGATTCACGAATTCGCAAAGAGTCAGACACGACTGAGCGACTGAACCAACGTGAACCAACCAGAGCTCTTTGAAGAAGTGGCTGATTCCATGCCTGGTGCAAATAAAGCATAAAATAAATCTGGAAGTACTTGGGAAACTTGCAAGTAAAATTACTCAAAAACATAGTCACTCCATACTGAAAAGCCAACTTAAAGAAGCTCCTAATAACCAAATATGAGGCAATTAAAGCAGTAAATAAATAATGACAGTGATAGGTTATAAGTATTAAATTAAAATAAACACCTATAATGCACACTGGTATAAATGATTGAGTAGCAAATAAATGAGAAATTATTATATGTAGTGGACTTCCAGCTCACCAATAGAAAGAGAATATTGAAAATATAAATATTGCCATTAATCAAAACATACAGTAATAATTGATATAAGCAAATATCATCAACAGATGCTAAAACTTAAGGGCAAATGTATAATGAGAAGAAAGACATTTGCATCATCGTAAATTGCATCACCACCTGCTAATTATTCACCATAAAGTGCAAAATACTAGCTTTACTGAGGAAAAACTTGGCAAACACAACCCCAACCGTGTTCAGACACATCACTAATTTTTCATTCTTTTTCAGGTATAATAAATGTCTATTTCCTTCAGTTTCCTTTAAAACCCTAGTAACATATTTCTGCCTTTATTCACCATTCAAATTTGATTATAAATATTTTACTGTTATATATTTTTTTGTAATTTATTTATTTTTACTCATATAAATTTTAAGCAAGTTTTTACTCTTAAAAACAGTATTAAAGTATTTTCTTTAATTTCACCTTCAACATTTTCTCTTGTGTTGTTTTCTGCTACTGAGGAGAACATAATGAGCATACATTTTCATAATTTTATTTATTAGGCATGAAATATTTGTGGCATTTTCTCAGAGGCAGGCATCTGACCATACTTCACCAAATTTTCAAGTGCAATGGCAAAATATGTCAAAATTCTGCTGTACCAACTGCTGCTTCAGACAGCTACAAGAATGAATGCCAGTAGCTTGTCTTTGAGATAAGTGTTAAATATGTATGATTAAAGATGTTAAATATAAAGATGAAAATTGTATCTTTCAGTTATCAGAAAAGATTTCAAATTCTGTTAATTCTATCTTTCATAGACATGCAGAATAAAGGAAAAACACAGTGCTTAACTAATTGCAACAATATGGCTTGATATTTTCATAGATATGATGATATAAAGGCAAGAAACATTTCAAAATATTCAAATATATTGACAGGTTGAGATTAATTAGATAAACACACGATTGAATTTGATAAGATGATGAACAAAGTAATTCACTTTCTCCTTTACATTTAGAGGAAACATAACTTTCTTTCTAGTCATCTTCTCTATTATTCACCTGGTACAATTCATAAGATGAAAATCACTGCCAAACACCAGTTATAGTTTATCATCTCCATGTTTGGCTTTGAACAATATTGTTTTCTGTTTGTGAGTAAGTGAGAAAGTTCCTTCATTTGGTCAAGTTAGTAAATTATTCCATCAGTTTTAAGGAGGTTCTAGTGGGGAAAGCTGTTAAATTGCTTTATATAAAAGAAAAATAGGCTATAAAACTTCTAGACAAGAGTGCTGAGTATGTGTCCCTCTCCTTAGTGTATTCTGAAGCAAAAGAAGGTCAGGATTTAGGGAAAAGCTCATCTCTTTTTAAGATGAAGCTCAGAAAGAATTCTAATATTTGCAAAATTTGCTCACGAATACCTTGAGTATTCTGTGAGCGAAACAAATCTTTCTCCCAAAAAAATTCAAAAGATATATCCAGTCTTGGTTCAGTGTATCCCAAGAGCTTTAGCAATTTTCTTTATGAACAGATGCATGAAAAGAAATAAGGGGTTTCCTTTATCCTTTCTACATCTGTATGTATATACAGGCTTTTCTAATCTTCCTCAGCATATACAATGCAATTGGTAAACTCAAGAAAAAAAAATGAAAATGCACACATTCATTTTATCATTCAGAATCAAAACAACCTGATGATGGCTTTGATAAAGACAACTTGTAAAGTGTCTTGAAGACCTGGAATATTCACATTAATGCTTCAAAACTCAGACAGGCTGATGTAAGATATAAGAAATTAACCCTGACTAAATCACAAGATCTCAATAATTTAAAGGTGTCTAGAAGGAATAACATGTCTTGTTTCAATGTTTTCTTACTTCAAACTCAAAAGTTTTGCCCGATAATGTGCTGCTTCTCCAAATCACTCATCCTTCTGAGTTTTGGGGGGTTTTTGGTATTTACAAACTGCCTAATTATATTCAAGAAATTACTCGATCGATCATGATTAATCACACACCTTGCATTTTTCCTACCATTTAAAAGTCAATCCATAGTGTAAGGTATATTGTCATTGATATGGCGACACTGAATACTCAAAATTTCTTAGCACCAGCGCAATGTCTCAGTGGACCTTCCCAGGTGGCTCAGTGGTAAAGAATCTGTCTGCAATGCAGGAGACACAAGAGATGTGGGTTTAACCCCTGGGTTGGGAAGATCCACTAGAGAAAGAAATGGCAACTCACTTCAGTATTTTTGCCTGGGAATTTCCATGGACAGAGAAGCCTGGTGGGCTACAGTCCACGGGGTATCACAAAAAAGTCAGACATGACTTGCAACTAAGCAGCAGCAACAGCATCTCTATATAATTCCTCTCAAGGAAAGAATATTGCCCAAAAGCAGCAACCTGTCAGGCATTACAGTCCTCATGACCTCAGACAGGGATGACAAAGTTCACCTCTATAAGGAAGATACTCATCAGAAGATGAACAAAGCGAGAGTTGTTCCTCATACAATTCACTGAGAAGTTTAAGGGTAAAATCATATTTCTTTCTTGAGATTCTGAATTTCAAGTGACAAAAAATAATGCCCAAGTTTCATCCATATGAGATAAGGCAGGTGAGATGTGTGCTTGGTCTAACACTTTAATTCTGAGATGACTCACAAAGACTTCCTGGTCCAAAGTTCTCACTGGAAGAAATGACCACAGACAGCTTTCTAAGAAATAACCAGCTACAGAATGGCTGCTATCAAAAAGTCTACAAGCAATAAATACTAAAGATGGTACAGAGAAAAAGGAACCCTCTTACACTGTTGGTGGGAATGCAAGCTAGTACAGCCACTATGGAGAACTGTGGAGATTCCTTAAAAAACTGGAAATAGGACTGCCATATGACCTAGCAATCCCACTGCTGGGCATACACACTGAGGAAACCAGAAGGGAAAGAGACACGTGTACCCCAATGTTCATCTCAGCACTGTTTATAATAGCCAGGACATGGAAGCAACCTAGATGTCCATCAGCAGATGAATGGATAAGAAAGGTGTGGTACATATACACAATGGAGTATTACTCAGCCATTAAAAAGAATACATTTGAATCAGTTCTAATGAGGTGGATGAAACTGGAGCCTATTATACAGAGTGAAGTAAGTAAGAAAGAAAAATACCAATACAGTATATTAATGCATATATATGGAATTTAGAAAGATGGTAACGATGACCCTATATGCAAGATAGCAAAAGAGACACAAATGTAAAGAATAGACTTTTGGACTCTATGGGAGAAGGCGAGGGTGGGATGATTTGAGAGAATACCATTGAAACATGTATATTATCATACGTGAAACAGATCACCAGACCAGGTTCGATATATGAGACAGGGTGTTCAGGGCTGGTGCACTGGGATGACCCAGAGGGATGGTATGGGGAGGGAGGTGAGAGGGGGGTCAGGATGGGGGACACATGTACACCCATGGCTGATTCATGTCATGTATGGCAAAAACCACCACAATATTGTAAAGTAATTAACCTCCAATTAAAATAAATTTTAAAAAAAAGAAAGAAAGAAAAAAAAAAAAAGATATGACCAGTCAATCAATAAAGCCAGGATGCTGAACCAAGAGACATTCCCATGAGAGGAAGATACAGTCTGTGGTATATACTGATAAGATCACTCTGTGTAGTGGATGCAGACAGATGTGCTCAGATTCTCTCTGTTAGGGAATTTAATGAAAAAAATAGGCAAATTAAGAATAACAACACACAAAATAGGAGGACCTTAAGTAGAATCCAAAAGGCAATAAAATTAGTAAGTAAACAAGAGCCATAAATTAGAAGCAAAACAAAGAAAGGAAACAGGGGTCTCCAACCTCTGGGATCTAATGCCTGATCATCTGAGGTGGAACTGATGTAATAATAATAGAAATAAAGTGCACAATAAATATAATGCACTTGAATCATCCTGAAAACATCCCCCCACCCCGGTTGGTAGAAAAATTGTCTTTCACAAAACTGGTCCTTGGGGCCAAAAAGGTTGGGGATCACTGATTAGAGGTAAAAGAGAGTAACTGAAAGAAGAAGCCATAGATACTTCTGGGGGAAAGAGAAGAGCATTTATGCCATTGAAATATACTGTGATCTGAGTGATTTTCCAATTCTCCTTAAGACATATCTTTTTTTTCTTTTTTAATGACCCCAGATATGTGCCTTTATATACAGAAGAATTATATAAAAAAGATCTTCATGACCCAGATAATCACAATGGTGTGATCACTCACCTAGAACCAGACACACTGGAATGTGAAGTCAAGTGGGCCTTAGGAAGAAGCATCACTATGAACAAAGCTAGTGGAGGTGATGGAATTCCAGTTGAGCTATTTCAAATCCTAAAAGATGATGCTGTGAAAGTGCTGCACTCTTAGCCAGCACATTTGGAAAACTCAGCAGAACTGAAAGCAGGACTGGAAATGATCAGTTTTCATTCCAATCCCAAAGAAAGGCAATGCCAAAGAATGCTCAAACTACCACACAACTGCACTGATCTCACACGCTAGCAAAGTAATGCTTGAAATTCTCCAAGCCAGGCTTCAACAGTACGTGAACCATGAACTTCCAGATGTGCAAGCTGGACTTAGAAAAGACAGAGAAACCAGAGATCAAATTGCCAACATCCATTGGGTCATCAAAAAAGTAAGAGAGTTCCAGAAAAAAAAAGTCTACTTCTGCTTTATTAACTATGCCAAAGCCTTTGACTGTGTGGATCACAACAAACTGTGGAAAATTCTTAAAGAGATGGGAATACCAGACTAACTTACCTGCCTCCTGAGAAATCTGTATGCAAGTCAAAAAGCAACAGTTAGAACTGGACATGGAATAACAGCCTGGTTACAAATCGGGAAGGAGTACGTCATAGCTGTATATTATCACCCTGCCAATTTAACTTATATGCAGAATACATCATGAGAAATGCTGGACTGGATGAAGCACAAGCTGGAATTAAGATTGCCAGGAGGAATATCAATAACCTCAGATATGCAGATGACACCACCCTTATGGCAGAAAGTGAAGAGGAACTCAAAAGCCTCTTGATGAAAGTGAAAGAGGAGAGTGAAAATGTTGGCTTAAAGCTCAATATTCAGAAAACTAAGATCATGGCATCAGGTCCCATCATTTCATGGCAAATAGATGGGGAAACAATGGAAACAGTGATAGACTTTATTTTGGGGGACTCCAAAATCACTGTAGATGGGGACTGCAGCCATGAAATTAAAAGATACTTGCTCCTTGGAAGAAAGGCTATGACCAACCTAGACAGCATATTAAAAAGCAGAAACATTACTTGGCCAACATAGGTCCATCTAGTCAAGGCTATGGTTTTTCCCATAGTCATGTATGGATGTGAGAATTGAACTATAAAGATAGCTGAGGGCCAAAGAATTTATGCTTTTGAACTGTGGTGTTGGAGAAGACTCTTGAGAGTCCCTTCGACTGCAAGGAGATGCAACCAGTCCATCTTAAAGGAAATCAGTCCTAACTATTCATTGGAAGGACTGATACTGAAGCTGAAACTCCAGTACTTTGGCCATCCGATGGGAAGAACTGACTCATTTGAAAAGATCCTGATGCTGGGAAAGATTGAAGCCTGGAGGAAAAGAAGACAGAGGATGAGATGGTTGGATGGCATCACCGACTCAACGGACATGAGTTTGAGTAAGCTCTGGGGGTTGATGATGGACAGGGGGTGCTGGCGTGTTGCAGTACATGGGGTCTCAAAGAGTGGGACACAACTGAGCAATTGAACTGAACTGATATATTTACTAATTTTAGCAATCTGACTGTTCACACATTGGAAATTTTAAGAGACTAATACAAATATACTGAAGTAATGCCAAAGGCTCATAAATAAAAAATAAAGTGAAGATAACTTTAAAAAAATCAAGAGTTTCTCAGAATTATGCAAGATGTTCCTGAAGTACATAAAGCTTCTAGTACTGAATGAGACTATGATCCTGTCAACTGTAAACATCAAATATTAACAGAGTGGTTCTCAACTGGAGGTAATTGCCCTTGCTCTCAGGAATATTTGGCAATGTTTGAAGAAATTTTGGTTGTCATCAAACAGGTTAGGGAGCTTGGCAGAGGACTAACCATTCTGCAATGTACAGGACACCTCTCCTCAAGACAAAGAAATCCGACTCAAATGGCTATAGTGCCAGATCTGTGTCTAAGTATTGATCTAAATCAAGAGAGGCTGGGTCAAAACAAATTGAAGCTTCTTAACTTGAACTAATTCTGGTTTAACTATTTCAAATCAATTCTTACTCTTTTACCTATATTATTCCACCGTAAATATAACTAATCATCATAATTGAAACCATCTAAAACTAAACAAATAAACCTGCTAAACATAATATCTTCAGTAGCTTATTTTGAAAGATTCTGTTTTATTCAAGTAAAAGAATATTGTAAGAAGTTTCTTTGAATTGGGTTACTGCCATTTTGCTGATAGAAGTACAAGGAGAGGCTGAAATGGATACTTTCTGACAATAGGGGAAATCAGTGAAAGTGATGAACTCGCAGAGTTTAGTCTCTCAAGATTTTTATGAAGCAAAACATCCAAAGCCTATTTTCCTGTAACTCTGGTACATCTAAATGTGGATATTTTGGCTTTCTGCAGACTGATGACTTATTCGATAGCTGACTTTTTGTGAGTGGTGAATAATACCATATTTTAGATATATGAAAATTATAAAGGAATAGATTATTGTTTATCTAGTGTGATTTCAACTTCAAAGAGTAAAATCCTTTGACAAAGCAAAAAAGAAATCACTCAACTGTCATTTTATGATCCTTAGATTCTATTACTACTATTAGAAATGCAAAAATTCTGGGGCAGAATAGCTTATTGAACCTGGTGAGTCATAACGTTTAAGAGGAATAAATCAGAAGGTTTACAAATTCACAATAAGGTGAAACTTCTTGCTTTTTTAGAGTGGAGGAAGAAACAGAAAGAAAGAACAGAGAGTTCAGACCAAGAGAGGTCACTTGGATATGGAAGGAGCCAACCATAAAGAAACATGAAGTTCTGAAAATCAGCTAGGGAAATATAATTCATTGACTACTTTATGATTTGAATTAATGCTCCAACTAGCTAATTTATTTAAGAGTAATAGGTTTTTTGTTTTTTTATCTCACCATAATCTGGCAAAGTTGCTATGACTTTAGTTATGTAGAGATTGAGGCTTAAAGACAGGTATAATTGTGTGGGTCATTCAATGAGTGAATAGCAGAAAAAGGTTTTGAATCAAGGTCTGGCTGAAAGAAAGGTTATATTATTTTTAATGGAGAACAATGTGGAGATTCCTTAAAAAACTGGAAATAGAACCGCCTTATGATCCAGCAATCCCACTGCTGGGCATACACACTGAGGAAACCAGAAGGGAAAGAGACACGTGTACCCCAATGTTCATCACAGCACTGTTTATAATAGCCAGGACATGGAAACAACCTAGATGTCCATCAGCAGATGAATGGATAAGAAAGCTGTGGTACATATACACAATGGAGTATTACTCAGCCATTAAAAAGAATACATTTGAATTAGTTCTAATGAGGTGGATGAAAGTGGAGCTTATTATACAGAGTGAAGTAAGCCAGAAGGACAAACACCAATACAGTACACTAACGCATATATATGGAATTTAGAAAGATGGTAACGATAACCCTGTATACGAGACAGCAAAAGAGACACTGATGTATAGAACAGTCTTATGGACTCTGTGGGAGAGGAAGAGGGTGGGAAGATTTGGGAGAATGGCATTGAAACATGTGAAATGTCATGTATGAAACGAGATGCCAGTCCAGGTTCAATGCACGATGCTGGATGCTTGGGGCTGGTGCACTGAGACGACCCAGAGGGATGGTATGGGGGAGGAGGAGGAGGAGGGTTCAGGATGGGGAACACATGTATAATTTTTTTAAATTAAAATTGAATAAAAGAAAAAAATAAATAAATTAAAAAAAATTTTTTTTCGTGAAGATTGTATGAACTCATTCATGGGTGTTCATAAAGTAAAGAAAACTAACATTCATTGGATATATACTAGATACTGTGCTAATGTCTTTACATTCATTATACAAAATAATTCTTATATAATTTACTGGAGAAGTGATAGGGAATAAATAGCAGAATTAAAATGGAATAGTTTAAACAAAAATGTTTATTTTTCTAGTATCAAGAATCCTATGGGGTGTAATCCAGCCCTATCATTTGTTAGCCAAGTCCTGAAAAGACCATCAGAATATCTTCTTCATAAAATAAAGATAATTTCTGTTCTCACTTAAGTGAGACTTTGAAGGCATCATATTATCTGCTTAGAGTTGGGAGGCTTTGGGCAGGATAATTATAGGTTTTTGATATCTAGTTTAAGATCATTCTCTCAATGTTGGGAACTGTTTGAGGGTGGGTAAAACATAAGTTATAACAGTTTAGATTTAGTGAATACAGGGAGACAGGAATGTAGAACAACCTCATTTGGACAAGTTTATGGGATAAGAAGGGGCTTCCCAGGTGGCACAGTGGTAAAGAATCCAGCTGCAAATGCAGGAGATGCAAGAGAAGCAGGTTTGATGCCTGGGTTGGGAAGACTCCCTAGAGGAGGAAATAGCATCCCCTTTAGTATTCTTACCTGGAAAATTCCATGGACAGAGGAGCCTAGTGCGCTACAGTCCATGTGGTCGCAGGGTCAGACACAACTGAGTGACTGAGCACACGCACACACGCACACACACACACACACACAAAGTCACGTTAATTGGAGATATGTTGCCTCTCCTATTTCAGTTCAAAAATGTTATAAAAATTCAAGTTCCTTTTTCTTTCTCCCTGCCATTTTATCACTGTGGCATTTATTTTTGTAATTAAAGGGTAACTTGAACAGTTTTACATGTCACACCTGTATCCCAGGGACAGAAAGATAAAAGAGAAGCAAAAAGGGACCAAGTCTAGATCAGACAAGTCTGCCCCTTTAAAAATGTTTTTTTTCAGAAATCATATTGCTTCTCCTCCCCAATCCCCAACTCCACTCCATAGTCACAACTAGGTAACCAGGTCTCCCGTGTAGCTCTAGCTAAGAGGAAATGTGTGTGTGTGTGTTAAGCCACTCAGTTGTGTCCAACTCTTCGTGACCCCATAGACTGTAGCCCACCAGGCTCCTCTGTCCATGGAATTCTCCAGGCAAGAATACTGGAGTGAGTTACCACGCCCTTCTCCAGGGGATCTTCCTAACCCAGAAATCGAACCCAGGTCCCCTGCATTACAGGCAGATTATTTACATCTGAGCCACCAGGGAAGGAAATAGGGAAGGTAAATGTTGGACTTTATAGCCTCTAAAGCAGAGAAAAGAAGTGAAAAAGGTTAGTGAGTTGATTTTGTTGCTAATACACAACGTTGGTTGCAATTGATTTTAGATGAATAATTCCCTAGCTGGCACAGTTGTTCCTATTTTAAGAGATTATACCGAGTCCTACTATGTCCCCAAACACTCTGCTGTGTTATGTCATGAAAGTTTCCCTTCATGAAACTTCACTCCAAGCTTATTTGGTAAATCATAGCATTGTTCCTTTTACAGATGAAGAAATTGATGGTAGGTAACTTATCTGAAGACACAAAGAGCCAGCAAATGTCAGAGATGGGATTTAGAACCCAGAACAATTTTTTTAATATTATTACTGGAGTATAATTGGCTTATAATGTTGTGTTAGTTTCTGCTGTACAAAAAAATGAACCAACTATATATATACACATTTATCCCCTCCCTCTTAAGCCTCCCTTCCCCATCCCACCCCTACAGGTCAGTACAGAGCTGAGCTCCCTGTGCTATACAACAGCTTTCCAGTAGCTATCCATTTGACACATGGTGTGTATCTATGTCATTGCTACTCTCCTAATTCATTCCACACTCCCCTTCTGCTCAACCATGTGTCTACATATCCATTCTCTATGTCTGCATCTCTATTCCCATCCTGCAAATAAGTGAACCCATAACAAATTTTCTCCAAAGATTGTGCTATGTCCATCATAGCCACTACCTCTTTGGATGTAAAAATACAATGTACAACTGAAATGGACATACTAATTGTGATTTATTTATTATTCTATTAATATTATTATTTATCCCAATTGTGATTCATTTATTATTCTATTATTTATCCTATTATAATTAATTATATTAATTATTCCTATTATATTAATTATTCTGCACTCAAATACTTTCTCATTATAATCAAACCTTCCTATAATCAGATAAATTGTTTGTATAGTATCCTGAATATTTTTTGTCATTTTATGCACAATAAAGTCTGTCTTTAAAAAAATATATTCCACCTAATGTGGAACAGGATGTCATAGTATTTTTTTCTATACTGAAGTCAGTGAAATGGAACTTGTGTTGTGAGTCATGTTTTTGTCAGCAACTGTTATCACCCAAGGACATATATTCAAAATAATTTAATAATTTTGTTTTATAAATGCAAGTGCAAAAATTTTTTTAAAAACTCATCTAAAAACAAGTCAGCATGAAATTTTTCATTCTCATATGATATCCCTACAGCTGATTATTTTAAATAGCAATCTCAGTAGAATTTCAAGTTCAGTAAAATCATTTTCTCCCTCCATGCTGCAAAATTCTTTTATGTTTACATTGTAAAATCAACAGAGTCAAAATTAGAAACACTGTGTTGCCTGTTACTTTTTCTGAGACTGATATGAAAACATAATTTGTAATCCACTGAGGAAATGCTTAAACCAAAACCAAGCAATCTAACAATAACAAAATATCTATTACAACTGGTGCCTTGCAGATTTTTTCTTAAACCCACTGCTTCTTGGCTGCTGATTGTAACTCAGAGGTGAAATTCTGACCTGACCTTATAGATTTGTTGGGGAGAGTTTCACCTGTAAATAAAGACCTTCACTTACATTAAACAAAACACTTACAAATTAGGTCAAACACTGCTCCCTTACAGAACTGAACTTTTTCATGCACAGAGCACACAGTTGCCACAAAATGTGACTTGAAAGAGATTTAGAAAGTCATTTTATCAATATAACCTAAAAAAGGCAGCCTCCCCCATAAAAAAGCATCAATCTGTTTTTGATTGCCATCCTCAATTATTTCTTTAATATGAAGTATATGAAGAACTAAGTATGGACTATCTCCAAATAATACATTGTGCCATGAGTTACAAATCAATACTTTGTTAAATGAACTATTGTGCATAAGATTGGCTATTTAACCTCTGAGAAGGAACCATAGAGAATAAAAGTCAGACAGAGCCAATACGTTTGGAGTCTTGTTATCATATCATTAGTCTCGTTGTTTATAGACTGTTCTAGAATGGTCTAGCTTCGGGAAGAACTGTCATGTTAGGAAGTCTGCCTTCTACTTGGGGAGATTTTAACATATATGCAATGCATTCTGACAATTCTACTATTTCTTTTCCTTCAATACTGCCAGATATGAATAGCACCTATGATTAAAAACAGCCATTAAAAGTATCTTGTTCCCCAAAAGTTCCATAAAACAATCATGGGAGAATAATTGGTTTCCTGAATGTTTGCTTTTAAAGCCTAATTCTGATACCTGCTTATCTCCTTTTCTTCCTTCCTCTGCTCCTTCCTTCTTTCCTTCCTAAAAATTTCATTCTAAAGGTCATTAGGTGGGATCCAGGAAGGTCAGAACCCTTTGCACTAGAGAGGGAGCATAGCACAGGAGTTAAGAACTCAAGTGGAGTATAGCACAGGAGCAGAGCACTTGGCCATCCAGTAGGTTAATAAAAGAAGGTAGCCTGCACGGAGCCCCAGAGCTGAGATGATGCTACCTGTCCCTGTGTGTCGGAGGCCAAGTAGGGTGAGCAGGCCATTTGCATAGGAGGAGCTGCGATGGTATATAGGCATTGGTGACATGCAAGGGGAACTTGTCAAAAACTATATATATGTACATATATATGAGGAATGGTGGAAGTCAAGTTCCTGTCTGTGAGATAAGACATAGTAAGGGAAAAACTAAAATGATTTCCGTGAGGTTGATATCAGCATGACATTATGGTTTTGAATATACAGTTGTACCTCAGTATCCACAGGTGATGATTCCCCAATTTTCTAATTACAAAATCCACTAACTCTCAAGTTCCTTATATAAAATGGCGCCATATAGTCAGCCCTCCGTATGCATCGTTCAGAATCATGGATTCAACCGATTGCACATCACATCCCTGAGGTTGTTTCAATCTGCAAAAAGGAGCCCCCAGGTATGGAGGGCCAACAGTATATACAGAGACATAACTATGCATGGGAGAGGGAGGGAGTTAATATATTCTTTAGCTCAGTCTTCTGAAAGGCTGTGAAAGCTGAGGATCAAAAGTGACTTGAGATATATATATATATATATATATATATATATATATATACCATTGTATATCAAAATTGCTGATTTCAAAGTTGGAATAGTGAAGACATAAGATAAGCCTGGACTATCTTATTGTAGTAAAGTGTAACGACTTCCTCTAAGAAAGATGAAGGTTTGTCAAAAACAATTGGAAGTCCCCTTGAAGGATCTATCACAGGCTATTTTGGGGGTAATCTGATCAGCAAAATAAATAATGATAGGTGTGGACTATTATAAACAAACAGGAATCCATGATTTTTTTTGTTTTGTTTTGTTTACTGAATTATTTCCAGAGGAGAAAACCTTTCCTTAACTTGCATGCCAATAGAAGGCTGTAGATGGAATGAAGGAAAGATGTTATTACCATTTGGCATCTATGACATTGATTATTTATCCAAGAAACAGAAACAGATGTTAAAGTAATGGATGAAGGTTTGATGAGCAATGTAACAGTTTTAATTGCCTCCTTACAAAATCCTTATAAAGACAAAAGATTCCTATACCTTAGAGAAACCTGGCCAGGAACACTTAATTCAAGGTAGCAAATTTAGCATTACAAGCAAGGGGACAGATTGAAATTGTGTCCTGTCTGATAAAATGGAAGAAGGAGACATCTTTTCTGTGTTATTCCTACCAAAACTCTATAACCTACATTTGACATTTCAAATAAATGTAATCTAAGGGACATCCTATAAGATAATTGGTCTATAATCTTCACAGTGTTACGATCATCAAAGTCAAACAACTGTTTCGGAGTAAAAAAACAACAAAAACAAACAAACAAACAAAAAAAAACAGCTGCCCCCAAAAAAAAAGCTAAAGATTCATAATCTCTAAGTATAAGAGGTGATCCTGACTTGATCCTATTTGCTAAAAAGGGCATTATTGAGAAAACTCACAAAACTTGGATGAAGCTTTTGGATTAGATGATAGTAATATATCACTGTTAATGACCTTGTTTGATTGCTGTGTTGTGACCAGCATACAGAAGGATGTCCTTATTTGTAGTTGGTACATATCGAAGTGTTCAGCTTTGAAAGGGCATCATCTAGGCGACTTACTCTTAAGTAGTTCAAGAACCGAAAGGTTTTTAAAGATTTTCCTTCAGTAACAGAAGGTTGTGGTTGTATCAAAATAAAAAGACCTGGATTTTCGAGAATTATAATTCCATATGGAACTTGCTCCAATACATTAACTCTAAAAAATTTGACCCACTATTTTCCATAAAAACTTCTCTTGGAAGTCAAGGGGAACAAAGTTATTTGAAAATGATTATAGGATAATTGTGTCTTTAAGAGTCTAACCATAGTTGCAGAAATCTTCAAAGGAGTTCTCATTTAAAAATAATGTTTAAAATGTGTATTTCTAAATGACTCTAATATTATATCTACCAATTACAGTACTTATTCCTTTATAGCTTCTAAAATTAATTTATTTTCCCATTACTCTTCTTCTTTTCTTGGCTGAAATCCATGTTTCCATATCTCTTAGGTTGTTTAAAGAGAAGCATAGTTCTTTGGATTACCTTTCAAAGTATTTCTCTGCCATCTCATGGGACAAGTTTTAAGAGGGTAAATTTGCTTACATAAATTTCAATGTAGTTAGGAGCTCAAATTGTAGAAAATGAGACAAAACACACAAAAGGATTATTTCCTAGATAAGAGGAAAACAATTGATAGATTGTGCTAAGTAATTAAAACTGCTGAGAATCTAAGTTTAAAAACATGGTAAAGTTTTAATTATTCATAATAAATTGTATACCATCCAATTATTAGCACCTATATCACCTAAAATATTTCAAACTTGGGTCTAAAAAAACGTATTAGAACTCCTGATAGAAATATAATATTTAGTCTATGTACTATATTGCTTTCTTACTATACTTCCTTTAAAATGTTTCTGAGGTTGAGTACTGTACTTGTGCAAATTGAAAATTAAATATTTCACCCTGCCATCCATCCTCCCTGTCTCTTAAGAGGCATATGGCTAACATCTTATTGTAAAACTCTACTGGAATGAGCTAACTTACAGCTAACAGTTTGCTCCATTGTATCAAATGACTTATTTTGTGTGCAGTATGACAAATACATGATTAATTCTCTTTCTGTACAAGAACTTCTCTGCTTGTGTGGCTTTGAAGGGAAAGGTGCCTTTGAGGATGAATGAGTAAGTTCCATAGAGACAAATAGCCTTGAGGGCAGCAGGTTAACTCACTCAATCTGTAGTGAAGCAGTGCTCCCCTGGAGATGCTCCAAAAAGCCAAGAATCAAAAATAAGGAAGCTTTTAATTTTTGTGTTCAAACCCAGAAAAGTTCAGTGTTTTCTTTTTTATAATATTTCTAGGTGTAAGTGACCTGGAAAAGTAATAGGCAACTTACTGTGTGTGCTCAGTCACTCAGTCGTATCTGACTCTTTGTGACCTCATGGACTGTAGCCCACCAGGCTCCTTAGTCCATGGGATTTTCCTGCCAAGAATACTGGAGTGGTTTGCCATTTCCTTCTCCACATCTTACTATAAGACATTATACAAGTATTTTCAAATTTAAAAAGAGAAGCTTGGAAGCATTTGAGGACATGGCTTTCTCACCTGCACTCAACTGAGTATTTTACTATGTAATTGTCCCTCAACATTTTAAAACATGATACTAAAGGAATAAAATTCTATAAATCCATTAGCTAGACTTAACAAAAATCTTGCAGATGAGCATATTTGTCATGGAATTTAATATAGTGACACAGAGATGCTATATAATTAGATATGCAATATGTTCTTCATGAAAATGAATTCAAAGTTAACTGGGGGTTAAAAATGAGAGAATTTCCATAAGGAAGCAATTTAGTGTTATCAAAAAGGTACGGAGTTCAGAATTGGAAACCTGGTAATAAGAATCCATAGGAATATAACATACAAAGTTGTTGTTCAATCACTAAGTCCTGTGTGACTCTTTGAGACCCCCTGAACTGCAGCACTCCAGGTTCCTCTGTTCTCCATTATCTCTGAGAGTTTGCTCAAATTCATGTCCATTGAGTCGGTGATGCTATCTAGCATCTCATTCTCTGCCACCTCCTTCTCCTTTTGCCTTCAATCTTTCCCAGCATCAGGGTTTCTTCGCATCAGGTGGCCAAAGTATTGGAGCTTCAGCTTCACAACAGTCCTTGAAATGAATATTCAGGGTTGATTTCCTTTAGAATTGACTTGGCTTGATCTCCATGCAGTCTAGGGGACTCTCTATAATCTTCTCCAGCACCATAGTTTGAAAGAACAATATTCATAGCAGCACTGTTTAAATAGCCAGGACATGAAAGTATATAGATTACTGAGAGCTTATATGGCCTACTTGCCAGTCAGTGGTACATAAGGCAGTAAACTTGCAGTTACTTTGTTCCTCTAAATCAAAGGGTCCTCAAATTCCACACTGACTATTGAATTTCAAGCCCCCCATGTGAGGAGCTGCATCCTCCCCCCACACCCTTTTGTGCATGGATATAGAGTAGTCCCTATTCTGCTTGTTTACTGACAATCGTGTCAAGTGGAGGGGAAACAACCCTGGAAAAAGTCCATATGCTCCATCTTCCCAATTCTCAGACCAGGATTACAATTCCTTTTCTGTTTTTGCTCATTTAGAATAAAGTAGACCAGGATTTTTGGCAAATTACCTAATCTCAACTTCCTTGTCTTTAAAATGCCACTGATACAATTTACTTTTCAGAGCAGCTGTAGAATTTAAATGAGATAAAAGAAATAGACATTCTTTTATATTTTAAGTTGCAGCAATTACTAGAGTTTTATTTTCTTTCTTTAGCTTTTTGTTATGTGGAGATGGTCTACTGTATAGCTGAGATTTATGTGCTCCCAGCGAGAATAAATAAATAGCCTCTTTATATGAATGACCATAATGTATAATGGTATTGCTTGAATATATTTCACTTTTCCTTCCAGATTCACTTTTATCTATTTCTTCTAAAACTTTTGCACTTCTGGGAACATGGCAACTTCCTGTATTGGTCCTTCTTGCTGTTATTCTCTCTCCAATGACATTCCAAGTTCATTTGTAAGAGTGGGATACATTGTTGTCAAGTATTATCTTTAGTTATCATGCTTACTGAGCGTGAGATTTAGTTGCCTTTTAATGAAGAGGTAAAATCTGGACTCTTTGGCTAAGACAATATTGGAAAAATAGCACTGTGCAGGAATAGCCCTAAAGTTAGGCCTCAAGAGGACTTGTAGGTTCGACTTTTGATCTTCTAGGGTCATGAGACCACCTTATTATGAAAATGTCAGTCTGCTTAATGGTAAGTGAGATTGTGGGGGGAACTTAAAGTACCCATGCTGACAGCCAGCAAAAACTGGCTGAAGGTGAATGGAGTTCCTTGATCTCTCTGAGTGCAGTTATTATGTCAGATGATACAGTAGTCTTGATGTGTACAAATTCATTTAATTGCCATGTCTTACTGTGTTGGAAGTATAAAAGGGGTAATTTTACCTAGTACAGTGTTCAGTTCTGTAAGCAATTCATGGTTGCTTATATTTTCTTCCTCACTACTCAATTTGTTCTTTGAAAAATGAAATGGTTTTAGGTAAGTATTTTGAATAAGTGAGGAAGTCAAGGATGTAAAGTAAGATTACATCACATATTATTCTTGTACATAAAACATGTGGATTGAGAAGATGTACTAGTCTATTCCAAGAGGAGCCAAAAATATGACTCCAAGATTTCTTACACTGGATTTGAACAGAGACACATTATCCTAAATGGACCTAAGGTGATATAATGATAAACATATTTAACCACAAATAGGGGAAGAAAAAGCATGGCAAATTTCCAAGGACCATTTCTTTTAATATTTTCAACTTAATCTGATTCTGTAATGGCCAAGGCACAAAAAGGTTTGGATAACCCTCTGGGAATTTCCTAATTGTGGCATTTAATCCCAAATGTATTTTAGAGTTATTTAATGAGTGTATGGACTGCAAATTCCTCAGGCTATGCTCCATAAATACTTTCCTTACTTTGGATTTTTATCGTAATTCAGAGATAGTGATTTTTTTTTTAGAATACTTACAGTTGGATTGTCTATATTTTTCCTTGTCATTAAATATATGCCATGATGAGCATAACATTTTAGGAAGGATATTGAAAAAAAAATAATGTGTGTTCATGGAAAATGACCACAGAAGTCAAGAGAATTGGAGGGTATAACCCAGGGAATAAATTCTAGAAATATAATCTATTTCCCAAATATTTGGTAACCTTTACATAGAAATGCATTAGACTTTGCTGTGTAATCTCAAAAGGCAGAACTTGAAGTTATAGCTTAAAGTTGTAAGAAGTTATATTTCAGCCTAACATATAAATTTATGATACCTCACATTCTGCAAAAATGATAAAGCCTATTTCAGAGTACCTCAGTGGTTTACAACTTTGTTATTCAGAGAGGTATAAGTATGCAACAAACTTTTTCACCAATTAAGGCAAAATGGTGCAAGAGGGATGTGTGTGTGTGTAACTGTGTAATATAGCTCATTACCAATGATCTATTATTCGGAAAATGACTGGTCTTATGTTCATCTTAATTTTCTGTTTTAAAAATGTCCATACACTTTTTGATTACTTTTTTTGGTTCAAAATATTAATCTTGAAGTTAAAATCTACAACCTTTGTAGTAGATAGTGATTTAGTAATGATGTCCATGAAGGAATTCACGCAAACAGTATTTGGAATAATCAGCTCATGGGGTCACTGTAATCCAAAATTCTCTAACTCAATTCTCTAACTCAAAACTCACAGTCAAAGGATTTAAGTGATAGTGGTCTTCTGCTGTATCATGATCCTAGATATGTATTTTTAGCTTTCAGACAAGGCCTTTGCTTTGTTATCAGAGAACATCTCTTTGTTTTAGTCTTAATAGACACCAACTCCCTCTCATAGATTTCATACCCAGTGGCATGGAAATAAAGCCATATATATTGAATCAGTGTTTTTCACAATTGAAGAAAACTCTCACAATGATTACATAAGGATTTACATTTCCTAAGAGTAATTTGTACTTCATATTTCTTAACATAAAATAGTTAGACTGTAAGCCTTATACATTTTTTGCATCTGATAGCAAGTTAGTGTCTTAATGACATGCAGCATTTGGATATTGAACAGATGGCCATATAAACATTACCAGCCACAATAAATAATGTAATGGGAGTAAAAGTGTCCAGACATTATTTGATATTAATGCCATTTTCATTGTCATTCAATTGTGTTCTCATATTTTCTATATTGTTAATATTTCATCAGCTAACATTTGTTTTTCCCTGTAACTATTATATAACTATTTAAAATTTAACATGAAATAGAATTGAAATACATAGTTCATTAAACTTTGAATCTATTTATGACTGCTTGAGTCTAAGAATCTGATCAAGCAAGAGATATTTCTATTAATAACTAATGCAAGACTGAAACGTGGAAGACATCTATATTCTAGCAGTAAAGAGGAAGATAGAACAAAGTAAATTTGCATGTAAAAAGGAAAGCATTAGTGTTATATAAACAATAACAATAGACTTCCTTACAAAAAATATCTTAAAATAATACACCATATTTTTTTCTAAATGATGGGAAACAGGCATATATATATATATATATATATATATATATATATATATATATATATATGTATATATCATGTACCCAATGTCTCCTTTCCCCCAAACAATATCACTAATCCTCCAGGGCATTTTTCTCAAATGAAAATTCATGAACTCAAATGTAGCTTCAGAGCATACCTCACATTAATGCTCTGAACAACCACTACCAATCCATGAGAATTGACACTCCAGTTAAAATCAATTTACCTTTCTATCTGTTACTCCAAAAAGATCATTAGAAGCTAGAAATCCATTCTGGAATGCAAACATGAATTTAGCAAACAGACAGAAGCTTGGATGGTGTAGTTGCCTATACTCTACAACAGAATAGGTGAATTTCTGAGGCCTAAAATTATCCATTAGTTTAAAGGACATCTAATCTATGAAGATGAAGGATGTTCTTTTGTTCAGCCTACAGCTTTAAAAAGTCATTATTGAAAACACTTAAGAAAATCAAAGCCATTTTTAAACAATTCAAAGCAAAAACTGGTATATTTTCCACAGTAAATAACCTCTAGATTGGGTATAAGTGAAAGTGAAGTCACTCAGTCGTGTCCGACTCTTTGCGAACCCGTGGACTGTAGCCCACCAGGTTCCTCCATCCATGGGATTCTCCAGGCAAGAATACTGGAATGGGTTGCCATTTCCTTCTCCAGGGGAATCTTCCCGACCCAAGGATTGAACCCAGGTTTCCCACATTGCAGACAGACGCTTTAACCTCTGAGCCACCTGGGAAGCCCTGGTGGGTATGGGTGGTAGAAAAATGGCATTATGCCCTTCAGAGGACTAAGAATTTCCCCTTAATGCCCATCACATTTCAGGCACCACTGTAATTACAATAAACAGTATCTTTCCTCATGGATCTTACTCTTTAGCTAAGGGACAGTAGGAAACAAACAAACAAATAAATAAGACATTTTACATAGTGAAAAGGGCTTCCCCGGTGCTCAGCAGTAAAGAATCTGCCTGCAATGCAGGGGTCACCAGAGATATCAGTTCAGTCCCTGCGTAGGGAAGATCCCCTGGAGAAGGGAATGGTTACCCACTCCAATATTCTCTGGATATTTCCATGGAGGAGCCTGATGGGATACAGGGCATAGGGTCTCATAGGGAATATGCCCTGGAGAAGGGAATGGCTACCCACTCCAGTATCCTTCTCTGGAGATTTCCATGGAGGAGCCTGATGGGATACAGGGCATAGGGTCTCAAAGAGTTGGACACAACTGAAACGACTTATTAATAGCATAGCATCTAGTGAAAAGTGCTCTGATAGAAATTCAACAAAATAAGGAAATAGAGAACAAGAGTGGGTGGGGGACTGCTGAAATGCCAGGAAGTCCTCTCTGAGGGCTGAGAACTAAATTACAAAAAGGGAGACCTGGGACATTATATAAATGTTAATGGCATTGTCACTAAATAAGGACTCCTACTTCTTATTGAACTATTAATATTGTTTTGGTAAAACTATTTTAATGGAAAAGAATGGAAGAAGAGAAGTGCAAAAACAGAAAATAGTGTGTACAAAAGACATGGAGCAGGAATGGCTCAGTATGTTCTTTTGCAAAATAAAGGAATGACATTAATCATTGTATACAGAGACTTTCAACTGCCTACAATTGATACAGCATGTTTACTTCAAGTAGAACAAATTCAAGATCAAATGGATTACAACCCACTGCATATAGATTACTAGCATGTTGCTATTTCTTTTTCAATATTATTATTCAAACCACTATTACTAGAGGTAGATATTGCTTCAGTGAATAAGCCCACATCTTACTTTACTGTCTACCATAACAGTCTGTCTAATCACTGGGACACAAATTTTACTTTCTGCTGAATGTCAGTAGCTCATACTTGGTTCAGGGTTATTAAACATCTCTCAACTATGTAATATTTTATCAAACAAATTAAAAGCATTGGAAAAATTCACAATTAGTCTAATTACTGTCTGAAGCAGTGGTCAGCAAACCACCAACCGCAAGCCAAACTTGATTTGCAGTCTGTTTTGTTAGATAAAGTTTATTCGGACCAAAGCCAGCACCATTCATTTACATTTTGTTGGTGGCTATTTTCTTCCTGAAACAGGCAGAGCTGATCAGTTGCAACAGAGACCATATGGCCTGCAATTCTTAAATATTCACTACCTGGCCCTTTACAGAAAAAGTTTCCAAACACCTTGTGTGAAGTAGTTCAGTAATACTGGAGGACATTTAAAGCACCAGTATGTTTCATCAAAGCTCTCAGTGATAATTTCATCCCTTGAATTATATTGCTTCTTATTTTCATCTACTTTCCTCCTCTCCATTTCGCCTGAGCCAAGTTAATTAATTTTGTTTTCAGTTCTGTAGAAATAAGAGCCTTTTAAATTTATTCTGCAAAAAATATTTTCTTTGTTTTCTAAGCCAAAGTTCAACTTGCTTTCTGCACCAACTGGATTAGGTCTTTCTCTCTCTCTCTCTCTCTTTTTTTTTCTCTTTCACTTCCATTAGGTTAGAAATACTTTCTCTTTATCCCTCTTCTGGAACAATTTTAGAAAATATTACTCAAGTTTATATAGTAGAGTGCCTTTATAGGCTAAATTTCTGCTGTCAACGTGGAAAAGAGGCCTTGGATTAGTGAAAAATACCTTAGTCCTTTTTGGAGAGTAAGAATCTTACTGGGTTAAGTGAGATCCTTTCATCCATGATCAGGAATTTTGGCTGTTCAGCTCAAATGAGCAATTTGGGAGGGATTTGCTTCATCAGATGATTTCTGATGACTAGAAAAGCAGATATCTATCTCTTTTTGTTATTTTACTTTTTGCAGTTGAATTATAGTTAACTGAAAATGTTGTGTTAGTCTCTTGCATATAGCAAAGTGATTTGGTGATATATATACATACATATATATATACACATACATATAAAACTTTGCAGATTTTTTCTATTATAGGTTATTATTACAAGATGTTGAGTATAGTTTCCTGTACTATGCAATAGGCCTTATTGTTTATCTATTAAATATGTAGTAGTGTACATCTATTAATCCCAAACTCCTAATTTACCCTCTCTCCACCCTTTCCCTTTTAATAACCATAAATTTGTTTTCTGTCTGTGAGTCTGTTTCTGTCTTGAAAATAAATTCACTTTTATCATTTCCTTTATATTTTACATGTAAGTGGTATCATATGCCATTTTTCTTTCTCTGTCTGACTTATTTCACTTAGTGTGATAATCTCTTGGTCCATTCATATTGCTGCAATGGCATATTTTTATGGCTGAGTAGTATTCCACTGTGTATATGTCCTACATCTTCTTCATTCATCTGTCAGAAGACTCTTTGGTTGCTTGCATGTCTTGGCTATTGTAAATAGTGTACCTATCTTGTTTTCCATTTGGAACATTACATTAAGAGGGTCCACATTGGGAGGACTGATACTTGGAGATGGTTGTCAGAATTGTGACTAACATCTTGCTTTATCACTGCACCTTAACTCTCTTCTTACAGTAACTTGGCCACCTGAGAGGCAGCAAATCAAAGGCAGAATCAGAATCTTGCAGTTAAGTCCCACAACACATCATATACAAATGTATGAGTTGGCCTAGTTGTTTACTTTTTCTTTGTGTAGATTTTCTGTGGAATCAAGAATCAAGAGAATTCTTTTCACATATCCATCATTTGCAACAATGTGGAAGACTGAGCACATTACACTTAATGAGATAAGAGAAAAGCAAGTTCTGGATGATATCACATACAGGTGGAATTTTAAAAAGTCAAATTCATAATGAATAGAGCAAAATGGTGGCTACCAGGGCCTGGGGGATAAGGATATTGTTTAAGGTCCAAACTTGCAATAAGTAAATAAGCCATAGAAATGTAATGCCCAGTATAATGAATATAGACAACAATGTTCTGCTACAATTATGTAATTCATTAAGTACCACTATAAAGGCATTCATATTACAATATCTAATCCTATCAAAATAGCATGTACATTTTATTTTTATTTTTTTAATTGGAGGAAGATATATATTTTAAATTTATAGAATTTTATATGTATCAGATCAGATCAGATCAGTCACTCAGTCGTGTCCGACTCTTTGCGACCCCATGAATCGCAGCACGCCAGGCCTCCCTGTCCATCACCAACTCCTGGAGTTCACCCAGACTCACGTCCATCGAGTCAGTGATGCCATCCAGCCATCTCATCCTCTGTCATCCCCTTCTCCTCTTGCCCCCAATCCCTCCCAGCATCAGAGTTATTTCCAATGAGTCAACTCTTCGCATGAGGTGGCCAAAGTACTGGAGTTTCAGCTTTAGCATCATTCCTTCCAAAGAACACCCAGAACTGATCTCCTTTAGAATGGACTGGTTGGATCTCCTTGCAGTCCAAGAGACTCTCAAGAGTCTTCTCCAACACCACAGTTCAAAAGCATCAATTCTTTGGCGTTCAGCTTTCTTCACAGTCCAACTCTCACATCCATACATGACCACAGGAAAAACCATAGCCTTGACTAGATGAACCTTTGTTGGCAAAGTAATGTCTCTGCTTTCCAATATGCTACCTAGGTTGGTCATAACTTTCCTTCCAAGGAGTAAGCGTCTTTTAATTTCATGGCTGTAGTCACCATCTGTAGTGATTTTGGAGCCCAGAAAAATAAAGTCTGACACTGTTTCCCTGTCTATTTCCCATGAAGTGATGGTACCAGATGCCATGATCTTCGTTTTCTGAATGCTGAGCTTTAAGCCAACTTTTTCACTCTCCACTTTCACTTTCATCAAGAGGCTTTTGAGTTCCTCTTCACTTCCTGCCATAAGGGTGGTGTCATCTGCATATCTAAGGTTATTGATATTTCTCCCTGCAATCTTGATTCCGGAGTTTTATATGGTTTATATGTATATAGACAATTAAAAAAGAATCCTTGTTATTAAAAAATAGCTTACTAATATTGTCTAGCAAGATATTTATAAAAATATTGACATTATAATTGCTTCAAATAAGGAGTATTCAAAAATCATAAATGTTCAGTGAAAGGAAAAATCATTTGTACATGGTCAAAAATTTATAGAATCTGTGCTGGGTCTTGTAAAATTAGGATTTTGATGAAACTGATAATTTCAGGCTTAAAATTACTTTTTTTCATTTATTCATTTATTCAACAATTATTTATTAAGCAATTTTTTCATGTAGATTCTGTGCTTGGCTGTGAATCAACGGTGGTAGACCAGAGTATATGCTAATATTCTTAATAAAGTTTACTGTCAAGTTGAAGGATTGGTCAATAAACAAATAAAAACAGAAAGAACATATGCAATGAAAGAGAATGTAGCCGAGAAGAAAAACACAGAAAAAAATCAACTAAGGGGCAAATGGGAAACAGACATCAATGTATTCAAATTATTTTTGTTTCATGCTTTAAGAAATTGAATTTTTCATATTACATTTGCTCAGCAATTACAGATATTGCCAAACAAAGAGTGTGCATATGTGCATTTATATTTATATTTTGAAAAAAAATTCATTTTGTTTTTTTCTGAATTGCATTTGTCATTCATTGACTTTGTGCTAGCTCTTTTATCTTGTTGATTACTATACAAACATTTCCTTTAAAATGGAAAATTATAGTATCCATATAGTATGATGTGCTCATGCTCAGTCGCTAAGTCCTGTCAGCTTTTCGCAACCCTGTGGACTGTAGCCCACCAGCCTCCTCTGACCATGGGATTTCCCAGAGAAGAATACTGAAATGGGCTGTCATTTTCTTCTCCAGGGGATCTTCCCAACCCAGGGATTGAACCCAAGTCTCTTGCATTGGCAGGTGAGTTCTTTACCACTGAGCCACCAGAGAAGCCCTATATACAGTATGGTATGGTGCTTTAAATTATGTATCTCAGACTGTTTTAAAAGTTCAAGTACTACGTTTATTATTTTAACAATTTATTTAACTCTTGCTGTGTCCCTTATACTGGTCTAACCCTTGACAGGCATGCATGACCCTTCTTTCTTGGCATATATATTACAAGGAGTGAAAGAAAGAAAAAGAAGTAAACAACATGCATTTAAGAAAATTTCAAGATGCTTTCAGATAATAGAAATAAAATGGAGAGATATGATATTGACTGAGACTTGGATGGGAATAATAGTTTTAATATTGAGGGCTCAAAGCAGGTGACTCTGGAAAGAGAATACAGAGCTGAAGCTTATTAACTTAGTCCATTTGTGGGCCAGGCAGAGCAAACACAGACTGAATAGAAGAAACAGCTTGAAAACATCAATGTAGGCATGGATTTTATGTGTTTTGCAAACGTAAAAATAGAGTGATTGGACAATTGTGTCTAGAGGAGAAAGTAATAGTATTTGTCAAGAGAATTGCTGGTCCTGGATACCATGGTAAAGGGTCCACATTCATGACAGAGAATGAGATGGTTGGATGGCATCACCGACTCAATGGACATGAGTTTGAGTAAACTCTGGGAGATAGTGAAGGACAGCAAAGCCTGGCATGCTGCAGTCCATGGGGTCACAAAGAGTCAGACACAATTTAGCAACTGAACAACATTCATTTTAAATAGGATCTTAGACTATTATAAAGCATAATTGATAAAACCAATTTATATTTTTAAGATACTTCAGTTGCTTCATACAGAAAGTTTCAGGGAGGGCAAAAGCAAAGAAACCATTGTGAGGGTGGAGTCATTGTGTTTAGTTAAGAGAGGAGAAACATTTGGATCAGGGCATAACTGGCTTCCCTGGTGGCTCAGTGGTAAAGAATTCACCTATAATGCAGGAAATGCAGTTTTGATCCCTGTGTCAGGAAGACCTCTTGGAAAAGGAAATGGCAGCCCACTTCAATATTCTTGCCTGGGAAATTCCATGGACAGAGGAAGCAGACAGGCTACAATCCATGGGGCTGCAAAGGAGTCAAACACAACTTAGCAACTAAAACAACAAATAGTATAACATGTAGAGAAACATGAAATGTGGGTATGCTGTAGATGAAGAGCTGGCAGGATTTGATGATGGAGAAGATGTAAAAGAGGAAACAGGTAAGAATTAAGCAGCTGCTAGTTTTATTTTAACAACAAAAGGGAAAACAATACCAATTACATAGAGGTGAAGAGATGTAAATTTGGGATTTGGATGTATAAATATTAGTATACAAGTTCTAAAAGTTCTAAAGAGGATGTGTAGGTTAAGAAAATTTCTAAAGAGGTTGTGTAGATTAAGAAGATATAAACAAGAAATAAATCAGCACCAAATCTTGAGGCATTCCCATATTTAAAAGTTGGAAGAGGGGGAAGAGCCACATGAAGAGAGAATAAGAATGTTGACCATTGATGAGGAATGAAAATCAGTAGAGGTGGGGGGGAGGGTCAGAGAAATCAAGAGAAGAAAGGGTTTCAGGGAAGAAGAAATGAATCAAATCAGGTATTCCTGACTGATCTACTGAGGTGAGTTACTGAGGAGACCATTGGATTTACCACCATGGAGTTCAGGTGACAAAAGAATTGTCAGAGAAAAGATACAGACAAAACATTTTTAGAGAAGGTAAAAGAGATAATAAGCAGGAAGAAAGACACAGCAAGAAATAAAAGCAGATATTTGTAAAATCTTGGTACTTCCCTGGAGGTCCAGTGATTAAAACTCTGTGCTTCCAAAGCTTGGGCTGCAGATTCAATCCCTGTGGTGTGGCAAAAAAAAAAAAAAAAAAAGAAATATCTTAATCTCAGAATTCTGCCTTTAACAATTCACTTTTTGTAATGTATATATATAATGTACATTCAGTGGAAATATAATATACAACTTATTATTTTTGAATGTGTAGACTATAAACAACAATAAGTGCATACCTTTAAATATTGATGCCAGGAATAATTAATTAACTCTAAATGGAAATGAAAGTACCACTCCACTTTGGTATATTCTTTGCTAACCTGTCTTTCCATTTTGTCACAAGAAGAGCTTTAGTTCTCAAATTTTATTTCATAAAGCATGCTTAAAAAGAAAACATTAAATGTTTTCATAATTTTAGAATTTAATTCCATGATGATAAGAACATAGAAAAGTACTTAAAGAGTTATAATGATTCATGATTTATGGAGTATTATGTTAAAATATGCAAGCTGATATTTTATAACTAGATTTACACAGTATGCCCATAAGAATGTCTGGATTCCTGATTCCTTTAGAGGTGATTATGTATTGCATTTATAATGGTGCTACAGAATATGAACTGTACAAGCTAGAAATACAGTTTTAAAATGTAAATAAAAATAGAACTTTGTATGTTATATAAGTATGCTTTATGTGTTAAATGTGATTTAAAACTTTGACATATTAATTCATCGAGATCTCCATTAGCTATATGATCTGTACTAATCCCCTCAACATTCAGTTTCTTAAAATAATCAGAATTATAGTATTGTACCTTATTTCATTAGTACTCATAGCTGAGGAACTGCATGTAACCTTTTTATATTACAGAGGAATGGATTTATGGCATGATTACAGCTGTTTTCAAATCAAGTATTTCACATTAATATTTGCAGATAAAAAAAATTCTCTTTTCCTTTGATGGATTTCCACTCCTGCTCTACCTACAAAATAAATCACAGATGTTTTGATATTACAGCCCTCTGAAAAGTAATCCAGAACATTTGAAAAATGTTAGTATAATACTACTAATTTGTTTTGCTTCCTGTTAATAATAAGAGCTATGTGGTGATTATGGGACATTAAGATCTAGAGTACAACTTGTAAGTGGAACTTGAGCCGTTATAAATTATGCTGCTTCTTTTTATGCTACTGTAGTTAAGAAATCCCTAACATGTCCATTATAAATCTTTATCTTTTGGGCTTTCATATATCATACAGTGGTTTTTAAATATGGCATAAACCACTACAGTTTGGGAAAATATAACTTTTCAGAATATCCAGAGAAAAGATTGAAGATAGGATATTTTGTATTTATGGCCTCACTATTAACAATAACTCCATTTAAGCTAAATATTGAAAACAATATCAAGATATATGTTGCCAGAAATTGTGAACGGTCTGAACTGTCACCCTACTTACCCAGTATATATCACAAACACAAACCTGGGTCAGAGTAAAGAACTGCGATACTTGCAGCACAGTCATTAGCTAAAATAACATCACATTGTCTGTTCTCGCATGCCCAGCAATCCAGAAGAGTTACATGTTGAGAGCCAGACGGAAAAATACCTTGTGCACATGGTGGGCTCACTCCAAAGGTGAAGGTTAGGAAAACGCACATTTTCTTCATTTTTAAAGAAGAAAGAGATGGCTTTCTCTCCTGCCATTCTGAGAGAGTTGTCTCCTGGGGATTGTAAATCTTGGCTCTTGTACAGATAAGAAAAAGTTTGCTGGATCAAAGTAATTGTGGGACCATTAGGCTACAGAAATAATCCTCATGGTATGTGAAAAGTAAAATATTTCTAGAAGTGAAGGTAAATATTCTTTGCCTTTATAATGTTTATAAGGTATACATTTTTCACTACTTAGGGAGGTGAGATAAGCACCGAGAAAGTCAATGAATATTTATTTTCCCACAATATACAGGCCATAAAATTTTGCCTTATTTATTATCTTATAATAGCGAATATCTTCCTTAAATTCTGCAATAAGGACCAAAATTTTATCAAAAGGATTATTATTTTAGACATGCATATTTTATTCTCTATTTATGGTATATGAATTATATATGCTAAATAATTTTTCTAGGTTTAAAATTATATAGTTTACAAAAAGCTTCTGGAGGACAATTTTTATTTTAAACAATGAAAAATAAAACTTTTAATTTTATCTACTAATTCATATGAAATTAATAAATTTAACTTGAATAAAAATAAAGTTAAATTCAAGGTTATTGAGCTTTAAATTTTATATTTAATTTATTTTAATATATTTTTAATAGCTTTATTGAGGTTTTCTGTCCATGGGGATTCTTCAGTACTCTTGCCTGGAGAATCCCCATGGGCAGAGGAGCCTGGCTGGCTACAGTCCATGGGGTCACAAAGAGTTGGACACAACTGAGTGACTAAGCAGAAGCAGCAGAGGTATAGGGCTTCCTTGGTGTCTCAGTGATAAAGAATCTGCCTGACAATGCAGGAGATATGGGTTTGATCCCTTGGTCAGGAAGATACCCTGAAGAAGGAAATGGCAACACACTCCAATATCCTTGCCTAGGAAATTCCATGGACAGAAGAGCCTGGCGAACTACAGTCCATAGTGTTGCAAAGAGTTGGACACGACTTAAGAGACTAAACAACAACAAAATTAAAGTATAGTTGATATTCAAAGATCTCACATTTTTAATATGTATGATTTAATGAGTTGGGACATATGCAATCCCCCCCAAAATATATGTGTATTTAGATAATTGTTTTTATTTAGAACATATTCATTTGAAGATTTCTTTGAAGAGAAATAAAACGGTGCTCATAATTAGAGGTAGAAGTAAATATTACATAAAGAAATAAATGTATATATAGACAGCCAAATAAAATTGTTTTATTCCAATGCCCCTTTTGTGGTATTATGCATTGCCATTATATATCAATATTTAAGCCTGACAAGGCATCATGATTATGTTCTATACACAAAATAATCCACTTTTCTACAACATAGGTAGTAGAGATAGCATGGTTCTAGAATCAGCATGGCAAATTTGGGGTCTTGATTTATTACATTTTCTGATTCTGCATCAGTTTGCACTGGACAAAAACAATTTGGTTTTCAGATGTTGTTTGAGAGTTGTTTTGAGTGTATAGCCAACAGACATTTTTTTAAGGCTTCTTATAATTCTAAGGGCTATGTATGCCATTTACTAATCTCTTCTGATATCATTTGGACTTCCCTGGTGGCTCACAGGTTAAAGCATCTGCCCGCAATGTGGGAGACTTGGGTTCGATCCCTGGGTCGGGAAGATCCCCTGGAGAAGGAAATGGCAACCCACTCCAGTATTCTGGGTGGAGAATCCCATGGACGAAGGAGGGAGGCTACAGTCCACGGAAGCTACAGTCCACGACGGATCGCAAAGAGTCGGATCACTGACTGAGTAGCTCAGACTTCACTGCAGGAGACCTTTCTTTCTGAAATCATCTAGATGTTATCTTCTTTCAACCAAGAACCCTGGTAGGCTGCAGTTTACAAAACACGGACACGAGCTTGTGACTTCACTTTCTTTCTTTCTGAAATCATCTAGATGTTATCTTCTTCAACCAAGAACTCTGCATTACAAACACGAGCTTGTGTTTCCTATTAGAGGAATGCAATGATTTATATTAATTTTTGAGGAATGGTATTTTTTTAGTAAATGTATGGTAAAATGAATATATTGTATAATTAGAGTGTAATTTTTGTGAAATGACATTTTCCTCTCTTATATACTCTGATTCAGGTTTATTGTTACTGTTAAAGCATGTGATGTGTGCTCAGTCACTAAGTCATGTCCAACTCTGCGACCTCATGGACTATTTCTTGCCTGGCTCCTCTCCTCTGTCCATGGCATTTCCCAGGCAAGAACACTGGGTTGGGTTGCCATTTCTTCCTCTAGGAGATTTTCCCAACCCAGAGATCGAACCCACGTCTTTTGCATTGACAGGTAGATTCTTTACCACTGAGCCACTTGGGAAGCCCCACTCTGATTTGGGACAGGATGCTAAAGTTCTGTCCAAACTTGTAGAACAATACACTTTTCATTAGAGTTTATACCCTTAAGTAGAAATAAATATTCTAGACAAATACTGTTCCTCAGTTCTATATAGTGTTTCAAAGGATTGTATTTGAAGTCAAGACTTATTTATGTACATTTTTAAGTTGGAATCTCAGTGGATTATTTTTTACATAAGATTGATCTAAACACATTTTTCCTTTCTTCGGCAGGAGAAGAAAAATCAGAGGACCCAAGCAGTTCATTGAGGTAGCCTGACTCTTGTTATTTCAATGCTTTGACCTAATGTTGTACTTTTCTGTTCAGAACTGCTTGACAAACACCTGGGAATAATGTCAAAATATTTGAAGATTATAAGAAAAAAGAAGATAAAGATTTGAACTTTGTCTTTCTAGCTGTCTTTTTCTCCTTACACTGGTGAATACAGTTCAAAGAAATAAGAGTAAATCAAATTATTAAAATATGCTGTTTTTAGGGGCTCTATATCAACCTAGAAGGGTGGGGTGGGGTGGTAGATGGAATGGAAGTTCAAAAGGGAGGAGGTACATGTATACCTATGGCTGATTGATGCTGAGGTTTGACAGAAAACAACAAAATTCTATAAAGCAATTATCCTTCAGTAAAAAAATAAATAAATTTGAAAAAAAAACATGCTGTTTATATTTTGAGATTATAGAAATGATATTTATGGTGGGAAAATTTGAAAATGCATCATAGTAAATTTAAAAAACACATAACTGTCCACCCAAAATTGACCAAACATGCCATGAGTACTTAAAAATATTCACTGTTAATAAAATCATCCAATACATCTGTCTTCAAAATATAGACATGTGTAAAGACATGAATATCAATATAAAATATGTTTATACATATACTTGTTTTATATATATGTACTTATATATTCTGAAATTTAGATTATGAACATAATATTAAAATCTGCTAGGTCATAGCATTATATCATAACTCACTTCATGAAAACCTGTTTCACAGTGTTTCATCAAGAACATTTTTTTGCTTAATATTAGTTTGTATGAACATCTAAACATTGATCTGAATAAACATTATTCTACTACTAGGCATTTTTCTACCTATATTATTTTATATCATCTCTAATTATTACAAAACCACAGATATGAACATTCTTTTATTTAAATGCTACCTGAATTTTAAATTACACTCTTAGTTTAAATATCTAGAGTTTGTCCATCAAAGGGTCTGTATTTTATAAGAAACTTTGATAAATACTGCAACATTAACTCCAGACAGGTTAAAGTGATTTACTTTGCTAATACTGGACTACAACCTGGACATTTATTATACTCTCATGAACACTACATGTTATTTTTTAAAGCATTTTCTTCCTTTGGTAATATAAAAGTGTCATTTAGTTTGTGCTAAGATGTATGTTGGGCTTCCCTGATGGCTCAGCAGGTGAAGAATCTGCCTGCAGTGCAGGAGACACAGGAGACACGGGTTCGATCCCTGGGTCAGGAAGATCCCTGGAGAAGAAAATGGCAACCCACTCCAGTACTCTTGCCTGGAGAACCCCATGAACAGAGGAGCCTTTCAGATTACAGTCCAAAGGGCTGTAATGAGTCTGACATGACTAAGCACACAGGCATGGCATGATGTATGTTGGAATAATGAATGTCATGTCATGTATACTATATTGTGTTTCAATAAATAGTAATTTCTACATTTCTGTCATATGTTGTTTGCCATTGCAGTTCTTCTTTGTGGATTTTATGAACTTTCCCATAGAATAATCAATCTGTTGTTTTCCAAAATTTCCAAGGGCATTATTTGTCATATCTGTGAAAAAGTCTTAGCAATTCCTTATTAACATTTTTCTTTTATTCACTTGTTATGAAATCTTGATTTGCAAATTTAAAAAATTGAAAAATATAATGCAAATCTTTCCAATTTTTAAAAATTATTTGATGTTTAAGATCCTCTTTGATTCTGAAATCAGACAAATTTTCCATTCACAATCCTAATTGTTTTCTGCTCATATAAAGATGCTGAGGGTTTACATAGTCAGTGATTCTGTTTCTTTACAGTGTTCTCATTAATGACTTCATTTTTCTGAAAATGTTTACTTTTATTTATTCTGTTTTTATGTGTTGAGTTACTTCTTAGTTACAAAAAAGTTAATAGTACTGTACCCTCCAGATTTTGTTCATGTGATTTATGATTCCATATATGTATATGTATGGATTATATGTATTATTTTATGGAAACAGCAAAAATAAAATCAAACAATTTGAAAGAAGTATGTCACTTATAATATTTTAATTTTATTTACTTTTTCCTTTTTCATAGAGAAATAAAAGTTAGAAATTTTTAAATGTATAATGACTCAATCAGTGAATAACCAGTAACTGTCATGATAAACATGGTATCAGCTAACTTACAAGTGTCCAATGGTTCTAAAATTTAACCAATTCAATACAAATTTCATGTCAGATTTCTCTGTTTCCTATATATACATAGGAATATGTATATTTTTCTCCTAATTATCTTTGATTGTCTGACAGTAACCACTATCAACATCATGACTGCAAACAAGAGAGATTTGCTTGACAAAACTATATACCCACTTATGCATACAGATAATGAATAATTGAATACATAATAAATTGGGAGAAGGGACAGTTCTTTTCAAAGAAAGATTTGAATTAATAAATGTAGAAGGGTAATGGAAATAGAAATCATCTTAAGTAAATACTAGTATAAACGAGCACTGCAATTAGAATCAACAATAGATATATCAGAGTCTAAAGTTATCTCCCCATAAGAGACGTACTCATCAAAAGGGAATATTAAATAATGTTATAATTGGGGAAACTTGGAAGACAGCACACTTATCCAGTGATCAAAGTTAGCCTCACCAATAAGATAAATATACCCTAACAACTCTGGATGTGAGGCATAGAGAAAAGTGCCACAATACTGCTGTTTTATTCTTGCCCCAAATGCACAAACTCCCATCTAATCATAAGAAAATATCAGACAAATCCTACCTAAGGGGCATTCCACAAAATATCTGGTCAGTATTCTTCAAAAGTGTCAAGATCACAAAATAAAGAAAAATTGATGTACTGTTACATATTAGAGGAGACTAAAATGACATGACAACTAAGTATAATGTGTGCTCCCAGAATGAATCCTGGACCCAGAAAAGGGCAGCACTGAGAAACCAGTGAAATTCAAATGACTTCTGTCATTTAATGACAGTGTATCAATGTCAATTTCCAAGTTGATATAATTGCACCATGGTTGTATAAGAGATTATCATTAAGGGAAGCTTGGTGAAGGGTATAAGAGAGAAATATATTTGCAAGTCTTCTATACATCAAAATTACTTTAAAGCAAAAGGTTTAAAAATGACTTGAAACTTAGTGACAATAATAGGTAGTACTTTTGAAATTTGCTGTATGCCTTGATGGTTCCAAGTATTTCTTATACATTAATCATTTAATCTCAAGAAATGTATTAGATGGGTACTATTATCAACTCCACTTAATAACCAAGCAAATAGGTACAAACTGGTTAAGAAACATAGCCAGTCATGAGAAACAATACTTCAAAAGTAGGCAGGTGATTGCCTTCATTGGTGCTCTTAACAACTCCAGTACATATTGCTAATTAATTTCCTCTTATTACTATGCTTAATATGTTCTGTCTAATCTAATATTCACAAATTTAAAATATTTTCAGACTGACTATATTTTTAATAAACTTTATTTTTAGAACCATTTTATAGTTACTGAAAAATTTAGAAGACAATACAAAGTTCTCATATGTCCCATAGTTTTCACCATTTTAACATCTTACATTAGTGTCATGTATTTGTCACATTTAAAGATACACTGTTGATATATTAATATTAAATATTACTATTATTAACTCAATTTGGGTTTCTTAGTTTGTCTCTATTGTTCTCCTTCTATTACAGACCCCACTGGGTTTAGCAGTCAAGTCTCCTTAGGTTCCTTTAGGTGAGTACAATCTCTCAAGTTGTCCTTGTTTTTGATGACTTTCATAGTCTGAGAAGTAATAATCAGGTATAAAAGAGAATGACCCTCAATTGGGGTTTCTCTGATCTTTTTCCTCACAATGAGATCTGGGTGAAAGGGTCAGAATCACATTATATCATGGGGACATACTATAGATATAGGTCATCATTGTAGAGATGACTAGATGACCTGAAAGAGAGTTTGTCAGATTCCTCTCCTATAAAGTTGTTCTCCACCCCCTTCCCTTTTCACACCCTACTTTGTGAAAATGAGTTGTTATACACAGTTTACACTTAAGGAGAGGGGAGTCATGCTTCATCTCCCTGAGAGCAGAGCATCTCCATAAATTATCTGGAAATCTTCTGCTCTTGAGATTTTTCTCTTCTCCACCATTTATTTATCTATTCTTATCAGTATAAATTTGATGGTATGTTTATGATTATATTATAATTTATATTGCTGTTTCTGTTGTTTAGTCACTAAGCTGTGTCTAAATCTTTGTAACATCATGGACTGCAGCCCTCCAGACTTCTCAGTCCATGGAATTTTTTATGGAGTGGTTTGCCGTCTTTCTCCAGATGATCTTCCTGACCCAAGGATCAAACACGCATCTGACATCTACTGGATTGGCAGGTGGACTTTTTTACCACAGAGTCACCTGGGAAACCCATAATTTGTATTATGGTTCACTATTTCTTTTGTTGTTGTTGCTAAAACTGTTCTGCTGCTGCTGCTGCTAAGTCGCTTCAGTTGTGTCCAACTCTGTGTGACCCCAGAGATGGCAGCCCACCAGGCCTCCCCGTCCCTGGGATTCTCCAGGCAAGAACACTGGAGTGGGTTGCCATTTCCTTCTCCAATGCATGAAAGTGAAAAGTGAAAGTGAAGTCGCTCAGTCATATCTGACTCTAGCGACCCCATGGACTGCAGCCTACCAGGCTCCTCTGTTCACGGGATTTTCTAGGCAAAAGTATTGGAGTGGGGTGCCATTTCCTTCTCCAAAAATTGTTCTAGGTTTGGCCATTGGGTCCTGTGTCCTTTTGACATAGCTCCATTATTGTGGGGATTAGCTTCTCCCCCAAACTACAGGCAAGATGAGAAGAATAGAGGAGACTAAGGTCAGAGGGATATGTTTCTTACAGGTGGGATACTGTACTGGTAAAGTCTTTGTCCTTTGAGAGTAGGAGTTTGTTAGAAAGAATATTCTAGGCAGACATCACAATTGTTACTTTTTCCCTCTTCCTGCCTCCAGGAGAGATTCCTTGACTCCTCACTGTGAGGAGGAACTCTTAAGAGTTCCTGGAGGTAAAATGCATCGAGATCCGTGAGGCAATTTAAGACCACAGAGTTCAGGAATTTCTTACTCTCAAGCTAGTCCACAAACAACCTTTAGGTATTCTTCAAAACCATCAGTTAAGTGATCCTTCCATTTGACCGCATCAGTGACTTTTGCTCTACTTACACAGATCTCAATTGTGACTTTCTGGATTTACATGTCTCTCCAGATTTCAGTCCCTGGTGGTGATAAAGAATCTGCCTGCAATGTGGAAGACCCAGGTTTGATCCCTAGGTTGGGAAGATTCTCTAGAGAAGGGAATGGCAACCCACTCCAATACTCTTGCCTGGAGAATTCCATGGACAGAGGAGCCTGACTTTAGTCCATGGGGTCACAAAGAGTCAGACACAACTAAGGGACTAACATTTTTACTTTCCAGATTTCACAGGGTGGCTGCCCTGGGAATTCAGTTTTTTAATGACTCCAAGAAAAGTCACTGATTTTCAACTTGTTCAGTTTGTTTCTTGGGTGATGACATCTATGTTCTTTGTCAAGACATGAAATGGATGACCAGATTTAGCATTTTTCCACTGTTTTTTCAGAGGATATTCATCTTCTTTAACAACAATTTCCTCACTATTATATTGAGCAATAAGAAATTAAATTAATACTTTAAATTTCTTGTTATTAAGAATTCTTAATTTTTTTTATGTCTCATTTTATCTCCACACCATTAACATGGTATTTAACCACATGGTGGGTACATATTAATACTACAGACTCACAAGTGAATCAATGGAATTTGACACTTGACATAAGTTTTCTTATCAAAATACCTATTCATATGTTATACTTTTTCATTTTACACAATGAGCTCATCATCTTATCCATTAAAAACCTTCTCCTATGATATGACTAATCCTACAAGTTATCTAAATATAAAGTACTTTGAAAGCAGTAATCATATAATCATTAAAGAAATAACATTTTTGATTCCTATTGTTGACATATTTTGAGGTCATTTCTCAAACTGTGGATTCACTTGGTAGATCAGCATTGTTTTTCTCACATAAAACACAGCTTTATACATCATTAATAATTGCTTATTTCAACTTATTATGAATAAAATGAAAACATAAGGATTTATGAATGTAAATGAGTGCAAACTCCTAGATTTTCACATAAAATTTTCCAATCTTTTGTCATTGTCAATTCCACAGCTAATTTTCAAAACCTTAAAAAAAAAAAAACTGAATTTATAAAACCTTTTCAAAGGACACGTTTCCAAAGAATTCAGCCTTTAAGAGAGCACATTCTTTTTTGCTTCCATTTTTCTTTGATGATTTTTAATTGCAGCAACTTGTACCATTGGTACACAAAAGTTTGTGAATAAATGCCACCAATTCAAGAAAAGTAAAAATTTAATTGCAGGCCAATGAGGGCACTGTACAATCTACGAAGCACACACAAAAACAGCATTTTGGATTCTTTGTATCTCCACACCAGTTTGGAGAGTAAATAGTTTATTACAGGAAATAGAGAGTAATAGTTTATTTCATGAAAGTTAAATAAGTAGTAGTAAAATATATCTTCCATTTTTCACTAGTAAAATTCTTGTAATAGAAACCCTTTACTCTTGTATGAGAGACTTAGAATTTTAACATGATAACAAGAGAGAAATGTGCTTAACTTTCAAACTGATTAACTTGTGTTTGATAGCTAGAAAAAAGCATTTTCAAATTAAAAAGATAGGCAGTATTATTTGCAAAAAACTGTCACTCTACATTTTTTTAATATAGGGATAAAGTATGGGCATTAAATATGATATTTAATATTCTCAAATTTCTTAAAAATGCATCTTTCTTGCATTTTTAAGAAATTTGAGAATGTTAAATATCATATTAGGAATGATATTTAAATATTGTATAAAGAAAGCATCCAAGAAAGATCACATATCAGGAAAAAGTTATTAGCAAACAAGTAGATCCTAACATGCTGATAATTCAATATGAAATATATTTCAAACACAAAAACAACTAAAATTGACTTCTTATTATCTAATATTATTAAACTTTCAATATTTAGTGAATAAACTATTTAAATAATTTTTCCTTAAATATTTTCTACATATGATGAAGATACAATTTAAATAGACTACATAATTTCTTTAAATAAAAATTTTAAAATTGGTTCTTATTCTGAAAATGCAAAATAAGTCAATTTTTTTTTCATTTTTCTCAACATAGAGGAACAGTTATAAAAGTGAATAATAAGAGATTAAAAACAATTTTTAATTGGGAGATCATTTGATATGAAGAAACTCAGGGAATATATGCATGATTGTGTTTGAAGACATTAGAATGTGTAAGGAAAAAGGCTGAAGTAACTTTTATCTTGATACACTTAGCAAACTGTCTAACAGATGTTACCAGATTTGCAGTTTCCAATTAGAATTTTTTAAACACAATTAAAGAGGATAACCGGCTCTGTTTTTAATTAGTTAGAAAGCCATTATTTTGGTTGAGTTGTTTTGTTTTGTAAAACTTTACAGCAAGTTATTTTGTGTTACAGGCTAAAGTGACTCCTGTACCATTGGTAGGCCTTTTCCAATTTTAGTGATCTAAAAGGTGTTCTAGGCCCAAACTGGGGTTTTCCTTCTTAGTTTCTGATAACTCCCTACATCACCACACCACCCAAAACCAACCCCCACCCTGACCCCCAGGGAATAATGATTGATGGTTTGCTTTGGGACATAGACTACTTATTTCTTGTATCCTGTGTCTTCAAATATTGGTTTTATTCCCATAAATAATTTGGCTCAGGGTAATCCTAACCAACTTTTACCTCTTTTTTTTCACATGAAAAATGTTAGTTTCCACATGGTTGCTTTTGAATATATTTTTTGTTAAATACAGAATGATTTATTTAAACAGGATTAAATCTTGGCTTCCTACACTCATGTCTACCAAGTATGAACATTCTTTTTCTCAAACTTTGAAAACTATTACTTTTCTGGTATTTTTGCTTCTTTGTTTTTCTCTATTCCTCTCCCCAAATTGATTTATTTCTACCACTTTGAAAAAATTTGAAACAAATAAAATTGTAAAGTAAAGTGTCCTGAGAAATACAGTGGAGAAAAGTTGTTTTCTCAAACTGAGTTGCTACTCTCTGGACCATGCTGTGTTATGCTTAGTCGCTCAGTCATGTCTGACTCTTTGCCATCCCCTGGGCTGTAGCCAGCTAGGTAGCTCTGTCCATGGGGATTCTCCAGGCAAGAATACTGGAGTGAATTGCCACGCCCTCCTCCAGAGGATCTTCCCAACCCAGGGATTGAACCCAGGTCTCTGGCATTGCAGGCAGACTCTTTACCATCTGAACCACCAGGGAAGCCCAAGAATACTACCCACTGGAGTGGGTAGCCTATCCCTTCTCCAGGGGATCTTCCTGTCCCAGAAATCGAACAGGGATCTCTTGCATTGCAAGTGGATCCTTTACCAGCCGGTCTACCAGGGAAGCCCACTCTCTGGGCAGCGGTAGTTTTTTTGACTAAAATTCATCACCCAGTTCTAGTGGGTGTGAGGAGGGGGTGGCTTCCATTTAACAAGTAATTCTCAGATACCACCTGGGTGTCCTTCACTTCAACTCATTTCTGGCACTATCTACCCCCAGCGTCAGATTCTACAGGTTGATGCTAGAGTTTGAGGACTTAATCCTATGAGACTGTCTCCGACGCCCACACACATATTTCTGATGCCAGTTGCAAACCCATGTTATTACTTGATCTTCTGGCTGCTTGGCAAAAAGAGATTCCAATTACCACATCCTGGAATTCCATTAATTTGCTAGAAGGTCTCAAAGAACTAAAGAAATATTTTACTTTCTAGATTATGTAGACATGAGTAATCAAATTGTTAGCCATTGGTGCTTAATTCAACCTCCAGCCCCTAGCTCTCCTTGGGAGGTCAGGGGTGGGGGTCGAAAATTCCAAGCTTCTGTTCCTGATTGGTTCCCTGGAGTAGGAAATGGCAACCCACTTCAGTATTCTTTCCTGGAAAATCCCATGAAGAGAGGAGCCTGGTGTACTGCAGTCCAGTGGGGTTGCAAAGAGTCAGACACAATTGAGCTACTAAGCACACACACATCTTCCTGATTGATTGCCCTGGCAACTAGCCCCCATCCTTGGTGCTTTCCAAAAGTAACCATATCATCATAAGCACAGTCGTGATGGAAAAGGGATTGTTGCAATTAACAAGACACTCTTTGATCTTTACGTCTTTGAAGTGATTTTGGTAAACAAGAACAAATATTATAACAAAAGGTACTCTCATTGCTCTTATCATTTAAAACTTCTAAGAGTCTTGGGAACTGTGAGCCAGGAACCATGGATGAAGATCAAATATATATTAGAAATATATATTTGGCCATCTGAATGACCAAACATATATTTCTTATGAATTACAATTGGGCATTGACCATAGGAACAAACTGTAGCTTACTGTAGACTTGTTTAATTTGCTACTTTATTATGCTAAGTCTTGACTTCTAAAACAACACCTTGCTGCTAAGTCACTTCAGCCGTGTCCAACTCTGTGCGACCCCACAGACGGCAGCCCACCAGGCTCCCCTGTCTCTGGGATTCTCCAGGCAAGAACACTGGAGTGGGTTGCCATTTCCCTCTCCAAAACAACACCTGAACTTCTTCTGAATTCATATGTATATGTATATGATTGGCTTACTTATTATTATTAATGACATTTTATTCATTATTTCTTACATACTGTGTTCATTCAGTGTTGGAAAGTAACAGAATATGGAACCCCAGAATATGCCACCCCAAAATATGCAGCTTTGACATAATGATTATTTTGAGTTGAAGTTCTTCTCAATAGAGAAGAAACAGATTTAAGAAAAGCTCTCTGAACTTCCCCTATTTGTCTAAAATTAAGGCATGCATTTGTAAAGGTGTCCCCATCCCCTCTATTAGGAGGACACAAGTTAGTCACAGAGACAATTCTAAATCCTTATTAGCCCATGAGGGTGTCAGAGTACTCTACATAAAGAAGTTTACTAATCAGCCCTTATCTACTGCTTTCCCTGGTGGGCTTCCCTGGTGGCTCAGATGGTAAAGTGTCTGCCTACAATGTGGGAGAGCTGGGTTTGATTCCTGGGTCGGGAAGATACTCTGGAGAAGGAAATGGCAACCCACTCCAGTACTCTTGCCTGGAAAATCCCATGGATGGAGGAACCTGGTAGGCTACAGTCCATGGGGTCACAAAGAGTCGGGCACAACTGAGCGACTTCACTTTTACTGCTTTCCCATGTATTTACCTTTCTATAATTTCCTTCCGAAGAAACTCAAAGTCCTTTTCCTTCATCCTGTCATTTATCTTCAAATTTATTGGGTTTTTTTGTAAAGATGAGCTCAGGTTCTAATCATCTGTTTTAGTCTTCTCAGGTTGTTAAACCATGTAGTAGTAGTGTGGCCGCTCAGTTGTGTCTGACTTTATGTGACCTCACAGACTATAGCCCGCCAGGCTCCTCTGTCCATGGGATTCTCCAGGCAAGAATACTGGAGTGCATTGCTGTCCCTTTCTCAACCCAGGGATCTTCCCAACCCAGGGATCGAACCTGGATCTCCTGCTGCAGGCAGATTCTCTCCGATCTACAGGGAAAAAAAAAACATAGGCCAGGTTAAATAAAAACAGAAATTTATTTCTCACAGTTCTGGAAGCGAAGAAGTCCCAGACTGATGCCCTTAAGACTGTGCCTCCCTAGAAAACAGTGAGAAGTTTTATAGCAGTTGTTCAAAGAAGGTGTCATCAGCTCTTTGCCGTTCTTCTGATGGGTTGGTGTAAGGTAAGTAGGAGTCAGCATCACTGATCTTCAGATCCAACTGGTCTGGCATCTACATGCTTGTAGGTAGCATGTCCTATCCCGTGTTAGTTGCTCAGTTGTATCTGGCTCTTTGTGACTCCATGGACTGTAGCCCACCAGACTCTTCTGTCCATGGAATTCTCCAGGCCTGTAAGCAGCATACCAATACTAATTGTTAACTTTCCCCAACTGGAGGGGGTTTCAGTACCTGCAAAACAGCTCAAAGATATAGTTGTGTGTATCCCTTGATGAGGAAATAGGACCTTGCTTCAAGGCTGCTCTTGACTGTTCCCCCCTCCCTTCCCTAACAACTGTTTGAATCTGTGCATTGGAACTTCGGGAAGGTCATACAGGCTGAATGAAGGCTGTTCCTGTAATCAAAGAAATGGGAGACACAGAAAGACTTGTGCCCAGGACCCCCACAGGGCCCTTCCTGGTATCAGTGAGAGGCTACTTCTTGGTTCATATATAGTCATCTTTTTGCTGTCTTCGCATGAGAAAGGGGTGAGGAATCTCTCTGATCTCTCTTTTAGAAGGATACTAATCCTATTCATGAGGTCTCAGCTCTTATGACTGAATCTCCTCCACACGACCCCACTTGTAAATACCATAACCTTGAGGATTATGCTTTAACATATGCATTTTGGGAGGACACAAGGCATCTAAAGAACCACATTTTTGAGCTACTCATCACTACACATCACTGTGATGTCCCTGTTAATAAACTTCTTGTTTTCCTCTTGATATTTAACCTTTAATCCTTTAATGAGTCTGATTTACAGAGTCCTAGCCAACAAGCCCAGGCTGGGTTAGAGGGAAAACAATTATTCCCCCTCCCTTGCAATCTTGTCATGTATTATTTCATTTAATCATTATGAAAATATGATAGATGTCATTATCTTCACTGTCTAGAAACAATGGAAAAGTTAAGAAATTTATCCAAAGAAGTATAATCAGTGAAGGGTAAGTAGGCAATGTCAGGGTAAATAAAATAGGAAAAAAAAAATTAACAAAAAGACATACTGTGAGACCCAGAGAAACATCTCTTTTTGAAATATATCTATCAAAAAAAGACAGCGTCACTATCTATCCGTTTCTGTGGAAGAATAGGAACCTAACTTTGGGGTCTGCCTCGCTTGAAAACTACTTCCCCTCATAAAGACATGACAAAGTTTTTGCTCTTTTGGATTAAGCCAATTAGTTAGCACACATGTTGAATTATCTGTTGAATTTAGAATAAACCATGTATGACAAATGGTGCTGTCAAGTCCTCTTATGAGAGGACTAGTTTTTGTTTATCTTGAAAAGCAAAAGCGAAAGTTGCTCAGCTGTGTTTGACTCTGAACCCCATGGACTATACAGTCCATGGAATTCTCCAGGCCAGAATACTGGAGTGGGTAGCTGTCAGGCGAGTGTATGCTCCTCAGTTTTTGTCTCATCACAACAAAGATTTGGAGTGATGGACATTAAAGCCCCCTCGGTGTGTCACAGCTCTTGGGTCTTGGACAGACAGTGTTATAGCTCTCAGGTCTCGAACAGACCATGTTATAGCTCTTAGACAAATCAGTGTTACAGCTCAGTATTACAGCTCTATTGTATTTAGAAGACAGCAGGAGAATCCATCTTCAAGGCGTGAAGGCATGTTGATGCAAAGACGCAAAGAGAAAAGCACCCCAGACCGCGGCGGGGAGAGAGACAGAGAGAAACAGAGAGAGAGAGAGAGAGAGAGATAGCTTTGGCTCCTCTTGTTATATGTTTTTTTTTTTTTTTTCCTCCCCTGGGCCTGTGTAAATTGGGCCAGCCAGGAGTGTTGTTTTTTTACCTGAGGTCCTCACTCTGGTCCTCAGACCTTCCTTTGTTCTATTTTCATGGGCTTTTCCCTTCCTTGTCTTTTAGCCACCACCATTTTGGACTCCTTTTCCCTATTCTAACTACGTAATAGTAGCCTTTCCCTTCTCCAGGGGATCATCCCAACCCAGGGACTGAACCCAGGTCTCCAGCATTGCAGGTGGATTATTTACCAGCTGAGCCACCAGGGAAGCCCAAGAATACTGGAGTGGGTAGCCTATCCATTCTCCGGGGGATCTTCCAGACCCAGGAATCAAACCAGGGTCTCCTGCATTGCAGGCAGATTCTTTACCAGCTGAGCTACCAGGGAAGCCCTTTTCATTTATCTTAAGGACACATACGTAATAGGGTGTATCTTCTTGGTTACATAACATGGTGACATGTCTGTTTTTGCGATCTGTGATGCACAATACATTCTAGATTGATGCTTATTCAGTGATAAAATGTCTTTTTCTTATACTTTAGGAGAGAGGACTACTGGGTCAGGAGAAGATTATTTTTAGATACGTTTCTCCAACTGCATTCAGTATTGATGCTGACAATATTAAGCAACATGCTTTCAAAAAGCAGGAACTGCTAGGACATAACCTCATTTGTTTTTGTTCTTGAAAAGGGCTGATCAAGAAGAACCACCATATATTCTGAAATACAGCCTATTTCTATACTCCTCATGAATCACTCAACACTCATGGAGAGCTCCTTTGTTTAGCTGGCTCCATCAAACCCCAGGCTCACTTCCTTTTCTTTGTCACATTCCTTGTTAATGAATGTTCTCCCTATTGCAACAGCTTTAACAAAATCACCTCTTTAATTTGTATTTTGTGTTTAATAATGTGTGTTTTGTATTTAATAATGCTAATACAGTGTATTTTGGATTTAATAATGTTAATAATTTAATATAATGCACTTTTTATTTAATAATGCTAATCTCTTACCAACCACTTGGCTAGTTGTGCTGTGTTTTGTTGTCATCATTTTGGCTTTTTTTTTTTTTTCTGAATATTGTCAGTTGGTCTGGGACAACAGTTTGCTGTCTTTCACCTTCAGAGGTAACTGAGACAAGTTTAAAAGTTAACTTGCTGTCTTGACTCTTATTTTAATTTTACTTCTTTCTGTTGTGGAAATTAATGAAGACCACTCAAAGGAGGACATGCAAAGTTTATTTATTCAGAATTTGTTATAGCAAGCGTCAATCACACCTTGCCTTAGCAAAGACTCAAGGCATGTAAAGGAATGTGAAAGCTTTAAAACTGGAAGGAAAGGAAGCATCAGGTATACCCTGATTGGAGGTCACTGGTCAGAAAGCTGAGGAAAGATGACTACAAGTGGTGTGTCTTCTCTGTTTTTTTTCATGGGAATATTTTTGCCTTTTTCCAGTTGGCCCCAAGTTTGGAGAGACTGTAGGGAAGCTGTCAGTTATTCATCAAATCCTGACAATTGCTGTAGAAGTGGTGGTGATTTGGCCTCTGGCACTAGTTGCTGAAGACTTTAGGTCAAGTTTCTAGTTTCCTTTATGATCTGACCATTGCCTGTTTGTATATTGTCTGTAACAGTTAATGCCATTGCCATTCTTCCTGTCACCTAGGCCCAGAACAATAGAGTCCCCTAAGTATTTTTGTTATAATATTCATATTTTCAGTTTTACCTTTTTAAAAATCTTTCACCTTTTTCTATCATATAGTCCTGAACTACAAACTATGAAACCGCAGTACTTTTTCCACTGCCACATCTTTGATTCAGGTCTTTATTTCTTCATCTAGAAGAGGTGCTGGTGTTCTCATTGGTGATTTCTCTCCGTATCCCACTCTCTGCACAGTCATTAACTAAATAAAATTTAATTTTAAGTTCTTCACCACTAACCCCAAATGGTCGCTCTTCCTTCTTCCTTTGGCGTAGCTGTCATTTCTGTGCGTACTCAGACAACCTACCTTCCTTGTACATAAAACCAGTAAACTATATTTACCGAATGAATAATACTGAAAAAAAAAATGAATTAACCCTATAACCTTCACTCTTTGCACAAATCAGTCATTTTTGTCCTGTTCAAAGTTTTTACTGAATAAAATGTGAGTGGATTTGAAGTTTTGAATCTTGCAATGTTATAAATGTTTCCGTAAGATTAACCTTTTACTAAACTTATTGACATTTACATTTTTAGATGCAAATAATTCCAGATAAATAAAATGTTTTCTCTAAATAGTTGAGTAGCTTTGGTGGAAAATAATTACCATAGCTATGTCCTGTTGCTGGGATTCCTGGAGCCTAAGGTGGTCATTCTGAAACATTTCTCCAGGGCCACCTGTCAATCATCCCAGTGAGGCCATTGACAGCAAGAGTCCTGTTATTACCATGGCAAAGAAAGGGCAGCTACCATGCTGTCTCTATTTAGTAGCACCCCAGGAGCACTGCCCTCACCTCAGTAAGGTTTCATTTAATAAATTACACTTGTAGTGTACTGGATCCTGTCACAGGATTCTCTCTCTCTCTCTTTCTCTTTCTGTTTCCCCTTCCTTCTTATTTTTTTGATTCAATAGTACACCTTCAAAATACCTGTTACAGCTTACAGTGTAAATTACAGAGCATGCTCAGCCCTTTTACAAATTGCATAAACTTTAGGTTTTGTTTTCAATCTAGAAGTAAAATATGTTGATTAAAAACATCTTCAAGTAAGACTATCCTTATAGAAAAATTAAATAATTATATGCAAATCAACTAGGCTAAACCATCAGCTAAAATCATATTTGAATTCTCCAGGCAACAGTACTAGTAGTCATTCTCTTCTCCAGGGAATCTTCCCAACCCAGGGGCTGATCCTGGTTCTCCTACATTGCAGGCAGATACTTTACCATCTGAGCTATTAGAAATATGAATGGTAGGATTTTATAACTCCAAATACTTACCTTGGTCATTTTAAGGTTTAATCCTGGTCAATTTTGCAGTGGTGGTGGGAGGAGATTTGTATGGCTAGAAAGACTCAATGCACACCTTGTGTGAACAGTTCTGGAAGCATCTCCTGACTCTATACAACACATCACAGGCTGGGTATCCCTCCTGTTTCAGGACACTTTGACTCTATCACACCACTGTTCACATCAATTCATCTTTCTCCCCTAGCTGTCTGTTGTTCCTTGAATAAAATACTTCCCCCCAACCCTCCGCCCCCACCTGGTTCTTATTTGTGGTATTTGTAGGGGTAAAGAAATGGCAACCCACTCCAGCATTCTTGCCTAGAGAATCCGTAGACAGAGGAGCCTGGTGGGCTGCTGTCCATAGTGTCACACAGAGTCAGACATGACTGAAGTGATTTAGCATGCATGCGTGTATCAGAGAAGGAAATGGCAACCAACTCCAGTATTCTTGCCTAGAGAATCCCAGCGACAGAGGAGCCTGGTGGGCTGCTGTCTATGGGTTTGCACAGAGTAGGACATGACTGAAGTAACTTAGCAGCAGCAGCAGCATGGTATTTATATGTCAGCTATATAATGAATGAACTAATTACAATTAATATTTGGAGAAGGCAATGGCAACCCACTCCAGTACTCTTGCTTGGAAAATCCCATGGACCGAGGAACCTGGTAGGCTGCAGTCCATGGGGTTGCTAAGAGTCAGGCACGATTGAGCGACTTCACTTTCACTTTTCACTTTCATGCATTGGAGAAGGAAATGGCAACCCACTCCAGTATTCTTGCCTGGAGAATCCCAAGGACAGAGGAGCCTAGTGGGCTGCTATCTATGGGGTCACACAGAGTCGGACACAACTGAAGTGACTTAGCAGCAGTAGCAACAGCAGTAAATATTTAGTATATAATGTGACAAAGCATTAAAGCACTTTCAATAACTCATATTACATATTACAATTTTTAAAATCACAAGAGTTCATTCATATGGAATATAGGTTAGATATAAGATTTTGCTTAAATTTCATCTCCATTGCTCATGTTCCTCATTTTTATAACTAATAGCATTAAAGAAAAAGAAATATTTAAAAGCATCTGAGTTTCAACTTTCAAGAGAAAAAAGAAAAAAAACACTGAAAGAACATAATTTGGAAATTTTTGTTTGCAATACTTGCAATGTTAGCTCTAATATTGCAAATAAACTAAAATCCACCTTATTAAACTACGGAAATAATCAAGTATAATAGCAACAAAGAAATAAATATGTCATATATTGTCATGACGCCCTTTAATTTTTTGATGAATTTCTATTTTGGGTCCAAAATACATTCTAGATGAAAATAAATCCATCAGATTGATGATGCTTACTGTTTTCTGTAATTTTTCTTCCCAACAATGAGGGGAAAATATTATTATACTCTGTGATTCAAAGATCATCCATGTATTTCAAAAATGCTTGTATTAAATTAGCATTCTATAGCAATCATGACTAAATATAGCATCTTTCACCTTATGTGAGTTAAATAACAGTTTTAATCCATGAATTGAAACCCAGAAAACATTTAGTTTCAAGGAGGGAAAAGGAGGCAAGTGAATATGGAAAAAACTTAAAAAAAATAAATTTTTCTCTTGGGTGTCCGCAGAAATTAGAATGATGATGACTGAAAAGAAACAGACTGGCTTTTACAGACTGAAGGAAATAAGGTATCTTCAAACCATGCATTGAAAATTCAAGGCATTATTATTGGATTTGTCAGATTCAGGACAGAAGAGAAAAACTAAAGAATATTGTGTTTCCACAGTTTCAAAATTATCCCAGTATGAAAGACTTATAGCTAGCTGCATGTAAGAATTTAGTGCCACTTAATGTACCGATAGTATGTAGCTAAAGGTCTATTTACATAAGCAATGGGAAAGTAGCAATGTGTAGAACAAGCATAATATCTGCCTCTAAAATATTCTGGTCTGATAAGGAGGATAGACACATAACTATGACTACAGTTAATTGTCAAGCAGGAGAAAGTGAAAGTGTTACAGAGACATATAAATTGAGAACTTACATTAATTTCTTTTTATATGAGTAGGAAAGGATAGTTTAAATAAATTTTTGTTAATGTATCAAGCAAAGTCTTCAAAGATTAGTTGTTGTTGTTCAGTCGCTCAGTCACGTCCAACTCTTTGAAACCCCATGGACTGCAGCACACCAGGCCTCCCTGTCCTTTACCGCCTCCCAGAGCTTGCTCAAACTCATGTCCATTGAGTCGGTGCTGCCATCCAACCATCTCATCCTCTGTCATCCCTTTGTCTTCCTTTCAATCTTTCCAGCATCAGGGTCCAATGAGTTGGCAAGCTTTAGCCTCAGCATCAGTACCTCCAATGAATGTTCAGGACTGATTTCCTTTAGGATTGACTGGTTTGATCTCCTTGCAGTCCAAGGGACTCTCAAGAGTCTTCCCCAAAACCACAGTTTGAAAGTATCAATTATTCAGCATTCAGCCTTCTTTATGGTCCAACTTTCATATCCATATCTGACTACTGGAAAAACCATAGTGTTGACTACATGGATCTTTGTTGGCAAAGTAACATCTCTGCTTCTTAACAAACTGTCTAAGTTTGTCATAGCTTTTCTTCCAAGGAGCAAGTGTCTTTTAATTTCATGCCTGCCATCACCATATGCAGTAATTTTAGAGCCCAAGAAAATAAAGTATGTCACCGTTTCCACTGTTTCCCCATCTATTTGCCATGAAGTGATGGGACTAGATGCCATGATCTTCATCTTTTGAATGTTGAGTTTTAAGCCAGTTTTTTCACTCTCCTCTTTCACCTTCATCAAGAGCCTCTTTAGTTCTTCTTTTTCTGCCATAAGCATGGTGTCATCTGCATACCCAAAGTTATTGATTTTCTCCTGTCAATCTGGATTCCAGCTTGTGCTTCATCCAGCTCGGCATTTCCAATGATGCACTTGGCTTACCTGGTGGCTTAGACAGTAGAGAGTCCATCTGCAATGGAGGACAGCTGGGTTTGATGCCTGGGTTGGGAAGATCCCCTAGAGGAGGGCATGGCAATCCACTCCAGCAACCCTCTCCAGTGTTCTTGCCTGGAGAATCCCCATGGACAGAAGAACCTGGCAGGCTATAATCCATGCAGGCACAAAGAGTTGGACATGACTGAGCAACTAAGCACACAGTACTATGCATAGAAGTTAAATAAGCAGGGTGACAACATACAGCCATGGTGCACTCCTTTCCCAATTGGGAACCAGTTTGTTGTTCCATGTCTGGTTCTAAATGTTGCTTCTTGACCTGCATACAGGTTTCTCAGGAAGCAGATAAGATGTTCTGGTATTCCCATCTCTTTAAGAATTTTCCACAGTTTGTTGTGATCCACACAGTCAAAGGCTTTAGCACAGTCAGTGAAGCACAAGTAGATGTTTCTCTGGAATTCTCTTGATTTTTCTATTATTCAACAGATGTTGGCAATTAATCTTTGTTTCCTCTGCTTTTTCTAAATTCAGCTTGAACATCTGAAACTTCTCGGTTCACATAGTGTTGAAGCCTAGCTTGGAGAATTTTAAGCATTACTTTTCTAGCATGTGAAATGAGTGCAATTGTGCAATAGTTTGAACATTCTTTGGTGTTTCCCTTCTTCGGGAATGGAATGAAAACTGACCTTTTACCAGTCCTGTGGCCACTGTTTTTCCAAAGTTGCTGGAATGTTGAGTACAGCATGTTAACAACATTTGCAGAAAGAGTTGACCAGTGTGTTCCAGTTCTTGAGGACAGCACATATGAATATACTCAAATTACAAAGAACATGTTGCTTTCAAGGAAGTAACAATAGCTTGCTAAGAAAATAAATTTAAAAATAAAGACTGGTGGAACTAATACACAATTATAGCAAGATTGTATGACTCAAGGTTAATACAAATTTAATTTCTTTCTTATATACCATCAGGAACAATTGGAATTTGAAATTAGGAACACAATATGATTTATATTATCACCAACACAAATGCAGTCCTTAGTTATAAATCTAACAAAATATGTACAAGATCTATATGAGAAAAATAAAATTCTGATGATAGATGTCAAAGAAGTTCTAATTAAATGGAGATATTTTATGTGCATGACTAAAAATACTAAAAACTGTCAAGATATCAGTTCTTCCAAAATTGATCTGTAGGTTTAACACAATTCAAATCAAAATGTCAGCATGTTATTTTGTGCATATAGACAAACTGATTCTAAATTTTAAATGAAAAGGTTAAAAAAAAACTTCAGCATAATCAAAACAATACTGAAGAAGAACAAAACTAAAGAACTAAAGTTACCTGATTTCAACATTTAATATAAATATACAGTAATTGAGACAGTGTAGTATTAACAAAATAATATACATACGGATCAATGGAACAAAGAGGTTGCCTAGAAATAAACCTACACAAATATAATCAACTGGTCAGAGTAAAGAAGTAAAGGGAATTCAGTGGAGAAAAGATAATCTCAATGAATGATGGTGAGACAACTGGACACCCACATGTCACAAAATGAATCTAAATAAAGATGTCACAACTGTTGGAAAGGCTTCTCTGGTGGCTCAGATGGTAAAGAATATTCCTGCAATGCCAGAGACCTGGGTTTATCCAGAGTTGGGCAGATCCCCTGGAGGACAGCATGGCAACCCACATCAGTATTCTTGCCTGGAGAATCCCCATGGACAGAGGAGCCTAATGGGCTACAGTCCATGGGGTCGCAAAGAATCAGACATCCCTGAGTGACTAAAAACAGCACAACTGTTGGAAAAATTAATTCACAATGGGTTATATACACAAAAACAAAATGCAAAATTATAAGAGTCCTAGTATATACTATAAGAAGAATTCAAGTGACTTTCGGTTTGGTAAAGATTTTTTAGATATAACACTTAAATCATGATTTACAAAAAAAAAAAAAAATTAAATCATTCAAATTAAAAAAAAAAAACAAAAAACCCATTCTGCTCTGCATAAGCCACTGTTAAGAGCATGTAAAGATGAGCCACAAAATGATGATGGTATTTATAAAGACACCTGTTAAAGGACTATTATTTAACATGTACAACGAACACTTTAGTGTCAACAATAAGAAAACAAGAACCTTAATTTTGAAAATGGGAAAAAATTCTGACATGCTCCTAATGAAAGAAGATATATAGATAGAGGCATATGAAAGGATGTTCAACATTGTATTGTGTAGTTGTTGTTTAGTTGCTAAGTCTTGTCTGACTTTTGTGACCCCATGGACCATAGCACACCAGCCTCCACTGTCCATGGGATTTCCGAGGCAAGAATATCAGAGTGGATTGTTATTTGTTTCTCCAGGGAATCTTCTTGGCCCAAGAATCAAACCCACATCTCCTGCTTGGAAGACTGATTCTTTACCACTGAGTCACCAGGGAAGCCCTTTGCCTCAAGGGCTACAATCCATGGCGTCACTAAGAATTGGGCACAGTTGAGTGACTGACTCTGTATTTCATTGAGTTCAGTTCAGTTCATTTCAGTCACTCAGTTGTGTCCGACTCTTTGCGACCCCATGAATCGCATCACTCCAGGCCTCCCTGTCCATCACAAACTCCCAGAGTTCACTCAGACTCAGGTCCATCGAGTCAGTGATGCCATCAAGCCATCTCATCCTCTGTCGTCCCCTTCTCCTCCTGCCCCCAATCCCTCCCAGCATCAGAGTTATTTCCAATGAGTCAACTCTTCGCATGAGGTGGCCAAAGTACTGGAGTTTCAGCTTTAGCATCAGTCCTTCCAAAGAAATCCCAGGGCTGATCTCCTTCAGAATGGACTGGTTGGATCTCCTTGCAGTCCAAGAGACTCTCAAGAGTCTTCTCCAACACCACAGTTCAAAAGCATCAATTCTTCGGCGCTCAGCCTTCTTCACAGTCCAACTCTCACATCCTTACATGACCACAGGAAGAACGACAGCCTTGACTAGACGAACCTTTGTTGGCAAAGTAATGTCTCTGCTTTTGAATATGCTATCTAGGTTGGTCATAACTTTCCTTCCAACGAGTAAGCATCTTTTATTTTTTTTAATTTAATTTTATTTTTAAACTTTACAATATTGTATTAGTTTTTCCAAATATCGAAATGAATCTGCCACAGGTATACATGTGTTCCCATCCTGAACCCTCCTCCATCCTCCCTCCCCATACCATCCCTCTGGGTCGTCCCAGTGCACCAGCCCCAAGCATCCAGTATCGTGCATCAAACCTGGACTGGCGACTCGTTTCATACATGATATTATACATGTTTCAACGCCATTCTCCCAAATCTTCCCACCCTCTCCCTCTCCCACAGAGTCCATAAGACTGTTCTATACATCAGTGTCTCTTTTGCTGTCTCGTACCCAGGGTTATTGTTACCATCTTCTAAATTCCACATATATGCGTTAGTATACTGTATTGTTGTTTTTCTTTCTGGCTTACTTCACTCTGTATAATAGGCTCCAGTTTCATCCACCTCATTAGAACTGATTCAAATGTATTCTTTTTAATGGCTGAGTAATACTCCATTGTGTATATGTACCACTGCTTTCTTATCCATTCATCTGCTGATGGACATCTAGGTTGCTTCCATGTCCTGGCTATTATAAACAGTGCTGCAATGAATATTGGGGTACACGTGTCTCTTTCCCTTCTGGTTTCCTCAGTGTGTATGCCCAGCAGTGGGATTGCTGGGTCATAAGGCAGTTCTATTTCCAGTTTTTTAAGGAATCTCCACACTGTTCTCCATAGTGGCTGTACTAGTTTGCATTCCCACCAACAGTGTAAGAGGGTTCCCTTTTCTCCACACCCTCTCCAGCATTTATTGCTTGTAGACTTTTGGATCACAGCCATTCTGACTGGTGTGAAATGGTACCTCATAGTGGTTTTGATTTGCATTTCTCTGATAATGAGTGATGTTGAGCATCTTTTCATGTGTTTGTTAGCCATCTGTATGTCTTCTTTGGAGAAATGTCTATTTAGTTCTTTGGCCCATTTTTCGATTGGGTCATTTATTTTTCTGGAATTGAGCTGTAGAAGTTGCTTGTATATTTTTGAGATTAGTTGTTTGTCAGTTGCTTCATTTGCTATTATTTTCTCCCATTCTGAAGGCTGCCTTTTCACCTTGCTAATAGTTTCCTTAGTTGTGCAGAAGCTTTTAAGTTTAATTAGGTCCCATTTGTTTATTTTTGCTTTTATTTCCAATATTCTGGGAAGTGAGTCATAGAGGATCCTGCTGTGATGTATGTCGGAGAGTGTTTTGCCTATGTTCTCCTCTAGGAGTTTTATAGTTTCTGGTCTTATGTTTAGATCTTTAATCCATTTTGAGTTTATTTTTGTGTATGGTGTTAGAAAGTGTTCTAGTTTCATTCTTTTACAAGTGGTTGACCAGTTTTCCCAGCACCACTTGTTAAAGAGATTGTCTTTAATCCATTGTATATTCTTGCCTCCTTTGTCAAAGATAAGGTGTCCACAGGAGCGTGGATTTATCTCTGGGCTTTCTATTTTGTTCCATTGATCTATATTTCTGTCTTTGTGCCAGTACCATACTGTCTTGATAACTGTGGCTTTGTAGTAGAGACTGAAGTCAGGTAGGTTGATTCCTCCAGTTCCATTCTTCTTTCTCAAGATTGCTTTGGCTATTCGAGGTTTTTTCTATTTCCATACAAATTGTGAAATTATTTCTTCTAGCTCTGTGAAGAATACCATTGGTAGCTTGATAGGGATTGCATTGAATCTATAAATTCCTTTGTGTAGTATACTCATTTTCACTATATTGATTCTTCCAATCCATGAACATGGTATATTTCTCCATCTATTAGTGTCCTCTTTGATTTCTTTCACCGGTGTTTTATAGTTTTCTATATATAGGTGTTTAGTTTCTTTGGGTAGGGCTGCAGTCACCATCTGCAGTGATTTTGGAGCCCCAAAAAATAAAGTCTGACACTGTTTCCACTGTTTCCCCATCTATTTCCCATGAAGTGATGGGACCAGATGCCATGATCTTCGTTTTCTGAATGTTGAGCTTTAAGCCAACTTTTTCATTTTCCACTTTCACCTTCATCAAGAGGCTTTTTAGTTCCTCTTCACTTTCTGCCATAAGGGTGGTGTCATCTGCATATCTGAGGTGATTGATATTTCTCCCAGCAATCTTGATTCCAGCTTGTGTTTCTTCCAGTCCAGCATTTCTCATGATGTACTCTGCATAAGTTAAATAAGCAGGGTGACAATATACAGTCTTGACGTACTCCTTTTCCTATTTGGAACCAGTCTGTTGTTCCATGTCCAGTTCTAACTGTTGCTTCCTGACCTGCATACAAATTTCTCAAGAGGCAGGTCAGGTGGTCTGGTATTCCCATCTCTTTCAGAATTTTCCTCAGTTTATTGTGATCCACACAGTCAAAGGCTTTGGCATAGTCAATAAAGCAGAAATAGATGTTTTTCTGGAACTCTCTTGCTTTTTCCATGATCCAGCGGATGTTGGCAATTTGATCTCTGGTTCCTCTGCCTTTTCTAAAACCAGCTTGAACATCAGGAAGTTCACGGTTCCCATATTGCTGAAGCCTGGCTTGGAGAATTTTGAGCATTACTTTACTAGCGTGTGAGGTGAGTGCAATTGTGCTGTAGTTTGAGCATTCTTTGGCTTTCTTTGGGATTGGAATGAAAACTGACATTTTCCAGTCCTGTGGCCACTGCTGAGTTTTCCAAATTTGCTGGCATATTGAGTGCAGCACTTTCACAGCATCATCCTCCAGGATTTGAAAGAGCTCAACTGGAATTCCATCACCTCCACTAGCTTTGCTCGCAGTGATGCTTTCTAAGGCCCACTTGACTTCACATTCCAAGATGTCTGGCTCTAGGTCAGTGATCACACCATCGTGATTATCTGGGTCATAAAGATCTTTTTTGTATAGTTCTTCTGTGTATTCTTGCCATCTCTTCTTAATATCTTCTGTTTCTGTTAGGTCCATACCATTTCTGTCTTTTATCAAGCCCATCTTTGCATGAAATGTTCCCTTGGTATCTCTAATTTTCTTGAAGAGATCTCTAGTCTTTCCCATTCTGTTGTTTTCCTCTATTTCTTTGCATTCACTGCTGAAGCAGGCTTTCTTATCTCTTCTTGCTATTCTTTGGAACTCTGCATTCAGAGGCTTATATCTTTCCTTTTCTCCTTTGCTTTTTGCTTCTCTTCTTTTCACAGCTATTTGTAATGCCTCCCCAGCCATTTTGCTTTTTTGCATTTCTTTTCCATCGGGATGGTCTTGATCCCTGTCTCCTGTACAATGTCACGAACCTCAGTCCATAGTTCATCAGACACTCTATCTATCAGATCTAGGCCCTTAAATCTATTTCTCACTTCCACTGTATAATCATAAGGGATTTGATTTAGGTCATACCTGAATGGTCTAGTGGTTTTCCCTACTTTCTTCTTTTAATTCTGAATTTGGTAATAAGGAGTTCATGATCTGAGCCACAGTCAGCTCCTGGTCTTGTTTTTGTTGACTGTATAGAGCTTCTCCATCTTTGGCTGCAAACAATATAATCAATCTGATTTCAGTGTTGACCATCTGGTGATGTCCATGTGTAGAGTCTTCTCCTGTGTTGTTGGAAGAGGGTGTTTGTTATGACCAGTGCATTTTCTTGGCAAAATTCTATTAGTCTTTGCCCTGCTTCATTCCGTATTCCAAGGCCAAATTTGTCTGTTACTCCAGGTGTTTCTTGACTTCCTATTTTTGCAGTCCAGTCCTCTATAATGAAAAGGACATCTTTTTTGGGTGTTAGTTCTAAAAGGTCTTGTAGGTCTTCATAGAACCGTTCAACTTCAGCTTCTTCAGCATAACTGGTTGGGGCATAGACTTGGATTACTGTGATATTGAATGGTTTGCCTTGAAAACGAACAGAGATCATTCTGTCGTTTTTGAGATTGCATCCAAGTACTGCATTTCGGATTCTTTTGTTGACCATGATGGCTACTCCATTTCTTCTGAGGGATTCCTGCCTACAGTAGTAGATATAATGGTCATCTGAGTTAAATTCACCCATTCCAGTCCATCTTAGTTCACTGATTCCTAGAATGTCGACATTCACTCTTGCCATCTTTTGTTTGACCACTTCCAGTTTGTCTTGATCATGGACCTGACATTCCAGGTTCCTATGCAATATTGCTCTTTACAGCATTGGACCTTGCTTCTATCACCAGTCACATCCATAGCTGTGTATTCTTTTTGCTCTGACTCCATCCCTTCATTCTTTCTGGAGTTATTTCTCCACTGATCTCCAGTAGCATATTGGGCACCTACTGACCTGGGGAGTTCTTCTTTCAGTATCCTATCATTTTGCCTTTTCATACTGTTCATGGGGTTCTCAAGGCAAGAATACTGAAGTGGTTTGCCATTCCCTTCTCCAATGGACCACATTCTTTCAGATCTCTCCACCATGACCCGCCCATCTTGGGTTGCCCCACGGGCATGGCTTAGTTTCATTGAGTTAGACAAGGCTGTGGTCCTAGTATGATTAGATTGACTAGTTTTCTGTGAGTATGGTTTCAGTGTGTCTGCCCTGTGATGCCCTTTTGCAACACCAATCATCTTACTTGGGTTTCTCTTACCTTGGGCGTGGGGTATCTCTTCACGGCTGCTCCAGCAAAGCGCAGCCGCCGCTCCTTACCTTGGATGAGGGGTATCTCCTCACTGCCACCCCTCCTGACCTTCAACGTGGGATAGCTCCTCTAGGCCCTCTTGCGCCTGTGCAGCCATGGCTCCTTGGACATGGGGTTGGTCCTCCTGGCCGCCGCCCCTGGCCTCAGATGTGGGGTAACTCCTCTCATTGCGGCCCCTGACCTCGGACATGGGGTAGCTCCTCTCTGCCGTTCCTGTGTGGTCGCAGCCTGGCACTCTCGGCCGCTGCCCCTCACCTTGGACATGGGGTAACTCCTCTTGGCCGCTGCCCTTAGGGCATGGGGTCCTCCGGGCTTGTGCCCCTGACCTCAACGTGGGGTAGCTCCTCTCCGCCACACTTAGCATGCCGGTCACAGCCGCCTGTGCTTAGCGATTAGAGAACTACAAATTAAAGCAGTAATGAGATACCACTACATATGTGGGTAAAGATACAAAGCAATAGGAATTCTTGTTCATTGCTGGTGGTGATATAAAATGGTACTGCTGCTGCTGCTGCTAAGTCACTTCAGTTGTGTCGGACTCTGTGCAACCCCATAGACGGCAGCCACTGGAGTGGGTTGCCATTTCCTTCTCCAATGCATGGAAGTGAAAAGTGAAAGTGAAGTCACTCAGTCGTGTCCGACTCCTAGCGACCCCATGGACTGCAGCCTACCAGGCTGCTCTGTCCATGGGATTTTCCAGGCAAGAATACTGGAGTGGGGTGCCATTGCCTTCTCCAGTAAAATGGTACAGCCACCTTAAATGGCACAGCCAAGAGAGCTTGACAGTTTCTTACAAAAATTAAGCATTCTCTTACCACATAATTCAGCAATTATGCTCCTTATCATTTACTTAAAAGAGTCGAAATCTTTATCTACCCATAATTCACATTCAAATATTTATAGCAGTTTTACTCACGATTGACAAGACTTGGAAGCAACCAAAATATCCTTTAACAGATAAATGGAAAAACAAACTGTGTTATGCCCATATAATCGAACATCAGTCAACATTAAAGGAAATAAAAAGTAAATTCTGTGTCAACAAAGCATATTATAAAATAATTTTTCAATGATAATATTTTAGTGGTTTAAAATTCCTTAAACATGTATTTGAATTTGGGCTGTATGTGTCTGTATCTATGTATCTGTGAGTGCTTAATACCTACATCTCACAGGGTAATTAGTGAATTATCTAATGAATATGGAAAATAGTTCATGCAATCAACACTGAGGCCTGTGTCAGCTTTAAAGCTCATTTTTATGTATGGCATTTATTTATGTACAGTCACAAATATTTTATTAAAAAATGAAGCTCCTTTTTAAAAAACTGATAACTACTACTATCTCTTCAGTACACTTTGTTTTTTTTAATTTGTCATTTTATTTAAATTTCATTTTCACCTATATAAACCCACACCTACAAATATTTAAATGTCTTTTTTTAAATTTAAATTTATTTATTTTAATTAGAGGCTAATTACTTTACAATAGTGTATTGGTTTTGCCATACATCAACATGAATCTGCCAAATATTATTCATATCTGAAAAATGTCATACACATTAAACTTTCATTTCAACATATAATCCTTTGGACCCTGACTGCAGCCATGAAATTAAAACACACTTGCACCTTGGAAGAAAAGCTATGACAAACCTAGACAGCGAACTTTGTTGACAAAGGTCCATATAGTCAAAGCTATAGTTTTCCTAGTAATGTTATACAGATGTGAGAGCTGGACAATAAAAAAAGCTGAGCACTGAAGAATTGATGCCTTTGAACTGTGGTGCTTGAGAAGATTCTTGAGAGTCCCTTGGACAGCAAGAAGATCAAATCAGCCAATCCCAAAGGAAATAAATCCTGAATTGGAAGGACTGACGCTGAAGCTGAAGTTCCAATACTTTGGCACCTGATGCAGAGTCGACTTATTGGAAAAGACTTTGATCCTGGGAAAGATTGGGGCAACAGAAGAAAGGGAAGACAAAGCATGAGATGGTTGGATGGTGTCACCAACTCAATGGACGTGAGTTTGAGTTAATTCCAGGAAATAGCAAAGGACAGGGAAGCCTGATGTGCTTCACTCCATAGTATCACAAAGAGTCAGACATGAATGAGTAACTGAACAACAACATATAATCGTTATTTGAATGACCTAAAAAGAATGTATCTCACTTTGATAAGAATTAACTGCTGAAATATCTCTAAATTAAAAACATTATATGACCTCCTACTTGATAAGAGGAGGAGTTGATAGTTATGACACATTTCAGTCTCAAATAATAAATAAATGGAAGTATTCTAATGAAAGGCCACAAGACATTTTTCAAATGCTAGATATCTATTTTTTGTAATGGTCAGTTGGTCCTAAGTCACTTCAGTTGACTCTTTGCAACCCCATTTAATGTAACCTTCCAGGCTCCTCTGTCCATGGGGATTCTCCAGGCAGGAATACTGGAATGGATTGCCATTTCCTCCTTGAGGGGATCTTCCTGACCCAGAGACTAAACCAGTGTCTCTTGTGTCTCCTGCATTGGCAGGCAGGTTCTTTACCACTAGTGCCACATGGGAAGTATATGTACCCAAATGGCTAGAGTACTGATTTCATAAAATATTTGAATTTTCCAAGAAAAAAATATATCTTGACACATAGAAGCAAGCTTGGTGGCAGAGAGGATCATTTTCCCACCTTAAAAACAATAAAACCAGGATAAGGTATTATTAGTATATTTTCAGGAACAGTTGACACTTGAAATCTTGGTTGATGCTCTAAATATGTACCCCAGTTTCGCCATTTTACTGTGATTTTCTCTATTCACACTTAGATCAGTTAAAAGCTAACCACCACTCACCCAACCATGCAACAAACAAATCACAATTTATCTAACATAATTCTCTGTTTCAGATCTTTACAGTGAGCCAGACAGGGCTTTTGCAACTTTTATTAAACATTCATATGTTAGATCAAATTGCCTTAAAACAGGTATAGATTGAACTTGATCTTAAGCAAAAGTGTACCTTCATGATCCCCTCATTACTGGCATCTCCATGACACCTGTCAGTTGCAAAAAAAACAGGAACAGCTTGATGGAAAACTGTCATAATAAATAAAGGGAAGATATGCCAACCCTTCTGTTATTATATACTCATGTGCTGAAAAGCTGTGCAATAGGTTTTCATTTGAGTTAGAACTCTTTTAGTTCCATTTTAATATTTTCCTGTTACAGTTTGTTAATTTTAAAACAGTAAGTGAAAGAAATTTCTACCTCCTTTGGTTAAGAGGTATTTGAGTTAGAGTTAGCAATACTTTCCTTAGTTACCTTGCAGGAATAAGATACCAAAAAAAAAAAAGAAGAAAAGAAAAAAAAGTGTTTTCTCCAACATAAAGATATCAAATAAATCTAAGAACCCAAATCCTTGGAGAATTGTCAGAAACTTATTTCAGTTTGAACTCCAAAAGCAATAAAGAAAGGTTTATGTGAGAAAATAAAATAAAAGTAGAAATAAAGTCTGGCCTTCATCCAAATGAGACCTAGATTGGCCTATAAAGTCAAAGCAAAAGGAAGTTATACCTTGTCTTGTTGGTTTGATATCACACCAAAACTATTGAGATAATCTATTTTTCAGGTCTTCAAATTCTTGATATTTTTTAATTTCATAAATATAATTCAGATGTTGAAAAAAACAATAAAATTGTACCCCTCATTGTTTGTATTATAGTAGTCTACAAGTTCGTTATTTTTTTTTCATGTGGGAAACTTGGACATATTTAATATTAGTGCAGGACATTTTAGCTTCAGATTTCTATGTATGTCAAAATAAAAAATTTTATTTGTACATGGTATTTTGGGCTTCCCTGGTGGCTCAAACAGTAAAAGAATACACCTGCAATGTAGGAAACCTTGGTTCAATCCCTGGGTTGGGAAGATCCCCAAAGAAGGGAATGGCTCCCGGAAGAAGGGAATGGCTAGTATTCTTGCCTGGAGAATTCCACAGATAGAGGAGCCTGGTGGGCTAAAGTCCACGGGATTGCAAAGTTGGAGAAGACCAAGCAACTAACCCTTTCACCTTTAGGAAACATAATTAAATCTTAACAATTTTAATTTCCTTTCTTTAAAACAATCATTTAAATACCATTTATTGTTAATAATAAATAGTGTCATGCAACTTAATGTGAATTTATTCTGAATGAAACATTTTTACTGTCAAAATTTTGTGGATTTAGAGTTTACTTTATAATATAAATGATCCATTCCAGCATTCAAAAGTATGATGCATATGTTTCATGATTACTAAAAATGAGATGCATTTATCAAAAACAATCTGCTTGCACTTTTGAGCTCTATATCTGTATTTATGACTACTCACATATATCTATAATTTATAGTAATGTTATTTATTTTTGTTTTCACATTTGGTAAATGCCAGTAAAGATTTTCAACTTAAAATGTAAAACTTCTCTAATTATATAAAAAATATTTTTGTTTGAATATTTGACTCTCCAAAGTTAAAAAATCTGTTTATCTAAAACAATCTGTAAAATGAAAGCACAAATGTAATTTGGTATTGGCAGTTATCATTCTTAGTTCTTTTCAGCCTAACTACCATCTCATTATTTTCCCTGAGGTTAATTAGAAATAATAATAAAAGAAATCACCATTCATTACTAAAGTTGGCTACCATTTTTTTGCATAATCAGTTTAATATATTTGAACACTAAATTCAACCATGCATAAAAATAGTAATTTCATTATTTTCTCAGGACTCAAAGTATTTCTAAATATCACAGAAAGGAATTGAACATCTAAAATACAAACATGAATTATTATTAGTATGTGTAGGTATGTTTAATTCAAAATAGGGTTTAAACATTGTTTTAACATTATTTTTATCCTTATTCTAGAAAAAGAGAGCCAAATATTCACTTTTATACTTAATAAGCAAGGATGATACCTTAAAACAGTTGAATTAAAGAAATAAATAAAAGACAGGAAACTTTATTTTCCATGACATAATTTTTGCCTTTTTTTTTTGTTGTTGTTAATTGACTAATTGTGGTTCTTACCTTTGAGGTAGTACTTTGAATCACTTAAGCCTAATTTCATAGCAAAATTCAACAATATTGTTAAGGGAAGTAAAATAATCCCTTCTAAAATACAATCAAAGTACATTAAAATGATGAAAACTTACTTTTAAAAGTATCTTTCAAACTGCCAAAGGCATTTTTACTTACGAGTTATGCTGTATTTCAAGCAAATATTAGGATAAACAGTACTCTCCAACCAAATATCATGCTTTCTAGTGGTATGTATCATCTTCTTCCTGTTTTCCATCACTTTGGCCACTATTTGGATGTTGTTTATGTATTTTAATGGTCTTAGATTCTTATCTGGATCTACTGTCAAATTTTTGGAAGCATGCAGATAATGTCTCTCTTGACTATCTCTAGGGAACCTTGAAATCAACATATATAAGGTATTTTCTTCTTTGTCAAATTAAAAATGCCTAATAAGTACCAATTTTTCTTACAATATCTCTGTGCATGACCTGTTATTCTTCATTTCTATCATCATCAGTTCTCATGATATCCTACTGTGATACCTCTACTGATTCTGAGCATGCTGTTTTCATCTTTAGTGTCTCCCCTTTCTGCTGCTGCTGCTAAGTCGCTTCAGTTGTGTCTGACTTTGTGTGACCCCATAGACAGCAGCCCACCAGGCTCCTCCGTCCCTGGGATTCTCCAGGCAAGAACACTGGAATGGGTTGCCATTTCCTTCTCCAGTGCATGAAAGTGAAAAGTGAAAGTGAAGTCGTTCAGTCGTGTCCAACTCTTAGCGGCCCCATGGACTGCAGCCCACCAGGCTCTTCTGTCCATGGGATTTTCCAAGCAAGAGTACTGGAGTGGGGTGCCATTGCCTTCTCCCTCCCCTCTCTAGAACATGTTATATTTCCAGATTAATTGGCCCAAGTTGCTGTTCATCATGTCACTCTTTTGATCAAGAAAATACTGTAGATCCTTATTGCCTTTGTGAATAAATCAAACATCCAAAAATTACCATTCGATTAGTGTTCCTATCAGTACTCATGTACTATTGTAACTTAACTTATACGAGGCATGACCTAAAGACTAATCTCCTTTCATCACCCTTAAATATTTTCTTATGACACTGACTCAGCATAGAATGATGTTAAGAATATGGAGTCTAGTTGAGTTTCGCCCAAGAATCTTCTGGAGTTCTTTGGAGATGGAGGTGACTTATAATGAGGTCAGTAAGAGTTAAGAGGAGTGGTACCACGGACATGGTAGAGTTGGAGACCTCAGCTTTCAGCCTTTGACAGAGATTAATAATTAGACAGCTATCCATCCCTGGAGAAGGAAATGGCAACCAATTTCCTGCCTGGAAAATTCCATGGACAGAAGAGCCAGGCGGGCTACAGGCCATGGGAAGAAAGAAAGAAACTCGTCATCTCGACCGCATCAACCCCTGTCTTCTGCCTACCCCAGCCAAGGGGGACCAACCCAGCTCGAAAGTTTAAAAATAAAATAAAAAAAAAAAAAAAATAATAAAGCTGCTATAAGCATTCATATACAAAAAAAAGAAATAGTTCCTCTCACTGGGACAGGGAAAGCAGGTTATATGATCAGCTACCTCAGCCTTTTGGGGCTTTGTGTGAGGAACCCCCTTTGTCTTTGCCCCACCCAGACACCAGCTGAGCTGAGACAGGCCACAGAGATGGCTGGAGCAAGGAAGAAAAGCAAGAACTCCCCAACCAGCCAGGTACCTGGAGATAATCCCAGTTCCCACTGGCCTGCTCTGCGGAGGACCCAGAGGTTCTTGTCACTGAGAAAATCTACCTCCTTGGAACAACCTCTGTGAAATCCCTACCTATTTCTCTTATTTTCACACTCCTCCCTGGAAGGTTATTGGAGTTTGCAGATGACAGCTGCCTACATTCCTCACCCCCCTCTCTAGCTGGACCCCAGCATCTGGGGTGGTGACCAGCCCAGGCCTTTGGGCTTGGGTAAAGGCAAGACCCCCACAGCCACATGAGCGCTCAGGGCCAGCCCCTCCTGAATGGCCCATCACCAGGGTCCACCGCTTTGTGTGCATCCTCAGTGACACCTTGCTACCACAGCTCTGGACTCTGACAGCCAGGGCTCCCACATCTGCCTGTGAGCTTGGATTTGGGTCTATTTCTTCTCACTGGCCTGCACTGTTGGGCTCATCTGCTGCTCTGCTAGCCTTCCCTCTGTGTACCTACACTCTTCTAGTAGGAAATCTGTCACAGCAATGCCTCCACTGCTACCTCTGCCCCCGGGGGTAAGACCCAGCCACCCCAGGAGTGCCCACAGGCAGCCATGGACCCATGCAGATGCCACTGTTGACTCTGCCCTTGCTGTTGACCCTGCGTGTGTACTGTTGACTTAAAATAAACAGACTGCCAGATATTTTCCCAGTGAAAATAGGTTTATTGGGATCAGTAGAGAATTGCAATTCAGGGTTTGCAACCACACTGAGCCCATGGCAAGGGAAGAACCCTTATGGAGAGGAAAATGATTTGAGAGGACTGTCGTAATCAGACGGTCATGGGTTTTCATTGGCCGAGTCCTTGCGAGGAAGGAAGAGGAGTCTTTCACCCACCTGTTGGGCTCTGCTATGGTCTCATACTTGAGACCTCCCCTTTCTGTTCTCCCAACTCTGTTTAATTGAAGTTTCTGTTTATTATTTTCTTACAGAGTTTACAACCAGACTCTGCCATACACAGGCACTTCCATTGGTCCCTGCAACCAAGCGTGTGCAAACTAAGGCTCTACCTACCACAGCTACCTGCCCTGGTCCCTTGCTGCCGGCCCTGGAGGTGCAACTGAGGACCTAAACTGTCCATGCAGTCAAGCACTTGTTGATGCTATAATGTGGATTCCAGCAGCCCAGACTGAGGAAACATCATGCCTCATACCTTCATCTCGAGCCACCAGAAGCTCATGTACTCGGCGCCCTGAGCCACTGGACCCAGGGGCCACACAAGCTCCAGCATGCCCCATGTGTGTGTGGGAAGGCTTTTCTCATTCAAGTCAGTCCATAAGCACAGATCAAAATCACAGTGAGATGCCCCTCAGACTTGTTAGAAGGTCTATTATTTAAAATACAAGGGATTTTTAAGTGTTGGGGAGGACGTGAAGAAAAGGAACACTTGTGCACTGTTGGTGAGAATGTAAATTGATGCAGTCACTGTAGAAAACAGTACAGAGGTACCCAAGAAATTCAAAATCATTTAAAAGTAATACTAGAACAGCCTCTGTTTTCACTTAGTATCTTCTACCATGGACATAAGGCAACCCAAAACCTAGTAAGAGCATCAGCACAGAGAGAAGTCTTCAAGTTTGAGCTCAAAGAATGGAACAGGGATCTCTTGACGGTGACAGCAGAGGCATCAAAGAATCACAGATACTAAAACTCTGAAGACGGAGTAACTTCCTCTCTGATTGTAGATATGGTCACCCCAAGAGTACAAACCTCAATTGCTTTCTCTCTCTCTCTGACACCGGGCAGCTTGGTTCTGGACATGAATGTTATATTCCTCCAATGCAAAAAGTATGAGACAGAGCAGGTTACATACAACCTGTGCTTTCTGGAAAAAAGGAAATTGGGGGCCTCCAGGGAAACAGAAAGTACCCAGGAGACTGCTGACAAAGGAAAAGTTTTGCAAAGTGACCCCATAAAGTTGATTATAAACCCTTCAGCTCATCCCCAAATTTCATGCATGAATCTGATAGTATGCACTATCACAGGCTTCCCTGGTAGCTCAGAGGGTAAAGAATCTGCCTGCAATGCAGAAGACCTTGGTTTGATCCCTAGGTTGGGAAGATTCCCCTGGAGAAGGGAATGGCAACTCATTCCAGTATTCTTGCCTGGAGAATTCCATGGTCAGAGGATCCTTGGAGGGCTATAGTCCATGGGGTCACATAGAGTCAGACACGATTGAGAAACTAACACACATACACTATCACTAAGAAAACATGATGAATTTTGGTTATTGATCACTTCCAAATGAATTTGGAGCAAGTGAGTTAATTGCAATTAAAATAATGAAGGAAAACAAAGAGGAATATGAGAAAAAGAAGAATAAATAAAAGTCATTAGCAGTCCTATGAGGTGGGAGGGGGGTTCAGGATGGTGACACAGGTACACCCATGGCTGATTTGTGTCGATATATGGTGAAACCACTACAATATTGTAAAGTAATTAGCCTCCAATTAAAATAAATAAATTAATTTTCAAAAAGAATACAAAAAAATAAAAATTGAGGTAACTTGGTGGAACAAATAACCTGAGAATAATGAACAAAAGGGAAGAAAGAACAGCTTCATCTCATCTGCATCATCCTGTCCCTGCCTCCCAGCACTGCTCAGGGCCAAAAGAGAATAACCTAGCTAGGCACAGGACCTGTCACTGGGAAAGGGAAAGCAGATTAAGTGACCAGATTTATAATACAGTAAGTCCCTTACATAAGAACGAGTTCCATTCTGAGAGCACCTTCGTAAGTCCATCTTGTAGGTAAGCCGAACAAAGCCTCAGTTCAGTTCAGTTCAGTCACTCAGTAATGTCCCACACTTTGTGACCCCATGGACTGCAGCACACCAGGCCTCCCTGTCCATCACCAACTCCCAAAACTTGCTCAAACTCATGTCCATCGAGTCGGTGATGACATCCAACCATCTCATCCTCTGTTGTCCCCTTCTCTCCCTGCCTTCAATCTTTCCCAGCAGCAGGGTCTTTTCAAATGAGTTAATTCTTTGCATCAGGTGGCCAAAGTATTGGAGCTTCAGCATCAGTCCTTTCAATGAATATTCAGGACTGATTTTCTTCAGGATGGACTTGTTGGATCTCCTTGAACTCCAAGGGACTCTCAAGAGTCTTCTCCACACACAAATAAAACAATCTGCTATATAGTACTGTACTGTAATAGGTGTATAGTACTTTTCACACAAATAATGCAGAACAAACAGAATATAAAACATTTTAAATCTTATAGTACATTACCCTGAAAAGTACAGTATAATATCAGCTATATTATTGATGCTTTTATACTTTCTCCTTTTATGCAATCCTGAGCTTGAAACAAACTGTACTGCTGTGCTCTATACAGTACTGTACAGTAAAGAACATAAAAGCATATCCATTTGTAGAGGATGCACCATGACAATACCCCAGACACGTGAGCTTACTTACTTATTGAACATGTGAACACACATTTGTAATCTTTGAAAGTTCGCAACTTAAAAGTTCATATGTAGGGGAATTACTCCACTGTGTTAGTTTTGGGTAATTCAGTTTTTATACATATTTTTTTTCAGATTATTTTATATTATAGTTATTATAAGATATTGAATATAGTTCCCTGTATTTTACAGTAAATCCTATTGCTTATCTATTTTATGTATAGTTGTTTTTATCTTTTAATCCCATACTCCTAATTTATCCTCCCCACGTACTTTTTCCTTTTGGTAACTATTAGTTTGTTTCTACATCTGTGATTCTGTTTCTGCTTTGTATATAGATTCATTTTTATCATTTTCTAGATTCTGCATACAAGCCATGTATTATATTTGTGTAATATTTGTCTTTCTCTGCATGATTTGTTTTTTACATTTGAAGAATTATAGAATCTGAGATGGATAGGAATTTAAAGGTCAATGTTAGCTTGATTCAATTTATTTCCATTTTGTAAATACCCTGAAATGCGCTCACAGGTGGAAGGTGCTGAATGACTACAGATGTAGAGCAGGGCAGGTCTATTAGGAAAGACTGAGCTCCAGATCATTTTGGCATCTAGTGTTAAGATGAAGTGCAAATAAATAGTAGATGGCATTGCACTTATCACACTCTAGGCATTCAATAAATATTTGCTAATGGATGAAAGGTAAACTAAAGACATGTTTTTAGAAAGTTTTAAAAACCATTACAATGTGAACTCAGCCCTGCTACATCCTGTCTCTCTTTTTTATAATTGATTCCCTGTTCTCAGGGGTAAACATGAAGTCCAGTTCAAGCCAATAATTGCCTTCTTCAGCTGGTTCCAGTGACTTTCCAAGAGATAAATATATGACCCAAGTTAAGCCAATCAAACTATTTCAATAGAAATGTTCAATTTGGAACTGGAAAAGGTACATTTTTTATTTGCATTTTATTTTGTTTTTATTTTTTGTTTTCTGACACTGGGTTTTGAGGTTGTGAGTAGGACCCCAGCAATCATCATGCTTCCTCCTTGACATCCTGATCAGCACTGAGAGAGAATGAGGATGACGTTTAAATATAAACACATGTAAATAGAAGTAGAATGTATGAGAACCACTTCTCCCCAAGTCATGTTTTCTTTCATTTGGGAAAAAAGTCAATTAAAGTAACTCAGTGACCTTTCAGCCCTCTTACACAAGCAAATGAAGTGGTTTATCTACTTATATATTTGGAGAAAACTTTGGACATATTCAGTTCAGCTCTGCCACTTCCTTTTGGAATGGAGTAGCTTACAAAGGCTATGATCTTCTCCACAAAGAAAATAATTTACCATCATTGCCTGTGACTTCTGGGTAAGTCTGTCTAAATCAGAGTTTCTTTTTGAAAGTCAACATGGGTTTTCCCTAGTGACTCAGTGGTAAAGAATTTGCCTGCTAATGCAGGAGACAGGAGTTCGATCCCTAATCTGGAAAAATGCCACATGCCTTGGAGCAAATAAGCCAATGCACCACAGCTAGTGAGCCGGTGCTCTAGAGCCCAGGAGCCACAACTACTGAAGCCCAAGTGCCCTAGAGCCTGTGCTCCACAACAAGAGAAGCCCGTGCACCACAATTGGAGAGTAGCCTCGGCTTGCTGCAACTTGGGAAATACTCATGCAGCAATGAAGCCTCAGTACAGCCAAAATTAAATTAGCTAATTTTAAAAAATCAGCATGGCTGAGATATCTAAACCATATCTTTCAATCTGGCATCATCTGTAATAATGTTGACCATTTATTCACAATTGATTCAGTACTTTGAGAAGAAGAATAAAAAGCATGGAGTCTTTTCAAAGCATCACAGAAAGAAAAGCATAGGAAAAATTTTCTGGCTGTTTAAGCCTGGATTCCATGTTTGCTTTAAGGCAGCTATCATCCTCCTTCCAGGGAGAATATGTGTACTAATAAATCGTTTATTTTCCTAATTGAATTCTATTTATATTTCAGTTATATCCCAAATCGATGAGCCAAAATGATATGCATATTCACTATACTTTTTGCATACACTAGTAAATATATCACTGTGTTTATATTATGAGAAAAACAAGTTGGTTTAGTCTTCCCAGATAAACTCTAAATATATAATGATATCAATGCCAAGAGACAGATCTGCTGTTTTCTTTCTTTGAGGTTCTCAAGTTCAGTTCAGTAAACCAGCCATGTCTGACTCTTTGCAACCCCATGGACTGCAGCACACCAAGCTTCCCTGTCCATCAACAACTCTCAGAGCTTACTCAAATTCATGTCTATTGATTCAGTGATGCCATCCAACCATCTCATCCTCTACATCCCCTTCTCCTCCTGCCTTCAATCTTTCTCATCACCAGGGTCTTTTCCAATGAGTCAGCTCTTCACATCAGGTGGCCAGAGTACTGGAGATTCAGCTTCAGTGTCAGTCCCTCCAATGAATAATCAGGACGCATTTCTTTCAGAATTGAATAGTTTGATCTCCTTGCAGTCCAAAGGACTCTCAGAGTTTTTTCCAATGCTGCTGCTGCTGCTGCTGCTAAGTCGCTTCAGTCATGTCCAACTCTGTGCGATCCCATAGACGGCAGCCCACCAGGATCCCCCGTTCCTGGGATTCTCCAGGCAAGAACACTGGAGTGGGTTGCCATTTCCTACTCCAATGAATGAAAGTGAAAAGTGGAAGTGAAGTTGCTCAGTCATGTCCGACTCTTAGCAACCCCATGGACTGCAGCCTACCAGGCTTCTCCGTCCATGGGATTTTCCAGGCAAGAGTACTGGAGTGGGGTGCCATTGCCTTCTCCAGTCTTTTCCAATGCCACAGTTCAAAAGCATCAATTCTTTGGCACTCAGCTTTCTTTATGGTCCAACTCTCACATCCATACATGACTACTGGAAAAACCATAGCTTTGACTAGATGGACCTTCATCTGCTTTTTAATATTCTGTGTAGGTTGGTCATAACTTTTCTTTCAAGGAGCAAGTATTTTTTTTTTAATTTTATTTTATTTTTAAACTTTACATAATTGTATTAGTTTTGCCAAATATCAAAATGAATCCGCCACAGGTATACATGTGTTCCCCATCCTGAACCCTCCTCCCTCCTCCCTCCCCATACCATCCCTCTGGGTCGTCCCAGTGCACTAGCCCCAGGCATCCAGTATCGTGTATCGAACCTGGACTGGCAACTCGTTTCTTACATGATATATTACATGTTTCAATGTCATTCTCCCAGATCTTCCCACCCTCTCCCTCTCCCACAGAGTCCATAAGACTGTTCTATACATCAGTGTCTCTTTTGCTGTCTCGTACACGAATTTCATGGCTTTCAGTCACAATCTGCAGTGATTTTGGAGCCCAAGAAGATAAAGTCTGTCTCTGTTTCCATTGTTTCCCCATCTATTTGCCATGAAGTGATGGGACTGGATGCCATCAACTTAGTTTATTGAATGTTGAGTTTTAAGCCAGCTTTTTCACTTTCCTCTTTCACTTTCATTAAGAGGCTTTTTGGTTACTCTTCACTTTCTGCCATAAGGGTGGTGTCACCTGCATATCTGAGGTTATTGATATTTCTCCCAGCAATCTAGTCTCCAGCTTGTGCTTCATCCAGCCCAGCATTTCACATGATGTACTCCGAATATGAGTTAAATAAGCAGGGTGACAGTATACAGCCTTGAAATAGTCCTTTCCCGATTTGGAATCAGTCCATTGCTCCATGTCCAGTTCTAACTGTTGCTTCTTCGCCTGCATACAGATTACTCAGGAGGCAGGTCAGGTGGTCTGGTATTCCCATCTTTTTCAGAATTTTGCACAGTTTGTTCTGATCCACAAAGTCAAAGGTTCTGGTGTAGTCAATAAAGCAGAATTAGATGTTTTTCTGGAACTCTCATGCTTTTTATATGATCCAACCATGTTGGCAATTTGATCACTGGTTCCTCTGCCTTTTCTAAATCCAGCTTGAACATCTGGAAGTTCTTGGTTGACGTATTGTTGAAGCCTGGCTTGGATAATTTTGAGTATTATTTTGCTATGTGTGAGATGAATGCAATTATTTAGTAGTTTAAACATTCTTTGGCATTGATTTTCTTTGGAATGGGAAAGAAAACTGACCTTTTCCAGTCCTGTGGACACTGCTGAGTTTTCCAAATTTGCTGGCATATTGAGTGCAGCACTTTCACAACATCATCTTTTATTACTTGAAATAACTCAGTTGGAATCCTATCATCTCCACTAGCTTTATTTGTAGTGATGCTTCCTAAAACCCACCCGACTTCGCATTCCAGGATATCTAGCTCTAGGTGAGTGATCACACAATCGTGGTTATCTGGATCATTAGGATCTTTTTGTATATTTCTTCTGTTTATTCTTGCCACCTCTTCTTAATGTCTTCTGCTTCTGTTGGGTCTATAACATTTCTGTCCTTTATTATGCCCATCTTTGCAGGAAATGTTCCCTTGGTATCTCTAACTTTCTTGAAGAGATCCCTAGTCTTTCCCATTCTATTCTTTTCCTCTATTTCTTTGCATTGATCACTGAGGAAGGTTTTCTTATATCTCTTTGCTATTCTTTGGAATTCTGCATTCATATAGGTATATTTTTCCTTTTCTCCTTTGCCTTTAGTGTCTTTTCTTTTCTCAGTTGTTTGTAAGGCCTCCTCAGACAACCATTTTGCCTTCTTGCTTTTCTTTTTCTTGGGGATGGTCTTGATCACTGCCTCCTGTACAATGTCATGAATCTCCATCCATAGTTCTTCAGGCACTTGGTCTAGCAGATCTAACCCCTTGAATCTATTTGTCAGTTCCACTGTATAATTTTAAGGGATTTGATTTAGGTCATACCTGAATTGTCTAGTGGTTTTCCCTACTTTCTTCAATTTAAGTCTGAATTTTGCAATAAGGATATCATGATTTAAGCCACAGTCAGCTCCTGGTCTTGTTTTTGCTGACAGTGTAGAGCTTCTCCATCTTTGGCTGCAAAGAATATAATCAATCTTATTTCAGTATTGACCATATGGTGATGTCCATGTGTAGAGTTGTCTCTTTGCTGTTGGAAGAGGGTGTTTGCTATGACCAGTGCATTCTCTTGGCAAATCTCAGTTAGCCTTTGCCCTGCTTCATTTTTTACTCAAGGTCAAACTTGTCTGTTACTCCAGGTATCTCTTGACTTCCTACTTTTACATTTCAGTCCCCTATAATGAAAATTACATCTTTTTTTGGTGTTAGTAGTAGAAAGTCTTGTAAGTCATCAAAGAACCATTCAACTTCAGCTTCTACAGCATTAGTGGTTGGGGCATAGACTCAGATCACTGTAATATTGAATGGTTTGCCTTGGAAATGAGCACAGATCATTCTGTCACTTTTGAGATTGCACCCAAGTACTGTGTTTTGGACTCTTTTGTTGACTCTGCGGGCTGCTCCATTTCTTCCAAGGGATTCTTGCCAACAGTTCAGTTCAGTTCAGTCACTCAGTCATGTCCAACTCTTCGCAACCCCATGGACAGCAGCATGCCAGACCTCTCTGTCCATCACCAACTCCTGGAGTTTACTCAAACTCATGTCCATTGAGTCAGTGATGCCATTCAACCATCTCATCCTCTGTCGCCTATTCTCCTCCTGCCTTCAATCTTTCCCAGCATTAGGGTCTTTTCAAATGAGTCAGTTCTTCCCATCAGATGGCCAAAGTATTGGAGTTTCAGCTTCAGCATCAGTCTTTCCAGTGAATATTCAGGATTGATTTCATTTAGGGTGGACTAGTTGGATCTCCTTGTTGCCCAAGAGTAGATATAATGGTCATCTGAATTGAATTCCTCCATTCAAGTTCATTTTAGTTCACTGATTCCTAAAATATTCACTCTTGCCATATCCTGTTTGACCACTTCCAGTTTACCTTTATTCATGGATCTAACATTCTAGGTTCCTATGCAGTATTGTTCTTTGCAGCATTGAGCTTTACTTCCATCACCAGGCACGTCCTCAACTGGGTGTTTTCTTTCGCTTTGGCTCTGTCTCTTTATTCTTTAATGGAGTTATTTCTCCACTCTTCTCCAGTAGCATATTGGGCACCTAGCAACCTGGGGAGTTCATCTTTCAGTGTCATATCTTTTTGCCTTTTCATACTTTTCATGGGGTTTCAGGCAAGAATACTGAAGTGGTTTGCCATTCCCTTCCCCAGTGGAACATGGTTTGTCAGAAATTTCCACCATGACCTATCCATCTTGGGTGGCCCTACATGGCATGGCTCATTGTTTCACTGAGTTGGACAAGGCTGGAGACTCGGGTTTGATCCCTGGGTCGGGAAGATCCCCTGAGAAAGCAATGGCAACCCACTCCAGTACTTTTGCCTGGAAAATCCTATGGACTGAGAAGCCTGGTAGGCTACCATCCATGGGGTCCCAAAGAGTCGGACACAACTGAGCAACTTCATTTTCACTTTCATGGTCCATGTGATCAGTTTGATTAGTTGTCTGTGATTGTTGTTTTCATTCTGTTTATCCTCTGATGAATAAAGATAAGAGGCTTATGGAAGCTTCCTGATGTGAGAGACTGATTGTGGTGGAAACTGGGTCTTCTGATGGGTGGGATCCTGCTCAGTAAATCTTTAATCCAATTTTCTGTTGATGGCTGGGGCTGTGTTCCCTCCTTATCTGGCCTGAGGCCAATACTGTTGGCCCACACCAAAACTGTTGGCCTGAGACTCCAGGACACTCAGGGCAAATCTGGCTTGGTGTCTTCTGGGAATACTGCTCCTTTCTCCTGGCTCCTGTTGCACACAAAGTTTTGTTTGTGCCCTGCAGGAGTCTGTTTCCCCAGTCCTGTGGAGGTTCTGTAATCAAATCCCACTGGCCTCCAGGAGTCCTGGTGTGCACAAGATTTTGTTGGAGCCCTCGAGTGTCTCTGGCAGGTATGGGGTTTGTTTCTAAACATGATTTTGCGTCTCATGCAATCTTGTTGGGGCTTCTCCTTTGCCCTTGGATGTGGGGTATCTTTTTTTTGGTGGGATCCAGCATTCTCTTGTCCATGGTTGTTCAGCAGAGAGTTGTAATTTTGGAGTCCTCTCAGGAGAAGATGAGCTCAGATCCCTCTACTTCACCATCCCACTCAAGTACCTTGGCCACATACTTGTCAATGCACAGGGCTGAGTGGCTGCACTCAGTGTACAGGCAGATGAGCACATCAAGCAGTGTCTCCATGTTTAGGGCACCCTCATCGCACCTGGGCTGATCCAGGAGTAGCTGCTCCAGCTTCTTGAGTCACACCTTGGCTGACATGGTGCCATATGGCCCATTCCTAATGTGCTGGCCTCTCGCGGCCCACTTGGCCAGTCCATCAGGGACTGAGAAAAGGAGGGCAGGCTATTCTTCTGCAACATTATCTTCATAGACTCTTTTTAGCATAAATAGAAAAATAAATATGTTATCATGCTAACATTTTTCTGAAATACAGATATTTTTGTCTGGTTGCTTCTAATGGTCACAACAAATCTGAACTGCTGACACAATGACTCTAGTCATCATTCAAAAGATGTGTAATTTTTATTGCAGGACATTCTTTTGGACTCAGTTTTTCCAAGATTTTTTCCTTTTGTCTCAATACAACTCTTCAGACACAAGTCACTCATTTGTTATCAGTATGAACAAATCACATCATTGACATACACCATGTTTCCATAAATCTTATAATTTATTGAAATTTTTATTTTTGAGATATTATAGACAACTTTAGAAGCTTTATTTACTTATTGTGGTTTTTAAACAAGCTATATTTATAATTTTTACCATCAAAATTTCTTATGATTTTAAGTTCATGAAAAATTATATTTTTTGTATTTGAAGTAAACTTTGGATTTTATATTACCTTTGAAACCTATACTTATAGCTACAGATAATGATTGCATAACAGTTCTTGATAATTTGAAAAGGCCAAAGACTGCTTTGAGTATCTAAAGGAAGATATTTTCAATTTTCCTTACCGTGTTATACTTCAATGTGCATACTCAGTCACTCAATCATGTCCAACTCCTGTGACCCATTGGACTGTAGCCCAACAGACTCCTCTATTCATGAGATTTTCCAGGAAAGAATACTGGAGTGGGTTGCTATTTCCTCTTCTTGGGTATCTTCCCAACCCAGAGATCAAACTAGCCTAGCATCTCATCTCTGTCTCTTTTGTCTCCTGCATTGGCAGGTGGATTCTTAACCACTTGCACCATCTGGGAAATACCAAGTTATACATCAATAGATTTCAATCAATGTTTGACTCTCCTCAACTGCACTCATGTACCATTTTGGACATTACCTATCCCAATGTAAAGCAAGGACCTCAGGCAAGTATAAGAAGAGGACACTTGCTCTATTCTCACATCAGCTTTTATTATCTGCACTTCTTCATTAATGTGGTGGTGAAACCTGTAAAGAGGGAGCAAAGATATTCTTGTAATTTTCTTTTCATTCTCTCTTGGTTTAATTTTATCTGACTGTCTTCTTTAACTGTCCTCATTTTTGTAATAGTCCATTCATGTTACATCAATTACAGAAAATACTCAGTCTCTTCTTCAGAAAGGTCTCAAAATTTACACTTTAAAGGCAGAGTCTTCATTTGCAGCGTTTCTGGAGTGTTCAATATTCTAATTTAAAATAACCCTTGCACTAACTCACATAAAGCTGAAATCCATACTTAGTCACTATGTCATGTCTCACATTTTGTGACTCCATGACTGTAGACCATCAGGCTCCTCTGTTTGATTTCTCAGGCAAGAATACTGAAGTGGGTTGCCATTTCCTCCTCCAGGGGATCTTCCTGATCCAGGGATCAAACTTGCATCTCCTGTGTCTCCTGCATTGACAAGCAGATTCTGTACCACTGAGCAACCTGGGAAGCCCCTAGAAGCTGAGATGTTCACCCTGTATTTTGCAGAATGGTTGCTTTTTGTATTAATATAAGAATAGCTTTTCTCTGTGTGAACTTCCCTTTAGGACATCTTTAATTATACTTCATGCTCTGAGATGTGCTGTGAAAGTGGATGTGAATTTATTTTCTGGTCCAAATTATGGTGAGATGAGAACAGGTTTCACATTGGTAGAACCTGAAAATGTTTCTCTCCCATTGAAAACTCTTTATGTCCTGCAGGTACTTCTAACTTACTGCATCAGCCTGAGGTCTCATACCTTCATGTTCTAGTACCCAAAGGTTTACACTGCTGCTGCTGCTGCTAAGTCACTTCAGTCGTGTCTGACTCTGTGTGACCCCATAGACGGCAGCCCACCAGGCTCCCCCGTCCCCGGGATTCTCCAGGCAAGAACACTGGAGTGGGTTGCCATTTCCTTCTCCAAAGGTTTACACTGGCACAATGCTAATTTCATCATGTTGAAATTACCACTGTGACAAGCTAAAATTTCTCCCTGTTCTGAATAATTTCCAAAATGGAATTAATTGCTAAATAATTCTTTTTGCAAACATCTAATTGGTGATACAAATTACGTTTAAATACTGCTTGGATATTTACTATGTACTGATAGTATACATCAAAAAGTCATAGATCCTTAGCTAGATATTTCAGTATCTTGATATTATATTGTCAGCAAATGTATCCACTTCTTTTCCCCCCTCTATACCTTAAAAATATTCATCTTAAATTACCAGCAATTTTAACAACTAACATATACTAAATGTGTACTTTTATCAATACTGGCTAAGAGCTTAATCTTATTTTAATACTACAAACACCCTTTGAAGTAGCAGATATTGCTATCTCCATTTAATATATAAAACAACAGAGGTCTATACAGATAACCTGATATGCCCAAGATCACCAGTCATCCACTTCAAAAAAAAAAAAAATATATTGGAGAAATTCTATTAAGGTAAGACTTTTGTTGGATTGGTTCTATGACAGATTCCAAACAGATGCAACAGTCTAAAACACATATGGAAAACTATCATAGTTTTCAGAATCTACTGGATATTCTTCCTTTGTTCCTCCAAATATACTCTCCACCATCTTTCACTTTGACTATTTCCTGGGTAGGGTTGGGGATGCTTTAAGAACTGCATTAACTGATCTCCCTGGCTTTCTAGTTTCCTACTGGGCTTAGTTCATACTACCTTGGCAAGAAATTTAGGTCACCACGAGGCTGTTCTGCCTCTTGTTTCGTGTGACGCAACAGATCCAGTGGTGTTTCAAGTAACTATTACTGACAGCAAGGCTAAACAGAATGATTGGCAAAGGTCTGAGGGCAAATTCTTCTCCCTTTCAAACTGCCAATGGACTGGTGGGAGACAATAGTTTCATATAACTTCAGATGGCAAGTTTGACCAATCAGCATTTCTTTGTGATTTCTCTTTTCCTGTCTTACTCCTCTTTTCTCTTATTTCTGTTTCCACATGACAGTATTATTCCCTGAGAGTTTTTCTCAGTCTTTGTTTTCAAGAAAACCCAATTTAAGACATCCCAAAGCTCATAAATATTACATGCACACAAAGTTCCATATTTGTACAGGTGCCTTGATCAAAAATATTAATGCTTTGTCATATCTGTATTATATTTTCTCTTCTGCTGACTCTGTGTACTATATCATTTAATTGAATTTGTATGTCTTTAGATCTTTAGAGATTTTAAATCTTTTCTTCACAAAAACTTTTCATCCTTGCTGGAAATACTTTTCTTTGTAAATTTTCTCACCTGTTAAAGCGATAAAATCTATGACACTTAGAGATTCTCACTTAGCTTTTTCTGATTATGTGCTTGTAGAATTCTAATAAAATCCTTCTCAAACTTGAACATACATTAGAGTCACAAGGAAATATGTTGAAAATATAAATTGCTGGGCCTCATTGTCAGAGTTTCTGATTCAGTAGGTAGAGAAAGGCTTGAAAATTCCAATTTCTTACAAGTTCCAAAGTGATGCGGATGCTGCTGAACTGGAAACCTCATTCTGGAAGACATTGTTCTAAGGTTGCACCAATGATATATATGAGGACAGAAGTCTTACTCTAGAGTTGTAACTTAAGTGTGTGATATTGATAGAATAGCCAAGTAAACAGCAGAAAAAAACCTATGGGGGAAAATGTAACTGAACATTTGATGATATACGATTACAATGTGTTTATTTTAAAAAAATTTTTAGACTATTATTTATTTATTTTATTTTTGGATGTGCTAGGTCTTTGTTGCTGCTCCGGCTTTTCTCTAGGTGCAGTGAGCAGGCTTCTCATTGTAGCGATTTCTCTTGTTGTGGAGCACAGACTTTAGGGCACATGAGAAAGTGAAAGTGAAGTTGCTCAGTCGTGTCTGACTCTGCGACCCCATGGACTGTAGCCCACCAGGCTCCTCTGTCCATGGGGTTTTTCAGGCAAGAATACTGGAGTGGGTTGCCATTTCCTTCTCCAGGAGATCTTCCCAACCCAGGGATTGAACCCGGGTCTCCTGCGTTATAGGCAGATGCTTTACCGTCTGAGCCACCAGGAAAGTCCTTAGGGCACATGGTTTTCAGTAACTGCAGTGCATAGATTCATTAGTAGCTGCTCCCAGGCTCTAGAGCCCTGGCTCAATAGTTGTGGCACATGAGCTTATTTGCTTCATGGCCTGCAGGATCTTCCTGAATCAGGGATAAAACCCATGTCTCCTGTATTGGCAAGCTGATTCTTTACCACTGAGCCACCAAGGAAGCTCTATAATGTGTTTCTTAAGTAAGATAAAATCGTCCTAAAGATTGATGTTTGATCTTTTATGAGAGATAGTCCATTTATGAAAATTCCCTTAAGTAAATTGAATTGACATTTTCTTCATAACCATCCTGTTAAGTAGCACTGTTATTACATGTGCTTTAAAGATTAGTAAGTTGGGCAAGTGAACTCCTTCAAAGCACAAGTAGGTAAGTGGTAGAACCAGGCATTGTGTCTCCAGAGCCCATGCTTTGTTGCTTAAGAAGAAATCTGAACAGGAAAAGCAAGGCCAGAAGACGTTAGTGGTGACAGAGCATACACTTAGCCAGATTGTGCCACTCATGAGTCTGGGCTTTCAATCACTGCACGATGGCTCACAGTGGGTTTTTTGTTTTGTTTCATAACGATAGGTAGTTTTTAATCAGAATTAACTATATTTTAATCACTGCAGTTACCACTTTGCACAAATTTGTTCATTTGGTACTATAAAACCTGAGATACTAAATACTTAAAAATATTCTCATTTTATGGGTAAGGACACTGGGTCTTAGAGAAAGTTAAGCATTTAGACAGGTTAAAGAGATTGTGATTTTGAGAATCAGAGGCAATCACAGATGTAATTATGCTGTACATTCCAAAGGTTTTTACAAAATTAATTTGAAAACCTACTTCAATTTAATATAAAAAAATAGCAATAACCACATCAATAAAACAAACATTCAAAAATGCCCCCTTTCAACCTTGCAGTAACAATTCTTTTTTGTTGAATCAAAACCAGTTTGTCATCATCTTGATAAAGACTTCAGAAAACAACAACAACAAAAAAAAGACAGAAAAACTGGAAAACATAAACTAAATGAAATGGAAGCACTGAATAGGAAATAAAAAAATTGAAACAAACTAAATGAAAATAGAAGACCATCAAATACTCCAGTTGTTTTTAAACATGGCTGTTCATTAGAAATACACATAGAGCTTTGGAGAAAAAAAGCAACACCTGGGCATTTGCATTTTTCAAAAAATTACAAGAAAATTCTCATATGCATCTGGATTTTAATAAGTAATTAGAGGTTTTCTATTAAATGGTAGGTTTAGTGATATAGAATTCTATTATTTTCTGTTGACTAATCATGATACAATGGTATTAAGCAAATAATAGCTACATAATCACAATTGTAAAAGATGTTTATCAGTTACCACAGTCAGTAGCCAGATTTAAAAAATCAAAAGATAATTACATCTGCAAACCATAATGGAAACATGATTCACCTAATCATGTAAAATAATTACATACAATTTGAGGGGTTAAATAGAGTGATGTGGTACATGGAAGTGTATACATACAAATTTCCATCTGCCCAGCCAGTCTATGCCTTTTGGTGGTGCATTTGATCCATTTACATTCAAGGTAATTATCTGTATGCATGAATAAAAGGTCTGTCTAGTCAAGGCTATGGTTTTTCCAGTAGTCATGTTGTGGATGTGAGAGTTGGACTATAAAGAAAGCTGAGTGCAGAATTGATGCTTTTGAACTATGATATTGGACAAGACTCTTGGGAGTCCCTTGGACTGCAAGGAGATCCAATAAGTTCATCCTAAAGAAGATCAGTCCTGGGTGTTCATTGGGAGGACTGATGTTGAAGCTGAAACCCTAATACTTTGGCCACCTGATGAGAAGAGCTGACTCTTGAAAAGACCCTGATGCTGGGAAAGATTGAAGGCAGGAGGAGAAGGGGATGACAGAGGATGAGATGGCTGGATGGCATCACTGACTCAATGGACATGAGTTTGGGTGAACTCTGGGAGTTGAGGATGGACAGAGAGGCCTGACATGCTGCAGTTCATGGGGTCACAAAGGGTCAGACACGACTGAGTGACTGAATTGAGCTGATGATACTATTTGCATTTTCTTCATTGTTTTTGGTTTATTTTGTATACCTTCTCTTGTGTTTCCTACATAAGGAAGTTCCTTTAGCATTTGTTGTAAAGATGGTTTGGTGGTGCTAAATTCTCTTAACTTTTGCTGATCTGGAAAACCTTGATTGCTTCATCAGATCTGAACAAAAGTCTTGCTGGGTAGAGCATTCTTGGTCGTAGGTTCTTCCCTTTCATCACTTTAAATATATCATGCCCTTCCCTTCTGGCTTGTCGAGTTTCTGTTGAGAAATCAGCTGATAACCTTATGATAGTTTCTTCATATGTTATTTGTCATTTTTTCCCTTCTTGTTTTTAATATTTTATCTTTTTCTTTAATTTTTGCCACTTTGATTGCTATGTGTCTCAGAGCGCTCCTCTTTGGGTTTATTCTGCCTGGACTCTCTATTTCCTGGGTTTGGTTGACTATTTCCTTTCCCATGTTAGGGAAGTTTTCAGCCATTATCTCTTCAAATATTTTCCCTGGTCCTTTCTGTGTCTCTTCTCCTTCTGACATTTCTCTGGTGGCTCAGATTGTAAAGAACCTACCTATAATGTAGGACACCCATGTTTGATCCCTGGGTGGGGAAGATCCCCTGGAGAAAGGAATGGCTACCCACTCCAGTATTTTTGCCTGGAGAATTTCATAGACAGAGGAGCCTGGTGGGCTACAGTCCATGGGGTCACAAAGAGTCAGACATGACTGAGTGACTAACACACTTTACATGCACATAATGCAAATGTTAGTGTTTTTCATGTTGTCCCAGAGGTCTCTTATGCTGTCTTCATTTTGTTTTTCATTCTTTTTTCTATATTCTGTTCTGCCTCAGTGATTTCTACTATTATATCTTTAGGGAAGTGACTTTTAAAAGCCGTAAAAAGGAATGAAATTGTTCCATTTGAAGAGACATGGATGGACCTAGAGACTATCATACAGAAAGTCAGAAAGAGAAAATCACATCATATAGATGGAAATTAAAAAAAAAAAAAAGAGGGTATATATGTATACATACAGCTGATTCACTTTGCTATACAGGAGAAAATAACAACATTATAAAGCAACTCTACTTCAATAAAAATTTTTAAAGGACAATTTGACTTTTTTAGCAGATTCATGTGCTACTATGAACACATTAAGTTTTCTTTCATTCTACTCACTGGTTGATTTATCTCTTTATGAAAAACATGTCTCCTAGGTTGGAGCCTTAACACTCACTCTTGATTGTCCTTTGAAGTTGAAGCAAGGCATATCACCTTTTGCTTTATCAATCCACTGAGGGAGCATTTATTTTAAATGAATGGGATAGAGTTTTTGGAAAAATCTTATTTTCTTATTGCTATTTGACATCCTTCAATAACTAATTATTTCAAGTTTAGGAAAATGCACATTTGCATGTTTTTTCATGAATTCTCCTAATGATATCATGCAGTGAAACTTAAAAAAACAACATCTGTATTCTCACCTTTTGTGTAAACTCTTATAATGTACATGTACTGTCTTCAGGAACTATGGGGAAGTATATGACATTTTTATATTGTGCTACTTTGTTTAATTAGAACTGACTCAGAATGAAGTACAATTCTGCCCTCTGTGCAACTGCCTTGAACTTTCTTCACTTATATGGAGTCCTCAGCTTCGTTGCCAAGCAACCATGCTCAAATTGCTACTTTGCCTTTGCACTGAGAGCAGTCAACTCTACCACATATACTTTGCTTTGCATTTTTTAAGCACAAATAATTTTCTCCTTTCTTTAAGGCAATTGTATCTTTTAGTTCTGTATTTTTGACAAATCTGTTTCATAAGCTATGTATGTTCTATATCTTATACCTGACAAGTTTCTTCTTTTGTCAATTTAGAAACTTGGAATTTATCTTCTTTTTGCCTTCTTAGTTTATCAGAGATGTAGTTGTGTCTTCAGCTAATAAATAAAATGCCAACAAGATTTACAATAGATGTGAACAAGAATCAAACAGATGAAAAAACTAATTCAGCAAATATTTATCATATTCTATTTACCCTTTTTGGGGCTGGAGAAATAACAGTGACCAAAGCAGACAAAATACTTGCCACCATGAAGCTTACATTCTATTCAAGGAAAATAGGTAAATACTTAGGGAACAAATAATAATGCAAATATATATATATATATATATATATATATATATACAGCTGGTGTCAATAAGCTATAAGGAGGAGAAGGTCTACTTTTTTTTGGTGTCTTTATATTTGCATGCATGTGTGCTCAGTTGCTTCAGTCGTGTCTGACACAGGTGGGCCTTATGGACCATGGACCACCAGGCTCCTCTGTCCATGGGATTCTCCAGGCAAGAATACTGGAGTGGGTTGCCATTCCCTTCTCAAGGGGATCTTTCCAATACAGGGATCAAACCTACATCTCTTGCATCTCCTGCATTGTCAGGCAGGTTCTTTATAGCTGAGCCACCATGGAAACCCCATCTTTGTATACATACATGCCTAAACATATATATATATATTTATATATTTTATATTAAACATGTTAAACATATTTATATATATATAATTAAACATAATATATTCTGTTTAATGTGTTTATAATTATATAAATGTTTAATATAATATGTTTAATTATAAATATAATATGTGTGTAGGTGTTTGTGTATATACATATTATATTAATAATTCATGTACAGTTAGATGGCAATTTTTAAAGAAATAATTAAAATTATAACTACAAAATTGGAAGAATTATAAGGGGCTATACCCATGAGGGATGTGACATATAAGTATCAGTTTTCTAGTACACCCACAATTGATGTTTGGCTTAAAATAAAACTGACAAGAAAGATGCGGAGCTCAAAGCAGTTAGGCAGTTACCATGCTGTTATTTGGTAGCCAAGGAAAGGCTCACTGAGAAGATGACATTTGAATAATGATTTAAAATAATTGAGGGAAGTGTTAGCATGGTTGATAAATGGTTACAAGTGGGTCAAGATTAAAGATAGGAAGCTAAAATGGAAAGACAAGACAGAAAGTTGTTACTGCAGAGTAGAATTTTATGAGTGTTAAAGATGTTGGAAATAAAGAATAGGGTTGTCTGTGAGAATGAACAACTGAAGCAGAGTAAAGAATATGAACACTGGAGGATTCAGATAAAAAAACTGAGTAGCAAACTTATTAGATGGTTTTTATACACATATTCTCAACTAATCAAACATTCAGTTCAGTTCAGTTCAGTCGCTCAGTCATGTCTGACTCTTTGCGACCCCATGAATCGCAGCACGTCAGGCCTCCTTTCCATCACAAACTCCCAGAGTTCACTCAGACTCACGTCCATCAAGTCAGTGATACCATCCAGCCATCTCATCTTCTGTCATCCCCTTCTCCTCCTGCCCTCAATCCCTCCCAGCATCAGAGTCTTTTCCAATGAGTCAACACTTCACATGAGGTGGCCAAAGTAATGGAGTTTCAGCTTTAGAATCATTTCTTCCAAAGAAATCCCAGGGCTAATCTCCTTCAGAGTGGACTGGTTGGATCTCCTTGCAGTCCAAGGGACTCTCAAGAGTCTTCTCTAACACCATAGTTCAGAAGCATCAATTCTTTGGCACTCAGCTTTCTTCACAGTCCAATTCTCACATCCATACATGACCACAGGAAAAACCATAGCCTTGACTAGATGGACCTTTGTTGGCAAAGTAATGTCTCTGCTTTTGAATATGCTATCTAGGTTGGTTATAACTTTCCTTCCAAGGAGCAAGCGTCTTTTAATTTCATGGCTGCAATCACCATCTGCAGTGATTTTGGAGCCCCAAAAAATAAAGTCTGACACTGTTTCCACTATTTCCCCATCTATTTCCCATGAAGTGATGGGACCGGATGCCATGATCTTCATTTTCTGAATGTTGAGCTTTAAGCCAACTTTTTCACTCTCCACTTTCACTTTCATCAAGAGGCTTTTTAGTTCCTCTTCACTTTCTGCCATAACGGTGGTGTCATCTGCATATCTGAGGTTATTGAGATTTCTCCCGGCAATCTTGATTCCAGCTTGTGTTTCTTCCAGTCCAGCATTTCTCATGATCTCCTCTGCATAGAAGTTAAATAAGCAGGATGACAATATACAGCCTTGATGTACTCCTTTTCCTATTTGGAACCAGTCTGTTGTTCCATGTCCAGTTCTAACTGCTCCTTCCTGACCTGCATACAGATTTCTCAAGAGGCAGATGAGGTGGTCTGGTATTCCCATCTCTTTCAGAATTTTACACAGTTTATTGTGAGCCACACAGTCAAAGGCTTTGGCATAGCAATAAAGCAGAAATAGATGTTTTTCTGGAACTCTCTTGCTTTTTCCATGATCCAGTGGATGTTGGCAATTTGATCTCTGGTTCCTTTGCCTTTTCTAAAACCAGCTTGAACATCAGGAAGTTCAAGGTTCACATATTGCTGAAGCCTGGCTTGGAGAATTTTGAGCATTACTTTGCTAGCGTGTGAGATGAGTGCAATTGTGCAGTAGTTTGAGCATTCTTTGGCATTGCCTTTCTTGGGATTGGAATGAAAACTGACCTTTTCTAGTCCTGTGGCCTCTGCTGAGTTTTCCAAATTTGCTGGCATACTGAGTGCAGCACTTTCACAGCATCATCTTTCAGGATTTGGAATAGCTCAACTGGAATTCCATCACCTCCACTAGCTTTGTTCGTAGTGATGCTTTCTAAGGCCCACTTGACTTCACATTCTGGGATGTCTGGCTCTAGGTCAGTGATCATACCATCGTGATTATCTGGGTCGTGAAGATCTTTTTTGTACAGTTCTGCGTATTCTTGCCACCTCTTCTTGATATCTTCTGCTTCTGTTAGGTCCATACCATTTCTATCCTTGATCGAGCCCATCTTTGCATGAAATGTTCCCTTGGTATCTCTAATTTTCTTGAAGAGATCTCTAGTCTTTCCCATTCTTTTGTTTTCCTCTATTTCTTTGCATTGATCGCTGAGGAAGGCTTTCTTATCTCTTCCTGCTATTCTTTGGAACTCTGCATTCAGATGCTTATATCTTTCCTTTTCTCCTTTACTTTTCACTTCTCTTCTTTTCACAGCTGTTTGTAAGGCCTCCCCAGACAGCTATTTTGCTTTTTTACATTTCTTTTCCATGAGGATGGTCTTGATCCCTGTCTCCTGTACAATGTCATGAACCTCATTCCATAGTTCATCAGGCACTCTTACCTATCAGACAGGCAAATTTGTCCTTGGAATACAGAATGAAGCAGGGCAAAGACTAATAGAGTTTTGCCAAGAAAATGCACTGGTCATAGCAAACACCCTCTTCCAACAACACAAGAGAATACTCTACACATGGACATCACCAGATGGTCAACACTGAAATCAGATTGATTATATTCTTTGCAGCCAAAGATGGAGAAGCTCTATACAGTAACAAGACCAGGAGCTGACTGTGGCTTAGATCATGAACTCCTTATTACCAAATTCAGACTTAAATTGAATAAAGTAGGGAAAACCACTAGACCATTCAGGTATGACCTAAATCCAACATTAAGGCAATATTAATTTTAGACTGTATTACAGTCACGTGCTATAACCTATAAATGATGGGTAATGACCTGGATGGTAGTAGTGATAAGACTGACAATATTATGGGGAATGGAGGAGGGGCAAGTGTCTCACCAGGAACAACCAGAGCTATTCAGGGTTAAGTATTCCTGTGTGTGTGTGCTTGTGGCCTCAGTCATGTTCAACTCTTTGCCACCCCATGGACAGTAGCCTGCCAGGCTCCTCTGTTTATGGAATTTTCCAGGCAAGAATACTAGAGTGGGTTTCCATTTCCTTCTCCAAAGGATCTTCCTGACCCAGGGATCAAGCCCTCATCTCTTGCATCTCCTTCATTGGCAGGCAGGTTCTTTACCAGCTGAGCCACCGGGGAAGCCCGTACATGACAACATTCCTTTGTACATGACAACAAGTAAAAATCGATAGTGAGTGGTAAAATTTAGTGACCTGAAATTTACAACTGAGGGATTTTAGTGAATAGAGATGAAGAACACTGTGAAAATAAAGATGAGGAGCTTTCCAAGATCTGCAGTACATAAGACATGTGAACGAAAACAGTCCTCGCTTGAGGACTACAAAGGGAGCATTGTTCTGAGGGAAATCCTAGTGTCATTTTCACTAAGACAAAGGGAATGTTCAAAGAAAGTATTTAGAAGACAATGTTTTTGCTGATTAACAACCAAGATTCCCTGAAGTCATGATTAAAAAATTCAAAATTTGGAGAGCAGCTTGCAACAGCTGACAGGGGCAACTGATAGAGAAAAAGGGACACACAGGATAAATGGAGTTCCCATGATGACAGATGACATAGGCTTCCTGGTCTACTGGATAGACTCGCTGTCTGGTGAAATCAAGGAGATTAGTCTTAATGGTCTTAAAGCATATTTAGAGTTACATACACCTATGCATTTATTATATTTGCATATATATCACATGTGTGTGTGCTAAGTTGCTTTAGTCATGTCCTACTGTTCACAGCCTATGGACTGTAACCCACCAGACTCCTCTGTCCATGGGACTCTCCAGGCAAAAATACTGGAGTGAGTTGCCATTTCCTTCTCTAGGGGATCTTCCCAACTCAGGGATAGAATCTGCATCTCTTAAGTCTCCTGCATTGGCAGGTGGGTTCTTTACCACTAGTGCCACCTGGAAAATCCTATATAAGACAAATTCATATATTTATATACACTTGCAAGAATGTAAACACACAGTCACAGAAATTAGACACTGGAACTTTCAGACTACAGGCTAAAAATGAGATATTAATATTAATTATCATGTGTATGGCTTGCAACTAGCTACTTTCTCTGAAGTTCCATAAGCATTTTTCTAAAGAGCAAAATCCAGTGAGAGAAGTCTATTATATCCAAATTTAAGAGGACCAAACCAAGGATAAAATTTCCTTGTAACTTAAATCAAAATGGATAATATCATCCTGCTACATTGCTAAACTTATAAGCCCAAGATTAAAGTACACATATCTTTTATGTAATCTGAACGTTAAATTCACTGTTAATTAAGTTGCCATATTTATTAACAGGAATAATATCAATTAAAGTAAAAACAGATAACACATTCTCACATTTCCAGATCTAGTTAATGAGTTCTGTATATATGTATGCATGCTCACTCATCTCAGATTCTGCATCTCCCTGGACTGTAGACCACCAGGCTGCTCTGTCCATGGAAGTTTCCAGGCAAGAATTTTGGAGTGGGTTGCCATTTCCTACTCCAGGGAATCTTCCCCACCCAGGGATGGAACCCACATATCCTGCATCTCTTGAGTCTCCTGCATTGGCAGGGGCATTCTATGCCACCTGGAAAGCCCCTTAATGAGTTCTGCTCATCCACTAATCTCACTTTATTGAGCAAACTTTGAATATATGTTTTTGAATTCTTATATTTAAAAGGAAGAAAACCATTTCATAAAGAAATCTTGTGCTTCTTAATTATATTATAAATTTCACTATGTGACTCAGTGGTCTTTATCTCTCTGGTTCTCTAATTTAAATTGAATTCACATAAACTTTCCTACACTGGTAAAGCCCACACTGGTAATTTATTTGTAAAATCACACTTTGGAAAACGATGTTGCAAATGTCTTTATCTCATTTGAAACATAAAACAGTTCAAGTATTTTTAAAAAATTCAAACTAACTGACAGTTTCAGTATATTTCATTCATGTACAGGAGGGAAGGTTTATTTTTTATTTCAAGAAAGTAAGGGAATCAACCCTGAATATTCATTGGAAGAACCAATGCTGAAGCTGAAGCCCACTATTTTGGACACCTGAGGTGAGGAGCTGACTCATTGGAAAAGACCCTGACGCTGGAAAAGACTGAAGATAAAAGGAGAAGGGTGCAGCATGAGATGGATATCATCACTGACTCAATGGACATGAGTTTGAGCAGATGCCAGAAGTTAGTGAAGGACATGGAAGCCTGGTGTGCTACAGTTCATGGGGTCACAAAGAGTCAGACACCATTTAGCAACTGAACAACAACAAAAGCACATTACAGAGTCAATACTTTATAAAAGCTTTTAAAAGCTCTCAGGTTGTCTGTTCTGAGATTCTGAATAGAAGGAAATGCTCCAGAATAATCACTGTGTACTTCAAATATGGACTAGAAAGCTATGGGGCACTGTGGCCTAGAAATTCAACGGTAGTCTTAATTTTTGGCTGCTTTTGCTGGAAACTCTTTAAGCAGTCAATGGGAGTGATTTATCTGGAAGGAAATGTACGATTTTAAGGAGAAATGCTTTCACACCTTCAGTGAATCTAGATAATGTTTTGTGTATCTAAAGATTGCAGCTGTCTTTGGGAGGGCTGATCCAGGTCCTGAATATCTTAAGCCTCAGCTTGCAGAAAAGAATTTAAATGAGGACCTTTGTTTCTGGAGGATTAGAGTAAAAAAGAGGATGCTCAGAAGAATTGAGTGTAGGAAAAGAGGGTTAGAGCATTTCAATTCAGTCAAGAGCTTTTTCTCTGAGAGGGCCCTCACTTATTTCCTCACTTTGAGGCTTAAGAAGCACCAAGTCCAGTAAGTGAGAAAAGGTCCCTACGTGAAAAGCACAATCTGAGTTATCAGATGTATTCGTGTGTTCAGTTGCTAAGCCGTGTCTGACTCTCTGCTGTCCCATGGACTGTAGCCCACCAGGCTCCTCTGCCCATGGAATTTTCCAGGCAAGAATACTGGAGTGGGTTGCCATTTCTTACTTCAGGGGACCTTCCTGATCCAGGGGTTGAACCCATGTCTCCTGCATTGGCAAGCACATTCTTTACCACTAGAGCCACCTAGGAAACTTTGACTCCTCAGGATCCCCATGGTCAACAAAACATGCCAGCTCAAAGTGTTAGCTAGGAATGACATTTTTTTTTAAATTTTAATTTGATTGGAGCATAGTTTATTTACAATCTGAAAGGATACATGTAGATTTCTTTGTCTCCATCCTGGGTGAACTTTTCTGGCAATAAATGAATTATCTCCAAAGTAAGATACCAAAAGTATTTTTGAGACAGAATGGTCATGTGACAAATTCATTGGTTACCAAATGGGATGCTCTATGGCTTCATCCAGAAGCTGGTACCTCTCATGGTAGAAGAAGAAGGGAGGACAGCTTCCTTACTAGAACCCTGATGGTGGAAAAGGACACTTCAGTGTAACTGAGATGGGGGCCTAGCAAAGATAATTCTACATTTACACCATTATTAGCTTATACTTATTCTTTCCATATCAACTAGAAATAGTAAAAAAAAAAAAAAATTGATTTGGCACATGAGTGATGTTGCAGATGGTGACTGCAGCCATGAAATTAAGAGGCTTGCTCTTTGGAAGAAAAGCTATGACCAACCTAGACAGCATACTAAAAAGCAGAGACATTATTTTGCCAACAAAGGTCCGATTAGTCAAGTCTATGGTTTTTCCAGTAGTCATGTATGGATGTGAGAGCTGGACTATAAAGAAAGCTGAGTGTTGAAGAACTGATGCTTTTGAACTGTGGTGTTGGAGAAGACTCTTGAGAGTCCCTTAGACTGCAAGGAGATCCAACCAGTCCATCCTAAAGGAAATCAGTCCTGAATATTCATTGGAAGGACTGATGCTGAAGCTGAAACTCCAATACTTTGGCTACCTGATGCAAAGAACTGACTCATTGGAAAAGACCCTGATGCTGGGAAAGATTGAAGGCAGGTGGAGAAGGAGATGACAGAGGATAAGATGGTTGCATGGCATCACCAGCTCAATGGATATGAGTTTGAGTAACCTCTAGAGTTGGTGATGGACAGAGAAACCTGGGGTGCTCCAGTCCATGGAATCAAAAAGAGTTGGAAATGACTGAGCAACTGAACTGAACTGAACTGATGTTGATGGAAATCTCAAATCACTAATATATGTGAAACAAAAAGCCAATTTACAATTTTTTTTCTTGACCAGGATAGAAGTGTTAGTAAACATAAAGTCAGCTTCTCATTGAGCAAATAAGTTGGCCAGTAATTTAGATTTGGGGGAAATGTGGAATCTGAAATAGATTTCAACAAAGCAGGGTTTTAATTAGAGTTTATCACTGAATGAATGCTTTCTACATTCCAAATGGATCTGCTCCTTGGGGGTCCACTGATTGAAAGGGATTCAGTGTAAAAGAGACTTCTGCAGCTTCCTGCATATATTTAAGTCACATTCTTCAAGAAGAGCAGGGTTTACAGATTCTTCTGTGTATGTGCAAAGGAAATCTTCAAGCAAGTATAGACATTTTTTGTTTGTTTGTTTTCATTGTCCCCCTTTGTCCCTCTTTGGTTAGATCACAGAGGAGATGATTAAATATTGTCTGGCTCTATACACTATCAATCATGGTTCCATTTAGGAAAATGTCATATAACATACAGAAAAGGTTCTGGAACTTTCACTTTTTTAGTGAAAGAAGGTTACAGTGTGGACAGACAATACTACACCAAGAAAGAGCAATTTTTATCACAATGTTCATTTTATAACTGCAAAAGTTTCAAGAGTCAAATAATGCACACAAAAGTATAAAAATACACACCAAGAATGCACTACAAACAAATAAACCAATCCCCATCCCCCAAACTCCAGACCTAAAGGCTATACAATTTTAGGATAGAAAAATAAGTTTGGTCTGATTCAGTTGATATTATTCTACAAACTCTTTTGAGATCTCAGATTACCATGCAGACACTCACCCATCTGGGAAAAATAGTTAGAATGTTATACTAAGGGAAATGTATGTTATGTTTGCAGGTCTCTTGACTACAGTGAATGAAATAAGCAAGATCTCAAGGAAGTGTTACTGTAAAACCTCACAATCTACTGAAATCTGCCAAAGAAAAATATAAAATTATTCATAATGCAGTTTCTCACTAGACAAAAATAAAAATGCAATGTAAAATATAGACAATACAAGAGGGTTTTTTTTTGGGGGGAGGAGATGATGTTTAGATTACATTTAAACAAAGCAAGACTTGTTGTTGTTTAGTCACTCAGTTGTATCTGACTTTTTGTGACCCCATGGACTACAACACACCAGGCTTCCCTGTTCTTCACCATCTCCCAGAGTTTGCTCAAACTCATGTCCATTGAGTCAGTGATGCCAACCAACTGTTTCATCCTTTATCATCTCCTTCTCCTCCTGCCTTCAATCTTACTCAGCATCAGGATTTTTTCCAGTGATTCAACTCTTCACATCAGCTGGCCAATATTGGAACTTCAGCTTCAGCTTCAGTCTTTCCAATGAATATTCAGAGTTGATTTCCTTTAGGATTGATTGGTTTGATCTCCCTGCAGTCCAAAGGACTCTCAAAAGTATTCTCCAACACTACAGTTCAAAAATGTCAGTTCTACATGAAAAGATGCTCAACATCATTCATTATTAGAGAAATGCAAATCAAAACCACTATGAGATATCATTTCACACCAGTCAGAATGGCTGCGATCCAAAAGTCTACAAATAATAAATGCTGGAGAGGGTGTGGAGAAAAGGGAACCCTCTTACACTGTTGGTGGGAATGCAAACTAGTACAGCCACTATGGAGAACAGTGTGGAGATTCCTTAAAAAACTGGAAATAGAACTGCCTTATGATCCAGCAATCCCACTGCTGGGCATACACACTGAGGAAACCAGAACGGAAAGAGACACGTGTACCCCAATGTTCATCGCAGCACTGTTTATAATAGCCAGGACATGGAAGCAACCTAGATGTCCATCAGCAGATGAATGGATAAGAAAGCTGTGGTACATATACACAATGGAGTATTACTCAGCCATTAAAAAGAATACATTTGAATCAGTTCTAATGAGGTGGATGAAACTGGAGCCTATTATACAGAGTGAAGTAAGCCAGAAGGACAAACACCAATACAGTATACTAACGCATATATATGGAATTTAGAAAGATGGTAACGATAACCCTGTATGCGAGACAGCAAAAGAGACACTGATGTATAGAACAGGCTTATGGACTCTGTGGGAGAGGGAGAGGGTGGCAAGATTTGGGAGAATGGCATTGAAACATGTGAAATGTCATGTATGAAACGAGATGCCAGTCCAGGTTCAATGCACGATGCTGGATGCTTGGGACTGGTGCACTGGGACGACCCAGAGGGATTGGGGAGGGAGGAGGGAGGAGGGTTCAGGATGGATTTTCTTTTAAAAATTTAGAAAAAAAAAATAAATTCATGAAGACTCTACCTATTAAAAAAAAGAACGAAAAAAAGAAAAAAAAAAAATAAAGGTTGGAGAATACTTCTAGTGCTTTCTGCTTTTGGACATGCTCCCAGTGCAGAATGCAAAGTCTGCCGAGGTTCTTGAGATGAGAAAGGGAAGAATATACACAGGAGGGATAACAAAATGCGCAAATTGATCTCTTTAAATTATGCTGCCCCAAATTTGCCACTGAGACAAGGTGATGCGTCAGCATTTGCGGAGTGCTTTATGACTCTCATGATGGAGAGAGTGTGTCGGAGGATCACGGGGTTAATACTTTCCCTGGCATCTCAGTTGTCTTCCTTTTGGGGAAAAGTTCACTTAAGACCCATCATCTGAAGATTTGGAGGGATATGGGCAGAATTATGAATCTCTAGACCATTTTCTCCAGAGGCATTTGCTCAAAGGAGGTCACATTAATTTGCTGCTAATTATATGAAGCTAGATTTATCGGTGAAGATGGGTTTGGCAGCAAATAATCAAAAAGTCTACTCAAAAGGGTTTAAACAATAAGAGAATTTAAAAAAAGAAGCTAACTACACTCTCCATGTCTACCTGCTGAGCCCCATAGATGTCATGATTGATGGAAAGGCATTACAGAACGCTGACTCTGAGGAAAAAAAAAAACAAACCAAAAATGTCAGTTCTTCAGAACTCAGCCTTCTTTATTGTCCAATTCTCACATCCATACATGACTAATGGAAAAACCATAGCTATGATCTTTGTCAGCAGAGTAATGTCTATGCTTTTTAATAAGGTGTCTAGTTTTGTCATGGCTTTTCTTCCAAGCATAAAGCATCATAATTTCATGACTGCAGTCACTGTCTTCAGTGATTTTGGAGCCCATGAAATTAAAGTCTGTCACTGTTTCCATTGTTTACCAATCTATTTGCCATGAAGTGATGGGACCAGATGCCATGATCTTAGTTTTTGAATGTTGAGTTTTAAGCCAACTTTTTTACTCTCCTCTTTCACTGTCATCAAGAGGCTCTTTAGTTCTTCTTTGCTTTCTGCCATAAGGGTGGTGATACCTGCATATCTGAGGTTGTTGATATTTCTCCCAGCAATTTTGATTTCAACTTGTGATTCATCAAGCCTGACATTTTGCATAATATACTCTGCATATAAGTTAAATAGGCAGGGTTGACACACTCCTTTCCCAATTTTGAACCAGTCTGTTGTTCCATGTTTGGTTCTAACTGTTGCTTCTTGACCTGCATACAGGTTTCTCAGGAGGTAGGTAAGGTGGTCTGATATTCTCACCTTTTCAAGAATTTTTGAGTTTGTTGTGATCCACACAGTCAAAGGTTTTAGTGTAGTCAATGAACCAGATGTTTTTTCTGGAACTCTCTTGCTTTTTCGATGACTGAATTAATGTTGACAATTTGATCTCTGGTTCCTCTGACTTTTCTAAATCCAGCTTGTACATCTGAAAGTTCTCGGTTCATGTACTGTTGAAGCCTCACGTGGAGGATTTTGATCATGACCTTGCTAGCATGTGACATGAGTACAACTGTGTGGTAGTTTGAACATTCTTTAGGATCGCCTTTCTTTGGGATTGAAATGAAAACTGAACCTTTCCAGTCCCATGGCCACTGATGAGTTTTCCAAATTTGCTGGCATACTGAGTGCAGCACTTTCACAGCGTCATCTTTTAGGATTTGAAATAGCTCAGCTGGAATTCCATCACCTCTACTAGCTTTGTTCTTAGTGAAGCAAGATCAGAATTTGAACAAATTATTATGGGTCTATTATCTAAATAAAATTAAGAACAGATCTGTTCATGACTGGAGTCTACCTGTAGTATGTGATTCTACACAAAACCACAGAATCTTAAACTTATGTGTCAGTTATGTCCTTTAGGATCCTTTCAGCATTTGATTAAATTTTAAAGATTCTTTTAGTTATGTTGTACACATACCTCTAAGAATTAACCTTTGGTACAGAAAGCTAAATGATTGGTTAATTTTTGTTGCATCAATCTGTTTGTAAACCACTCATAGTTTTCAGGAATTAATGAAGATTTGGTGACAGACATATTTTCCTCTGTTATGGGGAAACCTTTGTTTAAATAGCCTTTATTCAGATGTTAAGTACTTTTTTTGCTTATAATAATACATTGTAAATAATGTGCAGATCAAAGCCTGTTATATTTCTTGATTATTTTTCAATATTGTTTAAAAATAAGGCAGAATAATCAGTACATAGGATGACAGTTTAACACTAACCAAATAGCCAGTGAAGTCACAATATCGTGAAGGATTCATTATTACTTTAGTGTGTCATAAAATCATATGCAATATACAAACTGCCAAGTCTGCATTCTATGCCTTCACAGAATCCCCACAAATCCTAAGACATGGCTTCACCTTTAATAACAACTTGGTTAATATCAACTATTAGATGGACCAACAAACAGTGCATACATTATCTTTTTTTTAAATGACCAAATTATAGGAAAAGTTTGGTCAGGAAAACAGAAACAATAAGGAATTAGAGCACAGATAACCACTGGATGAGCTGGGAGAACAAAGGCTATGATCTTTTGGCAACAGTGACGTCACTGAAACTGAAGAAGTCAAATACCAGGGGTCCACAATCTCTGCTGGAAGCTGCTGGCTGTGCTGCTCTTATTTGGCTTCAGTTGTCGCTACAAGCGCTTTTGGAAACTGATGGTCTGTTCTCTTGGCCTTCCAAACTCATACATGATGCCCATTGTAAACATTACTTTAATGATGAAAAATATTACATTGTATCTTTTTCAGAGTGCCATATTAAGAATGCATGGATATTGGATTCTCTTAAATCCATGGCAAAAATTATATTGTCTGCAATGTGGAAAGTAATTTGAAAATATAATTTTATAAAACAATGGTGCATAGCATCTTTATATATCACACCTTGGGTAAACAATGAAGCACACATTTAAAAAATCTGAATATTTTCTAATAAATACTGTTATTTCCTTTTCCTGTTCCAGTATTCTTCCTATCTTACCTTGCCAAGTAGTTTTATAAGGTCTTGAACTTCTAAGTTATTTAAACTTTATAACAATCCTCTTAGACAAGTCATCATTCATTTTATAGATTAAGACAATAAGCCATAGAGAGACTGAAGAATTTGTCTAAACTTATACAGTATGTAGTTCTAATTGACCAAGCAAGAAGTGAAGGTCAAGAAAACTTAAGAGAAGCCCCAGAAAAAGACTAAATATCAGTTATTATGTGTTTCCACTGTTTAAATGCCTGAAGATCATGCATGGTGAAAAGCTATATCTCTTGTATTAATGTCCAACACATTTAAACAGTTTGCTATGTTTTTCTTCCACTCAAGTGCCTTAATAATGATAATAATCATAACAATTTGGGTTTCCATGGCATTTAATTTTTTTACAAGTTATTTCATACTTTTAATGTGTGAATATACTCATAACAGCTCACTGTTACCAGTTTTGTCCACCTGGGAAATTAAGCTTTAAAATCAGAATTAATAATATGGTATTTATAGTCCCTTTCCTTTGGGAATATATATGTAGAGCTTTATATTTATATATATATACATATAAAATTATTATAATCATATAGGCATGTACACTAATTACACATAAATATCCATGTTTTCCATGGGCTTCAAAGTTATATAATTACTCATCGTTTTCTATGCCTATATACAGTGAATGGATTGGTTATACTTTTAGATTGGTAACTTTTATAGACATTTAAAAATCAGAATGTAAGCAGTTTTTAACCACATTTTTTGTTGTTGTTGTTGATGTTGTTACTAAATAAAGCAGAAATGTCACCTATTTTTATGTAGTTTTTAAGTGCATTGGCAGAAAAATGCCCCAAAGATATATACAATGAGGGAAAATGTACTTTTGCCTTTGGTTTAGCAAATAATACAAAGGGAAAAGGCATGACAAGCAGTATTTCTCAAACTTATTTAATATGTACCCATATTTTGGTGGAAAGAAAATATGTAAACTTAGGGTTACACCTGACTTAAACATGTATTTAATGTTGCATAAGAAGTTCAAAACATAGACCTGGATATAAAACCCATATGCTTTTACAGCTATATAACCAAAACTAATTTAAAAATTAATTATAAACACTGTAAAGTTAATGATATTCAAATTAAGAACATTGATTTAATGTTACAAATAATATTTTGCTGAAACTTAATTGCAATAACCAGCTATGCTGGGCAGAAGTTGTTTTTTAATTCAGCATACCTACAAGTTTGTACTCTGTGATAGCTAAATTTTCTTACCAGTATTTCTATTCAAACTGTGGTGGACACTTCACCCTCCTAAATCACTAGGCAGAGTGCAGAATTTGCAATTAATATACCCTGTCATTGCCTCATTATTAGTAGAATGTGGCAATCTTTCCTTTTCTCATTTAAAATAATACTATGTAGATTCAAAATATCTTTAAAAGCAAAATTTAAACCAAGAGGCAAGTAATCAGTTCATATTTTTCAGTATAGTTCTTAATAAAAATATAATATTATGTATTTATTCACTTATATATTAAAAATATTGATTAAATGCCTACTTTGTATCAGGAGCTGGGTACAGAGGAAAATTTATTCAAAATCCATTTTCTCATAGAGCTAGCATTTTATTGTAAGAAAAAAAGGAATTAAAATAAAATCTATGTCTATATCTTTCTATATATCTATATCTGTATATTCCAGAACTTTTAAAAATCCAGAATAGAGTCTATTTTTTTTCTTGTAATATTAGATATATAAAAGTATACAAGTGATGTATCAAGGTATAAACATGATGTCTATAAATATTTATATTATGCCCATTTATAAATTATAGTACTATTCTGTGGTATCATTTTTAATAGCAAAAACTGATAAATATCCTAAATGCCAATAAGGAGTAACTAGTTGATTAATGGCACCCACTCCAGTACTCTTGCCTGGAAAATCCCATGGGCGGAGGAGCCTGGTGGGCTGCAGTCCATGGGGTCGCTTAGAGTCGGACACGACTGAGCAACTTGACTTTCACTTTTCACTTTCGTGCTTTGGAGAAGGAAATGGCAACCCAATTCCAGTATTCTTGCCTGGAGAATCCCCAGGGACGGGGGAGCCTGGTGGGCTGCCGTCTATGGGGTCGCACAGAGTCGGACACGACTGAAGCGACTTTAGTAGTAGTAGTAGTAGTTGATTAAAACTTAATGAAATGGAATATAACACAACCATAATAAAATGTACTATAACAAAATGGAAAGCTGTGCAAATTTTATTGTAAGTTAAAAGACAAGGACCAGATTATTTTATATCATTTGCTTAAAAATGGTTCATATCTATCAATTCATCTATCTAGATATTTAGAAGGAGCCACAGTGGCTATCTGCTTGCAAGATAGAGAATGAAATATAAGTAGAGACACTTCACTGCATGCACATTTCTCTACTTTTTGCTTTGTGACTCATGAGAGTTTTCCAGCTATTCAAAAGTTGAATAAAAATATAGTTTTATAAAGATTTTAAATTGTAGGGTTCAGAAAGATCAGATGGAGCAACACTGTAGTGCTTGCATTGAAATAGGGGGATAGCAGTGGAGACCTGTTAAGAAGAGGTTTTCATATTCAAGATAGCTTTGGAAAACCTTCAAAGGCGTTGGCAGCCTATGGCCCTTGATTGAAATCAGGGTCAATGTCGGTTTTGTAAATAAAATTTTATTGGAACATAGCTACACTTTTTTTTTTTTTTTTTTTATAGATCGTCTGTTCCTGCTTTCACACTGTAACAGCATGGTTGAGTACTTGGACAATTATTGCCTGCAAAGACTAAACATTTGCAGTTTTCGCTTTTACAAAAAAAAAAGCTTGCTGATCCCTGATGTAGAGTACAGAATTTTATAACGGACAATCTGTGTGGTATTGACTAATGATGAGAGTAAATACTGACTCCACCATTTTTAGCTGAAGCAAAGTGGTGAATAAATTTGCCAGTTATGGCCACATATTCAAATAGGATAAGGATCACTTGGAGAGGAGCAAATTCAGAGTGAGGAAGAATAAAACTCAGGATCTCAACAGGATATTGGTGAATTCCTTGAGTGCATCTGTATGATCATGTAGGTCCACAAAATTCTGCTGGAGAAGCAGTTAAGTAGTAGGATAAAAAGTGGATAATTATAGGTTCTAAAACTAATAACCTTTTGAGTAAATCACTTAATGTTTGCGATTCTCAATTTTCTCATGAATATAATAGTAAGTTCATCTAATAATCACGAAAGTCCTTTCCTAAACCAAACTTTGTTAAATAATTACTGAAATTTTACTATATAAGTCCACTAGGTGCTGCTTTTAAGGATTTTTAAGTTAGTGAAAGATGCAAGATATCTAGTTAGGACAATATACCTATTCTGTCCACTGAAGGTCACAGGTAGATAACACTTAATTGTGAAGATTTGTATTCAAATAAATACATTATCAAGCATTTTAATTTGCTTTAAATTGTATCATATTGCACTTTAGAAATACTTACACTTACAACTCAATAAGGGAAAAAAGTCACCACTCTGGGAGGCGGGGCAGGAGATGTGTGTGGAGAGAGTGGGGAAAAAAAAAAAGGAAAAAGTAACCAATCTGGATGTCACATAGACTGCCATCATGCTAGCATCACACCTCCACTTTGCATTTATTTTGATAACTTTTCATAAACAGAGGATTTTGATGGCAAGCAATTTTCAGAGAGTTAATTGGTGAAGAACATAAGGCATTCCTTTGCAAGTATAGCACCTTATTGAGATGTTTGTCTTAAAAAATAAATATAGCAAGAGTGTAATAAAAGCCAGAGAATTTCTCAGTGTTTCTTATCTTTTCTCTCTTTTCATGAGAAACTACAAATTCTTCTAAAAAGCCACACACTTAAAAGAGATTTGAACAGTTACAAAGACAAAGAATCATTTCAGCAGGTTTAATTGCCAGTTGGTTTCTGTCACAACTAAATCTTCAAGCCCTTTTTAGGCCTTTCCAAATTATTGAATACTTTCAAATCCTCCTTGACCTATTTTGTAAAAGTGCTGGTCATTATTTTTTAAGACCATGCTCTCTATGATTATTATGTGCCTGCACACATTCTCTTTCTTGTTCTACATACTGTGATGAAGAAATCTGCTAAATACAGAATTTCATTATATTCAATTTCCATGAGAGAAGAAGTGAGTGTTCTTTATTAAGGTTCTATAATGACTAAATTTTCATCCTTCCAAATATAAAATGGCAGTGTTATCACTTTTCCACACCTTCATTGAAGTTCCATTTCCTCTGTAAACTTTCCCCCTTTTCTCTATTTGATCAGATTATGTTCTCAGATCAGTCAGGAACTGACTACATGGAGCTTTATGTGATCACATTATATGAAATTCAAAGTTGCACCAGTTTGTTATCTGAAAAATTATCTTGCACGTCTTAATAAGTAACATAAAAAAATTATGAACATATGTGTACATATCCATAACAGTTATTTGCTTTTCTCGTCCAGTTCCCTTCTGTATTCTGCAGCACCTTATCATCAAAATTTCCTTTAGTTATATGTACTTCCAAATGTATTATTTATAAATGCATAGAGAAATTCCTCCTTGGGCATGAGCAAATAATTTATATTTTAAAATTATGCAAAGATATCAGAATATTTACTAAAAATTGTGGGAAGCAATCTAAGGTAATGGCATAGTTGGTGACACTCTAGAAAGATAATTTTATAGGTGAGTTATGAAAGAACAATGTGTTGGGACTTCCCTGTTGGTCGAGTGATTAAGATTCTGTGCTTCCAATGCAGGGGGCATGTGTTCAATTCCTGGTTGGGGAACTGAGATCAAACATGCCACATAGCCAAAAAAAGAAATAACTGCATGTTCTCTCCTGCCAGTGTCCACAGAGAACAGAAATACACCTGTAATAATTTTATAAACAAGTTCAGTTTCATCACTGTAAATACTTCAAAGTACAATTATCTCATACTTCATTTCAAGATAGATACATGATTTTCTATAAATAAGCAAATATACCAACATCATATTTTCTTTCTTATGTTTTTATTATAATACTAAACAGGAAAATTTGTTTTTTACACCAACAAAAATATATAAAGATTTCTCAATTTCCTTTTCCTTGCTTTCTCCTGTCCCCTCCCAACCAATCTCAGCATCCTATTCCCCCTCCTTCAAGTTACAAGTATCCTAGAAATTTTGCTATGAATTCACATATCCATTTCCATACACGTATTGAGCTATTGTCAACATATCATATTTTACATTTTGCTTTATCTTTTTCCTTTGTAATAAATACATGGAAAGTATGTTTCTTTGTGGGTACATATAGGTCTGCCTTATTCAAATAACTGCAGTCTTCCATATTAAAGATGTAACATAAGTCATTTCACTGACCTTTGGTGAAGCAGTGGTAAAGAATCCACCTGTCAATGCAGGAAACACAGGAGATGAGGTTTGATACCAGGGTCAGAAAGATCCCCTGGAGAAGGGAATGGCTACCCATTCCATTACAGACTTCCCTGGTGGCTCAGACAGTACAGCATCTACCTACAATGCGGGAGACCTGGGTTTGATCCCTGAGTTGGGAAGATCCCCTGAAGAAGGAAATGGCAACCCACTCCAGTACTCTTGCCTGGAAAATCCCATGGACGGAGGATCCTGGTAGACTACAGTCCATGGGGTCGCAAAGAGTCGGACACGACTGAGCGACTTCACTTCTTCTTCACCCAATCCAGTATTCTTGCCTGGAGAATCCCATGGACAGAGGAGCCTGGCGAGCTATAGTCCACAGGGTCACAGAGTTGGATACAACTGAGCGACTAACACTTTCAGACAGGGCAAACTATGCTACACTTTTTTCTATAATTCAGTGTACTGGCTAAGAGTATAGGTTCCAGATTCAAAGCTATGTATCAGTTTTGTTCCTGTAAAAATGAGAATAATGAGAGCATGTGTCTCAGACTTATTTTGACAAATGCTAGAATACAAGCAAAAGTATTTAAGTAGGACTGCCAAAACTATAAGTATTCAATAGATGTGGTAATAGATAATACATAGATAATAGCTAATAATAGATAATAGATAACCATTATCATATTCATGGTAATAAAACTGTTCATGAATATGAGGTATAGTTTGTTATACTACTGGAATGTTTCCGGTATGTTTCATAATCATTATCTCCCTGAGTCCTGAAAGTGGTACCTAACTCCCTCAGCTACTTCCATCCTAGGGACACTCAGACAAATATTGTCTGTTGAGATTTTCATCTTCTGCTCTTCTGAAAATCTCCCAGTTTCTGAAGTTCCTGTGTGAACCCCAGGTAACAGAGGGCTTTCACCCTGGAGGCTGATAAGAAAGACGACAAACTGCTGCTGCTGCTAAGTCGCTTCAGTCGTGTCTGACTCTGTGCGACCCCATAGACAGCAGCCCACCAGGCTTCCCTGTCCCTGGGATTCTCCAGGCAAGAACACTGGAGTGGGTTGCCATTTCCTTCTCTAATGCATGAAAGTGAAAAGTGAAAGTGAAGTCACTCAGTCGTGTCCGACTCTTAGTGACCCCATGGACTGCAGCCCACCAGGCTCCTCCGTCCATGGGATTCTCCAGGCAAGAGTACTGGAGTGGGGTGCCATTGCCTTCTCCAATGACAAACTAGAGAGTGTAAATATCTAGGCTCTGCAGCCTGTCCTGATACATCTCCATCAATCACTTGTCAAAACTACAGTGTGGTCGCTACCTTTAATAATATAGGGTTTCCTGGTGGCTTAGATGATAAAGAATCCACCTGCAATGTGAGAGACCTAGGTTCAATCCCTGGGTTGGGAAGATCTCCTGGAGAAGGAAATGACAACCCACTCCAGTATTCTTGCCTGGAGAATTCCATGGACAGAGGAGCCTGGTGGGCTACAGTCCATGAGGTTGCAAAGAGTCAGACACAACTGAGAGACTTTCATCTAATAGTATTTTTTTTTTTTTTACTATTTCTATATATTATTATTTACAGTATTTAAATATTATGAACAATTAACCAATATACATACAATTATAAAATATTGCTCTTATTATACAGATTTCATATAGACAATCTATGTGGGGGATTATTTAAATATATATTTTTAGTGACAGTTTACTAGATACAAAATTCCAAGTAGGCAGGTGTTTTGTTTTCTTACAGCAGTTTCAAGGTAGCATTGCATTTTTTCCTTTCAGCTTTCACCCCCCATTTCTTTGAGCTTGAAATCTTAATCTTGTTCCACTGAAAAAACCTTAAATCTACCCTTTATTTTCTTTCTTTTAATTTTTTTCTCTAGTCATTTTAGTTTCACCACTTTTACTATGATGCACTTATTTGCTATTTTCTTTATATCTATATTTCAGTGCCATGGTCTGAATGTTTGTGTTCCCCATAATTCGTATATTGGAATCCCCACCCTGAAATTAATGTTATTAGGAGGTGGGGCCTTTGGAATGTGCTTTAGTCCTGAGAATGGAGTGCTCATGAATGGGAATCATGCTCTCATAAAAGAGGCCTGAGGAGAGCTCAGCAACATAAACCCAAAAGAGGGTCCCCACCAAAATCCAACTATGCTGAATTTGACTTCACCTCCAGAATGGGGAGCAATCATTTTCTGCTGTTTATAAAACACGTGGTCTATGATAATTTGATATAGCAGCCCAAACAGATTAAAACATGTACCTGTTTGTTTTCTTTTTATTTATATTTCTCACTTTTAAAATCTATGAATGGAAGTTTTTCAGTAATTTTGGAAAATACTTTGATATTACTGTTTCAGATCTTGATTCTGCTATTGTTTCTCTATTTCCCCATTTTGGGCTCTGTTTTAAACAGAATTCTAAGACAGCCCTCATTGTTACTGACCAGTGTTCTTGGCCTCCTTAATCAATAGAAATTAATAACAGGCCAGACAAGAAATGTTTGCAAGACTTTAATGGAGCCCTGCTATAGCAGGGGAGTGTGAACACAAGTAACAGCGTTTCCAAGCTCACTCCCTGAGGTGAGGGAGCTGGTTCCTCATATGAGGGGAGGGTAGGAGGTGGATCTAGGAGTTGGGCTTAGGTAGAGTACCCACCACCTTGGTGATGCTGTGTGCAGGGAGCATGAGTAGCACTCTGCTTTTGCTCGTGGCTCCTCAGAATTAACCATTGGGTTTTGGGTCTTTTTATAGCTTGTTGTTCACAATTTGCCCGAACTGCTCATGCACAGTTATTTTTAGTCCCTTACAGTTTCTTTGCATTTTGCTGCTGGAGGAGATATTTGTTTGTCCAGGTGCAAGCACTGAAGCAAACAGTCCCAGGTCCCAGGTTTCAGGTCCCAGCCAGTCTCGGCATCATCTCCATTTCCTGTTGATACTACCATGGTTATATCATGTTTCATATTTACATTGTACACACAATTAACTTTACAATAGATCCAACCAGTCCATCCTAAAGGAGATCAGTCCTGGGTGTTCATTGGAAGGACTGATGCTGAGGCTGAAACTCCAATAATTTGGCCACCTCATGTGAAGAGTTGACTCATTGGAAAAGACCCTGATGCTGGGAGGGATTGGGGTCAGGAGGAGAAGGGGACAGCAGAGGATGAGATGGCATCACTGACTGGCTGCACATGAGTCTGGGTGAACTCCAGGAGTTGGTGATGGACAAGGAGGCCTGGCATGCTGTGATTCATGGGGTCGCAAAGAGTCTGACACGACTGAGCGACTGAACTGAACTGAACTGAACCTTACAATAGAAAGATTATCCAATTAGGCTTAACTCATTCATATAAGCACATTAAAAGAAGAGTTTTTTCCAGCTGGTTACAAATAGGAAGTCAGATATTAGAAGCCTGAGGGAAATTTGAGTCTCCTGCGGCAGCTGTAATGTGACAGAGCCTGTGAGACTGGCCCAAGGCACAACACTGAAGCAGAATGTAGGAGCTGAGAGTATTTTCCAGCTCACAGCTTGCGACAGAAAGAAGCCCTCAGTCCTACAACCACAAGGAACTGAATTTTTCCGACTAACTCAATGAGCTAGTTGATAAGTTATTTTCTAGAATCTCCAATGAAGAGTTTAGCTCTGTTGAGGCCATCTAGATTGCTAACTTACAAAACTGCAAGATGCTAAACAGATGCTGTTTTAAGGCTTCTAGATTTATGGTAAGCAGAAAATAAAATTAAAGATTTTTTTGTACTGCATAGTCTTTCTGTCCTGCCTCCCACAGACAGGGAGTGCTTCCCTGTATTCTCTGCTCCTATAATATTTCATATCTACACAAACACCCATGCATTAAAAAGAATCATAAATACATCATTGCTTTATCTTCTCCAGTCAAATGCAATCTATTGAAAGATAAGAACCATGATCTTCACTTTTTTGTGTGCTTCCAGATATATCGGGTTGGCCAAAAAACTTATTCAGGTCTTTCTATAAGATGTTATGGAAAAACCAAATGAAACTTTTGACCAACCCAATAAATAGCCACACCTGGCCATAGAAGGAATTTTGTTTGAATGAAGCCTTTCAATTTCTTTACAACATTAAAATTTATTGAAATATTTTGTTTTTAAGAGATCAAATTTTAAAGTGGTAAGTTTTGTTATTAATGTAAGCTTAAAATTTTCAAGAATTGGAGGGTTTAAGTACTCTATGATATAGAGATCCAGAAAAAAAATATTAGATTTTCTTTTAGCAATTTAGGTTTTCATGCAAAGTTATGCACCAAATACACAAATACACATATACAAAAGTAATGCCAAATACTTTTATTATTAGACAAATTATATTCTCTCTTGGAGAAGGCAATGGCATCTCACTCCAGTACTCTTGCCTGGAAAATCCCATGGATGGAGGAGCCTGGTGGGCTGCAGTCCATGGGGTCGCTAAGAGTCAGACACGACTGAGTGACTTCACTTTCACTTTTCACTTTCATGCATTGGAGAAGGAAATGGCAACCCACTCCAGTGTTCTTGCCTGGAGAATCCCAGGGACGGGGGAGCCTGGTGGGCTGCTGTCTATGGGGTCGCACAGAGTCGGACACAACTGAAGCAACTTAGCAGTAGCAGCAGCAGCAGCATTCTCTCTTTCACAAACTTGCTAAAACAATTGCAAAAGATATTTACTGGCCATCTTCTCCATATGTATTTTCTTTTTTAGTTGACGTTTACTAACTGACTACTTGTCATTTATCAATATTTTTAACCTATTGGAAGACTCCCAAATTCAGAACAATTTACCCTGCTCATTTTCCCCAGTGCTGAATTATTTTAAACTTCTGAAGCCTTTTTATGTGACTTTAGATACATAAAATACATCAAACTGAAACTTTTAATAAAACTTTAATGAAGTGATAAGATGACTTTTGCAAAAAAAAATGTAAAATTACATTTGTACCATTAAATAATATACAAATCATATCTAGTCTAAATGAGGAAGCATCAATCTAATACTTTCTTTAAAATGATTCTTCAAACTCTATTTTTCAAAGCAAAATAACGTGTTTCAGGTCAGTTGTGATTTTTGCAAGCATTTATCAGCAATCAAGGTTTTAAATATACTAACTCTCAAAAATGTTAAAGTACAACTTCATATTCATTATTTTATTTTAAAATTTAATCTGTGCTAATGAAGCACTCCAATGCCATTTTTATTGTGAACTGATATTAATACTTTAAGAACATACACATGAACATTGTTAGGATCACTGCTGCTGCTGCTAAGTCGCTTCAGTCGTGTCCGACTCTGTGCGACCCCATAGACGGCAGCCCACCAGGCTCCCCCATCCCTGGGATTCTCCAGGCAAGAACACTGGAGTGGGTTGCCATTTCCTTCTCCAACACATGAAAGTGAAAAGTCAAAGTGAAGTCGTGTCTGACTCTTAGCAACCCCATGGACTGCAGCCTATCAGGCTCCTCCGTCCATGGGATTTTCCAGGCAAGAGTACTGGAGTGGAGTGCCATTGCCTTCTCCAGTTAGGATCAGTAGTGTGACCAAATTTGCATAAAACAGTGATTGATGGAATTACATTATTACATGCTTACTTTCATAGAAGCATATATATAACATTTGAGATTCAATATGCTTTTGAGGTTTTCAGGATTGCTGTGAAGATGTTGCTGTTATTATTATGTTTTCTTCATATATTTCCTCTAGTCTCCAAAAGACCTATTGCAAAAGGACTAAGACATCTATTATTGAAAGGAATCTTTTTCCAACATGATTGGCAAAATAAATAATTCACTCAAGTTAGCTTGTTCTCTTTTATATCCTGTATATTAAAGAGGAATGAGAATGCATAAACTTAGGTTTTCTTGACACTCATTCTGGCTCTGTGTAAAGATTACTAGCATATATAACAAAATCCAATAGATTCAATATTTAAGTTGTTTACACAACTGTTGAATTCACATTATGTAGTTACCTAAGGAAGTTTTGCACTGTCAGAAAATTCCTGGACTTGATTAGTGTGGTTGATTGTGATGAGAATCTGAAATTCTTGCTGGGACTCTATACCTAAATTCTTCCACCATCAAGATGGAGAAATGAGTTTCCATACCTGGAAGTGGCAACACTTTCCTCCTTTAATAGTGTATCAACACATGTGAAGCTTAAGAAAACTTTCTTGGAGCATATGTATGCTCTAGAGTTGAAAAGATGATCATTCATTCTTTTGAAAATTGTTTCAGCAAAAGGGGAGGGCAGTCATAGATGGGTAAGACGAGAATTAGTGCATAACATTTATATCTCAAAAAATTCACTGCACCCAGTTGATTATCAGCTAGGTTGTTTTTCCTTTTCAGTCCTTCATGAAGTCCCATCTCTAGATGAAGTGGGAATCCACAGCATGGCAAATCTCCAAGTCTACTGAACAGAGAGATCTGAGCTAGAAATCTAATACTCTTTACTTTATTCCCTATGGAAATATCCACTGCAAAACAGAAGAAAAAATGTGATTTCAATTGTAATAGCAAAATTTGTTTATTCATGTTTTTATATTTTTGTTGTTGTTTAAAAAGCATACCTTCTTCAGACAAATGCAATTCTCAAATTTAGAGAATCCTATCAAGTATATCAAATATTCTTTTTGTTGTCTTTGCCATACATTATAGTATTGCTGTCTTGCTTTGTGATCTCAAGTTTCTGTGGTGAGTCATTCAATAAAGAAATGTTCTAGCAAATAACTGGAGAAGGCAATGGCACCCCACTCCAATACTCTTGCCTGGAAAATCTCATGGACAGAGGAGCCTCGTAGGCTGCAGTCCATGGGGTCGTTAAGAGCCGGACATGACTGAGCAACTTCACTTTGACTTTTCACTTTCATGCATTGGAGAAGGAAATGGCAACCCACTCCAATGTTCGTGCCTGGAGAATCCCAGGGACGGGGGAGCCTGGTGGTCTGCCGTCTATGGGATCGCACAGAGTCGGACACGACCGAAGCGACTTAGCAGCAGCAGCAGCAGCCCCGAATAACTATTATTAAAACTCTACAGATATTCTCAGGCATTATTTCCCTGATGGTAATTTGTAGAAAAACTTTCAGAAGCAGAGAGAGGTGAAAATCACTACTCTAAACAAATTATATTTTAGCTCTTTAAATTTAACTAGTGAAGTGAAAGTGAAACTCGCTGAGTCATGTCCGACTCTTTGAGACCCCATGGACTATATAGTCCATGGAATTCTCCAGGCCAGAATATTGGAGTGAGTAGCCTTTCCCTTCTCCAGGGGATCGTCCCAGCCCAGGGATCGAACTCAGGTTTCCCTCATTGCAGGCGGATTCTGTCCCAGCTGAGGCCACCGGGAAGCTCTAAATTTAACCATGTACAGCATAAATAAACTGTGTGCTTGCGTGTGCGCCAGTCTTCTCTCTTTTCGACCCTATGGAGTCTAGCCTGCCAGGCTCCTCTGTCTATAGGATTCTCCAGGCAAGAATACTGGAGTGGGTTGCTGTGTGTGGGTAGAGAGCAAATAAGCCAAGAGGCGTGTTCAGCCTTTCTCACCCCACGTTTTGTAAATAACGACTATGTAAAAGCTGAGATCACTGATAGCACGGCACATGCGCGTCAGGAGACACTGGCTTGGTCACGGGTTACTTTGTGCAGTACACATATGTGAGCCCTGTCTAGAAAACGGCTCCATTACTGTCGCATCACGGCTGTGTTGATTGGGTCAGCCATGAGAAGAGAGAATATAGTGTGTCCTCGGCTACGGCTGCTGTGCCAAGCAGGAGAGAGGTTGTGTTGTGTTAGGTTACGCCATGGCTGCTGCTACAGCTGCTGCATTAGCCAGGAGAAAATAAACCTGTCTTCAGCTCCTACCGGAGCCCCTTAGCTCGCGGCTGGCCTACCCTGGTATCAATGAACAATGCGCACAGTGAGATACAGTGAGACAACCGGCATCACAAACAGGATCGGCAATACACTGCCCTCCTCCAGGGGATCTTCCCAACCCAGGGTTTGAACCTGCATCTCTTGCATCTCCTGATTTGGCAGGTGGATTATTTACCACTAGTGCCACCTGGGAAGCCCCAAATAAACTGTGTGCAAATTATTAAATTTAAATTATTTTGCTCTATTTGAGAAGCTATTAAATAGCAGTATAAGTCTAAACTTGTATCTGCTATTCAGCAGCCGCTTGTATAGGGAAAAAGTGGATTTGAATGATATTACATCACTATAAATATGTGGAAAGATTATTACAATGGTTAAGGAGTTGAACCAACAGATAATTTTTCTGGAAGCTTTCAACCATCTCTGGGATTGATTCACATTTGTGTTTCAATTTTATCATTCTACCATTTTAATATTAACCTACAGGAAATATATTTATTAAAATTTCAACTTTGTAACTACTAGGGGTTTGCTATTACTGTCACTTCACTACTCTTAGCCAGAAAATAATGGAAGTTTTGTCCAAAGTTAGTTTGTTTACCTTAACTTCCAAATCCTACTCTTTTATAAATGTGTGCAGTTTTGAAAATATACAGCCCATGGGGTCACAAAGAATCGGACACGACTGAGTGATTTTCACTCACTCACTTCAAAATGGTAGGCAGCCATGAAATGACAACTGGTCCCTATACCTGTTATTTTGTCAATATTGTTAAAGAAAAAAATTATGCAAAATCATCAACTACATGCCAAAGAAATTTGGTGGACTAAACTTTTCAATGAAATTTTTAGGATATTTTTCCTCTCTTTTTTAATTAGAGGATTATTGTTTTAAGATATTGTGTTGACCTCTGCCATACATCAACATTAATCATCCACAGTTATACATATGTCGCCTCCCTCCTGAATCTCCCTCCCATCTCTTCTATATGTCAGTCCAAAGACTACGTAATCAAATTAGTCACAAACCACAAACCCAGTAAAGAAGTGAGCTATATATTTTAAATAAAAATCTATTAAAAAAAAAACTTTATTTCCATAAGTATTACTTTCTGGAGTACTCGGTAAGGTAGGATAGATATTCTACAGCACATCGACTAATATACTTTGAACACTAGTTAAAATTTTGATCTTATACTTCCCTTGATATCTCTACAGTGCTGTAGACAGTATTTTCTGGGTTCCTGTTTTTTTTTTTTTTTTCCCCCAACTATGTCCTAAGAAAGTGTACATAAGAATAATTTTCTAAGTTGTTTTAGGGCTAAAAATATTTTTATTTCTTCCTGTCTGATTAATACTTTCTCTGTATATGTAGTTCTGGCTGGAAATCATGTTTCCTTAGACATTTGAAGAAGCTGTTATATTTTATTCTAGTATCTAATGCTGTATTGAGAAATCTTGTGCCTTCTGCTTCACATGCTTCAATAGAGTTGCTAACCCTGAACCTATGCCTTTCAGAAGGTTTTAGCGTCCTCGAACCTCACTATTCTGTGACAGTGATATGTTTTAGCCACAAATAATTTGTGGTGTAAGCCACTATACTGTAAACAAAACAAAGCAAAACATAAGCAAAACAAACAAAAGCCATAGAAAGCTAGTTTCCACTCAACATCCCATAGAAAATATGAGAGTGGAAATCATAATACCAGACAAATGGCTGATCTTCTCAGCATGCAGAGGCTTTTCTCATATTGTGAGAAAATCCTCTTTTGGTAAAAAGTTGAATATTGAATTTCCATTAGTTTTGTTCATTTTAAGAGTTTTTGAAAATGTATAGATCTTGGTTATGAGTTGAACATAATTACTGAATCTGAATTTTTAAAAGAAAAGTTGACTTCAATTTCTAGATCAATAAAAAATTCTTTTGTTTCTTCCAATTTAAAATTCACAGTTTGACTTTTTATCAATTTGACTGATATAGGCATATTTGTCTTCCCTGCTTCCTTTTTCAAGGTACAAAATGATTATTGAAAACAAAGATTTCCTTCTCCAAGGCACACATGAAAATGTAAACTAGCAGATTTGTTAAATTCATTTTTTCCTGTAGCTATTTAAGTTTTTGCTATATTTTAGTTTTAAATAACTTTTCTCTGTTAGCAATAATTTCTACATGATATTCACATTTTCTAAATATTTATTATAGTGTCTTATTTTTTCTAATTCTTCAAATATGTATTTCAATTGCAGACTAATTAATAATTTCTCCAATCATGGACTGTGTTTATGTTCTTAAAATAACTTTTGTTGCATGCCTTTTTTGCTCATCTTAACATATTAAATGAGAATTATCTAAACTTCTTGAAAGCTCTATGTCAAATTTTCCACATGATTTGGACATTACTGCATTTCCAAAATATATAGATATTATTTTCTTATAAACTTTATATTGCTTCAATTCAGTTCAGACGCTCAGTTGTGTCCAACTCTTTGCAACCACATGGACCTCTGCATGCCAGGTTTCCTTGTCCATCACCAATCTCCGGAGTTTACTTAAACTCATATCCATTGAAGTCAGTGATGCCATCTAACCATCTCATCCTCTGTCATCCCCTTCTCCTGCCTTCAGTCTTGCCCAGCATCAGGGTCTTTTCCAAACAGTCAGTTCTTCACATCAGGTAGCCAAATGAGTTTCAACTTTATCATCAGTCTTTTCAGTGAATATTCAGGACTGATTTCCTTTAGGATGGGTTGGTTGTATCTCCTTGTTATATTGCTTAGTAATACTATTACTCCAATTAATTCATTAAAAGGCATCAGAACTTAAGATACTGAGTGTTTTTGACTGTTGTTGTTCAGTCGCACAGTCATGTCCAATTCTTTGAGACCCCATGGACTGCAGCATTTTTGCCTCCTGTCCCTCACCATCTCCTAGAGTTTGCCCAAGTTCACGTTCATTGCATCAGTGATGATGTCCAGCCATCTCATCCTCTGATGCCCTTTTCTCCGTCTGCCTTCAAACTTACCCAGCATCAGAGACTTTTCTAATGAGTCATCTGTTCACCTCACATGACCAACATACTGGAGCTTCAGCTTCAGCATCAGTCCTTCCAGTGAATATTCAGGGTTGATCTCCCTTAAGATTGACTGGTTTGATCTCCTTGCTGTCTAAGGGACTTTCAGGAATCTTCTCCATCACCATAGTTTGAAGGCATCAATTCTTTTCACTGTTAAGTTTTTTCACTGTAACAATGAAAAATGATTTTTTAAAGATGCTGTATGTTTGTATTTTTTGCACTTAAAATGTGTCTAATAACATTAATGGCCAATTTTTGTTGCAACTATAACTTAGTCAAACTTACTTCCTCCTGAAGACATAAAGATAGATACAATTTTATAATTTTCTTATTTTTTAATATAGGATGGTTTAGCATCCCTATAAAATATGCAATATAATACTTAAAATAATTACTTAATACTTTTTAAAACCCAACTATATATTCAAATTATTTAACAACTAAAAAGTGGAAAAGTTTGGTGTTTTAAATAGTAATCAGGTCAAATGCTGGTAGAACTTATAACCTGATATACACATATATATACACTATTTGGTTTGACAAGATGACATTTACTATGGATAAATTTTCCCTGTCCAGTAACTTTACTTCACCTTTGTGAAGTCAGATATTTGGCTTTTGACAACAGAATGACTACTTCATTCCCTAACAGGTGGACTTAACAAAACTCATAGACATTGATATAAAATGTATATTCTCTGATTATTAATATAAAACTTTAGAAAAATAAAACTCCTATACATTTTTCTGTACTCCTTCAAAAAGCACTAGCTTCTGAGCCATGGAAATATATACTATATAGCTTATGTTTATATAGAATAAATGGTGGTGGTTTAGTTGAGAAGTCATCTTTGACTCTTGTGACCTCATGGACTGTAGCCCACCAGACTCCTCTGTCTATGGAATTCTCCAGGCAAGAATATGGGAGTGGGTTTCCATTTCCTTCTCCAGGGGATTTTCCTGACCCAGGGATCAAATCCATGCCTTCTACATTGGCAGGTAGATGCTTTACCACTGAGCCTTCAGGGAAGCCCATATAGAATATATAGAAACATATATACTTACAGTATGTTTATATAGGATAGAGTGCTTTTTTCCCCCCAAGAAACAGCTCACATACTCTAAAACTTATATCTGTAGTCATTTTTTGGGTTAAATTCTCTGATCAAAATGGTTAATGAAACTTCTCTGTCCATTTCTGGGACAGCCAGGTTAAAACCAGGTGCCAGGAAGACTGGAACAATATCTATCTGGTATTTACATGTCAAAAAATCAGAGACTCCAGGGTCTGCCTGAGTCCTGAAGAAATGTTTTTGTTTACCAAATAGTTGGAGTTAGAATTTGCAGTATTTATATTTCCTAGGAACTCCTTTAGGAAGGAAGAACAATTGCCTTCTTCTGCTTTAAAAGCAGAGAGAAATTTCTTTCTCATTCTTAGCCTGTGGGGCCTCTGGCTACTCCTGTAGTTAATCTTGCTCTTATGACCCCACATTAGGCATAACCACTAGGGCAAGAGGAGCCAATACACTTATCATTTACTATATGGTATTTCATTGGAAATCTGTCTCTGATTCAGAATTTCTCATATTGCAAAGATACAGCACATATAGATGAATATTAAAAACCTGGCAGTAGTCAGATATTTGCTGGTTGTCCAGTCACTAAGTCATGCCCTACTCTTTGGGATCCAGGGACTAGAGCTTGCTGGACTCCTTTGTCCTCCACTGTCTCACAGAGTTTGCTGAACCTCATGTCAACTGAGTCCTTGATGCTATCTAAACATCTCATCTATGCTGCCCCCTTCTCCTTCTGCCTTCAGTTTTTCTCAGCATCAGGGTTGTTTCCAATTAGTCAGTTTTTCACATCAGGTGGCCAAAATATTGGAGCTTCAGCTTCAGCACCAGTCTTTCCAATGAATACTTAGGGTTGATTTCCTTTAGGATTGACTGGTTTGATCTCTTTGCTGTCCAAAGGACTCTCAAGAGTCCTCTCCAGCACCACAGTTCAAAGCATCATTTTTTAGTAATCAGAAATAGGACTTGAGTATTTGTGTTGATCAAAAAAATGCACTTAGTTGAACACTCAAGCAAGGGGAATTATTTTTAAATGTTAATGACATCAAGACTGATTGCCAGAGACTTTATCTCCATGACGGGGATATATCTGACACAGAGATGTCAATGTCTGAACTTATGGGACAGACACATCCTACACATTAGTTTTATTTTGTCCAGATTGTTTTCCTGACTAACCTAAGGTAAATTTATACTGTTTAAATCTTAGAATGTACCTTATTTTTCTTGCTTCAGAGTTTTTGTCCTAGTGTGAGATAAAATAATAGAGTAAAAAAACTCTATCTTCTCTCATGGGCTCCCCCAGTGGCTCATCAGTAAAGGATCCATCTTCAGAGCAGGAGACACAGGAGATGCAGGTTTGATCCCTGGGTCAGGAAGATCCTCTGGGAGATGACGTGGCAGCCCACTCCAGTATTTTTGCCTGGGAAATTCCATGGACAGAGGAGCCTGGTTGTCCATCAGGTCACAAAGAGTAGACATGACTGAGCAACTGAACACATTTTCTCTCATGTACCCCTTACAAATGTCTCTCCTAAATTTTCTTATTAACAAATAGGCCTGAGTGACATTGGTGTCATGGTGGCCTCCTTTTTGTCTCCCTTGTAACAACTGGCATCCATCCATGAGCAAAAGTGCCTCAGTAGAGGCTATGGGACTTGGCACTATGCACCAAGAAGCCTAGGAGGCGTCTTGCCCACCTGTGTACCAGGTAATAGCAAACAGATTTTGGTAAAAAAAAAAAAAAAGAAAAAACTTGAATAAAATCATAACAATAACAATGCCAGGAACTATGTCTATCTAATTATGTTTTTTCATTTCAATTTGTATTTTATCATTTAATTATTGCTAAAGCTGGTGCAATATTCACAACTATAATCATTATGTGATCAAGAGATTAGGGCTCATTTTGGTTCACATATATTTCTTCAAATAATTTGTTTAGAACTAGGCATAGTTAAGACTAAAGGTTTCAATTACCTGATTTTCAGAAAAAGCCCTGACACAGTAAAATTATATCATAATAGAATTCTAGAACCTAGGTTTTGTCAGCAACCATTTTTGTTATCTAAAAGTTCACTTAACACCAAACTTTATAAAATGCTGTGTGTTTCAGTTCAGTTCAGTTCAATTGCTAAGTCATGTCCAACTCTTTATGACCCCATGGACTGAGGCACACCAGGCTTCCCTGACCATCACCAACTCCCAGAGCTTGCTCAAACTTATGTTATCCAATCATATCATTCTCTGTCATCCCCTTATCCTCCTGCCTTTAATCTTTCCCAACATCAGGGTCTTTTCCAATGAGTCAGTTCTTTGCACCAGGTAGCCAAAGTTTTGGAACTTCAGCTTCAGCATCAATTCTTACAATGAATATTCAGAACTGATTTCCTTTAGGATTGACTGGTTTGATCTCCTTGCAGTGTGTGCTTATCACCCTCTAGATCATTTCCTTTGGAACTTTCATGACTCATGTATACCTTCACACTCTTTCTGTCAATCAGTACATATTTATAAACAAAATTATTTTTAGTTAATTTTATTGGAGTGTAGTTGTGGAGCTATCACTTTGCCCACAAAAGTCCTTGTAGTTGAAAATATGGTTTTTCCAGTTGTCACGTACAGATAGGAGAGTTGAACCAGAAAGAAGGCTAAGCACAAAAGAATTGATGCTTTCTAATTGTGATGCCGGAGAAGACTCCTGAGAGTCCCTTGGACAGCAAGGAGATCCAACCAGTCAATCCTAAAGTAAATCAACCCTAAGTATTCATTGGAAGGACTGATGCTAAAGCTGAAACTTCAATACTTTGGCTACCTGATACCAAGAGCCAACTCATCAGAAAAGAGGATGAGATAGTTGGATGGTACCACTGACACAATGGACATGAGTTTGAGCAAACTCTGGGAGATGGTGAAGGACAGGGAAGCCTGGAGTGCTGCAGTCTGTGGGGTCACAAAGAATCAGACATGACTTAGTGACTAAACAACAACAGTTTGTACTATGTTAATTTCTGCTATACAGAAAAGTGAATCAGCTATACATATACATTTATCCTCTCCTTTTTTGTATGTCCTTTCCATTTAGGTCACTACATAGTACTGAGTAGAATTCCCTGTGCTATACAGTATGTTCTCATTATCTATCTATTTTATACATAGTCTCAATAGTGTATGGGGCTGTCCTGGTAGCTCAGCTGGTAAAGAATCCTTTTGCAATGTGGGAGACCCGGTAACCTAGGTTCAATCCCTGGGCTGGGAAGATCCCCTGGAGGAGGGCATGGCAACCCACTCTGGTATTATTGCCTGGAGAGTCTCCCTGGACAGAGGAGCCTGGTGGACTACAGTCGATGGGTTGCAAAGAGTCAGACACAACTAAGTGGCTAAGCGCAGCACAGCACATCGATAGTGTATATGTGTTAATTCCAATCTCCCAATTCATTGCTCCCCCCTTTACCCGCTGGCTACCCTTATGATTGTTCTTAGTACTTCTCTATGTTCAGAAAGATGTATGCTTCCCCCCCTGCCCTTGGGTCAATATGCTTGTTCTCTACATATCTGTATCTCTGTTTTGCAAATAAGATCACTTATATAATTTTCTAGATTCCACATATATGTGTTAATATGTGATATGTATTTTTTATTTTTCTTGTTTACTTCACTGTGGGGCAGGATCTAGGTTAATCCGCATCTCTAGAAATGACCTGATTTCGTTTCTTTTTAGGGATGAGTGATATTCAGTAGCATATATGCACCACATCTTCTGTATTAATTCCTCCGCCAGTGGGTATTTAGGTTGCCTCCATGTCCTGACTATTTTAAATAGTACTTCAATGAACATTGGGGTGCATGTATCTTTTTGAATTATGGTCTTCTCTGGGTATATGTCCAGTAGTGGAATTGCTGGGTGATAAGATAATTCTTTTCTTTATTTTGAAGACTTAGTTTATTTTATACTAGAAAATAATATCAATCTAGTTAAAACATCTACTATAATATTTTTCTTCCATTTTCCCACTTGTTTTACATTTAAATAATTTTAATCGTGCATCATTTGGTGATTTACCATATCTATGCTAACTTACTATTTTAGAGTTATTAGAAGTTCATTTAAGTTTTTCATTTAAGTTTTTATTTATACTCTGAAAGAATAAAAGAGTGGAAAACTCAACCCAAATTGAGAGAATATTTCCAGTCTCCATCTGGATGTCATTCATTGTCTAAACACAGAAATTGTCAAATGAAGCAGCAAAACACAGAACCTGGATAAAATAGTATTTCCTGCTGAGCAGACTCTTAGAAGCACTGAAAGTCTTGAAAGAAAAATAAAGAGCATTGACTTTGAAATAAGTATGATGTTTCATGCTGAGAGAAACCACATTCACAGGGTACATGAACATTGAAAATAGAATTGCAAACCAGAACCAGGAGATAATATAATGCTAGCTAGAGATTCTACCTCCCAGAAAAATAAAAAGCAAAATTTTAGCACTTAGAGAAATTTAAGACATGAGGTTAAAATAAATAGAACAGCAACAACCCCTAAGGGTTATACATGATTCCTTTAAAAAGAAGTAAATAAATTCTGTGTTGACAGGTGTATTCCTCTAAAGGTGGATGCCGAAAGTGTAACAGTTGCAAACCTAATTAGATGAGCCAGATGTGAATATGGTGAAAGTCATTTCAGCAAAAAAAGAGCTTGGGCATGCTGGCTTTTAAATTTTCTAATCTCCTCTCTCTTAAGTGAGTGTCAATGCAAGTATTTTTAATATAAATTTTTCTATCTTATACATCTTTAGAACATTTTTTGTTTATGTTTTGCCCAAAGCATTGGTATTCATTTAGGTGACAGCAGTTTCACAAAATGCTGTTTGTCCAGAATTCCATGTAACTTGTATTAATATTACACCCACATACTCCTACAAATAAAAGATGAAAAAGAAAAGCAAATCAAAATAGCTTGAAGATCAATCACTACATAGTAAATTCCCAATAACAATGATCAAATTAAAAAAGCAATATGTTCAAGGATACATTTATTTTCATTATAAATCTCCTTAAAGTGGGATAATATTAGCATTCTATTTTTATTTTTCTACTCCTTTCACAAGCAAACCAGACCTCAGTATTAGATGGACTAACAGGTTGAAGAAATAAAATCTAAACATAAGTGTTTAATATGTGAGATATTAAAGCTGTTAAGAAATTAATTGTTCTGCTGTGCTGTATCTGAGAAATGATGCAAAGACTGCATATGAGTCATTTATTAGAAATGTCGAATTTGTAAAAAACTTACGATAAAAGAGTGAAAAATAATACAATTATGGTTTATATTTATGATATAAGCTATACAAGTAGAGCACTTTATTTTCACCTTTAATTGAACTATGTGATTCTTTTAAGATCATATAAATAAAGCAATAAAAATTAAGATGATCTAGAAAAAATTTCAGCTTCTAACAGAATATAAGAACTGCTTATATATAAATTAGGTGCCTTTAAGGTGTTTCTAACAGAATCTTTCATATAATAGAGTTCAATCAGTGAATGAAGATAGTATGTAAGATTACATAGCAAACAAATTATTGCTATGTAGTTTCTTAAGAATTGATATCTATTCACTTATCCAGTGCTTCCCAGGTGAGTCAATGGTAAAGAATCTGCCTACAATGCAGGAGACACAGGTTTCATCACTGGGTTAGCAATAACCCAATATTTTTACCTGGGAAATCCCAGGGAGAGAGGAGCCTGGCGGGCTACCATCCATGGTGTGGCCTAAAGTCGGACATGGCTTAGCAACTCAAAAACAACACTTATCCAATCTCTTCAGAACCTATAAGACATAATTTCTTCTAAAAACTATGAGAGATAAGACATAGCCTTATCCTCAACATACTTATGATAAAGTTGAAGGACAGAATTTAAAACTTCGTAATTTTTAAATAATGCTATATGGCTTGTTGTGAATAAACATTCTCTTTAAATCATACAATGTTTTGGTAAACCTTAGAGAAACTATAGGTTTAAGGGTATATGAGGAAGAATAGTTAATATTTACTAAGAGAATGCAGTTGAGACAATAAAGCATGAAAAAAAGGCATTGAGGACCAGTGTGATGGTCTGAAGACGAGTGATCTAGATGATACTAGAGATCACATTAGACCGAGTATCACATGTCTGAAAAGGCAGTTTGAAAGCTCTGTATGATGGTAGAGCATAGATAATGGCTAGTTGCCTGAAAACTGGAAACGTGTTTTCGGTTTCCATTCTGGCTCTCCCACTTGGCTATTGAACATCGGACAGCTTGTTCAAGCTCTCTGTGGCTCTGTTTTCTCACACATAAAATAGGGTCAATAATGCTTTCTAGCTCATGGGATTGTTGTGAGGATTAAATAAATGTGTATGTGTGAAGTGCTTAAAATAGTATTTGGCATTAAGAAAGATAAATACTAGTTATTGCAATTATTTAGCACTCTATGTATACATATAGCTGATTCACTTCGTTGTACAGCTGAAAATAACACATTATAAAACAATTCTATACCAATTAAAAAAATAAACTAAAGATCTACTATTATACCAGAAAAAAAAATTAAATATGTGTGTGCTTCACGGAAGCAGAACTGCCTTGAATAGAAATGTGAGGACTTCTGTAAATTCTTTCTTCCATAAAATGAATAATAAAAGAATCTTGAATGAAGATCAAAATGAACTTTTTCAGAACTCTGAAAATTAACGAAAATTTTATAAGAATTAGGACAGTATTTATTTATTTGAACAAATTCCCAACAGATGTTTTATTAAAGAGGATATGCAATGTTTAAAACATTGATCAACATAATTACTTATAGAGGAAATGAAAATTAAACCTACAATTTGATAACAATTTAACCTCTACTAAAATATCTATAGTAAATAAGGCAGATGATAGTCAAAGTGGGTGAGAATATGGAGAAACAGAAACTTACATATTATTGCTTGATGGGAATGTAAAATGGTGCAGTCATTATAAAGTAAGTCTGGTAGTTTCTAGAAAAATTAAACATAAAATGACCACATGACCTAGAATTTTGACGAATAGGTATCTAACTGACAAGTGAAATTTTTGTCCACAGAAAATCTTGTATGAGATTGTAAAGAAAAGCATTATCATAATAGCTAATAACTAGAGCGACTTCACTTTCACTTTTCACTTTCATGCATTGGAGAAGGAAATGGCAACCCACTCCAGTGTTCTTCCCTGGAGAACCCCAGGGATGGGGGAGCCTGGTGGGCTGCCGTCTATGGGGTCACACAGAATCGGACACAACTGAAGCGACTTGGCGGCAGCAGCAGCAGAAACGATCTAAGTGGAATGGAAAGACAAAATGTGTTTTATCTATAAAATGGAAAATTATTCATCAATAAAAGAAAATATCGTCATATTCCATGAACTTAAAAAATGTTAAGTGACCATATACAAGGTACCACATATTATATGATTTTATCTATATATATATATTCTGAAAGAAGCAAATGTATAGTGACAAAAAATAGATTAGTGGAAGTCTGAGGCTGGGCGTAGGATGGGGACTAACTGTATATGGATATTTGCAATCCCATGGACTGTAGCCTGCCAGGTGCCAATGTCCTAGAAAATGTGATTTTCTAGGCAAGAATACAGGAGTGGGTTGCCATTTCCTTCTCCAGGGCATCTTCCTGATCCAGAGGTGGAACCATCTTCTCCTGCTTGGTAGCTGGATTCTTTACTACTGAGGTGTATATGGACATGAGGGATTTTTTTTTTTCCCTTTGGAGGGATAAAAATGTTCTAATTTTTGTGACAGATGAAACACTCAGTAAAGGTGATAAAAATTACTGAAACGTAATACTCAAAATAGATGTAATTTCTGTTATGTTAAAAACCAATATATCTGCTTATAAAAATAATGTTTTTTTTTTTTTTTTTTTTGAAAGATTGCTACAAAATTCTAGGTGATATATGCAGTGATATCAATATCCAGCAGAAAAAATGAGCCTTCTTCCTTTCTTAATTGGTGAGGATACCTTCCCAAAGATAGCCACATGCTTATAAATACTTGCTGCCTGATACATATCTATGGTACATCAATCACACTCAAGGGTAATGTGATCACCATGCTAGGTTAATAGGAATCAGCTGAACAGATAGCTTCAAGTTCTGTTGCAAAGAAGGAAGGGCATTTAATTTACCCATCTATTCTGACTTGTCATATTTATAAAATAGATATGTTGTGAAAAGGGTATTAAATTTGAATGATGTAAATACTTAGGTTTTTATACTCTGTAAAAATAATTATTTCTTAGAACATAAGTTAATAAGACTCACTAAGATGAAATTCATGCACAGATAGCTAAATAAATTTAGCTGGAGAGTTAAATATTCTCTAACAGAACGTCGATTTTATTTTATTTTATTTTTTTATCTATTACAGAATTGACAGCTTTAATTTTTCAGCACTTTTTTATTTTTATTTGATAAATTTAATGCCTTTTATTCATACCTCATTTTACTGTGCTTTGCTTTAGTGAGCTTTATAGATACATGTTTTGTTTTTTTTTTTGTTAATTTTCTGTTTAGTTGATCTATCCATAAATGAGTAGGGGTATTAAAGTCTCCCACTATTATTGTGTTATTGTTAATTTCTCCTTTCATACTTGTTAGGATTTGTCTTACATATATGCGGTGCTCCCATGTTGGGTGGATATATATTTATAATTGTTATATCTTCTTCTTGGATTGATCCTTTGATCATTATGTAGTGAGCTTCTTTGTCTCTTTTCACAGCCTTTGTTTTAAAGTCTAATTTATCTAATCACAGTATTGTGACTCTGCTTTCTTTTGGTCCCAATTTGCATGGAAAATCTTTTCCAGCCCTTCACTTTCAGTCTGAATGTGTCCCTGTTTTGAGGTGGACTCTTCAAGCCAGGAGGGAATGGCAAGACATACTTAAAATGATGAAAGAAAATAACCTACAGCCCAGATTATTGTACCCAGCAAGGATCTCATTCAAGTATGAAAGAAATCAAAAGCTTTTCAGACAAGCAAAAAGCTGAGAGAATTCTGCACCACCAAACGCTCTCCAACAAATACTAAAGGATATTCTCTAGACAGGAAACACAAAAATGGTGTATAAACTGAACCCAAAACAATAAAGTAAATGGCAACGGATCATACTTATTAGTAATTTTTAAACGTAAATGGGTTGAATGCAAACAAAAGACAAAGACTGGCTGAATAATACAAAAATAAGATACATAAACAAGAGACCCACCTCAAAACAAAAAAAAAATAATGTCTTAATAAGTTTGTGGAAGGACATGAAAGCCAGATGTAAGCTTTAATGATATCTATCCTTATTTTGATACTATTTTAGAATGTGCACAATGTTATGATCTATCACATTTCATCTCACACTGCCCAGTAAGATAGAAATAGCATCTAATCAAATATCCTTTAACTGATTATTAAAGTGAAAGTAAATATAGACTGCAATAGTTGAACCCAGCTGCCTACCTGTACTTGGGTTTCATTATTATCTAGATTGTATTGGATTGAGTTGGAGCTAAATGCAAAATGTAAATTAAGAAAATATTATAGTAATTCATATTTTCTGTGTCAACACCACCAGGAAAAATGGCAATACTCCAAAGGCACTGCTTTAATAATTAATAAAAATGACAACTTAAAGTCAATACTTGTATTAATACTAACCTAAATATTCTCAACTCTTTAATTTTTCTTATGGTAAAAGCATTTACATTAAGTATAATATGATTTGGAAAACTCATCAGTCTAGTTTTGATTTAAAATATGGCCAAGATATTTGTGTAAAGATAATTATATAAAAAGATAATTTTCTGAAATTTTCATTTATTTATTAAAATATAAAAAGTAGTGTGTGTGTGCTTATTCCCTCAGTCATGTCTGACTCAAAAGTAGTATCTTCCTTAAAAAATTTTAAATGTTTTTAAGAATATAACAATAGGATGCAAAAATAAGTAACCAGGTGATTGGGCAAAACTGTTGCTTCTAAGTTAAATATTTACCACAAAATGTATTCATAAAATCATTTCTGGATGTTCTTTAGGATTTCTGTTACAACAACCAATATTCACTGAATATCTACTATGTAATGAAGCATTATAATTGCTTTTTGTTAATCCATAAAATCATTGAACACATACTTATTTGATTTCTCCCATGTACCAGAAATTATTCCAGGGTTTGGGAATGCATGAGTAAACAAACAAGCAAAAAAAAAATAACATCTCTGCATTCACGAAGATTATTTCTGGGAGAAAAGGCAGCTAAGGAAAAAAATAAGCATATTTTGAGACCTAGACCACTTTAATGCTGCTGTTTTCATGATATTAGAAGGCATAGCTAGAATATTTTTCACACAGTTGGGTCACTAATGATATTAGACTGACAGTGATTGTTAGATACAATAAGACTTCCATAATGTTAAGTGTGGAAAGAAAAACAAAAACACAAAAGCCCGCAGAACTCTATACCGCAGACACATTGAAATAGTAAATAGGCCTATAGAATCAGAATGTAGTAAATGTTGTAGAAAATAAAACTGGACAATGTGACAGGCCTTGAGACTGCTGGGGGACTTAAGATTTCAGAAGGCACACTCAGTAGAAATATCCTTCTCAGAAGAGAAAGTGAGCCATGAAGTTGTTTGGAGGAAAATAGGAAAAATAGGAAGAAGAAAACTTGCTTTCAGAAAGCAGGAAGAGCCATTGCAAAACCTTTTTATATCAGAGCAAGCATAGACTGTTGAGGAATGATGAAGAGCTATATGAGGCTAACAGGAAGGGAAGTTAAAAAAAAAAAAAAAAAAAAAAAGACAAGAGAGAAGGAGTGTGGAGTCAGGTAGGGCGTCAGAGGTCATTGAAAGAACCATAGGGTGTTTCCATCCCAGAGAAGTTGTTCAGTCACTAAGTCATGTCCAACTCTTTGTGACCCCATGGACTGCATCACGCCAGGCTTTCCTGTCCTTCACTATCCCCCAGAGTTTGCTCAAACTTATGTCTATTGCTTTGTCATCCAACCATCTCACTGCCTGTTGCCTCCTTCTCCTGAGCTCAAACCTTCCCAGCATTAAAGTCTCTTCCAATGAGTCAGCTGTTAGCATTAGGTGCCCAAATTATTGGAGTTTCAGTACAAATACTTCAGTCCAAGTATTTCAGCATCAGTCCTTCCAATGAATATTCAGGATGGACTCCCTTTAAGATTGACTGTTTTGATCTCCTTGATGTCCAAGGGACATCTTACAGAAGAGATATGGTCAGTTTCACAGGGCCACGCTGAACTTCATGTTGTGGATGAACAGTGATAATTTGAAGGTCACAGCAGGGAGATCAGTTAGGATGCTATTGCAAAAAGCCTTGGGAAGAATGATGGACATGTAGACCAAAGTTGTAGAGGAGTAGATAAATTTTGAAAGTAAAGCCAGAAAGATTTCTTTGACAAACAACACAAGGTATGAGAGAGATATAGGACTCAAGTTGATTGCAAAGGTTTGGGGATTATTAATAGCAATAGGAACTGTGGAGAAGTTAAAAAATGAAAGTGCAATGTACTTAACTGATTTGTAGAACACAGTAATTCCAAAGTAAACTTGCTGGAGATCTTACAAATAAATTATTTCAATAAGATAATTCAATATATACCAATATGTACCATTTTGGCAGAATTAAAAATGCTTTCCCTTACTGTTTAAGTTTGTAACTCTGACAGCTAAAGTGACCTTTTTACCATTTAATAGTTATTTACTTGTCTTGTATTAGGAACTAGATGCTAAATACCTTTTAAGTTTTTTTGTTGATAACTTTTTCTTAAGTTATGAAAATACTTCATGTACTATATAGGACAGTCATTCTTTAATCCAAAAAAGTAGCTGCCTATATTTTATTATTTTATATTCAGTTCAGTTCAGTTCAGTCCCTCAGTTGTTCATGTTTGACTCTTTGAGACCCATGGACTGCAGCACACCAGGCTTCCCTATCCATCACCAACTCCCAGAGCTTGCTCAAGCTCACATCCGTCGAGTTGGTGATGCCATACAACCATCTCATCCTCTGTTGTCCCCTTCTCCTCCCACCTTCAATCTTTCCCATCAGGGTCTTTTCCAATGAGTCATTTCTTCACATCAGGTGCCAAAGTATTGGACTTTCAGCTTCACCTTTAATTCATACTAATTTATAAGTATTTAATATACATAAAACTATGTAATGATCTAATGAACACATTTATAAAAATAATTGCATTAATATCCTCTGGTGGCTCTATCAAATCATCACGCATTTTGTGACTTGATAGTGATAATGATAGTGAAGTCGCGCAGTCATGTCTGACTCTTTGCAACCCCGTGGACAGTAGCCAACCAGGCTCCTCTGTCCATGGGATTTTCCAGGCAAGAATACTGGAGTGGGTTGCCATTTCCTTCTTCAGGGGATCTTCCCAACCCAGGGATCGAACCTGGGTCTCCCACGTTATAGGCAGACGCTTTACCATCTGAGCCACCAGGGAAGTCACACAGCTATAAAAATAATTGCCTTAATATCCTCTGGTGGCTCTATCAAATCACCACACATTTTGTGACTTAAACAACATAAATGTACTCTTATGGTCTGGAGGCCAGAGTCTATAAGTGTTCCCTGGGGTGACATCAGCATCAGCAGCTCCCTCTGCTGACTCCAGGAGAGAACACATTTTCTTGCCTTTGTCAGCTTCTGGAGGCTTGTTCACTGGTCGGCTCATGGCCCCACATCACACCACCTTTTTCCCTAGCTTCCATGGTCACATGGTTTTCTTCCTCTTCTACCTTCAAATCCCTCTCTGCCTCCCTCTCGTAAGGACAACTGTGAGAACATGTATGACTCACCCTGATAATACAAGATGATCTCACCACATCAAGATCCTTAATCACACCTGTGAAATCCTAGCTAAGATCTAAAATCACACTCATAGATTAGAGGAGTTAGGACCTGGAAAACAAAACTAGAGAACCAAAAATTATCAATAGACTTGAAGAACTCTCTACCAATCACTTCTAACTTTTCAATTCAATTTTAAATTAATTTAATGGATTATGCATGGTAGGCATATAAATTAAATATTTTCTGATGTCATGAGCCAATTTTCCAGCAATCTAAGTAATTGCTGATCACTGACACAAACATATATACTTGTCTGTGCATACTATGTCACTTCAGTTGTGTCTGACTCTTTGTGACCCCATGGACAGTAGCCCACCAGGCTCCTCTGTCCATGGGATTCTCCAGGCAAGAATACTGGAGTGGGTGGCTCCACTTCAGTGGATCCAGTGGAACCACTCCAGAAGATCTTCTAGGGGATCTTCCCAACCCTGGGATTGAACCCATATCTCTATGTCTCCTGTATTAGCAGGCGGATTCTTTACCATTCAGTCACCAGGGAATCAGTCTTTATATTTTTGTCACTTCATTTTGGCTTAGAATATAAAGTCAAGGATTGTAATGCAATACTTTTCTGGGCTAGTTTTCCTTCAAATTTTCCCTCTGAGGCTTATGTTCCAGACAGTCTAGAAAATTTGTTATTGCAAAGCAGAGAGTCTTTCATCTTTACTCGCCTTTGCTCATAATGTTTCATCTACATGGTGACATTTTCCTTTTCCTTGTTCCAGGTAGAAGAAATTTTACTCCTCCTTTAGCTGCAACTGATGTCCTTCTCCAGATGTAGCATCATTCTCTTTTGTGTTGTTGTTGTTCAGTTGCTCAGTCATGTCCAACTCTTCATGACCCCATGGACTGCAGCATGCCAGGCTTCCATGTCCTTCATCATCTCCCGGAGTTTGCTCCATTGCTCAATGTCCATTGAGATGGTGATACCATCCAACCATCTCATCCTCTGTCATCCCTTTCTTATCCTATCTTCAATCTTTCCCAGCATCAGGGTCTTTTCCAAGGAGTCAGCTTTTTGCATCAGGTAGCCAAAATGTTGGAGCTTCAGCTTCAGCCTCAGTCCTTCCAATGAATATTCAGGGTTGATTTACTTTAGGATTGACTTGCTTGACCTCTTTTGTGTTACTAGATGGTTAAGGTACCTAGCTTACCTTGCTTTTTATTAGTCTAAGGTTAAAAATACATTTTCTAGACAGGTTTGGGTTCAGACTCCACCACTTACTAAGTGTGAGATCTTGGGAAAATTATTTTCCTTTGTTACATCTTATTTTCCCCAACCATACAAAAGATGCAATTAATGACCTCCCACTTAACTGGGGCTTCCCCAACTGCTCAGCAGGTAAATAATCCACCTGCAATGCAGGAGATGAGGTTTGATACCTGGGTTGGGAAGATCCCTGGAGAAGAGAATGGCAACCCACTCCAACATTCTTGCCTGGGGAATTCCATGGCAGAGGAGCCTGGTGAGCTACAGTCCATGTTGCAGAGTTGGACATGACTGAGTGACTAACATGCATTTCATATAGGTGAAATATATGTTTAATAAAAAAACAGATCTACTTAAATTAGATCTACTTAATTTCACCTAGGTCCTATAAATGGCAAGCTTTCAACAAACATTTGCTATTCTTCTACTACTTTCTATATTCACTTTCATTATTATTTAGTTTATGAAATTTATGATATTAGTTGCCAACAGGAAAGGCCTGCAAAACTCTCAGATACCAATCACTCAATGAACTTATATTCAATTCTACTAATACTCATATCCCTTTAAGTTGTCTGTCTTATAAAATAATCATAAACTTTAGAAAGCACAATCTTTCTCTATTTTTAGTTTATCTTCATTATCTAATCATATAAATATTTCTTTGGTTTAAGACTTTTTTTTAATGTGGATCATTTTTAAAGTCCTTATTGAATTTGTTACAATATCACTTCTGCTTTATGTTTTGGTTTCAAGGCATATGTGATCTCAGCTCCCTAACCGGGGATCAGACTCACACCCCCTGCTTTGGAAGCCCTAGTCTTAACCAAAGTTAAGTTTTCAGAAAACTTCTCTAACTTCTCTAACTATCTCACTGCTAATTCAATGTCTCACCTTCCTGATAAATAATGTAACCCGTCAACAGTTGTAGTCATCAAGGAAAAATGTGTAATTGTGTAGCTGAGAATTTAACTTATCACATAAATCTTTTGTTTACCCAAACATACTTCACAGTTGACTACCCAATTTATGTTAAATGCTTTCATAAAATGCATTATAAGATTGTGTTCTATCTTCAAACATACATTTATAAGCAAGTTTTCTTGCTAGATGAACATAATTTGTTGACTGGTTGAATTTTTACTTTCAAAAAATTTTTTTTTTTTCCTAAAATCATACTGATTTAATTTTCTATTTTAGTGTTGTAGTCAAGTATACTAACTGCCATACTCCTTCACCTGAAGCTTCCCTAATTTGTACTACTTTGCTTTTTCACAAATACAGCACTTGGCATATTTCTTTTTAATTAATTTTCTGGCAAAAGTATTTTTTTTTTTTTGCAAAATTCCCTGTCATCTATAATTTTCTTTTACTTCTCTAGTGTAGGTTAAAAGAAAAAAGAAGGAAAAAAAAATCCTTAGACTAAATAGCCAGCCTCAGGTATCCTATAATGCCTATGACTAAAAAGTACAGATAATTTGCTTGTTTTCCCAAGGAAGTGGGCAGGCAGCCAAACCTCACAAGTGAAATTAGTTCCCAATTTAGTGTTCGATGTCATTTCACAAGGACTAGAATGAAAAATGAGACATCGGACATGTTAGCTCTGAGGAAAATTATCACTTCACCTTGTATAGGGCGTCTTTACTGGATGAAATCAGAGGAGATAAATCATCTCTCCCCATGACAGATCTGCCTGTCATCAGGGGAAAGATGTCCCACAGTGAGAGGGCAGGCGCTGTCTGAGGTTCCCTCTGGTTGCGACCAGATATATTTTGTGCCTCAAAATAATTATAGAAATGTGAAAATGTGGATGGTGTATGCAGGACACACTTCCCAAGTCAATTTTTCCAAATGACATCTTAAGCAAATATACACAAATACAAATAGAAATGCATTCACATTTGTGAACTGCGTATACCCTTGAAACAGTTACGGGGTAAAGAAAACATTTACCAAATGCTATCTGTGATCAGGTTTCCTAGTGGCTGGTGGTGATCAACATAAGTAAACTCATAAGCCCAAGTAAGATTCATGGGGTGTTTTGTCCCTCAAATTTTCCTTCAGAAAGCAGGATATAAGCTTAAATTTAAATACCTACAAAAGCAGTTATATTATGGTCAAATCTCTCACGAAATTTATTTTGAAATCTAATGTGCCTCTTTAGGAAAAGAGGCATTAACCAGAAATGATATCACTCATCAAATTTTGGATACATAGAGAGGTGACCTTATGGAAATACAAACAATGGAGGTAAAGATTTCATTTAGACTTTGTGTTTATTCTTGTGCTATGGCATTGCAATTCAGTTTTGGTTGTGGTCTTTAAAAAGGATTCTAAATAGAGAACGTGTTGATGGTGAAGTTGAATACATGCCTTCAGAAATAATAATTACCCCAAATGTTTAATAAATGAGTCTTTGTGGCTACAGATAAAATACTGAATAGCAGCAAAATGAGCATTTTAAAAGGTCGCTGTCATTTCTGAAGGAAGTCAAAGTCTAAACTGATAGATAACTCAAAAATAGCTCTAGATTTAATAAAGTTAAAGCTATATAAACTCCTCAGATCACATCAGATCAGTTGCTCAGTCATGTCTGACTCTTTGCGACCCCATGAATCGCAGCACGCGAGGCCTCCCTGTCCAACACCAATTCCCGGAGTTCACTGAGACTCACGTCCATCGAGTCAGTGATGCCATCCAGCCATCTCATCCTCTGTCGTCCCCTTCTCCTCTTGCCCCCAATCCCTCCCAGCATCAGTGTCTTTTCCAATGAGTCAACGCTTCCCATGAGGTGGCCAAATACTGGAGTTTCAGCTTTAGCATCATTCCTTCCAAAGAAATCCCAGGGCTGATCTCCTTCAGAATGGACTGGTTGGATCTCCTTGCTGTCCAAGGGACTCTCAAGAGTCTTCCCCAACACCGCAGTTCAAAAGCATCAATTCTTTGGCACTCAGCCTTCTTCACAGTCCAACTCTCACATCCATACATGACCACAGGAAAAAACATAGCCTTGACTAGACAAAACTTCGTTGGCAAAGTAATGTCTCTGCTTTTGAATATGCTATCTAGGTTGGTCATAAATTTCCTTCCAAAGAGCAAGTGTCTTTTAATTTCATGGCTGCAGTGATTTTGGAGCCCAGAAAAATAAAGTCTGACACTGTTTCCACTGTTTCCCTATCTATTTCCCACGAAGTGATGGGACCAGATGCCATGTTCTTCGTTTTCTGAATGTTGAGATTTAAGCCAACTTTTTCACTCTCCATTTTCACTTTCATCAAGAGGCTTTTGAGTTCCTTTTCACTTTCTGCCATAAGTGTGGTGTCATTTGCATATCTGAGGTGATTGATATTTCTCCCAGCAATCTTGATTCCAGCTTGTGCTTCTTCCAGTCCAGCATTTCTCATGATGTACTCTGCATATAAGTTAAATAAACAGGGTGACAATATACAGCATTGACATACTCCTTTTCCTATTTGGAACCAGTCTGTTGTCCCATGTCCAGTTCTAACTGTTCCTTCCTGACCTGCATACAAATTTCTCAAGAGGCAGATCAGGTGGTCTGGTATTCCCATCTCTTGAAGAATTTTCCACAGTTTATTGTGATCCACACAGTCAAAGGCTTTGGCATAGTCAATAGAGCAGAAATAGATGTGTTTCTGGAACTCTCTTGCTTTTTCCATGATCCAGCGGATGTTGGCAATTTGATCTCTGGTTCCTCTGCGTTTTCTAAAACCAGCTTGAACATCAGGAAGTTCACGGTTCACATATTGCTGAAGCCTGGCTTGGAGAATTTTGAGCATTACTTTACTAGCATGTGAAATGAGTGCAATCGTGTGGTAGTTTGAGCATTCTTTGGCATTGCCTTTCTTTGGGATTGGAATGAAAACTGACCTTTTTCAGTCCTGTGGCCACTGCTGAGTTTTCCAAATTTGCTGGCATATTGAGTGCAACACTTTCACAGCATCATCTTTCAGGATTTGGAATAGCTCAACTGGAATTCTATCACCTCCACTAGCTTTGTTCATAGTGATGCTTTCTAAGGCCCACTTGACTTCACATTCCAGGATGTCTGGCTCTAGGTCAGTGATCACACCATCGTGATTATCTGGGTCGTGAGGAGCTATCCCATGTTGAAGGTCAGGAAGGGCGGCGGTGAGGAGGTACCCCTCGCCCCAGGTAAGGAGCAATGGCTGCACTTTGCTGGAGCAGCCGTGAAGAGATATAAACTCCTAGAAACTAAAAAAAAAAAAAAATTGATTCTATTATTACTAAGTTCAAGCTTTGCTGTAAGATGTCCAAATGAAATATATTTTTCTCCTAAAATTCTATTCTAGTTTTGCCCCCAAACATCCTTTTGAAGTGATCTTATAAATTAAGCACTCAGTCACCTTCTATTTTCATCTATTTGATTTTTAAAAAATGAAACTTTAAAAATAAATTAATACTCCCATTCAAAAATTGATGTAATTCTTTAAAAATTGCACTATTTCTAACATCCAATAATATATTTAAATTAAATAATTAAAATAATTCAGAATAGTCATTTGAGTTTACTTCTCCAAAGAAAGTCAAACATGTGATAAGCCTGTCTGTGATTTTCTATAAGGTCTTATTAAATCTTTTTTCAGCTTGTAGTAATAATAGATCAGGGTTCATTGACAACTTGTTTATTGATTATGCAAATATTGAGCTTATCCTCTTGTCTGGGTCTTGTCTGGACATAAGATGTACAAGGGTAAACGAAACAGACTTGTCTTCTCAGACACTGAATTCTAGTGATCACAAATTCAGTTCATATTGTTGATGAAGTAACTGGAATACTTTAGGGTTAGGTGAACCAGACTGAGAAAAGTGCAGCCAGGGACCAGTTAGATCAGCAGGAAAAAGAAAATCATAAGAGATGCTCAAAGCTAAGACCAGGCAGGCCATCAACACAAAAAGAACTGCATGTTTCAAACAAAATAATCTGGATTTAGAGATCATGATTTAGAGTGCATGTTAATTTCAATAAAGTTGATAGAAGCAGTAATTTAGGAACTGGCTCCAAAGTGATCTAGGAGAAAATACATTTGCTGGCTCTGTCCATTAAGGGTAAAGCAAAACCTCCATCTGATTTCATTCACACATTAATCTCCTCATTCTCTTGCCCATTTATTCATCAAAAATCGCAGCACTGTTTATAATAGCCAGGACATGGAAGCAACCTAGATGTCCATCAGCAGATGAACGGATAAGAAAGCTATGGTACATATACACAATGGAGTATTACTCAGCCATTAAAAAGAAAACATTTGAATCAGTTCTAATGAGGTGGATGAAACTGGAGCCTATTATACAGAGTGAAGTAAGCCAGAAGGAAAAACACCAATATAGTATACTAACGCATATATATGGAATTTAGAAAGATGATAACAATAACCCTGTGTACGAGACAGCAAAAGAGACACTGATGTATAGAACAGTCTTGTGGACTCTATGGGAGAGGGAGAGGGTGGGAAGATTTGGGAGAATAGCATTGAAACATGTAAAATATCATGTATGAAACGAGATGCCAGTCCAGGTTCGATGCACGATACTGGATGCTTGGGGCTAGTGCACTGGGACCACCCAGAGGGATGGTATGGGGAGGGAGGAGGGAGGAGGGTTCAGGATGGGGAACACATGTATGCCTGTGGCAGATTCATTTTGATATTTGGCAAAACTAATACAATTATGTAAAGTTTAAAAATAAAATAAGAAAAATGTATTAAGCACTCTCTATATACCAGGAATTTTTCTAATTCATGGGCATAGAATGTTAAAACAGAGTCCCTGCCCTCATGGAATTTACAGTTAACTAGAGAAATAAAGGACAATAAAATGTGCCATACATTTTAAATGTAGTAATTATATGTAAATCTACAGATATGGATTATGTGTAGTATGCCTATTATACATGCATATAGATGACATTATCTATATCAATATCTCTGTCTGCCTTTCTTTATTTCTAGAAATATAAAGAAATAGTAAAAAAGAAAGCTGAGATATAAAATGGAAGGAGATGAAGTAGAGATGTGGAAGGTTTCGTAAGTCATTCTGATTTGTTTTTTTAGATGAAGCTTTCTTCTAGAAACATTGAACACCATACTATATATATTCCCAGTTTTTCAAATACCTTACTCCCCGCTCCTCCATGCCTTAATTATCCTGCTCTATCTACTAGGATGCTATTCCCCAAGTTCCTTAAGATTAAAATACAAAAACCTGACTTTTGCTTCAAAGCCTTCGTTAATATGACCCCCTCATACATAATGTGTCCTATCATCCAGGCAGTCAGTTACTCCTTCCTCACTGGTGTCTGAGAGCCTTAAAATATGCTCTCTAGTACCCTTACTTCACTGCCATGAAGGATTCTCCAACTCAGCCTTCAACATTAAAACAAAATAAATTTTGAATGCTTCTAAACATTGAGAGTCCCTTGGACTGCAAGGAGATCCAACCAGTCCATTCTGAAGGAGATCAGCCCTGGGATTTCTTTGGAAGGAATGATGCTGAAGCTGAAACTCCAGTACTTTGGCCACCTCATGTGAAGAGCTGACTCATTGGAAAAGACTCTGATGCCGGGAGGGATTGTGGGCAGGAGGAGAAGGGGACGACAGAGGATGAGATGGCTGGATGGCATCACTGACTCGATGGATGCGAGTCTGAGTGAACTCCGGGAGTTGGTGATGGACAGGGAGGCCTGGCGTGCTGTGATTCATGGGGTCGCAAAGAGTCAGACATGACTGAGTGACTGAACTGAACTGACTGAAACATTTATTGATTGCTTAATGTCATCAAGTTCTCTAGTAGATGTGTGTGTTTTTTTTTTTTTTCCATTGTGTAAGTTCTTAGTTCAATGTCAATTGTTTGGAAAAGTGGGCTATTTTAAAGGACAGTAATTTTATCCCAGAAATCATCATAGACAAACATTATACTACCCAAACCTGTGGCAAGGAAGAAGAATCCAGGATACAGAAGACTCCCTTGACGAAAATGTATGTTCTTCATTAGTTACAAGTAGTTGGAAAGTGAAAGTGAAGTCGCTCAGTCTTGTCCGACTCTTTGCGACCCCATGGACTGTAGCCTACCAGGTTCCTCCATTCAAGGGATTTTCCAGGCAAAAATACTGCAGTGGGTTGCCATTTCTTTCTATTTATGTTGTTGTTGTTCAGTCACTAAGTTGTGTCCAACTCTTTGCAACCCCATGGACTGAAGCACACCAGGTCTCCCTGTCCCTCACTATCTTTAGGAGTTTGCCCAAGTTCATGTCTGTTAAATCAGTGATGCTATCCAACCGTCTCATCCTCTGCCACTCTCCTCTCCTTTTGCCTTTAATATTTTCCAGAATCAGGGTCTTTTCCAATGAGTTGGCTGTTGGCATCATGTGGCCACAGTATTGGAGTAAATCTTAAATGGTACTACGGATATTGATAAGAGGCTTTGATATTGAAAGAAAGCTATAAAATTTCCTCTTACCTGCAAGATAATGAACATATGGCATAATAAAGCCACTCATGACCATTATGAACAAAGGTAATTATTAGTAGAAATTAGGAATTGGATGGCTTCCCCTATAGCTCAGCTGGTAAAGAACCTGCCTGCAATGCAGGGGACACAAGAGACATGGGTTTGATCCCTGGTTTGGGAAGATCCCCTGGAGGAGATGGCAATCCACTCCAGTATTCTTGCCTGAAAAATCCCATGGACAGAGAAGCCTGGCAGGCTACTGTCCATAGGGTCACAAAGTCAGACACAACTGAAGCGAGGCAGTATTTGCTCATATAAAGAAAAGAAAATGATTGCTGTTAATTACAATAACAACTTCAGCAAATAAGACTAGAGTTAACATAGGGTAAGTGATTTTTGCTGTAAGAGTGCTTTTGATACATAATATTAAGCCAAAATTGTATTGCTTCACATCACTATGCAAGTGATATCTCACTGGCAGTTTATTTCCCTGCCTTCATAAACACACTATCCTAATTTAAAATCTGCTTAAAAGACACATCTAAAATGCAGATTTGATCATTGTACAATTTTATGTAAAAACTATCTTTAGTTTCCCCAAATCTCAGAGAAAATAATCAAAACTTTTTCCCTTCAATGCCTATCAGTGTAACACCTGTGTACTTTCCCTGCCACCTGCATTTCTGTTCTATGTCAGAGAAACAATTCTATTTCCAGGACCACTATGGTTTTGTAACTACACTGACTTCAGAAATTTTGGATTTTTCACATGCTATTCTCTGGGCTCATAAAACTTATTCTCTCCTTCTTACTATCCTGTCTCCAACTCCGTATATTTTAATATCAGCCGACACTATTTCCTTCAGGATTAGCAATCTACCTTCCACACTAGCAATCTGTTATTTCCAGGATGGGAGAAGTAATTAAGCTCCCCCTGTATCTTGTGTGTAATCTCAGTTTAATTGTTGTCATGAGTACCATTTCCATGTTATACTTGCATATTTCCCCGTCTGTTTCTAGCATTGTTGCGTGACATCCCATAGCTTTAGCTTACACATTTTTTAGGATTCATGACTCAGTTTCATCCCCAGAGATTTTTGCTTAACCAAGTCTTAAATTATACCTGAGTCATGAATTTAAAGGAAGAAATGAAAGAACCAAAAAGGTATTTGATTACAGTTAATTGTATCAAATGTTTAGAACCATTGTCCTAAAAGGAATTCTGTAATCCTAATGCATTACTTTGTTCCTGGAACAGTATAAGAAAAAAAAAAAAAAAAACTCTGAAAAAAAGACCTTCTTCAGTACAAGTGTCAACTATAAAAAAATGATTGTATTTCTGTTGAATTAAAAATATTCAAAATATTGGATTATCTTATTTCCCACCTTTATCCAAAACTCTGTGGCCAAGAGTGCCTACAATCTTTGTGGTTTTCAAATGTATCTTAACAAGACATGATAACAAAGGCAACACAATTTCTGATAAGGTCATTCTAAGGCAAACTGGGCTCATGGGTTTAGGGGATCTTGGAGAAGGCAATGGCACCCCACTCCAGTACTCTTGCCTGGGAAATCCCATGGACGGAGGAGCCTGGTAGGCTGCAGTCCATGGGGTCGCTAAGAGTCAGACACGACTGAGCAACTTCACTTTCACTTTCCACTTTCATGCATTGGAGAAGGACATTGCAACCCACTCCAGTGTTCTTGCCTGGAGAATTCCATGAACAAAGGAGCCTGATGGGCTACAGTCCATGGGGTCACAAAGAGTCAGACACGACTGAGGGACTGAGCATGCACTCACACTCTCTCTACTTCTCACTGAAATTCACCTGTCATAAGCCCATCCCCCCAGGTTCTCTCTTGGCTTAGATAAGCAGCTTATGTTATTAAATACAGAGGTAAAGAATATCAAAGGTTTATGTAGGATATGCTTCTAATCCTATGTTTTTATCTTCTATTTATACTTTAATAGGGAATTTTCTGGACTTAGAATAACGTGATGGAAATCAGAAACATCCATCAAACAATTCAGAAGTGAGATAAGTCCTTGAGGTTCTCCTCCCCCCCTTTGGAATGTAGTCAACAATGTTGTGTTACTTTCACGTGAACGGCAAAGTGATTCAGTTATACACACACATGTAATTTTTCTTTTGCAAATTTTTTTCCTTTTTAGGTTTTTACAGACTATTGAGCACAGTTCCCAGTCTACACAGTAGGTCATTATCCTTCTTGGTTATTTCTTAATATTTTAAATATAGTAGTGTATATTTTGCAAGAAAAACATTTAAACAGCTATTATATGGCCACAACTAAAATGTGATTGAATGTTCATGATTATTTATGTTTTTAATACATGAGATTAAATTTAAATTATATATTTATAACTTCTTGATTATTTTGCATTTTATGCAACTATATATTGACTTTTTTGTGTGGCACCATTGTTTGGTATTTGATTTGGCAGAAGAGTAACATAGCATAGTAGATAGTACAATAAAATGCTAATGACCTTTTAGCCACCTTGTAGAAATTAAATTTAATTTAATTCTGATCTAGGGAATTCTAAAATGTCTCAATTAACTTAGCATTGAGTAATTAAGAATATGAATATTTTTAATATAAAAAACACCAGGACCCATTTTATAAAAGTTGTTTAAATATAATAACAATCAACATTAAAATAGATTATCACATAGAAGGCATGCAGAGTATACTAGTAAAATGCAATGATAATGTAATGACCACAATGTTGTAAGACTGAAATGTTTTAAAATTAAGAACATAAATTTATTTTCTAATATATTGTAAAATTAACATATTCCACAATGCTATCACTGGTTTATCTTTTACTTTTGCTAAAAAAAAGTTCCAGAATTATAACATTTAATTACAGTAATCCAATAAACACTAAAACAAAAAATATACTGACAGTTCTATTTTGATGAAGTTATCATATTAAACAAATATGGTACCTCTCAGAGATGGAAAATGAAAAAGAACAAGCATTGCATTAAATCATGGAATCAGATACAGACCCCTTGGATCAAAATACATTATCTGTCAGAACTTGAGCAATTCATTGCTTTGTTAGAAACTTATGAAGTTGAGAGGAAACCACCTAACTCTAGTGCTTGATATTTTAATTATCAGTGTTTCACTATTCACCTTAAAAAGAGAGATTTTTCTGATTTTGCTTGCTTGTTGATTTGCTTTTTTAGTGTTCTCAAAAGTATTGTAGCCAGGTTATTGCAATTTCCTTTGGCACCTGGTAATTACATATTAGATCACCAAGGTCAAATTTTGCCACTGCCAGCTCTTATTAACTCTAATTTTTTTCTTCAAACATCCCTCAGTTCATATTCTGCAATAAGCGGCTGCAATTTAAAGCTATAACCTAATGACTCCCCTGTGATATAGGCCACCTTGCCCAAATGGCTCTTGGAATCAGATAAAAATTTGTTAAAATTATTAATCCAGAAAATAGCTTTCAGTCACACAAATGTCAATCAGTAACCTGAATTTCCTAACCAAACACTGTAGTAAGTAATTGTCTTCTGCTTGTCCTGTCCCTCACAACATCCCACTCTGCATTTAAAATACTAAAATTTCATTATCAAAAATTCTTCTCAAATAAACAACTCATCCTTAATATTTACATTGTATATGCTGCATAAAAGTAACCTGTAGAGAATTTTCCTTTATAGCTGGACAGAGGTGTCTCTGCTGCTGCTAAGTCGTTTCAGTCGTGTCCGACTCTGTGCGACCCCATAGACGGCAGCCCATCAGGCTCCACCATCCCTGGGATTCTCCAGGCAAGAACACTGGAGTGGGTTGCCATTTCCTTCTCCAATGCGTGAAAGTGAAAAGTGAAAGTGAAGTTGCTCAGTCGTGTCCGACTCTTAGCGACCCCATGTGCCGGGGACCAGCCCCGGCTGATCCAGGGAATTCGAATCGGGGACGGCGTCGGCGAGGATCAGGAAACAATTGCTTAATTAAACGTTAATTAAGGATATAAAGAGTAATAGAATGAGGATAGCTCAGTGAGGAAATTCAGTGGAGAAAAGAGGCTGAAATAAGGATAGCTCAGTGAGGAAATTCAGTGGAGAAAAGAGGCTGAATAATTCAGCCAGAAGGTAAGAGAAAGAACGACATGGTGAGACCAAGTTTCGGTGAACAAAGCCCGCACTTTATTTTCCAAAGTAGTTTTTATACCTTAAGTTATGCATAGAGGATAATGGGGAAGGGTAGAGTCATGCAGTAAGCCAGGCTTTCTTCCTGCAAACTTATCATATGCAAAAGTTTAGGTGATTTGCATCATCTTCTGGCCCGAAGGCCTTTTTCTCTAAAGGTGATTATTCTAAAGTCAGGCGCCAGCCTCCAAAAAGCATTAGATAAAGTTGCATTCCTACAGCGCAAAGGTGTGGTGGGCTATAACAAGAAAAAGAATTAACTCAAGGGTCCCAGGTTACAAACATTAAAGCTACTATTTACACCAATTATATTAATCAATACACTGCCAGGGACACAGCAGGTAGGGGATATGGAGACTTAGCAGCAAACATTGGCCCAACAAGTGAAAATCCCTTCACCAATACAATTTCTAATCAATCTTTTAACTGCTCAAAGGAATCTGTATTTAGACAGTTTAGAACATCTCATGCCTCTCAGTTTGGAGGCTCTGAGCAATCACATGTGGCCGGAAAAACCTATTCAGGCAGGCTAGAGGACTTCCAAGGGAGTTTGTAGGTTGAAACACTGTCACACCCAGGAATTAACTGGAGCTGTAAGCTAACTGTTTTTTCAGAGAGGTAGTGGGGGACAGCCCCCCGTAAAGTCAGAGGTGTAGGTGCACAAAGCAGAAAGTAGGCAGACTCTGGTTTTGGGGGTAGATTGCTCGAGAATTTCCAGGGAGACTCCTGAGGCTTGATCCCACCTTTGCGTATGCCAGGCCTCCTTCCTCATGACCTTTGCCAGGGGCGGAACTCGCTCCCCGCACCCATGGACTGTAGCCCACCAGGCTCCTCCGTCCATGGGATTTTCCAGGCAAGAGTACTGGAGTGGGGTGCCATTGCCTTCTCGGGAGGTGTCTCTAGGTATTTCAAAAAATATGTGGTTCTACTGGTGGTTTCCTCTGATAGCTCTTATACATTGCTTGCATGACACATTTCAACTTCTTTTCTTTCCTCTTATTACTACAGATTTTTAAATAACATACATACCTGAATGTTGTCTAATAGTTTGCATCTAGCCACTACTTCAATAATGTTATAATTAAATATTTTAGCTTGGCATTTTGGATTTCAATTTTCAGAAATTAACTTGAGCTGGCTTAAGAAAAACAGGGCATTTTTTTTAAAGTACAAAAGGATGTGTCATACCTGGACAGAAAAGCCCCTGGGCTTAGGAAGGACTGTGAACAAAACAGGGAGAGCTATCAGAAACACAGAACCTGGGAGTTTACTTTTTTTTTTAATATCTAATTCTTTAGAGTTGGCTTCTTTCAGTTTTTCTAGCACAATAGCATTCTATATTATTTAATGCACATGACAAGAAAAATAGAATCATCCAATTCTAGGCAAGTAAAAGGATTTTTTTTTTCCCTTTTCTCCAATCCTACTTTTCCAGGGTAGGGGCTCTGTGGCCAATCTTGAGCTGGGGACTCCTCAACTGCACCAACTCCAAAGGGGCCATATTTCATAGCAACAAAACATGCCCCATTCTAGATGTAAACTTCTGACCTTACCTCTTGACCAGAACTAAGCATGGAAAATAGGGACCAATTTTCTGCACTGAAATTTATTCTCAGAGTGAAAGTAAATTGAAAAGTAGAAGAGTTATCAAAGGAAAAAAATAAATAAAAACAGAGAACGGGACCACAGAAAACAGGGCAATGTATAAACAATAGACTATCATCAGTTAAACCTATAGTCATATCCGGTTTATGCTACTTTATAGTTGCACATGGCATGGCATTTAATTTATCTGAGCATCATTTCCTCAATTATACAAATGTAGATTAAATAGCATGAGGCATGTAAGTTTAATGGATGATACAGTGCATTAATTTAGTGAGTCAATATGGCTAGTCCTGCTAATGGTTTATGTTTCTAAGTCTATGAAATCTTTTTACACAATCATTCCCAGGTTATCTAATGACTTACTTCACCTTATATTTCTCACTGCATATTTTATTCTTTAAATTATGACATCTCTATGCATCTTTACTTGTTAGCTATCTCTTCCATCAGATTGCAAAGTTTTTGAAGCAGGGTCTCCATCAAAATTGTTCACTAATGTGGTCCCAATTTCTGGAACAATGTCTAGTAAATACAACATTTTTAGTGAAGAGAAAGTATACTAAATACAAGATGGCCATTCTATTTCAGTGAAATTGTAAAGCATGTAGTTTATCTTACAGATCTTTGACTATATGGTGACATGACAAAAATTACTCTTTAATAAAATTCTGATAGTTTTGAAGGGACTTCTTAAGGTTTTAAATGTAAAAATGGAGTTAGTATGATCTCCATTATTTCAGTGGTGTAAGAGGTAAAATAAAATACCTAAAAATGCTTTCTTTTTCTAAAGTGAAAGAGTAGAGTGAAAAAGTTGGCTTAAAACTCAACATTCAAAAAACTAAGATCATGGCATCTGGCCCCACCATTTCATGGTGAATAGATGGGGAAACAATGGAAACAGTGAGAGACTTAATTTTCTTGGGGTCCAAAATCACTGCAAATGGTGACTGCAACCATGAAATTAAAAGACACTTGTTCCTTGGAAGAAAAGCTATGGCCAACCTAGTTCATTTCATTTCAGTCACTCAGTCCTGTCCGACTCTCTGTGACCCCATGGACTGCAGCACGCCAGGCTTCCCTGTCCATCACCAACTCCCGGAGCTTACTCAAACTCACATCCATCAGGTCGGTGATGCCATCCAACCATGTCATCCTCTGTCATTCTCGTCTCTTCCTGCCTTCAATCTTTCCCAGCATCAGGGTCATTTCAAATGAGTCAGCTCTTCACATCAGGTGACCAAAGTATTGGAGTTTAAGCTCAACATCAGTCCTTCCAATGAACATCCAGGACTGATCTTCTTTAGGATGGACTGGTTGGATCTCCTTGCAGTCCAAGGGACTCTCACTAGTCTTCTCCAACACCACAGTTCAAAAGCATCAATTCTTTGGCACTCAGCTTTCTTTATAGTCCAACTCTCACATCCATACATGATTATGGGAAAAACCATAGCATTGACTAGACAGACCTTTGTTGGCAAAGTAATGTCCCTCCTTTTTAATATGCTGTCTAGGTTGGCCATAGCTTTTCTTCCAAGGAGCAAGCATCTTTTAATTTCATGGCTGCAGTCACCATCTACAGTGATTTTGGAGCCCCCAAAATAAAGTCTGCCACTGTTTCCATGGTTCCTATTTGCCATGAAGTGATAGGACCAGATGCCATGATCTTAGTTTGCTGAATGTTGAATTTTAAGCCAACTTTTTCACTCTCTTCTTTCACTTTCATCAAGAGGTTCTTTAGCTCTTCTTTGCTTTCTGCCATAAGGGTGGTGCCATCTGCATATCTGAGGTTACCTAGACAGCATATTAAAAAGCAGAGACATTATTTTGCTGACAAAGGTCCATCTAGTCAAAGCTATGTTTTTTCCAATAATCATGTATGGATATGAGAGTTGGACTATAAAAAAAGCTGAGTGCCAAAGAACTGATGCTTTTGAACTGTAGTATTGAATAAGATTATTGAGAGTCCCTTGGACTGCAAGGAGATCAAACCAGTCAATCCTAAAGGAAATCAGTCCTGAATATTCATTGGAAGGACTGATGCTGAAGCTGAAGCTCCAATACTTTGGCCACCTGATGCAAAGAACTGACTCATTGGAAAAGATCCTGGTGCTGAGGAAGACTGAAGGCAGGAGAAGGGGATGACAGAGAATAAGAAGATTGAAAGGCATCAGCAACTCAATGGACATGAGTTGAGCAAACTCCAGGAGTTTCATGATGTACAGGGAACCCTGGTGTACTGCAGTCCATGGGGTAGCAAAGAGTTGGACATGGCTGAGTGACTGAACTGAACTGAATCCAAAGAAGCTATTTCTGGATGTTGATTGCACGCAAAAATTTAAACTATTTTGTAGTGTCCTGTACTATGTTCTCAATAAGGAATATATAGTACCAGTTTACATTGAAATAAATGTTCTGTTTAAATATAACATGGTATTTTTGAAATAATGTTTAATCCATATAAAAGCTATTAAATCAAACAATAATTAAATTGGAAGGGGTTAATTGAGATGCTATGAGTTATTGCTCACCAGATGAGATGAAACAACTATACCAATAGGAGAGAAGAATTTCTATCATTAAGGAATGAGTTAGCATCTTTTTAATGAAATTTAAAAAAAAAGAGTAATGGATTAGAGATAAAAATAGAAACTAAAACAGAGAGATGAGCACTGACATGTAGATAATATTACCTATAAATGCGTGAAAGTCTAGTTACTCTGACCTGAAATGTGAAAGATTCATTCTAGAACGTTCCCTAAGTTTCTCTTTAACAGGCAATTCAGTGATTCTATATTTTTAAAGGTCACAAAAGTTTGATGAGATTAGTGAAAGCATAAATATCTGACTAGCAACAAGAACATGTGAGAAATTAGTGAAACAATTGTTTCTTTGAACATATGAAGTCAATCATGCAAAAATATTATTGAAAAGTAATTTTATAGTTTCCTCATGGTATCCAACTTCATTCTTTCTGAATCTGATCTTCAAACACCATTCTTTTTCAGGTTCAATATGGTTATCCTGAAATGTTTCCATGTTCTGAGAGAGAAGTAAGGCTTTAAGATAAAAATTCATTGGATTTCCATCTGCTAGATCCAAAAACAGATGAAGAATAGGAAGACGTGATGGAATCAGTCTTCAGAAATACATGACCTAAATGGGATGACAAAAATATACATTACGTGAAAAGCACTCATTGTACAAATAACAAAATATAGGCAGAATTTCTGAAATTGCATGTAATCATATACTGAGGATACTTCATGATGAAGTTCAATTCATGTTAATTGTATAAAGAAAAGAAGAATGACTGTATTAAAATAATTTGTAATGGCCAATACCTTGGTTTTATTAAAAAGGTAAATTAAGTTATTTAAAATCATATCCTATCCATGTAATGTATAATATATAATGTATATAAAGCAACAAACTATTTTGATGACCTTAGAATACTTTTTGTTTAATTAAATAACATAGTCTCTCCTAGACAGAGAACACATAACATCATTGAGGCTCCTTTTCAAAATTATTCCCCACTCTACCTATACAGAATGAAAATTTATGCTAAGGTATAAAGATTAAGATAAGTAATATCTACAAGCACTCCCTGAAAAAAAATGCTCTAAAAAATAAATAATGTGGTTTGTCTTAAAGAAGTGTTGGAGGAAACCATCAAAAAGATAGATCAGTAGACCCAAGTGCTGGACCTTATGAATTAAAGACTCCACCACCCCTCTTTCCTTGTAGTTCCAATTCTGCTGTTCTTCCCATTTCCAGGAGTTGTTCAAGGATATGTCCTTGATACAGCAATGTGGTATTGAAGCCACCTGGACTGGTTACCTGACTGAGCCCTATTAAGTTCTCTATATAAACTTTTAAGATGTTGTGGGCAGGTGGAGAAATCTACTCATCTTGAGCTCCTCTAAGACAGAGCCCCTAACCTGAGGGATCTAATACCTGATGATCCAAGTTGGAGCTTATGTAATAATAATGGAAACAAAGTGCATAATAAATGTAATATACTTGAATCATCCTGAAATTATGCCCCCTCCTGTCTGTGGAAAAAACGTCTTCCATGAAGCTGGGCCCTGGTGCCAAAAATGTTGGGGACCTCTGACCTGAGAGGAGCCTGGTAAGTTCCCCTGCTTATTAAAAACTGCTGCCTATCAAGCCGAAGCTGCATGACTCTTTATTTGATATATCCCTTCCCTTCACGGCACCCCCTCTCCATCCCATATCCCTCTCAATGACAGGGCTGGTTTCAGATTACACTGAAGAAGATATAAGGAGGTTGCAAAACAAGAAAGTGAAGGTGATGCAATGAGCCAAACATGAAAAAGCTAAACGTTGATAACAGAACAAAGTTACACTATGTCTGAAAAATAATAATGCTCCTTTTGAATATCTATGTCAGCATTCATCTTTGGCACAGAAACATGTGTCAAGCTTATCTCTGTTCTACCAGTATTATTTTTCCAGAAATCATAATTAGCAAGTCCCAAACTATATTTACACTAACCAGCCTTTTATTTAGGTGCTTTACAAGGATAGTATTAGAATAAAAGAAGCTTCAGGCACTTCTGTTAAAATAATGGATGATTCCTGAGATGTGATGGTGTCCAAGTTATATCATTCTGATCATAATTTCTAATGCATTACAGAGGAGTGGGGACTCTTGAGAATCAGATGAAATTCTTTTTCATCTAGATTACATTTTTTTCACTGTCCCAATGTGCTTGATATGAACTGACACAGCCATAAATATGTTTATATGAATGGCATGCTGTCATATTAGATAGAGAAATATATAGCCTTGTGTGAAAAATAATTTCAGATATCTTTCAAGTGCTTTCTTGGTTGTTGTAACAGTAATTCTTGCAAATCACATAGTAGACTATGTAAAATAACAATTCTGCCTACAGATTTAGTGAAATGTGTATTCTTCAGAAAGGTTGAACATTTGTGTTCTAATAGTACCTATGGGTAGTGTGTAGGATAATTTAACTTTCTGGAGGTTTATAGATCTCCAAAGTTCCTGAACTACCTCTTGAGAAAGAAACCAAGTGCTCTTGCCCTTCTAATAATTTATGAATGTACCAGTGATCACTGAATGTATACCCAATTAACTAGAGAAATAGACTCACAATATTCTAAATATATACACAGAAGAGATACCTACACTACCTGTGTTGAGGATAAAGGAAATATTGATTTCATTAACCCTCACTGGGTTATTACCAACGCTAGTGAAATTGAAATGGATCAAGTGATTAGTACAGTGCCTGACATTTAAAAAGTATAGCACAGGTTGTTGAAAATTGGAAAGAGTTACTACATGAAAGTTACAAATATCTTCAAAATTATTACATTACCTGCACAAATAATTGAATAAAATTTATTTCATATTTTGGGTATGAGTTTCCTTTTTTCTTTTTTTTTTAAAAAGGAAATTTAGTTTCCTTTTGTTTTAAGATTTGTTTTGAAGCTGATAATTTTTAGAGTCTTTATTGAATTTGTTACAATATTGTTTCTGTATTGGTTTTTTGGCCAGGAGGTATCTGGGATCTTAGCTCTCCAGTCAGGGATCAAACCTGCACCATCTGGATTGAAAGGGGAAGTCTTAACCTCTGGACCACGAGGGAAGTCCCCTTTTGTTCTTTTACTTCCCCTAAATAACTAGTGGTGTTAGGTGTGATTGAGTCCTGTGAATGATTTGATTCACTACATGTACTATTCAGGTTTTTCAAACAGTAGGCTGGTATTCCGGAGGACTTTGCCATGTTGTATGATGGGCACAATAAAGGACAGAAATGGTATGGACCTAACAGAAGCAGAAGATATTAAGAAGAGATGGCAAGAATACACAGAAGAACTGTACAAAAAAGATCTTCACGACCCAGATAATCATGATGGTGTGATCATTGACCTAGAGCCAGACATCCTGGAATGCGAAGTCAAGTGGGCCTTGGAAAGCATCACTACAAACAAAGCTAGTGGAGGTGATGGAATTCCAGTTGAGCTATTCCAAATCCTGGAAGATGATGCTGTGAAAGTGCTGCACTCAGTATGCCAGCAAATTTGGAAAACTCAGCAGTGGCCACAGGACTGGAAAAGGTCAGTTTTCATTCCAATCCCAAAGAAAGGCAATGTCAAAGAATGCTCAAACTACTGCACAATTGCACTCATCTCACACGCTAGTAAAGTAATGATCAAAATTCTCCAAGCCAGGCTTCAGCAATATGTGAACCATGAACTTCCAGATGTTCAAGCTGGTTTTAGAAAAGGCAGAGGAACCAGAGATCAAATTGCCAACATCCGCTGGATCATGGAAAAAGCAAGAGAGTTCCAGAAAAACATCTATTTCTGCTTTATTGACTATGCCAAAGCCTTTGACTGTGTGGATCATAATAAACTGTGGAAAATTCTTCAAGAGATGGGAATACCAGACCACCTAATCTGTCTCTTGAGAAATTTGTATGCAGGTCAGGAAACAACAGTTAGAACTGGACATGGAACAACAGACTGATTCCAAATAGGAAAAGGAGTATGTCACCCTGTTTATTTAACTTATATGCAGTGTACATCATGAGAAACGCTGGACTGGAAGAAACACAAACTGGAATCAAGATTGCTGGGAGAAATATCAATCACCTCAGATATGCAGATGACACCACCCTTATGGCAGAAAGTGAAGAGGAACTAAAAAGCCTCTTGATGAAAGTGAAAGTGGAGAGTGAAAAAGTTGGCTTAAAGCTCAACATTCAGAAAACAAAGATCATGGCATCTGGTCCCATCACTTCATGTGAAATAGATGGGGAAACAGTGGAAACAGTGTCAGATTTATTTTGGGGGGCTCCAAAATCACTGCAGATGGTGACTGCAGCCATGAAATTAAAAGATGCTTGCTCCTTGGAAGGAAAGTTATGACCAACCTAGATAGCATATTCAAAAGCAGAGACATTACTTTGCCAACAAAGATTCGTCTAGTCAAGGCTATGGTTTTTTCTGTGGTCATGTATGGATCTGAGAGTTGGACTGTGAAGAAGGCTGAGCACCAAAGAATTGATGCCTTTGAACTGTGGTGTTGGAGAAGACTCTTGAGAGTCCGTTAGACCGCAAGGAGATCCAACCAGTCCATTCTGAAGGAGATCAGCCCTGGGTTTTCTTTGGAAGGAATGATGCTACAGCTGAAACTCCAATACTTTGGCCACCTCATGCAAAGAGTTGACTCATTGGAAAGGACTCTGATGCTGGGAGGGATTGGGGGCAGGAGGAGAAGAGGACGACAGAGGATGAGGTGGCTGGATGGCATCACTGACTCAATGGATGTGAGTCTGGGTGAACTCCGGGAGTTGGTGATGGACAGGGAGGCCTGGCGTGCTGCGATTCATGGGGTCGCAAAGAGTCGGACACGACTGAGCGACTGAACTAACTATGACTATTCAAATTGCTTCAGTATTTTAGTATTATGATGTAAGTTGGAGAATTTGAGATGAATTTTATATTCAACAATTTTTCAGGGTAATTTTTTGTCATACTCATGGCCACTGTGCTTGCTCTATGTCTCTGCAATTTTAAACTTGCCATTATGTAGAGCTTGATTAAAACACCAACTTAATCATAAACTGTTCTCCAAATTCTATACTAATGTTCTTCTTCCTTAAACTAGGGCTAAATGTAAAGGCAGAAGGAATATTTTTGAAAAATCTGTACCTTTTCTTATCCAATCTCTAATTTTATTTCCACCCTAGCTGAAAAATTCAAGAAAGTTTGTTTGGGAAATTTGCAAATGAACTCTAGAATTTATGTGAAAATTCAAAGATCCAACAGTGTCAAAGGAAATCAGGATGAAAGAAGAGCAAAGTTGGACATAAGTTATTGAATTTCAAGATATATGTGCAATAAAGGATACAAGTATGCATGCTCAGTCACTTCAGTCAGTGTTCAACACTGTGTGATCCTATGGACTGTATCCTGCCAGGCTCCTTAGTCCATGGGATTCTCCAGGCAAGAATACTGGAGTGGGTTGCCATGCCCACCTCTAGGGGATCTTCCCAACCCAGGAATCAAACCCACATCTCCTATACTGCAGGAGGACTCCTTACTGACCGAGCCATCAGGGAAGCCCCTCAATAAAGGATAAGCATTGTCTAAAGTAAAGTTTGGTCTTTTGTCCTCATGTCTTAGAGGGTAACCACTAAGCTTATCTAATAAACTTTTTTTGTTTACCAGGACATCTTGGGCCTTGCCACTTAATTGATGCCAACAACATGATTTATAGTGAGGATTTTGGGCCATTTGGTGTCAGCTCCACCTCCGGAGGGGTACAAGATTAGCATCACCTATGGGGGTGGTCAGCCATGTCTACCTGTACAATCTCTGGTACATCTATTGGCACCAGGACTTGTATGATCTCTCCTGGTTGGCAATACTCTACAGGAAGTGTCAAACATCATTTCTGGGAGAAATACAGGCTGTTTGCACCACTTTTGTGGGAGATGACAACAGACAGTCTTGTATCTATTCTGTCCTGGACTTTGCCCAATATGCCTTTTCCTATTGCTTGTCATAATCTGTATCCTTTCACTGTAATGGACTGGAACCATGAGTATAACAACTCTACTGACTTCTGTGAGACTATTATTTATGCACCTGACTACTATCTTGGAGGCCTCCTCAACCATATGGTAATTATGAATTTGGTGTGAAATTCAGAAAATAGATCAATGAAACAGAACTCATTGTCTGGTCCAATATGGTAGCTACCAGCTGCATGTAGTAGTTTAAATTTCAAATTCAATGAAATAAAACTAAATATTCATTTCTTCAAATGTATTATACATATATCAAGTGTTCAACAGTGTGTGATTATTGTATTGAGGCTAAACAGACATAAAACATTTCCATCATTATAAAAAATTCTATTAAATAAACACTCACATAGGGAGTTCAATAAAAGACCCAGTTAGGTAGACAGAGAGATATGTCTTGGGTAACTTGTACATTAGAATTTGAGAAGTAAAACTATAAAACTTCTAAAAAGTCACATATGAAACTGTCTTCATGTCCTTTGTGTAGTGAAAATCTTCTTGGAACAAAAATACTAATTGTTCGTGAAAGCTATAAATAATTAGGCTGCATTAAATAAAAATTCAGTTCATCAAATGACACCATGAAGAATGAAATGTAGAGAACAGGTCTTTGGAAACAAGGGAGGAAGAAGGAGGGTGGCATGGATTGGTAGACTGGGATTGGCATATATACACTACCATGTGTAAGGTAGATGGTTAATGGGAAGCGTGGGAAGCTCAACTCTGTGATGATCTAGAGGAATGGGATAGGGAGACAAGACGGCTGCTCAAAAGGGAGGAGTTATATGTATACTTATGGCTAATTCACTTCAATGTACATCAGACTAACACAATGTTGTAAAGCAACTATATTGCAATAAAATAAACAAATTTTTTTTAAATGAATGAAAAGTTAAAGAGTGGGTGAATAAATTTGTAATACATATAATTGTCAAAGAGCAAATATGTAGAATATAAAAGAAATTTTAATGGCTGAGTAATACTCCATTGTGTATATGTACCACAGCTTTCTTATCCATTCATCTGCTGATGGACATCTAGGTTACTTCCATGTCCTGGCTATTATAAACAGTGCTGTGATGAACATTGGGGTACATGTGTCTCTTTCAATTCTGGTTTCCTTGGTGTGTATGCCCAGCAGTGGGATTGCTGGGTTGTATGAATCAGTTCTAATGAGGTGGATGAAACTGGAGCCTATTATACAAAGTGAAGTAAGCCAGAAAGAAAAACACCAATACAGTATATTAACACATATATATATGGAATTTAGAAAGATGGTAACAACAACCCTGTATGCGAGGCAGCAAAAGAGACACAGATGTATAGAACAGGCTTTTGGACTCTGTGGGAGAGGGAGTGGGGGGATGATTTGGGAGAATGGCATTAAAACATGTATAATATCATATAAGAAACAAATTGCCAGTCCAGGTTTGATGCAGGATACAGGAAGCTCGGGGCTGGTGCACTGCGATGACCCAGAGGGATGGTATGGGGAGGGAGGTGGGAGGGGGGTTCAGGATGTGGAACACATGTACACCCATGGTGGATGCATGTTGATGTATGGCAAAACCAATACAATATGGTAAAGTAAAAAATAAATAAATAAAATCAAATATCTGCAAATAATAATAATAAAAAAAGAATTTTTACAAAATGAAAGGAAAAAAAGTCCAGTAGAAATATAGAAGGGACTATGGGGCATTCCTCAAAAGAGGCAACCTGCATACTCACACACACACACACACACACACTTGTACACAACCTCAGTAGGAGTTAGGGAAAAGCCATGCTAAAAATACAGTGAGATACTACCATACACCACTGACCAAGAATTATTAATAATATTGAGTATTGGTGAGGAAGTAAAACTACTGGATTGCTGGAGAGATTGTAAATGATGCTTAGATGCTAAAATGATGCTTAGAAAACTTTTAACATCATTTTCATGTTCAGTTCAGTTCAGCCACTCAGTTGTATCCAGCTCCTTGCAACACCATGAACTGCAGCACGCCAGGCATCCCTGTCCATCACCAACTCCCAGAGCTTACCCAAACTCAAGTCCATTGAGTCGGTGATGCCATCCTACCATCTCATCCTCTGTCGTCCCCTTCTCCTCCTGCCTTCAATCTTTTCCAGCATCAGGGTCTTTTCAAATGAGTCAGCTCTTCACATCAGGTGCCCAAGTATTGGAGTTTCAGCTTCAACATCAGTCCTTCCAATGAATACCCCCAGGACTGATCTCCTTTAGGATAGACTGGTTGGATATCCTTGCAGTCCAAGGGACTCTCAAGAGTCTCCTCCAACACCACAGTTCAGTTTCAGTTCAGTTCAGTTGCTCAGTCGTGTCCGACTCTTTGCGACCCCATGAATCGCAGCACGCCAGGCTTCCCTGTCCATCACCAACTCCCGGAGTTCACTCAAACTCACGTCCATCAAGTCAGTGATGCCATCCAGCTATCTCATCCTCTGTCGTCCCCTTCTCCTCCTGCCACCAATCCCTCCCAGCATCAGAGTCTTTTCCAATGAGTCAACTCTTTGCATGAGGTGGCCAAAGTACTGGAGTTTCAGCTTTAGCATCATTCCTTCCAAAGAAATCCCAGGGCTGATCTCCTTTAGAATTGACTGGTTGGATCTCCTTGCAGTCCAAGGGACTCTCAAGAGTCTTCTCCAACACCACAGTTGAAAAGCATCAATTCTTCAGCGCTCATCTTTCTTTATAGTCCAACTCTCACATCCGTACGTGACCACTGGAAAAACCAGAGCCTTGACTAGACAGACCTTTGTTGGCAAAGTAACATCTCTGCTTTTTAATATGCTGTCTAGGTTGGTCATAACTTTCCTTCCAAGTAGTAAGCAACTTTTAATTTCATGGCGGCAATCACCATCTGCAGTGATTTTAGAGCCCCCCAAAATAAAGTCATCACTGTTTCCCCATCTATTTCCCATGAAGTGATGGGACCAGATGTTAAACAAATAAATATATGTGTACATGTGCACGTGTGTGTTCAGTCACTAAGTTTTGGCCAACACTTTGTGGCCCCATGGACTGTAGACCCCCAGGCTCCTCTGCCCATGCGATTTCCCAGGCAAGAATATTGGAGTGGGTTGCCATTTTCTTTCCAGGGGATCTTTGCCAACCCAGGGATCGAACCCACATCTCCTGCATTGCAGGTGAATTCTTTACCACTGAGCCACCAGGGAAGTCACTATGACCAATAATTCCTCCCTTGGGAATACGTCAGTGACAGAATTACCCTTCCATGTACATCCAAGAAATATGCAAGAATATTTATTGCAGCATTATCATTAATAGACCAAAACCTGGAAATAGGATGAATTCTAATATTATTTATTCTAGTACAAACTTCATATTGTGTTGTAGTGGTGAGATGCAGAAGAATATATTATTAATTTTTTCATATGAGGCTCACTATAGAGGAAACTAATTTACACTGTCAGAAACTATGAAGGTTGTTTTCTTTGAGAAACAGAAGCATATGGATTTGGGGGCCTACATACGAGGAGCCTCTTGATGAAGCCTTTTGATGAAGGTGAAAGAGGACAGTGAAAAAGTTGGCTTAAAACTCAACATTCAGAAAACGAAGAGCATGGCATCTGGTCCCATCACTTGATAGGAAATAGATGGGAAAACAGTGGAAACAGTGTCAGATTTATTTTTTGGGGCTCCAAAATCACTGCAGATGGTGACTGCAGCCGTGAAATTAAAGACACTTACTCCATGGAAGAAAAGTTATGACCAACCTAGATAGCATATTGAAAAGCAGAGACATTACTTTGGCAACAAAGTTTCGTCTAGTCAAGGCTATGGTTTCCAGTGGTCATGTATGGATGTGAGAGTTAGACTGTAAAGAAAGCTGAGCGCTGAAGAATTGATGCTTTTGAACTGTGGTGTTGGAGAAGATTCTTGAGAGTCCCTTGGACTGCAGGGAGATCCAACCAGTCCATTCTGAAGGAGATCAGCCCTGGGATTTCTTTGGAAGGAATGATGCTGAAGCTGAAACTCCAGTACTTTGGCCACCTCATGCGAAGTGTTGACTCATTGGAAAAGCCTCTGATGCTGGGAGGGATTGGTGGCAGGAGGAGAAGGGGATGACAGAGGATGAGATGGCTGGATGGCATCACCGACTTAATGGACGTGAGTGTGAGTGAACTCCGGGAGTTGGTGATGGACAGGGAGGCCTGGCGTGCTTCGATTCATGGGGTCACAAAGAGTCGGACATGACTGAGCGACTGAACTGAACTGAACTTAACTGAACATATGAGGAGGTTATATATTGCTGGTCATGCACTATTCCTCATCTGGGGGTAGTTATAAAATATGTTTACATTGTGATAATTTATCAAGCTATACACATGATTAAATGTCCTTCTATGATGCAAAGTATGTTTTAATAAAAATGATTTTAAAATCTTATAGTCTAAGTAAAAAGAAGTATAAAACCTGTTGAATGATAATCATATGCATTCTGGGAAGATACTGGTCCCATTTTAACATGATAAAATAAGGTGAAACAAAATGATCCTGGATAACCTTAGCAAATTAAAGAACAATTAATTATTAATAATAACTACTTAAGTATTTAAGGCAACCTAATAAGTTGTTCATTGGTTTAAACTAAATTTCAACTAAACCGCTTACCTAATTTATGAATTCACTCAGCCAATTATTTATTGAGCAACTACTAAATGCTAATTGAAAGGGAAAGGGAAGTCACTCAGTCGTGTCTGACTCTTAGCGACCCCATGGACTTCAGCCCACCAGGCTCCTCCATCCATGGGATTTTCCAGGCAAGAGTACCGGAGTAGGGTGCCATTGCCTTCTAATGCTAATTACTGACCTATAAATATAGAATGTCATAATAAATTAGACTGACACTTTGCATATTTTAGTGAATTTAACAATATAAAGGAAATAGAAGAAAAATTTAACTCCTCTGAGTTTTTAATGAAGATTGTTATAATACCATCACATTTATCAACCAATATGTCATTGATGTATTTATTATCCTATTAAATAAGAAAGTCATAAACCATTATGTGCCCTGGTAAAAATATATTTAAAAATTAATTATTTCAGACATGACAATTTCAACTTGAGCAGTACAGTTTTCGTGGCATAGTCAACACAGCTCAGGACCTAAGATATATAAAAGGCATGTGCTTACTGTGCCAGCCACTGAATTGATAGCCAAGGACAAAGGATTGGGCAAAATATATGTTATCTGTACTCTTATGGGGTTTGCAACCTGACAGTCTACATACACATTTGACAAAAATAATAAACACAGAAATAAATCTACAATAGTGATGAATGTTATGAAATAGAAGTTTGCTGTGAAAGCACATAATAAGAACATGTACTGATACTCAGTTTAGACTAATCATGGAAAAAGAAAAAGAAAAGTCCCAGCTTCCTACAACATTTTCACATGCCATGAGTTGTGTGGACATTTGTCTAGTTAATTGCTCTGATCCAGAAGTGTAGTAAAATATTTCTCTTTATTTTTCCTGGAAAGGCCCTAACTGTTACAGCCATGAACTAGGCCCTTAAGTTAAATACATGAGGTGGCCAGGGAGACTGGTACTTTATCTTCTTTGGATTTATATATAAATGAGGAATAAGGCCCAGACACTTGGAGATAACTCTAGGTCTTAAAGGCTGAGACACACAGAGTTATTAGACATTTGCCGAGATTCTACTCCCATCTCAAAGGGCTTAAAGAAGGAGGAGAGCTTTTCTGGGGTAAAGGAAACTTTATAAGCAGAGAGAAATAATTTACTCATGGTTTGCTATGAGATTTCCAGTTACTCATGCAGGAAAATTCCCATTATTGACTCTGGTGATATCCCCATGGGGTAAAGACTGGCAGGGGAGGAAGAACACATATATATTTGCTGTAAAGTAATAATAAATCTGTCTTTGATGTGGTACAGCTTGTGTGTGCATTCTGGATAAAATTAATAAAGATGAATATTAAAAGTTCAACTGGGTCATTTATAGGGATGCAGATGGACCTACAGTCTATCACACAGAGTGAAGTAAGTTAGGAAGAGAAAAGACAATTTCACATATTAATGTATATATATGGAATCCAGACAAATGGTACAGATAAACATATATGCAGGACAGAAAGGGAGATGCAGATATAGAAAACAGATGTGTATGTGTGAGGGGAGGGGAGTAGAATGAATTAAAAGAGTAGCATTGACATATATACCCTACCATGCACAAAATAGATAGCTAGTAGGAAGCTGCAGTATGACACAGCGAGCCCAGCTTGGTGGTCTGTGTTGACCTAGAGGGGTGGGATGGGAGGGTAGGGGGAAGGTTCAAGAGGAAATGGATACACACACACACACACACACACACACAGCTGATTAAATTTGTTGTACAGCAGAAACTATTATTAACACAACATTTATAAAACAGCTACACACCAATAATAAAATTTTCATAGTTGTAGAAAAAAAAAAAAAGCCCAACTCTAATACTAAAATTAAAACTTTGTGAATGCTTTAAATGTGCCAGACACATATGTTAACTTCTTTACATGTGTTGTCACTAATAGCCACAGTAACAACATACACCATTTATATGCTAGAGGCATAGAGAAGGAAAATGTCTTGCTTAATTAATGTGACAATCTCATAAGTTGTCTTAAAAAAACTTCTGATTTCAGAGTCCAATGATTAAAATTGATGATGTACGTTGAAAAGACCTCCTTGAGAAAGTTTCATTGAAGATGGTACTTGAAAGAATAAAACAAATTTAAATGGTAGAAATGTTGGTTCCAGCAGAAGGAACATTGTCCTCTATAAGATGATAAGGCCATAAGAGTTTAAGATATATAAAAAAGAAAGAAAAAGGTGAAGATGGAGGAAGAAAACTATGAATTATTAGTTCATATATGCAATGTCAAAACTCCTGACATTGCATTTTTATTTTTCAGCCCACTCCTAAGAATCATGTACAAAAATATATATATATAATATATATAGTGTTACTATATAGGTGTACCTGAATAATCTCACATTTTGCTAAACTGCACACTAAAATTGGAAGACTTATGACAAAAAAAGAGATGAGGTTCTAAATAGACCACTTAAAACTCACACAACTCTACACTGCCCTATAGATGCAACAAGAATTCAAAGAAAAACAATAGCACGGGTAGCACCCTGCTGACATTCACAACAAGCATCACATCTTGTGTGCCTGTTAAGTCACTCAGTCATGTCTGCCTCTTTATGACCCTATGGACTGTAGCCCACAAGGCTACTCTGTATATGGGGATTCTCCAGGCAAGAATATTGGAGTGGGTTGCTGTACCCTCCTCCAGGGGATCTTTCCCAGCCCAGCGATCTTCCCAATCCAGGGACTGAACACTCTTCTTTTAAGTCTCCTACATTGGCAGGCGGATTCTTTACTACTAGAGCCACCTGGAAACCTCTATCACATACTTAGTAGACTTAAAACCTCAATTCTGTTACCCTCATTAAATGTGGGGCCTTAAGAGGATTTGCTTCCAAAAGGGACCAGTGTCATCAACATTTTAAACTATCAGATCCCAGATATGTATGGCTCTTTCATCTTTTTTTTTTTTAAACATGGAGTAAATATGTTCACATCATCCTCATCTGTGTAGATTCCTCAAATAATTTAACAGAATCAAAGACGATCTTGAAGCAATAAAACAGATATGATTTCTATGAAACAAAGGCACTTCTGTAGGATTTTTAGCTGTTTCTTAAGGTTTTCATGTTAAATACTTGACCTTTCCTTGTAAGAAGGTCTGGCAAGCTCAGTTTTAAAACATTAATGTCCCTGAAAAAAGTTCCTATACAAGTTGACTTCTGATTTATACTAATTTACCAATCATGTGTGAGCTAATTTGCCTGAGAGTAATATACTTTGTGGCAGAACAGGATGGACTCAGAATAAGTCTTAAATGTTATTAGTCTTTTCTAAAATAATTTATGTATTAGGAAATTACAGCCTTTTAAATTTTTATGACTGACAATTTATTTTCCAGATAAAATTTATGTTATTACTCAGTAATGGATCTTTCCTCACCCAGATGGGAACTGTTAAAAACAATTTCAAGTCTTTGTCCTCATTCTTTACTGGGAGTTTACTTCTCTGTGTTTACAGAGGTAAATTCAATGAACTTCTCAGATCCTCTAATTGTTCAGCTGTAAATTGAAGAGGTTAAAATAGATAGGTGTTTTCTACATTTTTATCAATTCTGGCCCAAACTTAGGAGAGGACAAATGTACATTTACTTTTTGAACTCACTTTAGGAAAGAAGAGAAATATTCAAATTATATATGTTTAATATAGATATTCTAAATTATATATATTTATATAACCAAATGTATATAATGGGTTTCCCTGATAGCTCAGTTGATAAAGAATCTACCTGCAATACAGGAGACCCTGGTTTGATTCCTGGGTTGGGAAGATCCCCTGGAGAAGAGAAAGGCTACCCACTCCAGTTTTCTGGCCTGGAAAATTCCAAGGACTGTATAGTCCATTGGTCGCAAAGAGTCGGACACAACTGAGTGACTTTGACTTTCACTTCAAATGTATGTAATGGCTCTATGTAAGTTAGCAGAGGGGTGGTAACATAGGCTTGTTAGGTAATTAGAATAGGAAAAAGGAGTCCAAAATGGCGGTGGCTAAAACACAAAGACGAGAAAAGCCCACAAAATTAGAGCAAAGGAAAGTCCAAGGACTGGAGTGAGGACCTTGGATAAAACAAACAGCCTTCCTAGCTAGCCCAATTTACATAGGGCAGGCTCAGGGGGAGGAGAAAAAGCATATAACAATACGGGCCAAAATTGAGCCGGGGGCTTCTCTTTTCTTTGCGTAGTTTGGGTTAGCCCATCCTCTTCCCTCGAGGATGTATTTTCCTTTGCTTGCCAATAAAGCTGAGCTATAACACTGGTCCATCCGTCGCTTCAGAGAGACAGAAGCTGCAGGGAGACAGAACCGAGGAAATTACACACTCCCCTGACATATATGGTGCCACTTCCCAGATTTAGCCTGGCTCAAACAACCTCAGCTTGGCCCCTGTGAGGCGGAGGCCAAGCACAGCAGAAGCTCAACTCAGAGAAAGCTCTTGGGAAGGAAACTGAACGCAAAGAAAACCCAGCGCAGTGGAAGTGACAAGAAGCCCACCGTACTGGAAACCAGGACAACAAAAACAAAGTCAGCAGAAAGCTCACACGGCTCAGTCTCCTATTCCAGAGCTCCGGTTGGGGTAGGAAGTCCTCGCTCCTACAGCTGGAAGGACATATGGCTGACAAAATCTTAATTCCTTTATAATCCCTCATTTCTTATTTCCTCCAACCACCTGCAAATAAGTGAGCAGCAGTGGGTGCCCCAGGGTGTCCTGAAGCCTCCACTATCTGAGGTGCCCTAGTAGCTGTTGCCCAAGCGAGTAGGGGTTCTTCTGTCCTTAATCTTCTTTGTGCCAAGGATCAGGCCAATGAGAATTGTGGGCACAGGTCAGGGTATTTATCATATTTTCCAGCAGGTTATGAAGGGGATTTCTCAGCATGTTTTTCCCACTGCTTTTTCCTCCAGTCCTTCAGCTCTTCTCTCTTGGCCAAAACCCTCAGTGCCTAGTTTCAGGGCCTAATGAAGCTCAGGTTCTTGATGTCTCATTGAATAAACTTCAGCAAAAGACACAGCAATAGTTAAGAGGTGGATTTGTTTGGATTCAGAGAGAAGCACACTCCACAGGGTGTGGGCCATCACAGAGGGTGAGTGCAGTGTGTTGGCCATAAAATGTCCTGTGGTTAGTTTGAGTTGTGTGATTTCATATGTTAATGAGTGAGAGGATCACCCGAACAATTAGGGAACCACACACTCCTGTCTTTTGACAGTGCCTTGGAACTGTCCTGGAGCTTCTGGGTGTGTCATTCAGCTTGCAGATTGAGAATCAATGTTTAATTGAATTTGACTTGTCATCTTGGATCCATTTGATTTTAATCAGTTTATGTTATGCTCTTGGGCTACGTCATTCTTTCAAAAGTTGTGCCCTGTCCCCTTTCCTTCTGCTTCACGCTCTTTTCCTGAGCCCCATCTGGGCCCACAGTGTTGCCTCTACAATCTTCTGGAGGAATGAACAGAAAATAGCTGGCCCTTGGGAGAGAAATACTGTATAATATCCAATCACTCTATATATTCAGGCCTTCATCTTCCATGTTTCTTACAACATGTGCAACAATAGCATCTCTCAGTGAATACCCTAGGGCTGGTGACAGGCACACAATGCCTGCCAGAAGTCCATCTGTTGGTGGCATCCTTTCAAGGGCAATTTGGCTTCTGGCGATAATGTTTACCACTTTGGGAGTTAGCCCTGCAGGCCCTTTGGGCCCAAATCCTTACCACCCTTCTCCTAAACTTACAAACATACCCAAACGGATCAAATCTCCACTTCACTTTTATGGAACATCTGGTTTGTTGCCTCTTGTCAATTTGTTCTTAAGCAACTTACTAACTCCTACAAATAGGACCCTGCCCCCTTGTAAACAACATTGCTTCATCCCACTTACTATTAAAATACTCCTAATACCCCTAACAGAACCAGATAACCCACTCCTTTATTATTACTTCCGTTATTACCTAAAGTGGGTCTATGACAATGAGACTTTTACCATTGGAAACACCCTGAACTGCTCTTATGGAGGACTAGGAGAAGAAATCAGTGACTGACATTTTCTCAGAGCAATAAGAGGATAAGGCTTATGGCTGTTTCCCCAGGTTTCCAGTCTCAGGGCACAGGCTTGGGTTGCTTTACATTCCCATCTGTAGTGGACAAACCAGCAATGAGTTAAGATTACAACCCCTTAAAATCCTACCCAGCACTGGTCACGTTGGAGACCTCTGGGATACCCAACTCCAGTCTAGGGGTCCCATGAGGTCGACCTGCCTCAACCTTCCTAGGGATCTGGTCCCTGGGAGGTTGTCACATGTCAACCTGCTCAGGGATCTGGCAGTCTGGGGGTCCCAGGAAGTCAATCTACCTCGACCTGCCTAGGGATCTGGTCCTCAGAGATTGTCACGCCTCAACCTGTTTGGGGATCCACCAGTTCAGGGGTTCCAGGAGGTCGACATGCCTCGACTTGCCCAGGGACCCAATTCTCAGGAGGCTGACATGCCTTGACAAGCCCGGGTATTCAATCTCCAGGAGACTGTCACGCCTCAACCTGCCTGGGGATCTGCACCCTGACCCGCAGACGCCTGGCTCTCAGGTTGTAACAGTACAGGGTAGGATAAGCTTCAGAAAGACTCACCCCTAACCCAGTCCACCCATGGAAACAAAAGGAAGCCTATTAGTTGTGGGACTGTGTCATCTCGGCAGTAACTCAGGAGCACAATGAGAACCCCATTGCCTTTCTGGAAAGGCTAAAAGAGGCCCTCCAAAAGTTTACCAATCTGTACTTAGACTCTTATGAGGGACAGGTGATTCTAAAGGACAAATTCCTGTCACAGTGTGCATCAGACATCAGGATAAAGTTACAACAGCTACAGCAGCAGGACCCTCCTGCCTCTTTAAATGAGATGGTCCAAACAGCCACCAATATCCTTTGTAGCAGAGAACAGGAGAGGGAAGACAAGTCCCAGGAAAGGAAGAAAAGGAAAGAGACAAGGCATGGCCAGATGCTGGCCACCCTCTAGGCAAACCCTGAGTCTTTAAAGAACAAGGCACGCGGCAAATGCCTAATCTGTAGTCAGGTGGGACACTGGGCTAAAGAGTATCCAAACTGTGACAAGTCTCCTAAAATGGCTTGCTACAAATGCCATCAGTTGGGACATTGGGTGGCACTCTGCCCTGGGGACCCAAGAGCCTCAAGGTCAAGCGCCAAACCTTCCTTCAGGGTGGTTCAACAGTACTGAAGTGGCCTGCTACATCCAGCCCATCTGTCACAGATAACCAACATGGGGCTGGAGCCAAGGGTGAAACTGGATGTGGCAGGTAGGTCCGAGAATTTCTTGGTTGACACAGGGGCTACCTACTCTGTCCTGACCTCCTACTCCGGAGCCTTCTCCTCCCAAGCCTGTACTATTTTCGGTGCTACAGGAAAAACAATTACGAAAATATTCACCCGAGCACGTCTTTGTTGCTGTGATGGACAAATATTTTCCCACCAGTTTCTGGTGATCCCTGAGTGTCCTACTCCCTTATTGGGAAGAAATATTTCCCTGTCTTAAAAACCTTGCAGCTTTTGAAGTCCTGATAGAAGATGCTTTAAGACTCTCTTTGGGGGGAAAACTATTTTTACCAGCCCCCAAGTAAAACAACTCCTGAATGGGACAGGCCATTTATGGTTGTCTGATTCCGCAGATATCAAGTAGTGCTGATGGAAAATCCAGTCCTGATTATATCCCTTGTGAGGTTCTTAACCCTGCCACTCTCCTGCTTACCCCAAGGGCTCTCTCCCCTTTCGGTCTTGCCTAGAAACTGGACCACTGGACAAAACCCCGAGAGGGATTGTCAGAAGATCCTCTGACCAATCCTGAGGAAATCTGGTGCACTGATGGAAGCAGCTTTGTGTTGGATGTAAAAAGAAGAGCTGGATACACAGCTGTCTCCAATTTTGAGACCATGGAAGCTACACCTTTGCCACCAGGTACCAATTAACTGAACTCATAGCCCCAATTTGAGCATTAGAGCTGGGAAAAGGAAAAGGAGTAGCCATTTACACTGACTCCAAGTATGCCTTTCTGGTGCTATGTGCACATGCTGCTGTTTGGAAAGAAAGAGGTAACTTGACCACCTGAGGGTTTCCAATCAAATATGGTGATTAAATCCTTAGGCTCTTGGAGGCAGTCCATCTGCCCGCTGAGGTTTCAGTCTCCCACTGTAAAGGACACCAAAAAGGAAACACAGAAGTGGCACGAGGGAACCAAGCAGCCAATCAGGCAGCTAAGAGAGCAGCATTACAGAACAAGGATATAATAGGGGTTGCCACCTTAGTTCCACAGACTAATTTGCCAGAAACTCTTTCATATGCTGAAGGTGAGACTCTTAAAGCTAAGAGAGGGAAGGCTTTCAAGAAGATCATATGGGGTGGTTCCAAAAGGAGGGACTCCTTTTTCTGCCTGGGAACCTCCAATGGAAGTTGGTTAACTCCTTACATGCCACCACTCATTTAGGGAGAGGGCCCTCCAAAGATTACTAGAAAGGTCCTTCAGAGGAACATGCTTCCAAACAACTATATGACAGGTGGTCTCCTCTTGTCCCACTTGCCAATTAAACAACCCCCAAGAAGCTCAAAGACCCCAGCTGGCCCAACTTGCCCAATGATGTAGGACCTACCCAGGAGAGGACTAGCAGATGGACTTCACCCAGATGCCAATTTCTCAAGGGTATAAATACCTATTAGTCATGATAGATACATTCACAGGATAGATTGAAGGCTTTCCCACCCAGAAGGAGAAGGCAGAGAAGGTAGTAAAAAAAACTGTTCTATGAAATCATTCTGAGATTTGGTCTGCCCAGGTCATTACAAAGTACGATGGGACATCAATTACTTCTAAGGTCACCCATGGGGTCTCTAAATCATTGGGCATTGCTTATTACCTCCATTGTGCCTGGAGGCCTCAGTCGTCAGGAAAAGTAGTAAGAGCCAATCAACTCTTAAAAATCAGTGATAAAAAAGATAACCCAGGATACCTCACTGTGATGGAAGGAGGCTTTACCAATAGCTCTCCTCTGCTTCTATATTGCCCCCAAGGAACAGGGTGGTCTTAGTCCTTATGAGATGCTATATGGGATACCTTTTGTTTATTTCAATGACCTCTCCCTGGATCCAGAGGCTCAATCCCTCCTTTTTTATACCATGGCCATTGGACAATTCCAACAGGATATATGCTTGTGGGGTGTGAACCAGGACCCAAAATATTCTAAAGAGCCACCACTATATGCTCCAGGGACACACGTCCTAATTAAAGTCTGGAAAGATAGATCCCCAAAGGCTCAACTCCAGCCCATATGGAAGGTCCCCTACCCTGCAATACTTTCTACCCCCACAGCAGTTAAGGTACCAGGACACAACTCCTTGACTCAGGAGTCAAGCTGTGGAAGAAAACAGAAGAGGACACTCAATATACCTGTGAGCCCCTGGGAGATCTCAGATACCTATTCAGGACTACCAATGAGTGCCATTCTAATGAACACCCCCAGAATTAGGTTTCTGGGAATAAGATTTCTCAGGACAGATCTAAATGGCCAACACATCTTGGCAGGGGTTGTACTCCAAAATAGACAGGAGATAGATCTCCTGATCCCTGAACAAGGAGGGACTTGAGCCATCTTGAATGAGACATGTTGTTTCTGGGTAAATACCTCCAGCTATGTTAAAGATAGTTTCACAGTCCTCGAGAAAAGCATTTTAGATCTACAGGACCTAAAAGAACAAGCTGGAGATTTCTTGGGGTGGCTACATATCTCTTTTGGGGGAATCCTTCTCCTGGTGATGGGGAATTTGGAATTGGCTTGGAAGGAAAGTTATGACCAATCTAGATAGCATATTCAAAAGCAGAGACATTACTTTGCCAACAAAGGTCCATCTAGTCAAGGCTATGGTTTTTCCTGTGGTCATGTATGGATGTGAGAGTTGGACTGTGAAGAAGGCTGAGCGCTGAAGAATTGATGCTTTTGAACTGTGGTGTTGGAGAAGACTCTTGAGAGTCCCTTAGACTGCAAGGAGATCCAACCAGTCCATTCTGAAGTAGATCAGCCCTGGGTGTTCTTTGGAGGGAATGATGCTGAAGCTGAAACTCCAGTACTTTGGCCACCTCATGCAAAGAGTTGACTCATTGGAAAAGAGTCTGATGCTGGGAGGGATTGGGAGCAGGAGGAGAAGGGGACGACAGAGGATGAGATGGCTGGATGGCATCACTGACTCGATGGACGTGAGTCTGAGTGAAGTCGGGGAGTTTGTGATGGACAGGGAGGCCTGGCATGCTGCGATTCATGGGGTCGCAAAGAGTCACACACGACTGAGTGACTGAACTGAACTGAATGCCCCTACTAATCCTGTTATCATTGTATTGATGCTGTTTAGATTGCTTAATGTATTATCAATTGTCTAACCCATTTTGCCCTTGCCCAGGTCAACAGGCTACAACATGCAGTGCCAGTTTAACAAGGATATATAAAACTACAGCCAGCCACTGAAAATATCACCCACCCTTAGATGGACACTGCTATAAGGACTCTGAGGCTTGAGAACAGCAAGAGTGGAGGCCCAATGCCCCTCTCCATCCAAGTTCAGCAAGAAGTAGCCAGAGACACCTCAACGCCCCTATTTCCAAAAATTGGGCCTCCCATTTCTTGAGGGAGGAATGTTAGGCAGTTAGAATAGGAAAATGAAGTCCAAAATGGCGGTGGCTGAAAGACAGAGAAGGGAAAAGCCTGCGAAAATAGAAGAACGGAAGGCCCAAGGATGAGAGTGACAAGCAGCCCTCCTGGCTAGCACAATTTACATAGGGCAGGCTCAGGGGGAGGAGAAAAGCATATAAAAAGAGTCAAAATTGAGGCGGGGCCTTCTCTTCTCTTCATGTCTTTTGGGTCAGCCAGCTCTCATGCCTCGAGGATGTATTTTCCTTTGCTTGCCAATAAAACTGAGCTATAACACTGGTCCGTCCATTATTTCAAACTTTTGCTGTGGCAAGACAGAACCAAGGAAATTACACACTCCCCTGACAGGCTAAACCTGGTAAATCATCTCCAATTTTACTGTAATGTCACCTTTTCCTTATATTTTTGTTTTTAATGTGCACAGAGGAGCATTTCCTAGGAATCGTTGAATTATTGAACTCCTGGAAAGAAAGTGGGTATCATAGCACCATTGTATTGTTTGGGAGTGTGTCTCACGCTTCTGTTGCATGATTTTGATGCTAAGCAAGCTCATTTGGCTTTATGGTTAAGCAAACCTGCTTTCTTGAGTGGTCATTAACTCACAGGGCTCTCCCATACATTTTTCTTTATTTACAATCCCCTACTGGGATTAAGTATTTAATCACATACTTTGGCCCTTGACTCTCCTTATCAAATTTGCTTAGAACATTTTAAAGTCCTCTCATTTCAGTTAGTTTATAATCCATGTTCCTCATCATGACCTTCTTACTTTGTAGACAGTGAAAATTATTTTAAGAAATTAGCACTTATTAGATGAACCTCAAGAAACTAAGGAAGTATAAAAAATACTAAACTTTGCTGTGTAAATAGCCATAATATGATAAGATATAAAATCTTTTAAACTGGAAACTATTTCTTGGGTTACTGACAGTCAAGATTCTTCTATACCAAAAGCTGAGCAGAACTCCCTTTTGTCTGGATCAGTAAAAGTTGTATATTTTTATATACAATTTTATATAAAGAATACACTGATCAGTCAGTCAATAAAAATATTTTAATAAAAAATTTCCTGAAGTTTCTGGGATATTTTCTGTTTTAAAGGCATCTCAGAGATCACATGTATGTTTCCTCCTAAATTAAAATTTAAAATATTCAGGATTATTCTGACCTTTTCTTGATTAAAATGTTGATATATTCCTTAATCTAGAGCTTTCCTCACAATGCTGGTATATCTCAAAGTACCAGAAATGAATTATAAATCCTGGATGGAAAAACAAGAATGAAATGATGCAAACACCTATCCTAAGATGCATAACACATGCTATGAAAATGCATGCAGACTTTTTAATGTCCTTTTCAATTACACTGCACATAATTTAATATATTCATGGAATGTCATTCAATTATAAACAATGAAAAGCAAAGAAGTGCTCATTTTCAATATTCCATGATATCCTTTATGCTGATACAGATTTATGTATTTTGGTTTAATCAAAAATTTACAATATGTAAAATACTGTAGAATTTCTAATAATATAAGGAAAGAAAATTTGTCATTTGTCACATAATATGATGGTGCCTGCTCTATTATGCCAATGGTTATGGGAATTATTTAAATCTAATGTTAGCATTCCATTGAGACTGTGGCTTTTGTAATATTAAAATAATATTGAAAAAATTTTAATTTAGTTTAATGAAATTTTGTAATGAAGCAATTCCTAGATACTTCTTACAGGAAAAAAATACTCCAAAGTAATGAGCATATTATGTTGCAAATGCAAAATACTGGAAAAATAGTCATCTATCTAGGAAGACAGCAGAGGCACTGGTTTCTAATTTTTCATTCAATAATTGATTATTCATACACCCAACACTATTGAGCTCAAGTTCTCCAGGAACTTCACTGAATTTAGAAGCCCCAATGGTGAGATCTCCTAATATTCTGCAGAACTCCCTCCAAGTCCTTGTACTTAATAGTCTTTCTTTCTATAATCTTAAATCCTAGATGGTAAAGAAAATGCCTACCTTAACTGATTATTGAATATCCCCTGGAGAAGAAAATGGCTACCCATTCCAATATCCTTGCCTGAGAAATCCCATGGACAGAGGAGCCTGGTAGGCTAGAGTCCATGGGACAAAAAGTTAGACACAACTGAGTGTCTAGCACACTTTTCACTTTTTTTCAGTTCAGTAACCTATAAGGGAAAATAATATGAATGTATATAAATATATATAATTGAATCACTTTGCTGTAAACCTGAAATTAACACAACATTTTTGCCTGAAAAAAAAAAAATTCACAATGTGAGAGTTGTGAGGTAAGTTTTATATGGGGCAAAATGGGGACTATTGCCTGGGAGACAGCATTTCAGATAGCTCTCAGAAACTGCTCCAAAGAGGTAGCAGGAGAGGTCAATGTATGTAGGACTTTGGTGAAAGAGGAGAACATGCAAACAAGTACAATTTTTTGCAGGTTTCTGCTAGACTTGTGAAGGTTACTGCTAGTCAGGAGTCACCATGAAGGATTTTAGTGCTTTTCCAGATGCAAGGAGCTGCAAGACTTGAGCTCATAAAATCACCTGAAAATATCCAACTACCTGAAGACCTGTTCAGCCAGTTTCTCCCAGAGCACATGTTTACTCATTCCTGATCTACATTCTGAACTTCTTTCAGGGGGTGCTGAAGGTCAGCAGCTGCAGCAACTCATAACTTGATCCTTGTAGAGGTACATGGCAAGTGTCAATTTGAAGGAGACAACTTCAACTTTAAAAAACTTCAACTTTAAAAAAGACCTAATTTAAGGTCAAAACCAAACAAATAAATAAGAAAAACAAAGAGGACTTTCTCTCTCTTCGAATTGCATATAAATAGATATGTATGGAGATAGTTTACTGCAGTGAAAAAGAGTATCAGAATGTGTGTCCTGTGATCATATCTGCATATTTCAATACAATTTTTCAGTGTGATCCTCATCAAGTTACTTAACTTTTCATGATTGAATTTCCTCATTTGTAAATTAGGCATGATAATAGTACTGACCTCATTTTGCTTTTGCAAAAATTAAATCAGATGCTAATCATGTAAATACTTGTACTTCCTGACACATATTAAGTGCTTAGAAAATGTTTCAGTGGTCTATTATTCATATTATTTACGACCCTTGGTTTTGTTCTATGCTTTCTATTTGTGTCTTATGACTATGAGAGTTCACACTTTTATACATTGTGTCAATGACTTACCAATTACGATCTTACTCTTGATCTCTACATCACTTACCCAAATTCCTGTTTGACATTCCCTTTAATATAGATTGGGCTTCCCTGGTGGCTCAGTTGTTAAAGAATCTGTCTGCAAATCAGAAGATCCATGTTCGATCCTTTGGTCAGAATGATCCCCCAGAGAACAGAATGGCTACTCACTTCAGTATTTTTGCCTGGAAAATCCCATGGACTTAGGAGCTTGGTGAGCTACAGTTGCAAAGAGTTGTACACGACTGAATGACTAACACTTTCACTTCACTTTAATATAGATTACTCAGGGCTGCAGATTGCTCCCCTCTGTTCTCCAATTAAACCCACACCTAACTCTAGCTTCTTCAGCCTGAAAGGACTCTATTATCATTGTAGAAATTCAAATAAATACAAAGGTTTTTCCTACCCTCATCTACCATATCCAATTAATTTAAAAACCTTGGAGGTTCTTCAAAACATAACTCATATCCATTTTTATAGAGACTACATCTCGTTTTGAAGTATCTATAAAGCTTTAAAGCATTTCATCAAATATTGCATCAAATTTTGTATAAGTTAACTCTAAAAAGCATAAATTATTCAAGTCATTCTCTGCTCCCAAGACAAAACAACTAGATCAAATGATAAAACTCACAAGAATATATTTAGCAATTTTAGTATTTCTAACTAAGATTTAATAATAACAAAAGTTTCCTGATAAAAATCCATCAATGACATATCAAATTACCAAGAAAGAAAAAATGAAAATTTGAATAGGAGATTTGAAGATATTTTAAATATTTTTTCTCTCATTTCCAATTTTAATCATTTTCTAAAAAATAAATGTTTACTTTTGACTTTAATCTGTCACAATAAAACATATTTAAACCAACTTCTTAAAATTAGCAATCTACATTATATCTTTGCTCTATAAGCTAGTATTAAAATGAATAGTGTGAGATTATTGATATGATAACAAGAATAACTAGAACATAGCATGGTTAACTATGGAAAGGATAGTGCAAGGTTATCTATGGTAGTGGTGGTGGTTTAGTTGCTAAGTCGTGTCCAACTCTTGCAACCCCATGAACTGCAGCCCATCAGGCTCCTCTGTCCATGGGATTTCCCAGGCAAACATACTGGAGCCAGTACCTTTCCATTCTCCAAGGGATCTTCTGAACCAGAAATTGAACCTGAGTCTCCTGCATCGCAAATAGATACTTTACCAACAGAGCCACCACGGAATCCCAAGGTTATCTATGTTTATGAGAAACAGATGTAACTGATAAGCTGCTAAAATTGATAGCTTCTCCTTCAGTATAAACAATATGATTTCAAAGAATTATTTACCCCTCTCTTCTTAAAACCACACACATACGAATAAGAGTAAACTTGTACCTGAACTAAAAATTAGAACTACACACACAAAGAAAATTATGATTTCAACAATAAAATCAAAACCAAAATGACTAATGGTCCCAGATCTAGGTGACAAACAGAACCATTTGAAATGTTTCATAAAAATACAGTAGAACTAGACTATATTTTAAGTTTCGTTTTATTTTTGTACTTCTTATATACTATAATATGGGCTTCCCAGGTGATAGGTATTAGTGGTAAAGAACCCACCTGGCAATGCAAAAGATGTAAGAGACACGGGTTTGCTCCCTGGGTCAGGAAGATCCCCTGGAGGAGGACATGGCAACCCATTCCAATATTCTTGCCTGGAGAATGTCATGGACAGAGGAGCCTGGTGGGCTATAGTCCATAGGATCACAGAGTCAGCCACTACTGAAGCAACTTAGCTTGCATGCATATACTCCAATGATCAGATAACTTACGAAGTGGTTAGTGTAAGAGGAATTTGATTGAGGGAAAAGCCAATCCTATAGCAATTAGCAGTCTAAACAATAAGGTTAATAAGGTTCAGTTCAGTTCAGTTCAGTTGCTCAGTCATGTCTGACTCTTTGCGACCCCATGAATCGCAGCATGCCAAGCCTCCCTGTCCATCAACAACTCCGGGAGTTCACTCAGACTCACGTCCACAGAGTCGGTGATGCCATCCAGCCATCTCGTCCTCTGTCGTCCCCTTCTCCTCTTGCCCCCAATCCCTCCCAGCATCAGAGTCTTTTCCAATTAGTCAACTCTTCGCAGGAGGTGGCCAAAGTACTGGAGTTTCAGCTTTAGCATCATTCCTTCCAAAGAAATCCCAGGGCTCATCTCCTTCAGAATGGACTGGTTGGATCTCCTTACAGTCCAAGGGACTCTCAAGAGTCTTCTCCAACACCACAGTTCAAAAGCATCAATTCTTCGGCGCTCAGCCTTCTTCACAGTCCACCTCTTACATCCATACATGACCACAGGAAAAACCATAGCCTTAGATGAACCTTTGTTGGCAAAGTAATGTCTCTGCTATTGAATATGCTATCTAGGTTGATCATAAGTTTCCTTCCAAGGAGTAAGCGCCTTTTAATTTCATGGCTGCATTCACCATCTGCAGTGATTTTGGAGCCTCCCAAAAAATAAAGTCTGACACTGTTTCCACTGTTTCCCCATCTATTTCACATGAAGTGATGGGACCAGATACCATGATCCTTGTTTTCTGAATGCTGAGTTTTAAGCCAACTATTTCACTCTCCTCTTTCACCTTCATCAAGAGGCTTTTTAGTTCCTCTTTACTTTCTGCCATAAGTGTGGTGTCATCTGCGTATATGAGGTTATTGATATTTCTCCTGGCAATCTTGATTATAACTTGTGCTTCTTCCAGCCCAGGGTTTCTCATGATGCACTCTGCATATAAGTTAAATAAGCAGGATGACAATATACAGCCTTGATGTACTCCTTTTCCTATTTGGAACCAGTCTGTTGTCCCATGTCCAGTTCTAACTGTTGCTTCCTGACTTGCATACAAATTTCTCAAGAAGCAGATCAGGTGGTCTGGTATTCCCATATCTTTCAGAATTTTCCACAGTTTATTGTGAACCACACAGTCAAAGGCTTTGGCATAGTCAATAAAACAGAAATAAATGTGTTTCTGAAACTCTCTTGCTTTTTCCATGATCCAGCAGATGTTGGCAATTTGATCTCTGGTTCCTCTGTCTTTTCTAAAACCAGCTTGAACATCTGGAAGTTGACGATTCACGTATTACTGAAGCCTGGCTTGGAGAATTTTGAGCATTACTTTACTAGCGTGTGAGATGAGTGCAATTGTGCGGTAGTTTGAGCATTCTTTGGCATTGCCTTTCTTTGGGATTGGAATGAAAACTGACTTTTTCCAGTCCTGTGGCCTCTGCTGAGTTTTCCAAATTTGCTGGCATATTGAGTGCAGCACTTTCACAGCATCATCTTTCAGGATTTGAAATAGCTCAACTGGAATTCCATCACCTCCACTAGCTTTGTTCGTAGTGATGCTTTCTAAGGCCCATTTGACTTCACATTCCAGGATGTCTGGCTCTAGGTGAGTGATCACAACATCATGATTATCTTGGTTGTGAAGATATTTCTTGTACAGTTCTTCCGTGTATTCTTGCCACTTCTTCTTAGTATCTTCTGCTTCTGTTAGGTCCATACCATTTCTGTCCTTGATCAAGCCCATCTTGCATGAAATGTTCCCTTGGTATCTCTAATTTTCTTGAAGAGATCTCTAGTCTTTCCTATTCTGTTGTTTTCCTCTATTTCTTTGCATTGATCGCTGAGGAAGGCTTTCATATCTCTTCTTGCTATTCTTTGGAACTCTGCATTCAGATGCTTATATCTTTCCTTTTCTCCTTTGCTTTTCACTTCTCTTCTTTTCACAGCTATTTGTAAGGCCTCCCCAGACAGCCATTTTGCTTTTTTGCATTTCTTTTCCATGGGGATGGTCTTAATCCCTGTCTCCTGTACAATGTCACGAACCTCATTCCATAGTTCATCAGGCACTCTATCTATCAGATCTAGGCCCTTAAATCTATTTCACTCCCACTGTATAATCATAAGGGATTTGATTTAGGTCATACCTGAATGGTCTAGTGGTTTTCCCTACTTTCTTCAATTTAAGTCTGAATTTGGCAATAAGGAATTCATGATCTGAGCCACAGTCAGCTCCCAGTCTTGTTTTTGTTGACTGTATAGAGCTTCTCCATCTTTGGCTGCAAAGAATATAATCAATCTGATATCGTTGTTGACCATCTGGTGGTGTCCATGTTAAAGTCTTCTCTTGTGTTGTCGGAAGAGTGTGTTTGCTATGACCAGTGTGTTCTCTTTGAAAAACCCTATTAGCCTTTGCCCTGCTTCATTCCATATTCCAAGGCCAAATTTGCCTGTTACTCCAGGTGTTTCTTGACTTCCTACTTTTGCATTCCTGTCCCCTATAATGAAAAGGACATCTTTTTTGGGTGTTAGTTCTAGGTCTTCATAGAACTGTTCTACTTCAGCTTCTTCAGCATTACTGGTTGGGGCATAGACTTGGATTACTTTGATATTGAATGGTTCACCTTGGAAACGAACAGAGATCATTCTGTCGTTTTTGAGATTGCATCCAAGTACTGCATTTCAGACTCTTTTGTTGACCACGATGGCTATTCCATTTCTTCTAAGGGATTCCTGCCCGCAGTAGTAGATATAATGGTCATCTAAGTTAAATTCATCTATTCCAGTCCATTTTAGTTTGCTGATTCCTAAAATGTCGACGTTTACTCTTGCCATCTCTTGTTTGACCACTTCCAATTTGCCTTGATTCATGGACCTGACATTCCAGGTTCCTATGCAATATTGCTCTTTTCAGCATCAGACCTTGCTTCTATCACCAGTCACATCCACAGCTGGGTATTGTTTTTGCTTTGGCTCCATCCCTTCATTCTTTCTGGAGTTATTTCTCCACTGATCTCCAGTAGCATATTGGGTACCTACTGACCTGGGGAGTTCCTCTTTCAGTATCCTATCATTTTGCCTTTTCATAGTGTTCATGGGGTTCTCAAGGCAAGAATACTGAAGTGGTTTGCCATTCCCTTCTCCAGTGGACTACATTCTGTCAGATCTCTCCACCATGACCCGCCCATCTTTGGTGGCCCCATGGGCGTGGCTTAGTTTCATTGAATTAGACAAAGCTGTGGTCCTAGTGTGATTAGATTGACTAGTTTTCTGTGAATATGGTTTCAGTGTGTCTGCCCTATGATGCCTCTCACAACAGCTATCGTCTTACCTTGGGTTTCTCTTACCTTGGACATTGGGTATCTCTTCGCTGCTGCTCCAGCAAAGCGCAGCCACTGCTCCTTACCTTGGACGAGGGGTATATCCTCACCACCGCCCCTTCTGAACTTGAAGGTGGAATAGCTCCTTTAGGCCCTCCTGCGCCCGTGCAGCCACCGCTCCTTGGAGGTGGGGTTGCTCCTTCCAGCTGCGGCCTTTGGCCTCAGGCGTGGAGTAGGTCCTCCTGGCCGCTACCCCTGACCTCAGATGTGGGGTAGCTCCTCTTGGCTGCTTTTTATTAATAAACTTAATAATCTGGTTAATAAAGTGAAAGTAAACCCAGAAGAAATTCTCTAGTCCTCATAACAGTGAGTGATTGAGATGTTAGAATGAAATAGGTCATAGGGCAACAGTTGGTGGGAAGACAAAACTTAGTCTATGGATTCTTGAATCAATCTAACCTAGTACTAAAATCAGTATAGCAATTATCTGTTATGGTACATGCTTTTACTTCCTCCTTAAATTTGGCATGGTTAGCAAATATTGCTTGTTCCAGCTGATTCATAAAGAGATAGTTGCATTCGATACTGGCAGCACATGGCTAGGAGAACACTACGAATATTACCACAACAAATACAGAAATTAAATGCTGACAAAGGGAAGAATGTTTCTTCCTTCCCTATTTCTTCTCTGCATAGGCACTCCAACCGGCTCTCCCCAAAATTCTAAGTTTGTATAAAGCAATTAGGTAGTTTAAAAGAAAACCACCAGTTTAAGAAAGCAAATGAAGATCCCCAGATTAGCAGTTTCAGAAAGAAAGGAAAGTTAGCGCCTAGAATTCTTTTCCCTTCTAAGAGGTGTGTATGAACTTCGTGAAGAGCAGAAAATCCAGGAAGCTAAAATCAGTAGGTTAGTTTGAAATTGAACCTGTAATTGTCACATCTGAAATGTGTCAGAGGCATTAAACAACAGGTTGAATAATACAGAAAGCTAAATCAGAGAATTTTACAAGAGGCATGAGTTCTTAGAGAACTCTGCATGAATATAATGTTATACAAGAAAAAAAAAAAAAAAAGAGAGAGAGAGAGATAACTGAAAGAGGACTCTTCACCAGCAATTCACCAAATACAAAGAAAAATTCCCAAGTAAGAAGTATAAAAGACATTCATAATGAAACAAAACATCTCTAGTCCTTCTACCTTGGAGTGAGGTGCACGGGAAATGATGGACACAGGAGAAGCACTAGCAGAAGGACATCTTTCCCAGTGAAATTTCAATAGATTGGGAGGGCAGAAGTGGAAGCTTCAGTATATGTTAGAAATAACTCCATACTCATTTAACAAAAGCACGTAGAGCAGATTTCCCTGTAATATACAGAAAGTCCTTGTTGGAGCTCTGCTCAATATTATGTAAAAACCTAAAGGGAAAAGAATTTGAAAAAGATTATATATATATATATATATATATATATATATATATATACACACACACACACACACACACACACACACACACATAAAAACAATCTTAAACTCTGTAACCAAGTGTGATGGGAAAATGGTAACTAGACTTATTATGGCAATCATTTCACTTGATGAAATGATATATAAATATTGGTTCATGATGTCCTACACCTAAAACTAAAATATATAAATATTGACTCAAGATGTTCTACACCTAAAACTAAAAAAATGCTATATGTCAGTTTTATCTCAAATATTTTTTAAATTTTTAAACTTTACAATATTGTATTGGTTTTGCCAAATATCGAAATGAATCTGCCACAGGTATATATGTGTTCCCCATCCTGAACCCTCCTCCCTCCTCCCTCCCATACCATCCCTCTGGGTCGTCCCAGTGCACCAGCCCCAAGCATCTAGTATCGGTGCATCGAACCTGGACTGGCGACTCATTTCATACATGATATTATACATGTTCCAATGTCATTCTCCCAAATCTTCCCACCCTCTCCCTCTCCCACAGAGTCCATAAGACTGTTCTATACATCTGTGTCTCTTTTGCTGTCTCATACACAGGGTTATTGTTACCATCTTTCTAAATTCCATATATATGTGTTAGTATACTGTATTGGTGTTTTTCTTTCTGGCTTACTTCACTCTGTATAACAGGCTCCAGTTTCATCCATCTCATTAGAACTGATTCAAATGTATTCTTTTTAATGGCTGAGTAATACTCCATTGTGTATATGTACCACTGCTTTCTTATCCATTCATCTGCTGATGGACATCTAGGTTGCTTCCATGTCCTGGCTATCATAAACAGTGCTGCGATGAACATTGGGGTACACGTGTCTCTTTCAGTTCTGGTTTCCTCAGTGTGTATGCCCAGCAGTGGGATTGCTGGATCATAAGGCAGTTCTATTTCCAGTTTTTTAAGGAATCTCCACACTGTTCTCCATAGTGGCTGTACTAGTTTGCATTCCCACCAACAGTGTAAGAGGGTTCCCTTTTCTCCACACCCTCTCCAGCATTTATTGCTTGTAGACTTCTGGATCACAGCCATTCTGACTGGCGTGAAATGGTACCTCATAGTGGTTTTGATTTGCATTTCTCTGATAATAAGTGATGTTAAGCATCTTTTCATGTGTTTGTAAACTCTGTGGTTAGTACCATCTACATAGGAAGGGGCCTATAGATCTTGAGTTTTATCTCAATTTAAAACATCAAAAGTTAAAAAAAATTCAGCAAGTTTTCTGAACAAACTAAACATTGTGATCTTGTCCTTAAAATATTGCATCATCATTAACTTTATACCAGATATTTATTTAATGCTTAACCCACACCTGGTAGGGGCTTCCGCGATGGCTCAGCAGATAAAGGATCCATCTGAAATTCAGGAGACATAGGAGACGTAGGTTAGATCCTTGGGTCAGGAAGATCACTGGAGAAGGAAATGGCAACCAACTCCAATATTCTTGGCAAGAAAATCCCATGGACATAGGAGCCTGGAGGCCACTGTCCAAAGGGTCACAAAGAGTCGGACACAACTGAGCATGCATGTATGCACACACCTGGAAATGTATTAGCCTCTTAGTCTGTAACAATGAACAAGATGCAAGCCTTTCTTTGGTGTCAGAGGGATTGTGCATCTTGTGAAGGGTACAAACAAGCAGGTAAGTAAGTTGCTCTGCCAATTAACAGCTGTGTAACTTTGAGCAAGTTGTTTAACATCTTTATGTTATTTCCTCATTTACAAAATGAGGTAATTTAACTTCTATCATGTGATAGGCTGGCTATTGTCAACTTGGCATAACCATGTCTTTCCAAGGTCTCTTCTGCATTTCCAAAACTCCTTTTGCCATATGTTTCCTTGTTAGAGTTTGCCAACGATAGATGCTTGTGTGAGCTTTGGAAGACAGAAGAGCCAGAAAAGCCATTATTCTCTGGAGGCTGTCACAACGAGACAAATGAGCAGATGGGAGATTTCACTGCATCATTTCAAACAGCACTGGGGAACTACCTGCTTGACTGCTGCATACTAAGACAATGAGTGAGAGTTTCACATAGACTCAGCACTGCAGCCCTTTCCAAGACAGTTCTTGAGAGCTTCCGACTAAGATATCTGGTAGCTTTACTGAAATTTGTTCCTGGACTTCTTATCTTTCAGAATTGGCCTTCTTGATCTTTTTTTTTTTTTTTCAGTCTTTCTAACTTTTCTATAAGCTTTTAATTCCTGCATTAACTCTTTTATACCTGGAAAAGCTAATGTGGCTACTGTTGGCTGTTGGGTCTTAGATTCTTACACTTCTGGTAAAAAGAATGAGGTTGATTTCTCACTTATGGCACACGTGTGTTCTGTTAACCAAATATCTGAGGGATTTAAAACTTTCTGCTTTAAAGTCCAACCACATGATTGTAAACCATGATGTCAAGAGCCGCACAAGGGACCAGATCTTCAACAGTAACATGATTAGAAAGTGCATGGGATAGTTTATGATAACCCATTCATATTCTCCAAGGTCTTTTAGATTCTGCACTGTCCAAACAGGCTAGCTTAACAGGGGTATGATGGAAGTCTTCAGCTCTCCATCTTTCAAGACCTTTATTGTGGCACTAAGCTTGTCAATTCCTACAGAAATGGGATTTGGGTTTAAATCTTAAAGAAGAGAAGAGAGAGAAAAGTCTAGGGGGTTCACTTGGCTTTATGACCAATAGGCTCATTCTGAAGCAGACTTGAGCCAAAATTGGATCATCATGCTTAAAACAGATAATTTTTAAATTAAACCTTTTAAAAATATGAACCACAATGTATTTTAGATCTCTTGAAAATTGCATCAGCTCACAGCCAACGTATAGTAATCCCTTAACATTCTGGTATAGGATTAAGATAGATACCTTTGGAAATGTAGAAAAAGATTACACCTATATATGTACACATATCTATTAACATTTTGAAATAATTTGATTAAAGTATCAAAGACATATATAGTGAGAGCTTTTCTCTATAACTAACATATATTTTAAACTTGGCAAACAAAAAAATAAAATGAAATATTCACATACAAATGTACATATATTTATGAAATAGATGAAAATTTAAGGGATTAATTTTTATAAATTAAGGAAATCTAATGTAATCTGCCTATCCAGAAGCCCGATAAATATTATAATTGCTTCAAAAACTAATATATCTAATCAAAATTTCAATGTAAAACGTTTGAAAATTAACCATATAGCTATTATTTAGCTGGTTTTCTGAATGGGATGATAAATCCAGATAGGCTGATCAAGGAAAACATTACAGAAAGTGAGAAGACACAAATTATCAATATCAGGAAGAGGTGAAGGGCACATAATTATGGTCTAAATGCAGTTTATCTTTGAAATTCAAAGTTGAGCTAATGTTTGAAAATTAGTCTCTAATAAGTTAAGAGACTAAAGGAAAAAATAATATAATTTCTTCAATATTTATTAAGCCATCATGGCTTAATTACCAGCCAATCAGAAAAAAAGCAAAGAATTTCTTCAGTTTGGTAGAAGAGCATCTATAAAACCTATAGCTAGTATAACACTTCATGATGAAATGCTTTCTCACTCAGGACAAAAGCAAGCATACCTGCTTTATTTTTCCACTTAACACTGCAGAAAGAAAAAATAATAGAGATAGGAAGCATAATGATTGGGAAGGAAGAAGTAAACATTCCTTTATTCATAGAAAAAAATTTTTTACAGAAAATCTAATGGAATCTACAAAAAGACTACTAGAACTAAACCCTTTTTAGCAAAATCATAAGGCCAATATAAAATGTCAATTGTGTTTTTAAACTATAAAACATTGCTCAAATGATTATGAATATCTTGTATCAGTAAATGTAGATTTTATTCTAAAAAATCTCTTTTGAAATTCTCTTTTTATTGAAGTCTATCTGCTTTTGGTATAAAAAAATTAGTGCTGAAAATATGAAATATTTTTTGTATTCACATATTATTGGTATTTGGTTTATCACTGTTAAAATTTCAAGGGTCCCTAAATGATCTATAGATTCAACAGAATCTTGGTAATTCTGAAAGTCTTTTTGTAAAAATAAGCAAGTCAAATGTGTATGTACACAGGTGCACTCACAGGATAGCTGGCATCGCTGAGTGCACAAAGGTATCTAGAGTTCCAGAATGGCTATATGAAGCCCAGAATCCACAGTGGCCTAATGTGAATGAGCTTGAAATGACATTAAGATCCATCCTGGAAGGAGTATACAGTCTTAAGGAAGTGGGAATGGTGTAATGAATATGTTGTGTTAAAACTCTGGAATCCTGCAATGGCACTATAGATACAAAATATGAAGGAAAGTTGAGAAGATATATTTTAAAAATTATTACTGAGAAGGAGCATCCTTAATAGTTTGAAGTGATTGTTCATGCAGAGATCATGCTCTAATGTAAAGGATTTAAGTTTCTTGATATCAATCGAAATAATGGAATCTTACAATTGCGTTTATTTCTTTATTTTTGACTATGCTGGGTTTTTGTTACTACATTCTAGTTGCAGTGTGTGGGCTTCTCATTGCAGTGCAGAAGGAATTGCAGTGCATTCCTCTTGCTGTGAAGCACAGGCTCTAGGTAAGCTGGCCTCAAGTAGTTGTGGCACATAGGCTAGGTAGCTGCAGCTCCTGGGCTCTGGAGCACAGTCTCAGGAGTTGTGTTACATGGGCTTAGTTGCTGCACAGCACGTGGGATCTTCCTGTATCAGGGATCAAACCCACATCTCCTGCGTTGGCAGGTGGATTCTTTACCACTGAGTCACCAGGGAAGCCCCAAGAATCTTACAGCTATAGATAGTAGGTTGAGATGCCTAAGAGCCAATGACAAAGTATAGTATAATTACTATATCCAACCACAGAATGGAAGGGTACATTAAGAGTGTTTTCAGGTCTGCAGAAATTTGTCTTAATGTTTGAATTCTTATAGTATTAGAGCAGTTTGCCATCACATGGTGCAAAATTTTTATGTTGAGCAGGGAAAAAAAGCTAAATTGTATCATTAAGCAGGCATTCAAAATCTCTTATTCAGTCCCCCTACTTACTCAAATTTACTCAAAGATACCTCAAATTGAAGGGAGGCAATAAATGTTTGGGGAAGGACACTGGGATCATGTGATAGTTACACACCATTACTCATTCCCAAAGCTTTGCCTGGTGGAACCTGATGCCATTTACTGAGGATCTATGCACTGGGAAAAATGAATTTCTCTTCCCTTTAAAGTTGTAAGTTGCTGACTTTTTAAATGACATACATGCTTGAAGACCAAAAACCTCACATTCTACCAGTTAGATTGGGGCTTAAAAAAAACAATTGGTGATAGTACAGTCTTGGGACAAATCCATCTCACTGAGAGTTTAGAAAAACTGTGGTTACTTCTTGGCAAAACTTTATTAGTCTTTGCCCTGCTTCATTCCATATTCCAAGGACAAATTTGCCTGTTACTCCAGGTGTTTCTTGACTTCCTACTTTTGCATTCCAGCCCCCTATAATGAAAAGGATATCTTTTTGAGGTGTTAGTTCTAAAAGGTGTTGTAGGTCTTCATAGAACTGTTCAACTTCAGCTTCTTCAGCATTACTGGTTGGGGCATAGACTTGGATTACTTTGATATTGAATGGTTTGCCTCGGAAACAAACAGAGATCATTCTGTCATTTTTGAGATTGCATCCAAGTATTGCATTATGGACTCTTTTGTTGACCATAATGGCTACTCCATTTCTTCTAAGGGATTCCTGTCTGCAGTAGATATAATGGTCATCTGAGTTAAATTCACCCATTCCAGTCCATTTGAGTTCACTGATTCCTAGAATGTCAACATTCACTCTTGCCATCTCGTTTGACCACTTCCAATTTGCCTTGATTCATGGACCTGACATTCCAGGTTCCTATGCAATATTGCTCTTTACAGCATCGGACCTTGCTTCTATCACCAGTCACATCCACAGCTGGGTATTGTTTTTGCTTTGTCTCCATCCCTTCATTCTTTCTGGAGTTATTTCTCCACTGATCTCCAGTAGCATATTGGGCACCTACTGACCTGGGGAGTTCCTCTTTCAGTATCCTATCATTTTGCCTTTTCATAGTGTTCATGGGGTTCTCAAGGCAAGAATACTTAAGTGGTTTGCTATTCCCTTCTCTATGTTTAGAATCCATGATGGGATTAGGCACACTTAGTAACTGACCAGATACTTATATTACTAACTTTACCAATGAACTCAAGACATAGTTAAGAAGAGCTTGCAATGCAGGAGACCTGTGTTTGATCCCTGGTTTGGGAAGATCCCCTGGGGAAGGGAAAGGCTACCCACTGCAGTATACTGGCTTGGAGAATTCCATGGTTGTCACAATGAATAGGACATGACTGAGTGACTTTCACTTTCACTTCCTGAATAACATCCTCTACAGCTATCCAAGCACTAAATTAATCAATCAACTAAAAACAATACTGTAGCCTTAGGTGAAATTCAGTGATTAGATTCATCAGAAAGTACTTGAAAGATGCAATAACAATGATGAGAATAAGACTGTTACAGAAGTGAATCAAAGATGACCTCTGTGTATTGGCCTTTGAATTATTTATTTCTCTGCTGCTGCTGCTTCTAAGTCGCTTCAGTCGTGTCCAACTCTATGCGACCCCAGAGACAGCAGCCCACCAGGCTCCCCCATCCTTGGGATTCTCCAGGCAAGAACACTGGAGTGGGTTGCCATTTCCTTCTCCAATGCATGAAAGTGAAGAGGGAAAGTGAAATCACTCAGTCGTTTCCAACTCTTAGCGACCCCATGGACTGCAGCATACCAGGCTCCTCCATCCATGGGATTTTCCAGGCAAGAGTATTGGAGTGGGATGCCATTGCCTTCTCCGATTTATTTCTCTACATACACTGAAATTTATCTTAGAATCTTACCAGGGCCAAACTCAAATTTTGACACATCCAATTTTTTTCTTCCTTTTTAAAATGTATTTTATTTTTTAATTAATTCATTTTTAATTAAAGGGTAATTGCCTTACAATATTGTGTAGACTTCTGTCATACAGCAATGTGAATCAGCCACAAGTACACATAGGACTTCCCTTGTAGCTCAGTCGGTAAAGAATCTGCCTGCAATGCAGAAGACCCGGGCTCGATCCCTGAGTTGGGAAGATCCGCTGGAGAAGGAAAAGGCAACCCACTTCAGTATCCTTGCCTGGCAAATCTCATGGACAGAGGAGCCTAGTGGGCTGCAGTCCATGGGGTCGCAAAGAGTCAAGCATGACTGAGCAACTAACACTTATTTACACTTACTTACTCATAGGTCCCCTCCCATCTGAACCTCCCCTCCACCCCATCTTACCTCTCTAGGTAGCTTGCAAAGCCGATTTTAGCACCCGCTTGCTTTGTGTATCCTCGAAAACTGTTCCTCACATCTGCTAACCTAATTTATCTTTATAGATTAGATAAACCCTGTGGCTATGAAGACCAATCACTTCCCTTTGGAGCTCTGAGCCAGACTCTAGTCACTGTGCCTCTAAGAGTCATTACCTAGATAAGATAAGTCCCATCTCTGATCCTTCTCTTTGTTCCTCCCCTTCTGCATTAAAAAAAAAAAAAAAAAGTGAATTGCACAATCCTGTCCAACTCTTTGCGACCTGTACAGGCTCTTCCATCCATGGGATTCTCCAGGCAAGAATACTAGAGTGTAGTGCCTGGATTATCTCATATGATGAGAGATTTTCCTTGTACATATATATGCTATATATGGTCCTTACACATTCATGGATTGTCTTTCCATTCTCCAGCACACATATAGCTTAAGAAGGTATTTAGATTGCTTTATCCCAAAGAAGTGCCCAAATAAACTGGGCATAATACTGTTACATGAAGATCATCTCTTTTTCCTTGAACATCCCTAAATTCCTACCATAAAATCAAATTTATGGTTTCTACTTGGCCAGCACAAAATTCAAGTGTTCCTTGAGTTCAGTTCAGTTCAGTCACTCACTTGTGTCTGACTCTTTGCAAACCCACAGACTGCAGCAGGCTAGAACTCCCATTCCATCACCAACTCTTGGAGTTTACTCAAATGTATGTCCATTGAGTTGATGATACCATCCAACCATATCATCCTCTGTTGTTCCCTTCTCGTCCCCACTTCAATCATCCCTATCATCAGGGACTTTTCAAATGAGTCAGTTCTTCGCATCAGGCAGCCAAAGTATTGGAGTTTCAGCTTCAACATTGGTCCTTCCAATGAATATTCAGGACTGATTTCCTTTAGGATGGACTGGTTGGATCTCCTTGCAGTCCAAGGGACTCTCAAGAGTCTTCTCCAACACCACAGTTCAAAAGCATCAATTCTTCAGCGTTCAGCTTTCTTTATAGTCCAACTCTCACATCCATACATAACTGCTGGGAAAACAATAGTTTTGAATAGACGGACCTTGTTGCCAAAGTAGTCTCTGCTTTTTAATATTCTGTCTAGGCTGGTCATAACTTTTCTTCCAAGGAGCAAGCGTCTTTTAATTTCATGGCTGCAATCACCATCTGCAGTGATTTGGGAGCCCCCCAAAATAAAGTCTGCCACTGTTTCCACTGTTTCCCCATCTATTTGCCATGAAGTGATGGGACCGGATGCCATGATCTTAGTTTCCTGAATGTTGAGCTTTAAGCCAACTTTTCCACTCTCCTCTTTCACTTTCATCAAGAGGCTCTTTAGTTCTTTGCTTTCTGCCATAAGGATGGTGTCATCTGCATGCCTGAGATTATTGATATTTCTCCCGGCAATCTTGATCCCAGCTTGTGCTTCCTCCAGCCCAGCATTTCTCATATAATCTGCATATGTAAAACAGCAGAGTGGCAATAAACAGCCTTGACCTTCTCCTTTCCCTATTTGGGACCAGTCTGTTGTTTCATGTCCAGCTCTAACTGTTGCTTCCTGACCTGCATACTGACTTCTCAAGAGGCATGTCAGGTGGTCTGGTATTCCCATCTTTCAGAATTTTCCACAGTTTGTTGTGATCCACACAGTCACAGGCTTTGGCATAGTCAATGATGCAGAAATAGATGTTTTTCTGGAACTCTTTTGCTTTTTTGATGATCCAACAGATGTTGGCAATTTGATCTCTTGTTCCTCTGCTGCTGCTGCTGCTGCTAAGTCCATTCAGTCGTATCCGACTCTGTGCAACCCCATAGATGGCAGCCCACCAGGCTCCCCCATCCCTGGGATTCTCCAGGCAAGAACACTGGAGTGGGTTGCCATTTCCTTCTCCAGTGCATGAAAGTGAAAAGTGAAAGTGAAGTCGCTCAGTCATGTCCCCATGGACTGCAGCCCACCAGGCTTCTCCGTCCATGTGATTTTCCAGGCAAGAGTACTGGAGTAGATTGCCATTTTCTTGTTCCTCTGTCTTTGATAAATCCAGCTTTAACATCTGGAAGTTCATGGTTTACATACTATTGAAGCCTGGCTTGGAGAATTTTGAGCATTACTTTACTAGGATGTGAGATGAGTGCAATTGTGCAGTAGTTTGAGCATTCTTTGGCATTGCCTTTCTTTGGGATTGGAATGAAAACTGACCTTTTCCAGTCCTGTGGCCACTGCTGAGTTTTCCTAATTGGCTGGAATATTGAGTGCAGCACTTTCACAGCATCATCTTTTAGGCCTTGAAATAGCTCAACTGGAATTCTATCATCTCCATTAACTTTGTTCTTAGTGATGCTTCCTAAGGCCCACTTGACTTTGCATTGCTGGATGTCTGGCTCTAGGTGAGTGTTCACGCCATCATGATTATCTGGGTTGTGATGTTCTTTTTTGTATAATTCTCCTGTATATTCTTGCCACCTTTTCTTAATATCTTTTGCTTCTGTTAGGTCCATACCATTTCTGTCCTTTATTGTGCCCATCTTTGCGTGTAATTTTTCCTTAGTATCTCTAATTTTCTTGACAAGATCTGTAATCTTTCCCATTCTATTGTTTTCCTCTATTTTTTTGCATTGATCACTGAGGAAGGCTTTCTTATCTCTCCTTGTTATGCTTTTCATCTGTGTATTCAAATGGATATATCTTTCCTTTTCTCCTTTGCCTTTTGCTTCTTTTCTTTTCTCAGCTATTTGTAAGGCCTTGTCAGACAATCACTATGCTTTTTTGACTTTTTTTTTTTTTTGGAGATGGTCTTGATCCCTGCCTTGTGTACAATGTCATGGACCTCCATCCATATTTCTGCAGGCACTCTCTCTATCAGATTTAATCCCTTGAATCTATTTCTTACTTCCACTGTGTAATTGTAAGGGATTTGATTTAGGTCATAGTGTTAAATTGTCTAGTGTTTTTCTCTACTTTCTTCAATTTAAGTCTGACTTTTGCAATAAGGAGTTCAGGATTTGAGTTATCATCAGCTTCCAGTCTTGCTTTTGCTGACTGTATAGAGCTTCTGCACCTTTAGCTGCAAAGAATATCATCAATCTTATTTCAGTGTTGACCATCTGGTGTGTTTTTCCCTACTTTCTTCAATTTAAGTCTGACTTTGGCAATAAGGAGGTCAGGATTTGAGCCATCGTTAGCTCCCAGTCTTGGTTTTGCTGACTGTATAGAGCTTCTGCATCTTTGGCTGCAAAGAATATCATCAATATTATTTCAGTGTTGACCATTTGGTGATGTCCATGTGTAGAGTCTTATGTTGTTGAAAGAGGATGTTTGCTATGACCAGTGCATACCTTTGGCAAAACTCTGTTAGCATTTGACCTGCCACATTTTGTATTCCAAGGCCAAATTTGCCTGTTACTCCAGGTAGCTCTTGACTTCCTAGTTTTGCATTCCAGTCCCCTGTAATGAAAAAAACATTTTTTGGGGGCATTAGTTCTAGAAGGTCTTGTAGGTCTTCATCAAACCATTCAGTTTCAGCTACTTCAGCATCATTCATTGGGACATAGATTTGGATTATTGTAATACTGAATGGTTTGCCTTTGAAAGGAACAGAGATCATTCTGTCATTTCTGAGATTGCATCCAAGTACTGTATTTCAGATTCTTTGGTTGACTATGACAGCTACTCCATTTCTTTTAAGGAATTCTTGCCCACAGTAGTAGATATAATAGTCATCTGAATTAAATTCACCCATTTCAGAGCAGTTTATTTTGCTGATTCTTCAAATGTCGATGTTCAGTCTTGCCATCTCCTGTTTGACCACTTCCAATTTGCCTTGAGTCATGGACCTAACATTCCAGGTTCCTATGCAATACTGCTCTCTACAGCATTGGACTTTACTTCCATCACCAGTCACATTCACAACTTGGTGTTGTTTTTCTTTGGATCCGTCTCTTCATTCTTTCTGGAGTTATTTCTCTACTGATCTCCAGTATCATATTGGGCACCTACCTATCTGGGGAGTTCATCTTTCAGAGTCTTTTTGCCTATTCATACAGTTCATTTGGTTCTCAAAGCAAGAATACTGAAGTGGTTTGACATTCCCTTCTCCAAAACATGGACCATGTTTTGTCAGAACTCTCCACCATGTCCCATCTTTCTTGGGTGGCCCTACATGGCATGGCTCATAGTTTCATTGAATTAGACAAGGCTGTGGTCCATGTGATCAGATTGATTAGTTTTAAGTGATTATGGTTTCCAGTGTGTCTGCCCTCTGATGAAGAAGGATAAGAAGCTTATGGAAACTTCCTGATGGGAGAGACTGACTGAGGAAGGATGATGATTATATCCACATTAACCAATTGATAATGCCAATCACAACCGTCATTCTGGCTGTAATATCTTTAGTGGAGCAAATACTTGTCTCTGTAACTGACATCAGAAATTTATCAAGCATATAATTTTAATAAAATTTTATCACAGAGTAAATTAGTGGCAATTTGCCTTCATGTGAATGGATGGTCACTTTCATTGCCTTTCATCTTGGTCTATCAAATGCCTTGCCTTTGCTATAGTCAACAGTGACATTGATTATCTTGATATCAGAACATCAACATGAGCCTATTGAGCAAGACATAAAAAACAGCCTAGATATCTTCTTAATTTATATGCATTGTGTAGAAGGAGAAATAAAACCCATGCATGTATAAAAACCCCCATACAGCAGGGAGCATTCTAAGTTTCCATGGTCTGAAGGCATCAGGTGATATTCCCTTTAAGAAAATTAAAATCGCTATGCTTTATGCTACCACAAAGCAGAGAAAAAATGATGAAATGCTTTGTATACATATAAAATGATATATAGTTATTTATATAAATAAATACATAGTTATTTATTTTATTTTCGTCTGGGTTGCATCTTCATTGCTTTGCACTGGCTTTCTCCAGTTGTGGAAAGCAAGGGCTACTCTTCATTCCAGCACACGGGCCTCTCCTTGTAGTAGCCTCCCTTGTTGCAGAGCGTCGACTCTAGGGATCTAGGTAGTTGCGGCTTGCAGACCCTAGAGCATGGGCTCAGTAGTTATGGCACACAGACTTAGTTGCTCCATGCATGTGGGATCTTCCTGGATCAAGGATCGAATCCATGCCAACTGCATTGATAGGTAGATTCTTATCCACTGCACCATCAGGGAAGTCCAAAATGCTTTTAATTTAGGAGGCAAAGCAGAATATATTTGAGTATGCTTCTCTAACTTTTCTTCTAGGTAAACACAAGAGACTTCTTAGTGACAAAGCCAGACTACCATAGTTTTCATTTAACCAACCAATGACATTGAAAATGTCTATGGTTCTATGTTAAGCCTTGAACAATATGAAACTCATAGCTTAGACCCTTAAAGATTTTATGCAATACAACTGTTTTCCATTTGAAAAACAGCTTCTGGCTTGCAGCTGTGCTTCAATAGAAACTACATACATGTCCAAGGGACATCAATCATAAAAGAAACTAAATTTCCCCTGATGAAATACATTTTATCCAATCTACAGGATCATGAAATTGGTCATGCACAGCAGTAATCTCTTGCAAAATTGAAATCGTGTATGAATCACCAGATCTAGAAGGGAAAACCTTCACAACTGCTGGCCCAGCTTCCACGGTATCTACCCCTGCTGTTTTGTTAACATTCCCTCCAACCCACATACCTAGGGAAATTCACTATGACCAGGTGGTTGAGAAGAAAAGAAAGAAAAGATAAGCTTGGTTTATAGATGAATCTTCACTGTGTGCTGGTGCTAGTGGGAACTGTCTGACTTGTATAGCATATACACACTGAGAAGTAAGGAGTGTCCCTAAGAGATAATGGAGAAAAAAGCCCCTTCCAGGGGACAGAATTTCCAGCAAAACTTTTAGTTGCTCACAACATTTGGGGTTGATAAATGGCTTTAATTAGGTGCTAGAACTTTAAGTAGGCATCTACATTAATTCATTAGCAATGGCTGAGAGTTTTTCAGATGAATAGAAACTTGGAAGATGGGGGCAGGATGTCTTTTTTATTTTATCTTATTTTTTAACTTTACAATATTGTATTGGTTTTGCCATATATCAACATGAATCCACCACAGGTATACACGTGTTCCCTATCCTGAACCCTCCTCCCTCCTCCCTCCCCATACCATCCCTCTGGGTCATCCCACTGCACCAGCCCCAAGCATCCTGTATCCTGCATCAAACCTGGACTGGTGACTCATTTCATATATGATATTACACATGTTTCAATGCCATTCTCCCAAATCATCCTACCCTCGCCCTCTCCTACAGAGTCTAAAAGACTTCTATACATCTGTGTCTCTTTTGCTGTCTTGTATACAGGGTTATTGTTACCATCTTTCTAAATTCCATATATATGCATTAGTATACTGTATTGGTGTTTTTCTTTCTGGCTTACTTCACTCTGTATAATAGGCTCCAGTTTCATCCACCTCATTAGAACTGATTCAAATGTATTCTTTTTAATGGCTGAGTAATACTCCATTGTGTATATGTACCACTGCTTTCTTATCCATTCATCTGCTGATGGACATCTAGGTTGCTTCCATGTCCTGGCTATTATAAACAGTGCTGCGATGAACATTGGGGTACATGTGTCTCTTTCAATTCTGGTTTCCTCAGTGTGTGTGCCCAGCAGTGGGATTGCTGGGTCGTTTGGCAGTTCTATTTCCAGTTTTTTAAGGAATCTCCACACTGTTCTCCATAGTGGCTGTACTAGTTTGCATTCCTACCAACAATGTAAGAGGGTTCCCTTTTCTCCACACCCTCTCCAGCATTTATTGCTTGTAGACTTTTGGATCACAGCCATTCTGACTGGCATGAAATGGTACCTCATAGTGGTTTTGATTTGCATTTCTCTGATAATGAGTGATGTTGAGCATCTTTTCATGTGTTTGTTATCCATCTGTATGTCTTCTTTGGAGAAATGTCTATTTAGTGCTATGGCCCATTTTTTGATTGGGTCATTTATTTTTCTGGAATTGAGCTGCAGGAGTTGCTTGTAAGGATGTCTTTGTGAGAAGTACATGATTGAACCCTTCAGGATGAGTATTCCATGTGAAGATATGCTAATCTGTGCTGTTGGTTGCCAAGTCTACATTACTACCAGTTACATCTATGGGCTTTGTTGATTGCAAAGGAGAAGCCAGAAAACATCTCAAAAGACCCTTTTTTTCCTTTCAAGAGTCTATATTAGGAATGCATATCAAGCTTATGGGGTGAAAGTGAGGAAAAGGCATTATTAAGATTTCACAGTGATCAGGCATATGAACAACCACAAGCTATATAGCAGCTTTTCCGGTCAACAGTTTCCAGAGACTTGAGAATTACAGTTCCCCAGTGAAGTTTTGCAAACTAACTTCTTCAGCTCATTTAGCTGATGTCTTCAGTTACTCTTCTAAACTACCAAGTTCCAAGTTGTTCTCATATTCATGCTCAGTTGCTCAATCATGTCCAGCTCTTTACGATCTCATGGACTGTAGCCCACCAGGTTCCAGTGTCCATGGAATTTCTCTTCAGGCAAGAATATTGGAGTGGGTTGTCATTTCCTCCTCTAGGGAATCTTTCTGACCCAGGGATTGAACCCACATCTCCTGCATTGGCAAGCAGATTCTTCTACCACCAAACTACCTGGGAAGCCTGAATATTACATGGTCTCAAAGGAGTTACCATAGATATCAAAAACATTTTTTTCACAAGATGGCAAACATGTTCCAAAAGTAGAAAGTGAGAAATCCCCAATTTATTAACATTCAACTGGCTTAACTGAATCATAGACCTGCCCAGATTTATGGAAAGGCAAAGTAGACTCCATTTGTGAGATCCTTCTCTCCAAGCCAAGAGAACATTCATAAGTAGATGAGAAAAATTCCTGGCCATTTTTTCTATCAATTAGTCACAAGGCTCAAACTTTAATTTATCTCAGGGCCCCACCTGCCAACATAAGCCACCTGGTGGCAGGTTGACTACATTGGACCCATTCCACTAAGGTATAAGGCAGCAAATTTTCCTTCCTGGAAAGATAACTTGCTCTGTATTTATGTATGGACTTACCTTCTTACCCACATGCTTTTGTTCAAACCACATTGTTGAGGTTACAGTTCAGTTCAGTTCAGTTCAGCTCAGTTCAGTCTCTCAATCGTGTCCAACTCTTTGCAACCCCCTTAACTGAAGCACACCAGGCCTCCCTGTCCATCATCAACTCCCAGAGTCCACCCAAACCATGTCCATTGAGTCGGTGATGCCATCCAACCATCTCATCCTCTGTTGTCCCCTTCTCCTCCTGCCTTCAATCTTTCCCAGCATCAGGGTCTTTTCCAATGAGTCAGCACTTTGCATCAGGTGGCCAAAGTATTGGAGTTTTAGTTTCAAAATCAGTCCTTCCAATTAACACCCAGGACTTATCTGCTTTAGGATTGACTGGTTGGATCTCCCTGCAGTCCAAGGGACTCTCAAGAGTCTTCTCCAACACCACAGTTCAAAAGCACCAATTTTTATGCACTCAGCTTTCTTTATAGTCCAACTCTCACATCCATACACAACCACTGGAAAAACCATAGCCTTGACTAGACAGACCTTTTTTGGCAAAGTAATGTCTCTGCTTTTGAATATGCTATCTAGGTTGATCATAACTTTCCTTCCAAGGAGTAAGCATCTTTTAACTTCATGGCTGCAATCACCATCTGCAGTGATTTTGGAGTCCAAAAAAATAAAGTCAGCCACTGTTTCCTCATCTATTTGCCATGAAGTGACGGAACCAGATGCCATGATCTTAGTTTTCTGAATGTTGAGCTTTAAGCCAACTTTTTCACTCTCCTCTTTCACTTTCATCAAGAGGCTCTTTAGTTCTTCTTCACTTTCTGCCATAAGGGTGGTGTCATCTGCATATCTGATTTCTCCCGGCAATCTGGTTTCCAGCTTGTGCTTCCTCCAGCCCAGCGTTTTTCTTGATGTACTCTGCATATAAGTAAGCAGGGTGACAATATACAGCCTTGACGTACTCCTTTTCCTATTTGGAAACAGACTGTTGTTCTATGTCTAGTTCTAACTGTTGCTTCCTGATCTGCATACAGATTTCTCAAGAGGCAGGTCAGGTGGTCTGGTATTCCCATCTCTTTCAGAATTTTCCACAATTTATTGTGATCCACATAGTCAAAGGCTTTGGCATAGTCAATAAAGCAGAAAGTTTTTCTGAAACTCTCTTGCTTTTTCAATGATCCATCAGATGTTGGCAATTTGATCTCTAGTTCCTCTGCCTTTTCTAAAACCAGCTTGAACATCTGGAAGTTGACAATTCACGTATTGCTGAAGCCTGGCTTGGAGAATTTTGAGCTTTACTTTACTAACGTGTGAGATGATTGCAATTGTGTGGTAGTTTGAGCATTCTTTGGCATTGCCTTTCTTTGGGATTGGAATGCAAACTGATCTTTTCCAGTCCTGTGGTTGAGCTTACAGAATGACTTATTTTTATGACCAAGAAACTGTATTTTACAGAAAAGAAGGGGAAGCCATAGGCTCATGTCTATGGAATCCATTGACTTTACTGTGTGTCCTATTACCTTTAAAGAAGCTGAAATCCCAATTGTGTTGCAACTTCAATGGTTTCTTGTCAACAGCTCCCTGTTATTGTATTCCAAGGCAGTTGGTGGGTCTTTCCTAAGCCTCTTCCAAATTGCAGAGTTTCTGTTAGTCTTTGAGAATTATTCACTATTGTGCTGTAGGTTTTTTGTCAGACTAGATCTAAAATGATATAGTGTCCCAGTTAAATGAAAATGGATGGCTGTAAACTAGACACGGCCCTCAGTAAGCAGAAGGAAAATGTGACTGCTCACTCTTTCCCCAGTCATATTGGTGTTTGCTCAATGGACATAGACTCAATGGCCATGAAAACAAAGATGGAAGCCATGCATGGGCTCAACTTTATAAAGTTTTTGTACTAAGACTGATCTGGCTACTATCACTGCCAAGTTCCCAATCTGTGAATGACAAAGGCTAACAGTGAAATATACTTGGCACATTTTGCAGAGTTCCAGCCAAGCATCTCCCAACAGATTGATTGTTTGGGACTCCTCTCATCACAGAGAGAGCAATAGTTTGGAATACGTGTCCACAGAGATACAATATTTCCTTACTGCCCATGGTGTTTCTACCAATACCACCATTCATAAACTTACAGAAAGCCATATCCATTGCCAGAGTATCTCATACAGCATCTCCAAAGAACATGCTTTATAGTGAAGGAATTAGAGCAATCGGCTCACAGCCACAAATTCATTGGTGCAACATCTTTCATCAACCAGAAGCAGTTGTTTGAGAAAATTGTGAGATAGGCTGCTGTAGTTCTACTTAGGACTTCCCTGGTGGCTCAGACAGTAAAGAATCTGCCTGCAATGTGGGAGACCTGGGTTTGATCCCTGGGTTGGGAAGATCCCCTGGAGGAGAGCATGGCAAACCACTCCAGTTTACTTGCCTGGAGAATTCCCATGGACAGAGGGTCCTGGCTGGCTTCAGGCTATGGGGTTGCAAAGAGTCAGACATGACTGAGTGATTAAGCACAGCACAGCATAGCACAGTCTTAGTTATGGGACCATCTTGGAGAAATAAAATCTTGAGTCCTGATCGTGTCATATATGTCTTCAGCTAGTACTTAGTAGGTGATGGTCATTCTCGTATAATTAGAATGTATGCACCCCACAATTCAGGAGATGGGATATGACTCTTTTACTCTAAAGCCAAAGAATCTGCTATCATAGTCTCCCTTCCCGCCCATTCCTGTAATATTGGGCTCGGTGAGTTCTATTCCCAAGGGAGAAAGGTTGCTACCAGGAAACAAGTCATGGTTCCATTAAATTGGATGCCAAGACTGCCAATGGCCATTTTTGTCCCCTTATGCTGCTAGATCAGCAGGAAATAAAGGGGGTTACTGTAAAAGCTAGGATGATTAATCAATCACTTTCAGAGAGTTCATCGATTCAATCTAGTAGCTAGCCAAATTGACCTTCAGCTGTGTTTATTCTACTATTCAGCTCACTTATTGAGTTTTCTTTTCCAACAGACAGACTGCCATCTTGGGCCAATGCTGGTCATAAATTTTTTTACTGCTTTGGACGGATGTTGGTAAGTTTATTCTTGCTTGGTAGATAGCAGTTCAGACAAATGGAGAAGCACAAATCTTCCATTTTGTACTTGGAATGGCATGCACAATAACACAGAATTCTAGTTTAAAAAACCAAACTATAGTTTATGACCTAGTACATCTAGGTAAAATAGAAGATGCAGTTTTAGAATATGAGCACAATCAGCTTCCCCCTAAAGAAGAAAATATTCCTCTCGGTCTTCTTGTATTTAGAAGCACTTTGGAAACATAATTTCAAGCGTTTGTTTAATTACAGAGACTTTCTTCATGGAAACACTGTCTAAACGATTTGAGAAGAGAATTCCTTGATGGTCCAGTGGCTAAGACTCACCATTTCCAGTGCAGGGATTGTGGGTTTGATCCCTGGTTCCTAAACTAAGATCCCACATGCCTTGCAGTGTGGTCAAAAGAAAGAGGCTTTTTTATTATTTGAAGAGAGATAAATATTTTTTTTTTCCAATCACGAGAGTGACAAAAATAAATCTAGAACCTCAAGAGTTTCCACTGTCAATTTGAACTTGAATGTTAGTAATATTACTTCTTTTAAAAATATTCGTTTATTTATTTATCTTTGGTTGTGCTGGATCTTGTTACTATGTCTGGGTTTTCTCTGGTTGAAGCATGTGGGAATTACTTCTAAGACTTTATAGCTAACACACCTTCTGCCTCCTTTAGTATTTATAAAGTGGAAATTTCGCAGAATGAAAAATTAAATACCATTATCATTGAATCTATCAAAATATATATACTGTCATTTATTATTCAATATTTGCAGTGCTTACTATGTAACAGGCACTATTCTAGTAAATATAGCATACATGGAACAACTATAGCATACATGGAACTTGTAGTCTACTGGGGAAGGAACAGACAATAAATATAAATATAAAAGAAAATGATAAATAACTAAAATATATAGTGTATTATAAAGTGGCACATGCAATGAATGAAAAGAAATAATAGAATAATTTAAGGGATAATCAGAATTTTCTCCTTTCTCAATAAGAGCAAGAAACTGTACTAACATCAGGCTGTTGAATTTTTTATTTACTTAAGAATAAAGTGCCAATCAAAAATATTTTATCCATCATGCTGTCCTTCAGGTCTTGAGGCCATAGGAAAACATGCCAGAAATCAGGGAAAGCTTGCACTTGTGTCTTTCCCAAGGAAACAAAGAGAAGATAAAAATTATCTCAACAAAAAGTGGGAAAATTCATGTTGAACATTTCATATGTTTAACTGTAGAGCTAAGACTAACACATAGTGAGGTTTTCAGATGAGAATGTGTTGAGCATCATATGTATGACTGAGTAAAACAATGCAAATAAAAGTGGCTAAAGGGGGAGGTTTAAAGGGGAAGGTAAATATTATAAACTATTTTTTTAGATTATGTAGGAGTCAAAGGATTGCTTTTAAAACTAACAGTAAAAGATTAAGTTAGAAAAATATGATATTAGGATAATTGTGGAACTATGGATGGTGGTTCATAACATTGTACAGGAGGCAGTGATCGAGACCATCCCAAAGAAAAAGAAGTGTGAAAAGGAAAAAACTTTCTCTAAGAAGCCTTAAAATTAGCTGAGAAAAGAAGAGAAGCAAAAGGCAAAGGAGGAAAGGAAAGATATATTCATCTGAATGCAGAGTTCCAAAGAAGAGCAAGGAGAGATAAGAAAGCCTTCCAAACTGAGCAATGCAAAGAAATAGAGGGGAAAAAAAAAAAAAAGGAAAGAGTAGAGATTTCTTCAAGAAAATTAAGATACCAAGGGAACATTTCATGCAAAGATGGGCACAGTAAAAGACAGAAATGGTATGGACCTAACAGAAGCAGAAAGATAGTAAGAAGAGGTGGCACAAATACACAGAAAAACTATACAAAGAATATCTTTATGACCCAGATAATCACAATGGTGTGATCACTCACCTAGAGTGAAATATCTTGAAATGTGAAGTCAAGGGGGCCTTGGGAAGCATCACTACAAACAAAGCTAGTGGATGTGATGGAATTCCAGGTGAGCTATTTCAAATCCTAAAATATGATGCTGCTAAAATACTGCAATCAATATGCCAGCAAATTTGGAAGACTCAGTAGTGGCCACAGGACTGGAAAAGGTCAGTTTTCATTCCAATCCCATAGAAGGGAAATGCCAAAGAATGTTCAACTGCTACACAATTGCACTCATTACACATGCTGGCAAAGTAATGCTCAAAATGCTCCAACCTAGGCTTCAACAATACTTGAACCAAGAACTTCCATATGTTCAAGCTGAATTTAGAAAAGGCAAAGCAAATTGCCAACATCCATTGGATTACAGAAAAAGCAAGAGAATTGCAGAAAAAATCTACTTCTGCTTCATTGACTAGGCTAAAGCCTTGATTCTGTGGATCACAACAAGCTGTGGAAAATTCTTAAAGAGATGGGAATACCAGACCACCTTACCTACTTCCTGAGAAATCTGTATGCAGGTCAAGATGCAACAGTTAAAGCCAGACATGGAACAACAAACTGCTTCAACATTGGGAAAGGAATATGCCAAGGCTGTATATTGTCACTTTATTTATTTAACTTATATACAGAATACATCTTGTAAAATGCCAGGCTGGATGAAGGACAAGCTGGAATCAATATTGCTGGGATAAATATTAATAACTTCAGATATGCAGATGACACCAACCTTGTGGCAGAAAGTGAGGAAGAATTAAAGAGCCTCTGAATGAAGGTAAAAAAGGAGAGTGAAAAAGCTGGCTTAAAACTAAACATTCAAAAAACAAAGATCATGGCCTCTGGTCCCCCATGTCATGGCAAATAGAAGAGGAAACAACGGAAATAATGATAGATTTTATTTTCTTGGGCTGTAAGATCACTGCAGATGGTGACTTCAGCCATGAAATTAAAAGATGCTTGCTCCTTGGAAGCAAAGCTATGACAAATGTAGCATATTAAAAAGACATTAATTTGCCTAAAAATATCTGTATAGCCAAAGCTATAGATTTTCCAGTTTGGTTGTAAGAGTTGGACCATAAGGAAGGCTGAATGCCAAAGAATTGATGCTTTTGAACTGTGGTGTTGGAGAAGACTTGAGAGTCCCTTGGACAGCAGGGAGATCCAACCAGTCTATCCTAAAGGAAATCAGTCCCAAATATCCATTGGAAGGACTGATCATGAAGCTGAAGCTCCAATATTTTGGCCGCCTTGTGCGAAGAGCCAATTTATTAGAAAAAACCCTGATGCTGGGAAAGATTGAAGGCAGAAGGAGAAGGGAATGGCAGAGGGTGAGATTGTTGGATGGCATCACCAACTCAATGGACATGAGTTTAAACAAGTTATGGGAGATGGTGAAGGCCAGTGAAGCCTGGTGTGATGCCTTCCATGGGATCACAAAGAGTTGGACACAACTGAGTGACTGAACAACAACAACAGAATAATAAAGTGTTTCAAAAATCCAGAAAACTAGTAGAATAAAAATACAAAGCTTTCAAAATAACAAATAAAATTCTTTGCCGATTAGAAAACAATTTCAAAGTTCTATTACCTGTTACTTCACAAATTGTTTCATACCTAATATTATCAAGAAGTATTTGTTGAAATATGGAATGAAGGCAGAAATTAGAAGGGGTTAAAAAAGAAATGACATTTTAAAATTACACAATAGATAAATTTTTGTAGATTCTTAAGAGAGACTGTTGAACAGAACATTAAACAAAAAAAACGCTCTCTCTCATGTAGCTCAGTATGACTATTCTAACACGGATACAAAAGAGAAACAAGTGAAACACAATTTTTCTTGAGATTTCTATTACATACTATTGTTTTCCATTTGTGGTTCTATTAATACTGTTGATGAAGCAGTTCTTTATTGTTGAGTCATAAGTTGCTCAGTTAAGGTAATCATATACGTTTTTGATAGATGTTTTGGAGGGCAAGAAACAAGTATACACTCATTACTTGAAAACATTTTTTTAAATCTAATGCCACCTATCAGCAGTTGTGGTGTCAATGCTTAGATATTTTGATCTCCATCTCTCTTTCTCTCAGCTTTATTTGGCCTGCTCATCATTTTCTGCCAGGCCACATCACACGTCACAGGAAGCTCTGATTCAGTTAAGTGTCTACTAATGGTACAGTCAGACCAGGAATTATGTGAACTTGGCATCACTGTGGCATCACTCGTGTCTAAATCTTCAAGGTATTTTTTTTATTCAACAAAAAATTGGGACTAAGACCTAAACATTTATTAGACAGCAGTTCTTTCAAGTTTGAAAACCATAGAGAAAAAATTCAATTAATAATACAATATTATAAAAATTTAAACAGTTCTTAGTAACTAAAATGCAAATTTAGCAAGAATCCTAAGGATATTTTTCATATTTGAACCTACATAATACAAAGGCCAACAAAATATTAGCATAATTCTTAGAGAAAACAAGTTGCTTTACATAGCTTAGTACAGCTGAGAAAGATTGGAAGGATCTTTCCAAATGCACTGATTAGTAAAATTAAAATTGAAATGCTCTATACCAAGTAGATAATAAGCTTAAGGGTAAAGCTGTTCCTAATTGAAAAACTTACCCTTAAGAGAAATGTAATACCAAATTAAGGAGAACAAAAACAGCACAAAATCCTTTAGATTCTCAGATACCTATTAAAAAACTTTAATATGCTTAAAAATGAAACTAAAGAAAAATATCTTAACTATTGGAATATGAGCCACTGGGTTCATATTCCACTATTTTAAAAATGTGATCAAAACAGCCTATAGATTTAGAATGAGTGACTTAAAAAGCTGATGCATTTCAAAACACTTTTTTTGGTGGGCTTGCTTGTGTTTATTGTTGTTCCTAAATGATCTTTAAGCATACAGTTCATCTGATTTCTCGGTGTCATTTATTTTGAGTCATTATGTTGTGTAATTGATACCCAAGAAGATAAATTTATAACTCTCTCTATATATTGTATTTTATTTTACAAGTTCTTTCATATATATCTCCCAAAGTATTCAAATGAAGTAATGTAGGTAGAAGGGTGATCATGGATCCTTATTAGACCAAAAAAACAAAAAAAGAAAAGAAAAAAGAAACACAGAAGAAATGACAAAACAAAGAGATCATAAATAAATGTAGCCTAGATATTCCATTTGTAAAAGATTATATATATGTTTGTATTCTTTATAAATAAGAGCCTTTAAAGTTGAAGCCTATGAATGCCAGTAGCTAGAAATCACTTGTCAATATTGCATAAGCTTGTAACAAAGAAAAAAATCAAGGAAAGGAAAAAATTTTCATCATGCATAAGACACCATAGCACATAGTAAGCAAAAATAACTCTATTAGTCAACATTCTTAATTCTTTTTAATTTGGAAGTTTCTTAGTGTTTAAATAGATAAATGTGCTACCATGTTGCTGCAAATTAATGCTAATACTACCTTTGAAGAAAATTCTTCATAATTTATAAAAGCTGTTCTTTCAAAACAGTACATTTTATAGCCTCTGATAATTATTCTCAGCCACTAGCATGCAAAAAAAGATACCATCAATGTTATGAACAGAGACATTTAGCACATTAAAACTCTGAGAGAATACACTTTAATGCTCTACTTTTAATTTCTTTGTACTTGTCTGGTGTTTAATTGTGTTCATATTCCTTTTAAAGTTTATAATATGCATCTGGTTCTTCTGGATTCTTTAAAGCTTCCAGGATGTGCCACAGTCTTAGAATAAAAGAAAGAAATTACTTTTAAAAAGTCTCCAGCATGAAAATTTAAACAGTATATTCTTCAGATCCAGGGAACACAAGTGATAAAACCAAACAACTTATATTTTAGTGGCAAAATTCCTTATTTGCTTAAAATTTAATATATGTTATTTTACCCAAATCTTTCAAAAATAGATCACACACTGAGTTCTCAAAGGAGAACTTAACACTTTTGAACTGCTAACAAAACTGTGATCATAAAAATCAAGTTTCTTTGTGTTTCTTTGTTTAAGAATCTATAAATATTTATGAGTTGTTGGACATATATCTATTCAACAAGAATGTTCACCTTTGAATAGACTAAGTAAATGCTTGTTTCTTTGTACTCAAAACATGAGTAATCTTTACAATGAATTATTTTTACATAAATAATGTGAGATAAAAATGCTAGTATCTCCAGGATAAATTCTATTCTTTATTGCAATTAAATTTTCTATTGAAATATAGTTAATTTACAATGTTGTTTTACTTTCAAGTGTATAGCAAAGTAATTCATGTATATATATGAATGTGATTCATTGATACATATATGAATGTATTCATATATATACGTATATATGGCTTCCCTGGTGACTCAGTGGTAAGCAATTCACCTGCCAAGGCAGGAGACACGGGATTGATCTCTGGGTGGGGAAGATCCCCTGGAGAAGGCAAGCCAACCTACTCCAGTATTCTTGTCTGGGAAATCTCATGAACAGAAGAGCCTGGCAGACTACAGTTCATGGGGTCACAAAGAGTCGGATATGACTTAGTGACTAAACAACAACAAAATTATATATATATATACATAGACACACACACCCACATATATGTGTGTGTGTGTCTTCTTTTTCACATTCTTTTTCGTTATGTTATTAAAGGACATTGAGTAGAACTCCCTGTGCTATACGACAGGTCCTTATAGCTATCTATTTTATATATAGTAGTATATTTATGTTAAACGCAAACTCCTAGTTTATCTCCCCTACTCTTCCATACACTTTGGAAACCATAAGTTTGTTTTCTATATAGACTCACACACAATTGCATTTTATTTGAACAAAATAAATCAGAAACGAAATGGCTGTTAAATTCTGAGAAAATATTTCATACATTCATGTATTTAACAAATTATTTTTATTTGAATCATACAGAGTATGATTCATTTTCTCTTTTGTGAAAAAATGAATAAGCATTAGGAAGAAATAACTGTCATAAATAACTGTCATATAAATATGAATTTTCACTGATCTTATTTGTTAAAATATCATTTTGGGTATAACATGCAGTATTTAAAATATGTACTGAAAACAAATTGTAAAATTGTAGGATTTATTTTCATTCACAGAGTAAAATATCTTTTGAAATGTTCTATTGTTAAATAAATCCATGTTGCCATGACCAGAATACATTAGAGTGAAAGTTTCAGCACATACAAGACTACACATATAGTGATAAAGTGTGGTATAATATAATCCAGTATAATATATTTAAATATAAAAATGAATATTTTAGGTTGTATTTATTAAATCTGAGAGTAATATTTCTTCTCCTGTTTTTCAGTTTACTTGGCTGTCCTTGGTCTTAGTTGCAGCATGTGGGATCTAGTTCCCTGATCAAGGACTGAACCTGGGCCCCTTGCATTGGGAGCCTGGAGTCTTAACCACCAGACCCTAGGGAAGTCCCCTATAATTCAATAGAATATACATATAACCTGCTCACAAAGAGTTAGGGTTCAATGAAATTATGGTATATATTCTGGAATTCAGACAATTGCAGAAAAGCTGTTTCCCATTTTTAAAAAACAGTCTACGACTTAACTGCATAAATATAATTTCACAGGAAGGGTATGATATCATCTTTCCTTTCCATCAGTACAGTTATATACATGCCACTCTTCTCAAGATATAAGTCAATACAAATCCTAGTAAGTAGACTGTCAGCTGGCTGGATAGATTTAGATTGATTTAGTAGAATGCATTTGGATATAGCAAGCTAAAGTATCATCTGTATAGTCAAGGCTATGGTCTTTCCAGTAGTTATCTATAGTTGTGAAAACTGGACAGTAAAGAAGGCAGAGCACTGAAGAATTTATGCTTTCAAACTGTGATGCTATAAAAGACTCTTGAGAGTCTCTTGGACAGCAAGGAGATCAAACCAATCAGTCTTAAAGGAAATCAACCCTGAATACACATTGGAAGGACTGATGCTGAAGCTGAAGTTCCAATACTTTGCCCATCTGATGTAAAGAGATGACTCATTGGAAAAGACCCTGAAATATTGAGGGCAGATGGAGAAGAGGGTGACAGAGGATGAGATAGTTGGATGGCATCACTGATACAATGGGCATGAACTTGGGCAGTCTCCAGGACATGATGAGGGACAGGGAGGCCTGGCAAGCTGCAGTCCAAGGGGTCATGAAGAGTCAGGCATAACTTGGAGACTGAACAATAACAAGATAAAACTAACAATGTTGAAGTTAAACAAAGAGTGTTGTTAGAAAGCAAATGGTTATAGTTCCCTTTTATCATTAAAACATTATATTTTTTTAACTTACTATTCTGTAGAAAAGAGTGGCTCAGCAGAAGCATGGTGGGCCCATAACCCAGAGGTCAATAGATAGAAACCATCCTCTGCTATTGGTGTGTTTTGGGCTTCCCTTATGGATCAGCTGGTAAAGAATCCACCTGCAATGTGGGTAGACCTGGATTCGATCCCTGGGTTGGGAAGATTCCCTGGAGGAGGGCATGGCAACCTTATCTCAATATTCTTGCCTGGAGAATCCCCATGGACAAAGGAGCCTGGTGGGTTATAATCCATGAGATCTCAAAGAGTTGGACACGACTAAGTGACTCAGCACAAGATTTTGATAGAGGATACTGAAAAGGCTCATGAGAATAAAACATACATATAAAGATGTAGAATATAAATATTTCTACAGAACTCATGTTAGTGAAAGTTTCTCAGTCGTGTCCAACTCTTTGTGATCCCATGGACTGAAACCTGCCAGTCTCCTTTGTTTGTAGGGATTCTCCAAGCAGGAATACTGAAATGAGGTTGCTATGCCCTCCTCCAGAGGATCTTCCCAACCCAGGGATCGAACCCAGCTTTACCCACATTGCAGGCAGATTCTTTACCAGCTGAGCCACCAGAGAAACCCTCAAAATCTTAGTTTTAAGAACTGCCTTGTTGGATAAAAACATGAAATTACAGACTTGTTAAAACAAAGCTTTTCATAATATGTTTATCAGACACTGAACATACAGATATAATTGCTACCTTTAGCAATATAGGTGTTGGCATTTGGGGAGTAGTTGAAGATAATTTTGAAAATATTCCAACTTCATGGTCATGATTGCATAGACATTGGATGGTCAGTCTTTATCTGGAACTTCCACCTCTGGCAGAGTCACTAATGCCTGTATCATGGACAGAAGAAACCTTCGAAATTCTAGCAAAATATAAAGTCAGAGAACACTGCTTCAAAGCTGAGTCTATGACATGTTAAAGTAACTAACAGAAATAGATTGGGAGCTTTTAAAAAGGTCTTTCTTCAACTGTGCAATTAGACTTCCTGTACTTGAATGGTAGCTTCAGTATTTTATAGTTGATATTTAGATGTAACTTATCTCATTACACAAGTCGTGTGGCCGTTCTCAGTTACTGGTGCTATGTTATTCTTGAGTTTGTTTATTTTCTATTTCTCCAACTAGAATATACACACCCTAGATGCAATGATTTTTATATCCTGTTCAATGCTGTATCCTCAATTAATAACATACTGCCTGACACATATTAGGTTTTTGTAGGTCAGTCATATATATGAGTACATGCATGAATGATGTAATGCATAACACAAGAATTGTTTGCTTAGTTGTATTTTGCATTCCCCATCAGTTTGCAAGAGTTACTAATATATTGGGAAGACAAGTGTCACAAAGTGGTGATCTGGTGTAGGCTTATGTCCCATAGAGCAAGTGGTGACCTCCGCCAAGCACTCTGAGCACTGAGCACTCTGGCAGGTCTGTGACCACACAAATGAGATTTCCTTTTTTTAACTCACAAAATAGTGCTGTGTAGGCTGAGACATCTTTGGGTACAGTAGCCTAAGAAAGTAAGGTGAAGATAATTTTGGATTGTGGGTTTTTATGTCACAGAATAGATATGACACATATCATGGAGCTTACTAAACATTACTAAGCAAAATATGCAAAGTAAGAGGCTAAGGAAAATATGTGAAGTAAGAGGATGCTGGTGAGAGAGTTAATTATAGACAGATTCTACAAGAAAATTGATATATCTCTAATGTAGGTACAAAGGTGGGGGTATAAGAAACTAACCACCTGATGCAAAGAGCCAACTCATTGGAAAAGACCCTGATGCTGGCAAAGATTGGGGGCAAAAGGAGAAGAGGGAGGCAGAGAATAAGATGGTTAGATAGCATCATTGACTAAATGAACATGAATCTGAGCAAACTGTGGAAGATAGTGAAGGAAAGGGAATCCAGTTGTGCTGCAGTCCACGGGGTGGCAAAGAGTCACATATGTCTTAGCGACTGAACAACAACAAAGAAGACACTAGCAGGGAGTGAGGCAGTAAGTTGGCTAAAGATCTTGTGCTCCATCTATCAAATGTTTATTTTGAAGAGAGAGTGAAAAAAATAAAGACATATGAAGGAAATTAATGTTCATTAGAAACAGTAAGATAATTTTATATAATTATTATAACATAATGGATCATCCAACATTTTAATCTAATAAGATAAAATCTTCTTAAGAATTAATGTGTATCATGTAATGTATCATGCAGAAATAAAGAAAATGTTGTCTTTTCTACAGAATAAAATATAAATTGCTAAATCTTATTTACATTTATTTCCACTAAAAAGTAGCCATATTTTTTCCCTATCAATCTTTAGAATTCTTGGCTTTATGATATCATTAATGTTCTACAGTTTGTCAAGATAAAGCTGATAGTCCCATCACAAAGTAGAGTATTTTACTAAAAAATTTTTCATCATTCCTCTTAAGTTCTGTACTTTAACAACATTCTCTGTAAAGGTATTTAAATTCTTTGAACATATTGTATATTTAACCTCTTCAAATATAAGTGGTTCATTAGATTATCATTATTTAATTATATAATTTCTTATATTTAAATCCTTTAGTAAACTAGAGTTTGAGATTACCAAATACAAATTGCTAAATACAAAATAGATAACAAAAATATAATAAAACAGATAACAAAGTTCTACTATTTTCAATATTCCATAATAAACCACAATGAAAAAGAATAGGAAAGAGAATATATATTTATATCACACACACACACACTGAATCACTTTGTAGAAAATAACACATTATTACAAATCAACTAAACTTCAGTAAAATATTTTAAAAATTAAATTCCTTAGAACTCTAAATCCTTTGTTCTTCACTCTTGCTCCTCTAAAACATAAACAAGAAAAATTATATGTGAGAGTTTCAACTTGATTTTCAAGATTACTTAGATACTGTTGTCTCAACTTTTATTCAGAATTACACAGAAGTGAGTCTGGCTCCAATTATAGAGTGTGTAATGACTGATTTTGCTAGAAATCACAGTTATAATTGTTCACTAATTCAGCATATCCATTTTGTGGTTGTTCAGTCACTATGTTGTGTCTTACTCTTTGCAACTCAATGAACTGCAGCACGCCAGGCTTCCCTATCCTTCTCTATCTACTGGAGCTTGCTCAAACTCAAGTCCATTGAAACAGTGATGCCATGCAACTGTCTCATCTTCTGCCACCCCCTTCTCCTCCTGCCCTCAATCTTTCCAGTATCAGGGTTTTTTTCAGTGAGTTATCTCTTCGCATCAGGTGGCTAAAGTATTGGAGGTTCAGCTTTAGCATCAGTCCTTCCAGTAAATTGTTGCTGTTGTTGATTTCCTTTAGGATTGACTGATTTGATCTCCTTGCTGTCCAAGGGGCTCTCAAGAGTCTTCTCTAGCACCACAGTTCAAAAACACCAATTCTTAGGCCCTCAGTCTTCTTTGTGGTCCAAGTCTCTCATCCATAGATGACTACTGGAAAAACTATGATTATACAAACCTTTTTCAGCAAAGTGATGTCTTTGATTTTTAATATACTGTTTAGGTTTGTCATAACTTTTCTTCCAAGGAGCAAGTTAATTCAATAATATCCATGCATATGGAAAAAGACAAACTTTGTCAGAAAACAAATACATAGTTATTTTTAAAAGAACAAATCATCAATTTATAGGCCAAATTGTGTCTAGTATACATTATTTTATTAAAAATATGATTCATCATATTTATTATAATCAGAAACTTTTAAAATTCTATAAGCAGTTTAACTCCGGAGAAGGCAATGGCACCCCACTCCAGTACTCTTGCCTGGAAAATCCCATGGATGGAGGAGCCTGGTAGGCTGCAGTCCATGGCGTTGCTAAGAGTCGGACACGACTGAGTGACTTCACTTTCACTTTTCACTTTGCTGCATTGGAGAAGGAAATGGCAACCCACTGCAGTGTTCTTGCCTGGAGAATCCCAGGGATGGGGGAGCCTGGTGGGCTTCCGTCTATGGGGTTGCAGAGTTGGACACGACTGAAGTGACTTAGCAGCAGCAGCAGCAAGCAGTTTAACTCAGAAATGACGAGGTGAATGCAGTTAAACACTCAAATCTGGTAAATAGATTTTGCAGAAAAACTTCTGCACCCTCCAATTTGTGTATGTATTTATATTGTCCTGTGGAAAGTTATAAAAATTAGTCATATCCAAAGGCAAAAAAATCCTCAGTAAAAGAGAAAATCAGAAGACTTTAATAAACATATTGAAATGAAGCAGGATATGGAGAACAAAATGATAATAATAACCACACAGACAACAAAAATTCATTCATGTGAAAATTTCAATAAATATTTTTCTAAAAAATTCAAGCCAAAGACTAATCACATCTAAAATGACAAATTCATATTTGAAGAATATTTGTAATGGTATAATTCATATTATCCCTAGGAATAATTTGTATTATCACTAACTCTGAATCTAAAGATGTTGAGTGACTTTTGAATTTGCGTTATGAAAGGGGAGTCAGCCTTTGCATAATTCAGAAATACCTGAACTGGAAGCCACCATGTATGAAGTTCAGTCACCCTGAGTGTGCCATGCTGTGAAGAAGTCAAGCCACATAGAAAACAGTCATTCTTTCTATATCCTGTCTAAATTCCTGACCCAAAAACCTGTGAGCATAATAAAAGGTTGTTTCAAGCCTGAGTTTTCAGGTGGTTTGTATTCAGCACAGTAACTGGGTTCTAATACAATCACAATTTAAATGCCAGTATTTTTAATGGATTTTATTTTCAAGATATACAGTCTTTAAAAAAATAGTTAAGATTTAGATTTCAAAATAGGCAGAAACCTTTGAATTCCCAGATGTTTGCAACTCTCTAAGCATGTGGATAAGCCTGAATTAGAAATGCTAGGAATTATTTTTGTGAAGTCTGGCAACAGTTCTGCTACGTGAGAGCAGCTGCTGGCTTTAAAAGTAAGGGTTGCACATATGTAATAGAAAAACTAATATCACCTTATTAAAAATGCATTATCACAGTGTTTATTCTGTCCAATGACAGATGCAAAACACGTATTTCTTTATTTAAAATTCAGAGTCTTGAACTGTTTTAGACAAATGGGCTGCTCCTTCATTCACAACAGATAACAAAATAAAAACAGAGATTTCAAGAGTGCATATACAGCAAAATTCAATTTCCAAGAAATATTTTTATTTTTACCTTCCCATAGTCAAGAATGTCCTTGGTGACATTCATTTCTAGAAAAAAACTGAAACAAAGAACATCCGTGACAGGATATGCTGCTGATTCTACATCACTCCATCAGTTAACAGTGACATGCTGGTGGCTTAGCTATAGATTGATTATATTACAGAATTGAATACATTTAATATAATTTGATCCACTAAATAGCATCTGCCATACACTTTTATTAATAATCTTACCGGACATGGATAAATCAGACAATTCTTAAAACTAATAAAAACATAGCTTGTAACTAATTTCTTTAATTCTGCTAAAGACCAAAATATGGAATTGTATTCAGCTTCTGTTTACACAGCCACCAGAGAACATCTTCCCCTTTCTCTGCCATCATGTTTCATTTCTACTGAGGCTTGATTATTTAATTATTTAATTCAAATTCTATTTTGACAGATAAGGTTATGGAAACATGGGAACAACTGAAAAGAATTTGAAAACCATTGTTTAAATTTCAAATTTATCTTAAACATTAATACTAACAATAGATGGATCTTCTCAAAGAAACAACTTTGAAGAGGAAGCATTAGTGTACTTTTAAACAAAAGTAGCTTACTGTATACAAAAATCTTACTGTACTCAGAAACATAATGCATGGTAGTTCTGTCCCAGTTTACATTTCTATGTAAACTATGCGGTGAATCTTGAAAACATTAATATAATGATCAAATGACTGGGATCTTGGCAATTTTCTTTACTTTGATCTCAACAAAGATAACTAACAAGGATCAACAGGCTAAATCACATTAAATATGGAAAGGAATTAAAATTAGTACAGTAGTATTTATGTAAACAGTGGAGATGGCCTCACATCAATGCTGAATCTGTAACAATCTCATCGATATAATTGCATCAACATGGCAGTTATCTTACCCAGGGCTTTTTGCCTAAGTGATATATAACCTACAAGACTGTTAAATTTCTAGGGAAGCTCACAAAATCATTTTTACCATTTATAACATAACGATATAAGGTTTTTTACTGGGGGAGAGGAGGGCAATCTTTTGAATCAAATAAAAACATAGAAAAATAAGAGTTTGGCATTATTATGACTGTATTGATGATATAGCTTTTTATTTTTTCTTTTCAGTCAAAGTCACAGAAAGAATTTCTAAAATGATTTTTTTTTTCTTGCCACTACTTTGCAGAAAGCAATACAGACAAAGAAGTCAAATAATACCCTTCAGACTGAGGTTTATTTGATGTTTCAAACCCTGGAACACCTTTAGAATTATACCTATAACAGTGCCATGGCATTTAATGTTATGTTATTTTTTCCTTCTTTCTCATCTGTTTTTAAGTAGGTTTATAGACTAGCATTCAAAGCCAGTTAAACAGAGAGATGAAAGTTTACAGAGATATAGAAAGAAGGAAAGGAAGGCTTTGTTGATAGCAGTAATAGAGGGAAGAGATTGAAACTAGTCAAACAGGACTGAAGGGAGAGAAAGAAAACCAATAGCTGAAGTAAAAGAAAGTAATCTTGAGAAAATAATAGTACTACTATAACAGTTCAGTTTTTTACTGAGAGTGTTTAAAATAAACTTAACATTGGATGTTAAGAATTTTTAAGTCAGGAGAAAGAGGTTTTTAAAAAATTGTTTTTGATATTATATTCACAAATATTCAGTGGGACAGGGCTCTCTCTTTCTCTCCTGCTGTTTGCCTTCAGGCTATTTCGCTGTTCATTAGCACCTTCACCAGAGAGTGGGCTGGAGGAAAAAATGAGCTGAAACAGGAGTCAGTCAATTACAGTTCTCATTAGGGGCGCTGGCAAAAAAAATAATGTGTGGGTGGGCGGAGTCTGAAACTAACAGCTAAAGAGAGGTGTGGGGATTATCCAGGGTATTTTCTTGTCCAAATCATTCTGCTCCCTGAATATCAGAGATAATTGCATGTTGACTATATTATAATACATTTCCATAGCAATTACTGACATGTTTGCAGAAGGGAAACAAAGCGAAAGGGTGAAGTAATTATCTAGGTCAGTGGTTCTCAAATTTGAGCTCATATTGGAATCATCTGCAGAGCTTTATGTAAAAAGGCAGATTGTCAGGCTCCACCTATAGAGTTTCTGATGGAATAGGCGTGGGTCGGTGCCCAAGAACATGACTTTCAGCAAGTTATCAAGTACTACTGCTACTGCTGCTAGTCCACAGAGATCATATTCCAAAGATGGCTGATCTAGATAATTCAGAAAACATTACACAGTTGCTAACAAGCAATATAGTTGATTGATTTTAATTTTTCCTTCTTGTAAGGCTTATGAATCCTTCTAGTATTCCTTACCAGAATTCTGGAACCCTTTGAACTTATCCTAGGTTGATATGCAAAAAAGGAACATTGAGTTGCTATCCAACATCTAGATAACATCCTAAAACATAATGGTAAAAATAGGGGTAACATTTAAATATTTGCTTTCAAGTTCATTTTTATTGCATTGAGATGTATTCTTTGTCAATTTAAACTGTTAATTTACCAATGAAGTCTCCTGAGTCCATAGTTTTTCTTTTCTTTTCATTTGTTTTAAGTTATCAAAATAGAATCGTCTTTGAAAAAGATACATATAGAAATCTAAAGGGAAAAAAATGTAAAAATCTTCACTTTCTGCTTCTGCTTAACCCATAATCTAGCACTGGAGACATACTGATATTTATAGCTACCCGAAAATAAACATAGACTTGAAAATATAATAGCATATATTGGTATATTTTATGTGACTATTATATATTCTGCATGTGATCATTATATATTCTTCTGTAGGCAGTTTTGTTTTTTGATTGACGGTCTACCATGGATATAGCAGAAACTGTTTATTGCTTCCTTTATTCATTCATTTTTAATACAAATGTAAGATTTTAGATTTTCTTATGACCACCTAGATTAGATTTTATTTTTCCCATTGTGATTTCCAGTTTTGTGTGGCCATGTGACAAACTTAATAACTATAATGTGTCATAATAAAACCGGGCAGGACTCTGTGGGACTCTGATGTATATAAATTCTTTACATGTTCCCCATTTCTTGTTCCTAGGAAAGAGGCTTCATTTGATCTCCTAGTCCTTCCCTGAGTTCCAGCAAGCAGATTCAAATAGTTGTGGGCTTTCCAAGTGGCACAACGCTAAAGAATCTGCCTACCAATGCAGAAGATGCAAGAGACATGGGTTTGATCTCTGGGTCAGGAAGATCGCCTGGAGAAGGAAATGACAACCCACTCCAGTATTCTTGCCTGGATAATTCCATGGACAGAGGAGACTGCCTGAACTGAGTCATTCCAGTGTGTGCAGGATGGGAAAATTCTACCCACTCCATCAAGGCTCATTTCCCTTTCAGAAAGTGAGCCACTTCAGGGCCCATTAGATTAAGAATTGGTCTAATCTGTTAGGAGAACTTTGTTGGGGAGTGGAAGTATAATTTTTGGCCCACACCTCATCCAATCTCTTGTTTGTGGGCCCATGTTTGTTGTTTGTATATGTGTGTGTTTGAGTACTTGCACTGACTGGTTGAGGTGTCTCTGGCCTCTGAGTTCTGATGACACTAGGCTATTCTTCCCTATTGCACTGGCTTCACCTATGGTGGACAATTGGTGGGGAATATCCCTTTCTGGATCTAGGGAGCTGCAACCCTGAGAGACCATCCTGCATTGCATTAGTTTGCTTTTGGCTGTGCATAATTAAAAACAGGTGATCAGAGATCTACTCCAACTTATATCCTGCAAGGGGTATATTATGCAAAACTGGTAAATAGTCAACTCAGTTCAGTTCAATCGCTAAGTCGTGTCAGACTCTTTTGACCCCATGGACTGCAGCACGCCAGGCTTACCTGTCTATCACCAATTCCCAAAGCTTACTCAAACTCATGTCCATTGAGTCGGTGATGCCATTCAACCATCTTATCCTCTGTAGTCCTTCTCTCCTCCTGCCTTCAATCTTTCCCAGTATCATGATCTTTTTGAATGAGTCAGTTCTTTACATCAGGTGGCTAAAGTATTGGAGTTTCAGCTTCAGCATCAGTGCTTCCAATGAATATTCAGGATGGATTTCCATTAGGATGGATTGGTTTGATCGCCTTTCAGTCCAAGGAATTCTCAAGAGTCTTCTTCAACACCACAGTTCAAAAGCATGAATTTTTCAGCGCACAGCTTTCTTTATACTCCAACTCTCTCATCAATATATGACTACCAGAAAAGTCATAGATTTGACTAGATGGACCTTTATTAGGAAAGTGATGTCTCTGCTTTTTAATAGACTGTCTAGGTTGGCCATAGCTTTTCTTCCAAGGAGCAAGCATCTTTTAATCTCATGGTTGCAGTCACCATCTGCAGTGATTTGGGAGCGCACAAAATTAAGTCTGTCACTATTTCCATTGTTCCCAAATCTATTTGCCATGAAGTGATGGGACCAGATGATCTGACTTTTTTAAAAGTTGAGTTTTAAGCCAGCTTTTTCACTCTTCTCTTTCACTTTCATCAAGAGGCTCTTTAATTCCTCTTCACTTTCTGCCATAAGGGTGGTGCCATCTGCATATCTGAGGTTATTGATATTTCTCCTGGTAATCTTGATTCCAGCTTATGTTTCCTCCAGCCCATCATATATACATGATGTACTCTGTATATATGTTAAATAGGTAGGGTGACAAAATACAGCCTGATGTACTCCTTTCCTGATTTGGAACCAGTCTGTTGTTCCATATTGGGTTCTAACTGCTTCATGACCAGCATACAGATTTCTCAGGAGGCAGGTAAGGTTATCTGGAATTCCCATTTCTTGCATAATTTTTCCACAGTTTGTTGTGAACTATACAGTCAAAGGCTTTGGTATAATCAATGAAGCAGAAGTAGATGTTTTTCTGGAATTCTCTTGCTTTTTCAATGATCCAGCAGATGTTGGCAATTGGACTGCTGGTTCCTCTGGCTTTTCTAAATCCAGCTTGAACATCTGGAAGTTCTCAATTAAAATACTGTTTAAGCCTGGCTTTGAGAATTTTGAACATTACTTTACTAGCATGTGAGGAGCAAACCCACGTTCAAGGAGTGGTGGCTGCTTGGGCACAGGAGGGCCAAGAGGAGCTACTCCACATTCAAAGTCAGGAGGGGTGGCGGTGAGGAGATACCCCTCGTCCAAGGTAAGAGAAACCGAAGTAAGATGGTAGGTGTTGTGAGAGGATATCAGAGGGCAGACACACTGAAACCATAATCACAGAAAACTAGTCAATCTAATCACATGGACCACAGCCTTGTCTAACTCAGTGAGACTAAGCCATGCCGTGTGGGGCCACCCAAGATGGGCAAGTCATGGTGGAGAGGTCTGACAGAATGTGGTCCACTGGAGAAGGGAATGACAAACCATTCAGTATTCTTGCCTTGAGAACTCCATGAATATTATGAAAAGGCAAAATGATAGGATACTGAAAGAGGAACTCCCCAGGTTGGTAGGTGTCCAATATGCTACTGGAGATGAGTCAAGAAATAACTCCAGAAAGAATGAAGGGATGGGGCCAAAGCAAAAACAAAGCCCAGTTGTGGATGTGACAGGTGATAGAAGCAAGGTCCGATGCTGTAAAGAGCAATATTGCATAGGAACCTGGAATGTTAGGTCCATGAATCAAGTCAAATTGGAAGTGGTCAAACAGGAGATGGCAAGAGTGAACGCTGACATTCTAGGAATCAGTGAACTCAAATGGACTGGAATGGGTGAAATTAACTAAGATGATCATTGTATCTACTACAGTGGGCAGGAATCCCTTAGAAAAAATGGAGTAGCCATCATGGTCAACAGAAGAGTCCAAAATGCAATACTTGGATGCAATCCCCAAAAAGAATGATCTCTGTTCATTTGCAAGGCAAACCATTCAATATCACAGTAATCCAAGTCTATGCCCCAACCAGCAATGCTGAAGAAGCTCAAGTTGAACAGTTCTATGAAGACCTACAAGGCCTTTTAGAACTATCACCCAAAAAAGATGTCCTTTTCATTATGGGGGACCAGAATGCAAAAGTAGGAAGTCAAGAAACACCTGGAGTAACAGGCAAATTTGGCCTTGGAATATGGAATGAAGCAGGGCAAAGGCTAATAGAGTTTTGCAAAGAGAATGCACTGGTCATAGCAAACACCCTCTTCCAACAAAACAAGAGAAGACTCTACATATGGACATCACCAGATGGTCAACACTGAAATCAGATTGACAATATTCTTTGCAGCCAAAGATGGAGAGGCTCTATACAGTCAACAAAAACAAGACCAGGAGCTGACTGTGGCTCACATCATGAACTCCTTATTGCCAAATTCAGACTTAAATTGAAGAAAGTAGGGAAAACCACTAGACCATTCAGGTATGAATCAAATCCTTTATGATTATACAGTGGAAGTGAGAAATAGATTTAAGGGCCTAGATCTGATAGATAGAGTGCCTTATTAACTATGGACTGAGGTTCGTGACATTGTACAGGAGACAGGGATCAAGACCATCCCCATGGAAAAGAAATGCAAAAAAGCAAAATGGCTGTCTGGGGAGGCCTTACAAATAGCTGTAAAAAGAAGAGAAGTGAAAAGCAAAGGAGAAAAGGAAAGATACAAGCATTTGAATGCAGACTTCCAAAGAATAGCAAGAAGAGATAAAAAAAAGCCTTCCTCAGTGATCAATGCAAAGAAATAGAGGAAAACAACAGAAAGGGAAAGACTAGAGATCTCTTCAAGAAAATTAGTGATACCAAGGGAACATTTCATGCAAAGATGAGCTTGATAAAGGACAAAAATGTTATGGACCTAACAGAAGCAGAAGATGTCAAGAAGAGGTGGCCAGAATACACAGAAGAACTGTACAAAAAAGATCTTCATGGCCAAGATAATCACGATGGTGTGATTACTCACCTAAAGCCAGAAATCCTGGGATGTGAAGTCAAGTGGGCCTTATAAAACATCACTATGAAAAAGGTAGTGGAGGTGATGGAATTCCAGTTGAGCTATTTCAAATCCTGAAAGATGATGTTGTGAAAGTGCTGCACTCAATATGCCAGCAAATTTGGAAAACTCAGCAGTGGCCACAGGATTGGAAAAAGTCAGTTTTCATTCCAATCCAAAAGAAAGGCAATGCCAAAGAATGCTCAAACTACCACACAATTGCACTCATCTCACACGCTAGTAAAGTAATGCTCAAAATTCTCCAAGCCAGCCTTCAGCAGTCCATGAACCGTGATCTTCCAGATGTTCAAGCTGGCTTTAGAAAAGGCAGAGGAACCAGAGATCAAATTGCCAACATTCGCTGGATCATCAAAAAAGGAAGAGAGTTCCAGAAACACATCTATTTCTGCTTTATTGACTATGCCAAAGCCTTTGACTGTGTGGATCACAATAAACTGTGGAAAATTCTTCAAGAGATGGGAATACCAGACCACCTGATCTGCCTCTTGAGAAATTTGTATGCAGGTCAGGAAGCAACAGTTAGAACTGGACATGGAACAACAGACTGGTTCCAAATAGGAAAAAGAGTATGTCAAGGCTGTATATTGTCACCCTGCTTATTTAACTTATATGCAGAGTACACCATGAGAAACGCTGGACTAGAAGAAGCACAAGCTGGAATCAAGATTGCCGGGAGAAATATCAATAACCTCAGATATGTAGATGACACCACCCTTATGGCAGAAAGTGAAGAGGAACTAAAAAGCCTCTTGATGAAAGTGAAAGAGGAGAGTGAAAAAGTTGGCTTAAAGCTCAACATTCAGAAAACGAAGGTCATGGCATCTGGTCCCATCACTTCATGGGAAATGGAAAGGCAAACAGTGGAAACAGTGTCAGACTTTATTTTGGGGGGCTCCAAAATCACTGCATATGGTGACTGCAGCCATGAAATTAAAAGACGCTTACTTCTTGGAAGGAAAGTTATGACCAACCTAGATAGCATGTTGAAAAGCATATTGAAAAGGTCTTTGTAGTCAAGGCTATGGTCCCAGTGCTCATGTATGGATGTGAGAATTGGACTGTGAAGAAAGCTGAGTGCTGAAGAATTGATGCTTTTGAACTGTGGTGTTGAAGAAGACTCTTGAGAGTCCCTTGGACTGCAAGGAGATCCAGCCAGTCCATTCTGGAGGAGATCAGTCCTGGGTGTTCTTTGGAAGGACTGATGCTGAAGCTGAAACTCCAATACTTTGGCCACCTCATGTGAAGAGTTGACTCATTGGAAAAGACTCTGATGCTGGGAGGGATTGTGGGCAGGAGGAGAAGGGGATGACAGACGATGAGATGGCTGGATGGCATCTCCGACTCGATGGACATGAGTTTGAGTGAACTCCGGGAGTTGGTGATGGACAGGGAGGCCTGGCGTGCTGCAATTCATGGGGTCACAAAGAGTCAGACACCTCTGAGCTACTGAACTGAACTTATTCGTGTGTGAAAGTGAAAATGAAGTTGCTCAGTCATGTCCAGCTGTTTGCGACCCCATGGACTGTAGCCTACCAGGCTCCTCTGTCCATGGGATTTTCCAGGCAATAGTACTGGAGTGGATTGCCATTTCATTCCCCAGGGGATCTTCCCAACCCAGGGATTGAACCTGGCTCTTCCGCATTGTAGACAGATGCTTAACTCTCTGAGCCACCAGGGAAGTCCTTACTAGCATGTGAGATGAGTGCAACTGTGCAGTAGTTTGAGCATTCTTTGGCATTGCCTTTCTTTAGGATTGGAAGGAAAATCGACCTTTCCCAGTCTTGTGGCCACTACTGAGTTTTCCAAATTTGCTGGCATATTGAGTGCAGCACTTTCACAGCATCATCTTTTATGATTTGAAACAGTTCAAGTGGAATTCCATCACCTCCACTAGCTTTGTTCATAGTGATGCTTCCTAAGGCTTACTTGACTTCACATTCCAGGATGTCTGGCTCTAAGTGAGTGACACCATCGTGATTATCTTTGTTGTGAAGATATTTTTTGTATAGTTCTTCTGTGTATTCTTGCCACCTCTTTTTAATATCTTCTGCTTCTGTTAGGTCCATACCATTTCTGTCCTTTATCGAGCCCATCTTTGCATGAAGTATTCCCTTGCTATCACTAATTTTCTTGAAGAGATCTCTAGTCTTTCCCATTCTATTGTTTTTGTCCATTTCTTTGCATTGATCACTGAGGAAGGCTTTCTTATCTCTCTTTGCTATTCTCTGGAAGTCTGCTTTCAAATGGGTATATCTTTCCTTTTTTCCTTTGCCTTTAGCTTCTCTTCTTTTCTCAGCTATTTGTAAGACCTCCTCAGACAACCAAATTGCCTTTTTGCATTTCTTTTCCTTGGGGGTGTACTTGATGACTGCTTCCTGTACAATGTCATGTACCTCTGTCCATAGTTCTTCAGGCACTCTGTTATCAGATCTAATCCCTTGCTTGAATCCATTTATCACTTCCAGTGTATAATCGTAAGGGATTTAATTTAGGTCATACCTGAATGGTCTAGTGGTTTTCCGTACTTTCTTAAATTTAAGTCTGAATTTGGCAATAATTAGTTCATGATCTGAGCCACAGTCAGCTCCCAGTCTTGTTTTGGCTGACTGTATAGACCTTCTCTATCTTTGACTATAAAGAATATTGTCAATCTGATTTCAGTTTTGACCATCTGGTCATATCCATGTGTAGAATCTTTTCTTGTACTGTTGCAAGAGGATATTTGCTATAATCTTCAACTATGCTCCCACAAATTAAACAAAATTCTGGGGGGGGGTTGGTTTGGTAACACTGTTTGACCTCAAGGTTCCTTGAGATCTGGGCAACAATACCCCCTGATATTTGTGCTACTGTATCAGAGTGAACATCTTGGAATTGTTTTGGCTTTTATCAATATCTTGGGTGTATATATGTTATCTCAGTACATGAGCCCTAGCCCTGTTCTCTTTTACTTGTTTTGATCTTTTTTTTTTTTTTTTTAATAATGCAAGCCATTTATTTAAGATGTTTCATTGTGTTTTCTTCTCAGCAAGCTTAACATAGTAGACTAGGTAGTTCAAACTGCATGTATCAAAACTATGTTTTTTGTTTTCTTCCTTAGAAGAAATATCTTCTTACATCAAAAGCTAAATTCTTTGCCTATGCTTTGATTTTTTAATTTAAATTTATTTATTTTAATTGGAGGCTAATTAATTTAAAATATTGTATTGGTTTTGCCATACATCAACATGAATCTGCCACAGGTGTGCATGTATTCCCCATCCTGAACACCCCTCCCACCTCCATCCCTGTACCATCCCTCTGGGTCATCCCAGTGCACCAGCCCCAAGCATCCTGTATCATGCATCGAACCTGGACTGGCAATTAGTTTCTTGTATGATATTATACATGTTTCAATGTCATTCTCCAAAATCATCCCACCCTCTCCCTCTCCCACAGAGTCCAAAAGACTGTTCTATACATCTGTGTCTCTTTTGCTGTCTCGCATACAGGGTTATCATTACCATCTTTCTAAATTCCATATATATGTGTTAGTATACTGTATTGGTGCTTTTCTTTCTGGCTTACTTCACTCTGTATAATAGGCTCCAGTTTCATCCATCTCATTAGAACTGATTCAAATGTATTCTTTTTAATGGCTGAGTAATACTCCATTGTGTTTATGTACCACAGCTTTCTTATCCATTCATCTGCTGATGGACATCTAGGTTGCTTCCATGTCCTGGCTATTATAAACAGTGCTGCGATGAACATTGGGGTACATGTGTCTCTTTCAATTCTGGTTTCCTCAGTGTGTATCCCAGCAGTGGGATTACTAGGTCATAAGGCAGTTCTATTTCCAGTTTTTTAAGGAATCTCCACACTGTTCTCCATAGTGGCTATATTAGTTTGTATTCCCACCAACAGTGTAAGTTCTCCACACCCTCTCCAGCATTTATTGCTTGTAGACTTTTGGATCGCAGCCATTCCGACTGGTGTGAAATGGTACCTCATAGTGGTTTTGATTTGCATTTCTCTGATAATGAGTGATGTTGAGCATCTTTTCATGTGTTTGTTAGCCATCTGTTTGTCTTCTTTGGAGAAATGTCTATTTAGTTCTTTGGCCTATTTTTTGATTGGGTCGTTTATTTTGCTGGAATTGAGCTACAGGAGTTGCTTGTATATTTTTGAGATTAGTTGTTTGTCAGTTGCTTCATTTGCTATTATTTTCTCCCATTCCAAAGGCTGTCTTTTCACCTTGCTTATAGTTTCCTTTGTTGTGCAGAAACTTTTAATTTTAACTAGATCCCATTTGTTTATTTTTGCTTTGATTTCCAATATTCTGGGAGGTGGGTCATAGAGGATCCTGCTGTGATTTATGTCGGAGAGTGTTTTGCCTATGTTCTCCTCTAGGAGTTTTATAGTTTCTGGTCTTACATTTAGATCTTTAATCCATTTTGAGTTTATTTTTGTGTATGGTGTTAGAAAGTGTTCTAGTTTCATTCTTTTACAAGTGGTTGACCAGTTTTCCCAGCACCACTTGTTAAAGAGATGGTCTTTAATCCATTGTATATTCTTGCCTCCTTTGTCAAAGATAAGGTGTCCATATGTGCGTGGATTTATCTCTGGGCTTTCTATTTTGTTCCATTGATCTATATTTCTGTCTTTGTGCCAGTACCATACTGTCTTGATAACTGTGGCTTTGTAGTAGAGCCTGAAGTCAAGCAGGTTGACTCCTCCAGTTCCATTCTTCTTTCTCAAGATTGCTTTGGCTATTTGAGTTTTTTTGTATTTCCATACAAATTGTGAAATTATTTGTTCTAGCTCTGTGAAGAATACTGTTGGTAGCTTGATAGGGATTGCATTGAGTCTATAGATTGCTTTGGGTAGTATACTCATTTTCACTATATTGATTCTTCCGATCTATGAATATGGTATATTTCTCCAGCTATTAGTGTCCTCTTTGATTTCTTTCACCAGTCTTTTATAGTTTTCTATGTATAGGTCTTTAGTTTCTTTAGGTAGATATATTCCTAAGTATTTTATTATTTTCGTTGCAATGGTGAATGGAATTGTTTCCTTAATTTCTCTTTCTATTTTCTCATTATTAGTGTATAGGAATGCAAGGGATTTCTGTGTGTTGGTTTTATATACTGCCACTTTACTATATTCATTGATTAGTTCTAGTAATTTTCTGGTGGAGTCTTTATGCTATGTAGAGGATCACATCATCTGCAAACAGTGAGAGTTTTACTTCTTCTTTTCCAATTTGGATTCCTTTTATGTCTTTTTCTGGTCTGATTGCTGTGGCCGAAACTTCCAAAACCATGTTGAATAGTAGTGGTTACAGTGGGCACCCTTGTGTTGTTCCTGACTTTAGGGGAAATGCTTTCAATTTTTCACCATTGAGGATAATGTTTGCTGTGGGTTTGTCATATATAGCTTTTGTTATGTTGAGGTATGTTCTTTTTATTCTTGCTTTCTGGAGAGTTTTTATCATAAATGGATGTTTAATTTTGTTTTGATCTTTGTTTATGGGGTCAGGTAGCTTCAATGCAGATTCAAGTTTATTTGGAAATGATGCATGTAAACACAAATGAGCATTGTGTATTTTTTCTATTACTGTTATTGAGTATAATTGAATTGGCGATTTAGCAACTGAAGAAACAATCCCAGAAAATGGCTGTTGGGAAGCGCAATACAAAATAGCCAGTTGGAGGAAGTCCTTGGGAAAATGGCAAAGGGCCAGAAGTACCCCGGCTTGGTGTGCTGCGGGTAGAAAAACATCTCCTGCCTTTGGTTATGCCTGGCGCCAAGATTTAATAATAAATATTAAGAATGTTGCTTGAGAAAATGGGTTATGGGATAAGCACATGGGTCAGTTAGAGCGCGCTGTCCTTGAAATATTTTTACTGATTAGGTGTTAACCCCATACGCGCTCTGCTGGCTGTATACTCTAAGCTCTTTGTTCCTGCTTCTATAAAAAGGCTTGACTGCAGAAATAAACTTGTCAGTCCTTGCAAGAGACTGTCCGAGTGTCATTCTTTCAGGTTCGTCGCTTCCAAGTCCCAGGGAGAAAAATCCCCAACAAGTGGCACCTGAACAGGGACTTGAAAGGAAGGCTAAACAAAGCAACGAGTGCCTACAGAAAGAGGTAAGCAGGATGGGACAACATAACAGTAAAATTCCTTTCATTTCTATAATGCATCATTTTTTGAAACAAAACAGTGTTAATGTTTCAAGAGATCAGTTGAACGTCTGCTATCATATTTTACTGGAACAATTCATGGTTCCCAGAAGAGGGGACACTCAATCTAGACATATGGAAAAGGGTTAAAAATAATGTTTTGTGAGCATATCGGCATGGAGTTCACATTCCTCCTCAATGGTGGGTTACCTGGTCACTCATATGGGCTGTCATAGAACAAATTGAAGGACATAATGTTGATTTGGAGGTAGAGACTGTTTGGTCTTTGCATGAATACGAGCTTAATGAACAAGACATGCAAGGTGCTTTGAAATGCAAGAACGTTATGCTCAATCAGACACAATTGAGACATATATATACAGGATATGTATATATATATATATATATGCATATATATATATATAAAAGAGACAAATACATACAGAATATGTCAAAACTGAAGCCACTTAGAACTGAGGTCATTTCATTCAACGGACAGCCCAAATCTGAGGTTTTTCCTTCCGCTCCACCTGTAATAGCAATTGCTAACTTTGCTCGTACTAATCATTTCACTCCTCCTCAGGAGATGCCTGCTTGCACTTTCGCTTTCCCAATGTAATTTAATCAACCTGTCCAAGGCCAGAATACTTGGGCTAATCTAGATTTTGGCATGTTGTCTAGCTTTAAGAAAGCATGCACTCTGTATGGACCTACTTCTCCTTACTGTATAGAATTTCTCGGAGGATGGGCTGACCATTGGATGCCATATGATTTTTTTCAAGTAACAAAGATGATTTTAAATCCTCAACAATTACTTCAGTGGCAAATGTGGGTTAATGATGAGGCCCGACAGCTGATGATTGACCAGCAATATCATGGTAACCCTGCCAATTTAACCTATGATATACTCACTAGAACAAGAGCCATAGCCAATATGATTGTGCAATTAGCTAATATTACCCCTCAGATGTTACATTTCATTAAAGAAACTGCCTGCAGGGCATAAGCAAAGGTTGATAGCACTAACTCTGATGGTTCATTTATTAAGATTATTCAAGGATATCAAGAGGAATATTCTCAATTTATAGGGAAATTAAAGGATACAATCGAAAAATCTATTAAGGATGTGACTTTATAAAATATTATTTTCAAACAACTTGCTTTTGAAAACACTAATGAGGAATGTCAATCCATGCTTAGACCAATTCGAGAGACTAGCTCTCTTATTGCATATTTGAAAGCTTATAAGGATATTGGATCTAGTTCCCATAGAGCAAAATTGGCAACATTAGAAAATTTTAATGTACATAAGCTACTAATGCCAAATGTTTTACCTGTGGGAAGCCCAGCCATATGAAAAAACAATGCCACCTGCCAACACAAGCCAAAATAATAATAATAATAATACTTCTAATAAGAAGAGACCCCAGGAGTATGTCCAAGATGTAAAAAGGGGTTCCATTGGCTGAATGAATGTCATTCTAAATTTGATAAGGATGGAAATACTTTGAACCCTGGTGCACAACAAAAACAACAAGGAAACTGATAAAGGGGCTGTCCTCTAGCCCCACTACAAAAGGAGGACCTAGCGTTATGACGCTACGAGCAGCTACATCTAAGAGTGCTTGCATTGATATACCTAGTCCTTATGATATGAAACTAATAGAGTTATACAACCCCCACAAAATTCCCACTGGATATTATGACCCGATTCCACCGGAGACAATGGGACTGATTTTAGGATGTAGTAGCTGCACAATGAGAGGTTCAATGGTATTGACTGGTGTTGTGGATGAAGATTATGAAGGGGAAATACATGTTACGGTAAATACTGTGAAAATGAGAAATGTATACTTACAAAAAGGGGAACATTTTGCACAATTATTACTTTTGCCATATGTCAAACCAATGAAGGCATCTGATAAAGTTCGGCAGGGAGGCTTTGGCAGTACCAACCTTACTGCTGCACTATCCACCTTATTAAAGGAACATCAGAAACCCATGCTTACTTTATGCACATGGGGAAAAAATTTCACAGGCATGTTAGATACTGGAGCTAACATTACAATCATTAGAGCTGCAGAATGGCCCCTTGATTGGGGTAAGGTTATGGCTCCTTCTAAACTATTAGGAATGGATAAAACTGATGCCACACAAACTTTTGTCAATGCATCCTATTTACAAGTGTATGGCCCTGATCAAATTGTAGCTTATCTTAAACCATATATTACTAATATCCCTATCAATTTATGAGTACGGGATTTTTTTGAACAAACAAAAGCCACAATTTCTTTAAATGAACCTTTTTAATGGGGGCCATTGAGTTAACACTGCTGCCTCTCGATTGGGAATCTGATACCCCAGTATGGACACCTCAATGGCCCCTAACTAAAGAAAAATTGGCAGCTCTTATGCAATTAATAAATTAACAATTACAAAAGGCTCATATAGAACCTTCATTTTCCCCTTGGAATTCTATTTTTGTAATAAAAAAGAAATCAGGAAAATGGCAAATGTTGATAGATTTAAGAAATGTTAATAATACCATGTTACCTATGGGGCCCTTACAACTTGGATTGCCCTCCCCTTCTATGGTACCAAAAGGATGGTCTATAATTATTATTGACTTACAAGACTACTTTTTTACTATACCTCTGCACGCTAAAGATAGAAAGCGTTTTGTCTTTTCAGTTCCTTCTATAAATCACATGGCTCCTGTTAAAAGATTTCAATGGAAGGTGCTACCTCAGGGAATGATGAACTCTCCTACCATTTGCCAATATCTCATATCTGTTTTATTACAACCCATTAGAGATAAGTATCCTACTGCATTTATAATTCATTACATGGATGATATACTTCTTTCTATGGAATCTGAACTTTGTTTGCAACAGTTATACAATGAAGTTACTACTACTCTTCAAAGTCATGGCCTGCTTGTTATGCCAGATAAAATTCAATAGAAAGCACCCTTTAATTATTTAGGACAGGTTATGGAAGAATCTAAAATCAAACCTCAAAAAACTCAAATTTCTGTGCAGTCTCTATACACGCTGAATGATTTTCAAAAATTGCTAGGAGATATTAATTGGCTGCGGCCATCTGTTGGCATCCACACCTATGTCTTACAAAATCTATTTAAAACTTTAGAGGGATCCCCTGACCCTAATATCCCTAGGCAGCTAGGGTCAAAAGAGGCCAAAGAAGAACTGGCCTTAATGGAGAAATGCATTCAACAGTCTTTGTCAACTCGGCTAGATCATGATCAACCAATGTCTGTATATATATTCCCCACTGAACATTCGCCCACAGCAATTATAACTCAGCATAGCCCAATAGAATGGGTATATTTACACACTAAACAGTCTAAAAAAATTGTATCATATATTGAGAAAATAGGGCCCTTAATTATGTCAGGAAGAAGCCATATACAAACTTTGACTGGATTTGATCCATATGCAATACACGTTCCCTTGACAAAAAAGGAATTGCAAATTGCCTTATAGTATAACTTGACCATGCAAATGGCATTAAGTGATTTTCAAAATGTTATCTCATTTCATTTGCCAAAAGGAAAATTATGGGACTTTCTACAATGTACTAAATTCATTGTAACTAATATCATTGCATCCCAGACTATTTCCAATGCACCCACCTATTTCATTGATGGCAACAAGAAGGCATAGCAGGGATTGTCGGCCCTGATATCAAAGAAAAATTACCCACTACCTATTCTTCAATACAAAGAGTTAAATTGTATGCTTTATATGCTTTTTTGTCGCTTCAACCATTATCCTTCAACGTATATACTGATTCCAAATACCTTGCTTCCCTTTTTCCCAATTTTGTTACTGCCTTTTTATACAACCTAAATGAAGAATTATATACTCTCTCTTCACAGACTCAAGCCTTAATTCACTCATGTACAGAACCTTTCTTTATTGCACATATACACACTCATTCAGGTTTACCTGGCCCTCTGGTTGCAGGAAATGATGCTGTTGACAGGCTCATAGCTCCCATTTTTACGTCTGCCAATGATGAGCATGCTAATCTTCATACCAATGCCAACAGATTGCACTCTAAATACCATATTCCTCTCACTGAAGCGCAGCATATTATTAAAACCTGTGATGTTTGCTCCCCTCTGCACTTACAAACTACGATTTCAGGAGTTAATCCCCAGGGGCAACAGCCTAACTCCCTTTGGCAATCTGATTTCACTCACTGCTCCTTAGGAAAGTTTTCTTTGCTTTTTGTCTCAGTTGATACATTTTCAGGCTTTATCTGGGCAGTACCTGTCTCTTCAGAATCCAGTAAACACACCTTTTCCACACTCTTACTCACCCTCCCCGTTATGGGGATTCCTTCTGTCTTGAAAACAGATAATGGACCTGCATTCACCTTGCATTCATTTTGTTCATTTTTATCAGAATGGAACATAACACACATTACAAGAATACCCTACAATCTTCAGGGTCAAGCCATTATTGAAAGAGCCCACCGCACCCTAAAAACTCATTTATTAAAACAGAAAGGGGAAATATGGAAAAAGAGATACACTTCTTATCCCATGAACCCTCAATTACTATTATCTTTAACTCTTTATTCCCTGAATTTTTTAAACTTAACAAAAAATAATTCTGATACTCATGAAGATAGACATTTTGCAGAAGACAAAAACAGCAAATTAGAAATCAATACACCAATATGGTATAAGCAATTTAATCAGTGGCTGCCAGGAATCTTACAACTCCTAGGCAAGGGTTATGGTCTTGTCATTGCAGATGGAGAGGAAATCTAGGTTTCCCTTCACCATGTCCATTACTGAGAGGGACCCCAAGACCGGACTCCCTCAGGGAGTGATGAAGTTGACACAAAGGGTCTCGTCAATGACCCTGGAGGAACCAATGAGGAAACGCCATCGTCTGAATCCTTACTCAACATGTGCTCAAGTGAAAAACATGACTCGTCAGGCTGAGCAGACACTGAAGAGTATTGGAACTCCTATGACTCCAGATAAGCTGTTTCTGCCAATGTTAGCTGTTCTTTCCTATTCCTCTGGGGTAAGTGCAGAATATGTTTATTGGGCATACATACCCAACCCACCACTTCTCTCCATAGTAGATTCGGTAGACAAAGCCCCTATGATCTTTACTAAAGATAGCATGCATTTTCCAAGTCCCTGGTCCATAAAGCAACCAATTCATGAAGAAGATGAGGGAAAGCCAATCAACATTTCCATGGGATTCAAAACCTTGCCTATCTGTTTTGGATCTCATCCCCTTTGCATGACTATCTTCCCACAGTGGTGGGCATACTCTGCCAACAATGGGACTGCTTTGCATCTGGGAATGTTTGCTACAGCATCTTTCTTACTTAATGGCACCAAGTGACATTATCCAGGCCAGATAGCCAACTATTTGAACTCGCTTTTTCAACCAGAGGAACCTTCATGTCATATTGTATCTTGGAGAAGAAAACAGGCGATACAACCGTTACACTGGTGTGATTGTCGAGGCCAATTTGGGAAAGTTTCTATAATTCAGCAAAATCATACTAATCATACATTTAAATTTGTTGACTGGGGACCTCACGGTTTGTTTGTAAACTGTTCTGAAGAGCAGGAGGAACATCATAATTGCTCCTGGTTTAATAGATCAAGCATTGGAGGCTTTCATAAATCTAAGACAAGTTCCTGGACTGATAAGAACATATTGCTGAATTGGTATAACGGGGGCTTATCATCCCCACGACCCAGGATTGTCGTCCCCATTGTGGGGCCAAAGCAATGGCACATTTGGAAAATTCCAGCAGCCTTAGAGCACTTCGCTAATGTTTATGGGACTATGGGTGTGTTTCGTCCTTCTAATTATACCTTCCTATACAATAGTACTGGCTATATGCAATCGTGTGTTCACCTTCCATACTTATTTATTGTAGGACATTTTGATATTGACTTATCAGCCAAGATTGTCAATTGTACTGCATGTACATTGTATACCTGCCTTAATCACACCATTTCATATCACGATGCTAGCATTGCACTAGTTAAACAAAGATCCGAGTTATGGCTTCCCATAAACTTAACTGATTCTGTATTTCTTTCTGTATTGTTGAAAACTGGACTTAGGTGATCTAAGCGCATCATTGGGTGGATTATTGCAGGCATCTTAAGCCTTATTTCTATTATGACTGTAGGAACTTTGTCTGGTATGGCTTTACATAATTCTATACAAAATCATGATTTTATCACTGCTTGGCACAAAGACTCTCATAATCTTTGGACTCGACAAGCTCAAATAGATCAGCAATTACAAACACGAATTAGTGAGTTACAAACTCTGGTTATCCCCTTAGGAGATCAAGTGCAACAACTGACTTTCCAAACACGTATATGTTGTCACTGGAATTTTACTTCTTTTTGTCTGACTAACATGCCCTATAATAGCACTGAATATCCTTGGGGTAAAGTTAAAGCGCATTTGCAGGATCTCACAGATAACACAAGTTTTAGACATCAATTTGTTGAAACAACAAGTTGCTAATTTTCAAGTTAAGGTACCTAAGGAATTGTACAGCACTCAATTTTATGGTACTTTAACCAAAACCCTATTGTCTCTATACCCTTAGAACTTGGTTTTCAGGAAGCAACATTTTTATATATGTATTAATCACTCTGATTTTTCTGTCATTGCTTATAGGATATAGATGTCTCTCCTCAAGATGCCATGCCTCCCACAACAGAGTCAAACTAGCAGCTACCATGCTTAAATTAAAAACAAAAGGAGGATATATTGGGAAATGCAATACAAAATAGCTGGCTGAAGGAAGCCCTTGGGAAAATGGTGAAGGGCCAAAAGTACCCTGGCTTGGTGTGCTGTGGGCAGAAAAACATCTCCTGCCTTTGGTTATGCCCGGCGTCAAGATTTAATAATAAATATTAAGGATGTTGCTTGAGAAAACAGGCTATGGGATAAGCACATGGGTCACTTAGAGCGCGCTGTCCTTGAAATATTTTTACTGATTAGGTGTTAACCCTGTATGCGCTCTGCTGGCTGTATACTCTAAGCTCTTTGTTCCTGCTTCTATAAAAAGGCTTGACTCCTTGCAAGAAACTGCCTGAGTGTCATTCATTCAGGTTCGTTGCTTCCAAGTCCTGGGGAGAAAATCCCCAACAATGGCCAAGATGAGTCTCTTTCAATATTCTAAATCTAGGTTTTTCTTTTCAGTTAGAGGAAGCTAGGTCTCTTGAAAGACTTGTTATTTATCTTTCTGTGTCATTGAGATGTAAGTGATATATCTTAATGTTAAGTCTAGTTATCTGTGATCCCTGAGACCGAAGGGAAAAAAGGGGCTTTGTTATTGTTTGGTGGGCTTCCCAGGTGTCCTTAGTGGTAAAGAACTGCCTGCCAATGAAGGTAGATGTAAGAGATGTGGGTTTTATCCCTGGGTTGGGAAGATCCCCCCGGAGGAGGGCACAGTAACCCACTCCAGTATTCTTGCCTGGAGAATCCCATGGACAGAGGAACCTGGCAGGCTACAGTCCATGGAGTCTCAAGAGGAAAGACTGAAGCAATTTAGCACACATGCACCTTATTTAGTACGTGAAGTTGCATGGGAAGCATTGTCAAATGAGTGAGAAGCTTTTTCAGGTTATATTGTATGAGTAAACATTTTAAATATAAGTATTCTAAAAATTATATGGAATTCCTAAAAATATGGTATGTCCTGATAAGGTATTGTCAGTCCTAATTTCTAACATATGATAAATGATTAATGGATATATTTGAAGTGATTATATATGTAATTTTATTAAAAAAAAAACTGACTTAGAAAATATTTTCTGTAAATACTATACTTCTTAGATTATCTTAGAGCTTCCAGTAAAATTCTATATATGAGTAATACTATTTAATATATTTAACATTTATTAGCAGGAATTATAATTTTGTTGTCATATTTTATGGCTTTATTACCCTATTGAATAATGTTTATGCCTACGTGCAGTCCATGGGGTCGCGAAGAGTTGGACATGACTTGGTTAGTGAACAACACGCCTACATTGTGCACTTTTAGGTTCCATCTTTTTTTTTTTTTTTGTCTTCACTGGGTCTTCATTGCTGCACTGGCTTTTCTCTAGTTGTGGTGAGCAGGGGCTACTCTCTAGCAGTGGTGTGCAAGCTTCTCATTGCAGTAGCTTCCCTGGTTGTGGAGCACAGGCTCTAGGGCTCATGGGCTTCTGTGGTTACAGCACTTGGGCTCAGAACTTGTGGTTCCCGAGCTCTAAAACACAGTCTCAGTAGTTGTGACACATGGGCTTAGCTGCTTCCTCAGTATGTGGGATCTTCACAGGGATTGAATCTGTGTCTCATTCATTGGCCAGTGGATTCTTTATCACTGAGCCACTGGAGAAGACTCAGATTCCATCATTTTGTAAAGTTTCTTTAAACTGCCTTTTTAAATTTTTGACAATTTTATGTGTGAAAAGAATGCTCTTTCTTTGTTGCTTTAATTTGATTTCCTTAGTAATTAATAGAATCAACTATCTTTATGCTGAATACTCATTTATATTTATGCTTCTGTGAAATATCTGATTTAAATATTTCCTTATTTTTCTTTTGAGAATAATTACATTATTACATTCTGGATGGATACCATTTGGCTATTATATTATTATAAATATTTTCTCCTTGAGGGCCAGTAGTCTTTAAAATTTTGTTTGTGGTCATTTTTTTCCATGAATAGGTATCTAATCTTTATAAATTCAGATTTATTATATTATTATGTTTCCCTTTGTGGCTTTAGCTTTTCATGCATTCTTGAAAAAATTCTCCCTTGGCCAAAGGCATATATTTGGTCTTCCATATTCTCCTTTATTTTTTAAATAGAATATTTATGATCTTTAATATATCAGGAGTTATGTTTGAAATAGTGTGGAGAGTTAATGGGTATGATTTTCTAAACTTTTCTCAGGATCATTTACTGAACATCCTTTCTGATTTGAAATGTGACTTGTATATCATAATAAGTTATCATATCTACATGGACCTTAAGGAAGATTTTCTTTTTATCCTCAGGTCCTAGAGGCCAGGCAAAAATTTTAAGCTTCATGAAATTCTCAGTAATTTTATGTAAAGCTTTGTGAGTTCAAATGTGCCTTTCTCCGTGGTGAATAACCTTAACTTTAATTAGATCCTTAATAGTTATACACATACACATGCCACCACACACACACACACACACACACATACACACAATGCAATGTGTTAAAAGAGATTGCATTAAATGAAGGAGCAAGTAGGTGAACCATTCCACTAGAATCGCTGCTATGGTATCGTGTTGGTTCTACTAAGTAGGCAGAAATCAAAAAGCATTAGAGATGATGCTGAAAGTTATTGTTTGCTGGGTAGGCAGTAAAATGTTGTTTCATTGTATGTAGAGAAAGGCTTTTTAATGCGTTCACTTAAAAATTTCCTTGAAAGGTTTATAGTTTGCCCTATAGCCATCTGGATTTGAGTTTTATTTCTTTTGAATCACTGATCACTGTTTCTAGTTCTAGTACCATAGGGGCAAGTCAGTTTTCTGCTTGAGCTCTCGAGAGCTGAGGCAAATTTGAATTAATCAAAAATTGGCATGTTCTCTCTGCTAAATTTTCAAGGGAGTTTATTCTATATAGAGTGTTTGATAATATTGAAAACAGCATCTGTTGCAGTTTTTGCTTTGTTCACTGCTTTGTTGAAATTGGATTGTTGGTTCATTGTCACTATGTGGAGGCTTATTGTTTTCTTAATTGAAAGGCCAACAGCTGGCTCTTTTTGTTGTGCTCTTCCCCATGTGGTTTTAAAACACTCCTTGGTTTAAAATATGAAGGTGCAATTGTAAATATCTAAAAATTATCGTATATAGATAAGAGAAGGTTCTGAATCAAAATAGGAAAAACAAGTGTTAAATTTTGAAGAACGCTTTTAAGCCCAGGTGTTTATTTATCTAAAATTTCTAAATAAATGAGCGTCTTTCAAAATTAAAATATTATTTATTATACAAAATAGTTTAACTTGCATTACTCATTAACTTTGTTCCTTCTGCGATATATATGTGTTTACCCCAAAGAAAATGTTCTGATATGGAAGGTAGTCAGAAATTGTCTATAAGGAGGAGGGACTGAAATAAAACTACACCTTGGACTTAACGGTTGGTTTTGCACAATACTTAAATTTATTGAATTAAACACCATAGGCTCATGAGAAATGTTCACTGGGTAAAGAGGAAAAAACTGTTGGCAGTCGTGTGGATATAAAGTACAATATGGAAAATTTGAGAGGTCTCAAACACACAGTTGTTTCTTTCTATAAACTATTTGTTGAGTTTCAAGGCTTATAAGAGTACATAGAACTAGGTCAATAGTTTCTAAAATACAGAGTCAAGAGAGATGGGATGGGGATAGGAGGGAGGCTCAGGAGAGAAAAGATACATGTATACAAATAACTTTCACTTCATCATATAGCAGAAATCAACATAACATTGTAAAGCAATTATACTTTTAAAATAAATAAATAATTAATTAATTAAATGCAGAGTGAAAGCTCTACATTGTGGTGTTAGAAAAGAAAATATCTACTAGAAGGAGTGGACCTGTCCCATGCACTCTGCTGCTCTCCTGTTCAAGGCATGTGCCAAATTCTGAAGCTGAGTGGTAGGTGGTTGGAGAACTGAATTAGGAACCTCTAAAGAACAGAGCAAGACATCCCTCTGTCTTTCAGTGCTATTGCCAAAGAGATGTGCCAGGCACTCAATCAGAAATCAGAGGTACATTCATGTGCAACACAGATGAAGATGGTGTAGAGGAAATTTACACTCTCCAAAATGTAAATGAACCCCAGGCCAGCCCAGTGCCTGTCTAGACTGAAGTGAATGGACCCCACCCTGTGCCTAACAGAAGAAAGAGGGGACACCATGCAAACAACCTTCTCAGAGCCTCTGGTTCTGTTGCCATGAAGTCCAGGATATCATAAAGGTATATAATACATATACAAGAGTCAACAGTGTATGACCAGCAATGAAGAGAATAAGAAAAGAGAGATAGACACATTACACAAAATCAGTTTATTATTATTATATTGTAGGATATGCTTATAATTTTTCTTTTTTGATTTTTCTGTCTTTGGTTATAGCATATATGAATAGGGCACATAGGATTTTTATCTATAAAGCATTTACTATGTACTTACTACCTAAATCCTGAATAGCTTCATTTTTATTAATTTCAATTCATAATGACAATCTCAAGTGTTGTTAAAGTTAATAATTTGGAATTATCAATAACATTATAAATGTTAATATCAAACATGTAATTTGGAATTAAGATGGAAAAATCAAATAGATAAATTTGCAGCCATAATTTTTTCATTGGCTAAATGTGTAGCTGCTTTTCTTTTTCAAGTAAAAATTTGTGCAGTACTTTCAGTGTATACAAAAACATCCCTTTTTTAACACCGAGAGTTTCTTTTAGGGAGAAGAAATTTACCCTATGATTATCCTTAATTAAGGGTGGTTCAGTGCAGTTGATGGGCTGCTGCTGTTGACCTCCCAAAATGAAATATAATTGAGTGGATATCACAAAGATAATAATTAACTGAACTGAGAGAGGTCCTTTTAAATATTATGTAGGTTAAGATTAATTGGAACATTCCCCAAGCTCCTTAAGTAACTCATTTTTCATTGATAGGGTAGAAATTGCATTCAGGGCAGCTATCATCAAAAATGTGATTTCTGTAATTCCCTGCTCTTTGTTAGCAAACTGCTAAATTTGGGATATAACATAAATTGAATTTTTCAAATAAATCAAAGAGAATTTTAACTTATTTTTTCTTGTTTTAATATAAATGTCAATTAACATATGATAATCATCTAAAATGAAAGTCATTCAGTCGTGTTTGACTCTTTGCGACCCCATGGACTATATAGTCCATGGAATTCTCCAAGCCAGAATACTGGAGTGGATAGCCATTCCCTTCTCCAGGGGATCTTCCCAACCCAGGGGTCGAACCCAGATCTCCTGCATTGCAGGCAGATCCTTTATTGTCTTAGCCACCAGGGAATCCCATTTAGGAATTTTTTTTTTAATTTTATTTTTAAACTTTACAATATTGTATTAGTTTTGCCAAATATCGAAATGAATCCGCCACAGGTATACATGCGTTCCCCATCCCGAACCCTCCTCCCTCCCCATACCATCTCTCTGGATCGTCCCAGTGCACCAGCCCCAAGCATCCTGTATCCTGCATCGAACCTGGACTGGCAACACGTTTCATACATGATATACATGTTTCAATGCCATACTCCAAAATCTTCCCACCCTCTCCCTCTCCCATAGAGTCCATAAGACTGTTCTATACATCAGTGTCTCTTTCGCTGTCTCGTACACAGGGTTATTGTTACCATCTTTCTAAATTCCATATATATACGTTAGTATACTGTATTGGTGTTTTTCTTTCTGGCTTACTTCACTCTGTATAAAAGGTTCCAGTTTCATCCACCTCATTAGAACTGATTCAAATGTATTCTTTTTAATGGCTGAGTAATACTCCATTGTGTTTATGTACCACAGCTTTCTTATCCATTCATCTGCTGATGGACATCTAGGTTGCTTCCACGTCCTGGCTATTATAAACAGTGCTTCGATGAACATTGGGGTACACGTGTCTCTTTCCCTTCTGGTTTCCTCAGTATGTATGCCCAGCAGTGGGATTGCTGGATCATAACGCAGTTCTATTTCCAGTTTTTTAAGGAATCTTCACACTGTTCTCCATAGTGGCTGGACTAGTTTGCATTCCCACCAGCAGTGTAAGAGGGTTCCCTTTTCTCCACACCCTCTCCAGCATTTATTGCTTGTAGACTTCTGGCTAGCAGCCATTCTGACTGGAGTGAAATGGTACCTCATAGTGGTTTTGATTTGCATTTCTCTGATAACGAGTGATGTTGAGCATCTTTTCATGTGTTTGTTAGCCATTTGTATGCCTTCTTTGGAGAAATGTCTATTTAGTTCTTTGGCTCATTTTTTGATTGGGTCATTTATTTTTCTGGAGTTGAGCTGTAGGAGTTGCTTGTATATTTTTGAGAGTAGTTGTTTGTCAGTTGCTTCATTTGCTATTATTTTCTCCCATTCTGAAGGCTGTCTTTTCACCTTGCTAAGTTTCCTTTGATGTGCAGAAGCTTTTAAGTTTAATTAGGTCCCATTTATTTATTTTTGCTTTTATTTCCAATATTCTGGGAGGTGGGTCATAGAGGATCCTGCTGTGATGTACCTCGGAGAGTGTTTTGCCTATGTTCTCCTCTAGGAGTTTTATAGTTTCTGGTCTTACGTTTAGATCTTTAATCCATTTTGAGTTTATTTTTGTGTATGGTGTTAGAAAGTGCTCTAGTTTCAGTCTTTTTCAAGTGGTTGACCAGTTTTCCCAGCACCACCTGTTAATGAGATTGTCTTTAATCCATTGTATATTCTTGCCTCCTTTGTCAAAGATAAGGTGTCCATATGTGCGTGGATTTATCTCTGGGCTTTCTATTTTGTTCCATTGATCTATATTTCTGTCTTTGTGCCAGTATCATACTGTCTTGATAACTGTGGCTTTGTAGTAGAGCCTGAAGTCAGGTAGGTTGATTCCTCCAGTTCCATTCTTCTTTCTCAAGATAGCTTTGGCTATTTGAGGTTTTCTGTATTTCCATACAAATTGTGAAATTATTTGTTCTAGCTTTGTGAAGAATACCATTGGTAGCTTGATAGGGATTGCATTGAATCTATAGATTGTTTTGGGTAGTATACTCATTTTCACTATATTGATTCTTCCAATCCATGAACATGGTATATTTCTCCATCTATTAGTGTCCTCTTTGATTTCTTTCACCAGTGTTTTATAGTTTTCTATATATAGGTCTTTAGTTTTTTAGATAGATGTATTCCTAAGTATTTTATTCTTTCCGTTGCAATGGTAAATGGAATTGTTTCCTTAATTTCTCTTTCTGTTTTCTCATTATTAGTGTATAGGAATGCAAGGGATTTCTTGTGTGTTGATTTTATATCCTGCAACTTTACTATAATCATTGATTAGTTCTAGTAATTTTCTGGTGGAGTCTTTAGGGTTTTCTATGTAGAGGATCATGTCATCTGCAAATAGTGAGGGTTTTACTTCTTCTTTTCCAATTTAGATTCCTTTTATTTCTTTTTCTGGTCTGATTGCTGTGGCCAAAGCTTCCAAAACTATGTTGAATAGTAATGGTGAAAGTGGGCACCTTTGTCTTGTTCCTGACTTTAGAGGAAATGCTTTCAATTTTTCACCATTGAGGATAATGTTTGCTGAGGGTTTGTCATATATAGCTTTTATTATGTTGAGGTATGTTCCTTCTATTCTTGCTTTCTGGAGAGTTTTTATCATAAATGAATGTTGAATTTTGTCAAAGGCTTTCTCTGCATCTATTGAGATAATCATATGCTTTTTATTTTTCAATTTGTTAATGTGGTGTATTACATTGATTGATTTGCAGATATTGAAGAATCCTTGCATCCCTGGGATAAAGCCCATTTGGTCATGGTGTATGATCTTTTTAATGTGTTGTTGGATTCTGATTGCTAGAATTTTGTTAAGGATTTTTGCATCTATGTTCATCAGTGATATTGGCCTGTAATTTTCCTTTTTTGTGGGGTCTTTGTCAGGTTTGGGTATTAGGGTGATGGTGGCCTCATAGAGTGAGTTTGGAAGTTTACCTTCCTCTGCAATTTTCTGGAAGAGTTTGAGCAGGATAGGTGTTAGCGCTTCTCTAAATTTTTGGTAGAATTCAGCTGTGAAGCCGTCTGGACCTGGGCTTTTGTTTGCTGGAAGATTTTTGATTACCGTTTCAATTTCTGTGCTTGTGATGGGTCTGTTAAGATTTTCTATTTCTTCCTGGTCCAGTTTTGGAAAGTTGTACTGTTCCAAGAATTTGTCCATTTCTTCCACATTGTCCATTTTATCGGCATATAATTGTTGATAGTAGTCTCTTATGATCCTTTGTATTTCTGTGTTGTCTGTTGTGATCTCTCCATTTTCATTTATATTTTTACTGATTTGATTTTTCTCCCTTTGTTTCTTGATGAGTCTGGCTAATGGTTTGTCAATTTTATTTATCCTTTCAAAGAACCAGCTTTTGGCTTTGTTGATTTTTGCTATGGTCTCTTTTGTTTCTTTTGCATTTATTTCTGCCCTAATTTTTAAGATTTCTTTCCTTCTACTAACCCTGGGGTTCTTCATTTCTTCCTTTTCTAGTTGCTTTAGGTGTAGAGTTAGGTTATTTATTTGACTTTTTTCTTGTTTCTTGAGGTATGCCTGTATTGCTATGAACTTTCCCCTTAGGACTGCTTTTACAGTGTCCCACAGGTTTTGGGTTGTTGTGTTTTCATTTTCATTCATTTCTATGCAAATTTTGATTTTTTTTAAATTTCTTCTGTAATTTGTTGGTTATTCAGCAGCGTGTTATTCAGCCTCCATATGTTGGAATTTTTAATAGTTTTTCTCCTATAATTGAGATTTAATCTTACTGCATTGTAGTCAGAAAAGATGCTTGGAATGATTTCTATGTTTTTGAATATACCAAGGCTAGATTTATGGCCTAGGATGTGATCTATCCTGGAGAAGGTTCCATGTGCGCTTGAGAAAAAAGGTGAAATTCATTGTTTTGGGATGAAATGTCCTATAGATATCAATTAGGTCTAACTGGTCTATTGTATCATTTAACGTTTGTGTTTCCTTGTTAATTTTCTGTTTAGTTGATCTACCCATAGGTGTGAGTGGGGTATTAAAGTCTCCCACTATTATTGTGTTATTGTTAATTTCTCCTTTCATACTTGTTAGCATTTGTCTTACATATTGCGGGGCTCCCGTGTTGGGTGCATATATATTTATAATTGTTATATCTTCTTCTTGGATTGATCCTTTGATCATTATGTAGTGACCATCTTTGTCTCTTTCCACAGCCTTTGTTTTAAAGTCTATTTTATCTGATATGAGTACTGCTACTCCTGCTTTCTTTTGGTCCCTATTTGCATGGAAAATCTTTTTCCAGCCCTTCACTTTCAGTCTGTATGTGTCCCCTGTTTTGAGGTGGGTCTCTTGTAGACAACATATGTAGGCATCTTGTTTTTGTATCCATTCAGCCAGTCTTTGCCTTTTGGTTGGGGCATTCAACCCATTTACGTTTAAGGTAATTACTGATAAGTATGATCCCATTGCCACTTACTTTATTGTTTTGGGTTTGAATTTATACACCGTTTTTGTGTTTCCTGTCTAGAGAATATCCTTTAGTATTTGTTGGAGAGCTGGTTTGGTGGTGCTGAATTCTCTCAGCTTTTGCTTGTCTGAAAAGCTTTTGATTTCTCCTTCATATTTGAATGAGATCTTTGCTGGGTACAATAATCTGGGCTGTAGGTTATTTTCTTTCATCACTTTAAGTATGTCTTGGCATTCCCTCCTGGCTTGAAGAGTTTCTATTGAAGATCAGCTGTTATCCTTATGGGAATTCCCTTGTGGTTATTTGTTGTTTTTCCCTTGCTGCTTTTAATATTTGTTCTTTGTGTTTGATCTTTGTTAATTTGATTAATATGTGTCTTGGGGTGTTTTGCCTTGGGTTTATCCTGTTTGGGACTCTGGGTTTCTTGGACTTGGGTGATTATTTCCTTCCCCATTTTAGGGAAGTTTTCAACTATTATCTCCTCAAGTATTTTCCCATGGTCTTTCTTTTTGCCTTCTTCTTCTGGGACCCCTATGATTAGAATGTTGTAGTGTTTAATATTGTCCTGAAAGTCTCTGAGATTGTCCTCATTTCTTTTAATTCATTTTTCTTTTATCTTCTCTGATTCATTTATTTCTACCATTCTATCTTCTAATTCACTAATCCTATCTTCTGACTCTGTTATTCTACTATTTGTTGCCTCCAGAATGTTTTTAATTTCATTTATTCCATTATTCATTATATATTGACTCTTTTTTATTTCTTCTAAGTCCTTGTTAAACCTTTCTTGCATCTTCTCAATCCTTGCCCATTTAGGATTTAAAGTATTCATGATATGGATTTCAGCACTGGGAAAAGAGTTAACAAAATATAACCCTAATATAATTTGGATACTAAAATCTTTATTTTCAGAGAAATTGTATGAGTATACATTTCTTTTTACAATAAGAAAAATATTAAGTTCTTCCATCAAAGGTCATTAGTTTTTTTGTGTCTCAGATTATTCTAATAGTTTAAATCCAACAGACTTTGAACCAAAATATAATAACTGAGCACATATTTAATCACAATGGTTACTAGATCCAAAGTCTGCTTATAATACAACTGAACATTATTGAATGTAGTAGAAGTAAAACTTAAAACCATACTGACTGTTTTCACTTCAATTTATTTCTGTGAAACTCAAGAATATTTTAATGATTTCTGGAAATCAGATCATACTTTCCTTTTCTGTTTAATCTGTCACTATTATAGACAACTATTTTACATTTTCTCTTCTTTCCTCAAATAGCTAACACTTCTCTGCCATCCTCACTTTTAACTTCATATTTCTCCTCATTGATATGTTGTTTCACTTTACTCCTCCACTGAATCTGCTCTTTACAAAACTGCCAATAACTTTAATATGAGTAAAATAAATGACCAATTCACAGTTTTCATCTTATTTGATGAAATATATCAGAGTTATTCATGTTATGCATGGCAAAAATGTAGTAATCCACTTGCCTATAATAGCTTAAACCTCTCAATCTGGGGTTAGCAAACACTGTTTTTGTAAAGGACTAGAGTGTATTGGGTTTTGTGGGTCATATGCTCTCTGTTAAAATTACTCACTTCTGCCACCATGGCAAGAAAATAACCATAAATGAAATGCAAGTAAATAGGTGTGTCTGTATCCTAATAAAATGTTCTTTGCTGAAAAAAGTGTCCTGCTGGATGCAGAGGCTGACAAAGAGAATTTAAGAGCACAGGCTTAAAATCATTGGCTACTTCACACAAGGCACAGCAAAGAAATGTTACCTCAGAAAATAATTGGCCATTATGAAAGCTGAAATTCAGAGACTTACAGGTTGGAAGAAAAAAATCTCTTAAACCTAAATAGTCAAAGATACAATTAAAAATATTTTTAAAGACTTTCCTGATTGTCTAGTGGTTAATAACTCACCTTGCAGTGCAGGAGGCCAGAGTTTGATCCCTGCTCTAGGAACTGGGATCCCATATGCTGAGTCCGTGGGGTCGCAAAGAGTCGGACACAACTGAGTGACTGAACTGACTGAAGATATGAGGGTCTGTGTGACTCTATGGACTGTAGCCTGCCAGACTCCTCTGTCCATTGGATTTTCTAGGTAAGAATACTACAGTGGGTTGCCATGTTTTTCTCCAGGGGATTTTCGTGACCCAGGGATTGAACCTGAGTTTCTTATGTCTCCAGCACTGGCACGTGGGTTCTTTTTCACTAATGCCACCTGGAAAACCCAGGATATGAGAGTAGGGGATCCGCCCAATATTTGTCAGCTGGAATTTCACTATTGCTATGTAGAGAGATTGTTGTATGGCTCCAATGATCTCTTCCCAAAAGGTGAGTGTTTACTGTGGTTATCCTGCCTCAAAGCTACATTTTACTGGGTTTGTGGAGAGTATATCATGCATGTGTGCATGTTCAGTCACTTCAGTCATGTCTGACTCGTTGTGACCCTATGGACAGTAGCCTGCCAGGCTCCCCTGTCCATGGGATTCTCCATGCAAGACTACTGCAGTGGGTTGTCTTGCCCTCCTCCAGGGGAATCTTCCCTGGTAGTGTATTACTTGTCTTCTTAATTCATGAGCTTCCAGACTTAGACCAGATATGAGGTTTTCCCAATGGCCTGAACAAGGAGTATGATAAATTACTGTGAATGATTTTTGAGTTGTCTTCCTTGTGTAGGGGTCAGTATATTATGTATGAGTTAAAGACTGAATATTCTATCCACTAGAGTTATTTACAAACATAGAGTGCTGTCATTTCAGAAATAAGCCACATCTCTTTTCATTTATTTTGTTTATTTGGAACCTGATCTGCTTTCTAAGTAAAAGGAAATAAAGCAAAAATAAACAAATGAGACCTAATTAAACTCAAAAGCTTTTGTATAGCAAAGGAAACCATCAACAAAACAAAACAACAACAACAAAAAACAACCAAGGGCACAAGAATCCCAGAAACTATGAGTGAAGTTCTAAAAGAAACAATAAATAAATGGTTTTAATTCCAGGGCTTATCTGTGTCTAGAAGGTCATTCACAGAATATACAATATTTACATATAAAATATTTAAAGAAACAAATCAGATAGTTTCTTAAATAAGCACTCAACAGAGAAAATGTGAGAAATAGATTTGGAAATAGGCTGAAAATAAAAGTTGTAGAAAAAAAAAACTTATACTCAAAAATCAATAGGTAGTTGAGACAATTATTAAATTACAGGAAAAGAGCCTATAATCATCACACTAAATATAGTTTTAAAAAGTAAAATAAAATTTGACATTTAATTATTTTTTTTAATTTGAGATAGAAGGTTTTAGAATATTTGAGATACAGACAAAATTATTTAACTGAATAAAGATAAGGTGGAAAACGTTTTCCATAAATATAGCTCTGGATGAGAATAGTGAGAGGCATGTCCTTTGTAGGTAGGGACAAATCCATTATCACTACTTACATTTGATAATGTAGGATGAGATGGCTGGACGGCATCACTGACTCGATGGACATGAGTTTGAGTGAACTCCGGGATATGGTGATGGACAGGGAGGCCTGGAGTGCTGCGATTCATGGGGTCGCAAAGAGTCGGACAAGACTGAGCGACTGAACTGAACTGAACTGAAAAGACACACAAAAGCTTGAGGATTAGAAAGATGGCAATTATTTATCATTTGTAGTTAATGTGATTGTTTGGATGAGGAGAAGATACAGACACATTATCAGTACTAAAGAAAATAGGATAAAATGGTAAGGTTGGAAACAGGAAAAATATACAAAAAGAATCAGTGTTAGGGAACTCTGCTCAGTACTCTGTAATAACCTACATGGAAAGAGAATTTGAAAAAGAATCAGTTCAGTTCAGTTCAGTTGCTCAGTCGTGTCTGACTCTTTGCGACCCCATGAATCACAGCACGCCAGTCCTCCCTTTCCATCACCAACTTTCCGAGTTCACTCAAACTCATGTCCATCAAGTCAGTGATGCCATCCAGCCATCTCATCCTCTGTCGTCCCCTTCTCCTCCTGCCCCCAATCCCTCCCAGCATCAGAGTCTTTTCCAATGAGTCAACTCTTCCAATGAGGTGGCCAAAGTACTGGAATTTCAGCTTTAGCATCAGTCCTTCCAATGAACATCCAGGACTGATCTCCTTTAGAATGGACTGGTTGGATCTCCTTGGAGTCCAAGGGACTCTCAAGAGTCTTCTCCAACACCACAGTTCAAAAGCATTAATTCTTTGGTGCTCGGCTTTCTTCACAGTCCAACTCTCACATCCATATATGACCACAGGAAAAACCATAGCCTTGACTAGACGGACCTTTGTTGGCAAAGTAATGTCTCTGCTTTTGAATATGCTATCTAGGTTGGTCATAACTTTCCTTCCAAGGAGTAAGCATCTTTTAATTTCATGGCTGCAATCACCATCTGCAGTGATTTTGGAGCCCCAAAAAATAAAGTCTGACACTGTTTCCACTGTTTCCCTATCTATTTCCCATGAAGTGATGGGATCGGATGCCATGATCTTCATTTTCTGAATTTGAGCTTTAAACCAACTTTTTCACTCTCTTCTTTCACTCTCAAGAGGCTTTTTAAAGAATAGATGCACATATATGTATAACTGAATCAGTTTTCTGTACACCTGAAACTAACACAATGTTGTTAGCCAGTTATACCCCCAATATAAAATTAAAACATAAAGATAAATTTTTAAAATAAAATTAAAAAATCAGTGTTTACCAACAACGCTAAGACATTTAAATATCACAGTAAAATAAATATCTAGAAGTTAATGTAACTAAAAATATGCAATACATATGGCAAGACTGAAAATGTAGATCTAGTGAAAAATCACTGAAAATCTGAAACAAAGAAATATACCCAATATCAATAGGTATAATGAATGAATATCATAAAAACGCCATGCCTTCTCTATAGATACAAACAGAACTACACACTCAATGATTTGAAAATTTATATAGAATAACAAAGAACTGAAAATAGTTTAAATCTTTCTGAAGAAAAAAAATGTGGAGGAAAAACAGCCTTTACAAAATCCAGAGACTTATTTAAAGCTAGAGCAATTTAGAAAGTGTAAAATGTGTACAAGGAGAGGCAAATTGATAAATAGAAGAAAATAGTGAACCCAGAAATAAATCCACACAAATATGCCACTTTGATTTAGAGCTGAAGTGGCAAAATGATCAGCAAATATTTGTTATCCATATGGAAAGAAAAGTGAAATTGACTTCTTCAGTTCATTTCATTGAAATTAAATTCTTCTTCAAAACATATCCATAATTCATTCTAGAAGGCTTAAAACTTAAAATTTCATAGACAAAGCTTTATAGTGTTTGGGGGAATACATAGACAAATATATTTTTTATAATAGGAGATAGAAGTCTTCTTAAACAGGTCATGAAAGTTTTTTTCAGTATTAAAGAACATAAACATTCAAAATGTGGCAATATTAAGTTCAAACATTTCTGGTCTTCAAAAAATATCTTGTAAAGTGGAAAATCAAGCTATAAACTTAGGAAAATATTGGAAACACATAAGATATAAAACAATATTTTTTGAATAACAAATAATAACATGAATTATTATAATTAGAAAATTGGATTAGAGATTTACTGAGCAAGACTCTGTCCACCAGAGCTAGCTAGGTTTTACCCACAGCCAGTCCCTCCCATCAAGAAGCTTCCATAAGCCTCTTATCATCAGCCTTCAAATGAAAGACAGAATGAAAACTACAATCACAGAAAACTAACCAAACTGATCACATGGACCACAGCCTTGTTTGACTCAATGAAACCATGAGCTATGCCATGTAGGGCTACCCAAGACAGACAGGTTATGGTGGAGAGTCCTGACAAAATGTGGTCCACTGGAGAAGGGAATGGCAAACCACTTCAGTATCCTTGCCATAAGGATCCCAAGAACAGTATGAAAAGGCAAAAAGATAGGACACTGAAAGATGAACCCCCTAGGTCATTAGGTACCCAATATACTACTAGAGAAGAGCAGAGAAATAGCTCTAGAAGGAATGAAGAGGCTGAGCCAAAGTGGAAACAACACCCAGTTGTGGATGTATCTGGTGGTAATTTAAAGTCCAATGCTGTAAAGAACAATAATGCATAGGAACCTGGAATGTTAGGTCTACAGGTAATTGGGTAATTGGGAAATGGTCAAACAGGAGATAGCAACAGTGAGCATCAACATTTCAGGAATCAGCGAACTAAAATGGACTGGAATGGGTAAAATTAATTCAGATGACCATTGTATCTGTGGGGAAGAATCCTTTAGAAGAAATGGAGTAGCCCTCATAGTTAACAAAAGAGTCCAAAATGCAGTACTTGGGTGCAATCTCAAAACTGACAGAATGATCTCTGTTTGTCTCCAAGGCAAGCCATTCAATATTACAATAATCCAAGTCTATACCTCAACCACTAGTGCCAAAGTAGCTTAAGTTGAATGGATCTATGAATACCTACAAGATCTTCTAGAACTAACAACAACAAAAAAAAGATGCCCTTGTCATCACGGGGGGACTGGAAAGCAAAGTAGGAAGTCAAAAGAAACCTGGAGTGACAGGCAAGTTTGCCTTGGAGCACAAAATGAAGCAGGGCAAAGGCTAACAGTTTTGCCAAGAGAATGTACTGATTATAGCAAACACCTTCTTCCAACAACACAAGAGATGACTCTACACATGGACAGCGCCAGATGGTCAATACTGTAATCAGATTGATTATATTCTTTGCAGCCTAAGAGAAAGTGAAAGTGAAAGAGGAGAGTGAAAAAGTTGGCTTAAAGCTCAACATTTAGAAAATGAAGATCATGGCATCTGGTCCCAACATTTCAAGGCAAATAGGTGGGAAAACAGTGGAAACAGTGACAGACTTTATTTTCTTGGACTCCAAAATCACTGCAGATGGTGATTGCATCCATGAAATTAAAAGATGCTTGTTCCTTGGAAGAAAAGTTATGACCAACCTAGACAGCATATTAAAAAGCAGAGACATTACTTTGCCAAGAAAGGTCCATCTAGTCAAGGCTATGGTTTTTCCAGGAGTCATATATGGATGTGAGACTTGGACTCTAAAGAAAGCTGAATGCTGAAGAATTGATGCTTTTCAACTGTGGTGTTGGAGAAGACTCTTGAGTACCCTTGGACTGCAAGGAGATCCAACCAGTCCATCCTAAATGAAATCAGTCCTGAATATTCATTGGAAGAACTGATTCTGAAGCTTAAATTCCCTATATTTTGGCCACCAAATGTGAAGGACTGACTGATTGGAAAGACCCTGATACTGGGTAAGACTGAAGGCAGGAAGAGAAGGGGACGACAGAGGATGAGATGGTTGGATGGCATCACTGACTCTATGGACATGAATTTGAGTAAACTCTGGGAGTTGGCGATGGACAGGGAGGCCTAGCATGCTGCAGCCCATGGTGTCACAAAGAGTCAGACACCACTGGGCAACTGAACTGAATTGAACTGAGCTGAACATGGAGAAGCTTATACAGTCAGCAAGAACAAGACTGAAGCTGACTCTGTATCATAACATGAACTCCTTATTGCAAAATTCAGACTTAAATTGAAGAAACTAGGGGAAAAAACACTAGACCATTAAGATATGACCTAAATCAAATATTTTACTATTATACAGTGAAAGTAGCAAATAGATTGAAGGGGTTACATCTAATAGACAGAGTGCCTAAGGCACTGTGGATGAAGGTTCGTGATATTGTATAGGAGGCAGTGACCAAAATCATTCTCAAGAAGAAGAAATGCAAAGGGGCAAAATAGCTGTTTGAGGAGACCTTAAAAATATTTGAGAAAAGAAGAAAAGCAAAAGGAAATATATACCCATCTGAATGCAGAGTTTCAAAGAATAGCAAGGAGAGTTAGGAAAGCCTCGCTAAGTGAACATTGAAAAGAAAAAGAGGTAAACAATAGAATGGAAATAAACTAAAGATCTCTTCATGAAAATTAAAGATACCAAGGGATCATTTCATGCAAAGATGGGCACAATAAGGGATAGAAATACTATGGACCTAACAGAAGCAGAAGGTATTAAGAAGAGGTGGCAAGAATACACAGAACTATACAAAAAAGATATTAATGGCCCAAATAATCACAATTGTTTGATTCCTCACCTAGAGCCATACATCTTGGAATGTAAAGCCATGTGGGCCTTAGGAAGTATCACTACAATCAAAGCAAGTGGAGGTGATGGAATTCTAGCTAAGCTATTTCAGATCCTAAAAGATGATGCTTTTAAAGTGATGCACACAATATACCAGCAAATTTGGAAAACTCAGCAGTGGCCACAGGAATGGAAAAGGTCAGTTTTCATTCCTGTCCCAAAGAAAGGCAATGTCAAAAAATGTTCAAACTACTGCAAAATTGCACTTATTTCACACAATAGTAAAGTAATATTGAAAATTCTCCAAACTAGACTTTAACAGTACATGATCTGAGAACTACCAGGTGTTCAAGCTGGATTTAGTAAAGTCAGAGGAACCAGAGATCAAATTGAATTGCCAACATCCATTGAATCACAGAAAAAGAAAGAGAATTCCAGAAAAACATCTACTTCTGCTTCACTGACTATGCTAAAGCCTTCGTGTGGATCACAGTGATCTGCAAAAAATAATTAAAGAGATGCGAACACCAGACCACTTTACCTGCCTCCTGAGGAACCTATACACAGGTCAAGAGGCAATAGTTAATAGTTAATAGTCATGGGACAAAGGACTGGTTCAAAGTTGGGAAAGGAATACATCAAGGCTGTTTATTGTCACCCTGCTTATTTAACTTATGCAGAATTCAACATGAGCAATGAGGGGCTGGATGAAGCACAAGCTGGAATCCAGATTGCCAGGGAAAATATCAATAACCTCAGATATGCAGATGACACCATCCACTACGTGATGGCAGAAAGCAAAGAGGAACTAAGAGTCTCTTGATGAAAGTGAAAGAGGATAGTGAAAAAGCTGGCTTAAAAGTCAACATTCAAAAAATGAAGATCATGACCTCTGGTCCCATCACTTCATGGCAAATAGATAGGGAAACAATGGAAACAGTGGCAGATTTTATCTTCTTGGGCTCCAAAAATCACTGCAGATGGTGACTGCTGTCATGAAATTAAACGACTCTTAGACAGTAAATCTATGACAAATCTAGGCTGCATATTAAAAAGCAGAGGCATTATTTTGCTGACAAAGTCTGTATAGTCAAAGCTATGGTTTTTGCAGTAGTAGTGTAAGGATGTGAGTTGGACCATAAGGAAGGCTGGAAGCCAAATAATTGATGCTCTTGAGCTATGGTGTTGGAGAAGACTTTTGAGAGTCCCTTGGAATGTAAGGAGATCCAACCAGTCAACCCTAAAGGAAATAAATCCAGAATATTCATTGGAAGGACTGATGCTGAAGTGGAAGCTCCAATATTTTGGGCACCTAATGTGAAGAACTCACTCATTGGAAAAGCCCCTGATGCTGGGAAAGATTGAAGGCAGGTGGGGAAGGCAACAACAGAGGATGAGATGAATGATGGTATTCCCAACTCAATGGGCGTGACTTTGAACAAGCTCTGAGAGATGGTGAAGCACAAGGAAGCTTTGGTGTGCTTCAGTCCATGGCATCACAAATAGTCAGATACAACTGAGAGATGATGATCTATATAAAGAATATATAATCGGAAGGAAATGTCTTAATAATCTTCTCCTGCATAACAAACCATTCTAAAATGCTGTGAAAACAAGTGCCATACAATTTTTTTTCATAGTTTTGAGACATAGTGCGTTTGAGACTTGGATTGAGAGACACAAGCAGAAAAATCCTGGACTCCATGACCTTATTTCAGCCATCAGCTTTTGGGTGGCTCAGTGGTTAACTGGCTGGGACTGGCTGGGATTGTCTCATTTTATTCTCACATCTTCCAAATCCTCTCACCATATGACTTATCTATACTCTTTGTTAGTCAGGGTTCTTTACATGATGGCTTAGGGCTCCAAGAGTAGAGAAGGACATACTAACGGCTTATAAGCCTAGGCACTGAAATAATACAACATCCCTTCTGTCTCATTCTATATGTCAAAATAAGTCACATATTAGAGGGGAGTAAACACTGATACTAACCTTTGTTAAGAGAAATGGCTTTAGAAAACCTTTAGGATAAGGGAATCTTTGAGATTCTTTTTTTTTTTTTCCTTTTTTGGTAAATTAATTAATATATTTTAATTGCATGCTAATTACTTTACAATATTGTAGTGGTTTTTGCCATACATTCACATGAATCAGCCACGGGGGGTACATGTGTCCCCCGTCCTGAACCCCCCTCCCACCTCCCTCCCCATCCCATTCCTGAGGGTCATCCCAGTGCACCAGCCCTGAGCACCCTGTCTCATGCATCAAACCTGGACTGGTGATCTATTTCACATATGGTAATATACATGTTTCAATGCTAGTCTCTCAAATCATCTCACCCTCACCTTCTCCCACAGAGTCCAAAAGTCTGTTCTTTACGTCTTTGTCTCTTTTGCTGTCTCACATATAGGATCATCGTTACCATCTTCCTAAATTCCATATATATGTTTTATTATACTGTATTGGTGTTTTTCTTTATGACTTACTTCACTCTGTATAATAGGCTCCAGTTTCATCCACCTCGTTAGAATTGATTCAAATGCATTCTTTTTAATAGCTGAGTAATATTCCATTGTGTATATGTACCACAGCATTTTTATCCATTCATCTGCCGATGGACATCTAGTTTTTAAACACTTTTTTAAAAACAATCTACCATGCAAACTTGTACAAAAAGAGCAAATGTCATAAGCAGACATTCTCCACCAGAAAAAAACTAATGACCGGAAAAAGAATCACTCAGCAGCATCAGCCTTATGATTAATCAAAGTAAAATAAGGCCACAATGAATTTCTGTTTCTCAAGCATTTAACTGACTGGCAAATGAAATAAAATAAAATCTGCCAATATCAAATACTGGGGAGCTTCATATTTCTGAGATTCCTTACTTTTTAATAAATGAGGGTATTAAGTGGTACCACTTTCAGGTAAATGATTCAGCATTGTCTTGAAATGTTGAGTATCCCCATATTTTGGGTGCTAAGTCATCTTAGTCATGTCTGACTCTTTGCAACCCGCCGGGGTTGTGGCCCACCAGGCTCCTCTGTCCATGGGATTCTGTAGGCAAGAATACTGAAGTGGGTTGCCACGCCCTCCTCCAGGGGATCTTCCTGAACAAGGGATTGAACCCATGTCTCCTACGTCTTTTACATTGGCAGGCGGGTTCTTTATCAGTATCACCACATGGGAATCCTTTTATGTTATGATCCCCAAATTACACTTCTATGCATGACACTATTTTGCTGCAATAGACCAGAAGACATGTGTAGGAATGATCCTGATGGCATCATTTGTAAGAACAAAACCTGGAAACAATACCAATGTCCATGAATGGAAAAGCAGATAAATAAAATTTGATAACTTCTTTGGATATCAGGAGTTCAAGGTGCCTAGCACATTGTCACTAAATGTTTTTGCAGCACTTAGAGGTGTTCCTTGGATGCAGAGTCTATGCTCCTTGCCACCAGTGTTCCCAAACATGTTCCTCCTTTGTACTTAATCAAGAGCTTATTCATATGTCTAGTATTTTATGCCCAATGAATGGCCGTTATTACATTTATACAATTAAATAATACTGCAAGATTTCAGATTTAAGAACAGTAATTATAGTGTGTCAATCAGGATAAATGATAGGTGAAGCCACTTCTAATATGTTTTAATTCTTATGTTTGCAAAATATTTCATGTATTATAGGAGCAATTTTCCAGTTCAATTGTGTCATATTGTTTGTGTGTATATATGTATCTTACAGATCTTTCTCCATTTAAAAAGATTTTATTTTATCAAATAATTGATATTGATGTTGATTCATTTCATATTAATTAAGTTCAGTCAGTCAGTCATGTCTGACTCTTTGCGACCCCATAAACTGCAGCATGCTAGGCTTCCCTGTCTGTCACCAAATCCCAGAGCTTGCTCACAATCATGTTCATTGAGTTGGTGATGCCATACAGCCATCTCATCCTGTCATCCTCTTCTCTTCCTGCCTTTGATCTTTCCCAGCATCAGGATCTTTTCAAATGAGTCAGCTCTTCACATCAGGTGACCAAAGTATTGGAGTTTCAGCTTCAGCACCAGTAGTTTCAATGAATATTCAGGACTAATTTCCTTTAGAATGGACTGTTTTGATCTCTTTGCAGTCCAAGGGACTCTCAAGAGTCTTCTCCAACACCACATTTCAAAAGCATCAATTCTTCTGTGCTGAGCTTTCTTTATAGTCTGACTCTCACATCCATACATGACCACTGGAAAAACCATAGCTTTGAGTAGACAAACTTTTATTGGCAAAGTAATGTCTCTGCTCTTTAATATGCTGTCTAGATTGGTCTTAGCTTTTCTTCCAAGGAGCAATCATCTTTTAATTTCATGGCTGCAATCACAATCTGCAGTGATTTTGGAGCCCCCCAAAATAAAGTCTGCCACTGTTTCCATTGTTTCTCCATCTATTTGTCATGAAGTGATGGGACCAGATGCCATTATCTTAGTTTTCTGAATGTTGAGCTTTAAGCCAACTTTTTCACTCTCCTCTTTCACTTTCAGCAAGAGGCTCTTTAATTCTTCCTTACTTTCTGCCATAAGGGTGGTGTCATTTGCATATCTGAGGTTATTGATATTTCTTCCAGCAATCTTGATTCCAGCTTGTGCTTCATCCAGCCCAGCGTTTCTCAAGATGTACTCTGCATATAAGTTAAATAAGTTGTGTGACAATATATAGCCTTAATGTACTACTTTCCTGATTTGGAACCAGTCTGTTGTTCCATGTCCAGTTCTAACTGTTGCTTCTTGACCTGAGTATAGATTTCTCAGGAGGCAGGTCAGGTGGTCTTGTATACCCATCTCTTGGAGAATTTTCCACAGTTTGTTGTGATCCACACAGTCAAAGGCTTTGGCATAGTCAATAAAGCAGAAGTAGATATTTTTATGGAACTTTCTTCCTTTTCCATGATCCAGCAGATGTTGGCAATTTGATCTCTGGTTCATCTGCCTTTTCTAAATCCAGCTTGAACATCTGGAAGTTCACGGTTTACATACTGTTGAAGCCTGACTTGGAGAATCATTTCATATAACTGTGCTATATTCTATGGATTTGTATTTTACAAACACTCTGCATTAACAATAGGAATTCTATTTTGTGATAATAAATATTTACTAGGGAAAATAGTACTCCTTTAGAACCTTCTGGTCCTCTAACATATTCCATATGTACATAGCTATGAAAGCTAGTTTTGATGGTTTCTATTCTGAATGTAAATATCTATAATACAGTCAGCATTTTTGAAAATACAGTAATCATATATTACCTAGGGAATTTCTATATAGTCATGATGCAGAAATAGTCCTGGCTGATCTTTTCATTTCTGGCTGTGCTACATCTTTGTTGCTCGGCACAAGTTTCTCTAATTTTGGGGAGCGTGGGCTACTCTCTAGTTGCGGTGCACAGGCCGCTCACTGTGGTGGTTTCTCTTGTTGCAGAGCATGGACTCTGGGTGCACAGGCTTCAGTAATTGTGACTCATGGCTCTAGGCCACAGGCTCAGGAGTTGTGGTGTACCGGCTTAGTTGCTCCAATGCATGTGGAATCTTCCAGGATGAGAGACTGAACCCATGTCTTCTGAACTGCCAGATGGATTCTTCACACCTGAGTCACCAGGGAAGCCCCTAGCTGATAAGTAGCTGTAATATTTATTTCTGAGAATATTTTGACCAATTTTAGGAGTTTTTTTTCAAAAGTCATACATGACTAGCAGGCTTTCCTAACCATTAACATATGAGAGATGCTAGTTAATTTATGTGGTTTCACTGGTTTCTTAAATCTAAGACTTTGGAAATTTTTCTTCAGTTCCTTGGTGTTGTTCAGTTGCTCAGTTGTGTTTGACTTTTGCAACCCCGTGAAGAGCAGAATACCAGACGTCCCTATCCTTCACCGTCTCCCAGAGTTTGCTCAAACTTGTGTCCATTGAGTTGGTGATGCCATCCAAACATCTCATCCTCTGTTTCCCCCTGTTTCTCCTGCCCTCAAATTTTTCCAGCATCAGTGTCTTTTCTGATGAGTCAGCTCTTTGCATCTGTAGCCAAAGTGCTAGAGCTTGAGCTTCAGCATCATTCCTTCCAATGAATATTCAGGGTTGATTTCCTTTAGGATTGGCTGGCTTTATCTCCTTACTGTCCAAGGGACTCTCAAGAGTCTTCTCCAGCACCACAGCTCAAAACCATCAGTTCTTTGGTGCTCAGTCTTCTTTATGATCCAACTCTCACAACCTTACACAGCTATTGGAAAAACCATAGCTTTGACCATATGGACCTTTGTTAGCAAAGTGGTGTCTCTTCTTTTTAATGCACAGTTTAGGTTTATCATAACTTTTCTTCTAAGGAGCACGTGTCTTTTAATTTCATGACTTCAGTCATTGTCCACAGTGATTCTGAAACCCAAGAAAATAAATTCTGTCACTGTTTCTATTTTTCCCCGTCTATTTGCCATGAAGTAATGGGACCAGATGCCATGATCTTCGTTTTTTGAATGTTGAATTTTAAGACAGCTTTTTCAGTGTTTTCAGTTCTATATGTTTAATTTTATTATTCCATCTTTTTCAGCAAATTTACAAGGAAATGTAGTGCATTGAGTAAAATACTGAAAGCATTTGGATGGTTAGACATTTTAATTATGAAGCTTCTCATTTCATGTCTTTGTTTGTCATAAAAGCAGATAGTTATTGAGGCAGTTATAGCTACCTGAACATAAAGAACCAGGACTATTTCAAATGTTCATGCCAACATCATGCATATATCTAACATTGAGATGGAGTATTCTGTCTGCAATTATGTTTGATTGGTTTTATTTGTCATTTCCAGGCAGTCTTAAATGAATCACCAAAAAACAGTCCATCAATTCCTCAATATAAAATGATTCATTATTGTAGAATGTAATAGTCTCAAAACATTGTTTCCAAAAAATGATTACCTTGCCAAAAGTAAAAGTGCCCCATCTCCTCTGAGAGCACAATAATTCAAGGCTGGAAATGTAGTTTTGTTCCATGCCTCAGTGGATTGAGCACATTTTAGCATACTGTCTAAACTCATGAATAAAAGGACAGGAAAAAATGCAAATGAAATTTATGAAGTACAGTATGTTCTTCTATTGTTAACCTAACTTTCCAGCTGTAAAGAATATGGCTATCTTAAAAGAGTTATTTCTCTCTATATCTCTATCATTTAATCAATTGTATAATTAATACTACCTAAAGAGGATATAGAATTCTGTAATCTTTCTAATAATGGAATGAAGCAAAGATGTAATCTAAGGACATAAAAATAATGGACAAATTGACAGAGATTTTAATGAGAATTCCCTGTAAAAATCTTTAACAATTATCCTTTTGGAAGTGAAGTGACTTTTTTTCTTAGCAAGACTCATTGTTAAAGCAGAAAGATAATGCAAGAAAAGATACAGAACTAGAATATTGGAATACATAGAAAATCCTAAGAGTTGAGATTATGGAGTCAGTAACATTTTGTTGACTCAAACTTATGCTTTATTATTTCTGAAACTCTTTGTAAGAATAGTTTTTATAGAAAGACATGTTTGAAGTACATTTAAATTCTATTTCAATTAAGATTATGTATAAATAACTCTTTTAATCCAGGATTGCCCCTTACTACCTGTGTAATTTTAGACTAGTGATTTAATTTTTCTATGCCTCTGTTTCCTCATCTGTAAACTAGAATAATGAAAATGACAAACTATAGTCCTATTACAAGAATTACATCAAGTTATAAATGTAAGGATCTGGCTTTACCCAAGTTATGCCCTAATCTTTGTGATCCCATGGACTGTAGCCCTCCATGCTCCTATGTCCACAGGATTCTCCAGGCAAAAATACTGGAGTGGATAGCCATTCTTTTCTCCAGGGGATCTTCCTAACCTAGGGATTAAACCCAGGTCTCCTGCATTGCAGGCAGGTTCTTTATCATCTGAGGCACTAAGGGAAAAAGCAGGCCTTAATGTTTGTTTGTGAAAGTGATCCCTCTCCCTTCCCAGGAATGAGAGAAGAATCATTATCACCAAAGATAGAGAAGGCACTGGGTTCAGTCTGGATAAACAGAGCTTATAATCCTTATTTATAACTAATTTAACCAGTGTATTTGCTTGTCCCCAATGTACAACCCCCAGAAATCTAAAGCCTTTTCCGAAAAATGGCATATAACTGCCTGAGTCTTTGTTGTTTCTTCAGGTTCTCACTTCTTTTCTGGGAAATCCTTTGCATATAAAAATATTAACATCAGTAACATTTTTATGCCTTTTCTCTTGTTCATCTGCCTTTTATTAGTTTAATATGCAGGCCCCACTTATATATATTAAGAGGGTAGAGGAAAAGTCTTTCCTCCCCTGTGGGATGCTTTTGGGAGTTGTTAAGTATGAGGATTGGTTTGGGGAAAGATTTCATATTTCACAGAGGAAATTGTGTTTGAACTACTTCTTAAAAAATGAAAGAGATTGTCAAGGTAAGAAATGGACAGATGATGGAAAAATCATGGACTTTATTCTGTGAATAGTGGGGAATTGATGCTGATCTGGGACATTGGGAAGTGATGAAACATTGTGTGTGTGTGTGTGTGTGTGTGTGTCCATGTGTACACACGCACACGCTTAGTCATGTCTGATTCTTTATGACCCCATGGACTGTAGCCCTCCAGACTCCTCCATCTATGGGATTTTCCAGGTAAGAATACTGGAGTGGGTTGCAATTTCCTTCTCCAGGGGATCTTCCTGATCAAGGAATCTAACCTGAGTCTCTTACATCTGCTACATTGGGAGGCAGATTCTTTACCACTGTGCCACCTGAGAAGCTGCTGTGTAATATTAGAGCCTGCTTAATATTAGTTGAAAGGGAAAACCTGAGCTTCTCGTGTGGGGTAGAAGGTCACACAGAGGGAGATATTTTAATAGTTTTAGCCTCAGAACGTCTGTGGTTTTGATTAATGACGGATGTTTTTCCCAAAAAACTAGGTAGAATATAACTTTCCCTATTACCACAACACTGCAGGTGAAAGGCAGAGGATTTACAAATGAGAGAAAGAACAAAAGGCAAATGTAGATCAGTTATTTTCAGGTTAAAAAGCAACAACAACATTCAAAGAGCTTATTGGTAAAAAGAATTCTCATTCATAACAAAACAGTGACACTGCATTAAAGTTAACTTTGACCAACTGCACAGATTCTGAATACCTTGCAAACAGTCTAAAAACTGACATGAATCACAACTACATTGTAACACAAATTTCCTCTTACTTTTTTCTCCCACTAGATTATAACTTCCAGAATAGAAATTGTATTATCTATTTTATTATTTCCATGGAACAGTTATAGATCTAGTTATTTGCTGAATAATTTAATGATTGAAAGACAGCAAAAGAGGGGGAAATAGTGATGTAAAATACTTCATTAAAATAGGGAGTAAAGGATCTCAGATGACACCAGAAAGGAAACTATTCTCACAGTTAAAATTAACTGATGAATTTTTCTAGTTCTTGCTAAAGAGGAACTGGAGATTTATATTTAAGCTAAACTGTAAACCCTTCAGAAATATAAATATATACAGTTAATTGATTGCAAGATGTAACTATTTTTTCTTCTTCAGTTTGTTCATCCTGTTATGTCCACTATTTTTAAGTCCTAAGCGAAAACTCCTAGCAATTTTTTCTGGGCAGCTGTCTCAACTCTGTTTTATATGTGACTATTATAATTAAATACTGATGCCAAATAGCAGATAAAATGAAGAAAGAAATATCATCTTCTGAATGAGGCTTTTATAAGATATATTTCTCCTTGTGCATGTCACCAGTGCAACAGAGTTATAAAAATAATCACAGGTGCTGCTAGTGGTAAAGACCCTGCCTGCCAATGCAGGGGATATAAAAGACACGGGTTCATTTCCTGGGTCAGGAAGATCCCCTGAAGGAGGGCATGGCAACCCACTCCAGTGTTCTTGTCTGAAGAATGACATGGACAGAGGATCCTGGGAGTCTACAGTCCATGGGGTCACAAAGAGTGGACATGACTGAAGCGACTTAGCATTCAATCAAAATAATCACAGAGGTTTCCCAGTGGTATAAAGAATCCCCTGCCAATGCAGAAGACGAGGAGACATGGGTTGCATCCCTGGGTCGGGAAGATCCCCTGGAGGAGGAAATTGTAACACACCTCAGTATTCTTGCCTGAAAAATTCCATGAACAGAGAAGCCTGGCAGGCTAATGTCCTGAAAGAGCAGAACATGACTAAGACACTAAACAATAACAAAAGATCTCTATGTCTCAGAAAAAGAAAAAAAGATCATTGGAAGTAAAAGGAAGTATCAATTTACTAGTTTTAAATTTACAATTACATATAGAATAAGATCATGAACAATTACAGCTAAATGTAAGTTTTCTTTCTGTTGTCTGATGCTAATTGGCTTCAGTCATGTCTGACTCTTTGCAACTCTATGTAGCAGGCTCCTCTCTCAAGGAGATTTTCCAGGCAAGAATACTGGAGTACGTTGCCATTTCCTCCTCCAGAAGATCTTCCTGACTCAGGGATCATCTCTTGGGTCACCTGCATTGGTGGGAAGATTTTTTACCACTAGCCTCACCTGGGAAGCCTCTTTCTTTCTGTTAGATATATGTAAAATATAGTTTTAATTACTACAAAATTCTGCCGAAAGTGATGTTTTGAAAACATAAGTTTGTTCAATATGAAGAACTCAGCTATAATAAGTGTTTACTTTCTTTGTATTAAGCACATATTATTTTAGATAAGACGATTAGACTTTCTAGGCATAACTCTAGAGACTTTACTGTTTGGGGCTCCAAAATCACTGCAGATGGTGGACTGCAGCCATGAAATTAAAAGATACTTGCTCCTTGGAAGAAAAGCTATGACCAACTTAAACAGCATATTAGAAAGCAGAGACATTACTTTGCCAACAATGGTCCATCTAGTCAAAGCTTTGGTTTATCCAGTAGTCATGAATGGATGTGAGAGTTGGACTATAAAGAAATCTGAGCACAGAAGAATTGATGCTTTCGAACTGTTGTGTTGGAGAAGACTCTTGAGAGTCCCTTGGACTGCAAGGAGATCAAACCAGTCCATCCTAAAAAAAAATCAGCCCTGAATATGCATTGGAAGGGCTGATGCTGAAGCTGAAGCTCCAATACTTTGGCCACCTGATGGGAAGAACTGACTTATTGGAAAAGACCCTGATGCTGGGAAAGATTGAAGGCAGGAGGAGAAAGGGAAGACAGAGGATGAGACGGTTGGATGGCATCACCGACTCAATGGACATGAGTTTGAGTAAGCTCTGGGATTTGGTGAGGGACAGGGAAGCCCGGTGTGCTGCAGTCCATGGGGTCACAAAGTGTCGGATGTGACTGAGTGACTGAACTGAACTGAACTGAACTGAGGCATAACTCAGATTGCAGGTAAGCAAACCTGGAGGAAGAATCTTCAGCTTCCTTTACACGTTTTTCAATTAACACTTACCCTTTGGATCAGCTTGCCTCTCCCTAAGGTAATGCCATGGGCAGCTAAATGATGAACTTGCTCTCCCCAGCTCCCTCAAAAGCACTGAACTATTTTAATTGTTGATCCATGAGGAGAGATGATTGATGTGAGAAAGAAACTGAGGTTGCTCTCTATCACACTTTATAAAATTCCCTTCCATTTATCATTCACTATACAAAAGCCCTCAAGATTAGTTTTGTTTAAAGATTATTTGCATTTAAATTGTGAGGATATTGTAGAGTACTTGTATTTATGGCTGAGGTTAAAAGCTGAAATCATCAGTGGTTTCATCATTTTTGAAGCAATATTCCCTAAAGCAACCCAAAGCACTGAATGTGCTACAATATCTTGTGGAAATTTCTTTGGCTAGAACAATACAGTGGGGTCAACAAAGTAAAAGAGAAAAAAAAAGTGTCTCTATTTTCTACTAGGTTGTACCTAAACATATATCCCAGTAGAATAATAGTCCTTGATGTGAGCTACTCTTTACAAACAAAAGTGAAGCTTTTTATTTTCTGAAATTGCAATTGTATAAGCCAATTTTTTCTCAAGTCTCATGCAGAGTTAATTGACTTCCAGTAACCTAAATTATGCTGTTACCTTACAGTTCAATTTGAAATTGTTAAGCAGAGAAATTTAGAAATGTTAGAATGAAAACATTAGGCATAAAACAGACTGTAGTATAACATCATAGTGGTTCTAAGTAGATTGTGCACAATGTGGGTTATGGCTGTAAATGTAAAACACAATTATATATCTTCTTCCATTGATTTCAAAGAGTTCACAGGGTTATTCCCATGAAACAAGCAAGCACACTATAGAGTTTTATCAGTAAAGATATCTAATTCGAATAACTCCCTAACATCTTACATTTTAAAAGGTTTGAGATGCTTATTAAATAGCCTATATATAATATTTCCAAAAGGACCATTTTTTTATGTTAAAAGGTTTTTTTTTTAACCCAATAAATGAAAGAATCTTGTTTTATATGTTTAAAAGTTTTAGCAAACAAGACTAGTTGCTTAAGGCCTAAATAGAACTGAAGACTGTGTATATCTAAAATGAACTTTTTGAAGGAGTAAAATGTTATTTACTCTGCTTGGTGCAGGCTGACCTATTCATCTTTATGTAAAACATATATCTAAAATCTAATAATTTAATTTTATTAATTAATGTATTTGGTTCATCATGATTGGTAGAATCTACTTTAGAATTATGTGTTATACTATCAATGGTATACTAATTATTAAAGGTTTATTTTTCCTTTCTGTCTTGAAGCCGAAGACGTGGAAAGGACACACATAATTAAAACATAACAAAGCTATTTTCTAATTTATGAATATTTGTTAAATATAGTAACCAAAATATGAAAATTAACAATATCAGTTTATATTCACGGTGTTCATGGTTACACATTCATGAAAACTTCGTAAAGTTCCCTACTGGCTCAGATGGGATGGTAAAGAATCCGCCTGCAATTCAAGAGACCCAGGTTTGATCTCTGGGTCAGAAGATCCCCTGGAGGAGGAAATGGCTATCCACTCCAGTATTCTTGCCTGGAGAATGCTGTGGACAGAAGACCCTGGTGGGCTGCAGTCCACGGGTTTGCAAAGACTCGGACAGGACTGAACTACTAACACTTTCACTTTCCACATCAGGTTATTTTCAGGGTGTTCATGGCTACACATTCATGAAAACTTCATCAAATATTCACTCATAGTTTTAAAATTATATATATGCATATAAGCTTTTATGTATCTTTGTACATAAAAGATTTTAAACAAAATTCTAAAACAGATATTTTCAGTCTGTATTCCATGTGGACTCTTAACTGACTTGAAGCTGAGGCACAGAGCAAATAAAATAAAATACAAATAAAAAGCATTTTTATAAAAGGAGGTCAAAATGACACATAGTTGTAATATTATTCTTTGTTGGCCACAGTGCCCACCAGAAATCATAACCTTCTTGATGTTCCTAGATGTCAGGTAAAACCATTTTTAGGAACACAGTACATTTAAACTTCACAGCAGCCCTCTTCCTTCATTCAAAGATATACATCAATGTGCTTAATCCCCAGATATTGTCTGTGTTCAACTCTTTGCAACCCCATGGACTGCAGTCTGCCAGGCTCCTCTGTCTGTAGAATTTTCCAGGCAAGAATACTGAAAATGTTTATTAATTTTAAGTAGCCTTCAGTAGACCTAAGATGGTGAATAAAGCAGTACTGGATTGCAGGTCCTGGATCTAGTAACAGCAGAACATTATTTTGGAACAAGGAGACTTCTAAATACTCATCTATTTCATGTGATTACATCCTCTCCATTTCATAGGATATTGACACAGAAGGTATCCTTGGAACAAAATTGTAATTATTACCAGAGCTTTTTAAATTTGTATCAGCCTGGTCACAAATTTTAAAGATCATTTGGAATTTTTTCCAATAGTTATGGCATAAATACATTTCTATATTCTTAAGGATGCATGTGTGCGTGCTATGTCGCTTCAGTCACGTCCGACCCCTTGGACTATAGCTTGCCAGGCTACTCTGTCCATGGGATTCTCCAGGCAAGAGATACTGGAGTGGGTTGCCATGCTTTCTTCCAGTGGATCTTCCTGACCCAAAGATCAAACCCACATCTCTTACATCTCCTGCATTGGCGGGTGGGTTCTTTACCACTAACACCACCTGGGAAGCCCTTCCTTAAGGATACTGCATAGTTATTTACTTATTATAACATAAAACTATTACACATAGAAGTAAAAATTGCATGTAAGTCCCTAAAATTTTTCCATTATTTAAATAAGATCAAAAATTAAATAGTTTTCCATTTTCTTGAAAATACTTAAAAACCAAAAAAGTGATACTTTGCTAATGTTTCATTATCAGAATAGAGTGAGAGAAAAAAATGAGTGCCTCTTTCTTCTTATTTTTAAAATGTTTCAGATGCATTAGAGTTTATCCAAATAGTATATCCCTCTTAAACCACTCCAAATATCAGTAGATGTTACACTATTAAGAACTTGTCAATAAAATTTCAGCTCTCTGATTTCCTCAAGAGACTAAAACAAAATCATTTCAACAATCATAGTAAGCATTTGATTGTTGCAAATCTTTGGGAACATATTTCAACATATTTCAACTTTTAGCACAAACTTAAGTCACCATAAGAAGGGGCCAGCAGAGGAAGAGATGGTCAGATAGCATCACTGATTCAAAGGAAATGAATTTGAGCAATCTGTGGGAGATAGCAAAGAACAGGGAAGCCTGGCGCTCTGCAGTCCATGGAGTTGCAAAAAGGCGGACACGACTTAGCAACTGAAACAATAACAACAACAAAGTCACCCTATGTAGATTCGAATTTCCTTCTCTTATAAATAATCCTAACTGCAAAGATGATAGATTTGGAATATTAGAGATTTAGTTATTTAGCCTTTTATTCAATCTTCATTCATATTAAATCTTTTCAGGTATTTTGGCATATTGCAAATATTCTTTGAATAATTATATTGCCAAATCACAACAAAAATATTCCTCTAAAAGTCACTTTCACCAACTATGTTGTTTTCCACCAGCATTTACCCCTTCAACTCTTTCCTCTCCATATATGAGACAAAGTGAAAATGAAGCTGCTGCTGCTGCTGCTGCTGCTGCTGCTGCTGCTAAGTTGCTTCAGTCGTGTCCGACTCTGTGGGACCCCATAGATGGAAGCCCACTAGGCTCCCCTGTCCCTAGGATTCTCCAGGCAAGAACACTGGAGTGGGTTGCCATTTCCTTCTCCAATGCATGAAAGTGAAAAGTGAAAGTGAAGTCGCTCAGTCGTGTCCAACTCTTAGCGACCCCATGGACTGCAGCCCACCAGGCTTCTCCATCCATGGGATTTTCCAGGCGAGAATACTGGAGTGGGGTGCCATTGCCTTCTCCGGAAATGAAACTAGTAGTTAGTAAAGGAAAAACCAGTGTCCCTGAGCACGTGCTCCAGTTATCTTAGATAATGAGATGACATGGGGATTGCTAAAACTTAATATATAATGTACATGCATGTGAAAGAGAAATAGAGACAGAAAAGAAAATGAAGGGGAAAGAGAAGAAGGAGGAGGGAAAAGAAGGAGAAAGAGAAGGAAGAAGAAAACAAATCAATCAGACACTCAGATAAAAAGAGTCAGTTGCATCTGAGGCCTCCTCAACCAGCCCCAGATGACTGTAAGCTCCTCATCTTGTTTGTATGTTCCCTCATCTACAACCCAGTATCTCAGATTCCATCCTTAACCTCAAACCACAAGCAGTTAGAACAGAGTTGTATCAGACCAATTGCAGGAATGGCCCATTCATTCACACCATCCTGTATCTAGGCCCTTGGATAGCGCCCTCCCTCACTGACTTTACACTTGACTTCGTATTAATGCAACAGGAGCAAACAACTCAGATGGAGGCTTGAAAAGATATTTTCACACTTTTACTTTCCTTCTTGAAACACTGTAAGTGCCACCAAGACTAACCTCTGGAAGGATGTGAGAGGTTTTTGGGGAGAGCGGAGTTAGCTACTGAGACCTTCTGAAACAGGGCAGCGCCTAGCCAACCACTGATGGAGATGCATGAGCAAGCACAGCCAGAGACGCAGAACTTCTCAGCCAATATATACACTAGTGAGAAATCATAAAATGGCTGTTTAAGTCATTACTTCTTGCAGTGCTTCATTACCAATAATAACTAACTCATGTAGGAATGGTCATTGAAAGTGTCTAATTAAGGGCTCATTTTCATAGACTCAGCCACTGGATCTCTGGACTCAGAGAACCCAGGCACTTCAGTCATTCTGGCTGATGGATAATAACAGCACTGCTCAGCCAGCGCAGTAACTGTGGAGCTCCCCAAAGCTCTCTGTAGCAGCAGCATTTGACTCTGGTATATATATATAAAAGGAGGAGACAACAAGATAGAGGTGACCAGAAAAAATAAAATTGACTTCTCTAAATATAAATTTTTTTTCTAGATTTAATTTTGAAATTTAAAACATTTACTTTTATAAATTATGCAATTACAACTATAAATCAAGGCTCAATTCATAAAAATCAGAGGCAACCTGAAAGAAGTGAAACTGTGTTAGGTCTGTATTACAATGAGTTTTAAAAACAGAATTTGACTGCACATGTTAATACTATGGATAAAAAGTAAATATAAAATATCATAGCAATGTGATACCCCGGTTATCCATTTGCAAAACAAACAAAATAAAAGATTAAATAATAAACCATGAAAGTGAATGTTTTAGTTGCTCATGCCTGTCTGACTCTCTGTTATTCCATGGATTGCAGCCTGCCAGGCTCCTTTGTCCATGGAATTCTCCAGGCAAGAATAGTGGAGATGGTTACCATTCTCTTTTCCAGGGGATCTTCCCAACCCAAGGATTGAACTTGGGTCTCCTGTGTTGCAGGCAAATTATTTATCATCTGAACCACCATGTCAGTGATAAAGTATACCTCAATACTCTTACTATATAATTACTGGACAATGACTGAAGCCCATGGCCTTCCCCAACATGGCTGCCTATTTTATCTGCTCTCTCGCTTTCTTTATTTATAAAAAGATTGCTAAATGTGTTTTACTTAAATACATAAAATTACTATTAAACTATACTTCATAATTTAATTTCACCTTATTTAAAAATGATATATTTAAAAAGAGGAAAATTTTACCATTTGCAATATCTTGAATGGATCTTGAGGACGTTATGCTACATGAATCATGAAGAGAAAGGCCATATGATCTCACTGGAATCTAAAAATACAAAAACAAAATAAAGCAAAAAACAAGCTAAGAAATACAGGGAACATATTCATGCTGGTAGATCTGAGAGATATATATGAAATCCCTCATCTTTCTCCTCTACATTTTAAAATATAATATTTTGCACTATATTTTAGTATAGTATTTAAATATGTAGATATTTACTTAAATAAGCAAGATGGATAAAAAACAAATATTATATATCATCACTTATACAGGTAATGTAAAAATAACACATACAATGTTTCTACAAAACAGAAACAGTCTCACAGATACAGAGCACAAACTGGTGGTTGCCAGTAGGGAGAGGGAAAGAAAATGGAGCAAAATAGGAGGAGAGGATTAAGAGTTACAAACTACCACGTATAAAATTAATAAACTACAAGGATATATTATACAACACAGGGAATATAGCCATAATTCTATACTAACTTAAAATGGAGTATCATCTATAAAACCACTAGCCCATTCAGGTATGACCTAAGTCAAATCCCTTACTACTATACAGTGAAAGTGACAAATAGATTTAAGGGATTAGATCTGATAAACAGAGTACCTGAAGAACTATGGATGGAGGCTCATAACAATGTACAGGAGACAATGATCAAATCATCCCCAAGGAAAAGAAATACAAAAAGGCAATATGGTTGTCTGAGGAGGCCTTACAAATAGCTGAGAAAAGAAGAGAAGCAAAAGGCAGAGGAGAAAAGAAAGACATACCCACGTGAATGCAGAGTTCCAAAGAATAGCAAGGAGAGATAAGAAAGCCTTCCTCAGCGATCAGTGTAAAGAAACAGAGGAAAACAATAGAATGGGAAAGACTGGAGATCTCTTCAAGAAAATTACTGATACCAAGGGATCATTTCAGCAAAGATGGGCACAATAAAGGACAGAAATAGTATGAACTTAACAGAAGCAGAAGATATTAAGAAGAGATGACAAGAATACACAGAGGAACTCTACAAAAAAGATCTTAATGACCCAGATAACCATGATGGTGTGATCAGTCACCTAGAACCAGACATCCTGGAATGCGAAGTCAAGAGGGCCTGAGGAAGCATCACTATGAACAAAGCTAATGGAGGTGATAGAATTACAGCTGATCTATTCAGATCCTAAAAGATGATGCTGTGAAAGTTCTGCACTCAATATGCCAGCAAATTTGGAAAATTCAGCAGTGGCCACAGGACTGGGAAAGGTCAGTTATCAATCCCAAAGAAAGGCAATGCCAAAGAATGTTCAAACTACTGCACAATTACACTCATCTCACATGCTAGCAAAGTAATACTGAAAATTTTCAAAGTTAGGCTCAACAGTACATGAACTGAGAACTTTCAGATGTTCAAGCTCAAATTAGGACAGGCAGAGGAACCAGAGATCAAAATGTCAACATCTAGTGGATCATAGAAAAAGCAAGAAAATTCCAGAAAAAGCATCTACTTCTGCTTCATTGACTACACTAAAGCCTTTTACTGTGTGGACCACAATCAACTGTGGAGAATTCTTCAAGAGAAGAGAATACCAGACCACCTTACCTACCTTCTGAGAAATATGTATGCATGTCAAGAAGCAACAGTTAAAACTGGACATGGAACAACAGACTGGTTCCAAATCGGGAAGGAAGTACGTCAAGGCTGTATATTGTCACCCTGCTTATTTAACTTATATGCAGAGTACATCCTGAGAAATGCTGGACTGGATGAAGAACAAACTGGAATCAAGATTGCCAGGAGAAATAACAATAACCTGAGATATGCAGCTGACACCACCCTTATGGCAGAAAGCAAAGAGGAATTAAAGAATCTCTTGATGAAGGTGAAAGAGGAGAGTGAAAAATCTGGCTTAAAACTCAACTTTCAAAAAACTAAAATAATGGCATTCAGTCCCATCATTTCATGTCCAGTACATGGGGAAACAATGGAAAGAGTGATAGACTTTATTTTCTTGGGCTCCAAATAACTGCAGATGGTGACTGCAGCCATGAAATTAAAACACTCTTGCTCCTTGGAAAAAAAAGCTATGACCAACCTAGACGGCATATTAAAAAGCAGAAACATTATTTTGACCACAAAGGTCTGTCTAGTCAAAGCTATGGTTTTTCCAGTGGTCATGTATGGACATGAGAGTTGGACTATAAAGAAAACTGAGTATCCAAGAATTGATTCTTTTGAACTGTGGTGTTGGAGAAGACTCTTGAGAGTCCCTTGGACTGCAAGGAGATCCAACCAGCCCATCCTAAAGGAAATCAATCCTGAATATTCACTGGAAGGACTGATGCTGAACCTGAAGCTCCAGTTCTTTGGGCCACCTGACACAAAGAGCCAACTCATTAGGAAATACCATGATGCCAGGAAATATTGAAGGTGGGAGGAGAGGCGGACAAGAGAGGATGAGATGGTTGAATGGCATTACCAACTCAATGGACATGAGTTTGAGCAAGCTCTGGGAGATGGTGAAGGCCATGGAAGCCTAACATGCTGCAGTACAAATGTTTGCAAAGAATTGGACACAATTGAGTGACTGAACAATAACAATCTATAAAATATTGAATCACTATGTTGTATATCTGAAACTAATGTAGTATTGCAAATCAACTATACTTTGATAAAAGTCTTTTAAAATGAAAAATATTAAAATTCTTGTCTTTATACTAGGCACAATAGGATATTATTAAAGTGTTTTCAAGATTGACATGGCCAGATTTTTTTTATCATATTGAATATTTCCTTTTAGGTGCAGACAGCTAGAAAAATACTCCAGTTTCAAAATGCACCATGTTAAAGAACTAATCTAGCAAAATGATAAAAAATAATAATTATTATACACATTGTGAATTTATTATAAATAATAATTATGTGATTTTATCATGAGGAGAGCAACACTAGATATAATAAGGCCAGTTAGAATAAACTTGCAATAATCCAAGAGAACAATTATGATAAATTTTGTACATCTCTACAGTGTAAATAGAGATATGTATGACAGATAATTTAGTGGTAGAATATATAAGATGCAAATGTACAAGATATTGATATTTGGATTGAAATAAAAAATATCACAGAAAGAGTCTTGAGAGTTTTGAGGAGGAGGTGAATGGCAGTGGGAGCAGAGCCTGGCAGTGCTGACACAGGCTCTATTTGGTGCCCTTGCGGATTACTCTATGCCACTGCCTGCTTCACTCTGCTCGATGGCTTCTCCCTGCCTGCCCCAAAACTGTGGAAAGTAAAACAACCGTGGGCCCCAAACAAAAAGCACCAGAGGAGGAATCTCTTCAGCCCACAAGAGCAGCTCTCAGACCAAGACTCTCGAAAGCTGATGTGAAAATATCTCAGCTCCCTCAGTTCCTCAAACTTCGGGTCAGATGAAGAATCTGTTTTGTACTATTCCCAGCATTTCGAGGAAGGCTGCGTCCATGGGGTCCCTAGAGTCGGACACGACTGAGCGACTTCACTTTCACTTTTCACTTTCATGCATTGGAGAAGGAAATGGCCACCCATTCCAGTGTTCTTGCCTGGAGAATCCCAGGGACGGGGGAGCCTGGTGGGCTGCCGTCTATGGTGTCACACAGAGTCGGACACGACTGAAGCGACTTAGCAGCAGCAGCAGCAGCATTTCCACATAGAGTTGGCTCTAGGAGCCACTTTCATCCTATGGTTCCCAAATAAAAGACTGCTTGCTATCAAATTCTGGTCTCAGGAAATCCTTGGAGACTCTAAGACATTAGTGACCTTTACATGACTAGAGACAACAACAAAGCCTAGCTATTTCAATGGTGGTCTAGTGGTTAACAATCCATCCTTTCACCGGAAGGGGAATGGGTTCAATGCCTGGTCAGGGAACTAAGATCCCACATGCCTGTGCAGTCAAAAAAATTTTTTTAATTGAAAAATGAAATAGTTATACTAATTTGAGAGGTAAATTAAGTTATATGTTTAATATGGGTAAAAACTATCCACCAGAAATAGTATTTACAGTTAGTTGATTCAGAAAAAAAAATCAAACTATTGTTGAAAATATAGAAAATCTGTGGTTGTGTCGAACCAGTAACTTTAAAAGACATATTTCTATAAAATATTCTTTTAATTATATTTAATTATTAGATTAATAAATTCACCTGTAAGTAAATATGCCTGGTTCTAGATAACAGTCATGGTATATTGTTATTTCTTATCATAGAGCAATAATATTATTTGTAATTTATCCAATCTGTTATAGTTCAAAATAATAAAAATTCATTTCACTAGTTCAGATATTTATATAGTTAAACCAATGGTTCCATTTCAAAATATATGGGATCTATTTTATAGTTGATTAAATATGAAACAATTCACTTAAAGAGAAATGCTTTCAAAGAGATAATTGTTCAGTTCAGTTCAGTTCAGTCGCTCAGTTGTGTCCGACTCTTTGCAACCACATGTATTGCAGCACGCCAGGCCTCCCTGTCCATCACCAACTCCTGGAGTTCATCCAAACTCATGTCCATTGATTTGGTGATGCCATCCAGCCATCTCATCCTCTGTCGTCCCCTTCTCCTCCTGCCCCCTACCCCTCCCAGCATCAGAGTCTTTTCCAATGAGTCAACTCTTTGCATGAGGTGGCCAAAGTACTGGAATTTCAGCTTTAGCATCATTCCTTCCAAAGAAATCCCAGGACTGATCTCCTTTAGAATGGACTAGTTGGATCTCCTTGCAGTCCAAGGGACCCTCAAGAGTCTTCAACACCATAGTTCAAAAGCATCAATTCTTCAGTGCTCAGCTTTCTTCACAGCCCAACTCTCACGTCCATACATGACCACTGGAAAAATCACAGCCTTAGACGAACTTTTGTTGGCAAAGTAATGTCTCTGCTTTTGAATATGCTATCTAGGTTGGTCATAACTTTCCTTCCAAAGAGTAAGCGCCTTTTAATTTCATGGCTGCAATCACCATCTGCACTGATTTTGGAGCCCCAAAAAATAAAGTCTGACACTGTTTCCACTGTTTCCCCATCTATTTCCCATGAAGTGATGGGACTGGATGCCATGATCTTTGTTTTCTGAATGTTGAGCTTTAAGCCAACTTTTTCACTCTCCTCTTTCACTTTCATCCAGAGGCTTTTTAGTTCCTCTTCACTTTCTGCCATAAGGGTGATTCATCGGCATATGTGAGGTTATTGATATTTCTCCCGGCAATCTTGATTCCAGCTTGTGCTTCTTCCAGCCCAGTGTTTCTCATGATGTACTCTGCATAGAAGTTAAATAAGCAGGGTGACAATATACAGCCTTGATGTATTCCTTTTCCTATCTGGAACCAGTCTGTTGTTCCATGTCCAGTTCTAACTGTTGCTTCCTGACCTGCATATAGGTTTCTCAAGAGGCAGATCAGGTAGTCTGGTAGTCCCATCTCTTTCAGAATTTTCCACAGTTTATTGTGATCCACACAGTCAAAGGCTTTGTTATAGTCAATAAAGCAGAAATAGATGTTTTTTCTGAAACACTCTTGCTTTATCCATGATCCAGCAGATGTTGGCAATTTGATCTCTGGTTACTCTGCCTTTTCTAAATCCAGCTTCACGTATTGCTGAAGTTCATAGTTCACGTATTGCTGAAGCCTGGCTTGGAGAATTTTGAGCATTACTTTACTAGCGTGTGAGATGATTTTTAATTTATAGATAATAAGCATGTGGAGAAAAATCTCTGATAAAAGTTTCTAAACCAACCGATTGTTTTGGAATTTTTTTTAAGAAATAAAACAAATATGTTGTTAAAATTGCTCCTTTAAAAAGGATGATAAAGTAAACTGAAAGAAAGATGCAACATTTTTCTAACTCAAAATTTCAGGTCACATGCATACTATTCTGTATTTTCTTTTTAATTTAACTCTACCCTGTATTTGATGGAAATTTTCTGAAATTGTCATGTATAAAAGGGAATATACAAATTGCCCCAATTTTGTATATTTTATTTTCCCAAAGAGCTCAAGGCAAGGTTATCTTGAAGTCATCGCTGGACCGTTTCACTTTGGGGACTTCCAGCTATGCCAGATTCCTGTCTTTCTTTTTTCTTCCAAAATGAAGTTATTAGTTTGAATTCAATATGATTGATTCCTAACACACTCGGTCAGATACTGAAATAGCTACAGGGCTTTTTTTTTTTTTTAATGTGCTTTCCCACAAATACACTTCCAGAAGAAAACTGGAAAGAGATGCCTTTCACCATTGTGTTTGCTTAGATTCTATCCAGATGCAAAACTCTGAAATAGCCAGTTAAGGTGGGCAGGACAATGAGAACACAGTCCTGTCCTGGCTTTTCTATGGCGACAGCACCTCTGTCAGGATAACCCATCCTTGAGTCATGCACAATATGTTCTGAAACAGTCTTACTCCATCTAGACTAGCAACTTTAAATCATGTATATGTCTTTTCAATTTTCTAAAAAGCTATATTTTATTTCTACATTTGAAAGCTTGAAGATCATTTATTTTAGTATGATAAGTAGAAGGAAATAGAATTGAGATTTTTTTCTCTCAATTTTTTTCTAATAGTATAAAAATACTTCCGTGTACTGGATCTGTTGCCTTCAAGACTTTTTAATCACGGAATTTTGATATAGCAAAATGGTGTTGTAAATTATAAAACAAAATATTTTTTTAAATGAACCATTTTCTTTAAGACTACTCACACTATGAAGTATTTTTGATCTCTTATGCCCGACTCAAAAGTATGCACCCTACCCCAACCCATCCCCACCCATCCAGTGGTATTAGATATTTCCAGATAGGAAATATTGCATTTTCCATTGTTTGAATATATTTATAATATTATCACTAATAGTATGAAAGCAAAAGTCACTCAGTCATGTCCGACTCTTTGTGACCCCATGGTCTATACAGTCCATGGTATTCTCCAGGCCAGAATACTGGAGTAGGAAGTCTTTCCCTTCTCCAGAGATCTTTTCAACCCAGGGATTGAACCAGGTCTTCTGCATTGTGGGTGGATTCTTTACCAGCTGAGCTACAAGGGAAGCCCAAGAATACTGGAGTGGGTAGCCTATTCCTTCTACAGTGGATCTTCCTGACCTAGGAATCAAACTGGGGTCTCCTGCTTTGCAGGAGGATTCTTTACCAACTGAGCTATCTGGGAAGTAGATAGCAGAATATGCAGAGGGCCAACTATACCTCTGTTTTTCATCCATTCTGCCCCTGAATATTAGTGAATTTTAACTTTATCTGTTATAAATTTTATTGCCATAAACATTCATGAAAATACCTGCTGGGGTACCTGTCTATATAGTACCATTTTTATAAAATTTAAAGCAACCAAACATAAAATATCTTTATAATACCAAACTAATTTTCAAAATATTTCTGCCCACATAGACTCTCACTTTGAAGTTTCTAATTTATTATTTGTATTTAATGTGTGCAAAGCATATCACCTATAGGTTTTAAAACATTTCCCCAATTATCTGCTTCTGGGAGTAATTAATATTATTTTAAAACCCAGCTTAATATTCTTCTCTAATCACTTAGCTAAACCTTGGTTATCACATTCATCATCATTGAACTTTTTTACATGGTGTAAACCAACTGCAAGTAAGTTCCCTGGGTGATTCATAGTCTGGTTGTTTGTCCTCTGCCTTACACTTGCTCCTGGTTTCAGTTAATAATGGCTTTTCTTTCTGTTTGTGGGTCAGAGAGGCTTAAAGCATCATTTCCCTTTATCTTCCCCACTGAATAGTTTCCTGCCATGCTTTACCCCTGTGTCTGTAATGCAAAAAACATCCGTCCTACCTAAATTACCATTCAAGTGTAATACCTTTTTTATTTAACCCTGAGTGCATGACTGCTCTCTTTAATCCTACTCAATCTACCCTGGACAGGGAAATATCTAAAGGAGAATTTATGGTCCCAAGCTTCAAATGCTATTTCTCCGTGTACTTAGAAATGGTTTCAAAATTGATGTTCACTGAAGTTTTAGATCAAAAATTGAGCATAGATAAAGCCAAGGTCGTGACTAGTCAGCTCACAATTATTTCTGTGAAAGCTTACCTAGGGAGAGTAACCCTGCTGTGCTTTGTATCTCAAATGATGAATTACCATGAGATGCTGAAATCAAGTATTATGGAATATGGGCCCATGCTCTGGCCAAAAAAGAACTCAGGTATGACCTCACTAATTAAGCCAGTGAAGTGATATGACAGACAGGTCAGACTGGTTTAAAGGGTGTCCAGAACTCTAATAGTAGCCAGGATCAGGTGAGCATACACAGAGGAACAGGACAGATTAGAGCAACCATTAACACATTTTTAAATAAAAAGTCAAAACCACTTGCATGGGCTCTCTAGAAAGTTCTCAGCAAGTACGCTGCCTGATAAAAGAATATTTTCCTCTATTTCAGACATTTGATAAGCATTGAATAGTATTCATTTGCCTCCCAGGCTACAATTTCCAATGCTAGCAAAGCAGATGTAATAATGTACAAAATTTATATTACCTGTGGTTACAGGGGAAATGCTGTCTCTGACACCTTCTCTAATATGCAAAAGACCAACAATCGCCAGAAACTGCTAGCGATTTTCTGTATGTATTGTCTTTTTTCTTTTACCTTTTCTTCATTATAATGTATTTCTTGAGTTTTAATTAACTTACATTAATATCAATATAGGCATATTTGTAAACTTATCTCAAATTTATGCACAAATTTTGATGAGATGACAAAGGATTACATGTCCCAACATTTCAAATACATATAATTTATGGAAATAGAGAAATTTAGAATACTAGTAATACAATTGCTTTTTAGTTATTGCATTAATTCTTATTTCAGCATCCCCATGCAGAGAAAAAACATTTTTTTATAAAACTACATTGTATCAGTTTTCAATATTCTTCACTACCTTTTTTCTCAGAGCATATCTGACAGCTGCCTTAGCTGTGTGTTTCTTGATTCATTGTGAAAACTTACCCAGCACATATTTGTCTGACCCATGAACTGTGAAAAATTATTTCTGACTTTCTTATCCCAGGCTTGAGGTTAAGCCTGGATCAAGCTTAGATCAAGAAGGGACAAGATATAGGGAAGCCCATAAGGAGAGCAGTGCAAAGCTTGAGGGGCAGAAGCAAGATGAGAAAATGATCAAATCAAAGATATCTAACTCTTAATTTTGTTCTCCTGCATCAAGTGCTCTCACATTAAAGTCAGAGAAAACAAGAAATAAATGTAAAATATGAATAAGACGTGGGTAAGAGTGATGTTACTGAAGCGAGTCAATTTACCTAACAGTACGTTCTAACCATGTTGTGAATGTTGAGAAAATAATATTTTCTAATTTTCTTTATGAACCCATTCTTTCCCCACTCAGTAGGAGTAAATTAGATGTAAGAAAGGCTGGATTCTAGCCCTCACATCATATAAGTTCATAAATGAGGTGATAAGGATAGGCCCACTTTGAAAAGTATGCTATGCTATGCTAAGTCACTTCAGTCGTGTCCAACTCTGTGCGATCCCATAAACAGCAGCCCACCAGGCTCCCCGTCCCTGGGATTCTCCAGGCAAGAACACTGGAGTGGGTTGCCATTTCCTTCTCCAGTTCATGAAAGTGAAAAGTGAAAGTGAAGTCACTCAGTCATGTCCGATTCCTAGTGACCCAATGGACTGCAACCTACCAGGGTCCTCCGTCCATGGAGTTTTCCAGGCAAGAGTACTGGAGTGGGGTGCCATTGCCTTGAAGTGACTACAAAACATTCACCAATTTTAGGCTATTTCTTCAATTGCAGAATAAATATATTAGCCAACATAGCAACGCTTTGATGAGTTAACCACGACTTTTCAAAAAATGTGAATGTAATCAAGGCCTCTGCATGTCAGCATCACAGCCTCAGAGAACTCATGGCTCATAGGACACCTTCCAGATGCACCAACACGTTGACCCCTGTTCACTTCTCCAGCCTCACAGTTCAACGTTCTGCAACTGATTTAGAATTTACCTCCACATCTTTTGAGGTCTTTAATAATGCTAAGAGATACTGGAATATCTCAGTGCCTTTGCCAAATGGTTCTAGTTCTATCATGAGTATGTATGCTATTTTTGTGCTCATCTACACACTGCCTTCTTTTCATTTATCTATTCATTCATTTATTTGGCTGTGTAGGGTCTTCGGCTCGCTGGATATGTTTATATCCAATGTCGCTGGATACTGCAGCACATGGACTCTCTAGTGGCAGCACAGGGGCTTTGTTTCTCCAAGGCATGTAGGATCTTAGTTCCCAGCCCAGGGATTGAACCTGTGTCCTCTGTGTTGCAACACAGATTCTTAAACACTGGACCACCAGGGAAGTCCCACAACTATCTTCTGTTGTCTTTCTTTGTTTTTTGTTTTTTTTTCACACTGCCTTCTTGATGGAACTTACCTGACCATGCAGATAGCACTTACCTTTTTCTCAGGTGGATCTTTACCTTGCTTGTACATATTCAGCTCAGTTCAGTCACTAGGGTGTGTCCAACTCTTTGTGATCTCAAGGACTGCAGAACGCCAGGCTTCCAAGTACATCATCAACTCCTAGACCTTATTCAAACTCATGTCCATTGAGCCAGTGATGTCATTTAACCATCTCATCCTCTGTCATCCCCTTCTCCTCCTGCCTTCAATCTTTCCCAGCATCAGGGTCTTTTCCAGTGAGTCAGCTCTTCGTATCAGGTGGCCAAAGTATTGGAGTTTCAGCTTCAGCATCAGTCTTTCCAATGAATATTCAGGACTGATTTCCTTTAGGATGGACTAGTTGGATCTCCTTGCAGTCCAAGGGACTCTCAGGAGTCTTCTCCAACACCACAGTTCAACAGCATCAGTTCTCTCAGCTTTCTTTATAGTACAACTCTCACATCCCTACATGACTATTGGAAAAACCATAACTGTGACTAGACAGACCTTTGTTGGCAAAGTAATGTCTCTGCTTTTTACTATGCTGTCTAGGTTGGTCATAGCTTTTCTTCCAAGGAGCAAGCATCTTTTAATTTCATGGCTGCAGTCACCATCTGCAGTGATTTTGGAGCCCCCCAAAATAAAGGCTCTCACTGTTTCCATTGTTTCCCCATCTATTTCCCATAAAGTGATGGGACCAGATGCCATGATCTTAGTTTTCTTAATGTTGAGTTTAAGCCAACATTTTGACTCTCCTCTTTCACCTTCGTCAAGAGGCTCTTTAGTTCTTCTTTGCTTTCTGCTGTAAGGGTGGTATCATCTGCATATCTGAGGTTATTGATATTTCTCCTGGAAATCTTGATTCCAACTTGTGCTTCATTCAGTCCAGCATTTCTCATGATGTACTCTGCATATAAGTTAAATAAACAGGGTGACAATATACAGCCTTGACGTACTCCTTTCCCAATTTGGAACCAGTCTGTTGTTCCATGTCCAGTTCTAACTGTTGCTTCCAGATCTGCATACAGATTTGTCAGGAGGCAAGTCAGATGGTCTGGTATTTCCATCTTTTGAAGAATTTTCCACAGTTTGTTCTGATCCACACAGTCAAAGGCTTTGGTATAGTCAGTAAAGCAAAAGTAGGTATTTTTCTGGAACTCTCTTGCTGTTTAGATAACCCAATGGATGTTGACAACCTGATCTCTGGTTCCTCTGCCTTTGCTAAATCCAGCTTGAACATCTGGAAGTTCATGGTTCATATACTGTTTGAGCCTGGCTTGGAGAATTTTGAGCATTACTTTGCTGGCATGTGAAATGAGTACAATTGTGTGGTAGTCTGAACATTCTTTGGCATTGCATTTCTTAGGGATTGGAATGAAAACTGACCTTTCCCAGTCCTGTGGCCACTGCTGAGTTTTCCAAAGTTGCTGACATATTGAGTGCAGCACTTTCACAGCATCATCTTTTAGGATCTGAAATAGCTCAACTGGAATTCATCATCTCCACTGACTTTGTTGGTAGTGATGCTTCCTAAGGCACACTTGACTTTGCATTCCAGGATGTCTGGCTCTAGATGACTGGTCACATCATTGCAGTGTCATGAATATCTTTTTTGTGCAGTTTTTCTGTGTATTCTTGCCATCTCTTCTTAATATCTTCTGCTTCTGTTAGGTCCATACCATTTCTGTCATTTATTGAGCCCATCTTTGCATGAAATGTTACCCTGGTATCTCTAATTTTGTTGAGGAGATCTCTAGTCTTTCCCATTCTATTGTCTTCCTCTATTTCTTTGCATTGATCATGGAGGAAGTCTTTCTTATCTCTCCTTGCTATTCTTTGGAACTCTGTATTCAGATAGGTATATCTTTCCTTTTCTCCTTTGTCTTTAGCTTCTCTTCTTTTCTCAGCTATTTGTAAGGACTTATCAGACAACCATCTTGCTTTTTTACATTTCTTTTTCTAGGGGATGCTTTTGATCACTGCCTCCTGTACAGTGTCACAAACCTCCATCCATAGTTTTTCAAGGACTCTATCAGATCTAATCCCTCTGAATCAATCTACTGTATAATGATAAGGGATTTGATTTAGGTCATACCTGGGTGACCTAAATCACTCAGTAGTGGTTTTCCCTACTTTCTTCAATTTAAGTCTAAATTTGACAATAAGGAGGTAATGATCTGAGCCACAGTTAGTGCCTGGTCTTGTTTTTGCTGACTGTATAGAGCCGCTCCATCTTTGGCTGCCAAGAATATAATCAATCTGATTTCGATATTGGCCATGTGGTGATGTCCATGTGTAGAGACTTCTTTTGTGTTGTTGGAAGAGAGTGTTTGCTATGACCAGTGCATTCTCTGGACAAAACTCTGTTAGCCTTTGACCTGCCTCATTTTGTACTTCAAGGCCAAATTTGCCTGTTACTCTAGGTAGCTCCTAACTTCCTGCTTTTGCATTCCAGTCCCCTATAATGAAGAGGACATCTTTCTTGTTAGGTCTTCATAGAATCATTCAACTTCAACCTCTTCAGGATTACTGGTCGAAGCACAGACTTGGACTACTCTAATACTGAGTGGTTTGCCTTGGAAATGAACAGAGATCATTCTGTCGTTTTTGAGACTGCATCCAAGTACTGCATTTTGAACTCAGTTGTTGCCTGGGAGGGCTGCTTCATTTCTTCTGTGGAATTCCTGCCCACAGTAGTAGATATAATGGTTATTTGAGTTAAATTCACCCATTCCAGTCCATTTTAGTTCTCTGATTCCTAAAATGTTGATGTTCACTCTTGCCATCTCCTGTTTGACCACTTCCAATTGCCTTGACTCATGGACCTAACATTCCAGGTTCCTATGCAATATTACTCTTTACAGCATCAGACTTTACTTCTATCATCTGTCACATCCACAACTGGGTGTTGTTTTTGCTTTGGCTCTGTTTCTTCATTCTTCCAGGAGTTATTTCTCTATTCTTCTCCAGTAGCATACTGGACACCTAATTGGTCTGCATTTATTTCTTATTTATTTAAAAATAGAAATGATGGAATACTAGATAGTTCAGAGAATTTTTTTTTTAAGTGAAAGAGTTCATAAAAGTAATTTCCTATGAAGAAAAGCATTTTTCTTGATGATTCACTTAATAAGCTAAATAATGATTCTTCTATTAAGACATTGCTCTTGCAGACCTAAATTTTTATTTCATCTGTGTGTTTGGGTGACTTGGTAAAATGATTCACTGTGTGATAAAGACTTAATAGAATAATAATAAAAATTTAATTTTTATTATAATAATTTGATTATTTTCTCTTAATATTAAACCAAAAAATACAGATGATATTCATTCTATACTTTCTACTTGACTAAGAATGGTTTGTAAATACATATTTGGTAGCTTAGATTACTTGAAAAGTTTTGCATTGGCAAATTGTAGATACAAAAGTGGTAATTCTATGTTATGCTCAGTTGTGTCTGACTCTTTGCAGCTCCGTGAACTGTAGCCTGCCAGGCTCTTCTGCCCATGGATTTTTTCTGGCAAGAATACTAGAGTGGAGCTATTTCCTTCTCCAAGGGATCTTCCTGACCCAGGGGTCAAACTTGTGTCTCTTGAATCTCCTTCATTGGCAGGCAGGAAGCCCCAGCTGTATGTTATATCAAACATTTGCTTGTGGCTTTTGGTGAATGCTTTTATACACTATTATGCACAATGAGATATTTTGACTGACAGCATTTATTATGAACAGTTTCACAACTTCAGTTGTGTGCCCAGACCTACTGAACTCTGCAGCCTATGAATGCCTCATCCCATTTCTTTATTTAGCCATTCAACATTAAGCACATAATTATTGAGTTCTTATTCAAGTCAAACATTATCTTAAGAGGCAAAAGATACACACAATGAATAAAAGTTACAAACATTCCTGTCTTTATCATTTTGTATATCACTTATCATCTAAAATCTATTTTATCTACACCCTAGGCCCCAGAATTCAGAGAAGGCTATGGCACCCCACTCCAGTACTTTTGCCTGGACAATCCCATGGATGGAGGAGCCTGGTAAGCTGCAGTCCATGGGGTCTCGAATACACAACTGAGCGACTTCACTTTCACTTTTCACTTTCATGCATTGGAGAAGGAAATGGCAACCCACTCCAGTGTTCTTGCCTGGAGAATCCCAGGGATGGTGGAGCCTGGTGAGCTGCCATCTATGGGGTCGCACAGAGTCAGATACGACTGCAGCGACTTAGCAACAGCAGCAGGGCCCAGAATTAAATCTGGCATTAGCCAGAGAAACTTAAGGAATTCTACCTTGAGTCGATTCTCTGACATTTAGTATTAACTCACTCTTACTACTTACCTGAGTCTAAACATGTGCAATAATTCCACTAGCTGAGTTTTTGCCTTATACCTGATCAAATCCCTAACAACTAGCCTATTTCTCACAATACTCGCATTAGACTTTCTGCTTCTGAAGCCTGGTTGGAGCAAAAGGCCTAGCACCCTGGCTGCTGGAGTACTAAAGCTGTTCTTTTCCATCATCTTATAAATGTACAGTGGAGACCGGGTTTAGCTTCCTGCAGATAGACATAGCCAACATCTACTGACCAACTTGATAGAGCTGCAGATTTTACCTGCCACTAGATTGTCTTTAGTAATTCCCTGTAGGAACACCCATTACTTTGTGATGCAACTGCTTTTTACTTTTGCCAAGTACAATGAATGCCTACTAACCTTCATCCTTAACATCCCTGGCCTTGCTCCAGCTTAACAATCAATACTAGTTCCAGACTATTATCCTTCTCACTCAGGCCCTAATGCAGGGAACTAAGTCATCCATATCTGTGTCTCAATCTATAACAGCTCCGCAGGGGTTGTGGAAGACATCGACCAAGATGTTGTGTTAGGCAAAGGAAAAGCTGCAGGAAAAGACATAGACATTCCAGCACAACTTTCCGATGTGTAGGCAGGGTTGCAAAACGTCAAGTTCAAAAATTATATCTAAAATTAAAGATCAGTTAATCAGAAATCAAATAGAGGAGATACAATTACATTAATCAAGTTCTATGAAGAGTTTTAAATTTTAAGGCATTTCCTCTAAGCAGATTTGAAGGATTATTACAGGGTCAATCAGGCAAGTATGCCATCAAAGAAATCCAGCTATAGCTGTTTCTCATATAGTGTCTTTAAAAGAAGCCCAGCTGGATCTTAAGTACAACCAAGCTGGGTATGGAACCCCAGGTTTGACTTACTGCAATCAATGTGAAAAGGTACCTAAGAGCAACACTTAATCAGTGTTGAATTGATAACTTCCTGGGGTTCTCAGGTCATGCTCATAGTAAAGAATCCACCTGCCAATGAGGGAGACATAAGAGAGGCAGGTTCAATTCCTGGGTTGGGAAGATCCCCTGGAGGAGGGCGTGGCAACCCACTGTAGTATTCTTGCCTGGAGAATCCCGTGGACAGAGGAGCCTGGTGGGCTACAGTGCTTGGGGTTGCAAAGAGTCTGACAGGACTGAAATGACTTAGCACAAACACATGATAACTTACTAGTATGTGTCCAGCTTGCCTCTTATATATGATGTGTGACTCCAGCAGGCCTCTTATATGTGATGTGTGACTCAGTAGATACAGGGTCAGTGGTACTAGACACCAAGCTTGGAGGGTTATGGGGGGCACTCATATGTATGATTGCAATAGCATTTTTTAGAGTTGGAATATTTAGAAAATTCAGAGATTACAGTTCTGCAATTGAATATTTAAAATAAATAGTAGAAATGAAACTTGAAAATACACATGCATAGATACCACATGAAAGAAATTATAGCTTGGTAAATTGTCACTGACATGTTTTGTTAAAAATCAAGTTTCAATGAATTTCATATTTCCTTTGGCATCCAGTTGCTTCTATTAATGTTCACACCTGTAGAAAAGAGAAAAGCTTGACTCTACTAATCACCCATTTTTCTAAGCTACATCTGTACAGATAAAAATATACAATTAACTGTGATTTTGAGATGTCACTCAGAATAAATTAATTGCATCAAAATATACATGATTTTGATAATATATATTAAAAAAACACAAGTTCAAATTCTTAAAGTGATACATTTCAAAATAAACTTTCTCCTGCAATTTCTCAAGCCAGCAGGACTTTCTTAATTGGCAGGCAAAGAAACTTGTTCCAAATTCCTAAGATGCATTTTGTCTCATATGGCAAAGGAAGAAAATTTGAGGTATGGCTAGTTAGCTGGAGACAAAGAATCAATTCATTACATTGGAAAAGACAAGGGGCACAAAAATATACCTGAGGAAGCTTGAGCAGACAATTGTGTTCCTTAGCTTTCTGATGAGAAAGGGCCTAAGGCTGTAGCTATAGATAAAAAAAGAGAAAAACAAAAAAAAGCTCAAGGGCAAGAAAATACTAGCTATAACACTAAATTAAAGACTGATATGAATTATTATGGGGATATTTAGATTATTGATTCATTACACAGCTATAGTCAAAACAACTCCGTCACACTGTGATCAAATTGATAGTTTTCAAAGTTCAGTTCAGTCTCTCAGTTATGTCCAACTCTTTGCAACCCCATGGACTGCAGCACACCAGGCCTCCCCTTCCATCACTAATTCCCAGAGTTTACTCAAACTCATGTCCATTAAGTCAGTGATACCATCCAACCATCTCATTCTCTGTCATCCCCTTCTCCTCTTGCCTTCAATCTTTCCCAACATCAGGGTCCTTTCAAATGAGTCAGTTCTTTGCATCAGGTCACCAAAGTACTGGAGTTTCAGCTTCAACATCAGTCCTTGCAATGAATATTCAGAACTGACTTTCCTTAGGATTGACTGGTTGGATCTTCTTGCAGTCCAAAGGACTCTCAAGAGTCTTCTCCAACACCACAGTTTAAAAGCATCAATTATTTGGCACTCAGCTTTAATTATAGTCCAACGCTCACATCTATACATTACTACTGGAAAAACCGAAGCCTTGACTAGATGGACCTTTTTTGGCAAAGCAATATCTCTGCTTTTTAATATGCTATCTAGGTTGGTCATAACTTTTCTTTCAAGGAGTAAGTGTCTTTTAATTTTATGGCTGCAGTCACCATCTGCAGTGATTTTGGAGCCCCCAAAATAAAGTCTGTCACTGTTTCCACTGTTTCCTCATCTATTTGCCATGAAGTGATGGGACCCGATGCCATGATCTTAATTTTCAGAATGTTGAGCTTTAAAAGTTAATTTTCGTAGGAGCCTAAATAATAAATTTGAACAGTATAACCAAAAAAAAGTTATTTAAGTTTTCTTTGGGTTTTCATTATTCATTTTCTAGTGTCTTATCCACAGTATTTATTCTTAATGAAGAAACTAGTTGTGTTAGTATTGTATATAACCAGTCTCTACCAAAACTCTTAGTTAAATTTTTAATGTTTGAGAGTCTTGTAAACATGAAGAAGAATGTTTGCTGTTAATTACACATTTTATGTTTCTTTACAAATCTTATAAATCTGTTAAACAATGGTTCTTCATATATTTAAATACAACTTATGTAATATTGGATTAAAAATTGATAAGATTAAAAATAATTTTGGGGTACTTACCTGATGTTCCAAATAGGAAAAGGAGTACGTCAAGGCTGTATATTGTCACCATGCTTATTTAACTTATATGCAGAGTACATCATGAGAAACGCTGGACTGGAAGAAACACAAGCTGGAATCAAGATTTCCGGGAGAAATATCAATAACCTCAGATATGCAGATGACACCACCCTTATGGCAGAAAGTGAAGAGGAATTAAAAAGTCTCTTGACGAAAGTGAAAGTGGAGAGTGAAAAAGTTGGCTTAAAGCTCAACATTCAGAAAATGAAGATCATGGCATCCGGTCCCATCACTTCATGGGAAATAGATGGGGAAACAGTGGAAAGAGTGTCAGACTTTATTTTGGGGGCTCCAAAATCACTACAGATGGTAACTGCAGTCATGAAATTAAAAGACACTTACTGCTTGGAAGGAAAGTTATGACCAACCTAGATAGCATATTCAAAAGCAGAGATATTACCTTGCCAACAAAGGTTCGTCTAGTCAAGGCTATGGTTTTTCCTGTGGTCATGTATGGATGTGAGAGTTGGACTATGAAGAAGGCTGAGTGCCGAAGAATTGATGCTTTTGAACTGTGGTGTTGGAGAAGGCTCTTGAGAGTCCCTTGGACTACAAGGAGATCCAACCAGTCCATTCTGAAGGAGATCAGCCCTGGGATTTCTTTGGAAGGAATGATGCTAAAGCTGAAACTCCAGTACTTTGGCCACCTCATGCAAAGAGTTGACTCATTGGAAAAGACTCTGATGCTGGGAGGGATTGGGGGCAGGAGGAGAAGGGGATGACAGAGGATGAGATGGCTGGATGGCATCACTGACTCGATGGACGTTGAGTCTGAGTGAACTCCGGAAGTTGGTGATGGACAGGGAGGCCTGGCGTGCTGCGATTCATGGGGTCGCAAAGAGTCGGACATGACTGAGTGACTGATCTGATCTAATCTGATCCCTGATTTTCCAGTGGTTAAGAAACTGAGCTTCCAAGGCAGGGTGCATGGGTTCAAGCCCTAATTGTGGAACTAATATCCCACAGGATATTTTAAAAAATAAAATGATATTTTTTGAAGAAAATAATTGCTCCTGAAAATAAAAGCCATTTTAAGTTTCAGTCTATAAATTTAACAAATTTGTTTTTTAGAGCATTTAGAAATATCTTAAATCGCAGGTAGAGTATAAAAAGTGAAATATCACAGTACTCATTATTACATTATTACTCATTAATATGCAGAGAAGGCAATGGCACCCCACTCCAGTACTCTGCCTGGAAACGCCCATGGATGGAGGTGCCTGGTAGGCTGCAGTCCATGGGGTCGCTAAGAGTCAGACAGGACTGAGCAACTTCACTGTCACTTTTCACTTTCATGTATTGCAGAAGGAAATGGCAATCCACTCCAGTGTTTTTGCCTGGAGAATCCCAGGGACAGGGGAGCCTGGTGGACTGCTGTCTATGGGGTTGCACAGAGTTGGACATGACTGATGTGACTTAGCAGCAGCAGCAGCATTTATATGAAAACAATATTGAGTATTTAATATAGTCATTATCTTCATATATTCTATTATTCCTTCAGAATTCATTATCTTTAGATATATTTTTCTGTATTGTGGGGGTTATGCTAACATTATTAGGTCCAAGTCAAAAAAGACTAATTCAACCAACAAAAGATTTTAAGTTATGGTTTACTAAACAATTGATTTGGGGGAAAGATCTGGAACTGGCTAACAAAGCTAAACCTATACCCTGCTGTAGTCAAATTCCATGTTTATACCAAAGAGGTGTTTTTTTTTGTTTGTTTGTTTTTTTAGCTCATAAATTTTACAGAAGTGTAATTCTCCTGAAAGCTTTCTTGTTTTGTTTTGTTTTTTCCCTTGTCTCCTTTTAGCTTTGCTTTTCAGACATTACCTGGTCAATTGCCCTGTCATTTTTTTCATATTGACCTGGTACTTAGTACTATCGAAAAACTGTGCCTGTTGTCTTTAGTAGCTCATTCTAATTAGCAGCATAATTGTTAAGTTTTGGTTCCCAGATCACAATGTGTTATGTCTACAGAGTCAGATTACCCATTTAGAACATTTTGCTAATCCATAATCTTTGGGAAACCCAGCTTAAGCCCTTTTTTTCTTGTCATCTGGTCAATAGCTCACAGGTTTTAAAAACAAGTCCACAGGTTATTTTCTGCCTTCATCTTTAAAAGATGAACCCTAATTCTTCCCTCTTAAATGTGGCAAGACTGAATGCTTTACTTCTATTAAATAGCAATCAGTCAAGTGGAAGCACCCTTGTTTGGTTTTCATTTTGGGGAGGAAGGGATTGTCTTTGTATGTGTTTTTTGTTTTCTTTTGATTTTTGCCCTCTCCATGGCATGCAAGATCCCTTTTCCCTAACCAGGGGTTGAACCTGTGCCCCCTGAAGTGGAAGAATGGATTCTTAACCACTGGACTGCCAAATAAGTCTAGTGTTCATATTTGGAGACCAGGTTACAAATAAACACTGTGACTTCTGTCTTGATTGCTTCATCCTGTGCTCCCTTTTGGGCTTTCCTTGTGGCTTAGATGGTGAAGAAGCTGCCTGCAATGAAGGAGATCTGGGTTCGATCCCTAGGTTGGAAAGATCCCCTGGAGGAGGGCATGCAACTCAATCCAGTATTCTTGCCTGGAGAATCCCCATAGACAAAGGAGCCTGGAGGGCTAAAATCCGTGGGGTCTCAAAGAGTCAGACACGACAGAGCCATTAAGCAGAGCACTCTCTCTTTTGAAGAAATCTCACTTTGGCAAAAGCCAAGAACTGGGAGCCACTGAGACAGCCTTCAGTCTAACAACTCTCATAACTGAGGCCAAAAACCATAGGAGTTTGCTTTGAAGCGGATCTTCATCTGTGGTCAAGCCTTGAGGCAACTGAAGCCAGACTAGGGGCCAGAACTACCCTGAAAAGCCATTCCTTCCTGCCTGCTCCTTGGAAACTGAAATCATGAATGTCGCCTGTTTTAAGCTCTAAACTTGAGGGTAATTTTTAAACAGCAATACATAATGTTGAGGAACAAAACTTATCACCCCAGAATGTTTCTTTGGCATGTGGATTATTTTGAGCTGAAAGCAATCAAGACCTAAAACAGTCAGAAAGAAACTTTGACATTCCCCCTGACTGCCTAAAATAATGTAGAGAGAAGACTTGTTTCAGGAAGGGAACTACTACTGTAGATAATTACATTATGAACTGAACACCATGCTAGACAGGGAGGAATCTAGCAAAGTCTGCTAAAATTCCTCCTTATGTCTCCATGTCTCTTCATATTTGTTTATCAGACATTTGCTTTTTCATCTCCATGTAAATTGCCTTCTTCCCCTCTGAAGTCCCAAACTATGACCCCCAACATGTTCATTTGTCTTTAACCATAGATGGTTCATCAGGTAAAGAATCTACCTGCAATGCAGGAGACACAGGAGATATGGATTCGATCCCTGGGTCAGGAAGATCCAGTGGAGAAGGAAATGGCAATGCACTTCAGTATTCTTCTCTGGGAAATCCCATGGACAGAGAAGCCTGGCGGTCTACAGTCCATGGGATCACGAAGAATCATATACGACTGAGTGACTAAGCAACAACAAACACATGTTATGTATTATATTTTATTCCTTTTAAAAATGCATTCATATTTTCACGGATCGAGGTTGTGAGGTGCTCATGCCCTATGATGGACTCAACATATTATTCTCTTAAAGTTATTATTCTCTTTTTGATGCCCAAATTATCACAACATGGCCAAAAGCAAGCAGGCTCTTTTGGCCTTTCAGCAAGAATTCAGGTATCTTTGACAGTTTCATTCTTCTGACTTGAAATCACTAAAAGTTCCTAATAAAAGAATGTTTTAAACACATTCTGTTTTGGAGGGGGAGAGGGGATGCCTTTGCAGGATGATAGGATGCCTCACAGCTGTACTGTGCGTTCCTCTCAGCTCCTTGTCCAGATTCTACCTCCCTCCCTCCCTCTCTTTAGTCATCTACATAATTCAGCCTACACAGAAAAACTTCCATGACTCTCTAGGTAGAAGGGATCCATCGCCAGTACTTTCTAGTCTCTTCTGTTATGGTGTTTAGCCATAAGTGAAATCATGTTATATAAATTATTTGTATCCTTTTGTATTTTGAATAATGAGAACATACTTTAAAAAATTGATCTAAGGGAATGCATTGCCTTTTTCTAAAATAAGTAAATACATTTAAACTATGAGGCTGTATCCTACTCTGTCTTTAAAATTGCCCAACAACAAAGTGGATGGTTATTCTGCACTTGAGAATAGATGCAATTTTCACTTTTACGATTTAAAAAGAAAAGAAAGTCCCTAAATTAATTCCTAGCTCCATGGCTTATGCTGAAAATAGTAAAAGCTAAGATTTATTGAAGACCAATGATGTGCCCTGCCCAGAGCTATATTCTTTATGTGTCAACTCATTTAATCCTTGGGATTACCCTATGAGGTTTTGAACTGATTTACCCCTATTTTAGACTAAAGATATTAAGTCAGAGGAGATTTAGTAACTGGTTCAAGGTCACAGAGTCAGGGCACACTAAGATTCGGAGTTAAACAGTTTGAATTCTCAAATCTATGCCCTCCAATTCACAATGCTATAATTAGTACACTACCAGTAGATTTCTGGAAAAATCTGTTTCATGAACTATACCATGCACCATTTCAAGTACCATAAAATTTGCAAAGTATTTTAACAGACAGACATTTTTAATGTATTATTTTATAGAAATCTAATTTGTCTAGAAATAAAGCACTTAAAGCGATTTCAAGTAAGGGGGAAATTTTTCCAGTTCAACTATGCACAGAAAATCTTCAAATGTGCACATATTTAGTAATACTTAAATGTGTACAAGTGGAAATTTAATATTTGTCCCTGTAGTGGAAAATACTGGAGGAGAAGTTAAAATCAACTGGATACTTCTTATTACATTTTTCTTGTATTATAGGGAAAAAAATGAAAGATTTTTGTTTTTATTCCTATCTATAGCTTTCTAAAAGTAAACTCTCAGGTTGGCCTTGTTTATTTTTCACATTTTGTAAATATGAGCAGCTTCAGGATATAAAGATTTATATTATATGTAATGTGTGTCAAATTATAAATATCAACACTGCAGCCCAGAAAATATAAACTAGCGTACCAGAAATACCACAGGTGATTTGAGTATAGGCTTTTAAACAGCACAGTCTTTATTCAAAGTTTGGAACTAGATCTTCCTTGCTGATCCTTCTTTATCCCACATGAAAGACTGCATTAACCCTGAAAGCATATTTCACTTGTCTTCACATAATATCATTCTAAATTTTAGACAGTTTATAAACTATGCTCTCCTCTACTTATTTTTAATTTTAAGATATATTGGACTCCCAATTCTACAAAATTGGATTATAAAAGTTAAAGTAGATGTTTTTCTCTTTAACCAACTTACATTCCCACCGACAATCTAGGAGGGGTCTCTTTTTTCTTCACCCCTTCCAGTATTTATTATCTATAGACTTTTTGACAATGGCACTTCTAATCAATATGAAGTGATACCTCATTGGTGTTTTGATATGAATTTTTGTAATAATTAGCATTATTGAGCATCTTTTCAAGTGCCTTTTTGCCTTGGGTAGTATATTCATTTTGACAATTTTGATTCTTCCAAGCTAAGAACATGGTATATCTTTCCATCTGTTTGTGTCCCATCAACAGCTTAAAGTTTTTGGAGTACAAGTCTTTTGTCTCCTTAGGTAGGTTTACTCCTACATGTTTTATTCTTTTTGATGAGATGGTAAATTTTAACAGAGAAAAATAAAGGAGCTGTTGGACACAGTTCCACTTCATTTGCACATTTTTAGAGTTTTACTATAAATTGTTTTAAATATGATATTATATTTTCAAAACCTACAATTCTTCCATATCCAAAGGCAAGACAAAGAATCCAAAGATAGAAGCAACTTGAATATTGACTATTTTCTAAATGTATGCTTATGACCATCCTATTATGCTTTAATAAATTGAAACAAATTTTGCACTGATCGCAAATGCATATTCAGTTCAGTTCAGACACTCAGTCGCGTCTGACTCTTTGCGACCCCATGAATCGCAGCGCGCCAGGCCTCCCTGTCCATCACCATCTCCCGGAGTTCACTCAAACTCACTTGCATCCAGTCGGTGATGCCATCCAGCCATCAATAGTTAATCAGGACTTTTTTAGTTTGAATTTATAAAAAACTACATTTAAAGCAAACATAACTCATCATCTACAGACTCAAGCACAGTTTTTAAATGCTTAAAAGGATTTCCTTGTAAACCTGCTGCACCCCACCCCATCCACAGCTTTCAGTTCACCTGTGTTAGGGCTTCTCTGGTGACTCAGATGGTACAGAATCTGCCCACAATGCGGGAAACCCAGGGTTGAACCCTGTGTCAGGGAGATTCCCCTGGAGAAGGAATGGCTACCCACTCCAGTATTCTTGCTTGGAGAATTCTATGGACAGAGAAACCCGGTGGCTACAGCGGTGGGCTACAGTCCATGGGATGGCAAAGAGTCAAACATAACTGAGTGACTAACACTTTCACTTTTCTTTTCTTGATGACAATTCTCAATCAGATGCCATCGGAATGAAACATCCTTAGGGTTTCCAACCCATGATTCAAAAAAGCTCTGTCCTCCTGGTGGGTATGACTAGGCTCTCCCTTCATGCCTATTTACACACACATTAAGAATTCCTTATAAAAAAATCCATTTTACCTTTTTATATTTTGTGCATGTGTGTGTTAGTTTCTCAGTCCTTTCCGACTCTTTGCAACCCCTGAGACTGAGACATATCCATGGAATACTCCAGGCAAGAATACTGGAGTTGATTGCTAATTTCCTCCTCCAGGGGACCTTTCTGACCCAGGGTTCAAACCCTGGTCTCCTGCACTGCAGGCAGATTCTTTACCAGCTGAGTCACCAGGAAGCATGAATCCTATTAAAATGTACTTTGGGAGTTTCCTTCATTAACATAAGCCAACACTTTAAAGTGTATCAGCTGATTTTTCTTGTATAAAAACATGGCTTATTTTGTGTATTGTATTTGTATCTGCAACAATTCAGTCATTAAAAAAATAAATATTTGAACAAAATCAGTGTCCTCTGGAATTTCGCCCTGTTCTATTCATTTCTATTGCAAACTGCTAGTCAAGATGTGTTTCTTTTTGCTTGAATTATTGTAAAAAGTACTGTTTTCTATACTACCTAATTCTTTACTCTAGTGCCTAGCAAACAGCTTGAAACTCTCTAATAATTGCAATGTTCTACTATACTTTAGGAGGAGATAAAACTGATTGGCTTGATAGTTGGTACTTAATATTTGTCCAGAGCTGATTTAACTAGCTTATCTATATTTACAAAGCTGAGCACTGAAGAATTCATACTTTTTAACTGGGGTGTTGGAGAAGACTCTGGAGAGTCCCTTGGACTGCAAGGAGATCCAACCAGTCTATCCTAAAGGAAATCAGTGCTGAATATTCATTGGAAGGACTGATGCTGAAGCTGAAACTCCAATACTTTGGCCACCTGGTGTGAAGAACTGACTCCTTGGAAAAGACCCTGATGCTGGGAAAGATTGAAGGCAAGAGGAGAAGGGGATGACAGAGGATGAGATATTTGGATGGCATCACGGACTCAATGGACATGAGTTTGAGCAGGCTCTGGGAGTTGTTGATGGACAGGGCGACCTGGCATGCTACAGTTGAAGGGGTCACAAAAAGTTGGACATGACTGAGCGACTGAACTGAACTGAACTACATTTATTAGGCCAAAGTCCCTGATTGCCTCTGTTATGCCCTTCTTTCTGCCCACATGCCTTTGATTATCTGGCTCTCTAAAGCATTTGTTGATCCCATAGTTATCCATCTCCCCAGTTTCACATTTTCAGTTCCTAAAAATGAAACGACGTGCTCCCATCTATGACTTCTCAGTCAATAAGTATCTAGAATTACTCTCTTCATCTGTGCTCTGATAACACTTAATTTATGACTCCCTAAAGACTCTAATCAGTTTCAACTGTCTTTGAGTTATTTGTGTTCATGTTTTACCTCTCCCAATGGACCCATATTTGAGAGTCAGAGTCATTTCTTATTTATGACTGAATCACCGTCAGAGCACAGTACAACATCTTAACCAGAGTAGGAGCTCCAGAATCTTTATTTTGAGGGCAAAATTGCAATTAATAAATTATATGAAGTATACACAGCCCAAACTAAGAGAATTAGAGACTCAATATATTTTTGGAAGCTATAGAAATAGTTGCAAAAGCAAATGCATGTGTTTCTACATCTAACCACATACAAACAAAAACATCTAATTAACAGATCCTTCAATTTCAGAATACTGAAGTAATTGAGTTTTTGAGCTTTTCAAAACAACCATGATAAAAACTTCATAGAAGAATTTAATGTGTGTATAGGTGTTTAGAGAAAATGCTTTTTTATATTTTAATTTCCATTTACCACTATCCCTCCCTAAAATGTCAGAACAGAAAATCAGTAGGATATGTGTAATTTTGTCTTTTTTGTATGAATGTAATGAAATAATTTTCTCATACCCAAAATAAACTTTTACTGAACAACATTATGTACTAGGCAATATAAATTAATTTTGTCTTTCTAAATCTAATTGAATATAGAGAAGAAATTCTCAATTTCAGTCAAGAGATGTAGGACACTACATTTAGTGCTGATTTTCAAAACTGTATTCTTAAGAAGTTGATTGGAAATTGAAAATAAGGATATTGATTAAAGTCCATCCTTACAAAATTCCTAAATACGCTTCTTGACTTAACACCAGTATCTTGCTAGAAGAGTCATTTTATGTTCTTCAATTACTTCACATTACCAAATAGAATACTTAATAATGATTGATTAATGCAAATTATTTTCATTTCTAAGTTTTCAAGATAAAGTGAAGAAGCTCTGTCTGGGACTGTGCATTTCATATTTTTTTTTTTTTTTTGACCTGAATTTTCCAGTTTATATACCTATTTTAAGTGATAAGGACCAATGTAAAACACAGCAAAATAAAACTTCTGGACTTTTTTTTTCTCCTACTAATTAATGAATCTATTTAAGAACAGTTTTTCTGACATTATTTTTCTGACTTTAGTTGTCTGAAGTGTAACAAATCACTCCCAAGCATAGGCATCTTAAAAAGTGATAATAATTATTTATATTTTTCACAAATTTTGTCCACCAGGAATTTTAGGGCAACTGACTGTGCAAAACAGATCTCTGCTTTTTTCTGCTATGAATCTCATTCTAAAGAAAAAATGAAGTGAAAATATAAGATATCTTAAGAAAATTATTGAAACTGTATAAAATATTTCTGAAAAATATATCTACTTATAGGTATTTATTCCAACTGCTCATTCCCAATGGGTTATTGTTCCCATGAATTTTCCCTGTAGGAAGATATGGAGGTTTGCATGTGTGTGTGCATGCAGCTGTATGATGAATAAATCTCCTGTAAAATGCAGCAGAAGCTGTCTGCAATGGATGGAGCTAATAAGAGGAGTGAAACTTTCTCTGTAGAAAAATTTAAAATAGTCTAAGCTTGGCTAAAACTCAGTCTACTTCTTTCATCATCCCAATGCACTGAAAATTCTAAATACTGCCAATGACACAATATTTCTCTGTAAAAATTGTCTTATTTGGTTTAAAATCAAAGCACTTCCTGTAGTTATCATAGAGTTTTAACAATGTGATAAAAATTCAGATTGCAAGTCATCACATTTTTATTACTCCCTTTAATAATCTTTGCATTCTACATGAAAGATAATTATAATAACTCTCAGTTATGCAGTAAAATTCTACTTAAACAGATCGGTTACACAAATTTATTCCAAGAGTTAAGAGTGTAGTGTGATTCAGAATCAATCAAACAAATTTTAGGGGATAGTCTTACCTGTAACCACCATATAATTACAGTTTCCTACATATAACAGTAAAATTAAAATAAACCATGAGAGCACAGTGATCGTAAACAGCAGAAACAAAATTTGAGTTGCATTTATTGTCACTTTCTGTGCAAATTATTCCCTAATTTTGGCAGAAGAATTTCTACTGGGAACATTTCCTCTGGTGTATATTTCCCTTCCTTTAGAGAACACAATAATGCAAAAGATAAAGGACTGTTATCCAAAGTGTACAGAAAACTCCTAAAACTCAACATTAAGAAAACAAACAACCCAATTAAAAGTGAGCCAAAGACCTTAGCAGACACATCACCAAAGCTCCACATCATATGTCATCAGGAAAATGCAAATTAAAACAACAATGAGATACCAAGGCTGTATATTGTCACCCTGCTTATTTAACTTATATGTAGACTACATCATGTGAAATGCCAGGCTGGATGAAGCACAAGCTGGAATCAAGATTGCTGGGAGAAATATCAATAACCTCAGATATGCAGATGACACCACCCTTATGACAGAAAGTGAAGAAGAACTAAAGAGCCTCTTGATAAAAGTGAAAGAGGAGAGTGAAAAAGTCGGGTTAAAACTCAACATTCAGAAAACTAAGATCATGGTATCCGGTCCCATCACTTCATAGCAAATAGATGGGGAAACAATGAAAACAATGGCAGACTTTATTTGGGGGGAGGGGCTCCAAAATCGCTGCCGATGGTCACTGCAGCTATGAAATTAGGACACTTGCTCTTTGGAAGGAAAGCTATGACCAACCTACACAGCATAGTAAAAAGCAGAGACATTACTTTGCCAACAAAGATCCATCTACTCACAGCTGTGGTTTTTCCAGTAGTCATGTGTGGATATAAGAGTTGGACCATAAAAAAGCTGAGCACTAAAGAATTGATGCTTTTGAACTGTGGTGTTGAAGAAGACTCTTGAGAGTCCCTTGGACTGCAAGGAGATCCAACCAGTCAAATGTAAAGGAAATCAGTCTTGAATATTCATTGGAAGGACTGATGCTGAAGTTGAAACTCCAATACTTTGGCCACCTGATGCAAAGAACTGACTCCTTAGAAAAGACCCTGATGCTGGGAAAGAATGAAGGCAGGAGGAGAAGGGGACGACAGAGGATGAGATGGTTGGATGGCATCACCGACTCGATGGACATCAGTTTGAGTAAGCTCAAGGATTGGTGACCGACAGGGAAGCCTGGAGTGCTGCAGTCCATGAGGTCCCAAAGAGTCAGACATGACTGAGTGACTGAACTGAACTGAGAAGGCCCCAAGAAACACTAACAAAAATCAAGTGCTGGTGAGGATGTGGAACAATAGGAACTCACTTATGATGGTGCAAACGCAAAATGGTTCAACCACTTTGAAAGACTAGACTTACGTTAAGATCCAGCAGCCATGCTCCTTGATATTTGCCCAAAAGAATTTGGACTTTGGATGATGCTGAGTCAGTGTAGACTCATCAGCTGTGACAAATGTATCACCCTCATGTGGGATATTGATCATGAAGGAGGCTGTGGGTGTTTGAAGGCTGTCAGGAGTCATATAGGAACTCTGAACTTTCTGCTCAGTTTTGATATGAACTCAGCTCTTAAAACATCTATTTAAATCTTTAAATGTAATATATTAACCTATAACTTTTGTCTTTTTGTATTGTAGTATATTTTAATGTTTACACATATCCATTTTAACAAAAGAAAATTTTAGTGTGTGAATAACTTTTGCAGCCATTATCAATATTTTTTACTTCTTAGACAGTAAATTTTCAAAATAATCTTGTGATATAGAGACTATATTAAAAAACGATCTGTTCCAGATATTACAATTTACTTCAGAGTATTTAACCATTGTTCTTAGTTGCTCTGTCATGTCCAACTCTTTGCAATCTCATGCACTGTAACCTGACAGGTTCCTCTGTCCATGAGGATTCTCCACATAAGAATACCAGAATGGGTTGCCATGCCCTCCTCCAGGGCATCTTCCCAACCCAAGGACTGAACCCAAGTCTCCTGCATTGCACATGGATTCTCTACTATCTGAGCCACCAGGGAACCCCATATAACCATTGGTATCACTGGTACTTTGCCTCAAGCCTTCATTTTTAAAGCTATCATTCCCTTCAAAAGCTAACATTGCTTTAGACAATGAATGCACCTGAAATATATGTCCATTTAAGATTTTTTTTTTTCCACTGATCCCATCAGTCCACCAGTAATTGCTTCTCTGAAGAAATTTTAGAAGCTGCATCTTGAATTTCTTTTAAGAAATATTTTAGGACTATTGATCTAGTGAATTCACAATCAAGTATATTTTTCTGTTAAATTTTCAGTTTTTCAGGACACATTGATGGTGTGGATAAGATTATAATTACACAGGTGTTCCTTAAAGCTAAGGGATTTCCAGGTGACTCAGTGGTAAAGAATCCACCTGTCAATTCAGGAGACACAGGAGACTTGATTTGGGAAGATCTCCTGGAGTAAGAAATGCCAATCCATTCCAGAATTCTTGCCTGGAAAAGTCCCATGGACAGAGGAGCCTGGTGAGCTACAGCCCATGAGGTAACAAAGAGTTGGACATGATTGAGCACACATACAGGCATCTTCACCAGGCATGTTATGACAAATGGTGCTTGGTGTCTCATTTCCTATTAGAAATTAATAATCAGATTGAGGTCTTCTTTCAAAATGTTTTAGTCAGTCAGACAGTTCTCAAAAACTATTCCTTGGCAATTTCTGAACTTTAAACTTTTAATCTCAATGTCCTCAAACTTTTGTTAAATGAGTTTCCTGCTATGACTATACATCACTATGATCGAAAAGAGAAAAGTTAAAGAGTACTTTTGCTCATTGCAGAGGGTAATAGCATAGTAACACCATTTATTTTTCATGAAGAACTTCTGATCCCAATTATTCGGGTAAACTGATTTTATGGTATTAAGGAAATTCTATTTTCTTCTAAAAGTATAAAATAAGACGTCAACCATCTGGCACTCAGCTGTGTAGAGGCAGCAAACCCAAAGATGTATAGGCCATTTATTAATAAATTTGAAAAGGGAATAAGAGGAGGAAGAAATTTAAAGAATTTTACCTGATTTCATACTCTCTGTATTTTAAACTTACACTTTTTAAGTTCTAAATTTGCTAGATAATTTTCTGGTGACTTTGTGTTTACATATTTCTGCTGGTGAATGTCTATGAGAATAAAATGTTTAACTTATTTACAGAAAGGATTCAGTATTGACATCAAGTTTATGTTGCAGTGCCTACTGAAAGGACTTGGTAAGGGTAAAAAGAGTCTTGATCCAAAGAACATTCAATCTCTTTTCTTTTATTGTTCAGTCATTAATTCTTGTTTGACTCTTTGCAATCCCATGGACTGCAGCAGCCAAAGTATTAGAGCTTCAGCTTCACCATCAGTCCTTCCAATGAATATTCAGGGTTGATTTTTTTAGGATTGACTGGATTGATCTCCTTGCAGTTCGACTCTCAAGAGTTTTCTCCAGCACCACAATTCGAAGGCGTCAGTTCTTTGACACTCAGCCTTCTTTATGGTACAACTCTCACATTCATATATGACTAGTAGAAAAAACATAGCTTTGACTAGACAGGTCTTTGTTGGCAAAGTGATGTCTTTGCTTCTTAATACACTGTCTAGGTTTGTCATAGCTTTCCTTCCAAGGAGCAAGTGTCTTTTAATTTCATGGCTACCGTCACCATCCTCAGTGATTTAGAAGTCAAGAAAATAAAATCTGGCACTGCTTCCATTTCTTCCCCATCTATTGCCATGAAGTAATGGGACTGGATGCCATGATCTTCGTTTTTTAAATCTTGAGTTTTAAGCCAGCTTTTTCACTCTCCTCTTTCACCTTCATCAAGAGGCTTTTAGTTCCTTTTTGGTTTCTGCCATAAATGTGGTATCATCTACACATCTGAGATTATTGATATTTCTCCCAGCAATCTTGATTCCAGTCTGTGCTTCATCCAGCCTGGCATTTCACATTATGTACTCTGCATATAAGTTAAATAAAGAGGGTGACAATATACAGCCTTGTGCTCCTTTCCTATTTTTGAACCAGTCCATTGTTCCGTGTAAAGTTCTAACTGTTGCTTCTTGACTCACATACAGGCTTCTCAGGATACAAGTAAGGAGGTCCAGTATTCCCATCTCTTTAATAATTTTCCACAGTTTGTTGTGATCCACACAGTCAAATGCTTTAGCCTAGTCAATGAAGCAGAAGTAGATACTTTTTTTTCCTGAAATTTCCTTGCTTTTTCTATGATCAAGGGACTGTTGCTCTCTTGTTCTTCTGCCTTTTCTAAACCCAGCTTGTATATCTAGAAGTTCTCAGTTCACATAATGCTGAACACTAGCTTGAACAAATTTGAGCATAACTTTATTAGCATGCCTGGTGCCTGGAGAAGGAAATGACAACCCACTCCAGTACCTTGCCTGGAAAATTCCATGGACTGAGGAACCTCGTAGGCTACAGTCCATGGGTTCACAAAGAGTTGGACACGACTGAGCCACTTCACTTCACTTTACTAGCATGGGAAATAAATGCAATATACATTCTTTGGTATGGCCTTTCTTTGGGATTGGAATGGAAATTGACCTTTTTCAGTCCTGTGACCACTGCTGAGTTTTCAAATTTTGCTGACATTGAGTGTAGTGCTGTTACTCATTTTACAACTCAACACAGATATTAACACTTGTTTTGTGAGTGCCAAATTTTCTCTGTGGTTAAAAATACCTAATTATTATCCACTCAACAGCTTCCCTGGTGGCTCAGATGGTAAAGCGTCTGCCTACAATGTGGGAGACCCAGGTTCAATCCCTGGGTTGGGAAACTCTCCTGGAGAAGGAAATGGCAACCTATTCCAGTACTCTTGCCTAGAAAATCCCATGGACGAAGGAGCCTGGTAAGCTACAGTCCATGGGGTCGCAAAGAGTCGGACACGACTGAGCAACTTCACTTTCACTTTTCACTTTCACTTTATGAACTCAAAATAAAAGTGTAGTTTTCTTAGATTTTATTTGTTATTGCATTTATTTTTATGGTCTGCATTACTTATAAATTCATCATTATAAAATAATTGAGATGACAGAACTTAAAAAAAATTAAAATGGAAATGAATAGTTTAATAAAATAAGTTATAAAAAAAGGACTGGGATATTCTGGATGTTTGGATATTAACTTACCTTTGAAAAACTGAATTGATATTTAATTGCCTTTTGGAAGTTGAAGCAGTTATTATACATTAACACTTAACAGAATAGGTATAAATTATGAATTTCATTTAGAACTGTGGTGTGTGTGGTGTTTAGTTGTTTAAAAAACTCTTTGCAACCCGATGGACTGTAGCGCATCAAGCTCCTTTGCCCATGGGATTTCCCAGAAAAAGAATACTGGAGTAGGTTGCCATTTCCTTCTCTAGTTATTTAGAGTTGTACTAGTTGCTTATTAGTATTGAATGAGGAATATTGTACAACAGTATAGAGATACACATTTCAAATAGTACCCACCAAGACAAATTGGACACATTTTGAGTGTGTTTTAACTAGCATTTATGATACCTACATTCTATAAACAAAACAGTTTGGAGCTAATGAATATTCTGTAAATGAATCATACTACTTAGTGAAATCATTTGCTATGATATGATTTTAAAATATGGTATGAGTCTCATTTATTAGATATGACTTTACAACTGAAATTTGTAAATAAACTGAAAAAAGCCAAACACCTTTGAAAAATGTTAGTTTAATATTATTTTCAAAAGTATGTGATGATTTTATTAAATATACCTTTAATTTTTATTACTTGCATTGTAATCCCAAGACATAAAGTATAAGACATAGAATACACCAAGACAGTGAAATTTATTCAAAATGAGAGATATTTGTAAATTATTTTTTTGAATTGTCCGACTTACTCCTGAGACGTTTAAACTCTAAATGTTTAGATACTAATTCTTATTCAATATTCAACAAGTCAATTAGTAGGTTTTCTGTCATGCTACCCTGAGACTGTATGAAATTGAAAATAGACTCTAAATATTCAGTGCTTATGGTGATGCAAGTAAATTTTTGTGAAAACCATTTTGGATAAATACCCAACATTAACTATTAATAAATTCACCTCACTTTAGATAAGGTTGTATTTTGCATAAATGAAGAAATAGAAAAGAAATTGTGATCATATTTTCAACAAACAATAAAAATTTTCTATGCATTCCTCAGCTAGTTTCTTGCATTTAAAAAGGAAATCTTTTTTTTTTTTAATCTTGGTATTATTCTTTGGATAATTGGCACTTTGTCATAGTTATTTTGTTGACAATACTTAGGAACACATTCCTATATATAATATTCTCACAAAGTAGGAGGGAATAGATTTTTCCCAAATTGCCAATTTTAAGTTTCTATTTCTTAAGAGATTTTGTAATAGTACATATGCAGATCTATTTATGGTTTATGAAATGCATACGTCCTGTAATTTAGAAATAAATATTATTTTGTTTAAATATATCTTATTTTGAAGATATGCCGGAAGTTAAAGCCTTTAGAAATAATAATTCTAACATCTTGTATACCAATACAGCAGTGTAAAGCAATTATCCTCCAGTTAAAAACAAAAAATCTAGTATTTAATTACTAGATTAATAAGTAATTTATTACTTACGATAATAAAAAATTACTCTAAAATAACATTCATGTTTGATTCCAGTTTTAACATATACTTGACTCACTAACAAGTACAAAAATTTTTCTTTCGAGTCATAATTTCATAAGCATCGTCATTGCAATTTATTCACTCTGTCAGTGTTTATCATCTTTTTGACTAACTTTCTGAAAGTTGATTATTCAGTTCTGTTTTCAAATGTGCCTGGAAGTTTTCACACTTTCGACAATGTTTTCTGAAGTTTTGAGAGCACTGAAACAGCTTTGCAGTTCTTCCATATCCTCACTAAATAGCATTAGGAAAAAAAATCCAAGTATGTGGCTGACAGCACTGTGAAAATTGTGTCCCTGCTTCTTACAGGTGCTGAAACCCCGTTAAATTTTCAGGTTGGCCACATATCATACAGTCAAGTGAACTCTGATTCTCCGCATTGAGCAAGTTAGTCACATTCATTCTAACATCTTTGAAACCCGAAGAATATCTTCTTAAATGAAATGGCTGCTAGCGCTTTGTGCAAGTTCTTGAAAAATAGGATCTACAAAAGTTTAGTCTATCATGCCAGTGTATTTTACATGAATTTATGCATTTTGTGTAAATAAATCTTAAAATCAAAAACAAACTATGGTCTTTCCTATTTAAATTCTAAATCTTTAACATACTGCCATTTTTTATATATATATAATTGAAGACTGATTAAAGTATTCATTGATTCAACGTAATTTTAAAACACCAACTTTGTCCATGTAGGCAGCTACTTGGGGTATGTTGGTTGGTTGGTTTAATCGCTAAGTCATGTCCAGCTCTTGAGACCCCCTGGACAGTAGCCCACCAGGCTCATTTGGAATGGGATTACCCAGGCATGAACACTGGAGTGGGTTGCCATTTCCTCCTCCAGGGGATCTTCCCAGGGGATCATTCCTGGATTGCAGGTGAGTTCTTTTTACTGTTGAAGCTCCACTAGGGGTGTAGCAAAGGGGAAAATAAAAGCAAAAGAGATAAGATTCCTCCTTTCCTATAGGTTTTAAGTTATAAGATTAATAAAATAAATTTATATGCTTCACATTTGAGCATACATGTTTATATGTTGATCTAAATATTTGATCACATGTGAATAAATAATTGTAAAGGATGTACTTTCATTTATTATAAGTATTATCAATGTATTTGTCAAGAACTGCAAAGAGTCTAAGATTTTGCTTTACCTGCAAGCTGACAGTTTAACGTGGCACAGTTTTATAGAGGCTTGCAAAAACATGTGAACCTCCTGAGTCACTGACAAAAATCTTCATTATTTGTGGCTGAGCAAAAAGCATAAGCTTCGAGTTTGTAAATCCTATGTGGGCAACGCCGTGGTGGGCCCTGGTGGGTGCTGTGCACACAAGTGAGAAATGGTGACAGTGTGGCCTAAAAATCTGTCCAACCTATATGTGGATGGAGGAATCATACTGCTTGGACTGCAATGTGAACTCTATACCCCCTAGTAAATACTATCTTCCAAGGCTATTTGCTATAGAGTTGATCTTGGAAAGAGCGTCTGAGAAAAACTGTCAGTAAAGACATAGAGTTGTTTTATTACACTCTGTGAAATCATTTTACTATAATAGTACAATGGAATCATTGTGATACTATTAAACAAAGTCAGTGGAATCTAAAAACTATCATGTTGTCATCACTCCTTTTTTCATTTGACTCAAATTTCTAACTATGCACTATCAGAATATTATTCATCTTCTATTATATTTCATGCAAAAGAGTATATAAGTTGAAATTTAATGACTATTTTCCACTTGATGTTAGACTTTACAATTTTTTTCTGCACTCAGCTATCTTGTAACTATTATCAGCAGTAATTGATCAAAAGAATACATTCATTATAACACATAAATATATAATAATTCAACAAATTTTATTTAACAAGAGTATACTTTTATCAAAATATATCTCTGAATGAGATTGATATCCTTGCCCCTAATATACCCATTAACGAATATTACACATTGACGGACTGAATCAACTTTCATCAGAAATTAACTATCCTTTTAAAGAAAAATTAATTTTAAGGGTTAAAATTTTTGTTCATATAAATAAGTAGATGAAAATATGTTAATTTTATTATAGATTGTCACTGAGTTACTTGAATTTTTTAATTACATGGAAAAGTTGCATAGTGATTAATTAATATATTTATTTTATAAGATATTAGCTGACAAATAAGATTCCCCTTTAATTTGTTGAAAGCAAAGATTTGAAAATCAACTGACTTACAAAAAACAAAATTCTTAGTGTGCCAACAGATCATTCATGCCCCGAATTCTGGGAAGTAAACCAAAAATGATTTACCAAATATTATCAGCTGACTATTAATTACATCTGTTATGTTTTCACCTAGAGACATGTATTTAGTCTTATGTATTCAAAAAGGGTAATGAAAGCTGGAATACTTTTCATGCTAATTTACATTTGCCAATGAAATATTTGTTAATAATGATTTGATCCCTTCACATAACCCAATTAAGAAAGCCAGTCATCATGGTTAAACTAATTAGGCATATCATAGTTAGTTTCTGTCAGAATAAAAGCTTGCCTTCATTGTACAGTTCAAATACATATGCTAATACAAAGTTCAAGATATCTTATAAAATCACTGAGAAAATGAATTTCATATCGGCAAGAGTATCACTGTGCTATTTCCAATTGAAATATAAAATATTAAGCATTTAATAAAGATTACTTGAAAGAAAAAAAAGTTATATAAAATGCTTTGCACATTCATCTGAGCAAACTCTGGGAGACAGTGAAGGGCAGGGGAGTCTGGCATTCTGCAATCCATAATGTGGCAAAGAGTCAGACACAACTTAGTGACTGAACAACAACAAAAGCATTATTTCCTCTTTAGGATCAAGTAATGCTTCATTTGGAGAAGGCGATGGCACCCCACTCCAGTACTCTTGCCTGGAGAATCCCATGGATGGAGGAGCCTAGTAGGCTACAGTCCATGGGGTCGCTAAGAGTGGGACACAACTGGGCGACTTCACTTTCACTTTTCATTTTCATGCATTGAAGAAGGAAATGGCAACCCACTCCAGTGTTCTTGCCTGGAAAATCCCAGGGACGGGTAGCCTGGTGGGCTGCCATCTATGGGGTCGCAGAGAGTCGGACACGACTGACATGACTTAGCAGCAGTAGCAGCAGTAGCATGCTTACTATTAATGTATTACATGTGCTTGAAAAAAAGATTATCTGTGTCAGGGGTGAAAGGTTTCTTTTAAACAATGCAGGCTGCTATGATATAACACTATGGACTGGGTGGCTTAAACAAGGATTCCCAGATGGTGCTAATGGTAAAGAATCTACCTGCCAACGCAGGAGATACAGGTTCAATCCCTGCATCTGGAAGATCCCTGGAGGAGGAAATGGCAACCCACTCCAGTATTCTTGCCTGAAAACCCCATGGACAAAGGAGCCTGGCAGGCTACAGTCCATGTGGTTGCAAAGAGTTAGACACAACTCAGCAACTGAGCATGTAACCATGGGTGGCTTAAAAACCAAAAATTTACTTGTCATGGTCTTATCAGCTAAGAAATACAAGATTAGGGCATGCACAGATTTGCAGGTGGTCTGATGAGAGCCCTCTTCTTGGTTTCCAGCAGATCTTCTTTCTGTACCCTCAAATGACAGAAAGACAGCAAGAAAGTTCTCTGTTTTTTTTTTTTTTTAAAGAATGATAATCCTATTCATGTGGTCCAAGTGATTGAATTATCTCCTAAAGCTCTACCTCCTAGAACCATCATGTTAGTGTTAAGAATTTCAGCATACAACTTTGGGGGAATACAGACATTCAGTGTATGACAGTGCTCCTTCCACATTTAGTAATTGAGTATATTGATTACATTGCTCAGATCTTCAATGGCTCTCTTTATTTTTTAAATTAAAACCAATTTTTTGGTCTACTTCATTTATAAATTTCTGCCACAGCTACTACCTTTTATTAAAATTTCCAGCTTGAATTGATTTATAATCCTTTATTTTCCATCACGTATGTACTAATGTTCCATCTTTTATTTTTAATATTAGTAATTGGCATCTTTTTTTTTTTCTGGTGGTTGGTCTAGCTAGAGACTAATCAATTTTATTGATCTTTTCAAAAAACCAACTTTTACTTTTATTGATTTTTTTCCTACTTGTTTCCTGTTTTCAAACCCTGTTTCATGGATTTCTGCTCTAAATCTTATGATATATTTTCCTTCTGGTTCCCTCAACACAATTTCTGCTAGAGAGTCTGTTATGAACTCACGACTCCCTATCTCTCCAATCTTGGGGTCAGTGGTTTCCCCTCTCATAGAACCAAGAAATGGTGATTTTCCAGCCTGTCCAAATTTTTGCTTGCTGTTAGGAATGCAGGAGGAACTTCTAAGCTGCTTCAGTGTGGAACCAGAAACTGGAAACCTAGGGTCTTTTTTACTGTAATTTTTGTTTTATGTTGCTAGTATTTTACCTACACCCTTAAGAAATGGGCTTCTCTTGTAGCTCAGCTGGTAAAGAATCAGCCTGCAATGCAGGAGATCCCCATTTGATCTTCCTCAGGAAGATCCGCTGGAAAAGGGATAGGCTACCCACTCCAATATTCTGGCCTGGAGAATTTCATTGACTGTATATTCATTGGGTCACAAAGTGTTGGACACAACTGAGTGACTTTCACTTAAGAAATAATCTTACTTTTAATTATTTGTCTTTCTCTTCAAATACCTACCTTTTAGTGGAATATGTTCTTTAGTGTATTATGTATGTTTAATGAATGTATGCTTTTTAGATATTTAGCTTTGGTCTATGAGTTTGTGCTCTTTTGGTTGAATAAGTTACTTTGATGATGAGATTGGTCCATGAGTTTGAAGAGTGGAAAACTCCAAGCACCCCTCCAATCCATCTGATCCCACCTACATGTTTCCTCACCTTAATACTCTTCCTCCTTCACCTCCACATATCAGGTTAACCCCTTTGGTCTTGATTTCATCATCAAATTATTAGCAGTAGCTGCTTTTGCTGAAACTATTTTTTGGGTATAATTACCCTGAATGGCAAGGGAGAAGTGAAAATGCAAGAAACCAAATCTCAGGCGAGAGAATACATTTAGAATTCAACTCTTCCTCCACCCAAACTTTTGCAATGCCTTGATATCCTGTGGGCACCAGCATCAGCTGTTTTTGCCAGTTTCTGAAGCAAAAGGACAAGTAGTCATTGACATACATATATATGTATGTATCTCCTATATATATATATATATATATATATATATATATATATATAGATATAGAGAGAGAGAGAGATGTGTGTGGGTGTGGGTGTGTATACATACACATAGCTGCATATTGCCACATGTTTATTTAACTTATAGGCAGAGTATATCATAGCTGGATGGTGACTGAAGCCATGAAATTAAGACACTTGCTCATTGGAAGGAAAGCTATGACAAACTTAGTTTATTAAAAAGCAGAGACATCACTTTGCTGACAAAGGTCCCTATAATCAAACCTGTGTTTTTCCTAGTAGTCATGTATGGATTATGAGAGTTGGACCATAAAGAAGGCTGAGCATGGAAAAATTGATGCTTTCAAATTGTGGTGCTGGAGAAGACTCTTCAGAATCCCTTGGACTGCAAGGAGATCCAACCAGTCCATCCTAAAGGAAATCAATCCTGAATATTCATTGGAAGGACTGATGTTGAAGCTGAAGTTCCAATAGTTTGGCCACCTGATATGAAGAGCAAACTCATTGGAAAAGACCCTGGTGCTGGGACAGATTGAGGGCAAGAGAAGAAGGGGGTGATAGAGGATGAGATGATTGGATGGCATCACTGAATCAGTAGGCATGAGTTTGAGCAAACTCCAAGAGATAGTGAAGGACAGAGAAGCATGGCATGCTTCAGTCCATGGGGTTGAAAAGAGTTGTACACAATTTAGTGACTGAACAACAACAAATACATATAGCTGTACTATAGAAGCTAACGCAACATTATAAAGCAACTACAATAAAAATTTAAACTAATGATGAAACATAAGAGAAAATATTTTTCCATGCACAGCCTTCTTTTTGGTCCAACTCTCATATCCATACATGACTACTAGAAAAAACACAGGTTTGATTATAGGGACCTTTGTCAGCAAAGCGATGTCTCTGCTTTTTAATACACTAAGTTTGTCATAGCTTTCCTTCCAATGAGCAAGTGTCTTAATTTCATGGCTTCAGTCACTATCCACAGTGAATGTGGAGCCCAAGAAAATAAAATCTTTCACTGTTTCCACTTTTTCCCCTTCTATTTGCCATGAAGGGATGGGACTGGATGCCATGATCTTTGTTTTTTGAATGTTGAGTTTTAAGCCAGCTTTCTCACATTCCTCTTTTACCCTCAGCAAGAGACTCTTTATTTCCTCTTTGCTTTCTGCCATTGAAATGGTATTATCTGCACATCTGAGGTTGTTGGTATTTCTCCAGGCAACCTTGATTCTAGCTATGATATACTCTGCCTATAAGTTAAATAAACACATGGCAATATGCAGCAATGTACTCAGCAGCAGCAGCATATGTATACACACACACACACACAAACATAACTATCTCTCTCTCTAACTGTTGCTTCTTGATCTGCATACAGATTTCTCAGGAGGCAGTTCAGGTGCTGTCTGATATTCCCATCTCTTGAAGAATTTTCCACAGTTTGTTGTGATCTACACAAAGGCTTTGGCATAATCAGTAAAGCAGTAGTTGTTTTTCTGGAATTCTTTTTTTTTTTTCTAATCCAACGGACATTGACAACTTGATCTCTGGTTCCTCTATCTTTTCTAAATCCAGCTTGAACATTTGGAAGTTCTCGGTTCATGTACCGTTGAAACCTGGCTTGGAGAATTTTGAGCATTACTTGGCTAGCATGTGAAATGAGTGCAATTGTGCAGTAGTTTGAACATTCTTTGGCATTGTCCTGAGGGATTGGAATGAAAACTGACCTTTTCCAGTCCTGTGGCCACTGCTGAATTTTCCAAATTTGCTGGAATACTGAGTGCAGCACTTTCACAGCACCATCTTCTAGGATTTGAAGTAGCTCAACTGGAATTCCATCACCTCCACTAGCTTTGTTCCTAGTAATGCTTCCTAAGGCCCACCTGACTTCGCATTCCAGGATGTCTGGCTCTAGGTGAGTGATCACATTGTCGTGGGTATCTGGGTCATGAAGAACTTTTTTGTATAGTTCTTCTGTGTTTTCCTGCCACTTCTTCTTAAATATCTTCTGCTTCTGTTAGGGCCATACCATTTCTGTCCTTTAGTGTGCCCATCTTTGCATGAAATGTTCCCTTGGTATCTCTAGTTTTCTTGCGAGATCTCTAGTCTTTCCCATTCTATTGTTTTCTTCTATTTCATTGCAATGATCACTGAGGAAGGCTTTCTTATCTTTCCTTACTATTCTATGGAACTCTACATTCAAATGGATATATTTTTCCTTTCCTCCTTTCCCTTTACCTTCTCTTCTTTTCACAGCTATTTGTAAGGCCTTGTCAGAAAACCATTTTGCCTTTTTGCGTTTCTTTTTCTTGGAGATGATCTTGATTACTACTTCCTGTACAATGTCACAGACCTCCATCCATAGTTCTTCAGGCACTCTATCAGATCTAATCCCTTGAATCTATTTGTCATTTCCATTGTATAACTGTAAGGGATTTGATTTAGGTCGTACCTGAATGGTCTAGTGGTTTTCCCGACTTTCTTCAATATAAGTCTGAATTTGGCAATAAGGAGTTCATGATCTGAGCCACAGTCAGCTCCCAGTCCTGTTTTTGCTGATTGCAAAAAGCTTCTCCATCTTAGGCTGCAAAGAATATAATCAACCTGATTTCGGTGTTGACCATCTGGTGATGTCCATGTGTAGAGTAGTCTCTTGTGTTGTTGGAAGAGGGTGCTTGCTATGACCAATGTGCTCTCTTGGCAAAACTCTGTTAGCCTTTGGCTTGCTTCATTCTGTACTTCAAAGCCAAATTTGCCTGTTACTCCAGGTATCACTTGCCCTCCTACTTTGCATTCCAGAGCCCTATGATGAAAAGGACATCTTTTTTGGGTGTTAGTTCTAGACAGTCAGTGATTTGTCAACCATTATTTTCTTAGTCTGGGTTGTTATAACAAAATGCCAAAAAATTACTACCATATTAAGAAAATCATGATGTTAGCACAGCTATGTTTGGTGAGAGCCCTTTTCTGGTGTACATGGTTGACTTACTGCATTCTCAAATGGTAGAGATCAGAGCAGAAGAAACAAGTTCTCTGATGAATATTATACAGGCAGTGATACTATCCATGAGGGCTTCACTCTTATGACTTCATTGAATCTAATTGCCTACCAAAGACTCAACCTTCTGATACCATCACACTGGTGGATTGAGGGCAACAAGCATTCAACAATAATTGAGGGGCAATAAGCATTCATTCCCCAACCATTAGATATAAAAATAATGATCTGTTTAGGAAGCCTGTGTGTTAAATTTTTAATATCAGTATTTATTAATGTTTTCCTGAATGCAAACACATGGTTTCTGCAGCAGAGAAGATCTTTATTTATTTACAGTCAATAATGTTGCTTATTTTTTCAAGGCCAGATTTTCCCTTGCAGGGCTACACATTAAAAACAAGATAAGAGATTATCCTCATGGGCCAGAGTTTGTCCTGCAGGCAAGACCTTAAAATATGAATCCAGAGGATTATTACATAGGAGGAGGAGGCTATTTGTACTGTCATTTCTTCCTAAAGATGGGGAGCAGAATTTTGTTCCTCATATAAACAATTCTTTTGGAAGTTCAAAAGAAAAGGATCTTAGAATATACATTTATGCTTCTAAGGGGGAGATCAAATTAGTATTTTAAGCTTTAGAGTGTGTGGTCATGCTCAATCATGTCTGATTCTTTGTGACCCTATAGAGTGTGGCCTGCGAGACTGCTCTGTCTTCTCTGGGATTTTCCAGGTAAGAATACTGGAGAGGGTTGCCACTCCCTCCTCAGGAGATCTTCCCAACCCAGGGATCAAACCCATGTCTCCTGCATTGGCAGGTGGATTCTTTATCACTGAGCCACCTGTGAAACCCATAAGTTTTAGTACTCCTGGGATATCTCATTGGCCTTGTGCCTTACCCTCCTTGGATGTAAGCACGTACATCTCTGGAAGTAAATTTCTATCTAGAATTCTCTATTTAATCCATCATAAGTTAATTTTCATGATATATTTTAATTAAGTTCCAAAGTTTCCACAAAATTTAAAACAAAGCCCTAAAATAAAAATATTTTCTCCATGGTTGAAGAGATAATGCATGCTTTATCATTTTGTTCACAAAAGAGACAAAATTTGATATAACAAATGAAAAGTCCTTAATAAATAGAAACATATCAAATAAAATACATCCTTAGATGACTTATAAAATCAGTGTAAAACCCATTCCAAAGAACTGAATAAATAAAGACAATGTGATCATTTATTTACTTTTCTTTCTTTCGTTGAATAAGGACCTCTTCTAATAAAAGACAATTCATAAAATTGTTTTCATAATTATTTTAAATATTTTATTGTTTGATGGATAATATTAAACAAAAATACAGTCTCCTAATACTTAAGTGTAGAGTTTGTTTTTTTAACTTAACTCTGGGAGATAGTGAAGGGCAAGTATACTGGCCTGTGGCAGTCCACAGGATCCTAAAGAGTCGGACTCAAGTTAGTGACTGAACGATATTCATTAATGGTTAATATATCTTGTGAATTAAGAAGAGAATATCCCTCTTTGGGGAGTCTTAATTCAGTAAAGGTCACAATATTTACATGTCTGCATTACAAAGAAGTATTCAAATGTATTACTATATGTTACTGACATTGCTAACCAAAAAAGAAGGAATCTAAATTTAAAAAATTTTAAAGACTATCCTTTGAAAAACAAATTTCAAAAATGTAAAAATTATAATGAAGCAGAAAGAAATAAAAACACTAGATTTATATAACATTAATGCATTTTTTATGTTTGTATTCAACATTATCCTAATAACTCATATTGTTATCTTCAAGCATTTCATTAGACTTTTTTTTTTTTCTGTGTAATATCTAGCTTTCAAGGAATGGAACCATCACAGTGAGAGTAAAGAAACTTCTAAATTGTACTTTTATTCTTCCAAGAAGAGTATTAGAACAAATTTCATACAGTGAGACAATTATTTTTAAAATACTTATTGTGTAAGTGTAGTTAAAAAAAATAAAAACCAAAAATGTGTATACAAATGCACAAGAAGGGAAAAATGTATCTTATGCAGTATTGCTTAGGAAAAGTAGCCAAACTTCAAATAGCACTATATAGTTGCATTTTTATTATAGTGGTACTGATCAATAGTCTTACTTTACTAAAATAAAGAATTATACTAATGGGAAGATCCAGATATACACTATTCTCTATGAATAATGCAGATGAAATGTACTAGAAATGATGATACATTGTGGCTAAGTAGAAATAACTATCTTTCATCAGACTATAATTTAAAAATTTTAAAATAATCCTAAGTATGTACTATGAGGACCCCAGTCAACACACTCTGCTCTTCCTGTACATATGGATTTCAGTATCCACATATTCCTTATCTGAACTGCACTTTAGCATACTGAGAAGTCAGCTTCTCAATCTTGTGGAAAGAACATTGCTGTAAGTATTAGTAAGCTAACTTCATTGCCTTTTTATGTTTTTAATTGGTTACCTTGAATAGCTTCATAATGTCAATAGTCATTGAGAAAATGGGGTTATTTGGAGAGAAAGTAATCTCCCTTTCCCTATTGGCATCTTCAGGCCAGACTTCCACAGCCAAAGGGATGAGGAGCCATAAGGCAATTAAACAATAAATGTGAAGTCAGCCTCTTCACTTTTACTCAGAACTGCACTAATTCCATCTAACTGATTGGGATAAACACCCACGAAAGCCAAAACCAGAGGCAACAATTCCAAAGAAAAGGAGGTGTTGCAAATTTCCAGGCATATGCTCTAGGACACAGGCCAAAGGGAGAATTTTCTAATGGTTGATGTGAAGGTACAATCCTATTTTATTCTTAAAGTGATTGCCTTAGTCATCCCCTCATGTCATCTATTCACAGAACAAATAGGATATACAGGCTCCTCTGTCCATGGGATTTCCCACTCAAGAATGCTGGAGTAGATTGCCATTTCCTTCTCCAGAGGATCTTCTTGACCCTGGGATCAAACCCCTGTCACCAACCTTGAAAGGCAGACTCTTTACTGCTGAGCCACCAGGGAAGCCTAGATATGCTTTTCCAATTTTCTCCAATTGATAATCCAAATAAGTTAAATATGAATGATCAGAATTATAAACCAGAACCATATAGACAGGTAACATATACATGGGGCTTCCCAGGTGGCTCAGTGATAAAGAACCCACCTGCTAATGCAGGAGACGTAAGAGATACGAGTTCGATCCCTGGGTCAGCAAGATTCCAAGGAGGAGGCATGGCAGCCCACCCCAGTATTCTTGCGTGTAAAATCTCATAGACAGAAGAGCCTAGTGGGCTACAGTCCATAGAGTTACAAAGAGTCAGACATGACTTAGTGACTGAGCATGCACACACACATGGACAAAGTCATCATTACATTTCCTAACCTCTTTTCACGATCCATCCTTTCTCTAACCCTTGGATGTAGAAATACTAATAGTGTGTCTTCAAAAGTTGTAACCTCTGAGCAACCTCTGAGAAATCTGTTTTACTCTGTCAAAGTTAATTACATCTTCTTATATATTATTCCTCTTACATTTGTAATGAAAAAATTGTGCTTCAGTGGAATCTATGCATTGTCCGAGGCACACACTACCAGGTCACCTCATTCTGATATTTTGAGAAGCATTTCATAATTTTGTGAGTTATAGGTAACTAATAGCAATGCAAAAATAATACTTTTCTATGGATATATGAGGACTTTTGTTTGTGGAAGGACACTCTGTGGATATAACATTAAATAATAAAGAACTTTAAAGTGTGTTCCACTTTAAATTTTTTTGAGTGTCATAATTTTATCTTAAAAATATATATATATATGTCTGGGGACTTCCCTGGTTGTCCAGTGGTTAAGACTCCACCATTCCAATGCAAGGGCATAGGTTTGATCCTTGACTGGGGAACTAAGATCTCACATGCCTCGGGGCATGGCCAAATAAATCAATAATTTTAAAGTATTTTTTTTTAAAGTCTGTTTACGTTGCCAGATACACTTTGGCCAGTAGTCCCCATTTTATACAGCTAAATTCACCAGCCCTGGAGCAAGCAGAATGAAAAGACACTTGGTATTAAATATAGTATTTCATTACTTTCCATGGTCTTCCACCCTTTTATTTAAGAATAGACATCATTATAAATTTTCATTAATTGTCTGTTATAGCAGGATATTGAGTTAGTCAAGTAACAAAATAGCCTATAAGCCTCAATGTAATGAAAATGACATGAACAAACCTAAAGGAGTTCAGAGTGCAACGGAGTAACAATTACATCAGATTAACTGGAATTCTGACTAAATAACTAGGAGAACCTGAAAAGCAAAATGTCAGAAAAATCTAAAGAAAATGTTTTGAGGAGGAAGAGTGACCAGTTATGTGCAATACTTTGTCTTAAAAATCCTCTTTAGGGATGGTACGGGAAGGGAAGAGGGTTCAGGATGGGGAACACGTGTATACCTGTGGCAGAGTCATGTTGATATATGGCAAAACCAATACAATATTGTAAAGTTAAAAATTAAATTAAATTAAAAAAAGAAAAAAAATCCTCTTTAGCTTTGCATTTGAATAATAGAACTAGGTCACTTTAGTTTATACTTTTTTTATATATGTAAAAATACTGTAATTAAATTAATTATCCAAATGTGTGTTTTTGGCTTCTCAGATTTTCTATTAGCTATAGCACTGCAGTTAAAATACATATACATTTATTTAATGTATGAAATATATTATCCAATGATTTTGACAAGAGTTAGGAGAATCATGTACAAATGTCTATTTCAATGTACATTGAAAAACATACATATCTACATTTTTCCTTATTACATTTCTTGAGTAATAATTACTATTCACACTACTGTTCTTTAATAGCATATATTTCTCAATTTTCCTAACTCTGTAATGTCTGTAACATATAGTGACTCTACAGTGTGACATAAGGTTGTTTGTGAAATGCTGCTTTCAAAAATGACAAAAATAAAAAATAAAAAAAAAGGAAAAAAAAAAAAGAAAAGCAAACTTAGTTACAGACATGCAAAATTAGGAGAAGTTAAAGTAAAAAAATAAATAAATAAATAAACTAAAAAAAAAATGACAAATGAAAACACACACTGCCAATGATACAGATTTTAGTATACCATGGTGAGTGCTCTGTCTGTCTGTCTTTTTTTCTCTCTTTATTTAATGGACTCTGCCCCTGGATACTGCTCAGAGAAGGAGCAATCAAAATTGTTTCTTCTTCCTTTGGCTCAAACATCTTAGAAAAATTGAGAACCCCACAGAGTTCAAAGGAAGAGTACCCATAGGGTTGGGGAACTTTCTCATTTTTTGTTTTCTTTTCCTTTGTTATGAACCTTTAATGACTAAGATTTGTTGTAGTTTAAGGAGGAAGGATTTCAAAGAAGAGCAAAACATTTGTGAAATGATAAATGTTGTGTTTATACCTTGTTAGTGAGCTTCTTGAAAGTGCTTACAACTTTTAGGGAGGGCAAAGAATATTGAGTAAATAATATTCCCTGCAGAGCAAAAGTCATGCATAGAGAGGCATCAAGAAGAGAAACTTAGACAGTCTACAACACAAGACATGCTTTTCAGCAGGGAAGTCTCCCTCTGAACTTACACACAGGTGGTATGACATAAAATGCTTTTTTTTTTTTTTAATTGATAATGAGAGAAGTTTAAATAACTTCCAGGTGATATCTATACAAAAATTACAAATTTAACCATAATCCAAAATTTCAGTTCAATCCAGTAATCTTACTTCAAGAACATAAAATACTTTTGGTGTGATAAATCAAAATGGAATACAGAATTCGTTCAATTTTCTCATGAAATATTGCATTTTTCTCACAGAACTGCTATTTATAAATAGGTTAAAAATCAAACTATATTTGACAAAACTATTCGACTTACATACCTACTATGTGTAGGAATGATTCTAAGTGCTGAAAATACAAAAAGAACAGATATAATACTTGCTTTTATTGAGTACATTCTACTAGAGAGGGCAGGCTATAAATATATAAACAAATGTATACATAATGCAATGTTAAAAGAGTGGCAAGTGGGTTCCCTATTTCATCACACTCTCCAGGAAACAGTACAGATGGACCCAGTTGCAGGGCAGGAATAGAGACACAGACATAGAGAATGGACCTGTGGGCACAATGCGGGGGGAGAAGGGGAGAGCAGGATGAGTTGGGAGATTGGGACTGACATGTAACACTGCCTCGTGTAAGATAGCTGGCTAGTAGGAAGCTGATTTACAGCAGTGGGAGCTCAGCTGGCTGCTCTGTGAGGACTTACAGGGGTGGTGGGACGGAGGTCCAAGACGGAGGGGATATAAGTGTACATATAGCTGATTCACTTCACTGTACAGTAGAAACTAACACAACATTGTAGAGCACCTATCAATTCAGTTCACTTTGGTCACTCAGTCGTGTCCAACTCTTTGCGGACACCATGCACTGCAGCACGCCAGGCTTCCCTGTCCATCAGCAACTCCCGGAGCTTGCTCAAACTCACGTCCATCAGGTCAGTGATGCCATCCAACCATCTCATCCTTTGTCATCCCCTTCTCCTCCCTCCTTCAATCTTTCCCAGAATCAGGGTCTTTTCCAATGAGTAATTCGCATGAAGTGGCCAAAGTATTGGAGTTTCAGCTTTAACATCAGTCCTTCCAATGAACACCCAGGACTGATTTCCTTTAGGATGGACTGGTTTGATCCCCTTGCAGTCCAAGGGGAATCAAGAGTCTTCTCCAACACCACAGTTCAAAAGCATCAATTCTTCGGCACTCAGCTTTCTTTATAGTACAACTCTCACATCCATATACAACCACTGGAAAAACCATAGCTTTGACTAGATGGATCCTTGCTGGCAAAGTGATGTCTCTGCTTTTTAATATGCTGTCTAGGCTGGTCATAACTTTCCTTCCAAGGAGTAAGAATCTTTTAATTTCATGGCTGCAATCACCATCTGCAGTGATTTTGGATCCTAAGAAAATAAAGTCTTTCACTGTTTCCACTGTTTGCCCATCTATTTGCCATGAAGTGATGGGACCAGATGCCATGATCTTCGTTTTCTGAATGTTGAGCTTTAAGCCAACTTTTTCACTCTCCTCTTTCTCTTTCATCAAGAGGCTCTTTAGTTCTTTGCCATAAAGGTGGTGTCATCTGCATATCTGAGGTTATTGATATTTCTCCCAGCAATCTTGATTCCAGCTTGTGCTTCACCCAGCCCAGCGTTTCTCATGATGTACTCTGCATATAAGTTCAATAAGCAGGGTGACAATATACAGCCTTGATGTACTCCTTTTTCTATTGAAACCAGTCTGCTGTTCCATGTCCGGTTCTAACTGTTGCTTCTTGACCTTCATACAGATTTCTCAGGAGGCAGATCAGGTGGTCTGGTATTCCCATCTCTTTAAGAATTTTCCACATTTTGTTGTGTTCCACACTGTCAAAGGCTTTGGCATAGTCAATAAAGCAGAAGTAGATGCGATAAAGCAGAAGCAACTCTACCCTAGTTCAATAAGAGAAAGAAAGAGAGAGAAAAGTGACAAGTATTCTGAAGAAAAGCAAATACAGTAACTGTAGGGAAGGGATAGCTAGAAAAATTGAGGATGCGGGATTCTTTGGCTAGAGTGCCCATAAAATATGACAGAATGGGAAAAATTTGAACAGAGATCTGGATGATAAGAAGTATTTAAATATATGAATATCCAGTGCAGGCACATTCAAATAGAGGGAAAGTGATGCCCAAAGATTTTGAGGCTACAATGAGTTTTGGAGGTGGAAAAAATTCCAGCGTAGACTGAGCATCATGAATATTGAGAAAGGGAGAAGTAGAAATGAAGACACAGTTGGTTTTCTCTGGTAAAGGCATAAGCTGCCAAGAATGTACACAGAGTGAAAGAAATAGGTCAAAAAGATGGAACTTGGCTAAACCCCTTTCAAAAATCATACCTAGTCAAAGCTAGGATACACGCTAAAATCTGTGTTGACCTATATGCGATGGTTAATTTTCTGTGTCCTCTTGACTCGGCTAAAGGCTACTTAGATAGCTTGTAAAATATTATATCTGAATGTGTCTGTAAGTATGTTCCAGAAGTGATTAATATTTGAATCAGTAGACTTAGTAAAGAAGATCTGTCATTACCAATGTGAGATGAGACACCATTCAAACCGTTAATGGCCTGAGTAGAACACAAAGGCAGACCAAGGGCTAGCTCTCACTCCTTTTTAAGCTGGGACATCTATCTTATCTTGTGCTCCAACATTGGTGTTTCTGGTCCTGAGCCTTTGGCATCTGGGACTTTATTGAGAAGTGGTCTAAGAACCATTGGATCAGAGCTGAATACTGAAGAATCTAAAATCTTAGCATGGTAAGTGTATTCACAGAAACAATGGTGTGTAGAAGACACTACTTTGAGGGAGATAAAAGAAACTTGGAAGAGAAAGGCACCCCTCAGATTCTTGATGGTGAGGGGGCAAAAAAGAACAAATAAGAAGGATGAAAAGTAAGGGTCCCATCACAAAATCAGCCAGTTCACCAAAACTTCTTAATCAAGAAAAGCTGCTCTGTATTTAAGAAACTGCATTTAACTACCAACAGAAAAGGGGGTCTAGAATGTTGACCTCTCTTTAAAAATACTTGTAACTGTTAATCCAAAAAAAAAAAAAAAAAAAAAAAAGCATGAATCAACCATAAAAAATAATGGGAAATTGGTAAGAAGTTTCAAAAATTAAAAAAATAAAAAAAGATAACTGTAAAAAAAAAAAAGTGAAGCAGAAGGAACTAATCAATACTAATTAGCTAATAAAAACATGACCGAAAATCTAATCACAAAGGTGAGAACAATAATAACACAATATTTCAACATTAATTAATTTTAATTAAATAGGTAATTAAAGATATGACAGGATACTGTAAGTCAGAAATTAGAATAGAAATATACAAAGTTGTGAAATCAGAGTAGATAGCACTCAGGAAAAAAATTAAATATGAAAAATTTAACTGTAGGAAGAGAGCAGCATCAAAATATACCAAGGGGATCATCTTTAGTGAGGTGCAGAGAAATATTCTAGAGTGTTGAAACTCTAAATTGTGGTAACGATTATAGGAGTGCACACGATTGTCAAAACTTTTCAAAATATATACTTAATTGAGTGAATTTTATTACTGTCAAAGCTGACTAAATCACTAAAAAAATATTTTTAACAACCTGGTCAAAATTTAGAATCCAGCAACCTATATACAGGTCAGGAAGCAACAGTTAGAACTGGACATGGAACAACAGACTGGTTCCAAATAGGAAAACTAGTACACCAAGGCTGTATATTGTCACCCTGCTTATTTAACTTATATGCAGAGTACATCATGAGAAATGCTAGGCTGGAAGAAGCACAAGCTGGAATCAAGATTGTGGGGAGGAATATCAATAACCTCAGATATGCAGATGACACCACCCTTATGGCAGAAAGTGAAGAGGAACTAAAAGCCTCTTGATGAAAGTGAAAGAGGAGAGTGAAAAAGTTGGCTTAAAGCTCAACATTCAGAAAACAAAGATCATGGCATCCAGTCCCATCACTTCATGGGAAATAGATGGGGAAACAGTGGAAACAGTGTCAGACTTTATTTTTTGGTGCTCCAAAATCACTGCAGATGATGATGCAGCCATGAAATTAAAAGATGCTTACTCCTTGGGAGGAAGGTTATGACCAACCTAGACAGCATATTGAAAAGCAGAGACATTACTTTGCCAACAAATGTCCATCTAGTCAAGGCTATGGTTTTTCCAGTGGTCATGTATGGATGCGAGAGTTGGACTGTGAAGCAAGCTGAGTGCCGAAGAATTGATGCTTTTGAACTGTGGTGTTGGAGAAGACTCTTGAGAGTCCCTTGGACTGCAAAGAGATCCAACCAGTCCATCCTAAAGGAGATCAGTCCTGGGTGTTCATTGGAAGGACTGATGCTAAGGCTGAAACTTCAGTACTTTGGCCACCTTAGGTGAAGAGTTGACTCATTGGAAAAGACTCTGATGCTGGGAGGGATTGGGGGCAGGAGGAGAAGGGGACAACAGAGGATGAGATGGCTGGATGGCATCACTGACTCCATGGACATGAGTTTGAGTGAATTCCGGGAGCTGGTGATGGACAGGGAGGCCTGGCATGCTGCAATTCATGGGGTCGCAAAGAGTCAGACACAACTGAGTGACTGAACTGAACTGAACTGAACTGGACTGCAGTGTGCCAGACCTCCCTTTCCATCACCAACTCGCAGAGCTTGCTCAAACTCATGTCCATCAAGTCAGGGATGCCGTCCAACCACCTCATCCTCTGTCATCCCCTTCTCCTCCTGCCTTCAATCTTTCCCAGCATCAGGGTCTTTTCCAATGAGTCAGTTCTTCGCGTCAGGTGGCCAAAGTATTGGAGTTTCAGCTTCAGCATCAATCCTTCCAATGAATATTCAGGACTGATTTCCTATAGCATGGACTGGTTGGATCTCCTTACAGTCCAAGGGACTCTCAAGAGTCTTCTCCAACACCCCAGTTCAAAGGCATCAATTCTTTGGTGTTCAGCTTTCATTATAGTTCAACTCTCACGTCTATACATGACTACTGGAAAAACCATAACTTTGATTAGATGGACCTTTGCTGGCAAAGTAATGTCTCTGCTTTTTACTAAGCTGTTTAGGTTGGTCATAACTTTTCTTCATGGCTACAGTCACCATCTGCAGTGATTTTGGAGCCTCAAAATTCCCCATCGATTTTCCATGAAGTGATGGTACTGAATGTCATGATCTTAGTTTTCTTAATGTTGAGTTTTAAGTCAACTTTTTACTCTCCTCTTTCACTTTCATCAAGAGCCTCTTTAGTTCTTTGCTTTCTGCCATAAAGGTGCTGTCATTTGCATATCTGAAGTTATTGATATTTCTCCCAGCAATCTTGAATCTAGCTTGTGCTTCATCCAGTCCAGCATTTCCCATGATCTACTCTGTATATATGTTAAAAAAGTAGGGTGACATTATACAGCCTTGACACACTCCTTTCCCAATTTGGAATCAGTCTTTTGTTCCATGACTTTCAGCAGGATGGAAATTCTTATCAGGGAAAATTTATTCTGATTTGCAGTTACTACTTTTAAAGTCCCTCACAGTCATTCCTGCCAAAGCTATCTTCTATCTCAGGCACCTTGGATATTCTCAAGTGCTTCCCATTAATTACTGGGTTTATCTCTTTAAAATTCTGTCTTTCCTCTCTAATGTGGCCAGCGATTTTTCACTATTTTGTTAGTTATTTCACACTTAAGAAGATATTTATTTAGGAATAAGCAGTTCAATTTTAGGTCAAGCACTATACAGATATGATTTTTATAAGACAATGTAAGTTTTATCATCTTTGAAAAACACTTGAAATACCATTCAATTTCAGGATTTTGTTCAATGGAGTTTTAATTGGTTTAACTCTGCTCTGTTATAAGTGAACTCAATTAAAGGAGACTATTAATTGCTACATTTGTGCCATTTCATTTGCAAGGAATTACCAAAGCCAGTACAACACTAAAGAAAAGACTTTTTTCTTTTTTCTTTCTCCTGAAAGCAGCTGGTCATAGAGAAGGATTGTTCCCTTAAGAACCATAAAGCTCTTCCATTTGACAGCCAAGCAGAAAGGTGAGAACAAAATAAACAGCACTGTTAACCGGAGCTGTCACCATGATGAATGCTGATGAGCAATAATTAATGTGGATTCTTTTAAGCAAAGCCCAGAGGTCTACCCTGATGTCCACTCAGTGATGGGGAAGCAGGAAAAAGGACCAAACAGTGAAGAAACCAGAGGAAACAATGCTCTTTTTAAAAACAGGAAGCAAGAATATTAGAGCTGTGTAAATGGCTGATCTTCCTGCATTGTTTGAGCTATTGAATATTACTCAGTTCTAGAACCTGTTTTCAACAAATATTACCTATACAATATATGATTACTCTGCATATATTGACTTACTTGTTCACTGTTTGTCTTACTGATACATTGTCTGACATACACCTACTAATCATAAAGTAAAATACAGCTTTGAGAAAAAAAGAATCTTCTTGTTCTTTTATCTGAATACTATTTAGATTTTTTTATCACATGAAAATGTTTTTAAACTTACATTAAATTATTTCAGTAATAAAATAATTCTGAAGGAAAGTAATCACATTTTAAAAGAATGGCCAGTATTATTATGTCAGTATTGTAGTATAAGTGATATCAAATCATTTATATATTTAGTATAAATGATATTATTTAATTAATTTAGTATGGTATAATTTAGTATAAATGTTGTTATAGTCATTTTGTTCAATGCCAGAGCTTAGAAATAAACACCAGCATGCTTCTTCAGACATTATCAAGTCACTTAATTTATTCAACAAATCATTCATTGGCAAAGAAATATTTTCTATAAATTATCCATCCCAGACTCAGATTTAGGTCTTGGGTTATTAGCATGATCCTCATTAATCATTGCTGTACAGGTATGTGTGATCAGTTTAACAGTCAGGGTTCATACACAGAGCAGGGTAGCATATTCCAGGATTATTTTTCTAAACACTTTTTGCTAACTCCTTAAGAAAAACAGTCTCTATGCCTTTATTGTAATCTCTGAGACACCTGCAAGGAATTTTCAGCAATCATCTCTCAGGTGCGGGAAATGTTACATCAGAAAAACACATTTATGATGATGAGTTCTTTTCAGCTTTGGGGCAAACTCCAGAAACCACCAGGCAATTCTTCTCTGGATGCATAGGTCACAATTGTCCAAGGACTGATTTTCACCAGGAGAATTCATATGATGTAGTTTCAAGTTTTTTTCTTTTTATAATTTTTTCCTCTTAAATTAGTTCTTCTCTAAAAACAGACAGCATGGTTATTTTAGAAAGACTGTTTGACTCTTGGCTTCCAGTTTGTAAGCTAGTTTGTAATGCTTTAGTAAGGTGCTCATTTTCAAAATGGCAGGAGAATAAGAGTACCTCTGCAGGTAAGAGGAAGGGAAAGGGCCAAGACACCTGAGTTAGCATTTACAAAGTCACAGGTCAACTCACAGTCTCTTCCAGGAATAGCTGAGAAGCTTCTCTTTGAGCACTTCCCTGATACCATAAATTGCCCTCCACTGATCCAGTCTTGGCAGAATCCCTTCTGGGTCACTGCAAGTATAAAAAGGAAAGCTGAGCCATAAAACCTTTAAAATAATTGCCTTATTCTCTCTGAGAGCCATTTTTTCCAAATTTTTTTTTATGTTCATAAGCACATACATACCTCTGTGTGTGGGTGTGTGTTTGCAAAGTGATGCAGAGATATTTTATATGTGTATTTGCCAATTTAGTCTTCTTTTCATGAATTATCTGTTAATATCCTTTGATTATTAGAATCATTAAAAAAGACCCTGATGCTGGGACAGATTGAAGGTAGGAAGAGAAGGGGATGACAGAAGATGAGATAGTTGATGGCATCACTGACTCAATGGACATGAGTTTGAGCAAGCTCTGAGAACTGGTGATGCACAGGGAAGCAGTCCATGGGTCACAAAGAGTCAGACATGACTGAGCCACTGAACTGAACTCTACTCATCCTTTGATTAGTTTTTCTTCTTTTGATATTGTTTATTTCTTCTGAATGTTATTTCTTAAAACAACATTGGAACAAAGGATTGAGACACATGAGTATACCTTGCATACTGTTGGTGGGAATGTAAATGTGTATACAACCACCATGAAAAACAGTATGAAGTTTCTTCAAAAAATTAAAAATCGAACTGCCACCTAATCTAGCAATTCCATTTGTGGCTATACATCCAAAGGACACAAAATCATGAGTCCAAGACATATCTGTACCCCCATATTCACTGCAGCTTATTCACAATAGTCAAAATGAGAAAACAACCCAAGTTTCCATCAACGGATGAATGGATAAAGAAAATACGAAATAAACACACACACAATGGAACCGTATCCAGTTATGCAAAGGAAAAACACTGCCATTTCTGACAACATGGATAGGCTTTGAGGGCATTATGCTAAGCAAAATAAAACAAAGACAGATATTATATAATATTACTTAAATGTGGAATCCATAAACAAACAAACAAAAAAACAAACCCAGAGAAATAGAGATCTGATTTTCAATTATCAGAAGTGGGAGGTGTGGGGTGAGAAAATTAGGCAAATGTGGTCAAAATGTACTTCTAGGTATAAGATGATTTCTGAGGTAATATAGACAATGATGACTATAGTTCATGACACTAAATTATATATTTGAAAGTTGTTAAGAGAGTAAAACTTAAAAGTTCTCATCACACAGAAACAAAAAGTGTAGCTATGTGAGGTGACAGGTATTAACTAAACTTATTGGGGTGATCACTTCATAATATATGGATATATTAAATAATCACAATATAAAACCTACACACAATATAAAACCTACACAATTTTATATCTCAATGAAATAGGAAAACATAAAAGCAATAAAAGAAATATAGTGACTTCCTTGGTAGTCCAGTGGTTAAGACTGTGCTTACAGGACTGGTGGCCTGATTTTGATTCCTGGTCAGGGAACTAAGACCCCACAAGTGGCACAGCATGACCAAATTTAAAACATAAAAGAAAGAAATATAATTGAAAAAATATTCTATTGAAAAATAATTTTAGAGTAAAAGTAAATTTTGTGATACAATTTCAATTTAAGTGATGACAAGCTTTCAAAATAACCATAATTATTACAAAAAATAAAATTGTGAAATTACAAATATTTGGGGCTAAACATCACAAAAGTGATGATGCAGTGGCTTCCAAAAATGAGAGACACGAATGATTTTTTTAAAGAGATTATTGTGATCTTTTGTTTGTTTAATTTGATGTCCTAATAAATTGGGGAAGAATGCACAGTATGCTAATAGTGCCAGTTACCTCTGGGAAGGAAAACGTGGGGTGTGGAAACGGGGGTTTTAAGGATATTTTCCCTTTTCAAAAGTGTTGGAATATTTGACGGCAAAAATGTATGTATGTCTACTTGTCAATAAGTCAGGTGAAAAACCACCTAACCATTCATCGACAGAAGGATGAATTCAGACAGTGGGACACTATATACTATGTAAAATGAATATATTACAGCTACATTTATCATCATTCCCTGGTGGCTCAGCTGGTGGGGGATCTGACTGCAAAGGGAGAGACCTGCATTTGATCCCTGGGTACAGAGGATCCCCTGGAGGAGGGAACGGCTACCCACTCCAGTATTCTGGCCTGGAGAATTCCATGGACTGTCTAGTCCATGGGGTCGCAAAGAGTTGGATACGACTGTGAGACTTTCATGTGTATCATCATAGCTAAATCTCAGAAACAGTGATGAGAAAAAAAGAAAGCTACAGAGATATCTGCCCATTATGATGCATTTATATTAATTTTGAAAGCATAAACAATACTATATGTTATTTATGAATACACATGGTATTAATATAATTATGTACATGAAATAATAAATTCAAGATGTGGATTTATCTGGGGAAGCATGAGATTAAAATTGGTAAAAGGTACACAGTGAGTTTCAGCTGAATCTGTACTTTAAAATATTAGAATAAAATGTGGCAAAAAGGTAGGTAAAAAAAAAGAAACTAGAATAAAAGTGTGTTCATTATGCTTTAAAAATATTAAACATCATTGTGATGTAGTTAGTCATTGATTGTATAGAGAAAAACAACAACAACTAGCATTGGAATTAAGGCACTAACCACAAATGCAAACCAAGCACAATATCCTGACCCAGTCCTTAGTAAGAGTCCATTCCACTCATATCAAACGCTAGTAAAGTAATGCTCAAAATTCTTCAAGCCAGGCTTCAGCAATATGTAAACCGTGAACTTCCAGATGTTCAAGCTGGTTTTAGAAAGGCAAAGTAACCAGAGATCAAATTTTCAACATCCACGGGATCATCTAAAAAGCAAGAGAGTTCCAGAAAAACATCTATTTCTGCTTTATTGACTATGCCAAAGCCTTTGACTGTGGGGATCACAATAAACTGTGGAAAATTCTGAAAGAGGTGGGAATACCAGACCACCTGACTTGCCTCTTGAGAAACCTATATGCAGGTCAGGAAGCAACAGTTAGAACTGGACATGGAACAACAGACTGGTTCCAAATAGGAAAAGGAGTACGTCAAGGCTGCATATTGTCACCCTGCTTATTTAACATATGCAGAGTACGTCATGAGAAACGCTGGACTGGAAGAAGCACAAGCTGGAATCAAGGTTGCCAAGAGAAATATCAATAACCTCAGATATGAAGATGACACCACCCTTATGGCAGAAAGTGAAGAGGAACTAAAAAGCCTCTGGATGAAAGTGAAAGAGGAGAGTGAAAAAGTTGGCTTAAAGCTCAACATTCAGAAAACAAAGATCATGGCATCCAGTCCCATCACTTCATGGGAAATAGATGGGGAAACAGTGGAAACAGTGTCAGACTTTATTTTTTTTTGGCTCCAAAATCAGTGCAGATGGTGACTGCAGCCATGAAATTAAAACACTCTTGCTCCTTGGAAAAAAAAGCTATGACCAACCTAGACGGCATATTAAAAAGCAGAAACATTATTTTGACCACAAAGGTCTGTCTAGTCAAGGCTATGGTTTTTCCAGTGGTCATGTATGGATGTGAGAGTTGGACTGTGAAGAAAGCTGAGCGCCGAAGAATTGATGCTTTTGAACTGTGGTGTTGAAGAAGACTCTTGAGAGTCCCTTGGACTGCAAGGAGATCCAACCAGTCCATTCTGAAGGAGATCAGCCCTGGAATTTCTTTGGAAGGAATGATGCTAAAGCTGAAACTCCAGTACTTTGGCCACCTCATGGGAAGTGTTGACTCATTGGAAAAGACTGGGAGGGATTGGGGGCAGGAGGAGAAGGGGATAACAGAGGATGAGATGGCTTGATGGCATCACTGACTCGATGGACATGAGTCTGAGTGAGCTCCGGGAGTTGGTGATGGACAGGGAAGCCTGGCGTGCTGCGATTCATAGGGTTGCAAAGAGTCGGACACGACTGAGCGACTGAACTGAACTGAACTGATTTTGATTAGATGATGGTTGATATTGTTCAATGCAGGTCAGTCATTGTTTTGAGGACAAGCTTTGAATAGCTTCATTCATTCACTTATGAATCAATGTAACAAATCATATCAGATCCAAAAAGTCAACCTGTAAGTGACAAATGACTCCAAGCTTTCATAAAAATTTTCCAAATACAGATAATTGTCATACAACAGGGGTGTAAGCTTGAACATTATTCATGTTTACACTAGGCTTCAGTGATGTTCAGTTACTACAAGCCTACCATTGTTCCATATAGAACAGAGCAAGGTTAGCAGACATATGACAGAAAGATTTAAGGTGCACAATTAACTTTTAGGAGTCTGGAAGATTAAAAGTACAGAATAGTCCAAAAGGTGCTTGTTAACCTTTACAGCTGTGCTTTAGTCATAGGTAGAAAAAAAGAAACAAAAATAAGTAATCACACATACAAACACATACACACAAGAAAGAGTAAAACTATGAAATAGTAAATACATGCCGTCACCTGCAGTTTTTAATGTGGCTTCCCTGATAGTTCAGTTGGTAAAGAATCTGCCTACAATGCAGGAAACCTGGTTCAGTTCCTCGGTTGGGAAGATCCACTGAAGAAGGGATAGGCTACCCACACCAGTATTCTCGGGCTTCCTTTGTGGCTCTTCAGGCATAGAAAGCCTGAAGTAGATATTGGCAGATGCAGGCTCACATACAGTGGTTTAGTGGGCAAGGATAATGGAAATTGGTGGTTTCAATGCAACCCATCATGACATTATAAAATATTCATCTCAACTCTCAAGTCAGAGAGCATTACAAGTAGTAATATCTTTGTGAGATAACAGTAAACTGCTGTTTTTTGAATTGGGAGAAATAGAAACACACACATATACATACACAAGAAATAAAGCAAGGAAGGTAGCAAATGATGGGAAGGATAACAGAACCAAAAGGACCTATTTGAGCAGCACACAGAAACATGTCTAGACACTAAAATATGAATGAACTTGAAGACACTCAAGGAGGATCAGTATGTAGTGCTGAAGTAACAGTGTTTTACAGCTATGGGAGACTGTAGCTTTGTTTCAATTTTAGTAATACGTGTGATATTTTTCTTTCTTTTAATTGAAATATAGGTGATATACCTAGTGGCTCAGACTTAAAGAATCTGCCTGCAATGTAGGAGACACAGGTTTGATCCCTGGGTTGGGAAGATTCCCTGGAGAATGCAGTGGCTACCTACTGCAGTATTCTTGCCTGGGATATTCCATGGACAGAGGAACCTGGCAGACTACAGTCCATGGGGTTGCAAAGAGTCAGACATGACTGAGCAACTAACACTATAGGTGATGTACATTATATAAGTTACAGGTGTTCAAAATGGTGACTCAGTTTTTAAAGCTTATATGTCATTTATAGTTAATATACAATATTAGCTATATTTCCTATGCTATACAATATATCCTTGTAGATTATTTTATGCATAACTGTTTGTTCCTCTTATTTCCATACACCTGAATGGTCCCTCTCTAATTTATCTTTATAGGAAAAAATAAGATAGAAAATTAATATGATACTAGAACTTTTCAAAGAAGTTGGTTGTATACACAAAATGGGTGAAAATTCTACCCTGATTTTGCTTCCCATAAAAGAGATTCAGTGAGTAATTTAGTTAAGCACACATTTAGTAACAGGTTAATTACTAGTATATTCTGCCAGAACAGTTAAACTGATTTGCATATATAGATGCCATCAAAAATTGCATGTCTTTAGATTTTTTAAATAAATTGAATAAAACTCATCTGAATAAGCAGAGTTGACATTATATGCATTCAACAGGATTTACACAACTATTAAGAGAAAACTCTCATTACCATCTTCATTAAGAAATATAGAAACCAAAACAATCTCAAAAAGTTTGCTCCCAAGACCATAAGAGATAAAAGGAAAACTTGACAGGGAAAAATAATCATCTCATGTCAGTTCAAGAAATAATATTTCAAAGATTTTTTTTTCCTAGACCAATTAAGTAAAAGCATTATACACACATGAATTTTTTTTATGGTTCAGCTGTAAAGTATCCCTCTGCAATGCAGGAGACAAGGGTTGGATCCCTGGGTTGGGAAGATCCCCTGGAGGATGAAATGGCAACCCACTCCAGTATTTTTGCTTGGAGAAAGCCATGGACAGAGGAACCTGGTGGACTACAGTCCATGGTGTTAAATGACTTATCATGCATGCAAAAAGAATTAGATATGTGAGGAATTTGGTACCAATAATAAATTATGGCAACCTTAATTTTTGAAAAAGAGAGTGCCAAATAATATTTCACTTTGCCAGGTAATTTTTGATTGATGCTGCGAACTCCCTGGAGAACCTCTTTATTTTGAATATTTACCTCCATATCTCTGTGCAACATCTTTATATCCCATACACTCTATTTACACTTCTCCCTATGTAGCCCCATCCTGTATGTGCTTCATTTGAAATAATTTTCTACTTGGAAAATAGGCTGCAGAAAATAGAAAGAAAAAAATCACTGCCTTGGATGTTACAATGGCTATTCTATGAGGTATAACTCGAAAAGGAATTAAAAGAGTTTAAAGGGTTGATGTTTCAGGAAATTTTCTTAGAAAATAATCAGGTAAATATCTGAAAGATGTAGATGGATCTGATAAAAATATTATATTTTTGGCTCCTTTGGTTTTGGCTCCTATCATATATTTATATGTTAAATAAACATATCAATAAGTGCCTGTTAGATATTTGATTTTAAATATCATTGAGGAAAATCTGATCTACCCTTTTAATTTACCACTAAGTTGAGTAAATATCTATGATAGATATTTATTTATATGTATTAAGCAAATGTTAAATAATTTAATATATATGGTGTGCCAGTACATAACATTTTATAAATATTAGCTCATTTAGTATGCATAGATGACTTTATAGTTATAAAGTAGATATAATTACCAAGCTTACTTAGCAGATGATATTGTGGTAGAAAATGGTATAAACAAACAAACATTATTCTAGGTCATACTGCTAGAAAGTGGCAAGGCTTTTTATGCAAACCAAGGTTATCTGCCTCAAAGCCTATCCTGTACCAATTTGCCAGGAACCCTAAGGAAAACAGTAGAACCAAGAAGGATGAATTGGAATATAATAGATTATTTCATTCTATTCACCCAATTTCTTTGCATTTCTGTATCTTACAGACATTTGACTTCATTCATCCTCATGCCTCCATCTCCTTCATCCTGCACCAGTGTGCAATAAGAGGCTTTTTTTTAAATCTATGATATGATCCAGCTGTCAAACTTCTGGGTATTTATTCAAAGAATAGAAAAACACTAGTTCTAAAAGATATATGTATCTTTGTATTCACTACATCATTCTTTACAATTAGTTTTAGCTATTTTTTTTTTTTTAAGACTAGCCAGGACTATTGCATCCTTTCATTACCCAGTAAATAATTTGCTGGGAAATTGATTTCCACCAATAAAGCTGGTATTTACATAAGGAGACAAGTTGTTTCCTACATAGATTGTCACTGTGAAAACAGACTGCAACTGAATAAATTTTAGTAACAATATACTCTGGGATTTTTACTTTTCAGTCACTTTTTAAAATCGAGAGACACAACTAAAACTACAGACTGCTGTATATTATTCAGAAATGAAATCCAGTCCTGAATGTTTGGGAGAGAAAATAAATAGATCCCTTTTTATGGGCACTGATCTAGATATTAAATCCACATCTGCAAAAGCACAGGAGAGTTTGCTGTGCACATTTGCCAACTTACAATGCATTATCCATAAGGAGAATACTTCAAGCAGACTCATGTTTAGGAAGTGAAGATAAGGTAATCCATAGGCCTGTTTTTGAAAATAGGCCTGTATAGTTCTTTCATCACTCACAGATGTATAAACAGGAAAAATGGGGAAAAAATGAGTACCTACAAAATAAAGTGTAACTTTCACACCATCAATATACAATTACTGTATTTTGAAATAGATTTAATATGAACACAGAATGAATACTAGAAAGCATCTGCTTTTCACATTATGAAATTTGAGAAAATGGATTATATGAAATAAGAAAGGAAGAAAGGTAATAAGAAAACAGCTGAATTTAAAGGGAAACTAAGACTCAAGAAAAACAGCCACTTGGAAATAGACCCACATAAGCATACTCTTTGACAAAGGAGCAAAATGATACAATGAGATCAAAAAAAAAATTCCATGAACACAGGCTATGTTTATACTTAATTTTTTATTCAATTCTGTTCATCAATGTCATAATTTTCACCTCCTTGCATAAACTTATCCTTATTTTTGATGCTACTATAAATAAGATTGCTTTCTTTAATTTTCGGTGAATTCATTGCTAGTATATAGAAATGTTACTAATTGTTGTATGTTGATTTTGTATCTTAAAAATTTACTGAACTTATTGATTAGACCTAACAGATTTTTAGTGGCGTCTTTAGGATCTTTTATGTATAAAATCCTGTCAACTGAAAATAGAGACAATTTTATTTCTCTGGTTTAATTCTAATGACTTTTCTTTTCCTTACCTGATTGCTTGGTTACAACTTCTGTACTTTGTTGAATAGGATTGGTGAAAGTGGGCACCCTTGCCTTATTCCTGGTCTTAGAAAAAAAGAGCTTTTAATCTTTCACCACTAAGTCTAATGTGAGCTGTGTGCTTGTCATATATGCTCTTTATTAATGTGTCACTTCTATATCTAATTTGTTGAGAGTTTTTATCATAAATGGATGTTGAATTTTCTCACTTTTCCAGCAGTAATTAAGATGATCGTATGATGTTTATATGTTATTCTATCAATACAATGTATCACATTTTTCGATTTGTGTATGTTAAATGAATTGACTTTCTTATCTGGATGTGGGCACAGAAAAGATGCCTAGGCTGAAAAGGTTTTCATTCTTTGAGGACCAAATCAAGCAGAATGGTCCTCTAAGTTCCCTACCCAAGCAGAGCCACTGGTTTACTGGGTGGGCTCTGCTGGAGTTTCCACCTGGCCAGAGCTGCTTCCCTGGTGCTCTGGCCAGGTTTTCTAGCTACACAGGGCTGAGGACTGAATTCAGCAGTGGGCAGGGATATTTAACTACCTTCCCTTTCTGGGTGAAGAGGCAGATCAGGCTCCAAGGCCAGCAAGGATTTTTTTTTGGGGACCCAAAGGACTATACACCACATTCTTTGGCCAGATGAGGCCATCATCTTGGCTCTCTAGATGTATAAACCTACTGGCTGGGATTTCTCCTGGGGGCTGCTGTAACTTCAGTCTACCAAGGTCTGAGTTCTAGATGTTGTATGTCCAACCTTCTTTCCCATTGCAATTTGATCTCCAGTATTCAAGCTCCATAAATTCCTGCCCCTCTGATCTTCGTGAGGCATGACCTGCCTGGGCCCCCTGGGAAGTGAGCAACCGTGTGCAGGGAGCTGGATACCTGCCTAGGGCCCTCTCCTTCCCACTGGAGAAAGAATGGCCCTCTTGGTGTGACTTGATGCAAGACTGGGGCAAGAGAGTGTGGACAGAGAGTGGCCATTCCTCTTACCTTGCTAATACAGTCCTTTGTGGTCTCCGTGGTCAAGGGGGTGCTTCAATTTCACCTCCATTCTCTAGAATTTTCACAATGGTGTGTCCTCTATGAATCTCTGCTAATTGATCTTATGAGGGAGACTGAAGTCAGGATCAACCTTTGTTGCCATCTTGATGATGTCACCCTTTAAAGATAATGTACTCTAAAATTTTATTGTTACTCTAAAGATATTTTAGTACAAACAATAAATAACTGCCCACAGCTGGATACCTGGAAATAATATCAGTCTTCTAATAATAAGATAAGGCTTCAGTTCTTAGCCTACCATTTAATTCCTGTGGGGACCTTGAGAAAGCCATTTAATTCTCTGAGCCCAGCTGTTTTTGCATTTAAGAGAGGGAACAGCCCACTATTGCTCTGCTGATGATACTAATGCATGCCAAGTTAGTCTGAGAAAATAGAAAGCCTATTCTGTCTGTAACTCCTTTGTGCTCAGGTGTTTTAGTCATGTACTGACTCTTTGCGACCCTATGGACTGTAGATCACCAGGCTCCTCTCTCTATGGGATTCTCCAAGCAAGAATGCTGGAGTGGATTACCATTTCCTCATCCAGGGCATCTTCCTGACCCAGGGATCGAACCCATGTTTCTTGCACAGCAGGCTGATTCTTTACCTCTGAGCCACCAGGGAAGAATATGAGTAAATATGTCACTGGGGTCTATCTTTTCATGTATATATTTTACCTGTCTTTTCCCTAGAGTCTCTTTGTTCTAGCCTTTGGTAACTTCTGAATAAATATGCAAATGAAGAAAGACAATGAATTGTTATAAGCATTTGTGAATAAGCATTTATTCATTTCTATATTGATGAATGAATGAGCATGTGTGTTTATATATAAACACATAAGGCAGTGCTCTGTTTACTATAAAGCAATATTCTAAAGTTAGCAAAATTTTAATCTATACATTTTCTATTTATTCTTTGATATATTTATCTAATATTTTAAAAAGAAATATCGAGTGTCTATGCATTCAGGCTGTGAGATATGAAAGATATTGCTATCATTGTCTTAACTTTCCTACTAGGCAAAGTTTACATATGATTATCAGGACCAGTCCCCACAAAAAATACTAACTACACAGTACTCAGTCAAAACTGCTTTTCACTATATATCTACATGGAATTGTAAAGAAAAGTATTCATGCAACCTAGAAAATACCTCGGAGAAGGCAATGGTGACCCACTCCAGTACTCTTGCCTGGAAAATCCCATGGACGAAGGAGCCTGGTAGGCTGCAGCCTATGGGGTCGCAAAGAGTCAGACATGACTGAGCGACTTCACTTTCACTCTTCATTTTCATGCATTGGAGAGGGAAATGGCAACCCACTCCAGTGTTCTTGCCTGGAGAATCCCAGGGACAGGGGAGCCTGGTGGGCTGCCGTCTATGGGGTCAGACAGGGTCAGACACGACTGACACGACTTAGCAGCAGCAGCAGCAGCAAATACATAATTTATATGAAGGAATTCATAAATGCATAATAAGTGAATGAATGCATAAAGAAAGAAAAAGTGAAAAGGCTCTACGTAATACTGTTTATTCTTGAGATTAGAATTTTTTAAAAATTTAAGGCAGTAAATGATATACTTAATCTTGAGTACTAGATATTTTATAAACTCATTTCTCTTAACAAAATATGTGCCTAAATTCTGGTTAGTAACGGATGAATTGGCAAACTGACTCAGGGATTTAGACCTAGTGATGATGAAATAGTCAAACCAATACCTCTATCTTGAGTTAGCCATCCATAATCAGTGAGAGTATTTAGTTATTTTAATAAGCAATATATCAAAAGTGCCATGATATGTTTTGTCTTTAAAATGTGGGTCTTTGAGCATACACACAATATCCATGTGTTTTACCTGATGGCATTAGCTGTAATAGTCACTTATCATGCAGAGAAATAGTACTGGTGTATGTATCACAAAATATGGAGCAACTGCTTCAAAAGATTTCCTACTTGTTAAATATGGCAGCCCATGTGTAGAAGAGCTATATTCCAACAGAAAGCACAGGCCAAACATATAAGCTTAAAACAGAATTAAATTAGATACAAGACAGAATCTTTAGCTGGGAATGCCAACTCTACAACATAACATACTTCTGTTGGTAAATACACACAGACACAAAATTTTACTTGTTTTGTTTCAACTAGCATGCTCAGAGTAACATATTAAAAGAGAATGCAGTACTATTTCAGTCTCTGTCTGTTCATAAAGAAATAACATGCTCACAACCTGTGTGCTAAATTGCTCCAATCGTGTCCGACTCTTTGTGACCCCATGGACTTGAAGCCCACCAGGCTCCTCTGTCCTTGGGATTCTCCAGCCAAAAGTACTGGAGTGGGCTGCCATTCCCTCCTCCAGTGGACCTTCCAAACCCAAGGATAGAACCTGTGTCTCATGTCTCCTGCATTGGCGGGCAGGTTCTTTACTGCTAGCGCTACCTGGGAAGCCCTATTTTCACAATGAAAGTGAGGAAAGTGAAAGTTAAAGTCACTCAGTCATGTCCAACTCCTTGCAACCCCATGGACTATAGAGTTCATGGAATTCTCCAGGCCAGAATACTGAAATGGGTAGACTTTCCCTTCTCCAAGGGATCTTCCCAACCCAGGGATTGAACCCAGGTCTCCTGCATTGCAGGTGGATTCTTTACCAGCTGAGCCACAAGGGAAGCCCAAGAATACTGGAGTGGGTATCCTATCCATTCTCCAGGGGATCTTGCAGACCCAGGAATCAAACTGGGGTCTCCTGCATTGCAGGCAGATTCTTTACCAGCTGAGCTAACAGGGAAGCCCCCAATACCAGTATATAAAACATGTTTATAATTGATAAACTTTATCTTGAAAGGCATATAAACATATAAACAATATCTTGAAAGGCATCACATATTTTGTTATTACTCATGGCTGGAGAAAAATAATAATAACAAAATGTCAACTAAATTATTCATGACTTTTCAGTTTTAAAATATTTTATGTCTATTTTTTGCACTAAATAATTGAGAGCAAAAGGAGAAGTGGGCAGTGGATGTTGAAATGGTTAGATAGCATCTACAGCTCAATGGACACGAATCTGAGTGAACTCCAAAAGAGAGTGGAATGGAGGGTAGAGGAGCTTGGGGTGTTCCAGTCTGTGGGGTTGCAAAGAGTGGGACACAATTTCGTGTCTAAACAATAATTTTTTCATGGGATGCCCCAACCCACAATGTGGATGGAGAAATTTAAAATAGTTCTCATTTTCCAGTGAGGATACTAAAGTTTCAGAGGTTGTGTATCAAGACCACACACTGCAAACTCTCTGGTTAAACTACTTATCTTCAGAACCATGCTGAGTAATTAACATTAACACCATGTCACTAATTAAAACTTTTGTCTTATATTAAAACAATATATTTAGCATAAGACCCTTTGTTGATCTGGTTCCTTGGTTTAGAATTTGTATTCCTTTTAAAAAGTCTGTAATTCAAAATACATCATCCTTTTTTACTGACCTCATGCTGATTTATTAGTGTTTTATATAAGTCAAATGTCTTACATGTACATTTTATCTTAATTTAGTTTTCATTGTCACTCTTCACTATATTTATTTATTGATTGTAATGTGGCATTAAATCTCTTTGTAAATTAAATCTAACAGAGATGCTTTCACAAAGAGAGATTGTGTGACAATCTGAACTTCAGAAAAGTCCATGCAATTGGATTTTAAACTCTGTGATAATGTCAATTGCCTTTAGCTTAGCCTTGCCTTCTACAGTCTTTGGGAATCCATAACATTCGGTCACGCATGAGCATCTTAAACTTCAATGCTCTTTTTGGTCCTAACACAACACAAAACAATAATTTATTCAGTGAAGCTTGTGCAGCTGGGCTTCTAAATGCACACAGGATTTGTGAAATACATTATAAATGCATATATATATTTATCTGTGTACATATAATTCAAATTATATTATAGAAGAGCTTCTTCTTAGTGAAGGGTGGAAAATACTAAATATTTCATCAACTGAACTTTAATTTTCTTCTAAATATTCACTGTGATAAATTTATGCTCTAATCTGATTCCCCCCCCCCTTTTTTTTTCAGTGTATGGGGCAGGGGAGTCTATAGCTGTAGTCCAACCTTTAGTTGTCTATGTTTTACATTTTAGAATGCTTCATTAGGTTTGAAGATTTTCCACTAAGTTTTATTAAACTAATTCAGCTGAGAGAGTAAATGTAACTTTATATGCAAAGAGCAAAAGACTCAGAGAAACTTCACTGTGAGACCAAAAAAACCTATTATCATTACTGCCTATGTAGTTGCTTTATATTTTTTTTTTACAGTGAAACAAAAATTAGAATCCCAACTGCAGAGTCTACTAAAAAATTTGTCAAAATCTTTCATTTGCTAAATTTGGCAAGTATATTATATTTGAAATGTTTCAACAGGTAAACAAGTTGGAGCCTTTTGTGCCTGCTTTTATATAAAATTTATAAGGCATTTCATTGAGATATTTAAAAATAATTTTGGTCATATGTTGTGTCTTCAAACATAATAGTTTTAACAATCATCAAAAATTTTAGATACTGTAAGTACAGTTAATTTTGTAATCTTTGAGATAGTAGAGGTGCAAAAATATGTTCTTACATCTTCACTTACACAAATGCCTTCTTGACATGTGTGACTTTGTTCAATGTATCTCTTTGAATCACAGAATCGATCTTCATGAATTAAAACAATATATTATGCAATCTAATTTTACAATGGAGAACACATGCTGGAATTATTGTTGTTCATTTCTTTTTATGAATCAGCCTGAAAACTGCTAAACTAAGGAGATAGTCTAACTCAAGTTTTATAGGAACACCTGGGTAGATAAGATAAAATCCTATAAGAAGAATGTTTAATTCTCTGGAAGAAATCACAAAAGAGCATAATCTTACAGAATCCCATATACTATAGGTTTCTTAAAAATTTAGGATACTTAGTTGAGTAAATGGGCTTCCCTTTGGTTCAGCTGGTAAAGAATCCTCTTGCAATGCTGGAGACGAGTAGAAGGACATGGACTCATCTTCTCTTGTGAAAACCCCAAAATTATAACTTGCTGCTGAACAACCACTGACAGGAGAATGTTAGATCCCACCAAGAAAAGATACCCCATGCCCAAGGGCAAAGGAGAAACACCAGCAAGATGGTAGGAGGGGCGAAATCGCGTTTAGAATCAAACCCCATAACCACCAGAGACACTCAGAGGGCTCAAACAACACCTAGTGTGCACCAGGAGACCCTACAAAGACTGAGACAGACCTGCCTTTGAGTGTCTCCTGTGGAGGTACGGGTCAGCAGTGGCCTGCCTCAGGGGCAGGGGCTCTGGGTGCAGCAATCTTGGTTGTGGCATAAGCCCTCTTGGAGGAGTTCACCATTAATCCCACCGTACAGCTTCCAAGCAGATGACCCACAAACTGCAGAACAATTATACCAAATGAATTCTTGCACTGCTAAGAAAGTTCTAGACCCACAACAGATTTCCCAACCTGGGAAACTGGCAAAGGGACTGAGAACCTCCAGAGAATTTGACTTTGGAGGCCAGTGGGATTTGATTACAGAACTCACACAGGACGGGGGAAACAGTAACTTGGAGGGCACAAACAAAACCTCATTCACACCAGGACCCAGGAGAAAGGAGCAGTGACCCCCACAAGACACTGACTCAGACTTGTCTGTGAGTCTCCAGGACCCTGGCAGAGGCATGGGCCAGTGGTGGCCTGCTGCAGGGTCCAGGGCACTGGGTGCAGCAGTGCCTATACGGGGCCTTTTGAAGGTGGTCACCATGATCTTCATTACCTCCACCATAGTTTGGTCTTAGGTCAAACAACAGGGAGAGAACACAGCCCAGCCCATCAGAAAATCCAGAAAATTGGGTTAAAGATTTACTGAGAATGGCCCCGCCCATCAGAACAAGTCCCAGTTTCACCCACAGCCAGTCACTCCCATCAGCAAGGTTCCATAAGCTTATTCTTATCCCTCAGAGGGCAGACATAATGAAAACCATAGTCACAGAAAACTAATCAAACTGATCACATGGACCACAGCCTTGCTTAAGTCAATGAAACTATTCAGTACTTGGATGCAATCTCAAAAACAACAGAACGATCTCTGTTCGTTTCCAAGGCAAACCATTCAGTATCATGGTAATCTAAGTCTATGCTCCAGCAAGTAATGCTGAAGAAGCTGGAGCAGTGAAAAGTGGCTTCACAGAGCTGGAGGGACAAGTGGCCTAGAGGAGATACCCTACATCCAAGGTCAGTAGCGACGGCCGTAAGGACATACCCCACATCCAAGGTAAGAGAAACCCCAGTAAGATGGCAGGCACTGAGAGACGGCATCAGAGGGCAGACAGACTGAAACCACAATCACAGAAAACTGACCAAACTAATCACATGGACCACAGCCTTGTCTAACACAATGAAAGTAAGCCCTGTCATATAGGGCCATGCCAAACAGACGGATCTTGGTAGAGAGTTCTGACAAAATGTGGTCCACTGGAGAAGGGGATGGCAAACCACTTTAGTATTCTTGCCTTGAGAATCCCATGAACAGTATGAAAAGGCAAAAAGATAGGACACTGAAAGATGAACTCCCCAGGTCGGTAGGTACCCAATATGCTACTGGAGGTTAGTGGAAAAATAACTCCAGAAAGAATGAAGAGACGGAGCCAAAGCAAAAATAGCACCCAGTTGTGGAAGTTACTGATGATAGAAGAAAGGTCTGATGCTATAAAGAGCAATACTATATAGGAACCTGGAATGTTAGGTCCATGAGTCAAGTCAAATTGGAAGTGGTCAAACAGGAGATGGCAAGAGTGAACATTGACATTTTAGGAATCAGAGAACTAAAATGGACTGGAATGGGTGAATTTAACTCAGATGACCATTATATCTACTATTGTGGGCAAGCATCCCTTGGAAGAAATGGAGTGGCCATCATAGTCAACAAAAGAGTCCAAAATGCAGTATTTGGATGCAATCTCAAAAATGACAGAATAACCTATGCTCTTTTCCAAGGCAACCTGTTCAATATCCGAGTAATCCAAGTCTATGCCCCAACCAGTAATGCTTAAGAAGCTGAAGTTGAATGGTTCTATGAAGACCTACAAGACATTTTAGAACTAACACCCAAAAAAGATGTCCTTTTCATTATAGGAATGCAAAAGTAGGAAGTCAAGAAACACCTGGAGTAACAGGCAAGTTTGGCCTTAGAGTACAGAATGATGCAAAGCAAAGACTAATAGAGTTTTGCCAAGAGAATGCACTGGTCATAGGAAACACCCACTTCCAACGACACAAGAGAAGACTCTACATGTAAACATCACCAAACGGTCAACACGGAAATCAGATTGATTATATTCTTTGCAGCCAAAGAAGGAGAAGATTTATACAGTCAGCAAAAACAAGGCCAGGAGCTGACTATGGCTGGGATCATGAACTCCTTATTGCCAAATTCAGACTTAAAGAAAGTAGGGAAAACCACTAGACCATTCAGGTATGACCTAAATCAAATTCCTAACGATTATACAGTGGAAGTGAGAAATAGATTTAAGGGATTAGATCTGATAGAAAGAGTGCCTGACGAACTATGGACGAAGGTTCATGACACTGTACTGGAGACAGGGAGCAAGACGATCCCCAAGAAAAAGAAATGCAAAAAGGAAAATGTCTGTCAGAGGAAGCCTTACAAATAACTGTGAGAATAAGAGAAGTGAAAAGCAAAAGAGAAAAGGAAGGATATGCCCATTTGAATACAGAGTTCCAAAGAATAGCAGAGATAAGAAAGCCTTCCTCAGTGATCAGTGCAAAGAAACAGAGGGAAAATATATAATAGGAAAGACTAGAGATCTCTTCAAAATTTAGAGTTACCAAGGGAATATTTCATGCAAAGATGGGCTCAATAAAGGACAGAAATGGTATGGACCTAACAGAAGCACAACATACTAAGAAGAGGTGGCAAGAATATAGAGAACTATACAAAAAGAGATCTTCACTACCAAGATAATCACGAGGGTGTGATCACTCGTCTAGAAGCAGACATCCTGGAATGTGACGTCAAGTGGGCATTTAGAAGCATCACTATTAACAAAGCTAGTGAAGGTGATGGAATTCCAGTTGAGCTATTTCAAATCCTAAAAGATGATGCTATGAAAGTGCTGCACTCAATATGCCAACAAATTTGGAAAATTCAGCAGTGGCCACAGGACTGGAAAAGGTCAGTTTTCATTCTAGTCTCTAAGGAAGGCAATGCCAAAGAATGTTCAAAATACCACACAATTGTACTCACCTCACACGCCAGTAAAGTAATGCTCAAAATTCTCCAAGCCAGACTTCAAAAACACATGAACTGTGAACTTCCAGATGTTCAAGCTGGTTTTAGAAAAGGCAGAGGAAGCAGTATTTGTGTTGCCTTGAATACTGAGGAGTCAGAGATCAAATCCCCAATATCCGTTGGATCATCAAAAAAGCAAGAGTTTCAGAAAAACATCTATTTCTGCTTTATTGACTATGCCAAAGCCTTTGACTGTGTGGATCACAATAAACTGTGGAAAATTCTGAAGGGGATGGGAATACCAGACCACTTGACCTGCCTCTTAAGAAATCTGTATGCAAGTCAAGAAGCAAAAGTTAGAACTGAACATGAAAAAGCAGACTGATTCCAAACAGGAAAAGGAGTACATCAAGACTATATATTGTCACCCTACTTATTTAACTTATATGCAGGGTACATCATGAGAAACGCTGGGCTGGAAAAAGCACAAGCCAGAATCAAGATGGATGGGAAAAATAACAGTAACCTCAGATATGCAGATGACACCACCCTTATGGTAGAAAGTGGAGAAGAACTAAAGACCTCGATGAAAGTGAAAGAGGAGAGTGAAAAAGATGGCTTATAGCTCAACATTCAGAAAATGAAGATCATGGCATCTGGCCCATCACTTCATGGCAAATAAATGGGGAAACAGTGGGAACAGTGGCAGATTTTATTTTTGGGGGGCTCCAAAATCACTGAAGATGGTGACTGCAGCCATGAAATTAAAAGAGGATTACTCCTTGGAAAGAAAGTTATGACCAACCTTACGGCATATTAAAAAGCAGAGACATTACTTTGCCAACAAAGGTCCATCTAGTCAAGGCTATGGTTTTTCCAGTAGTCATGTATGGATGTGAGAGTTGGACTGTAAAGAAAGCAGAGGGCCAAAGAATTGATGCTTTTGAACTGTGGTGTTGGAGAAGACTCTTGAGAGTCCCTTGGACTGCAAGGAGATCCAACCAGTCCATCCAAAAGGAGATCAGTCCTGGGTGTTCATTGGAAGGACTGAAGTTGAAACTGAAATTCCAATACTTTGGCCACCTGATTGGAAAATCCAACTCATTGGAAAAGACCCTGATGCTGGGAAAGATTGAGGGCCAGAGAAAGGGAAGATGGAGGATCAAATGGTTAGATGGGATCACTGACTCAGTGGAGATGAGTTTGAGTAAACTCTGAGAGTTGGTGATTGACAGGGAGGCCTGGAGAGCTGTGGTCCATAGGGTCTCTAAGAATCAGATAAATATGAGTGACTGAACTGAATGAAAAAACATTTCAGCAAGGATGGGCACAATAAAGTATAGAAATGGTATGGACTTACAGAAGCAGAAGGTATTAAGAAGAGTTGACAAGAATACACAGAAGAACTATACAAAAAAATCTTCATTACCCAGATAACCACAATAAAGTGATCACTCACCTAGAGCCAGACATCCTGGAATTCAAAGTCAAGTGGGCCATAGGAACCATCGCTATGAACAAAGTTAGTAGAGGTGATGGAATTCCAGGTGAGTTATTTCAAATCCTAAAAGATGATGCTGTGAAAGTGTTGCACTCAATATGCCAGCAAATCTGGAAAACTCAGCAGTGACCACAGGGCTGGAAAAGGTCAGTTTTCATTCTAATCCCAAATAAAGGCAAAGCCAAAAATTTTCAAATTACTACACAACTGCACTCATCTCACATGCTAGCAAAGTAATGCTCAAAATTCTCCAAGCCAGGCTTCAACAGTACATTAATCATGAACTTCTGGATGTTCAAGCTGGTTTTAGAAAAGGCAGCGGATCCAGTATTCAAGTTGCCTATATCCATTGGATCATAGAAAAAGCAAGAGAGTCCTAGAAAAATATCTACTTCTTCTTTATTGACTATACCAAAGCCTTTGACTGTGTGGATCACAGTAACCTGTTGAAAATTCTGAAAGAGATGGGAATACCAGACCACCTGACTTGCCTCCTGAGAAATCTGTACAGGTCAAGAAGCAAAGTTAGAATTGAACATGGAACTGCAGACTGGTTGAAATCAGAAAAGGAGTACGTCAAGGCTATATATTGTCACCCTGCTTATTTAACTTATATGCAAAGTACATCATGAGAATGCTGGACTGGATGAAGCACAAGCTGGAATCAAGATTGCCGGGAGAAATATCAGTAACCTCAGATATGCAGATGACACCACACTTCTGGCAGAAAGTGGAGAAGAACTAAAGACCTCTTGATGAAATTGAAAGATGAGAATGAAAAAGTTGGCTTAAAACTCACCATTCAGAAAACTAAGATCATGGGCATCCAGTCACATCACTTCATGGCAAATAGATGGGGAAACAATGGAAACAGTGAGAGATTTTATTTATAGAGGGGGGTATCAAAATCACTGCTCATGGTGACTGCAGCCTTGAAATTAAAAGATACTTGCTCCTTGGAAGAAAAGCTATGATCAACCTGACAGCATATTAAAAAACAGAAACATTTCTTTGCCAATAAAGGCCCATCTAGTCAAAACTATGGTTTTCCCAGTAGTCATGTATAGATGTGAGAGTTGGACTATAGAGAAAGTTGAGTGCCAAAGAACTGATGCTCTTGAACTGTAGTGTTGGAGAAGACTCTTGAGAGTCCCTTGGACTGCAAGGAGATCCAACCTGTCAATCCTAAAGGAAATCTGTCTTGAATATTCTTTGGAAGGACTGATGCTGAAGCTGAAACTCCAATACTGTCAACCTGATGTGAATAACTGACCCATTGGAGAAGACCCTGATGCTGGGAAAGATTGAATGTGGGAGGAGAAGGGGATGACAGAGGATGAGATGCTTTTATGGCATCACTTACTCAATGGACATGAATTTCAGTAAGTTCCAGGAAGTTGGTGATGGATAGGGAAGCTTGGCATGCTGCAGTCCATGGGGTCTCAAAGAGTTGGACAGGACTGAGTGACTGAACTGAACTTAACTGAGTTGAGTAAATCTGGCATTGGAAATTTTGAAGCTAAAAGTAAGAACATGATAATAAAAACAAATTTTAAAAACTAGGGTATGATAAGAAGAAGCAGGAACCATCAGGATTGGCATACACTTTTATCTATAACTGAGATGGTCAATTATATATTAGAATTCAATGAGTATGGATAAATTAATGAAACAAATATGGAGAAACCTCAGGTGTATTATTTCTTACTCTTTTCTCTATTTGATTTACTGCAGTAAAACATGTAAATCCACAGGAAATTTATTTTCAATCATTGAGAAGCAAGGCCAAATAGATAAACTGTTCTACAAAAATAACCCATCTTTCATGCTGTTTACGAATAAAGTCAAAAGATGACTTGTTAAAATAAAAGAAATCTCTTGCAAAAAAACACTAGTAAGTTTCAAGAAAATATTAATCATATATTCACTGAGAATTTATTTTAACTTGAAACCTATGGCAAGTAATATAAAGGCACAAAATGTATATATGATAGTTCAGTTCAGTCGCTCAGTCATATCTGACTCTTTGCGACCCCATGAATTGCAGCATGCCAGACCTCTCTGTCCATCACCAACTCCCGGAGTTCACGCAAACTCACATCGAGTCGGTGAGGCCATCCAGCCATCTCTTCCTCTGTTGTCCCCTTTTCCTCCTGCCCCCAATCCCTCCCAGCATCAGAGTCTTTTCCAATGAGTCAACTCTTTGCATGAGTGGCCAAAGTACTAGAGTTTCAGCTTTAGCATCATTCCTTCCAAAGAATACCTAGGACTGGTCTCCTTTAGAATGGACTGGTTGGATCTCCTTGCAGTCCAAGGGACTCTCAAGAGTCTTCTCCAACACCACAGTTCAAAACCATCAATTCTTCGGCACTCAGCTTTCTTCACAGTCCAACTCTCACATCCATACATGACTACTGGAAAAACCATAGCCTTGACTAGATGGACCTTTGTTGGCAAAGTAATGTCTCTACTTTTTAATATGCTATCTAGGTTGGTCATCTGAGTTAAATTCACCCATTCCAGTCCATTTTAGTTCGCTGATTCCTAGGATGTCGATGTTCACTCTTGCCATCTCCTGTTTGACCACTTCCAATTTGCCTTGATTCATGGACCTAACATTCCAGGTTCCTAGGCAATATTGCTCTTTACAACATCAGACCTTGCTTCTATCACCAGTCACATCCACAACTGGGTATTGTTTTTGCTTTGGCTCCATCCCTTCATTCTTTCTGGAGTTATTTCTCCACTGATCTCCAGTAGAATATTGGGCACCTACTGACCTGGGGAGTTCCTCTTTCAGTATCCTATCATTTTACCTTTTCATACTGTTCATGGGGTTCTCAAGGCAAGATACTGAAGTGGTTTGCCATTCCCTTCTCCAATGGACCACATTCTGTCAGATATCTGTCTGTCAGATAATTCAAGAAAATTAGACATACCAAGGGGACATTTTATGCAAAGATGGGCTTGATAAAGGACAGAAATGGTATGAACCTAACAGAAGCAGAAGATATTAAGAAGAGGTGGCAAGAATACACAAAAGAACTGTACAAACAAGATCTTCATGACCAAGATAATCACGAGGTGTGATCACTCACCTAGAGCCAGACATCCTGGAATGTGAAGTCAAGTGGGCCTTAGGAAGCATCACTACAAACAAAGCTAGTGGAGGTGATGGAATTCCAGTTGAGCTATTTCAAATCCTGAAAGATGATGCTGTGAAAGTGCTGCACTCAATATGCCAGCAAATTTGGAACACTCAGCAGTAGCCACAGGACTGGAAAAGGTCAGTTTTCATTCCAATCCCAAAGAAAGGCAATGCCAAAGAATGCTCAAACTACCACACAGTTACACTAATCTCACATGCTAGTAAAGTAATGCTCAAAATGCTCCAAGCCAGGCTTCAGCAATACGTGAACCGTGAACTTCCCAATGTTCAAGCTGGTTTTAGAAAAGGCAGAGGAACCAGAGATCAAATTGCCAACATCCGCTGGATCATGGAAAAAGCAAGAGAGTTCCAGAAAAACATCTATTTCTGCTTTAAGGACTATGCCAAAGCCTTTGACTCTGTGGATCACAATAAACTGTGGAAAATTCTGAAGGAGATGGGAATACCAGACCACCTGACCTGCCTCTTAAGACACCTGTATGCAGGTCAGGAAGCAACAGTTAGAACTGGACATGGAACAACAGACTGGTTCCAAATAGGTAAAGGAGTACGTCAAGGCTGTTTACTGTCACCCTGCTTATTTAACTTATATGCAAAGTACATCATGAGAAACACTGGGCTGGAAGAAGCACAAGCTAGAATCAAGATTTCTGGGAGAAATATCAATAACCTCAGAAATACAGATGACTCCACCCTTATGGCAGAAAGTGAAGAGGAACTCAAAAGCCTCTTGATGAAAATGAAAGAGGAGAGTGAAAAAGTTGGTTTAAAGCTCAACATTCAGAAAACAAAGATCATAGCATCTGGTCCCATCACTTCATGAGAAATAGATGGGGAAACAGTGTCAGACTTTATCTTTTGGGGCTCCAAAATCACTAAGGATGGTGACTGAAGCCATGAAATTAAAAGACGCTTACTCCTTGGAAGAAAAGTTATGACCAACCTAGACAGCATATTGAAAAGCAGAGACATTACTTTGCCAACAAAGGTCTATCTAGTCAAGGCTATGGTTTTTCCAGTGGTCATGTATGGATGCGAGAGTTGGACTGTGAAGAAAGTTGAGCACTGAAGAAATGATGCTTTTGAACTGTGGTGTTGGAGAAGACTCTTGAGAGTCCCTTGGACTGCAAGGAGATCCAACTAGTCCATTCTGAAAGAGATCAGCCCCGGGATTTCTTTGGAAGGAATGATGCTAAAGCTGAAACTCCAGTACTTTGGCCACCTCATGTGAAGAGTTGGCTCACTGGAAAAGACTCTGATGCTGGGAGGGATTGGGGGCAGGAGAATAAGGGGACGACAGAGATTGAGATGGCTGGGTAGCATCACCGACTCGATGGACATGGGTTTGAGTGAATTCCGGGAGATGGTGATTGACAGGGAAGCCTAGTGTGCTGCGATTTATGGGGTCTCAAAGAGTTGGACACAACTGTGGGACTGAACTGAACTGAACTAGGTTGGTCATAACTTTCCTTCCAAGGAGTAAGTGTCTTTTAATTTCATGGCTGCAATCACTGTCTGCAGTGATTTTGGAGCCCAGAAAAATAAAGTCTGAGATGACAGAATGATCTCTGTTCGTTTCCAAGGCAAACCATTCAGTATCACAGTAATCCAAGTCTATGCCCCAACCAGAAATGCTGAAATTGAATGGTTCTATGAAAACCTACAAGATATTTTAGAACTAACACCCAAAAAAGATGTCCTTTTCATTATAGGGGACTGGAATGCAAAAGTAGGAATTCAAGGAACACCCAGAGTAATAGGCAACTTTGGCTTTGGAATATGGAATGAAGCAGGGCAAAAGCTAATAGAGTTTTGCCAAGAGAATGCACTGGTCATAGGTAACACCCTCTGCCAACAACACAAGAGAAGATCTACACATGGACATCACCAGATGGTCAACACTGAAATCAGTTTGATTATGTTCTTTGCAACCAAAGTTGGAGAAGCTCTATACAGTCAGCAAAAACAAGACCGGGAGCTGACTGTGGCTCAGATCATGAACTCCTTATTGCCAAATTCAGACTTAAATTGAAGAAAGTCAGGAAAACCACTAGACCATTCAGGTATGACCTAAATCAAATCCCTTATGATTATACAGTGGAAGTGAGAAATAGATTTAAGGGACTAGATCTGATAGATAGAGTGCCTGATGAACTATGGACAGAGGTTCATGACATTGTACAGGAGACAGGGATCAAGACCATCCCCATGGAAAAGAAATGCAAAAAGAAAAATGGCTGTCTGGGGAGGGCTTACTAATTAGCTGTGAAAAGAAGAGAAGCAAAAAACAAAGGAAAAAAGGAAAGATATAAGCATCTGAATGCAGAGTTCCAAAGAATCACAAGAAGATATATATATAAGGTAGTCCCAATTCTTGGTAAATTTAAATTTTATTTAGAGAAAATAAACAATGATACTTTTTCCCTGTAGTATTCTCATTTTCCTGTAGTCATTATGATCTCTCTACTCATCTCTCTAAATTCTTAAAATAATTGTGATTTGTATAGATACTTATTTATTTAAGTTAAAGGGATATATATATAAGTTCAGTTCAGTCACTCAGTCGTGTCCAACTGTTTGCGACCCCATGAATTGCAGCATGCCAGGCCTCCATATATATATATATATAAAATTTCACTTCTATTTATCCTAGGCCCTGTGAATGGAATCCTTTCCTGGAAGTAGCAAGGAGATAATTAAATCAGAAAGATCTTCAAATTTTTTGAACAATCAGGCTTATTACCAGAACTCATAACAGTAATCGAATAAAATCTACAGTGTGTCTCTCACACTGGATTACCACAGTCATCTACAGCCTGGATTACCTCCTATTCCACCAACTAGAACAGCTAAAGTAACCCAGAAGGCATCATTTTCTATTAATATGTATCTTCTCTGTGTGATCTTAGTCTTTTACCACTATTCAAATATCTCTTAAATTCCTCTATAAACATTTCCCCAGCATGATCTCTTCCACGTTTAGCTATTTGCTTCGTTTGTATGTGTTTTTTTTGTTTTTCTTTTTTTTATGTTTTGTTAGTGTCAGAAAGTTACCCTGAACATGGACGTCCAGAAGTGATACCTGCACAGTGTGGCTTCATTTGGAATTCTCTGACAATTAGATAGATTTCAACTCATAGTTCACCACATTCACCCACTGGAACTATGAAAATACTGTGCATATTCTCCTTATCTTGTTCATTCCTGGCAATATCTCCTCTTATTTCAGTGATGTTATGCCCCCTATCTTTTTATCTAACTGAATTTAAGACCTTTTCCTATGGATTATGATAACTACTATGTACATATTTATTTCTAAAAATTGCATTTCCCTGTAAAATGTAGCCTAACTTTGTCTCTTTCAAACCTTTTTATTTTAAACAGTGATGGTTATCATTCTTCTGTGACTTTAATTTTGAGGGGAGGGGAGATTTACATGAGCTCAGGAAAAGATCAAATTAAATATTTTAATGATCTTGTTGTGGCAAAGTGTGCCTGGCTAATATTGATCCAGAGGACACTTTTTTCCTGAACAAGAGACATTTGATGTTCTTTTTCAGTCTTGGATTGTCAGACTTTGGAGCAGCCCTGGGATTATGGCCTAATTCTGAGTTCAAACTGTAGAATTCTTTTGGAAAATATATACATTGTAACTGGAAAACCTGAAACAAAGTTTGAGTCAACCTTTAGTGTGCAAAAAAGAGTTATTAAAAAACACTCAGGAGCTGGAAGATAACAGAATTAAAAGCAGAATGACATTGCTTCATTTTAGCTATTAATCCCATGAAATATTGTCACACTATAACATATGTTTATCTTACCTTAAATGTTTAGCAAATTGTAGAATGTATAAATTTAAATTATAATATGTCTCTAACATCTACTTAGATAACTATAGTTTGTTCTACTTTAAAATTCTCACAACTTTTGGAAATTACATGAGCTGTTTCCAAAAAACTAGGATACAACTTATTTTCCATTCCATCTCCATATATTTCTTAAAGAAACTCAACTCATAAAAAAATAACAAATTAATTTCCTTTATGTCACTGCATTTTTAAAAGAAATTCTACATATAAAACTTTGAATTGGTAAATAAGTAAGTTAAAACAACCAAAAATATTTTCTAGTTATCTATGGTATATGTAAATTCTTTGGATTGAAATAAATCATAGAAACTATTAATAGCAGTACTTTAATAAGATTCAAGACAAATTGAAGTATGACTTATGCATTAAGGATATGGCAATATGTCATATCTATCTACAGGTAATTAGTGAAAAACAATTGTGGACAAGAAGACTTAACAAATGTAAGAAGTCCCACCTCACTCCCCAAATATGTATGTCAAAATGATACAGTCAATAAATATAATTTTGAAAGTTTTAATTCAATAAAATTTTTCTGGATATCAAAAATTAATAGCTAGACCACTTAGTGATTAGCAGTTGTCATGATTTATCTGATGGGGGCAAAGATCAGATGCAATCTTGAATGATTGTAGTGAAAATGCCATAGGAAACTGTACTTTTTTTCATAGGAAAACTGTACTTTAGGCCACAGGACTGGATCAAGGATGAAATATTTGGGATGGGACCAGAAATCATCTATCACACCCATAAAAGAAAACTTGAAAGTATCTGCCTAGTATTTTAGCATCTTTGCTGAGGTTAGTCTGTGGGTAGAAATGAACTTACCTTTGAGAAATTACAATCCCAGTCTCAAAAAGTTGAGTCACAGGGGAATATTAATATAATTAGAGAGGTGCAAAAAGTCAAAAAGAAAAATGAACAATCAAGGAAAGGAGAGATAATAGAGCAAAATAAAATATGTAAATAATGCTTATGTTTAAAATATTCCATCAGTTTGAAAACATAGATCACAAAATAAGAAAGTGAAAATGCAGAAATTGTATTGGTGAATATTAAATGATCACTACAGTTCTTAAAATATATTAAAATTAAAAAGTACAATATATTTTTTAAACTTTAGGAAAGTAGGTAATTCAGAGATAAAAAATGTTTTAACATGCAAATATTTAATTTTAAAATTGTTATTTTATTAATATTCTTTCATATATTCATCTATTTAGACATCATTCATTTATTCCTCTATGTATACAATATATATATCTCCATAGTTATTAACAGTTTTGGCTAACATTAACAAATTATATTTTATTCTGATTTAAATATAGAACTTTGGAATATAAAAACTTAAAAATATTGAAAGTAAGCAATGGTGTAAAATACAGATATATTACACATATCTTTTAATATCTTTTCCAGAAGTCTTTTTTCCTTATATTTAAATGTTATTTATCTGAATAATGCATTTTTATGAAATGTGAGGAAGAAGTCAAATTTTTAGTTCAGGTGTACAGTTAATTATGAAATCACAATTTTTTAAAACAAAAATAGCTTTCTCATTGAATTATAAAGAAAACTTTTGTTACGTATCAAACTCAGAAATAGAAACTTAGGAATGGTGCTATAAGAATAATAGGAAATTTGGAAAATAAATATTTAAATTCATATATTTTTAAACATGCAGAAATTTTTCAAAAATGAAAATCAAAGTGAATGGGAAAGTATTTTAAAAGGTGTATTGAAGATAAATAGTTCTACTAAAATATACAGAATTTTTTTCTGTCAATTGTAAGGGAAAGATAACAATATCTAAAGAAAAGTGAATCAAAGAACTTTGACTAGAAATTTCACAAAATAAGCATGGCAGCACATACATTTAAAGGTACTTTCAATATCTCTACTTGTAAGGGAATTTCAAGATAACTTCAAATTAAAAGTTCCCAAATACAAAAGCCAAACAATTTTAATTTTGGAGCTCTATATGAAGAAATAAAAGATACTGTTATGACCAACCTAGATAGCATATTCAAAAGCAGAGACATTACTTTGCCAACAAAGGTTCCTCTAGTCAAGGCTATGGTTTTTCCTGTGGTCACATATGGGTGTTAGAGTTGGACTGTGAAGAAGGCTGAGCACCGAAGAATTGATGCTTTTGAACTGTAGTGTTGGAGAAGACTCTTGAGAGTCCCTTGGACTGCAAGGAGATCCAACCAGTCCATTCTGAAGGAGATCAGCCCTGGGATTTCTTTGGAAGGAATGATGCTAAAGCTGAAACTCCAGTACTTTGGCCACCTCATGCGAAGAGTTGACTTATTGGAAAAGACTCTGATGCTGAGACGGATTGGGGGCAGGAGGAGAAGGGGACGACAGAGGATGAGATGGCTGGATGGCATCACTGACTCGATGGACGTGAGTCTGGGTGAACTCCGGGAGTTGGTGATGGACAGGGAGGCCTGGCGTGCGGCGATTCATGGGGTCGCAAAGAGTCGGACACGACTGAGCGACTGATCTGATCTGATCTGATCATAATTCAAGAATGATACATACAAGAATTACACAGAGATCAATTAGAAAAGAATTAGTCAAGTCTTTGTCTAGTAAATGGTAAGAATTTTCATGTTACATTGTTTATGGAGAAAAAGTAACTTCTCGGTGCAATGACCCAACATTTGTAAAATAGAAAAGGGAACAATTCCTTGTTTGTAGTGTATGTGCACACATGTGTGAATGTGTTTATGAGCATGACCTTATTGCTACTTTAGAGTGATAGAGGGCTTCCCTTGTAGCTCAGCTGGTAAAGAATCTGGCTGCAGTGTAGGAAACCCCGTTCAACTCCTGGGTCAGGAAGATGCACTGGAGAAGGGATAGGGTACCCACTTCAGTGTTCTTAGGCTTCCGTAGTGGTTCAGCTGGTGAAGAATCTGCCCACAATGTGGGAGACCTGGGTTAGGAAGATCTCTTAAAGAAGGGAACAGCTACCCACTCCAGTATTCTGGGCTGGAGAATTCCACGGGCTGTATATCCATGAGGTCAGAAAGAGTCAAACCTGACTGAGCGAATTTCACTTTCACTTTGAGTGATAAAAGATGGAAAGAAAGAAGATTGGGAAAGGAAAACAAGAAAAAAAGATATCAAAGAATTGGAAAGGAAGAAATAAAATTGTCTGTGTTTACAGATTATATGTTTTTATATATGGAAGCTGGATTAGTTTTTAACTGAAAACAATATCAAACTATTTTTAGGCAATGCATACACATTGAATAAGTGTATGGTAAAGTTTACAAGTTGACATTAATAAAAATGATTGAGCTATAGACAAAGCTAGTCTTGGACTTTCATCATCTTAATATACAGTCTACAATAAACTAATACTTTTTAAAAACTGATACATTACTTTTTGTCTTATACATGTTGTGCATATTCAAACATCTTTTTAACTAAAGAAGTCTGTTAAGTCTAAATATATCCATAAAGTTATCTCTATCCATTTCAGTTCAGTCACTCAGTAGTGTCTGACTCTTTGCAACCCCATGGTCTGTGGCATGCCAAGCCTTCCAGTCCATCACCAACTCCCAGAACTTACTCAAACTCGTCCACTGAGTCAGTGATGCCATCCAACCATCTCATCCTCTGTCATTCCCTTCTCCTCCTCCTTTCAATCTTTCCCAGCATCAGGGTTTTGCAGTTCTTCACATCAGGTGGCCCAAATAGTGGAGTTTCAGCTTCAACATCAGTCCTTCCAATGAATATTCAGAATGGATCTCCTTTAAGATGGACTGGTTGGATCTCTTGCAGTCCAAGGGACTCTCAAGAGTCTTCTCCAACACCACAGTTCAAAAGCATCAATTCTTTGGCACTCAGCTTCATTTATAGTCCAACTCTCACATCCATACATGACTACTGGAAAAACCACAGCCTTGACTAGACGGACATTTGTTGGCAAAGTAATGTCTCTGCTTTTTAACATGCTGTCTAGATTGATCATAGCTTTTCTTCCAAGTAGCAAGCGTCTTTTAATTTCATGTCTGCAGTCACCATCTGCAGTGATTTGGGGGCCCTTCTCCCCAAAAAACTCTACCACTGTTTCCATTGTTTCCCCATCTATTTGCCATGAAGTGATGGTACTGTATGCCATGATCTTAGTTTTCTGAATGTTGAGCTTCAAGCCAACTTTTTCACTTTCCTTTTTCACTTTTATCAAAAGGTCTTTAGTTCTTCTTTGCTTTCTGCCATAAGGGTGGTGTCATCTGCATATCTGAGGTCATAGATATTTCTCCCTGCAAACTTAATTTCAATTTGTGCTTCATCCAGTCCAGCGTTTCTCATGATGTACTCTGCATGTAAGTTAAATAAGCAGAGTGACAATATACAGACTTGACGTATTCTTTTCCCAATTTGGAACCAGTCTGTTGTTCCATGTCCAGTTCTAACTGTTGCTTCCTGACCTGTGTACAGATTTCTCAGGAGGCAGGTCAGGTGGTCTGGTATTCCCATCTCTTCTGGAATTTTTCACAGTCTGTTGTGATCCACACAGTCAAAGCTTTGGCATAGTCAATAAAGCAGAAATAGGAGTTCTTCTGATACTCTTTTGATTTTTTTATGATCCAACGGATGTTGTCAATTCAATCTCTGATTCCTCTGCCTTTTCTAAATCCAGCTTGAACATCTGGAAGTCCGTGGTTCATGTACTGTTGAAGCCTGGCTTGGAGAATTTTGAGCATTACTTTGCTAGCCTGTGAGATGAGTGCTATTGTTCAGTAGTTTAAACTTTATTTGCTATTGTCTTTTTGGGGGATTGGAATGAAAACTGACCCCTTTTCCAGTCCTGTGGCCACTGCTGAGTTTTCCAAATTTGTTGGCATATTGAGTGCAGCACTTTCATTGCATCATCTTTTAGAATTTGAAATAACTCAACTGGAATTCATCACCTCCAGTAGCTTTGTTCGTAGTGATGCTTCTTAAGGCCCACTTGACTTCGCGTTTCAGAATGTCTGATTGTAGATGCGTGATCACACCATCGTGGTCATCTGGGCCATGAAGATCTTTTTGTATAGTTCTTCTGTGTATTCTTGCCCCTCTTCTTAATATCTTCTGCTTCTGTTAGGTCCATACTGTTTCTGTCCTTTATTGTGCCCATCTTTGCATGAAATAGTCCCTTTGTATCTCTAATTTTCTTGAAGAGATCTCTAGTCTTTCCCATTCTATTATCTCACCATGTTTATTAGCCTTTCAAAAACAGCCCAGTCCTGACTATTAGGCATTTTGGGAAAAAATTGCTCTATTGTTTTCTCAGACTAATAAAGATGTTCATTCAAGTTGTCAGCTAGGATAGATATAATAAGAAATCAATTTTAGCTGTAAAATTATAGTTTCATCTTGGCAGTGGTATAGGAATATCACTTACTTTATTTCTAATTCTGAGATATATACAAGATATAAGTAGGCATTTGAAATTCTATAAAAAATTTATACCAAGGAAATACTGGAACTTAGGTTTTATGCAAAAAATCTAGATTTTAGGTTATGTTTCTGTTTCCTCAGTAACATATAATTACTCATTTCAGTTAACTGATTTGAACCCAATCACCACATTAACTAAATTAATTGACCATATTAAATTATTAAGTTATCTTCTAGCTCTATAAATTTATAATTTTTAACATTTATGATTTTATTGAATTGCAATTTTTCAATTATGAAACAATAGCCATTATTGCATTAGTATTTCACTGAGGATGAGAAATACATTGATGCTGTATTTCTGCAGGCCAATTTTTTCCCATACATCTGAAAAGTCATTAATATATTCATGCCCTTTGATCTGGCTATTCTAGTCCTAGAAATTTTATTTTAAGGAAATAATTAGAAACCCTTGGAAAGTTTTGTCAACAAGAACTTTTCCCACATGTCATATGTGTGTGGATGTGTGCTAAGTCACTTCGGTTATGTCTGACACTTTGTGACCCTATGGACTCCTCTGTCTTAGGAGTTTCCAGGCAAGAATACTGGAGTGAGTTGCCATGCACTCCTCCAGGGGACCTTCCTGACCCATGGGTCCCTGAACCCATGTCTCTTATGTCTCCTGTGTTTTGGCAGGCTGGTTCTTTACCACTAGCACAACTTGGAAGCCCCACCACATGTTTTATACTACAATATAGAAAGAAAGGTTAATATAAGGCACTTAATTGATAGTGTATGAAGTCATTTTATAGGATGTTCTTAAGTCTAGAAACAGGATAAACTTGTGTTTAAAAACAATATTACTTAAAACAGATAATGTATAATTTTGTTTCTTTCCAGGTGAAGTACCTCTAAATTCAAAGCATGTAATATAGTTGTTAACTTAAAAGAAGTACAATAAATATACTAAACATCCCAAAGTGAGGAAACATGGGAGAAATAGGGTAAATGAATCTGGAAGGGGCAATATTAAAGCAGTTACTGAATAAAACATTTAATAGTTGTGTAACAAATTGTTTTTTTAATAATACATACCCCACTACCCTTATATTTATTTCCATTACCTGATTCTCAGATCACATACTGCATAAGTTTCTACCTGCCATCTACACTAATCTGGACTCTGCAGTGCCGACCTTTTAACCTAACAAACTCCTTTAAGTGCTTTTAGGCTAGGAAATTCCATAACATTGTAAGTTAGGCCAACAGCTTGTATAATCCTCTCAAAGTTTGTTAAATATAATTCTCCTTATTTTATGCGAAGTTTTAAAAATTCGCAGAGATCTTAACTTCCGTAAAAAGTGACTTTATCCCCAGATCCCAGCAACGTTCTGTTCCACAAATGTTTATCATCATTATAGTAGAGACATACACAGGAAATATTAGCAGTAATCAACTATCTCCAATCAAAACTCAATCTAATTTCACCCAATTACCTGTTGAATCTATTGCTGAATGAACATTGATAAAAAAGAGAAAATGAGAGTGAGAGAAAGATGAGGGAAATCAGAAGAGACATTATTAACTAAAAAGAAATAAATTCTCAAGCCTGAATGCCATGCACTTGAATACTGTAAAAGATGTTCAAGTTTACAGCACCATAAGAAAGAAAAATTGACATGAAATTTCAGAACACTATCAATAAAGATTTACAAATGAGAAGAGAGAGAAAGAAAGAAAGACAGAGAGAAAGGGAATATCCCCCAGTTCTAAGCTTAGGAGAATCTCATAAATCCCATACAATCAGGCATGTTAATAAAAGCATACAATTTGATGACACAAAGTTCCTAGGGAAAAAACTTAGCTTTGATGTAATCTGTGCAGAGGTAGAGACAGAATTCTTCACATTTGATAAAAACTGACTAGATAGAAGCCATTCTTCAACAAACCGGTATGGTGTACGAAGTAGTGGATCAGCAACATGTGTGCCTATGAAGAACCTCTGCACAAAAATTACCAGAAAAAATATTATTTAAAATGATTAATAGAAATGCATGTCATAGTAAGTGAGCTTTGAGGGGCATTATATGTATGAGTGTACTTGTGTGTCCATGTATATGTTTAATTGTTTTGAAATTGATATCATTATTATTAGCTCATATAACATCCTTAGTTCTTGTAAACCATTTACTGATCTTTACAATTCCTATGCTGCACAATTCTTTCAGATATCATCAAATGTAAAGTAAAACCTGAAAGGATTTAATACTTGACATCAAGATAAATTATTAAAAATATTTGTTCTTCAGTAAAAGACCCTGATGCTGGAAAAGATTGAAGGCAGGAGGAGAAGAGGGCTACAGAGAATGAGATGGTTGGATGACATCACTGACTCAGTGGACGTGAGTTTGAGCAAACACAGGGAGATAGTGAAGGACAGGAAAGCCTAGCATGTTGCAGTCCACGGGGTCTCAAAAAGTCAAACATGACTTAGCTACTTAATAACAATGAACACATTTATTGGTAGTGATGTCCACTAAAGTAAGGAGCTTTTCTGATTTGTTTATGTAATTAACTTAAAATCCTGTTTAAGTCTTCATCTATGTGTGTAAGAGTGAGACTGCTGCTGCTGCTGCTAAGTCACTTCAGTTGTGTCTGACTCTGTGGACCTCATAGATGGCAGCCCACTAGGCTCCTCTGTCCCTGGGATTCTCCAGGAAAGAATACTGGAGTGGGTTGCCATTTCCTTTTCCAGGGGGTCTTCCCAAACCCAGGTCTCCTACACTGCAGGTGGATTCTTTACTTTCTTAGCCACTGGGCTATCCTAGGGAATATAGATTGTCTTCACTGGGCTGTGTTCTGGATGGTGTAACTGGTGGTCTGTTCTGTTGAAACAAGTCATTCATGGTGATTACTTAACCATCCTTGATGGTGCTATTTCCATCTTTATTCTAGCTGGTGCTGCTGAATTTCAAAGAACAATTTGCCTTCTCAATTTGCACAGTCACCTCACCTCACACCTCAGGCAGGCACATGAAGTTTATTCCTGAGCTGTCACCATTCTTTCTCAAAGGATTATTTGGGAGTTAATATATATTTTCAAATGGATAAGTACCATGAGGAACAAGAAGGTTGCTGGTCTCTGATTCACACATTACACAGTTATGTCTAACTTAATCTGACCAAGATCATATTGATTTAGGGCTTCTCTGGGAAACATGTAATCTCCGAAGTCTATGTCAAGATATGAAGCAATATGTCCTGTGTTAGTTTGCTTGGGCTTCCAAAAATTTACTACAGACTAGTGGATTAAAAAATAGAAATGTAATTTTTCATAGTTCTATGGGCTGGAAAGTCCAAGAATGAGAGGATAGCAGGTATAATTTCTCCTGAGGTTTGTGTTCTCGGATTGCAAATGTCTGTCATCTTGCTGTGTCCTCACGTAGTATTTTCTCTGTGAAAATATTTAACTGACTATTCTTCCTCTTCTTATAAGAAACTACCACAATGTACTTCTCTCATATCCTTATGATATCGGGGTGGCTCAGTGGTAAAGCCAAATTCAGATTAAACTGAAGAAAGAAGGGAAAACCACTAGACCATTCAGGTATGACCTAAATAAAATTACTTATGATTATACAGTGAAAGTGAGAAATAGATCAAAGATATTAGATCTGATAGACAGAGTGCCTGAAGAACTATGGATGGAGGTTCATGACACTGTATAGGAGAGAGGAATCAAGATCATCGTCAAGAAAAAGAAATGCAAAAAAGCAAAATGGCTGTCTGAGGAGGCCTTACAAATAGCTGTGAAAAGAAGAGAAGTGAAAAGCAAAGGAGAAAAAAACAGATAGGCCCATTTGAATGCAGAGTTCCAAAGATAGCAAGGAGAGAGAAGAAAGCCTTCCTCAGTGATCAGTATAAAGAAATAGAGGAAAACGATAGAATGGAAAGACTAGAGATCTCTTCAAGAAAATTAGAGATACCAAGGGAACATTTCATGCAAAGATAGGCTCGATAAAGGACAGAAATGCTATGGACCTAACAGAAACAGAAGATATTAAGAAGAGGTGGCAAGAATACACAGAAGAACTATACAAAAAAGATCTTCATGACCCAGACAATCACGATGGTGTAATCACTCATCTAGAGCCAGACATCCTGGAATGCGAAGCCAAGAAGGACTTAGGAAGCATCACTAGGAACAAAGCTAGTGGAGGTGATGGAATTCCAGTTGAGCTATTTCAAATCCTAAAATATGATGCTGTGAAAGTGCTGAACTCAATATGCCAACAAATTTGGAAAACTCAGCAGTGGCCACAGGACTGGAAAAGGTCAGTTTTCATTCCAATTGCCAAAAAGCAAATGCCACAGAATGTTCAAACTACCACACAATTGCACTCATCTCACATGCCAGCAAAGTAATGCTCAAAATTCTCCAAGCCAGGCTTCAACATTATGTGAACTGTGAACTTCCAGATGTTTAAGCTGGATTTAGAAAAGGCAGAGAAGTCAGAGATCAAATTGCCAACATCCATTGGATCATTGAAAAAGAAAGAGTTCCAGAAAAACATCTACTTTTGCTTTATTGACTATGCCAAAGCCTTTGACTGTATGGATCACAACAGACTGTGGAAAATTCTTCAAGAGATGGGAATACCAGACCACATGACTTGCCTCTTGAGAAATCTGTATGCAGGTCAAGAAGCAACAGTTAGTACTGGACATGTAACAACAGACTGTTTAAAAATCGGGAAAGAAGTACGTCAAGGCTGTATATTGTCACCCTGCTTATTTAACTTATATGCAGAGTACATCATGAGAAATGCTGGATGAAGCACAAGCTGGAACCAAGATTGCCAGGAGGAATATCAGTAACCTCAGATATGCAGATGACACCACTCTTATGGCAGAAAGTGAAGAAGAACTAAAGAACCTCTTGATGAAAGTGAAAGAGGAGAGGGAAAAAGGTGGCTTAAAACTCAACATTCAGAAAACAAAGATTATGCCATCTGGTCCCATCACTTCATGGGAAATAGATGGGGAAACAGTGGAAACAGTGGCAGACTTTATTTGGGGGGGCTCCAAAATCACTGTAGATAGTGACTACAGTCATGAAATTAAAAGATGTTTAATCCTTGGATGAAAAGTTATGACCAACCTAGACAGCATATTAAAAAGCAGAGACATTACTTTGCCAACAAATGTCTGTCTAGTCAAACTTTGTTTTTTCCAGTAGTCATTTATGGATGTGAGACTTGGGCTATAAAGAAAGCTGAGCACGGAAGAATTGATGCTTTTAAACTGTGGTGTTGGAGAAGACTCTTTAAAGTCCCCTGGACTACAAGGAGCTCCAAGCAGTCTATCCTAAAGGAAATCACCCCTGAATATTCATTGGAAGGACTAAAGTTGAAGTTGAAGCTCTAATATTTTGGCCTCCTGATATGAAAAACTGACTTATTTGAAAAGACCCTGATGCTTGGAAAGATGGAAGGCAGGAGGAGAAGGTGATGACAGAGGTTTAGATGGTTGGATGGCATCATTGATTCAGTGGACATGAGTTGAGTAAACTCCGGGAGTTGGTGATAGACAGGGAGGCCTGGCGGGTTGCATTTCATGGGGTCGCAAAGAGTCAGACACGACTGAGTGACTGAATTGATCAGTGGTAAAGAATCCACCTGTCAATGCAGAAGACACAGGAGAGCTGGGTTTGCCCCCTGGGTCGTGAAGATCCTATAGATGAGAAAATGACAACCCACTCCAGTATTCTTACCTGGAGAATCTTGTGGGCAGAGGAGACTGTATAGGGTCGCAAAGAGTCAGACATAACTAAGCATGCACAAACTACCTTATTTACTTTTTGAAAGATCTTATCTTTGAACATAGTGATATCAGAGTTTAAAGATATTAAAGTTTAAACATGAATTGCAGAGCCATGGAATTTCAGTCTGTAAGTTTCAATGTTCTCAATTAGTCAACACATTTCAATATTCTGAAAAACCAGTGGATACACCCAGGGACCTGACTCACACTTTCCTCAATGAATAGCCAGTTCTTTAAGTCCAGTAAAAACTCCAAATGCTCCAGCAGCCCAATCTTTTCTCTAGAATTACCTGAATACTTTGTGCTTCAGTAAATGAAACTGCACTTCTGACTGCTGGAGGCCTCCTTGACCCTGTTCTGATTCTGTGACAGGCTTGGTTTGTTAGGATTAATCATATTTTCTCTCTTTCTTATGACAAGGATTTTAATAAGACTTTTAGATGATCCATACTGCCTAAGATGACAAATATTTAAAGGTATTAAAGTATTACTATAATAAGTAAAATGTGATTTAGCCGTTTATTGGTGTTCTTATTGCCTATTTAGACAAAGACTAAAATTAGAATTTCAAATTAAGTAATTTGTTAATTAACATGCCATATATATAGAAAGAGTGGTTAAAAAATTATAAACAAGATCTAAAGTATGCTGCTTACAGGAAACTCAATTTCACTTAAGAAACCATGAAGTGGAAACTAAAGTAGTCAAAAATGATATTCTAAACAAATAGTAACCAAAAGAAAGCATGAGAGGTTGTATTTATATCACACAAAATAGATGACTGCAGATGCAAAACTATCACATGGGACAAAAGAAGGCCACTAGATAATGAGAAAAAGGTCAATTCATCAAGGAGATATAGTGGCTGTAAAAATATATTCATCCAACATTGAAGTACATAGATATATAAGGCAAATACTAGCAGAACTGAAGGTAAAAAAACAGACAACAAGCAGTACAATAATGATGGAAACTTCAATATCCCACTCTCAACATTGAATCATCCCAACAGAAAAATCAATAAGAAAACAGTAGACTTGAATAAGCCTTTGATCAAGTGGAACTAAGAGGCATATACATAAGATTACATCCAACAGCAGTAGAATAAACATTCTTTTCAAGTACTCACAGAACATTCTCAGGATAGATCAGACATTAGACTATAAAACAAGCTGTAATAAATTTAAGAAGGCAGAAATAATATTGGAGATCTTTTATAATCACAATAGTAAAGAACTAGAAATCAATAATAGGAGAAAAATTGGAGAATTCACGAATATTAAACAAGACAGTGCTGAATAGTAAGAGGCAAAGAAGTCAAAAGGAAAATTTAAAAAAATACATTGAGACAAATGAAAATGGAAATACACCATGCCAAAACTTATGGGATGCTGCAAAAGAAATTCTAACAGGAACGTTTATAATGATAAAACCTTACATTGTGATAAAAGCTTACATTGAGAAAAAGGAAATATCTCAAGTAAACAACCTAAACCAACTCAAAATGGATGAAATACTTAAGCATCAGACCTGCAATTGTCAGCCTACTAGAAGATAAGAGAGGGTTAAAGCTCCTTGATATTCTGATATTCGTCTTGGTAGGTTTTTTTTTTTTTTTTGATCTGACACCAAAAGCATAAGTAATAAAAGAAAAAAGAAACAAATAAGGAATAGTGAGGCAACATCAAACTGAAAGCTTCTGCACAACAAAGGAAACAAGCAACATACTGAAGACACATCTATGAAATGGGGGAAATGTATTTGCAAATCACCTATCTGATAAGGGCTTAAAATCCAAAATGTTTAAGAAGTTCAAATAACTCAAAAGCAAAAAAAATAAATAAATAAAAGATAAAAATTATCACATTTTACAAATGGACAAGAGATTTAAATAGACATTTCTTAAAAGAAGGAATGCATATGATCGAGTATATGGATGTGTACTCAGCATCTTTCAATCATAGAAATGCAAATGAAAATCACAATAAGATATCACTTTACAGCTATTGACATGGTTATTATCAAGAAGAATAGTTAACAAGTGTTGGCAACAGGGAGCATTAGTACACTGTTGCTGAGACTATAAATTGGCGTAGTCATTATGGAAAATGATACAGAGGTTTCTCAAAAACTAAAAATGGAACTATCATATGACCCCAAAATCCTACTTCTGGTTATCCACACAAAAGAAATGAAATCAATGTCTTTAGGAAATATATGCCCCCTCATATTCACTGTAGTATTATTCACAATATCCAAAGAATGACAACAATCAAAATGTCCATTTAGGGGCAAATGGATAAAGGAAATGTGGCATATATATCCAATGGAATATTATCCAACCTTATAAAAAGTGGTATTACCATTTGTGACACATGGATGAATCTGAAAGACATTATACTAAGTAAAATGTCTGAAACAGATAGACAAATACTGCATGATCCCACTTATATGTGAAATCTAAAAAAGGCAAATTCATAAAAGCAGAATTGAGGGGTTGTTAATACAGTATGAAAGGTGGGATAAAATGAGAGATGTTGGTCAAAAGTTCCAGTTATGCAGAATGAATAAATTCTGGAGAAATAATGTACTATATGGTGATTATTATTTAAAATATAGTATTACATGCTTGAAATTTCGAAAGAAAATAGATATGAAGTGTTCTTACTACCAAAAAATAAAATGTACTATATGAGGTGATGGATATGTTACTTATCTTGATTGTGGTAATTATTTCACAATGTATTTGTATATAAATCTTCATTTTATACAAGATAAATATATATAATTTCTGATTTTCAAATACGCTTCAATAAATCTGGACGGGAAAATAATATGGTCCTTAAGTCCATGCTAGTGCTATAATTTTTAAGTGAGCCAAAATACTGATTTAACTGTTTAAAACAGTTAGTATTTATTTCTCTGTTACTAATACCTGAAATGATCCTAACAGATGCAATAGGGGCATATGATAACCAGGAATTAAAAATGACTTCAATATATCAAAATTATAATTCCTTACGGTCTTATTAAGATATATATGAGGGTGAACGCAAATACACCTGAGAACTAAAATAATCTTTCAAGTCTTTGTGTGTGTGCTTGTGTTCAATCACTTAGTTGTGTTCGACTCCTTCAACCCTATGGACTGTAGCCCACCAGGCTCCTCTGTCCATAGAATTTTCCAGGCAAGAATACTGAAGCAGGTTGTTGTTTCCTAGTCCAGGGAATCTTCCCTACCCAGGGATCAAATCAGCGTCTCTTGCATCTCCTGCATTGGCAGGCAGATTCTTTACCAGTAGCACCACAACATGTGTTATGTTTAACAACATGAACTTATGGAACAAGAGTTTGGGTTACATACTACATCTTCTATAAATTATTTTGAGAAAGCATAATATTTTGAAATTTACTTAAAAACTCCAAACCAAAAAAAGAATGAAATACACCAAATTCTATCCACAATTTGGAATTTAGTTCTACTTGCTCATTATTTCTACTTGTTTCATTATTTCAACCAGTATCAATTGCCACTTAATTTACCCTAACTCTGCTTTCCTTTTCCTCCTATTAGAATTTCCTTTGAAGTTTCCTGGTCATTGAAATGCAGCCCCAGGTGTTGGCTTCTATGTAGCCAATAGTGATTCAGATGTCAATACAACAGACTGAACCATCAGAGTTTCATTAGCTTGAAAAAAGTGATTTATTTAGTTTGCCTTCTAGCAAGTTTGAACATTCAATAGCTGCTAAAAATCTGCAAATAAAATGCCACTCTGTACACTGTGAGCCTTTAAATACTTTTTAACTCAATAGGGTCAAAAGACAGTTTCCTCAAACTGTATTTCAAGCTTTTATATAAAGTATTGGCTTTTATGGGTCTCCCTTGTAGTTCAGTTGGTAAAGAATCTGCCTGCAATGCAGAAGACCCGGCTTCGATCCCTGGGTCAGGAAGATCCCCAGGAGAAGGAAATAGCAACCCACTTCAGTATTCTTGCCTGGAGAATCCCATGGGCAGAGGAGCCTGGGGGTCTACAGTCCATGGGGCTGCAAGAATCAGACATGACTTAGGGACTAAACCACCACCACCACCACTCACTATTACAAAATGATAAAAAATCATAGACCTGAGGAATTATCTTATATCTGTAGTTAGAGTTACAAATTTTCTGTTGAAAGGTGAGGCTGTGTTCCCTCTCTGTTGTTTGACCTGAGGTCAAACTATGGTGGAGGTAATAAAGATAATGGCGACCTCCTTCAAAAGGTCCCATGCATTCACTGCTACACTCAGTGCCCGCAACCGTGCATCAGGCCACTGCCAACGCACGCCTCCACCAGAGACTCCTGGACACTCCCGGGCAAGTCTGAGTCAGTCTCTCTCACTGCTCCTTTCTCCTGGGTCCTGGGGTACACAAGGTTCTGTTTGTGCCCTCCAATAGTCTACTTCCCCATCCTGTGTAAGTTCCAGCAGCTCTGTGGTGGGTTAATGGTGACCTCCTTCAAGAGGGCTTATGCCATACCCAGGTCTACTGCAAACAGAGCCCCTGCCCCTGCAGCAGACCACTGCTGACCCGTACCTTTGCAGGAGACACCCAAACACAGTTCTGTCTCAGTCTCAGTGGGGTCTCTGGGTGCTGGTGTGCATACAGGGTATGTGTGAGCCCTCTGAGTGTCTCTGGCAGGTATGGAGTTTGACTCCAAACATAATTTCACCCCTCATACCATTTTGCTGGGGTTTCTCCTATGCCCTTAGATGTGGGGTATCTCCTAATCCTCATTCCAGCACCATGCAGCCACCGCTCCAGTGCTGAGTAGCTACATATATATTCAGTTCAGTTCAGTCACTCAGTCGTGTCTGACTCTTTGCTACCCCATGAATTGCAGCACGCCAGGCCTCCCTGTCCATCACAAACTCCCAGAGTTTACTCAAACTCATGTCCATCGAGTCAGTGATGCCATCCAGCCATCTCATTCTCTGTCAGCCCCTTTTCCTCCTGCCCCCAACTCCTCCCAGCATCAGGGTCTTTTCCAGTGAGTCTACTCTTCACATGAGGTTGCCAAAGTATCAGAGTTTCAGCTTTAGCATCAGTCCTTCCAATGAACACCCAGGACTGATTTCCTTTAGGATGGTCTGGTTGGATCTCCTTGCAGTCCAAGGGACTCCCAAGAGTCTTCTCCAACACCACAGTTCAAAAGCATCAATTCCTCTGAGCTCAGCTTTCTTCACAGTCCAACTCTCACATCCATACGTGACCACTGGAAAAACCATAGCCTTGACTAGATAGATCTTTGTTGGCAAAGTAATGTCTCTGATTTTCAATAGGCTGTCTAGGTTGGTCATAACTTTCCTTCCAAGGAGTAAGCGTCTTTCAATTTCATGGCTGCAATCACCATCTGCACTGATTTTGGAGCCCAGAAAAATAAAGTCTGACACTGTTTCCACTGTTTCCCCATCTATTTCTCATGCAGTGATGGCACCAGATCCCATGATCTTAGTTTTCTGAATGTTGAGCTTTAAGCCAACGTTTTCATTCTCGTCTTTCACTTTCATCAAGAGGCTTTTTAGTTCCTCTTCACTTTCTGCCATAAGGGTGGTGTCATCTGCATATCTGAGGTTATTGATATTTCTCCCGGCAATCTTGATTCCAGCTTGTGCTTCTTCCAGCCCAGAGTGTCTCATGATGTACTCTGCATAGAAGTTAAATAAGTAGGGTGACAATATACAGCCTTGACGAACTCCTTTTCCTATTTGGAACCAGTCTGTTGTTCCATGTCCAGTTCTAACTGTTGCTTCCTGACCTGCATATAGGTTTCTCAAGAGGCAGAGCATATGGTCTGGTATTCCCATCTCTTTCAGCATTTCCCACAGTTTATTGTGATCCACACAGTCAAAGGCTTTGGCATAGTCAATAAACCAGAAATAGATATTTTTCTGGAACTCTCTTGCTTTTTGGATGATCCCGCAGATGTTGGCAATTTGATCTCTGGTTCCTCTGACTTTTCTAAAACCAGCTTGAACATCAGGAAGTTCACGGTTCACGTATTACTTAAGCCTGGCTTGGAGAGTTCTGAGCATTACTTTACTAGCGTGTGAGATGAGTGCAATTGTGTGGTAGTTTGAGCATTCTTTGGCATTGCCTTTCTTTGGGATTGGAATGAAAACTGACCTTTTCCAGTTCTGTGGCCACTGCTGAGTTTTCCAAATTTGCTGGCATATATTACCATATGTAAAAATATAAATATTACTGCTTTATTGACTATGCCAAAGATTTTGACTGTGTGGATCACAACAAACTGTGGAAAATTCTTCAAGAGATGGGAATCCCAGACCACCTGACCTGCCTCCTGAGAAATCTGTCTGCAGGTCAAGAAGCAACAGTTAGAACTGGACATGGAACAACAGACTGGTTCCAAATCAGGAAGGGAGTACGTCAAGGCTGTATATTGTCACCCTGCTTGCTTAACATACATGCAGAGTACATTGTGAGAAATGCTGCACTGGATGAAGCACAGGCTGGAATCAAGATTGCTGGGAGAAATATCAGTAATCTTAAATAAGCAGATGATGCCGCCTTATGGCAGAAAGCAAAGAACTAAAGAGCCTCTTGAGGAAAGTGAAAGAAGAGAGTGAAAAAGTTGGCTTAAAACTCAACATTCAGAAAACTAAGATCATGGCATCTGCTCCCATCACTTCATGGCAAATATATGGGGAAACAGTGACAGACTTTAATTTTTTGGCTCCAAAATCACTGCAGATGATGACTGAAGTCATGAAATTAAAAGACGCTTGCTCCTTGGAAGAAAAGCTATGACCAATCTAGACAGTACATTAAAAAGCAGAGACATTACTTTGCCAATAAAGGCCCGTCTAGTCAAAGCTGTGGTTTTTCCAGTAGTCGTGTATGGATGTGAGAGTTGAACTATAAAGAAAGCCAAGCACTAAAGAATTGATGATTTTGAACTGTTGTGTTGGAGAAGACTCTTGAGAGTCCCTTGGACTGCAAGGAGATACAACCAGTCCATCCTAAAGGAAATCAGTCTTGAATATTCATTGGAAGGACTGATACTGAAGCTGAAACTGCAATACTTTGGCTCCTGATGTTAAAAACTGACTCATTGGAAAAGACCCTGATGCTGGGAAAGATTGAAGGCGGGAGGAGAAGGGGACAACAGAGGATGAGATGGTTGGATGGCATCACCAACCAATGGACATGAGTTTGAGTAAACTCCGGGAGTTGGTGATGGACAGGGAGGCCTGGCATGCTGCAGTATATGGAGTCGCAAAGAGCTGGACACAACTGAGTGACCGAACTGAACTGAGAGATACAAATATATTTTGTTCTTGTGAGTTTATTTAAAAGTCAATTCAAAGTCATCAATAGATGTCCATCCACTGATGGTATAACATTTTGCTTAGCTAAAGAACTAATAAGCAATATGTTTAAAGTAAAAGTGAGTAAGGTCCTTTCTGTTTCACTTTTACAGTCAATTTAATAGGGATTTAGAATACAGTGAGCTTCCTAAGCAAGTAACATAAAAATCTTTCTAAATTTCCATTCACATATCATTTAAATATGACGTACAGTCTTAGTTGAGAATTTCAATTTTCACTAGAGTTTGCAAAGACATATGCCACATACACACACACATATATATAAGTATACACATGATGTCTCTGAAAAAAAAATTTCAGACTTTTTTGCTCGGTTCTTTTGAAAGTATACTCTCATAAAATTTTTATTCCTTTAGAAATTCTTGCACATTCTGATATTACACCAAATTATTGATATATGTCACATAAGAATTTGACTAGGGAGAGATATCATTCAAGCCCTTCTTAAAATCTTTTTTTTTTTTCTTGGCGGAGGTGGGGTTGGGTGGATTTTCTCTCTCACAATGTTTGTTCATATAAATGAGAAAGAATGGCTTGAAGAAATTTACGTTCATCAGTTCAGTTCAGTTCAGTCGCTCAGTTGTGTCTGACTCTTTACGAACCCATGAATCACAGCACGCCAGGCCTCCCTGTCCATCACCAACTCCCAAAGTTCACTCAAACTCATGTCCATCGAGTCAGTGATGCCATCCAGCCATCTCATCCTCTGTCATTCCCTTTTCCTCCTGCCCCCAATCCCTCCCAGTATCAGAGTCTTTTCCAATGAGTCAACTCTTGACATGAGGTGGCCAAAGTACTGGAGTTTCAGCTTTAGCATCATTTCTTCCTAAGAACACAGGGCTGATCTCCTTCAGAATGGACCGGTTGGATCTCCTTGGAGTCCAAGGGACTCTCAGGAGTCTTCTCCAACACCACAGTTCAAAAGTATCAATTCTTCATTCATAACCAAGTCAAAAATAACCTAAAGTACCCTTTAATACTATTAAGATGATTCTCCCAAATCCAGTCTTGCTTTTTTAAAAATTAATTTTTATTGTGGTATATCTGATTAAAAATGTTGTGTTAGTTTCAGGTGTACAACAAAATGAATCAGTTATACATATACATATATCCACTCTTTTCTTTTTTTAGATCATTTTCCCATATAGGTCATTACAGACTGTTGAGTAGAGTCTCTGTGCTATGCAGTAGGTTTTTATTAGTTATCTGTTTTACATAGAGTAGTATATATTTGTCAATCCCAATCTCCCAGTTTATTGAAACCAAGCTTGTCTTTTAATAGCACTGATTCTTGATCATCACCTCCATCTTCCTCAGGATCACTCATGAAGTACCCATATGTATTCACTTATATTGTCGTGGTTTCCTTGAAACTCCTAATTTTACTATTTTTCATCTCAAAATCTTGTTTCTGTATGCAGTTAAACCAGCAATGTTAATGTTTACCATCTCACCACCACACATCTCTTGATTTCCTTTTTCTCCTTCATGGACCATCATTCATTCCACTAGTTCCTTATCCCAGTATATGCATGTGACTATGAGCCTTCCAGTCTAAGGCATAACTTTAAAATAGCAATCTTACCATAACCCCTCTTCTATTGATACACATGGGATCCATTCTAAACTCCTTCTTAAGGAGCTTTTAGAGCTAAACTTTCTTCTTTGCACTTTACTTTCCATGATTTTCCTAAAGACTGAGAAACAGGGAGGCTGTCCCAAGAAAGCTAAAGACCAGAAAAGACATTAACATTGATACAGAGTGGTAATAGAAGTTAACTTACTTTGGAAAATGTGCAAAGATGCTGGGAGCCAGCGTGAGGAACTCCACCTGTGGCAAAGGTCATGAGGAAGGAGGCTCCGCATACAGAAAGGCGGGATCGAGCCTCAGGAGTCCCCCTGGAAATTCTCGAGCATCTACCCCCAAAACCAGAGTCTGCCTACTTTCTGCTTTGTGCTCTCACCTACACCTCTGACTGTACAGGGGCTGTCCCCCACTACCTCTCTCTGAAAAAAGAGTTAACTTATAGCTCCAGTTAATAAAGTTTCTGGTGTTTCAACCTACAAAGTGATAGTGTTTCAACCTACAAACTCCTTTGGAAGTCCTCTAGCCTGCCTGAATAGGTTTTTCTGGCCACATGTGATTGCTCAGAGCCTCCCAACTGTGAGAGGCATGAGATGTTCTAAACTGTCTAAATACAGATTCCTTTGAGCAGTTAAAAGATTGATTAGAAATTGTATTGGTGAAGGGATTTTCACTTGTTGGGCCAATGTTTGCTGCTAAGTCTCCATATCCCTTACCTGCTGTGTCCCTGGCAGTGTACTGATTAATATAATTGGTGTAAGTAGTAGCTTTAATGTTTGTAAACTTAGACCCTTGAGTTAATTATTTTTCTTATTATAGCCCACCACACATTTGTCCTATAGGAATGCAACTTTATCTAATGCTTTTGGAGGGTGTTGCCTGACTAATCACCTTTAGAGAAAAGTAAGTTTTCTGAAGAAAGGGTCTTAAAATGTTAACAGGCCTCCGGGCCAGAAGATGATGCAAATCACCTAAACTTTTGCATATGATAAGTTTGCAGGAAGAAAGCCTGGCTTACTGCATGACTCTATCCCTTCCCCCATTATCCTCTATGCATAACTTAAGGTATAAAAACTACTTTGGAAAATAAAGTGCGGGCCTTGTTCACTGAAACTTGGTCTCCCCATGTCGTTCTTTTTCTCGCCTTCTGGCTGAATTATTCAGCCTCTTTTCTCCACTAAATTTTCTCACTGAGCTATCCTTACTTAACCACTCTTTATATCCTTAATTAAAGTTTAATTAAGCAATTGTTTCCTGATCCTCGCCGATGCCGTCCCCACTTCAAATTCCCTGGATCCACCGGGCCTGGACCCCGGCACAAATACTCATAGATATTTTATTTCATGTGCTGCCCTTGTTCAGCATTTCTCAGGAACATATATCAAAGCATCTGCATGATTTATATCTTTGACAAAATATGTAAAGTTATTAGGAGGCCAATATGCAGTGACCCCTAGCCCAGATAACATAATCAAGCTTTTAAAAAAGATGCTGTGCTTTCTTACCTTTATTTTCTAATCATCCAACCTCTCCTTAGATAAAGAAGAAACCCATCAGATTATTTCATAGACTTTCTATAGCTATGATGCTTAAGAATGACATAGGGAATAGACTTGTGGACACAATGGAGGCAGAAGAGGCTGAGATGAATTGAGAGGGCAGGAGGGTAGTGTATATATTACCATATGTAAAGTAAATAAATAGCCAGTGGGAATTTGCTGTATGACTCAGGGAGCTCAAATTAGTGCCCTGTGACAACCTAGAGGGGTGGGATACAGTGGGAAGGAGGTTCAAGAGGGAAGGGACATATGTCTGCCTATGGCTGATTCATGTTGATGTATGGCAGAAACCAACACAATTTTGTAAAGCAATTATCCCCCAATTAAAAATAAATTAAAAAAAAAAAAAGAATGACAATCTTTGTCCTAGCTCCTACCCATGGCCTTGACTCTACTGAATATTGTCACCTTTTATCTATCAGTTTGTAGGAAGAAACCTAGCTTTTCTGTTTTTTTAAGTTATTTGTTACCACTTCTGTTTTCCCTCTGTCAGTGTCTCTTTCTTATATTTATTTGTTCAGAGTTCCATCCGTGATACATTTCTGATGATTCATCCTTGTTCTGTAATATTTTGTCCATGCCTCGGGTTCTACACTATTCAAACATGTCTGATATCTAATATATTTCCTACTCAGGTTGAGCTATAAATCTGTACATCAAGATACTCCTTAGATAATTTCACTTGAAAGTTTCCTCAGAGTTTAACTTCAGTATGCTTAATATTAAATCCCTTATCCTTTTTGCCAATTTTGCTTTTACTGCCAGATTGCCTATCCTATTGATGTTATATACTATTTTTGATCAGGTAGCCATGGTCATTATGTTAAGTGATATATGTCAGTTACAAAAAGACAGATACTGCATCATTCCACTCATATGAAGAATCTAATGTAGTGAAATCATAGAAACAAAATAGGTTGTTGGGGGAGGTGGAATTAATGTTTACTAAGTAAAGAGTTTTAGTTTTGCAAGGTGAAAATTTCCACATATCCCTTGCACAACAATGTGAAATGCTTAACACTTTTGTACTGTACACTTAAAAAGTTCAGAGAGTAAATACAATATATGTGTTTTACCAAAATAAAAAATTAATAAATGAAAGCTTGATAATTCAGACTAATGCTTAAAAATAAAAGACATTCATATTTACACATGTGTTTTATCTCTATAGGCATTTAGAAGTCAGCCTAGAAAACCATAATCTGATCTTATTTGAACTTTAATTTTGGGTAAAGTGATACTTGGGGCTTCCCAGTGGCTCAGCAGGAAAGAACCTGCCTGTCAAGGCAGGAGATACAAGATACACGGGTTTGATCCCTGGTTCAGGAAGATCCTCTGGAGAAGGAAATAGCAAGCCCATCAAGTATTCATGACTGGAAAACTCCATGGCTAGAGGAGCCTGGTGGGCTATGGTCCATGGGATTGAAGGAAAGTTGGAGACAACTGAGTGACAGAAACATTCAAGAGATACTTAGACATCAGGCCTAGGTTCATAAATCCTCTTTTCAATTTGCATGAAAAACATAGATTAATTTTCTAACAACTCCTCTTCATTAAAGGTTAAATAATAGCTTACAAAAATGTCAAGTCCTAATTCCTTTAAATGTTATCCTGCTTTGAAAATGGGATTTCAAAGATGTGATTACATTATGCTTTTTGAGATGATGAGATTATCCTAGCCTTGAAGTGCTAGTATGCCTCCTCACTCTTTCAGTGTCTGACTGTTTGAGACCTCATGGACTGTAGCCCACCAGGCTCCTCTGTCCATGGAACTTTCCAGGCAAGAATACTGGAGTGGGTTGCCATCTCCCTCTTCAAGGGATCTTCCTGACCCAGGGATCAAACCCACGTCTCTTGCATCTGGGCCTTGGCAGGCAGATTCTTTACCACTGAGCCACCTGGGAAGCCCTAAATAGAATCATGAGCCTTCATCTAAGGGCAGGTTCAGAAGAAGACCTGACTTCAGCAGAGCAGAGCGAGAGGACAATGTGAAGTCAGAGGCAGAGAAAGGAGAGATGTTCCCAGGACCTAAAATGCAGCCACCAAGCTCAAAGAGACAAGGAATGGATTCTCACCAGGAGCCTTGGCATGGAGGGCAGCCCTACCGGCAGCTTGATTTTAGCCCAGTGATACCGACTTCCTACTTCTGCCCTCCAGAAATGTGAGAAAATAAATTAAATTGTTTCAAGCTACCCAATTTGTGGTAATTTGTTACAGAGGCAACAGAAAAATAAAACGGTAACTAACTTCATAGGAAACTGAGTTGTGCTTTGAATGCAAATAAACAAGTAAAAGCCATGAAATAAATGATACTGACTGAGTCAAAAAGACTTAGGAAAGAAAGAAATTAAGAATTAAGGACCCACGGGATATGGTTAGTATCTGAAAATTTAATTTGATTATAATATTAAGTATGTAGTAATTTGCATATAACTAAAGCAAAATTAATTTGCAGGATTTTCATACTATCGTGTAAACACTCAATTATCATTTTAAAAAAACATAACACAAGGAATGAAGTAATTGAAGTGAATGGATAATTATTAATATAGTTTTAAAAGTTGCTAAAATTATTGTTATGAACCTAAAGGCATGAGTCACTTATAGTCTCCAAGGTTGCTGCTGCTACTGCTGCTAAGTCACTTCAGTCGTGTCTGACTCTGTGTGACCCCATAGACGGCAGCCCACCAGGCTCCCCCGTCCCTGGGATTCTCCAGGCAAGAACACTGGAGTGGGTTTCCATTTCTTTCTCCAACACGTGAAAGTGAAGTCTCTCAGTCGTGTCCGACCCTCAGCGACCCCATGGACTGTCCAAGCTCCTCCATCCATGGGATTTTCCAGGCAGGAGTACTGGAGTGGGGTGCCACTGCCTTCTCCGAGTCTCCAAGGTTATCCTGCAGTTAATAGAGACAATGAATCTTAAGATGCTAAAAAGTTGTTCATATGATATAGCATCTTGCAGTTTTTAAAAGTGATCAAAAGTATAGTCCTTAAGATCATAGGGTCTGGAACTAAATTTTGTTCTGTCTAAATCCCACTTGTAAAATATTGTTACCAGTTGTGAGAACTTGGGCAAATTATTTCACCTTTCTGAGCCTTGGTTTATTCAATCTGTAAACTAGTGATAAAAATAGACTTCACTAAGTCTCTCTGTGATGAAGTGGGTTGATATAAGTATAAAACTTAGAATTATGCTCGGTATTCAGTTCTTTTAAAATGTCTGTTAATAAACAAAAGAGACTAAAGTACTCATGACCACTCAGGACATAAGCTAAATTTATGATTTTTAAGACACCAGTAATTTTAAGGAGTTTTACCAATTTTATAAAAGTCTTAGTCTGTTCTGACTGTTACAACAAAAATATTGCAGACTACATGGCTTAAATAAGAAACATTTATTTCTCACCAATCTGGAGGCTGTGAAATCCAAGATACAGGCAGATTCAGTCTTTTGAGAGTATGTATACCAGTGCACAGAAGACTGTCTTCTCCCCATGTTTTCACCTGGTAGAAGGGGTGAAGGAACCCTGTGGAGCCTCTTTTAAAAGGGTAGGTGTCCCATTCATGAGGGCTCACTCCTCAAGACCTAATCACTTCCCAAAGGCTGTACTTTCTAATATCATTACTTTGTGAACTGGATTTCAACAGATGAATTTGATGAAACATGGACATTCAGTCAATAGCAACAACAAATTGCTAATTTTGGAAACAAAAAGAAAATAAAATAATACTTCCATATTAATGCTATTAGGAGTTTCAAAAGTGTTAACAGAGAAAACAAATATTTTAATATTTATATTAATATATTAATATTTATAAATATTTAAAAGAGGATATAGCCTGATCAGGGCATGAATGCCTCAGGATGGTACTGGAGAACTAGAGTTGAATTATGAATCTTGGATCCCCTTTCTTTAGAATTCATGTAGGCAACTTTACTTTTGTTGAGATATTCTTCCATTGTAAATGGCAATGTGACTGAAAAAGTTATTGGTTTCTTTTCCATTGATCTATTTTGAAGGCTTTCTTAGAAAGAATTAACATTTATGAATAGGCAGGTAAATCTCTTATGTGTTGATTTTAGTGATTCACCTTTTTGAAAGGCAGCATATCTCTAAATTTTAGGTATACTTTTCTATAATCTCTGTATTCTACATGACTAACATAAATTTTCAGGAATTTAATCTGTTGTAGAAAGTGAGCCAATCTACTGAATTGGATTTCTTTCTATTCCATCTCACCCTTCAGTCATCATAGAGCAATAGACATTATGATTTTAACAGCTGCTGTATTGGCAACTCAATTGTGGCTTTGTTATGACAAAGGGCAAATATATCTAATTGTGCATATGAACTCTTGCCAGTGAAAAGTGGCATTAATTTTTAAATCGATCTGAACAACTGAGTATATCATTGTGTTCAGCAATGTTTTAAGAAATCGTTTACCCTTCCAAAATCAAAGTGTTTCAATCAAAGGTGAAAATTAAGGAGCCACCATCACCAATAATATTTTCCAACCATTTTTACCCAAATAGAGCTATATTATTTGAATCATTTGCACATGAAGTCATAAAAATTTTCAAGTTGAAAAAGAGCTTAAAACACAAGCAGACTTAACTTTATAAGGGAGAAACGCAGTTCCCAGGGGAGTTAAATGCTTCCTCACAGCAACAAAATGCTTGGCACGTGCATGCACACGCACACACACACACACACAATTAGAGTCCCTGGCTACATTTTATTATTAAACTAGTGGTTTTTTTTTATATTATATGCTTGTGTTCTTAGGGGGTCCATGAAAATCAATCAAGTGCCTCAAAGGAGATTAATTGTGTTGTTGAATAACCAAGGCTTAGCTTTTCACATGATACTTCAACCTGATTTCACCCAGAGTACAAGGACCATTTTAATCTATATTGCTTTCATGGGTTTCTGTTAAAAGAGGAGGTTTTCCTGTTAAAAATTAAGCTACTACATTGAAAATTTCCTCTGTCTCATATACTTTTTATAGAGTATTCTACCTATAATTTATATATCCATTCCTCTGTCCATCTTTGTGAGTAGATAAGAATGTACATTGGTGGCACTAATGGTAAAGAACTCACCTGCCAAAGCAGGTAGACATAAGAGACTTGGGTTCTACCCCTGATTTGAGAAGATCCCCTGAAGGAGGGCATGGCAACCCACTCCAGTATTCTTGTCTGGAGAACGCCATGGACAGAGGAGCCTGGCGGGCTACGGTCTATAGGATCTCAGATTTGGATATGACTGAAATGACTCAGCACACAAGCCAGCACACAAGAATGTATATTTTCTATCACACAATTTAAATGTCATTGTCTTCAGAGGGGATGACAGTGCCTTCTATCATCTCTCATTACCCAGATTATTTCTAACTGCCTACAATAAACTATGTAATCAGTATACTTTCTGATATTGATGATAATGAGAATAATTCATCAGCTGAAGTGGAAACAGTATGCAAATTTTATATGTATCAACAGTTTGACATAACTGACACCAACATTAATTAATGAAATTAATGATTCACTCACTAAATGAAATTAAATTATTAGGGAAACATGCTTTATAAAGTGGGATACAATAAACATATGCTAAACCATATTAAAGTTAGTTTAAGATCATTTAAATAAATAACATAGATCTAGTAGACTTATTAGAGAGTAGTCCCTCTTAGGAGAAGGCAATGGCACCCCACTCCAGTACTCTTGCCTGGAAAATCCCATGGACGCAGGAGCCTGGTAGGCTGCAGTCCATAGGGTCGCTGAGTCGGACACGACTGAGCGACTTCACTTTCACTCTTCACTTTCATGTGTTGGTGAAGGAAATGGCAACCCACTCCAGTGTTCTTGCCTGGAGAATCCCAGGGACGGGGGAGCCTGGTGGGCTGCCGTCTATGGGGTCCCACAGAGTCGGACACGACTGAAGCGACTTAGCAGCAGCAGTCCCTCTGAGAGAGTCCCTTGGACTGCAAGGAGATCCAACCAGTCCATCCTAAAGAAAATTAGTCCTGAATATTCATTGGGAGGACTGATGCTGAAGCTGAAACTCCAATATTTTGGCCATCTGATGCAAAGAACTGACTCATTGGAAAAGACCCTGATGCTGGGAAAGATTGAAGGTGGGAGGAGAAGGGGCCAGCAGAGGACGAGATGGTTGGTTGTCATCACCGACTCAGTGGACATGAGTTTAAGTAAATTCTAGGAGTTGGTGATGGACAGGGAGGCCTGTTGTGCTGCAGTCCATGGGGCTGCAAAGAGTCGGATACGACTGAGTGACCGAAGTGAACTGAGTAGACCTATTCAGCTTTAAATTATAAATCTAGAAATTAAACATAAGGAAAATGAAAAATTAGCTCTGTGGCTATTGAAATAACATAGTCAAATTGATCAAGTGGCCTTCTGAAAATGTCTGTATGTAACTTTGGCATTTGTCTATGGTGAAGGGACTAAAACTTACAATAGCTGATATAAGATTTCTGTTTCATCTCACATAATACTGAAGGGATAGGTAGGTAGTCTGAGGATAATGAGTACCTGTTTCATTTCTTATTACATGGCTTTTTTCTTTGGATCCACAGCTCTTCCAGGGAACTATATTCAATATCTTACATACACTATTATGGAAAAGAAAGAATATATACATACAGATGTATACATGTAACCGAGTCATTTTGCTGTACACCTGAAACTAACACAATATTGTAAATCAACTATGCTTCTATAAAAAATGAATCTTGCCTATATCTAGTGAACTCAACTACACTGTCTGCATTTTTCTTTATCATTTCCAGAACCTAGTGATATGACAGGCACATGGTCAGTGCTTGGTAGTTGATGCTGAATAAATGAACGTGTGGATCAATAACAGAATCAACTGAACAGCAACAAACAAATTGTTCAGTTTTAGGTAGATGCATGCATGCAATCAAGGGCACTAAGACAATGAGACCAGTCTGATCTAATAATAAATTAGGCAACATATAATGTTTCAGGTATTTCCAAAGATTAGAAAATACTTCCAAAATTTTTGGCTTTTGATAAGCAAAAGTAGATGAGTAGTATTCCTGTGGAGTTCTATTTTCATAAATATAAATCATATTTGATCAAACCATATGTTACAGAGGTTTAAAAGCTCATAAAACCTCATGTTCTCTAATTACTCAGTGTGTTCTATTATCCTGGATAAAGAAAACTTAATTCAGACACTTCTGAGCATCCTAACTTCCTTTCTGTAATCACCTTAACTAAGAGAAACACATTTCTAAAAAAAAGAGGGCTAGGACAAAGGCTAGGTGATGTTAAGTTTTCAAATGATAGGGTGATGCTCATGAAAAAGACATAAACACAAAAATTATAGCAATGTATAGTCAGTTACTATAAAGTAAAACAAGCTTGTGTGCCAAAATGATCACTATGTTTCACATACAGTTACAGCAGCATGAGGAAGCTAAAGGTCATTTTGATTACTTAGCATATTTATATATGAAATTTAGAAAAAGTGTCATCAAAACAATCACAGCAAAGCAGTGAGAACATAAAAGGGGTATAAAGTTTTCATTTCATATAAAAAAGTTTAGTTCCTCCTAAGTTACTGAATAAGTTAAGAATTTCTTTTTGTAAATTACAAATTTTACGCCCATTACTATAAAATAAGTCAAAAAAAATAAAATAAAATAAGTCATACCTACCCCACACGTTACAAAATAGAAATGAATGTATTTCTTTTTTATTTATTCTATTTTAGGACTTAAATTTTTTTGTTTAGTTTTCATTCTAATGTATCTGTCCTATAGTATACATTACTATATTAGAATGAAAACTAAACAAAAAATTTTTAAGTCCTAAAATAGAATAAATAAAAAAGAGATACATTCATTTCTATTTTGTAACGTGTGGGCCTCCTTAGAGTATTCATATCAGGAATAGATACTCTGTCATCTTTGAAAGGGCTTCTCTAGTGGCTCAGTGGTAAAGAATACCCCTGCCAACGCAGGAGATGTGGGTTCAATTCCTGGGTCGAAGATCCCCTGGAGAAGGAAAGGGCAACCCACAACCAATGACACTGTGGTCTTTTACCAAAAACATGTAGCCTTAGTCTAATCCCAGTAATACGTGTTCAACTGCATTGGATGGAAAATTCTGTCAATGTTAATTACAACAACTTGACTGATATGTCTAGATGCAAAATGTTTTTTATGTTTATTCTATTTGTTGCTTTCTAAGCTTCTTAGACAAAGACAGGCATGGCAACCGACTCCAGTATTCTCATCTGGAGAATCTCATGGACAGAGGAGCCTGGTGAGCTACAGCCCATGGGGTCATAAAGAGTCGGATACGACTGAGTGACTAATCACAGCACAAGCTTCTTGGATCTATAGTTTGGTGTTCATCATGGATTTTGGTGAGTTCTTTACCATAGACATTTCAAATAAACTTTTGTTCTTTCTTCTGTTATTCTGATTATCTCTGTGTTGAAGCATTTGAAATTGTTTCCTGGTTAGATTAGTTTGATGTGCTCAGTCACTCAGTCATGTCCGACTCTTTGCAACCTTATAGACAGTAGTCTGCTAGGCTCCTTTATTCATGGGATTTTCCAGGCAAGAATACTAGAGTGGGTTGCCATTTCCTCCTCCAAGGGATCTTCCTGATCCAGGGATCGAACTTGTGTCTCTTGCTTCTCCTGCACTGGCAGGTGGATTCTTTGCCACTATGCCACCTGGGAAGCCCAATAATTTGATAGGGCTGCCATAATAAAGTACAACAAACTAAGCGGCTTAAAGAATAGAAATTTATTTTCTCACAATTCTGGAGGCTAGAAGTCCAAAATCAAGGTGACTGCGGTATTGGTTTCTTCTGAAGAGTCTCTCCTCGGCTAGTAGGTGGTGTTTTTTGCCAGTCTTCACTCTGTGTATCGGTGTCCTAATCTTTCTGTCTTATAAGGACATCAGTCGTATTTTATCAGGCCCCACCCTAATGACTCTCATTTTAATTTCATTACCTCTTTAGAGTCCCTATCTCCAAACACAGCCACATTCTGAGATACTGGTGGTTAGGATGTCAACATGAATTTTGGGGGTACACAATTCAGCCCATATCAGCAGTTCTTGGATCTTCCGTTGTGTTGTTGTTCTCATTCTTTTTTCTTCTTTGATTTTAAGTTTGGGAAATTTCTAATGAACTAAGTTTAAGCACATGGATTCCTTGATATCCTTTTCAACTGGATACAATCTACTAATAAACTTATCAATGACATTTCTCCTTGCTGCTGGTTGTTTCCCCCCCCAAACCATTTCCCTTTGGTACTTTATTAAATTTCTTTTTCTCTGCTTATATTATTTATATGTTCTTGGTTTTGTGTATTTTTTCCATTAGCAGAAAATAATCATCCTTATTTTAAATTCTTAGAAAATTCTAATATAATGTCTCTCTCTCTCTCTCCCCCTCTTTTCTCTCTCTTTGGCATGCCTTGTAATTTTTTGCTAACACAGACATAAAATAGGACTTCCCAGGTGGCGCTGGTGGTAAAGAACCTGCCTGCCAGTGCAGGAGACATAAGAGATGCTGCTTTGATCCCTGGGTCAGGAAGATACCCTGGAGGAGGGCATGGCAACACACCCTGGTATTCTTGCCTGGTATTCTTTCTCATGGAGCCTGGTGGGCTACAGTCCACAGGGTGCAAAGAGTTGGTCATGACTGAAGCGACTTAGCATGCACACAGATGTATTATGTAATAGATATGCACACGTCTATTATTATGTAATAGACACTGAGGTGAATATTCCTTAGTGAGAACCCTCAATGGAAATCTGCCAGTTGAGCTGAGTTTAATGCTTGCTGGAGCTATAGGTGCTAGAGGCTTCAGATTCCTCTATCTCCCTTGTTTCTGTCTCCCCTTTCACTTTGTTCCTTAGTACTTCTTCTCAGAAAGAGTCTGCGACGTGCAGTTTCAGCTGCAATTTCAACAGTTTCAGCTGTGATCCACTGTTTTATTATTATATGTAGTAATATTGGAGCCCTGTTGGTGTACTGGTAAGGTATGAGAGAAATAGGGAATGTATTCTATAATCTTTTGATTAAACATTCATCTTGTATTGGCTCTCTGGCTCTGGTTATGAACAAGTGTTTTTCCTTAATGGTATAGCTGTCTAGCCACCCCTTCCACAAGACAAGAAGTTGCTGTGTGTTATTCTAGCGGGAGTTAGAATAAACAGAATGCCCTTACACTGAGTGAAATAACTCTGGTAAAGGAGTGATGCAGTCTCTGGGATCGCAAAGAATCAGACACAATTTAGCGACTGAACAACAACAATAACAACAAAGGCTTTTCGCCTGGAGAGTAATCCTTTGTTACAGAGAAAGTTCTGGGCAAATTTCACAATGACTTCTCTTCCCCATCCTCTGTCAGACCTATGTGCTTATTCTTTCTGATTTCCAGCACGAGAGCCTGTTGATGTTTCTAAAGGTAAAATTCACAAAAGTGGAAGTGAGAGGAGCTAAAAATGTCCCTAGGAGAGTCTCAGCATCGTGCTGGCCCATACTCAGCTTCCAGCAATTAATCCAAGTTACCATTATAACTTTCCATCAGTTGATGACCCCGGCAACTTCTGTTCCAGGAATGCATATCTTCACTCTTCTTCTCTAGATTTATCTGTTTCTCCAGATTTGGGGGTGGTGGTTTGTTCTGCCAACTCAGTTCTCTAATAGATTCAATGAAAATTATTGGTTTTAAGTTGGATTTATTAATGACTTCCAAGCTTTTTATATGTTGACACTGAACCTGAAAGTCGAATTATAATGGCTTACTTTGTATATTTAACACATTATTATTTTAATTGCATATCATTTTGCTATGAATTTGACATATAAAATTTAATTATAATCATATCTGTTTGGCTTGGTGATGCTATCCAACCATCTCATTCTCATATTAACAAATACTTGATAATCAATAAGAAATTGGGTAAATACTGATAACAATGGAATGACAAATGCAAGAAAAGATAAATAGTAAACAATAATTTGGAAAGTTAATGATCATCATGGCTTTGATGCTCTGCTACTGCTAAGTCACTTTAGTCGTGTCCAACTCTGTGCGACCCCATAGATAGCAGCCCACCACCAGGCTCCCCTGTCCCTGGGATTCTCCAGACAAGAACACTGGAGTGGGTTGCCATTCCCTTCTCTGGTGCATGAAAGTGAAAAGTGAAAGTGAAGTTGCTCAGTCGTGTCAGACTCTTTGCGACCCCATGGACTGCTGCCTATCAGGCTCCTCCATCCATGGGATTTTCCAGACAAGAGTACTGGAGTGGGTTGCCATTGCCTTCTCCTAAATTAATTTTAAATTATTCAATTAAAATTTGAATAAGTGTTAGATTAATCATGTTAGAATGAGTTTAGAATTCATGTTAGAATTTTTAAGTTAAAAGCAAGCATTTTATCATTTTAAACTAAATTCATGCTATTAAAATCTGTAACAGAATCTTTCTAAGAAAAATATTATAGATGGTAATGTAGTAAACTGGATAGAAGAAATTTGTTCTGTGTTTTTTCCCCTAATTCTCTCTTTTTAAAGACTAATATTAAATAATAGCTACAAAAATAACAAAACAATATTTGAATTCCTTTAGTGGGGCATTACTCTACAGTCTACTTCCTGCTATTATTTTGCCTCATATATTTTAATTTCCTGGTGAAACTGAATGTCTTTGTGATTAGTACATCAGGTTTAGATTTTTGCTGTTTGAAAAAATAATAATACTTAGATGTAGTGCAAATTGATGAAAACATTTCTATTATGAAGAGGCATGTATTATACTGTGAACTTAGTATAGGAGATAATAGACTATCTGGTAAAGTTGTTTAGAAGAGATGAGGAACATAAAAATGAATTTAAAATATTATAAAATATAAACTTATTAAATTATTGTATTATTAGAATTTTCTGATCAAATGAAACAAGACAATCTAACACACTAGAGTGTATATTTCTTCAAATCAAGATCATGGCAGTTTTTGTAAGTATAATTGAGATATTACCACACTCAATCCTTCCTTATAACTAATAAGTAAAGCTCCTTTTAAGTATGTTAACTTATTTCATGCATTTTATAGCCATAATATGTACTTAAATGATTTAACATATTTTTTCATTAATTTTAATGTTTAAAATTTTCTTTCAAAGAAAGATATATCTTTATATTTATCAAGCTCTATATAATAATCATATAAGTATTACAGTCTAAAAACTGAGAAAATTGTTTGGCATGGCTAAATTTTATTTTAAAAAATACATAAATGTTGTGTTTCTTAAAATATTGTTGCTGCTGGCCTGTCTTTTACCTTAGTATCCTCAAAGTGGAGGAGGGTTTTCCATTGCAGGAAATAGTATATATCCACCATTTACTTTAAAAAAATTCATAAACTAATAGTTAATAATAACCCAACTATTCCAGTTATTGTGGCTTTCTACCAAAAATATTTTATTTAAAAATTTGAATATATTAACTCTGTTGTACAAAACTCAAGGGAGTAAATTTCTTGAGAAAGTTACTCATGTCCCATCTTTTTACCTTTTGTGTTGGGGAGTATAGGAGCTTTTTAAAAGAAGGGCATATAAGTTAATATTTGAAATAGATGTTTAAGTCATCAATTTAAATCAAATATTAAAGTACAGTGTGTCTTAGGTGAGCTCTAGCAGCAGAAACAGTCATATGTTGCCAACAAAATGACCAATGAATACTATTAAAAGGATTGAATGATGGTGCTTAAATTTAGAACAAAAATGGTTATCACTCATATAGTGTTGACTTTTAGCTATGATGATTTCATGTTTACTCTAATACAAGGAATGTAGAAATCAAAGCAACCTTGAGAAAGAAAAACAAGCTAGAGGTACCAGACGCCCTGATTTTAAATGATATGACAAAGCTACAGTAATCCAAAAAACATGATGCTCCCACAGAATCAGACACATAGCTCAATGGAGCAGAATAGAGAGCTCAGAAGTGCATTTACACATATATGAAATATTTATCTATGACAAAGAAGGCAAGACTATGCAGTACAATGGGGAAAAGACATCCTCTTCAATAGATGCTGTTGGGGAAACTATACAGCTATTAAAAGAATCACTGGACTACCATTTCACATCATACGAACATAAACTTAAAATGGACCAAAGACTTAATGTAAGATCTGAAACCATAAAACTTCTAGAGGAAAACATAGCCAATATGCTCTTTGACATCAGTCTTAGCAATATTTTTTGGATATGTCCCTTCAGCCAAGGGAAAAAAAAATGGGACTACATCAAGCTAAAAACCTTCTATAGAGTGAAGGAAAGTAGCAACAGCCTCCTGAATGGGAGAAGATATCTGCAAATGATATATAGTTGACCTTTGTAAAACAAGCATTTAAACTGCGTGGGTCCACTTACATGTGGACTTTTTCAGTAAATTTGCACTACAGTACTACACAACCTGGCATTGGTTGAATCAGAGAATGTGTAACCAGAAATGCAGAGGGTCAACTATTAAGTTGTACACAGATATTTTACCACACAGATGATCATTGACCCTAAACCTTGCATCATTCAAGGGTCAACTATATTCTAAAAGGGTTTAATATTATATATATATATATATATATATATATATATATATACACATATATGTAAAGAACTCAAAATGAAAAAACAATTAAACAACTCAATTTTTAAAAACGGGTACAGGACCTGAATAGACATTTTTCCAAAAAAGACATATAGAAGGTCAACAGGCACATGAAAAAATGCTCCGCATCACTAATAGTCAGGAAATGCAAATCAAATCCAAAATGAGATACTACCTCACACCTGCCAGAATGGTTAAAATCAAAAACACAACAAATAACAAGTTTGGTGAGGATGTGGAGAAAAGGAAAGCCTCATGCACTGTTGGTGGGATTGTAAATTGATGCAGCCGCTATGGTAAACAGTAGAGGTTCTTCAAAAAGTTAAAAACAGAACCATAAATTCTAGCATTTCCACTTCTGGTTATTTACCCAAAGACAACAAAAACATTAATTTGAAGAGATGTATGCACCCAAATATTTATTGCAGTATTATTTACAATAACCAAGGTATGGAAGCAACCTAAAGTTTCATGCATAGATGAATGAATAAAGAAGAGAAGATGTGAGATATATGGATATATTTTTTCCATATCTTGCCTTTTGTGATAATATCAGTTCAGTTCAGTTCAGTTGCTCAGTCATGTCCAACTCCTTGTCACCCCATGAATTGCAGCACACCAGGCCTCCCTGGCCATCACCAACTCCCAGAGTTCACCCAAACTCATGTCCATTGAGTCGGTGATGCCATCCAGCCATCTCATCCTCTGTCGTCCCCACCTCCGCCTGCCCCCAGTCCCTCCCAGCATCAAGGTCATTTCCAATGAGTCAACTCTTTGCATGAGGTGGCCAAAGTACTGGAGTTTCAGCGTTAGCATCATTCCTTCCAAAGAATACCCAGGAATGATCTCCTTTAGAATGGACTGGTTGGATCTCCTTGCAGTCCAAGGGGCTCTCAAGAGTCTTCTCCAACACCACAGCTCAAAAGCATCAGTTCCTCAGTGCTCAGCTTTCTTCACAGTCCAAATCTCACATCCATACATGACCACTGGAAAAACCATAGCCTTGACTAGACGGACCTTTGTTGGCAAAGTAATGTCTCTGCTTTTGAATATGTGACAATATAGTTGGATCTAAATTCTAGATGATATTATGTTTAGTGAAATAGGTCAGATGGAAAAAGACAAATACCATATGATCTCACTTGTATGTGGAGTCTAAAAACCAATCAACGAACAAAACAAAATTAAAAGACTCATAGATACAGAGAAAAAAAAAATGCATAGTTACCAGAAGAGAGGGCGGTAGGGTAGGTAAAATAGGTAAAGGGGTTTAAGAAGTATAAACTTCTAGTTATAAAATAAATAAGACATTGGAGATGAAATATCTAGCATAAGAAATATGGTCAATTATATTGTAGTAACATTGTATGTGGGCTTATGGGAGTAATCATTTCAGAATATATATAAATGTCAAATCACTATACAGTACCTCTCAAAGTAACCTAATATTGTATGTCAATTATATATATATTTTTCTCAGTTGATATAATTTATTGCAGTTAGCACACAGCTTTAAAATTTACCAGCACACCAATAGTACAAAACTAAACATCATTATAAGTCTTCTAAGGTGGCACAGTGGTAAAGAATTTTCCTGCTAGTTCAGGAGACTCACAGAGACTCAAGAAAATTAGACCCCTGGGTTGGGAAGATCCCCTGGAGGAGGAAATGGCAGCCCACTCCAGTATTCTTGCCTGGGAAATTCCATGGACAGAGGAGCCCAGTGGGCTACAGTCCATGTGGTCACAAAAAGTCAGAAATGACTGAGCACATGTGTGTGTGTGCTCACACACACACACACACACAGCATTATAAGTTATTCCTCCCTCAGGAAATACTAGCAGCAACACAGAAAGTCTGCACAGGGTTAAAATAATCACATATAGGAACTTTAGGAAGAATCTTTAAATTTAGAACCACCTTTCACATTATTCATTCACTGAACCAATCAAATATAGAATGCACTGTGTACCAGAAATTTTGATCTTAGGCCTATCTATTAACAGCACATATTACAGGTTAAAACTTAAGGATATGAATGTATATGGTTTCTGTGTTTTAGGGATCTACAATCTGATAGATATATAAAAAAATTAAGTTCACTAAAATATCAAAACTTTGTTTACTTTGACCATTTTTACCTTTTTGTAGTTAGGGTGTAAGAGGTAATGGACCCTTTTTGCTAATGGTAAGATGAAAATTAAATTCAAATATGAGACAATTTTTCATCTGATCCATGAGTGAGAATTAGAGTTGTAATTTTTTAGAAGGCAATCCAGGGTGGAGGATGAAAGAATGTCACAGGCTGAATGGAGAAGAAAAAGTCTGTAGGCATGAAAAAGCATGCCGTTTTTGCACCGAATACACGTTTATATAGGTACATTATAGCTTCATGTGAAACAAACACATCTGAAGAGATAGAGAAAGAAATAGACAAGGACGTGCTTAAGAAAGGAATCATATGCCAGATAAATGGTTAGTTAGGTCCCTATTCTGCAGAGATATGCACCACACTTTCAAAGTAAAAGTTTTGTAGTGGAAGAGTTCACTCTGGTGTCTAGATATACGTTTGTAATGGTATAGAGGAGAATAGTGGGAGAAAATGAATGGTAGGCTGCCATCAATACAGCACACACAGCAATTTAAAAGGGGGGGGGCGGGGTGGGAAACTCCGGAACAAACACTTGAAACTGACAAATTAAATAAACAACAATTTAACCATTCTTTTAAGCAGAGCTAGCAAGTAAGGAAGCAAGAGATATTGTCCGAGCTCCCAAATTAAGCAAAAAATTGAAAAGCAGAGGCTGCTGGCAACCTTGGGATAATGGATGAAGTATGGAGAGGATGATGATAAAGGAGAGGGAACAACTGGAATTTTGCTAAACTATTAGTTTCATTTGCCCACAGTGGACGAACATGAGGAGGGACCTTGAAAATATATAAAGAAAACCTTTGAAAGTGCAGATAACGAAATTAAATCAAGATGGCAGGATAGTGTCTTCTCTAGAACACGTCACTTTGGAAGTGAAGCTGCTCGGGTAAAACAAGAAGTAGGAAAGAGACACGCCGGGGGGCTGCACTGTTAAAACAGTGGCAACATGGGACTTTTAAGCTCTAGAAATGGGACTGGCCCAAACTGAGAGGGGTGTGAATGTACAATATTAACCAGATTTCCAAGACTTGATCCCAGAAAGCAATATAAAATACCCACTTATTAACACTGCTTCTAATTACTTTTGAAATTATGTTTTAGATATACTGGCTTAACTAAAATGTTAAACTCTACTTCTCTTTTTCTTCTACTTTTAAAAAATATGACTACTGAAAAAATGTAAATTACATATACGCTTGCATGTATGGCTCAAATTATCTTTTTATTGGACAGCTCTATCCTGGGGAATAATCTTTTAACACTAGAGATCTCCCTGGCTAGTCATTGTATTATTCTTTGTTGATAGTGTTAACTCCCTAAGCAACTAGAATTTAGTTTCTTCTTTGCTTTTGCTTTAAGATATAAACTTAATTATTGAATCTCCTTTTTAAATAGAAAATCAAATGATCTAACCTGTATGAACCACCCCTTTTATTATTTAAAATGAGAATTTTATCACAAATGCCATTTTCACAAACACCTCACTATGCTTCTGGATATCTTATTTTTCTACTACTTATTTTAATATTATTGTTATTGGAAGCTCCCATTAAGTAGTTTTATTTACAAATTTCATTTGTTTGTTTATAATCATTTGTTCTTCCAAACATATTTTGATTCTTTGTCATACTTATAATAAAATATTACATTAATATATTGTTTGATTATAAATTAACTTAAAAATGACACCGAGATAGAGTTTACATCTTTTGGAGGCTTCCCAGTTGGCTCAGTGGTAAAGAATCCACTTGTCAATGTAGAAGATGCAAGAGAGTCAAATTGGATCCCCGGGTGAGGAAGAGCCCCTGGAGTAGGAAATGACAATCTACACCAGTATTCTTGCCTGGAAAATCCCACAGACAGAAGAGTCTGGTGGATAGTGGATGGGGGTCACAAAAAATCTGACAGGACTGAGCACATGTGTGTGCACACACACACATATTACATTTTTTAAAATATTGATCCAATCTTCTGAAAGCATATATCCATTTCCCAAGCAGTACGTTTAGTTTTATATTTTTCCTTCCAATAATTTTATTTCTTATATTTATCTGATTAACTCCTATCCTTTATATTATAGTCTCTTCATTAAGGACTTTTTCAATTTATGTTGAGAGAAATATCCAACTATATTAGAAATTAGATTTTAATAGCATATTTTTTGCTATAAAAATTGAGGGCTTTTTTTAAAAATTCCCATTACAAACTCATAATTGGTGGTTTATTTAGACACATTTACAACATTTATGATTTTTATTTTATAATAGCTTTTTATGTTAATTTACCTGAATCTTTTAAATGCTAAGCATATAATGTGCATGGGTTTCCTTGGTGGCTCAGATGGTAAAGGATCCGGAAGAACACCTGCAGAAGGGAATAGGGAATGACAACCAGCATTCTTGCCAGGAAAATCTCATGGACAGAGGAGGATGATAGGCTACAAGCACAGGGTCCCAAAGAGTCAAACATGACTAAGCCACTAGTGAAAGTGAAGACTCTCAGTCGTGTCCAACACTTTGAGACTCCATGGACTTCCAGGCCAAAATACTATATGCTACTGCCAGTTTAGAAGATGCAGGAGCTGTGGGTTGGATCCCTGGGTAGGGAAGGTCCTCTGGAGTAGGAAATGGCAATCCAACCCTTTATTCTTGTCTGGAAAACCCCACAGTCTGAAGAGTCTGGTGGGATAGAGTCCATGGGGTCACACACACACGCACAATATTACATCTTTTCACTACTGATCTAATCTTCTGAAAGCATATATGCATTCACCAAACTGTAGGTTTCAGTTCAGTTCAGTTCAGTCGCTCAGTCATGTCCGACTCTTTGGGACTCCATGAACCGCAACACGCCAGGCCTCCCTGTCCACCACCAATTCCCAGGGTCCACCAAAACCCATGACCATTGAGTCGGTGATGCCATCGAACTATCTCATCCTCTGTCATCCCTTCTCCTCCTGTCCTCAATCTTTCCCAGCATCTGGGTCTTTTCAGATGAGTCAGCTCTTCGCATCAGGTGGCCAAAGTATTGGAACTTCAGCTTCAACATAAGTCCTTCCAATTAACATCCAGGACTGATCTCCTTTAGGATGGACTGGTTGGATCTCTTTGCAGTCCAAGGGACTCTCAAGAGTTTTCTCCAACACCACAGTTCAAAAGCATCAATTCTTCGATGCTCAGCTCTCTTTACAGCCCAACTCTCACATCCATACATGACCACTGGAAAAACCATAGCCTTGACTAGACGGACTTTTGTTGACAAAATAATGTCTCTGCTTTTGAATACGCTATCTAAGTTAGTCATAACTTTCCTTCTAAGGAGTAATTGTCTTTTAATTTCATGGCTGAAGTCACCATCTGCAGTGATTTTGGAGGCCCAAAAAATAAAGTCAGCCACTGTTTCCACTGTTTCCCCATCTATTTCCCATGAAGTGATGGGACCGGATGCCATGATCTTCGTTTTCTGAATGGTGAGCTTTAAGCCAATTTTTTTCACTCTCCTCTTTCACTTTCATCAAGAGGCTCTTTATTTCTTCTTTACTTTCTGCCATAAAGGTGGTGTCTTCTGCATATCTGAGGTTATTGATATTTCTCCTAGCAATCTTGATTCCAGCTTGTGCTTCCTCCAGCCCAGTGTTTCTCATTATGTACTCTGCATAGAAGTTAAATAAGCAGGGTGACAATATACAGCCTTGACATAATCCTTTTCCTATTTGGAACCAGTCTGTTGTTCCATGTCCAGTTCTAACTGTTGCTTCCTGACCTGCATACAGGTTTCTCAAGAGGCAGGTCAGGTGGTCTGGTATGCCCATCTTTTTCAAATTTTTTTGCAGTTTACTGTGATCCACACAGTCAAAGATTTGGCATAGTCAATAAAGCATAAATAGATGTTTTTTCTGGAACTCTTTTGCTTTTTTGATGATATAGCGGATGTTGGCAATTTGATCTCTGGTTCCTCTGCCTTTTCTAAAACCAGCTTGAACATCTGGAAGTCCACAGTTCACATATTGCTGAAGCCTGGCTTGGAGAATTTTAAGCATTACTTTACTAGCGTGTGAGATGAGTGCAACTGTGTGGTAGTTCGAGCATTCCTTGGCACTGCCTTTCTTTGGACTGGAATGAAAACTGACCTTTTCCAGTCCTGTGGCCACTGCTGAGTGTTCCAAATTTGCTGGCAAATTGAGTTGCAGCACTTTCACAGCATCGTCTTTCAGGATTTGAAATAGCTTAACTGGAATTCCATCACCTCCACTAGCTTTGTACATAGTGATGCTTCCTAAGGCCCACTTGACTTCACATTCCAGGATGTCTGGCTCTAGGTGAGTGATCACACCATCATGTTTATCTGGGTCATGAAGATCTTTTTTGTACAGTTCTTCTGTGTATTCTTCCCACCTCTTCTTAATATCTTCTGCTCCTGTTAGGTCCCTACCATTTCTGTTCTCCATTGAGCCCATCTTTGCATGAAAGGTCCCCTTTGTATCTCTAGTTTTCTTGAAGAGATCCCTAGTCTTTCCCATTCTATTGTTTTCCTCCTCTTCCTTGCATTGATTGCTGAGGAAGGCCATCCTATTTCTCCTTGCTATTCTTTGCAAGTCTGCATTCAAATGGGTATATCTTTCATTTTCTCCTTTGCTTTTTGCTTCCCTTTTTTCCACAGGTATTTGTAATGCCTCCTCAGACAGAATTTTGCTTTCTTGCATTTCTTTTCACTGGGGATGGTCTTGATTCCTGTCTTCTGTACAATGTCACGAACCTTCATCCATAGTTCATCAGGCACTCTGTCTATCAGATCTAGTCCCTTAAATCTATTTCTTACTTCCACTGTATAGTCATAAGGGATTTGATTTAGGTCATACCTGAATGGTCTATTGGTTTTCCCTACTTTCAATTTCAGTCTGAATTTGGCAATAAGGAGTTCATGATCTGAGCCACAGTCAGCTCCCGGTCCTGTTTTTGATGCCTGTGTAGAGATGCTCCATCTTTGGCTGCAGAGAATATAATCAGTCTGATTTCGGTGTCGACCATCTGGTGATGTCCATTGTTGAGTCTTCTCTTGTGTTGTTGGAAGAGGGTGTTTTTATGACCAGTGCACTCTCTTGGCAGAATTCCATTAGCCTTTGCCCTGCTTCATTCTGTACTCCAAGGCCAAATTTGCCTGTTAATGCAGGTGTTTCTTGACTTCCTACTTTTGAAGTCCAGTCCCATATAATGAAAAGGACATGTTTTGGGGGTTTAGTTCTAGAAGGTCTTGTAGGTCTTCATAGAACTGTTCAACTTCAGCTTCTTCAGCGTTACTGGTCAGGGCATAGACTTGGATTACCATGATATTGAATGATTTGCCTTGGAAATGAACAGAGATCATTCTGTCATTTTTGAGATTGCATTCAAGTACTGCATTTCGGACTCTTTACTTGACTATGATGGCTTCTCCATTTCTTCTAAGGGATTCCTGCCCACAGTAGTAGATATAATGGTTATCTGAGTTAAATTCCAGTCCATCTTAGTTCACTGATTCCTAGAATGTTGATGTTCACTCTTGTCATCTCCTGTTTGACCACTTCCAATTTGTTTGATTCATGGACCTAACATTCAAGAACATGCTTGGCTGCCACTGTGCAAAAGCATGGCCGAGAGAAGCTACCTGGGACTGGTGGTCAGGGGCAGCAGCCGAGAGGAGCTACCTTGCACCCAAGGACAGGGGCGGTGACCAGGAGGAGCTATCCCACGCCTGAGGTCAGGGAGGTAGTCAAGAGGAGTTACCCCGTGTCCGAGGTAAGGAGCAGTGGCTGCACTTTGCTGGAGCAGCCATGAAGAGAGACCCCACATCCAAGGTAAGTGAAACCCTTGTAAACGGTAGGCACTAAGAGAGGGTATCAGAGGGCAGACAGACTGAAACTACAATCACCAACAACTAGCCAATCTGATCACATGGATCACAGCCTTGTCTAACTCAATGAAACTAAGCCATGCCGTGTGGGGCTACGCAAGATGGGCGGGTCATGGTGGAGAGGTCTGACAGAATGTAGTCCACTGGAGAAGGGAATGGCAAACCACTTCAGTATTCTTGCCTTGAGAACCCCATTGAGGCAAAAAGATAGGATACTGAAAGGGGAACTCCCCAGGTCAGTAGATGCCCAATATGCTACTGGAGATCAGTGGAGAAATAACTCCAGAAAGAATGAAGGGATGGAGCCAAAGCAAAAACAACACCCAGCTGTGGATGTGACTGGTGATAGAAGCAAGGTTTGATGCTGTAAAGAGCAATATTGCATAGGAACTGTAGGTTTAGTTTGTTTTTCCCTGCAATAATATTATTTCTTATATTTACCTGGTTAAGCTCCAATATGCTACTGGTGAAGAGTGGAGAAATAGCTCTAAAAATAATGAAGAGACAGAGCCAAAGCAAAATCAACACCGAGTTGTGGATATGACTGGTGATGGAAGTAATGTCCAATGTTATAAAGAACAATATTGCATAAGAACCTGTAATGTAGGTCCATGAATCAGTGTAAATTGGAAGTGGTCAGACAGGAGATGGCAAGAGTGAACATTAAAATGGACTGGAATGGATGAACTTAAATCAGATGACCAGTATATCTCCAACTGTGGGCAAGAATCCCTTAGAAGAAATGCAGTAGCCCTCATATTCAACAAAGTCTGCAATGCAATACTTGAATGCAGTCTCAGAAGTGACAGAATGATCTCTGTTCATTTCTAAGGCAAACCATTCAATATCACAGTAATCCAGGTCTATGCCCCAACCACTAATGGTGAAGAAGCTGAAGTTGAAAGGTTCTATGATGACATAAAAGACCTTCTATAATTAATTTTAGGACCAAAATAAATGTCTTTTTCATCATAGGTGACTGTAATGCAAAAGTAGGAAGTTAGGAGATACCTGGAGTAACAGGCAAATTTGTCCTTGCAGTACAGAATGAAGCAGGCAAAGGCTAACAGAGTTTTGCCAAGAGAACACACTGGTCATAGCAAACACCCTCTTTCAACAACACAAGAGATGATGTTACACATGGACATCACCAGATGGTCAATGTAAAAATCAGATTGATTATATTTTTTGCAGTCAAAGAGGAGAAACTCTATGTAGTCAGCAAAAACAAGACCAGGAGCTGACTGTGGCTCAGATCATGAAATTCTTATCACAAAATCCAGACTTAAGTTGAAGAAAGTGGGGAAAACCACTAGACCATTCAGGTATGAACTAAATCAAATCCCTTATGATTACACAGTGGTGGTGACAATAGATTCAAGGGATTAGATCTGATAGAGTGCCTGAGGAACTATGGACAGAGGTTCGTGGCATTGTCCAAGCTAAGCTTCAACAGTATGTGAACTGAGAACTTCCAGCTGTTCAAGTTGGTTTTAGAAAAGGCAGAGGAATCAAAGATCAAATTGCCAACATCTGCTGGATCATCAAAAAAAACAAGAGAGTTTCAGAAAAACACCTACTTCTGCTTCATTGACTACACCAAAGCTGTGTAGATCAGCTGTGTGGATTTGACTGTGTGGATCACAAGAAAACGTGGAAAATTCTTAAGGAGATGGGAATACCAGACCACATTACTTGCCTCCTGAGATATCTGTATGCAGATCAAGAAGCAACAGAACCAAACATGAAACAATGGACTGGTTCAAAATTGGGAAAGGAGTATGACAAGGTTGTATATTGCCACCTTGCTTATTTAACTTATATGTAGAGCACATCATGCAAAATGCCAGGCTAGATGAAGCACAAGATTGAATCAAGATTGCCTGGAGAAATATCAATAACTTCAGATGTAGAGATGACACCACCTTTATGGCAGAAAGTGAAGAAGAACTAAAGAGCCTCTTGATGAAAGTGAAAGAGGAGAGTGAAAAACCTGGCAGTGGTCTTAGCTGATTAACAGGTATTATTTTAAATACTAACTTCAAAGCATAAAATAAAATTTATTTTCTAAAAAAAGCCTCAACTTTCAAAAAGTGAAGATCATGGCATCCAGCCCCATAACTCTATGGCAAATACAAGGGGAAACAATGAAATCAGTGAGAGACTTTATTTTCTCGGGCTCCAAAATCACTGCAGATGGTGACTGGAGCCATGAAATTAAAAGACACTTCCTCCTTGGAAGAAAAGCTATGACAAACCTAGATAACATATTAAAAAGGAGACATTGTTTTGCCAACAGAGGTTCATCTGTTCAAAGCTATGGTTTTTCCAGTAGTCATGTATGGATGTGACAGTTGGACTATAAAGAAAGCTGAGTGCCAAAGAATTGATGCTTCTGAACTGTGGTGTTGGAGAAGACTCTTGAGAGTCCCTTGGACAACAAGGAGATCAAACCAGTTAATCGTAAAAGAAATCAGTCCTGAATATTTCCAATGAATATTGGAAAGGCTGATGCTGAAGCTGAAGCTCCAAAACTTTGGTCACCTGATGAAAGGGAACTGACTCCTTAGCAAAGACCCTGATGCTGGGAAAGATTGAAAGTAGGGAAAGATTGAAGGCAGGAAAAAAAGGGATGACAGATGATGCAGTGATTTGATGGCATCACCGACTCAATGGACATGAGTTTGAGCAAAGTCCAGGAGTTGTTGATGGACAAGAAAGCCTGGCGTGCTGCAGTCTATGGGGCCATAAAGAGTTGGACATGACTGAACGACTGAACTGTGAATACTGAAGTGGGTAGCCATTCCCTTCTCCCAGTATTCTTCCCAACCCAGGGATTGAACCCAGGTCTCCCATACTGCAGGTGGATTCTTTACCAGCTAAGCCATCAGGGAAGTCCATGAATACTGGGGTGGGTAGCTTATCCCTTATCCAGGGAACTTTCCTGAACCAGGAATCAAACTGGGGTCTCCTGCCTTGCAGGTGGATTATTTACCAGTTGAGCTACCAGGGAAGCCAAATGACTAACACTTTCACCTTTTTTCATTTAACCTACATGCTGTGTGCTGTGGTTAGTTGATCAGGCATGTCTGATTCTTTGCGACCCCATGGACTGTATCCTGCCAGGCTCCTACCAGTATTCCAGGCAAGAATACTGGAGTGGGTTGCCATGCCTACTGCAGGGCATCTTCCCAACCCAGGGAACGAACTCATGTCTCCTGCAGTGCAGGTGAATTCTTTACCGTCTGAGCCACCAGGGAAGTCCAAGAATGCTGTAGTGGGTATCTATCCCTTCTCCAAGGTAACTTCCCAAATCAGGAATTGAACTGGGGTCTCGTGCATTGCAGGTGAATTCTTTACCAGCTGAGCTACCAGAAAAGCTTGTAACCTATGTAAGTGTAGAGTACCATCAACCTATAGATAAATCTTTATTTCTTCTTTCATTTTAATGATTTGGGATGGATAAATTTAAAGAAATTGCCCAACTTGTTATGAAAGAGCAAAAATTTACATTTCAAAATCACAAGTTACTTCTATGTAAAATGATTAAGCTGATTTCAGTTTTCTGTAGTAAATAGCTAATTTTATTAGGCTTCCCTGGGGGCTCAGCTGTAAAGAATCCACCTTCAGTGCAGAAGCCACAGGAGATGGGGTTTGATCCCTGGGTGGGGAAGATCCCCTGGAGGAGGGCATGGCAACCCTCTCAAATTTTCCTGCCTCGAGAATCCCATGGACATAGGAGCCTGGCAGGCTACAGGTCGCATAGATTCAGACACGACTGAAGCAACTAAGCACATGCACACATATAGTTAATTTTGAAGTATATTACTGCTAGCATTTTGAGTGTCATAGCCTGTATTTTTGCTACAATTTTTTTACGGGCTTATTTTTTCCTATTTATTTATTCTTGCCCTTTGAAGATGCTTTCAGGACTCTTGATGCCATTTTAATGGTGACTGAAGGGAGAGGCAAAGTTAGAAACCTGGGATCAGTTTACCAGGTTATCACAAAATCCTTGAAATCACTATGCTCTCTGAACAGTGCTTTATTGTACATACTGCACAGATATTTAAGTAATCAGGTATTATGTAGTATGGTTTTATTTGACAGTTATATGGTATAATCATAGCATGAAATAGTACTTCAGTCATTAAATAATCATTTAATCTTCTGATTGCCAGCACATGAGATAATTTCAAGTGTGGAATTTTTCCTTTCATTGAATTTCATTTATATGTACTAACTTACCAAACTTGGCTGCATGTCCTCAATATCAAATAATTTGACATGGATATTCTAATTCATTAGTCATTCATGGCTCATTAAAATAGTTAATGTTGCTTCCATATAAAAAATGTAGATGTTTGTAAAAATTTTCAGCTAAGAAAATTTTCCAGATATTAGAGTATTATACTGTGATTGAATTATAATATATATGTCTATCTCTAGGAGAGCCTGGAGGTAGAACTATAACTGACGGCAGAGATGGAGAAGAGGAAAGTAGAAGGTTGATAGCTGTAGAAAAGTAGCTCAGTAAACTCTCAGGTTGTAAAAATTCAAGTGAAGGGCTTCCTTTGTGGTCCAGTGGTTAAGAATATGCTTTGCAATGCAAAGTATGGTTAGGGAACTAGATGCCACATGCTGTGGGGCAACAAAGCCTGTGCTCTGCCACTACTGAATTCCTCGGGCCACAACTAGAGAACCCGTGCGCCACAGTGAAAGATCCTGCAAGACCTGACACAGCCAAATGAATAAATAAAAATTTTAAAAAAATCAGATGATTGCACTATTATTGCCAAAGAATATCACAAGCTTAACATCTGTGACTCTGAAGTTTCAATTATAAGCACCTTATTCATGGCCAGGAAGATACATTTTTCCTAAAGAATTATTATTCCAGTTAAATGGTCTAGGAAACAAATCAGAATGAGGTTGTTTTCAGTTTCTCTAAGGTTGATTTTTTTGGTATGTTCTTTTCAATTGTCACATGGATTTGGAAGACATCTATGTAGCTTCTTAAAATCTTAAACCAAGTTTCTTATTTAAAAGTTATATTTTCTACTGGATTTTTGAAACTTTCAACTTTCCATTCAGGTGAATATTCTATAATTCCCACTTAACAAATATATATTTGTTATCTCTCTCTATATATATATATATATATAGAGAGAGAGTTTTATTTTTGCTCTTACATTGTTTAAAATTATTTATTTTCTAGATCTGTTCAAACTGGAGATCTTAAATAACCTCCATAAAGAAAGAAGGAGGCATATTTACAAAAAGGGGACATACATGATTAGAGGGCAATACATGGACCTGGTTCCTTCCAATATATTTCTATATCCTGATGAGTCATCAAAAAATTTTTAAAAAAGAGGAGGAAAGGAAAATCAATTTTCTGGCTCTATTTAAATCAGGGAAGACCATCAGCCATTTCAGAAAATTTTTTGAGCTGACAGTGATCATTTCAATACTGATTAACTTGCAAAAAGTCAACTTGGGACAGGAACAGTAAAGCAAGTCAAATTTAGTATAGTCATCAAAAAATCTAGAGCAATACGAGATGTTTATGGAAGCAAAATGTATTCTCAATACATTTTTGAATTTTCAGAATTTCAAATTTCACTGAATTTTTTAAGGTCAATTAACTCCTAATTTCGGAGAAGGCAATGGCACCCCACTCCAGTACTCTTGCCTGGAAAATCCCATGGGTGGAGGAGCCTGGTGGGCTGCCGTCCATGGGGTCGCTAAGAGTTGGACACGACTGAGCTACTTCACTTTCACTTTTCACTTTCATGCATTGGAGAAGGAAATGGCAAACCACTCCAGTATTCTTGCCTGGAGAATCCCAGGGACGGGGGAGCGTGGTAGCTGCCGTCTATGGGGTCGCACAGAGTCGGACACGACTGAAGCGACTCAGCAGCAGCAGCAGCAGCAATTGCTAATTTAGAAGCTTACATTAGAAATATCAAAAACAGAAATCAAATGCTGTCTTTTAAAATGTGATTTTTCAATTTTTGGTCTAAGTAAGATTTTGAATAAAATTAATTTTATTAAAAATTTTCAACATCATAAAGCATTTTTCCCATATGTTGACAAACAAATGTTGAATTAAGTATATTTTATATTGTCTATTGCTTGTTTGACTTTACTGGTAGCATATGAGAAACAAAAATATTAAAAGATGTTGATCACTTATCCTTTAAATGTGTATAGTGCTTTAGAATCTGCTTGGTAGGTTTACTTTTATTGTATTCATATTATTCATGTAAGACCCAATAGTCAGAGAAAGACATTCATATTACTTTTCCACTTTCAAGGGAAAAATGGAGTCAGAGATACTGAATATTCACTGAGGTTGTTACCAAGGCAGAATGAAGATGATTAATAATCTTTCAATAGCCTTCTGTGGCAACACATGCAAAGTCTCAGGATAAACCCCTAGCCACCCTAGCCAGGTATATCCTTACCTTTAGCCATAGGAGTTTCTCTATCATAAGCCCATCAGCACAGAGTGAGCTGAGCAATAGAAGTAGCATTGCTGACATTTTGCTTAGGTTCCAAGAATGGTTGCTGTTCTGAGTCCACTGGTGACCACATACATTGCTCAGGTGGTTTCTGAGATCAGTGGCTTTGGACATCTGGGCCTCTAAAATGCTTCTGGAAAAAGCCTTAGTTGCAATTCTGACTTTTATAGCAAATGTCTTTTTAAATATATGGTCTATCTATTTTCGATAAGCTTGGTCATTTTGTGGGTGATCAATTTTGGATGATACATTCTGGTTTATTTAATTACTCCAGTGTACTGTGAAGGTATGTGTTTTATAATGATTTAGACCTCAATTTTATAAACGATTCTTGTTTCACCATAAACCTGTCCATGTAATGAGATTAAATACAGAAATAGGATGGTTCATTTAAATCTCAGTGGCACACTTGAAAAGAAGACAATTCATTCCAGAAAAGTTGTGTTGGTAGGCTGATTTTTTAACTTACTGGTTTGTGATCTTGGGGAATTTGACAAACCATTCTGAGCCTCTGTTTGTTTTTCTTCCATCAAGAAAATGGGAATGATAATCTATAGCCTAGTGTTGTCAGAATTAAATAAAAAGTATATCTGCTATGACATCAGAAAAATGGTGTTAAATAATTGTGTATATTTTCAGTTGATTTACTGATAATAGCAAAAGTAAGGGGAAAAAAATCAGATGATTAAAGAAAGAAAATCAGTTATCCAGGCAGGGGTTAGAAGGCTATGCCACACTTATGGTGACTGAATTGGTATGCGATGTCTGAGCTACCTTTTCTTAAAATGCTTTGGAATCTAAACAAACAGCTTAAGAATCCAGAATGTGGATGTGATGTTTTCATCATCAGTCTTACTATTTTCAATCATGTCATACATTCCCTTCTTTGTGCTCTGAGAAATAACTTCATGACCTCAACAGGAAACCTGGGCTGGACAGTGCATTGGTTAACATTATAAGAAATGTTTATGAAATATTTAAATAAGAGCAGAGTGATAAAAGCATCACCATACTTTACAAACACATTCATATATCTAAACAAAAATGCAACTTAAGTTCATTAGACAAAAAACATTAATTATATGTCTAATATTGTCTGTGATAAGTGCCTTCAGTCGTGTCCAACTCTGAGACCCTATGGACTGTAGCCCGCCAGGCTCCACTGTCCATGGGATTCTCCAGGCAAGAATACTGGAGTGAGTTGTCGTGGCCTCCTCCAAGGGATCTTCCTGACTCAGGGATTGAACCTGTGTCTCTTATGTCTCCTGAATTGGCAGGCAGGTTCTTTACCATTAGTGCCACCTGGGAAGCCCACATATCTAATATTATATATTGGTAATATGGAATTTCAAGCAAATATTTTGGACTAAAATAGTTTGTATTGAAAGAATTTGCACTGCAAAATGTATTTTAATGATACTAGTTTCTCTGAGAGGAAAAAATGTCTATTTACACTTGAATTAGTTATTTGACCATTTATTTTACGCCAGCACGTTACAATTTATGATTTCTAGAAATGTTATCTTATTGACATTGCTAAAGTACTGGAATAACTAGGCTTTTAATACTTGAAATGAAAATAAGTGTGTAGAGTATGCTGATTGCTGGTTATTAGAATGTAGAAAGAGAATGACAAAGCAAGTTGCTGAGGAAATGAAGGCTTTACTTTCTCCATGTGTACTTATAAGCACACTGACTTTCTGTGTGTTTGCCCGAATGTTTAGATATTTAGTTGAGAAATAAGTTGTCTATTTTAATAATGATTGTGTCTGGTTTATAAGTATAGGTAATAAAGCACTGCCATTATGCTGTTAACCATAAAAATACATTAATGCTAGGCATTCTCCTAGTTGGGTTTTCCCTAAAGGCTTTTGAAAGGAACCGTCAAATGTTTCAATTAAAAAATCTTGGGAATTTTCCCCAGGTTCTAACAAGCTATATCAAAATAGAACTCATTTCATGGAAAAAAGGAATCCCACAGCATTTCTTTTTAATAACTGTTCAGCTACAAAATTTTATTGGTATCTTTTTATGTTCCCTCTAGAGGATGTAATGCACAAAAGCATTGCCACGGAACATATAAAATTACAAATGAAATTTATTGTAAAAAGTAGAATGTCTTCTAGACTGGTGTCAGTATTTATTTCATTCAGAAACCAAAACTGCAGTATAATATATTCATTGTCAGCAAGTCCATTGTGTAAATTGCCATCCAACGTTATTGACGGATATAAGACAGATATTGAAAAGACAATTTAAAGGTACTCTTCCAAACATAAACTGTTCCACAAAAGCACTGTAAAAACTCCTTCAAGATTTTGGGTTGTGCTTGACATGTATGGTTAACTACATAATTTGGTTGTGTCATAATCCACTGTGTTTGGCAATTTGGCATTAAACGCCTGCAGAGCAGATTGGATTCTCACCACCTCACTAGTAGACAGCTTGAGTCTATGACGAAGCAAGCAAGAGAAGAGATCTAGACGACGCTGACCGGGTGGGGAGAGTTTATTTACACGGTCTCTTATCTCTAGAAGCTGCAAAAGTGCTGAGTCCTGGGATCCCTGAGTGTAGGGGTAGTCCAGCTGCAGAATCAGGTCCCGGATGGCTTCCGGGTCAAAGTGCATGCTGTAGCCAAACACTTGAATGTTATTGATTTTCATATAACCCAGGTTCCGGGATGGGTCAATAAACTCCAGGGGTTCGTAGTAGATGCTCTCGTTGCCGTTGGGGCCGTTTGACTTGATGCGACTCCTCAGGTAGATGTGCACGGTTTCAAAAAACGTCTTCCACTTGTTCCCCAGAGTCAGCGACCAGTTGTAACACTGCAGGGGGAGGTCCAGCTTAGTCCGCTCCCAGTCGGGGAAGCTGTTTTCATTCACAGGCATAAACCAGCTCTCAGAGTGGCTGCCTCCGAAGGGGTTGATGTAGACGGCCAACACGGGCTCCAGGGTGCTGTTTTTCGTCAAACAGATCTGTAAAGAGAGACCCAGGATCATGTGGACCAGGCTGGACTTGTACTTGTTGCTCTTTAAGGTGAGGAGCATCCTCTTGCGCCAGGAGGGGTCGAACCAGCTGTTGAGGCGCATGTCGTTGCTGATGAAGATGGCGTGCACCTCCAGCCGCCTGTCGGTTTTCTGCAACAGGTATTTCATCTCCAGGTCTTGCAGGTCAGTCTCGAAGCCGATGTAGTGGTCGGTGGACTCGGCAACCTCGGGTTTGCAGAAGCCCTGGCTCAGCATGTAGCCCGTGTTGCACGTGCCGCAGCGGGTGCGGTTGTCTGGGGCGCAGGAGAGGCAGGCGGCCGCGTCGCCCACCGTGCAGGGCAGGAAGGCCGTGCAGACCACCTGGTCATTGGGACACGTGCAGGAGTGCGTCTCTTCTGAAAAACTGCCCAGAAGGCCGTTCTCATTGCAGTAGAGAAAAGACTGGATGCGAGTGAGCCAGTAAGTTGAAGTTCTAGAAACAGAAAACAAAAGGAAACTATATTAATACAAAAGCATTCGTGTGTGTGTGTGTGTGTGTGTATCCTGCAGTCAAGTTACCTTGTGTCTGAAAGCTTAACTGTTACGTTCTTAGGACCTTTCCAGTCAGTTATTTAACTGAGATTAAAAAAAAAATCCGTGTAGTTCATCATTTAAAAAATATAAATATACTTATATAATATTTATATATTTAAATTATATATATATATTTGTTCATCATTGAATAAGATTACAGATAGATACATTTGATTTGAACTGGAAAACTGCATGAAATATCTTCTGAAGAGATTACATGGCATCTCATTAGTGTCCTTGGAAGCTGATTGTGAATATAATTGGGTTTGTTATAGTTTTGAAATGATATCCAACAAAAGGAAATAAAATGTTTTATCATTAAATATCTGCAGTAGAATTAGAGTGCATAAATGATGATTGTTCATTCATTCACTCTTAGCTTCATAGAGCACTATGCAGCAGGAATCCTAAATAGAAAGGAAAAAATGAAATTAAAACAACTCTAAATATTCAATCAATGGATTTAAATTCTAGGGTTCCATCAACATTGGAAGAACAAGTACCCACTGAGAGGGAAAATATTATTAAAACATGTTTGATTTTTATCCTTCCAGGCTGCTCAAGAAAATTGTTGAAAATATCTCATTAAAACCAACTACGAGTTCTTTTAATAAGGGTTAAGTGTGTTAGTTGAATGGGTTTGATTTGAATAATTAACATTTTAAAATTTATATTTAGAAATCAGGCTAATCTTCATGCAAATTTAAGATCTCATTTTTCCTCTTTTCCCACATTATTCAAATTATTTTAGTGTGTTTAAAATCTCAGTAAAATAATTAAGGAAAAACATGTGGCTGTGTATTCAGACAATTCTTTGATTTTATCTCGCTACTTCCTCATACTAGCTGCAAAATAGTGGAAATGTTGAATGACCTAAGTTAGCAAAGGGCTTTCCAGATAGTGCTAGTGGTAAAGAACCCACCTACCAATGCAGGAGACAAGAGATGGGAATTCACTCTCTGGGTGAGGAAGATCCCCCAGAGGAGGAAATGACAACCCACTCCAGTATTCTTGCCTGGAGAATCCCATGGACAGAGGAGCCTGGAGGGCTACAGTCCATAGGGTGGCAAAGAGTCAACATGACTCAAGTGACTTAGCTCTCAAGTTAGTAATATTTTCCATATTAAGTTCTTGTGAGAAATAGTTTGCCTCAGACTGGCTACATGTGTTTTGACTATTGTACAGAGCATGCGTCACAGTAGACACCAAAAATTGTATATTTTTTGGTGTTTTATGCCTTTCCAGTGTTGATTATTCAGTACATGTAAGATTTTCTGCAAATTGTATATATTGTACCCAATCCTTTAGACATTACATTGCTACCATTTAACGAACTTGTATATGCAGTAAAATATAGATATGAATGTGTAAATAATCAGTCAGAACAATTTATAATCACATTCAGAGCAATATTTGAGTTATATATTCATTTTTGGTCCTTGCTCATTCTCCTATTGTGATATAACACTTTTTTTTTTTTAAAGGAAGCTCTTCCCTGTTTTTTTCCAAATAAATTGAATAACTCCTTTATTCCTACTCATAATATTTACCTATTTTTCTTCATAGTGCCTTTTTCCACTTAAAATGTTATATCGTGTACTTACTTGTTTATACTCCATTTATCCCATTAAGTATAATATTCAACTTGCCCAAATCATATATGCTTTGGTTGCAGCTTTAGATCTTGGGCCTAGCAGAATGCTGGGAGATCACAATGCTCTAATACTTAATGAATATTAGATAAAATGCACAGACAAATTAAAGGAACATTTTCTCAATGTGCATATTTTTCAGTGAAAAGTTAAAGCACTAAACTTTGTATTTCATACCGTTGTGAAGATCTAACTCCCAAGATGCAGGAGGTGGAGTTACACAACATATTCTTGACATCTGCACAATTCAATCTATATACAAATCTCAGTAAATGTATATTTTAAAAACCTTTCTTTCCAGAGTCCCTAAATGCAACTGTTTTCTATAGACCTAGAATAGAAGGTAAAACCTAATTAAGCTCAACAAAAACACAAAATATTTTCCTCCTAATTGTCTCTTGCACTGAAAAACACTAACTGGGATACTACACCTATTAAAATCATTTCTAACTTTCCCAAGATACTTTAAAAATAAGTTCTTAGAAAACTCTCCCAGGAGGCTGCTCAGGGGTTGTGAAATAGCAATGATTGGCACTTGGTTAGCCATACATCTATGTAAGCATCTCTTCTTCTCTGGTTCCTTGTTTTCTTGCTGTATTATATATATATATACACACACACATACAAAAGCTTTCTTTTTCTCACTGAGGAAATAGCTTGATTCATGATTTCTGTATTCAGTCTCAGAATCCAGAAATTATTACTGACTTGTTATCTGCAGTTACTGATATATTTATTTCATCAATTCACTCTCAATGAATTAATCTCTCTCCTTGTTACCTTCTTTCTTTCTCCCCTTCTCTCTTTTCCCTCCCTTCCATTCTATCCTTCTTTCTTTCTTCCCTATTTCTGTGTTTTCTTTCTGTCTGTAGCCTTATTTATATCTATCTAATATAAACCATATAAAATATATACCCTGTCTGGATTGAACATTATATTTTCTTCCCTAGAATCAAAGCATAAGTTCTCTGAGCCAATCCATCTCTTACTGTAAGCTCTCATTGTGTTTCCAAATCATAAGGACAAACCAAAAAAAATGAGTTAAATAGACCCAAGTCTATAGACAGAGCTCACAAAACCAGGGTATCATAGAAAGACTCATTTGGACACTTTAGAAAAGCAGTGACTTTTTCAGCCTTTTCCAGTTCTTTTCACATCGCCTGCAGATGCATTATTGAAGGAATGCATTACTGGAGGTTCGTGGGTTTCAGCTTGTCATGTATGAATACTGATAACTCAGTATGCTGTCAAAGCTCCTGTTCCCTAGGACAGAAGAGCTTACATGTGTTTCCTTCCTTGCTGTTTCTTGTCCTTTATTCCCTATTCCCTATGTTTTTACTTTTTTAATTACTTCACAGGTAGGGAATAGATTTTTAAAGGAACAAAATTCAATAATTATTCATTACTACTAGTAAAATCTTGTGAAGGCAGTGTTTGAATCAGTTCTAATGAGGTGGATGAAACTGGAGCCTATTATACAGAGTGAAGTAAGCCAGAAAGAAAAACACCAATACAGTATACTAACGCATATATATGGAATTTAGAAAGATGGTAACGACAACTCTATGCGAGACAGCAAGAGACACAGATGTATAGAACAGTCTTTTGGACTCCGGGTGGGGGAGGGGGCGGATGATTTGGGAGAATGGCATTAAAACATGTATAATATCATATAAGAAACGAATCGCCAGTCCAGGTTCGATGCAGGATATAGGAAGCTTGGGGCTGGTGCACTGGGATGACCCAGAGCGACGGTATGGGGAGGGAGGTGGGGGGGGGTTCAGGATGGGAACACATGTACACCTGTGGCGGATGCATGTTGATGTATGGCAAAACCAATACAATATTGTAAAGTAAAAAAATAAAATAAAAAACTGGCCTAAAAAAAAAAGTAGAAAGTGGAGCAAATTTCACGTTTGTACATGGGTTTTCACTTTATCCAAAAGATCATGTAGTTCTTTTTTTTTCTCTGACAAAGTAAACTTTAACTGTAGTTTTAAAATTTAAAGTTAAATTTTTGAAGAGAAATATATTCCACATTAAAGAAGCCTGGTGTGCTGCAGTCCATGGGATTACAAAGAGTCAGACACAACAGCGACTGAACTTTACTGAAGTATTTTTTCAAAACTCCCTTTCTTTTTTGTTGTTGTTCAGTTGCTAAGTCATGTCCGACTCTCTGTGACTCTATGGACCGTAGCATGCCAGGCTTCGGTGTCCTTCACTGTCTCCCAGAGTTTGGTCAAACTTACATCCATTGAGTCTGTGATACTATCTAACATCTCATCCTCTGTCACTCCCTTCTCCTTTTGCCTTCAATCTGTCCTGGGATCAGGGGCTTTTCCAGTGAGTTGGCTCTTCGCATCAGGTGGCCAAAGTATTGGAGCTTCAGCTTCAGCATTAGTCTTTCCAGTGAATATTCAGGGTTGATTTCCTTTTAGGATTGACTAGTCTAAGTTCCTTGCTGTCCAAGGAACTCTAATGAGTCTTCTTCAGCACCACCATTCAAAAGCATCAATCCTTTCTTTTATACTTAAGTATTAAAACAAAGTAATGCCACATTTTTATTCTCATACATAACTTTTTTCCACATAAACTATTTAGGGTCTACTGGGGTTAGGTTTAGAAGATGCAATTTGAAAGATGAACTCCTGGCAGGCAAGTAAGTCCTTTGTTGCTTTTTATCAAACATGTGGCATTGTTTCTAATAACTACTTAATAGCACTTCAATAAATATTTACTAAGCAAGGAAATAGGAAAGAAAAGGGAGAGAAGGAGTAAAGGGAGGGAGAGAATATAAATTAAAGTGAAGGAACTATGCAAATTATAGAAGTATAGAAGAAAAAATGAAGGGAAGGCAGTATTAAAGTCAATGAATTGATAATGACAATGATATGAAGCGATTCAAGGGGTTTAAAAACTCCTTATCTATCAGAAGTAAGTGCATTGAAACTGATCTAAAAAAACAAACAAAAAAAAAAAAAAAAACAAAACACCTTTTATGTGATTGCATTACAAAAAGAAAATACCTTCCAGAGTTAAGTTAAACTTTTGGAAGAAATATAATTAGTTAAAAGCCTATAACATGTTTATATTTGAGAAATCAGGTAGCAAACCAAGTTGAGATTAGACACAAGTTTGGTTCAGTTGTCTCTGTTCACCGACAACATTCTTTCTGTCTTCATGAAAGAATTTTTTTTTCTGTAGATCCTTTTTAAAGCCTTTATTGAATTTGTGACAATATTGTTTCTGTTTTATTTATTTATTTTTTGTTTTTTTGGCCACGAGACATAGGGGAATATTAGCTCCCCAACCAGGGATTAAACCCCACACCTCTAGCATTAGAAGGCAAAGTCTTAACCGCTGGGCCACCAGGGAAGTCCTTCTCTGTGTATTTAAAATCTGTTCTTCTTCACAGAACATACATTATATGAGTGTCAAAAGAGCACTAGACCAGAAGTATGAACACTGGATTTCTAGGACAGACTTTACCTGGTGGCTGGGGACAAGTCACTTTAGTCTCTTTGAGCGAAGACTTTAGAATTCAAAGAAACACTGGTCCAGATTTTGATTCTGCATGACGCTGGGGAATGTGTACAGCTTTCTGAATCTCAGAAGCTCACCCTCAGTTTGCCTGTTGCTCTACTGTCAGGATGAAATGATGTAACAAATCCCATCGTCACAGAGCCCCCACACATGGTAGCTGCCCACAATGCAACAATATGAATGAAATGCTGTATTAAAACGTTGCTATGAAGAATATCAAAGAAGATATTGTCTTGGCCTTGTAGTTTTGAATGATGTTGCCAACTAAAAATTGGCACTTGCCATCTGCCTCTACAAGGACTAAGTCACTGGTCACTGCAGCCACTGATCTTCAACACCCCCCTTTAAAGGAGTTGAGGGTCAAGTTCAGGAATGAGGCATCTGTGCTCTGGGAAAAACTGGCAGAATATACCTTCAGATAGATATTTTCAAAAGATGATTTTATGGGCCCAACTCTTACATCTCCTCATATGTAGAAAAGCACTAAAGTCATTACAGATGGCATCTGTTCTTCATTACAAGCAGCAAGCCTTGGCCAAAATGTATGCTTGACTGCATGGACTTTCTTATCTAAAATTGTATATAACACTGACCTCCCCTCCTACCTCTTCAGAGCAGCTCTCAGAGTTATCTGAAATGCTACTCCCAGACTATTAGTCCTCATTTTGTCCCAAATCAAATTAATTCACAACTCTCACCTTTCGCATTCTCTTTCTATCAGCAGTGTTAAGTGGGTTGGGTAAAATAGATTCCTAGACCCCACCCCAGACATATTATATGAATCCCTAGAAGCAGGGCCCAGGAAGCTCTTTTAAAAATATCCAGCCCCAAAGACAAAGCCAGTGTGGTCAAAGCAAAGAGTATTGCACTAAAAGAGCTGTATGTACAGAGGACTTGGTAGGAAGGGTCTTGTCTACAGGAACTAAATGAAAGCCAGTAGAGCTGGAACAGAGAGCATATCGATGCAGTATTAGACTGTGAACTAAGTAGTGGCCAGATCAGGCAGAATTTTGTTTCGGTTTTAAATTTATTCTGTGTGCAGTAAAGAGTGGCAAACGGATTTAGGCAAGTGTCAACGAAGTCGCTCAGTTGTGTCCGACTCTTTGTGACCCCATAGACTGTAGCCTACCAGGCTTCTCTGTCCATGGGAATTTCCAGGCAAGAGTACTGGAGTAGGTTGACATTTCCTTCTCCAAAGGATCTTCCCAACCTAGGGATTGAACCTAGGTTCAACCTCCTGCATTGCAGGCAGAGGCTTTATTGTCTGAGCCACCAAGGAAGCCCCATGCACATATTTAGCAACTATCTTTCTCTTTATGGGCTTCCCTGGTGGCTCAGCTGGTAAAGAATCTGCTTGCAATTCAGGGAGCCTGGGTTTGATCCCTGGGTGGGGAAGATCCCCTGGAGAAAGGAACGGCTACTCACTCCAGTTTTCTGGCCTGGAGAATTCCATGGACTGTATATTCTATGGGGTCACAAAGAGTTGGACAAGAGTGAGTGACTTTCACTTCACTTTCTCTTTGTATTATACCAATAGTATTTCATTTTAATTAAAATAAAACATGCAGTCTCAGAGAACTATGTACACAGACACTGTTTAAGGTTCTATATGAAAATGAACAACCACAATAGCTATTAGGGGCTCTTTAGGGCTTCTGTCTGCCAATGCAAGAGATGCAAGAGACACGGGTTTGATCCCTGGGTCAGGAAGATCCTGTGGAGAAGGATGTGGCAACCCTCTCCAGGATTCTTGCCTAGAGAACTCCATGGACAGAGGAGCCTGACAGTCTACAGTCCATGGGTTCGCACAGAGTCAGACATGACTGAGTGACTGGGCACTCACACACACAAATACCAGTTAGCCATGAACCTTTAAGAACATGTCCAGAAGAAGACAGAGAGAAGCTAAAATGTCTGTATAGCAGCAGACAGCTTTGAATTAATATACATTTGGGGCCTTGTGCCCACAATGTATGCTAAATTTGCAAGCCCTAAAATAGAAATTTTGGGCATACACACACAGAACAAAAAGTGAAAGTGAAAGTTGCATCCAACTCTTTGCGACCCCATGGACTATACAGTCCATGGAATTCTCCAGGTAATTCTATTGGAGTGGGTAGCTATTCCCTTCTCCAGGGGATCTTCTCAACCCAGGGATCGAATCCAGGTCTCCTGCATTAAAGGTGCATTTTTACCAGCTGAGCCACCAGAGAAGCCCAAGAATAAAGGTAATCTATCCTTTCTCCAGTGTATCTTCCTGACCCAGGAGTCGAACTGGGGTTACCTACATTACAGGCAGATTCTTTACCAGCTGAGCTACCAGGGAAATAAACCAAAACCCTAAAGCCTACTTTTAGAAATCTACTATGTTACAGTTACATTAATAAATTATTTACTGAATTTCCCTCATATCATGGGCCAGTCACTTTGTTATTTTTAATCCTTCAACAGTAAATGTAAAACTTAAACCCATTTGACAATTTGAAAAAATACATAGAGTCATAGTTTCAACAACTTTCACAATTTATATATGTATTAGGTATTACAATGAAAAAGGACTTGAACCAAATCTAACTTTTTAATGTGTGTCTAATAGTAAGGAAAAATGAGTTAAGGAAAGATATCTATTTATCGTCATACTGGAAAGCATTAAAGATAAAAGATAACTTTAAATTATTATATAAAATTAGGTACTTGAGTTATAGCCCACTCTCTTGACTTCAATCATCTTTTGGGAGCTAAAGTATCAGTGAACCTTATTTTCGTTGACTCATATGGAAAATGGGAATGAAATATATGCTATTGTAAGAATTAAAGGGAAATAGCAAGAAAATCCATTAAAAGAGTGCCTGTGCACAGAAAAAAATGATCAATAAATGTGAATGTTTATTCTTATGATGATGATTATAACTACCGTTACCTTCCAAAGAAATCATATCATATGCAGTTTCTTTATTACAAATGCTATTTTCCTCTAGAAAGTGGAAATTGTCACTTTATCTTCAACAATTTGTGGATTACATGCATAATCTTACTCTTTATCTCACTTTTATCAGATGGACCTAGTTATTGATAGCATGATTAAGATGGCCTCTGTATTAATTTGGAAACTCAAAAATCTGAAGAAACAATATTTTTTCGAATTTGGTACATATATTCTGATGCATGACAGTTTGCACTGAGGTATTAGAACATATGTTGATACAAAAACAATTACCTTCTCTCACAGTTAAATCCTCTCTGAGCACTAATAATCTTATTTCAAAGGTCCTTTTTTCCAACCTTCTAATCTTTTTTGGCTTTCCAAATCTGTGCAGTGTGGATCTGAATTTTAAAATCTAAACAACACAACTTCAGTCTATTTTTGAAGTTAAATATTATTTGTTTCATTCATTATTCATTTCAGCCTTCATAGATTTGTTCTTCTTCAACCCTAATACTTTAAACTGAATAAGAATTTGGGATTGAGTGCCCACAGCCATTTAAACAATCATAAACTGATTATTAGCGCAGTCACAGACAAATGATGCCAAATAATATGCTGTCACTCACTCTCCTCCAGCTCTGCTGCTGTGTCCATCTCAGCCTTGACAACATGACCTGGGGCTCATCACACAATAGTCTCACTCTTGGAAATAATATCACATCCTGAGAAACAGGATATCATTGTCAAAGGTCCCTTGGCTATGAATCTCCCAAAGAAGCATCATTTATATATATGTATACATATATATGGGCTTCCCTGGTGGCACAGTGGTAAAGAATCCGCCTGAAATGCAGGAGCTGCAGGAGACCCGAGTTCAATCCCTGGGTGAGGAAGATCCCCTGGAGGAGGGCATGGCAACCCACTCCAGTATTCTTGCATGGAGAATCCCACGGACAGAAGAGCCTGGTGGGCTGCAGTCCGTGGGGTCACAGAGAGTCAGCCACAACTGAAGTGAATAAGCACATATGTGTGTGTGTGTGTATATATATACACACACATATATATATCACGTGTGTATAGATACACATCTATAAACCTATAGATGCATATATACACACACATTTTATTTTTATGAACTTGAATTCAGGTATCTACTAAAACTTTCAGCTTGTAGGAGGATGATGAAAAAGTGAGTGAAGCAGTTGAAGATGTAGGTGATATTTTAAAGACAATATTAGCCGAGGTTTTGTCAAGTGCACAGTCCATTTACAGGCATTTCATTAACTCTCCCAATTCTCAACTACACCTTGAAGTACGGACCCTTGTTATCCCAATCTGTGTTTAAAGATATGAGTTGTAAAAAGCTTAATTAATTAGAACTTATAGAAGGTCAATGGCACCCCACTCCAGTACTCTTTCCTGGAAAATCCCATGGACGGAGAAGCCTGGTGGGCTGCAGTCCATGGAGTTGCGAAGAGTTGGACACGACTGAACGACTTTACTTTCACTTTTCACTTTCATGCATTGGAGAAGGAAGCGGCAACCCACTCCAGTGTTCTTGCCTGGAGAATCCCAGGGACGGGGGAGCCGGGTGGGCTGCCGTCTATGGGGATGCACAGAGTCAGACACGACTGAAGGGACTCAGCAGCAGCAGCAGCAGAAAGTCAACTAGCTAGTAAGTGACAGAACTCAAAGTATATCCTGGTCATTGTTACTCCTGACAATATGGGGATATAACACCACAAGTCCTGTGTAAATTCTGGCAGCTGTATAGTGGGGTTAATGGTGACCTCCTTCGAGGGGACTTATGCCATACCCACACCCAGAGCGCCTGTCCCTGCAGCAGACCACTGCCGACCCGTACCTCCTCAGGAGATGCCCCAAAACAGTTCTGTCTCAGTCTCTGTGGGGTCCCTGGGTCCTGGTATGCACAAGATTTGTTTGAGCCCTCTGAGAATCTCTGGCAGGAATGGCAGAAAGTGAGGAGGAACTAAAGAGACTCTTGATGAAAGTGAAACAGGAGAGTGAAAAGGTTGGCTTAAAGCTCACCATTCAGAAAACTAAGATCATGGCATCCGGTCCCATCACTTCGTGGCAAATAAATGGGGAAACAGTGGAAACAGTGGCAGACTTCTATTTTGGGGGCTCCAAAATCACTGCAGATGGTGACTGCAGCCATGAAATAAAAAGATGCTTACTCTTTGGAAGAAAAGTTACGAACAACCTAGACAGCACATTTTTTTAAAGAGACATTACTTCCCCATCAAAGGTCCATCTAGTCAAGGTTATGGTTTTTCCAGTGGTCATGTTTGGATGTGAGAGTTGGACTATAAAGAAAGCTGAGCACTGAAGAATTGATGCTTTTGAACTGTAGTGTTGGAGAAGACTCTTGAGAGTCCCTTGGACTGCAAGGAGATCCAATCAGTCCATCCTAAAGGAAATCGGTCCTGAATATTCATTGGAAGGACTGATATTGAAGCTGAAACTCCAATATTTTGGCCACCTGATGCAGAGAGCTGACTCATTGGAAAAGACCCTGATGCTGGGAAAGATTGAAGGCAGGACGAGAAGGGGACAACAGAGGATGAGATGGTTGGATGGCATCACCAACTCAATGGACATGAGTTTGAGTAAACTCTGGGAGCTGGTGATGGACAGGGAGGCCTGGCATGCTGTAGTCCATGGAGTCACAAAGAGACAGACACGATTGAACTGAACACCAAAAGTACAAACAACAAGAGCAAAAAGTACTAAGTGGGACAACGGCAAACCAGAAAGCTTCAGTCCAACTAAACTGTAATTCATTTAATTGAACAGTATACACAGAAAAAATCTGCAACTGAAACATTTTGTCCACGTTTGTGCTGCATTTAATAGTATAGTTAAAGAAAAACCGATAGATATGTTTCCCATCTTATGACATAAAATATGAAAAGAAAAAGGCAACATTCAGGATGTGAAATGTGAGAAATACAACTCAATTATTTTACTGTATATTAAGGGAATATATTATTTAAAAAATAGAGTCCACATTTAATTTCCTCCAAATTAGAACCTGAACTATTTTGCCAATTGAATCACTTACATGATAAGTTAATAAAACTTGGAAAGTATTTATTATGTGCAAGTTCAGTCTATTAAGTAGTATAATTGAGGAATATTGACACAAATGCAATGGTCTCTCCTATGTGCTTTTACAACACCCTGGTTTTCATTCAGCATAATATTCATTATACCAAGTCATTATTACCCAATCATCTGTATACTTCATTACATTATACATGCTGTGAGGGAGAAGATATATTTGTTTACTTCACCATTTTACTATCATAAAGTACCTTAATCAGTTTATAGTGTTTATGCTTAAGTTTTCACATTAAAACCTTCTGAACCTTTATTAGTCTTGAAATATGTTAATGATGAATCCAAATTTGAAAATCTAAATAATATAAATAGAAGTTTCTAAAAGTAAAATATTCATGAAGAGGCCGTTTTATCTTACCCTTCATAGATCTATTCATCTCTGACCCTAATATTTCAAACTAAATATAAATAACAAATATCACATGAATGGGTAAATTAAGAACAAAAAAAGAGAAGAAGCTAGAAAAAAGCATATTCAAGGCAAAATTGTGAATGTTCTTGCTTGTATTCATTTATTTATCTTTAGCATTGCGTATGATTTTTCTTGATATTCAGTGTGTGATAAACATTTTCAAAATTAATTTAATAATGCATAACCAATTTCTCATCCATTAAAAAAAAAAACATAAAATGTTTCTGTTGGATACTGAAAACTTGAAACAAAAGGAAATTGTATTATTTAAATAATTTAATCAAATTTTAATGTTTCAATTGGTGACACTATTCATATCTAAATCATATTTTCAATTAAAGAAAACATAATTTGTCCAAATCCAACGTCAGTCTATTCATATAACCAGAATGTAATTATGGTATGAACTGTTTTTGATATGCCTGCATTTGTGTGATAAGCATCTCTCCAAACTGAATGTCTCTGGCCTTATTTTCTTCTCTCCTAACACAACTATCCTTGTTATCTATACTGATGGATATCAACTCATCCCTTTCTGTATCAATTAAAGTAAGATCTAGCTTCTGGAGGCCCTGTACCTGTTCTTTTTGTCATTTTATTACATTTGTGTGCTTCCAAGCTAATCTTCCTAAAATGAATTTATCTCTTATTGCATAATACCTAATAACTTTCATATAAAATGTATATTGCCTAACTTCTAAAGCCCTTTACAATCATACAATACCCACCTAGGCTTCAGTACTCTATAAAATATATTCTCCATTTAGGCTCTCTTTGTTCCCCTCCCTAAATATGTCATGCTCAATTTCAACCACAATGAATTTTGTCATTACAGAATTTCATTACAGAATTGTCCTTTCCCTCTGCTTAGCCAGTTCAAGATGCAAATTTAATTTTTTTTTTTACTGTAAATAGTTCTTAACAAGCCTCTTTACAACAACTTAATTCTTTGATTCTTATATATAATTATATGTATATATTATATTCTTATATATACTATATTCTTAATTATATAATTTAATCTATATTACTATATTTGTAATTAAGCAATGTACAACCATATATTATTGATAAATATGTTCTTGTTTCAACCAAAGTGTATTGTTTATTATAATATCTATATTTTTACATGTTAGTTTTGGTATTTGGAATATAAGCTTCTCAGAAAGAAGAAAATGAATGTTGTTTCATTGGAATTTTTAGAGATAAGCAAAATCTCTTCCCATGCAACCCCTTTAAACAAAACTTCTAAATCAAAATTGAATTATGGATTTATATTTGTGGGAAAATGTCAAAGGAAATACTTTTAAAAACTCCTCAGCACAAAATGCCAAATAATTCTGACAAAAATGTCTTAAATGCATTTATGATCTGGAAAAAAAGATGGGGTAAATTTCAGAGGCTGAAATTGAAGTAAAAGAACAAATGTGAAGGAAGATATGGGTGTACTGGATCTAGAGGTTTCAAGGGCTGTGTCAGGTGTAAGAAACAAAGTCCAGTGACTTGAAAGGAAAGAAGTTGAATTGAGACCTCTATGAGGCTGGTGAAACACCCTCTTCCAACAACACAAAAGAAGACTCTACACATGGACATTACCAGACGCTCAACACTGAAATCAGATTGATTACATTCTTTGCAGCCAAAGATGGAGAAGCTGTATCCAGTCAGCAAAAACAAGACCAGGAGCTGACTGTGGTTCAGATCATGAACTCCTTATTGCCAAATTCAGACTTAAATTGAAGAAAGTAGGGAAAGCCACTAGACCATTCAGCTAACCTAAATCAAATCCCTTATGATTATACCGTGGAAGTGAGAAATAGATTTAAGGGCCTAGATCTGATAGGTAAAGTGCCTGGATGGAGGTTCATGACATTGTACAAGAGACGGGGATCAAGACCCTCCCTATGGGAAGGAAATGCAAAAAAGCAAAATGGCTGTTTGGGGAGGCCTTACAAATAGCTGTGTAAAGAAGAGAAGTGAAAAGCAAAGGAGAAAAGGAAAGATATAAACATCTGAATGCAGAGTTCCAAAGAATAGCAAGAAGAGATAAGAAAGCCTTCCTCAGCGATCAATGGAAAGAAACAGAGGAAAACAACAGAATGGGAAAGACTAGAGATCTCTTCAAGAAAATTAGAGATACCAAGGGAACATTTCATGCAAAGATGGGGTCGATAAAGGACAGAAATGGTATGGACCTAACAGAAGCAGAAGATATTAAGAAGAGGTGGCAAGAATACACAGAAGAACTGTACAAAAAAGATCTTCATGACCCAGATAATCACGATGGTGTGATCACTGACCTAGAGCCAGACATCCTGGAATGGGAAGTCAAGTGGGCCTTAGAAAGCATCACTACGAACAAAGCTAGTGGAGGTGATGGAATTCCAGTGGAGCTATTTCAAAACCTGAAAGATGATGCTGTGAAAGTACTGCACTCAATATGCCAACAAATTTGGAAAACTCAGCAGTGGCCACAGGACTGGAAAAGGTCAGTTTTCATTCCAGTCCTAAAGAAAGGCACTGCCAAAGAATGCTCAAACTGCTGCACAATTGCACTCATCTCACACGCTAGTAAAGTAATGCTCAAAATTCTCCAAGCCAGGCTTCAGCAATACGTGAACCATGAACTTCCTGATGTTCAAGCTGGTTTTAGAAAAGGCAGAGGAACCAGAGATCAAATTGCCAACATCCGCTGGATCATGGAAAAAGCAAGAGAGTTCCAGAAAAACATCTATTTCTGCTTTATTGACTATGCCAAAGCCTTTGACTGTGTGGATCACGATAAACTGTGGAAAATTCTGAAAGAGATTGGGACTATCAGACCACCTGACCTGCCTCTTGAGAAACCTATATGTAGGTCAGGAAGCAACAGTTAGAACTGAACATGGAACAACAGACTGGTACCAAACAGGAAAAGGAGTACGTCAAGGCTGTATATTGTCACCCTGCTTATTTAACTTCTATGCAGAGTACATCATGAGAAACGCTGGACTGGAAGAAGCACAAGCTGGAATCAAGATAGCTTGGAGAAATATCAATAACCTCAGATATGCAGATGACACCACCCTTATGGCAGAAAGTGAAGAGAAACTAAAAAGCCTCTTGATGAAAGTGAAAGAGGAGAGTGAAAGAGTTGGCTTAAAGCTCAACATTCAGAAAACGAAGGTCATGGCATCCAGTCCTATCACTTCATGGGAAATAGATGGGGAAACAGTGGAAACAGTGGCAGACTTTTTTTGGGGGGGCTCCAAAAATCAGTGCAGATGGTGATTGCAGCCATGAAATTAAAAGACGCTTGCTCCTTGGAAGAAAAGTTATGACCAAACTAGACAGCATATTAAAAAGCAGAGACATTACTTTGCCAACAAAGGTCCGTCTAGTCAAGGCTACGGTTTTTCCTGTGGTCATGTATGGATGTGAGAGTTGGACTGTGAAGAAAGCTGAGTGCTGAATAATTGATGCTTTTGAACTGTGGTGTTGGAGAAGACTCATGAGAGTCTCTTGGACTGCAAGGAGAACCAACCAGTCCATTCTAAAGGAGATCAGTCCTGGGTGTTCACTGGAAGGTCTGATGCTATAGCTGAAATTCCTATACTCTGGCCACCTCATGCGAAGAGTTGACTCATTGGAAAAGACTCTGATGCTGGGAGGGACTGGGGGCAGGAGAGGAAGGGGACGACACAGATGAGATGGCTGGATGGCATCACCAACTCGATGGACATGAATTTGAGTAAACTCTGAGAGTTGGTGATGGACAGGGAGGCCTTGCGTGCTGCAATTCATAGGGTCGCATTGAGTTGGACACGACTCGCGACTGAACTGAACTGAACTGATGAGGCTGGTAAGACTGAGACTATGAATTTAAAGAGAGTCAGCTTAAAAACAAAACAAGCAATTAAGCAAACAAATAAGCATTCTAGAAAAGAAAGGAGCATGATGAATGCCTACAGTAACCCCACTGGTAGTAGAAGAGAAAATATTAATACATAATCTAAAAATTCAAAGTATTTTTTTATAAAACATGTAATCTAAACATTCAAAACCCCAATGGAAATAGTAATTTATTTTAAAGTAACCCCAAATTGTTTTACTGTGGTGATATTAAATATACATATTTTCTACATCAGTGTATATCTTTTACATTTTGTAAAGGACTTGAAGAATCAATAAAGATGAAATTTTTTTTTGACTGTGAACTCACAATAGAAAAAAAAAAACCTAAAGCGGAACCAGGGTTACCAAGGTTGAAAATGTACAAAAATCAGAATCTTACCAGCATTGATTACAGAAATTGAAAGCATTTTATATTGAAGTCAATTACCAGGAACACACTCAAATAATTTCTATGTAAAATAAAATATGAGATAGACACAAGTGGTTACCAAAACAAATCTGAAAAAAGAAAGGAAATATGATGATGATGATTTAAATTTAAACAGTAAGAGGTAAAACATCAGATTAGCAAAGCTGAGCAGAAAATTGTTGAATTAAATATAATTGAGATAATGATACTGAGAATATGCACAACAGAGAGGAGAAGAGATTGAAAATATAAAATAGATCAAGAGGAGAACGTTAGAGAAAGTGATAAATACCTAATCAGAGTTCCAGAGGAAGAAAATGGAGAAAAAGGGGAGATTCCATATAAAATGACAGTAAGTGAGAATTCTCCAAAGTCTATGAAATTCATAAATCTTGAGATAGAGGAAGCTCAAAAAATTCCAAGAAGAATAACTATTCACATTGTACTTAACTTGTGGTTCTTGTTATATGTAACAAAAAATTTTTATAAATAACAAAGATTATATATAACAAAACATAAAAATATACAAATATTTAAAAGATACTAAAGCATATGTAATCAATGCAGTTATATTCACAATATTCACAAATAGAAAGACTCACTAGGAAAGACATCAGTTCTTCCCAAATGTATTTCTATATTTATGCAACTCCAATAAAAACTGCTTCAAGTTTTCTTTTTTGTTTTTAGTTATGATAAAAATATCTGCCTGGCAATGCAGAAGACCTGAATTCCATCCCTGGATCAGGAAGATCCACTGGAGAAGGGAATGGCAATCCACTCCAGTATTCATGCCTGGAGAATTCCATGGACAGAAGAGCCTGGCAGGCTATAGTCCATGGGGTTGCAAAGAATCAGACATGACTAAGTGACTAACGCTAGAGTAGCTTGTCTTCAATCAATGCTCCCAATAATAATTTATAAAATTTGACCAAAATAGAAAGAACTACTAGTTAAAGGAATTATACAATGTCCAAAAGCAAAAGCAAAATGAGTTTTTGTCTTTAAAGAAGGGGACACCACCAATGGAGAGATAAGTTTTGCCTTAGGGAACTCCCTAATCTGGACAAAGTGGGAAGGATGGAACTCAGTCAGAAACAATACTCTTAAAGGCTTAATGTGTACAGAATGAAAATGGAGAGTTGCCAGAGAAGATATCAATTGAGGCAATTGTGAGACACATTTTGAGGAATCAACCAGAAAGCAAATGTAAAGACTGCATTCTTTGCCTATCACAGAGGAGACAGTGTTTGCAGTTTGGGTATCTCCAAGGTAGAATGGCTTGGTAAACACATTCAAATACGAGAAAAGCCATGCCTTCGCAGTAAAGAGTGTCACAAGACTAAAGATTATTCCTAAACTAACTGTTGAACTAAAAAGACTCACTGTAATTAAAAAAAAAAATCTGTAAAGACAATGTGGTCAACAAATAACAAAACAGTTTGTTAAAAATCAACAGTATTCTAATAAAATAACATACTTCAGAGTCAATATATAATATCACCTACAAAGCCCAATAAAAATATGTAGTTACAAGAACTGTGAACAAACAAGTAGATGCCATTCATTGCAAAAAGAAAAGCTATTGATAGAAATAGGTCCCGCGACAACCTACATAATTGCTATTGACTGATAAATGTTGACTTGAAACAAAGAGACTGACAGATATTTCTCCATTAAAGATAGATTTATTCAAATTATGATTTTACCTATTAAAATAAAACCTAATTCTCTAATTATTCAGACAAAAAACAGGATAAGGCATTCTGTGTTTTGGAAAAACAGTTCCCTTAGATAATCACAGCTATCTCAGAAAAATAAAAAAAAAATATGAACCCAGATTTTTGCATCTTCTCATTTATAGAAAATCACTAAAATCATTAATGGAGATATGTAATCTTCATGACCAGCAGTAAATGTTTATTGAGCTATATGCTTGACTACATGTATTTCCTAGGCAAAATTGTGTATATCTGGCCACTCTCTCAACTCTTTGGGGCAATTTCTCAAGAGCTTTCTGAGAGGCAATCTCCTGAGTTAGAGTCCTCAGGAAGGCCCTGAATAAAACTCAACTCAGCTATTATATTATGTGTGTGTGTTTTTCAGTCAACAGTTTTGACAACCATGAAGGATTCAGAGCAGATTTGTTTCCTTCAACTGAACTCTACAGAGATCTAGGTCTGTGGTATCAGCAAGGGTTCCATGTGCCCATCCACCTCCTTGATGTGTCCAGATGAACTGGGTGAGTCTCTCATGTGGTCTTGGATCTCCCATCTTGGCTGACATCCTGAGCCTTATTCAGTTGTTATTAAACTCCTTGATATGAGGACTAGGGTTTCCTTGAACTTAAGTTCAAGAAGAGGTATCTGGATTCTCCAGATGAAAGACATTGACAAGATTTTGCTCAGTTGAAAGACATCTAGGTGGTTTGGACTGTGTCATTAGGTAAGAGCTATCTGATGTCCTTGCTGGAACTGGCTATTTAACAGGGCTGGTCAGAGTAAATTGAAGACACCAAATGAGAGCTTTCAGCTCCAAAGATAGGGGCCACAGATCCTCCCAGCTGATACAGCTTTCTCAAGCAACTGAGAAATTTATGGGAGTAGTGGAAACAATCCTCATACCATTTGGCAGTCTCATAAGGAAAGCCACTCAAACCAAAGACTTACTTGTCTAGGAATGCACACATAGGGTTGCCCATCCAGAATTCTGAGCACCCAAGCTGGTTTTAGACTGCCAGTGAGAGAATTCAGAAACAGACACATAAAATTCCTGAAACAACTTGAGGGTAACACCTACAGGATGTAAACTCACAAATAGCACAACAGCCCACCACACAGCTTTTGATAGTAATATTTTGACAAACCAACTTTAAAATGGGGGATTGTTTTTCCTCTTGTTTTTTAGTTGCTAAGTTGTGTCTGACTCTGTGACCCCATGGACTGTAGCCTGCCAGGCTCCTCTGTCCATGGGATTTCCCAGGCAAGGACACTGGAGTGGGTTACCATTTCTTTCTCCAGGGGATCTTCCCAACCCAGGGGTCACACCCACATCTTCTGTGGCTCCTGCACTGGCTGGTTGATTCTTTACCAATGAGCCACCAGATAAAGCCTCCTACACAGAAGACAGAGGGAAGTCAGATAGCTAACCTCCAACCAGGTTCATGCACATTTTGTATGAAGCACATAAGCACTCACTTTATTGGAAACTAAGAAAATCTTGTACAGAAATGGCCAACATAGGGCTCTTTTCACATTCCCAAACTGACTTTTGTGTATGCAGCAAAAAAAAAAAAAAAAGCCAGCTTGATAAATCATCTTTTCAAAATTCTGACCCTAAGGGAACAGAAGTCCTTCTAGGAGGAACTTGCATTTTCTCTCACTATGCCTTTGAGATGTAAATGTTGTACAGATCAGGGAACTGTATCTAGACCCTCTCCAATTCCTGAGATTAAGTTAAAAAAAAAAAAAAAAGGAAAAGAGGACTTTTAAACTTAAGCAAGAAAACAACTTATTCTAATTGTTTTTTATAAACTAGTGAGTTTTATATTATAATGCCTGATTTATAAGTTAGTTTTAGAAATGAAAACTATGAAATCTATATGTATCTGGATATATGTATATCTATGTTTCTACACTATATGTTTCTACCTTTGATGGTATTGCCAAAATTAATTATAAGTGAACACTATTTAATTGACTTAAAGGAAAATAAGTTATTCTATAAACTCAGAAACAGAAACTAACCCAAATGAGTTTCAGTTTCATGTGATCTAGGAAATATTCAGTATTAAATTAATAGTTATTGCTAAAGTTAGTTTAAATTTGTTGGTTTAACTAACATAGACAACATTAAGTGTAGCATTTTTATTGTAACCAAGTTTACTAAAACTCAAATAAGTTCACATTATCTCTGTCACAAAATTTTTTAGCAAGAAAAATGGGGGGTGGTGATGGCTGGTATGGTCCAATGTCTTCTGAAGATTTCATGAGTAATCTGAACATAATTATTGAGGAAAAGTGAACTAAATTGACATAAATGAAGTGAAAGCTTTTAGGTGAACTATTTAAGAATAATTATGTTTTATGGTATATCTACTTAAAAACAGTTTCTTTGAAATTTTAGTAACTTGAAACTTTAGAGATTTGCTAAATTAAGTTAAATGATGGAAGTTATTGAATATCTAGATCACTCCCAAATAAAATCACTGAAACATTAATTACTGAGCATAGGCTTTTACAAAGAAACTAAAGTTATTTAGGACTATTAATAAATATGTTTGGTGCCACACTGAGACATTTTCTATAAGAATGCATGTTTTGGAAAGTCTGAATAATATTTATGTTTGTTATTCTACAGAATTCTGATGTAAAAGACAGCTTATAATTGTTTACTTCTTAGTTTTCACTAGAAATTAAGGTTTTAAAAGTTAATAATTCTAATTAAAACATTTAATTAAAACCAATAAAATTAAGAAGAAAATCATGTTTATATGCAAAGGAAAAAGAATATACAAGGAATTTAAATGCCTATAGTTAAGGGAAAAGTAAGTAATTTTGCTCTAAAGTCAAAGTGTTAGTCTCTTAGTCGTGTCTGACTCTTTGTGACTCCATGGACTGCAGCCCACAAGTCTTCTCTGTCCCTGGAATTTTGCAGGCAACAATACTGGAATGGGTTGCCATTCTCTTCTCCAGGGATCTTCTTGACCCAGGGATGAAACCCAGGTCTACCATGTTGCCGGCAGATTCTTTACTGTCTGAGTCATCAGGGAAGGCCTAATTCTGCTCTAAAGAAAGGCTCAAATGAGACAAAGAGAAAAGGACAGAATCTGAAAGTAAAAAAGGAAGTTATAGAAGGTTTGTGGAAAAGAAATAATGGGAAAAACAATGTATGGTCAGGACAGATTAATTAAGAATAAATTTGAGTAAACACATTTTAATATTAAAAGTAAGTTGATACAACACTAGGATTTGGTTTTTTCTCTGTTAAGAGGACAAGATATTTGGGGATATTTATCTGCTTCTGATAACATATTGTAATGTTTCTTCACTGTTTAAGCAATATGCTTTAACTTTCTGTATTTTCCTTTGAAATCTTGTATTGTCATTTTGCTTAAGTGAATAAGGATTGTTTTATAGTGATCTATAATCTTATTTGACCAAGTGTTTTAAACTTTTGATATATTTAACTTTCCAGGTCAAATCCTAAATTAAGTTTCTCTGACCTCTAGCTAACTCTGGGACATATCAAAGTGCCCCTGAAATCAAATCCCTCAAAGAGAGGTGTTAAACTATATATGTTTATTTGCTATGCTAAATTACATAGAAAGCATTGTAAAATGAGTGGGAATAAGCCTTCTTAGGTTATAGTGTATGGATCAATGTTATTAATATAAATGTTCTAGAAATTATTAGAAATTTCTAAAATTTGGATATATCTTGGTATTATGAGTCATAATTCTAGTTATTAAGATGTAAAATATAAATAGAAATAACCAAATTTCTTGACAACTGTATTGTAATCAGATATTTAGCCATTTCATGTTGTCTTGTCATTTACAGATAGTTACTGTTTTATCTGATGCTTTTGCAAAACTGCTTCATATTCTAGAAGATTTATAGAAACCACTTTTTGACAAGTATAAGTTTCTGATATCTTTCACATCCTACTGATGAACTGGTGATATTAATAAATCATAATATTCTAATTAAAAATCTTTCATAAAACTGCTAACAGAAAATAAAGATCAACAATAATTAGTTATATCTGTCTGAATAATGATATTACTGGCTTTAAAATTTTTTCCAGATGTAAGGAAACCTTTCCCTTTTAACTAGCTATGGCTTACAACAGCTTGATAAATTATACTTTTGTAAACAGAATTGAAACATTTATCTTTTCTCTCTACCTGATCCCTTTAGAATCTGGAAACATTGTTATCAGTTGACTATAATGTCACATTTGAGAATGTGCATAGAATCAGATATGACCAGACAGCTTTAAAGAAATAAGGTGGACTTTGTGGAGCCATAAAGCCCCTTGGAAAAACAGCCCTGGCACTTTGCTCACAGGGTTCCAGGCAGCCTCATCAGCTGACTAAGGAAATCCACTTCCTGGCAGGTGCAGGGACCTCAACGTATATTGCAAACCTTCAAGAAGAGAGGAATCCATCCAAATTTGTAGATATTGCAGGCAGAATCCAACAGCAAGTCCTTAGCATGGCTTTTCCATCTTTGAGAAGCCTTTTAAAAGTTTAATCTGAGATTCCAAAATGTTCCAGTAAAGGCAATTTAAAAAACCTATGCAATCCACTACTTACATAAATCATCAGGCCAAATTTATTGAAATAAGACTTATTTTGCAAACAATTTAATCTATATTTTGGTAGACCATCTGGCTATATTTTGTAGAAGTGAGGGTAATTTTATAAAGGAAAAGTAGGTTTCAGTGGATATTAAGTTCTGGCGTTATTGATTATATTTAATGTTTTATATTTACTGCCTAAGACTCACTACCAAGATGGCTTCTTGTTACTACTAAGATGCTGTATTACTGTAAAGTTTAATTGAATTATTAAATGGATCATCTAAGTTTGTTTCTGAAGCTTATCAGAGTGATCTATCTTTGGAGAAAGATCAAATGCTCCATGACTTGCAACATATACTGGAAAAGACATCATTTAAAGGATGCTCTCCAACCTAGCTGAAAGGAACCTCATCAGGTACTCTTAACTAGCTCAGGCACAGCAAAGCTGAAAGGGACTGATTCTTGTATTTATATTTCCCACTTAAAAAAGGTTCTTGCATCAGCCTGGCCTACAGAGAGGACTGCTAACCTCAAACTCGCTTAAAAACAATGCACAAACAGAGGAGAAATCACATCAGGACAAGAAGATGGCATCAGAAGTAGAGAACTTGTAAACCAATTATCCTCCTAAAAATGAAAAAAAAGAAGTAGACAGCTATCGCAAGATGCTAAACCTGACCCATATGGTTATTTATAGTGTTGTCTTGATTTCTTGGACTTTTACGTATAAGTAAAAGTTTCTCTATCGTGTGTACAATCTTATGCAGCATTTAAAAGTCAATGAAATTCTTGGGTTTATGATAAATTACCTATGTTTAGTACTTCTGGTTAACTTGGTGAATTTCTTCTTTCGTGGACTCTGATTAGACAACTCTTAGGAAATTTTTTCTAGACAAAAGAAATATACTTTTATATTACTGACATTACTAAGTGGGTTCCCTTAATTGGCCAATATTCATACTTGCTCTGATTATAACCATAAGATGAATTTTCTTTAAAAGTACCTCAAGCTCAATCAGAGCAATTGGCTAAATTTTAATTAAAACCCATAACTCCCCATTTAGTAAGAGGGACCCTTCCTCAGTTATAGGATAAGTTTATATGGGTAACAGCATGCTTCAATCATTTAAGGTTCCCCTTATATTGGGAACAATTAAATCAAACTAAAAATAGTCATAAGTCTTGGAAAAGACCCTGTTGCTGGGAAAGATTGGAGGCAAAAGGAGAAGGGGGCAGCAGAAGATGAGATAGTTAGATAACATCACTGACTCAATGAACATGAATTTGAGCAAACTCTGGGAAGGAGTTTACAGAGGAGGGCAGAGGAGCCTGGTGTGCTACAGTCCATAAGGTTGCAAAGAGTCAGACATAACTTAGCAATTGAACAAGAGCAATAATCAGCATAATGAGGCTAGGAAATTGGGCTGAGTACCTTGTAAATAATGCCAATATATCATTATCCTTAAGGATAGCAATTGGTATGGGACAGACTGGGACAGATGACTGGGGCTATATTGGCCTGCACCTTAAGAAAGTTCTTGACTTTAATTCTTGCTTATTACTTTATTAATGCTACCAGTTATATTACTTAAATTCTGCCTCTTCTATAAGATTGTTGTTTCTTCTATTACCCAGTATATAACCAAGCCTCTGACAAATGACAACTAAGCAACTGGAAATAATTGATGAAATACACAATTTTATATAAGATTAGTATGAGCACAACAGCGTAACTCTACAATTGGGAGAATCATTTCCTATTGTTTAATAGACTAGTAAGATTGGTGGGAAAGATAATTTTATGGCTGCCTATAACAGGACTTAGTCCAGTAACAGCACATCCAGTGGCCTATCAATGAAATCTTTTCCTGACCTAGGAATAAGCTTTCCTATCACTGTGGAACAAATTGGTCATGGAATGATTCCCAAAGCTGGGTTGAACTGACAACCAAAAGAGGAGGATGGTTGTCTATCATCTAGTTCAACAAGGATCAAGTCATTAGCCACTGCTGTCACTGACAGTACATCCTGAAAGGAATCCAAGACACAAGCAGAATAAAGTGCTCTGTGCTTCAGAAAAACAGGCCTCTTTGATAGTTAGGAACATTTCAGGACAAAAAATTAACAAATTCAGATTTTTGCATCTTCTTATACAAAGAAAACCTTAAATCCTTAACTGAGATGTCTGATGCTTTTATTGAGATATACTCTTGAGTGCATGTATTCCATAGCCAAACTCATATATATGGGCTGCTCACCTTGCCTCTTTGGAGTAGTTCCTCAGAGTTAAAGCTATGACCAATCTATACAGCATATTGAAAAGCAGAGACATTACTTTGCCAACAAAGGTCCATCTAGTCAAAGCGATGGTTATTCCAGTAGTCATGTATGGATGTGAGAGTTGGACTATAAAGAAAGCTGAGCACCAAAGAACTGATGCTTTTGAACTGTGGTGATGGAGAAGACTCTTGAGAGTCCCTTGGACTGCAAGATCAAACCCATCAATCCTAAAGGAAATTAGTCCTGAATATTCATTGGAAGGACTGATGTTGAAGCTAAAGCTCCAATAATCTGGCCACCTGATGCAAAGAACTGACTCATTGGAAAAGACCCTGATGATGGGAAAGATTGAAGGTGGGAGGACAAAGGGATGACAGAGGATGAGATGGTCGGGTGGAATCACCAACTCGATGGACAAGTTTGAGTAACCTCCGGGAATTGGTGAAGGACAGGGAAATCTAGCATGCAGTGGTCCATGGGGTTGCAAAGAGTCAGACACGACTTAGCACCTGAACGACAACAATGACAATAATGCTAACCACAAAACTGCAAAGGTCTTACTGAACTTAATGTGAATTATGAGTGTGATAGTACACAGGAGCACTCAGAGTACTGATTTAATCATTAATGTTTACTGCATAGACAAGACAGATGTGATATTACACCTTCAATACCATGGCTCTATATGAACACTACTTGTGCTGGGTGCAAGACTCTGTGCTCTGAATTATAAACTTGGTTAATGGTTAAACCACAACATGAATGGGTGTTCCTGATCTTAACAAAGGTCGTGTTTTATGGAAATAAACAAGTACTGTGGATTGTGTCTATGTTAAATGTTGCAAAATTTATACAAAGATTTAAGGAATGACAATTTACATCTCTAAAAATTGGCTTGCTTACCATGAAAGTATAAGAAATAACTTTTGACCCTATTTCGCATGATATTATTCATCAGAATGAAAAAGAATATAGGTATTGCAACGGATGGAATATTTGTATTCACTCAAAATTTATTTGCTAAAACCCTAATCCCCAGTGTGAAAGTACTGGGGGTTAAGGCCTCAGAAGTAATTAGGTAATAAGGGTGAAGCTCTCATGAATGGGATTAGCACCCTTATATAAGAACTAGAGAGTTATCTCACATTCCTTCTGCTATATAACAGCATAGTGAGGAGATGGCCATCTATGAATCAGGAAGAGATTTCTTTAAGACACTGAGTCTTCCAGTGCCTTGATCTCAGTCTTCCATCTTCTTCCTCCTTATGTGAGAAATAAATGTGTGTGATTTGAACCACTCCGTCTATGGTATTTATGTTAGAGCATCCCATACTATGATAAGTATTATCTTCTAATTTATTTTTTTATCTTTAGCAATTTAATATTACATTTAAGTCTATGGAAAACAAAAGCATAATGTGTGGGATGACTGTTTAGAAAGTGGAAGCAATCCAGCATGGCAAGTCTTCTTTGGCCCCATTACTTTCTAGATGAGTCCACAGTAAATGATGGATTAGCTTAAAGGACTGTTCTACATCTATTCAGAAAACAGAGTAGAGTAAGCACTTTTATACTTGGATTCTCAGGCAGACATGAAATGTAGAATATCTTTTTTCCAGTGTCCAAGATGTTCCATTAACCATAATGTATCTGATTGGGGAAAAACAATGAGTCACTCTGGATGATGTCAGCAGTGACATAAATCAAATGGGTATTTGAAACGAACTGTTCTCTTTTATTTTCAGGGTAAACCACAATACAAATGGGAACCTCTTATCAATTGGAAGAAAGATAGAAACTTGTGTCACTTGAAGAACTTAATCTGTTCTGTTGGCAGGGGAAACATCCCTAAGTCCATTCCTTAGTGTTGCCAGTTTAGCTTTTATTTAATTTTGGACAGTAAATCCAGTTTCAAGTCATTTGAAAATGAAGTATTATTAAATTTTGGTTCCAAATTTATTTGAAATTAACTTTGTTTTTCTAATCATTTATTACCTTTGTCATTTATCATCTTTTGCTAATAAAATAATTCCTTGGGGGATAAGAGGCAAATGACACACTATATTCCAAAAACTGCTGAGACCATGATGCTAAAGTATTATATGATTAATTTATTTCATGTGTTTATGTATAATACATATAGTAAGTACCTATTCTAATAAAAATGGCTTGACCTAATAAAATCATATGTAATTTGCAAGCCAAGGAATAACAAAGGCCATTCCAGACATGGTTTATCAGATTCATCAGGATGTAGGTACTGGAAGTCAAAATCACATTCTCTCCAGTCCTCAGGTGCACATTATGTAATAATCACAGTCCTTGTAACAGCTCTGTGAGGTGATTATTATCATCATCCACATTTCTATATGAGGAACTAAGGTACACAGGGTGCCCCTTAAGTAACAGTATGGAATATAAAATGGGCCAAAGCCCATGTTCTTTGCCACTCCTCTCTATGATCTGTGTTATAACTGGCCTAAAAAACACATATAAAGACAATAAATGTTGAGAAAGGACAGCTTTCTAGAAAATTAAAATTTCAGCTTACCTTCTAATATGACAGCTGTCTGAAGTGTTTTGACAGCCCAGATTACCTTTGGAGAAAATGTGAACTGCTGTCCTGTTTCTAGATTAACTAATACAAAGTGAGATGAGAATGTGACTCATATTGGCATTCCTATCCAAAGGTTTCTTCTTGCTACTAACAGGACCTTGGCTTTGTTCAACACCAGGTGCCCAAATAAAACTACTTTCCCAGGTTCCCTTGAAGTTAGAGGTGGCTTTGCGGCACATTTCTAAGGTCGGAGAGTCTGAGATAACTTTTTTCTCTTGAAAGAAGTCAAAGGCCATGACTTGCTGTAGCTCTTCTTGCTACTTATGTAATGGGGAAGAACAAACCTGACTCTATATTAGATCCGTTCCTTTTACTTTGTTCTCTGCTGTCTGTGCTTAGTCATGCTGGCTCTGCACCTTTTGTAAAAGAATATTGCCTAAAGCCTGAAATATACAAGGTAGCCTATTCTCAGGGTTCTGACCTTTGAGTCCATTCATATAGTGATAAGTTTCAGAAACTTGTTTCATTGGAGATTTACAGGAACATCATGACTGACCTACAGGGACAGCAGCAAGAACAAAGGATTCTAATACCAAGAAATTTGCAACAACTAACCACCACCCTCCACTTTGCCTTTAAAAGTATATTGCTAAAACCCTTTGGAGAGTTTGGGGTTTGGGGGGCCATAAGCCACCCATCTCCTTCCATGGCCCTACAATAATCCTTTCTCTGATGCAAACTCTGACTTTCAATTTGCTTGGTCTCATTGTGCTTTGGGCACAGGGACTTGCAGTCGGAAACACACTGAAAATAGTTGTGATGTCTGAAGCGATAGACAACATCTTGTGATTTCAAGGGAAAAAGCCAAAAACAAAAAACGTGTACACTGAGAGAAATGAAAAAACAAAACCAAAAAACCAGAGATAACTGATCCTGAATCATCAAGTTGCAAAACCACTGCCCATAGCTACTTTCCGTGGAATTCCTTTTCCTTGAAAAAGAAAGATCCTTATGTTTTTAGGCTTCAATTAATCAAGTTTTCTGTTAGTTGTAGTAGAATATTGATTACTAGGAACCAGATGAAGTTTCTGAGAAGCATTCGAACTTTCAAAATAAGTAGTCTGTTGATCTTGCTTCTGAGACATCAAGAAACCTGCTGTGTTGGGTATTGAGGGACAGAGATCTCAGGTGGAGCAAATTTTAATAATCTGCATACTAACTGTGAAAAGGTTTTTGAGGAAATATCGCAAAACGTAACTTGTTTTCAGCAACTCTAAAAAGAAAGTCAAGAAGGCCAAATTCTTGGAATTCTTGTGGAATTAAAATGTATAGAGATTGTTATCCTGAAACAGAATCTATTAGGTCCATAGACAGATGATTTTATGTTCCTGAACAAAGAGTGAAAACACTTAACACAACAATCAACAGAAGTATTAACAACTTGGGAAAGAATGTGGTGTCTTCAAGCATTATTGGATAGACCTGAAAGCTTTATAATTCTTGTTTAAAATAAATGCTTTTAAAAAATTGTGTGCTTTTAGCATCAGTTAGCTATAACCCTATAATGCATTTGTCTCTAAACAGTCAAGGTGATGTTTCTTCGTTCATGAGGATTTATTCAAATAATAATATATCATTAACTTAGTTATGCTGACATCACTGACTATTTCTATGTATTTGTATATTGTGAATTCCTTGAATATGTCACCACAGAATCCAAGTAGAATATTGTATCTATATACTTCATATTTTAGAGGGGGGAGAGTTGCACTGAAAACTTTAGAATATCCATTCACAGTTTTAGATTTGGAAACAAAGCCAGTAAGCCAATAAACACATACTGAATTCTTTTTTTATACTGAATTTTTTAAACCAATGTATGCCTTTCCTCTTCAATGAGCCAAAGTATCTTTTTAGTGTCTTCCAAACAGGTATTTGGGATCTTATAAGAAGTGTTTTATTTTTCACTTCAGTTTATTCCCACATATATCACTTCTGTAAAAGATCTGAAGTACAAACTCTTCCTATTTCTCTAAATTGAAAGAAACATGTCACCATATATCAATGCCTTAAATTGTTTTGGTGAGAATTGTGCTGAAGCATTACATTTCCCAGGGAAGAACCTAGGATTAAATCAAACTTACAACTTTCATTTCAGTATTCAAAGCATAGTTTTTCATGTTAAATGAAAATAACAGAGTATGTTTTCTTCATAAAAGTTTTAAAAACAACTCTGTCAAATCCTTGTATTGATACCTTTGCCATTCCTCCTAATCTTTTTATTTCCCCACTTCTTCTGAAAACATCTTTCACAAAATGCTTTAGATTATCTTATTTTTATATTGAGAGGATATAGGTAGAGGTGACAGAGGCTGTGCCCATGAACATAAATTGCCAAATCAACGAATCAGTTCCTTTGCCATAAAGTCAGCCCATTTAAAATATATGTGGAAAACAAAGAAAATAAACCAAATCTCCCTCACAGAATTGTGCTAATTAAGTCAACCAATTATTTCACTTTTAAGGATACACATTTAGTAAGTTTGTATTCAATAATTCATGTTCAGACATCTGGAATTCTAGAAAAATAAAGTTGGGCAACAGTTAATTGAATCAAGCAGAACAATATTCTCATTTTTAAATAGTGTACATATATTATAGTGTGCATTTCCTCATTACATTGATAATCTAATAGAACAACAATTGGCCAGGTTTAAAATCTGAGATAACATTTGTCCAACTATGTTTGGGGACTTAAAAGCTATGTGAGTAGGGAATATCATTAGCCTTTCTATGATTTTTTTTTTTTTTTTTTTGCTTTGACACACAAGCTAGTTTGTACTAGACCTTTTTTTTTTTTTTTACCCTGGAAATGATATTTTACTTATTTATTACTTTATTTTTTCAATTAAATTTTTATTGGATTATATTTGATTTACAGTTTTTTTGGTTTCTGCTATACAGCAAAATGAGTAATTTATACAGACACGTACATATATCCACTATATTTTTAGATTCTCTTCCCATATAGGTCATTACAGGGTATTGAATAGAATTTCCTGTGCTATTCAGGAGGTTTTTTATTCATTATTTATTCCATATTAGACTATTCTTAACTTCCCTGGTGGCTTAGCTGGTAAAGAACTCAGCTGCCAATGCAGGAAACTCAATTGATATGGGTTTAATTGCTGTGTTGGGAGGATCATCTGAAGAAGGAAATGGCAATCTGTTCCAGTAGCCTTGCCTGGAAAATCCCATGGACAGAGGAGCCTGGTGGGCTACTGTCCATGGGGTCCCAAAGAGTCAGACACAACTGAGCATGCGTGCACATGGAATGCTATTTCTAAGCTTTTCTCCAGAGTGAACATTCGACTTTCTACCTGAAGACTCAATAATTCTATTTTTTTCCACTAACAATACTCATATAATACCTCCCTGCCCCGCCAAATTAGTACCTATAAAAAAGGTTGTAATACCTATTAAAGTTTTGTAAGTAAGACATGAGTAGTACTATCCAGAAGAAGGCAACCACCTTGTATTCTCTACATGTATTTTAGAAATGTTAGCCACATTGTGCATGTAGGTATTTATATTTATACTGGTCTCTTTTGAACTCATCCTGATTCTATTAGCAATCAAGTAGGGTCATACTATTAATCAGATCAAAACCTTCCAATCATCTCTTTAAGAATAAAGGTGGAAATCCTTAGTGAGTCCTTTAAAACCCTGCATAATCAACCCCCCCTCCCCTCTAGACTGCTCTCTGCCCTCCCCAGGACCTCTTTCTCACTTTCTCACTCCATACACATATTTGCTCCAGCCTCTAGATCTTTACATTTGCTGGTTCCTATTTCCAGTACTAGATGTGTTGATCACATGTCTATATGACTTCCTCTTTCATTTCCTTCAGATCCGTAAATTCATTATTTTCTTTGTTGAGTTTTTTCAAAGATACCTATTCAAATTTCTCATCACTCCAGCCATCCTTAGCACCCTTCATTGTCTTGTTTTTCTTAACTCTAACATTTCATTTTGTTTTAAATGTCTCTCTTCACTAGGATGTTAACTTGGGTAAAGGCAGGGATTTTTCTCCTACTCATTTATGGTGGTATTTCCAGAAACACGATCTGGCTCATGGTAAGAATTCAATAAATTATGTTGATCGATGAGTGAATTCATTTAGACAATTTATAAGGAGAGAGGCATAGTTAGTAGATGCAAGTAAGTACAGTCTGTTCAATTTGCCTATGTTCAATTTAGAGAAGGTTCTCTTAGCTATAGTGCATTTCTCAGCCAAGTAGAAACACATTTACTTAAAAATTATTATGTATCACTTCTCCCCTTAGCTCCCAATTCTAGGCTTTGTGTTTCAACCATCAAAGCTCCACTCCATTCCATCTTCTTTTTATCAAGTACTGGGATATCTGAAATAAAAATTTTTAGTTGCAGCAAATTTGTGTGTGTGTTCACTCAGTTGTGTCCAACTCTTTGTGACACTTCACACTGTAGCCCATAATGCTCTCTGTCCATGAGATTTTCCAGGCAAGAACACTAGAGCCAGTTGTCATTTCCTTCTCCAGGGGATCTTCCTGACCTTGGGGTCAAACCTATGTCTCTTGTGTCTCATCTCTTGCATTGGCAGATGAATTCTTTACCATTAGCACCACATGGGAAAGGAAATTTTTTAGAATAAAGCAAAGGAGAAGAACAAAGGGAAGAATCAACCCTTGAAGATATTTCTCCCTTAAAAATTGACAACTATTTCTAGATCTCAGCTTCTCTTAACATGTTCTGCGTAGATCTAGCTGTCTTTCCCCTGAAAAGTAAATGAATGTCACCCCCATCCGATACTGAAAAATTTCTTGCTCTATTGGAGTTCATTATTTTTCAGTTTCTTAAAGAGACAAAGGGTATGGGAAAGACACATCTGTGCTTATACATGATATTAGAATTAGAAATCAAAGCTAAACAAATAAAGCAATAATAACTTAGGCATCCTCATCTCTCATTTTCTTGGGCTCGAAAATCACTGTGGCTGATGACCGAAGCCATGAAATGAAAGGGAACTTGCTCCTTGGACGAAAAGCTATGACAAACCTAGACAGCACATTAAAAAGAAGAAACATTACTTTGCTTACAAAGGTGGTCCATCTAGTTAAAGCTATGGTTTTTCCCATAGTCATGTATGGATGTGAGAGCTGGGCAATAAAAAAGGCTGAGCACCAAAGAACTGATGCTTTTGAACTGTGGTGTTGGAGAAGACTCTTGAGAGTCCCATGGACTGCAAGGAGATCCAACCAGACAATCCTAAAGGAAATCAACCCTGAATATTCATTGGAAGGACTGATGCTGAAGCTGAACCTCCAATACTTTGGCCGCCTGATGTGAAGAGCTGACTCACTGGAATAGACCTTGATGCTGGGAAAGATTGAAGGTAGGAGGAGAATGGGACGACAGAGGATGAGATGGTTGGATGACATCACCAACTCAATAGATGTGAGTTTGTGTAAACTACTCAAGATAGTGAAGATAGTGAAAGACAGTGGAGGATAGTGAAGGGAGGTAGTAAAGGACAGGGAAGTCTGGTGTGCTGCAGTCCATGGGGTCACAAAGAGTCAGACATGACTGAACAACATCCCTCATGCTCAAGGTTTTTTTGGACAGGAATGTGGACTATCTCTGAGACTAAGAGCAAATCCCTGGATGGACATAGTGATAACTGTGGAAAAATAAACATGACAGATAATTTCTTAGATTTACCATTGAATTAAGACTATTTTAATGGCTCTAATTACAATTACATATAAAATATGGGGCATGCAATTGATTTTCTGAACATGCTCTACACAGCTTTCTATTTTTTTATATATTTTAATAAGAAAATGAAATTTCAAGTAAATATATTATATATGATTCTCTGAGGAATCCTCTGAAAAAGAAAGCAACGTTATGAGAAAGAAAGGTCACTATGGAGTTTTGTGGTCCATCTAATTCATTTTGTGGCCCTTTGTAATTCATTCACTCCATTCTTTTTCTTTTCATTTCATAACACAAAGGGTAATCACCGTTCACTCTTTATATGTGTAAACATTGTTTTTATGTTCATTGTCTATATAGTGTAAAATCCGAGGAAAAATTAAATTGTTCTCTAAAGCTGTGTACCATACAGTCTTGTTTTTACTGATACTTTTGATCTACATAATGCTATGTTACAATAGATTCTGGCAGCCTTAAATTTATCCTCAGATTAAGTGTCATGTTGCTCCTGACAAATACTAATTGAATGTATCTGCCTTTCACAAATACAGTTAAAAGCTACCATTAATAGCTGAAAATTGATTGAAGTAGACAACATCTGCTTTTAGAACCAAAGACTCTGAGAAGTAATGTGTTAGTCTGGCAAGTGGGAATACATTCCATTCAGATATGCTATGGCATGTCCCCCACACAAGAAAATTAGCTTGCAAAGTGGCATGTCAACATTCATTTTCATAGGTTTATAATATCTCTAATCATAACCAATGGGGTTAGACAAAAACACCTGCTGTCCTTTCTGTTATTTGTCTGACAAATTAAATTCAGAACAGCGTGACTACCATACAACTGGATACCCACCCTGAGTTAAGTGTCCTCAAGTGTTCTTGCAATGTCACTTGTTGGTGTTAGCATTTTAAAGGGACTAAACAATTTCAAATGAACACATTCCCATGACCATTCTTAATAGAGTTTTCTGATTAAGACAGTGAGTGAGGTAAATATGTGTATTTATTTGTAGTGTAGTTATATGAAGAAAACTTGGAAGGATGGGTTGAAGCTGTAAAAACATTTGGTTATTTCCATATGAAATACTTTTGATTCTCTAAAGTTCTCTTATTTGTCATTGAATTTGTGTGTGTTGTGTTCCTTGATATTTCTGTACAGATTCTTGTTTTTCTACATGACTTTAAAGGCAGTGATTTGGGTATTGTTGTTGTTGTTCAGTTGCTAAGTCGTGCCCAACTCTCTGCAACCCCATGGACTGCAACATGCCTGACTCCTCTGTCCTTCACCATATCCCGGAGTTTGCTCAAATTAATGTCCATTGAGTCAGTACTGCTATCAAACCACCTCATCCTCTGCCACCCTGTTCTTTGGCCTTCAGTCTTTCCCAGAATCAGGGTCTTTTCCAATGAGTTGGCTCTTCACATCAGGTGACCAAAATATTGGATTTTTAGCTTCAGCATCAGTCCTTCCAATGAATATTCAGGATTGATTTCTTTTGACTGGTTTGATCTCCTTGCAGTCCAAGGGACTTTCAAGAGTCTTCTCCAACACCACATTTCAAAAACATCAATTCTTTGTTGCTCAGCCTTCTTTATGGTTCAATTCTCACATCCATACATGACTCCTGGAAAAACTATAGCTTTGACTATATGGACCTTTGCAGCAAGTTGATGTCTCTGCTTTTTAATATGCTATTTGGATTTGTCATAGCTTTCCTTCTAATGAGGAAGCATTATTTCATTTTATGGCTTTAGTTACCATTCACAGTTATTTTGGAGCCTAAGAAAATAAAATCTGCCACTGCTTCCACTTTTTACCCTTTTATTTGCCATGAAGTGAAGGGACCGCATGCCATGATCTTAGTTTTTTGAATGTTGATTTTCAAGCCAGCTTTTTTACTCTCCTCATTCACCTTCATCTAGAGGCTCTTTAGTTCTTTTTCCTTCTCTGCCATTAGAGTGATATCATCTGCATATTTGAGGTTGTTGATATTTCTGCCAACTGTCTTGATTCTAGCTTGTGATTCATCCAGCCTTGCATTTCACATGATGTATATGGACATAATAATCTTCACACTTATTCCTCAACTTACAGAAGTTTCTAGATCTTTAAATCAAATTACAGTTGATGAAAAGTTAGCAATTAAGTGGTATTTAAACTACCACTCCATACAAGATATACCTAACCTCAACATAATGCCTTTACAGAATAGGAAACTAAAAGACCTAAATCCTTTTGAAATCTAGTTGCTACATGTTAGAGCTAACTGTCTTATTGTTATTCAGTATAAATTAATCTAAGGAGAGATATCTTGTTAAAGGTTTTATAACTGTAGTATCAATCTTTAAACATTTTTTCTTAACCAATTGCTGCAAAAATCTTGTGTTAGTATAAATACAATATGCACATAATAACATATGCAGTTTAGGATGTATTTATTAATTTTTTACTCTACAAATACTTGTTTAAAACCCTAAAAGACGTAAGAACTAATATTAAGGCACCTACATTCAATATCTATTATTTTTAACAACTGTTTTAGCATACAGTTTTCAAATGTACACAAACAGTAGAGGTTTTCCCTGAGGTTTCAAGTATTCATCAACCAGCCTCAAAAACTACCAATGTTTTGTTTAACATGTTTTATCTCCTCCCTCCCCACCTTTCAGTGGGGTTTGGGTTGTCTGGAAGGTTTTAAAACAAATCTTGGACCTCATGTTATTTCAGTCAGATATCCTGTGTGTGATTTAATATGCATCTCAAAAATTAAAATCTTAGAAGCATATTAACTTTCATAATCACAATTTCCATTACCATGTAACAAATTTAACCATAATTCATTGACAGTGACTAATATTCAAGTCATATTCCAATTTCCCTGGAAATCTAAAAATAATACTTTTTGATTCTTAAAAATCATAATTTAAAAAGGTCCTACTATTTTATTATGTAGGTATGTTCCTTAAATCTTTTTCATCTTTTCTTTGTTTTTCCCCATGCCATTGGCTTTTTGGAAATAAAATCAAGTTTTGAAAAACATCCCACTGTATGTATCTGAGTGGTGAATTCCTCCTGGTGCTATTTGACATGCTCCCTTATCCCTAATTAATTATTTGTAGACAAAGTTGGCATCTAAAAAGTGATTAAATCCAAGTGCATTGTGTTTTGGGGTAGAGGGTAAAAAAGAATGTAAGAGATGTTGAAGATTTACTATTTTTATATTTAAATTAACTTTCTATCCTCTAAGCATAAATGCACACACATACACAACACACACTCACATAAATACACACAGTAGAAACAATTCAGCTTTCAAACCAAGTCCTGTTACTGTCTAAACTAGGTTAAGAAATGTGTGTACAGCATATCTAGTGTGTTTTATTTTCCTATTTTTAAAAAAGCAAAATCTAATTTTTAAAAACTCCATTGAGGGATTGTGTGGGTTACAGAATTGGCTTTTATTAGCCTTAAAGCTGTTGAATAAACTCATTAGCCTAATGTTTTTCACAAAGCATTGGAAAGTCTAAGTTGGATAATCCTTAAAGACTCAGCTTACCAAATATATTGTTTGGCATTAAAAAGCAAAGAAAAAATAGCAATGACAAAATGAGAAATGGATTTACAATAATACAGCCCTGCAAATGGGCCTTCAAGTGGACCCTAAGCAAGAAGATAAAGGAATGAAACATTTAGGCACTTTACCTAACATATTCATATAATTCTCACTACTCTTAATGTAAATGTTATCGATATACTATTTTCTTATAGAGATGATTAACCAGACACAGAGAGCCTGAGTAACTTTCCTAAGGTCACACAGGTAATGAGTAAGCAACAAATAAAGGATTGTACAAAGGCCTTTCTACTCCCTAGCACAACCTGAAAAGTAGATCGATAACTACAACTGTAGGAGAAATCCCCCATCCAAAATGGGCTTTTCTGTTGCTTGTACATTTTTTATTATAACTTTGCATCCATAAAAAAAAAAAGCCTGTACTTCAAATGAGATAATTATGAAAATATGGTACTAAGACTACTTATTACAGTAGAAAATACTTGGTTCTAGTCCCAGATTAACTACAAAGTAGTGCTAAATTTTCCTTTAATTTTAGCCTTAAAATAATTACTTTATGCCTAAACAAGGTTATTGATTATTATGATGAGCTGGTGTTTCTATTTTAATTTTGTACTAGATAAGTGTTTTGTGAGGACTTAATTTGGCCATGGTGGCTAATACTGACTGTCTTCTGTGTTCCAGGTACTTTTCTAAACACATTATTTTATTAACTCATTTAAGACTCAATATGGGCCTGAGGTAGGTACTAACATCTTCTCCATCTGGCAGTTAAGGGAAGTGAATTACAGTAAGAAGTGAAGCAAATTTAAATATGAACACTGAAATGGCTGAGCTGGGATTGAAACAGGCAGTCTGATATTCATGTATTACTTAATCCTAGATTTCCATAAAACCAGCTTCTTTATAAAGGCACAGTAAAAGGTAATGACATTTTTTTCAGGTAATTTAAAACAAGACATCAATCAATTCTGAAAGACCTATGCATACATGAGGAAAGTAAGGCAGTCTACAAAAAGGCAGAAGGGATGAAGAGGGAATTTTTTAGTAGGTAGACAAAACCTAAATTATTTACTCATTTGTTCATTCAAGAAACACTTATTGAGCTGAGATTTTTTTTTTTTTTTTGGTATATGTGTCAATTCAAAGATTATTCCAACAGCTCATCTCATGTTCCTTCTGGTTTGCTTACTGGTATTTCTAAATTAAACATAACGGTTAAAATATGGACTTTTAGAATCTGCTGACATAATATTTGATATAAGAAGAAAAAACAAAGGATAATTGCTATTTATGTTTCTCTGATTTTCTTGTTTGTAGCTAAACAGAAAACATAAAATTCAGTTAGATTCACTTCTAGGCTACCATTATGAAAATTAATATAAATGCTTACATCTTTTTTTCTTCTTTGAAATCATTTTATTTATTTATTTTTGGCTGGATCTTCACTGCCACATGGACTTTTCTCTAGCTGTAGTGAGTATCTCTTCTCTGGTTGCAGTGTGCGGACTTCTCATTGTCGTGGCTTCTCTTGTTAGGGAGCCTTGGCTCTAGGGCACTCGGGTATCAGTAGTTGCAATTCCAGGGCTCTAGAGCGCAGGCTCAATACTTGTGGCTCATGGACTTAGTTGCTTCCTGGCATGTGGGATCTTCCTGGGCTAAGGATCCAACCTGTGTTTCCTGTATTGGCAGGTGAATTCTTCACCACTGAGCCCCCAGGGAAGCCTGACATGACTTGATGGTTTATAAATGTTCAGATGTTACATTAGATTTAACACTTTTAAATCTTCTCTTTCTAGTTTTTAACCATTTGTTATCCAAAAAGTTCACTTACACTGAATGCAGATGTCTATATTTCAGATAATCAACTTGTGTTTTATTAAGGCACATTACTGGGCAAAATATTATATGAGGAACAGGGAAAGCAGCAATGAGGTTTCAATCTCTGGGTCGAGAAGATTCCCTGGAAGGGCAAATGGCTAGCAACTCCAGAATTCTTGCCTGGGAATTCCGTTGACAGAGGAGCTTGGTGGGCTACAGTCCACGTGGTCGGAAAGAGTAGAACATGACTAATTAAGCATACACACACACACTGGACAAAATTACTTGAGGGACAGGCAAAGCAGCAATGGTGAGATTTGACTGCAGTCTATTGATTGATTATTGCCTTACATACCTCTTTTTGCGTAATAAACATTTCTAGATGGAGAACCCAGCATCTGGAATTAGTAGCATTCAAGGTAGAGAACCATCATGTGGCCTATGGACCACTCAAGTGGGGGCCCCGGTGTGGCAGGGCCAGTGGCATCACATTCAAGGTCTACTGATCCTCAGAGAGCACTGCTCTTTGCCTCCTCACTTTGCAATAAGTCCATGTGCGACTCCATACAATTTGGTACCCTAAAGCTTCTTTTTGGCATGAAGATTGTTTTGAACCAAAAACAATCAAGGCCCCAAAGATACAAAAAGAAATGTTGGCTTTTCAACATAGCTCCCTAAAATTGACACAGTGGTTCTGTTCCCAGAACAGAGCAATTACCAGAGATCTGCAAAAAAAAATATGGACTAGGTTTGGTGGGGGAAACTCAGGCAGGGCCTAGATCAGGGTTGACTCTGTGATGCATTGTTTCTTTATGACCCAGAAAACATTCATTTATCAACCATTCGTTTTTTCATCCTCAGGTCTACTGCCTCCCTTCCCTTTGAGGTCCCAAACTACTATTCCTAACATCTTCTTGTCTTTACCTGAAGATGGTGTTTAAAGTGAGGGCCTCAGTCATTCTGGGGAGTCAGTTTTTCTCGGTCTCTCCTGGGTATACATGTTATTAAACTTTTATTTGACTTTCTGCTATTAATCTGTCTCATGTCAATCTAATTCTCACACCAGCCAGAAGAACCTAGAAGCATAGAGGAAAATTTCTTCCTTCCCTATCTCGTCAAATCTAGCCAGTAAATATCTCATTGCTGCACTTCTTTCTCACTTTCCTTCAAATTGCTAGATCAGAGATATTTTTATTTTATCTTTTAGGGAAAGGTAGTTAACTGCTTTCTTTGGTTCTTGTGAAAGGTATATTTAAAAATCCGAAGGCTAATGATAAGAAGCTAGTGGTTCTGAATTCTAACAATACAGAATTCTGAAAAGTCCAGCTCTTCAACATCTCCCTTCAGCATTATCATTCCTTTGGGGTAACTTTACTGCATTGCAATCAATACACTATGAAGTATTTGATTATATAATTTTACCACTGAATGAAAAGGGAATAGGAAATAGTTACATGAGATACATGTATAAAAAATACAACATACTAAAAAAAGGAAAATGCTTGGTATATTTATCAATTAGGATACATAAATATTGTTATTATAATCAATGTTTCCTTATAAGGGCAAGCATATAAATAAAATTTTACAAACCTAGTTTTTATTAAGTGCAGAATTTCCCTAAAACTAGTTGTACACAAAAGAAAATACCTTTTAAAATGACATTTGAATTATGTATCCACAGTGCCCAGAGATAATGGATTTCTAGGTCTGTAGACCAAAAAACAATTAGAACAAAGAAACAAACAAAAAACCCATTAAATTTAACTATGACTTACATAAGGAATTGAAATTAAACCAAGGAAAATGCAAACAAGAGGCCACTTAGTCTAACACAACATGTTGTCAACCAAGATGAAAGTGCCATGAAATAAAATTACAGAATTATGAGTAGATCCGGCAAATTTGCAAATCTAAGAAATAAGATGTCTTGAAAGACAACCTCCGCCTGAATCCGAGGACACACAATACCCTGGTCGAGAACTGTCTCTTGCTCTTTAAAAGGCAGACTGTGACTAGTATAATCTCCCAGAATATGATAAAATGTGTTTTATTACTTGGGAATCTGAAGAGAATGAAAATGGTGTATTATTGTCAGAGATAAAAATGAAAACAAAAGCATAATACAGCACTGTGAGCCACAAGCACAGAGCAAGGAAAGTTTAGAATTAAAAGGATAAAGCACATATTAAGGAACCTAAAAGCAAAGAGAATACCAAGTATTAAAAAGCAGAGCTGGCTGAATATCCAATGTTGCTTGAAATCAATTTTCACAAAAAATGCTATTGAAACGTGTCTTTGTATACATTTATTTACAAAAAGAAATAATATTTCCATAAACCAATGCTAAAATTTTTATTACCTAATTACCCTGATTTGAAATCGGTTAAAATGCAAACAAAATCCTTATGGAAAACTTACATAAGCATAAATGTGAAAGTTTAGTCAGTAAGTATACTTAAATTCTAATTATGTATCTAGCATCATTTTAAATAATATTGTGTGAGGAAAGTGGAAAAGGGAGGATTAAAAAATAAACAGATTTTATTTGTGAATTCCATGTGCCTATTATTCTAAACATATATAATAAATACATAATGTAAACAAAAAGTGAATTATGGGTTATGCTAGTAGGCATGGTAGAAGTTGTAAAAATACAACCCATGTAGACAGGAAAAAACAAAAAGGAGATATTATGTGAGCCGAGCATTGCAGAATGAATATATGAATAAGTGGAGGGAGACACCAGAGCCATATTATTGCGGAGAATAATATGCTATACAGCAAAATAAACCATGGAGTGTCAACACCCAACTTTACTCAACTGCCTCTGGGTTTTTTTCACCTGAAGTCTCATTATCAACTTAAATATAGCATACTGAATTCTTCCATTTTTTAATATTATTTTTCTGCCTTTGGATCCATATTCGCATAGTCAAGGCATTACACTGTCTTGAATTCATTCATGTATATACCTGTTAATCCACATACTGATTCATTCATATACTCACTGACCAGATACAGATACAGAGTTTACACTGGGCTATATACCGTTCATCCCTCCAAATTCACGTGCACTCAAAGACCACACGATGTGACCTTATTTGGAAATGAGGTCTCTGAAAATGTAATAATTTAAGTGTAAATGAGTTCATGCTAGTTAAGGCTAGGCTCTATCTCCAAATCCTGGTGTCCTTACAAGAAGAGGAGGTGGCACAGAGACACAGACTCACAGAGAGAAGAAGGTCATATGATCATGGAGGCAGAGACTGAAGGGATGTGACTATAAGCCAAAGTGTTGACAACCACCCAAAGCTAGTGAGGGGTAAGAACATATTCTTCCCAGAGCTGTCAGAGAGAGCTCGGCTTTGTCAATACCTTCATTTTGGATTTAGAGCCTCTTGAATATTATAAAAATAAATGCCTGCTTTTAGCTTTTGCTTTTTGCCACCCAGTTTGTTGCCGTTTTGACGGAAGAGCCTGGTAGGCTGCAGTCCTAGGTGTCACTAAGAGTCGGGTACGACTGAGAGACTTCATTTTCACTTTTCACTTTCATGTATCGGAGAAGGAAATGGCAACCCACTCCAGTATTCTTGCCTGGAGAATCCCAGGGACAGGGGAGCCTAGTGGGCTGCCGTCTATGGGGTCGCACAGAGTCGGACACGACTGAAGTGACTTAGCAGCACCAGCAGGGAACTAATGATACAGGTATAGATATAGGTAAATAAGGCTTCGTCTATGCCAGCCAACTGAGCTTTTGAAGATAAGTAAATCTGAGTTCATGCTCTTCAGAGGTTGAGAGTCTAGTGCAGAAAATCTGGGAATCAGTTTTGAATTCTCCTGTTGTTGGAACAGAGTCACCATGAGCCCTGAGCTTCCCTGCACATTCTTGCCAAGTGTGCCAGATGGAAAGCCTTTATCTGTCCTGATACTGGACAGTTTCTGTAGCTTGTCACACAGACAGGTAAGTAGGTCAAGGCAACCTCAGCCTGATGGTGACTACTGTGTGACTATACACCTCCCCGGGGGAGGGGGACTAGCTTTTCTACCCATTGTTGTTACTATTGTTTAGTTGCTTAGTCATGTCCGTCTCTTTGTGATCCCATGGACTGCAGCCTGCCAGGCTCCTCTCCATGGATCTCCCAGGCAAGAATACTAGAGTGGGTTGCCATTTTCTTTTCCAAGGGATCTTCCCAACCCAGGGATCGATCCCCAGTCTCCTGCAAGTCTCTTGCTTTGCAGGCTCATTCTTTACCACTGAGCCACCAGAATTTTTTTTTTGCTCAAAAGTTGTTGGGCTCTTGGTGCTGGGTTTCTCCGCTGTGATGAAATCCCACCATATATAAAGCATCTATTTGGACCCATCACTTCATCCCTGTGTGCACTGGAGGCAAGGGGACCTTACAAAAAATATGCTGGTGTGTTCACTGCTTTGCTGTGTGGTGAGTAATAAAGTCCTTTGTTCCAGACTCAGGAGTGTCTTTTGTCAACATCCATGAAAGGTAACAGGCTCACAGATTAGCCCACAAGTAGGGTAAAAAGATTAGCCCACAAGTAAGGTAAAATATCAGAATCCTACACATTTCTTGACACTTCTTTCCTATCTAGTTATTTACTAAATTTTGTCATCATTTTCAGTGTCTCGTAGCCTTATCCATAGTGCCACCAAATCAGTTAATTAGATTATCAAAAATTTTAATTGCATTCTCTATGAACATGTATGTCACCCCAGGTGGAGAGAAAAACAACTGAATCTTCACTGCAAAGCTCCCAATACAGCATCGCAGGCTCTTGCATCTGTCCGCATGCAATGCCTGCGGTATGTATTTTACTATTGATCTCTAAGCATTTCCTTCAAATTATTAGTTAAATAGGCTAACTTCCACACCTTTGTTTAAATAATTTCCTATGTTCAGATAGCTACATCAAACTCTGCTTAAGTCCTGTTCTTATATTAATGGACAAACCTAGCAGAGACTCTGGACACTGTCTTTAGCTCTCCTCATCCCTTGGTGATTCTGAAGTCATTTAATGGATTTCTGTACTTATATACAGCCTGTGCCCTAAATGAACCCCTAAATGATGCTCAGCTTGAGAACTGATTGCAATATATTATGTTTTTGTTCTTGGAGCTCAGCAAAATGTACAATCTATAGAAGTAGGAAATAATTATGTACAGTGAAAATAACAACATGATACATCAAATGAATATATGGTGGGATTTAAAGAAATCATTCCCTTTTGAACAGTGTAAAACATTTTAAAAGGCTCATTTGTTTATGCTGTGTATTTAAGAAATGGCTTTGAACATGAAGCATTGAATGTAACACCGTGGGTATAAAGATTAACTTGGCCCCATTTCATAGCTTCTCAGAGGAGACAGAGATGTAGAAAACTGATGCAAGAAGAACAAAGAAGGGACAAAAGAGTTGCACTTTGCAATTAGTGTACATTATCATAAATTCAACCCTGTGCCTTTCAGGAAAGCCAAAAGTAGTGTTTATGTTTAGCTGAAATCTTTACAGATGTACACATCAACCTCTTGAACATCATGAGAAAATATATTCTGTTGAGTGTCGTGAAGGTGACTAAGAAAATTAATTAGATCAGCACTCACAGTGTACTGTGAGTCAGAGAATCATGGAAATTACAGCAGAATTGGACCTTGGAGATCACCTTGTCCAACACCTTCATTTGGCAGATGAGGAAATTGAAACTAGATTGGTAAGGATAATTTCCCAAGGTCGCACAGATAATTAGTAGCAGAACAAGACCTCGAACATAAGTATTCAAACTCCTAACTAGGGTCCTTTCAACTGAATAAAGGTCACGCTGTTCAAAAGCACTAAAAATAAAATGGAATAAAGAGCTCCACAATCAAGCATGTTCTAAAAAAGTAAAAGTGAACATATATATTATATAATGTTATAGAAAGATATGTAGATATATATATATAATGAAATGTGTTACAGAAAGATATGCATATGTTTCTGTCTTTCTGAGAAACTTATACATTTGTTCTTAAAGAATATGTTGCACATTTCATCTTAACAATTATTAACATGAAAGCTTTGTTGATAATGATAAAGGTGTAAGCAGTGAATATGAGACAATTAATCTGAATATGTAATTGATTTTCTGCACAGTTCATTTGATTACATCTTAAGAAATTTCCTACATTTCCACAAATGAATCTAACACCTGAAAATTAAGATCACAATGCGATGATATGGCAGAGACTACAGTTTGTTTCTTCATATTTATTCTTTCTTTCTTTGCATAGTAATCAACTTTTTCACTGAGCACATCATTACATGGCCAAAGGCCACCTTTCCTAACCTTTCTTGCAGCAGAAGTAGTCTAAAGATAAGTTCTGGTCTCTGGGTTGTAATTGGGATGGTATGTTAACTTTTGGGTCATGTTTTCAAAGGAAAAATGTGTGATCTATTTTCCGTTTCTCCCTCTGGGCTGCTGGGATGGAGTCACTATGGTGACAGCTGAAACAGCTATCTTGTGGCCTAAGATCAGATCTGTGTGTGCAAGACGGTGACACAACAGCTAGAAGGAACCTAGGTCTCTAATATTGTGAAGCCAACATATCAGCCTTAAAAATCCTACGCAGTTACTTCCATAAGATGGAAAGACACTTCTAGCCCATGTAAACTATCATTCAAGTCTTCCTTTTCATAGCAGCTTATCCTACAACTGACCTCATATGAACAGGATTGATTTGGCTGGGAAATTGGTATGTTTACATTAATAGACACTTTTATGTTCAGAATATTAGGCAGTTAGATTAAAAAAAAAAAAAAAAAACAAGCCTTTGCCTGACTTCATGCTGACAGCAATTCATTCATCCTCAGAAGAGTATGAAAATATAATCATCCATTTAATAATTCATTGCACAGCAATATTGATTTACAAAAAAAGGAATAATTTTTTAAACTATTTTTCTGCACTTTCCATAAGTTCACCTTGAATTTAGAGGAGTAGCTGCTATAATAAAAGGAAGTCAATTCCATATCCGTCCTTCTACCATAGTCTGCTTGACTGTGTCTCCTCTGTGCTTATCTGGATGCTCCAGAGGAATATCCTGTTAATAAACTTCTTCCATGTGTGCGTGCTGAGTCACTCCAATCATGTCTGACTCTTTGTGACCCTGCGGACTGTAGCCCGCCAGGCTCCTCTGTCCATGGGATTCTCCAGGCAAGAATACTCGAGAAGGTTGCCATGTGCTCCTTCAGGAGATCTTCTTGACCCAAAGATTGAACCCGCATCTCTTATGTATCCTGCATTGACAGGTGGATTCTTTATCCTTAGCACCATCTGGAAAGCCCACTTCTACCATAGAGCTTAGCATCTATTGTATACTAATACTAATCAATAATACTAATACTAATTATACTACTAATTATACTAATACTAATTCTACACTATACTACTCTATCTTACTATTACAGAAATTTATTTTTACTTTAATCTCCACTGAAGGCAGGATACCTCACGATAGATCTTTTAACTCCCAGTTTACAGACAATGTTCAGTGTCTTTGCATTTTTTTCTTTCCATTTCCCAGATTTATCAAAACTCTATTTTATCTAAACTCTTTCTCATCTTTTATACCTTTGCTCAAATCTTACTTATTCAGAGACTCTCCTATGTCAAATGACCCTCTCCTCCAATCATATGAATCCATCTGTTTATTTTCTCCACAGATTTTAACCTTATCCAAAATTGTATTATGTATTTATTTGCTGATTGTTTATTATCTGTCTTCCCTCTTACATTCTTCTAGATGCACATTACTTAGAAGCAGTGCTGGGATTCAGTAAAGGCGAACATGGACACATTTTCTAGCTTTACTGGATTTATAGGGCAGAGAAGGCAACAAACACTGAACAAGTAATGACTAAGGTACTCATTAAGGGGTTGATGCGGCTCATGTGAAAACAAAATATTGAACTTAATCAGAAACAGAACCTATTTAACTCTCAAAAGCATCAATCACAAATTCAGTGAATCTCACCATTGTACATAATATGGAATAAAACTGCAAATGTGTATAAATCAGAAACTTGCAGTATGATGAGTCTTTTCAAATAAACTGTGATTGAAATTGATTATTTTTAAATCTTTTTTACATGAATTTATTGTTCTTTTCTCCATTGAAGGGGTAACTATGTATCTGAATAGCTACTCAAATTTTGTTTTCGATACTGAATAACATTAATTCATTTCATATTTCCCGACCTAAGTAGAGAATATTCAATTAAAATGGATGCAGTCAATCATTTAATCTGAACTATTAACCTATTTTTTTTTAGAATATCCTTAGTTTTTCACTAAGGAGATCACTTAGTTTTTCACACTTTTATATAAAGTGCAAAAGCTTGGTTTATATAGAACATTCTGTAAAATACAAGATCAGTCTTTCTCTAAGTCTTATAATCAAATGTTAGTTCTACAAACACACATTTGGTTTTCATTCTGTCTTCTTTTCTTTCTATAAAACTCTGAACACACAAAGTCTCCCCAAACTATACAATCTTTTTGTGTTTTTTCCCCAAATTGTTTGATTGAATAACTAAGTACTATAGCATAGCCAGGCTGATGCATAAAAATAACCATTACAGTGGCTTAGTTTAGATGATATATGTAAATTTAGTCACATGGTAAGTCCCCAGAAAGTAGTTACCTGCTTTCCTAGATTTTAAATGGCTTTAATCATGTTATTTTATAATTTAATAACTTAATTTTATTTATTCTGCAAATAGTTATCAAGGGACTAGTATATGGTACATAACACAATTCAAATCTATCTGCCACAGACTGTTTTTTGAAGCTTCTAACTGATAAATCAATTTGTCTATATCAAATGAACAAGACTTGGTTAATGGATAAAGGTTGCCACTATTTACTGATTTCATAGAACTTAAATTCCAACTAGGTCCAGAATTAAATTTCTTTTTATGAGGTGGTAGGGCTGCCACCCAGCTTGTGGTGGGACCTTGGTTCACCAACTAGGGATCAGTGGAACCTGGGCCCTAGCAGTGGAGGCACTGAGTCCTCACCACTGGACCACTGGGGAATTTCCCAGAACTAAATTTCTAGACGGAGAATTCTGCCTGTGATCTGCCAAAAGAGGATACAATGCCACACTCAACAGCTCATGCTATTTGTTAATAAGATAGGGTCTCAGTATGAACTTTCATTTTATATCTGCCATGGCTTCCTAGTTAAACAAATGAATATTGAAATGGCTTTACCTATGCCCAAAGTAGCAGATAATCAGGACAAAGACAAAAGTAAGCAAACCAATTTTCAGAAACATGTGGAACAGAGGGATCGTGAATAAAGCATTTACATACAGCCAGTGTTTGGTAAATCGTTGCTGAGTCTATTTATTCATCAAGGCTTGACTTACACCATGTTAAAAAAAAAAAGTTCTTATGCCAATGCCAATTATACAATGAAAAGGACAAAAATACAAAATACTTTTAAAATCTTTTGAATGTGTCTGATTACTACTTCATAAGAACAAACACTTAAAAGTTCTGATTTGTGAAGTAAATCTACCATGTTTATACAGGACAATCAAATATGATTTTTACTAAGCTTTCATTTATACCTATTTCAGTTTCTGTCAAAAATAAATCAGATTCAATTTTATTTGGTACTGTCCTTTACACAAAACCATTCTATTACTGTCTGTTAGGTAAGGATCATGATAAGGGATAGAAGTATGAGAAGGTTAATAACAAACAAACCTACACCTTCATTCTTTTATTCTTACTGAACTTTTCCTCTATATAAACCAATTCTAAAATTTATCCAGCTCAGCCAATAATTAAAAACAGAGGTTATCTTTTTGAATTGTAATGATAGTAATTTTTTTGTCTCCTAGGTGAAGAGTGTGTGGAAAGACATATTTTTTGGTCATCTCCATGCAAATAAGCATTGAACTATAATTTTAGTTTGTAGTGCTATATTATTTACCAGTTCTGGGAATACTTGTAATTCATGCAGTAGATAATTGGAGCATTATCTTCTTTTAAATACCATTAAAAAAGAACAGGTGCAGCTTCTGAGCAGTAAGGACAATAAGCCAATCTGTGTTTGGAGCAGTCTGTCTCATGTGAAGAATAAGAATGCTACTGACATAAAGATTTTTAAACTGTAGTTAATGTTAGCAGACAAAAGTTTGTTTCAGTTGCCTAGTTAGCAGCCTTTCTCGTTCCTTTAGCATTTTCTCCCAAAAGTCACAGAGGATTTACAGTGAAACTCCATATACTGTAATGAATAACACAGAGATGATATTTGCATGTTATACTTCTCAAATCAAGATAGAATAAGAGCTAAATAATGATAGTAAGAATGTGAATCAGTCAGTTTTCTTAGTTGTCTTTCTTTTGTTGTTTCTTTTTAATGATCTTTGTAAGAGAACAGAGGCATTCCTTCCTTGATAATGTTAAATTTGTAATTATTGGGTGATTTATCAAATCTTTTACAAGATTTTTCTCTCAAAGTGTTGAAAAACTATTAGCAAGGATCATGGTGTAATGAAACGTAATGTTATTCCTTTAAAATACTGAAGTATGTGTATAGAGTTAAGATGCTGTTATGCATTTATAATCTGATAAAAGTATCATTTTTTTATCCAATTGTATAACAGCCCTCACTATTCATCTTACTTCTCCCTTTCTCAGCAAAATGTTTAGCACAAAGTAAATATTTAATGTTATTTACAGAATCAAAACCAGAACATAATAAAACATATTTATTCAGAGTTTACAAGATATAGGGCTCCATTATGATCTATGGGTTTTGTGGTGTCTTTGAAGTATGTCTAAAAGTTCTTTGACACTCCTTCTTCAAGAAGTGGAACTTAAATCTCTTCTCCTTGAGCATGAGCTAGATTTGCATATAACACATAGACAATGAAGAAAGTGATTTTATCCTCTGAGAGTAAGTCATAAAAAAACTTTGTGTTTCCTTCTTGCTCTTGGATGACTAACTCTGGAGAAAACAAGCTAACATAACAGAAGGACATTCAGTGAGATCTTTGACAGCTCTATCAAGGAACTAAGAACTCCTTCCAATAGACATGCCTGTGAGCCATCTTGAAAGTTACTCCTCCAGCCCCAGGTAGGCCTTCAGATGATTGCAGCATACTGTTCAATTTCATGAGAAACTAAGAAAAAATATCCAAAGAAGATACTCCCCAAATCATGACTCACATAAATTATAGTATAAGCATTTATCATTTAAGCTGCTATTTTAGAGTGATTTGTTATGCAATCATAGATAATTAATACTTAATAGTTTAGAGTAAGACTATGAATTTATTGCTAAGAACTTGTTATAACATATCTATGTGGCTCAGTTTCGTTCAGTTGCTCAGTCGTGTCTGACTCTTTGCAACCCAATGGACTGCAGCATGACAGGCTTCCCTGTCCTTCACCAACTCCTGGAGCTTGCTCAAAACATATCCATTGAGTTGCTGATGCCATCCAACCATCTCATCCTCTGTCATCCCTTTCTCCTTCTGCTTTCAATCTTTCCAGCATCAAGGTATTTTCCAAGGAGTCAGTTCTTCGCATCTCATGGCCAAAGTATTGGAGCTTCAGCTTCACCATCAGTCCTTCTAATGAATATTCAGGACTTATTTCCTTTAGGATTGACTGCTTTGATCTCCTTGAAGTCCAAGGGACTCTCAAGAGTCTTCTCCAACATCATGGTTTAAAAAAATTAATTTTTTGGCACTCAGCTTTCTTAATAGTCCAACCCTCACATTCATACAAAACTACTGGAAAAACCATAGCTTTGACTACACAGAACTTTGTTAGCAAAGTAATGTCTCTGCTTTTTAACATGCTATCTAGGTTGGTCATGGCTTTTCTTCCAAGGAGTATCTTAATTTCATGGCTGCAGTCACCATGTGCAGTGATTTTGGAGCCCCTCAAAATAAACTCTGTCACTGTTTCCATTGTTTCCCCATCTATTTGCCATGTAGTGATGGGACCAAATGCCATGGACTTAGTTTTCTGAATGTTGAGTTTTAAGGCAACATTTTCATACTCCTCTTTCACTTTCAACAAGAGGCTCTTTAGTTCTTCTTCAAATTCTGCCATAAAGGTGGTGTCCTCTGCATATCTGAGATTATTGATATTTCTCCCAGCTTGTGCTTCATCTAGTCCAGCATTTCTCATGATGTACTCTGCATATAAGTTAAATAAGCACGGTGACAATATACAGCCTTGAAGTACCCCTTTCCTGATTTGGAACTAGTCTGTGGTTCCATGTCCAGTTCTAACTGTTGCTTCTTGACCTGCATACAGATATCTCAGGAGGCAGGTCAGGTGGTCTGGTATTCCCATCTCTTTCAGAATTTTCCACAGTTTGTTGTGACCCACACAGTCAAAGGCTTTGGCATAGTCAATAAAGCAGAAATAGATGTTTTTCTGGAACTCTCTTGCTTTTTTCGATGATCCAACAAATGTTGGCAATTTGATCTCTGGTTCCTCTGCCTTTTCTAAATCTGGCTTGAACATCTGGAAGTTCACAGTTTATGTACTGTTGAAGCCTGGCTTGGAGAAACTTGTGCATTACTTTCCTCGCATGTGAGATGAGTGCAATTGTACAGTAGTTTGAATGCTCTTTGGCATCACCCTTCTTTGGGATTGGAATGAAAACTGACCTTTTCCAGTCCTGTGGCCATTGCTGACTTTTCCAAATTTATTGGGATATTGAGTGCAGCACTTTCACAGCAGCATCTTTCAGGATTTGAAATAGCTTCACTGGAATTCCATCACCTCCAGAAGCTTTGTTCATAGTGATGCTTCCTAATGCCCACTTGCCTTCGCATTCCAGGATGTCTCGCTCTAGATGGGTGATCACACCATCATGGTTATCTGGATCATGAAGGTCTTTTTTGTATAGTTATTCTGTTTATTTTTGCCACATCTTCTTAATATCTTCTGCTTCTGTTAGGTCCATACCATTTCCGTCCTTTTGGTGCCCATCTTTGAATGAAATGTTCCCTTGGTATCTCTAATTTTCTTGAAGAGATCTCTAGTCTTTCTCATTCTATTATTTACCTCTATTTATTTGCATTGATCACTGAGGAAGGCTTTCTTATCTTTCCTTGATATTCTTTGGAACTCTGCATTCAAATAGGTATATCTTTCCTTTCTCCTTTGCCTTTAGCTTCTCTTTCCTCTGCCATTTGTAAGACCTCCTCAGACAACCATTTTGCCTTTTTTGCATTTCTTTTTCTTGGGGATGGTCTGGATCACTGTCTCATGTACAATATCATGAACTTCTGTCCATAGTTCTTCAGGCACTCTATCAGATCTAATCCCTTGAATGTGTTTGTCACTTCCACTCTATTACTGTAAAGGATTTGATTTAGGTCATACCTGAATGGTCTAGTGTTTTCCCCTACTTTCTTCAATTTAGTCTGAATTTGGCAATAAGGAGTTCATGATCTGAGCCACAGGCAGCTGCCAGTCTTGTTTTTGCTGACTGTATAGAGCTTCTCCATCTTTGGCTATAAAAATATAATCAATCTGACTTTGGTATTGACCATCTGTTGATGTCCATGTAGGGGGTTATATTTATTCACATGACAAAAATATAAGATAGTTTATTGTGTGTATGTGTGTGTGTGTGTGTGTGTTAGTTGCCCAGTCATGTCCAATTCTTTGGGACCCCTTGTATGGTAGCCTGCCAGGCTCCTCTGCCCATGAAGTTCTCCAGGTAAGAACACTGGAGTAGGTAGCCATTTCCTTCTGCAGGGGATCTTCCTGACCCAGGGATAGAACCCGGGTCTCCTGCACTGCAGGCAGATTGTTTACCATCTGAACCACCAGGGAAGTCCTAGATAGTTTACTATACAGTGCTAAAATAATTAAGTAACTAATAATAAATAATAATTAAATAATTTACTTTAAAAACTATTGTGTCTTATTGTAAAAATTACATATAGCTCAGCAATCCCACTCCTGAGTGTGTATCACAGATGAATTCTCCACAGATCAGAGGCAGAACATGAAGCTGCATATCCACTCTGATAAAGTATATGTTGGTGGGGGTTGGAATTTGTTTGGGTGCAAATCACTCAAGAATGTATGGAAATTATGGTGGATGCCAACTATTAGAACATACAACAGTCACAAAATATAGGTACAGAAAAATGTAGGGATCTTAAAACACACTTTATGAAAAAAGTAAGAAACAAAATGCAGAATATAACTAATGCAAATTAAATATGCATACTCAAATATCATCTCTACATATTTGACAATGACATCAGTTCAGTTCAGTTCAGTCAGTCACTCAGTCGTGTCCAACTCTTTTCAACCCCATGAACTGCAGCAAGCCAGGCCTCCCTATCCATCACCAACTCCTGGAGTTTACTCAAACTCATGTCCATTGAGTTGGAGATGCCATCCAACCATCTCATCCTCTGTCGTCCCCTTCTCCTCATGCCTTCACATTTAAAGACATAGATCAAGCCCAATAGAATGAGCATAGAATGAAAGGAGAGATAATGAAGAAATAAACATAATATCTGTATACATAAAGTGAGACAAAGTCCTAGCATAGAAAGAAAATGATAACTATGAGCTGTGTATATGATGTACTCAAATCTCTGTACCTAAGTTCCATTAAAAAAAAAAAAAAAAACTAACAGATAAAACAAAAACCACCAACACTCTTTCTTATATTTGGGGCTTAAGAATACAATAGTGCAAAAAAGACATGTTCTCCTTGCAAATTTCGTTCTCAAAATATAAGTGAAACAATACATAAGCAGGAAATATTAAATAAGCATAAGTTCTACAAAAAAGATTAACAGTGTGATGTGTTAGAGTATAAGGTACACTGACTACTGTGAGCAGAGAGCCTTGTGAAAGCCTCTCTGTGGAGGTGATATTTGAACTGAGAGTTGAATGTTTGGAATTCTCTCTCTTTGCAAAGCTGAGCAAAGGATGTGTATTCCAGGCAGAGTGCAGATGCTTTGGGTTGGCATGAAAAGGATAACAAAGATCAGTGTGGCTGCCAGGTAATGAGTTAGCTGAGAGTGATAAAACAGAGGCAGATCAAGTAGGATTATGTTAGTCTTAGGAGGCAGGTTTGGATTATAGCCTTAGGGTGACATAAAGAGCAAGAAGGAAAAAAAAATGTTTTACAAAGAAAAGCTGTGTAGAAAGAAAATTTTACAAAGAAAATTCTGACTGCTGTGTGGAGAGTGAATTTAAAGAAAGATGCAGACAGAAGTGGGATGAGGCAGACTGGTTATGATTCCACAGCTGTTGCTTTCATCCAAGAAGATGTGATGGTCGCTTAGGCAATGATGGGAGGAGTAGGTTTAGAAAGAACTGGGTAAATGGATTATAGATGTTTGGATTATAGAATGCTAACAACACTTGTTGCTGGATGACATATGTAGCATGAAGAAGAGAGAGAAAGAAAGGATGATTCCTACGATATTTATTTGAGCAACTAAGTGGATAGGGACACTGGTACAGAGTGGGAATATATCTTATATAAATACTATTGGTTTAAATTCATCTATTGTGGATTGAGTCATTTATTTTAAATCAGACACTAAAGCATGAACATAAATGAGAATTAAGTCTAGAGAGAAAAAATGAAAATAACTCAAGGTTCCCTCTGTTAACCTCAGTAAACTGATAATAGTTAGACATCCCCATCCCATCTCAGAGCTACAATGGGATTTGAGATCATAAACTTGAGTATTACAAATTCTGGGTTCTCATCGACTCTGTCTCCTACTAGATCTTGGATATGCTGCTGTTGCTGCTGCTAAGTTGCGTCAGTCGTGTCTGACTCTGTGCAACCCCATAAACGGCAGCCCACTAGGCTCCCCCGTCCCTGGGATTCTCCAGGCAAGAACACTGGAGTGGGTTGCCATTTCCTTTTCCAATGCATGAAAGTAAAAAGTGAAAGTGAAGTCGCTCAGTCGTGTCCAACTCTTAGAGACGCCATGGACCACAACCTACCAGGCTCCTCCACCCATGGGATTTTCCAGGCAAGAGTACTGGTGGGTTGCCATTGCCTTCTCCATAGATCTTGGATATAAGACAATTACCTCTCTGACTCTATTTGCTCACTAGCCAGTGGGGATAGTCACAGTGCATTCCCCATGAGGATTGCACAAGCTAACGGCATACAGAGAACTTTGCACAGTGCTTGAAACAGAAAGCCATCAACACTGTGTCTCTCAGAAACAATACCCCAAATCTAAATTGATTACTTTCCCTTTCCTGAAAGATCTATTTTCCTAGATGAAACTGGCATAATGCTTCTTTTTTCTGTTCCAGGAAGCATGAGAAACATTGAGAACAAATATTGAGTCAAATAATAAATGGTTCTGACCATTTAGACACTACTATCTAAGAAGAAAGAAAGATGTTAATCAAATAATCACATGAATCAATATAACATGACCTTTGTGCAAAGTGTAAAAAGTCCAGGTAGACTGTGCTGTGGTTGTAGGGCAGGGCATGAACGTGAATAAGGGACTATGGACGAAGACTCAGCGCTGGACTTGAGTGTTTGAAGAAGGCGGGGCTGGTGTGGAGGGTGGAACAATGTAGGCAGGGTTGGAAGAGTATGGTCAGCAGGAGGTTAAAGACACAAGCAGAGGTTATACAAAACAAGCTGGCCAGATGGGAGACTTCAATTTTACCCCAGAGCAAATGGGTGGAAATGGAATTACATGATCTGATTTATACAATTATAACATATATCTTCCCCTTCATGGATCACTGCCTTATCACGGTGAAGGGGCTTGGATAACTCGATGAAGCTATGTGTCATGCTGTGTAGGGCCACCCAAGATGGACAGGTCATAAAGGAGAGTTGTGAGAAAACATGATCACTGGAGGAGGGAATTGCAAACCACCCGAATATACTTGCTGTGAGAACCTCCTGAACAGTATAGAAGGACAAAAAGATATGACACTGAAAGATGCGTCCCCACATCTAAGAGTGTCCAATATGCTACTGGGGAAGAGTGGAGGAGAACTACTAATAACCCCAGAAATAATGAAGCAGCTAGGCCAAAGCAGAAATGATGCTCAGTTGTGGATGTGTGTGGTGATGAAAGTAAAATCTGATGCTGCAAAGAGCAGTATTGCACAGGAATCTGAAATGTTAGGTCCATGAATCAAGGTAAGTTGGATGTGGTCAAGCAGTTGGTAAGAATAAATATCAACATCTTAGGAATCAGTGAACCAAGATGGATGGGAATGGGCAAATTTACTTCAGATGACCATTATATCTACTACTGTGGGCAAGAATTCCATAGAAGAAATGGATTAGCCCTCATAATCAACAAAAAAGTACAAAACGCAGTACTTGGGTATAACCTCGAAAATGACAGAATGATCTTGGTTTGTTTCCAAGTCAAGGCATTCAACATCACAGCAATTCAATGCCTAATTCAATGCCTACCACCGATGCCAAAGAAGCTGAAATTGATCAGTTCTATGAAGACCTAGAAGACCTCCTAGAACTAATACCAAAAATGATGTTCTATTAATCACTGGAGATTGGAATGAAAAGGTAGGAGGTCAAGAGATACCTGGAGTAACAGGCAAGTGCCAAAGAATTGATGCCTTCAAACTATGGTGCTGGAGAAGACAGAGTCCCTTGGACAGCAAGGAGATCAAATCAGTCAATCTTTAGGAAATCAACCCTGAGTACTTGTTGAAGGACTGATACTGACATTGAAGCTCCAGTATTTTGGGAATCTGATGGAAACAGTTGACTCATTGGAAAAGTCCCTTATGCTGGGAAAGATTGAGGGCAGACGAAGAGGACATCAGAGGATGAGATGTCTGGATGGCATCACCAATGCAATGGACATGAATTTGGGCAAACTTCGGGAGATGGTGAGGGGCAGAGAGGCCTGGTGTGCAGCAGTCCATGGGATCCTAAGAGTCAGACACAACTGGGCAACTGAACAACAATAACAACAACAAAAACATATATCTTAGCCCATGCATTTTTTGGGGGTATTTAATTTGCATAATATTCATAAATTAAATAAATGAGGAATGATAAAATGACAGTCTTTAGGATAACTGGTCCTGGAGAGTTGTAGCCTGAGTCTATAGGGCAGGATGGCAATTTTCCGAAGGAAGCTATGAAAAACCCAGATGTGGAGTGTGTTCCACATCCTCTTTACTGTAAGTTTAGTGACATGGGTCACCTGCTTTAATCCATTTGGAATTTGGGGAATATTTGACACCTAGAGTAGTAAATGAATATATTTTAATTAGCATCAAAAGTAGTTGCCAAGGCCTACTTTGATAAAATTTCAGCCTTGTTTAAATCTTTCTAAGAAACTGAGATGGCCTTTCTTGAATTAATCATCATAAGGCAATATAGCATTTGTTATTAAAAATGCATCTGGGAATTAATCCATAGAACTGCTATGAAAATTCTCAATTAAAATTGAGAATCAGTAATGTTGCCATTATAGAATATTTAAACAATATGACTTTGATGATATATATTTTGCTTAAGACTCTCCTTAAAGTTCTTTTATGGAAATGCTTCTGGGAATGTTTCCTGTTTCAAAGATACTCTAATGTTTTGTTTTGTTTTGTTTTGTTTTCACTTGTTGGTAGAATTTGAAGGTCTTTTGTTTTAGTACAATATAGATGACACTTTCAAAGTTTTTGGAAATGTGTTGTTATTTTTAAGGAATTGCTTATACTTAATTGTGGTGTATATGTATATGGACAGCAGAAACCACTTTTGGAAATCAACATAATACTGTAGGAATAGCCAGAAATTATGCATTTGTATGCTTCATATTCCATGGAGGTAGCAATTGCCATGCCAACTACAAATATGTTTGCATTTAATATACTGACCAGAGATATTTGCATCTTAACACTTTGATTTCAGTTTATGCCCCAGGATAAACAAGAGCATCAATCATTCATCTCAAATGATGTTTTATAAGGGAATAGGTTATAAATTATAAATAAATGAATAATTGCTTCTGCCTTAGTTTACATTCTTCATTTCAATTGAATATTTTAGAATATTTACAGTATGAGTAAAACAGGTAAGATAAAATGAAATGTATGACATCAGTCTATTTTGTCAAAATACTTATTTTTCTAATTCTATTATCTCTACACTAATACATAAATGTATAAAATAATACCTACATTGCTATAACAGCTAGTTTCTTGCTGAACAAAATTACCACAAATGTACAAAAAATTAAGTCTGCAACTAATAAGACACATAAGACAGACAAGCACAAATGTGCATGTATGCCTGTGTAAAATCTGTTCATTCATTTACATTAACGGGGCACATGCCTTAGGTTTCAGTCTTTTTAATAGTAAAGAAAAAAATTCTAAGCTAGAAATCCTACTATAGTGCAATTTTATTAAAATAATATTATTATCTGAAATATCCAGAATGTTATATTACTTTCATTTTTTTCATTCCCTTTAGCTTTTGTTTAAATTTTTAAAAAATCAATTCTATTTATCTGACTCAAAAGTTCTGAAAAAGTTGACTTAATTAACACTGTACTCAAAGGTCCAACAAGAATTGCTTAACAAAAATCATCTCTTTTGAACATATATCCAGCCACCATAACTTGTCAACTCAGTTCGTGTCAGATGGATTCCTTCTTTTCTATTCACATTGGCAAGACACAGGCTACAGTCTTTATTTAATATATTACTAGGATACACTTCTCAGAGAAGGTGATGGCACCCCACTCCAGTACTCTTGCCTGGAAAATCCCATGGATGGAGGAACCTGGTGGGCTGCATTCCATGGGGTCGCGAAGAGTCAGACATGACTGAGCGACTTCACTTTCGCTTTTCACTTTCATGCATTGGAGAAGGAAATGGCAACCCACTCCAGTGTTCTTGCCTGGAGAATCCCAGGGACGGGGAAGCCTGGTGGGCTGCCGTCTATGGGGTCGCACAGACTCGGACACAACTGAAGTGACTTAGCAGCAGGATACACTTCTAATGTCTTTGCCTGCCCTCTCTCTGTGAACAATCTCATTCATCAAAATATTTAACTCTCTGAAATAATGAATTATTGTTATCACTGAAATTTTAATTAACATGAGCTTACAATTTCAGCATATTTTCTAATTTTTCTGTATTCATCATCTAATTCATTTTTATATACACACACATTTTTCATATAGTCTACATGACTCCTGTAATTAGAGGAGAATAATTATTCCTATCTCAATTTTTACACATAAATAAATTTTACAATACTTGTTCAAGACACTATTAAGAAGCAAATTCAAGACTAGAAAAAGCATGAAGGAAGTGCGTATGGGATAACTGGTCATCGATTATTGAGTGCATACCATATATCAGGCTTTTATTAAATATTTAAAAAATCATTTAAACTGGCTCCAAATAAATATATTTTATAATAAAATGCTTGTAAATGACTGAGATGTAGTAAATACTCAATAAAATTGAGCTTTTCTAAACCATCATGATACCTGGATGAGTAGGTAATACTCTTTCCTAATTAATTTTATACTTTCTCCCAATGAACAGCTAACCATACGAATGAGGCAAAGAAGCCCAAGCATCAAATTATTGAATTTTCATTTCAAATGTTGAGCAAGAAGTAGTGGGGTATATGTATGAATCAGAAAACGATTTGGTCACCCGTCTCAGGGAAGGAAATTGGAAGGAAACCCAGAGGTCGTACGTTGGTCGCTTGTCATGCACTGTCCCTTGTGTTGAGGCAGAGTAGAGCTGGCATTGGTGGGGGACCTGTAGGCCTGGAGATCAGAGCAAAGTGAGCCAGCAGTCCATGTGCATGCTAGCAGAACTCGGCTGCGTGCAGTCTTACAGAGTGGCAACACAGAGAAAGATGATCCCCAGAAAGACTGGCAGAACACCCAATTCTTTCCTTGGGTTCAAAGAGTCAGAGGAAGGTCAAAACACCTGAATGACCTGAACATAAAGATGAGAAAGATGCAGAAGGGAATGCATTTATTTGTCAGCCACAGCCTAAGGCTAAATCATATACACCTCTAAGACAGAAACAGGGATAGACAAAGCTGGAGTTCCACAAAGAGGACACTCGTATGCCAGTGGACTTAGGAAACCCTGTTGGGTTTAGAGTCAATTCAAGGGTGAAGGAGAAAAAAAAAAAAAAGACCTAGAGATGATCTGATAACTGAATGCAATGAAAACACAGACCAGAGTTGACTGTGAGATTTAGGGAAAAGATCCCTTAACATGCTTGGATTAAATTCCTGCATTCCATAAAACAATTGGATCAATGACAAAAGACTGCATCATAGAAGAAAGTGATTGATACCCCTTTATTTCATATCTGAGGATGTGACTATCAAAGTCATGCTGTGTCTCATTTATAATTTAAACATAAAGCAAATCATAACAAATCTTCTTACAGGAAAGAGGAAAGATGAGGAAGTGGCTTGAGGAAAATAGAAAACATTTTCAAGTCACTGCCAAAAAAAAAAAAAAAGCAAGAGAATATACTAGTTGCTAAGTAAGATCTAGAATTCAGTTAAGCCCCGTCTGCAACCATATAGCACAAGAAGTAAGTCCACATGGTTAAGGTTCTCTCCAGGCAATGAATAAATGATGTTAGTTATCTCTTTTTTGTACCCAACCTTATATTTATTGTAACTGTGTATTCAGGGTTCCTTATGTCAAATAGAAGGGCTACCCAATAAATAAAACTCAATCCTTGTCTCTGAAGGGCTCACTATCAATTGGAAAGACAGACACAGAAGCAAATAAATACAATGAAAATGTCATAAGTCTTAACTGAGGGATGGAGAACATAGAAAGGCAGTTTTTAACTTGTTGGAGAGAAAAGTGGTTAAGAAAAGCTTTCAGGAAAGGAGGTCTTATTTCAAATAAGTCTTGAAAGATATGAAAACATTTATCAAGCAAATAAGAACAAATAAAGACATTAAAAAAAGAATATCCAAGTTGGGCTAACTTGAGTTTTTGCAGTTTGTTCTACATGGTCATAAGCATTTCTCCACTTCAATTTTATTTCTCTCAAACGTTGTTTGTATTGATGTAACCCCCACACACATTTTCACTACTGTTCAAAACTATATTGGTTTGTACTTTAAAACACACATATTATATTAGTCTAAAATAAAGACTCTTCTATAGATTAAAAGTTATAAAATCTACTCCTCTATATGATACTATCAACAATATTATATGTTTATTGGTGACCGGGGGTCATCTGCTATGAAAAAGTAATTTATCTGGGATGTCTCTTTACTTAACCATATTGTATTAAAATGTGCCTGAAACAGAAATCTATTTAGGCATATAATCTTATTATTAACTCTTGACTTTATCATACATAGAAAAGTTAATTTTAGATTAAAAAAAATTTTTTATTTACTAAAACCAGAAATTTTAGATCCAGACATAATTTATTTTTTGATGTCTTCTCAACATCACAACAAAACATTTACAGATTGAAATGCTGAAATTAAAGCCAGAAGGTATGTTTTCAAACTTGGTGAGATGACGTGAACTGTATTTCAAAACAACACTTCAACGTTGAGTTAGGCACATAATTCAGTGATCACAAAATTAACATTCTGTAGATTCATTCATCAGAAGGTCCTGCTTGCCTCTTTCCCCACGTACTGGAAAGCTATTCATACCAGCAGCTTAAAACACTTAAGTTTGCCAAGATTCACAGGTGCCTCCTGCTGAGAATGCCCCTATAGTCCTCCACTCTCCCCTTGCAAAAGACACATTTCTATTCACAAGAGGTGAAAAACGTAGAAACAGAGAGGCTATTCTTCAAAATCTTTGAAGCCAATTCAATCTGGAACTTGAGCAGTTGTACCTCCTCTTAACAACAGGTGCAGAATGATACACTGGCTCTCTTATAAATATTCTTGAAAGGATTCCTTCGCTTTAGCATTTTAATGCCATGTCGCTTTAAATGAGGCCAGCTCTTCCCAGGTCTCCTAATTTTAAATGCATCGACTCTTCCATACTGTACCTAATTTATTTTACTAATGAAAATATCCAGTGTCAATTGGTTTGTGTCTCCTGTGCAAATGTGCTATTAAGATATTGCTATATTTTATAGAGTTGATGTTTCTTACATGAAAAAAAAAAACACATTTATTTATCTATACTAAATCGCTAGACCTCTTGGTGATTTTCTAGCAAAAAAAAAAAAAAGATGATTTTATGCCTGGAATTTAAATGCACACACCTTTAACTGAGACTAGAATTTAGAGATGATTTGAATTGTGGAGAAAATTGCACTAGACCGACTGATGCTAAAGCTGAAACTCCAGTACTTTGGCCACCTCATGGGAAGAGTTGACTCATTGGAAAAGACCCTGATGCTGGGAGGGATTGGGGGCAGGAGAAGAGGATGACAGAGGATGAGATGGCTGGATGGCATCACCGACTCGATGGACGTAAGTTTGAATAAACTCAGGGAGCTGGTGATGGACAGGGAGGCCTGGTGTGCTGCGATTCATGGGGTCGCAAAGAGTCGGACACGACTGAGCGACTGAACTTAACTGAAGGCTACTCTTGGAGAAGGAAATGGCAACCCACTCTCTCATCCTTGCCTAGAGAATCCACATGGACAGAAGAGCCTGGTGGGCTGCAGTCCACAGGATTGCAAAGAGTCAGACATGACTGAAGTGACTTAGCACATGCAAGGCTATTCTAGAATTATTACCACCATTTGCTAACTGTATAATCTTCTTAATATTATTTGATATTTTAATCTTAATTTTCCCTGATTGTAAAACAGAATAATAAATCCTGACTTGTATATTTCAAAGAGTTAATGGGAGAAATGAATTGAATATTGGTCATGAAAAAATGTATATCTATAAGCTTAAAAATGTAAGAAATAAATATAAAAAGGGAAGATCAAATATAAAAGGATTCTTTTCCCAGAAGAAACTTTGGAGAACATTTTTTCATCCTTTTGTTTGACAAAGATTTCTTACAACTCAAAATTGCTAACTACAGAAGAAAATGATTGATAAATTAAATTTCAGCAAAATTTTAAAATCCACTCTTCTAATGACAACATTAAGAAAAAAGAAATAGCAAGACAGATGCTGGGTGACTATATTTGTGATGGACTTCCCTGGTGGCTCAGATGGTAAAGCGTCTGCCTACAATGCCGGAGAACCGGGTTCGAACCCTGGGTCAGGAAGATCTCCTGGAGAAGGAAACGGCAACCCACTCCGGTATGTTTGCCTGGAGAATCCCATGGACAGAGGAGCCTTCTGGGCTACAGTCCATGGGGTCGCAAAGAGTCGGACATGACTGAGCAACTTCACTATCTATCACTATCTATATCTGAAAAAATACTTATATCAGAAATACAAAAAACTGTTACAATTCAATAATGAGAAAATAAAATGCTTAATAAAAATAAATAAAATATTTGAGCATACAGAACATGATGTATGAGTGATCAATTTGAATCTGAAATGATACTGAACATAATTTGTTGTGGGGGCAAGAAAATAATTGGTAGCATTCAAGTCAGAAACCACAAAACTAAGATTTTAAACATGGTTGGAGCTAAGGACAGATCTAAGAAATATTTTAACTTTATATCATTGGCTTTGGGAAAGACATGATAGAATCCATATTCCTGTTTTTCGCTTTCATGGAAAATGCCATCTGAAAAAGTTCAATGACTTTGAATACAACTTTGAGTGGATTTTGGTTTTTAGTTTTAACAGTGTTAAACAACATGTCAAAAATATTTTGTACTTAGGAAAATGCAACTTAAAAATGGAAATCTTAAAATATTGAGTTGACGTTTTCTTAAGACAATTTAACAATTAAGATGCTCATTTTGATCTCAGGAACAATTTTATAAGAAAAAAATCAGATTAACCATGGTATATTAAAGGGATCTAAGATAAAAGGAAAGACTGGAAATAAGCCTGAATGACTATTATCAAAAAAATTTCCTCAAAGTCTGGTATCTTTTTTTTTCCTTTCGGAGCATTAGTATTTTGGCTTGAGAGATCTATGGCTTCTGAGCAAAGAATAGAGAGGAAAAAAGGATAGGAAATTCATTCCCTTGTTTAAAATAAAGATAATTAAAAATTGAAAATATTTTCAAATCTCACAGAATTATACATCAACATACAGCTACAAGAAGATGGAAGACTGTGAGCCTATAGGTTTGTCTGGTCATCTTTATAAAGATGGTTGGTTCTTGAAGCACAGCAAGAATCTCAGCTGCATGTTAGACTACACCTAGCATCCTGGGATTGCTATCCCTCTAGACATTACATCCACTCTGTTCAATTTAATTAATCCTTGACAGGTAATAAAGCAAAGAAAGCCAGACGACACAAATGTGAAGCACCCCAACTTATAAAAAAAGGGAAACTGGTTCACCAACAGGCTACTCAGAGGTCTGGTCTTTCAGCAGCCAACTGAGAGATGGGCTCCCAGGTCACTTATCTCTGAAAAGCAACAGGACCTGCTTATGAGTTCCACAGGACTGTAGCAAAGAAGCAGCTGTTCCTGAGTGTGAAAGCACTCACTGGAGCTATGTCCCCGGGGCTCGGTGCAGAGGGAGCCGGCCAAAGCACCAACTGCCCAGTCTTTTCTGGAATGGATTTTACTGTATGTTGTACATCCACTATCTGAGAGTATGGCTTCTAATTTGCATGCAGCTGGATGCTGACTGCTACCCTCCCCTTTTAGAAGATACTCCTGCAATGCTAATCAATCATACCTTATATTACATTGACAAATTGAAGGATAAAAATTATGTGACCATTCCAATAGCTATGAAAAAAAAATTTGGCAAAATTCAACATTATTTTATGGCAAAACTCAATTTTGTCAGATTTTTTTTCCACATCTATTGGAATGATATGATTTTTATCCTTCAGTTTATGTAGTATAACATACCATTTGCCTGTTTATTGTCTTCCTTACTGCACTAAAACTTCAAGTTTTCTGGAAATAAGTAAATAAATATATTTTGTAAGCTGATGTACCTTTTGTGCCTATAAATGGCATTAAATATTTGCTGAATAAACAAATAAGTGGTTACAAGATCTAAGTAACATTAATTTTTAAATTTTTCCTTCAACATTTAAAACAGTTCTTTCCAGTCAGGTAAGAATTTCATTTAAAACCTTGCACTTGAGAAATTTCACTTAAAATATTTAACTCTATTAGATGATTTATGCTAAGTCACTTCAGTCGTGTCCGACTCTGTGTGACCCCAGAGACAGCAGCCTACCAGGCTCCCCATCCCTGGGATTTTCCAGGCAAGAACACTGGAGTGGGTTGCCATTTCCTTCTCCAATGCATGAAAGTGAAAAGAGAAAGTGAAGTCGCTCAGTTATGTCCGACTCCTAGCGACCCCATGGTCTGCAGCCCACCAGGCTCCTCCATCCATGGGATTTTTTGGCAAGAGTACTGGAGTGGGGTGCCATAGCCTTCTCCAATTACATGATTTAGAAGTGGCCTAAGAAGTCTCTCACTCTTAACTTTTTTTAAGATTCAAGATATTAATCTAACCTTACAATAGGTGTGTTTGTATGCTCTCTCCTGGGCACATCCTCTGTATTGCTATGACCATATATGAAATTATGGCATATACTTAAGTATATTCCTAGACTTTACAGCATTTTATTTGCTATTTAATTACTGTAGCATCATCATCATCAGAACCATTAACAAAGTGATAACTTTTGCATGTTTAATAAATGCTGATAGTTACATAAATAAGCCAGTTTAGTTCTCATGATACTTCTACAAGGTAAGTACTCTCATTATTCACACATTACAGTTAGGAAAAATGAGACAAAAAGAGATAAATTACTCAAGGCTATCCAGCAGTGTAGTCAGGACATATCTAAAGCTCTATCCTATTTCTTTACAATAGATTTTAATATCTAATGTTGCTTGTATACTATCATTATCCTCTGCTCATTTAAAATATAATTTTCCACCTTCCCTTACTTGTTTTTTTCCAGGTAAATTTTGATTAATATGGTTTAAATTGCATAACATTAATGAGGGGGAAATATATTTCTAAGATTTTTCTCCATTCAGAAACATGACTAAGGTCTTAATTTATTCATAATTTCCCTTAAACAGTTTTGTTTTAGTTTATTTCCTTAATTATATAATTTGACATTTTTGTGAATGTAGTCTGCTATTATATTTTGCTACTGGTTTTGCTCATTTAGTAGGTGGCTACTACTACTGATTATTTATTTACTTATTTTATAGTAACAAAAATTTTTAAGGTGGTTTAGGTTTTGTTTTCTGCTCTAGTTGATTCTTTCCAGATAAATAATCATGCCACCTGTAAGTAATAACCATCAGTTCAGTTCAATACAGTTCAGTCGCTCAGTCATGTCCGATTCTTTGCGACTCCATGAATCACAGCATGCCAGGCCTCCCTGTCCATCACCAACTCCCGGAGTTCACTCAGACTCACGTCCATCAAGTCAGTGATGCCACCCAGCCATCTCATCCTCTGTCGTCCCTTTTTCCTCCTGCCCCCAATCCCTCCCAGCATCAGAGTCTTTTCCATTGAGTCAACTCTTCGCATGAGGTGGCCAAAGTACTGGAGTTTCAGCTTTAGCATCATTCCTTCCAAAGAAATCCCAGGGCTGATCTCCTTCAGAATGGACTGGTTGGATCTCCTTGCAGTCCAAGGGACTCTCAAGAGTCTTCTCCAACACCACAGTTCAAAAGCATCAATTCTTTGGCGCTCAGCTTTCTTCACAGTCCAACTCTCACATCCATATATGACCACTGGAAAACCATAGCCTTGACTAGACAGACCTTTGTTGGCAAAGTAATGTCTCTGCTTTTGAATATGCTATCTAGGTTGGACATAACTTTCCTTCCAAGGAGTAAGTGTCTTTTAATTTCATGGCTGCAGTTACCATCTGCAGTGATTTTGGAGCCCCAAAAAATAAAATCAGCCACTGTTTCCACTGTATCCCCATCTATTTCCCATGAAGTGATGGGACCGGATGCCATGATCTTTGTTTTCTTTTTTTAAATTTTATTTTATTTAACTTTACAATATTGTATTGGTTTTGCCATATATCAAAATGAATCTGCCACAGGTATACATGTGTCCCCATCCTGAACCCTCCTCCCTCCTCTCTCCCCATACCATCCCTCTGGGTCGTCCCAGTGCACCAGCCCCAAGCATCCAGTATCGTGCAACGAACCTGGACTGGTGACTCGTTTCATACATGATATTTTACATATTTCAATGCCATTCTCCCAAATCTTCCCACCCTCTCCCTCTCCCACAGAGTCCAAAAGACTGTTCCATACATCAGTGTCACTTTTGCTGTCTCGTATACAGGGTTATTGTTACCATCTTTCTAAATTCCATATATATGCGTTAGTATACTGTATTGGTGTTTTTCTTTCTGGCTTACTTCACTCTGTATAATAGGCTCCAGTTTCATCCACCTCATTAGAACTGATTCAAATGTATTCTTTTTAATGGCTGAGTAATACTCCATTGTGTATATGTACCACAGCTTTCTAATCCATTCATCTGCTGATGGACATCTAGGTTGCTTCCATGTCCTGGCTATTATAAACAGTGCTGCAATGAACATTGGGGTACACGTGTCTCTTTCCCTTCTGGTTTCCTCAGTGTGTATGCCCAGCAGTGGGATTGCTGGATCATAAGGCAGTTCTATTTCCAGTTTTTTAAGGAATCTCCACACTGTTCTCCATACGTTTTCTAAATGTTGAGCTTTAAGCCAACTTTTTCATTCTCCACTTTCACTTTCATCAAGAGGCTTTTTAGTTCCTCTTCACTTACCTTCTTTGAAATATTAATATCTCTATTTTTGCTAATTCCACTAGTCAGTCAGTTTAGTGGCTCAGTCATATATGACTCTTTGTGACCCCATGGACTGAAGCATGACAGGCTTCCTTGTCCATCACCAACTCCCAGAGCTTGCTCAAATTCATGTCCACTGAGTCGGTGATGCCATCCAACAATCTCATCCTCTGTCATCCCCTTCTTCTCCTGCCTTCAATATTTCCCAGCATCAGGGTCTTTTCCAATGAGTCAGTTCTTCACATCAGGTGGCCAAAGTATTGGGGTTTCAGCTTTAGCATCAGTCCTTCCAATGAATATATAGGACTGATTTCCTTTAGGATGGACTGGTTGGATCTCCTTGCAGTCCAAGGGACTCTCAAGAGTCTTCTCCAACACTGCAGTTCAGAAACATCAATTCTTTGGCACTCAGCTTTCCTTATACTCCAACTCTCATATCCATACATGACCAATGTAAAAACTATAGCTTTGACTAGCTGGACCTTTGTTGGCAAAGTAATGTCTCTACTTTTAATATGCTGTCTAGCTTGGTCATAGATTTTCTTCCAAGGAGCAAGTGCCTTTTAATTTCATGGCTGCAGTCACCATCTGCAGTGATTTTGGAGCCCCTCAAAATAAACTCTGTCACTGTTTCCATTGTTTCTCCATCTATTCCCATGTAGTGATGGGACCAAATGCCATGATCTTAGTTTTCTGAATGTTCAGTTTTAAGCCAACTTTTTTACTCTCCTCTTTCACTTTCATCAAGAGGCTCTTTAGTTCTTCTTCACTTTCTGCCATAAGGGTGGTGTCATCTGCATATCTGAGGTTACTGATATTTCTCCCGGCAATCTTGATTCCAGCTTGTTCTTCAGCCAGTCCAGCGTTTCTCATGATGTACACTGCATATAAGTTAAATAAGCAGAATGACAATATACAGCCTTGACATACTGCTTTCCCAATTTGGAACAAGTCTGCTGTTCCATGTCCGGTTTAACTGTTGCTTCTTGACCTGCATGCAGATTTCTTAGGAGGCAAGTCAGGTGGTCTGGTATTCCCATCTATTGAAGAATTTTCACGGTTTGTTGTGATCTACACAGTCAAAGACTTTGGCATAGTCAATAAAGCAGAAATTTTTCCGGAACTCTCTTGCTTTTTCAGTGATCTGTTGGCAATTTGATCTCTGGTTCCTCTGACTTTTCTAAATCCAGCTTGAACATCTGGAAGTTTACGGGTCATGTACTGTTGAAGACTGCTTGGAGAAATTTGTGCGTTACTTTGCTAATGTGTGAAATTAGTGCAATTGTGCAGTATTAAGTGGGCTGCCGTCTATGGGATCACACAGAGTTGGACACGACTGAAGCGACTAAGCAGCAGCAGCAGCAGAGCATTGTTTGGCCTTGCCTTTCTTTGGGATTGGAATGAAAACTGACCTTTTCCAGTCCTGTGGCCACTGCTGAGTTTTCCAAATGTCCTGGCATATTGAGTGCAGCACTTTCACAGCATCATCCTTGAGTATTTGAAAAGGTTCAACTTGAATTCCATCTCTTCCACTAGCTTTGTCGTATAAATGTTTCCTAAGGCCCACTTGACTTTGCATTCCAGGATGTCTGGCTCTAGATGCATGATCACCCCATCATAATATCTGAGTCATGAAGATCTTTTATGTAGGAGAAGGAAATGACAACCCACTCCAGTATTCTTGCCTGGATAATCCCATGGACAGAGGAGCCTGATGGGCTACAGTCCGTAGGGTTGCACAGAGTCAGACACGGCTGATGGATTATCACTCATACTCACTCTGTGTATTATTGCCACCTCTTCTTAATCTTTTTTGCTTCTGTTAGTGCCATACCATTTCTGCTAATTCCATATTCACACCTTATTTTATAAGCAAATATTCCTAAACAATAAGTAATAAAAACAATAGCAGACATTCTTTCAGTTCAGTCAATCAGTTGTGTCCGACTCTTTGTGACTCCATGAACTGCAGCATGCCAGGCCTCCCTGTCCATCACCAACTCCCAGAGACCACCTAAACTCATGCCCATTGGGTTGGTGATGCCATCCAACCATCTCATCCTCTGTTGTCCCCTTCTCCTCCTGCCCTCAATCTTTCCTAGCATCAGGCGCTTTTCAGATGAGTCAGCTCTTCGCATCAGGTGGCCAAAGTATTAGAGTTTCAGCTTCAGCATCAGTCCTTCCAATGAACACCCAGGACTGATCTCCTTCAGAATGGACTGGTTGGATCTCCTTGCAGTCCAAGGGACTCTCAAGAGTCTTCTCCAACACCACAGTTCAAAAGCATCAATTCTTCGGCGCTCAGCTTTCTTCACAGTCCAACTCTCACATCCATACATGACCACTGGAAAAACCATAGCCTTGACTAGACGGACGTTTGTTGGCAAAGTAATGTTTCTGCTTTTGAATATGCTATCTAGGTTGGTCATAACTTTCCTTCCAAGGAGTAAGCGTCTTTTAATTTTATGGCTGCAGTTACCATCTGCAGTGATTTTGGAGCCCCCAAAATAAAATCAGCCACTGTTTCCACTGTATCCCCATCTATTTCCCATGAAGTGATGGGACCGGATGCCATGATCTTTGTTTTCTGAATGTTGAGCTTTAAGCAAACTTTTCCACTCTCCTCTGTCACTTTCATCAAGAGGCTTTTTAGTTCCTCTTCACTTTCTGCCATAAGGGTGGTGTCATCTGCATATCTGAGGTTATTGATATTTCTCCCGGCAATCTTGATGCCAGCTTGTGCTTCTTCCAGCCCAGCATTTCTCATGATGTACTCTGCATATAAGTTCAATAAGCAGGGTGACAGTATACAGCCTTGATGTTCTCCTTTTCCTATTTGGAACCAGTCTGTTGTTCCATGTCCAGTTTTAACTGTTGCTTCCTGACCTACATACAGGTTTCTCAAGAGGCAGGTCAGGTGGTCTGGTGTGCCCATCTCTTTCAGAATTTTCCACAGTTTATTGTGATTCACACAGTCAAAGGCTTTGGCATAGTCAATAAAGCAGAAATAGATGTTTTCTGGAACTCTCTTGCTTTTTTGATGATTCAGTGGATGTTGGCATTGTTTGCTTTTTATTAAATCTAACAAGGATAAATTTTTAAACTTCAGAGTAAAAAGCTTATAAATATTCTTATACTAATTTTTCTTTCAGTATCTTGATTTGATAAATAATGTTTTCAGGAGAAATACTTGGATATTATAATATCTGAGGTTGAGCAAAATTCCTAGCAACGATTCACTGCATAATGCAACATCTTTTGTTTTCTTCTTATTTAGAAGATCACCTAACAAAGGCTAAGATTCCCGTCTCACTCTTATTCCTCATAAAACATGACCTAATGATCTTCCATATTAAGTGGTCTGCCACTACACATCAACATTTTTTTCATGCACACTTGACTACACATTCTTTTTTTAGTTTTTTAATTGAAGGATAATTGCATTACAGTGTTGGGTTGGTTTCTGCCATATAACAACAATGTGAATCAGTCATAATTATACATAATTATATCTATATCTCCTCTCCCTCGTGAGCCTCCCTCCCCTCTCCCAGCCTACCTTTCTAGGTCATCACAGACAGCCTACAGATCAGATAATGTATATATGTTTTTGCTACTTTCTCTATTTGTCCTACCCTCTCTTGGTTACATTTTCAGTGAAGAAAAATGAAAACTCTTTTGCTGTCATGGTCTTGGAAAAAAAAGTCAAGCTAGGAGTAGGCTCCCTTCTTGTGGTTATGGATTGGCTTGCTGTCTATGGCTTTATATGGATAAACTATTAATATATGGGATCTTGACAAGGTGCTCTTATCCTCTGGAAGGAAAATAATAGGAATTCAAGAGACTCAGTGTTAGTCACTCAATTGTGCCGACTCTTTGCAACCCACTGGGCTCCTCTGTCCATGAGATTTTTAGGCAAGGATACTGGAGTGGGTTGCCATTTCCTTCTCCAGGGGATCTTCCCAACCCAGGGATCGAACCCAAATCTTCTGCACCGCAGGCAGATTCTTTACCAAAACTGTGATCCCAAAAAAGTCAGTAGTTCTATCTGCCCTTAGGTACTTCATCCAGAGATGAAGATGCCTTGATCTATCATAGACAGATACCACAGTTGTCATTCCTGGAGATAGATAGCATGTGAGGTGAAGATGACCAAGTACACACCTTTGTCTCTTCTTTTGTGTCCATGCGTGTGATGAAAATGAAAGTGAAGTCACTCAGTCATGTCCAACTCTTTGCAACCCCATGGACAGTAGCCTACCAGGCTCCTCTGTCCACAGGATTTTCCAGGCAAGAGTACTGGAGTGGGTTGCCATTTTCTTCTCCAGGGAATCTTACTGATCCAGAGATCGAACCAGGGTCTCCCACACTATAGGCAGACGCTTTTGCCGTCTGGGTCACTAGGGAAGTGCATGTGATAGGCTGGCTCTTAAAATGTGTCAATTCTTGAAACTCTTTGCTGAACTATAAAGAACTGAAATGGATTAGCTAAAAATGACTGACATTAACTCAGAAATCACTACACAGCACCATCCTTCCTTATAAATTTTGCTTGGTGCTCTGTCATTGTTAAATTCAATTTTAGGTCTTACAACGAAAGTTCTCTCTCTCTCTCTGTGTCTTCTCAAACAGCTATCAGTTTTCTCCTTATGGACATAAAATGCATCCTCCATGTTCTTCCAGCTCCTTTCTTTTTTCCCCCATAAATTACATCTGCTCATTAGTTATTTGCTGTTAGGTGTTAGTTCCTTAAGATTTTCTTCTAATAAACCTATTCAGTTTCATCTAACAGTTTACTGCCTTTCATTTTTTTAATATAAATTTATGTATTTTAATTGGAGGTTAATTACTTTACAATATTGTATTGGTTTTGCCATACATCAACATGAATCTGCCATGGGTATTCACGTGTTCCCCATCCTGAACCCCCCTTCTACCTCCCTCCCCGTACCATCCCTCTGGGTCATCCCAGTGCACCAGCCCCGAGCATCCTGTATCATGAATAGAACTTGGACTGGCGATTCGTTTCATATATGATATACATATTTCAATGCCATTCTCCCAAATCATCCCACCCTCTCCCTCTCCAACAGAGTCCAAAAGACTGTTCTACAAATCTGTGTCTCTTTTGCTGTCTCGCATACAGGGTTATCGTTACCATCTTTCTAAATTCCATATATATGTTACTGCCTTTCTTTTAGTATTAAACTTAATGATCATATTTTTAATCCTCTAAAGCCTTTCTTATTTTCTGAGGACTCCATTTCATAACTTAATGCTTTTGCATGGACTCAATATCCTCTCACACTCCTTAGCAATAAGGATGAACAGGAGCTGGGAGCCTTATTTCAGCAAACATGGAAAATTTGGGAAGCACCATGGTGTAGGGATTAAGAACCCATATTCTGGAGCTAAACTGCCTGACTGCCTGACTTCGAACCCTAAATCTATAATCACTGATTGAATAAAGTCACTGATACCAGTTGAGTGCTGTGTGTTTAGTCACTCAATTGTGTCTGACTCTTTGAAACTCCATGGGCTGTAGCTCCTCTGTCCATGGGATTATCCAGGAAAGAATACTAGAGTGGGTTGCTATTCCCTTCTCCAGGGTTTCTTCCCAACCCAGGGATTGAGCCCAGATCTCCTATATTGCAAGTGTATTCTTTAATATCTGAGCTACCAGTGGGTAAATTATTTAGATAATCTAAATTTCAACTTCCTTAATTTTAGGGTAATAACATTAACTTGTAACATTGTATTAAATTAGCAAAACCAGGTAAAGCACTTCAGAATTTGTGCTCAATGCACATTAGCTAATTATGACAGTTCTCATTAACAAGTCAGTTGCTTGATGATTAACAAATCATCACCTTTTATCCTGGAGAAGGAAATGGCAACCCACTCCAGTATTCTTGCCTAGAAAATCCTATGGACAGAGGAGCCTGTCAGGCTATAGTCAATGGGGTTGGAAGAGTTGACTTGTGACTAAACCACCCTTTATCATGCTATTTGTGTTGCATGATATATATATATATATATAAATTGGCAGGGCTTCCCAGGTGGGAAGGTGGTAAAGAATCCATCTACCAATGCAGGAGATGTAAGAAACGTGGGAATGTGGGTTCAATCCCTGGGTTGAGAGGATCCCTTGGAGTAGGAAATGTCAACCCACTCTAGTATTCTTGCCTGGAAAATTCTATGAACAAATGAGACTGGCAGGCTACAGTCCATGGGGTTGCAACAAAGAGTCAGACACAACTGAGCAACTGAACACATTAAAATTGGTAAGCTTTCTTTATATTCTTACTATTTTGCTTTTAGATTTGTTTATAGCTTCTATGAACTAATTTTACTTCAGCTCAATAAAAGATACTACCTCAGACTTGATCTTTTCTGCTTCCTTTTAGACACCTACATGAAGTTTTCCTATTGGGTTTAATAGTACAAGCACAACAAGCTGACCTTCATTTTCTCCTGTGTCCTTTGTCACATCTATGTCCTTTTGTGTTGTTCTATTTGTTGCTGTCTGAAGTACATCTGGATTCTGAGAGAAGGCATTTCGATTTTAACTGACATTGATTTTTGAAATTTATTCACTCACTTTATAACTTGTAGCAGCTGCCTTAAATGAAATACTTTAAAGTTTTCTTTATTTGTTTGTCTTTTGTTTTCTTTTCCAGTGTAAGAAATTTAAGCTGTGTATATCTTTGTAATGTTAAGTTTTCTTGATTCATAAAGCCATTTGTTTTTAGAAAATAGTATATTACTTTAATGCTGAAGGAAAGGAACTTTGGGGTTTGGTCACTGTTGTTCAGTTGCTAAGTTGTGTTCAACTCTTTGAGACCCCATGAACGGCAGCATGTCAGGCTTCCCTGTCCTTCACTATCTCCAGAGTTTGCCCAAATTCATGCCCACTGAGTTGGTGATGCCATCCAACCATCTCATCCTCTGTCACCACCTCTTACTCCTGCCCTCAGTCTTTACCAGCATCAGCGTCTTTTCCAATGACTCAGCTCTTCACATCAGAGGGACTGATGCTAAAGCCAAAGCTCCAATATTATGGTGCAACTCTCACATTCATACGTGACTAATGGAAAAACCATAGCTTTGACTATACAGACATTTGTCATATACGATTTCAGTTATTTGCTATATATGTATACATGAATACCTGTGTGTATATACACAAACACACACACACACACACATACATGTGAGAAATGTATGGTAAAAATTAATGATGGGCTTCCCTGGTGGCTCAAATGGTAAAGCGTTTTCCTGCAATGTGGGAGACCTGGGTTCAGTCCCTGGGTCAGGAAGATCCCCTGGAGAAGGAAATGGCAACCCACTCCAGTACTGTTGCCTGGAAAATTCCACAGGCTGAGGAGCCTGGTAGGCTACAGTCCATGGGGTCTCAAAGAGTCAGACACAACTGAGCGACTTCATTTCACTTCAATGATGAAAGGAGGTAATGAAGGCTGTTTTCTGGGGGGAGGGGTCCTCAGCATGAAGATTATAAAATACACTAAGTTTAAGGGTGGCAAACTGCTTCCAAAATGTGTTACCGAATTAATGGGAAAGACTTTAAGACAAATATTAATTTATTGATGCAATGACAAGTGATGGTTTTGACACAACCTATTTTATCTACACACATTGAAGCCTCCAATATTATTCATATAAAAATCTTTTCATATAATATGGGTAAACTTTGAGTGTTATTCCTCTCTTATGCATATACTATTATTATTATTATTTTACAGACTAAGACATTTGAAAATTGCATTCTATTCTAAGTTAGTCATATCATGCCTACATCAAGATATTAACCTCTCTACATGTTAACAGGGGAATAATCAGCATGGAAGTTTCATGGATAACATCATTCTGATTTTAAAAATGGGCTTCTTATTTGAGATAATAAAACTATCACAGCATTCCAATAGCGGATGATGTTCAGGTTCCTATTTATTTTGGCAAGTAAACATACATCCATTTCTCACATAAAGTAAGTAAAATTGTGAGAAATGATTCAAGTAGAAATGAGGTTGATTTTCAACCTTGAGTTAAATATGTGTAAAAACTGAATGTGCATCTCTTCTAAGAATTTTATTGTCAATAAAACTATAAGATTTGGGGAAACACTAGTGTCTTTAAATCTATATAGATCCTCACATTGTGGTCAATACATGGTTAATAACTGATAGTTAATATGATGTCAACAAATAATCAATTTATTTCCTGTGTTCCATAACACATTTTCTCTGAGATATAATTTCATGTACCGATTAATCATCACAAAAAGGTGTGCATTTAATGCAACCCTTCATCTCATGCAAAATATTGAGGTAAAAATCATAGAGTTCAAGTATATTTAAAAAATGTATTTTGGTAAACAAATTAGCATTTAACTTGAAGTACCATATCAAGTAATTCCTTCATAGAGATGAGGTAGTGTAGTCTCCAAGTCTTTCTGAGAAAGCAATTAAAGCAATTATTTGTCAGGAATTAGTACCTAGCACTCAGAAATCATCTAAGAAGTTGAGAAAATAAAGATTTTCTAAAATCATTTCAGCTCAAGGTAATTGTCAAATATTGTATGGTGACTGAAGTGATTGCATTTTAGCTGAAAACAGTTCTAGAAGCTGCAAGATTGAATTAAAAATTGTGCTATGTTGTTTTCCAAGTGTTTACTTTGAGACAGTAATGGGCATTTTAGGACACAAAAATGTTCACTCCATAAAATCCTTGTTTAAACAAATCCATCTTTTTTCTAATTGTAGGACATTGTAAAACATTTGCCATCCATATATACAAAGTAGACTTTCAAGCAAAGTTTATAGTAATTCAAATTCCAAATTTTCTTGACTATGGCTGTTTTAAAAAAAGTATGTGTTATGTATTAATTTTAGAAAATAAACATTAATATCTCACAAAATGCAACTTTTTAGTGGAATGTAATGAAGGAACATCAACTGCTTAGTGAGGAGAAAAATGAAGGCTTCCGAAAGCACAACTTCCAAGTACCCTCTGCGGCATGAGCCTGTGGGCAATGTCAAATAAAGAACTGGTTCTGATTGTTTAAACAAAGTGGTTCTCACTTCAAATAGTGCTGGAGAGAAGCATCTTAATCTTGCACACTGTGGAGTTTGCCTCCAAGATGCTATGAATAGGACTTTTATTTCCAGAAAGTTCACTTAAGTGTTAAGATAGTTCTCTGGAGCTGTTGATGATATTCTCAAATCTGACCATTTAAGCCAGAAACCCCATTGAGTTCCGGGGGGAAGGGAACTTGAGGGTGACATGCAATCTTTCTTGGAAGACTGATTAAATGCCATGATATGGAGTAGGGGGTATTGAAATGACATCAGGACAGTTAACCACATGAAAACAAAGGAACAAACCTCTCTTATTTGAAATATGTGTTATACTCATGACTATTCCTCTTGGCTCTTAGCTTCCTTTTCCTCTGCTCAGAGAATAAGCCAATTTAAAAGAAGGATAAGACAATACTATAAGGTTTTCACTTAAAACATATAATAAACTTATGACCACTGTTCACACACACATCCAAATAAACATATACACACGAGCCCACAGAATTTCCAAAAGGAGCAGAGCCTTTTGATTCTGTTTATCTTATCAGAAGTGAAGTGAAGTGAAGTCGCTCAGTCATGTCCAACTCTTTGCGACCCCATAGACTGTAGCCTACCAGGCTCCTCCATCCATGGTATTTTCCAGGCAAGAGTACTGGAGTGCGTTGCCATGAAGCAACTATCTAAAAAGAGAGCCTCTGTGTTTTAAATTTTGATCACTTTTCTGTATAGATTGTGAGTTGTAGACAGCATTCTCTAGGCAAAATTCCATGGTGACTAGTTCTCTGATTGTTCCATATGACCTTTATCCATGAGGAAAAAATAATACTAAGAAGGGAAAACAGCAGAATAATCCCACAGATTTTTATTGTTTTAATATTATTTTGCACTCTGTCTAAAATTAAAGACTTCTATGACTACCATATGAGGACTTCCCTGGTGGATCAAATGGTAAAGATTTCACCAGAAATGCAGGAGAGATGGGTTCAATTCCTGGGTCAGGAAGATCCCCTGGGGAAGAGAAAGGCTACCCACTCCAGTATTCTTGCCTGGACAATTCCATGGACAGAGCAGTTTGGCAGGCTACAGTCCATAGAGTTGCAAAGAATTGGACATAACTGAGTGATTAAGCACACGGACACATGACTAGCATATAATTGATATTTTGTCAGTGAGTATGAATTTGCCTTAAAAGATTTGTTTTCATTTAACATCTATCAAAATCTAATAAACTGAAAGATCATGAAATCAGTGCTGCAACTGAAGGTCAAAGTAGAAACTTTATAGATAAAGATAAGGACATTTTAGAGCTGGGAAAACTAAAACACAGGCTACCCCAAAAGTGAGGTGAAGGAAAGAGCATGAGAGAAAAAATAAATTTGCCTACTTTGAATTTGTTTGGAAGTGGCCTATACCCAGGAGAGTGGGCACACCATTTTTTTTTTTTAATCCCCTCCTTGAAGATTCATCTTGCTGGCTTCCTTGAATCAGAATCCAGTCAAGTATGAGCTACACTATACAAGAAACAATGAGCTTCTTACAACATTTATACCATTATCCTATGACAAACTTTATTTTGACTATGAAACACATTTTGCATAAAATTCACTACCATATTAGTATTGACATGTACATAAAAATGATATTTCTATTTACAAATAAATATTTATTTAAGTGTCTTTCATGTACTGGGCACTTTATAATTCCTCCATTTTTCACATTTCTCAATAACACATTGAAGATGTCAAAATACAGAACTCTATATATAAAAATTTACAGATTCGCTATTACCTGGCAATGCCTATGAGTCATCATGGAATGGTTGAAACACAAAAAAATAATTTAAAAATTACTTTTTAATATAGAAATGCAAAGAAAATTAATATCCTGACTTTTCCATACAGTTTCATATGAAATTGCTCTCAGCAAATTCCCTTATATTAATATATAAAAGCCATTCTTAATTAAATCACAAATTCTGCAATATTAAAGGATTCTGGAGGCCATACAGTAAGGCCCTTTTAATAGTTGGGATACAAGTTTGGATGCAGTAACATAAGCCAAATAAGATTGGCTTCAATAAACTTCAGTTTCATTTTCTCTCAAATACGAGTAGAAACATAAACAATCAAGGACTGCAAAGCTAACTTCAAAGAGATTAGATATAACTAATATTAGTATGTTTTCTCATGTCATAGTTTTTAGTTCTAACCATCACATCTGCATTTTAGTTAGGGAGAAGATGAAACATATATTCTTCTTTCTTTAAGGATCCAGTTCAGTAGCTTCATGAATTTCTTCCACTTACATCCATTTGTTATCCATCCAACATTCAAGGGAGGCTGAGGGGGTGGTACAGCATGTGCTTTGCCAAAACAAAGGGTTGCATTTGAAAAGAAAGAGAAATAAAGGAAGAAGGGATGTAACCTCTCTGTTGTTCAGTTTCTAAGTCGTGTCCAACTATCTGAGATCCCCATGGACTGTAGCATACCAGGCTTCCCTGTCCTTCACTATCTCCTGGAGTTTGTTCAAATGTCCATTGAGTTGGTGATGCCATCCAACTATCTCATCCTCTGCCACCCCTTTCTCTCCTGCCCTCAATCTTTCCCAGCATCAGGGTCTTTTCCAATGAGTCTGCTCTTCGCAGCAGGTAGCCAAAATACTGGAGCTTCAGCTTCAGCATCAGTCCTTCCAATGAATATTCAGGATTAATTTCCTTAAGGATTGACTGGTTTGATCTCCTTTCAGTCCAAGAGACTCTTCAGAGTCTTCCCCAGCACCACAATTCAAAAGCACCAATTCTTTCATGCTCAGCCTTCTTTATGCTCCAATTCTCATATCCACACATGTCTACTAGAAAACCCATAGCCTGGACTATATGGACCTTTGATGTCAAAGTGATGTCTCTGCTTTTTAATATGTGGTCTAGGTTTGCCATAACTATTCTTCCTATGGAGCAAGATTGCTTTCTAAGGAGCAATCATCTTTCTATTTGATGGTTGAAGCTACTTCCACAGTAATTTTGAAGCCCAAGAAAATAAAATCTGTCTTGGTTTCCACTTTTTCCCCATCTATTTGCCATGGAGTGATGAGACTGGATGCCACGATCTTTGTTTTTTGAATGTTGGGTTTTAAGCTAGCTTTTTCACTCTCTCTCCCTTTTCTCCCTCATCAAGAGGCTCTTTAATCCCTTTTCACTTTCTGCCCTTGGAGTGGTACCATTTGCATATCTGCAGTTGTTGATATTTCTCCCAGAAATTTCAATTTCAGCTTGTAAATGTGAACCTCTATGACAACCCCACAATTTGTCTTCTCGGTCTATTAGGTCCTCATGAAATTATATACAAGCCCTTGTCCTTTGAAGTATAAGGTTTTTACTTTACTCTCCCAGGCCTCCCTTGAGTCACTGAAGGCTGGTTCAAGAGTTAATAATTAGGAATATGAAGATGTAGAAACAAAGAATAGCTGCTGGGCTGGGAAACTGGGAAACATTTAAGCTGTAAGTCCTTCCTATAGCAGGATCACTGTACTCGTAGTTCCCTGGAAAATATAGATAAAGGCTTGACACACATTCCTAAGTTGTTTTTTTACAGGAAGCAGACCCTTCACCAGATGAAAATTGCTGACTGAAAAACAGATCTTAGACTGGTTGAAATCAGAAGGCTGATGACATGTGAAACTTCACCTTGATGCCAACCAATTAGAGAATTGTCCACGAGCTGATCACGCACCCTGAAGCCTCCTCCCTCACATTGTGTTTAAAACTCCTTCCTTGAAAGCCACTGGGAAGTTCAGGTCTTTTGAACATGAGCTGCCTGTTCTCCTACCACATGTTGAATTTTGGTGTAGTAGCTAAGACTAATATCCACAATTATTCAAAAAGGCACTGCAATTCCTATTTCTCCAATAAATCTGTGTGAAGCTATAAAACTACAGTTTGCAACAGATTGCATGCAGAAACAGCAGTGGGAATTCAATTATCTTCTCTTAAGCCAAATATTAAAGAAATGTGCAAAAATCATTAAAGTTTAAATGTTATATATGTTATTAATAATATGTAATAAGCTTGCTTAATGTTATTTAAATTGTATTAATAAATGCATATTTTAAAATCTGTTTTAATTTTACTATGGTAAATATAGATTTCAATTTATATATACATATATATGTAGATTTATAGCTTCCATAACAAAAAGCTTTTCAGATTTCTCAGTAATTGTTATGCATTTGAAAGAGTCTTGACACCAAACAGGTGGTAACTTCCAGTCAAGATCATCAGAGAATTTCAGCAAGAAGATTTATCACTAAAATAACAGAAAACAACTAAACTTATTATGCAGAGTGACTCATAGAATGATGCTTAAGGCCATTAAAATGGGCCAGTTGAAATAAACCCCACCCTAAATTTTTGTTTTTTTGGTAAGGGAATAATATCTATGCCTTTATAATTCTTCTTGCCCAAGTTGGCAGTAGCCTACTTAAAGCAGGTTTAATTTATTTTTTTCTAGGAATAAATAATGTAATACCACATAGGATATATCCAAATTTATATCTGTTTTTAAAGAAACAAAAATCATTGATTGCTGATTATATACTTATTAATAGAAGATATGAACTATAAACCCTGATCACTTTTTTGAATACTGAGAAACTAACATATCCTGATAATGACTTAAAATTCTTTTCATTTCTGTATTTCTATTGTTTATAAATTAGGAAATTAATATTCTTCACAGACTTTCATTTTCTTCATGAGCCAAACAAAATGTGATTTTTTCCAATATTTAACAGCTAAATTTACTTTACATCATTGCTTTTAATATTATGTATTTATGGTTCTTTATTAGTTGCTATAAAGTACCACTGAGACTTGACAAGTACCATTAAGAGTATGTCAAGGCTGTATATTGTCACCTTGCTTATTTAGCTTATATACAGAATACATCATGCAAAATGCTGAGCGGGATGAAGCACAAACTGGAATCAGTATTGCCAGGAGAAATATCAATAACCTCAGATACACAGATGACACCAGCTGTATGGCAGAAAGCAAAGAAGAATTAAATAGCCTCTTGATGAAAGTGAAAGAGGGGAGTGAAAAAGCTGGCTTAAAACTCAACATTTAAAAAACTAAGATCATGAAATACAGTCCCATGACTTCAATGGCAAAAAGATGGGCAGACAGTGGCAACAGTGGCTGACTTTATTTTTTGGGACTCCAAAATCACTGCAGATGGTGACTGCAGCCATCAAATTAAAAGACACTTGCTCCTTGGAAGAAAAGCTATAACCAACCTAGACAGCATGTTAAAAAGCAGAGACATTACTTTGCTGACAAAGGTCAGTCTAGTCAAAGCTATGATTTTCCCAGTAGTCATGTATGGATGTGAGAGTTGGACTATAAAGAAAACGGAACATGGAAGAATTAATGCTTTTGAACTGTGGTTTTAGAGAAAACTCTTGAGAGTCCCTTGGACTGCAAGGAGATCCAACCAGTCAATCCTAAAGGAGATCAGTCCTGAGTATTCATTGGAAGGACTGAAGCTAAAGCTGAAGCTCCAATACTCTGGTCACCTGATGCAAAGAACTGACTCATTGGAAAAGCCACTGAAGGCAGGAGGAAAAGGGGACAACAGAGGATGAGATGGTTGGATGGCAGCAGCAACACAATGGACATGAATTTGAGCAAGCTCTGGGAGTTGGTGATGGACAGGGAAGCCTGGCATGTTGCATTCTATGGGGCTACAAAGAGTCAGACACGACTGAGTAACTGAACTGAACTGAAGACTTGGCAATAACTTGTGTTTTTTCCTTGTCCTCTTTCCCAGGCCAATAATCTCCCAAATTGCCTTTTTCAACATTATGTAATAATTCTGCCTTGGATGATTATCTATATGCTCTAGTAATACAAAGACTTTGATTAAATTACCTATCAAAACAAAGAAAAAACAAACATATTTACTGCCCTAGACATTGAGGGGCCTCCTTTATCTCAAGAGAGTTTTATGCCATGTTGATGATATTTATTACTACAGGCAAATCACATGTTCATACTTCATTTTTGCTGTTTCCAGGCTATATTGAAAATGGATCCAGATTTTATTTGATTTCTATATATTCTAGATTGGTATCTATTTATATCTATTAGATTTAAGAAGTGAAAGAAACCAACTCCAATGAACAAATATTATAAGGCAAAATTATTGGAAGCACAGTCAGAGGCAGTATCTCATATATGTATTAAACTGCATTAAAAATAAAATGCATTATTATAAAAATAAAATAAAAATGCATTAAAAGAGCAAGTTTATCTAAGGTGAAGAGGCACTATTTTGCAGGAAAATATCAATGAGAAATTGTAAATTGGGATTCCAAGAGCAGTAAACCAAATTAAAAAAAAAATTATAGAAAGATTTCAGTAAATAGGGGGCATATTGAAGAGAATGGGGGTCAACAAAGAGAGAAAATGTCGGATATTCAGAGGTGGAAAAAAGAAAATAGGCTAAAAGAGGATGAAAAAGAACTCAGGGGAAAATATGATTGAAAAGGATTTTTATACATCATTACTGTATGCCAGATGTTGAGAAACAGTATTCACAAAGATTTCTCCCCATGAAAGTGTTAAATATCTATTTTCCATGCATGAATTATAGAGTGGTAACTGCTTGCTTATAATGAGGGACACAAAGTGTCATGTTTTGAGTTTGAGAAGGAAAAGTTGAATAACAAAACTTCAAGAAGAGAAGTACACTAGAGAGTCAAATGAAGACAGGAGTTTAAAGGACACCTGAATTCTCTATCTCCTATTGGGTTCACATGCCAGCTTCATTGTCATACACCATGGACAGTATCCTTACACAAAAGAAACGGCTGGCTAGTCTCCTCACCGTCACATCTCATAGTGTTAACTGACAGAGACAGAATCAGTCTGATACTATATAAATGCTATGTCTTGCCTAAATTTACATGTTGGAATCCTAACCCCTGAAGATGATGCTATTGGGAAGTGGAGCCTTTGAGAGGTGCTTAGGTCATGAGGATGGAGCCCACGTGAATGAGATGAATGCTCTCCACTAGAACCCCACCATCATGGCCCCTAGATCCTGGACTTCAGTCTCCAAAACTACAAACAGTTGTTTGTGAGTCATCCAGTTTGCGGTATTTTTTGTTTATAGCAGCCTAAACAGACAAAGGCACTGTCTCAGCTCCATTTGAAAGAATGGGGGAGAGCATTCACCTGCTTAATGGAGAAACAAAACAGAACATGATATGCATATTATAACAGGCAATTCAATTTATGTAGAGTGGGAAACATTTTACATAAAGTAATAATTCATTGCTGTGTGCGTTCAGAGGTTGAACTAAAGTATTAACAAAAACATCACAGAGCACTCATCAAATATGTATTGAGCACTTGTTGTCTGGGAATGTGAGAGCTGTCTCTAGAAACTCCAGCTGAAAACTAAGCATTCAGATTTCTTGAAATTCTGCCTGTATCTTATCTTTTCAGCATTCCACTGGGCAGGGTAATTCTTCCCAAATACATTAAAATTTCCACAGTTCATTTCAGCATTACCAGATTCCCTTTATCCTCCCCTACCCACAGATACTGTTCAGTTTTTCAGCTTCATTTTCCTCAAGTGTTCATGTTGTTTGTTCTTCCTCTTAGTTCATAATCATGTCATTTTGAATTGGACTAGAATTGGAGATCATGAGGAGAAGGAAGAGAAAAATGGGAAAGCTGGCTGACTCTATGAAATTATACAAATCTGCATTTGGAGATGAGTTTGAAATGGCACTTCAGTTAAGATCAGTTTGATATGTAAGATTTTAGATTATTGCTATGGAAGTTACGTTAGTTAAAATGCATATGTATATAAGTATATATTATATATTAGGGTATATATATAATGTATGAATCTATATATAATGTATATATTTGCATTTAATTCATGGGCATAATATATAATATATAGCGAATGCACATATATTAATATGATTGTATAAGAGTTATTATTAGTAAAATATTCAGTATTAACTCACAAATACCTGGATTCAAGATTCAGTGTTATTCTGTTTTCCATATGATGGATACTAAAGTAATAACTTTCTTTCCTTAACATAACATGAACTATATTTATAAACTTTTCAATGATATACAAGTTAAATACTTTTAATACACTTGATAGTGTTTTTAAAGACAGAGAATACATATTAATATTAGAGTCCATGTTGGCAAAACTTTACTGTAGGAGCCAGGTAGCAAATACTGTAGGGTTTCAGGAGCATGCAGTGGTCAATAACTGCCAGTAGGGTATGAAAGTGGGCACAGACAGTATATAAACATATGGGCATGGCTTTTTTATTGATGCATAGTTTAATATAAACTCATACCATCCTCATCCATCAAAAATACTATTCTCCTTTTGATTTTTTTTTCAACAGGCTGATACAAAAATTGGTGAGGGATAGATCTGACCTATATGCCAATTTCTGACTGCTGTCATAGAGAATACATAGGAGGTACATGACACAGCTCTCAGACAAAGAATGACACAGACGTCAAGTCATCCTTTGCTATGATGTTAGAGAAGTGATTTCATCCTATATCACTTTCCAATGTTAATGAAGAAGAGAGAACTTTGCAAAAATGTTTTAGTAAAATTTCTGAGGTTAGCTGCAGTATGCATGCACTGGCTCAGGATATCCAGCTGCACATCAACTCCATGAGCCATGACAGTACATTGATAGCTTGAAATTGACCATGGTGGAAATATTTCTAACACAAAAATCAGTAAATGTGAATAAATTAGGTTTTCTACCCCTAGAGATGTGGTTGTTAAGCCTTTACCAAGAGACTTTTAAATGTAATATTTCCATAGACCCTTGGCTACTCTGTGAATAAGATATGACAGCACAAAATAGTGTAGTTGAGATGCTTTCTAGGAATATTACATGAATACTTTTCAATAATTGCTGCAGCTAATGTTCTTTAATGAAATGAATATAGCATTTTTACTTATCTCAAAAATTTTTGAATAGCAACAAAAGTTGACTAACTCAAAGAAACCACATGATCACAGGCTTTGGAATTCACTTCAGTGAGAAAAAGCATTTTGCTGTCATGGGAATTCATGAGAGGGATAGTAGTAACAAGGCAGAGCTGCCACCTAGATAAAGGTCCACACTTTACCAGAAAGAAAGAATTACACGCTATATTATGGAGAAAAAAAAAAATCAACTGCCCCACCATTATACAGGAAGAATTAAGAAATAATGTTCACTATCTATCTGTCTAAGAAATAATGTTAGTGAGATATATTTTGCAGGTCTCATTTTTCTTTGTTTCTACTTCTTTTTCCAGATTTTAGAATATCAGATATTGAAAGCTAGTTCTGAGAGCTGGACAAGTTCAAGAGGAAAACTGAAAAAAATTCCATAATGAAAGGACAAAAACCAAAAATACCTGCTAGAAGTGAATCACTGGTTACTTATTCACTTTCTCTTTCAAAGATTTCTGAAAATACACCCCACAAATTTCCAATCTCTTTTCCACTGAATTCTGCTAACAAACTCTACTACATGCTGCTGTTGCTGCTGCTAAGTCGCTTCAGTCGTGTCTGATTCTGTGCAACCCCATAGACGGCAGCCCATTAGGCTCCTGTCCCCGGGTTTCTCCAGGCAAGAACACTGGAGTGGGTTGCCATTTCTTTCTCCAATGCATGAAAGTGAAAAGTGAAAGGGAAGTCGCTCAGTCGTGTCCGACTCTTAGCGACCCTATGGACTACAGCCTACCAGGCTCCTCCATCCATGGGATTTTCCAGGCAAGAGTACACGAGTGGGGTGCCATTGCTTCTCCCTAGTACATATATATATATGTGTGTGTGTGTGTGTGTGTGTGTGTGTGTGTGTTTATAGTTTCCCTATCAGTCCTGGGTGTTCTTTGGAAGGAATGACGCTAAAGCTGAAACTCCAGTACTTTGGCCACCTCATGCGAAGAGTTGACTCATTGGAAAAGACCCTGATGCTGGGAGGGATTGGGGGCAAGAGGAGAAGGGGATGACAGAGGATGAGATGTTTGGATGGCATCACCGAATCGATGGACGTGAGTCTGGGTGAACTCTGGGAGTGGGTTATGGACAGGGAGGCCTGGAGTGCTGCAATTCATGGGGTTGCAGAGTCAGACACGACTGAGCGACTGAACTGAACTGAACTGAATGTAATTTTAGTACATGAAAATCTATTAAGATGGGAAAAGTAAAAACAAAGCAAAATCTCACATTACTGTTAAAAGAAATATGGTGATGAAGAAAAAAAAATCCAAATTCAGTAAAAATCTAGCAAGTGGTCTGTATTTTTTTTTTTTAACTGTGTGGGATGACAATAGAAAACATAGAAATTAAGCTAAATTGAAAAAAAAACAAGTCAAGAAAAAGCCTGAACTATCTTTGATTTATTTAGTTAAGAAGTTTTGGACAACAAATATTTAGTTCTATAGCTTTTTGAATTTGTTTCAAGTAATGCATCTTTCTATTATACTGCCTATTTATTTATTCTGCACACACGTAACTTGAATTCTTGCATATTTTTATTAGAAATATTGTACTGTAATGACACATGAATGTTTAATTTTTATTTATTTTTACTAGAAATTAATGTGTCTCTTTTGACATATTTTACTCCACTACTTGTTTCCTTTTCAGGTCCATTTTCCACTTATCCCTTAAACATATTTCCTATGATATTACATTCAGATCTTATGATTTCATGTGCACTGATGTTTGCCATCTTAAGTTTCTCAAATCTCCCTGAGCTTCATATATATATCTATATATATGTGCATATATATATATTATACATATATAGATATATATATAATCTCCAGTTGTTCTTGATTAAAAGAACACTTAAGGTCAACAAGTTACATTATAAGCAAACTCATCAGTTGCTTCCATCTCATTCTCTCGTATTTCCTCTTATGTTTGAAGATGAGATCATCTATTTCAGTGGTTTACAAACTCTAGCTCACACAGGGAGAATAAGGTTCATTGCAATTAAATAAGTATCTTTTTCAAGCTGTAATTCTCTGTTAGGGAATATTTACTTTAAGTTTGAAGACAGATATATAAAAAATATCTTATGCATGAAATAAATAAGAAAACTTACAGGAAGTATAAAAGAACAAATCTTAATGGTAGTGCTTAGAGAGTAATTTACAGCAGTGAATGCTTATGTTAAAAAAGTGAAAGCTATGAAGTCAGTAACCCACATTTTCTTTCTATGAAGCTAGAAAAAGAAAATTAGAGCATTCACATAAAGCAAATAGAAAAAGAGAAATAAGAGCAATCACAGTGGAAAATCAAATAAAAACAGAAAAATAATAGAGAATATAAAGGAAACTAAAAGTCAGTGTTTGAAAAGAAAGAAAATTGACAAACTGACCAGATAGACAGATAGACAGACTAGGAAAGGAGATGGACAAAAAAATGAAAAGATATCCCAGATATTGGAAGGAGATATTTTTATACCAAACAGTTTCTAAAGGAACGGGGCATCCAAACATATAAATTACTCATACAACTCAATAATGCAAATTAAAAAAAAAAAAAACTAAGAGGGAAGAAAATTCACATAGATATTTCCCCATAGAAGGTACAAAACGGACTATAAGCACATGCAAAGATGTTTAGCATCATTAGTCATGATGGGGAAATGTAAATTAAAACCACAAAAGGATATTACTTCACAACTGCTAGGATGACTATAATCAAATCTCAGATACTAAAGAGTGTTGGTGATGATGTGGAGTAATTGGAGCTGTCACTCATAGTAGGTGGAAATAATAAACAGCAGAGCCATTTTGGAAAACAGTTTGCCAGATCCTCAAAATGTTAAATATAGGATTATCTTCTGAATAGTCAATTCTGTCAATCCTAAAGGAAAGCAACCCCAACAAACCATTTGGAAAGACTGATGCTGAAGCTGAAGCTCCAAATTTTGGCAACCTGATACAAAAAGCTGACTCACTGGAAAAGACCCTCAGAAAGATGCTGGGAAAGATTGAAGGCAAAAGGAGAAGGGGGTGGTAGAGGATGAGATGGTTAGATAGCATCACCGACTCAATGGACTTGAATTTGAGCAAACTCTGGGAGATAGCAGAGGACAGATGAGTGGCAGGCTACAGTCCATGGGGTTCCAAATAATTGGACATGACTTAGTGCCTGAACAACAACAATATATCCAAGAAAATTGAAACATATGTCCAGATTAAAAAAAATAAAGCACACGTGAATGTTCACAGCAGCATCATTTATACTTGACAAAAAGTGGCAACAACCCCAAGTCCATCAAAGGATTAATTGATAGGTAAAATAAAATGTGATATACTACTGATGCATGCCACAAATGGGTAAACCAGAAAGCACTATGCTAGATGAAAGAAGTCAGTCACAAAAGACCACATGTTGTACAAAATGTCAAGAATAATCAAATCTATGGAGACAATTAGCAGATTAGACAAATCTGGAGAGACAAATAGCCGAGGGATGGGCATGGGAATATGCGGAGTATGGGCAAGGGAGTATGGGGCTAAAAATGGATCCAATGAAAATGTTCTCAACTTAGATTGCATACATGTTGAATATGCTAAAATCCAATGATTGTAAAGAATGCAAATGATTTATTTTGAAATTGAATTTTAAAATGTATAAACTTTATTTTTTTTCAGTGAAAAAAATTTGTAATTATAGATTTCTTAATAATTTAATAATCGAGTCAAAGTTCAAGTATTTTATATTGGTGATACTGATACAAATACATTTTTTACTGAATTTTTTTCCTAAATTTTTCCTTAGCTTTTCCTTTTATTCATTTTCAACCTGCTCGTACTAAGTAAATACAACTTTTTACTGCCCTGACTGATCAATACATATTAAACTACCAAATCTAAAACCCAGGCTTCCCTAAGTCAGTTCAGACACAAATATTCGAAGAGTCTGTCAACATTCATATAAATTGTTTGAAACTTTCACAGCAATTTTCATACATTCACGTAGAATGAGATTTATGGTTTTAAGAACGTGTAAAATAAATAAAATGTAGATGCTTTTATTTAAAAGTTACGTCTTGAGAAATATCACTTTTTATTCCTGCTTACTTCCTATGCTTACAATGTAACTGGGTTTTGTGTTTTTATGTTCACTGTCACACAATTATCAGATGATTACCCTGTACAACAAGTTAGAATAATATCTTGATTCTAATGATAAAAAAAAATTAAATAAAAATTAGTCTATGTGTTCCCATTATAGCATTACTTTGGAAAATAACTGCAATTAATCATTTTGAGACTTAAGACAATATGTTTTCAAATCATCTCTAAAAATATGAATAACACTGTATTATGTATATTACTGCACCTACATTCAGAAAATCAGTGAGCTGTCCTCAGTTGTCTACGTTAGCGCACTTATCTTACCTTTGTCTTGGCAGGCTGATGAGGGGTTGTTTATGACACCTCTTGCTAAGGCTAAAGAGCTTGTGTACAATTTTCTGCGCCTTTAGGAAAAGTTGCTTCATGCTGTTCTCCAGTTGTTCATAGCGGCGCTGAAAATTAGAATCCATTGTCCACAAATGCATTATGGTAGATGTGTTGAGGAAATAGTTCATGGGTAGCCTTTTCATAAAGAACTTGAATTCATCTGAAAAAAATGCCAAAATTCAATACTTTAATAATAAAATAATCAGTTTTCTTCTTCTCCAAAGTATATTTAGTATGTTAATGCTGAAACAAATACAAACTGTTATTCTCTGTGTGGCAAATTAATAGCAAGAAGGTAATTTTTTATGATTTAGGATTATTTTCTCTTTTGTTCCTCATAAGATAGAACAAGAACATTCATAGAAAAAGGTAATTAAAATAAGTGTTCTAAAGCAAATATTTGGGGTAAAAGTTTAACTTGAACTTAATTTTTCCATGTTCTCCTTTTGATGATAAGTGAATTTGATGGTGCTGAATTTTTTTCCCCAAAGTTAATAGTCATTAATCTAGCTTTTCTTTCTGGCAACAGCATTAATCATGTTTCAAGTATTGTTTATTAAATAAATATTTTCAGAAATTATCCTTAAATCAGTATAGGAGAATACACAGATTTTCATTAATAAATGTTTGCAGTGGTTAAAGATATATTATCTGGCAAGTGATACAAACCCTATTTTAATCACTATTCTACCCACAAAAAATTTACACAGCATGCATTAAACCTCAGTCTGTTTGTGCCTTGATTTCCTTGTTTGTAAATGAGATAGAAAATTTTTGATTATAGAAATAGCATTTTACTTTAAATTTTTATGAAGTTGCAAATAAATTGTTTTAGTTAGTTGTAAATATCCAATTCAAAAATAGTTATTTTCAAATACCAGTTATAGGTGTTAGTGTTTACTTGAATTTGGACAAAGTATGTTCATACTGATTCCTTGGTAGAGACTGTCTCTATTGAGTGTTTCAAAACCCCCAAGTTATCACTAATATTTAAAAAATATGCCATTCACATGGGAAAAGATAAACTACATTAATATACATATATATATACGGCAATTAATTTATATATATTTTACAAACCAGGGCTATTTCAATAATCAAATCCAAACTATTTCATCAGTGATGGAAAAGGCAACTTGTAGACAATTAACAGAAAGTTATATTCATGAATGTTGAGTTGATATTTTTTCTAGAGCAAATAAATACAGAGTTCTGGCATGTTTTGGATGTTAAATGCATCCAGAAGAACAAGGAAACAAAAGGAAAACCAGGACTTTTTATAGTAAAATTCATCAGGAAAGAGTTTTGAGGATATATCCATTTGATATGCTTCAAATCATTTTTTTAAGTAAGCAGAGTATAAATAAGAGATGCATTTTAAAATTCCAATTTCACAGTCCTCTACATTTTGTTTGGTCCCATATGTCTCCTTTGACAAATTCTCTCCTTTGAATAAAAGAGTTGGGGCATGGAAATTGGAAAGCATTCCCTGGATTATTCACAGAGCAGATGCCACTACTTTGCAAACTAATCATTCATTTCATTTCATTGTCATCTTTTACTTGAACATTTCTGATAAGCTTTTATTGTTTCATGGGTTTGCATATTTTAATTATTTTCATTGTTTGTTATAGTAGTATTATAAAAGTTTCTAAATCAGTACATTTTATTCAAGTTAAAGAATCTATTAATTTATTTATTTTACCAAAGTGGATGTAACAGTACATGCCAGCTGAAAACTGGCACTATGTAATTTTTAAAAAAGGGTTTTAACATGACGTTTGAATAATTACTTCATTATGAAGTCATTAAGAGTCACCATTGATAGTCCCCAAAACAGTTATCGGACACCTGTTGTGCACAAAACATACAGCTATTTCAATCTCTGAGTAGGAATATGAATAAACATTTCATCTTATTTTTTTAAAATGACAAAGACATGTAATATTTTAAAATGTTAAAATAGCATCTTATCTGAAATTCATTCTACTTAGAAGTCAATAGAATGTCCAGAAATATTCCTCTGGATATTTATTCAGTTAATAAAAATTATGTTTATATATTATGAAAATGAAATTTGAATGATACATTAGAATTATTATATAAACCTCCAGATTTACATAACTACAAAGAGAAAATACAATGATTAGTGGACACCAGATTACAGTTAACCCTATAATAATGTCCAAACTCATGTAGAAAATAAAGTGCTCTTGCTTTTAAAACGGCAACTAAACAATGACTGTGGTGGTTTAGTTGCTAAGTCATGTCAGACTCTTGCAACTCCATGGACTGTAGCCCGCCAGGCCCCTCTGTCCCTGGGATTGTCTAGGCAAGAATACTGGAGTGGGTTACCATTTCCTTCTTCAGGGGATCTTCCCAACCAAGGAATTGAACCCAGGTCTCCTGTATTGCGGACATTTACCGATTGAGAATTTACCAACTGAGCTATGAGGGAAGTACAAACAATGACTAACCATACTTTTTTGGGGAAATAAATGTGTAAAAGAAAAAAAAAATTAATGTCACATAAAAATATCCTAGGAGAAATTAATTCAGTATCTGGGTTATTGGAGAGAGATTAATCTGGAAACCCCTGTTTGCAAGATATGTACCAAATGAGTACTTTTGCTCAGCATAGTTTTGAGGACTATGAGAGACAAAACAACAGCAATATCAGTGGTATAAACATCCTGTATGTAAGTCAGTCAGTCTTCTTCACAAAACTAATTCACATGAAGTAAAAAATAATACAAAAGCAGATGCATGATCTTAATGAATTCTGTGGAGCCAAAGAGAATTAGCGCAGGTGACGTCTTTCCAATAAATTATAGAAGACTAGCTAGGCACCATGTAGACTCTCAAGATTACTATTGCTCTTCCAATAAAAATGAAATTTTTTCTAAAATAGCCGAACAAGGTTTGTTGCTGTTGTTTTTTTCCTCTCCTCTAAAACAAATTCTAGTTAACACTTGATATCTAGTTAGTTAACTTTGAAATGAATTCACTGTCTCTCTCTTAACACGAGTTCTCGCTTTGGCAGGAACTCAACTGCAGGGCTTTAAATATTAACTCAGTCCCCTCAATAGTCTTTCATGTAAATTTTATTGGCACAGTTATGTATGTTGAATGCAGATGACTTTTAGTTTTGTAACTCTAATGTCAGCAAAAAACTTTTATTTTTGCTACTGCATTTACATATTGATCTTATGTATTTATATATGTATGGACTTTATTCTCATGCTTCATAGTTGAATTAAATAAGAGTGGAGAACGGAACATTTTTGGTTATAAAAGGACCAGACATAATATGTAGATCCTGATTTGTGCTTCTGTCTTCATTGATGAACATGAAAAACATTGACCAGTGTATTGATTATACATTTTCACATATTCAGAACCTCTGCTCAGAACAGCTTTGGACTATATTTTCAAGAGTGTTCTAAAGCACTCTAAATTTTCTAAAGCTTTGGGAGCACATAATTTACTTCCTCAAAAGTGTAGAAAAGCAATCAGATTATTATTATTATTATTATTCAGAGATGATTTCTTGAGTTGTAAAACCACCAACATATCTAAAACAGAAGCTGCTTCCATTAGCAAGTAGGACTATGGGTGGGCAGGATTCAAGGAGGAAATTTGTGCTTTTATGATTTTTATATTTCATATGAATGTGTTATTCTACTAAAATGTCAATAAATATTGTTAGCCAGTAAAAATCATAGCCAAGAAATACCACTAAGTTGTCATTTCAATATGTATATATCTTATATTTCAGACATTTATATAAAATGCTATTATTTAAAGACTTGTTAACATAAATTTAAAGTCTACTGGTTCACATTCTGGGTTTTGTTTTCTGTATCAATTACTATATTGGTACAAAGTACCTTTTCAGTAGAAATGACAATGCAGTATGGATAATAATTTTAAGTATTATGAAAACATAGCAATAGTCTTTACTAACAAAATATTGTACAATGTATAGCAAAATAAAGAACATGGACACAGAACATCCTTAAATGAAAGGATGTAATAAGCAAAAAAGATGTGTATCATATATACATGAAGAATCCATGAAAACATTTGTTTTTAACCAGAACTCATCTGTTCATTTCTCATGAGAAAAATAACTTCTTATTTTGAGATACTACTGGTCTAGTTCTTCATACATGTATCTCTTATTTATGTTTGTAAACAAAGAAGTTTTAAAATAATACATGTTAATAATATATTCTATTAACACAAAATTTTCTGTGATCAGGAAGTTAATCAAACAAATATTAATTCCTTATACTGAATGCAGTACCTTATCTATAAATGAACACATGTCAAATCTAGTCTGCTATTTTAAGACTGGGTTTTTATTTATTAGTTTGTTTAGTATACAGTAGGTTTTTACCTATGCTAAGTACTACCTCCAAAGTTGAAAAATAAGCATCAAACTCTACCACTGAACTTCAAAGTTACTGCTCACTCAGAGCCACTTCTAATAAAGTTGTTTCTTGAGAATCAGTTTCCTAGAAGATAGTATGGATTCATCTGTCTTCCTCTGATTTTCAAAGAGAAATATCTACCTAGGAAAAAATTTAATTGCAATCCTTGACACTACAGATATACAAGATTTAAAGAGGTAAGATATAAAACTAAGAAATAGATGGGAGTGTGAGTAGGAAGAAGGGCTGATGGGAACAAAGTTGAGACAGAAAATTTAGGTAGTGTCCTGAATGCCAGAAAGTTACTAATGACTGAAATGGAAATCTGACCCTTGAGGGAGTACAATGAAGAGGCAAACTTTGACTCACCCCATAATCCTGATTAGAACTGCTTGTTTTTTAACTTTTATAAAGTTTTCTTTTTCTCCAAACATTTCCAAGGGACTATTTGAATCATTTGTATCAGTTTAACATTTTCTCAACTTCTACAGTAAATCACTGATAGGACTTTGGGTGACCACATATCAATGTAAGTCTATTCAAATCTTTCTATTAACCGTGGGTATAGAGTTTATACTGAAATTGACAAAATACTAGAATACTGCATAAAATAAATGGCAAGCCTGTTCAATAGCCTGTGAACTAGCCAATTTTATGAGGCCATAAAATGAGGGGTTCATGCAGGCATAAATCAGAAATAGAACCTAATTCCTTAGTAGCTGGCCTAGAAATGTTGTGCTTTTCCTGATCATTTTATTTTTCTCTGAAAGATACTTTTATTTATGTTAAAATATTTTAATACAGCAAGACAATTAATCTGTCCTTCATCAAATTGCTCTGTTTATAAACCCCCTTCAAATGTCTGAAAATTTACCCAGAGCTTATCTCTACAATTATAACTATAGTTATCTCTATAGTTATAGTTTATCTCTATAACAAACTATAACTATAGAATAGTCAAGACTCAGGTCTTCACATTCCCAGCATCCTTGCAGCTACAAGATATAGCTGCATCATCTAAGAAATATAGGAATCAAGTGAACACGAGCAGAGTTTGGATCTTACGCTGTTGAAGCAATAACAGAGGATGCCTAGAGCAATTCTCAGGGACATAGTGATTGCAGCAGTAATGGTAGTGTTTGCTGCTATTGGATGATCAGCCACTCAAGATGGTTGTCCTCCTGCTCTCTGTCTGTCCTCTGCTTGACCACCGCCTGCTTCACCTATACTATGCTCATATGATTGACCTTCCCATGTATTGGCCCCAGGCTTCAACTAGTGACTATTCTAGTTTTAGATCAGAACTTCAACTATGCTTATCAAAAGGGCAGTAAGGGGCATGCCCCTCTGCTGGTTTCCTTGGCAACCGATAAGCCAACTTGACATCAATTCCCTATAACTGGTAGCCAAGCCCTGCCCATTGGAGCAAAGAAGGCCACCTTGTGCTACCCCATTGTCCACCACACATGGTGAGGTGTTGCTCTAGGGTCTTGCTTCAGATGTGTAAGCTCTACCCATTCATTAAACAATTAATGCTTCTGTAACTGACTCCAGGCTCTTTCTTCAGTCTTGAAGGTGGGCAAGTGCAGGACTTAAAGGCCTGCGGGGTGCAGCCCTATAGAGATCTAGGGTTACATGCATTCATCAGTGGTGATCTCACTAAATAAGTCTTATGCAAGATTTTTTTTTTTAATTTGTCTCAACCAGGTAGTATGAGTATGATTCTCTAGCTTTCTTGCAGATTCTATGTGCTAACCAATATCCTTTAATTGGTTCCTTATCAGATTGGGTTATCTAGAGACTGATTTTCTTACCTTCATCCAAAGAAAAAGAAAATTCTGGGCTACTAGAGGTACTGGTGTCATAAGTGGTTTGGAAGAGTCTCCATGGATAATAGGAGACTCTTTCTGGATTTGTTGGGGAAAAAGACTTTTTAAATAAGTGCAGTATTCAGGGTGGAAGTTTGACAATAGAAGTACCACCTGTGTTCATCTAGAATGAAGAGCTTGTTGAAGGCACATTTGGGACTATGTGCCTATATAGAACTGAATGAGGAACATAAAAATTTCAAAGACCGAGACTGACTTGGTTACTACAAATAGAGATGGCTTGCCTAAAGAGCTCAAAATCCTACTTTTTTTTTTTTCTCAAAGCACAGAATGCTGGAAAGGACTAAAAGAGATCTTTTATCTCTTGCAGCTGTAGGGCTTCAAAACAAATTTTGATCCCAAGACTGAATTTAAATTCCTGCCAGATCTGTTAAAGTTGGAAAGAACATTAGAAGGGGTGGGAACCTGGGAACTGGAAGGTAGATTGGGGGAGGACTGGGATGAACTCAGAGTAATCCAGAACACTAATGCTCACTTTCTTTGTCCCCAAGAAACAGCATCTTCTCTCCTGCATGATGGACTAGATTATCTTGCTTCGAGTCATTGTGATGATTTTAATCAAAGAAATGACCGTCATTAGGAAGCAAATTTCATCACATCCCACTTCCATCATCTATCATGTCCCAAGGGAGTTTATTGAAAATATTATGACTTTCCAGTTGTTATCAAGAATTTGCTGATTTTCTACTGGAGAAAGAACATTAAATGCATTGATAAAAGGAATGCATGCATATCTGATGAATATTATATTCTGTAGGATGGGGACATCTGTTAGTGGGAAAATCTGTGTGAAATCGGATGGTGGGCTCTGGTTTCAATTAGGACACAATTAACCCTCTGTGACTGAGGCCTAGAAACAGAGATTACACCTCAGAGGCAAAGTGGACATTGGTATTGTCATAGATGATAAGTCCAAGGTGCTATTCAAAAAAGTCTACCTGGAGGAATTTTAGAGTTCACTAATCAGGTCATGGTTCCTTGGGATTTAAATGTGGAATCAGTGCTTTGAGGTCCTCTTTTTAATTTGTATTATTGAAAGAAAAAAAAATCTGCAAAAGAGGCCTGACTTGAGTTTTCCTGAGAGAGGAATGGTATCTGGAGTTCTGAATGATTTCAAGACTCAGAACTCTTAAACACTACTTAATAGATCACATGTTTCTTTTGCATTATGAATTAACCCCTTGGGCTCCTAATGCCACATGAAACAGAGAGGGGCCTTATAGAAAGTAAACAGTAAATTGGGTTTTCTATGAAGCCTCCTCAAATCAGGTCCAATGGGATCCTAACCCAGACCATGTTTATTTTCTGGTCTCTGAGTTGGACTGTGAAGAAGGCTGAGCGCCGAAGAATTGATGCTTTTGAACTGTGGTGTTGGAGAAGACTCTTGAGAGTCCCTTGGCCTGCAAGGAGATCCAACCAGTCCATTCTGAAGATCAGCCCTGGGATTTCTTTGGAAGGAATGATGCTAAAGCTGAAACTCCAGTACTTTGGCCACCTCATGCGAAGAGTTGACTCATGGGAAAAAACTCTGATGCTGGGAGGGATTGGGGGCAGGAGGAGAAGGGGACAACAGAGGATGAGATGGCTGGATGGCATCACTGACTCGATGGACGTGAGTCTCAGTGAACTCCAGGAGTTGGTGATAGACAGGGAGGCCTGGCCTGCTGCGATTCATGGGGTCACAAAGAGTCGGACACGACTGAGCGACTGAACTGAACTGAACTGACTAAAGAATTAAAATAGAAAAGCTTTGTCTCACTAACCTATCAGGTAAAACCTATAAAGGTAAGATGGATAAAAGGAAGCTTCCTTCTCCTAGGAAAAGACTAAATTCAGGTGATACTGCTTTTTTTTTTTTTTTTTTTTTAATGCTCGACATGGTTGCAGGACTTGGAGATCTGTTCAACACTGAACATTTTGAAAATAGTAATCGCGTTACATCTCTAATTAACTCACATATTGGTGATCTGTCAATCACAGAGTAACTCTACTTAAAGCTGCCATTCCAGATATGGTAGCTTACTGGTGACTGGACTCCTAGCACTAGGGAGAAAGTTTCTTCTATGGTACAAACTCTCTTATCTATCATTATAAAAAGGGAAGCCTGGAAGCAGTTTTTGTTCCTATGTCAGCTATGAGAATGAAGCATCTCCATCATATTCAAGGGTCAAATCATTCCTCAGCCTCTGTCTGCCAAGTGTCTTCAAAGGAATGCAGACCACTGCATCCTGTTATGGGACATATTTTGTTAATGACATCATACTAAAAAATACGTGCAAAATACAAGTAACAGGTATCCTGTCTGCTGGCCAATATTTTAGCTTATCAAGCCTCTGATGTGCGAGTGAAATTTCTGAGAGTCCAGAGCACATTTGGGTAGCTTCTCCAAAGCGAACAGCAAGCAACTGCTCTCCTCCAGCTCCCTTTAATAACAAAACTCTACAGATCTTTGAAGAAGCAGCAAATGAATTATCTCGTAGCATCACTGATAACGATGACTGCAATGATCTCTCTTGGGCTGTCAAAGGTGCACATTGCAGATGTGTGTTCTCCTTATACGCTCAAAAGATGGCACTTATTATGTGATTTTGTTACCGTTCCTGGCACAGCCTCAGAGCCAGGCTCTCCAGTTCTGCTGATTCTGTCAGCTACCCAATCCGCTGTCTGCACATAAATTGCTTTTCTGCTACAGTCAGATTCTGTTCTTGCAAGAATGCTGACTGATACAGTTAATGGGGCCCTTAAATATAATTAGAAGATGGAGTTCAACAAGAGTATAACAAATATTTTTTGAGTGTCTAATGTGTGACAATCGCTGTGCTAGTTAAGAGCTAAAATTACATTAATAATCATTTTTGTAACTGTAGTAGTAATTTCTTCACAGGTTTAGTAAATTAAATGGGATAATAATGAAAATAAAATACCTTTTACATAATTAGTGATAAATAAATGCTAGCTATTATTTTTCTTTTTATAATTTATTCCATGTTTCTATGTGTGCCGGGCTGAGCAGTTAAAGTGAATTTTCTCATTTAATCTTTCCAGCAACCCTATTGCTGGGTACTGGGTAACCAGTACTGGGTATTTCTGGAGATGAGTACTATTATACTCAGCATTTCACTGAGGAGGACAAAAGACTTAGCAAGATTCAATCAATTGTTCAAAGTGACACAGTTATTAATTAGAACCCAGAACAAAAGACGTCTGTTTGAAAAAAGTGTGCTCCTATCTTTATAAGCATAAACTCTTTTGAGAGTTGACAGAAAAACAAAATTATTCCTTCTTTTTAAAGACTGCTTTTCTTCAGTAGATTTTTCACAAATATTGCTATATCCAATCTCATGATAACACTGCAATAAGATAGGCAGGTTTTATTGAGATGTGATGTGAAACAATTTTGAATTAAAGGATCATTCAGTTCAGTTTAGTTCAGTGGCTCAGTCATGTCTGATTCTTGTGAACCCGTGAATCACAGCATGCCAGGCCTCCCAGTCCATCACCAACTCCTGCAGTTCACTCAAACTCATGTTCATTGAGTCGGTGATGCCATCCAGCCATCTCATCCTCTGTTGTCCCCTTCTCCTCCTGCCCCCAATCCCTCCCAGCATCAGAGTCTTTTCCAATGAGTCAACACTTCGCATGAGGTGGCCAAAGTATTGGAGTTTCAGCTTCATCATCAGTCCTTTCAATGAACACTCAGGACTGATCTCCTTTAGGATGGACTGGTTGGATCTCCCTGCAGTCCAAGGGACTCTCAAGAGTCTTCTCCAACACTACAGTTCAAAAGCATCAATTCTTCAGCACTCAGCTTTCTTCCCAGTCCAACTCTCACATCCATACATGACCACTGGAAAAACTATAGCCTTGACTAGACAGACCTTTGTTGGCAAAGTAATATCTCTGCTTTTCAATATACTATCTAGGTTGGTCATAACTTTTCTTCCAAGGAGTAAGTGTCTTTTAATTTCATGGCTGCAATCACCATCTGCAGTGATTTTGGAGCCTCCCAAAAATAAAGTCTGACACTGTTTCCACTATTTCCCCATGTATTTCCCATGAAGTGACGGGACCAGGTGCCATGATACTTAGTTTTCTGAATGATGAGCTTTAAGCCAACTTTTTCACTCTCCTCTTTCACTTTCATCAAGAGGCTTTTCGGTTCCTCTTCACTTTCTGCCATAAGGGTGCTGTCATCTGCATATCTGAGGTTATTGGTATTTCTCCTGGAAATCTTGATTCCAGATTTTGCTTCTTCCAGCCCAGCATTTCTTGTGATGTACTCTGCTGCTGCTGCTGCTGCTAAGTCGCTTCAGTCGTATCCAACTCTGTGCGACCCCACAGACGGCAGCCCACCAGGCTCCCCGTCCCTGGGATTCTTCAGGCAAGAACACTGGAGTGGATTGCCATTTCCTTCTCCAATGCGTGAAAGTGAAAAGTGAAAGTGAAGAAGCTCAGTCGTGTCCGACTCCTAGCGACCCCATGGACTGCAGCCTACCAGGCCCCTCCATCCATGGGATTTTCCAGGCAAGAGTACTGGAATGGGTTGCCATTGCCTTCTCCAGTGATGTACCCTGCATATAAGTTCAATAAGCAGGGTGACAATATTCAGCCTTGACGAACTCCTTTTCCTATTTGGAACCAGTCTGTTGTTCCATGTCCAGTTCTAACTGTTGCTTCCTGACCTGCATATAGGTTTCTCAGGAGTCAGGACAGGTGGTCTGGGTATGCCCATCTCTTTCAGAAATTTCCACAGTTGATTGTGATCCACACAGTCAAACGCTTTGGCATAGTCAATAAAGCAGAAATACATGTTTTTCTGGAACTCTCTTGCTTTTTCCATGATCCAGCGGATGTTGGCAATTTGATCTCTGGCTCCTCTGCCTTTTCTAAAACCAGCTTGAACATCTGGAAGTTCACGGTTCACGTACTGCTGAAGCCTGGCTTGGAGAATTTTGAGCATTACTTGACTAGTGTGTGAGATGAGTGCAATTGTGCGGAAGTTTGAGCATTCTTTGGCATTGCCTTTCTTTGGGATTGGAATGAAAACTGACCTTTTCCAGTCCTGTGGCCACTGCTGAGTTTTCCAAATTTGCTGGCATATTGAGTGTAGCACTTGCACAGCACCATCTTTCCGGATTTGAAATAGCTCAACTGGAATTCTATCACCTCCTCTAGTTTTGTTTATAGTGATGCTTCCTAAGGTCCAGTTGACTTCACATTCCAGGATGTCCGGCTCTAGGTGAGTGATCACACCATCGTGATTATCTTGGTTGTGAAGCTCTTTTTTATACAGTTCTTCTGTGTGTTCTTGCCACCTCTTCTTAATATCTTCTGCTTCTGTTAGGTCCATACCATTTCTGTCCTTTATCGAGCCCATTTTTGCATAAAATATTCCCTTGGTATCTTTAATTTTCTTGAAGAGATCTCTAGTCTTTCCCATTCTGTTGTTTTCCTCTATTTCTTTGCATTGATCACTGAGGAAGGCTTTCTTATCTCTTCTTGTTATTCTTTGGAACTCTGTATTCAGATGCTTATATCTTTCCTTTTCTCCTTTGCTTACACAGAGTCAATTATGAGAAAAAAATAAGAAAAATAATGAACTCAAAGAAATATAAAAAGAAAGATCGTTTTATATTTCTCTGAAGGGCATGACAAAGTTTTATTTTTCTTTATATTTTTCCTTTACAAAAGCCTCATACAGCACATTACATATAGTATGAATTAATAACATGTTTCTTAAATGGCAAAACTGATTGACAAGATTAAGAAAGAAAAGTTTGAAGCTAAATATGAACATATATAGAATGATTTATTTGGAAAAGTTGAGTTTGGTCATATGAAATATGAAGCTGCAAGTAATTCACATGGTAAAAATAAAGCTGAAATAAGATGTGTAGTATAGTTCTAAGTTTAATATTCAGGTTGAAGGCAAGATTATGAGATCAAAACATTGATAAATGTCTTCATTTATGGATGAGAAACTGGCAAATGGGGTCCAGGTGGTAAAGTTACAGTGCATGTGAATTTCAGAGTATCAATAAAAAACCAAAATATCCTGCAATGACATACAATCACTGGTTATAAACAAAACTGAAAGTACACACTCATATTGCAGAAGGAAAACTTACGAATGGTATCTTTTAAGTATCAAGCACTCTTCTAGGAACTTAGTTCTCTGAATTCTACATAGTTATTGCTGTTACAGCCACTGTGTTAAAACCATACCTATGACTTAAGAGATGCTGAGTAAATTTCGCTAGGAGGGAAACCTTGTAAGTACCACCTGGAGAAAAACTGGTGAACACATAAGCAATGTCTGCTATGAGATCAAATCCATCTGAAACCTTGTCCCAATGTCAGACAGAGAATCCAGAGGCAGGCTTATTCTTGTGAGAAGAGAATTTACTTCATACACTGTAAATACTAAGTGATACTCAAAAGGATATATCCTTTCTCTGGAAAGATAAAAAACATGCCTGACACCATCCTCTCCCAGCCCCTCGTACACCAGTTGTCAATTTTTGCAGCAGTTTTCTCTTCAACAATGAAAAATGGAAGCCAAGGAACCTTAGTGATTTCCAAATGAAAACAGGTCACAGAAAAATGGAATTAGTACTTAAACTAAAAAATTCCACACAAAATCTGTCTTTTATCCTATGTGACCATCTTAAATGCCATAAATGTACATGAGAATATATGTTAATAATAAGTATTAAAATAGTATTAATTCACAAGTAATTTAACTATTAGAAATAATATCCAAACAGGAAACTCTTAAAACTATATAAATAAAATCACCATTTTTGATGTTCAGGTTGACAAATTTGTAATAAAGTTAAGTACAAGCATAAAGTTGTTTATCTTAAGTTATTCTGATATAGTTTATTCCAGATATAGTTCCAAGTGTAGTTAGGACTCTCAATGCACTATGGAAAAATTATCTTAGTCCTTTCTCACCTGATGGAATCTTAATAAATTACTGTAGAACTTTGGAAAACCAACCTTTAACAAAGAGTAGACACATCTTTTAAATAGTGAATCTTTTCAGAAAAGAAAGCACCATAGATCCTTCACAGAAAGCATAGGGGAAGTACATCAAGAGAAAGAAGCCCTCCTTACATCTATCTATCGGAATCACTGTGCTGTATACATGAAACTAACACAACATTGTAAATGAACACAACATTGTAAGTCAACTGTACTTCAATTTTAAAATATTAAAAATGAAGACCTCTCCACCAGCCACAGCACATGTCTACAGGCAGTTAGGCACGATGGGAAACCAGGCAGTTACTTGGCTGGTATACATGATATTCAATGGAAATCTATTTTCTCTTTACTTCCTTTTTCACAGATGCCTTGTATAAACAAACTAGCTACTAGAAGAAAATATGATAAAATGTTTAATAAGACAGAGTCAGTATTTTGGTAACACATAAATGCCTTGTTGTTGTTCAGTCACTAAGTCATGTCTGACTCTTTGCGACCCCATGGACTATAGTCCGCCAGGCTCCTCTGTCCATAGGATTTCCCAGGCAAGAATAGTGGAGTGGGTTGCCATTTCCTCCTCTAGGGGTTCTTCCCAATGCAGAGGTCTAACCTGAGTCTGCTGCATTGGCAGGAAGGTTCTTTACTGCAGAGCCACCAGCGAAGCCCATATATGTGTATGCTGCTGCTGCTGCTGCTAAGTCGCTCCAATCATGTCCGACTCTGTGTGACCCCATAGATGGCAGCCCACCAGGCTCAGCCGTCCCTGTGATTCTCCAGGCAAGAACACTGGAGTGGGTTGCCATTTCCTTCTCCAATGCATGAAAGTGAAAAAATAAAGTGAAGTCGCTCAGTCGTGTCCGACTCTCAGCGACCCCATGGACTGCAGCCCACCAGGCCCTTCCATCCACGGAATTTTCCAGGCAAGAGTACTGGAGTGGGGTGCCATTGCCTTCTCCATATATGTGTATACATACCTTTAATTCTATCTTCAAATAGTTACACATTAGCTTTAATGTAGAATTAAGAGATGTCATAGTCTTTTTTTATCATGCCATGGTTGAAAAAGATTCCTCAGATTTCTTAATTGCTGAACACTTTTTTCTCTGAATCCAACTAACCAAATACACTGTGTTGTGTTCATCGAATACGTTTTTCATACTGCTACTCAAATTTGTCAGGAACACGACTTTTTGCAAAAAGACAACATGTGATGCTTCCAATTTACCATGCATTGTCTATTTATTCCAAATGAAAACATTCAGACTATGGCATTTACACTTTACACACAACTGGCAGTCATGCTCAGTTGTTTATTATGATCTTGGAACCATCAACCCAGTCAAAGGCTGAGAACTCTTTCCACAAATCCCTTTCAGTTGTAGGCTTAAAGTTGGTCAGTGAAATAAACTTGAGATGTAGAAGGTGGACATTAAACAGAAGCCATTATTCTCAGGAGTTTATGATGATGAACATGTGATGGTCATATACAGTTCTTTCCAAAATTCAGTACATGGTAGGTTCTACAGAGAGACCAGTTTCCACAGAAATAGCAGCTTGCCCATAAGCAGCATCCTCCCTGGGCTCCCACTGGACAGTGGCCAGATGCTCATTGTCTTCTGGACCTGTCCACAGGCTCTGGCTTCTCCATCCATTCCAGGGCTTGAGATTAAGTGGATTATGGATGTTTCTCTAATTCTCTGTCTACCCCCATCATGCCTTCACTTTCCAAGTTTCTCCCTGCTGTAAACACTATTTTCCATGTCAAGCCCCTGTATTCCCATAAGCTTTTGTTCTTTATTTGCTTCAGCTCAGAGGAAGGAAACAGGTGAAGCAGCTCTGGCCAGTTTTCTACTATATCCATTGTCCTCTTCCAGAACATTGATTTTGCTGTCGACCGTGATGGGTCCAATATTAAACTCGCAGCCTCTGGTGGATATGTGACAATGTCCTGGCCAAAGTGACAAAAGCTACAATCTGCGTCTGTATGTTGGGGTTGGAGAACTGCTGTGTAGTAAAGGTTTGCTTTTCAGATTTAGGTGCTTCTCTCTTTTCTTCTCCCGGCTTTTCCTGCATCCTGTTGCATGAACTGCAGACTGGATGCTGGAGCAGCCATATAGTAAGCGTGGGAGGAAAGCCAACAGCAAGGGAGAAGATTTGCTCTCCAGTTCCACCAGTCCTTGAAGCAGTCCTGGCAACACTCCCTCACTTCTGTCATCTGTCAGGTTATTGTAACTGAGGATGGGGGAATGCAAGTCTTTAAAGCAACAGTCCTTTGACATTTTATCTTGCGAGTTCCTTGCTGTTGTTTAGTCGCTAAGTCCTATCTGACTCTTTTGCGACACCATGGACTATAGCCTGCCAGGCTCCTCCGTCCCTGGGATTTCCTAGGCAAGAATACTGGAGTAGGTTGCCATTTCCATTTCCAGGGGATCTTCCTGAGCTAGGGATTGAACCTGCATCTCCCACATTGGCAGGTGGATTCTTTACCACTGAGCCACCAGGGAAGGCCCCTGAAAACCCCTTATATTCTTGGTAATGACTGAAGACTCCAAAGAGCTTTTGTTTCTGTGGTTTATTTTATAGGTATCTACCATGCTAAATTAAACATATGTCTATTATTACACGTGAAATTACAATAATTTACCCTTGACATATAAACAAGATATTTAAATAATAATAACTATATTTTTAAAAACAAAAGATAACTTGGGAGAGATTGGCATTGTTACGTGTTTGCAAACCTCTTTAATGTCTGACTCAAGCCAAAACACTTGATTCTTGTATTTGATTCTGCACATAGATTTACTGCCATATCACATGCCATGTCACTGCTAGACACCTCCACTATACACTTAAGAAAGAATGAAAATGGAAAAGAAAAGCAATGACATCTCAAAATGTTATAACAAGGAGCAATGATTCATGGACATTCTAAAAGTATTTCAAGGACACCAGCTTTCTCCCGAGAACACACTGAAATCCTCTATTCTAAAGAATAATATTATATAAACTGCAATATTCAGAGTTTATGTATTAGGTAGCTAGTGTATATGTCAGGTAGTTAATATGTAAGATATATAGCTTTATAGTTTGATAGCTAATATCAAATATTAATACTACAATAAAAATAATAATAAATAGGATAAATTTCATAGTAAGAGACAAAATAAGAGCTCCCCTGGTGCCTCAGATGGTAAAGAATCTGCCTGTAACATGGGTGACGTGGGTTCAATCCCCAGGTAGCGAAGAGCTCCTGGAGAAGGGAATGGCTGACCAGTCCAGTATTTTTGCCGGGAGAAGTCCATTGACAGAGGAACCTGGTAGGTTACAGTCTATGGAGTCACAAAGAGTAGGACATCATTGGGCAACTAAAACTTTCCCTTTCAAGAGGCAATATCACCTTTTATGTGTTTTTCAACAGAAGCCAGTATGTTTCCTTTTTGAAGGAAAGGGAATCTATGACATTTACTTTCAAAGAATTTAACATGCAATGTTTCATTTTTCAAATCATTTAAACACAATAATCAAAGATAGAAATCATACGTTAGTTTTAAGTTAATAGCTGCTATATGTGTTCAATTGTCTTGCCCTTTTTCATCACAGATTATCTTGGAACGTCCTGGTGCAGAGAAACAACGTGGAAACAGTCATCATTTGACTTTTTCCCTGAAAGTGCTGCCAAATTTCAAAGTTGAAGCATCGTATTATTTAGTGTGCTGCAGTGCTCTGTTCCTATGACCAGGGTGCTGAAAACCACCATTACTATTCTTAGTGGAGGACTCTGAGAGCCAGTCATAAAAGATATAAATGATACCATATGGCCTGAAAGCCTGATACTTTTGTAGACACCTAGCATTGTGTACAAGAAAAGTGGGCTAATAATAAAATCACAGCAATATTACTTCTATCTCACAACAATATTTTCAATAGTAATCTAAGCAATGAAAATAATAACAGGTCTAACACCACTGGCAACATTAAATTGAAAAAGCAAATTGCAAAGCTAGTGAAATTGTTATCAGAGGGATTGATCTACAATAGAACAAATATTTCAAGCTCCCAAACAAATGTTCGATAAAGTGATGCTTCACTATTGTGCAAGCATTATGATAGTGCTTTACCAAAGAAATACGACTTAAAGATATCTTGCGGTCTTTCATAGGCTGTGGCAAAACAGAAAGAGCTATAATGAAAGCACGCTTATTTTTCTGTTGCATTGGACTTTTGCTGTTCACACACGTTACTTAAAAAAATCCTAAAAAAGGCCAGACTCCCAGTTTCAAGGAATGATTCTTTGTAGTGGAAACCATGGAAACATTAGACCTTAGCCAGAATTTCGTTGCTGCTTCTCTGCACCAAACAAATGCAGTCAGTGTAATTGTTCAAGAAAGGTTTAGGAATAATTATTTATATATTGGTAGCAAATTACAATTTTATTTTTCCTATTGCATATTAAAGAAACTTAAAAAAAAAGATTACTATAGGGTTCTCTGGTGGCTCAGTGGTAAAGAATCTACCTGCCAATGCAGGAGACATGTGTTTGATCCCTGATCCGGGAAGATCCCACGTGCTGCAGAGCAGCTCAGCTTGTGCGCCACAACTGCTGAGCCTGTGCTCTAGAGCCTGGGAGCCACAACTGCTGAAGCCCTCACACCCTTGAACCCATGCTCTGCAACAAGAGAAGCCACCACAATGAGCAGCCTGTGCATCGCAACTCGAGAGTAGCTCCTGCTTGTCTCAACGAGAGATATCCCACGCAGCAATGAAAATTCCACGCAGCAATGAAAATCCCATGCAGTACAGTCAAAATAAATACATAAAATTATTTTTAAAAAGATTATTATAAAATTGCATCTTTACAGGACACTAAACATATAAACAGAGATTTATCTCTGTATTTATCATCAGTATCCAGCTATCCTCTATCTAATAATATCTATCTATCTAGTTATCATCTCACACCTGTCTTGTGATGGTCAGGAAAGGCGCATTTTTGCCGCTATTACAAACCATCCCCCATATCCTACATGCTTAAAACAACAACAGTGTATTTCTTGCTCATCTCGAACGCCCGGTTGAGCAGTGGAGGACTCTACTAGGTCCAAGGCTCACGGAGGCTCTGGCTCTGGCATCAGCGACACACAGTGGAGCATAAAAAGCCTTTGTGGTTTCCACGGTAAGGGGCAAGAAAGAGATGTATGTTTTGAGTTTCTTTCTTTATTTTTACTGCCATAGCCCAGAAATGACACCTTTCACTTAAACTTACTTTTTATTTGTCAAAATTTTTCACTCAGCACTATGTAACTGCAATAGGACTAGAAAAGAATTGAGGGAGCAAATAGGATACTTGATGAGTATTCCTCTCTCTGCAATCTGCCCTTCTCCTCATCAGATCTCCTTTGTCTCTCTTCTTCTCACATTTCCCCCAGGAAAGATAACCCAAACATCCTACCACTGTATCAAGTGCAAAGACCAGGTTATCTGAGAGGTGTGTACTAGTTTGTAAGTCAAGTTCAGACATAATATGGCTACCATGTAAAGAGACATTACTTTGTCAACAAAGGTCTGTCTAGTCAAGGCTATGGTTTTTCCAGTGCTCATGTATGGATGTGAGAGTTGGACTATAAAGAAAGCTGAGCACTGAAGAATTGATGCTTTTGAACTGTGGTGTTGGAGAAGACTCCTAAGAGTCCCTTGGACTGCAAGGAGATCCAACCAGTCCATCCTAAAGGAGATCAGTCCTGAGTGTTCATTGAAAGGACTGATGTTGAAGCTGAAACTCCAGTACTTTGGCCATCTGATGCAAAGAGCCGACTCATTTGAAAAGACCCTGATACTGGGAAAGACTGAGGGCAGGAGAAGGGGATGACAGAGGATGAGATGGTTGGATAGCATCACTGACTCAATGGACATGAGTTTCGGTGGACTCTGGGAGTTGATGATGGACAGAGAAGCCTGGTGTGCCGCAGTTCATGGGGTCACAAAGAGGCGGACACGACTGAGCGACTGAACTGAACTGAACTGAACCATGTGTCTACGTGATAACAAATTAAAAAGATGAGTTATTTGCCTCCTATACCTAACACTACTATTTAAGGATATGAAGAGAGTAGCATTAAAACATATACATTGCCATATGTAAAAAAGAGCCAGTGGAATCTGCTGCATGATTCAGAGAGCTCAAACCTAGTGCCCTGAAATAACCTAGAGGAATGGGATGGAGTTGGGGTAGGAGATTCAAGAGGAAGGGGACATAAGCATACCTACGGCTGAATCATGCTGATGAATGTCAGAAACCAGCACAATATTGTAAAGCAATACCTTCCAATTAAAAAAAAAATTTTTTTTTAAGAGATGTAAACAGGAGACACATAAAGGTTACTATGATTAGTCGTCCTAGAACACACCATAGCAGACACTGTAAGGTCTCCTTACCCTAAGAGTGGAAATTGTTTCTTGATTAGGGCTGGTGTTACTGTCTGGAAGGTTCTTCCTTTCATGATTTCCTTTTACCAGTAACTGCTTCCACAGTTGTTTTTCAGAAATAGTTCTTAGATCTGCTATATTTCTTTACATTTTAGCCTTTCTCTATGTCTTAGATTTAAGGAAGACCTGGAAGCTGTGAAGATTCTAAAGGAAGACCATGTCCATATTCTGATCTTTTACCGAACATGCTTCCCTTAGACTTTTTCTTTCTTAATGCTTTAGGGCTTAGAGTCAAGAAGCAGTTAGTTCTTTTAAGTCTGGAGGCCTGAAATGTTTGGATTTTTTCCCTTTCAAGTCCCAAAGAGAGCTTGTAGCTTTCATGTCCCAAAGAGAATTCATTCACTTCTTTATTACATGGTCAAACACAGCTATTACCTATCAACACATACTATGAAGGCTCTGCTTTTTAACCTCTTTCACTAGAGCTGTAATTGCACAAGGCAAGGGGCTTTCCTTTAGGTAACTGCAAACGACAGCATTACCAAAGCATAATATGGGTGGACATCTTTTCTTGCTACCTGTAGACTGGCCAGTAGGCCAATACCCCTCTGTTTCTGTTTGTTTCTCATGGAAGTATCTCACAGCTAACACAAAACTACTGTGGTAGTGAGTGGAGACCAGGTTATACAGCAACAACAAATCCAGAGGCAGCATAATCTGTTTGTCTTTGTCATTATTTTCAGACTCAATGTGAGCCTATCTTTTTGAAACAAATCCATATCTTCCATGCATAATGTTAATGAAAAATGCTATTTACTTAATAATTGCAAAATCAGAAAAATAACGTTTTGCTAACAAATTCCATAAACCTGTGTTTGCAATACTAAAATCCAAGAAGCCCTAAAAAACAAGGAAGCATTTATAATTGACAAACAAGCCCAATCTTACCTATGTTCTCTTGGAAATAAATCTTTCCTGAAGCAATCTGCGGCTATCACATGGTCTCACACAAGATGGAGTGCTATGTAGCATGTAGTGTTTGTCTCATATAATCATTCTAAAGGGTGAGATATTATAAATTCTGGAATACATATTCAAAAGAGCTTTTGCATATAGTATTGGGTTGGCCAAAAAGTTTGTTCAGGTTTTTCTGTAATATCTTATGGAAAAACCCAAACTAACTCTTTGGTCAAATCAATACTATGGACCTGCAATTCCTAAATCATGTAGGATAATGCGGTATCATGTGTGACTCCTTGCACATAGTACTTTGACACACATCATGTTTCCCCATTTTTCGTACATTTAGATTGCTGACCTTTCCTACACTCTGTATGTGCTTATTGCTCTTTCTTATGTCTATATTATTGTGATTGCATGTTGTGTGTCTGTGTGTGTATGTTTGATGGGATTATCTGTGTGTGTGCTGTACTTAATCACGCAGTTGTGTCCAACTCTTTGCAACCCCATGGACTATAGCCTTCCAGGCTCCTCGTCCATGAGGATTCTCCAGGCAATAATATTGGAATGTGATTATTTCTAGTGCTAAAACCGTTTGGGTTGTAAAAATATTTATTCAGTGCAATTGCCTTTTGTATAAGCCAAATTGTATTATCCCACATTGTAAGTACTCAGTTTTGTCAATCAAAAATCCAATACTTCATTATAACCTATGGCATCTAAGAAAGAGCAGAGAAAATATCTAAGGAATTAGGTAAAAATACTGATGCCAAAAATCTGAACTCTGGTTCTGTATCTTCCTTACATACTGATGAGGATTAATCACATCTCAAAACACCTATGACTGTTTTGCCAGGACTTCAACACAGACCAGATTTCATCTTTCTCACAGCCCCTACCCATTGGTTACATAAGTATCTATAAATGCATTGACAACCACTACAGAGATGAAAGAAAACAGACTTGCTCTAAAAGGAATATTAAACACTTTGGGTGAGTTAAATGATAAAACAATATCAGGGTAATAAAAAAGTTAGGAGAGATTTTAGAACTACACAGGAAGTCATATATTTAAATTCAGAAGGTTTTACTTTGTACACAATATTACGTGAAATATTTCTACGGATAAAATTTGGTTACTGGCTTTACGGGAATAACAGTATCTATTAAAGGGGGCAGACATCAGTAGAATTAGATCATGCCTACCTTTTTCCTTTCTTTTATTACAATGTCAGCATAATATTTAAAATGTCTCAGCAAACTCTTCTCTTCACCACTTTAACAAGTAGATTTGCCAGGTGCAGCACTAGCAGGAGGCTCATAATGTATTTAAGTTTGAAAATGAGGCAATTATATTTCAAAGTTCTGATTGGCTATATTTTAATTTCAGAAGTATGAGATGCACTGATTTAGCTGGTGGCTTGCTGAAGTAACCTTGTACATTTGCACCTGTTCCTTTTATTATAACAGAAACACCTTGCCAGGGGAAGAGGATATTGGTCACAGAAGCCAAGACAGTCTGGTCCCTAGGCTCTTACTATTGATTACATTTCTTGACAGTCACATGGGAAGTTAATTACTAGTAGGCAATTAACACCCATGCAAAATAATAAGGAAAACATAATTATATTGAGAACTCCCAGAGACTGTTTGTAATCTTAAATGTGATATTCCCAGGTCTCTGAATAGTTATGGCAACCCAGATTTTGGCATATCTTTGTGTCTACATTCTTCAGCCCACAGCCTATCCCTGACGAAAAGTGGTAATCGTTAACACTCTGTTTCCTTTTAAATTATTAAAAAGAATCCTGAATTTTCATCCATCTAATTACAAATTCCCTAAAGAAAAAACAAGATAAGATTTACTTTGCATATAAAGTGAATCATCCTTGTAGAAAAACAGATCTGCTTGAAAAATACTCAGGATACCTTATCTAATATTAGTTTGTAATCTCGTTAAATTAAATTTCTGCTTTCTCTGTTATAGGATGGGAGCTCAGTGAATAGATTCTAAAGCCAGGCCATCTGGGCTTTAGTTCCCATATTGTCCTCCAGAAACCCTATGACCTTGGGGAAGGTTATTTACCTTCTCTGTCACATATCTGTTCTATAAAGTGGAGTAATGCTAGATTTGTCATATTTATTGTTATTTTTATCTTAAACACTAGGTATTCTCATTCTTTCATGAAATATTTTATAACACTAGTGTGCTCCTCTTTGCATCTGTCCTTACTTCTGGGGTGACATGATTAAAGGTAATGCAATTTTTTCCCCACAAGTAGTCCAATACTCTCATAGATCAGGCACCAAGATAAATGGCTCTTTCCACTTAGAAAGAGAAAGGAGACAGTGGTTCCCTTCCCTAATCTAAAGGTCTCCTTGGAAATACATGAGGTTGAATCTGAACTTCAACTCTCTTGTATGTGTATGAGATATCTTCAGGAACCAACTAGCCTCCTGTATTCAAATTTTATATTATTTTCTCCAGGTCTAGAATGTGTTCAAATTCTGGATCTTTCTCTCTCCTCGAAAAGACCCAAGGAGATAGTCCCTGCTGTCTTCTTGGCTCTTTGAGGCTTAAGTGAGGAAATTAGAGTGAGCTGTGACTACTTGGCCCTCTTGGGATAAAATAGGTTTTATTATCTTTTGAAATCAGAGTAATTAGCTCCTGCATTAGGGAACTAGATCTAACCCTTATGGTATGTGAACATGTCTTTAGGAGTCTAAGAATTGCTGCAGGACAGGTAAGAAATCCAGCAAAGTTATATATTCTCATAAGTCATGGTAAGAAGCCACCTGAGAGGATTTGTGAGGTTTATGAATTAGCGCATAAATTTACTTAACAAATCATTTAGAATCTGCTACTCAATATTAGCAAAAAAGGAGTCTAACCCCAGTTGATTTTTCAATGATCTTAGAAATAAGGTATTACCAATATAATTTAAATATAAATTATAAATGTGTAATTATAAATGTGTAAAAAGATGAAAACCTTTACACATTGCTATTTAATACTAAATATCCTTTCTTTAACTGTTTCATTTATTTATTTTTATCCTTTTTTTTTTTTTAGTTTTTTGACCACACTGTGTGGCTTGCAGGATCTTAGTTCCCCAACCAGGGATCCAACTTAGCCCCCAGCAGTGGAAGCACAGAGTCCTTACCCCTGGACCACGAGGGAATTCCCAAATTTCAATGCTAAAATAATAAAAATTCATATGGAGCTATGTATTTGTACAGAGACTCCTGTATACCTTTTTATTTAGTGTCTCCTAACGGTTACATTTTGGGCTTCCCAGGCAGCACGGTGGTAAAAAAAAAAAAAAAAATCTGCAGTGCAGGAGAGGCAACAGACTCAAATTTGACATTCCTGGGTTGAGATTTCCTGGAGTAGGAAATGGCAACCCACTTCTGTATTCTTTACTGGAAAATTAATTCCATGGACTGAGGAGCCTGGTAGGCTACAGTCCATGGGGTCGCAAAAAGGCAGACACCACTGAATGAGTGAGCACACACATACACATAGATTATATTTTATATCAGTACAGCACAGTGCCAAAACCAGAACAATGACATTGGAATAATGTGTATGTGTGAAGTTCTGTGTTATTTTCTCAGAAGTCTAGATATATTAATCACCACCACAAGTGAGATACAAAATTATTCTTTTACTGCAAAGATATCTCTCCTTCTGCATCTTTATAGTCAACTGGTTTCTCTTCCTCTGACCATCCCTAACCCTTGGCAGACACTAACAATTTTTTTTCTAACATGTCATGCAAATGGAATTAGATAATATGTGATTTACTGAAACTGTCTTCTGTTTTTCATTCAGCATAATGCCTTCATGATTTAACCAAGTAATCATATGGACCAATACAGATCACTCATTCCCTGTTAATGGTGAGTAGAACACAGCGATGTGAATGTGCTGCTGTTGGTTTAACTAACCAACTGATGATGGACTGATTTACAGTGTTTGTCTAATACAAGTAAAGAGAACTATTTATATTTCATGAAATTATTGATGATATGTGAAGGCCTGACCATACCACTTTATTTTTATTTTCTTTTTTGTGCCCTGTTTTTACTTCTTCTTTTTACTGCCTTTCTGTGCATTGCATACACATTGCTTAGAATTTTATTTTGATTTTTCTATAGGCCTATTTAAAATAGTTGCATTAGGTATTACACTATATATACATAACTTATTACAGTGTACTAGTGTGGAGATTTGGAGAAGGCAATGGCACCCCACTCCAGTACTCTTGCCTGGAAAATCCCATGGACAGAGGAGGTTGGTAGGCTGTAGTCCTTGGGGTCGCTGAGAGCTGGACACAACTGAGCAACTTCACTTTCAGTTTTCACTTTCATGCATTGGAGAAGGAAATGGTAACCTACTCCAGTGTTCTTGCCTGGAGAATCTCAAGGACGGGGGAGCCTGGTGGGCTTCCATCTCTGGGGTCGCACAGAGTCGGACATGACTGAAGCAACTTAGCAGCAGCAGCAGCAGTGTGGAGATTTGGCCAGTAAAAGGAATGTAGAAACATTACCCCCTCCTTTTAAGTTCTTTTACTCTTCTTTGGCATCACCGACTCGATGGACATGAGTTTGAGCAAGCTCTGGGAATTGTGATGGACAGGGAAGCCTGGCACGCTGCAGTCCATGGGGTCGCAAAGGGTCAGACACAACTGAGCAACTGAACTGAACTGACTCCTCTTTTACAGTATAATTCTCATATATTTTCTCTACATACATGGAAAATGACATCAGACAGTACTATAATTTTTTTTAGCTATCAAACATAACTTAGAAAACTCAAGCATAAAAGTTTACTTATATTTTTAATCTTTCTGTTCTTTCTTTCTCTTAGATTTTTGATTAGTTATTTTATAATTTTCTTTCTATTTAGAGAAATTTCATTAGCAATCATTTTGAGTTGCTATGTTGATGATAAAGTATCTTAATTTTCCTTCATCTGAGAATATCTTGAAATTCCTTAGTGCTTGAAATGTATTTTTTCCTGGCTGTTGAATCCTGGTTAGCTTTTCTTTTCCATCAACACTGGAAAAAAGTTGTGTCACTTTGTTCGTCATAGTTTTCAGTAGAAGTCATTCAAGTTGTATCCCCTTAAGAAAGGTGTTATTTCCCCCCTAGTCTTTTCAAGATACTATATTTGCCTTTAGCTTTCAGAATTTTGACTCTGATGTCCTTGGTGTGGATTTTTTTGTGTCCATTCTGTTTGGGGCTTTTTTCCGACTTGATCTTATAACTTTATATCTTTGGCAAATTAGGGAAATTTTCAGCTACAACATCTTTAAATAATGTTCACCCTCTCCTTCTCTCTTTCCTTGCAGGTCTCCAATGACATGGAAGGTAAATCTTTTGTTAGAGCACTACAGTTCCTGGAGCTCTGTTTCTTTTTTTTTTTTTTCTCTTCAATTTAACTTTTTTACTCTATTTTGTCTATCTTGCTTTTAGATTCAGTAATTTATAGTGTTCTATCTTGCAGTTCATTGACTCTTCTTTCTTCTATATTCAGTTATTGAATCTATCTTAGTTTTGTTGCAGTTATTATAGCTTTGATTTATAAAATTCCCATTTGGTCTTCTGTTAATAACTTTTATTTCTTTGTAGAGTATGTAACAACAACAAAAACTTATCTTTGCCAAAAAAGAGGTCTAGTCTTTGCTCTCAGCTCTTGGGAGGTAATCTGTGTCATGCCTGTAAGGAGTGTCATTTTGCCTGGGGGCCATGGACAGTGTTATTTAGGGAGGGGCCTGACACACCAGAAAAATCAACAATATAATGTATTTTGGGGACTTTGGGACTTGACCTGGAGACTGAGATTAGCTACATAGGCAATTAATCAATTGTGCCTATGTGATGGAGCTTCCAATAAAAACTAAATGCAGAGGCTCAGATGACCTTCCATGACTGGTGATACACCATATAAATTGTCACAAACCAATGCAAGGAAAGCAACATGCCCTGATTTTGCAGGGAGAGGACAAAAGAAGATCTAAGTCTAGTAGTTCCTTGGACACTGTCCTATGTGCCTATTTCCTGGCTGCTAAGTTGCTTCACTCGTGTCCGACTCTGTGCGACCCCATAGACGGCAGCCCACCAGGCTCCCCCGTCCCTGGGATTCTCCAGGCAAGAACACTGGAGTGGGTTGCCATTTCCTTCTCCAATGCATGAAAGTGAAAAGTGAAAGTGAAGTCGCTCAGTCATGTCTGACTCCTAGTGACCCCATGGACTGCAGCCTACCAGGCTCTTCTGCCCATGGGATTCTCCAGGCAAGAGTACTGGAGTGGGGTGCCATTGCCTTCTCTGATTTCCTGGCTAAATGTATCCTTTTCTTGTGATAATGTGTAGCCATCAGTATAACCATGAGTATAGTAACATCTGTGACATCTGTGAGTATAAGTGACATCTGTGAGTCCTTACATACCAAAAGTGAGGGCAGTTTGGGGAAACTTCCAGACTTGCAATTGGTGTCAAAAGTTAAGACAATCTTGTAAGAAATATGTCACCTCTACCTTAGTAGTTGGCTTAACTTCAGTCTGAAACTTTGTATATTTTCATTTGTTTCAATCAAATTCCTAACTGTTCGCTGAAGCATTTTGTTATGGCCTCTTTAAAATCCTCAGATAAATCTGTATCATCTTGCTGTTGGTATTTATTAATGATCTTTTTTTTTTTCATTCAACTTGAGATTTTCTGGTATTTCCTGTGATAAGTAGTTTCAATTGACACATGAGTCTTCTGAGTATTATGCTATGAACCATTGGGTCTTATTTAAATGTGTTAAGAAGATCACTTCTGACACTGCTCAAGCAAAGAAAGGCATCACTTTATTAATGCCAGGTCAAGGTGAAAGTCCAAGTTTCAATCTTGTAATACATTGAAGCCCCTGGAAAGAAGGCTTCCCCTTACTGCTAGAAGCAGGGTGGATCTCGGGTTTCCAATGACACCTTTCCTGATAAAGTCCTAATATGAGGGAACTGGGGACTCATCACTGCTCTACAGTTAACCTCCCCTGACGTTGCAGAGCCTTGGGCTTCTTGCTCCCTTGGTGGTAAAGTTCTGACTTCCCTAGGTGTCCTCTGACACCATGGAGGTGAGGGTAATCGCTATCGCCCAGCAGGACTGAAAGTCCAGGCTCTCTACTTGGTCCTTATGACATCAGCTCATGGCGGGGGGCGGGGGTGGGGAGGTTGGGGTGGTGCTAAATAACTTCATCACAGAAATCTAGGTTCCCAACTTGGCATTTGTTGGCAGAGGCAGGTTAGGGCTGCAGGTTTTTCTGAGGCATTTGGCAGGGACAGGAATGGTGTTTATTGTCTAAAAGTTTTCTTTTTCCAGGTTGCCCTTTCTCTGCTAAAGAGAGCAGTTTTCTTGGGGTTTCTTTTGTCCCCACCCATTGATGTATTCTGAGCTTCCCAGGCAGTACAATGGGTAAAGATTCTGCCTGCCAATTCAGATTGGACAGATTCTCCTATGGACAGAGAAGCCTGGCAGGCTACAATCCATGGGGTCACAAGGAGTCTGACATGACTGAAGTGACTTAGCAAGCATGCACGCCAATTCAGAAGGTGTAGGAAATGCAGGTTTGATCCCTCCATTGGGAAGATCCCTGGAGAAGGAAATGAAAACCCACTTCAGTATTCTTGTCTGGAAAATTTCATGGACATAGCAGCCTGGAAGTCTACAGTCCATGTGGGCAGAAAGAGCTGGCTACAACTGAGGGACTGAGCACACACATACATTGATGTATTCATGTTTCTGGAGAGCTAGTCAAATAACTATATGTCATAGTCATTTGACATATAAAGTCATAGAGAAAGAAAAGGAAAATATTAAACAACAAAAATAGCAAATATATAGGATTTAAGGTGGTATTGTTCCTCACAGCCTCTGATCCCCAGCCTGGCTGCCACCTTTTACACATCTTTTACAAGCTCATGTTTGTTTCACATAATGACATCTGGAGTTTTAGATGAACTCCAAGTTTTAAAAGGAATAAGAGAAAAAGTACTGCCAAGCCCTTGTATATTTTTTCTCCATTAATTTTCTCAAAGCCACATTTACTGAAAAAACCAAAAAGCAGAAAACTTGAATCTCTGAGATATTACCTTATTTGTAAATTTCAGGTTGGTAGAAAGCAGACTAAGCTGGTGCAGCAATCTTTCTACTTGATTTTAGAGGATTATCATTAAAGAGATTACAAAAGTGCAAAATGAATAGAAATAGTGTACACATCTCTGTCTTTCATTTTTCTTGCTATCTTGAACTTACATTATGCTATCTATTAGATTATAACACTGAAATCCAAAGATTTGGACCCTAAAATATAGCTATAAAAAACATGCAACTAGCAGAGTTAATTAGGGATACCCAAAGAGGAAGGAGGGATTTCCCTGATAGCTCAGTTGGAAAAGAATCCACCTGCAATGCAGGAGACACCAGTTTGACTCCTGGGTCAGGAAAATCAGCTGAGAAGGGATAGGCTACCCACTCGAGTATTCTTGGGCTTTGTTTGTGCCTCAGCTGGTAAAGAATTTGCCTGTGATGCAGGAGACCTAGGTTTGATCCCTGAGTTGGGAAGATCCCCTGGAGAAGGGAAAGGCTACTCACTCCAATGTTCTGGCCTGAAGAATTCCATGGACTGGATAGTCCGTGGGGTTGCAAAGAGTCAGACATGACTAAGTGACTTTCACTTTCACATTGAAAGAAGAAGGGCTGATGTTGAAGCTGAAGCTTCAATATTTTGGTCACCTGATGCGAATTGCTGACTCATTGGAAAGGATCCTGATGCTGGCAAAGATTGAGGGCAAGAGGAGAAGTGGGTGACAGAGGATGAGATGGTTGGATGACATTACCGACTCAATGGATATGAGTTTGAGCAAACTCCAGGAAATAGTGAAGAACAGGGAAGCCTGACATGCTGCAGTTCCTGGGGTCACAAAGATTAGGATACAACTTATCTACTGAACAACAACAAGTGTAACAGAAATATATCATCTATAAATGAAAGAAATACCCCTTAAAATCATATTTAAAAGTAAAATTATTTCAAATACATGTGTGAAACACCTACTCTTTTCACAGACTCGGGCCAAAAAAATGTGTGTATAAAGTACGATAAAGAAAGCCACATCTTGCACTAGTGTAGATGGTGAAATCTTTGGGGCTGTGACCCAAAAGGTCAGTAACCACAAACGACTCTTTTTGGTACTAGCACAGCATTCCTTTACTGTTATCTTTATAAGCACTATCCTGAGTGTCTTTCAAAGACACAATTTTATTTCATATCTTAATCTTTAGTGCCTCACATTCTAATAAAATACATAATTACAATTGGTTTGCTTCATAAAATATGTCTGGGGAGAATTTCATATCATTTGAGCTGTACTGTTGTTGTTCAGCCCCTTGGTCGTGTCCAACTCTTTGTGACGCCAAGAACTATAGCATGTCAGGCTTCCCTGTCCTTCAGTATTTCCTGGAGTTTGCTCAAACTCATGTCCACTGAGTCAATGATGCCATCCAACCATATCATCCTCTGTTGCTTTCTTCTCCTTTTACCTTCAACCTTTGCCAGCATCAGGGTCTTTTCCAGTGAGTTGGTTCTTCACATCAGGTGTCAAAATACTGAAGTTTCAGCTTCAGCATCAATCCTTCAATGAATGAACAGTATGCTGCTACTGCTGCTGCTAAGTCGCTTCAGTCCTGTCCGACTCTGTGCGACCCCATAAAAAAAAATGACCAGTATAATTTCTCTAAATTCAGAAATGGTCCTAGGGGAAGTAGTTTGATAACAGAAAAGAGATGTTTTAAAGAATAAAATATTCCCCAAATTTAGGTTTCAATTTGTCTAGGGAACTAGGATTCTGTATTTTTAAAGATGTAGATGAGTCTAGGGTCTGATCACAGCTTTGTATCTTCAACAGGTAGAGTTTTTCATTTTACGAATAATCTATCAATGTTAAACTGTGTGCTCAACAATTCACAGTTGGTAGAAAGCACATATGGTGTTAAGACTCAGGTTCAGTGTTCCTCAGCCACAAGCTTTCAAACTCCTGGGTGAAGTCTTGATAGAAGGACAAAAGAATCTGCCCCTCCCCCACCACAAATGATTACGTATTTCTTCTACTGGAGAGTATAAAAATACTTGTCTTTCAAAATTCAGAATATCATTTTAATCTGAAAGAAAGTGACTTATAAAGAGAATTAGGGAATATGGAATAACCAAGGGCTTTTTTTCCCTTGAAAAAAAAAAAAAAATACCAGTCTACACAATCAGCTTCATGTTCAATATGCTATGATTTCTGCATTATAATAAACATGTGGTGTGCTGTGCTGCACTTAGTCATTCAGTCGTGTCTGACTCTTTGTGACCCCAGAGACTGTAGCCCGCCAGGCTCCTCTGTCCTGGGATTGTCCAGGCCATAATACTGGAGTGGGTTGCCATGCCCTCCTCCAGAGGATCTTCCCAAGGACCAAACTCAGGTCTCCCACATTGCAGTCAGATTCTTTACTGTCTGAGCTACCAGGGAAGCCCATAAATGAACTTGGTCATCATCTAATTATATTCAAATATATTCTTCTCTCCACAAAACTGTTCTTTTCAATAAAAAGAAATAGGATGGGATTTTTCAAATATTATCTTTAGTGGAAAGTGATTTTTAAATGCATATAGGAAAATGTTAGGTGTTATGAACTAGTTATCTGTAAGCAAAGCGGTAGTGAGGATACTTTTAAGATCTACTGGTTTGGAAATTGAAGATATTTAAATGCGTGTGAATAAACATGATGATTTCTAGGATGCAACCTCCCTGTCTAAACAGTGAGAACTTATCAATCATTAATCATTTAGTTCCAACAAGGAAATCTTATTTCCCTACAAGAGTGGTTCTCTTCTTAAGCTTTGGTATACATTAGCATCACCTTGGTCTTTTAAAAGCCCAATCCAAGTTCCATTCCAGAACAAATATCTAGGACAAATATCTAGGGATGGACTGTAGGCATCCACAGTTTTGGTGACCCTGATGAGTTATAAATGAGCTTCCTTGATGGCTCAGCAGGAAAAGAATCCACCTGCAATGCAGGAGATACAAGTTTGATCCCTGCATCAGGAAGATCCTCTAGAGAAGGAAACGGCAACCCACTACAGCATTCTTGCCTGAAAATCCCATGGACAAAGGACCTTGGTGTGCTACAATCCAAAGTGTCACAAAGAATCAGATAAGACTGAGCAACTAAGCAAACCAGCATGAGTTGCAAATGAAGAAAACTTTTGGAAACTATTGCTTCTTTCAGTTCAGTTCAGTTCAGTCACTCAGTCGTGTCCATCTCTTTGCAACCCCATGAATTGCAGCACACCAGGCTTGCCAGTCAATCACCAACTCCCGGAGGTCAATCAGACTCACATCCATCGAGTTGGTGATGCCATCCAGCCATCTCATCCTCTGTCGACCCTTTCTCCTGCCAGCAATCCCTCCCAGCATCAGAGTCTTTTCCACTGAGTCAACTCTTTGCATGAGGTGGCCAAAGTATTGGAGTTTCAGCTTCAGCAACAGTCCTTCCAATGAACACCCAGGACTGATCTCCTTCAGAATGGACTGGTTGGATCTCCTTGCAGTCCAAGGGACCCTCAAGAGTCTTCTTCAACACCACAGTTCAAAAGTATCAATTCTTCAGCGCACCAACTCTCACATCCATACACGACTACTGGAAAAACCATAGCCTTGACTAGACAAACCTTTGTTGGCAAAGTAATGTCTCTGCTTTTGAATATGCTATCTAGGTTGGTCATAATTTTCCTTCCAAGGAGTATCGTCTTTTAATTTCATGGCTGCGGTCACCATCTGCAGTATTTTGGAGTGCAAAAAAATAAAGTCTGACACTGTTTCCACTGTTTCCCCATCTATTTGCCATGAAGTGATGGGACCAGATGCCATGATCTTCGTTTTCTGAATGTTGAGCTTTAATTCAACTTTTTCACTCTCCTCTTTCAGTTTCATCAAGAGGCTCTTTAGTTCCTCTTCACTTTCTGCCATAAGGGTGGTGTCATCTGCATATCTGAGGTTATTGATATTTCTCTCGGCAATCTTGATTCCAGCTTGTGCTTCTTCCAGCCCAGCCTTTCTCATGATGTACTTTGCGTATAAGTTAAATAAGCAGGGTAACAATATACAGCCTTGACGCACTCCTTTTCCTATTTGGAACCAGTCTGTTGTTCCATGTCCAGTTCTAACTGTTGCTTCCTCAGCTGCATGTAAGTTTCTCAAGAAGCAGGTCGGGTGGTCTGGTGTGCCCATCTCTTTCAGAATTTTCCACAGTTTATTGTGATCCACACAGTCAGAGGCTTTGGCACAGTCAATAAAGCAGAAATAGATGTTTTTCTGGAACTCTCTTGCTTTTTCCATGATCCAGCAGATGTTGGCAATTTATCTCTGGCTCCTCTGCCTTTTGTAAAACCAGCTTGAACATCTGTAAGTTCACGGTTCACGTATTTGCTGAAGCCTGGCTTGGAGAATTTTGAGCATTACTTTACTAGCGTGTGAGATGAGTGCAATTGTGCAGTAGTTTGAGCATTCTTTGGCATTGCCTTTCTTTGGGATTGGAATGAAAACTGACCTTTTCCAGTCCTGTGGCCACTGCTGAGTTTTCCAAATTTGCTGGCATGTTGAGTGCAATACTTTCACAGCACCATCTTTCAGGATTTGAAATAGCTCAACTGGAATTCCATCCCCTCCACTAGCTTTGTTCGTAGTGATGCTTTCTAAGTCCCAATTGACTTCACATTCCAGGATGTCTGGCTCTAGGTGAGTAATCACACCATCATGATTATCTTGGTCGTGAAGATCTTTTTGTACAGTTCTTCTGTGTATACTTGCCACCTCTTCTTAATATGCCACCTCTCCTGCTTCTTTTAGGTCCATACCATTTCTATCCTTTATCGAGCCCATCTTTGCATGAAATGTTCCCTTCATATCTCTAATTTTCTTGAAGAGATCTCTAGTCTTTCCCATTCTGTTGTTTTCCTCTATTTCTTTGCATTGATCACTGAGGAAGGCTTTCTTATCTCTTCTTGCTATTCTTTGGTACTCTGCATTCAGATGCTTATATCTTTCCTTTTCTCCTTTGCTTTTTGCTTCTCTTCTTTTCACAGCTATTTGTAAGGCCTCCTCAGACAACCATTTTGCTTTTTTGCATTTGTTTTCCATAAGTATGGTCTTGATCCCTGTTTCCTGTGCAATGTCACAAACCTTCATCCATAGTTCTTTAGGTACTCTGTCTATCAGATCTAGTCCCTTAAATCTATTTCTCACTTCTCCTGTATAATCATAAGGGATTTACATTCATGCTAAATACACTATTTAAGGGTAGAAAGGAAAACTCAACAGATTTAGCGATATAAGCATATGTACTGTCTTAGTTAAATAAAATGGTCCAGTCAAGATTTGTCAAATTTCAAGATTAAAAAAAAAAAATAGCATTTGTTACTCAAACTGACTTAATTTTCACTAATTAAGTTACATCCAATTGTCAAAAATCTGTACTAAAACTGAACTTCAGAAATGTGATCTTTGAATGCTCTTATTGTTTGACCAACTATTCAAAATTTCACAGGAAACAAAGAAAAAAAAGCATTTTTCTTTCTGCATAGAAAGGCTTCAGCATATTAAAAGATATTTAAAGCAAAATTTAAATGGAAATAATCCTTATGCTGCTAAGCTTCAGGGTTGACTTCAAATAATAGTTTTAGAACAGATCAGTCTCACTCTTTAAAAGAAATCTATATAGCGTCGATTAGTGTACTGACTCATGAAAGAACATTAAAATGCTATTACTTAGATGAGAAACATTCAAGTGATGTTCCTTAAATAAGATTTCATTGAAAAGTGAGCAGTTATTCCATTTGGTATGTGTTCTTTGCATTAGCATCTACCAACTAGATAATAGTTCCATTTGATAATAGTCTGCAGGAATGTTTCCTTTGTTAGGAAGGGGTGTTAGTCTGCTCTAAAAGATTCCTATTAGTATTAGCATCACCTTCCGAAAGGAAGGAAAGGTTTTCAATAAGGAGAAATATTAACTTCGCAGGAGGTTTTGTAAGACCCTTAGAAACATACCTAAAGACAAGGAAAAGGAGAAGTGAGTTCAGTAGTGGATTTTCTACACGATAAAATTCTTAAAAATGAAGTAAAGACAAATAAATCAAGTGCATTTCCAGAAACTAGTCTGAGTAAAAGAGGCTCAGTTTTGGCTCATGTGAGGAAGAATGGGAGCAAGATGGTTGTAACAGTTGAAAGCCAAGATTTTCAATATCCTGCTATGATAATTATGAAGCTTGTTGCTTTGTATTTTACTTTAATTTTTAATTTTTTTTTTCATTTGGTGAATATAAAGCAAACTTTGTGCCCCTCAAAAAATATCTGTTTGACTCTGAAGTCAATTTTATAATATTTGTACAGAAAGTAAAGATGAATGAGTCCATGATAACCCCAAAACTCTCAGCAATAACGTGCTTTACGTTTAAACTGTTTTTAATTCATGAATCTCTGTACTCCTGGAAACCCTGAGTGGGCTGATTTATAATTGGCCTGAGATGACTTAACGGGCTTCCTTTGAAGAAAAGTAGCAACATGGAGGAAATGAGGAGGAGTTATAACATAAAATAAATTTGGGAATATACAACAGTATCTTGAAAAAAGAGTAAAAGGATATTTGAAAAGATACACAAGGCAACATGTTAAGACCCAAGCAGAAATTTCTGCAATTTAGTCTCATAAGATATAAAGAAGCTGATTCAAAGTGTTTTATGAAAGTTTACATGGCACTTTTACACATTCAAGTATCTGTTAGCAAGAGTTTTTAAGAACTCTGACTAAGAGTTAGCAAGCTTATTTAGTATTCTGGTGATCATATTTGATGATTATTTTGGTAGTTGGAAAAATGAGCGAGCAGGCCCTCACCAAACAGCAAATCTGTTCGTACCTTGATCTGGGACTTCTTAGCCTCCAGAACTACGAGAAACAAACTTCTTTTGTTCACAAGCCACCCAGTTTGTGATATATGTGTTATAGCAACCCAAATGGACTAAGGCGGCCCTGACCTCATGTTGCTTAGAACATTTACTTTAGAAAAACTGCAATTGTAAATTCTGTCTCTGACCCTTTGAGATGTAAATCTTATCGCAGCCTCTGGACAGTTTTACAACTCAGGGATGTCTTTCTCAAGGACCCTTTGAAATACGACCATTAAGAAAGATAGAGTCCCTCGCACTCATTCTCTGTGGGAGGGCAGAAGCCTACCTCTAACCCATTAGCAAACACAGATGGCTTATTGACATTGACTAAACCTCTCCCCAACTTGTCCTCCACTACTTTTCCACCAGCTCACGCCAGTATTTAAAAATTCTCCCACGTTTTGTCGAAGCAGAATTGAGGTCCCTCTTCTCTCCTACTGTAATAGTTTTGGATAAAATCACCCTTGCCTTTTTAACTTGCCTGTTGCAATTTGTTTCTTTGATAACAAGAGCTCTAGAGCCCGTGTGCCACAAGTACTGAGCCCACAGGCTCTAGATCTCATGTACTGCCAGCAGAAAAACCCTGGTGCCGCTGTGAGAGAAAGCCCGCACAATGCAACGAAAAGTTCCATGTGTTGCGACAAAAACCCAGTGCAGTCAAAAACAAAGTAAAAACTAAAATATAAATGACTCATTTTCCTAAAAGGAAGAAAGACCATACTGTTCAAACAAACAAACAAAAAAATATGAGCTGGTTAACCTGGACTATTGGCGTGTGTTCTCAATGCCATCTTAAGTATTATTCTGATGGAAAGGCAGAAGGAGATTAAACACACAAAGGAGAGCAGGAGAAGAAAGAACAAGACCACAGTACAGAGACTGGAGTAGGATAGTCAACCCGAATCCGGGAGAAGCAGGAGGTATCCTCCCCGAGCCCACCCAGAGGGAGTATGGTCCTACTGACACCTGACTTTTGCACTCTGGCTTCCAGAGTTAATTTCTACAGTTTTTCTTTTTTTTCAATGCAGATTATTTTTAAAGTCTTTATTGTTACAATATTGTTTCTGTTTTATCTTTTGACTTTTTGGCTGCAAGGCATGTGTAATCTTGGCTTCCCAACCAGGGATGGAACACCCGCCTTTCCTGCATCGGAAGGCCAAATCTCAACCACTGGACCACCAGGACAGTCCCAATTTCTATACTTTTAAGCCACCAAGTATGGCAATTTGCTATAGTAGCCCTAGAACATTACTAGAGTTTATTAGAAATCATTTTTAAGTGTATCTTTTAAAAATTGCAATAATTAGATTACTATAAAAATGTTAATTCCATTCAAAACATTTTGGATAGAGCCCACTCTTTGATTAAAGTAATACCATAACATTACCATATGTTGACAACTGTGCACTGTTTTCATAAGAAAAAGCAGTAGTAAATGAAAGCAATCATACTATTTTTAGTAGAAAATGTAAAGTGTTTTTCTCTTTTTTCTAAGTACTATTGTTAAAATGATAGAACTGGGATAAGCCACTTAAGCACCTGTTTTTTAGGAGGATGCTGTTTAAATAGATAAATTCAGCCAAAACCCTGGAGATACTAATGAAATTCACCAATTTAGGATAAACAGCTTCAGTATGGATTTTTGATAAGAAAACAGCTGCTCATCTAGGGGTAGTAGTAGCTAAAGTCTGAAGGCCATGAGATTTGTCTGTTCTGGAAGATATGATATGCAAGGAACAGATGGTTAGCATAAATAATTCAAAATCACTCTCCAGTCACTTCTTTGGGTAAAAACAATGTGTTGAACTATGTTTACAAGGTTACTTGGAACTTTATGCATACAAACTATTTCTGTCCCCATCCTAGTTTGCTTTCAGCATGCAATTCCCAAACAAAGCACAAATTTTCATCATTTAAAGATTAGTTCTCTAAAATCAATACAGAAAGAGGCATGGTACGCATTATATAAGAGCACTATTTGTATATTATATGGCTTTCCTGGTGGCCCAGATGGTAAAGAATCTGCCTGCAGTGTGGGAGACCTGGGTTTGATCCCTGGGTTGAGAAGATCCCCTGGAGGAGGGGATGGCAATCCACTCCAGTATTCTTGTTTGGAGAATCCCCATAGACAGAGGAGCCTGGTGGACTACAGTTCATGGCGTCACAAAAGAGTTGGACACGACTGACAGACAGTGGCACCCCACTCCAGTATTCTTGCCTGGAAAATCCCATGGACGGAGGAGCCTGGCAGGCTGCAGTACACGGGGTCGCTAAGAGTCGGACACAACTGAACGACTTCCCTTTCACTTTTCACTTTCATGCATTGGAGAAGGAAATGGCAATCCATCCAGTGTTCTTGCCTGGAGAATCCCAAGGATGGGGAAGCCTGGTGGGCTGCCATCTATGGGGTCACATAGAGTCGGACACGACTGAAGTGACTTAGCTAGCTTAGCTTATACTTTATAAACATTCTTTCTAATCCTTCAACTAATTTTTTTTTAATATATACAAATCTAAAATCACTCCTTCAGTTAAGAAAATAAAATACTAGCCTTATAGTTTTATAACCCTACTTGATGCTTAAATTTTATGGTAAAGGTTTTACATATCTTTTGTTAATCTTTCTTTCTCTTTCTGAAAATAGACTTCTTTCCTTTTACTTAAATTTTTTCCTATGTTTTACATGTATGAATAATTCCTTTTATCCTATTTCACAGAAGCATATATACCTCTATACCTGTGTTTATCCATGACTACAAGTCTTATAACATGATTCATAATCTCCTTTCTTTTGGTTGACTAACATTTCCCTCTTCATTGTTTCAACCTTTTTGGTGTGAAGATGGGTTTTATGAATTTTCTAGACAAATGTTTACCAGACTCTGTATTCTCCTCAATCCTATACTCCAAAATTCGTCCTCTTTTCATAATGGAAGTTCTTGAAAAAAAAAATGTATTTGTTTTTTCTCTACTTTCTTTCCACTAAGTTATTCTTAAGCTCATGTTTGGCTACACATCATTAATACCTATGTATTTGGCAACTGTTCTTAGTTTATTTATTTTTATTTATTTTCATTTTTTTATTTTCCTGAAACTACACTAAATGAAGTGTTTTTTTATTGGAAAAAGTGAATTTATTTTTAAATTTTTTTAAATTTTATTTTATTTTTAACCTTTATAATTTGTATTGGTTTTGCCAAATATCGAAATGAATCCGCCACAGGTATACATGTGTTCCCCATCCTGAACCTTTCTCCCTTCTCCCTCCCCATACCATCCCTCTGGGTCGTTCCAGTGATGAGGTGGATGCAACTGGAGCCTATTATACAGAGTGAAGTAAGCCAGAAAGAAAAACACCAGTACAGTATACTAACGCATATATATGGAATTTAGAAAGATGGTAACAATAACCCTGTATATGAGACAGCAAAAGAGACACTGATGTATAGAACAGTCTTTTGGACTCTGTGGGAGAGAGAGAGGGTGGGATGATTTGGGAGAATGGCATTGAAATACATATAATATCATATATGAAACGAGTCACCAATCCAGGTTCGATGCATGATACTGGATGCTTGGGGCTGGTGCACTGTTCTGAGTTTAAAACACTTCATATAAGTAACTATTGTGGACAGTGGCCAGGAAGAGTCAAGAGTGAGTTTTCTGCTCTAGATCTTATGGAGGCTTTCAGATCTCCTCTGGCAACTCTTGAATACCATTATCTAACCAAGATTTATAAGTGTTACAGTTTCTAACCCTATAAAGAAGACATCACCATCAATCACTAATATATTATTCTGACCCTGGCTTCAGAGTTTCAGTCATGCTTTCTTGAATAGTAGATTCTATGCCTCAAAGACCACTACATTTCTACTCACCTCCGAATAGTGCTCCATCCTCTGCAATCAGCCTGCCATTATTAGTCAGGTATGGCTCCAGGTGAGGCATATAAAGCTAGCCTTCTTATGTGTTATACATCAAAAAGTCAAATTACTTCCCAACGCCACGTAGCCATTCAGCTACTGTGAGATTTAAAAACTTTCTGGGTGATTTATATGAGCTTTGATAGAGTCTGGGAACTACTGCACACACATCTTTCCTCCCAAAATGTTTAAACATGTATCTGTATTCCATCTTGTTTGGTTTATTGTTGTTTCATTGCTTAGTCATATCTGACTCTCTGCAATCACCATGGACTGCAACCTTCCAGGTTCCTCCTTCCAGGGGATATCCCAAGCAGGAATATTGGAGTGGGTTGCTGTTTCCTTCTCCAGGGATCTTCCTGACCCAAGGATCGAACCCAAGTCTCCTACATTGGCAGGTAGATTCTTTACCACTGAGCCACTGGGGAAGTTTTCATTTGTTTTCCATAGTCAACGTTTGTAACAAAAGTTTCCTGAGTCAGAAATTCAACATAGAAGCACATATCTATGTATTGATATTGAACTATTGAAAGAAAGCTATGGATGACCATTATTAGGGACTTAGGTACCTCAGCTATTATTGCTTCCTGTACCCACAGTGGTTGGTTACACTAAACAATAGTTCAATTTTTGTTTGTTTATTTATATTCTGGAGATGTGTAACATTTAGAAGAATTTTTAGAAAACACTTTTACTTTGTATTTCAGAATCTAATAATTAAATTTAAGCCATCAGTCTTCCTAGGGCAATGCTTAACCCATTGAAAGAAACCATAATATGAATGGAGTCTAATTATCCACTAGGAAAATGTCAAGGGCACTCTTAACTGTGCAATTTCTCTCTCAAACAAACACAAGCAGGGTTATGCCTAGAACTGACCCATTATTATAATTAACAGAATTATAAATTGTATGATAGCAAACAGGCATATTGTTGCCACTGTTTTGCATCCATTTTGATCTCTCTTCTTCCATTATCCCTGGGGGTATGATGAAATTAAGAAGAATCCAGAAATGTTACCTTATTCACCACAAAGGCTAACATTGAGCAAGAAGAAGACAAAAGCCCCAGGCCTGGTAAACCAGTACATTTCAGTCCAATTTTATCCCCTTTGACTGTAGTGACTAGTACAGAATCATGCTCACGGCACAAGTCAGAACTATAAAGTTCCCATCCATCCATCTATCCATCCATCCACTACTTTCTTCTGTGACACTGGGAAAAAACATTATTCTTTCTCTCATAGGCTAATCTGGTAGGATAAAATTCTGATGCCGTTGGTGTGTACGTGTACACGTTGGTAATCATCTTTATCACCAACTGGGGGAAAACTGTCCGAGATGAAAGTGATAACAAAGAAAAGACAAGATAATAAAGAGGTAGATCCCTGATAATTGTAATCTGCTCCTCTGCTCTAGGTTCATTTTGCTAAAAATGAAAATCTAGCCATATTGCTTCCCCACTCCTATTTTAAAGTGATTTCATTTAAGGCAAAAAGCAGTATTATTAACATTAAAAATAAACATTCAGTTCTGGTTCAAGATGGTGGAGTGGAAGGATATGTGCTCATCTCCTCCTGCGAGAGCACCAAAACTGCAACTAGATGTTGAACAACCATTGACAGGAGGATGCTGGAACCCACCAAAGAAAGATACCCCACATCCAAAGACAAAGAAGAAGCTGCAGGAGGATGGTAGGAGGGGCACAATCAAGATTAAATCAAATCCTATATCCACCGCGTGGGTGACCCATGTACGGAAGAAAAAACAAAAAATCAAAGAAGCTCTCCCACTGTTGTGGAGGTTCTGAACCACACACCAGTCTTCCCAGACTGCAGATCTGACAAAGGGACTGGGAATCCCTAGGGAATCTGGCCTTAAGGGCTATTGATTTGATTATAAGACTCTCAGAGGACTGGGGGAACCAGATCTAAGTCTTGGAGGGGACAAACAAAATATTGCATGCACGAAGACCCAGAAGAAAGGAGCAGCGACCCCCACAAGAGACTGAATCAAAACCACCTGCCAGTGCTAGAGGGCCTGCTGTGGAAGCATGGGTCAGCAGGAGCTCACTGCAGGGACAGGGGCACTGGAAACTCACTCATGGCACACATCCTCTAGGAGTTGGTCATTAACCCTATCATAGAGCCTGTAGACCCCAGGGCTGGACTGGCTCAGGTGAAAAAACTACCAGGGAGAGAGCATAACCCCACCAACCAGGAGATAATTGGATTAAGCTTTACTGAGCAAAGCCTAGCCACAGTGGTGTTATCATTCACCTAGAACCAGACATCCTGGAATGTGAAGTCACGTGGGCCTTAGAAAGCATCACTACAAACAAAGCTAGTGGAGATGATGGAATTCCAGGTGAGCTATTTCAAATCCTAAAAGATGATGCTGTGAAAGTGCTGCACTCAATATGCCAGCAAATTTGGAAAGCTCAGCAGTGGCCACAGGACTTGAAAAGGTCAGTTTCCATTCCAATCTCAAAGAAAGGAAATGCCAAAGAATGTTCAAAGTACTGCACAATTGCACTCATCTCACATGCTAGAAAAGTAATGCTCAAAATTCTCCAAGCCAGAATTCAAAACTACATGAACCGTGAACTTGCAGAAGCTCAAGCTGGATTTAGAAAAGGCAGAGGAAACAGAGATCAAATTGCCAACATCTGCTGGATCATTGAAAAAGCAAGAGAGTTCCAGAAAAACATCTACTTCTGCTTTATTGACTATGCTAAAGCTTTTGACTGTGTGGATCACAACAAACTGTGGAAAATTCTTCAAGAGATGGGAACACCAGACCACCTGACCTGCCTCCTTAGAAATCTGTATACAGGTCAAGAAGCAAAAGTTAGAACTGGACATAGAACAATAGACTGGTTCGAATAGGAAAAGGAGTACGTCAAGGCTGTATATTGTCACCCTGCTTATTTAACTTATATGTAGTGTACATCATGCAAAATGCCAGACTGGATGAAGCACAAGATGGAATGAAGATTTCCAGGAGAAATATCAATAACCTCAGATATACAGATGACACCACCCTTATGGCAGAAAGCAAAGAAGAACTAAAGAGACTCATGATGAAAGTGAAAGAGGAGAGTGAAAAAGTTGGCTTAAAGCTCAACATTCAGAAAACTAAGATCATGGCATCTGGTCCCATCACTTCATGACAAATAGATGATAAAACAGTGGAAACAGTGACCAACTTTATTTTCTTGGGCTCCCAAATCACTGCAGATGGTGATTGCAGCCACGAAATTAAAAGACACTTGCTCCTTGGAAGAAAAGCTATGACCAACCTAGACAGCATATTACAAAGCAGAGACATTACTTTGCCAGCAAAGGTCTGTCTAGTCAAAGCTATGGTTTTTCCAGTAGTCATGTATTGATGTGAGAGTTGGACTATAAAGAAAGCTGAGCACTGAAGAATGATGCTTTTGAACTGTGGTGTTGGACAAGACTCTTGAGAGTCCCTTGGACTGCAAGGAGATCCAACTAGTTAATCCTAAAGTAAATCAGCCCTGAATATTCATTGGAAGGACTGAGGGTGAAGCTGAAGCTCCCATACTTCAGCCACCTGGTGTGAAGTACTGACTCATTTAAAAAGACCCTATGCTGGGAAAGATTGAAGGTGGGAGGAAAAGGGGACGACAGAGGATGAGATGGTTGGATAGCATCACCAACACAATGGACATGAGTTTGAGTAAGCTCCAGGAGTTGGTGATGGACAAGGAAGCCTGGTGTGCTTCAATATATGGGGTTGCAAAGGGTCAGACACCACTGAGCAACTGAACTGAACTGAGCAAGGCCCTACCCACCTGAGCAAGACCCAGTTTTCCCCATCACCAGTCCCCCTATCAGGAATCTTACACAAGCCTCTTATCCTCAGTCACCACAGGGCAGACAGAAGGAGCAAGAAATAGCACAGCTTCACAGTGGCTGTACAAAAATCATATTACAGAAAGGTAATCATGATGAAAAAGCCAAAAGTTACGTAACAAAGGTACAAGATAATTCCCTAGAAAAACAACTAAATGAAGCAACCTTCCAGAAAAAGAATTCAGAATAATGATAGTGAAGATGATCCAGGATCTCAGGAAAAGAATGGAGGCAAAGATTGAGAAAATCCAAGAAATGGACTATAAAGTCCATGGAATTCTCCAGGCCAGAATACTGGAGTTTGTAGCCTTTCCCTTCTCCAGGGCATCTTCCCAACCCAGGAATCAAACCCAGGTCTCCCGCATTGAAGGCAGATTCTTTACCAGGGAAGCCATAAGGGAAGCCCAAGAATCCTGGTGTGGGTACCCTATCCCTTCTCCAGCAGATCTTCCCAATCCAGGAAATAAACCAGGTTCTCCTGCATTGCAGGTGGATTCTTTACCAACTGAGCTATCAAAGAAGCCCCTAAGAAATGTTCATCAAAGACCTATAAGAACTAAAGAACAAACAGAGATGAGTAATACACTAGTAGGAATCAACATCAGAATAACTGAGGGAGAAGAACAGATAAATGACCTGGAGGACAGAATGGTGGAAATCACTGCCACAGAACAGAATATAGAAAAAAGAATGAAAAGAAATGAAGACAGCCTAAGAGACCTTGGGGCAACATTCAACACACCAACATTTGCATTATAAGGGTCCCAAAAGGAGAAGAGAGAGAGAAAGGACCTGAGAAAATATTTGAAGAGATAATAGCTGAAAACTTCCCTAACATGGGAAAGGAAATAGTCAACCAAGTCCAGGAAGCATAGAGTCCCAGGCAGAATAAACCCAAGGAGGAACACACTGAGACACATAGTAATCAAACTGACAAAAATTAAAGACACAGATAAAATGCTAAAAGCAACAAGGGAAAAGTCACAAGTAACATACACAGGAACTCCCATCAGACTATCAGCTGATTTCTCAGTAGAAACTCGACAAGCCAGAAGGGAATGGCATGATGTATTTAAAGTGATGAAAGAGAAGAATCTATAGCCAAGAATACTCTACCTGGCAGGACTCTCCTTCAGATTTGATGGAGAAATCAAAAGCTTTCCAGACAAGTAAAAGTTAAGAGAATTCAGGACCACCAAACCAGCTTCACAACAAAAGCTTAATGAATTTCTCTAGGGAGGAAACACAAGAAGAGGAAAAGACCTACAAAAGATAAAGTCAAGTCGCTCAGTCGTGTCCGACTCTTTGCGACCCCATGGATTGTAGCCTACCAGGTTCCTCCATCCATGGGATTTTCCAGGCAAGAATACTGGAGTGGATTGCCATTTCCTTCTCCAGGAGATCTCCCCGACCCAGGGATTGAACCTGGGTCTCCCACATTGTAGGCAGACGCTTTTACCATCTGAGCCACCAGGGGAAGTATCTTATAGAAAATAAACCCCCTGAAATTAAGAAAATACTAATAGGATCATATATATCATTGCCTTAAACGTAAATGAGTTAAATGTACCAACCAAAAGACATAGACTGGCCAGGTGGATGACAACCTGCATGTATGCACTTCCACTTACCATATCACTCTGCTTTACCTGCTCAAATTGCATGTAATTATTTTGTTAAATTAATCATGTTCATAATGTGGTTTGCAAGTATAATTATCTCTTATTTTTTGTCTGGCTACTGATTGTGAAAACTGATAAACATCTTTTACTATCATGACTATGCAACTATTACTCACTTAATCCCATTGTATGATGATTGGCCAACAGAAAAATAATAGAACTCTATATCACCAAAATTAAGACCTAATAGAAAAACTTGTAACCACGTTTTAAAATCCAGATGCATATCAGAATTATCTTGAAATATTTTGAAAAATACAAATGCTTAGGGTATTGCTTTTTTTCTCCAGAGCTCCAGATATGTTTCTAATGAGCAGTCATGTTAAAAACAACTGTACTATATGATGATCTTTTACTTTTATCTAGTTTGTTTCACTTTTTCTATTTCATATTCAGTGCTCCCATTTCATTTAGTTTATGTTCTCACATTTCCCCCTCTTTTTTGATATTCTTTCTCAAGCCTTTATAAAGTGTAGTAGGAAAGCTTTTGTGTACATATATAAATATGTACAATATACATTTAAAAAATGAATTTATGCATAACTAAAATTATGACATTTTGATTCCACTTATTTGACTTAGTAAGACTAGAATGCTAGATTTCTAATTAAAAATAGGTATGCAACAAAGGTTTACTGTATAACAAAGGGAACTATAGTCAATATTATAATAACCTATGATGGAAAATAATTTCAAAAATAATATATGTGTATTTGTATAACCAAATCACCTTGCTGTGCACCTGAAACATTGTGAGTCAACTATATCTCAATAATATATATATATATTTAAAAAACTAAACTTTCATCCTGTGACAAATTAAAATGCCAGTCTCATTTCTACCCTTTCCCCCTCTATCTTGTATCTTGGCAGTCCCTGACCATGACTGGCAGATCCCTGGCAAAGTTGTACTTATCCTTCTAGATTTGGCTAAAGCATTCACTTCCCAGAAGCTCTTTCTCACTGCTTCTCATCTGTATATCACACTTTATTTTTCTTCTTTGCAACAGTACCACCCCCAGGCTTACCTGTGTCCTATTTATATTGGCATCAGCTATTAAAATCTCTCTTCTCAGACAGACTTTGTGCTCTGTAAGGACACAGTCATCATCATTTTATATCTCTTCTGCCTATTAAATACCTATTCCTCGATAAACAATTACTGCATGTGATCACGCCCTAGTGGCTCAGTGCTTTTTGCCTGGTTCCAAATACTACTTCTCCATCATGAGACATATGTTGACTTGGGATGAGTTAGAATTGGACTGAAATAGAATAGGTGGAAAATGACCTCAGGCATCACAGGGCTCATGTTCTAGTCTCTCCCTGGAGAGGGCACAGTGCAGGAGTAGGGAACAAGTGTCAAATCACCTCCCCAGGCATTTAGACTTGCAGGAAACATTTACTTTTATATCTGGGTCTTAGCAAATTAGCTATGACTGCTGAGACACTGACATAGTTTCCACACCTAAATACCTACACATTTTGATCAATTAGTCATTGGACAATGGAAGAAAAGGGTGATTAACTGTGAGAGCAATTTACCCAGCGAACAGCACCAACTTAAAATGCATTAAGAGAGTGACTATTCTTAGGTATTGTAATGGTAAATGTGGTAGCTGCAATTTTTACAGGTCATCTTCCTATGGGCTTAATGATTCTCAAGAAATCTGTCATTGTATTGATTTGCATTCATTCTCCTTCAATTTTGCACCAGGATCATCTCTGTAAAATTCCATTACTCAAATTTATGTATGATTTTCTCTCACTAAGATTATTATTAGACATGCCTAGGCTTTATTGTAGATGTAAGATGAAGTTATAACTCCCATGCTATACAAAGATATAATGCTTTTAAATGCAATACAATTCATTAAAGGGAATATATACTTATTCAAGAATGATTTTCTTTTTAAATTTGCATTTCATTCTCTTAAGGAATATGGGCGGAGTTAGAATGAAAAGAGAACAAAGAACATTTTTAAAAGACATGTGTTACAAATGTATTTCTCTTTTTTTAAAAAATCTATTTCTTATAGTTTCAACTAACTAGATTCCTCTGCTGCTCTCCACTCCACTGGGAAGGATTTTCACATCCTAGAATGTTATCATCAAAGCTAGCTTGAAATTTAAAAATGCTGAGAAGTTCAAGCATTGTTTTAAAGACTGTTGAACAGATGTAGTTTCTCCTAAGAGACTTTCCTGATTGTAAATACCTTGTATTTCATCTGAGAACTTCAAAATATAAGTATGCATTTTGGCAGAAAGTAAGACATCAGGAAAGAAAAAAATTATCAAGCATGGAGAATAAGGACATGTTGGCATTTTATCTGTGGCTTTGCTTACTGCACAATTTGAAGTATACACTTCAAACTGAAACACTGGTGAATATTTTTCACAAATATAAGAATACCCATTCAGAAGTGGCATAATATATCAAACATTGGCATGTGAAATATACACTTGGGCTTCAGGACATTCCATCAATGTTTAGAGTTTTATATAAGTGGAATTCAAATATTGGATGAGTAGGATATACTATTCGATTTATAACATATTGATATAACTGAGCGACCCACAAGAGACTGACCCACACTTCCTGTGAGTGTCCAGGAGTCTCCAGCATAGGCGTGGGTTGGGGTGGCCTGCTGCAAAGTTGGGGGAACTCAGTGTAGTAGTGCATGCATGGGACTTAATTACCTCCACCATAGTTGGTCTCAGGTCAAATAATAGGGAGAGGACATAGCCTGCCCTTCAACAGAAAATTGGATTAAAGACTACTGAGCATGGCCCTGCACATCAGAACAAGACCCAGTTTCCCCTTCAATCAGTCTCTAACATCAGGAAGGTTCCTCTAACATCTCTAACACCAGGAGGATAAGCTGCCTATCCTTCTCCATCAGAGGGCAGACAGACTGAAAACCATAATCACAGAAAACTAGCCAATCTGATCACATGGACCATAGCCTTGTGTAACTCAGTGAAACTATGAGTCATGCAGTGTAAGGCCACCCAAGATGGATGGGTCATGATGGAGAGTTATGACGAAACATGGTCCACTGGAGAAGGAAATGGTAAACCACTTCAGTATTCTTGCTTTGAGAACCCCATAAACAGTATGAAAAGGCAAAAAGATAGGAAGGACACTGAAAGATGAACTCCCTAGAATGGAGGGTGCCCAATATGCTATTGGAGATCAGTGAAGAAATAACTCCAGAAAGAATGAAGAGATGGAGCCAAAGCAAAAAACAAAATCCAGTTGTGAACGTGATTGGTGATGTAAGTAAACTCCATGCTGTAAAGAGAAATGTTGCATAGGAACCTGGAATGTTAGGTCCTTGAAATCAAGGCAAATTGGAAATGGTCAAACAGGAGATGGCAAGAATAAACATTTTAGGAATCAGCAAACTAAAATGGACTAGAAATGGATGAATTTAACTCAGATGACCATTATATCTACTACTGTGGGCAAGAATCCCTTAGAAGAAATGGAGTAGCCATCATAGTCAACAACAGAGTCTGAAATGCAGTGCTTGGATACAATCTCAAAAATAACAGAATGATCCCTGTTCATTTCCAAGGAAAACCATTCAATATCACGGTAATCCAAGTCTATGCCCCAACCACTAATGCTGAAGAAGCTTAAGTTGAATGATTCTATGAAGATCTAAAAAGCCTTCTAGAACTAACACACAAAACAGATGTCCTTTTCATTATAGGGGACTGGAACGCAAAGCAGGAGTCAAGAAATACCTGGAGTAACAGGCAAATTTGGCCTTGGAGTACAGAATGAAGCAGGGTAAAGGCTAACAGAGTTTTGCCAAGAGAACCAACTGGTCATAGAAAACACCTTCTTCCAAAAACACAAGAGAAGATTTTACACATGGACATCACCAGATGGTCAATACCAAATAAGATTGATATATTCTTTGCAGCCAATGATGGAGAAGCTCTAAACAGTCAGCAAAAACAAGACTGACTGTGGTTCAGACCATGAACTCCTTAGAGTAAAATTCAGACTTAAATCGAAGAAAGTAGGGAAACCCACTAGACCATTCAGGTATGACCTAAATCAAATCCCTTATGATTATACACTGGAAGTGACAAATAGATTCAAGGGATTAGATCTGATAGAGTACCTGAAGAATTATGGATGGAGGTTTGTGACACTGTATAGGAGGCAGTGATCAAGACCATACCCAAGAGAAAGAAATACAAAAATGAAACACGATTGTCTGGGGAGGCCTTACAAATAGCTGTGAAAAGAAGACAAGTGAAAGGCAAAGGAGAAAAGGAAAGGTATATCCATTTGAATGCAGAGTTCCAAAGAATAGCAAGGAGAGATAACAAAGCCTTCCTCAGTGATCAAATCACAGAAATAGAGGAAAACAATAGAATGGGAAAGATTAGAGATCACTTAAAGAAAATTAGAGATACCAAGGGGAAATTTCACAAAAAGAGGGGCAATAAAGGACAGAAATGGTATGGACCTAACAGAAGCGGATGATATTAAGAAGAGGTAGCAACAATACACAGAACTATACAAAAAAGATCTTAATGACCCAGATAATCACTATGAACAAAGCTAGTGGAGGTGATGGAATTCCAGTTGACCTATTTCAAATCCTAAAAGATGATGTTATGAAAGTGCTGCACTCAATATTCCAGCAAATTTGGAAAACTCAGCAGTGGCCACAGGACTGGAAAAGGTCAATTTTCATTGCAATCCCAAGGAAAGGAAATGACAAAGAATGCTCAAACTACCGCACAGTTGCACTCATCTCACATGCTAGTAAGTAATACTCAAAATTCTCCAAGCCAGGCTTCAGCAATACGTGAGCCGTGAACTTCCAGACGTTCAAGCTGGTTTTAGAAAAGGCAGAGGAACCAGAGATCAAATTGCCAACATCCACTGGATCATTGAAAAAGCAAGAGAGTTCCAGAAAAAACACTTACTTCTGCTTTATTGACTATGCCAAAGCTTTTGACTGTGTCGATCACAGCAAATTGTGAAAAATTCTTCAAGAAATGGGAATACCAGACTATCTGACCTGCCTCCTGAGAAATCTGTATTCAGGTCAGGAAACAACAGTTAGAACTGGACATGGAACAACAGACTGGTTCCAAATCAGGAAAGGAATATGTCAAGGCTGTATATTGTCACCCTGCTTATTTAACTTATATGCAGAGTACATCATGAGAAACGCTGGACTGGATGATGCACACGGTGGAATCATAACTATCGGGAGAAATATTAATAATCTCAGATATGCAGATGACACCACCCTTATGGCAGAAAGCAAAAAAGAAGTAAAGAGCCTCTTGATGAAAGTGAAAGAGGAGAGTGAAAAAGTTGGCTTTAAACTCAACATTCAGAAAACTAACATCATGGCATTCGGTCCCATCACTTCATGACAAATAGATGGTGAAACAGTGGAAACAGTGAGAGACTTTCTGTTTTGGGTCTCCAAATCACTGCAGATGGTGACCGCAGCCATGAAATTAAAAGACGCTTACTGCTTGAAAGAAAAGTTATGACCAAGCTAGACAACATATTAAAAAGCAGAGACATTTTTTTGCCAACAAAGGTCCATCTAGTCAAGGCTATGGTTTTTCCAGTAGTCATGTATGGATATGAGAGTTGGACTATAAAGAAAGCTGAGCACTGAAAAATGGTCACTTTTGAACCGTGGTTTCAGGGGAAGTCTATTGACAGTCTCTTGGACTGCAAGGAGATCCAACCAGTCAGTCCTAAAGGAAATCAGTTCTGAATAGTCACATTGGAAGGACTGATGCTGAAGCTGAAACTCCAGTACTTTGGCCACCTGATGTGAAGAGCTGACACATTTGAAAAGACCCTGATGCTGGGAAAGACTGAAAGTGGAGGAGAAGGGGATGAGATAATTGGATGGCATCATGGACTCCAAGGACCTGAGGTTGAGTAAACTCCAGGAGTTGGTGATGGACAGGGAGGCCTGGCATGCTACAGTTCACAGGCTCGCAAGAGATGGACATGACTGAGCAACTGAACTGAACTGAACCGAATTGATATAATTGATTTCTAATATACTGATCTAACTTTGAAAGGTTGTAATGCTATGAGGGTATTTCAGAGTCTGTCTGCTAAATAACCCAAAATGCTATCTTTCTCATAGCTTCAGTTTTTCCTTGTATTAATTTATATACTATGAGTACAACAGTGAAAGTGAAGTCGCTCAGTCGTGTCCGACTCTTTGCAACCCCATGGACTGTAGCCTATCAGGCTCCTCCATCCATGAGATTTTCCAGGCAAGAATACTGGAGTGGATTGCCATTTCCCTCTCCAGGGGATCTTCCCAACCCAGGAATCGAACCCGGGTCTCCCGCATTGCAGGCAGACGCTTTACCGTCTGAGCGACCAGGGCAGCCCTAAGAGTACAGTATACAATCTCAAAACTCAAAGAGTCTATGTTTAGAATAACAAGTAACCTACCTTAGGAATGAAAATAACTATCAGTTCTTGGATATTAAGCATGGTTTATTTAAAGCTACTTGCTTTCCTTCTCAAACACTGACACAATTGAAGCCGGTGGATCCACAGTTTTCATAGAAGTGTGATAGACTTAATGAATATTCACTACTGTTGGTAACATTTTTGCCTTGTCCTTCCCTGTGGATGAATATTACATTCCTACTCTATTTAAATTCAGGGTTGGTCATATAACTTCCTTTGGCCAGTAAACTGTAAATCTACAGGATACAAGTTTCTGAGCAGAAGTTTTAGAAGCCAAAATCTGTTCATCCATCGTTTCTCTGCCTGAAATGACTATGGGAAATGTTCCCACATTCAAGTGAAAGACTGTTCTGTCAGCCTGGATCTCTGATGAGCAAGGGACAGAGGGCAGCTGACTCGCAGTACACATGCAGGGCAAAGGCTAAATCAATGTATGTCGTTGTAGAACTCTAAGCTTCTGAGGTCATTTGTTACCTTGTCCATCCTGGCTGATATAAACAACTAGAGTTGGTAAAAGATTATTCTGGGCATTGTGTGTTTGCAGAAGCAGGCTAGATGTCTGCCCATGTCACTAGATGGGGAGAAAAAATTATAGGGTCAAAGAAGGGGTATGGTTACATATGGACCAAAGGAAAACCATTTTAAAAAGCCAGGTGCAAGCTTATTACAATTCCAAATACATTTAGCAGCAGGCCTGCAGCCAAGAAAAAGATATATCCTTTCCCTTCAATTTCTATACATTGAACTTCATGACCTTTTGCTTCCAAACCCAGAAAGTGTTAGTCACTCAGTCATGTCAGACTCGTTGCAACCCCATGACTGAAGCCCCCCCAAGCTCCTCTGTACATGGGATTCTCCAGGCAAGAATACTGGAGTGAGTTGCCATTTCCTTCTCCAGGGAATCTTCCTGACCTGGAATTGAATGCAGGTTTCCTGCATTTTAAAGCATATTCTAAACCAAAGGTAATGTTCTAGTGATACCACATACTTCTATCATGAGTAACATAAGTCTTAAAGACTTAAAGAAGAGTAAAATGCTAACAGTATTTTCGTGTATGAAAACTTTAAGACAAACTAATTAGATAATTGCCTAGTGCAGAACAAGCGGATAGGGGAAAGCATTAAACTAAAAAGATATCCTAACATATTTAGGTGGGTAAATTTACCCATTGCCCATGGCAAGACTATCCATGCCTAAAATAATCTTGCAAGTGAACAGTTTTTGAATTATGCCTAAATTAGGGCTCACTGCTTTACTCAATGAGAAACACAGAAATCATAGAATGTTATTTCTGGTGTAAAAGGCTATAAAAATTATCAAAATCAATATGGAACTCTTCACAAATTCCAGGAAAACCTTAGTATGGTTTATGACAAGGTTCTGCTACTTGCCCTGCTAAAAAGCAAACAGACTCCCAATGTGTGTGTGCATGTTAAATTACTTCAGTCATGTCCAACTCTTTGCAACTCTATGGACTATAACATGTTAAAATTGCTTCAGTCATGACCAACTCTTTGCAACCCTATGGACTGTAACACCAGGCTCCTCTGTCAATGGGATTCTCCAGGCAAGAATATTGAAGTGGACTGCTAGAGATATTCCTGACCCAGAGACTGACCCTGCATCTTTTATGTCTCCTGCATTGGCAGGTGGGTTCTTTACTGCTAATGCCATCTGGGAAGCCCATGGTTAATAAGAAATCGTGAAAGACTCTGATGTAATCACAATCCAAAAAGAGCTCAATGCAACAATGGCAGAAATATCCAAAAAAAATTAAACATAGCATTTATTTTTAAAATGTGTTTGGGGGTGGGGGGAAGGAGAGAGGATCTAATTTGCCAGCAAGTTATTCAAAACATACTTAGAAAATCTTGCTCACAATTCAATGTTTATGAACAGTATGACATAGTTGCCAAAAAATTAATTGATTCTCAGTCTGCTTTATGTCTATAATAAAGGAGGTATTTATTTTCTTTTATTTTACATTAATAAAACCACAATTACCAAACTGTGCTCTATTCATTCTGAATTCCATTGACAAACCACAATTGCCCCTAAAGGATTATAAAACTAGTTAATGGTTCAAAAATAAAGGATAATCGAAGAGAGTGGGAATATTAAATTTACTAGTACAAATACATAAGAGAGATGTAATAGTTTGCAAATACCTGAAGCTTTCCCTGTGGAAAAGTGGACATTTGTACCAGCACAGAGAGGGTTAAAAAGCACAGTTAAAGTGACATATATTTTAGCACACAGCAACAGCATGCTACTTTTACAGAAACATGAGGAATAAGTAGAATTTTAAAATAAATGAGTCATCTTATAATTAGAGCCATTCAAAAGCATACTCTTCAGCTTCATGATACACTGAATTCCTTATCATTGGAAGTTAAATAATCAACACTAAGTTTAAGGGCTTCCCTGGTGGCTCAGACGGTGAAGAATCTGCCTGCAATGCCTGAGACCCAGGTTCAATCCTTGTGTTGGGAAGATGCCCTGGAGAAGGGAATGGCTACCCTCTCTAGTATTGTTGCCTGGAGGATTCCATGGACAGAGGAACCCGGAAAAGGTTTGACAAATGGACCACTAAAAGACCCGTCGGTTTTAAAAGGCTGAGGCATGTCTCTAGACCTCAGTGGTGTTTGTGGACATTTATCTTGTTATTCTATGTGTGTTATCTTTCACAGCCAGTGTGACACATTTGGTCAACCTCCCTGGGATGATAATTGTTCAGAATTCACACAACACAGTTACCTGACAATCTGACATAACACTGCACATTTGTTTTCCTGCCAATTAACTTCAAGATCTTTCCACTAACACTTTGTCAGATCCTTAAATGATGCGGTGACTTTTGCCAATAGAAGAGTGATTTTTTCTTCACAGCTAGCTGTTAAGATCATACTAGCAAGATAACAAAAATTAAATGAGACTCTCAGTGACAGGGCATTTAGCCCCATGGCAGATGCTACATGCATGCTATAGGTGTCACTATCAAAGAGTGGAGTAGATTGAAGGGATATTGGTTAAATCGAACAAAATATACCTTTTGTAAACAGATTGGTAAGTCTTATGAGCTATCTGGCTATGCTCTACAAAATGTGCAGTTATCAATGTACAAAGAATCTTGAATTATCATAATATAATGAAAAGTAATTTTTATAAAAAGTCAGAGATACAGAAATACTATTCTTAGTATGACAGCCTAGATTACCACATTTAAAATTAGAATCTTGTTAAATATAGCTAACAAATATTAACAGTGAGTGAAAGTATCCAGTATGGAGTTCAACTCCCTCTAAATAGAATTATTATCTGTTTTGCCTCTAGAGTTTCACATCATTCCATAATGAAATAAGCAAATGATAATACATATAATTCACTGTCAGCATTTAGAAGAATCTAAGACATATGAAATTAGTTATCAATATCATATTTCATACAAATATACATAATACACATTGCTAATGTCACTTCATGTATCTATGTATTGTCTACAAGTGTATTCATTTTACTGCAAGCCACATTTATAGCAAGCCACTAAGTTAAAATAGGGATTCCCTGTTGGTTCAGACAGTAATGAGTCTGCCTGCAATGCGGGATACTGGAGTTTGATCTCTGGGTCAGGAAGATACCCTGGAGAAGAAAATGGCAACCCTAGTATTCTTGCCTGGAATATCCCATGAATGAAGAAGCTTGGTGGGCTACAGTCCATAGGGTCACAAAGAGTCGGACACAACTGAGCAACTTCACTTTCATGTTAAAATAAGCTATGACAAGCAGGTGAGGAATTTCCTTATGTGATAAGAGCACTTGTTCATGAAACAGTTTGGCATACAAAACAAGAATCATGTATTTCTGTCTGAGCTTGATTTTTTTTTTTAATTTTTGCATGGCTTTTGAGATTTTATTTGCCTGACCAGGGATCAGCCTGCGACCCCTGCAGTGGAGGAGCAAAGTCCTAACCACCGGACTGAACTTGAATTCTTGATTTACTACAAAGTAGATATGTTGGGAAAGTAACATAAGCGTGTGTTAGACCTGGCTTTCCTATCTGTAATACAAAAACAAAAATTCAATTATATTAGTAATGTGTAGGATTACTTTAGGGAGAAGGCAATGGCACCCCACTCCAGTATTCTTGCCTGGAAAATCCCATGGACGGAGGAGCCTGGTGGGCTTCATTCCATGGGGTCGCTAAGAGTCAGACATGACTGAGCAACCTCATTTGACTTTTCACTTTCATGCATTGGAGAAGGACATGGCAACCCACTCCAGTGTTCTTGCCAGGAGAATCCCAGGACGGGGAGCCTGGTGGGCTGCCGTCTATGGGGCCGAACAGAGTCGGACATGACTGAAGCGACTTAGCAGCAGCAGCAGGATTACTTTAAATAATAAAGGGAATAAGGTCTAAACTATATCTAAGTGGTCCATATACTTTCTACGAAACCCATCAAATAATGAACTTGGAAAATATAGCAAGTATTTACCACGATTTCTTGGAGAACGTGGTCAAACTTAATGTCTCATAATGTTCCATTTTAATTAAATAGATCATGATACCAGTCTCTACATTTCTTTCATCTTCAGTGAAATAGAAAGTGTAGACTCCCCATATGTAAGGGACCAGAGGCTAAGTTTTCCCAGCATAAAAAAAATCACCAAGATATTGCTGGGTTTCAGCAACAAAGATTTATTTCTTGCTCATATGATGCATCCACCTCAGAGCGGGTGGGGCTCTGCTGTCTACTGTTCTATTTCAGTGACACGAGCTGCCGGTCTTGACCACCTGGATCATCATCAACTACGTTGACTGAAGAAGCAAACCTAAGACATTGTGCCTGGTTCTCAAAGGCTTCCTCTAGAGAATGACAAGCTTTGTTTCCTCTCACATTTCCTTTATCTGAACAAGCCAAATGGCCACATCCAGCGGTGCCATGAAGTCAATTCTCATATGCCCATAAAGATGAGAACCATCTATACTTGCTGAAGAGCATGACTGACAACTTTATCTTATAAACCACTGTCATTGGACAATCTGGAAGTGTTTTCTTATATACTTTAAATATCTCATTTTAAAGATTTTATGAGCAAGTAAAATTTACATGAGATATACCTTGACTTTGTGTTCATGTCTAATGCACTATAATTAGACTATCTGCGTGAATCCAAAAGCCCAGGTTAAAATTCATACATTGTTGTCTTTGTTTATCAGTGAAATAACTGATGAAGCAGTTCATGTAAAGGACAACAAAATTAACTCTGCACCTATATAAAGAGTTCACTCATTTTCTTTAGCAAAATAATGAAATTTAATAATAAATGGGACGTTATGAAAATGAATGGGTAGAACTACTTGGTAGTTTGATAGAGGGGACACTGCCTAAGAATTAAATTAAATTTATACAACAATGGAATATTTAACTTAGAGAGTACTGAGTATTCAACATTAGAAGATTTTAACAAAAGCTATGTGACCATTATGAGGTAACTGTGGAAGATATGAATGCACTGAGTATTGATAGCCTTTGTCATATCTTCCTAGAATTTAGCTGAAATGAATAACTATTTTTTATCAAAATGACCCAGAAATCATTAGAAAAGGCATCACATAGACTCTTATAAAACCAACCAAACAGTAGCAAGTAAAATTTCTCTGAATACTCAGTATTATTTTTTAACCTCTCTTCACCATAGTCTGTATCAATGAGACAACAAACAATAAGGCACTTAATAAAGTCACCATTTATTTTATTTTTATGATGCTGAATCAAAGCCTTGAATAATTTGTTTGTGACTAAACCGGATAGGTTACCAATTTATTGGTTCTAATAAATACGGACTATGATAGCTTTAGAACAAACACACACATATATTGAGAGATAATTCTTCACAATAAAGACTTTTAAACTCATGGAAAAAACATCGTGTTTTTGTGTTCCGATGTATCTATATGATCTATCATGTTATTGAAAGGAGTTGTTCATGCTATTATTCAGATTTCAGTGATAGAAAAGAAGACTCTCCCCCAAAACAAATAAACAAACAAAAAAACTCTCAAAATACCTTGGTGAAAACAATACAACATAATACAGAGGCAAGGTATTTTTGTTTCTTAGAAGTTTTTTTTACAATATGCCTCCAAAAAGATGAATTGTGCTATAGCTATGGTGACATTTCAAGAGGTAGTAAATGAGGTAGATTGAACCAAAACCTGGGCGATGTCTTGACAATATATATTTTGTTATCGCATTCATCAATCAACATACATTGTAATATACATAATGTCTATCAAATATGGCACACTTTCCTTGTTTCTGTCACTGATTAAAAATATGGTGTTCTTTGCCCTCAAGAAACATTAAACTTTTTTTAGATAATTGGGATGATGGCACTGATCTAGGTATGGAAATACATCAGACAAACTGGAACAGGTAGAAAGAACTTGGCAGAAAGCCTTTTGGGATCTAAATCAGGAATCTTTGCATAAAACACATGCTTGGCATTCTACAACCATCTTATTTCAGATGATTTAAAAAATTAATTGAAGTACAAAATAAAATTTGGCTATGGCAAAGATAGTATTCATACTATATTAAACATAACACAGCAAGGCATTGATGAATTAGAGCAGAAACAGTGACTACTCAGAACAAACAGCAGTGAAAACCAAATCAGTTTTGCTATGTCAGCCTTGAAGGTGCACACAGTTTTTGGTGCTGAGAGTATCTGTGAATTGCAGTATAGTCAATGAACAGATTATCACAATAAATTCAAACCTATATACATATTATATAACTCACAACTGAGATTTGATATCATAAAAAATTTATTTTCTTTCTCTTACTCTTATATTTCAATTACCAAATGCTAGGATACTGCAGTGGATTGTCGTTCCCTTCTCCAGGGAATCTTCCCAACCCAGGGATTGAACCAGTGGGTTTTACCACCTTCTGCATTGGCAGGCAGGTTCTTTACCCCCTGGTCACCTGGAAAGCCACAGAGAAGGGAATGGCAATCCACTCTGCTATTCTTGCCTGGAGAATCCCACGGAGAGAAGGACCTGGCAGGCTACAGTCCCTAGGATCACAAAGAATCAGGCATGACTGAAACAACTTTACACCAAAATCAATTGTGTTTTAAGTATAAGCATATGACTTCCAAAAAGCTTTACTCATGAGAAGGCAATATTATATATGGTAGTTAATTTAGAATAATAATTTTAGATCTAGTACCTTTAATTAAATAAAGAAACTGAACGACAAACGAGATAGCTTAAGTTTTGAGTTTGATCAAAAAGCTTGTTACCAATAAAGCTTGTTTATCAAATTTTCCACTATTTAGTTTGGACACAATTATGATCATGGCATCTGGTCCCATCACTTCATGGGAAATAGATGGGGAAACAGTGGAAACAGTGTCAGACTTTATTTTTTTGGGCTCCAAAATCACTGCAGATGGTGATTGCAGCCATGAAATTAAAAGACGCTTACTCCTTGGAAGGAAAGTTTTGACCAACCTAGATAGCATATTGAAAAGCAGAGACATTACTTTGCCAACAAAGGTCCATCTAGTCAAGGATATGTGGTCATGTCTAGTCTAGTCCAGTGGTCATGTATGGATGTGAGAGTTGGACTGTGAAGAAAGCTGAGAGCCGAAGAATTGATGCTTTTGAACTGTGGTGTTGGAGGAGACTCTTGAGAGTCCCTTGGACTGCAAGGAGATCCAACCAGTCCATTCTGAAGGAGATCAGCCCTGTGTGTTCTTTGGAAGGACTGATGCTAAAGCTGAAACTCCAGTACTTTGGCCACCTCATGCGAAGAGGTGACTCATTGGAAAAGACTCTGATGCTGGGAGGGACTGGGGACAGGAGAAGAAGGGGACGATAGAGGATGAGATGGCTGCATGGCATCACCGACTCGATGGACGTGAGTTTGAGTGAACTCCTGGAGCTGGTGATGGACAGGGAGGCCTGGTGTGCTGCGATTCATGGGGTCACAAAGAGTCGGACACGACTGAGCGACTGAACTGAACTGAACTGAACTGATGGGGACAGTAGGGTTGAATGTGTCAAAATCACATTAACAAATACATACATTGCCTTTCCCTGCTAGCATATAACTGTAGAACTTCAGATAGCAAGATCAAAATATATATTTCTATCTAAAATTGTATGGTTAGAATATGATGTTTTTAGTTGCTTGTGTCTAAAAAGCCAACTGTGCCTGATATTGCGTCTATTCACAAACATTCTGGATCCTCTTCTAGGCATATGGTAAAATGGCACTTCTCTGTTTCCTTTGAAATTAGCCTTGGCTATAAACTGATCACAGGTAATGGGAGTGCTTTCCAGTAGCTCATATTAACTCCCAGCAATCCATGTAAGAGCCAGGGACAATTTACAGCACTTTTTCCATGGCCTCTAGAGCCAAACCACTCCAGATGGTGACACTACCTTCAGCCTGAACCCAGGACTGCAGACAATGCAGTGCAAAGACCCCAGCTAAGCTGTGTGGACACACAATATGAGTGAGAAATTAACTTTTTATAGCTGAGATTTTAGGGGTGTTTATTACTATTGACGTGTTAGCAAGCTGATCTTGACTTACATGGAAACGGAAGCCAAAATGGAGGGCTCAGTCCATGCTGAAGAAAGCAAAAGTGTGCACGTGTGATGATGACTTAGTGGATTGTGGCTGTGTTAGAGACACTCTGTCAGAGGCTAGAATGATGACCATCACATTAAGCAGTGGAGAAGCATCTGGTAAAACTGCTATCTGTGTTCTTGGTAATAAAGATCATTGCACCCACTAAATGCACAGTGCCAGGGAAGAAGCCAGCAACCAGAATGTTAGTTCTGCTGCTAATGACTGTTTCTGGCAAGGTATGGCAAATTATGACCCTCTGTCACAGTGACACATTGCTCCAGATGGACACTTCACTGTCAGCCCAAGTCCTGGAGGGAACAGCTTACAGAGGACTCCAAGCCAGCTCGCCACGGACAAATGGTATGAAAAAAAAATAATTGTAATGTCATACTCCAAACAGAATTTTTGATTGTGCATTTCTATAGCTAATTACCTAGATTTTGGGTCTGATACAACCACCTCAAACTTAAAAGAGAATTAGTGAGCCTGAAAGCAGAAACAAAAGGGAATAAATAAACAACTAATCAGAGTTGAAAAAGACAAATGCTTCTCAATTCCTAATATTAAAATAATATATTTCGTTACAATGGGCTAGAGCACAGAATAGATTAATTTGTCTTAGGGAATATGTCCCTAAGACAAAAGACCTAAGAACCAGTAAATATTCTCACTGGACAAGGCACCGATAAAGAAGTTTAACACGGTCACATAATTCAAATGAGGGAGGTAGGAAGAGAAATAGAATGAAAAGGAAAAAGAAATAGCAAATTTAGGAAACAGATCTAGGGAGAACTGGGTGTGACTAACTTATAATAGGAAAGAACAAATCTGACTCCAGACTGGATCTGATTCTTTAACTTTAACCTTTGTATTCTATCGCTTTTTCTATAAGTTAAGAATGTCATCAGGGCTTCTCAGGTGGCACTAGTGGTAAAGAACTCTCCTGCCAATACAGGAGACATGCGAAGTGGGTTCAATCCCTGGATTGGGAAGATCCCCTGGAGGAGAGCATGACAACCCACCCCAGTATACTTGCTTGGAGAATCCAGTGGACAGAGAAGCCTAGTTGGCCACAGTCCAAAGGGTCGCTAAGAGATACAACTGAAGTGATTTAGCATGCACAGATGCAAGAATGTTGCCTGCTGCTGCTGCTGCTGCTGCTAAGTCACTTCAGTCGTGTCGTCTAAAATATACAAGAGTCATTCTCATGGCTCTGACCTTCAAAGGTATAACACTTTTCATTCATATAGAGATTAAAAGTTGCAAAACAGAGAATAATATCTGTCTTGTTAGAGGTTTATAGGAACATCACAACCTGATCTATATAGACAGCAGCAAGAACAAAGGATTCTGAAAGCAAGAAGTTTGCAAAAACCAACTATATCCCTTCCTCTTTTAGTATAAAAGAAGCCTGAATTCGAAATAGGGTGAGATGGTTCTTTGGGACACTAGTCTACCATCTTCTTGGTCTGCTGGCTTTCTGAATAAAGTCACTATTCCTTGCCCCAACAACTCATCTCTCTACTTATTGGCTTGTCATATAGTTAGCAGTATGAGCTTGGACCTGGTAACCACTGGCCCATGAACTTGACTGAACTCCAGGTTAGGGTTAGGGTTAAGTTTAGGTCCATGAAATTAACTGAACTCCAGTGGATAAAACATGAGTTGAAATGAAAAAAAAAAAAAAAGACTGCCAGCTAAAAATCATATGAAGTTTAAGATTTAAAAACATTTAGATTTCCAATGTTTTCCACTTCACATGGTTCAAGCAATTCCTGTGGTGGCAAGATGGTTCTCTAACATTCTACTGACCTTGTTATTCTTTCATATCTGAGAAGGAAAATGAACAGCACTTCCTATAGCTATTGGGGAAACAGAGAATCTTCCATGTCTCTGAGATACTCCTAGGAAATATATTTCTGTGTATCATTGACCCAATTTTTCATATGTCTTGAACTGATCTTTGTAGCTGGGAGAATGGATTCTTGTGATTCATTTGCATTCATCAGAGAGCAGTTCTGGATGTCATTATGAGTTAAGTCCCATAAGCTGTGCATTACTAAGAATGGGAATGGGGGCTCCTGGAAGAAAAATCAAGGTGTTTTATGTCAAAGAAAGAAAAAAAAAACTGAAAGGAAACAGTAGGATTTTATTAAAGTTATAATATGCAAAATGGATTGATAATTAAATGTCAAATATTTTATTTAGATATACTTATTTTCCTTGGAAAATAGTCTTTTCCCGTGAATTGGTAACTAAATATCATCTGAGGGAGAAGCTACTTCTGAGAAACAAAGTTAAGAATAGTTTAGATAAAAATAACAAGAAAGAAATACATTATTTTTTTTAAGTTTGTAAATCAAGTTAACCCAACTTTAATACTACATTTTGCCATAACAGCAGTAGAAAGTTTATCCATTTTCAGATGAATTATCAAATAGACAGTATTCTCTGCAAGTAACATCTAGACAAGTTCATTATCAAGGTGGCCTCCAGCTGCCATTCTTGGTTCATCAAATGAGTATTATTAAATGTAATAGGACATGATCTTGATAACAATCTATGTTGACAGCATACTCTACACCTAGATTTTCTATGCACCAAGTGTTAACACCATTTTTCTAAAGAGTAAAGAAGCCATGTTAAAACTTTCTAAAAGATCTATGTTCTTTATAAACCAGGCCTGTTATTTTTTTTAAGCTTATGTATTACTTCTATCATCATATAACATAGCTACAGGTTAAATTATTGATTCTTATTAATCCAAAAATAATTGAGGATAATTCAGAATGTGACATGGGAAAAATACCACATTGCTATTTAGTTTTTTTTTAATTTTTCTGGCAATTTTATTAAATAGTTGCATAATCCAAATTCAAATAAATTGTGGTTTTAACGATTTAGATGTATTGGTAAAACTGTAAAGACTTCCAGCTTTTTCATTAGGTTTGAATCCTTGATCCAAATCTGGGTAGAAATTATCTCTAAATAATTGGTAACATACTTTTCGTTTTTATCTAATTAAATATAATATATAAACTAGTTTTTATTTGGCACTGTGACTGTGAGGGTGCATGTGAGGGTTTTTTCTCTGCCTCTGTTTTTCTCTGTATCTTTCCCTATATGCTCTATTTTGCTATAATCAGTGTTACATATATGCCATCATTATTTCTTATTAAATAACATTCGTTTCTCAAAATATAAAGGTAGAGAATGGATAGATTTGTTTAAAATATAAATATTTCAACCAATACTTCTCTCAGATGGCAATATATGAAAAGAGAAATACATTCTATTTTGGAATTTTCTGACGCTTTTATTTGCAGGCTATAAAAGGTATATTTTCCAGGACTCTTTTTAACAGAACAAAATGAATCCTCCATAATCAAATAAAAAAGAGCTTAGCATTATATGCTAATCAGATATACTTTTATTCATGGTGATAACAGATAACACTGATTTTACTGATTTAGTTTTACTCAGTAGCAATAGAAAACACATACAACAGAAAGACATTTGCAAGTTATCCTGACCTGATACAATTTGCAGTACATTTTGTATTTTTGTGTGTGTGATGGCAGGCATCTGCATTCTGTATGGTTACTATGTGTACTCTAATTTACACACTTCTATACTTAACGCTATTCGTACTTAAGAAAGTATTTCCTATATGCAGACACATTATTCTATTTTGATAAAATAACAGGTACAAATATTTTTTCCTCAGTTTCAATCAAAATAACTTTTAGATATATTATTTGCATTTGAAATGCAAATTTTAAATAAAAAAACAACATATAAGCTAATTTGAGTTAAATGTTTGAAAGTAACCTAAAATCCCACTGTAACTTGCATAGTCTACCTAGAATACACCTGTATTTGAATTTTAGGCTTGTGGACACATATACACAAATAACTGTGCATTTTACCTAAAATTCAAGGAGACTTCTAAAGAGTTTCCTTGACACACTGTCACTGCTTTCCCAATCCCTAGGAGTATGAAATAAGCTGGTGCGTTTCCTTACAGTCAAGGTACCAAGAAGAAAGTCTGTCAACTTAAAGGTGCCTGTGGGGGGTGGGAACAATTTGGAAATCTTTTCCCAATTAAGTACCTGCCTCATACTTCTTGTATTTTCTTTACCTCTATGAGGTAAAATGTTTTATTTCTCAATAAAAAGCTCTTTTAAAATCTATCAAATGTGGTTACCCACAGATTTCACTAGTTTTGAGAGAATTCCAGTAAAAACAGAATATTTTATCAGTTGTTTAGTTACAAGAGTGAATGTTATCTTTTGCTAAAGATCTAATATAGTAATAAAATTTGGGGTTCATTTTTATCTATATGTTGAAATTGATAAAAGAATACTCTCCACACTACCTATGAAGGGTCATAAAATTTATAGCAAACTAAGGTCACTCCTCCCATTAGATACGAATCAGCTAAAAACATTAGGCACCAATTGAAACAAATAATTAAATATAAACATTTTCAACATTATAGACAGTTTCAGAAATATCATGCAAAAAAATAGATTTATCCTGTAAATCATTGTTTTCTCAATATTAACACAAGTGAACCAGTATGATGAGTCCAGTTTTAAACTCAAGATGGGCAATCCAAAGATGAGTTAAGATTAAAGCATCTGATTGTACTAATAATATTACCTTTAAACTAGTAGTTCAAAACCTCTGAACATTGAATATTTCTGACTAAATTTTGACTAAATTACTAGCATTTAGGCATATACTATGTAGCAAAATTTTAAAATATTGATTCACTTGTTCTGAGATCATGTTCTTTATATTGTTTAGATGTCAAAATTCTTTTTATTTTTAAATTTGCAATTAAATTATGCTATAAATACAGTAAGATGCACATAAATATAAACCCAGAAATTTTTCAGAAACCCAACATACAATGGTAGCCAACCCGTGGATTAAGGAATCTTGTTTTTAATACCAAATAAGACATGCAGACCTTTATTTGCCCATTGGGAAATGGCAACCCACTCCAGTATTCTTGCCTAGAAAATCCCATGGACAGAGGAGGCTGGTGGGCTAGAGTCCATGGGGTTGCAAAGAGTCAGAAATGGTTGAGCCACTGAGCACATACATACATATAAATATATGTATATATTTCAATTTCTTTTTGAAGTATGTATATACTTCAGTTTTTTTTTTTTCAATTTGATATTAGAGAGATTTATTCATATTATTCTGGATGGATAGTTTTATCCCTTACCTTTATAGAATGCCATTGTGTAAATATACAATTTTTTACTCTGTCTTTGTGGATGAACATTTAGTAGTTTTCACCTTAATATTATTAAGCATAACGCTACTGTGAACAATCTTGTACATTTTTGGGTATTCATTGTTGCAAATATGTACATATTTCTTTTGGATTTCTATCTAGACCATCTAAGCCTTCCTCTGTTTATCTATTTGACCCAGATAATTTTTCTTCTGTTTTATCCTTTATTGTCTTATTATAGGGTGATCAAAAATGTTTTATCTTATTTTCTTAGCTATAAACATTTTTCTTATTTTAGTAGATATTCCAGATATTATTCTTGATTTATTTCACTCTAATGCAAAGTACATCTCTTAAGCACATCCTCAACAATGCTAGTAACTTGGGATCCTTAGAAACTCTTTCCATTTACCACCCATTATTACACTATTGTCATACATTAAAATCTTACATATATTTTATTTTCAGATAACCTCATAATTATTATTTTGTACAGGTGGTATTCACTTATACTTTCTCACATACATTTGCCATCTCTGGCATTCCTCTTCCCCTTTACATGGTCAAGTTTCCATTAGCATTTCTTGTCTGAACACATCTTTATTTTCACCTTCATTTTTTTTTAGTGGTACATAATTCTAGATTGTTATATTTTTAGCACTTTAAAGATGCCAAAATCTGTTTGTGTTTTTGTTTTGATAAGTCAAGCTTATTATTAGTCCAATGGAAGTAATGTTTTTCTTTTTTCTCTAGTTATATTGGAAGAATTTTATTCTTTTTTTCAACAGATATGCCTAACTGTGGTTTTGCTTGACTTTACTTTACTTTGTATTCATTGTGCTTTTTGAATCTGTAGGTTGAATTTGGGTTTTCAGTTTTTAAAAAATCTATATCCTTTACATTTTTCCCTAGGTGTATCCCATTTTCCCCTTCATTCTTCTTGTGTCTCAAACTAAAATACCTTAGACCCTTCAAGCATATCTCACATGCTTCTCATGCATCTATCCAATATTTTGTTGTTGGTTTCCTCACTGATCCCATTTTACCATTTCGATTTTATTTTCTTGTCTCCATGGTCACTGATCCTGTCATCCACTAAGCCAAGATTTCTACTAGAACAAAATTTTGAGTTATTGATTTCAGATACTGAATTTTGATGTTTTAGAATGTCCTTTAGTTTGTTTCATAAATCACCCAAATCTTGGGTGACTTCTGCACTACTCCATCTATTTTATCCTTCCTTTCCTTTCATTTTTTGAACATTTTCATGATAACTATGTGAAATTTGTTCTTCAGTTCAGTCCAGTTGCTCAGTCGTGTCTGACTCTTTGCGACCCCATGAATCGCAGCGTGCCAGGCCTCCCTGTCCATCACCAACTCCCGGAGTTCACCCAGACTCACGTCCATCGAGTCAGTGATGCCATCCAGCCATCTCATCCTCTGTCGTCCCCTTCTCCTCCTGCCCCCAATCCCTCCCAGTATCAAAGTCTTTTCAAATGGGTCAACTCTTCGCATGAGGTGGCCAAAGTACTGGAGTTTAAGCTTCAGTGTCATTCCTTCCAAAGAAATCCCGGGGCTGATCTCCTTCAGAATGGACTGGTTGGATCTCCTTGCAGTCCAAGGGACTCTCAAGAGTCTTCTCCAACACCACAGTTCAAAAGCATCAATTCTTTGGCACTCAGCCTTTTTCACAGTCCAACTCACATCCATACATGACCACAGGAAAAACCATAGCCTTGACTAGACGGACCTTTGTTGGCAAAGTAATGTCTCTGCTTTTGAATATGCTATCTAGGTTGGTCATAACTTTCCTTCCAAGCAGTAAGCGTCTTTTAATTTTATGGCTGCAGTCACTATCTGCAGTGATTTTGGAGCCCCCCAAAATAAAGTCTGTCACTGTTTCCATTGTTTCCCCATCTATTTCCCATGAAGTGATGGGACCGGATGCCATGATCTTCGTTTTCTGAATGTTGAGCTTTAAGCCAACTTTTTCACTCTCCTCCTTCACTTTCATCAAGAGGCTTTTGAGTTCCTTTTCACTTTCTGCCATAAGGGTGGTGTCATCTGCATATCTGAGGTTATTGATAAATCTCCCAGCAATCTTGATTGTTCTTACTAATTTCTATATCTGAAACATCTTACATCTGTTGTTGGTTCATGTGCGCTCAGTCTCTTAGTCATGTCTGACTCTTTGTGACCCCAGCGGGCTCCTGACCAAGGAGTTTTTTTCAGGCAAGAATACCGGAGAATGTTGCCATTTCCTCCTCCAGGGGATCTTCCCAAGCCAGGGATGGAACCCACTTCTCTTGCAGGCAGATTGTTTACCAGTGAATGACGTGGGAGGCCTGGTTTCTTTTCCGTTTGATATTAGCCTTAAGGTCTACTCACATGCTGATGATTAGAGATTTATGTTCATCATAAATAAAAGGAACTGCAGAGGTTTTAGAAAACGTTTTTCCTCTAAAGAGGCCACCCTCTTTATATTTAACAAACATCATATGGAGTTGATCCTTTAAGGATAACCTCTTTAGTATCAAGATTTGAGCTGTATCTGTGCTGTTATGCTTACATAAAACTCAATCTAGCTCTGACTCTCCCCTGTTCTTAGGGCATGATGCTTCAGGGCTTTCTGTTACGGACCTAGTGAGCATATGCTACTTCAGGCCCGTAACACTGAAGAAGATTCAGTTCTATCATGCAGAAGTTTTTACTTTATCTCTTTAGTCATCTGCCACAGGTTAAGGCGAGTGTCTTAAAGAGGGTGCTGAACATATATTTAAAACTCCTTAAGCCTCTAATTTTTTTAGTTCAATCAATTGTGACTGCAAAATTTTCATCTGATTTCTCTGTCCTGGAATACCAGCATTTTCCAGGGGCTAGTCCTAAATTTTCAGTTTCATACTCTGCCCTGAAATGACAAAAGCGCTTTAAGGAAAAGCAGTTCTAGAAACACAGTGGTACTTCCTCATTCTCTCTGGAGTATCCCATCCTTTCCTGTTCTATTTTCAATCTCCTCCCTCTGGAGAGCTTTTATCCCTCAAGCACTTGAAAGTCTGTGGTAAATTTCATCTGCTTGCAAAGATTTTTGAATATGTTTTAGCATCCAGCACTATCTGAAATTCAGCAAATATCTTGGGGTAGATTAAACTTCTTTAAGCCTATTGAGTCTAAAATTTTGTCATTCTACTCTCCACAACCATTAGAAGCTTTGCTGGTTTCTTTTTCGCCCATCAGCCACTCTGCTTGGTGAAATGATGAGTCCTCAGCCTCTGTTCACATAGGTAAGCAAATTAATGAATAAAACAAGAAAGAAAGAAGGAAAGAAGGACAGAAAGGAAGCAAAGTAGAAAGAAAGAAAAAAAAAAGTTATGAATCCTAAGCTTATATCTTGTGCCAGGAATTTTAGTCCATGCAGTTGTGACTTTTATGATCTATTATATATTTAAATGTATAATTTTAAAAACTATTCAACTTTTAGTTACTATCAACAGATGTATTGGCCTACTTCAATCTACAACATATCACCTGAAACAAAACCCCCACCTTTCACTTGGTGATTTTCTAAAATATTCTCTCAAAGCAAAATAATAGGGGCAGCATTCCTATGTGAGTTCTACAGACTTGGGGCTTCTAAGATTCTCTGATCTAACATGCCATACACTGTAATATGTAGACAGAAGGTTTGTTTTTTCTCTTCAAATCTAACCCTAAGAAGACTATTTTATATTATAGCTTATCTAAAAGTATTGCATTTCATCATTATTTTTAAACATCAGATGGTTCTACTTGAATATAAAATTAGGTTTCTAATATGTTACTTATGAGTGTTCTATTGAAAAACTAAAAGGAAGAGTTTGAGTTTAGAAATTCATTCTGACAATGTCGAGAAACTGCTTAATTCTAGACAGGTTTTCCTTTTTATATAAAGAGAAATATTACTAAAATTGAGGAGGATAATTTATTATACACTATTTTGATTAATATATACATATATATATATTTATAAAGAAAATATGTATCTATGAACTCTTCGTAGGTCTATTACTTTCCATTTTATTTTATAATTTTGTGGTTCTACTACGCAAAATGGTGAGGGCTTATTGAAATCATCTATATTGTTTTTCTTGTCTGATGTTAGCTGTGGGCTTGTCATATACAGCCTTTATTATGTTGAGATATGTATTTTTATGCCTAAATTAAGGGTGTTTATTGTGAACATATAGTAAATTTCATTGTCATTGTTTTAAGTGAGTTCAGTTAAATGAATCACTGACAAAATTATAACTTTCAAGAATATAATCTGACCTCTTGGCAATTAAAACGTCTTTGCCAATTTGAAACTTAGTCATATCCAACACTTTTGACTAAATGCTACATAATTATACTTAGCACATTCTGAGGATTTTTATTATTCTATTAATAAGAATGATCATATATGTTATTATCATCATTTTTCATTTCATGTTGAGGCACTCAACTTTTTATTAAAGTTCATTGCTTTATGAAATGAAGGCCATTACAGGTAACATAGTCTATTTTATATGTAACAATATGGGAAACACAAGTATGCACTCATAAAAATTCAGAAATAGCAGAAACAAACTCCACAGACATTACTAGATCAAAGCTGATCTAAATTTGGTTTAAAAATAAGTAGTAGAGTAAAAGTGCACATTCATGAGATTCCCTTTAATGTGAAGAAAGTATAGAAAAATCCTTCTCTGGATCTTGCCTCAGAAGTGGAACTCAGGGCCCATGAGAATAGTCCAGAAAGGAATCGGAGGTATTGGACTAAGAATGCCACCTGCCATGTCAGTAAACACAAGCTGCCTGGACTTTGAGCCACCACAGCTGCCCCAGCGTGAGCCCTGAGTGAATGCAAGATGGAAACAGGATGCAAACCATCAACCTATCAGATACTGCAGCAGCCCTGCCAGGTTGCACCCTAAGGTGACTCAGGAAAAGCATAGGATACTGGCCCCAAAACCTGAAGTGCATAATACAGGAAAGACTTCCATCAGCCTTGACGTTTCATCTGCTCTTACATTGAAATAGAGAAGGAAATAGCAATGCACTCCAGTATTCTTGCCTGAAAAATCCTATGGACAGAGGAACCTAGTGAGCCATAGTCCAGGGTCTATGGGGTCACAAAAGTGTCGGACACAACTTAGATACTAAACAACAACAGTACACAGAAAAGCAGTAAATTCCTTAACTTCAGATGTCTGGTTTTCCTTAATCAACAGAATCGATGTTCCAACTACCTGGTTTTTGTTCTAAAAACTCCTCTGTAATGCTGGCTCCTCCCTTACCACTTGGGGCCATCCTGCAGAGCGACCTGAGAGTTCTGTCTCTTCAGAGCTCTCGAAGAGCTCAGAAAATCCACCAAATAAAGCATAATTACATAATTCTCAACTTCTAGGCTGTGCACTTTTTTCAGTCCATAGTTTAAATTCTTATATTGAAAAAGGTAGGGACCTTCTTTATTAAATGATTAATATGTCAGCTCAAGAGAGGGCTGGGTTCTACTACCATAGTACATAGCATACAAAAAGTACCACATAGGGTTTCAGTAAAATACTGAATAACCAACAATAAAAGCAATATCCACAAAGAATAATAACAAATTGAATAAATTTCTTCCAAGTATGTAATAGTTTCTTCCAAAAGGGTAAAATTGTCTGTTCAATATAACATTTTTTTTGGTGAAGTTTAGAAGTGTTAGATAAAAATATATGTCTTACCTGATTCCTCAAAGTCAATGTTGTAGGCTTTCCAGGTTTCAGTTATGCGAAGAAGATTCTCTTCCATGGCTTGAATGTCCATGGAAGGGCAATTGCATTCTGGGAACTTGGGGCCACAATGACACCAGCAATCATTGTCCTTGCAGATAAACTCTCCCTCTGAGTTGCAAGCAATATAGCTCAAAGCTGCTTGTACAAAACGCTCCTGAAGGTAGTCTGGAAGTAGGACTTGCAGCCCTTAAGGAACAAACCGAAAAAGGAAATTCATTTTGATAAAGGCCAAAATATAATACATAATTACAATATTCAGAAAATGTCAAAAATGCAGCATATTAAGTTACAGGTTTATGCATATTTTAATATGATCATTAGAAAAATTACTGAATTTTGAAAAATTTTCAAATGTTTATCATTTTTTTCAACATATACTAACTCCAAGCACTTTTCAAGAATCTGGGAAATTATAAAACATTTAATATCTCAAACTATCTGATTTTATTTTTTAAATTGACTTAATTGGCTATTTGAATTTATTGATCAGAATATTTGATTATTTTATGTAATGTAGATAGAATTTACCTTTATATATTTTGAAATGAGATGTATGCATTTCCTTTTTTTTTTTTTTTTTTAGCTAGGGAAGATTTATTAAGAATTTTTCACCAGTCAAATAATTTTAAAAGACTTCAACCAAATATTAAATTAATTGAAAAATTACAATACTTCTAATACTATGGTAGTGAAACAGGAATTAAACAACAGAAAAATTGAGTCTTATAGAATGTTAAGAAACAGTCTGTTATATATTTAGTTATTTAAAAGCAATTCAAATCAATAAAAGAAAAAAAATTCTTCCAAAAATTATATTCACACAAGTTGTTTCCATATCTTGGCAATATAAATAATGGTGCCATGAACACTGAGGTACATATATCTTTTTGAATTAATGTTTTCATTTTCTTTGGATACATACCAGCATTGGTAGTTCTATTTTTAATTTTCTGAAGAATCTCCACACTATTTTCCATTGAGGCTGCACCAGTTTACAAACCCACCGACAGTTCGCAAGGATTCAGGAGATGTATGCATTTCTTTTCCACTTATTTTCAAATACTTCCAATATTTTTATTTTACCTTCAAACTATCAGCTCATCTCTACTTAGATATTATTTGCAGCATTGGCAAAAGTGTTATGAAATGTTGCTGTATCTCATGTCATTAAAACACGTAACTTTATATGAGTATGTTTTTCAAATGATCACTTCAATTGACTACAGGGAAGTCATAGAGAGACTGAGTTGTTTCACTGATTATTCCTCATCAGTCATAGTGATACAGTTTATTACTTTTCAACATGCAAGTTAAGTTACTAATTCTTAAGAATATATTAAGAATAAAAATAAGGCTATCAAACATATTTAGGGATCTCTACTTGTTTTACATTTAAGCATTTGCTACAAAAATCTAATCAAAAGGGTAAATATTCAATATAATCAGTAGGTAAAAATAAACATAAAAGTAAAGGAAAATTTATTCAATAACTCACAGCAATTTACCACAAAATTTGATTTTTACCTCCTTTACATGCTTCCTTTCTAACAAAAAAAACCAAAGCAAAACAAAACAAAAACACATTTTTTTATATATAATCATTATCTACAACTTTAATTTAACTAAAATCATGAATTAACATTTAGGGGAAAAAGTCTATCATGTAAAAATCTTGACAATTGTACTTATCTCATTCTTTCAGACTAATGCTACCATAGATTGGTCAGGAAAAGTACTCAACACATATTTATTACTTTACTATTCATTTTTATTTCATCTCAAATAAACATTGAATGCCTTCCATTTGGAAGAGACTTTCTAGGAAAAGTATAATATGAAAATGACCAATTCTTGCCCTAAAGGCATTTGCAATATATTTAGTAGAAGAAGCAATATAATATATAATATTAGATATATACAATGATATTATACAATATTTCACTAGGTATAATTAATTGGTAAAGCAACCACATTAGGTTCATAAGATTAATAAAACCTTTAATTAGAAAGGTAGACTGGAACATTATTTGATGTTTGATACATGGATAGTTTTCAACTTTAAGAGATTTGATGGGCCATGGGATAATACATTAGCAATATCACACACAAATGAACTATGGAACATATTCTTTAAAATAGCAATTAGCAATATTGTTTTAATTCATGTGCACTATGAGAATGCAATGAGTGAGTTGCTTAGAAAAATAGATCCAGGGTAATGTTATTGGGGCTCTTATTTCAGGATGAAGTACAGGGAATTAGTTCACTTGTATTTAAATGATGTTTAACCATGAAAGTACTCTGAGTAGTACTTTAATTTATATGCAAAAGATATAAAGAAAAAATTAATTTAGACAGAAAACTAAAAATATCTAAACCAAAGAATAGGGGATAAAAAGGCAATTTTTAGGAGACAGGAGAAGATGAATGGGATCTACTAGACAGTACTTTATATGATGTAAGGCAGGTGAAATATGTCAAATGACTTGGAGGAGTAAACTGGTAAAGCTAGATATAGTCTTAAATGTCTAGTCCTGCAGGTCATCAAATGACTGTATACTTCAGAAATATCTAATATCTGAAAATACTGATATTCAGTGTTAAAAACTGGCTAAGTCAGAGTCCCTGTTAATGAGACTCAGGACTTTGGACCAGATATATGGAACCCACTGATTATCTCAATTAAAAAAAAATTAAAAATGAAAAGAAAATCAGAGAATTTATGTAACACTTAAAATGTTATAAACCAAGTAGTTACAGTATAATTTTCAATCTGTAAAAATGATAGTGCCTTAGCAGAAATAGAAAAGGGTGGAAAAGTAATTTGAGAAGGAAAGACTGATGGCAGAAAATGATGAGTTTAGCTTTAGACATGCAAGGATTTCTGTTGCATGTTATCTCTGCTTTATATCTATCTGTCTGTCTAAAGAAAGGAAACTGATATTCTGTAAAACCATACTAAAAATACAATTTTTTTTGGAAAAGAGATTTACAGTCAGACCACTCAAAACTCTTTAACTTTACAACCAGATCATTAATGTAAACAATAATTAATACCTAGAGAGAAAACTTGGACTGTTTTAACAGACAACTCAGAGGGATTGAAGGCCGTCCTACAGACATTTTGTTAATGTACAGAACCAACAGAGTAAAAATACTGATGAAACCATTATTAGAAAGTCTCCTCGATTGTGAGACAAAGCTAAGGAAGAAGAGTTCTGAGCCTAGGGGATATTGTGAAAGTAAGCATGTGAGGCAGGGCTAGTGTTACAAGCTGAAAACCCATTGAGTAAAATATAACCATGTCCAGTATTGGAGGACCAGTTTTTTTCAACCAAACTTCTCACTAGGAACAACTAGAAAATATAGAAGGCATATTAAAATAATCTGTCTATACTATATAGTGCAGGGAACTATAGTCAATATCTTATAATGCAAAATAATCTAAAAAGTATGTGCAGAGAGATTCTTACATATATACATATATATGTATATATATATATATATGGCACAAAATCACTTTCCTGTACACTTGAAACTAACATGACATTGTAAATAAACTATAATTCAACTTCTAAAAATCTGTTCAAAAGGATCCAAGTCCAATAAAAGTGAGGATGTCTAGAACTACCATGACAAGAAAAGGATCCCTGAGGTGCAAACCACACAGCTTTTGTCTTAGAGTTTTGTCCAGTTAACAAATCAAAAACTGAAGTTTAGAGCCAGTCATGATAAAGATAGTAAATTGCTCCAGATTTGTAGAAATACATAAGGCCTATATACTCAAGCAGTAATTAAACAAAAAATTAGATTTCATAGGTTTAAAGCATACTTTCAAAGAAGTCAATTAAAATGGATTGAAATGCTACTGCAAATCAAAGTAAACCTTCTCTGGAGAAAGAAAACATCAAGAATTTTAAATTATTTTTGTAAAGCACAGCATCAAAATTTAATAAAAATAATGAGCACATAAATAAGAAAGAATAGTTTATCAAAAATGAACTGTAAATTAATTTCAGTCACCCAATAAAGAATTAAACAAACACTGTAGACAATTTTGACAAAGAATTGGAAACTAAAAATTATAACGAAATGGAAATTCTGCAAATAAAGTATATATACATACATACAAACACACGCACACATACATATAGGAGTTACCAATAATAGATTTAATAGCAGACTAGACACAGCTGAAAGGATAAACAGCAAACTGGTATATGTCATAAAAAATATTGAACACAGAATACTAAAATGGCAAATGGATATAAAGAACAGAAAAGAGTAGAAAGGACACAGTTCTGTCGCTCAGTCATGTCTGACTCTTTGCAATCCCGTGGACTGCAGCACATCAGGTCTCCCTGTCCATCAACTCCCGGAGTCCACTCAAACTCAGATCCATTGAGTCAGTGATGCCATCCAACCATCTCATCCTCTGCCATTCCCTTCTCCTCCTGTCTTCAATCTTTCCCAGCATCACGGTCTTTTCAAAACAAGAGTCAGTCCTTTGCTTCAGGTGGCCAAAGTATTGGAGTTTCAGCTTCAGCATCAGTCCTCCCAACGAATATTCAAGACTGATTTCCTTTAGGATGGACTGGTTGTATCTCCTTGCAGTCCAAGGTACTTTCAAGAGTCTTCCCCAACACCACAGTTCAAAAGCATCAATTCTTCAGCGCTCAGATTTCTTTATAGTCCAACTCTCACATCCACACATGACTACTGGAAAAACCATAGCTTTGACTAGACAGACCTTTGTTGGCAAAGTATTATCTCCACTTTTTAATATGCTGTCTAGGTTGGATATAACTTTTCTTCCAAAAGAAAAGACACATAGGTCATAACTAAATTATCTAAAAACACAGTTAATTGGAACTTCATGATGAGAGTAGAGAAAGAAAGAAGCAATATTTGGCAAATAAAAATTTAAGAAATTTAATAAATTCCTGGGAGATGAATAAAGTTCTAATTTGCATCACACAAACATAAAGTCTAGTAAGATAGACAATTGTGAAAATGATCAGCTGACCAGAGATCCTCAGTGCTGTATAGCTCATGTCTCAATGGGCATGAGTTTGAGCAAGCTCTGGGAGATGGTGAAGGTCAGGGAATCCCAGCATGCTGCAGTCCATGGGGTCACAAAGAGACAGACACACCTGAGTGACTGAACAAAAAATAGCTCATGTCCTACCTAAAGGAATATGAAGAGGGTGAAAAACTAAGGACTCCCTTGAATGTGATGAAGTTGACATCTAAAATTTTTATCATACATTAAATAGATCAAAAGTAGGTAATCTCTTATATTATAAATATCTTAAAATAAAAATATTACATCATATATCTGTATGTACTGATGGAACCTAATCCCAGCAATCTGGCATCAATATTCTCCTTTAAAAAGAATAAATGAGCAATGTGTATGTGTGTGTGTGTGTGTGTGTGTGTGCTCTCCTTGAAGTCACCATTTCATTTCACTGTCCTACAAGTTTTTGTACTAATATATTACATTTTATTACTAAACATCTTTTTTTAATCACAGTCATATCTCTACTATAAAAATCAATGATTGAAAATATATATATGTTTTTCTGAAACTTATAAATAATACAAAATTTTGTAGCATGAATTACATAAAATAGTTTTCTAATAATGAAAATAATTTTAAAAATCACTATGATTTGAATTATCATGATTACTGATAATATGCAATTAAATAGTTATATGTATTACAAGGATTGACAACTTTTAAAGACATATGTTATCTGTTCCTTGAAAATGCATGATTTAATGAATTGATAGAGCTTTGTTAATTACTGTGGGATTTTTCTAGAAATATAAATTAATATGAATTATTTCAAAGTAAATTATTTGCCTTCTTTTAATTTTTATATATGTAAGCTCTAAGAACCCTAAAAAAGGAAATGACAACCCACTCCAGTATTCTTGCCTGGAGAATCCCATGGACAGAGAAGACTGGTGGGCTATATCATGGGGTTGCAAGAATCGGACATGACTTAGTGACTTCACCACCAAGCTCTAAGAAAATATGTTCCAACATATCAATAGATAAAAAATAGGAAACAGGATAGTTTTGTAAGCAATATAATCAGACTTTTATTATAAGCAAAAAATAATTGCATAGTGCTCCATCGTTTATTATCTATTTGATAACACAGTCGTGCCAATTTTGCTGAAATAAAGCATTAGGAACCAACTGATGTGGAAAAGTATTTGTTACCTAATCACATGGATCATTCATTTTCTGGGAACTTTACCAAAAAATTACTACCAAAATTTAATAACTTTGAATTACTTCTGTTACCCTTTCATGCAAATGTACCTTGTTTGATATGTTAAATTCTTAAGTGGGTTGAAAAATTGGAATATCATTCATTTCAATATGTATTTGCTAATACTTCCTATGAATTACATTTTGTCATATGTATTCAATGTATTTTCATCAATATTTCAGAGTAGTAGATATGGATCTTTCAATTAAAAAAAAAAAGTGTCTGCTCTGAAACCTGATTGACAAAGCCAGACAGAAAGGAGACAAATCCAGCTTACTCACTGCCAGCCAACATTTGATTTCATTTGTTTTCAGTCAAAATCAATGTGCTAATGTGTAATGCATCTCTCTGACATCTCATTTATGAATGTCAATTCTAATATAGATAGTTAAGTCATGGAATTCATTTTGAATTTTTTGCCTAATGCTGTACCTCAGTAATTCTTATCGTTGCTTTCTTTGCTCCGGTAAAATTCTACTTCAAGAACAATTCTTTTTCTTCTATAAGACCAGAGCTTCAGAAGTAGAAGGTCAATAATAGAGCTGAACTCAATATCTCCAAATGGACCAAACACTGATTCTAGTGCTTCACCTCATTCTTACAAGCAAAACACAAGGTCTCTCTCTCACACACACACACATATTATCCATACCTATGCACATCTATCCATAAAACCAGCTAACGATGAAAGACACAAAGACCTATGGTAGTACTTTAATAAAAGATTCTTCTGAAACATCAGTTTTTGCAGTTGCTACATATAGTGACCCAGGGTTTTATAAATACTTTTCAAAGAGATGTACCATGGTAATATTCTGGAATTGGTGAGAGTTTTGCATTCCTTTTTTTTCTTTTTAGTGGCAAAGGGCTACTATTTTTTGCTATATACTATTTTTATATATATATATATATGTATATATGTAATATATATTAAAGGTGAGATTGAATAGGTGAATCAACATGAAACTTGTAAGTACAGATTAAATTTAAGAAAGAAAGAGTACATGGGATATTGAGGGCCTTGATATTGATTTTCACAGTATTATCTTTGCACGGGACTTTGTGCACTGTGGTACAAATATAGTTGTAACTAGTCCTAGCAAGTAGTAAAAGGTGAAAGAGATTCAGGTTTCTGTTTTACATAAATTGAAGGGAATAGAAAAAATAGTTACACAAAAGGGGCATGTCTCTTCATTTATTCCTTGTGCTGATTTTTTCCAAGGCTGATTTGTTTTGTATTTTGTGTTTAAATATTATATTTAAATATATTATTTAAATTTTATTTAAAAATTTAAATAAATTAAATATTATTTAAATATTATATTTAAAAAAAGAAGTTTTGTGTTTAATATTATATTCTTAATACCGAACACAGTAAATCAATAGTGTTAATTCACAAAGATAAAAATCAAAAGTGTTAATAAATAAATTGTATCAATTGAAATAAATGTATTTGATATAAAAATTCCTTGTCTTTTTCTAGTAAAATTAATACTCTGATGGAAAGTCAATACATTTTAAAAAGGGGTGAATAGTAAAGAATTATAGGTAATAGTGAGAGACTGTGCTTCCATTTAAGTTAGAGAAAATATTTCAATAACTTTAAAGCTAAAATTGACAATAATAACTTGGATAGCATTTAGAGTTTAAAAATTTAAGCACTTTCTCTGTGAGTTTGTACATTCAAATTGAATGAAATCTATTTATTACTTAAGTTAAATTTAAATAACCTGATGCCTTTAAATTTTTAGATGGAAAAATTGAGAGAAAATCTCATAAATTTCTGAAATGTTAAACATTTTTATGTAAAACTGAATAATGCAAATATAGCTCTAAATTAAGCAATTAAAGAAGGTAGACTAGAGAAGAACAACTCAAAATTACCCCTTTGATCAGTGAATTAAATGTAGATTATGTGTCATCAAAAAGGCATTTTTGAACTTATTCAGCTAGTACATGTTTAAACATGTGGATATATAACGTTTCCCTGTCTGTATGAAAGAGTGATATACACATGCGTAAACATTTAGGGGATAAAATAAAATTACAGTTTTAAAAAGTTCTCTATTGAATTATTTCACAAAGTACAGTAATAGAAAGAAGATGATAAATTATTACCATTATCATGAATCTATCTTTATAAAAGAAATAATGCGAGTATAAATATTTTGTTAATATACTCTTAAGTATATATCTATTTGTCAGAATAGAAAGGCAGCCTTAACTATCATATTAAGTTATGTTTAAAATGTCAAAGTTTCACATTACAGTATACTTAAATATGGTTACAATTCTTATCAGAATCTATGAGGAAAAAGGGCTTCCCCTGTGGCTCAGCTGGTAAAGAATCCTCCTGCAAGGTGGGGGACTTTTGTTTGATCCCTGGGTTGGGAAGATGCCCTGGAGAAGGGAAAGGCTACCCACTCCTATATTCGGGCCTAGAGAATTCCATGGACTGCACAGTCCATGGGGTTGCAAAGAGTCCAACACGACTGAGCAACTTCCACTTTCACTTTCATGAGGAAAAAGTTAAAGCTCAAGGAAAGCTAAGGAAAACTGCTACTTATTGAGACAATGATTACTGGAACAAAATATTATCAAGATGCATTTTCAATTCTTATCAATTATTTAATTTAAAAAGTAAAGTGAATTTTGACATTCTCTTCATCTGGTCTAGAATGTTTATATCAGTTAAAGATTAGGAGCCTTTTATAAGAATTTTAAAAGCCTAGTACTGAACACACAGCTTATTAAAAAAAAAAAGAAGAAGAAGAAAGAAATCACAACTGGATAACTGTCATTCAGGCTTATAGAGAATTAATGAAATTTCAGCTACATACCTTGCAACTGAATCTTATTCTCAGGACTCTGAACCAGAACAGAACTGACAGAATCTAGGTTGTCATAGTTACTGCAGCCAAGAGGACCCGTCCGTGTTTCTGTTACCTGAAGAACAAAACATCAGCTTTATTATATGTACCAGACCTTACCGTGTTCTTTCCATTCAATCTATTAATAGTTGTCACTCACACATCCATTGGACAGTAAACATCACTAAAAGGTCTAGGATCTGATACGCATCAACAATACACCTAAGCAGAAAGAAGACGAATGATGCCTTTATCTTCAATTCCATTTCCTTCCCTTTGGCCACACATCAATCTTCAGAGAAAATAATGGAAGCCCTCCTTAGTCAACAACATCACTCACACAAGGTTACCGAATTTGCCAAGACTGAATCTACCAAGATATGACAGAGCACCTGCTCCTTTAGGTAGAAAGCAAGTTTTGACTCATTTGAGACTAGTTTCTTGTTTGCTCATCTGTCATCAATAAGTCAAAACCATCTTCCAGGCTACTGTCTAAAGACTGATTTTATTATTTCATTTTTCTACTTAAAAATCTACGATTTCCTACTCTTTTATGCTGGTATCAATATTTAAACTCTTCTGCTTGGCCTCCATCTGCCCCTCTTTTCCCAGCAGGCAGGCAATCTTGCCATCCAGTTGGACTTTGTTAATTCTCTGCTTTTGCTTATACAACATCCTTCACCTTATCCCACCTTTCTCCTTTTAGATAAATTGATTTTTTTTAACCTTCAAGATTGACCTTGTGTTTAAACACCTACACAAAGTAGTCCCTAATGATTCCCACTTGTATTACTTCATATTTGTATAAAGTTATGGTTTGCAGAGTCCAGCCTTAGCACTTAATTATGGAATCACATAGAGTGATTTTCCCCCCCATGGGTATTGTGGGATGAACAGTATCAGATGAGATGTTTAAGTGATTATACCAGACTAGAAATTTATCCTGAGGATATTTTTTAAAAAATACAAACATATTTTAAAGTAGAGGAGTATTATAATCATTTTGGGGTTTTAAAAAGATACTCTCAACAACCAGAAAGGTTTGCAAAACATTGTTGATCTCATTTCATTTCACAGTCCACAGCCACACAATGGCTTCCCACCTCGCTCAGAGTGAAAGCCAGAGCTCTTTGCTATAACTAAAAAAATGCTCTATTTTCAAGCTCCCCAATACCTCTCTAACTTCTCTCTCTCCTTCTCTTCGTCATTTACTCCATCCCAAGCACAACGGCTTCTTTGCTGTCCCCAGAACACGCTAGGCTCTTCTCCTATCTCATGATTTTTGACTTGCTGTTCCTGTATCTGAAATTCTCTTCCTCAAAATATTTGTGAGCTTATTCCTTCACTTTCTTCATATCTACTCAAATGTATCTCTTTCCAGATCACTTGGACTAACCAGTGTTAAATGAACATACCTTCCCACATTTCCTTCTTCCAACTATTATTTCCTCTGCTCCTTACCTTGTTCTATCTTTTCCACAGTAGTTTTTAGCTTATAACATGCCATATAATTTACTCATTTATCATGATTATTGTCAATACCTCTCATTAGAATGCAAGCCTCCACCAAGCACAAGGGATATTGCTTATTTGTTTACTGAAGTATTTGCAGAACAAATCATGCTCTTGTGTAAACCCACAGGTATTAATACTAGAAAAAAACAAGAGGACAGTGTGAGGGGAAAGTCAAACCTAGGAAGACATTAATGCCATTATTAAGATAATGAAGGCCTGAGTGGGACAGTGGCAATATGATTTATCTGAAGAAGATGGGTTTTGAAAAACTAGAACTAATAAGATTATGAAACATTGAGAATGAAATTTCTAGACTAAGTGATAACATTAAAATATAAGGCAAAGAAACTCCATTGTGAAGAGCATGTAAGGAAGCCTGATTTTGACCATTTTGACTCTGACTTGAACAACACTGTTAGAAGAAATGACAACGTAGTATATTTCTTGGAAGCTATGTCAAACATGGAATCACTATTTTGGGAGTCAAAAACACATAGGTGATAAAGACAGGGCAGCATGGACATGCCACCTCAGGTGCATGGAGAGAATGCATAATTGTATTATGACAGTTCTATCACATTTTCTAAACACCAAGTCCTTTAGAATAGCCCAGATTGGCTATGAGCACACAGCAACCACGGGGGATGTGGTTTACTCTTTCTCTAACACCACATACACTTGTGTTCTCCTCTACTGCTGCTCTCCAGTGGTGACATTGAATATTCCTTATTTTCTTTAGGAGAATAATTTCTGATGTTGATGTGTCATATACAGCCATGTACATATGCATGTGTGTATAAATAATATTAAATATAAATGAATCATAACATAGAATAACAGAATTTTCTGTCTCTGGGATTTCCCAGGCAAGAATACTGGAGTAGGTTATCATTTCCTTCTCCAGGGGATCTTCCCAATCAAGGGATCGAACTCATCTCCTGCACTGGCAGGCTAATTCTTTATCACTGAGCCACCTGGGAAGACCATTTAGAATTTGAGATAATATAAATCTTCATCTTGTTCTATCGGGTAGTTTATTCCCCCCAACACACACACACAAAAACATACATACCACATTAATACAAACTCTAATATTGCCATTTTAAGGAAACTTTCTAAATAAATATTCTCATTGACATATGAGATCTTAGAAATTGGTATGCAATCCTAGACAGCTAATTGTTGAAAGAGGATAAAAAGGATTATTTTATCTCATTGCAGACAATTCCTAATTCAATTACTATGAATTGAGAATAAATACAGGGGATTTAAATAACAGTCTCACAATTTTTCAGAATATTTGAATATCTCTGTGTGTGTGTTCAGTTGCTCAGTCATGTCCAACTCTTTGTGACCCCATGGATGGTAGCCTGCCAGGCTTATCTGTCCATGGGATTTCCCAGGTACTAACCTCTATTTCTAGCAATCATTTTATTCCTGCACCTCTAGAGTATACAATAATAAAAATATTGCATATTCTTATTTATAATTTTATTTTATACTTTATCATTCATAACCAATTTCACTAATCATTGTTTGACTTAATATAAAGTTCAAAAACTCTAGCATGTTCAAGGTTTCAAATCTATTTTTCCAATTGTACTATTTTTTAAGAACCCTAGATGTCAGTCTAACAAATGTGTCTATAATATTTTATATTTCCAATGCTAATGAAAGGAATACAAATGAAAAGAGAGTAATAAAAACTAACTTAATGTATAAACATTTGTATAAAGATGCTAACTTTCTAAAAATGAATTCTGTAGTTGTGCCACAAATGATTTCAACTCTGTTTATCAGCGGGCAGATGAGCATCTGACTTAGAGGTCTCCATATGTAATGTAACAAAGGAAGCTAAATTCAATAGCTAAACATAAAAATGATGAAGACTAACAATAACCCAGTACTGATAGCCTTCAGTGTTTTTAGAAATGACATGCAGAGTAAAAAACATGTTTTTCTTTTAATCAATTATCTCTTGGTGAGAGGATGCTGAAACAAAGGAAAATAGATTTTAGGACACAAAAATGATATCCTTTCTGAGGTGTTACATTGATTTGTGGTTTTATCTGAATATCATGAGGAAAATTAAGGGGCTGGGAAGCTGAAGAGGGGTATTTTGTGTACAAGAACGGAAACTATGACTTGCCCAGCTGTAAAATCAAAACTTTTCAAAATGTACTGATATTTAGCAAAAATCTGTCTTCACACTGTAACGAATGTGCTCTTCTCTAATTGACAACTGGCGTAAACTGTTCTTAAATACATTGTTAAAATTCAGAGAGGATATTAAAAGTATTAAGTAAAAATATGACCATGTTTTCATTTCAACTTTTCCTATACTGTTTCTGTTTCGTTTCATTAAACTACCATCCATCATTTTCACAATCAGAGAAGTTTACAGAGAATAAAAGAAAATAAATAACCTTCTTATTAAAAGGGATGACTTGGAATTAAATAAATAATAATATAAATTCAACTTTATTTAGGTTAAAATAAAATGGCATCAGTAATTCATTTGGAAATAAGCAGGCTTTGTTATTTTTGATCATTTTCTGGGTCTTACATATCCGAAAGGTAATATCAGCACCATGTCACAAAAATGAATTGAATTTATAAAATTAATTCAATAAGAATCAGATTTGCTTGAATCTCAAGCAAAAAAACAAGAACAGAAAAAAGTTAAAACAAGGGAAAAAAAAGTGGAACAAAAAAGAGTAATCAAACAAAAAACACATCACATTCTTAAAGGAAAACAGTATTATTAGAGAGTCTGTTGTTTTATTAATAAAATTATCACATTATATCTTTAAAATATTTCTGATCATCATTAGAACTCCACCACTTACTGGATCCAAGTTTCAAGTTTCTGTCCAGTGAAATAGTTAAAATTTTCTTACAGTCTGAAGAGTTTGTGAAGAAACATGAGATAACAAATGCTATGTGCTTATCATGGGCCTGAAGGAGAGTAATGATTGCACAGCAAGTGTAAGGTGTGTGTAAGGTGTGTGAAAGTGTTTACTATTGAAAGGCAGAGGCACAATAATAGCCCTGGGGTAAACTTTTTGGAATCATTCACAGCCTACTTCTAAGACTGTAAAATTGTAATATTTTTTTCTGACATCAGTGCTGCATATTAACATTTTTCTTTGAAAAGAGAAAAAGAGTGTCTATATTTTATATAATCCTAAATCAAGTTTTAGTCATGTCTGACTCTTTGCAACCCCATGGTATGTTGCCCACAAGGCTCCTCTGGCTATGGAATTCTCCAGGCGAGAATCCTGGACCGGGTGGCCATTCCCTTCTCCAGGGGATCAACCGCACCCTTAAATGAGGCTATGCACAAATTTTACAAATCACATCAATGTGAAAATCAAGCACAATATATTAAGAATAATCCTTAAGACTAAACCTGAGACAATGATATAGAAAAAAAAAAATAGGCAGTTTGATTGCACAGAAAAGGATAGAACAGCAACTACACTGAAAATAGAAAAAGTTGACTTAACTCGGATATAGAAGACAACTAATGAGTCTCAGGTAAGTATGCTTGTATGAGAAAAACTTTATCCACATTGAATGGAAAAAAGTGATAGAAAATGCATATGCACTTTGTAAAATTATACATACACATATACAATAAATAGCTCTGTGAAACTGCTATTACTCCACACTTTCTTCAAATGGAAAAAAAAAAATTAGTTCATCATTTTGACTGAACTAATTATTTATCAGCAACTCAATAAAATGTATAATTGTATGAATAGTATATCTCTTATTGCAAATCTGTAAATGCACATTTTTTTAAAGTTTTAATATTCCCGGAAATTTTATCTAAACTTAAGAGGGGGAAATATTTTTACCTCTTAAACTCAAAAAAAAAAAAGACAAGAATGTGTCTATTTTCTATTACAATGACTTGTCATTTCTAGACTATTTATTGATCATTTGATAAGAACATGGAATAGCAGGATTCTTGTTTGTTCCAACCTGTTATTTTTAATAGCAAAATTAATACGTGTTTATGTTGGAAATTCAAGCAGTGAAATAAATTGAAAAACTGAGAGAAACAATTGCTTTCCCTGATTACATGTTTGCTTTCAACTTTTTACCAGACTTGAAAATGGTTGTGATTAGGAGTAATTCCTATTCGGGGCCACTGTTTATTCATAGCATCAAATTTTCATGTGTTTTATTGTTTACAACCATTTTTTCTTTAAAAATATTATATTCAATTGGTTCCAAAGTTAGAGTATATCGAAAGTTTTTGAACAATTTCATATTGCCATTCATCATATATATGGAACAATAGATAAGTATAATGTAACTCATTTACAAAGAGTTATGCTCAAACAGAAAACCTAATATTCCTTCTGCATTCAGTTGTCTCCTCTACAATCTTACATCTTAGCCATATAATACAAAAGAAGTGTTAACATTTAAGAGAGGATCCTGCTAACCTATATTACAGTGAATAAAAACATCTACATGGGGGTTGGTGTGGGAGGACCAATGAAATTGATTATTGGTATCTATATCCAGATGAACTACACTACCAGATACTGCCTACAATTTTTAAGGTGTACTGCATTTTTTCACATTTCCCTCAGAGACACTCTACTGTATAATGCAAGTCAAATGCCCCTTCTTCCATAAATAATCCTTCTAATCTTTAATCACCTCACACACTTTACAGTGGTATTGATGAGCCTATTTGCATGGCAAGAATAAAGATACAGAGAGAGAACAGACTTGTGGACACCACAGTGGAAAGAGAGGGTGGGGCTAATTGAGAGAGGAGCACGGAAAACACACATGACCGTATGTAAAACAGCTAGCTAGTGGGAAGTTGCTGTGTAGCACAGGAAGCACAACACGGTGTTCTGTGACAACCTAGAGGGATGGGAGGGGGTTCAAGAGGCAGGGGGCCTATGTATACTTATGGCTGATCCATGTTGTACAGCAGAAACCAACACAACATTGCAAAGCAATTATTCCCTAATGAAAAATAAACTTCAAAACTAAAAATTTTTAAAAATAGAAGAAAAATTTTGTTGAGAATAAGACTAAAATAGAGGACATCAACCATATTTGTCTAATATTGCATTTTTATGTCTTAACAAGTTTTCTCATTTAATATAAAAACTAATATTTTTTCAAATATATATACACATTTTTGTATAGATTTTTATATCAAAACTTATTCATTTTACTATCTCTTTATCAAAAATGTTACTGACATTAACATTAAGGATTATTTGTTGGAATACATAACTGTATTCCAACAAATGACTCAATATGCAGAATAAATGAAGAAATCCATATGATCTCTGGTTTCCAGTTCTGCATATAAGGAGCTTGGAAGTTGCCATTCCCTCCTCATAACAAGTAAAACAGATGGAAAAATCCATGAGTCTTCTTACATCCATAATAAGGAAACAAACTGCTGCTCCAAGATTGGAAAGACAGACAGGGAATACAGGGAGTCACAGTACAAAGCAGAAATTCATGTTGAAACAATCATAGGAATCAGTGCTAAGGTAAGAACACCTGAATTTCCACTGACAAATTGTTGACAGCAAATGTGTGGAAGGGCTTCCCTGGTGGCTGCTCAGACAGAAAAGAATCTGCCTGCAGTGGGGAGGCCTGGGTTTGATCCCTGGGTTGGGAAGATATCCTGGAGAAGAGAATGGCTACCAACTCCAGTATTCTTGCTTGGAAAATCCCATGGACACAGGAGCCTGATGTGCTACAATCTATGGGATCACAAAAAGAGTCAGCTACAACTTAGTGACAAACACACGTGTGTGTGTGGAAAGTTTGGGAATTAAAGATAACAGAGAGATCCCGTCATAAGAAGACTTTCCACCATTTTTTTGAGATTTATTTCAAGGAACTCAACCAGCTTCCTACAGTAAATATTTAAGAATAATATCCTCTTGCTTTCCACAGTGGGATAGAAAAGAAACCATTTTGAAATACTCTAGAACACTCTGCTCTCCTCTGCCTCAGAGAAAGCTAGATAATCAGAGGTTAACTTTCTATAGGATTATCTCAGCCTGAGTGACCTAGGGGAAGGGAAATACCTGATTCTAGCCCTTTCTCAGAGAAGGCAATGGCATCCCACTCCAGTACTCTTGCCTGGAGAATCCCATGGATGGAGGAGCCTGGTAGGCTACAGTCCAAAGGGTTGCAAAGAGTCGGACACAACCAAGCGACTTCACTTTCACTTTTCACTTTCATGCAATTGGAGGAGGAAATGGCAACCCACTCCAGTGTTCTTGCCTGGAGAATCCCAGGGACAGAGGAGTCTGGTGGGCTGCCGTCTATGGGGTCACACAGAGTTGGACAAGACTGAAGTGACTTAGCAGCAGCAGCAGCAGCAGCAGCCCTTTCTAGCCATCTTGTCCAATTCCAGGTGTGAGGGAGGAAAAATCTGAGACACTTTATGAATTTTGCAGTCCAAAGGCATAAACTCTATAAAAAATGACCAAACGAAGGATAATAGAACATTTCCCTTTCTCCACACCTCATCATCACATTACTCAAGACCTGTTTCTAGCAGTTCCTTTTACCCATCAATCACATTCACCTACCAAGAAAAAGTTACAAGGAATACAAAAGGCACAAGACACAATCTGATGAGACAGAGCAAGCACCAGAACAAGACATGGCAAGGATGCTGGAATTAATCAGATCAAAAATTTTAAATTACTATAATTAATACAGTAAGAGCTCTAATGGATAAATTAATATATAAAAACCAATACACAAGTTAAGTAGAGAGAAGAAAATCCAAGAAAGAACGGAAAAAAAAATGTTATAGGAAAAAAAAAAAAACCACAATGGAAAAGAAAAATGCCTCTGATGGGTTCATTAGTCAACAGATCTGAGGGAAGAATCTCTGAGCTAAAGGATTTATCAATAGAAACCTCAAAAATCAAAAGTAAAGACAACAGAGACTAAGTTTGTTTTTTTTTTTTTTTAAGGAATAGAATATCCAATGAATGAAGAACAAACACAAAATGTGTGACATAAACAAGAGAATTCCAGAGAGAAAAGAGAACAAGGAATAGGAAAAAAACAAAACAAAACAAAAATGACCTAGAATTTCCTCAAATTAATGTCTAAGATCAAACCAAAGATCCAGGAAACTCAGAAAACACCAAATAGAAAAAAAAAAAGTCTAAAAGCTAAACTAAGCATATCATTTATAAATTACAAAAAATCAAAATTAAAGAATAAATCCTGAAAGAAGCCAGAGGAATAAAATATGTTACCTACAGAAGAAATAACATAAGAATTACATCTGGCTTCTCAGAAACAAATGAGACACTGAAATATTTATACTGTTGAGCAAAAAAACCTATCAACCTAGAAATTTATGCCCTGCAAAGTTATCCTTCAAAAATAAAGAAGAAATATATATTCACAGACAAAAACTGAAAAAATTTGTTGTCAGTAGACTGGTCTTGCAAGAAATGTTACAAGAAGCTCCTTATAAAGGAAAATGTTTAAAATATTATAGCTCAGAAACTCAGATCTATATAAAGAAGAACATCAAAGAAGGAATAAATGAAGACAAAATGAAAACTTTTGTTTTTCTTATTCTTACTTGGCTGAACTGATAACAGTTTGTTCAAAATAATAATACCAAAATATACATATTATGTGTGTGTGTGTGTGTGTGTGTGTGTGTATATATAAAGTGTGTATGCTTATAGATAGATAGACAAAGTTAGGTTCAGTTCAGTTCAGTTCAGTCTCTCAGTCGTGTCCAACTCTTTGCGACCCAGGAATTACAGCACGCCAGGTTTCCCTGTCCATCACCAACTCCCGGAGTTACTCAAACTCATGTCCATTGAGTCAGTGATCAATGGACATCCAGCCATCTCATGCTCTGTCGTCCCCTTCTTTTCCTGCCCCAATCCCTCCCAGCATCAGGGTCTTTTCCAATGAGTCAACTCTTCGCATGAGGTGGCCAAAGTACTGGAGTTTCAGCTTTAGCATCAGTCCTTCCAATGAACGCCTAGGGCTGATCTCCTTTAGAATGGACGCGTTGGATCTCCTTGCAGTCCAAGGGACTCTCAAGAATCTTCTTCAACACCACAGTTCAAAAGCATCAATTCTTCGATGCTCAGCTTTCTTCACAGTCCAACTCTCACATCCATACATGACCACTGGAAAAGCCATAGCCTTGACTAGATGGACCTTTGTGGGCAAAGTAATGTCTCTGCTTTTTAATATGCTATCTAGTTGGTCATAACTTTCCTTCCAAGGAGTAAGCGTCTTTTAATTTCATGGCTGCAGTCACCATCTGTAGTGATTTTGGAGCCCCCCAAAATAAAGTCTGACACCATTTCCACTGTTTCCCCATCTATTTCCCATGAAGTGATGGGACCAGATGCCATGATCTTAGTTTTCTGAATGTTGAGCTTTAAGCCAACTTTTTCACTCTCCTCTTTCACTTTCATCAAGAGGCTCCTTAGTTCCTCTTCACTTTCTGCCATAAGGGTGGTGTCATCTGCATATCTGAGGTTATTGATATTTCTCCCAGCAATCTTCATTCCAGCTTGTGCTTCTTTCAGCCCAGCGTTTCTCATGATGTACTCTGTATATAAGTTAAATAAGCAGGGTGACAATATCCAGCCTTGATTTATTCCTTTTCCTATTTGGAACCAGTTCTAACTGTTGCTTCCTGACCTGCATACAGTTTTCTCAAAAGGCAGGTCAGGTGGTCTGGTATTCCCATCTCTTTCAGAATTTTCCACAGTTTATTGTGATCCACACAGTCAAAGGCTTTGGCATAGTCAATAAAGCAGAAATAGATGTGTTTTTGGAACTCTTTTGCATTTTTGATGATCCAGCAGATGTTGGCAATTTGATCTCTGGTTCTTCTGCCTTTTCTAAAACCAGCTTGAACATCAGGAAGTTCATGGTTCACGTATTGCTGAGGCCTGGCTTGGAGAATTTTGAGCATTACTTTACTAGTGTGTGAGATGATGCTCAATTGGTAAAGTTAGGTTAATATGTACCATATTCATTATTATTTCCTGTTTGTTGACCTTATTATTTGTTTCTATTTTTGTCTTTCATTCTTTGTCTGCCTTTTTTTGGTTTTAACAAAGTATTTCACATTATTCCATTTTCTCTCCTTTCTTAGCATATGGGTTATAATTCCTTTTTTTTCTGTTTCTTTTTTTTTTACATTTTCTAGTCATCATCCTGGATCATGCAATTAGAAATTATAACTAATTCAAGTCTACTTTCAGATAACACTATAGCACTTCCTGGGTAATGTGAGTAAATTATAATAATAAAATAAGCTTAATTTGTCCTCCCATCTCTTGTATTATTCTATCATTCTTTACATTCATTTCACTTAAATGAAATAATTGTATCAATAATCATTTTTGAACATCAACACACCAATTAAAAGACAGAGATTGTCAGAATGGAGCAGAAAACAAGGCCCAACTACATACTGTCCACAAGGAGGCCACTTCAAATTAAACGTACATTAAAAAATAAATAGAGAAAATATAATAAAAAAAGTAACAGGATAATTACATAACTATCTTAATTTCAGACAGAGCAGACTTTGAAGCTAGTAGAGCTACAGGGATAAGGAAGGACATCACACAATGATAAAACCGTCATCTCTCCAAGAAGATATAATAATACTTAATATCTATGTGTTTAACAACAGTGCATTGAGCTAGGTGAGGCAAAAATTTACAGAATTGTAAAAAGAAATGGGTGAATACAATAGCTTAGTTTCAGATTTCAACACCTTTCTTTTATAGATGAACAGGTCCAAAAGGCAGAAATCTACAAATCAATAGCAAGATGGCAATGAAAGTGAAAGTGTTAGTCACGCCACTGTGTCCAAATCTTTGCCACTCCATGGACTGTAACTCTCCAGGCACTTCTGTCCATGGAATTCTCTGGGCCAGAATACTGGAGTGGTCCAAATTCCCTTCTCCAGGGGATCTTTCCAAACCAGGGATCAAATCTGAATCTCCCACATTGCAGGTGGATCCTTTACTATCTGAGCCACCAGGGAAGCCCAAGACGGCAATAGCAATACTTAAAAAAAAGAAAACTTGACAAAATAGGTGATGCTAAAATCTGATGATCATGAAACTGCAGTTTCCTTATCAGGGGATTTAAAAGAACAATGAGCATTATCCATTCTCAAATGGCTACAAATAGTATAAAGATGGAAAATGCCAAGTATTGATAATAATGTAAAAGAAGTAGAATTCTCATACATTGTACCCAGGAGTATAAATTGGTACAACCACTTCCACTTTAGAAAATTCTTTGTAACCATCTACATAAACAGATGTTGGCACATCTTAAGAGCCAGCTGCTGCTGCTGCTACTGCCAAGTTGCATTAGTCATGTATGACTCTGTGCGACCCCATAAATGGCAGCCCACCAGGCTTCTCCGTCCCTGGGATTCTGCAGGCAAGAATACTGGAGTGGGTTGCCATTTCCTTCTCCAATGCATGAAAGTGAAAATGAACATGAAGTTGCTTAGTCGTGTCCTACTCTTCACGACCCCATGGACTGTAGCCCACCAGGCTCTTCCATCCATGGGATTGTCCAGGCAAGGGTACTGGAGTGGGTTGCCATTGTCTTCTCCCTTAAGAGCCAGATGTACAGCCAAATATATAAATATATATATGAAGATGTCTGTAACCAAAAGAAACATGCAAATATGCTCACAGAAACACCATTCTTAATAATCTCTAACAGGAAAAAAAATCAATTGTTAATTAATAATTTGATGTATAAGTAAATTGAGGATTCAAATACTGTACCACAGTAAAAATAAAGTCAATGACACAGAATAACTAGAATGAATCTCACAAATATAACATCAGGTAAAATAAGTCACATATATTATACTTCCACTAAGAAGAAGCTCAATATCAGACAAAAATAATCTATGATGTAACAAATCAGAATGTTGGTTAGACTTTGTGAATAGAAGTCACAGAAGAAGGTATAAGTGGGATTTCTTGGATTCTGGTAATGTTTTATTCTTTTATGTAGATGTTGGTGGTTGAAAGACATTCCAAGCTCAACACAATCTGAACGTGATTGCGTACTTTCTGTATATATGCTTTATATCTGTAACATATTTACCAATAAATGTTGGCTAATATTATTGTCCTCATGAATTACATCAGGGCAGGGACCATGTCATCTATGTCTACATCTATGAGTGCTCAGTCACTTCAGTCATGTCTGACTCTTTGTGACCCTATGGACTGTAACCTGCCAGACTTCTCTGTCTGTGGAATTCTCCAGGTAAGAATACCAGAGTGGGTGATATCTATCTATTTATCTGTCATCTATCCATTTGTCATCTCTCCAATACTACAATACTAGCTTGTATCTTTGCAAATTTACCTTTCAAATGTACCTTTCAAATTTATTATTATTATAATGTGATTTTGCAAAAAGAAAGTACTAAAATCTGACCCTGAATGATTATTTAAAATGAGTTATTTTTAGATGATTAATATAATAGCTTAACTTAATCAAAACACATCCCTATTAATTATCTTAAAACATCATATTTTTTTATCTTCTTTCAAGGCTACAATTATAAGTATTCTATAATTACAGATTCATACATGATAAATCAGCCATCCACTAGGAACTAACTTGAAGACCAATAATTCTTATCTTTATTTTGTAGGTATTCATAATTCCAAAAAATACTAAAAAGAAATTAGCCTTTTCCTAATAATCTCATGTATAGTGAAAGTGAAAATTGCTCAATCATGTCAGACTCTGAGACCCCATGGACTATACAGTCCATGGACTTCTCCAGGGCAGAAAATGGAGTGGAGTGGATAGCCGTTCCCTTCTCCAGGGGATCTTTCCAATCCAGGGATTGAACCCAGGTCTTCCACAATGCAGGCAGATTCTTTACCAGCTGAGCCACCAGGGAAGCAGAAGAAAAAATATAATCATATAAGCAAGCTATTTAAATTTCAATTTTTCCTAATGTTAATTTTTAGGTTTACTTTGGTTAAAAAGTTCAGAAATTTTTCAGAAATATCCTATTGTTTGACATTAAAAAGATAAGTGTTTACTGAATTTCCATAACTAGTACTCAAAAGAGAATTTCTAATGAAGACAATGGTATCAAAAAAAGACCCCATGGGTCTACTTGGAAAGACTTTTAAAAGCAATGAATTTTTAAACAAAATTAAAAGCACTATTTCCCAAGAGTAGAACATTATTGGGAAAGTAAATATACTAAGAATTAGGAGATTAAAACTCTCAAGATATTTTAATATCTTACTCTTTTTCTTACCACAAAATATTCTTTATGTTTCAATATGGGAATTATATAATTACAATCATCTACTTATGCTGTCTTTTTTACTTATTTTACTATAAAATCCTTACTCATAATTAAACACTGCCTGGCACATGGTAGAAATAATAATTGTGAGCCAAATCTGTGGATATTTTACTTATTATTTAGAAATCTTTATTTAAAAATACTCTAACATTTTTGAAAACCTCTTGAAGAAAATGGAGTAGAGCCAGCATACATAAATTTTAGAGCTATCAGGAGTCCTAGAAATCACGTAGACTCACTGTGTTATTACACAAATGAGGTATCTAGAACCTAGGGAAGTTTTACTAACTCCCTATGACACAAGAAATGCAACTGCACTGGTTTTGACCCTTTTGACTTTATAATCTTGCAATCATTTCAAATATCATGTTGGCTTTCCAGTACTCTAGACTTGTTTCTGAAACTTTGCTTGCCTTAATCAATCTAATTCATTCTCTCTGACTTTCTTTCTCTCACTCAAGCAATAAAGTTATAACAAAGCACAATTTAATTGATCTGGATTGAAGTACAAGTCAATTAGAATAATGTAATATCTTGGGTCATTCTCATGAACAATAAATATTGCTATGAATGTACTGGTTAATATAATTTTGATGGAAAGCCAAGTGAGTTAGCTATTATTATAAGTATTAATTCATTAATGCCTTGAAATATAACCCTCCATATATTCTTAAATTACTCTACCCCAGGCTTTTAAAAAGTAAAATACAAGTGTTGATTACTTTCTGTGTGAGTGTGTTAAGTTGCTTCAGTCATGTCAGACTCTTTGGCACCCTGTGTTCTGTATCTTTCCAGGCTCCTCTGTCCATGGGATTCTCCAGGCAAGAATACTGGAGTGAGTTGCCATGCCCTCCTCCATCACTGCCCACAAAGGTCCGTATAGTCTAAACTATAGTTTTTCCAGTAGTCATGTATATCCATACATGAGATATGAGAGGCAGAGCATAAAGAAATCTGAGTGCCAAAGAATTGATGCTTTTGAACTGTGATGCTGGAGAAGACACTTGAGAGTCTCTTGGACAGCAAGGAGATCAAACCAGTTAATCCTAAAGGAAATCAATCCTGAATATTCATTGGAGGGACTAATACTGGAGCTGAAACTCTAATACTTTGACCACCTGATGCAAAGAACTGACTCATCAGAAAAGATCCTGATGCTAGAAAAGATTGAAGGCAGAAGAAGTGGGGAACAGAGGATGAGATGGTTGGATGGCATCACCAGCTCAATGGACATGAGTTTGAGAAAATTCCGAGAGATGGTGAAGGACGGGGAAGCCTGGCATGCTGCAGTCCAAGGGGTCACAAAGGGTTGGACACAACTTAGCAACTGAACAACAAAGAATGAGAAACAACAGAGAAAAAGCATGTGAAATAAAGTATTAAGTATCAAGAATCCACCTGATAATGCAGGAGGCCCAAGAGACATGGGTTCAATCCCAGCATTGGGAAGATACCCAGAGTAGAGAATGACAACCCACTCCAGTATTCTTGCCTGGAAAGCTCCATGAATAGAGGAGCCTGGTGGGCTATAGTCCATGGGTTGCAAAAAGTCAGACACATCTGAGCACAAATACAAGCACAAATATTTAATACAAAAGACATGGCACACATTTAATTTAGAAATAAAATAGAGTATATATTCTTGGAGAGTAACTGCTTCAGTGTGGTTCCCGTTTGTACTTGCTATTATGAGTCTAGGCATGGCTACAATGATTGACCTTTTTTCATACCCTACAAATTATCCTCTTTCAAAATAATATACATGTATATGACCCACAAACACCCACATGGAAACCTGTTGAGAAAGACTATGCTTTCCCCTTGAGCACACATTAAAATACAGAATTGCACACGAAGCTAGAAAAGAGTTTTCTCAGGTTTCTAAAGTTTCTATTTAGCGTGATATGGAATATGGTAAACTGGACACAATTTATTTGGAACAAGTGGAAGCAACATCAGGACACCCTTATGCTTAAACCATGGTTACCATGGAATTTAAATGTCTGGCACTTGATTGGTCTTGGGCAGGCCAAATCTATAAGCTCATTCCTACAGATGCTATTTTGATATATTTTAAAATAACACAAAGCTTAAAATCACAGCAATTTTAAGAAAACTCTATAGCAAAAAAAAAAGCTTTCATTAGATTTCTAACTACATGTATATATATTTATAAAACTGACATTTTTAAAAATGTTACATTTTGACAGCTATAACTGACTACCTTACATAAATGATAAACTTGTACCTCATTGTATGAAGTTTAAAGGGATATTTTTATTGTACTATAGTTAGCTAAGAGTTTTCCGATGTATTCAATGTTAATGTGAAAGCATAAAAACTCACTGCCACAGGGCAGTTACAAACAATGGACACAGACTGCATCCCAGCTCAGGACTGTGGCCTGCCATCTGCATTCTGGCAAGAGTTATTAGGCCACCACTGCACATGTTACTGTTACTTGTAAGCTTGAATGCCGAGTCCATCAGACCTGAGACATTACATTTTAGGGAACTCAGGAGCCAGAGGTGCTTTTCTGTTGCTTCACATAAAAAAATAGATGTAATCTAAAAGAGTATTTATTACATTTTTTAAAGAAATGAAACAGAAGAGATAAAATATTAAGAATGATTTTATTTTCTTTATTGTTTATTATATGACTTGCAATCTCATTGGCTTTTAGTTATTATAGCTACTTAAAATTATCACAGATTTTAAAATGCAGTGGCAATTTCAGAATTCAAGTACTATTTTTTTTGGAGTTGGTGTAAATCATCACATAAAACTAATAGGGTTTTTTGTAATCATTTTGAAAATATATAGTAATAGTTATAAGAAAAGCTACACTGAGTATAACAGCATCATTGAACAAAAATAGGATTAAAAGTTTTCAGCCCATTTTGCCACCCCATTGGAGACAGTAATCTCTAAGTGCAAAAGAACACACACACATGTGGCATGTTCCCTCTGGTCTTTCTCATTCATTTCTCAAATAATTTCTGTATTTCTTTATCCAATCACTCCAAGCCACTCTATCTTGACGTGTTTTCTCTCTTCTTTGATGTAGTAAACAAAGAAGCAGTTAGACTGAATATACCAAAGACATTACAGACACTAACCTATGACTGAGCAAATGCCACTAAGTTCACAAACAAAATTTCCTGCCAGGACCAGTGAGCAAAGGATAACACCAAGGAGAGCCACTCACTTCATTAATTCCTGTTATATAATTCGTTTGATCGGTATATTTCTAAATCTACCCAATCTGCCCAATTGGTCCTCACCTGAAGTCTCAGTCAAGCAGGGAACTGTGAGCTGATGCTCCAAATGATATAAACATTTACCAACTGAATTATCTATTTTGCTTCCTTTTGACACTTTAGCTAAAAATGTGCAGATGCAAACGTCAAGTGCTGAAGGAAAAGCACACATCACCATATTAAGGATGATGGCAGCTGAATCAAAGGTTCTGCCAGTCCACTGTGGCTGGTAGGGCACAAGATGCACACCCCAGGACAATCTGTCACTGTCAAAATGCCAACTGCAAATGCTCCGCCATACTAGGATACTAACGTAGGGCACCTGGATAAAACAGGCTTATTCTGTAATTCAAATTTAATAAAACTATTTCGCTATTATTATTTTTAATTTTCTCCTTCAATTATGGAGTCAGTAGAGTAGATCGTAACATTTCCTGCAGCTCCCACTATTTTATTTCAGAAAAAAAAGACTTGCACTAAAATTTTTGCCTGACTCCTCTGAAATTCCACGTTTAATATGACTGTTCTGAACTACTTATTAAAATATTCCTTATTGCTCTGATTAGAAATGGAAAAAAATTTTATCACAGTCTTTTGAAGTTTTGGCAGTATTGAATATTTCTGAATTCCTTAAGCGTATCAAAAGTGTCTGACTTCAGTTATCTTATTATGATAGGACAACTAATGCCTGTGCTCAGACTGGCTAAACTTTCATACTGAGACTGTCATATTCTTCCATGTGTCACCCAATTAAACAAGCGCCCAGAGAACTGGTAAGTGCACGTTAAAACTCAACAGTCTCAGGAGTAATTAGAGAGACAGAAGTGGATTTCTTGTTTCAGCTGGCCATTACAGAAACGGTTCTGCTGTCATTTCTTTCTTCCTTCCTTTTTTTTTTTCCCCTCAAAAAAAAATAAATTGGCTTGCTCACACACAAAAAAGTTATGACAAATTCAGATTCTTTAGCAACTGATTATCACTAAAAGTTAACACAGTTGACTTCAAATGAATTTAAAAATTGTGTAAGAGAAAGTGGAATCATAGTTCACATTATGATAAGCAGTTGCATTATTAAATTCTTTCATTATTAAAATTCTAAGAGCAAGAGAAAACAATAAACTGGTCAATTATGTCAGGAATATTACTCTTGTAATACTCTTGTATGTCAGTAATCATACTCTTCAGTGCTGTGGTGCTCCAGAAGACTCTTGAGAGTCTCTTGGACTGCGGGGGATCAAACCAGTCAATCCTGAAGGAAATCAACCCTGAATATTCATTGGAAGGACTGATGCTGAAGCTGAAACTTCAGTACTTTGGTTACCTGATGCAAAGAGTTGACTCACTGGAAAAGACCCTAATGCTGGGAAAGATTGAAGGCAGGAGGAGAAGGGGAAAACAGAGGATGAGACGGTTTGATGGCATCACCGACTCTATAGACATGAGTTTGAGTAAGCTCTGGGAGTTGGTAATGGACAGGGAAGCCTGGTGTGCTGCAGTCCATGGGGTTGCAGTCAGACACAAATGAGCAACAGAAAGGCAACAGCTCTCTTCAGCGCTGTTCTCCTCCCACTTTTTTTTAGTTGAAAACTGAGGATCACAATTAAGATAATTGCTTATCATGATAAATTAATAGAAGCATAAACAAAAGTTACAAGGACAAAAAGTTTTATTGTTACAGTATGTGTTTTTCTACGTCCCAGAATATATTTGGGAGTGCAATAATAAAACTCCAAAGTGTACTCCCACTCCAAACTTTATTTTCCTCTTCTATTACTTTTCCTTATATCCTATCTCTGCTATATTATTTCTTCCTATTTATTTTCTCCTGAAACCAGGGTGCCAAAGTGACTTCTGGGACTCCAGGCCACCTCTGGGACTTCATGCAGCTTTGCTGGCAACACACCATCGAGTGCACCCCAGGAATCATATGTGCTGGTGACCCCTATAGTTTTAAGGCCCCAGGAGTGTTAACTCTGAACCTGTGGAGATGCTTTTTAGATACAAGCAGGTAATTTTCAACCACACTAAACACTAAAATCCACCATGTTCATCAAGTAAAATCCTAAAGGAGTAGATGATTCTTCCATGGGTATACAACTTCAATTTTGTCATCTATGAACAATTACAAAGAAAATACCTGTTGGTTCATGTGTCATTCATTTAACATTGTTAGTTAAAAAAAAAAGCGTTTTAATGACCAAAAAAAAAAAAAAAAGTGATTTATTCTAAGCCACTCAAGCTTGGCTCAAGGAATTGTTTTTTTTTTTTTTTGTAACAAAGCTTACGTTTGAATTATTCTCTATGGAAGAATTTCAAAATCAGAAAATAATTTAATCTGCCTTTTAAAACAAAATATAATTTCATTTTTCCTTGGCTCAGTTGAAAAAGAAGTAGTCTTTTCTTGTCAGTATACCGAGTGCATGAGTATTTGCCCAGGCACTATATGGGGCCTGATGAAAATGTCTGAGCTGTTACTTCAGCTGCATTATGTTGAGATGTTATTTTAGCTGTCTAGCTGGATTGCCTGCTCCCCCAACTTTACAATAAATTTAACTTATTGATACAGCTATTGTGTCTCCCACTAGCAGCTCTTTTTGTCTCCTGAAAGCCTATTACTATCTGCTATCAGTGAGGAAGTCAGATAAGTAAGTTGGGTATATTTGTTCCTGAATAGTTTCTATGGGAAATTTGGCAGACGCTTCCATGTTGAAAGATATGGGATTTAGGAATGAAAACTGTGAAATCTCTTTTGACCGATCAGTCAGGAGTCTTCTCTGCTGCTGCTGCTGCTGCTAAGTCGCTTCACTCATGTCCGACTCTGTGCGACCGCATAGACGCAGCCCACCAGGCTCCGCCGTCCCTGGGATTCTCCAGGCAAGAACACTGGAGTGGGTTGCTATTTTCTTCTCCAATGCATGATAATTTTTCTGAGGCAATATTGTTTAGGCTATTGAAAAATGACCTCTACATTTTTAAAAGTGATATGCTTCAAATGGCAAATATCAATCTTATGCTTAATCCTTCTCTTATGCTAGATTTTCAAATATAGAGGATGAGGCAATTAGGTTACTGGAAAGGGGAAAAACAAAAATACAGATAAATTAATTTCTATTCCCAGGTTTGTCACCTGTCAGTTGTGCCGCTACAAGATAGAAACTGCGGAGATTCCACAATGGCTTCTCCATAGATAAAGAAAAGTACTTTACCTGAATTATCTTGGGAAAAATAAATGCTTATATGTAACATTTATATAATTTATATAATACATACAATGCCTAGTTAATTTCTATGCAAATACAGGTTTGTGTTATCAAAAAAAGAACTAAATACTTCAAAGGGTACCTCTCATATTAGTCAAGTTTCTGTTAACAAGGTGATAGAGTTCCTAAATAACAGAAACTGTGCATTTGTCCTTGTTGATGGAGCTCATAGGTGAACTGCACATAAGAACTGCCCTTAACATATGTGATTACTCAATATATAGGACTTTCTAAGAAAATATTCCATAGATAGATAGAAAGGGAAAGGGTTCTCAAGAGAGATCTATGCTGCTGCTGCTGCTGCTACTAAGTCGCGGCAGTTGTGTCCGACTCTGTGCGACCCCACAGATGGCAGCCCAACAGGCTCCCCCGTCCCTGGGATTCTCCAGGCAAGAACACTGGAGTGGGTTGCCATTTCCTTCTCCAGTGCAGGAAAGTGAAAAGTGAAAGTGAAGTCGCTCAGTCGTGTCTGACTCTTAGCGACCCCATGGACTACAGCCTACCAGGCTCCTCCGTCCATGGGATTTTCCAGGCAAGAGTACTGGAGTGGGGTGCCATTGCCTTCTCTGAGAGAGAGATCTATGCCTGTATCTATACATAGGTACATATATATATATATTTGTGCAACATCCGAAAATGTAGATCAAACTGACATAATTTTAAAGAAAATTATATATTTTTAACTTAAAGTCACCAAAAAATAAAAAGATGAGCTATACAGAAATACCTGTACAATTATGGTACAATACTAATAATTGAAATCATTTTGCTATAATATGAAAATCATATTCCACAAAACCTAGATTCCACAATGTGTTCCCTACAATTTAAGATGAAACCTTTTGAATATATTCATTTTCTCACAATTTGTTCTACACTTTTCCCTGACTGAATAATACCTAAGGAATACTAATTTTTTTCCACTTTCCAGTCAAATAAAAGACTTTTATGAACTTTTCCCTTAAGTTTTTATAGTTCTATACTACCATAAGAATATATTTTGCATTATTAACTATGGACAGAGGTTCATAACACTGTACAGGAGACAGTGATCAAAACCATCCCCAAGAAAAGGAAATGCAAAAAGGCAAATGGTTGTCTGTGGAAGCTTTAAAAACAGCTGAGAAAAGAAGAGAAGTGAAAGGCAAAGGAGAAAGAAAGATATATCCATCTAAATGCAGATTTCCAGAGAACAGCAAGGAGAGATAAGAAAGCCTTCCTAGAGGAAGAATGCAAAGAAATAGAGGAAAACAATAGAATGGGAAAGACTAGAGGTCTCTACAAGAAAATTAAAGATACCAAGGAAACATTTCATGTAAAGATGGGCACACCAAAGGACAGAAATGGTATGGACCTAACAGAAGCAGAAGATATTAAGAAGAGGTGGCAAGATTACACAGAAGAACTATACAGAAAAGATCTTCATGACCAAGATAAACACAATGGTGTGATCACTCACCTAGAGCCAGACATCCTGGAGTGTGAAGTCAAGGGGACCTTATGAAGCATTACTAGGAACAAAGCTAGTTGGAGGTGATGGGATTCCAGCTGAGCTATTTCAAATCCTAAAAGATGATGTTGTGAAAGTGCTGCACTCAGTATGCCAGCAGATCTGGAAAACTCAGCAGTGGCCACAAACCTGGAAAAGGTCAGTTTTCATTCCAATTCCCAAAGAAAGGCAATGTCAAAGTATGTTCAAACTACTACACAATTGCACTCATCTCTCACGCTAGCAAAGCAATGCTCAAAATTCTCCATGTTAGGATTCAAAGGTATGTGAACCAAGAAATTCCAGATATTAAATCTAGATTTAGAAAAGGCACAGGAATCAGAGATCAAATTGCCAACATCTACTGAATCACAGAAACAGCAAGAGAATTCCAGAAGAACATCTACTTCTTTATTGACTACACTAAAGCCTTTAATTATGTATATCACAACAAACTGTGGGAAATTCTTCAAGATATGGGAATACCAGACCACCTTACCTACCTCCTGAGAAATCTGTATGCAAGTCAACAAGCAACAGTTAGAATCAGACATTGAACAACAGACTGGTTCAAAATTGGGAAAGGAGTTCATTAAGGTTGTATATCATCACCTTGATTATTTAACTTATATGCAGAACACATCATACAAAATGCCAGACTGGATGAAGCACAAGCTGGAATCAAGATTGCCAGGAGAAATATCAATAACCTCAGATATGCAGATGACATCACACTTTGGCAGAGAGTGAAGAGGAACTAAAGAGCCTCTTGATGAAGGTGAAAGTGGAGAGTGAAAAGTTGGCTTAAAACTCAACATTAAAAATTAAGATCATGGCATCCAGTCCTATCACTTCATGGCAAATAGATGGGGAAACAATGGAAACAGTGAGAGACTTTATTTTGGGGGGGCTCCAAAATCACTGCAGATGGTGACTGCAGCCATGGAATTAAAAGACACTTGCTCCTTGGAAGAAAAACTATGAGCAACCTACACAGCATATTAAAAAGCAGAGACATTACTTTGCTAATGAAGGTCCATCAGTCAAAGCTATGTTTTTTCTGGTAATCATGCACGGATGTGAGTGTTGGACTATAAAGAAAGCTGATAATTGAAGAATTGATGCTTTTGAACTGTGGTGTTGGAGAATACTTTTAAGAGTCCCTTGGACTGTAAGGAGATCAAACCAGTCAATCCTAATGGAAGTCAGTCCTGAATATTCATTGGAAGGACTGATGCTGAAGCTCCAATACTTTGGCCACCTAATGTGAAGAGCTGACTCATTAGAAAAGGCCCTAATGCTAGGAAAGATTGAAGTCAGGAGAATGGGATGACAGAGTATGATATGGTTGAATGCATCACTGACTCATGCAACATGAGTTTTAGCAAACTCAAGGAAATACTGAAAGACATAGAAGCCTGGTGTGCTGCAGTCCATAGGGTTGCAGAGTCGGACATGACTGGGTGACTGAACTGAACTGAATTGATTTGATTTATGTTTAAAAAAATCCTGATTTGGAAATTTTGTATTTTCTAATAGGACTGTATCAGTTTCCATTTAGATTGACCTCTTTTACTGCACAGGCACACACACACACATTATGTGACTGAACCACACGGACTCCATTTTTTCAGCTCTAACTTAGGCCTGCTGTCCTACCCCCTTCTTTTTCTACATGACTGAGCTTTAACCTAATTCACAAGAAATGCACCCAAGCCACATAAGTTCCCAATCAATTTTTACCCTTGCTTGTCTGTTATAAAAATTGGCAGAGTGCTTTTTTGCTGAGGCAGATGGTAAGGTCATGAGACCTTCAGGGATTAGAAAAAAACTCTGTTCTTGTAGCTACAGACATGTTTCTCCCTTTGTAGTCAAATTCTATTTTTCAATTTGGCCCCTGTCAACCTTTCTGTATTCCTTTCAACAGTATGGAGTGCAGCTGAGCATACTCTGGATCACCATTTGCCCATTCCTACCTGTATGTATGTTAACTGCAATAAACTTCATATTGCACATTATAAAGTTGCCTGCTTCATCTTTCATTCTCAAAGTTCCTTCTCAGTTCAAAGGGTATTGATGAGTATCTTTGGCTTTCAATACATACACATTTATATATTTTGAGATCTATAACTTTTAACTACTTAAAATTTTCATCTTTCCTATCTTGCAGTCTCTGGTCTTAACACTTATTATTTTGTTAGAATCTTTTTAAAAAATATTACCTTCAGATTGAGTGAATGAATGATATATTTGCTCAGTTTCTGAATATTCATTAAATCTTTCTTTTATCATTATAAGTAAAACCTGTTTTCATAGTTATTTTATACTATTTGAGCTATATACAGTGAGTGGAAGTTGCTTTACTTCTTTAAATTAGAAACTTTATTCCTCTGTTTTTTATATTATTTTTAATTTTTGTGAAATGTCTATACCTTCAAAGTGTAATATCTCTTGGATATATTATCTATATTTCATCCTAATTTCAGTTCTTGGTAGTTTTCTTTGTATTTTTTTTTTTTTTTTAGGTTTGAAACATACCTTCTGTTAATTTTTTATTTGTAACCATTTTCCATTAGTAGATATATTTAATCTCAATCACAAAGTATTTGGGGTTGTATTTTCCAAGTTTGCAAGAATTTTCTCTATCATCTCTATTTTTTCAGAGGCTTACAGAGATTGCATACAATGGTTTATTTTTCTGATCTGCCTCTGCTTATCTAGATTGATATTTTTTCTCTCTTTACTCACTGGGACTTGTTCAACGGTAGAATATTAGAATACTTCATTATCTGTAATTCTGAGAAGTGAAGACTGTGCCATGTAGCTGTCACCTCAAATAGAACAACAGTAGCTTATTCACAATCTCTGCTCTGCTTTTAAGATTTAGTTTCTTTACCCTGAGGAGCTTTCCATGCCTTAGGTAGGAAAATTTGACCAGGTTTTCAACCAGTCTTCAGCTCCTAAGAGTTAGGGAAACAAAGATAAACTCATATGGTACCAGACATCATTTGAGTGCTAAATTCTCCTTGGTAACAATAAGATTCTAACTCTCAAAATTAAGACTTTCAGAAGCTGCTTCTCAGGTTTGCAGTAATCTCAGAGGGAAGAAAATGCTTCAAATAATTCTCATGATTATACTGTCCAGGGTTTGTTTTCCTCTGAGCACCTAAACATATCTGGCTCAAGAGGTTTGGATGGTTGGCAATAGGAGCTGGGGATAGAAAGTCAATCCTCTTTTTAGCCTGCCATCTTTCCCGAATGCCCCTCTTATCTGTCAAACCGATAAACTCTCCGTGATTGACCTAATTCACTTTTGTCTCTTCACTTATTATCTACCTATTGGTGATTTTCACATATTTGCTCCTTGTTTGATTTTTTCTTGCACTTTAGGACTCATCTTTGCAACCATCTTCTAGATGTTGGTATTTGGTTTTTCATTAATACCTCATAAATTTTGTGTCATAGACTAAACTTATTATCTCTGTTTCTATAAAACCCATATTATCTCTGTCTAGTCAAATTAATGGAAACACCATATCCACCAAATCTCTCAAGTGTTTATTTTCTCCAGCTTTTTCCTCTGGGCCTAACACTGGTTAGTTTGCAATAATGTAAATTATATTTTCCCAAACCCACATGTTTCTCTATTGCTACTGTATGAGTTAAGACTTTTATTCTCTCCTCCATTATTTACTGTAATAACATCCTAACATATTTATATGCCATTAGACTTTTCTGATCTAATAAGCTCTCCATTATGTTTCTGAGTTACAATGTTAATAAATTTCTCATATAACAACAACAAAATTATTGACATGTCAAAACATTGCTACAGACCCCCAACTGCCTCCCAACTGGCTTCTTGCTTTCTTCAAATATTTTGGCAACTACCTGCAAATAGTTCTACACTCAATTTGTTGGTGTTAAAAGCTGCTTTATTTTCATTTATTCTCAGTGGTTTATGTGTCTGCTACAATGGCTTGGTTAGGTTAACAATGAGTTCAAGCCCTCTCTGAAAGTGAAAGTTGCTCAGTCTTGTCTGACTCTTTGTGACTCCATGGACAATACAGTCTGTGGACTTCTCCAGGACAGAATACTGAAGTGGGTAGCTGTTCCCTTCTCCAGGGGATCTTCCCAACCCAGGGATCGAACCCAAGTCTCCCACATTACAGGAGGATTCTTTACCAGCTGAGCCACCAGGGAAGCCCAAGAATACTGGAGTGCATGGCCTATCCCTTCTCCAGCGGATCTTCCCCACCCAGGAATCCAACTGGGTCTCCTGCATTGTAGGTGGATTCTTGAAGGGGAGCTGAAGCTTACTTTTCAAGTGTTCATTCTAGGACCCAGACTAAAGAGACACTGATTTTCACAGAGAAAATCTTTCACATGACAGTGATGGAAACACAAGAACAGAAATTTAACCACAGAATATATACTTTGAGCCTACGTGTCATGTCCACTAACATTTCATTGACCAAAATCACATGACTAAGGCCAACACTAAAAAGACAGAAAAAAATGTTTCCTAGATGTCATCAGAGAAATTATAAACTCTTTTGGCAAAGGGTGTGCTAAAAGGCATGTGCAAATAATGGGGTAAAGCTAAAGGCATGGGTAAGGAACTGGGACAAAAATAACTCAATCTATGTCATTATCCCACCTGGGTAAACACTGTTCTTCACAAATCAGTCACAGATTTCTTCAGACACACTGAAATTCTCCATAATTCTTTAGCAAAGCCTTTGTCTTCTGTCTGGATTTTTCATTGTGTGATACTGCATACTATTTATCCTTCAAGACCCAGATCAGATATTTGGGGGCATTCTTATCAATTCTCTTAGACGAGAATCAATGAGTGTCCTTGGAGTAAATTTACTTTTGGTATATTGCCTTTCTCAGTCCAGATATCTGCCTCCCCAGATTAAATCTGCCAAGGCTAACAATCATGTTATTTTCATTTATTTAGTCCTAATACCTAGCAGTGCTGACCACATCACAGATGCTAAATGAACATTCACCAAATAAGCAAATTAATTAAGTAATTTGTAAACTTATGGATAACTTTACAATGATATAGGGTACTGGACATTATATCTAGCCATGAAAGGATCACATATTATACATATGTTTTGTTTTAATTTCCAAATCTATTAATTCAATCAAGAGAAATTGTTTTAACTAATCTTATTAAAATAAAAATTTAACTATTAGATGCCTCAAATTAAACTGAAAAGATAATTTTATGTATTAAAAATATAAGGATTTATATAAAACATTTATCTCCATTTTAGGTCATAATTTGATAGCATGATATCATTTTTGATGAGATTTTTCAAATTTTTTCATGGACCAAAGGTGAACTTGTCTGAGAGTTTGAACTAAATTGCTTTAGCCATTTTTGAGTTATGTGAAGGTGAGAGTACATTTTTCATGCACCTAACTAAAATAGACTCCAACCTTTTCTACTTACATAAGTCACAAATGACTAATGCTATATATTTTAAAGTTGACAGAATTATTATATTTCTCAAAGAAACCTTTAAATTTAAAAGAAAATATCGAGTCATTTTTAAGATGACAAAAATTCCTGTGTACGTGTCTGAAGATTGCTAACAGAGGACGGTAGTTTAAAAGTAAGGAAAATATAATTAAGGTCAACTCAGATTTCTATCTAGATTAGATAGAAAAAAAGATATAGGACAAATATCAAATTAGTGTAGCATTTCAGGGCAGAAATGTTAGGAAGTTAATGCACTTTAAAGTGCACTTTAAAATGTAAAAGTAATTTAACCTCAACCTTTTACAATCCGGCTGGAGGGAAATGCAATGATCTGAAATATAAATTCTTTGCCCAGCACATTCTCGAGTGAGATTTGATCACTTAAATTTTGAGCTCCTCTTAAGCAGTGCAATGGGGAAAATATCCATTATCAAGTGGCATAAAATAAATTTGGAATTATATGTCACATCACAAATCCCCTTTTAAAACTAGCTTAGTCTTTTTCAATTCCCTGGACAAAAGTGTTAAACTTTAAAGGTGAAAAAAATGATATATGTTTAGAATATTAAAGCAGAAAAATGCAATATCTTTCTTTAACTTTACATTTATATCAATGACACGCCATACTTTCATAATCATTTGCACTCTATCTCACTAAGATGGCTTTGAATCTCTGTTCATTTCCTTTCTAGTTTTCACCAATTTGCTCAGCTTGTCCTTTGTATAGCTACTCAAGTTAGTGATGAAATGGTGGAATAGGAAAAGGTCAAAGGCACTGCATCATTCAATTCGAGAGACTACTCCCTATGGCATCACTGATTCAGTGGACATGAATTTGAGCAGACTCCAGGAGACGGTGAAGGACAGGGAAGACTTGCGTGCTGCAGTCCATGGGGTCACAAAGGAAGGACACGACAGAGAGACTGAACAACTCCCTATGGAGCCATAGATGTAGCAGGAAATAAGCCCTTCGAGTGTTGAACAACTTTGTAGGTTGGTTCAAGAAAGCATTGTGAAGGATTTATCTTGAGATATTATGCAGGCTGCATGAGAAAGGTAATAAGACAAAGTCAGGGAGAGTATCTGGGAAGTTTTACAAGGGGAAGTGCCTCAGCTCAAATCCTATCACAAATGGATAGAAACCAAAAAGGTGTTCAGAACTCATTGCTTGATTAAATACAGATGACTAACAGAGAGAATAACATACAAAGAATTCATATTTAAATTTAGAATTTGATAAAAATTTGATAAACAGAAGAAAACATTATAGGTTATTGGAAAAATCAGAAGACTTTGGGTTTGGAAATGGGAATGGCAGTACATAGTTAGGAATTGTTGACATAGTGCTGATGGTTGATAAAATAGACTAAAACAGATGATCTTGTCTGACATAATTTCCTATCTGCCAATATTTCTATTAATAAAAATGTATCTCAAATATATAATTATTTATTAGTAATTCTTCCTTATAATGAGTTAAATTGACAGTAATGGGCATGGCAGTGGTTTAGTCGCTAAGTCCTACCCTACTCTTGTGACCCCACGGACTGTAGCCCAACAGGCACCTCTGTTCATGGGATTCTCTAGGCAAGAATATTAGAGTGGGTTGCATTTCCTTCTCCAGGGGATCTTCCCAGACCAAGGATCAAAGATGCATCTTCTGCATTGGCAGGCAGATTCTTTACTGCTGAGCCACCAGGGAAGCCCAGTAACTGTCTTACAGGTCACTTATTCCCTTATACCATACTTCATACATGTAAGGCACTGTATAAGTACATTCAATATAATAACTCTTCTAATCTTCATGACAGCCAGATAATCTTAGGGCCATTACTGCCTCCCTTTCAGAGATGGTTAAACTGAGAGAGAAAAGAGTTTATTTAAGCTAGATCATACAATCAGTAGACAGTGGAATTAGGATTCCAGCCCAGGGGACGGTGGCCCCAGAATCAGGACTCTTCACTGCTCTGTTCCCTTGGCTCTTTCTGACATAATGCACCATACTGAAATAGGGAGTGTGTACAGAAATGTAGAGAAAGTAAATAATACGATATTTCTCTCTTAATTATTTAACTCTATCCCCAGGAATGTAACAGAAGAAATTGAGTAAAACAAGTAATGTCTAACAATGGATGTTACCATCTGTTCGTAGATAGATGAACCAAATTCAGAACTATATGGGAGAGGTAGAACAAAATTATTTTTATGTCTTTTAACGTACTATGACATTTAATGGTTATCTTTAAAAAATATGGAGATAGTAAAACGATCAGTGGTTTCCAGTTAGGGAGGAGGGAAGGGATGAATTGGTGGAGCCCAGAGAATTTTAGGGCAGTAGAAATATGTGTATGATCATAATAATAGATACGTGCCATCATACATTTATCCAAATCCATAGAGCATACTACAACAAGAATGAACCATGATGTAAACTGTAGACTTTGGGACACTGCTGCTGCTGCTGTTGCTGCTAAGTCGCTTCAGTCGTGTCCGACTCTGTTAGACCCCATAGACAGCAGCCCACGAGGCTCCCCCGTCCCTGGGATTCTCCAGGCCAGAACACTGGAGTGGGTTGCCTTTTCTTTCTCCAATGCAGGAAAGTGAAAAGTGAAAGTGAAGTCGCTCAGTCGTGTCTGACTCTTAGCGACTCCATGGACTGCAGCCTACCAGGCTCCTCCATCCATGTGATTTTCCAGGCAAGAATACTGGAGTGGGGTGCCATCGCCTTCTCTGTTCAGGACACTATGATGTGTCAATACAGGTGCATCATTTCAATAAATGTATCATCTGATGGACGATGTTGATTATGGAGGAGGCTATACACACATAGAGGCAGGGAGTATATGAGAAGCATATGTTCCCCTTAATTTTCTTGCATACCTAAAACTTCTCTAAAAATAAATTCTTAATTAAAAATACAACAAACAAATTTTAAGGACCCAGATAACTCATAAACCATGCATATTTATTTCCATCCCAACTAAGAGTTTCTTACTTTATTTTCCAGAGCTTTTACCAAATATAAGGAAATCTAACCAATTCTTTTTGTATTCATACACTAATGAATAAAATAAAAAAAATAATTTTGAAAAAATCAAATTCCTATTCACTCAATGAATGAAATTCACTCACTACTCTCTATACAATAATAGTCAGCTATACTGTGAATAAGATTCGACAGATAGTCAATCTGCACTTAGTTTAGGACTTTTCCCTTCTAAGCACCTTTGTTACTGGCATCTGGTCTTTCACAAATTCAACAGGATGCACTCAACAAATATTTGTTAAGTGTCAGTCACCAAGTGCAGTACTGCGTGTGATCTATGGTGCTGCCAGCATTTCAAAGGTGAGGAGATTCTGCCAAAGAGCTTGACATGTTAGTTATAGTGATGGGGTGTCCCAGTTTAGCTGTGATATGGGCTTGATGTTTTGCAAAACAGGAAGTGGAATATACTGAATTATTATATAAGAAACAAGCAATTCTATACTCTTATTTAAAAAGAAGGTATTTCTAAAAGAGGATTTTGAGGGTTTTTTTGCTTAGTAGGAGAGTTGTTATTCTGCTACTCAGAGGTAGAAGAAATATGAGGATGCTGAAATAAATATAGAGGCATATTGGGGATTCCTATGAAACTTCTCACAGCTATTTCAGCATCCACGCAATAGTTACAGTCACTTACCTAATTTTAGCAATCTCAAACTCGGGTTGCTGCAGTTTCTGATTGCTACAACATCATCAATTCTGCTCATGCTGAGTTAGGTTCACTTAATTTCAATTAGCATTTATTGAGCTCCTATCTTGTACTGAGCTCAGGGTGGAGAGATCAGAAGATAAATAAACTACCTCTTGGAATATAGCATGAGCTCAATAACTATGCGCTAAATAATTACAGCTAACACTTCATTGCACTTTTACATGCTAGGCATTGTTGTAAGAGCCTTTCAAATATTGACGTCCCTGGTGGCTCAGATGGTAAAGCATCTGCCTATAATGCGGGAGACCCGGGTTCGATCCCTGGATCGGGAAGATACACTGAAGAAGGAAGTGGCAATCCACTCCAGTACTCTTGCCTGGAAAATCCCATGGACCGAGGAGCCTGGTAGGCTATATAGTCCACAGGGTCAGCAAGACTCGGACAAGACTGAGCGACTGCACTTCACTTCAAATACTAACCCATTTGACCCTGACAACAAATCTATATAATCCTCAATCCAGAGACAATGAACCTAAGTCAAGGAGAAGTTGAGTGCTTTAATTTATCTAGGTGTCATGACTAGCGATCAGTGAAGCTGGGATTTACATGCAGGCATTCTGATTCTAGAATTCATATTATTAAGTGTGTAAATAAAATTGTGTGAGTGAGTGGCCTAATGAACAAATTTATATATTTTTAAATGACCAAATAAAAGGTACTAAATAGGGAGATCTTTGAGACATGAGTAAAATGAATCAATTTAAGATAACATGGGAAGAAAATCCAGTAATAAAGAAAAATATGAGCAATAATATACATTGTATAACCCTATGAATTCACTAATAAAAATGTTGGTGGGTTATGAAGAAAAACCTGATTAATGAAAATATTACTTGATCAGGTTTAGGGCATGTTTTCCAAAGCCAATATGCTTCTGAGGAAACCCGTAATTACATGCATTTTAGTTTTAAATTGGGGGTTATCCAAAATCAAAAAGGTTCTGACAGTTCATTATATTGCTCCACATATTGTGATCCTTGCTGATTCCACTCTCCCATTTTAATTTCATTATTATTTAACCTCTATTCTTGCCATTTACTCATGTAAAACTACAACAAAACAAGTTTGTTATATCAAAATTATGTTCTAACTTGGAAAACATCCTACCTGTTTTCTGATTTTCTCCATATTATAAATAGAATTGAAATTTCAATTAACATATAACATAAATTTCCATTTATTCCTAACTGCCTAAAAAAGGCATTCTCTGAGGTCAGGGGTGGCAGCAGAGAGGAGCTATCCCGCATCCAAGGCCAGGGGTGGCAGGTGGGGAGGAGCTACCCCTCATCTGAGGCCAGGGGCAGCGGCCTGGAGGACCAACCCCATGCCCGAGGCCAGGGGCGGCAGCCAGGAGGACCAACCCCATGTCCAAGAAGCCCTGGCTGCACGGGCACAGGAGGGCCTAGAGAAGCTATCCCATGTTGAAGGTCAGGAAGGGCGGCGGTGAGGAGATACCCCTCATCCAAGGTAAGGAGCAGAGGCTGCGCTTTGCTGGAGCAGCCATGAAGAGATACCCCAGGCCAAAGGTAAGAGAAACCCAAGTAAGATGGTAGGTGTTGCAAGAGGGCATCAGAGGGCAAACACACTGAAACCATACTCACAGAAAACTAGTCAATCTAATCACACTAGGACCACAGCCTTGTCTAACTCAATGAAACTAAGCCATGCCCATGGGGCAACCCAAGATGGGTGGGTCATGGTGGAGAGATTTGACAGAATGTGTCCACTGGAGAAGGGAACGGCAAACCACTTCAGTATTATTGCCTTGAGAACCCCATGAACAGTATGAAAAGGCTAAATGATAGGATACTGAAAGAGGAACTCCCCAGGTCAGTAGGTGCCCAATATGCTTTGGCCACCTCATGCGAAGAGTTGACACATTGGAAAAGACTCTGATGCTGGAAGGGATTGAGGGTAGGAGGAGAAGGGGATGACAGAGGATGAGATGGCTGGATGGCATCACCAACTCGATGGACATGAGTTTGACTGAACTCCGGGAGTTGGTGATGGACAGGGAGGCCTGGCGTGCTGCAATTCATGGGGTCGTAAAGAGTTGGACACGACTGAGCAACTGAACTGAACTGATGCTACTGGAAATCAGTGGAGAAATAACTCCAGAAAGAATGAAGGGATGGAGCCAAAGCAAAAACAATACCCAGCTGTGGATGTGACTGGTGACAGAAGCAAGGTCTGATGCTGTAAAGAGCAATATTGCATAGAAACCTGGAATGTCAGGTCCATGAATCAAGGCAAATTGGAAGTGGTCAAACAAGAGATGGCAAGGGTGAATGTCGACATTCTAGGAATCAGCGAACTCAAATGGACTGGAATGGGTGAATTTAACTCAGATGACCATTATATCTACTACTGTGGGCAGGTTCCCTCAGAAGAAATGGAGTAGCCATCATGGTCAACAAGAGAGTCCAAAATGCAGTACTTAGATGCAATCTCAAAAATGACAGAATGATCTCTGTTCGTTTCCAAGGCAAACCATTCAATATCACAGTAATCCAAGTCTGTGCCCCAACCAGTAATGCTGAAGAAGCTGAAGTTGAATGGTTCTATGAGACCTACAAGACCTTTTAGAACGAACACTCAAAAAAGATGTCCTTTTCATTATAGGGGACTAGAATGCAAAAGTAGGAAGTCAAGAAACACCTAGACCATTCAGGTATGACCTAAATCAAATCCCTTATGATTATAAAGTGGAAGTGAGAAATAGATTTAAGGGCCTAGATCTGATAGATAGAGTGCCTGATGAACTATGGAATGAGGTTCGTGACATTGTACAGGACACAGGGATCAAGACCATTCCCATGGAAAAGAAATGCAAAAAAGCAAAATGGCTGTCTGGGGAGGCCTTACAAATAGCTGTGAAAAGAAGCGAAGCGAAAAGCAAAGGAGAAAAGATATAACCATCTGAATGCAGAGTTCCAAAGAATAGCAAGAAGAGATAAGAAAGCCTTCTTCAGCGATCAATGCAAAGAAATAAGAGGAAAACAACAGAATGGGAAAGACTAGAGATCTCTTCAAGAAAATTAGAGATACCAAGGGAACATTTCATGCAAAGATGGGGTTGATAAAGGACAGAAGTGGTATGGACCTAACAGAAGCAGAAGATATTAAGAAGAGGTGGCAAGAATACACAGAACTGTACAAAAAAGATCTTCACGACCCAGATAATCACAATGGTGTGATCACTCATCTAGAGCCAGACATCCTGGAATGTGAAGTCAAGTGGGCCTTAGAAAGCATCACTACGAACAAAGCTAGTGGAGGTGATGGAATTCCAGTTGTGTTATTTCAAATCCTGAAACATGATGCTGTGAAAGTGCTGCACTCAATATGCCAGCAGATCTGGAAAACTCAGCAGTGGCCACAGGACTGGAAAAGGTCAGTTTTCATTCCAATCCCAAAGAAAGGCAATGCCAAAGAATGCTCAAGCTACTGGACAATTGCACTCATCTCACATGCTAGTGAAGTAATGCTCAAAATTCTCCAAGCCAGGCTTCAGCAATATGTGACCCGTGAACTTCCTGATGTTCAAGCTGGTTGTACAAAAGGCAGAGGGACCAGAGATCAAATTGCCAACATCCACTGGATCGTGGAAAAAGCAAGAGAGTTCCAGAAAAACATCTATTTCTGCTTTATTGACTATGCCAAAGCCTTTGACGGTGTGGATCACAATAAACTGGAAAATTCTGAAAGAGATGGGAATACCAGACCACCTGTCCTGCCTCTTGAGAAATCTATATGCAGGTCATGAAGCAACAGTTAGAACTGGACATGGAACAACAGACTGGTTCCAAATAGGAAAAGGAGTATGTCAAGGCTGTATATTGTCACCCTGCTTATTTAACTTCTAGGCAGAGTACATCATGAGAAACGCTAGACTGGAAGAAACACAAGCTGGAATCAAGATTGCCAGGAGAAATATCAATCACCTCAGATATGCAGATGACACCACCCTTATGGCAGAAAGTGAAGAGGAACTAAAAAGCCTCTTGATGAAAGTGAAGGAGGAGAGTGAAAAAGTTGGCTTAAAGCTCAACATTCAGAAAATGAAGATCATGGCATCCGGTCCCATCACTTCATGGGAAATAGATGGGGAAACAGTGGAAACAGTGTCAGACTTTATTTTTCTGGGCTCCAAAATCACTGCAGATGGTGACTGCAGCCACGAAATTAAAAGACGCTTACTCCTTGGAAGGAAAGTTATGACCAACCTAGATAGCATATTGAAAAGCAGAGACATTACTTTGCCAACAAAGGTCCGTTTAGTCAAGGCTATGGTTTTTCTGTGGTCATGTATGGATGTGAGAGTTGGACTGTGAAGAAGGCTGAGCACCGAAGAATTGATGCTTTTGAACTGTGGTGTTGGAGAAGAGTCTTGAGAGTCCCTTGGACTGCAAGGAGATCCAACCAGTCCATTCTGAAGGAGATCAGCCCTGGGATTTCTTTGGAGGGAATGATGCTGAAGCTGAAACTCCAGTGCTTTGGCCACCTCATGCAAAGAGTTGACTCATTGGAAAAGACTCTGATGCTGGGAGGGATTGGGGGCAGGAGGAGAAGGGGACGACAGAGGATGAGATGGCTGGATGGCATCACTGACTCGATGGACGTGAGTCTGAATGAACTCTGGGAGTTGGTGATGGACAGGGAGGCCTGGGGTGCTGCGATTCATGGGGTTGCAAAGAGTCGGACAAGACTGAGCCACTGAACTGAACTGAACTGTATTCACAATGGATACATTGTATAAGGTTTTCCTGTTGTCTCAAGAGTAAAGAAACAACTTGCCAGTTCAGGAGATGTGAGTTTGATCCCTGGGTCAAGAAAATCCCCTGGAGAAGGATATGGCAACCTGCTCCACTATTATTGCCTGGGAAATCCCGTGGACAGAGGAGCCTGGTGGGCTACAGTCCCAGGGGTCACAAAAGAGCTGGACATGACTTAACAACAACAACATTGTGTAAAGGCATCAATAAATGTTTTTCTTTTTCTTTTCTTTCTTTATCTTTCCTTCTTTCCTAAAGATTGTTATACTGATGTTGTTAGAAAAGATTCTGTATTTTTCCCTACTATGTAGATAGAAATATAGGTTTTTATTCCTAGCCTTTGGTTGAATGTCTTGATGACTGCAAATGTTTTAATTACTGTAGAAATATTTGACTCTGTGAAGATAACAGTTTTCCTAGACAAGATAGCAGTGATTCTTTTGGCTTTCTATAGACTCCCCCGGAGAAGAACACCTCTCTGCGTGGGATCTAAGAACCGCAACTATGAAGGTGATGAATGTATCAAAGTTCTTTCCTCTGTAGCAGACCCACAAACCAGGCATATATGCTTTTTAACTGGCTTTTACCAAAACTGTTTCATAGGAAACTGTGTAAGCATCAGTGGGTTTAGAAAACGCATCTTGTAGGAGATTATTTCTAAAATTATCTAGCAATTTTCTGAAAATCGATTTCTTTCCCTAATCTATGACTTAAATCCTCTTATTTTTATACTACTGGAAATTTGAATGGTATCAAATTTTGAGATGTGGTCATAATAGAGTTAAGAATTTTGAAAGAGTCTGATTTTACATAATACAATATTACATATATGTATAAAAACATACACACACACACACACACACACGCGTGCGCGCAGGGAGCTCAAATATTTGCATTGTCCAGGTGGTTTTTCAGACCTATCTTTAGTTTTTCTGCTGACACCTGCCAGAGTAATTAATTCAAGCAATCCTGGTAGGCAGTCATCATGGGTTTAGTGAAACAGAAGGACCCTTTTACGGCGATATCACTTGACATTTGCTCTTTTATAGTCCTCTGGGAACTGCAAGTTTAATTTATATGTGGGAAGAAATGGAGTTCAAGATTTATTGATTTAAAGTATTGCTCTTGAGAGCCTTTGTTCCAGATCATTGTAACAATCCAACTTAGAGTTCTGAAAGATAGATATGATCCCTCACACAATGCTATTGTTGTGCCTCCTATCTCTAAATAAAGTTAAATAACAAAGATTTGCATAAATTTAGTGATCTAATATCAGCAACTACATTGAAACAAAACAAAAATCAAAACAGCCTCGGTTTCCTGGATAAAGGCAGGGTGATTGTGATCAACACATATTATGTTTGAAAGAGTGTCATCTAATTGTTTTTCATGGAGGAGGTAATATCCCAGGCAATAAAACAGACTTCCTGATAGGGTCTCAAAAGAGTCAGATGTGACTTAAGCACGAACCAAGAACAGTGGTCCCAATAAATACAGTTAACTTTAAACATCCTGAGAAACCGGTTATATTCAAACTAAGAAAGATGCCCTGCATAGTACTAGAAGAGAAAGTGCATTTTATTTTGTCTAATGTTTCACTGGCAGGAATTTTACTAGGATACCTCTCATGCCCTCTCTTAACCCATCTCCCTCCCACATTCAATAGCTTCCATCAAAGATAAAAGAATACCTGATTAGTGATATTGAAGGATGGGATTATGTATTCTCTACTCTGCTCCTTTTGAAATAGCACTTGGACAGATCCATCAGAGGAGTTATATTCCTGTTTTCATAGGTTAAGATTATAGGAGTGGCTCTGTCCGAGGGAGAGTGCTAGGTATTTAATTGGGAGTGAACTGTTCAGAAGCCTGTTGTGTCTGTAGTTTTTCAAAATGCCTAGAAATAGAGCTTATACTTTAAATTCAGTCTTGATGATTTTTATGAGTACATCTTAATTGGTTCTAAAGTCTTTAAGGGTGGAAGAGGGGAAGGAGTATGATGTTAGAGCTCATGCACTTCAAAAAGAATAAGGCTAGAAATGTTATGGAGTATAAAATACAAACCTGGAGTGTCTTAATAATTTCCAGGAAGTTTCTGTGACCTCATATGAGAAAAAATTATGTGATCCAATATAGTGTTTTGAGCAAATTTATATAGTTATCAAGGGATACAGAGATATAGAAATGAAATAGCAGAGGCTAAAAGTAAGGACTTCCAACTCTAGTTAGGATGCATAAAATCATAAGAAACCATCATTCTCATCCTAACAATGAAAGCCAGACAAAGTCAAAGTTTTTCTTTTTAACTATAAGAGTACAGTGGATGCTGTAAATATATTTAAATCCAGAAAATAATTAGCTTTTCTGAGAGAAAATAACACTAGGCTGCTCTAATCTCTGGCAGAGAGGGAAGAGGATAAATCTGCCATTGATAAAATAAAGGGAAACTAGAATTGAATGTTTAGTATCTTTGTCAGTGCCAGTATGATGAATTAAAATACCAGGAAGTTCCAAAATGAGTATACACCCTCCCAGGCAATTACTGCCATTAGCCCTCACTGACCACATGAATTTAGCACATGAGAAGTTAGCTGCAAAACAGCATAGCTGAGAGAAGCAATTGTGCTTTCCTCAAGTACAAGGCTTTGGGAGAAACCCTCTGATGCATTTTTGGCTTTCACCAAGTTCAAGGCATACAATGGGAAACGTTTGACAATAGAATAATTATTCATTTCTTAGTCTGCTTTCCTTGACTACTGTCTGTCACGCCCTTTGAATCCACATTCTCTTGTTTTTTCATATATTATTGCTATTGTCAAACATCATGTATAAAAAAAAGAAAAACAAACAGCAAAATGAAGACTCTATGTAAATAATACTTCCTCTGAAAATAAGCATACTTCTTCCCGTATTACATTTCTATTAAGTGTGACTGAATAGTCTAATCTGGAATTGAGGTTGACCAGAGCTTTCTTCAAAATTTGACTTGATTTAGTGACTTTTGGCTTAAAACAGTTGGAAGACAGCATCAGCACTTTCTTTTCAGAAGGACTTAGGATCTGGCCAAGAGTGAGACTCAGGAAATGAACATACTCTTCACAACCCAGCTGCCAACTTCTGAATCAAGAGGAATCTCTTCCAGCTTGAAGGCTTGGCTGTTGATCTCTTGGGATCCTGCAGAATTCTTTGCTTTACAGTCTTGTCCTAACTTTCTGTACACTGGGAGTTCACCTTCCTCTTTGCAGGCTTCTCCATCCACACTTGGAAGATCAGTGCCTGGTACTTGGTGAAAGCCTGAAAGGCTTCAATGGGCATCTTTCCTAGCTCTTTTTCCCATTGTATGCCTTGAACTTGAAAGTGAAAGTCGCTCAGTCATGTCAGACTCTGCAACACCATGGACTGTAGTCTACCAGGCTTCTCTGTCCATGGGATTTTCCATTGGGTTGGGTTGCCATTTCCTTTGCCAGGGGATCTTCCTGACCCAGGGATGAAACCTGGGTCTCCCACATTGCAGGCAGACACTTTACCATCTGAGCCACCAGGGAAGCCCAAGAGTATAGTCTGTGGAATTCTCCAGGCCAAAATACTGGAGTGGGTAGCCTTTCCCTATGATTTTTCCAGTAGTCATGTACAGATGTGAGAGTTGGACCATAAAGAAGCCTGAGCCCTGAAGAACTGATGCTTTCAAACTGTGGTATTGGAGAAGACTCTTGAGAGTCCCTTAGACTGCAACGAGATCAAATCAGTCAATCCTAAAAGAAATTAACCCTAAGTATTCATTGGAAGGACTGATGCTGAAGCTGAAGCTCCAATACTTTGGCCACCTGATGCGAAGAGCTGACTTTTTGGAAAAGACCCAGATGCTGGGAAAGAGTGAAGGCAGGAGAAGGGGAAAACAGAGGACAAGATGGTTGGATGGCATAATTGACTCAATGGACATGAGATTGAGCAAACTCTGGGAGATGCTGAAGAACAGGGAAGCCTGGTGTACTGTAGTCTATGGTCACAAAGAGTTGGACACGACTGAGCGACTGAACAACTTCAGTAAGATTCTTCTTACTGAAGATTCTTAGTGGTAAGATTCTTCTCTGGAATATACTTCTCTCATATTAAGATAGTCACTCCAGTGTTAAAATCACATATCTACTCTCATCCTTTTACTTTTAACTTACTTTCAAATTTCAAATGATTCTCCTGTAGACAATGTATAGTCAAATTTTACTTTCTTAAAAAAGTCAATGTGACACTGATGTGCATTTTAATAGAATGTTGATATTATTAGGTTTAAGTCTATTTACTTAATATTTATTCTCTATTTCCCATTCTGTTCTTTCTTCCCTTTTTCTTATTTTTAACTTCCTTTGAGTTAGTTTTAAAATAATTCTATTTTATTACCTTTCTGTCCTGTTAACTATAATGTTTTGTTATTTTAGTGCTTGTTTTAAGGTTCATAGTATACACACTTATCAAAATACCTTTAAATTATATTATAGAATTTCACTGACAATATAAGAACTTTAAATTTTATACACTTGACCCTTGAACAAGAGGAGGTTAGGGGTACCAACCTCCATACGGTAGAAAATGACTATAACTCACAATTGGCCGTCTGTCTCTATGGTTCCTCTATAACATTAATTCTGTACCCATGGATTTGACTAACTATGGGTCATGTAGTACTGCAATATTTACTATTGAAAAAAGATCTCCTTGTAAGTAGAAACTTGTAGTTCAAACCCATGTTGTTCAAGGGTCAACTACATCCAGTACACTTCATCTAATCTTTATGCTATTGTGGGCCTATTACTTATTTATATATATGCTATAAACCTCATAATACATTGATTGTGGTATTGTTTAAAGAAATGCTTCTCTTTTAAAGAGACAAAACAACAACAATAATAAAAGATAATTACCAGTGTTGGCACCATTTTCTCTTTTCACTTTTCTTCATTCATTTATGTAAGTACACATGTATGTATTTAATGACTGACATTAGCTACCTTCTTGCCTGAAAATTTTCTTACTCATTTCACTCATTCAGGTTTGCCACTGAGAATCTTGCAGATTTTATACATTTGCAAATATATTTTCCATTACTGAAACATTTTTATTAGAAAATAAGCTTTATATTGACAGAATTTTTTAGTATTTTAAAGTTCTCATCTCCACTATTTTCTTACTTTCATTGTTTCAAGGAATCTGCTATCACCCTCAGCTGTATTCTTCTGCACCTAATGTGTTCTTTCTTTCCCCTGACTCCCTGTACCACATGAATTTATATCTAAGCATTTACACTCTTGGTCAACCTTATATCTCAGCAAAATGTCCATTTATTCTGGTTGGGAGTCCTCCAATAACTAACGGAAAGTAAGATATTCTTTTTAATAGTGGTTTTGAGCAATTTATGGACTTTCCTACAGCTCAGATGGTAAAGAATCTGCCAGCAATGCAGGAGATCCAGGTTCCATCCCTGAATCAGGAAGATCCCCTGGAGTAGGAAATGGCAATCCACTTCAGTATTCTTGCCTGACAGAGGAGCCTGGTGGGCTACAGTCCATGGGGTCACAAATTTGAGCGATTTGATTATGAAATGAAAAGTGAAAGTGAAATTCACTCAGATCAGATCAGATCAGATCAGTCACTCAGTCGTGTCCAACTCTTTGCGACCTCATGAATCGCAACACGCCAGGCCTCCCTGTCCATCACCAACTCCCGGAGTTCACTCAGACTCATGTCCATTGAGTCAGTGATGCCATCCAGCCATCTCATCCTCTGTCGTCCCCTTCTCCTCCTGCCCCCAATCCCTCCCAGTATCAGAGTCTTTTCCAATGAGTCAACTCTTCACATGAGGTGGCCAAAGTACTGGAGTTTAAGCTTTAGCATCATTCCTTCCCAAGAAAGCCCAGGGCTGATCTCCTTCAGAATGGACTTGTTGGATCTCCTTGCAGTCCAAGGGACTCTCAAGACTCTTCTCCAACACCACAGTTCAAAAGCATCAATTCTTCGGCACTCAGCCTTCTTCACAGTCCAACTCTCACATCCATACATGAACACAGGAAAAACCATAGCCTTGACTAGACGAACCTTTGTTGGCAAAGTAATGTCTCTGCTTTTGAATATGCTATCTAGGTTGGTCATAACTTTCCTTCCAAGGAGTAAGCATCTTTTAATTTCATGGCTGCAGTCACCATCTGTAGTGATTTTAGAGCCCAGAAAAATAAAGTCTGACACTGTTTCCACTGTTTCCCCATCTGTTTCCCATGAAGTAATGGGACCGGATGCCATGATCTTCATTTTCTGAATGTTGAGCTTTAAGCCAACTTTTTCACTCTCCACTTTCACCTTCATCAAAGTCACTTAGTTATGTCCAACTCTTTGTGACCTCATGAACTGCAGCCTGTCAGCCTCTTCTGTCCATGGAATTATTCAGGCCAGAATACTAGAATGGGTAGCGTTCCTTTCTCCAGGGGATCTTCCCAAGCCAGGGATCAAACTCAGGTCTCCCGCATTGCAGGCAGATTCCTTACCATCTGAGCCACCAGGGAAGCTGATTATGAAATACCTCAGTTCAGTTCCGTTCAGTCGCTCAGTTGTGTTCGACTTTTTGCAACCCCATGGACCGCAGCACGCCAGGCCTCCCTGTCCATCACCACCAACTCCCAGTGTTTATCCAAACTCATGTCCACTGAGTTGATGATGCCATCCAACCATCTCATCCTCTGTCATCCACCTATCCTCCTGCCTTCAATCTTTCCCAGTGTCAGGATCTTTTCAAATGGGTCAGCTCTTCACATCAGGTGGCCAAAGTATTGGAATTTCAGCTTCAACATCAGTCCTTCTAATGAACACTCAGGACTGATCTCTTTTAGGATGGACTGGTTGGATCTTCTTGAAGTCCAAGGGACTCTCAAGAGTCTTCTCCAACACCACAGTTTAAAAGCATCAATTCTTCAGTGCTCAGCTTTCTTTATAGTCCAACTCACACATCCATACATGACTACTGGCAAAACTGTAGCCTTTTTTTTTTTTTTTTTTTTCCAGCCTTGAAAGTAGATGTATTTTATTTCTTCCAGGAGTATAATGCCTCCAAATAGACTGAAGGAAGTGAAGTATTGACTAGATGGACCTTTGTTGGCAGAGTTATGTCTCTGCTTTTTAATATGCTGTCTAGGTTGGTCACAACTTTCCTTCCAAGGAGTAAGCATCTTTTAGTTTCACAGCTGCAGTCACCACCTACAGTGATTTTGGAGCCCAAATGAAATGCCTAGCTAGGTGCAATTTTCTTGATCTTTCTTATGTTTGGCATCTTTTGAGTTGCTAGGATCTGTGGGTTTTAAATATCCCAATTAATTTGGAAATTGGTCATTAACCCTTCAAATATTTTTCATTTAGTCTGTAGCAATAGATTCTAATGTCCACTCCTAACCCTTTCCTTATGGTATGCACAATCTTCTGTAATCCTCTTCCACTAAATTTAGATAGGACCTATGACTTGTTTCTTTCCTGGTGGCTCAGATGGTAAAGCATTTGGCTATAGTATGGAAGACCCAGGTTCGATCTCTGGGTCAAGAAGATACCCTGGAGAAGGCAATGGCACCCCACTCCAGTACTCTTGCCTGGAAAATCTCATGGACGGAGGAGCCTGGTAGGCTGCAGTCCATGGGGTCACGAAGAGTCAGACACGACTGAGTGACTTCATTTTCCCTTTTCACTTTTATGCGTTGGAGAAGGAAATGGCGACCCACTTCATTGTTCTTGCCTGGAGAATCCCAGGTATGGGGGAGGCTTGTGGGCTGCCATCTACGGGGTCACACAGAGTCAGACATGACTGAAGCAACTTAGCAGCAGCAGCAGTACCCTTTGGTATGCCCCACCAGTGAGGCATGGCATTTCTAAGCATTTCATGCAGTACTCCATGAATTATTAGCATTTCCCTCTGGCTTATGGGAACACAAAATCACTATGCATGATGACTGCAGCCGTGAAAGTAGAAGATTCTTGCTTTTTAGAAGGAAGGCTATGACAAACCTAGTGCTGTGCTGTGCTGTGCTGTGCTGTGCTTTGTTGCTCAGTTGTGTCCAACTCTTTGTGACCCCATGGACTGTAGCCCACCAGGCTCCTCTGTCCATGGGGATTCTCCAGGCAAGAATACTGCAGTGGGTTGCCATGCCCTCCTCCAGGGGATTTTCCCAATCCAGGAATGGAACCGAGGTCTCTTGCATTGCAGGAGGATTCTTTACCAGCTGAGCTATCAGGGAAGCCCAGACAAACCTAGATAGCATATTAAAAAGGAAAGACATAACTTTGCTAACAAAAGTCCTTATCGTCAAAGCTACAGTCTTTCTAGTAGTCATGTACAGATGTGAGTTGTTCAGTCACTCAGTCGTGTCCAACTCTTGCGACCTCATGGACTGCAGCATACCAGGCTTCCCTGTCCTTCACTATCTGCCAGAGTTTGCTCAAACCCATGTCCACTGATTTGGTGATGCAATCCAACCATCCCATTTTCTATCATCCCTGTCTTCTCCTGCCTTCAATCTTTCCCAACATCAGGGTCTTTTCTCAGGAGTTAGTTCCTCACATCAGGTGGCCAAAGTATTGGAGCTTCAACTTTAGCATCAGTCCTTCAATGAATATTCAGGGTTAATTTCTTCTAGGATTGACTGGTGTGATCTCCTTGCTGCCCAAGGATACTCTCAAGAGTCTTCTACAGCACCACAGTTCAAAAGCATCAATTTTGGGGCACTCAGCCTTTTTATCTGTCCAGGTTTCACATCCATACTTGACTACTGGAAAAACCATAGCTTTGACTATATGGACCTTTGTAGGCAAAGTAATGTCTCTGCTTTTTAATACTCTGTCTAGGTTTGTCATAGCTTTTCTTCTAACGAGTAAATGTCTTTTAATTTCATGGCTGCAGTCACCATCCACAGTGTTTTTGGAGCCCAAGGAAATAAAGTTTCTCACTGTTTTCACTGTTTCCCCATCTATTTGCTATGATAGGACCAAATGCAAATCAATCCTGAATACTCATTGGAAGGACTGATGCTGAAACTGAAGCTCCAATATGCAAACAGACAACCCACTGGAAAAGACTCTAATGCTGGGAAGGATTGCAGGCAAATGGAGAAGAGGGTGGCAGAGGATGAGATTGTTAGATAGCATCACCAATTCAATGGACATGAACTTGGGTGAACTCCAGGATACGGGTGTCTGTAAAGGACAAGGTGGCCTGGCGTTCTGCAGTCAATGGGGTCACAAAGAGTCAGACAACATGCCACTATTTATAAGGAGGACTGATGCTGAATCCGAAGCATCAATGCTTTGGCCACCTGATGCAAAGAGCTGACTCATTGAAAAAGACCCCAATGCTGAAAAAGATTGAAGGCAAAAGGAGAAGGGGGTGGCAGAAGTTGAGACAGACAGCATTATCAACTCAATGAAAAAGAGATTAAGCAATCTGCAGGAGATAGTGAAGGATTGGGGAGTGTGGTGTGCTACAGTCCATGGAGTCACAAAGAGTTGGACATGACTTAGCAACTGAACAACAAAACATATATAAGACATTATTTTTATTATAGACAAAAACAAGTAAAAATAGTTTCTGCTTTTGCCCTCCAAAAATTATTTATCAAAAGCCATGAAGACATGGCACAGGGGAAATAAATATCCATAATGCAAATTACAAAGTTGTTATCAAGCATATGAAAATTGTGAATATGAAAAAATATGATTCTTTATTATTATGGAAATTTTTGATTCCAAGAATTTAATCATAGCACAACAGTACAACATAGGAGTATGAGGAGGAACTAAAGAGCCTCTTGATGAAAGTGAAAAAGGAGAGTTAAAAAGTTGGCTTAAAATTCAACATTCAAAAAACTAAGATCACAGCATCCAGTCCCATAACTTCATGGCAAATAGATGGGGAAACAGTGGAAACAGTGAGAGACTTTATTTTCCTGGACTCCAAAATTACTGCAGATGGTGACTGCAGCCATGAAATCAAAAGACGCTTGCTCCTTGGAAGAAAGCTATGGTCAATCTAGATAGCATATTACAATGCAAAGACATGACTTTGCCAACAAAGGTCCATATAGTCAAAGCTATGGTTTTTCCAGTAGTCAAGTATGGATGTGAAACCTGGACAATGAAAAAGGCTGAGTCCCAAAGAATTGATGCCTTTGAACTGTGGTGCTGTAGAAGACTCTTGAGAGTCCCGTGGATAGCAAGGAGATCAAACCAGTCAATTCTAAAAGAAATTAACCCTGAATACTCATTTGAAGGACTGATGCTAAAGCTGAAGCTCCAATACTTTGGCCACCTGATGTGAAGAACTAACTCCTTAGGAAAGACCCTGATGCTGGGAAAAATTGAAGGCAGGAGGATAAGGGGATGGCAGAGGATGAGATGGTTGGATGGCATCACCGACTCAATGGATCTGAGTTTTTGAGCAAACTCCGGGAGACAGTGAAGGACAGGGAAGCCTGGCATGCTGCAGTCCGTGGGGTCACAAAGAGTGGGACAGGACTGAGTGACTGAACTTAGCTGAACTGAACATGTCTTGGCTATTGTAAATAGCCTGAACTGAACTATTGGGGTACTTGTATCTTTTCAAATTAGAGTTTCTCCAGATATATGCCCAGAAATAGGATTGCTGGATCATATGGTAACTCGATTTTTAGCGTTTCAAGGAACTTCTATATTGTTACCATAGGGGTGATACCAATTTATATTTTTACTAACATTGTAAGAGGGTTCCCTTTTCTCCACACCCTCTCCAACCTAGACAGCATATTAAAAAGAGGAGACATTACTTTGCTGACGAAGGTTCATCTAGTCAAAGGTATGGTTTTTCCTGTGGTCATGTATGGATGTGAGAGTTGGACTATGAAGAAGGCTGAGCGCCAAAGAATTGATGCTTTTGAACTGTGGTGTTGGAGAAGACTCTTGAGAGTCCCTTGGACTGCAAGGAGATTCAACCAGTCAATCTTAAAGGAGATAACCATGAATATTCATTGGAAGGACTGATACTGAAGCTGAAAGTCCAATACTTTGGCTACCTGATAGAAAGAGCTGGCCTAATAGAAAAGACCCTGATGCTGGGAAAGATTGAAGGCAGGAGAAGGGGACGACAGAGGATGAGATGGTTGGATGGCATCACCAACTCGATGGACATGAGCTTAAGCAAGCTTTGGGAGCTGATGATGGACAGTGAAGCCTCACATGCTGCAGTCCATGGGGTTGCAAAGAGCTGGACATGACTGAGCAACTGAACAACGAACGACAACTTAGCATGATTAGCATCTGAATTATAAAGAACACTTATAGTGGAATCACAGAGTCGGGCACGACTGAGTGACTGAACTGAACTCCAGCCTTTACTATTTGGTGATGGCCATTCTGATTCAGGTGAGGTAATATTCATAGTAGGTTTTATTTACATTTCTTGATAATTAGCAATGCTGAGTATCTTATTACATGCTTGTTGATCATCTGTATGTCTTCTTTGGAGAAAATAAGTCTGTTTAGGTCTGCTGCCCGTATTTTGATTGGGTTGTTTTGCATTGTTGAGTTGTATGACCTGCTTGGGTATTTTGGAAATTAAGCCCTCACCGGCCACATAATTTGCAGATATTTTCTCCAGTGCATTGGTTGTATTTTCCTTTTGTTTATGGTTTTCTTTGCTGTATAAAAGCTTATGAAATTGATTAGGTCCAATTTTTGTTGCTGTTGTTGTTTTTTTCCTATTGCCTTAGGAGAAAGGCATTGATATGATTTATGATATGATAAGAAAACACTGATATGATTTATGTCAGAGAATTTGTTGCCTATGTTCTCTTCCAGGAGTTTTATGATGTCCTGTCTTATATTTAAGTCTTTAAGCCATTTTGAGTTTATTTTAGTCAGTTCAGTTCAGTTGCTCAGTCATGTTCAACTCTTTTCAACCCCACGGACTGCAGCACGCCAGGCCTCCCTGTCTATCACCAACTCCCAGAGTTTACTTTAGTTTACTGATACATGTGTTGTGGTCCAACTTTCCCATGAGATCAGATCAGATAAGATCAGTCGCTCAGTCGTGTCCGACTCTTTGCGACCCCACGAATCGCAGCACACCAGGCCTCCCTGTCCATCACCAACTCCCGGAGTTCACTCAGACTCACGTCCGTCGAGTCAGTGATGCCATCCAGACATCTCATCCTCTGTCGTCCCCTTCTCCTCCTGCCCCCAATCCCTTCCAGCATCAGAGTCTTTTCCAATGAGTCAACTCTTCCCATGAGGTGGCCGAAGTACTGGAGTTTCAGCATTAGCATCATTCCTTCCCAAGAAATCCAAGGGCTGATCTCCTTCAGAATGGACTGGTCGGATCTCCTTGCAGTTCAAGGGACTCTCAAGAGTCTTCTCCAACACCACAGTTCAAAAGCATCAATTCTTCGGCACTCAGCCTTCTTCACAGTCCAATTCTCACATCCATACATGACCACAGGAAAAACCACAGCCTTGACTAAACGGACCTTTGTTGGCAAAGTAATGTCTCTGCTTTTGAATATGCTCTCTAGGTTGGTCATAACTTTCCTTCCAAGGAGTAAGTGTCTTTTAATTTCATGGCTGCAGTCACCATCTGTAGTGATTTTGGAGCCCAGAAAAATAAAGTCTGACACTGTTTCCACTGTTTCCCCATCTATTTCCCATGAAGTGATGGCACAGGATGCCATGATCTTCATTTTCTGAATGTTGAGCTTTAAGCCAACTTTTTCACTCTCCTCTTTCACTTTCATCAAGAGGCTTTTTAGTGCCTCTTCACTTTCTTCCATAAGGGTGGTGTCATCTGCATATCTGAGGTAATTGATATTTCTCCCGGCAATCTTGATTCCAGCTTGTGTTCCTTCCAGCCCAGTGTTTCTCATGATGTACTCTGCATATAAGTTAAATAAACAGGGTGACAATATACAGCCTTGACGAACTCCTTTTCCTGTTTGGAACCAGTCTGTTGTTTCATGTCCAGTTCTAACTGTTGCTTCCTGATCTGCATACAAATTTCTCAAGAGGCAGATCAGGTGGTCTGGTATTCCCATCTCTTTCAGAATTTTCCACAGTTTATTGTGATCCACACAGTCAAAGGCTTTGGCATAGTCAATAAAGCTGAAATAGATGCTTTTCTGGAACTCTCTTGCTTTTTCGATGATCCAGCGGATGTTGGCAATTTGATCTCTGGTTCCTCTGCCTTTTCTAAAACCAGCTTGAACATCAGGAAGTTCACGGTTCACATATTGCTGAAGCCTGGCTTGGAGAATTTTGAGCATTACTTCACTAGCATGTGAGATGAGTGCAATTGTGCGGTAGTTTGAGCATTCTTTGGCATTGCCTTTCTTTGGGATTGGAATGAAAACTGACCTTTTCCAGTCCTGTGGCCACTGCTGAGTTTTCCAAATTTGCTGGCATGTTGAGTGCAGCACTTTCACGGCATCATCTTTCAGGATTTGGAATAGCTCAACTGGAATTCCATCACCTCCACTAGCTTTGTTTGTAGTGATGCTTTCTAAGGCCATTACCACTTGTCAAAGAGACTGTCTTTGCTCCATTGTATATTCTAATGTTCTAATATATATCCTAACTTTATGAATAGTTCTTGAAGTTTATAATAATGTATCTTTATAATTTCAGAAATATAAATGAAGCTCTAAAGTCATGGAACTTCTTCTCAGTATCACCTTGACCACCCTTAGTAAACTATGCAGCACCAAAACATCATTTGAAGATGGATTTTTTAGCTGGAATATTGACCTGTAAGTTGATTTTATCATATTGTTTGTGCCTTTCACTAAATTTGTTCAAAAAAATTCTAAACACCATAATTTTAAATATATTTCCAGTAAATTTTCTGTTAGGAAAATGCTAGGAATATATTATTGTATTGTATCTTTTTGTATTGTATTGTAATCATTGTATCTTTTCTTTTAGAAAAATAATGATAACTTTTAGAGTTTTAACAGATTCAAAATTTTAATTTAAAACAGAGTATAAAGGAAATTTTGGAAAATGCATATAGCATATCAGGCAATTGATTAAATTTCCCACAATATATATATTTTTATTTTTCTCATCTTTGACAATCATATTAAAGTTCATTCAACTATTTCAAAATAAACCTAAAGAATATGTTAGTGTGATTTTTTTAGGTAACTTGAGTCAATTTAATTGAATGTTCTGAAAATAATGGAGAATCCTAGACATTATACTTGATATTTTTTGCACTAATAATTATATTGAGAAATAATATTTGACATAAATGCCATTATTGGAATAATATAGCAGTTAATTAAGCTATATAGGCATTTGAGCCATTCCTTTTTTGTTTATAGATGTGTTAATGAACTTCAGTCTACATTTACATTCATGATTATAAGAGATAAAAGCAACCATTTGTTCAATTTCCTTTTCTAGAAACTGGTTCATAGTCAATGCTATTCATTCAACTCCTGTGTTTTTTAAAGATTTAGCATGATAAAAGTAGGCACGATAATGCAGATTTAACAATATTTTTGCTGTTATCTGATAATGAACTTATTTGACTTTATTTTTTAACAATACTCTGTCTCCTAGATTCTATGAATCATGACACATCTTCATACAACATTTGTTCAAGAAATTACATGCCCACTACATGACACTTAAAATCCAAGGTTTTTTATCTAATCAAAGAAATTGTAGATCTTGGTATCCCTAGTGTGAATCTTTAAAATATAAAAGCAACACATTGAACCTTTAGAGAGTTGGTAGAATTTTTCAGCTTTTGATTTTAAATATACTACAAAAGCACTTTGCAGTCAGTTGTTTATTCAGGTAAAAGGATTTCAGAAGTTGAATACCCTTGGATTTTGCTTACACACCCACTACCGTAGCCATTCAGTCCCTTTCACCCTGTCCAATTACATCTAAGCAATTACAATCTTATACTTGAGGAGGGACATCTTTTATCTTTTATCTATACATTTGATAACTAAGGAAAAATAAAAGATACTCTCTCCAGAAAATTACACAGCATAATAAAAGTGTGCATGAAATTCAAGGACCCTGTAGAGCTGCTCAAGAATCTTTCCCAGAGCTTTCACAGTAGCCCAGACTGCAGCTGACCATGGGTCAGATAATCACTAGCTACTTTACTGCCTCAGGTGGGAACTCCATCCATGTTTGAATTTAATCCTGAAAAGTCTGATGGCCCTCCCCTCTTTCTCAGCTCCTACTACCTCACCCTTGCAGGCCTTGGGTACTTTCAGATTATTTTCTGAACCTTGTTGCTCCCAGTACACATACCTCATTCCCTTTTTTTCTTAGTTACAGATAAGATATGTGAACTTTTCTTTACAATCCATCCATCTCTATATCATTCCTATATTGTTCTCTGTTTCCTCTCCCTGATCTAAAGTTCCACTTATTTTTCCTGTTTCCAGCCCTGCTACACACACTTTAAAATATTTCCATTATGGAGACTTCCTTAGTTACTGTGATACAGAATCTGCCTGCCAGTGCAGGAGACATGGGTTTGATCCCTGGTCTGTGAGATACCACACACTACAGAGCAACTAAGCCCAGGCGCCACAACTACTAAGCCTGTGCTCTAAAGCCTGGGAGCTGAAGCCACTGAAGCCTGCACTCGTTCCCTAGAGCCCATGGTCTGCAATGAGAAGCCACAGTCAGAAGCCCTCAAACCACAACTAGGGAGTAGCCCCTGCTCAATGCAACTAGAAAAAAGTCCAGACGGCAACCAAGACACAGAACAGCCAAAAATAAATAAATATAATTACTCTAGAAACTATTTCCATTGTGTGCATTAGAACTCCCTTCCAAGACTACTGGATAAAGAGTATTTTCTGGAGTCCTTTCAAGGCAAAACTGTTCACTCTCCCACACTCCAGGCTACTCCTCTGTGTTCCCTAGAGCTCCTGTGAGCTTACTCATTGATAAAAGTCACTTCTACTTTGAGGCTGGCTCATTTCTACCATCCATGAAGCCTTATCAACATCAGCTGTAGCATCAGTGTCTAAGAACACTGCCTGCATACAATAGCCTAGCCATTAAAACATGTGCCTTTTATGATACAGATTTCTATTCTGGGACAAAAGAGTATGTACAAATATCCATTAAGTTTTGATATGAACTGTGAGTGAATACTTACTATGGATACAAAAACTTTATTGTATAATTCTACTTGGTGTGCTGAGTGAAAAATCAATAGCCATATAATAAACACACTTACAACAATGATGTCTTCTATTAGAAAATATACTTTAAGTCACTGTTTATATCACTGAAATTGATTTCTGAAAAAGCCTATTTCCTCTCAGTAACCTTAAGCTAAATACCTACAACACTACTCTACCTTACAATATTTTAAAATTAATCAACATCTGCATTCATGCTGGCCACATTGGTATCTATATGGCATAAATATTATTTATATACTTGATTACTCAATATAACCTAAATTCTATGGTCAGAGGTAGACTATAATTGTACAATTTATCTCTACAGAAGTCTTTTTCTTAACCTCATTTACAAACAGTATTGGAAATCGGCAGTTATTATTTGTGCAACTCTTAAGCTAAAGATATTTTCATGTAACCTTTTATTCTCTCTAGGAGAATCTTAGACAAAAGATGTACCTTAGGCTAATTTGTCTAGCATTCTCAACATATCAATGTACTAATTTTTCAAGTAACTGAAAAAATATAAATACTAATTTTAATCTCACAAAGCAATACAATGATATATTTAATGACTGATTTTTACATTAATTATGACATGTTACATTTTAAAACACTAAGAAATGCTCTTTATGTTTTATTTTGTTCTTACTACTTTGTCCAGAATCACACCATGATATTGTGCCAACTCTATGGTCTGTTAATTTTACAATGGCCCCTGGCCAAACCCAAACACAACAACATGCTTATCCAAACTTCCAGAGAAATATGTCAAAACATCTATTGTTCTGGAAACTACTGCTTCTCTCTCTCTCTGTCTTTCTCTTTCTTCTGAAAATTAAAGGTATCCTGTTTTCCCATTCTCTCAGCGTTCATAAAGTCAACTTTAGTTGAGTCAAAGGCTAAAGATTTTAGCAAACACATGGATTTGTCCACTAGTTCCAGATTATGGTGTATATTGACTTCTAGAAACTTAAAAACAACTACTTGTACTCCTTAACTGTGTCTTAAAAAACAAAGGGGGAAATACTCCTCGAATCAGACTTCTTAATGATTTTTGTGTCACTGACTCATTTTGAGCCCAATCATCCACTTCTCAGGATAATGTTTTTAAATGCACACAAATCAAATTATGAAGTTTTACAAAAGAAATCAGTATTATTAAAACAAAGTTTCATCCATGTATGCTTTGTGTGTGAGTCTAAGTAGCCAAGGATAAACTCAATTCATGTGCATTTCAATTAATGCTCTGACTTGAAAAACCTTAATCCAATTATCCAGTTAACAAAATTACATGAAAACATATATACATAATTTCACCTTAAATGTATTGCAAAACTCAAAACAAAAGGAAATAATACATTATTCTTCAAGACACCATGGTTTAAATCAGTGAGCCATGAACATACATAGAAACGGATCTTAGAGACGGAAAACACAGTGGTATGATATGATGGTTTAGTCTCTAAGTCATATCCAATTTTTGCAACCCCATGGTCTGTAGAATGCCAGGCTCCCCTGTCCATGGAATTCTCAAGGCAAGAATACTGGAGCTGGCTGCCATTCCCTTCTCCAGAGGATATTCCCGACCCAGGGATTGAAACCCAGTCTCCAGCACTGCAGGCAGATTCTTTACCACTAAACCACCAGTGAAGCCTCATGGTATGATATAATCATAAGATAAACATATTAATACCTTTATAGCAGTGGATGCGATTTGAATGTGGTGAAGTCTCCGAAGGGTGCTGTCCCTGTCAATGAAATAGGAAGCAGCCAGTTGGTGTAGAGTCTCCAGAGTAACCGAGGAGCTATTGGCGCTGGGGTCACTTCCTTCAGATCGTTTGCTCAGCTTCCGCTTGTCCACAAAAATTGTGAGTGACTCCTCTCCTGCATGAATAATATTTTACATTATTCCATTTTCCACTTAAAATCAGCGTTTAAATTACCTGCAACTGAGGAAGCCTAGATTATAACCATTATGAAACAAAAGAGTGACAGATAACAAATGGGCAGGGAGTTTTATTTATATTTTTGTTCACAAATATTTCACACATACCTAGAAAAGTACCCGGGATGATCATGGTTGTGAATACATATTTAGTAAGCACTGAATAGCAAGCTTTTAGAGAATTTTTTCTCTAGATTTTATTGACTTTTTCGTATGGTTTAGCTTATCTAACACTAATGTAGCCCCAAAATTAAGCAAATTAAGATAAGAAAATATGTAAAATAAACAATAGTTACTATAGATCGTTATGGCAAATGGAAACTTGATCAAGTATATTAAAAAATATTGTTGTTTGGTTGCTAAGTAATGTCCAACTCTTGATTTCTCAGGCAAGAATCCTGGAAAGGTGGCCATTTCCTTCCCCAGGGGATCTTTCAGACCCAAGGATCAAACCCACATTTCCTGATTGGCAAGCAGATTCCTTACCACTGAGCCACCTTGGAAGACCACTTCAAAACATTACCTGCTTTCAATTGTATCTTTAAAATGCAGAGAAAACATATATATGACTATACAATTATATAAATATGTGTATTAAGCTCAGAGGTTATCATGAGAAATGCTGGGCTGGTTGAAGCACAAGCTGGAATCAAGATTGCTGGGAGAAATATAAATAACCTCAGGTATGCAGATGAAACCACCCTTATGGCAGAAAGCGAAGAACTAAAGAGCCTCTTGATGAAAGTGCAAGAGAGTGAAAAAGTTGGCTTAAAGCTCAACATTCAGAAAACTAAGATCATGGCAACCAGTCCCATCACTTCATGGCAAATAAATGAGGAAACAATGGCAATAGTGAGAGACTGAATTGTTTTGGGCTTCAAAATCACTGCAGATGGTGACTGCAGCCATGAAATTAAAAAACATCTGCTTCTTAGAAGAAAAGTTATGACAAACCTAGACATTAAAAAGCAGAGACATTACTTTGCCAACAAAGGTCCGTCTAGTCAAAGCTGTATTTTTTCCAGTAGTCGTGTGGATGTGAGAGTTGGACTATAAAGAAAGCTGAGCACCGAAGAATTAATGCTTTTTAACTGTGGTGTTGGAGAAGACTCTTGAGAGTCCCTTGGACTGCAAGGAGATCCAACCAGTCCATCCTAAAGGAAACTGGTCCTGAATATTCATTGGACTGACTGATGCTGAAGGTGAAATTCCAATACCTTGGCCACCTGATGTGAAGAACTGACACATTTGAAAAGACCCTGATGCTGGGAAAGATTGAAGGCAGAGGAGAAGGGGATGAGATGGTTGGATGGCATCATGGACTCCAAGGACATGAGTTTGAGTAAATTCTGGGAGTTGGTGATGGACAGGGAGGCCTGGCGTGCTGCAGTTCATGGGGTCACAGTGAGTCGGAGATGACTGAACTGAACTGAAGCTCAGAGGTTTCTTGTGTGCTGCAATCCATGGGGTCACAAAAAATCGGACACAACTGAGCGACTAAACAACAACAAATACATGACATTAAATATTATGTTATTGTGTGTTGATAGCTTTGTAGAAATCACTAACATCCATGGGAGCTTTAGGTTCTTGATAATGGACCCTCTAAGGTGAAATTTGAAGTTAAGCGAATTACAGTTAAGCTGCAGTTTTCAACATTTGAATGTTGATAAAAAAGTATCAATGCCATTTAAGACTAACATTAAGAACTTGCCATTCTCAGACTTCCAGATTCTTGGATCATCTAGCATATAATTGTCAGACTTGAAGCTTGTTCTCATTCTTTCAGAAACCCATCTGTTCAGGTGGCATTATGCCCATTGACAAATTGGCAAGCCAATTTCCTAAAACACCAAATAAGATTTGTAGCAGAAGAAGAGTTTGTTTGTCTTCTCAAAATTAAAAATAATGCCAGTTTTAAAATGACACAGTCTAGTGACCATCTAATTCTAAGTGACAGTTTCTACTTCTCTGCAAGAGATAAGGTGAGTTGCTATCAGAAATAATGTGTCAACAATGTTATTTCAGAAAGTAGCATTCTCAGTTTGTATTTGGAACTCAGCATATGCCAAAGCAGGAGATGCAAGAGACGTGGGTTGATCCCTGGGTCTGGAAGACCCCCTGGAGAAGGAAATGACAACTCACTCCTATATCCTTGCCTGGAAAATTCCATGGACAGAGGAGCCTGGTGGGCTACATTCCAGAGGAGGGTCACAAAGAGTGAAACACAACTGAGTGTGTGCATGTGCGTGCGTGTGCACACGCTCACACACACACACACACACACACATATCCTGGAAATCAAGCAGATTAGAATTACAGAAGGAAAAAAAAAAAGACCTTCAAATATATAAACGAGTGGATCAAATTATCAACAGCATTAAGTCATTTGCACGGTAACCAGACTTCAGATGGGAACATCTGAAAGCAAAAAGAAATATTTATGTCAAATACTATAAGGGAAAAAAAAAAAAAAAAGCAGCAACCATTTACCCTCGAATGGAAGGATGAACTGGTTTGGAAGTTTTGTTTCACTGAATCTGAGACCAACTCACACATGTACCCAAGCAAACATCTTGCACATGGAGACAGAAAGATCAGTGCCATTATCTTCTTATGATCTAAGAAGTCATAAGGCAGCTCCATGACACATGTAAGCGCTATGATCTGAATGTTTGTGTCTCACAAAATTCATATGCTGAAATTCTGTCCTTCTAAGATCATGGTATTAGGAGGTGGGGTCTGTGGGACATGCCTGGCTTATGAGAGCAGAGCCCTCAGGAATGGAAGTCATGCTTTGTAAATGAGTCTACCAAGAGATTCTTTGTCCCTCCTGCAATGAGAATATACAAGGAAAAATCTGTTAGTGGAAGACAGCCCTCACTCAACCATCTTGGCACTCTGATCTCTGACTTCTAGCTTCCAGAACTTTGAGCAAGGTGTTTCTGCTGTTTACAAGTTACCCAGTCTTTGGTATTTTGCTATAGCAGCCTGAACAGACTAAGACAGCAAACAGTGTCTCTTCTTAAAAACAGAAAAAAACAAACAAACAAACAAAAAACAGTTAAAAACCAAATGAAAAAGATATCTTGATAAAAGTAAATAAAAAAGAAAGAAAAATTAATCATCTCTTCAGGTCAAAATTATTACATCAGAAAACGAAATAGACTGAATAGTGCTAAAGACTAAAACTTGCAAATCTGCTTTAACTGAAACACTTTTCATAAAGTAGAACACAGAAGATACAGGTTAAAATATCCATACGCTGACAATGTTACGAGACTCCAGAACATGTTTCCTAGACCTAGATACATTCGTGGGGTAAAAATGTAACAATAGAGATCTACAAAACCTACTTAATAAGATAGATCATCTAGTGAAATATGAAACCTTATAATAATAAAGAGGAAATGAAAATTTCTTCTCAACAGTACATAGAACATATTGGCCATATATTCCATTAAAAAATCCTTAGCAAATTTCAAAAGTTTGAAAAAATAAATCAGTTGAGAAAGTTTTTCTCCTTGATGACTCAAGACAAAGTCATATGAGCTTGTTTTGTCTAGACTCTTTCTATAGGCATGTGTGAGTCCAACTTTAGGAAGAATTCTGTCAAGTCACTTTAGCAAGAATCCCCTAGCCTGAACATCTGATCATCTTTAATAGCTGACCAAATTCCGCATCCATCACCATCTCCCTGGTGACATTTGGTAACCCTGGTCTGCCTTCAGCAAGATTCCTGTTGCCGCTGCTGCTGCTGCTGCTGCTGCTTCTGCTAAGTCGCTTCAGTCATGTCCGACTATGTGCGACCCATAGACAGCAGCTCACTAGGCTCCCCTGTCCCTGGGATTCTCCAGGCAAGAGCACCGGAGTGGGTTGCCATTTCCTTCTCCAATGTATGAAAGTGAAAAGTGAAAGTGAAGTCGCTCAGTCGTGCCCAACTCTTAGCGACCCCATGGACTGGAGCCTACCAGGCTCCTCCGTCCATGGGATTTTCCAGGCAAGAGTACTGGAGTGGGGTGCCATTGCCTTCTCCAAAGATTCCCGTTAGGTGTCTTTAAAAAGAATTACTCTGCCTTCTCTGTATTATTCTATCTACCAACCCTTCTACTCTGCTCATAGACTAAATGCACCATTTTCCTGGCTCTGCTCATAATTAAGCACAATCTCCCCTGCTATACAACTCAATTGCTGGAGGCCCCATGCATAAAATCTGTCTTACTGTTCTTTATCAAATGTCCAGATAACTTTCTTTAACACACTTACTGATTCAGGTCAGTTCACTTCAGTTCAGTCGCTCAGTCGTGTCTGACTCATTGTGACCCCATGAACCGCAGGACACCAGGCCTCCCTGTCCATCACCAACTCCCGAGTCTACACAAACCCATGTCCATTGAGTCGGTGATGCCATCCAGCCATCTCATCCTCTATCACCCCTTCTCCTCCTGTCCTCAATCTTTCCCACCACCAGAGTTTTTTCAAATGAGTCAGCTCTTTGCATCAGGTGGCCAAAGTATTGGAGCTTCAGCTTCAACATCAGTCCTTCCAATGAACACCCAGGGCTGATCTCCTTCAGAATGGACTGGTTGGATCTCCTTGCAGTCCAAGGGACTCTCAAGAGTCTTCTCCAACACCACAGTTCAAAAGCATCAATTCTTCGGCGCTCAGCTTTCTTTATAGTCCAACTCTCACATCCATACATGACCACTGGAAAAACCATAGCCTTGACTAGACGGACCTTTGTTGGCAAAGTAATGTCTCTGCTTTTTAATGTCTAGGTTGGTCATAACTTTCCTTCCAAGGACTAAGCATCTTTTAATTTCATGGCTGCAGTCACCATCTGCAGTGATTTTGGAGCCCAGAAAAATAAAGTCAGCCATTGTTTCCACTGTTTCCCCATCTATTTCCCATGAAGTGATGGGACTGGATGCCATGATCTTCATTTTCTGAATGTTGAGCTTTAAGCCAACTTTTTCACTCTCCTCTTTCACTTTCATCAAGAGGCTCTTTAGTTCTTCTTCACTTTCTGCCATCTACATATCTGAGATTATTGATATTTCTCCTGGAAATCTTGATTCCAACTTGTGCTTCATCCAGCCCAGTGTTTCTTATGATGTACTCTTAATGATTACAATACACTAAAATTAAAAATTGATAAACATTATTTTGAATTTCCTATGCATAGATATTCTATTATATAATTATTGTGTATTAGGATAAATGAAAGAAAAATAACAAATATTCTAAGAAAAACTGAGGAAAATATAATATAATACAATCAATCAAAGATAGGCTTCATAAAGGACAGAAATGGTTATGGACCTAACAGAAGGAGAAGATATTAAGAAGAGGTGGCAAGAATACACAGAAGAACTGTACAAAAATGATCTTCACAATCCAGATAATCACGATGGTGTGATCACTCACCTAGAGCCAGATATCCTGGAATGTGAAGTCAAGTGGGCCTTAGGAATCATCATTATAAACAAAGCTAGTGGACATGATGGAATTCCAGTTGAGCTATTTCAAATCCTAAAGTATGATGCTGTGAAAGGGCTGCACTCAGTATGTCAGCAAATTTGGAAAACTCAGCAGTGGCCACAAGACTGGAAAAGGTCAGTTTTTATTCCAGTCCCTAAGAAAGGCAATGCAAAAGAATGTTAAACTACCACACAATTGCACGCATCTCACATGCTAGCAAAGGGATGCTCAAAATTCTCCAAGTCAGGCTTCAGCAATATGAGAACTGTGAACTTCCAGCTGTTCAAGCTGCTTTTAGCAAAAGCAGAGGAACCAGAGATCAAATTGCCAACATCCACTGGATCATTCCAAAAGTAAGACAGTTACAAAAAACATCGATGTCTGCCTTACTGACTACACCAAAGCGTTTGACTGTGTGGACCACAATAAACTGTGGGAAATTCTTCAAGAGATGGGAATACCAGACCACCTGACCTGCCACTTGAAAAATCTGTGTGTAGGTCAGGAAGCAACAGTTAGAACTGGACATGGAACAGACTGGTTCCCAAATAGGAAAATGAGTACATCAAGGCTGAATATTGTCACCCTGCTTATTTAACTTATAGGCAGAGTACATCATGAGAAATGCTGGGCTTGAGGAAGCACAAGCTGGAATCAAGACTGCTGGGAGAAATATCAATAACCTCAGATATGCAGATGACACCACCCTTATGGCAGAAAGTGCAGCAGAACTAAAGAGCCTCTTGATGAAAGTGAAAGAGGAGAGTGAAAAAGTAGGCTTAAAGCTCATCATTCAGAAAACTAAGATCATGACATCCAGTCCCATCACTTCATGGCAAATAGATGGGGAAACAATGGAAACAGTGAAAGACTATTTGGGGGCTCAAAAATCACTGCAGATAGTGACTGCAGCCATGAAATTAAAAGATGCTTACTCATTGGAATAAAAGTTATGACCAAGGTAGACAGCATATTAAAAAGCAGAGGCATTATTTTGCCAACAAAGATCCATCTAGTCAAGGCTATGGATTTTCCAGTAGTCATGTGTGGATATGAGAGTTGGATTATAAAGAAAGCTGAGCGCCAAAGAATTGATGCTTTTGAACTGTGGTGTTGGAGAAGACTCTTGAGATTCCCTTGGACTGCAAGGAGATCCAATCAGTCCATCCTAAAGGAAATAAGTCCTGAATGTTCATTAGATATCAATTGAATGTTCAATTGATACTGAAGCTGAAACTCCAATACTTTGGCCACCTGATGCAAAGAACTGAGTCATTTGAAAAGACCCTGATGCTGGGAAAGATTGAAGGTGGGAGGAGAAAGGGATGACAGATGAGATGGTTGGATGGCACCACCAATTCAATGGACATAAGTTTGAGTAAACTCTGGGAGTTGGTGGACAGGGAGGCCTGGTGTGCTGCAGTCCATGGGGTCGCAAAGAGTCAGACTCGACTGAGTGATTGAACTGAAAGAACTGATACATAAGTACATGACAATTCTATGTAAAAATATTCAGATTTGAAAAGTGATATATTATTCAATCAACCAAAATTGTGTGTTCAAAAGTAATTTTCATTCACATTTTTAAAGCCAGCTGTAGCTCATAAGCATGACATGAGTGCCAAAGGACATCTACCCATTTTGTAAAAACTAAATGTGATTTCCAAGTGATTCAACATTCTGAGTCCATTAGAAAGTGAAAAGGATTAATGACTGTAGATATAAAAAGATGTGATTATTTCACATAGAAATCATACAGCTGTGCCTTTTACAACTAAAATGCTGTGGAGGTTTATGGACTTTAAAAGCACATACTGAAGATTGCTTTCATAGAGAATACAAAACAGAGGACTGTAAAACCACAAAAAAAATCATGACTTTAATGTTATCCTAGGGTTAGTTCATAGGGTAAGATTAGGTATATTCCCTATATTGTGGACCTCACAATTATGTATTTTTCTGGCCTGGTTTTCAAGAGTTGATTTTGTGTCCAGGAGAAACAGAAATGAAAGAACTTTCATTCTATTACCTTTTCACTTGGATCTTCTCAACTTGCATTCTTACATATATAGCTTTTAGCTTACATAAAAGCTTTTAGCTTTTTCAAAATTTCACAACCAGAAGCAATGGAAAAGAGAATGAGTAACAGAATCTACAGATAAATCAATAAAATGCAGTAGTTTATTATTTGTAATTTTAACTGTGTCATGGATGCAAACATGCACACATGTATTGCTGTGGTTCAGTCACTAAGTTATATCTGACTCTTTGTGACCTCATGGACTGTAGCCCATCAGGTTCCTCTGTCCACGGGATTCTCCAAGCAAGAATACTGGAGTGGGTTGCCATTTCCGTCTCCAGGGGATCTTCCTGACCTAGGAATCGAACCTGCCTCTACTGCATTGGCAAGGGTATTCTTCACCACCGAGCCTCTAGGGAAGCCCATGCATGAATTAATGGTCCATTGTAAAGAAAAGTGAGTGCTGCCCTTTAACTTGATATCGAAAATAGAAAATGATGAGGTCAGCAGACTTCATAAGAGCCAGATGTTCCATGATTCAGTACAAGTTTTGAAACACATCAGAAATTATTATGCTCATTTTTTCTTTTTATGCCTTTGCCATCTGCCAGTAAGATGGCATGTTCCAATGAGAGCCTTTTTCAACTTGATTCCCAGAATGAGCAGACACTCAGAGCACGGGATCCATATATACTGACAAGACATAATACTGGGGAGACACAGCCAGTATTGTGTTGTGTAGTTGCAGTGCACTGTGTTTTGAGGTTATTTCTTTTTTAACTGAAATGACGGTAACTCTTGGATGTTGGCTGTATTTTATTTTAACATTGCTACTACCCATGGACTAGTATACTGACTCCAATATATATCATTCCACCCAGGTGGGAAAAAAAAGTGCATTTATGGCAAATATCTTCCCAGTCATTCAGCTTTCTTATCCTTGAAAATCTTACTGTGAATGTCTATTTTGCTTTTGTGTGAGTTTCATGTATCAAAAACTGCTATAAGCGTAGAATAACAGGAACAACCAGTGCAAATACAGTTTAAATATAATTGTAGGTTTTACTTTTGATGTATTGTTTTAGTTCAAAATTGTTATCCTATTTTCGGTAATAACAGGTCATATTATTCCTTGTATTTTTCATTCCTTAAAAAATTCTCCAAGTTTTACTATATTTTAAGTATCTCTGTCTTTTTAAATTTTACTTCACTTTTCAGTGTTTACTTTCACTGCTAATGATCATTGTTTCCCAGCTTTTTGTGTTAAAAGGTATATCCCCGGAAGACATGTATCTTTCCACTAACATAGTGTTGTAGAAAAAAGACAGGGTTTTAGATACAAATAGAAGGGGAAAATCTAGAAAAAACAGGCTTCTGATAAGCAGCAAATTCAAATATATAAAGACAGTAAAAAATAGACATGTTGGCTTAATACCAGTTGGCATCTGCAAGATATTTTGCAAAGAAAATAGCTAGACTTATACAGCTTTGACAAAAAACATAATATATTTTACAAAACACTCTAAAAGAAAGCAACTGACCTTATGCTTATTAACAGTTATCCCCCCAAGTTGTCAGAAAAATTTCTAAACAAAATTGCCCAGAAACAATAGTCCCTATTGAATAACGACATGAATAAAAAAGTAACTGGAAACATATAGTTCCAAGTAGAGATGGAACAGAATACACCCTGAGTGAAATAAATGTTTCATGGAGAAGTTTACAAACAATGCTATACTGAACATTTTTGTTATGTATAGTTGCAGACTCTTGCTATTATTTTGGTAAGATTGATTCTCAGAAGTGAGATTTCTGGAGCAGTTAAGTGCAGTTGAAATTTATGTAGATACTCTAAATAGTGCTGTTCAGACTTAATGTGCATATAAATCACCTGGAGATCTTGTTAACATGTAGATTCTGATTCATTAATCTGGGATGGAATCTGAGATTCTGCATTTCTAACAGGTTCCAAGGTGATGCTGATGCTCTTGGATCATGGACCAGCCTCAAGTAATGAGGCTCTCAACCACAGTAAAATTTATTACCAATTTAAATGTCTGTCTTTATCAGTGACCTGTGTGTTCCTTTAAGAAAGGTCCTGAATCTTTGTGCTTTTATAGGTAACTCAGTACATATTTGTCAAATAAATGGACAAGTGATTTATCTGTCCTATTAAAGTGCTATACAGAAAAACAAGAATAAATATAATTGTATTTATGAAATTCTAAAACTCAGCATTTATCTTTTGACTTAGTTGCCAGGAATGCCATTATTAAGATCAACTGACATAGCAAATTTAATTTCATTTTCTTCTTTGTTATCTTTATTATGATTTTTATAAATGGGCTCAAGTCATTTTTAGTAGGTAACTGCCTTATAATCATTACACGTGAATTAACAATATTACTTTAATTTCAAAGTTTTCATTCTTTTCACCAGAGAAATGTGAGCGACAGAGATAGAAATGAAAGAATAAAAGAGAGAGACAGAGCGATGACAGAGAGATGAACTGATATAACTAATCTTAAGTAGTATTCAGTCTTAAATACAAATATGGAAGTGTAATTATTTTAATAATTCCTTGGAGTATAAAGCTTCAGAAAATTGTTCTTTTCTTTCTTTCAATACTTTTTCTTGAAGAGAATATGCATTCTAATTAGAAATGCAACTGACTATGCATTTCTAATTAATTGAAAATACATAGAAATAGTTCCATGCATTTTCAAGTAATTATTTCTATTTGGTTAAATGATAAATTATATGTACTAATACATACCTTGGCAGATTAACTTCTTTAAATTATATCATAGATAAACTAAAATAAAAGGAATTTATGCCTCCTGAGAAGAGAGAGTGAAAATGAGAAAGACAGCTATCAATCTATTTTGAAAGAAGATGGTGCATGATATAGAATTACAAACTATCTTTGACTATTTTCTACAAAATATAATTCGCATAAAGAAAAGTGAGAATTGAGCATTTCTGAAATTAAATGAGGATATTTGGACTTCCATACTTATAGAAATGCAAGAAAAAAAATTAAACTAATATTCTATCATACCCCAGCTTACTGACCTCTGTTTTTTTCTTTGACAAATATACATACACATAAAATATATATCAAGAAATTTTTGAGCTAAATAAACTACCTTGCAGATATAGCTAATTATATACTATATAGTCACTGAGACAGTATTTATTTTACATAATTACCTTAGTAAGTTAATATTAGTCTGCATTTCAATCATGCATTTTTTCACTCCAACAATGAAGAAAATATTTTCTATAGCTAGTAAAATTAAATATCTGACAAAATGCTTTAAATTGAGCCATATGGTAGTCCCTGATACATTCTCATAAGAAGCACTTTCAGAAAAAAAATTTCAAAGCAAACTTGCAAAAAAAAAAAATGTAACTCTTTCTGCTATAAAATTAATGATGGCTTTTAAAACTGTGCATTCAAAATCAAAATAGAACTGTTTTTATGTTGCTGAGAATAAAAAAAAAACCTTTAAAGTTGTAAATGAACAAATCTCAATATATAATCCATTTGCTTGTAAAATGAATTTTGGTCCAATAAGAAAAACATCTCTGAGAAAAAGAGTACTTTGAGGGAAGTTATTTTGCCTAAACTCTCCTCACTGAGTCCACATTCCAGACCCTGCCCGCAGAGGTGTGAGCTGACGGACTGGTGGGTGTTGGGAAGGGACCTGCGAGTCAGTAACCCCACCCCTTCCTCTTCTTCCTCTTTAGGATGTGCTTTAGGGAACACAGAGCACCTGCTGTGGTTGGCTTCTCACCTCCTTAGACTTTAAAGAGCCATTTCACCAGGAGGTGTTCACATTCTCCAGTGACTGTGGATGGCTCAGAGCTTTACATATGACTGCTTGGACAAGTCTTTGCAATTGTGGAGGTGAGGCCCAGGTCATATTTAAAACTACTATAAACATTTTGCTATAACATTTTTTTATCAATTTTTAATTAATTTTTGATTTTCATCTCCCTTAATCCTTTGTCCTTTTCTATTGATAGAGAATCCTGACCTGTTATTAGTGAACACCCTCTGTCTGCTCAGTAAGCTCAACAATGTTAAGGTCTTTTTGTTTCCATTCACTCATTTTTTTTTCCTTTTTCGGTATTTCTGTATTCAGTACACAGATGCACTTTATTTCAGTGTTTGTCATAGATTATATTATAATGAAATATTTTATAAAAACAGTCCAGAAATATATTCCATAGCTAGAAATCAATATATCCCAGGAGTGCAATCTTTTCCAAGATTGATTCTTTAAATTTAGTAGCTTATTTTAGATTTTTAAACTGTGATGGAGTTTAGATATCATTATCCCAAATAGAAGCAAGCTAAATAGCTATATTGAAAAATAGTTTGGAAGCTATAAGATGAAACAAACGTAGAAAATGATATATATTGAAGAAGGCTTTTTATAATTTATTTTCCCCTATAGGAAGATAATTTAATCACTGACTTCTCTATCATAAAATATCCCATTAAAGGCTTCGAATATCCTATCCCAAGTTTTATGTCTAAGTCAATAATATGATGTACTAAATAACTCTTGGGAAAAAAAGACATTTTTCATTTATCTCCTTTTCATCACTTTAATGCTGGTAGAGAGTATTTTACACTCAACTTGTTTTGAAAAATGTTTAAATTTAGTTGAAGATCTAGTTACTTAGAAAGCATCTATTTATAAAGTAATGAGTTTTCTGATGCAAAGTAGTATATATAGACTGGATAAACAACAAGGTCCTACTGTCTAGCACAGAGGATGGTATTTAATATTCTGTGATAAACCATAATGAAAACCAACATTAAAAAGAATGTGTATATATATATATATATGTATAACTGAATCATTTTACTGTAAAGAAGAAATTAACACAACATTGCAAATCAACTACATTTCAATTAAACCATAAAAATAAAATTTTAAAACCTGGCTTTTTATTTAAAATATCTTGCTTGTATACCTGATATCCTCAGTGTTAATATTAGAGTTGTTCTTCAGTCTTGGTCATTTAATGAGAGAGAAAGAAAATTTACTCAAGTTAAACACCACCAGTCTCATTTTTAAGAAATGGAGTAATACAATTTCATGTTCAGTCAGGTAAAACATATGAAGTTAAAATACACTTATAGCAACAAAAAAGAGTGTCATTACAATAGCAATAATTTTAAAAATGGTTGAAATCAACCTAGTATACATTTTAATTGCTAATAGTTTATATCCTTAAGCTACTAAACTAATTTCATGCATTTTAGCTAAATTATTAACATCACCCAACAGAGAGATTTCTGAAGGAAAATATAAGTAACACTTAAAGATGAAAGAAATAATTTCAACAGAAAATACCAGGAATACTAAATCCAAAGGATAGTCAGAGATTAGAAGGCAAATGAGGGTGATGATTCCATTCTTTCCCCCAACCCACCATGGAAGACAATGCTTGAATAAAACTTTTAAATAACTGAAGTAAATCAATTTTGAGAAAGTAGATTGTCATTATCAAATAATCAACCTTAAAAAGTAATTTATCACAAAGGTTTTCATCAACCATGTTTATAAAAATAAGCCAAAAACCTATAAACAAAAACTATCTTGAGGTATCAATGTGACACCCATAAGGCCAAAGCAATGAAATATATCAAAAAGTCACCATAGTTTTGTTGCTAAGGAACAAAAATATCCCTGAGAATTATCTCTACTTTTGATCTCTTTGGTTTCACTTCCTTCCTTTCTTATTTGAAGAATATATTTTATGTTTTGAAATTCTTCTGGGAACTCTGTATTGTTGATGTAATGAAACCTAGTATGTATGTGTTGCAAGAACACTGAACTTTTTAAAAGGAGGTGTGATAGAAATAATTTAATTTTGACTTTCACTTCAGATTTTATTGTATTAATAACCATTGTCATTACAAAGCCAAAGAGACATAACTTTCAAAGAATCAGTTTTCACGATTATGGGGATATTTTTTGTCATTGTTTTGCCATCTACAGTGCTGTAATAACAACAGCAATTACATAAACGCATGGCTTGTTTATGGCACTTACACTAATCTTCCCATGTCCCTGTCACACAGGTGTTACTGTCCCCCATTTTTCCTTAAAAAAATAAAATAAAATAAAAAGCAGTGAAATAACTTGTTTTTAAGGTCTCTCAATTTGTTTACAATAAAAAACAAGTCAGGATTCAACACCAGGCTTGTCTGATCTCTTTATCTCATTATTTAATATTATTTATTTATGGAGGAAGGTAATGGAGAGAGCATGCGTTACAGTAAACTTTTCTGTCTGCCTGGACTAGCTGTCTCTTCTACATTTAACTCCTCAGGGTTCCATGGCAGGCTTGCTTCTTTAGTGTGTCTAGGGATCTCTCCTTTTTCACCCTCCCCATGCCTGGTTCACCTGCTGTCCCTCTTATCCTGATTCTCTCCAATTCTGAATCGATTGGTTTAACTGACCCATTCTGGCTCCATGGATTTGCTTCTTTCATTCAGTCTTCTTCCTGAATTAGATCTCAATTATCCTCTATCATATATTTCATCATTTTGACATTTATCTAGTGGACTGGGCAGTCTCAGCTTCCTAGCAAAGTGGTTTCACTTATTCATTTAAAAATTTAACAAATATTTAAACAGAACTTATTGTGTGCCCAGCACTACTATAATGTTGATTGAAAAAAACTGCACAATGCAGAAGTTGAAAATTGTTTTATTTGGTGGACAAAATTAAGGACCTAAGCCCAGAAGATAGTCTCTGAAGTGACTCTGTGGGACTGCTCTGAAAAGAGAAAGGAGGAGTCAGGATACATAGGAGTTTTGCAACAAAAATCAGATAAAAGAACATAAAAAAATTACTATTAATTAAAGAAAAGTTTAAAAAACTGAAATTGAGTTTTAAAAAGAAGTTTGGGTTAATGAATTTAGCACTTTTCTATGTATGGGAAGATGCAAGAGTCTGCGCTAACTGAAATCATTCCTCTGATATGCACTTTAACTATCTAGGGCCAGTATCCTCCTTTCTCTGTCAGGAATCCCATGAGGGTGCACAGCTGGGGTGGCTGCAGTGACTGATAACTTGATGGCTGCAATATGCTTTATTTAGACACTGGTATTTTCCATCCACAATAACTGTGGGTGATAAATTAGTAACAAATACAGGCAAGATTCCTGTCTTTAAGAAAATATGCAGGAATGACAGATGATAAACCAGTAAGAACATAAATATTTTTTTCACATAATAATAAATCCTCTGAATAATGTAAAATGAGATCATGAAATAGTAGAGACTCTTGATGGTCTATAGGCACTATTGTTGATGGGAACATCAGTAATGTTACTCCCCTCTGAGAGTAACATTTGAGCAGAAAAATGTGAAGTTTTCTTGTGGCTGAAAAATCAAGCACAATCAGGAGAGTGGTCAGATGAGGTTTCAGATAAAAGCCAGTGACAGATCATTCATGTGGTGCCTTAAGAAACCACAGAAAGGCATTTGGATTTCATATCAAGTGGCTAATTGTAGGTTGAGTTAAAACAACTCAAGTTTTAAAAAGATGTGTGCAAAGGACGAATCTTAGAAGTAATCTAGAAGAAACATGGTGGTCACTTGTCTAGGGACACTGGGGTGGGAGTCAGAAAAGAATTTGATACAGGATATATTCTGGAAAAATAAACTGATGTGATTTGGTGGCAGTCTGGACTGGCAGGAAACAGGGAAAAATATACATGCTCTAAGACAGAAAAATTAAAGAGCAGGTGGTCTTTCACACCTCCTCACTGTTACTGTGAATCAGTCTGTCTGTCTTCCATATACTTCCTGAGAAATTGACAAGGGGGCAGGGAATCACTGCTTCCATGGTGATTCCTACCCAATTTTGTCCAATGGTCCTCTTTACAGGAAAGAGTAACATCCATTTTAAGTGGAATATTTGGACATTATTTAAAGTCCTATAAACCATTATTAAATATATGGAATTCTGGTATACTTTTAAATTTTAGAAAAATGTCATTTTCTAAATGACATTTAGAGATAATTATACATTATCTCCCCCCAAATCATTTACATGTATTCAAAATACTGAATTATATATCACCATGATAAAACACATGTAATGATATTTAATCACATGGAGGAAGAAGTAACATTGTTAATCTCTACTTTCATATTATGCCTCTTCATTGATATTTATTTCAATGACATAAATATTCTCTTCATATCATATATCATATGATACTCTCTTCATATCATATATTAACCACAATCAGAAATGTTAAAATAGCTCTAAAAATGTAATTTTGGAATTTTAATTTTTACTTCAGGACCTTTCCTGCTCTCTGAAACAGAGTCCCATCTGTGACTAGAATGCTTATTATTCAAATTTAAACAAAATTTGGCATATCACCTTGCATTATAGAGTATCATAACTATGCCTATATTTAGTCTATATTATTAGATTGTAAATTATTTTCAGGCAGAAACTGAGTGACAATCCTCTAACTCACCCTTGTGAACACCATACAAGATATTTAGCAGTAATTCAATAAACGTGCTGATTAAGTTAATGAATAATCTAAGATTATTCAAACTGCAGCAATTTGGATGAACCAACACTTTTCCCTGACTTATACAGTTTTATGCACAAGCATACACAGGCACAAATATTTCAAAGAGCCGTACCTCCCAGAGTAGCAGAGAGCAAGAAATGTGTCCCATATTTCTTGATAAGATTTTCTGTGATTTGCTGAAGGGTAGGTCGACGTCCCAAAAGTCTTATGTTGCGGAAGAATTCAGGGGCAAGAGGCAGAGGGGAGCCAAGGAAATTTCTTCTCTCAACTGCAAGGTTATTTACTTTCCAGCGGCCAAACTCCCTGAAAAGCAAATTTATTTTTATTCATAAATACATAATCTATCTGAATGTTTTCATTTGAAAAGTTCACTTGGTAGTTTTGCTGGAGTCGCTACATTACAATGATTTTTGCTTGTAACAATACTGCATGTGCTATGGGTAGGAGAAGCAATATTTATAATTTATGTAGCTGAGTGACTATTCTGAAACCAAGTCGTGTAGAGGAAAAATAAACCACTTAAAGTAAACAGTTTCCACTGATTATTTTTCCTAAGGAATTATGTACTTATAAAAATGATTTCATTATGCATAGAATATTAATGTAGAATTATTTTTAAAAAGGAAACCAAAGCAATATTTTATTATTTTCCAATGGAATTTGAAAAAAGATTAAATTTGTTTTTATCATTAATCATTCTTTTTCTATTCAGTTTAGATTGGAAACTTGTAAGACTTCAAGAATATTAAGGAGCTGTAGAAGAATTTTTAAAAATATGATCAACAAAGAAACTAGTTCTTGTAATAATTGTTGTTTACAGTATGTTTTGAAACCCCAATTCAACTTAACCAGCAATTACTCAAGATGCAAAATGACTTTTAAGCTGGATTTGGTCAAATCAGAGAAATAGCAAATATGAATATAAAAGATTTATATAAAAATGTATACATTTATATTGAATTAAAGCCAACCTAATAATATTTTAGAAAATGACTATGCTGAACTAGATTGCTTATATCAACTATATTGATTTTTTCCCCCCTTCAGGAATGATCTGATAAATCTCAAGTAGCTTCCACAGAGAAGATTTCCCTCTACTAGATTTAAACTCACCTACTTGTGTAATTTGACCCCGTTACTACTTAGCAAATAAAAGGCTGATTAAATACTGTATAAATATGTGCCATATTTATTTACATTTTTGCCTACAAAAAATACCTGTAATGCCCTACAAAAAAGTGCATGATAAAGATACATCTGTGAACCAGAATCTAAATGGAGTTCACATTCTAGAGACAGTTTAAAGAACAAACAAAGATGTTAAATTTTAAACACATTCAGATTGTGACAAGTGCTGAAAGCTATCACAGGCAGCCTATTATGATGGCCCTATTTTATCATAAGTGACCAGACAGGGCAACTCCAGAGAGGTGGTATTTGACACTTAGGCAGTCTTTAAAGGAAAAATACAAGAGACTAGTTGTGGGGAGGCACAGAAAAGATTTACACAGAATAATGAAGAACGGTAAATAAATATTTCCAGGACCAAGAACCACGTCCCTGATGGAGTCTCTAACCATGAATCATTTGTTCCTCTGACACACATTTGGCAGCCAACAATCCGTCCAGTCTTTTGGAAACTAATTACAAGATTCACTATAAGGAATCTAGGGAAGACCAGCCTGAAAATGTTTCCTTCATTGAGACACACCTGCTACCACCTCTGTAAATCAGCAGATCCCAACAGCTTTAAATAGTATGACCATGCCAATGGTTCTCAAACATCAGGACCTATTAGAATCACCTGGAGACTCCATCCCAGAGTTTTTGGTTCATTAGGCCTCGGATGGGGTCAAGAGTTTGCATTTTCAACTAGCAATGCTAATACTACTATTCCTGGGATCATACTTCGAAGAAAACTACTGATTAGATCATTTGGTGTGTTGCTTTGAGTCAAATTTACTTTGAGTAAATTTTAAAACCCCTTTTCATTAAATTTTGGGAGTTTATCACTGGATTTATTATTTCATGTTTCCTCAGAAGAGAGTAAGAATGTTGTTGTTATTATCTTCCCAAATCTGATTGATAACATTAATTTCCTATTTCTTTTCATTTTGTAAGAGATTTACCTGAATTTATTTGTGCATGTGTGTGTTTGATATACATGTAGAATATTCAAATGGGAATATATATTCAAAATATTAAGGTTTTAGTGTTTTGCGACATAAGGTATACAATAAAACAGTGATTCTAAAAGTTATTTGTTAAACCATGATCTAAATAATAGTTGCTCATTAATTTCAAAACTTTACTCCCCAACAGTTACTTTTTTATTTGCTGAAAAGATTTTATAATTTTATCAAGAGAGAGTAACATAGCTTGAACCGAAAGTTATGGTATATCTTTTTCAATGGTTTAAATGAACAGATTTATAAATTCATATGCATTGACAAATACTCATAAGATACAAATTGCTAAGTGAAGTAATTGGACTTTAAATAACCAAGACAATATTTTGATGGTGATTTTTTTTTTACAACCTGTACAAACTCTTTCTAAATTGCTATTTCTTGCTAGATGACTGTAGGTTAATACATAGCGCAAGAGTGCGATCCCAGCCTCCATTATTTTTTTGACAATTAGTCAACGTATACCACCAGCCCATGATCAGTACCAACCCATGATCTATTCTGACTTGAAATATTTGCAACTTTCTTTAGCTTCTTCTTCTTAAATTTAAATCAATTTCTGAACCCAGCTCATGACATTAATTTAACAAGAATATTTACTAATGGTTTGCTACTTATTGCTGTAGCTACCAGAAATCTTGCTAGTAATATAGATGACTAGAAGAAAACCTGTGACCTCAAGGGTTCCAAAATTATACTAAGTGAAGTATAACATGAATGAATAAATTGCAAAGCCTTCACAATGTGCAAAAACACAAGTGGGACAATAACTTAATGAACGTAACCCTTTGGCCCAATTCCTTGATATAAATGTTACTAATCTAATTCATTTCGAATATGTTTTGTCTTCCCTTAGATATGCACATCTCACATGGCTATTAAGAGTTGAAGACTATGGACAATCTTCCAGGCTGCTTTCTTCTTCTTATTGGATGCTTTTTATTACCTCAGTCTGTTAACACGGATTATATTTACGGTCTCAATTCACCTTCCAACATTTCAGTGCGACAAAACACTTTGCCATACCATCAGGTTAATTTATTCTCTCTGTCATACAACACCAAGAGTAAAGGACAAACCCTTTAGGAGTGTCACCAAATACTGAAACTAAATTAATTAACCAGTCAACTAACTAACTAAATGAATAAATAAATGAATTTTAAAAAACAGGATTGTTAGTAACTGCAGTAAATTGTTTTAATTTTCAAAGCTTTATTTAAATTCTCCTAGATTTTTAAAAATATTTTTCATATAAAGAATGAAATATTATACTTCCTATTATTTGCATAGAAAACACAAATATTGGTGTGAGATCTGAGATCTCTTATTGCTATTCACATTTTGATTGTGTTGTAATGATATATGATCACTGCTATAATTTCTATAAATTTTTGGTGAAAACCTACTTAGAACATACTGAAATCATCCTCAGAAGTGGTGATAAGAGCACTTCATGTAAAGGAAATAATCTCTGAACAGTTAAGTACCATACTGTGAGCAGTAGACACAGATATGAATTCAAATAATGTGTTTCTTTCACCTAAGCACAAGTATGATTGATTGCATTTATCGATGCTCTTCAAAATCAGTATGGCCATGTAGCTTACTGTGATCAAAAAAGTGGGAGCGTGTAGGTTAGCCTGGACAATCAGCTTGGAACCCTGATCAAGAAAGATGATTCAAACCCCTATCCTTCAACCATTGGTCCTGCACCTTCTTAGGATGAACACGAGCATGAAGTGAAAAGAGAGCTTGTCATGTAATCTACCAAGATTACAGAGCTGGTCATTTGTTTGCTTGCTTTCTAGCAATATCATCGCTGAAATCAAGTATTTTAAATTTGGGGTAACTTGAGAAGACAACAAGGAACTACTGGTTGTATATGAATTAGAAATTTATTGGTACAGTTTTTTTTTTTTTTTTCCTTTCCTGAAGAATAAATTCACTTCAGTTAGAACTAGACCATGCATTCATTAAATTTTGGAAAAACAAAGCAATAGAGTGCTGAATTGAAAACACGCTGCCTGATAAGATTATCATAATAAGAGCATTTTACCTAAAGGCATCTCAGGATTCTATCCAGATGCATTATGTTTATATTAAATAAGAACATTGTTATATCTAACTAAATGCTGTATTCTACCTGAAGCCTTCATAGAACATAAATGTTATCTCACTGTCGCTATTGGAAGTCTTTAAGTGACATCAGCACAATCATCATTGTTTAGTTTAACTCAGCCCCTTTTTCGGAGAAGGCAATGGCACCCCACTCCAGTACTCTTGCCTGGGAAATCCCATGGATGGAGGAGCCTGGTGGGCTGCAGTCCATGGGGTCGCTAAGAGTCGGACACGACTGAGCGACTTCACTTTCACTTTTCACTTGCATGCATTAGAGAAGGAAATGGCAACCCACTCCAGTGTTCTTGCCTGGAGAATCCCAGGGACTGGGGAGCCTGGTGGGCTGCCGTCTATGGGGTCGCGCAGAGTCAGACACGACTGAAGCGACTTAGCAGCAGCAGCAGCAGCAGCAGCAGCAGCAGCGCCTTTATAAGCACCACTATTTTGTAGAACACACAGATGGATTATAACCAGTTCAGCCAGAACATTACTTTGAAATTGTTTTCTTTGGCTCTAAGGGGCCTCCATTAGTTGATTAGAGTTGCATGTTTGCTGCTAAAAATTCGGACTTGCAAGCATCATTTATTATGTGTGTCCCTGTCTACTTTTCTACAAACATATTTATTATAATTTTATCCCTACCCATCTCATAAAAAAGATTAGAAAACCCGAATGACATCAACAAATTCCATTTAAATAATGGTTACATCATTGCCACATTGCCATTGACCTTTCTTATTTGTATTTACATTCTGTGTGAATACATAAATGTACTCAGTACAATTGACTTGCACTTACACTTGACTTACAGTTAACTACCATGTTTGCTTTAAAATTACACATATATACTTGGTTCCTGAAAAATATAGAATCTACCATGGTTGATATTAGATATTTTGTACTCACTACCAAAGGAAGGGCAAAATAAAAATATTGATGAAATGAGTTTATACATTTGCTGAAAGGTTTATCTTTAATTGCTAATTTACACTAAATAAAGTTGTTTTGTGAAGTCCTAAAACCTATTATTACATTACTTTTCATGATACTACATTTGTTGGCTTGAAATTTTAATTCTGTTCATATTCATTAAAACTTGCAGACACAACAGAATATTAAAATACATTGCCCAAGCACTAATGTGTGGACAAATCTAGCCTAAGAATTATAAATTAACTTGCCAATCTTTAGCAGCAATCACCTTCTAATTGCATCTGTAAAATCATACTGATCTTAAGAAAGGCCACCAATAATCAATACTGGTCTCCCATAATTCTATTATGTGTAATCGTTATATACAAAATTGGCTTTTTAAAAGTTCTTTCAGACGAGTTTCCACATCTCACAAATGATGCTGTTTTCCATTTGGCCAGAACAAGGCAAATGTTGCTAATGGCCTGAATAACAGTAGTTATGAGGCCAGTTTTCTAAAGCAACTGAATGCTGAGCAGTTGGCAGGATACAGAACCTATTCTCTTTCACCCTCCTGCCCCTTAATACACTGATACTTTTTTTTTTTTTTTTTTAACAGTAGCAGGGTTTTCAAAGCTTGGGAGGTATTTTAATATGAAGCTAGGAATTTAGAAGAATAAATACTGGAAGAAAGGCATAATCACAATTATGACTTATGTGAAATGTTTACATGCAAGATTTTTGAGAAGCATCATTAATGACTATTATATTTTGAATAAGCTGCCAAATGTAGAGCAGAATGTTCGTGCTGTGCTAAGTTGCTTCAGTCATGTCTGATTCTTTGCGACCCCATGGATTGTAGCCCGCCAGGCTCCTCTATAGATGGGATTCTCCAGGCAAGAGTACTGGAGTGAGTTGCCATGCCTTCCTCCAGGGGATCTTCCTGACCCAAGACTTGAACTGTGTCATTAAAATCTCCTGCATTGACAGGCAGATTCTTCACCACTAGCACCACCTGGGAAGCCCTCAGAGTAGAACGAAGACCAATTACCATGATTGCAACAAAGCGTTACCCATCCCCGTAAAACAATAACAATTCATTGTATTAATAGCTGTAGCCTCTTGACTATATTATTGAGTATATGAGATCTGGATGGGGTTACTGAGAAATTTTAAAGAATGGTCTGGTTTGTGGCTACTAACGTATTTTTCTAATTCTTAAAATATGTTACATTTTCAGGGCAATGAAATACTGAAAATGATTTAATTTTATCTTGAAAGTGCAAAGAAAGTGAAGTTGCTCAGTCGTGTCTGACTCCTTGCAACCCCAAGAACCAGGCTCCTCCGTCCATGAGATTTTCCAGGCAAGAGTACTGGAGTGGGATAGCGTTTCCTTCTCCAGGGTATCTTTCCAACCCAGGGATAGAACCCAGGTCTCCTGCATTGCCGGCAGACACTTTACCATCTGAGCCACCAGGGAAGCCACAATTTTAAATTATTTTCAGTAGTTTAATAGAGATTTGAATCAAAATTTAAGGGAAATACCACAGGTATCCCCAAAGTAATTCATTTCCTAGGACTATGATGGGACTACATGCTTATATACTTATGTAGATATATATATATACAGGTGTGTGCTTAGTCATGTCCAACTCTGTGATCCCATGGACTGTAATCCACTAGGCTTCTCTGTCCATGGGGATTCTCCAGGCAAGAATACTGGAGTGGGTTGCCATGCTCTCCTCCAGGGTATCTTCCTAACCCAGGTCTCCCACATGGCAGGCAGATTCTTTACCATCTGATCCACCAGGGAAGGCCAAGAATACTGAAGTGAGTAGTCTATCCCTTCTCCAGGGGATATTCCCAACCCAGGAATTGAACCGGGGTCTCCTGATTTGCAGGTCGATTCTTTACTACCTGGGAGAAGGAAATGGCAACCCACTCCAGTATTCTTGCCTGGAAAATCCCATGGATGGAGGAGCCTGGTAGGCTACAATCATGGGGTCACAAAGAGTCAGACACGACTGAGCAACTTCACTCACTCTTTACTACCTGAGCTACTGAGGAAGCCCACATATGTGTGTATATGTACATGTGTATATATATATATACACACACGTATACATATATATATATAGGATTTATTATTCATTTTTAAATTAAACCACTCTTTTGAAGAGACGTTAGCAAAAGTTTTGATGTAAAAAATAAACATACATGGTGCCAATGAATGACTTCCTAAGTTGAGAGAGGGAATGATTTAACAAGCAAAAGCTTTCTTTCTAAATTTTGGAAATATAGTTTAACATCTGTTACATCTCATCACAATTATTCCTCAACCACATTCATGTAATTACACAGATTTCATAATTATTGATCAGTGTAGATAAGAGACAAACACAACTGAGCTAAAATAAAATGTCTACTTGATTCTCTGTGAAAATAAGCAACAAATACAAATGTCCTTCTTTGAAATTTATAATTACAAAATTAATTACTTATTTTGAATAATGAGTCAAAATTTACATTTCTTACATAAATTTAAATATTTTAGGAACTAATATTAGTCTTTCAAAGGAGAATAGATTTAAGAGTCAGCTAAAGTTTCAAATTGAATTTTCACCAATTTAGTTCACAAAATTCAAAGGTATGTACATTTTGGCAAGTTTTTAACCTCAGTGATGTAAAGTCATTTAATTTATAAGTCTATGTTTGCTAATACTGTCTCTGTAGAGTTTTTACAGAAGAAAAATTTGTAACAATTAACTTAGATGGTACAAGGAGCAGAGTTTATTTCTTAGTAAATTTTGTTGTGTGCACCCTTGTGAAGTCACAGATTTTAGTCCCAGCCAGCTCCTGGTGGCTCAGTGGGTAAAGAATACGCCTGGCAATGCAGGAGGGGTGGGTTTGATCCCTGGGTCGGGAAGATTGCCTGGAGAAGGAAATGGAAACATACTCCAGTATTCTTGCTTGGGAAATCCCATGGACAGTGGAGCCTGCTGGGCTACAGTTCATGGGGTCGTAACAGAGTAGGACATGACTTAGCAACTAAAGAACAAAAACATAACTATGAATCACAGTAATGTACTTTAGTAAAGTTAATGAGAAAAAATTAGGGCTTGCCAGGTGGCTCAGTGGTAAAGAATCCTCCTGCCAAGCAAGAGCCACAGGAGAAGCGGCTTCAAACCCTGGGTTGGGAAGATACCTCAGAGGAGGAAATGGCATCCCACTCTAGTATTCTTTCCTGGAAATTCCATGAACAGAGAGGTCTGGCAGACATGACTGAAGCAACTGAATATGTATGCAATAAGCAAAATTAATAAAAAGAGTTTTAAAATAAGACTACACTCAGTTCAGTTCAGTTTAATCACTCAGTCATGTCTGACTCTTTGCAACCCTGTGGACTGCAGCACACCAGGCCTCCCTGTCCATCACGAACTCCTGGAGTCTACCCAAACTCATGTTCACTGAGTCGGTGATGCCATCCCACCATCTCATCCTCTGCCTACACTCAAAGAATCTGCAAATTATTTTTCTTGGTCCAAGCACAGATTAATAAATGCTCTTTAGAAAGAATATGTGTGAAAAGAATAGTTACCTGCTAACAAAAAATCAATTTGTTGTTTGATAATTTATTTAAACATTTAAGAATTTCATTGAGATTTCTTCATGATGGTATACACTCTACCTTAAACATTGACTCAAACATTCATAGACCCTGAATTATGACAAGGTAAGTAACAAATCAAATATCTGAACTTATAATATGTGAAAACTACATATACTTCTTCATTTCAAATAACCTACAAGTTGTCTTCAAAAATGAAAGATCAAGGACATTTTTTTATTAACTAAATTTTTAGAGATAGTGAATACAAATTGCTAATCTTTGCATGAAAATCTCCCATAATAAAACTTATTTTTAAGTAGTAACTCAATTTAGTATTTTTCCTATAATGTTTAAAATGCCTTAAGGAAACTTTTTTTAAAAGTTATGATTTTTCCCACATAGTAAAGAAAAATATAAGTGTGTTGTAGTAGGTCACAGGTTTTAAGATACATATAATTTATTTCAACTTGCTATTAATTTTATGTCTTTCACATGTGAGGCTGGATATGGTGTTTGATGACAAAATAAATTTTCAGAAAATGTATAATCTTAATTTTACAAGGTATAAATTACTTGTTTCCCAAAATTATAACTTTTCAGCTTGAATCAGACTTGAGTTGTCAGAATGCTGCTTTACATACAAAAAGCTTGTGAAATATAAACTGGAATATTACCTTTCTCTGGATATTATCATCATAATGTAGAGATTACATACTGAAACATTTTCTAACAGACACTCAGTTCTCCTGTCTTCTATGCTTGGGATTCATATAAAATAAGTTTGTTGTATTTAAAAGAGATAACCTAAAATGACCTACTGTATAGGGCAGGGTACTCTGCTCAGTATTCTATAAAAACCTAACTGGTAAAAGAACATGAAAAAGACTAGCTATATGTGTATGTATAACTGAATCACTTTGCTTTACACCAGAAACTAACACAATAATGTTAATCAACTATGCTCCAATGTAAAATAAAAATTTGAGAAAAAAGAGAAATAATTGTAATAACACCCACTATGTACACCCTTCAAAAACATCAATAACACATGAGAAGATTGCTGTCTTATCTGCTCTTCCAACCCTGTCTTCTGCTAATTCAAGTCCTCTTGCTGTGTGTATTTTTATTAATAGCAGAGTATTCTTTTCCTTCGTAGTACTAAATATATTTATCTTTGTGATTATTCTGTTCACATCTGCCTCTTCCGTTATACAATAAGCTCCACATAGACGTAGATTACACCTTGTTTCTATAATTATGTATTCTTAAGCCTCATATCCATGATCCATCCTAGTTGCTCAATAAATACATACTGAATCAACAAAGGAGTGACTGTTATTATGTGAACTAAGATGAAATAAACACCTAAAGTAAGAAAAAAGATGCTTTCTGACTTATGAGCACATACCCTGGCTAACGTTTATAGAAAACCAAGCTCACTGGAAGAATGCATTTCCCAGTTGAACTCATTGAGTGTTCAAATGATGGTGGGACGTTAGGAATTAACTATGTACTTTAAATTGAGAATCGCCAATGGGAAAGACTAGAGAGCTCTTCAAGAAAATTAGAGATACCAAGGGAACATTTCATGCAAAGATGGGCTCGATAAAGGACAGAAATGGTATGGACCTAACAGAAGCAGAAGATATTAAGAAGAGGTAGCAAGAATACATAGAAGAACTGTACAAAAAAGATCTTCATGACCAAGATAATCATGATGGTGTGATCACTCACGTAGAGCCAGACATCCTGGAATGTGAAGTCAAGTGGGCCTTAGAAAGGATCACTATGAACAAAGCTAGTGGAGGTGATGGAATTCCAGTTGAGCTATTTCAAATCCTGGAAGATGATGCTGTGAAAATGCTGCACTCAATATGCCAGCAAATTTGGAAAACTCAGCAGTGGCCACAGGACTGGAAAAGGTTGGTTTTCATTCCAATCCCAAAGAAAGGCAATGCCAAAGAATGCTCACTACCGCACAATTGCACTCATCTCACACACTAGTAAAGTAATGCTCAAAATTCTCCAAGCCAGGCTTCAGCAATACGTGAACCGTGAACTCAGATGTTCAAGCTGGCTTTAGAAAAGGCCAGGAACCAGAGATCAAATTGCCAACATCCGTTGGATCATGGAAAAAGCAAGAGAGTTCCAGAAAAACATCTGTTTCTGCTTTATTGACTATGCCAAAGCCTTTGACTGTGTGGATCACAATAAACTGTGGAAAATTCTGAAAGAGATGGGAATACCAGACCACTTGACCTGCCTCTTGAGAAACCTATATGCAGGTCAGGAAGCAACAGTTAGAACTGGACATAGAACAACAGACTGGTTCCAAAAAAGAAAAGGAGTATGCCATGGCTGTATATTGTCACCCTGTTTATTTAACTTCTATGCAGAGTACATCATGAGAAATGCTGGACTGGAAGAAACACAAGCTGGAATCAAGATTGCTGGGAGAAATATCAATAACCTCAGATATGCAGATGACACCACCCTTATGGCAGAAAGTGAAGAGGAACTCAAAATCCTCTTGATGAAAGTGAAAGAGGAAAGTGAAAAAGTTGGCTTAAAGCTCAACATTCAGAAAACGAAGATCATGGCATCCAGTCCCATCACTTCATGGGAAATAGATGAGGAAACGGTGAAACAGTGGCTGACTTTATTTTTCTGGGCTCCAAAATCAGTGCAGATGATGATTGCAGCCATGAAATTAAAATACACTCCTTGTAAGGAAAGTTATGACCAGCCTAGATAGCATATTCAAAAGCAGAGACATTACTTTGCCAACAAAGGTCCGTCTAGTCAAGGCTATGGTTTTTCCAGTGGTCATGTATGGATGTGAGAGCTAGACTGTTTAGAAAGCTGAGTGCTGAAAAATTGACGCTTTTGAACTGTGGTGTTGGAGAAGACTCTTGAGAGTCCCTTGGAGTGCAAGGAGATCCAACCAGTCCATTCTAAAGGAGATCAGTCCTGCGTCTTTGTTGGAAGGACTGACGCTAAAGCTGCAGCTCCAGTACTTTGGCCACTTCATGCAAAGAGTTGACTCATTGGAAAAGATTCTGATGCTGGGAGGGATTGGGGGCAGGAGGAGTAGGGGACGACAGAGGGTAAGATGGCTGGATGCATCACCGACTCGATGGGCATGACTTTGAGTGAACTCCGGGAGTTGGTGATGGACAGGGAGGCCTGGCGTGCTGCAATTCATGGGGTCACAAAGAGTCGGACACTACTGAGCGACTGAACTGAACTGAACTGAACTGAAGCACTAGGTAAAGATCTACTCCTACTCAAAGTCAAAACACATATCTGAATGTTGAGAAAGATGCTACCATTGTCCATGAGTGCAATAGGAGTCCTGGTATCAGTTATACGAGGATTTTCAATGTGCTATCAGGCTAAAGGCAAGGAAAAGACATTGATTGTACAAAATCAATTTCCATCTTGCTAGGGAATAGATAAATCTATAAAACACACTTTGACTATTAATAAAATAATTTGCTTTTACTCATTAATAGGCAATAAGTTTAAAGTTTGATCAGTAAGAAGTAAAATTTTCATATTAATGATATACTAGAAATTTTTATTGTCAAATAACATTTACCTCAAGATGGAATTAGAAATGATACTTAATTAGATTTTCGTTTAAGGTGACTCGGCCTTGAGGTTTAAACTATTGCACTGTGAGATATATAGGCTCTTCTTATCTTCCTTTGATAAATGAGAGGATTTAGGTGTGAATTATTTCTCTAGAGATGTATACCTAATAGCTTGAATCCAGGGAGCTTGACACCAAAAGTATTGACCTTAACTTCTTTACAGATTAATAGCTACTTTGTTTGAAAGATGGATTTTAATAATAATAAACAATGTTTTTGTGTTTGAGTGTTTGTGTTTATGTGTGTGGGGATCATAAAGGGATTATATGGTGAAAGAGAGGAGGAGAGATAGAAATATATATAATATATATATATATATATATATATGTAGAGAGAAGTGGGAAGGAAAGAAGTTGGGAGAAGATTATCAGTCAAATGGGGAGGAATATCAGAAATATTAATATAAATTATTGTAATAGAAGCAAAATGCTGATTACAGATTAATCATATTTTGTCCTGACTAAACATCCATCCAAGAAAGAAAAGATGTAAACATCTATTTGGTAGAAGCAGCTTAAAAAACCCTTGGGACTAATTCACATTTCTCAGAAGAGGATGGTAGAGTTGTAGGAACTGAATGATTAAAGAGGTGTATGCTCAATTGGTTTCATAAGTCATATAGTAAAGCCCAAAATCCAGCCTCAGGGCACAGAGAATAAAAGCCTCAGAGAGAGAAACACAGATAGGGAGAAGGAAAAGAGATACTCCGATGGGCTCACCCAGCAGTGATGAAGGAATTCAAGGGTGAAATTGGGAAGATAATGGAAAAAATCTGTTACATCAAACAACCAATAAGCTGAAGTCTATCAATATGTACCTAATGCATAAGAAGGTTTCCAGAGTAGGATAAATTCCTGTCAATCCACAGGGAAACTTAGATACCATGATAAAAGGTTAACATCACTGAACACAAATGGAGATACCCCATCACAAGAAATAGGCTTATTCTACGACGGGGATACTATGTCTCATCACTTTATCGGAACTGCTTGCACTGAGAAGTATGCATGTAGAAACAATAAGTCCATAAAGATAATCTACTGATACTTACAAAAACTAAATGATGTCTCCTCCTCAAAGTTTTGGAGAAGGAAATGGCAACCCACTACAGTATACTTGCCTAGAGAAACCCATTGACAGAGGAGCCTGGCGGGTTATAGTCCACGGGCTTGCAGAGTCGGACAAGACTTAGCAATTAAATCACCACCACCACCACCTCAAAGAAATAAAAGGAATCCAAATTGGAAAAGAAGAAGTAAAACTCTCACTGTTTGCAGATGACATGATCCTCTACATAGAAAACCCTAAAGGCTCCACCAGAAAATTACTAGAACTAATCAATGACTATAGTAAAGTTGTAGGATATAAAATCAACACACAGAAATCCCTTGCATTCCTATACCCTAATAATGAGAAAACAGAAAGAGAAATTAAGGAAACAATTCCATTCACCATTGCAACGGAAAGAATAAACTACTTAGGAATATATCTACCTAAAGAAACTAAAGACCTATACATAGAAAACTATAAAACACTAGTGAAGGAAATCAAAGAGGACACTAATAGATGGAGAAATATACCATGTTCATGGATTGGAAGAATCAATATAGTGAAAATGAGTATACTACCCAAAGCAATTTATAGATTCAACGCAATCCCTATCAAGCTACCAACAGTATTCTTCACAGAGCTAGAACAAATAATTTCACAATTTGTATGGAAATACAAAAAAACTCAAATAGCCAAAGCGATCTTGAGAAAGAAGAATGGAACTGGAGGAATCAACCTACCTGACTTCAGGCTCTACTACAAAGCCACAGTCATCAAGACAGTATGGTACTGGCACAAAGACAGAAATATAGATCAATGGAACAAAATAGAAAGCCCAGAGATAAATCCATGCACATATGGACACCTTATCTTTGACAAAGGAGGCAAGAATATACAATGGATTAAAGACAATCTCTTTAACAAGTGGTGCTGGGAAATCTGGTCAACCACTTGTAAAAGAATGAAACTAGAACACTTTCTAACACCATACACAAAAATAAACTCAAAATGGATTAAAGATCTAAACGTAAGACCAGAAACTATAAAACTCCTAGAGGAGAACATAGGCAAAACACTCTCCGACATACATCACAGCAGGATCCTCTATGACCCACCTCCCAGAATACTGGAAATAAAAGCAAAAATAAACAAATGTTACCTAATTAACCTTAAAAGCTTCTGCACATCAAAGGAAACTATTAGCAAGGTGAAAAGACAGCCTTCAGAATGGGAGAAAATAATAGCAAATGAAGCAACTGACAAACAACTAATCTCAAAAATATACAAGCAACTCCTACAGCTCAACTCCAGAAAAATAAATGACCCAATCAAAAAATGGGCCAAAGAACTAAATAGACATTTCTCCAAAGAAGACATACAGATGGCTAACAAACACATGAAAAGATGCTCAACATCACTCATTATCAGAGAAATGCAAATCAAAACCACTATGAGGTACCATCTCACACCAGTCAGAATGGCTGCGATCCAAAAGTCTACAAGCAATAAATGCTGGAGAGGGTGTGGAGAAAAGGGAACCCTCTTACACTCTTGGTGGGAATGCAAACTAGTACAGCCACTATGGAGAAGAGTGTGGAGATTCCTTAAAAAACTGGAAATAGAACTGCCTTATGATCCAGCAATCCCACTGCTGGGCATACACACCAAGGAAACCAGAAGGGAAAGAGACACGTGTACCCCAATGTTCATCGCAGCACTGTTTATAATAGCCAGGACATGGAAGCAACCTAGATGTCCATCAGCAGATGAATGGATAAGAAAGCAGTGGTACATATACACAATGGAGTATTACTCGGCCATTAAAAAGAATTCATTTGAATCAGTTCTAATGAGGTGGATTAAACTGGAGCCTATTATACAGAGTGAAGTAAGCCAGAAGGAAAAACACCAATACAGTATACTAGCGCATATATATGGAATTTAGAAAGATGATAACAATAACCCTGTGTACAAGACAGCAAAAGAGACACTGATGTATGGAACAGTCTTATGGACTCTGTGGGAGAGGGAGAGGGTGGGAAGATTTGGGAGAATGGCATTGAAACATGTAAAATATCATGTATGAAATGAGATGCCAGTCCAGGTTCAATGCACGATACTGGATGCCTGGGGCTAGTGCACTGGGACGACCCAGAGGGATGGTATGGGGAGGGAGGAGGGAGGAGGGTTCAGGATGGGGAGCACATGTATACCTGTGATGGATTCATTTTGACATTTGACAAAACTAATACAATTATGTAAAGTTTAAAAATAAAATAAAATTAAAATAAATAAATAAACAAACAAAAAAATGAAAGGCCAGAATAAAGGATATACCAGTGAAAGTTTTGGGGAACTATACCAACCACTGAAAACGTCTAGAACACATATTATGACTTCATTATTGATTTCAAAAGGATGGGAATCAGTAGGTCTAAAATGCCAATGAACCTAAAAGCCTATCACGGAGAGTCACTCTATGTGACCAAAGAAAATAGAAAATAAAAAGATGAAATATAATCTAGGGAGAACCTAATGAAAATTTCCCAGAATGAAGCAGAATGATAGATGAGTGTGGGTGGGGTAAAAGTGAGGATATTATAGAGAAAAAAGGAAACAAAGAAAAGATTTTCATCATCTTAAAAGGAGAAAACAAAAATAACAATATTTCTTAAATTTCATCTCAACAATAGAGGATTAAGAGAAATACCAAACACTAGAAGCCTTATAAAGGAAAACAGGAAAAATGCTCTTTGTCAAACCCCACTTCTTAAAATAATGAAAATAAACAGAAAAATAAACAACTGGGACCTAATTAAACTTAAAAACTTTTGCACAGCAAAGGAAACCATAAACAAAATTAAAAGACAACCCTCAGAATGGAAGAAAATATTTGCAAATGAAGCAACAGACAAAGGATTTATCTCCAAAACATACAAACAGCTTATGGAGCTCAATATCAAAAAAGCTGAAAATCCAATCAAAAAATAGGTGGAATATCTAAATAGGTATTTCTCTAAAGAACACATACAGATGACCAAAAGATGCGTGTAAAGATGCTCAAGATCACTAATTATTAGAGAAATGCAAATCAAAACTACAATGAGGTATCACCTCACACAGGTCAGAATGGCCATCATTAAAAAAAAAAAAAAATCTACAAACAATAAATGCTGGGGAGGGTGTGGAGAAAAGGCAACCCTCCTACACCATTGGTGGGAATGTAAATTGATATAGCTACTGTGGAGAATAATATGGCAGTTCCTGAAAACCTAAACACAGAACTACCATGCACATGTACTCAGTTGCTAAGTCATGTCCAACTTTTTGCAACCCCATGGACTGTAGCCCACCAAACTCCTCTGTCCCTGGGATTTCCCAGGCAAGAATACTGGAGTGGGTTGCCATTTCCTTCTCCAGGGGATCTTCCTAAACCAGGGATTGTACCCATGTCTGCTGAACTGGCAAGCGGATTCTTCACCACTGAGCCACCTGGGAAGCTCAGAACTACCATATGACCCAACAATCCTACTACTCAGCATACACCCTGAGAAAATCATAAGACATATGACACATAAAAAAAGACATATGCACCCCAGTGTTCACTGCAGCACTAACTATTTATAATACCCAGGACATGTAAGCAGCCTAGATGTCCATTAACAGATGAATGGATAAAGAAGATGTGGTACATATATTCAGTGGTACATTAATCAGCCAGAAAAAAAGAATGAAATTGAGTCAGTTGAAGTGATGTGGATGAACTTAGAGTCTGTCATACAGAGTAAAGTAAGTCAGAAAGAGTAAAACAAATATCATATATTAATGGCATATATCCATGGGGTCAGAAAGACCATGGGGTCACAAAAGTGGGACACGACTGAGTGACTGAACTGAACTGAATGCATATATATGGAATCTAGAAAGATGGTACAGATGAACTTATTTATAGGGCAGTAATCATAAAGAATAAGCCTGTAGACATAGGAGGGGAAGGAAAGGGGAGGATGAATTGAGAGAGTAACATTGCTATATATACACTGCCATGTGCAAAACAGCTATCTAGTGAGGAGCTTCTGTAGAGAACAGGGAGGCAAGCTCAGTGTTCTGTGGTGACCTAAGGGGTGGAACGTGGGGAGGGGAGGGTGGGAAGGGAAGGAGGGCATATATTTATACATATGGCTGATGCATGATCTTGTACAGCAGAAACTAACACAACATTATAAAGCAATTATATTTCAAAATAAAATGGGAAGGAAAATGCTTTGTGCTTATCCATTTTTACTCCATTTTTCCCCTTCTTAATATTTCAAAGTTCCTTCACTTATTATTTCATTCCTGTTTAGAGAACTCTCTTCTAAAGTACATTTTATGGTGATAAAAATCTTTCCATTTCCCTCAATCTGGATAATGTTTTGATTTTTCTTTTATTCCTAACAGTTGCATAGATTTTGAATAGATATTAAATTCTGGGTTGATACTTCTTTTCTTCCAACATTTGAAAAAAAAAAATTCTGCTTCCATTTTTTTCTGATGCGAAATTTCCTGCATTTAAATTGAATTTCCCCTAGGATGGTGTTATTCTCTTGTCGATTTTGATATATTTTTTTCTCTTTTGCCTTCAGAAGTTTGATATGATGTGGCTTAGTGTGTATCTCTCTACAGTTCCCTATTTAGGATTTGTTCAGCTTCTTGAATCAGGGGGATTATGTCTTTTGACAAACTTGAAAAGGTGTTATTTCTTTGAGTTCTTTTTCAGCCTTGCCATCTACCATCTGGGATTTCAGTGACATAAATGTTAGATATTTTGTTATAGCTCCAAGGATCTCTGAGCTCCGAGTCTCTTCATTGTATTTTATTATTGTTTGTTTCAGCTGAATTTATTTATTTGTGTTTGGAGGAGGATTTATATTATATATATATATATATATATATAGCTATTCAGATTAGACAATGTCTTTTGTATTTAAATTCACAATTCTTTTTTCTCTTTCCCTATCATTTACTGTTACCCAATCCATTGAGAGTTTGCTTAAGAATGTATCATATTTTAGGACAGTTTGAGGTTCACAGCAAAATTGTGGAAAGGTATGGAGATTTCCTATATATTCCCTAGCCCTCCACACAAATTGCCTCCTCCATTATCAACATCACTTACCAGAGTGGTAAGTCTGTTGCAATTAATTAACCTATATTGATACATTATAATCACTCAAAGTCACTCAAAGTCCATAGTTCATGTAAGGTTCACTTTGGTTACATTCTATGTGTTGGAAAAATGTATAATGACATGTATTCACCAAAATAGTATTTTCACTGTCCTGAAAATACTCAGAGATTTGCATGTTCATTTCTGTCCACAACAATCCCTGGCAACATAGATCTTTTTACTGTCTCCATAGTTTTGTCTTTTCCAGAATTCTATATCTTTGAAAATTATAGAATGCAGACTTTATTGATTGACTTCTTCCCCTTAATTATATGCCCATAAATTTCCTCCATTATTTTTTCATGGTTTGATAGCTCATTTACTTTTAGCACTGAAAAGCATTCCATTGTCTGGATATCCATACCTACCGAAGGGCATCTCAGTTACCCCCAAATTTTGGCAATCATGAAGAAACTTGCTATAAATATTTGTATAGGTTTTGCTGCGGACATAGCTTTTCAAATCCTTTCGATAAATACCTGGTACAATTGCTAGACCATACAGCTTCCTAGGGGCTTCCCATTGGTGCTAATGGTAAAGAACCAGTCAGTGCAGGAGACATAAGAGAGCTCTGAGTCGAGAAGATCCCCTAGAGGAGGAAATGGCAACTCGCTCCAGTATTCATGCCTAGAAAACTTCATGGAGAGAGGAGTCTGATGGCTATAGTCTATGGAGTTGCAAAGAGTAGGATATGACTGAGTGACTGAGCATGCACATACACACACACACACACACACACACACACATGCTAAGAGCTGGTTTAGTTTCCTAAAGAAACTGCCAAACTGACTTCCAAAATGCCTGAACCATTTTGCATTCCCACAAGGAATATATGAGAGTTCCTGTTGTTTTACACCCTTGCTAGCATTTACTGTTGCCATTACTCTGGATTTTGGCTATTCTAATAGCTATTCAGGAGTATCTCATTGCTGTTTTAATTTGCATTTCTCTGATGACATGTGATGTGGAGCATCTTTTCACATGCTTATTTGCCATCTGTATACCTTCTTTGGTAAGTAATAGACGTTTACTCATTTATTAAGTAGATTTTTTATTACTTTTTTATTACTTTTTTTATTGTTGTGTGTGGTTTTTTTCCAAGTGTCACCAAATTTTCCTTTAGTATTACATGTGATATGTACAACTGCTATTTTTAAAATGGGTAACCAACAAGGACCTACTGTATAGCACAAGGAACTCTGTTCAGTTTTATTGCTGGATTTTAAGAGTTCTTTGCATATTTTTAAGGACTTCCCTGTAGTTCAAACGGTAAAGAATCTGCCTTCACTGCAGGAGACCCAGGTTCGATTCCTAGGTCGGGAAGATCCTCTGGAAAAGGGAGTGGCAATCCACTCAAGCACTCTTGCTTGGAGAATCCCATAGACAAAGAAGCCTGTAGGGCTACAGTTTGTGGGGTCACAAAGAGTCGGACCCAACTGAACAATTAACACAACATTTGCATGTTTCAGATCAGAGTCCTTTATCAGATGGGTTTTTTGTAATTTTTCTCCAGTCTGAGACTTGTCTTATTCTTTTGACATTGTCTTTTGCATGGCGTAGGTTTTTAATTTTAATAAAGTTCACCTTATCATTATTGCTTTAATGAATCATCCTTTTGCTGTAGTATCTAAAAGTCATTGCCAAACCCAAGAACAGCTAAGTTTTCTCCTATGATATCTTCTAGAAGTTTTATAATTTTGCCTTTACATTTAAGTCTGAGATCCATTTTAAATTAGGTTTTGTGAAAAGTGTGAAGTCTCGGTCTATATTTCTTTTTATTTTTTGCAAGTGGATATCTAGTTATTCCCACACCATTTGTTGGAAAGACTAACTTTACCTCATTTTATTGCCTTTGAACATATTTATGTGGGTCTTTTTGTAGGCTATGTATTCTGTTACATTGATCTCTTTATCTATTCTTTTGACAATACCACACTGCCTTGAAAACTGCTTCTTTATAATAAATCTTAAAGTTGTTAATGTTAGTCCTCCAAATTTATTCTTAATTATCAGGTTAGCTAGTCTGAGTTTTATCCTCTCCATAAAAACTTTAGAATCAGTTTGTCAATATCCACAAAATGACTTCTTGGGATTTTAATTGATATGCCATTGAATCTACATAACAAGTTGGAAAGAACTGACATCTTGAGAATATTGTATGTTTCTCTCCATGAACGTGGAATATCTATATTTTATTTAGTTCTTCTTTGGTTTCGTTCTTCAGAGGTTGGCAGTTTTACTTATATAGGTCATTTACATATGCTATTATATTTATACATAGGTATTTATTTTTTGTATCAAGTCATTAAACACAAATTCCACTTGTTCATTGCTGACATACTGGAAAGAAATGAACTTGTATCCTGAAATTTCACTGTAAGCATATGAGTTTCAGACATTTTTTTTGTTGTTGATTCTGATTCTTTCAGAAGTTTTGACATAGATTTTCATGTTATTTGAGAGCAAAGACAATTCTATATCTTCCTTCCTAATTTGTATAATTTTTCTTTTCTTTTCTTATTGAATTAACTAGAACTTCCCATACAATGTTGAAAAAGAGTGGTGATAAAGGACATCCTTGCCCAAGGGAGAAAACTTCATTCCTCACCATTAAATGTGATGTTAGCTGTAGCTTCTGTGTAGATATTCTTTATCCAGTTGAGGAGTTCCCAAATATTCCTAATTTACTGAGAGTTTTTATCATGAATAGGTATTGGTTCCACTTATCATGGTATAATTCTTTCTTAAATGGATTCAATTCGTTAATATCTTTAATTGAGGATTTTTGTATCTATGTTCGTGAGAAGTATTGTTCTTTTATTATATTTACTTATATTATTTGTCTGGTTTGGGTATTAGAGTAATATTGACGTCTTAGAATAAATTAGGAAACATTTATTCTGCTTCTGTTCTCAGAAAGATAGTTATTGTGGAGAACTGATATTATTTCTTCCTCAAATGTTTAGTATAATTCACCAGTGAATCCATCTGGACTTTGTGCTTTCAGTCTTCAAAGGTTATTAAGGATTGTTTCAGTTCATTTAACAGATATAGGCCTATTCAGTCTGACTGTATTTTCTTGTGTGATTTTTCTGCCTGCTTGATCTGCCCATTACTCTTAGAAGAATGTTAAGATCTACTGAGTTTCTGAAATCAATTTTTGCATTTTTCCATTGATAATTTTCCATTATTTTAAAATATATTTCTTCTTTTTACATAATCTTCTTCAAGAGTAAGTGGGCCACCTTTCAAAAGACAACATCATTAGCAAAAGTCTAAATTGCACAGACAGTTCTGAGGCCCCCCTCTCCTACTCACCTCCCCACCCCCATACCCTTATCCCTCTCAGGCCACTGCTGCTGCTGCTGCTGCTGTTGCTTCAGTCGTGTCTGACTCTGTGTGACCCCATAGATGGCAGCCCACCAGGCTCCCCAGTCCCTGGGATTCTCCAGGCAAGAACACTGGAGTGGGTTGCCATTTCCTTCTCCAATGAATGAAAGGGAAAAGTGAAAGTGAAGTCGCTCAGTCTTGTCCGACTTTTAGCAACCCCATGGACTGCAGCCCACCAGGCTCCTCCATCCATGGGATTTTCCAAGCAAGAGTACTGGAGTGGGGTGCCATTGCCTTCTTTGAGGCCACAAACCTCCAATATCCAGACTGAAGGCTGACCTCAGGTTGTAGTTTTTCACACTGCCACCAGAGGGCACCAAAACTAGCCCATCACAAAGTAATGGCCTGGTAAGGAGAAGGAAGTAATTTTAATGACTTTTGCTGTTTTCAGTCACTCAGTCCTGTCAAACAGTTTGCCACGCCATGAACTGCAGCAGGCCAGCCCTCTCTATAAACAGTGAAGGCCTCTGTACTTCACTATTTCTTAGAGTTTGCTTGAGACTCACATCCACTGAGTCAGTGATGCCATCCAAGGATCTCGTCCTCTCTCAATCCCTTCTCCTCCTGGCTTCATTCTTTTCCAGAATCAGGGTCTTTTCCAACAAGTCAGCTCTTCACATCAGATAGCCAAAGTGTCAGAGCTTCACCATCAGCATCAGTCCTTCCAGTGAATATTCAGGGTTGATTTCCTTTAGGATTGATTGACTGGTTTGATCTCCTTGCAGTCCAAGGAACTCCCAAGAGTCTTATCCAGCACCACAAGTCAAAGGCATCAATTCTTCAGTGCTTATCCTTTTTTATTGTCCAGATCTAACATCTGTCCATGACTACTGGAGAACCATAACTTTGACTAGATGGACCTTTGTAGGCAAAGTAATGTCTCTATTTTTTAATACACTGTCTAGGTTTATTATAGTTTTTCTTCGAAGGTGCAAGCATCTTTTAATTTCATGGCTGCAGTCACCATCCACAGTGATTTTGAAGCCCAGGAAAATAAAGTCAGTCATTGTTTCCACTGTTTTCCCATCTATTTGCCATGAAGTGATGGGACCAGATGCCATGATCTTCATTTTTTGAATGTTGAGTTTTAAGCCAGAGTTTTCACTCTCCTCTTTCACTTTCAAAAAGAGACTCTTTAATTCCTCTTCACTTTCTGCTCAAGGGTGGTATCATCTTCATATCTGAGGTTATTGATATTTATCCCCACAATCTTGATTCCAGTTTGGATTCCATCCAGCCCAGCATTTCACATGATGTACTCTGCATATAAGTTAAATAGTAAGGTAACAATATACAGCCTTGACGTACTTCTTTCGCAATTTAGAACCAGTCCATTGTTCCATGTCCAGTTCTAACTGTTGCTTCCTGACCTTTCTGCAGGTTTCTCAGGAGGCAGGTAAGGTCGTCTGGTATTCCCATCTGTTTAAGAATTTTCCAGTTTATTGTGATCTATAATTAAAGGTTTTTAGCACAGTCAATGAAGCAGAAGTAGATTTTTTTTCCTGGAATTCTCTTGCTTTTTTTGTGATCCAACAGATATTGTCTATTTGATCTCTTGTCCCTCTGCCTTTTCTAAATTTAGCTTCAACGTTTGGAAGTTCTCAGTTCACATACTGTTGAAGCCTAGCTTGAAGGATTTTGAGCATTACTTGGCCAAGTAATTACTTTGTAAATCGACATCACCAACTCGATGGACCCGAGTTTGAGCAAGCTCTGAGAGTTGGTGATGGACAGGGAAGCCTGGTGTGCTGCAGTCCATGGGTTGCAAAGAGTCAGACATGACTGAGTGCTCAAATAGTTCCAATGTTTCTGACAACTCAGTGATTTCATCTGTTCATATTTTTTTATTCCATTTGAAATTTTCCTGGTTTTTGGTATGACAATCCATTTTTAGTGAAAACCTAGGTATCTTATGTATTGTGTTATAAGACACTGGGTCCTATTTAAATATTATTTAAATATTTGGATTCCCCTGATACCACTTATAGTGAAAGGGGGTGAGCACTGTTACACTGTGTCCTATGCAAATAGACATTCATTTTCCCTATTCAGCCTCTTTGACACCCCAGCCTATGAGTGGCTCCTAGAGGAGATGTGAGGTCAGAGTTTCAGCTCTGAACTAGACTTCTGCTACACCAAGGCCAGCCTTGAGAAGCAGTAGTATTAGTCATAAAGATGCTAATACTACTGGTACTACTAGTAGTTCTACAATACCCCACCTGGCTTCTACTGATACTGCAGTGGTTGGTGGGGAGGGTTTGATTCATTTCTATTGAGTTGTGGAAAAAGTCTTATCTTTGACACTACTGCTGGCACCATACCAGTGGAGAGAGGAAGACAATCTTAATCCTTGGTGGGGGTTAATGTGTGGGCTCCACATGTAAACTGCACCGACACTGTGAGGAAAGGGTCTTGCTACCACCCAGCAGGGATGAAAAGTTCAGTCTTCCACTCACCTGGATTTCCCTGGGACATCTTGCTCTGCGGCGGGGGGCGGGGGCGGGGGGGGGGGGCGGGGGGCTCCTTTGCTGCAACCTGGCAAGGAACCCATTTGGTATTTGTTGGCACAGGACAGTGAGGAGAGACTGGTTGTCTCTAAGTATTTGGCTGGGGTAGAGACATTACCATGTAATTTTTTTCTGTCACACTATTCAACTTCTTTCCTGGTTGAATAACTACAGTTGTTGTTGTTCAGTTACTAAGTCATGTCTGACTCTTCTCAATCCCATGGACTGCAGCAGGCTCCTGTGTCCTCCACCATCTCCCGGAGTTTGCTCAAATTCAGGTTCATTGAGTCAGTGATGCTCTCTGACCATCTCCTCCTCTGCTGCTCCCTTCTCCTTTTGCCTTCAATCTTTCCCAGCATCAGGGTCTTTTCCAAAGACTCATCTCTTTGAATCAGGTGGCCAAAGTATTGGAGCTTCAGCTTCAGCAGCAGTCCTTCCAATGCATATTCAAGGTTGATTTCCTTTATGATTGACTTGTTTAATCTTGCAGTCCAAACGACCCTAGAGAGCAGTCTCTTATTGAGTTTTGTTTGTTAGCTTGTTTTGTTTTGTTTTTGGTCTATAGACCAAATGCCAAAATCTTTTTTGGCATTTCTGGTTTGCTAACTTTTTCACTCCAAGTCTGGGATATATGAGGCAAAAAGAAAATCTAGGAACTCATCAACTGTCAGTGCTTGGATTCTAATGTCCCTAGCCAGTTCACCTTCTTCCCTACAACTTTCAAAATCTCTTTAATTTTGTTTTATATCTAATATCTTTTTTTTAGTTGTGCTTATTGGGAAAATCAAGAAAACTATATATACTCCTTAAAACAGGATTGCTATAACAACGCTAATATTTTTAAATTACTTTTCATTTATTTTATAATAGGTATTAAAATATAATTGCATTATTAAATACAAAATACTGCTAAGAGACTAATAATCTTAGTAAATGCCAAGGAGGAGTTACTAAACTTTTAATACAGGTGTCTGTTAAAAATGGTGAGTTCCAAATAGAATCTAGAAAAATTTACAGAGAAACTTATTTGCAGGGCAGGAATAGAGACGTTGCAGTAATGAATAGATGTCTGGACATTGTGGGATAGGGGAGGTGGGATGAATTGAGACTGGGATTGATACATGTGCACTACCTTATGTGAAGCCAATAGTTAATGGGAGCCTGCTGTATAGCGCAGTGCTCTCTGATGACCTGGATGGATGGGATAGGGTGGGAACGAGCAGGGAGGTCCAACAGAGGGGGATAAATATATGGCTGATACATTCGATGTACATTTCTGCGCACATATGTATTTCTGTGTACATTGTTGTACACAGAAACTAACACAACATTGTAAAGCAACCATAACTCAATTTTTAAAAATCCACTTGAGAAAACAAAAATTCTTCCTACCAAGTTTATGCACCTTTCTGAAGATCTCTGAAAAGAAAAGAAAAAAGTATATACAATATTTTTTTTTTAACTTTTAGAGTTTTTGGAATATGTAAAAGTGGTAAATTAGGAAACAAAGTCTAGTGGAAAAACTATCCTTTTGTAATTATATAAGCAACTTAATTTAATCTGAGGAAGAGTTATGTATTCACTTAAAGGTAGAGTTTTTGTGGTAATCTTTATTTTTATTTATTTATTTATTTTTTGTAGTAGTGATCCAGGTGACTCAGTGGTAAAGAATCTGTCTGCCAATGCAGGAGACATGGGTTTGATCCCTGGTTTGGGGAGATGCCCTGAAGGAGCAATCAGCAAGCCACTCCAGCATGCTTGCCTGGAGAATCCCATGAACAGAGTAGCCTGGTGGGCTACAATCTACAATCCATGGGGTCAAAAAAGAGTCAGACAGGACTCAGTGACTAAGCAACAACAATGGGACCTAATCAAACTTCTAAGCTTTTGCATTGCAAAGGAAACAATAAACAAAACAAAAAGACAGCAACAAACTGGGAGGAAATACTTGCAAATGATGCACCCAACAAGGGCTGATTTTCTAAAATATGCAAACAGCTCATACAACTCAATAACAGAAAAACAAACAACCCAATCAAAAAATGGGTAGAAAACCTAAACAGACATTTCTCCAAAGAAGACATGCAGGTTACCAACAGGCACATGAAAAGATACTCAACATTGCTAATTATTAGATAAATGCAAATCAAAACTACAGGGAAGCACCGTCTCACACCAGTTAGAAAGGCCATCACTAAGAAGTCTACAAATAAAAAATGTCGGAGAGGGTATGGAGAAAAGGGAGCCCTCCTACACTGTTGGTGGGAATCTATTTTGGTGCATCACTATGGAAAACAGTATAGCAGTTCCTAAAAATATTAAAACCTCAAGTTCCCATACAATCTAGTAATCCCACTCAGGGGCATATATCTGGAGAAACTCTAATTTGAAAAGATACATGCACCCAATTCTCATAGTAGCACTATTTACAATAGTCAAGACATGGAAGCAACCTAAAAGTCCATTGAGAGATGAGTTGATAAAGACATGGAATATATACAGAACAGAAAACTAATCAGTCATAAAGAAAAGAATGAAACAATGCCATCTGGAACAACATGGATGGACCCAGAGATTATCATACTAATGAAACATATCAGAAAGAGAAAGACAGATACCAAACTATATCATTTATATGTGAAATCTAAAATATGACGCAAATGAACTTATTTATGGAACAGAAACAGACTGACACATGTGGAAAACACACTCATGCTTACCAAGGTGGAAGCAGTAAGGACTGGGATTAGCAGATACAAACTACTACGAACAAAACAGATAAACACAAGGTACTATTGTATAGCACAGGGAACCATCTTCATTGTTTTGTAATAAACCATAATAGAAAAAGACATGAAAAAGAATATATATATTTAATGTATGTGATATATAATTATACAATATGTTATATATTAATATTATAAAATAGATAATTATATAATATACATACAATTTACAGTCTTAATTTCTGATGTACAACAAAGTAATTCAGTTATATAGCTTTGTTGTATACCAGAAATTAACATTGCAAATCAACTACACTTCAGTAAAAAATAAAAATAAATAAAATGGGAGCACATAACCAAACATTTTCTAACAAAATGTATAATCTAATTATGTATAATATTGATATAAAATCACATTTCTCTATCTATGTATCATAATGGTTAACATATTTATACTTCCCTAGATTCCTGTGTTGAAAGTGTTTTTGATGACAAATATAGAATAAAGTTTGGTTTTTTTTTCCTTTTTTATAATGGGAAGTTGTTGAGATTAGCAAACACACACTATAAGGAAAAAAAAACTCACATTGTAAATAAAAGTAATTAAATAAATAACAAAAAAAATCTAATACTAGTTATAAGAGCAAGAACAAGAAGAAAATAAATTTGCCTTATGTGCAATAACATATAATATGTGGTTTAGGTACTACCTTCTCACATTTTAAATATCCCCTATGCCTCCAAGAAATAAAATTCTTCTTATTGGCTACTGAGGCCATAAATGTGAAAAAAAGGCAAGAATCTCAGGACCACAGAGTTCCTCCAAACAAGAATACTTTTAATAGTAAATGCTGCACATACTCAATCATAATGCAAATATATTTTTAGAATGCAGAAAATATTCAGCTTCTTTCTGCTGAATATTATTTAAAGTACTTATTAGAAAGTAAAATTAATGATGACCAATAAATATTTTTTGACTGTGTAGGATTTAATAGTGTTTGCTTCAATGACTCAGCTTCAGAGAAATATAAATTTAGTTTTAATATTAAAGTAAATGTTTTATTACCATCATATGGGGTAGGGGGTATTCCAAAGATTTATTACATATTAATGCTGGTGAAGGACATAATAATAACTTTAATAATTAGATAACATATTTTAATTTATGAAGTTTAAGCATTAGCAGCAGATGGAAATTAAGTTTCGGTTAAATTTAACAGTAAGATCATTCCAAGAAAATCCCAAGAGAATCATTAAAATGAAATATTGTAGAAACATTACTATTTTGAGGTCCAATGAAATCTAAGTTAAATTCTATGATGACTCTTCTGATGATAATTACTGAAAATGTTTCATAGGAAAGAAATAATGCAGATGGTTAAGGTTCCTGTGAGGTGGAAAGTGATCAAGTTTTGGGGAAAGTGATATATTCTAATCAGAGACAGCAACAGAGTAACACCAAATTAATAGTAAATAAAAGCTGAAAAGGGAGGTGGTAAGAAAATTCAAGCTAAATGTTAAGACATCTAGATAAATTATTACACAGTTATTAAATTGACAATGAAAAGGAATGCATTTTTAATGTCACAAATCAGACACATATTTCATTTATAAAATTTAGACTAAAACTAAAACTAAGTATTCGAACAACTGACCTTCCTCATTCTGGGTTGAGCTTGAATAACTATTGTATAAATTAGGTATTAGGGCTCTTCTGAAAGAACTGGGTCAATTAAAAGTTAGTAAAGCCAGAAGTCCAGATGGTACTGAATTCACCCAACTAAAATTAACTCTGCTGAATGTGGCTTATTCTCATCATTCAATTATTCATGTGATACAGGTGAAAATCTGGCAAATTGGAAAATCGCCATTAATTTGGTCCATCAATGGAAGATGGCTCATTTCTCCTAATCACCAATTTAAACACAAGGGTCTTCTTTCCCTTCAAACGTTGTTAACAGCAACTGTATCTATAACACAAAAAATGAACAATCTAAAGAAAATCACAAGTACCTAAATTTTTTTCCACAGGTTAGTAACAAAAATAACCATTTGCATAAAAGTTAAGAAGTAGTTGTCTACACAAAAGAAACATTTTCTATTGTATAAAATGATTTTAAAAATTAAGAAATGGAAACCTGCACAGTGGGAGAATTTTATACTCACACATTTCTGTTCTGCAATGTATTATGACCTTGGGTAAATCACATTATATCACTCAGATTTTTAATTTTCTCTGCTATAAAATCACACTTAGTATCCTTTTTTCATGTTTCTGATTTCCTGCTTTAAATTTAAATAATTCTGTAGAAGAAAATTCACATGCTTAAACGTCTCATGATTAAATGTAGATGATGTAAAATCTCTGCTGCTGCTAAGTCGCTTCAGTTGTGTTCAACTCTGTGTGACCCCATAGACGGCAGCCCGCCAGGCTCCCCGGTCCCTGGGATTCTCCAGGCAAGAAGTCTGGAGTGGGTTGCCATTTCCTTCTCCAATGCATGAAAGTGAAAAGTGAAAGTGAAGCCTCTCAGTCGTGTCCCACTCCTAGCGACCCCATAGACTGCAGCCTACCAGGCTCCTCCGTCCATGGAATTTTCCAGGCAAGAGTACTGGAGTGGGGTGCCATTGCCTTTTCTAAAAGTAAAATCTCTAGATAAATGCAAAATCTCTAGATAGCTAGTATGTGATTTATATTATTTTACAAGGACTTAAATACTGAAAATTATTTTTTACCATCACATCATATGTATATACTTTAAGAACAAAATGCTGTTTGTTGGGCTACATTTTCCATTGTTTGTTCGTTTGGGCAATATTCAATTAATGCTCTGTGAAAACTGATAATTGCAATAAAAGATATAGATAACTTTGTATCTATTTTCTCACTGAAGACTCACAATAATCCTATAAGCCATAAATAATTATTTTTATTATTTGTAGATCATAAAGATAAGGCATAGTAAAGTTAAAATACTTTAGTCAGTTCAGTCACTCAGTCGTGTCTGACTCTCTGTGACCCTATGGACTGCAGCATGCCAGGCCTCCTTGTCCATCACCAACTCCCAGAATTTACTCAAACTCATGCCCATTGAGTCAGTGATGCCATCCAACCATCTCATCCTCTGTCATCCCCTTCTCCTCTTGCCTTCAATCTGTCCCAGCATCAGGGTATTTTCAAATGAGTCAGTTCTTCCCATCACATAGCCAAACTTGGAGTTTCAGCTTCAGCATCAGTCCTTCCAATGAATACTCGGGACTGATCTTTAGGATTGACTGGTTCAATCTCCTTGCAGACAAAAGGACTCTCAAGAGTCTTCTCCAACACCACAGTTCAAAAGCATCAATTCTTCGGCACTCAGATTTCTTTGTAGTCCAACTCTCAAATCCATACATGACTACTGGAAAAACCATAGCCTTGACTAGACGGACATTTTGTTGGCAAAGTAATGTCTGCTTTTTAATACGCTGTCTAGGTTGGTCATAACTTTCCTTCCAAGGAGTAAGCATTTTTAAATTTCATGGCTGCAGTCACCATCTGCAGTGATTTTGGAGCCCCAGAAAATAAAGTACTTGACCTGTCTGAAATAGTGTTCAAGTCAGGACTGCCCAACAGAAATTCTGTGACTCAGAAATGCTATTAATACTATCTGAGCAGGAGGGTGACATAATCTTAAGGCAAATGAACAGAAGGTTGTTGTGGTGACATAGACTAAAACGGGCTATTTGAATTTTTTATTGGTAGTGTTCTTACATTATCATTGTGTCATTTATGTTTTAAATTTTTATATAATTTTAAATGTTACTTTCCATTTACAGTTAAAAATTTTATCCATATCCCCTGTGTTGTACAATACATCCTTAAGCCTATCTTACACGCAGCACTTTATGTCCCCCAGGCCCCCCACACCGATATTGCGCCTCCCTCCCTGGTGACCTCTAGTTTCTTCTTATATCTCTGAGTCCGCCTCTGTTTTGTTATATTCACTAGTTTGTTGAAAACCGTACAGTACTGAGTACCTCAAAGTGCAAAATACTCTATGTCTTGTCTAGTGCTCTATGTCTAGTGCTCTTGTCTAGTGCAAAATATTCTGTCTTGTCTTATCACTTTACAGAGTTGGAAATCAAGTCTTAATTAGGCTTAGTTAAATGTCATTGCCAAGGTCAAGGAATAATACAGAACATAGATTAAAAAATTAGAACATAATTGGCTAATGAAAAAAACATTTTTCATTTTTTTCATAAATCAGATGCATTGTGGTGAAGGGAAACTTGTATTAACCACATGTTTAAATCATCTCTAAAAATAAGAATAATATTATTAGTCAAATTTTGGAGAAGTCTGGACTGTCCCAGTGTGAGTACATTATGTTCCCATGTCCCTGTGTATACTCAAATACTTTTACACATCTATATATTCAAATAACACAGGCACCTAACATGTGAGTGCATAGAGACATATTGTATATTAATTTAAATTAGCTATTATCATAGTATGATGGTATTTACTTACTGCTTAAATCCAAAGTCTAATTTTTCTCTTTATAATTCAAATATGTTCAAGGGTAGATTTTAGTCATCAATAACACTAAATATGGCTAATCTCTGCCCAAAAGTAACTTCTGTATTTAGAAATAGAAATAACTTCATTTTTCCTTCTGCCTCACATCTGTGCTTTGAAATAGTAACAGAAAGACGATTAAAAATAAGGAGCAAAGTTTCCATTTACAATAGAATCATAGACTGTCTTGATCATGAAAATAATTAAACATTCTGCTGCTGCTGCTGCTGCTGCTAAGTTGCTTCAGTCGTGTCCAACTCTGTGCCACCAGGCTCCCCCGTCCCTGGAATTCTCCAGGCCAGAACACTGGAGTGGGTTGCCTTTTCTTTCTCCAATGCAGGAAAGTGAAAAGTGAAAGTGAAGTCGCTCAGTCTTGTCTGACTTTTAGCGACCCCATGGACTGCAGCCTACCAGGCTCCTCCATCCATGGGATTTTCCAGGCAAGAGTACTGGACTGGGTCGCCATTGCCTTCTCCAATTAAGGTGGCTACTATGAAAGAAAAAAAGGGAGGAAGGAAGGGGATGGAAGAGAGAGAGAAAAAAAGAGAGAGGAGAAAGGAGTGAAGGAGGCCAGAAAGGAAGGAGGGAAATAAATACTGACATCAGTGAGGATTGAAAAACACAGACCTTTGACCTTTGTGCATCGTTAGTGGGAATGTGTAGCCAGCAACCACTGTGAAAAGTAATACAGTGGTTTCTTTAAAAACTAAAAATAGAATTATGATGTGATGCAATTTTACTTCTAGGTATACACCCTCCAAAAAATAATTTGAAAGCTTGATCTCAAAGAAATATTTGTACACTCATGTTCACAGCACTAGTAGCCAAAAGGTTACCACCCAATCCCTACTTGTTTTCATATTCTCTCTTATTTGTTACTTATGGTTTTTAGTATATTGGGACACACTTTTTTTGTTTGCTTGTTTTGTTTTTTAGGAAACTGCTATTCTAAGTGACTATTATTTAAAATAACACAAAGTAAAAAGCCCTGTAATAGAAAACAAGGCTAAGAAATCAAAGTAAGGAGGGGTTGATAATGAAGAGGATGATGTATTAAACCCAAAGAATGTATAGTTGATTGCATGGGAATTTTTTTTATTGTCTCCTGACTTTTAGTTTATCAAGAAAAACTTTGACAGCTTATATTCATATTTATATACTGATATGAAGAACTGACTCATTGGAATAGACCCTGACGCTGGGAAAGATTGAAGGCAGAAGGACAAGGGGACAGCAGAGGATGAGATAGTTGGATGGCATCACCGACTCAATGGACATGAGGTTGGGTGAACTCCGGGAGTTGGTGATGGACAGGGAGGCCTGGCATGCTGTGGTTCAAGGGGTCGCAAAGAGTCGGACACGACTGAGCATGAACTGAACTGATTCATGTTTATAGCAGCATACAGGCTTTCTGAGATCATTAATTTGTAATTCAAATAGTAATTCAAGTGCTAGTCCACTAAGATATAATAAAAATACATTTCTATGATGTTTTCAATGCTAATATGCTTTTATACATGCTTAAAATGATTTCAGTACCATTCTGACATGTTTTATCAAGCAAAAAAATTTTGGAAGAAATATGGTAAGATATGTCAAATAACTCCTCCTAAAACTAAGACCATCGTCCATCATGGCCACTTAAATCAGCATCATGAGTTTGTCACACTGAATTTTCATATCTCTTTCCATTCGTTACTGTTTCCTCAGCATTCTTCCCCTCCCCAAATTCTCTACCCCATTAATGGTATAAGCATAGAACAGCTCTCTTTGAAAATACCCGAAACTACCACCTTCTAATCCAAGGCTTCTTATTGCTCATCCTCAATCATAATCGACATCACTCATCTCTTTCCAGGTCATGCAAAATATACAAGGTGAGAATAAATTAACTGATTAGCCCATGATACACTACAAAATGGCTGTTTAATTTTCAACACAAAGGGTATAATTCAAGTCAATTAACATTGAATGAATACCTGCTAATATAAGTATTAATAACTTCCTTAACCACAGGCAGGATTCAATAGTTCCAGGAAGGAACTAAGGTGTCTCCATTTCCTTCTCTTCTTCTTAAGTCCCTAGGTGAATCAGATCTTCATGCCAGAGCCTGGTCTAAAACTCTTATATCTTTCATTTCCAAACCCAAGCATCTTCTGTCTTCATGTATTTTCATTTTGATTCTAGGAGCTGGGCTTCTAGAAAGACTGCCAGTGAACTAAAACAGTAAGCTTCAAGCCTCACATGATAGTATTTAGTATCATACATTTTTGTGGTTTGAAAAAGTAAGCCATTTATTTTAATATTGATTATCAGGGGAGGTTTCATAGAAGACACAAGGTTTAAACTTTGCCTTGAAAACTGACAAGATTGTTCATATATGAGAAATGTGAGTAGAACATTCAAGGTTAAAAGAAAGACTATATATAATGAAAAGTACACTGAGCATTGGCAGAACAAAGATTAATCCTAGGTGACTGAAAGGCAGACCATAAGGAGGTAAATAATAAGCTTTGGGAAGAAAACAAACACACACGTACACACATACAAACACAGAGGTTGGAAAAAGAGTATAATGATTAAGAGTTTGAGGTTTGAAACCAAAAAGAATAGGAATAAAATGAAGCTACTAATGATAAGTTGTTTTGAGAATTCAAAGAGGAATGTGAATGCATTAATCACAGAATCTGGAAAAGAGTATTAACCAAATACCACTATTCATTTTCCTGTTATCTTGAATATCTATAGAATAAAGATTGCTTTATTCTGTGAAAAAGCTTAAATCATCATAGTTTTATTTTTTAATAAAGAAACCAAAAAGCTTTCCTCGTATAAAAAGTTTATTTGATCTTTCCTAGGTAAAATAAAATTACAAAAAAAAACTGGTGACCAAATAGATGAGAGAGGAAGAATTTGGAACTAAAGAGAGTAGAGTGATAAAACAAATGTAAAGTGTATTCCCACAGATCAAAAAGCATTTATAAAGACTCAAACATCAAAACTTACAAGGATCGTGCCAGTGGAATGAACACTCACATGCCTGGAGGCATTTGATCACATTTTCTGAATATAAATTCAAGGCATATGGTCTTTTAATTGTATAGAACATTTAAAATACTGTCCAGAAAACCTGTCACAGTAACTATTTCCAAGGTCACCTTATAGATGAAAACACTTAATAATGAAAGCATTTTTATGTTTAAGTAACTAACCACATTTGAAGTGGTGCCAAGATTTAATAGAAAATGATAGTCATTTATAAATTGTGTTATTGTAAAGTTAAAGGTAATAATAGTCCAAAGAGTTCTTACGTAGTTGAAAATGAACTATAAGTTAGAGATATTATAAAAAGGAATACATATGCATTACAAAGAGGTAAATAAACCTTGGAAGGTTATAAAAGCAAGGAGACAAGTCAAAATACAGAATTTCTGACAATACATTTACATGCTCCCCAGAGGCATTTGACAAAAAATGTATGCATCTTACTAGTGATCTCCCCAGAGATGGCAATGGCACCCCACTCCAGTACTCTTGCCTGGAAAAATCCCATGGATGGAGGAGCCTGATAGGCTGCAGTCCATGGGGTCAGTAAGGGTCGGACACGACTGAGCGACTTCACTTTCACGTTTCACTTTCATGCATTGGAGAAGGAAATGGCAACCACTCCAGTGTTCTTGCCTGAAGAATCCCAGGGACGGGGGAGCCTGGTGGGCTGCCGTCTATGGGGTCGCACAGAGTCGGACACGACTGAAGTGACTTTGCAGCAGCAGTGATCTCCCAAATTTATCTATCCTCACACCCTAGAGTGTTGAAATAAATAAATAAGCTTTTTCCAAGTTCAAAATACCTTAGTTATAAATCCAGTTATAATTAAGTTGTCTCTGTCTCTAAATAGGAAAGAAATAGACCTTAAGAAGCATTTTCTATATTCTCAGGTTTTCTACTGAAAAGATTCTTCCTAAATTTACTGAGAGATTTCAAATGTGAGAGGTATAAGTGTTTAGAAAGCAGAGCAAGATAAAATTTCTTAAATGAAAGTACTAAAATACTGACTGCAAATCTTAAATTAAATCTCATTTTGTATTATCAGATAATAAGAGATAGCTAAGGATATGAGTGATATTTTGGAGAAATGTCACATCATACGTGAAGGGTTATTTCCTTCATGGTCTCTAACATTTAATTGGAAATCTTTGCCAACTTGTGGATATAATAACCCATTCTGGGAATTTGTGGCTTTTTGCTTGAGCAACGGTGTCATTCTGTTCAATTTGAGTTTCAAACATTCATTTCAAATTCACCAATGTATTCTTGCAGAAACTAATACAATCAATTACAAACTTTACATAATGATTTTAATTTACAAATAACTTTTAACACATATTGTCATGTTAAGATGGGGACCGCAGATTACAAATGATTTACAACACACTGAAAATAGAAGAGAATTAAGAGTATAATTGGTTGTCATTATTTTAGTGTCATTAAATACAATGGAAAAAATTGGTTGTCCAGTTAATTAAGTAAAGAGAATTAGTACTTTCAGAGGTTTTTTTGAAACTATCTCAAGAGGAGTTTGTAATCTGCTTAGTAAATCAGTACAACAAAATTTAATCAGGTCTTATTCCAATGCATTTATATAAGTCAAGCCAACAGGAAAATGAAAGTAGAAGAAACAGGTAACAGATGAAGCAAGAGAATGAAAAAAAGGCAGAAGTCAGGGTAAGGAGAGATGAGGAGGGCAAATTGAAAGTGATGAAACTGGTAAAATAAGATTCACCAAAACAACAGTGAGAACTTGACACATTTTGTTTAGTAGGGAAGGCTATTTAAGCAGAGATAACTATAAAGGAACACTCTACAAACTATGTCATATATGTATGAACGGTAATCACATATAATGTAAGTATACATCCACTTTTACATGTGTAACTTTTTATTCATAGAATAACATCATTAAAAATGTGTTCCGGATAAGTGTTTTCTAGGTTGTTTCTTATTTAATCCTCATAATAAGCTTTGAGTTAGCTCCTTGGACTTTCTCTAAATGACAAATTAGAAAGCTGAGGTTTAAAGAAATAAATCAATTGCACAGATGCACAGTAAGAAAAGTGTGATTCTAGTCCAGATTCATCTGACCTTGATGGCCTCTAATTGTCTGAGTTTTACACCTCTATTATGCAGGCACTTTGTGAACTAAATATTAAAACACTTTTCAAGTCATATTATCAAATTCAGAAAAACCGCAGCTAGGTACTTGAATCTCTGAGCTGACCTTTCTTCTATCAGATGAAATTTTAATAAATATATAAAAATAAAATAGAGCTGGAAGAGATGTTAAGAGCCCTCTAGTCCACTTATGGGCTTTGTGATTTTTTTTTGCCTAAAAGATCTGATTTATTTTCAACCTATAATGAGTGATGTTATATATAGGTCATTGGGCTAGACATTTTGATATGTAAAAAGAATATTTTAAAACCTTGATCTCCATCAGAGGTCAAGTTGTATCAAAAACATACTTTTTAATGGAGAATAAAATATCTGAGAAATACACATGCAAATAACATGCTGTGGAAATGGAGAGAAAGGTCTAATTAATAGTAACCAAGGAAATTAAATCTTAAGAAAGTAGGTTACATTTGAAGATATTAAAGGATTATTAAAATTTCAGTAAATGAAAAATTAGAAAAGATTATTCAGGGAAGAAGGGAACAGTATAGACACTGGAAATTTTGTCTTACAAGTTTTTCTAACTTGCTTAATGGGAATAAAACCCAAAGATGTATCATTAATATTGAGAAAGTTAAAGGATACAAAGCTAATATAATATTTGAAATAATGTAACTGTTACCACAATCATCAATGTTGTTGATATAGTTAGAGAATAGAGTGGGCAGCTGCTGTGAGTATTCTTGGAAAATACATTTTACAATAAAATGTAATATGATGTTAATTTACCAAGAATGATAAAATATGATATGATTTATGGACAGAGTAAAACAAAAATTGACTGAAAAAAAAAGATATGACTATGGGATATGATCTGACACAGTCTTAAAAAAATAAATTTAGGCCAGACAGTAGAGAATCTTAATGGAAAGAAATTTGAAATTTATTTCTAGACTAATTCTTATGACCAGGTTTTTAAGATAAGAAGTAAATAGATTCAATTTGTGTTTTAATAATATGTTATACATATAAATATGCTTATCAATTAACAACATGCTAATGTATTTTAACTCATACTATTAATTTTATAACTTTAGAAACACATATTATTTTGTATAATTTGTAGAAAAAAGAAATAGAGACTTCAGACATTAGCTGGTTTCCATATCATTAGCTTATAGGTGGTAGTGTGCATGCTAAGTCACTTCACTAGTGTCTGACTCTTTGCGAACCATGGGCTGTAGCCCACAAAGCTCCTCTGTCCATGGGGATTCTCCAGTCAAGGATACTGGAGTGGGTTGCCATGCCCTCTTCAAGGGGATCTGCCCAACCCAGGGATTAAACCCATGTCTCTTATATCTCCTACATTGAAAGGCGTGTTCTTTACCACTAGTGCTGAAGAGCCAAGACTTAACCCAGTCCTCTAAATTCAAATCTAACCTTCCTGCACAATATATTCATTTATCTGTTCATTTTTAGAGGAACTACGGTGTGTATGAGTATTACGACAGTTATTAATACAGACACAACCCCTGCCATCATGCAGTTTACAGCCCAGTAGTAGAAACAAAAATATTTACATTGTGGCTTATAGTAAAATAAGCGATATTTAAAATTTAGAGATAGAAATTTGGAACACAGATAAGGAATAATCAACCACACTGGGGAGTAAGGAAAGGTTTCCTGGAGAAACAAATTCTGAGTTAGGCAGAATAATGCCCCTACTTCCAAATGTCCACATGCTACTCCAAAGAACCTATGATTATCTTAAGTTATATGACAAGGGGAAAGAAGATTGCTAGTCAGATAAATTTAAAATAGAGAAGTTATTTTGGATTAACTAGATGGATCCAATGTAATCAGGGGGACCACTGAAAATGAAGACAGGGATGTCCTTGGGAGTCCTGTGGTTAAGACTTCACTTTCCAGTGCCGGGATGTGGGTTCAATCCCTGGCTGGGAACCTAAGATCCCACGTGCCTCTCAGCCAAAAAACAAAAACAGAAAACAGAAACAATATAATAAATAAATAAAAACTTTCAAAATTGGTCCACATCAAAAAAAAAAAAAAAATTGAGGAGAAAATCAGAGAAATGGCAGCATAAGAAACATTTGGTATGACCGTGCTCACTTGATATGGCCACAGGCTAAAGAATGCTGGTGACCTCTTTAAAAAAAAAGGCAGGGGAGAGGGGGGTTGGCAAAAGAATTAATTTCCCTCCAGAGCCTTTAAAATAAGTTTAGAAATACTGACATCTTTTTAGTAAAAAGCCATGTTGAACTTCTGGCCCCCAGAACTAAAAGAAAATAAATTTGTGTTGTGTTAAGCTATCAACATTCAGAAAACGAAGATCATGGCATCCGGTCCCACCACTTCATGGGAAATAGATTGGAAAACAGTGGAAACAGTGTCAGACTTTATTTTTCTGGGCTCCAAAATCACTAAAGATGGTGACTGCAGCCATGAAATTAAGAGAATTTTAATTTCAATTACTTCAAGCTTACTCCTTGGAAGGAAAGTTATGACCAACCTAGATAGCATATTGAAAAGCAGAGACATTACTTTGCCAACAAAGGTCTGTCTAGTCAAGGCTATGGTTTTTCCTGTGGTCATGTATGGATGTGAGAGTTGGACTGTGAAGAAGGCTGAGCGCCGAAGAATTGATGCTTTTGAACTGTGGTGTTGGAGAAGACTCTTGAGAGTCCGTTGGACTGCAAAGAGATCCAACCAGTCCATTCTGAAGGAGATCAGCCCTGGGATTTCTTTGGAAGGAATGATGCTAAAGCTGAAACTCCAGTACTTTGGCCACCTCATGCGAAGAATTAACTCATTGGAAAAGACTCTGATGCTGGGAGGGATTGGGGGCAGGAGGAGAAGGGGACGACAGAGGATGAGATGGCTGGATGGCATCACTGACCCGACGGACGTGAGTCTGAGTGAACTCTGGGAGTTAGTGATGGACAGGGAGGCCTGGTGTGCTGTGATTCATGGGGTCGCAAAGAGTCGGACACGACTGAGTGACTGATCTGATCTGAAGCTATCAAGTTTGTGATTATTTGTTACAACAGCAACCAAAACTAATACAGATTTCTATATTGGGATCCTCAATGTACTAATAAGAAGTGTGGCATTTCTATGATGAATCATTTACAATTTATAAGCCGAAAAGTAGCAAAAAGTTTGTGTTATAGAAAGTAACACTAGTGTTACACAAGATTTAGGAGTTGAAAGTGAAAGAAGGTAATCAATACTGAAGACACATATTACCAGTAAGTTTCCATGAAGACAGGTGCTAAAGACAGTGAGGAAATGAAAAACAGAGCCCTTGCCTCCAGTCCAAAAGATATTCTAGAACTAAAACAATCACATATAATTACAATAAAATTTGAAAGAGCACCACTATGAAAAAACCAGAGAGAGAACTGAACTCAAGGTAAGATGCCAGAAAGATTCGAAGGAAAGCCCTTGAAAAAATGACATTTGAGGTAAAAGAGGGTAAGAGGAGTCAAAATTCTTCAGAAGTGTGAAACTGAAAAAGAAATAGTCTATAGTGAAAAAGAGCCTGGGTGTGTAGCTTAATATATGATTGATTTGTTGACAAATAAGCAGGTGACTAAAGATCATATTAGGCTTCCGTGGTGGCACAGTGATAAGATTCTATCTGCCAAGCAGGAGACAGTTTCGACTCCTGGGTTGGGAAGATCCCCTAGACAAGTATTCACCCAACTCAGTATTCTCTCTTGGAAAAATCCCCATAGACAGAGGAGCCTGATGGCCTACAGTCCACAGGGTCACAAAAGAGTTGGACACAACTTTGCAACTAAGCAACAGAAATTAGTATTTCCAATATAAAAAAGTTCTAGGTCATGACAAAGTCAGGATTATGACCAAGAAAGTGATTGTTCAAGTAAACCAAAGGTGAAAAGCACCATGAAAATGTAGAGGAACTAAAAGATTAACATAGTGAGTGTGTGGCCCAAATGGATGTTAAAATTAACCCTACATAATAGTCAAGGAACCAGAGATAATATTGCCAACATCCACTGGATCATTGAAAAAGTGAGAGAGTTCCAGAAAAACATCTACTTCTATTTTATTGACTATGCCAAAGCCTTTGACTGTGTGGATCACAACAAACTGTGGAAAATTCTTAAAGAGATGGGACTACCAGACCACCAGACTTGCCTCCTAAGAAATCTGTGTGCAGGTCAGGAAGCAACAGTTAGAACTGGACATGGAACAACAGACTGGTTCCAAATCGGGAAAGGAATACGTCAAGGCTGTATATTGTCACCCTGCTTATTTAACTTCTATTTAGAGTACATCATGAGAAATGCCAGGCTGGATGAAGCACGATCTGGAATCAAGATTGCTGCAAGAAATATCAATAACCTCAGATATGCAGATGACACCACCCTTATGGTAGAAAGCGAAGAAGAACCAAAGAGCCTCTTGATGAAAGTGAAAGTGGAGAGTGAAAAAGTTGGTAAAGCTCAACATTCAGAAAACTAAGGTCATGGTATCTGGTCCCATCACTTCATGGGAAATAGAGGGCAAAACAGTGGAAACAGTGTCAGACTTCATTTTTTTGCTCTCCAAAATACTGCAGATGGTGACTACAGCCATGAAATTAAAAGACACTTACTCCTTGGAAGATAAGTTATGACCAACCTAGATAACATAATGAAAAGCAGAGACATTATTCTTTGCCAACAAAGGTCTGTCTAGTCAAAGCTATGGTTTTTCCAATGGTCATGTATGGATGTCAGAGTTGGACTATAAAGAACGCTGAGAGCCAAAGAATGGATGCTTTTGAACTGTGGTGTTGGAGAAGACTCTTGAGAGTCCCTTCAACAGCAGTGAGACCCAGTTAATCCTAAAGGAAATCAGTCCTGAATATTCATTGGAAGGACTGATGCTGAAGCTAAAACTCCAGTACTCTGGCCACCTGATGCTAAGAACTGACACACTGGAAAAGACCCTGAAGCTGGGAAAGATTGAAGGCATGAGGAAAAGGGGACAACAGAGGATGAGATGGGTGGATGGCATCACCGACTCAATGGGCATGTGTTTGAGTAAACGCCGGGAGTTGGTGATGAACAGGGAGGCCTGGCATGCTGCAGTCCATGGGGTCACAAAAACTCGGACATGACTGAGCGACTCAACTGAACTGAATAGTCAAGACTTGGTTTAAGAGGAATGTATAGAGCCTTTTGATAACAGTCTTCAGTTAATGTCATGAAATGACCTATTTATCAATATTTTACAATGATGAGGAGGGAGTGGGGGGAAATGGTCTGATAGCTGGAGTTTTTAAATAGCAGAGGAGTCTATAAAGTGCAGAGTCGATATGGACAGTTAGGAAGTAATAACATGGTAGTGGTGCAAGGGAGTGAATTTAAGGTAAGGAAGGGTGTGTGAAAATAAGATTCTCCTTGATTTGGCTGCAGGGGAAATAGCTCCAGTGCAGTGCTGGGTGTCAATTATATCACTAGGAGGTAAAGAAGCTTACTATGTGGGATGCTTATTTACTATGAAATCAGAGGTTACAGAGGTATGGGGAAAATGCCAGGTAGGGGTCAGGGTAAAGGGAAGTTGCTTCAGCAGAGAAGTAGCACACTGACATCTGAGAGACTAGCAGAGAACAGAGGCCATGGGGGCACTCTGTATCCAGGGATTTTTGCATTCATGGATTCCACCAACCACAGATTAAAAATATTAGAAAAAATTACAGAAAGATCCTAAAAGCAAACCTTGAATTTGCTGTGCACCCAGCACAAGTTTACATAGTATTTATTTTGTATTTAGTACCATTTACAAACATTTATATTAAGTATTGTAAGTACTATAGATGATTTGAAGTATGTGCATGCATGCTCGGTTGCTCAGGAGTGTTCAACTCTTTGCAATCCTATGGACTGTAGCTTGCAAGGCTCTTCTGTCCATGGGATTTCCTAGGCAAGAATACAAGAGTGGGCTGCCATGTCCTTCTCTAGATCTTCACACCCCAGGGATCGAACCGGCATCTCCTGTGTTTCCTGCATTGGTAGGCAGATTCTTTACCACTGAGCCACCTGGGAAGACTAATTTGAAGTATATTGATATGTATAGGTTAGATGCAGATACTGTGCCATTTTATATAAGGGACTTGAGTATACACAGATTTTGGCATCCACAGGGAACCCTGGAACCAGCCCCCCAGGGCCTGTGCAGTACAGCTGTACTGACGGACAGCTGTAATGAGCAGCTTCTATATGAAACACTAGGCCGTGATGTACATGTATACAATGAATGTAGCATCTAGAAGTCATAGGATGGAAAACTTGCTAGGGTCTATTTTAATAGACAAAATAAAAGATAATAAGTAAAATAAAGTCACAGAAGGAATAAATAAAAAATAAGAGAATCATTAAGTATTTAAATCTATAAGATTTAGCTGCTGCTGCTGCTGCTAAATCACTTCAGTTGTGTCCGACTCTGTGCGACCCCATAGATGGAGGCCCACCAGGCTCCCCATCCCTGGGATTCTCCAGGCAAGAACACTGGAGTGGGTTGCCATTTCCTTCTCCAATGCATGAAAGTGAAAAGTGAAAGTAATGTCGCTTAGTCGTGCCGGACTCTTAGCAACTCCGTGGACTGCAGCCTACCAGGCTCCTCCGTCCATGGGATTTTCCAGGCAGGAGTACTGGAGTGGGTTGCCATTGCCTTCTCCATAAGATTTATCTACTATAATTTAAAAGTATGAAAGGGAAAGGTGAAAGAGAAAATTCTGACATTGCTATTCAATGAAATTAGAAGGCTGATGATGCTAATATAAGAACATACATGATAAGGAGTGCATTTTGGACCAGTGTGTTCATTTTTTCATTTATTAAGCCTAAGGCATTAGGGACATCCCAGAGGAGATATTTACCAAATCATCTGAAATTTTGTTCTGAAATTCAGAGATCAGGGGATTATGTGAGGGATTAATCTATACTCTCCAACATCATCAACATAAAACTATAGTTAAAGCTATGTTAAATATATGATCACCTATAGATAAAGAAGTATAAGAAGAAAATACTAAGAACAAATCACTAAGAGAAATGATCATTTAAAGTATGGACAGAGTGAAAGGACAGACAGAAAGCTATGAAATATTCTGGGAGTTAGGAAGAGAACTAGAAATGACAGGGACTTTGGAAAGCAAGTAATAACTGTGGTCAACTACTAAAAAAAGTGTTGCAAGGAAGAGCCAATTCTGACTCCATGATGGATCTGTTTCTTTGACTTTTAATCTTTGTTTTTCATTGCTTTCTTATTGTAATCAAACAAAATGACATGCCCTGGGGAGCCCTGTCTCTCTGCCTGAAGAGATCAACACATCCCCTCCCTGAGATTGGCCATTCCAAGAGATTTACGAGAAAATGGTCTTTACTTCCTCAACTCCTCCCTCTCTTCATTCTATAAAAGAAACTGGCATCCAGAACCCCACAAGATGGTTATTTTGAGAGGTGAGTCTGCCATCCTCTTGGTCAGTCAGCTTTCCAAATAAAGTCATATTCCTTGCCTCAACATCATGTCTCTTGGTTAACTGGCCTGCTGTGTGGTGAGCAGTCCAAGCTTGGACTCATAACAACAGTTGTTGAATAATAATTGGAAATGTTAATTAAGTCATTGTTTCACATATTATTCCAAATATAGTGCATATTTTAACCCAATAAGTCTTCATAGCAGTAAGTACTAACTGATCACCAAAACTGTTGCTTTTTTTTTTTCTTCCAGCACACACAGATGGATACCATGCCTCTTTCTTAGTGTGGATGTCACTCTGTAATTAAGTTCTAGCTACTAGAATGGATGTCTACCACATCCATTCCTGGGCAACCAAACCTCAAACACAATTCACTATGTGCTTTTCCTACCTGTTTTTGTAAAGGCAGCCTCACAAAAGCTCCATTAAGTTGAGAGAGAGGAAGCCATGGGGCTAAAAGTCAAAAACATACAGGAGATCTTGAGAACTAAAGCTCCGTAAAAACTTTGAGTGGGAACTTTACATGGCACTGGAAGCAAATAGATTGAAAGAACACCAGGTTTTTGTGGACCTGATATTGACAAAGAAAGCATAAACCTGGATTAAACAAAAAATAATGAGAAAATTATTTATCTGTTTAAAGCTTGAAAATATTTAACTGCTTGAGCCTTAAACAGCCTTAAATGCCCACCCTAGAATAAGAAGAAGACCGCAAAAGCAGTGGGGGCCCCAAGGATGAAACTCTACCCTAATGCCTGTTGCAGAGGTAGCCGTGAAAAGCAAGAGACAAGGAAGAATCTTCAAGATGGAAGAGTTGAGAACCAGAGGAGGACACACACAACTAATTTTCTCACAGACAGTGGAACCTAAGTTTAATTAATCTATCTGTTGCTAGGGTAGGGAGTCTTCAGCATGTCTAACACCAGAACTGCATACTGCCTATTGGTCAACAATTGCTGAATGTCTTCTATTCTTCCCTCTTCTGAGTGAGATTGTATTATGGTTGTCCAGTCTCCAGTCTATAGAATAAGTCTCTAGTTCATTAGTTGAAAGAACTCTGCTACATTCATTGCAATAACTTGATAAAACTTTGATTTGTCTTTCTTGGGGTGGGTGTAAGTATATTTTATATATAAAAGAAGAAGGTTGAATAGATATTTGTGATCCAGAAAGGTGGACTTTTACAGAGATTGCTAGTTGATCACCACTCTCAGTTCTTCCTGGACACAAAGCCAAAACCACAATTTCCTGTTTCCTATAATGGTACCCCACTCCAGTACTCTTGCCTGGAAAATCCCATGAATGGAGGAGCCTGGTAGGCTACAGTCCATGAGGTCGCTAAGAGTCGGACACGACTGAACGACTTCACTCTCACTTTTCACTTTCTTGCATTGGAGAAGGAAATGACAACCCACTCCACTGTTCTTGCCTGGAGAATCCCAGGGACGGGGGAGCCTGGTGGGCTGCCGTCTGTGGGGTTGCACAGAGTCGGACACAACTGAAGCGATTTAGCAGCAGTAGCAGCAGCAGCATACTATCTTCTATGTTGACAGAAATAGCCATATGGTTGAGCTCTAGTAAAAAGATGGCAGACAGAAATGATGAGACCCATTTCTAAACCTGCTGCAGGAAAATACCTCATGGCAGGTCCTCCATGATCCATTCCAACCAACAACTTCACATGGATGGAGTGGAAGATGATAGAGCTGTCAGTAACATGGGGCCCCTGAATGATTTTTATTAGCAGTGTGGAAAAAAGAACAAGTAAAATGTCAACTTGAGTCATCCTCCCAAATACAAAACAGAGGACAAGAGCACACAAATCATTAGAGCAATCATATAGTACATTGATCTCCAAGGATATTCATGTACACAGTCATCTTTATTATTTCTTGAACACTTAAGTTTCAGGAAAAGTTCTAAGCAATACAGGCACAGGTGAGAAAAAAAAAAAGATAAAAGTCCCTAGACAAGATAATTTCAGATGCAAATAAATGCTCTAAAACAAACAAACAAAAAAACTCAGCACTCTTAACCTCTGCAGACTAAGAGTATGAACATTGAAATGTTCTGTGAATGCCAAAAAATGTTTAGTCACTGAAACTTGGGAGTTTGTCACAGTAGCTAACTGAACTTCGAGACTTTCCTACAACTCTTAGGTAGATTCAATTATTAACTTTAGAGATAAGAAAATGGAGACACTGAAAAGTCAGGTTACTCACCCAAGGTTACACTAGTTAGTATGTAGCAGAGCAGAATTGAACCCAGCCAGTTCACTTACATGTCTTAGAGCTGTTTTATCCTATGATACAAAGTCTTTGAGACTGAACAAGAATAAACATTGATGATTCTGGGAATCATTATTTTAGAGTAGTAATCAAGATAAGGTATGATTGTGTACAGAAGATTTAAAGAGAGTGGATATAAATGATTTTAGTGAATCTCTTATCCAAGATGAATCATTTTCATAAATATTGAGAAACTCAGCATTATAAAGCTTACAGATACCTATGAGACTTCTATAAAATCTGAATACCATTTTATTTCTAGGCAAAAACATATTAATGATTATATTCACCCTGAATATAAAAGACTTGCTGGGCTTGTGCTAAATACATTTAAAATTTACCAACTTAGCATTCTTTGTAGTCAATGTAAGCAAATAAAAGGGTCAATATAGAAAAACTGTTAATTTTTGTAATGGATTCTCCTCTTTCGTTATGCTAAAATATCTCTGAAATATCTTGACTTTCTAAAAGCAATTGCTGTCAACAGCAGCCTATCGAAGGATCTTTATTTTAGAAGAAGCAGGACACATAGAAATCGTTGCTAAGCTTTAAACTTTAAATGGATAAGGCTTGCATTACCCTATCCCAACCTCAAACATACCCAGGAGCAGCTATTCCAAGTTTTTGTCTCTTGTCTCAAACCTCAGCAGTGCTCCCACATTGTCCACTTACTGCCTTGCCTCCAATTTTACAGTAGAAATTGAGGCTAATAAGGAGAAAGTATTTTAAATTCCTCATCTCCATTTCTTGAGTTGCATTTCAAAGCTCCCGCCCACCCCCTCTGCCCATCTGTCACAGGGAAGGTGGTGATGTCCTTTCATTTTGTACCCTGGGCATGACCTCTAACTCCTCATCCCAGCTTCAAGCCCTTTGTTCCATCAATGACTACCTTTCTCTTGCATTTTTAATCACGCTATCTCTGCCATACATTAGTGCCCCAGTTCTTTAGAAAGTCATTCTGGGGAAAAAAAAATCACATTGAACTATTGTCATTTTCCAGATATAGTGCCTATTTCCTCATACACCCATTCCTTCCCCCATTTTTTCGCCTGTCAGATAGCCCTCTTCCTTACCTTTGCCTGTTTCAATCACCTTCATCCCGTAATATTTTGACCTTAACTTCTCCTTCTCAGTAAAACTTTTACAAGTCTCAGTGGACAGAATTATTCAGCTGGGTTACTTTCTGGCCACAATTGATTGATATCTTTATTTATATTAGCTGTTTTAAAAAATAGTTTATCTGTTACATGCCGGTCTCCCTCGTAGGCTGAAAGCAGAGTTCATGTGTAAGCATAATCAGTCCTGAGCACAAAGACGGGCATTTCAATGCTCAGTATATATTTGTCACAATGAATGAAAATACTATTCAAAAAAGAAAGCAAAGAAGATACACATTTCCTCTTTCTTTATATTGATAAAAACTTTGGACAAGGAAGATTTGCTCAAACTGACTGCTTTAAGGTGGACCTTAAAACTAGACTTCTTGGATGATAAAATGAATATAGTACTACCCATCATTACATCTCTTCCCAAGAATCTTTTTTCATTTTCACCTGAGCTCTCATTTCCATTCTTACTTCCTTTACCTTTATCTAATATTTTCAGTACTTTTGTATACATAGGAAAGGAAAGGAAAGTGAAGCTACTCAGTCATATCCGACTCTTTGCGACCCCATGGACTGTAACCTACCAGGCTCCTCTGTCCATGGAATTTTCTGGGCAAGAGTACTGGAGTGGGTAGCCATTTCCTTCTCCAAGGGATTTTTCCGACCCAGCGATCGGACCCGGGTCTTCCGCATTGCAGGCCGACGCTTTACCGTCTGAGCCACCAGGGAAGCCTTTGTATACATAATGAGAATGCTAATTCCATACTTGGTCTTATTTCTATAAAGACCTTAACTTAAAATATTTTGACTTGATCCAATCTGCCTTTTATTTGCTTAGAGAAATGGGGTTGTATAAAACAGTTTATCTCAAGTCTTTTTTACCCCATATAGTATTTTTTTTTTAATGAGTTAATATTTTGTCACCAACTGTCCATGAAACCCAGTCTTCCAACAGACTTCTCAAGGCAATGCACCCTTGGATTTATGGTTCTCCTTGTGTCTGGTGATAAATGTGGGGGTAGAGAAAATTTTTTAATTATTATAATCTCTCCCTTCCATCTTTATTCTCTTGTGTAAAAGAATAAAGAGTATATATATCAGGATTAATTCTTTTGCTTCAGAGATGGTTCACCCAAATTGATCCTTAAATTATGAAGCTGGGTCACATTTTGACTACTTCCTCTTCCCTAAAATGATTACATCAGACATACAGTCTTATGTTTCCTTATATCCTTCACTCATTTAACTAGGTGAACAGTTTAAGTAATTTATCTTATTGAATGAGTGTTTCCCTGATGGCTCAGTCAGTAAAGAATCTGCCTGCAATACAGAAGACCTGATTCAATCACTGATTCAGGAAGTTCCCCTGGAGTAGGAAATGTTTAGAAAAATAATGAACTGTCTTAGTTTTTCCAAGATGTATTGAGAGCAAAGCTAGACTTCATTAAACAACATAATGCTACCATCCTTTGGATCAAAGTATTGAAGAATAGGTCATGTCACAAAAAAATGAATCAAACACACCATTCGACTGCAAGGAGATCAACCCAGTCAATCCTAAAGGAAATCAGTCCTGAATATTCATTGGAAGGACTGATGCTGAAGCTGAAACTCCAATACTTTGGCCATCTGATACGAAGAACTGACTCATTGGAAAAGACCCTGATGCTGGGAAAGACTGAAGGCAAGAGGAGAAGGGGACAACAGAGGATGAGATGGTTGGATGGCATCACCAACTTGATGGACATGAGTTTGAACAAGCTCTGGGAGTTGGTGATGGACAGGGAAGCCTGGCGTGATGCAGCCTATGGGGTTGCAAAGAGTTGGACATGACTGAGCGACTGAAATGAACTGAATCTCCACCATAAACTCAATAATGAATTACAAATATCAGAGGTGGAAGGAAGTGATTATCTTTATATTTATTACCCTCATTTTGAACAAAGTAACAATGTTTTGAGTTAAGCTGAAAAATATCTTTAATTTATATTCTCAGTACTTTTAAATTAACTATTTATAAATCATATATAAAACAAAATTCCAATGGAGAAATATTTGAATACACAGTAAAATCTCAAGGATTTGATATTTTTAAATAAAAATTAGACTTCTGTATTTGGAAATCTTAACAAATGATAGAATCAATTGTTTGTGTAATGAATGCTATCTCTTGATTAAGAAATAAGATTTTTTCAGTTCCACTAGTTTTACATTTTAACTGACTAAACATATCATTTAGTCATCATCATTTTTATGAATTGTTTTTTATCTTTGGAAACACTATAATATCAAAAAAATGTCCTCATTGCATTTTATTTGAAAATAACCATGTCATTTATTTTCACCCAAAGGTTATAGAACAATTAGTATTTAAACAGTTGATTTTTCCATGCTGGTATGAAAAGTTCATACCATTTGGAAACCAGTGTTGCTTGCCATAGCATTTAGTAGATTTTGACTTCAAAATTTATCTTGTTTTTCATGCTACATGCAGAAAAAATATAAAGCTCACAGTGATTGGATGGATTTTTTTCTGAAATTAGTAAAATTATGTTTTTAAAAACTAATGTATATATATACATATGCATACATATACATAATACATACATATAAATCAGATACCTTTCAAATGAAATATACCAAGAAATTTCACGTAATACATCTAGAAACTGGAGAATCTGAAATTATCAACTACTGTATATAATCAAAATATAAAATTATTTCAAATTTCTGAAAATCTGAAAATTTGTTCTGTGCCTTACCCAGTTCTAGGGGTTATGGGAGTGAAATAAAGTCCCGAGAGGTTGGTCATCTGAGAAAATGGTCCTTTGTCGCTAAATATAGTCCAGAAAAAATGCAAGGTGAAGGAAGTGCTTTGCCTGGGAGCAAAATACTAGTCTGTACCCAACATTTAAGCGGATACACCTAAGAGACCTCCGTAGGGATTTGCATGTTTCTCATTCATGCTATAACATCATGGATGTGACTAAGTAGACAGACCTGAGGAAAAAGGAATGGCTTTCAAAGGCTGAAAAGGGGGAATACATAGAGTGAATTTTATCAATGAAGGATGGTGATAAAGACATTTCAGTGGAATAAATGATGATCTCAGTGACCAGAAACAATCATCTATTACCAGGTGCTAAGTCAATCTTTCCAAACAATTTCAGAGAAAAGAAGGAACCCTGAATTGATCAAGTTTAAATTTCAGCTCACCCTCCAGGTGGCGCTAGGGGATAAGAACACACATACACACACATATACACACACACACACACACACACACACAACAAAAGAAAATTCATGTTGAAATGCGAATCTCCTGATAAAAATAAAGTTACATTCCTCTTACATCTGCAATTGTGTGATTGTTAGCTGTAAAATCATCATCATCCCCATCATCACCATCACCATGTCCCAAGTGTTCATTTTGTTTCAAGTAGTGATAAATTGCTTCACATTAACCATCTCATTTAATCCACTGAATGCCTTTAAAGAGTAGGGATATTATTCACATCTTTTTACATAACAAAGATCAGGATTAAGTAACTTGACCAAATCATACTTTAAGGACCCAGGATCTTTACTAGGATTGTATTAATTCCAAGTATTGATAGTTTCTTATTTAAAATATTAATTAACTCTAAGTAGTTAGATCAGCTACCTATAGAAGTAAATAGATACATAGATAGACTGCCGTATGATAATAACATCTCTTTTATACATCTGTCCTAGTCAGTGAGAATTTAATAGGGAGAAAAACTATTTTTCCACCATAAATTTTATCTAAAGTCAGATTTTTTTAAATTACTATTGTTACTATCATTTTTCTGGTTAGCATAAAAGCCAAATAGAAAATATAAAGGATATCAGGTTCCTTTGTTTTCACAGTCTCAAGGAATATTGAGTATCAAAATGATGACTTGATTTTAAAATGTAATTGACATGTTCAGTGATCAAATGGGACCCACGGATATGCTCACTAAAGCCATAACATTTACACAAGGAGAAAAAAAACTTGTGACTACTGAAATCTTCGTTTGAGGGATGAAGTGTGTTGCAGTAGTTTAATATTTTTAATCTTATGAGATTTGCTCAGCTGAGTGAATAAAATAATAATAAATGTTTTAATATTTAACAGATAACAAAATTGTATGTTCTTCAGATAAATGTTTAAAAGGATATAGAAAGTTTACACAAGAATATTTTTTTCTAATATGTGCTATGACTGGTTATTTAACTGCTCTTTGTGGTTGAATATTATAACTCATGTCACTAAGATTACACAAAAAAGCAAGACAGACATGACAAGCATAGGAGAATCATGAGACAGCTGCATAATTACTGCAAATGAAAGCCTTCAGTTACATGTAAGAAATTGTGAGAGAAAATCCCCCTGCAGTTTCACAGCTTGAGTACACAGAAGTGCTGAGTGATAAATTCTTGGGCTTTTTTGGAAAAAAATGTCAACAGTTTTACAACCTGAACTGTATATAAATAAATGAATAAAGCATGCTTGTGTTTGTTAGTTGCTCGGTCATGTCCGATTCTGAGATATCATGGACTATAGCCCACCAGACTCTGTCCATGGAATTCCCCAGGCAAGAATACTGGAGTGGATTGCTATTTCCTTCTCCAGGGGATGTTCCTGACCCAGGGATCAAACCCAGATCTCCTACACTGCAGGCAGATTCTTTAAGGTCTAAGGCCCCTGAATGGAGGACAAATATACCAGTGGACGAGCATGCTTCTGGAATTAAAGATAGGAATTTGAGAAGAACAATAAACAAATACAAATGTCCGTTTCATGACCATTCACAGGTTAAGAGCAGCTGAGACTGTTTTCAGTGTGTTCACAATGCAAAAAGTGGGAGGAACATGTGGAAGAAATTGCTAGATATAGTCACACTGCTTTTTATTGTAATGAAAGCTACTAACTTGGTTGGGTAAGCAGCAATGAAAAGAAATCATTCTCTGTGATCTATAGCTATAAAATTTGAATGATGTCTTAAAACTAGGAGGCAGAGTAGAAAGAAGACTTAAAAAGAGGGGTTAAACATGAATAGGGCCAAAACTAATGTAGAAGTTTCAAAAATTATGTTCCATTATAATTTTTGGAGATTGAGATCACACTGTCTCCAATACATAATGAGGCTATATTCCAGAGCCAACAATTTCACCACAAGCCATTGAATATGAACATTTTCTCTAACAAAGTATTGAATGTTATCAGAAAGAAACAAGGAGCTATTTAGGGGAGAATCTTAGCTTTGATAAGATTCACTCTGTTTCCAGAATATGATGACAAATGTTGCTTTTGAAACATTTGTCAAAGTTTGATAAGTGTTTTTCTTGATTAATTTTGGGGAAGAAAACAACTTGTTTAAACTGTTTCATCAATAATATTTACTGTTACTAATTATCAAATATTACTAAGATATCATTTGTAATATTTTGAATAATAGATATCAGTGTTGATATAATTAGCTATTAAAAATACTCTGTAACCACCAAGCAATTATTATTTTGATGTTATTTTTTGTCATAAGTTTAGTGAAATAAATTACTCTAATTGGAACTAGAAGATATGCAAGGAAGCATTAAAAATAACAATACTGATGGCTTTTTAAAATTGTAGTATTTTACAATCATTAGGTTAGCCAGAGGGAATAAGATTCCAAGAAACTGGGGGCTTAATAAACAAAAATCTGATAAGACACTGCTTTTAGAGGATGAAAACAAAAGTTATAACATTAATAAATTTATGATTTTTCAGTGTGCATGAATTTTAAAATAAAAAGTTTAAAAATTAAACAAAAGGAGTATTAGGAGGACAAATACATGAAAGTCATAAACATCCAGCATGTTCATATGGAAGACTGGCACCCAGAGAAAAGTTTATGCCAAATACAAAAGGGAATAAAAATAAATTTTAAAGTCATTTTAAATAATAAAGAGATACTTATCACTTTAAACAGCAAAATCCTTGATTTGCTCATAAAGTCCTTAAAAATCATATTGAAATCAAATATTTGTTGGTTTTGGAGGGAATAAAGTCCACTAAAGGAAAATTCTGGTGAACAACAATTTATCTACTTCAAATTCCAGATCTGAAATATTATTGCCTACTATGCCAATAAACAGGCTTACAGAATAATAAAACTACAATTATCAAACACTGAGAAATAAGGTACCCAAAACAGTTAAGAAGAACTGACATGGACTTCGAAAGGCTGGGGATGCATAGGAAGTAGATATTCAAACTTTGTGCTGAAGGATTGGATATTAAGTCCATGCAAATGTTAAATTAGAATTGTAAACTAATAGTCTGGATGTAAGAAATGAGAACTCCTTACATGTTGATGTAAAGACAAGTCCACTCAAGAAAGTTATCCCGTGATCTAATAATACTCAAATAAGTAGGCATGTATCTATTAAAAAATCGGTTTTTAATATGCCTGGAGATCTAATGTGCAGTGTAGTGAGTATAGTCAACAATATTGTATTAGAAACTTCAAAATTTCTGAAACAAAATCTTAACTGTCCTCAACACAAAATAAATGACATTATAAAGGTGTTACTCTAGTTATATTGCAACATATAAATATATCAAACCAACACATAATTGACCTTAAACTTACACAGTGTTATATGTCAATTATATCTCAATGAAAAAATGAGTTCTTGATTGAATGATATAAACTTAATGGACTTTTTAAAATTTTACCTATACATTGCAACCACTTGAAAGCACTTTAATTTAGCTATGAAAACTAATACATCTAGATTTTATAAATTAAAGTGAGTTTGTTAGAATAACAGTTTCATAAGGACTCTTTATTGTTATTTTAGGAAGTCTAATTATTATGCAATGTATAGTGGAGCCTGTTAAACACTCACACAGCAGAAAAAGTGTTCTGGTACTCCTGGGCATACCCACAGACATCCAGAGGTGACCATATGACTGACTTTTGCTGTCAGTTACAAGCAGACATGATGTGTGTTCCCTTGCAGGTCAGGCTTGTAAAAATCCACCATCTAAACTTTGGTATCTTCTTTACCTCTTTCAGCTAAATAAAATGAGGTTAACCCCCAGTGCAAACATGAAAACCACATGTTGAAGATAGTAGATTACTCATCTCTATTATATGAGCAAAAAGTAAATCCTATTTACATTTGAACCATGAATTCTTGAGTCTATTTGTTGCAGTAGTGAGCTTACCATAACTAATACACAAAGTTTAGCAACATTACCAAGCTGCTTCTGTTACATAGACATTTTGGTAGTTTCGTGTTCTTCAGTTGCTAAGTTGTTTGTATATTATATATTAATAAAATAAGCATATATGTCAAAGAAGAATTACATGGATGTACATATACGTGTGTATGTGTGTGTGTGTGTGAGAGAGATGTGTGTGTGTGTCTATGTAATTTTGCACAGTGTTGTCTGTTCTTTAGCTCTTAGTTCTTCTAAGAACTAAGGTGGAAACTTCTAAGAACTAAGGTGGGAGTAAGTATGGTAGATAAGAATCAAAGGGAAAAGTGCCCTAATTAAAGGATCCATCATCAAGAGGACTTGAAGATCATTGCCAAAGAACTTACAGTTGACTGAACTGATATACTGTATGGTAACCAATTACTAATCATTCTGATTTCATGTTGACCACTATATCTATCCATTCTGACTGCCTCCCACCTGTGTGCTCACAGTGTGGATTTAAATATGCCTGCTCTCCTTTACCAGCCTGTTATCAGACTGCAGCCATGAAATTAAAAGACGCTTACTCCTTGGAAGGAAAGTCATGACCAACCTAGACAGCATATTCAAAAGCAGAGACATTACTTTGCCAACAAAGGTTTGTCTAGTCAAGGCTATGGTTTTTCCTGTGGTCATGTATGGATGTGAGAGTCGGACTGTGAAGAAGGCTGAGCGCCAAAGAATTGATGCTTTTGAACTGTGGTGTTGGAGAAGACTCTTGAGAGTCCCTTGGACTGCAAGGATAGCCAACCAGTCCATTCTGAAGGAGATCAGCTCTGGGATTTCTTTGAAAGGAATGATGTTAAAGCTGAAACTCCAGTACTTTGGCCACCTCATTCGAAGAGTTGACTCATTGGAAAAGACTCTGATGCTGGGAGGGATTGGGGGCAAGAGGAGAAGGGGACGACAGAGGATGAGATGGCTGGATGGCATCACTGACTTGATGGACGTGAGTCTGAGTGAACTCCGGGAGTTGGTGATAGACAGGGAGGCCTGGCGTGCTGCAATTCATGGGGTCATAAAGAGTCAGACACGACTGAGCAACTGATCTGATCTGATCTGATCTGATCAGTGGGAAGAATAGTCAAGCTTGAATCTGTAGTTATCAGAATTCAGTAATGTCTTCTGGTAGGTAGAAAGTTACCAGGACCCTTCTGAAAACAATGTTAGTCACTCAGTCACGCCCGACTCTTTGTGACCCCATGGACTGCAGCCCACCAGGCTCCTCTGTCTGTGAGATTTTCCAGGCAAGGATATTGGAGTGGGTTGCCATTTCCTTCTCCAGGGAATCTTCCCAGCCCAGGGATCAAACCTGGGTCTCCTGCACTGCAGGCAGATTCTTTACCAAGTGAGCTACAAGGGAGACCCCTTCTATTTGTTTTGCCTTGTTTACATCTTTCACATTTACTTTTCTGCAATCCCTGATTGACTGAAAATAAAATCACATTTCTCTGTGCATCAAAGACAAGACAAGCCTTCACAGTGATTTAGTTAGTCCACTATGATTTCTCCAAGGGCATAACAATAAACCAGATGATTCCTTTTTAATAAATACTTGCTCTAAAAAAATAAGAAGACATGTTTCTTGATTTATCAGAACAATTACACTCTTTGTGTTTCATTGTGAAGGGTTCTCCAATGATTTGTCCCATTTTTCCTTTTCATCCATCCATATACCCACACATTCATCATGTTATACCAAATTTATCAGACCTTTTTTTGCAAATAAAACTGCAAAAGTTTTGGATACAAAGATGAAAAACAAATCTGTTCTTATACTTAATATTTTAGGTACATTTATTGATAATATCAATTATTAGCAAACAAGAGCTTCTATCAAGCATTATTACTAACATTTCTAGATGTTTCTTATAAGCTTGAAGCCATGCCAAGTGATCTCCATAAATAATCTCATTTAATACTTACAACAGCTAAGGTAGATCTTTTACCTTTATAATATTTTCATGAGAAAACCAAACAAAAAAAAAATTAAGAAATCCCTAAATGCAGAGGCTATTTTGTGGTGAACCTGTGTTTCAAGAACATATTGTTTCCTGAAGCCTTTCTCCTAAGGTAAATTCATCGTCAATATAGGTATAGTGATCGAATTCATTAATGTCCCTAAGGTTAGTGGACATATGTATAGTAGGTGGTCAAGTCTTAAATTTTTATGCTATCAAAAGAGTGACAGAATCAAAATAAATATAAAATCAATAGGATGACTAGTATATGCATATTTTAATAGAGTTGAACCAGATACTCATTTCTAATGATCCAATTATACCATTGCAATTCAAAGCAATATTTTAAAATATTTACCCCTCTGTTTATGAAATGTGTATAGTGTTGAAAATGAATTTAAAGTTTTAACTTCAAGAGTATTTTCTAATATAGGAAACACCTTAACAACACCCAGAGCAATTGGGCATTCATGTCTACATAAAATGTTTCCTGGAAAGAGGAGATCAATTCCTCATAACAGAGCCCAATCTATACTGTGTGATCTTTCTGAAATCTATCCCACTTCTTCCTAACTTTAACTCATTGATCCCAGTTCCGTCCTTTGAGGAATGCATAATTAATTTACTTACAGATTCTACCTGGCAGGCTTCAAATACTTAACAGATCTCCATAATGACTCCAAAGAGTTTCTCACTTCCAGAATATCTCCTTAGTTTAATTTAAACGCACTGTACTATAATAAGCAGAGTATTATAAGGGGACACCTTTCTTCCTCCTATCCCACCCCCTGCCACGTGCAACTCGCATCTAACTCTTTAATTTAACAAATGATAAAAAAAATGGAAATTAAAAAAAATTAAATTCTATAATACAAATTCCAAGTTAGTTTAAGGTCACTCTACAAATAGAGTGGAGTGGGTATTAATAAGTAACTTGATTCTGTCCTTGGAGTTTCACTTAATTTCTTAGTTTCAAAGGCCCTGGCCAAGTTGCTTTAAAGAGTTGGACTCTTCTCCACTGAAACCTATAGTATTTTTACATAAAACACTTTTTTCTTTTGGTTTCCCCTATTACAACTGAGAGAAATTGAGAGAAAAGATATGCCATTGTGAAATTTTCTAATTACATCATTGTTTGTGAGTTTTATTGTATTTTATATATAGGTTTTTGGGGGGTGGGGAAGGGAAGGAAGTCAGAGTATAATTTTCATGTTTATTGGAGATGCATGACTCTTCTACCCTTGAATAAAGTTGGATTCTACCCACTACATGATTTTAGAGAAGAAAATGCTCTGAAAATTGATCAAGGCACTGTATGCTTGAGCAAAATTGATCTCTAAGGTAAACTGTATTTCAATTAGAGGTGATTTTCCAGACCTTAAATGGCATATAATTAGGGTCCCAAAGCAGGTTGAAAATGGGGGTTTCATAAACAAAGGTCTCCAAATTGCTAAGAGTGTTGAATAATAATGTTAAAATGAAGATATAGTGGCCCTTAAACATGAAGTGATATTAAATCTCATATGGGCATGCTCAGACAGGAAATTTCTTAATGTAGGAATAAGTGAAAAAGAAAAAAATACAAGTCTCTCTAGAAAGAAGGAAACATCAGGAACAAGAGAGATATAGAAATGCCTCTTGGAAGAGAATTCTATATTAGGTATTGTCAATGGGATTAAAGAATTTTGAGAAATTTTGAGATCTTATATCCAGTTTGAAGATGTCTCCTCTCATTAATATTCTAAGTCTTCCCTAAGACTTCTTCTTTTGGCTTCTATAAATCTCCAGGAAAACTTAGGTAACTATAATTATTACTTAGTATTAGGGAAAGAAAAGAGGATAGTGGTGAAAGATATGGGCAAAGTGGAGCAGAAAGTTTACTAGATTAAGATTGGAAGGTCCTAATAAAATAGCTAGAAGAGAAACCAGGAGAGAAAGTAATAGAATGAATTGAACATCTACAACCAGCACCACTAAACACATATCTTAAGCTATTTTCTTAAATCAAGTAAAAGGTGGAAGCTAAAGTTAGTGTTCTACTATTTTCTTCCAGAAAAGGAGGACTTTTAGTTCCCAAAGTCACAAATAATATGCTAGTGTCTTTACCTTATGAGGCATTTATTATATATTAAAACTTAGTTAATTGAAAATTATATAACATGATGGCTTTAAAATAATATATAAATATTTAAGGATAGTATAGTTTGAACCACACATTGCTAAAGAAGACATTTTAGGCTAGATGGATATTTAACATAAAGTGAAAGTAAAGTCGCCCAGTCATGTCTGACTCTTTGTGATCCCATGGACTGTAGCCTACCAGGCTCCTCTGTCCATGGGATTTCTCAGGCAAGAATACTGGAGTGGGTTGCCATTTCCTTCTCCAGAGGATCTTCCCAACCCAGGGACTGAACCTGAGTCTCCCGCCTTGTAGGCAGATGCTTTACCATCTGAACCACTAGGGAAGTCCATTTAACATAATAGAAATATAAATACATATATAATATATTTTTATATATATAGAGAGAGAGCACATGATATAACTGTGCTTCTCGTGTTCTGAAGCTTGCATAAAATCTTATTAACCCCAAATGTTAGGAAATGTCAAAGAATATGTGACTTGTTTACACTTTCTTTTAAATCTGAACTGAAATTATTAAATGTTTTTAAATTAACTTTAAGATATTCTCAGAAAATAATTTCAAGAGATAAAAAACATAATATTAATGGGAAACCTTCCTTATAAGCAAGATTTAAAAATCATTACAAAGCCAGTGTCCCTAAACTTGTCTACTTTATATGTATCATGTTCTTTGACAACTGAAGGTTTTCTCCTTTGATATTTCAGTAGCAAACTCTAGGGAAATGGGAATGGAAACTCTTTATTTCCTCTCAGATATGGTATTGGTAATTTATAGAACTACATGGTGATCCCCAGGAGAATAAGGACTATATAACAAAAAAGTAAGACCATCTCTGTGGGAAGTCTGGCATTTTAGAATCCAGCTGTGTAGGATGTATATATATATATATTATGTGATATATATTATGTGTATATATAGATATAGATATATATTAGGGCAGGTGGCTAAGTTTCTGCTTCTCAACATAACCACACAATAATGACCATTAATATTTCATCAAGCTACAGTATTCACTGATTCCATGATTATATTCCCTTGTTCTTTGAATTGAAACTTTTGCAACTTTAGTGGGACACAAATGCATGAGTTTTAGTGAACACTATTTATCTGCAGCTGTAGCCCTGGGTTTCCTGGTTGGTCCATCTATGTTATACTGAGATCCTTCCGATGCTATGAGGGGACTTAAAGCAAGAATTACACATCTCCTTTCTTTTAGCAATAAACTTACAATAGTTATTCTATCTTTGTTTACTCATTTATTATAAACTATATTATGGGTTGTATACTTGCATGGGTTCTTGAAGAAAGCCACATATATCAACATCAAGGGAATTAAAATATCACAAGGAAAAATACAAAGCTCAAGCTATGACATTAGCACGAAAGTGACTGTTCTCCACTCAAGAAAATGTAAATCTTATCAAGGCCTATGCATATTTAATGAGAAAGTTAGCTTAAGATAAATATCACTGCATATGTTATTTACAAAGGGAACTTAGTTTGTAGAAAGATAGGTTCCTGAAAATATAAGTATAAATTTAAGCTGGTGTAGACAAAATGAAGTGTAACAAGTTCTAATAAAATGTACTTTTCCTATGGCACAGTCACAAAGTGAGTAATAAATAAAATTACACTAAGGTGAAAAATATTCTCCTTTCCCTTCCTCCCTTCCTCCCTCCCTCCTTTCCTCCATTCCTTTCTTCCTCCCTTCTGTTAAACTTCACCTAAATCTTTAATTTTTTGTAAATGTTTTTACCTAGAAAAATATCCGTGAAAAACATGATGAATATTTGATGAAATAACTTTAGAATTTCAAGAATGCAGCAAAAAAGCAGGAATTGCAAATAATATTAAATTATACTAATAATAACAGCAGGTGTCTTGAAAGAAGAGAAATATCTAAGTAAGAAATCAGTCTCTACAGAGCATCTGCTTAATGGTGAAGATTCTATGCTTATGTGGTGAAATTAAAAGACGCCTGCTCCTTGGAAGGAAAGCTATGATAATTCTAGACAGCATACTAAAAAGCAGAGACATCACTTTGCTGACCAAAGTCCATATAAGCAAAGCTACGGTTTTTCCAGTAGTTATGTATGAATGTGAGAGTTAGACCACAGAGAAAGCTGAGTGCCCAAGAACTGATGCTTTTGAACTGTGGTGCTGGAGGAGACTCTTCAGAATCCATTGGACTGGAAGGGGGTCAGCTCTGTCAATTCTTTGGAAGGACTGATGCTGAAGCTGAAGTTCCACTACTTTGGCCACCTGATGTGAAGAGATGACTCATTGAAAAAAAAAAAAAAAACCCTGATGCAGGAAAAAATTGAAAGTAAAAGGCGAAGGGGGCAGCAGAGGATGTGATGGTTTGATAGCATCACTGACTCAAAGGGCATGGATTTGAGCAATGGTGATGTCCAGGTGATGGTGAAGGACAGAGGAACCTTGCGTGCTACAGTCCATGGGGTTGCAAAGAGTCAGACACAATGTAATGATGGAACAACAACAACATTTCCTATGTGGTTGATAATCAGAAAAAGCTAGATAATCAAAAGAAGCTACGAGTCCCTCTGCCGTCCATGCCCACTCTGTCCTAAAGAAAGGAACTGAACTCAACTGAGTAGTAGCTTCCCATTTCATATGCCTGTCAACTTGCTAGCTCTTGTCTACCCTCTACTGATCTTGGATTCAGACACAGACTTGGACACTATCAAAGACCATGCTCAAACCTTTTTTGTTATGTGTTTTTAATTACTACAGTATCTACTTCTGGTCATAATTCCACAGGAAATAGATTATGCCTCTTAAAAAAAAAAAAAAACTGCCTAAATTTAACTTCATTTCCTCAGTTCTGCCTTGAACACTCTAAATGGAACCACTCAATTTTGTCCATCTAATAAGCCCTTCATCCAAGAATTCAAAGATAACAAACTCTGAGAAACGTGGTCTTATGTCTAAGGGCAACTAATATAAATTTAAGTTTGCAATATTAGTGATTTGAGCAATTGAGACAACATCTGCTGCTGCTAAGTCGCTTCAGTCGTGTCTGACTCTGTGCGACCCCATAGACGGCAGCACACTAGGCTCCCGTCCCTGGGATTCTCCAGGCAACAATACTGGAGTGGGTTGCCATTTCCTTCTCCTAAGAAGTCAAAGTAATAGTAGAATAACTATATTCCTACTAAGGAACAACTTCTCTTATTTTGCTGCAGTATCTGATGTGAGTCAAAAACAAGGAAAGAATATAATGCTAAGGCTAGCCCTACCAGTTATGTGATGTTTTGTTTAGTTTTCAAAGTTAAAGGTTCCTAGAGGGTTGCCAAAACACGAGCCTAGAGAATATTATACTTAGTGAAGTAAGTCAGACACAGAAAGACAGATAGTATATGACATCATTTCTATCTGGAATCTAAAAGTAATTAATTTACATATAAAACAGAAATGGCCTGGCAGACATAGAAAACAAATTTATGGTTACCAAAGGGATGAAGGAAGGAATAAGGGACAAACTGCCCATGTGGGATTAACATATATGAACTACTACACATAAAATAGATAAGCAAAAGATTTACTGTATAGCACAGGGAATTATATTCAATGCCTTGTAACATCATATAATGGAATGTAATCTGAAAAAAGTAACTGAATCACTTTCTTATACACAAGAAAATAACACAATATTGTAAATGAACTATAATCCAATAAAATGTTTAATAAAAAAAAAAGATTAGAACATCAAAACAACCTAAAAGTTCATCAACAGAGGAATGGGTAAAGATGTGGTACACATATATAATGGAATGTTGCTCAGCCATAAAAAGGAACAAAACTGTGTCATTTGTTAGAGACGTAGATGGACGTGGAGACTGATATACAGAGGGAAGTAAGTTAGAAAGAGAAAAAAAATGTCATATACTAACACATATATAGAATCTAGAAAAATGGCATAGATGATCTTATTTACAAAATAGAAATAAGACCCAGGTATGAGAACAAACATATGGAAACCATGAGTAAAATAGGGTTGGGATGAATTGGGAGACTGAGATTGACACAGATATGTTATTGATACTATGCATAAAATAGATAACTAATAAGAACCTATTGTATAGAACAGGGAACTCAACCAATGCTCTATGGTGACCTAAATGGGATGGATATCCAAAAAAGGAGGGGATGTATGTATAAGTATAGCTGATTCACTTTTCTGTGCAGTAGAAACTAAAACAACATTGTAAAGCAACTATACTCCAATAAAAATGAAAAAGAACAACAAAATGTTTACTAGAGAAAGTTACAGGATTTATATCTTGGATATTGAGAGAAATGTATATTTTCTGTTTGCTGACTATATGATTGAGAAAGCAAATCTGAAGTACGTGGAATGTTAAGGCTGACTTGTTCTTTCAGCTCTCAAGGTCCAGAAGAAGGAATAATGCATTGATACTAGCACTGCTACTGGTTGTAATATTAGGCACATGCATTTTTGCTAACATATTTTCAGGACCAGGATATATAGAAAAATAAAAGATGCATATCATAACATGACACGTGTAACTGAAATAAACAGAGCAAATTTTAAGCACACACTTGTTTGTACTTATCAGTTTGTAGTACTTCTGCAGTAATAGCATCTTTTCTTGATGAGCTGTGTGTTTCTTACTTGTACTATCTTACAGATACTATTTAAGATCTCTGGAAATAATGACAGTTACTCAATTTTTAATGCAGTGTAAATGGTAAGTTGGGAGGGTGAGGGTTAGGGTTAGGGTTAGGTTAGAAATGGTTACAAATGGTTAGTAAGGAGATTTAACTAAGAAGGAGAACTGTGTAGGGCAACTTCCATTTCACAAAGGCTAAAGGAAGGCAATGCCAAAGAATGCTCAAACTACCGCACAATTGCACTCATCTCACATGCTAGTAAAGTAATGCTCAAAATTTTCCAAGCCAGGCTTCAGCAATACATGAATCATGAACTTCCAGATGTTCAAGCTGGTTTTAGAAAAGGCAGGGGAACCAGAGATCAAATTGCCAACATCCGCTGGATCACTGAGAAAGCAAGAGAGTTCCAGAAAAACAACTATTTCTGCTTTATTGACTATGCCAAAGCCTTTGGCTGTGTGGATCACAATAAACTGTGGAAAATTCTGCAAGAGATGGGAATACCAGACCACCTGATCTGCCTCTTGAGAAACCTATATGCAGGTCAGGAAGCAACAGTTAGAACTGGACATGGAACAACAGACTGGTTCCAAATAGGAAAAGGAGTACGTCAAGGCTGTATATTGTACCCTGCTTATTTAACTCATATGCAGAGTACATGAGAAACGTTGGGCAGGAAGAAGCACAAGCTGGAATCAAGATTGCCGGGAGAAATACGAATAACCTCAGATATGCAGATGACACCACCCTTATGGCAGAAAGTGAAGAGGAACTAAAGAGCCTCTTGATGAAAGTGAAAGAGGAGAGTGAAAATGTTGGCTTAAAGCTCAACATTCAGAAAACTAAGATCATGGCATCTGGTCACTTTATGGCACATAGATGGGGAAACAGTGGAAACAGTGTCAGACTTTATTTTTGGGGGCTCCAAAATCACTGCAAATGGTGATTGTAGCCATGAAATTCCCTGGTGGCTGAGATGGTAAAGTGTCTGCCTGCAATGCAGGAGACCCTGCTTCGATCCCTGAGTGGGAAAGATCCCCTGGAGAAGGAAATGGCAATCCACTCCAGCACTCTTGCCTGGAAAATCCCATGGACGGAGGAGCCTGACAGGCTACAGTCCATGGGGTCGCAAAGAGTCGGACACGACTGAGCGACTTCAATTCACTTCACTTCACTTACTCCTTGGAGGGAAAGTTATGACCATCCTAGATACCATATTCAAAAGCAGAGACATTACTTTGCCAACAAAGGTCCATCTAGTCAAGGCTATGGTTTTTCCAGTGGTCACGTATGGATGTGAAAGTTGGACTTTGAAGAAAGCTGAGCACTGAAGAATTGATGCTTTTGAACTGTGGTGTTGGAGAAGACTCTTGAGAGTCCTTTGGACTGCAAGGAGATCCAACCAGTCCATTCTAAAGGAGATCAATCCTGGCTGTTCTTTGGAAGGACTGATATTAAAGCTGAAACTTTGGCCACCTCATGCACAGAGTTGACTCACTGGAAAAGACTCTGATGCTGGGAGGGATTGGGGGCAGGAGGAGAAGGTGACAACAGAGGATGAGATGGCTGGATGGCATGCCCTACTCGATGGACAACAGTTTGGGTGAACTCAGGGAGTTGGTGATGGACAGGGAGGCCTGCATGCTGAAATTCATGGGGTCGCAAAGAGTCAGACATGACTGAGCAACTGAACTGAACTGAACTGAAAGGATAATTAGGGATTCCCAGGCAGCTTAGTGGTAATGAATTCACCTGCCATGCAGGAGACACAGGAAACAAGAGTTCGATCCCTGGGTCAGAAGATCCCCTGGAGGAGGAAATGGCAACCCACTCCAGCATTCTTGCCTGGAAAATTCCATGGACAGAGGAGCCTGACAGGCTACAGTCCGTGGAGTTACAAATAGTCAGACATGACTGAGTGACTGAGCATGCAGGCACAATGAATAATTAGCAATATATTCTGGCCTATAAAAGGGAACATATTTACCTCATTCCCTTCATTGTGTAGCAGAAATTAACACAAATCTGTAAAGTAACTATACCCGCCAATTTAGCAAAAGTAAATAAAAAAGGGAACAGTCCTTATGCATATTTTCCATGTGTGATAGCAGATTAAAGCAAGCAAATTATTTGTGTAAGCACCCACCCAACACAGGCATGTCAGTTTTTCCTATTGAGTATAGTTGATCCTGAGCAAAAAGAAAAAGGAAGCTGATTCTTTTGCTTTCAGTGCTTAATGAGGCAGCATGCCTATAATCTTGAGAGAATACTCAGCAACAAATCAATTTGCCTACCCTCCTTAGGACACTAGCCTTTCAAAAACTTCACAGAAATGGTTAATCTGCTTTGTCCCTGTTGCTCTCAACGATTCCCAGAGAACTCTGTGCAGCACAGCTGCACTGCAGATAGCCTGACAGTGTCATTAAAACGGAGAGTATCTCTGGAGAAGGACTGTAATCCTAGAAGGAAAAAAAAAAAAAAATCAAATTTTTCCCTTTCTATCTGGTAGAACCCCTGAGAACATGGAGGACTCTTACATAACTTCCAATATTTGTACAACTTGTCCCAAAATCACATCTCAATTCATTGTGCTTGTGACCTATGAGAAAATAAGAAGGTAGTTTGGGAATCTGCTCTTCAGTGAAACAGAAGGTCAGGCAAAGAAATGGATACTGTGAAAGGAGTAAATGTAAGTCTGTGAGGAGTAGCTCCTCTTTTTCCATCCCAACAGCAGAAATGATGGAAATTTCGTATGATTTCATTCAGAGCGGTTCATCCAGTATTATTGACATACACATTGACCCTGTCGAAATGCCTGTCTACCAACCTTCTCCCCATATTTAGGGGAAAAAAAAAGTGAAAATCAATCAAATTCTTTTTCTAATAATACAATTCAGTGAGACCATGTTAATCAGTCCATAGGTGCACTTTGATTTCCTCATTTCTTGTCTTCAGAAGCAACTGGGTTTTTTGAGCTGAGGTACATTTTAGAGCAACACTTAACATATACTACCTGGATATTTTATGTGTGTGTGAATTACAATTTATGATATCAAAAGCCATTGAGTTATTCTTCTATGCAAAAATATATCTTTCAAGCTAGGCTTCCATGTCCGTTGGTCTAACTTATTAGATAAGGGTCTAATAACAAAAATCTAATGAAATTTGACTGACTGGACTAACTAGCTATTATTGAGAACCAAAAAAGAAAAAGAGAGAGAGAGAGAATTAGAAATGTCTATTTCTATAATCACATTTAAAAGTGACTCATTGTATTATGTTATACATCAATTCTGTACCTATGAATCAAAGGTAAATAAAATATTTTGATAAGAAAAGTTTTCAATTCAATCTATTATGGGAGTCCTGCCTTTCCGCTGAGTTAAGCTGTGTGTATTCTGATAGAAAACAGGGTCTTAGTGACCCTGTTTCAAGTCTCATTGACTTGAAAAGCTTATATAACAAAGGATTGGGAAAGTGGAGGACCTTCCTCAGGAGACATCTGTCCAACCACATGGGGTGTTAGGGAGACTGTGTGCTGGCCATCTGAGAGCCAAGGTTCTCCATTCTATAATCAAGTATTTGAAGATTCTGCCACTGAATAAAGTCTTTGAAGACACTGCTTTTCGTCTTCGCTCAAAACACAGATCTTTACTCTGCCTTTATGTTGACTGGGTTATCCTCTCCATGGACTTATTACTCATCCCTAGAACTTAATGGGAAATAGCTTAAGAGTTTTGAAGTATGAGCAACTTAGGCTAAACTTTCTAATAGATTGGTCAATCAAGACTAAATCATGACAGACATGTTCCAAAAATAGAAAGTTGAGATTTAGCATTGAGACTGCATACCATCATTCAAGTCCTTATTCCCTTTTTCACACACGACAATTAGAAAGGAACCCTCCTTGTACATGAGATAACCAACTCTTTTGAGCCCTCTCAAAAACACTAATGTGTGATGCAATGGCAGATGCTCCTGTCAGTGCCAGATACTTAACCCTGAGCTCACGTCTAAAGTTAAGAGAAGGCTGAGCACATTTTGTTCTGATTCAGAGGCTCCAATTGAGCAGAATACCAAAATCAGATTGATTATAGTCTTTCCAGCCAAAGATGGAGAAGTTCTAAACAGTCAGCAAAAACAAGACCAGGAGCCTGACTGTGGCTCAGACCATGAACTCATTATTGCCAAATTTAGACTTAAATTGAAGAAAGTAGGGAAAACCACTAGACCATTCAGGTATGACCTAAATCAAATCCCTTACGATTATACAATAGAGGCGAGAAATAAATTTAAGGGACTAGATGTGATAGACAGAGTGCCTAATGAACTATGGACGGAGGTTCATGACATTGTACAGGAGACAGGGATCAAGACCATCCCCATGGAAAAGAAATGCAAAAAAGCAAAATGGCTGTCTGAGGAGGCCTTACAAATAGCTGTGAAGAGAAGAGAAGTAAAAGGCAAAGGACAAAAGGGAATTTATACCCATTTGAATTCAGAGTTCCAAAGAATAGCAAGGAGAGATAAGAAAGCCCTCCTCAGCTATCAATGCAAAGGAATAGAGGAAAATAATAGAATGGGAATGGCTAGATGTCTCTTCAAGAAAATTAGAGATACCAAGGGAATATTTCATGCCAAGTTGGGCACAATAAAGGGCAGAAACTGTATGGGCCTAAGAGAAGCAGACAACATTAAGAAGAGGTGGCAAGAATACACAGAAGAACTAGACAAAAATGATCTTCATGATCTAGATAATCACAATGGTGTGATGACTTACCTAGAGCCAGACATCTGGAATGTGAAGTCAAGTGGGCCTTAGGAAGCATCACTATGTACAAAGCTAGTGGAGGTGACGGAATTCCAGTTGAGCTATTCCAAATCCTGAAAGATGATGCAATGAAAGTGCTGCACTCAATATGCCAACAAATTTGGAAAACTCAGCAGTGGCCACAGGACTGTTTTAATTCCAATCCCAAGGAAAGGCAATGCCAAAAAATGTTCAAACTACTGCACGATTATATTCATCTTACATGCTAGCAAAGTAATGCTCAAAATTCTCCAAACCAGGTCTTCAAGAGTACATTAACTGTGAACTTGCAGATGTTCAAGCTGTATTTTAAAAAGGCAGAGGAACCAGAGATCAAATTTCCAACATCCATTGTATCATCAAAAAAGCAAAAGAGTTCCAGAAAAACATCTACTTTGGCTTTATTGACTATGCCAAAGCCTTTGACTGTGTGGAACACAACAAGCTCTAGAAAATTCTTCAAGAAATGGGAATACCATACCACCTGACCTCCCTCTTGAGAAATCTGTATGCAGGTCAGGCAGCAACAGTTAGAACTGGACATGGAACAGCAGACTGGTTCCAGATAGGGAAAGGAGTACTTCAAGGCTGTACATTGTCACCCTGCTTATTTAACTTATATGCAGAGTACATCATGAGAAACTCTGGGCTGGAAGAAGCACAAGCTGGAATCAAGATTGCAGGGAGAAATATCAATAACCTCAGATATGCAGATGATACCACCCTTATGGTAGAAGAAGAAGAACTAAAGAGCCCCTTGATGAAAGTGAAAGAGGAGAGTGAAAAAGTTGGCTTAAAGCTCAACATTCAGAAACCTAAGATCCTGGCATTTGGTCCCATCACTTCATGGCAAATAGATGGGTAAACAGTGGAAACGGACTTCATTTTGGGGGGCTCCAAAATCACTGTAGATGGTAACTGCAGCCATGAAATTAAAAGACGCTTGCTCCTTGGGAGAAAAGTTATGACTAAACTAGATAGCATATTCAAAAGAAGAGACATTATTTTGTCAACAAAGTCCATCTAGTCAGAGCTTTGGTTTTTCCAGTAGTCATATATGGATGTGAGAGTTGGACTATAAAGAAAGCTGAGTGCCAAAGAATTGATGCTTTTGAACCGTCATGTTGGAAAACACTCTTTAGAGTCCCTTGGACTGCAGACAGCTTACACACAAACTAAAAATTTAGTAGAAGCAATAATGAATCTTTCCTAATATTTGTTATATTTGATTGGTGCAAAGTCTCTTTCCTATTGTTCAGTCATGTCTGACTCTGTGACCCCATGGACTGAAACTCACAAAGCTTCCCTGTTCTTCACTATCTCCTGGAGTTTGCTCAAACTCATGTCCATTGAGTCGATAATATAGTATAGAATAGTGAAGTCGCTCAGTTGTGTCCGACTCTTTGCGACCCCTTGGACTGTAGCCTACCAGGCTTCTCCGTCCATGGGGTTCTCCAGGCAAGAATACTGGAGTGGGTTACCATTTCCTTCTCCAGGGGATCTTCCTGACCCAGGGATTGAACCCAGATCTCCCACATTGGAGGCAGATGCTTTAATTATTTCCACTCAAAAATGAAGTGGGAAGAATAATTCTCAGATACAGTACTGGAGAGCAGATTTTTCTTTATAAACATCCACTGACAAAAGTTTTTCACCTGGACTTGCTCATAAATCCATATTGCATATAGGATTATCTTCCTAAGGATTTTACTGTAATAATTCATTCATAGCATGAGGACAAAGAGTACTGTAACATGGTATACTATGTTATGAGTAGACCTCATGCTCATAAACAAATACATTCATAATAAACATCAGTGGAAAAGAGATTACCAAATACAGGGTAAAGCACACGGTGTTCAGCAAGGTCTCAACTGTGAAGACCCTTCAGGTATTACTGAATAAGGAGAAAACTCTTTTTGAAAACATAACTGGAGACTATTTTATTTGAGAACTCTCTGTTAGACATCATGCCAATTATTTTATGTGCATTAATTTATTTCTCCTATAAATTTGTCACCTTTATATACCCAATTTTAGTTGAGAAAACTGAGATAAGCAAATCAAGTAAACAGAGAAGACACACAAATACTCGGAGACCACATATAAGTTATTAAACTTGACTATTAGCCAGGCCGCTTGATATTGAAAAGGGAACAGATCAATTACTATTGCCAAATTGACCTCCAATGTTACCATCTCAGAATCTTTGAGCACAAATATAAATAGCAAAGATTTGCTTGTCTACTGCTGCTGTGGTCTGAATATTTGTGTCTCCCACAAAATTTACATGTTGAAAACAAATGTCGAGGGTGATGATACTGGGTGGTGGTCAGGTCATGATGTCTTAGCCCTCATGAATGAGACCAATGTCCCTTTAAAAGCTTCCCCTTTTGAAATGTCAGAGACAAGGAGAAGTCTATCTACCTAAAGAAACTAAAGACCTATATATAGAAAACTATAAAACACTGGTGAAAGAAATCAAGAGGACACTAATAGATGGAGAAATATACCATGTTCATGGATTGGAAGAATCAATATAGTGAAAATGAGTATACTACCCAAAGCAATTTATAGATTCAGTGCAATCCCTATCAAGCTACCAACGGTTTTCTTCACAGAGCTAGAACAAATAATTTCACAATTTGTATGGAAATACAAAAAACCTCGAATAGCCAAAGCTATCTTGAGAAAGAAGAATGGAACTGGAGGAATCAACCTACCTGACTTCAGGCTCTACTACAAAGCCACAGTTATCAAGACAGTATGGTACTGGCACAAAGACAGAAATATAGGTCAATGGAACAAAATAGAAAGCCCAGAGATAAATCCACACACATATGGACACCTTATCTTTGACAAAGGAGGCAAGAATATACAATGAATTAAAGACAATCTCTTTAACAAGTGGTGCTGGGAAATCTGGTCAACCACTTGTAAAAGAATGAAACTAGAACACTTTCTAACACCATACACAAAAATAAACTCAAAATGGATTAAAGATCTCAACGTAAGACCAGAAACTATAAAAATCCTAGAGGAGAACATAGGCAAAACACTCTCTGACATACATCACAGCAGGATCCTCTATGACCCACCTCCCAGAATATTGGAAATAAAAGCAAAAATAAACAAATGGGACCTAATTAACCTTAAAAGCTTCTGCACATCAAAGGAAACTATTAGCAAGGTGAAAAGGCAGCCTTCAGAATGGGAGAAAATAATAGCAAATGAAGCAACTGACAAAAACTAATCTCAAAAATATACAAGCAACTCTTACAGCTCAACTCCAGAAAAATAAATGACCCAATCAAAAAATGGGCCAAAGAACTAAATAGACATTTCTCCAAAGAAGACATACAGATGGCTAACAAACACATGAAAAGGTGCTCAACAGCACTCATTATCAGAGAAATGCAAATCAAAACCACTATGAGGTACCATTTCACACCAGTCAGAATGGCTGCGATCCAAAAGTCTACAAGCAATAAATGCTGGAGAGGGTGTGGAGAAAAGGGAACCCTCTTACACTCTTGGTGGGAATGCAAACTAGTACAGCCACTATGGAGAACAGTGTGGAGATTCCTTAAAAAACTGGAAATAGAACTGCCTTATGATCCAGCAATCCCACTGCTGGGCATACACACTGAGGAAACCAGAAGGGAAAGAGACACGTGTACCCCAATGTTCATTGCAGCACTGTTTATAATAGCCAGGACATGGAAGCAACCTAGATGTCCATCAGCAGATGAATGGATAAGAAAGCAGTGGTACATATACACAATGGAGTATTATTCAGCCATTAAAAAGAATGCATTTGAATCAGTTCTAATGAGGTGGATGAAACTGGAGCCTACTATACAAAGTGAAGTAAGCCAGAAAGAAAAACACCAATACAGTATATTAGCGCATATATATGGAATTTAGAAAGATGGTAACAATAACCCTGTGTACGAGACAGCAAGAGACACTGATGTATAGAACAGTCTTATGGACTCTGTGGGAGAGGGAGAGGGTGGGAAGATTTGGGAGAATGGCATTGAAACATGTATAAAATCATGTATGAAATGAGATGCCAGTCCAGGTTCGATGCACGATACTGGATGCTTGGGGCTAGTGCACTGTGACGACCCAGAGGGATGGTATGGGCAGGGAGGAGGGAGGAGGGTTCAGGATGGGGAACACATGTATACCTGTGGCAGATTCATTTTGATATTTGGCAAAACTAGTACAATTTGTAAAATTTAAAAATAAAATAAAATTAAAAAAAATAAAACTTGGAAGAGGGCCCTCACACAGCAGGCTGACACCGTGATCTCAGATTTCTAGCCTCCAGAATGGTTAGAAATCAATATCTCTTGCTTATAAGCCACTCAGTCTATAGTATTTCTTTATAGCAGATTGAACAGACTAAGACAACTGCTATCTTCAGTTCATGATTTGTACTCAGTAGTTTTTTTTCACTCATTTGTAAAAAAAAAAAAAGTTTTTTTTTTTTTCAATCACTCAGTCCTATCCAACTCTGCAACTCCATAGATTGCAGCATGCCAGGCCTCCCTGTCCATCACCATCTCCCAGAACCTGCTCATGTCCATTGAGTCAGTGATGCCATCCAACCATCTCATCCTCTGTCCTCCCTTCTCCTCCTGCCTTCAATCTTTCCCAGCATCATGGTCTTTTCAAATGAGTCAGTACTTCATATCAGGTGGCCAAAGTATTAGAGTTTCAGCTTCAGCATCAGTCCTTCCATTGAACACTCAGGACTGATTTCCTTTAGGATGGACTGATTGGATCTCCTTGCTGTTCAAGGGGTTCACAACAGTCTTCTCCAACAACAGAGTTCAAAAGCATCAGTTCTTTGGCGCTCAGCTTTGCTTATGGTCCAACTCTTACATCCATACGTGACTACTGGAAAAACCATAGCTTTGACTAGATGGACATTTGTTGGAAAAGTAATATCTCTGCTTTTTAATATGCTATCTAGGTTTGTCACAGCTTTTCTTCCAAGGAGCAAGCGTGCTTTAATTTCATGGCTGCAGTCACCATCTGCAGTGATTTTGGAGCCCAAGAAAATAAAGTCTGTCAAAATATAATTGAGTAATCACACTCCTTGATATTTCCTCAAAGGAGCTGACAAAATACATACATACAAAAACCTGCACACAGACATTTATACCAGCTTTGTTCAAAATTTTCAAAACTTGGAGGCAACCAAGATATCCTTTAGTAGATGAATGGATAAACAAACAGTGGTACCTCCAGACGGTGGAATGCTCTTCAGTGCTAAAAAGAAATGAGCTATCAAGCCATGAAAAGACATGGGAAACATAACACATATTACTGAGTGAAAGAAGCGAAACTGTAAAGACTACATAACGTGTGATTCAAACTACATGACATTCTGGAAAAGGCAAAACTATGGAGACAATACAAAGATCAAATTTACTAGTAGTGGCAGTGGGAGTGGAAAGAGACAAAAACAGGCAGAACACAGAAAATATTAGGAGGGTAAAAGTATTTTGTTTGATACTATAATGATGGATATATATCATTATATATTTATCCAAACCCATAGAATCACCTATACCGATAGTGAGCCCTACAGAAAACTATGAACTTTGGGAGATTATGATATATGAATGTAGATTCACCCTTGTAACAAATCCTTCTGGAGAGTGATATTAATAATGGGAAGGCTATACATACATGGGCGTAGATGGTTTATGAAAAACCTCTGTATCTCCCTCTCAATTTTGTTGTAAGTCTAAACTCTCTCTAAAAAAATAAAATCATAAAAAAAAACAAATTCAATCATCATGACATTCTTAGAGAACACTTTTTTCTGGTACTCTCAATTTCCTCTCCCATTCATCTTAAAAAATTTAATGAGAATTGGACCATAAAAGAAAGAATATGTATAAAAATCAAATGTTCACTGAAGATCAATCGTATATGAATCTCTTAGCTATGAAGTAGTTGAAAAGTTTAGCATAATAAATAACCTACCTCAATAATGATGGTAATAGACACTATGATAAATTATTACTAGTCATAGGATAAAGTTCAAATATTTGAACAATTTAGCATTATTTTAACCTATATGTCATCAGTGACCTTATGGGAGTAGAAATTCAGAAGAAACTGTTATGACAGGGTGATAAAGAACATTCATTTGAAGTAGAAGCAGAGAACACTGTATGACTTATATAATTGACTTTAATATAATTGTATTGAATATACATTACACACATGGTCATAAAAATTGTCACAAATGATTAATAACTCTCTAAATCATGGTATGAGTTTCAGATCATTTTATAAAGTCCATTAACCTACAAAGTATTTTAGTCATGATCTTTGTTCCTTTTTATGAATATCCAATGTCATATTCACTTGGAAAATTATAAACATTTGGACTCAGAGATCTGGAAGGGCCCTCAGTAGGTTTGCTTGTCTCTCCATCTCTCACTGACCAGTTGTGTATGTCAGTCATTCCAGAAACAGACACTTAGATCCTCTCTGGAGAAGGGATTCCAGCATTCTAAGTTCAGATTGCTGCTGCTGCTGTTTCGCTTCAGTCGTGTCCGACTCTGTGCGACCCCATAGACGGCAGCCCACCAGGCTCCCCTGCCCTGGGATTCTCCAGGCAAGAACACTGGAGTGGGTTGCCATTTCCTTCTCCAATGCATGAAAGTGAAAAGTGAAAGTGAAGTCGCTCAGTCGTGTCCGACTCTAGCGACCCCATGAACTGCAGCCTACCAGGTTCCTCCATCCATGGGATTTTCCAGGCAAGAATACTGGAGTGGGGACTTATACTTAAAAATTTCAAAATGGCAATTTACCTATGAAACAAAGCAATAGTGCATATCCCAGAATGGAAGTAAAATCAAGAATTGGAGTCAGGAGGATGTACTTAGGAAATTTTAAATTATTTCTCCCTCCTTCCTTCATTTTCAATCCTTTAATTGATTTTTAGTTGGAGATTCAATATTATTAGTTGAGTTATTCATATATAGTTTTCTTCATTTATATTGCATAGGGCTTAAAGCAGAAAGTGTTAATTTAGAATTGGACAACATGAAAAATTATGCAAATTTTTCCATTTCAGAAGATTATAGATAAAAGAAGGCAACCTAGCTTGGAAAAACTGTCATGGAATGAATTAAGTTACTAATTCAAGCACAGAATATCCATTTACCCTTAGAAAAACAATAATATTTAAAATATGTGGAACAATTTGTCATCTGTCCCTTCAAAGCAGCAAAAAGAATGAAAGGATAATCTATTAATTTAAATGGAGTAACACTTTTTTTTTTCTCTAACATTCATTGGAAATTATTTCCAAGTATTTTCCAGTTCTAAGATTAATCCTAAATATGGAAATATTTGCAATTCCAGAAATGATCAACATCAATAAGAGCAGAATTTATTTGAGAATGACTATATTTATGCACATTGTAATGGTGTGCTGCAGTTCATGGGATCACGGTGTTAGACATAGCGACTGAACAACAAACAAAAGTAGCCATGACCTACATAAAAGAAAGCATAGATAAAATAGAAAATGATAATATTGAAGAGTATTAGACAGTAAAACCATATAATAGTTAAGAAAATGTGGCCTTTCTAGCAGCTTTAACATACTTTCAAAAGCAAGAACAGTTATTCACACGTTGGTGAGAATAACCATCAGTTGTACTGAACTGAGTAATAGAAAACAATTTTTGTATAGGCCACTCTAGCAGCTATCCTAAGGAGGAAAAAAAAAAAAGAAAAACAAACTGCAAAAGTAGTATTTCAACTGAGGTAGGAGTATACTGCCAAAATATATAATGAGAAAAATCTCCCTATTTATCCACATGTAAAATTAACAACTATAAAAAATACTAGGGGGCACCTTAAAGCAATGACTGTAGAATGCTAATCTAATTGATTAGGGGGCTCTAAGATTTTGGTTATAAGCAACAAATCATAAAACATTTTTCCCTTTACATAATAAGATATTTCTTTACATCTTTGATTTCTTATAACCTTTCACTGTTTGAAAATCTTAGGTCACAAATGTTCCTATCCTTAATAGCAAAGAACACAAACTACTTGCCAATTTCTATCTAAAATAAATGATAGGTTTGAAGCTGAAAATCTTAGCCAATCTCTCTTACTCTGGACATTTTTGTAGGCTACTTCTTCTCCCTGCTACTGCTACTGCTGCTGCTAAGTCGCTTCAGTCGTGTCCGACTCTGTGCGACCCCATAGACGGAAGCCCACCAGGCTCCCCCGTCCCTGGGATTCTCCAGGCAAGAACATTGGAGTGGGTTGCCACTTCCTTCTCCAGTGCATGAAAGTGAAAAGTGAAAGGGAAGTCACTCAGTCGTGTCTGACTCTCAGCCACCCCATGGACTACAGCCCACCAGGCTCCTCCTTCCATGGGATTTTCCAGGCAAGAGTGCTGGAGTGGGGTGCCATTGCCTTCTCCCTAGAAGGCCCCTATTAATTTTTTTCCTTTGTTCTTCCTGACAAATTTATCTTCATTGTTGAGAACTCAGTTTAGAGTTTCCTCTCCCTAGCAGCAATCTCTGAAATCCCAAAGACTAGGTTATTATTGTTCCTTGCTTAGCCTCAAACTTTGTGCAAACTGCCTTAGCACTTATAACTTTCATCACACAGTATTATTAACTTGAATATCTTCCCCAGAAGGTTGTAAATAGCCTGGGATAGAAACCGTCTTATATTTTTATTGCTGTATTCTCAGTAACAAGCACACAGAGGGCTTTTGGGTGGTTGGGATTGACACATATATACTACTGTTACTATGTATATATGTGATACTGATACAATGTATAAATGATAAATACTATGTATAAATGATACTATAAATAAATGATAAATGTATCATAAATACTATGATATATGATATCTATATACTATAGATAATAATGATAACCTATGCTATAGCACCGGAAAAGGCAATGGCACCCCACTCCAGTACTCTTGCCTGGAAAATCCCATGGACAGAGGAGCCTGATAGGCTGCAGTCCATGGGGTTGCTAAGAGTCAGACACGACAGAGACTTCACTTTCACTTTCCCCTTTCATGCACTGGAGAAGGAAATGGCAACCCACTCCAGTGTTCTTGCCTGGAGAATCCCAGGGACGGTGGAGCCTGATGGGCTGCTGTCCATGGGGTCGCACAGAGTTGGACACGACTGAAGTGACTTAGCAGAAGCAGTATGCTATAGCACAGGGAACTCTACACAGTGCTAGACAGTGACCTAAGTGACTTTGTTATTGGTTTAGTTGCTAGTCATGTCTGACTCTTTTGCGACCCCTGTGGACTGCAGCCCACCAGACTTCCCGGTCCATGGGATTCTCCAGGCAAGAATACTGGAGTGGGTTGCCATTTCCTTCTCCAGGGGATCTTCCTGACCCAGGGATTGAACCCACATCTCCAGCACTGGCAGGCAGATTCTTTACCACTAGAGCCACCTTGGAAGCCTCTTTGTAAAGAAACTATACTCCAATAAAATTTTTAAAATACAGATAAATAAATATGATTTATTGAAGGATATTTACAATTAATCAAGAATAAAAATAGCATATGGAAGGGAGAAAAACACTTACTGTATGCAAGTCATCAATCCCCCCTACACACACACACACACACACACACACACAGAAAGGCAGTAAAATTTATCACTATAATAATCCTTTGTGGACTTGCTACGTGTCAAAGCTTTATAGACACTGTAGTTTTTAGTTCTCACACCCATCATGAAAGCCAGAATTTTATATCTGAGGAGACTGAGGCTTTAAGGTAGTAAGCAACTTATTCAGGATCTTGATTCTGTTTGCCTGATTCCATCTTTAGTTATTATGAAATAGTTCTTTCCCTTCATATGTACTCTGTGGTGGCTCAGACAGTAAAAGCATCTGCCCACAATGTGGGAGACCTGGGTTCAATCCTTGGGTAGGGAAGATCTCCTGGAGAAGGAAATGGCAACCCAGTCCAGTATTCTTTCCTGGAAAATCCCACGGAAGGAGGAGCCTGGCAGGCTACAGCCCAGGGGGTTGCAAAGAGTCAGACCGGACTGAACGACTTCACTTTCACTTTCTTTCCCTTCTTATGTACTCAGTACTTCCATTTGTTCACTTATTTAAAAATAAAGATGGAATATCCGTTATGGGTATACAACACATATTAAAATGATCAGTTTTCCCAGGCCACACAAGCATGGGAAGGGAAAATATGCAAACAAGGACAAAGAGATGGCATGTTAGGAGAAATGGATGCCAACACTGAAAGCATCTATACCATAATTCTGAGGAGGCCAGAATAAATGCTATATTTTCAAAAAATATGAAATGATATATAGCACAATAGCTTCCCCCAAATAGAGAAAAAAAATTTTTTCCAATTTGTATGGGTTTTCTCAATTAATATATTGGCTGGAAATTCTTCCAGTTTCTTGAAAAACTTCTAATGAAGTCCAGGTTTAATTTCAGTGCTTTGAATCGCACAGGAGACTGCAGATAGAACAACATTAACACAGCATCCTCTTTACTGCATTAGCAAATATCTCTGTTAAAATGCAATTAGCAAAAAGAAGCAGCACTTTCCATTTAGTCAATTTCAGCCTGTGCTACACAATTTTAAGGTGTTTGTGTGCATGTGTATGTGTGTGCATGTGTGTATGTAACCTTAAAATCAACCCCTAACAATAACAAGGGAACAAATCAAAGTGAACAAAATAGATTTTAGAAGACAGAATATAGAAAATGTCTCCAAATAAGACTGGTTGATAATTTATCATTAATGATAAGAGTAAAACATATTCATGTCTGCATCTCCTGCTAGTCCATGGATTTGAGGAAAGAAAGAATCATGCCTGTACCTCTTTCAAGTTACCATGTTTTGGCATTCAATAGGCACTGAGTATATATGTGTTGAAAAATAACTGTCAAATGCTTATTTTTCCCTAAACTAGCAATTTTCAGAAACTGGTATAAAGAAAGCTGAATTTCTCATTCTACTTGACAATGCCAGAATGATTTTTCTTGTTTCTCCCTAGTGACCTCAGGATCATAAAAAGGTTCTGTTTACAACCCGTAAGGTGACCACCAAATGCCTGAAATAGAGCTTGCTTCATTTCTTTTCTTTTGCTTAGAGTTTCTCAGTTACAATTCCAGAACTACATTTCTGAGGAAAAATGTTCCTTTACTGTTTACACTATATGGACAAGTAGCTAGATCACAAACAAAGCAAAGAATGAGGTCATGAATTGAAGATATTTCATGGAAGCTAGCAATGCAATCATAAGAAGGAAGATGAGTTGAGGCAGTAATAATTTAATTAAAAAAATGAAGTGGATCAAATTGGAAATTTAACCTAGGGAGCACATCCAGGATATTACTGCTGCCACTCTGCCTTTTAGACAACTTTCAGTAAAATTCAAATAGGGAAGACAGGGTTACTGTAAATCACAATAGGCAAAGAAAGTACAAGGAGCCATTCAGAAAAGACTAAACTCACAGAGGAAGGAAATGTCCTCTTGTTAGACCCAGAATTTAGGAAATGAAAGAAAATTCTGGCTTTTTACTTTGAATGGTGACATTACTGTCTTAGTTCTTTTTGAACTCAAGACCTTATAAATGTTTAGGTCACATGCTTCCAGCTCTGTAAATTGAGAAGAGTGCTATATGTGACTCCACGCAGTGAATACTATTTGATCCATCTCAAAACATCCTCCTAGGAACTAGAAAAACTAGAGGGAAAGCCAGTCATCTTCAAAAAATTAAGCTCTGTGGTCAGAATCTTTAACATGAGATAAGCAAAAACCTCTCTAGTCCTTAATTCCAGGCTCTGTGTGTCAATGACTGTGTGTCCAAAATTCTCCTGACACTTCAGAATAGTTGCATGAGGAGTCCTGGACACTGCTTTCCTGATGTGCCCACAGATTAATGCTCTGTGAAGTCTTTCACTTATTGCTCCGTACTTTACGACTGAAATGACCCTGCTTATACACTAAGCAGCCATGCATCTCCCAAAGTGTCCACCATTTTAGCCTGTACACACATCTGTATTATCAGAGTTTGGGTCCATGCTTAGCTTCTACCTTTAAATCCTACTTATGTTTAGTCAAGAATAGGAGACACATCCCTTTGGAGCTCATTTCTAACTGAAATGGTTAGAACTGTTATCTAACGGTTACTTAGGATGAAATATGTTTCAATCTAGGCTCCAGATTCATTCACCTCTAATTTGAGCAGAAGATAAACACTTATTTAAAATATATAATAGCTTGTTTTTCAGGAAATATGGCATTATATTATTATTTTTTGTTAATTACTATTACATGGTAGGGGTTCCCTTATGGCTCAGCTGGTAAGAATCTGCACACAATGTGGGAGACTGGGTTTGATCCCTGGGTTGAGAATATTCCCTGGAGAAGGGAAAGGCTACCCACTCCAGTATTCTGACCTGGAGAATTCCATGGACTGTATAGTCCAGGGGGTAGCAAAGAGTCAGACACAGCTGAGTGACTTTCATTTCACTTCACTTCATTAGATGGTAAGGAACATGAAACAAATAATAAGAAATTTATAGATTCAGTCCATAACAAGTAACAGCTGAGCTTAAGTATGTACAGTTTTCCAAGTGAAATGCTGATAGTCCAGTGCAAGATTAATTATAAATTTAACACTTTAAGTTACCCACTAAGAGACAGGCTTGGTAGTTGAAGGATAACTCATTCCACAAAATGATAGCAATCTTAGCCTAGGTTTTGAGCTGGATTAAAGTTCTCCAATTTTAAAAAGCAAACCAAATAGGACTTTCCCTTCATCTCATGAGTCACTTCATCAGTTTTTCATTTCTTAATTGTAGAATAATTAGCACAGATTGCAGATGGGATAAGCATAGGGTGTGGGGTCAGCTCGGAAATGAGGAAGGGGAAACATTAGGATTAAGAAAGACAGTTTTCTAGGATGTGTTTAGGTAAAGAAACCCACAGGATAGAAGGCGAGTTAGAGAGAGAGGTAGATTGAAAAAGATATCAATCTATTTCTTCCCTGGTTAAGAATGTAATTCCTATTGGTGTCATTAAGAAGATACAGAGGCTACAGGCCCATGGACTAATTCTATTTCTTACTAAGTTCATTATCATTAGAATACATAACAGTATGGTTCTGAAGAGCTGATGCTTTCAAATCTGGTGCTGGAGAAGACTCTTAAGAGTTCCTGGGACAGCAAGTAGATCAAAACAAGTCAATCCTAAAGGAAATCAATCCTGAATATGCATTGGAAGGACTGATGCTGAAGCTGAAGTTCCAATACTTTGGCCACCTGATGTGAAGAGATGACTCACTGAAAAAGATCCTGATGCTGGGAGAGATTGATGGCAGGAGGAGAAGGGGGCGACAGAGGATGAGATGGTTGGATGGTATCACTGACTCAATGGACATGAGTCTGAGGAACCCCTCGGAGACAGTGAAGGACAGGCGAGCTGCAGTCCATGGGGTTGAAATGAGTGGGACACATGAACGCAGCTTTTTTTTTTTTTTTTTGATATTTTGGTTTGCACTATAGCTCCAAAGCAGACAACTGATGCCACATAAAGAATAAAACCTTTCTCTTATTTGGGAGAGAGAGAAACAGAGAGAGAGGTGAGAGAGATAGTGTTTTAAATTTCTGTTTCTTCTCGTATTTCAGATTTTCAGTCCAAGAGATTGGACACACCAGGCAGAGCAATTTACCCTGGAAACATTGCAAATATATGATAAACCATCCTGATAGTTATTAATGTTTTGCTTAAGATTCATAAATACTTAACATTTATATAATACTTTAGTTTACAAATTGATATTATCAAGAGTTTATGAATATTCATGGATTTATAAAGAAGAAATACTGACAAAGTGGTATTTGGAAGAGAAGTAGATTATAATGTAAAGTATCTTTCTGACACATATTGAACACTTGTAAGATATGCTACTGTCTGTAAAAATATGCAATTTGAAAAAAAAAATGTCCCGTGTATTGTTGAAATTAATACAATCATTTCAGGCTTTTTAACCTAAGTCTGTTTTCAAAAAATGTCACAGAAAAGTTTTCTATTAATTTCTAGCTAATTGTAGGCTATCATAGATTCATGTAGCTTGAGGAGTTTGAAGATCGATCAGGAGTTTCTTATGGATTCAGTTCTGGTCAGTTGCTCAGTTGTGTCTGATTCTTCATGACCCCATGGACTGAAGTACAACAGGCTTCCCTGTCCATCACCAACTCCTGGTACTGGTTCAAACTCATGTCCATCGAGTCAGTGATGCTATCTAACCTTATCATTCTCTGTCATCCCCTTCTCCTCCTGCCTTCAATCTTTCCCAGTTTCAGGGTCTTTTCCTATGAGTTAGTTCTTCACATCAGGTAGCCAAAGTATTGGAGTTTCAGCTTCAGCATCAATTCTTCCAGTGAATATTCAGGACTGATTTCCTTTAGGATGGACTGGTTGGATCTCCTTACAGTCCAAGGGACTCTTAAGAGTCTTTTCCAACACCACAGTTCAAAAGCTTCAATTCTTTGGTGCTCAGCTTTCTTTATGGTCCAACTCTCACATCCATATATGACTACTGGAAAAACAATAGCTTTGACTAGACAGACCTTTGCCAGCAAAGTAATGTCTCTGCTTTTTAATATGCTGTCTAGGTCATTCTTCCAATGGGCAAGCATCTTTTAATTTCATGACTGCAGTCACCATCTACAGTGATTTTGGAGCCCAAGAAAATAAAGTCTTTTACTGTTTCCATTGTTTCCCCATCTACTTGCCATGAAGTGATGGGACTGGATGCCATGATCTTCGTGTTTTGAATGTTGAGTGTAAGTCAGCTTTTTCACTCTCCTCTTTCACCTTCATCAAGCCAGGGTTTACATACTCCGTTCACATACTGTTGAAGCCTGGCTTGATGAAGGTGAAAAAGGAGAAATATATCTTTCATTTTCATCAAGAGGCTCTTTAGTTCTTCTTCACATTCTGCTGTAAGGGTGGTAACATCTGTGTATCTGAGGTTATTGATATTACTCCTGACAATCTTGATTCCAGCTTGTGTTTAATCCATTCTGGCATTTCTCATGATGTATGCTGCATGTAAGTTAAATAAGCAGAGTGACAATATATATATAGCCTTGATGTACTCCTTTCCCATCTTGGAACCAGTCTGTTGTTCCATGTCCCATTCTAAATGTTGCTTCTTGACCTGCATACAGATTTCTCAGGAGGCAGGTCAGGTGGTCTGGTATTCCCATCTCTTTAACAAATTTCCACAGTTGTTGTGATCTACACAGTCAAAGGCTTTGGCATATTAAATAAAGCAGAAGTAGATGTTCTTCTGGAACTCTCTTGCTTTTTCTATGATTTGACGGATGTTGGTAATTTGATCTTTGGTTCCTCTGCCTTTTCTAAATCCAGCTTAAACATCTGGAATTTCTTGGTTCACGTACTGTTGAAGCCTGGTTTGAAGAATTTTGAGCATTACTTTGCTAGCATTTGAGATGAGTACAATTGTGTGGCAGTTTGAACATTCTTTGGCATTGCCTTTCTTTGGGATTGAATTAAAACTTAGAAAAAATATTCTTTCAGATATGCACTTACTGCACTTTTCTAACTTTCACCATTTCTCAGATGAACGTACCAGTGTAAGTGTATTATTTGGCAAAAAATCAAAATTATATTTAATATGTTAATGCAATTGAAAGTTCTCTAGAGAGTAACTTGATTCTATTCTGAATCATCTTGATATAAAAGTTTTTGAACATTTTACATTTTTCATAGGAAAATTCCTTTCTTTTTACATGTTAAATATAGATCTTTACTTCTTTGCAATCAATCAATAATATATGGTCTATAATAAAAATCATTGCACCTCGCTCCAAATTTCAGGGATAATTTATCAGACTAACTGAAAAAATTGAAAACAAATATGTATGTAGAACAAAGGTGTCCCTTTCAGAAAACAAAAAAATTCAGACAATCAAAGCATTGACGTAATATGGTTGATATATCATTTTGGCTATGGAAAATTTGATTTAGACCTTCAAAAATATATTTAAACACCATTCTCAGGATTCAATAAACTTTAGTCTGGATGATTCTAGTCTACCAGGAGAAGCTTCAGAATTTGTGGAAGCATGGCTTCTGAGTGTTAGATTTGGAAGAAAAAGTGAATACTAGAGGTTTATGGATGAGGTATTTGTTTTTCAGTCATTCAGTCATGTCCGATTCTTAGTGACCCCATGGACGGAAGCCTGCCAGGCTCCTCTGCCTGTGGGATTTCCCAGACAAGAATACTGGAGTGGGTTGCCATTTTCTTCTCCAAAGGATCTTCTGGCCCCAGGGACCAAATCCCTGTCTCCTGCACTGGCAGGCAGATTCTTTACTGCTGAGCCACCAGAGAAGCCCAATGAAAAGGACAGTGTCTCAAAAAAAATATTGTCTTGTAAACTATCCACAGTGTACTTCCTGAGAAAACAGTGATTGATCTGGGTATTACATATACTGGAAATGGTTCATTTCAATGGTTATAAGTAATATTCAGTTCAGTTCAGTTCAGTCGCTCAGTCGTGTCCAACTCTTTGCGACTCCATGAATCGCAGCACGCCAGGCCTCCCTGTCCATCACCAACTCCCGTGAGTTCAAACTCACGCCCATCGAGTCAGTGATGCCATCCAGCCATCTTATCCTCTGTTATCCCCGTCTCCTCCTGCCCCTAAGCTTATATATATATATATATACATATAGGCTTTTACTTTTTAAAAATTCCCTAAATGTACCCTTTTACTATTAAAAGCAAAGATAGTCCAGACATTTTTTTTAATCTCAAAATACGTTTCTATGCAATGTCTCAAAGCTTCTTAACCTAATTTATACTCTTTGCCCCACTTAACACACCACCCTTTTATCTTATTTATTTCAAAAATCTTTCTGTACCATCCAGCAACAAAATCCAGCCCTTCATTATGTTCATGCTAAGATATAAATATCATCATGGCATTCTCTCAAGGGTAATTACACTTGTAACAGATATTCTAATCTCTTTCCTTCTTTCTCTTTCTATTGCAATTTGAAACTAGGAAAGTTAGAACTCTTCACATAGAACATTTTCTGGGACAACCAGGACTTAGAGCAGACACATGGATGGCTGTTACTCAAGAAAGATGCATTATCTTTGCCATTTATGAACGACCAACCTAAAAAAACAAACAAAAAAACCCCCTTCATTTACTAAACATTTTAACTGAAGTGACTTACACAGGCTCTCATCAGAGAACATGCTTTGTTTACAATTTATTCCAAATTTTACATATTGCTGCACTTTTTATAATAAGGTTCATTGCTTATAAGGTTACGAAAGAAGTAGAGAAATATAAGAATGAAAATTGCCTCTAATTAGTAATACAAAATTCACAAAGTGAAGAGGCAAAAGGTGACTATATTTTAGTATTCTTTGGTACGATGTAAAACATGGCCATAATAACATGGTAAGCCGAAACTTCATCACTAATGCCAGCTGATTAGAGACTAAGTAATACTACAGTTTTTGAAAGTGAGATGATGCTGGAAGTGTGACCGCAGCATCCCTTCACATTAAATGATACAATTTAGTTTGATTAAAACTTGACTATTTCTGGTATGGAGAATTATCATAGAGACTTATGCAAGATTAAACTCTGATTTTAAGCAGCTATAACTGAACATGAATATGACAAAAATGATGCAAAGGAAATTTGATATCAGAAATGTTCTGTTCTCCTTGTTTGATGCTTATGTACCTATATGCATGTGTTTGGCTGCATATAATTCATTTTCCTCTCTTTAGAAATAAAGAGAATTACAAGCCACCAATCACTTAATCATCCTATTCAGAAACTTCAACTTTTTCTCAGTGCCCCATCATGTCTAATTTGTTCCCATAATCTCTTTATTCCATCCCATATGACTGTCTCTCAGATTTGCTCCCATTTCTCCAATACCATTGATTCTACCTTAGCTTCATGCGGTCAAATCTCTCAACCTGAATATCCTCTAAACAATCTTGTCTTCTATGTACTTATGAGTGCACTTTTTGCTTTTAGTTGTACCTTCTAGAATACAAATCTACCCACATCACTCCTTCCTTCAATGGCTCCTCACTACCTTCAAACCAAATCCAGATTTCTTAACATACAGATGCTGACTTACTGATCCAGCCTCATTCCTACAGAGGACCTTCAATAACATTCATATTTGATTGTTACAACTGGAAGGAGGTGCCCCTGGCTTCCATGGTAGAGACCAGAGATGCTACCAATCATCCTAAAATGCACAGTCAGCCCCACAACACAGAATTATTCAGCCCAAAATGTCACACTGAGGAGGCTAAGAAAGCATTTATTTCCATAAACAAAAACCTTTTCTGCTATTTTGGTGAACCACTTGAAATGTTAACTGAAATGATGTATCCTTCGTGAGGGACACACGGCAGGATTATTTTGTTCAATTCTTTAGAATTAAGGTTTAACAGAGTTAATTTATGTTTTATAAGAAGAGTTCCTGGAACTTGGGAGGGCCAGTGTATAAGTATTTCTTAAATGAATGAATGCTGAATATCTATACATCCTCTTCTGCAATTTGGCTTTAATAGAAGAGAGAAAATCTAGTATCTTTTATTTTTTAAATTGAAGTATAGCTGATTTATAATGTTGTGTTAGTTTCAAGTGTAGAGCAAAGTGATATAGACAGATAGATAGACAGAGATATATATAGATATTTGTTTATTCTTTTTCAGGTTCTTTTCCCTTATAGGTTATGACAAAATACTGAGCACAGTTCCCTGTGTAATACAGTAGGTCCCTGTTGGTTATTTACTTAATATAGTAGTAGTGTGTATATGTTAATCCGAAATTTTTAATTTATCCTCCGCCTCCATCTTTTTCCTTTGGCAACTCTAAGTTTGGTTTCTATGTCTGTGGGTCTTATTTCTGTTTTGTACACAAGTTCACTTGTATTATTTGTTTCAGATTCCACATATAAGTAATATCATATACTATTTGTCCAGTACTGTCTTTCCAGGCCTGTGGTATTACTCAGCCATTAAAACGAATACATTTGAATCAGTTCTAATGAGGTGGATGAAACTGGAGCCTACTATACAGAGTGAAGTAAGCCAGAAAGAAAAATACCAATACAGTATACTAACGCATATATATGGAATTTAGAAAGATGGTAACAATAACCCTGTATACGAGACAGCAAAAGAGACACTGATGTATAGAACAGTCTTTTGGACTCTGTGGGAGAGGGAGAGGGTGGGATGACTTGGGATAATGGCATTGAAATATGTATAATATCATATATGAAACAAGTCGCCAGTCCAGGTTCGATGCACGATACTGGATGCTTGGGGCTGGTGCACTGGGACCACCCAGAGGGATGGTATGGGGAGGGAGGAGGGAGGAGGGTTCAGGATGGGGAACACATGTATATCTGTGGCAGATTCATTTTGATATATGGCAAAACCAATACAATATTGTAAAGTTAAATAAAATAATATAATAAAAAAAGTTCAAGGTTTATCAGATTTTAAATAATAGTTCTTTCATTGAGGCTGAAGGTATTTGAAAGGACAACAGCAGATCCCAAGTGTATTAGTTTCCTATAAAAATTCTGTAACAAATTCCCAGAAACCCAATGGCTTAAAACAACACAAATATATTATCTTAATATTCTGGAGGTCAAAAGTTTAAAATGGTTTGGCATGGTTGTGTTCTTTCCGGGGGCTCACTGTGGACAATATTTTAATTTCCTTGCCTTTTCCAGCTTCTAGAGGCTGACTGCATCCCTTTTCATGGTCCCTTTTTCTGTCCTCAAATCCATGAACGTAAGCATCTTCAAATGTCAATCCCTCTCTTAGCTCTAATGCTGTAGTCACATCTTGTTCTCTGAATCTGACCATCTTGCCTTTCACATAAAGATACTTGTAATTAGATTGGGTTCATTTAGATCATCCAGGAAAATCTCTTCATTACAAGGTTCCTAATGATCACATCTGCAATATCCCTCTTGCCATTTGATGCGGGTTCTATCTTTGGGTCAAGAAGACTCCCAGGAGAAGGAAATGGCAATCCACTCTAGTATTCTTACCTGAAAAATGCCATGGACAGAGGAACCAGGCAGGCTACAGTCCACGGGATCACAAACAATCAGATATGACTTAGCAACTGAACACACATGTACGTATTCCCAGATTTAGGGGATTAAGGAATTGGGGTTGAGCCATTACCCGGACCACCACATCAAATAATAATGAATGGAAAGTGATTACCCAGTCATTTATTCATTCATTTAATAAATATGCAGTTTACTCTGGGAGCTGCACTAGGAAAGATGCCCTTAAGGCATTGGAAGCAGAAGGTCAACCCACTAGATTAACAGTTACCTTACAGAATGAGAGAGTGATAAATGCTTTCCCAGAGGAAAGCTGAGGGCTGTGGGAATGGTCAGCATCACTTCTACGAGTGTTTACAGGGACTCTCCCTCATTTCCTTCTCTTCCCTCCCCCCATTTTTTAGCCCAAGGATCATAATTTACTTTAGCAAACTCATATTTTTCAAAGGGTTAGTACTGGTAATTAAGATGGCTCTAAGTTTTATGGAACAATAAATTAGGGAAAAAGAAAGGGTCCTGCATGGGCTTTTTAAAGACATCTTGAAACTGGCCACACAGAGTCAACAACTTAATCTAAATTTTTATCTGATGGATGTCTGCGTTTAAAAGGTTATATTTTTAAATACATGAGATTTTTAAACAAATATCCAGAAGAAATGGACTGTAGAATCATTTCACTAATATTTCACTTCAACTCTCTATGTTTAGTAGAGAATTGGGGTCATTTTAGTTTCAAATTTCCACAGTTGTGATGCTGAGTCTGTATTCAGTGTAGCAACTTTTAAGGATATCTTTTAAGAGCTCTTAGTTTAGTAAAGAATTTAACCTTGTCCCAAAAGAGGTCTTGTTCCCTTAGTTCCTGGGAGGTTATCTTTGCTTTTCCTTGGGTCAGCCAGATATTCACATTGTGATTCAGGGTGAAGACAGGTCACTTTAAAAAGTCAAAAGAATAACAATGCCATTTAGGGTAGAAGCTTTTGGTCATGCAGTATCAGTACACATGGAGATTGAGAACCATGTGGGCAAGCAAACAATCATGTCTACATGACGGGCACCAATAAAAACTCCCAACACACGTTTGTGTGATCTTGGGAATTTTTGTTGTGTCATTAAATTGTGTCTGATCCTTTGCAAACCCATGGACTGCAGCACGCCAGGCTCCTCTGTCCTCCACTATCTTCCAGAGTTTGCTCAAATTCATGTCCATTGAGTCAGTGATGTTATCTAACAATCTCATCCTGTTCTGTCCCCTTCTCCTCCTGCCCTCAGTCTTTCCCAGCATCTGGGTCTTTTCCAATGAGTCGGTTCTTTGCATCAGGTGGTCAAAGTATTGTAACTACCGCTTCACCATCGGTCCTTCCAGTGAACATTCAGGGTTGATTTCCTTTAGGACTGGTTTGACCTTGCATTCTAAGGGACTCTCAAGAGCTTTCTCCAGCACCACAGTTTGAAAGTGTCAATTCTTTGGCACTCAGCCTTCTTTATGATCCAACTTTCACATTCATACATGACTACTGGAAAAACATACCTCTGACTATATGACCTTTGTTGGCAAAGCGAAGTCTCTGCTTTTTAATACCCTGTCTATACCTCATGAGTATTATTGCATATGGTGAAGCTGGGACAGCAGCAGAAGCCAACTCTATAGGGAGAAGAAAAGGGAAGTTCCATGTGTGACACTTCCTCAGACTTCACCCTATGCAGTTCTCTTATGGCATATTTTAATCTGTTTTTTTTTTTTGTTCCTTTAATTAGGCTTAAGTGAGTAAAATATCTTTTGGTGAATGAGTTTTCTCCCCCACACCCCAAACCACACACACATACACAAGATTAAGCCTTGGAGAACAGAGTATCTGGCTTTTTGGCTTACCACTTTAATCTTACTGTCTGGTACAATACGATCTATATGGCATTTGACAAATATTTGCTAAATTGATAAATGACTGTTTATGCATGGTAGTTTTTTTTATCAGAAAATAAAGCAAGATGCTATGCATGTTTATTCACATTATAAAAATTCCTATTATCTAGAAAATACAAATATACACACACATATATAATTGCACACTTACACACACTTAACCTTGGGAAAAATAAGTACATTTGCATATAATAACTTTTTATTTCTGTTCTTGTTGCAGGTCCTGCTGACATAATTTAAGTAAGAGATTAATATTAAGGTCAAAAGATAGTGGTTAAAATAAATCAATGGGGCCCACAGCAAAAATAATAATAATAAATAACCTCTTTAGTTGGGATAGAGAAAATATATATACAAGTGATACAATCCACAACTAAAAAATAAACAATTTCAGGACTACAGTAACTTGTTCTTACTAAGTGACCTGTTTCTCTAGCTACTTCTTTTAAAGCTGCAGGCTTTCAAAGGATTTCTCACCTGCAGATGTGTATAGAAGTCTATCATAACATATTTATGCTCTATAAAATCTATATAAATCATGAGTAAGAGAAATGGTCAAAAAACTTTAAAAGCAATCATTTTGGCCCTTTTCATAAAACTGGAAAAATATCATAACCACAGAGGTACAAAAACATTCTGAAAGGAGAAAAGTGCTTGTACTAAGACGTAGTACAGGAAACAGTTGAATTAATTCCATTTCAAAATGTAGATTTATTTTTATAATTCCATTGATAGTTTTAGTCTTGCTTTAAAATTAATGTAAGACGTTTACTATTTATGATTATACACTAATATATGCCAGTATTTCTATCTTTGTGTTACTAAAAATATTTTCATGTTTTATACTTCTCCCATTGAGTTTAAGCCAAAACATTTTTCACTGTTTACAATCTTTCAACAATCTGTTAGTTTCCAAAAACATAAAGATGAATAAAATACAGGCCCTCTCCTCAAAGATCACAGTGTGTATGTGAGAGGGGAGGGGGGATTAGATAGGAAAATAAATGATGCAACAAAATGTATCATTTCTTTAGATCAATTTTAACTTACTCCATCATGATTATTATACATATTATTATTTTCTAGCATATAATTTCAAGGGATACATTATTTTCCATTGTAAATATACAATTAGTATTATCAGTCCCATAATTGAACACTTATTTCCTTGTATGTTACTCTATAATGTTTCAATTAAATAAATATACATATCTCAGTATCTCTCTATCTCTCTGGACCTCTGTAATTAGAACAGGTTAGGTAATATAAACTGTATTTGTACTCAAAAACTAGATAATGAAGTGATATAATCAAGGTTAAAGTTGGTGAATTAAATTACTTAGAAGGGAATTTAAAACAATATTAAAGCATAAAGACTAGAAAAAAGGTGAATATGACAAAAAAAAATAACATTAAGATAGACCAATAAGAAGTGGTAAGTGATTCAACCATAGAGCTTATAAAGGAAAGATATCAAGTATGATGAGTTTTGACCTGCAAGGCTAGGTCACTTACAAAGAACTTTGGGAGGCTGCTGCTGCTGTTGCTGCTGCTGCTAAGTCACTTCAGTCGTGTCCGACTCTGTGCAACCCCATAGGTGGCAGCCCACCAGGCTCCCCCGTCCCTGGGATTCTCCAGGCAAGAACACTGGAGTGGGTTGCCATTTCCTTCTCCAATGCATGAAAGTGAAAAGTGAAAGTGAAGTTAGTCGTGTCCGATTCTTCATTATCCCACGGACTGCAGCCTACCAGGCTCCTCCATCCATAGAATTTTCCAGGCAATAGTACAGGAGTGCAGTGCCATTGCCTTCTCCGTTTGGGAGGCTACTATGTGTCAAAGGCTACTAAGTATCAACATGACAAAGAGAAAGCAATCACCATCCCAACTTGTTATGGACTAAATATTTGTGTCTGCCAAATTTATGTGTTGAAACCCTAAGCTCAATGTGACTTGAAGATAGGGTCTTTGTGGAAGTAATTAGGATTAGATGAGGTCATGAGGGTGGGGCCCTCATAATGGCATTAGTGCCCTTGTAGGCAGAGGCAGCAGAGAGCTTGCTCCTTCTTCTTTCCAGAACAAAGTAGTCATGTGAGCACACAGCAAGACAGTGGGATCCTACCAGCTAGGAAGAGAGATTTCATCAGAAACTGTCCATCCTGGTACCCAGATATCAGAATTCCAGCTTTCTGAACTGTGAAAATATAAACTTAAAGTACCTCATTTGTGGTATTTTGATACCAAGGCATGAGCTGAATAATACTCTACCCTTGGGATTTAAAGTAAACAGAGACTTCATTTAATAAATTTCTTGCTAGTAGCATAATATAACAGTATATCAGAGAGAACTAACAAGTCCTGGGAATTCAGGGAAATCTTATTTTCTGAAAGATATTATGCTTAAACAAACAAAGATGAGTAAGAATTAACCATAATTAATGCCAAAAATTGTGAATCAATTTCTCATTAGAAGAAATACCGTAAGTTGAAACATGAATATTTACAGAAAATCTTAACTAGTTAGTTCTTGTGAAGAGCAGAATTCTGAGAAAGACTCTAAGATTTCCTCTTTTCTCTCCTGATTCCAGAAAGAACTGTGAACATGATGGAATATCTCTGCTTTGATTAAGTTATTAATCTGTCAACTTTGAGTTCAGCAAAAGGGAAAGGATCTGAGTATACCCGAGTTAACCATGGAAACTCTTATCAGGATTTGGAGCTTTTATGAAGAAAGAGATATTGAGGTGTGAGGGAGCATGTGGACAAGGCACATATGGAGAACTGTGGAGGACCTTAAGTTTCTGAGAGGAGCCTGAGCCCAACAGCCAGCAAAGAACAAAGACCTCAGTCCTACAACCACAGAAATCTGAATACTATCAGCAACACTGTGAGTTTGAAACATGACTCTGAACTCCAGAAAGAGAATGCATAGCCCAACCAATGCCTTGATTTTGGTCTCAAAATAAACTGATCAGAGAGACTCGCAAGTCCTGAACCCTGACCCACAGAAATGGTAAGTTGGAGTTGTCATGAATGTGTAACTTTGTGGTACCTAGTTAGGCAGAAATATCAGGTTCGCCAAAACATCCATTCAGATTTTTATGCAACATCTTATAGAAAAACCTGATTGAACGTTTTGACCAACCCAATAGAAACTCAATATATTATTTTTTTGTTCAGTTGTTAAGGCATAACTGAATGTTTGTGACCTTGTGGACTGTAGCATGCCAGGATGCTCTGTCCTCCACCATCTCCCAGCATTTGCTCAGATTCATGCCCATTGAACTGGTGATGCTATCTGACCATCTCATCCTCCGCCATCCCCTTCTCCTTTTGCCTTCAATCTGTTCCAGCATCAGGGTCTTTTCCAATGAGACTGCTCTTCGCATCAGGTGGACAAACTTTTGAAGCTTCAGCTTCAGTCAGGCAGCATCAGTCCTTCCAATGAAAGAGACCTTAATATATGAAACTTGAAGAGGCAAGATAGAGGAGCTTTGGCATCATGATGTGGATTGTGAAGACCCTCTGAGTGACTGTAGCAGGGACACATGTCAGATTTCCTTGAGCAAGGCTGTAGTATAGAGGGTAAATAAGAGGGCACTACTGCTGATCTTGTACAACATGAACACTATAGTGATCCTCTGGCAAATAGAAAAGGAGAGCTTGTTTAGAGCAGAAGCAGTGAGAATGGAATAAAGTGAATGCACTAAAAGAGATTAAGAGGTGAAAGGACAGACATGGAGATGTTTGCATGTGGCGAATGAAGGAAGAAAATAGTCTGGAATGACTCCCAAATTTCTACCATGAATGGTGGGCTACAGTCTAATGTGGGAATACAATGGAAGGTGGCAGATGGGAAGAAATAATGAATTAAACTTTGGAAATACAGTGTTTGGGTGTCTATATAGAACAGAATGTGAAGGAAAAATGATGTCCCAAATCTGTGGCATGTTTTTGTGTGAAATATTCACAGTCCCTTCTTGGAAGAAATTAACATTTCTGATAAGGTATTCAATCAATTATAAGATAAACTTTTAATGGTATTCAGATTAATTCTGGGAAATGAATCCCCCTCTCACTCAGCTGTCAATCAAAAGTCTAATAAGCAGATTTTTTTTTCTTTTTTAAGTTTGCAAGGATGCATACCTCTTTTTTTTTTCCTTATAGATGTCTCTAACAAGCATCTGAACTGGTCTGATTCAGAAATCTGCCTTTGTATTGACTTCAAAATAATGCTTGAATGTATGCTCACATATCAATGTTCTGAACATTTAATTTTAGAAAATATAAAAGGAGCTGTCTGGTAAGAAGTTAGTTATATCAGTCTTCATATCACTGTACAGATCAGACTATGAGAAGGAGATAGTGAAGCCCAAGGAGGAGACAGAAGTGTGACAATCAAAAAGCTAAGAATTAGGAGAACAGAGAATAGCCTTACTCTGTAAATATATGGATCAAAATGTGACTATTATGCTTTGTGACAGTTGTAATGGTAAATTCTAACATGTACTAAATATATAATACCTGCAAAACTGCCTTTGCAAATATCTTTTATAGTAAAGTTTAAAAACTGAAATTTCACTACCAACACACTGAATCTAGAGAAATGAATTGAAAAGAGAGTGAAAGGAAGAAATGACTCAGTGATAAAGAGACTGTCTAAATCATTAATTTTCCTGCAGCTGGAATTGCTCTAAAAGAGTGGGCTGCAGAGTCCATAGACTGATAAGAATCAAATTTGGCCTACAGTCATTTAGCCAGCTGTACATTCACCTCAATTACAGACATAGGTGACATGGGAGAATGGCTTATTTACTTCATCAAAATCAAAGCTATCCCATGAGACATTAAATCACTAAAAGATCCTAATTTAAAATCCAACCATTTCTGATTGTGTTAGTTATCAACTCAGTGGATATTAATTTATTTAAAAAGTCAAGCAAACAAGACTTCTGCCTGATTCCTGAGAATGAAATTAGCCGCACAACAGAAGCCAAGGCTGCCTCCCCTCCATGAAATCAGAGGTGACTGCTCAGTATGAGGTGTTGGTGACCGTCTGAAAAAGGCTTTGTTCTCATCCATCCATTCATTCATTCACACATCCACTCATGTACACATTAATTTGATTGCCTTCTCTGTTTTCACTTTGCAAGGTGCTAAGAATGCTATGATGAACTAACTGGACAGAATCCCTGCTCTTGTGTTAGCCTCAGGGGAGATGAGTGTCAAAAAAATATTATAAAGTCAATATTTTGAGCGGGGAGGGACAAATTAGGAGCTTGGGATTAATATACACATGCTATTCTATAGAAAATAGATAACTAACAGGGACTTACTGTATAGCACAGGGAACTCTACTCAATAAATTGTAGTAATCTAGATGGTTAAAGATTCTGAAAAAGAAAGACTATATATATATATATACACACATATATACACACACACACACATACATATATATATATAACTGAATCACTTTGCTGTATATTTGAAACTAATAACATTATAAAATAACTAGACTCCAATAAAAATTTTAAAAGCAAATTAAATTAATATTTTTAGTAAAATATAAAAATCACAAAGAGAACTATCAGAGAAAGAGAGAATATATGAAAAAAAAAATGAAAGTGTTAGTTGCTCAATCGTATCTGACTCTTTGCAACCCCACAGGAATCCTCTGTCCATGGAATTCTCCAGGCAAGAAAACTCGAGTGGGTAACTGTTCCCTTCTCCAGGGATCAAACCTGGATCTCCTGCATTACAGGCATATTCTTTATTATCTGAGCCACCAGGGAAGCTTAGTGTCAAATTTTAAAAGGTGAAGGAAAACATCTTTGAAAAAATTTAAGTTGACTTGTGAAGAATAGGAGGAAAATAACTAGAAAAAAAGTGATAAAGGCTTTCCAACAAATGAGGCATGAAAGATCACAGGCAGTATGTCTTTCAACACCTACACACAAAACTCATCTTGAGAAGCTGTAGGATGAGAAAGGAGATAGAAGAAGTTTTCTGTTGGTTGATACTTGTCCCAGGTCTCAAATGATCACTAGGATAAGTCTCATTAAGATTTGTCACTATACAAAGATATGATGTAATAGCTGACAATATTCTCCACACTGTGCACTTCATACCTGTGACATATTTTGTAACTGGAAGTTTTTACCTCTCCATCTCTCTCATCTATTTCTCTCATCAACCCACTACTCTTTTCTCTCACAGCTTTTTCTTTGTATGAATAGTTCTTCCTGTTCCATTGTGTTTCTTGGTTTGTTTTATGATTCCACATATAAGTGAAATCATACAGTATTTGTCAGTCTCTGTCTGACTTATTTCACCTAGCATAATATCCTCCAGGTCCATCCAAGCACGCGCTGTGGTTGCAAAAGCCATTTGTATTCTTTCTATAATTAGTTTGCTTGAAATATGTTGAGTCCAAGACAAGCTTTACATGAACTATGAAACTACTGAATAGAATATTTGTAAATTTTTAGGTCTGAATTTCAATGTGATGCTTCAAATTATTAAATATGTTACATTTTATGACAATGTTTAACTAATAATTGTCACTTAATCATCACAAAAAAGGACCTGAGTAGACATACATTTGTACCTTTGTGAATAATCTGAATCAGAAATATTTTAAACTCATGGTAGATATTGTTCCCACGGGTTTCTTGGCTTAATTCATTTCCAGTGCCACACTCCTCACCCTGCCAACATGCACAACATCCCCTTGACTGTTTTAGTGAAGAGAATAGAGAAATTTAAAAGCAGAGAGGATAGGAAAAAGGAAGATGCTTCAAGAATGATTCCAAGCCATTCCCATACCCTTAACATTTTCACAAGTCAAAATAATTAATATCCTCATGCACATACACATTGCTTTCCTATGCTGATTCTTTGAAAATATCTAAATTAGATAAACCATCAGTTAATACAATCAATAAAAAAAGAAAGAAGCAGGAAAGAAATAACCATAGGCACAGATATATGTGTGTGTGTTCACATGTGTGCAAAGTAGCTTTAGTCCATGTACAATTCTTTGCGACTCTATGGACTGTAGCCCTCCAGGCTCCTCTGTCCACACGACTCTATGCAAATAAATTTGAAATCTTACATAAAATTGATACTTTTTTTAGAAAAATGAAATTTTCTAGAACTTTACCAAAACCAATCCTACAGGCTAATAGAATCCTAAACAAGGTATAGAGATAGCAGAAACATTTTAGAGAGAAAATAAAAAACGACTCTAAAAAAACACCCAGCACTGGATTCAGATGGTATTACCATCAGATACAAATCTCTCAGCATTTGCATTTTTAGAAAGCCGTCACAACACAATGTTCTGTTTAGAAATAACCAGGCTTATGGGGAAACTAGGTTACAGGATGCTCGAGGGTAACGGATGGGGCAGGCCTGCCACCTGGGCACAGACCTGGACCAACCACCGACTTTCACAGCTACATTGACCTTGACAGCAACGATCACACCCAGAGGGTCAGCCTTCAGGACCCAGCTCCTGAATGCTTCTGGAGGGCCACGTGGCCTCAGGCATGACCACTTTGGAATAAAGACGCCTGGTATTCCATGTCAGGGACCTGCAGCGACTTCTGTTCTGTCCCGCACTCCCCCCAGGACCTTACCACAGATTGGAGACGCGGCTGGTGCTCTGATCACTGCTGGTCCTAACAGGTCCATGACTACAGGTGCTTGGTTTCAGATGCACTGAGGGCAGAAGTGAGTGACTTCCATCCTGGGAAGCTAAGAGAGGAAACCCCAGGAGCCCAGACCTTGCAGGGACTCAGATGCCACTCAGCCTGGTGTCTTTAACTCTGCCTGCACAGCTTCTGTAGCATCTAACCAAGTTCAAAGGAGTGACCATTTCCACCAAGGCAAACTGCATCCTCGGAGAAGGCAATGGCACCCCACTCCAGTACTCTTGCCTGAAAAATCCCATGGACAGAGGAGCCTGATAGGCTGCAGTCCATGGGGTCGCTAAGAGTCAGACACGACTGAGCGAATTCACTTTCACTTTCCCCTTTCATGCACTGGAGAAGGAAATGGCAACCCACTCCAGTGTTCTTGCCTGGAAAATCCCAGGGACGGGGGAGCCTGATGGGCTACCGTCTATGGGGTCGCACAGAGTCGGACACAACTGAAGTGACTTAGCAGCAGCAGCAGCAAACTGCATCCTGCAGTGAGCCTTCATGTCTTCCCCCAGGGAGCTCAAGCCCTGACATAATATATATCCACTGGCTGGTTACAGACAGAAAGCGAAGCTGTGTGATGCTCAAGCCATAGCCCCATATCATTCTGGCAGGGTTCTGTCTGACACAGGATCAAGTCCCATACCAGCTGAAAGGCAAGCAAGTGCCCCTGGAGCAAAGGGTGAATGCAGCCTTCTGTGTTGATGAACTTATCCTTGAGCTGTTATTATTTAGTGTTGTTACCCGAGATGCACAGAAAGAGTATGTGTGAAACAAAGTGACTGCTGCATTATACTGTCACAACCTCTTTATTTACTCATTGTTTATGAGGTAATTTCAGATTCTAAAACATGAATTACACTAAAACACACTGTTGGAAAGAGCCGGTAATTCTACATGCCATTTAAACTACTCCAGAGCATTAATTTCCATCCAAACAATTTTTTGATGAAGCAAATATAAATCAATAGAATAAAACAACAAATAATGCACAAATAGTTCACAGGCCAATCTCTATGTGATGTAATTAAAAATCTAAACAAAATATTAGAAAATAAATGAGAGGACTTCATTTAAAGAATATTGCAAGTAAGAGAGATATTCTAAGAAGCCAGGGAGGTACACAGATTATTCAGTTCAGTTCAGTTCAGTCATTCAGTCGTGTTCAACTCTCTGTGACCTCATGGACTGTGGCATGCCAGGCTTCCCTGTCTATCACCAACTCCCAGAGCTTGCTCTAATTCATGTCCATTGAGTCCCTGATGCTAAGCAACAATCTCATCCTCTGTCATCCTCTTCCCCTTCTGCCTTCATTCTTTCCCAGCAGCAGGGTCTTTTCCAATGAGTCACTTCTTCACATCAGATGGCCAAAGTATTGGAGTCTCAGCTTCAGCATCAGTCCTTCCAATGAATACTCAAGACTGATTTCTTTAAGATTAATTGGTTTGATCTCCTTGCAGTCCAAGTGACTCTCAAGAGTCTTCTCCAGCACCACAATTCAGAAACATCAGTTCTTTGGTGCTCAGCTTTCTTTATGGTCCAACTCTCACATCCATACATAACTATGCGAAAAAAACCATAGTTTTGACTAGAGGGACCTTTGTCAGCAAAGTAATATCTCTGCTTTTTAATATGCTGTCTAGGTTGGTCATAGCTTTTCTTCCAAGGAGCAAGCGTCTTTTAATTCATGGCTGCGGTCACCATCTGCAGTGATTTTGGAGCCCAAGAAAATAAAGGCTATCACTGTTTCCATTGTTTACCCATCTGTTTGCCATGAAGTGATGGGACCAGATGCCATGATCTTAGTGTTCTGAATTTTGAGATTTAAGCCAGCTTTTTCACTCTCCTCTTTCACTTTCATCAAGAAGTTATTTAGTTCTTCTTTACTTTTGGCTATAAGGGTGGTGTCACCTGCATATCTGAGGTTATTGATATATCTCCCCAAAATCTTGGTTGAAGTTTGTGCTTCATCCACCCCTCCCCAGCCATTTTGCATGATGTACTGTGCATGTAAGTTAAATAAGCAGGGTGACAATATACAGCCTTGACATACTCCTTTTCCAATTTGGAACCAGTCTTTTGTTCCATGTCCAGTTCTTCTGTTGCTTCTTAACCTGCATATAGATTTCTCAGGAGACAGGTAAGGTGGTCTGGTTTTCCTATCCCTTTAAGAATTTTCTACAGTTTGTTGTGAAAAGTTCGCCAGTGGACAACATTTTGTCAGAACTGTGCACCATGGCATGTCCATCTTGGGTGGCCCTACATGGCATGGCTCATAATTTCATTGAGTCAGACAAGACTGTGATCCATATGATCAGTTTTGTTAGTTTCCTGTGCTTATAAGCCATTCAGCATACATTATTAGGAAGTTTATTAATATAACCCACAATATTAATATATCTGAGAAAAAATTCAGATTACCTCCTTCTTGGACCTGAAAAGGGGTTTGTCAGACTCAACACTAATTATTCATAAAAACAGAAACCCTGAACAAAATAGAAATTGATGGATAACCCCTTAATGACTAACAAATGCATTTACCAATGATCTTCATTACTTGCCGATTCAGTATCTGTGATCCACCTACTGGCGAAAATGGATTTGCAATCCTAAAATCAATACTTGCGGACTTGCTGCAGTGATTGCAGAACACAGACAAGAACAGGGCTGTGAAAATTTTGAGCTGTCCAAACTTGCTGAGGTCCAGGGCCACTCCAGAGCCCATCATAGGATGGAGACAGCAGCGGGCAGTGCAGTGTGGGCCGCAAGCCCAGCGCTGCACCAACTCTACCACGGTTAGTGGGACAGTCTCAGGCAAGTCACTTAAATCCACTCTTATTTCCTCTTTTGTTTTAGGATTAAAGATTATGTTGTTTTAGGATTTAAGATTATGTGAGACACGTCTGTACCCCACAAAAACTCACACACATACTACCCTAGGAGCAGTGGGTCGGTAAAAGCATGCCTCATTTAGTTGCATTTTGCTTTGATGTGCTTCACAGATATTGTGTTGTTTTACCGATTGAAGATTTGCGGCTACCCTGAGTCCAGCAAGTCTACCAGTGCCATTTTTACATTTGTTCAAGTTCTGTATTTCTGTCACATTTTGGTAACTCACAATAGTCCAAACATTTTCATTAGTATATTTGATTTGTGATCAGTGAACTTTTTTTAAGGGAGGAAATGTATACAATTTTGGTGGTGGTGGTTTAGTTACTAAGTCAACACTTGCAACCCAGTGGCTGTAGCCTGTCAAGGTCCTCTGTCCATGGGATTCTCCAGGCAAGAATACTGGAGTGGGTAGTCATTTCCTTCTCCAGGGGATCTTCCCAACCCAGGTCTCCCACACTGCAGGCAAATTCTTTACCAGCTGAGCCACAAGGGAAGCCCCAAATACATATTTTATTATTATGTATATATTTTTAAAAGAAGCACAAGCTGGAACCAAGATTGCAGGGAGAAATATCAATAACCTCAGATATGCAGATGACACCACCCTTATGGCAGAAAGTGAAGAAGAACTAAAGAGCCTCTTGATGAAAGTGAAAGAGCAGAGTGGAAAGTTGGCCTAAAACTCAACATTCAGAAAACTAAGATCATGGCATCCAGTCCCATCACTTCATGGCAAATAGATGGGGAAACAGTGGAAACAGTGTCAGACTTTATTTTTTTGGGCTCCAAAATCACTGCAGATGGTGACTGCAGCAACGAAATTAAAAGACGCTTACTCCTTGGAAGGAAAGCTATGACCAACCTAGACAGTATATTAAAAAGCAGAGACATTACTTTGCCAACAAAGGTCTGTCTGGTCAAGGCTATGGTTTTTCCAGTGGTCATGTATGGATGTGAGAGTTGGACTATAAAGAAAGCTGAGCGCCAAAAAGTTGATGCTTTTGAACTGTGGTGTTGGAGGGACTTTTGAGAGTCCCCTGCACTGCAAGGAGATCCAACCAGTCCATCCTAAAGGAGATCAGTCCTGAGTTTTCATTGAAGGGAGTGATGTTGAAGCTGAAACTGCAATACTTTGGCCACCTGATGCGAAGAGCTGACTCACTGGAAAAGATCCTGATGCTGGGAAAGATTGAAGGCGGGAGGAAAAGGAGATGACAGAGGATGAGTTGGTTGGATGGCATCACCGACTCAGTGTGGACATGAGTTTGTGTAAACTCCGGGAGTTGCTCATGGACAGGGAGGCCTGGCATGCTTCAGTCCATGGGGTCGCAGAGTTGCACATGACAGAACTGAACTGAAAAGAAAATTGATTTGTGTTTTTTTTATATTTTATGTAAAGTAGTGTAACATAATGTGATTATAGACTTTGACAAGTTAGAAAAACAGACTACAAATACTAAATTAACTACTATAGTAACAAAGCAAACAATTACAGTGAATAAACCAGCAAAAGAGATGAAAGTTGAGTAATAAAAAGTACTCAATGCAAAAGAAAACAGGAAAAAAAAAAAAAGAGGAAAAGTGAACCAAGAAAACCAGGAAAAATAGAAGGCAAATAACAGGATTGCAGTTATCAAAATATATCTATATTTAATAATAATATCACATGTAAATTGTTGAAATTTTGATTACAAAGCAAGACTATGTCAGACTGGACTAAGAAATAAAAACAAGAAGTATTTAAATATAAAGAAATAAGACAAGACAAGGAAACAACACGTGTCCACTGACAGACAAGTGAATTAAAATGTGATATTATATATACATGTATACACACACACACACACACACACACACATAGAGTGACTTTTGATATTACCAATCACCAAAAGATTACAACTGACTGAAGGTTCAGATGATTGCTAGCATTTTTTAAACACAGTAATTTTTAATTAAAGTATGTATATTGTTTACTTAGACATAATTCTAGTGCACAATTCATGCTGTAAATATAACTTTTATATGTACTAGGAAATCAAAAAAGTCAAATGACTTGCATTACTATGGTATTTGATTTATTGCAATGGTCTGGAACCACACTCACACTATTACCACAGTATTTCTGTACTTGCTGAGAGTCTGTGGTGACTTTATAGAACATGATTATCATGAAGAATAAGAACCGAATGTGCAAATATATATTACATATGTATATAATACATCTATATGTGAATATATATATATATGAAAAAAAGTGTAAGTGTTAGTTGCTCATTTGTGTTCGACTCTTTGAGACCCCATGGACAGTCAAGCTCCTCTGCCCATGTGATTCTCCAGGCAAGAATACTGGAGTGGGTTAGTTATCATTTCCTTTTGGAGTAAGCTGCCAGGGGATCTTCCTGAACCAGGGATCAAACCCGGGTCTCCTGCACTGCAGGCAGATTCTTTACCATCTGAGCCACCAGGGAAGACCATGCGAAGAGTTGACTCATTGGAAAAGACTCTGATGCTGGGAGGGATTGGGGGCAAGAGGAGAAGGGGACGACAGAGGATGAGATGGCTGGATGGCATCACTGACTCGATGGACGTGAGTCTCAGTAAACTCCGGGAGTTGGTGAGGGACAGGGAGGCCTGGCGTGCTGCGATTCATGGGGTCACAAAGCGTTGGACACGACTGAGCGACTGATCCGATCTGATATACGTGTGCATCCTGTGTATATGTGTATGTATCACAGATTTGTGAAAAGTAAGAATGGCATACAGGGGTAATACTGAAGGCTTCATCACTAAGTTAAGCACATGGAAATCCCATAATCAGCTTTACTATCTAGTACAGAATTAGATGCCCTCACCAATGTAATTGGTTAAAACAGAAAAATTAGAAGCATAAATACTGAAAAGGAGGGAACACTAAAATATTAATATTTGCAGATGATATGATTTAAACCTGAAATTCCACCAGACTCAACGGGAAAACTTCTACAAACAATAAATAATTCATTCAGGTAGTGAGGCATGAAATTAAAACACAGAAATCAATAGCCTTCATGTATACACATAATGACCAATTGAAGATAAAAGGTAAAAGAAGACCTTATTTATATTAGCAGCCAAAGAAAATTAAAAGCATGCAGAAAAAAAATCAATGAAAAATGGGAAAAAATCTACTTAAAAAAATTTAAGCATTCTTAACAATCACAAAAGTAGAATGAAACAAGGGGAATTATATACCATATGAAGACTCAGCTTCATAAAGAGTTCATCTGCAGGGCATATGGAAAAATAAATAGGCATAAATTTCCAAAAAAATGTTGGCAAAAAGAGTGACATGGGGAGATTAGCACTACCAGAAAACAAACATAAAATTAAAAACTGAGTTATTGATTTCTGTATTAACAGACTAACAAAATAAGCTGATTTTTCAGATAATAAACTCATATACATATAGAAATTTACTATACCATTTACTATACTATAGCACTTAGGTTAAAATAGGTAGGATTGAAATTTTAAACCAAGGTGTTGTAATAAATTTGTGAAATATTGGAGTTGAATTGATACCTCATCACACACTAAAATGAATCAAAACTGATTAAAGACATACACATATATAGATTCATATAATTTTTATATTTACCTCCAACAACAGTGTGGAAGGTATGGCTGCTGCTGCTGCTAAGTCACTTCAGTCGTGTCCGACTCTGTGCGACCCCATAGACAGCAGCCCACCAGGCTCCGCCATCCCTGGGATTCTCCAGGCAAGAACACTGGAGTGGGTTGCCACTTCCTCCTCCAATGCATGAAAGGGAAAAGTGAAAGTGAAGTCGCTCAGTCGTGTCCGACTCTTTGCGACCCCATGGACTGCAGCCCACCAGGCTCCTCCATCCATGGGATTTTCCAGGCAAGAGTACTGGAGTGGGTGGCCACTGCCCTCCTTAATCTATAACCATAGACTGCAAAAGGCTATTCTAGCTATTTCAAAATCTAGAAGTTATAAAAGAAACATCTAATTCTACTTTATATTAATATAAATACGATTCTATGCCTAGGTACCCCACATCACCATGTGTTCAGTCTCTCAGTTGTGTCCATCTTTTTGTTACCCCATGGACTGTAGCCTGTCAGGCTCCTCTGTCCACAGGCTCTTCCACAAGATCCAGCAATCCCACTGCTGGGCATACACACTGAGGAAACCAGAAGGGAAAGAGACACGTGCACCCCAGTGTTCATCGCAGCACTGTTTATAATAGCCAGGACATGGAAGCAACCTAGATGTCCATCAGCAGATGAATGGATAAGAAAGCTATGGTACATATACACAATGGAGTATTATTCAGCCATTAAAAAGAAAACATTTGAATCAGTTCTAATGAGGTGGATGAAACTGGAGCCTATTATACAGAGTGAAATAAGCCAGAAGGAAAAACACCAATACAGGATAATAACGCATATATATGGAATTTAGAAAGATGGTAACAATAACCCTGTGTATGAGACAGCAAAAGAGACACTGATGTATAGAACAGTCTTATGGACTCTATGGTAGAGGGAGAGGGTGGGAAGATTTGAGAGAATGGCATTGAAACATGTAAAATATCATGTATGAAACGAGATGCCAGTCCAGGTTCGATGCACGATACTGGATGCTTGGGGCTAGTGCACTGGGATGACCCAGAGGGATGGTATGGGGAGGGAGGAGGGTTCATGATGGGGAACACATGTATACCTGTGGCGGATTCATTTTGATATTTGGCAAAAGTAATACAATTATGTAAAGTTTAAAAATAAAATAAAATTTAAAAAAAGACAAAAAGTATAACAAACTATGAAAATATCAAAATTCATAGTACAGATGAAGAGTCTAACATACCTAACTTGTAAAAAGCTCTGTACATTAATAAGAAAAAGATCAGTTCAATAGAAAATGGATAAAACAAATGAATAGGTAATTATATATGCTAAGTAACAAGTTCACCACACCATATAGCTGGATTCCTAAAAATGGTCTTTGTTGCTAATCTAATTACATTTGTTCATATGCAGGTATGGAAAATCCACTTTGAAAAGACTTTCAAATTTCATTTCCACAATGATAAGAAAATAATTTCAAAACGGCACTCTGAAATAACTGATGTCTAAAAAGACTGCCCTTTAAAGATATAGACTAAACAAAATGCTAGTGATTTTGTTTTTATATTTAAACTAATGAGTTTTTAATTCCTCTTCATGACATTTTTAATTTTAAATAAAATATACTCTTCATCATAATAAAAACAAGAGTTTTATCTTGCACATTTTCTTCTTTTTTGATGAAAAAATATCTTAGTAATTTAAACAAAGAAGCAATAACTGACTGTGGACATCTTTAAATAATCAGGGACACACAATTTTCCAAGCCAGAGAGAAGTATTACCACACTATTATTTTTTTATTCTCATAACAATCCAGGTAGTCAAAACTATCATATCCTTATTGCATCAATGAAGACAAAGAGGATTGCAAATCCTATCTCTGTAGTGTTTAATATGTGTAATAATTTATGAATATTATTTATTTAATTTAGAAACAGCTCACTGAGAGAAAAAACTAAACAAATTAAGCAACAGCTTATCTTTGGATGTTCCGAGGCTTTTTCATTCAGTCATTGTTTCGATTAAATGATACACAGAAGCAGCATCAAATCCATAATATTCAGTATACTTAAAGGAATGCACATTATTAAATCTCATATTAAATCTGCAAACTTTACTCAGAATTTGAAGCAGGCATAGCTGAATTAGAGTTGTGTAATGAAACCATGTTATCAGCCCATCTATTTATAACTTGTTTTCATAGATACTTTTCATAGATATTTGGAATTTTGTGTTTCAGTAAGCATTTTTAAATGTGCTAGAAATTGTGCTATAAGTTTTATTTTTTTATTCTCATAACAACACAACTAGTCAAAAATATCTTCATAATAACTATGAAAAACAGGATTACAAATATTCATTAATCTGTTTTGATGTGGAATAAAAATAAGTCTGACATCATAGCGTAATTTCTTAAACAGCAGATTATATACTTTCCTTAAAAATACTCATATACATGTGTTTATAACAAATGTATTTTGCTGAACTTCTGACATAAATGCATCAGTTTTGAACTGGTTAACTCATATGTTACATTATTAAAACAATTTTACCTCTTTACAGATTGATGTTTGTATTTGTTATTCTTTTCAACTCATTTTTCTCTTTCTGAGCTATGAGAAGTGGGAAAAGGCAGAGATCAATTCACAGGCAGGATTTAGGGTAGTGGTTTTAAATAGAACTTTCTATAATTATTGAATTTTCTGTATCTCTGCTCTCTGATATGATAGCCACTAGCCACATGGGAAGACTGGATGAAGGTGGTCAAAGGGTTCAGGAAATAAATTCTGAGGAAGTAATGTACAGCATGGTGACCACAGCTAATGATAATGTATTGTATACTTGAAAGTTGCTATGAGAATAGATCTTAAATATTCTCACCACACACACAAGCTAACAATGTAAAGTGACAGATGTGTCGACTAATCTTATTTTGGTTGTCGTCATTTAGTTGCTCAGTCATGTCCGACTCTTTGCGACCCCATGGACTGTAGCCCAACAGCCTCCTCTGTCCATGGGCTTCCCAGGGCAGAATGCTGGAGTAGGTTGCCATTTCCTTTCCCAGGCTCTGTTCCTGATCCAGGGATCAAACCGGTTCACCTGCACTGGCAGGCAGATTCTTTACTGCTGAGCCACCAGGTTAACCTAACCTTGTTTTGGTAATCATTTTACTAAATCATCAAGTTGTAAACATGAAACTTAAACAATGTTATTTATCAATCATATCTCAGTAAACCTGGAGGAATGTGTCCAATATTATTTTGTTGCTTTGATTTTTAAAATTAAACTAATGTAAGTGAACTGAATTTTTAATTTTAACTACCTTTACTTTTTATTAGCCACAAACGAACGATGGATGATGTATTGGACAGTTCACCTCTAAAGTTTATGCCAAACAAGCATCTCATTCATGGTAGAAGTCTGTCAACTTACATCCAGACATGTCTCTAACATGCCCATTTTTTCATCTTTCAAACAATTGTATCAACAAAAGTTACAAAGGCTTTCTAACTAGTACACCTGTTCTACTCCTTCAGTCCTTTCTCCAGACAGCAATAAAAGTAAGTCTTTAAAAAATCAAATTAACATAATAAAATTCTAAACAGTGAAAGATTGAGAGCTTTTTTCCCTAAGATCAGGTACAAGTCAAGGATGCCAATCTTCACCATTTCTGTTTAACACAGCTTTGGAGTTTCTAGCCAGAGTACTTGGTCTTGAAAAGGAAATAAATGGTGTTCAAACTAGAAAATAAGAAGTATTTTATCTATTTGCAGATAAAATAATCTTACATAGATAAAAGTCTAATGAATACATACATACACACATAAACCCATAAAGCTAGTAAACAAACTCAGTAAAGTACAGAACTCAAAATTAACACACAAAAATTAGTTGCATATCTAACCACTAGCAATGAGTAAGCCAAAAACTATATTAAAAGAACAATTCTATTTACAGTAATATTAAAAGGAATAAAATTTCATTTAGCCAAGGAGGTACAAGATTTGTACACTGAAAAGTACAAAACATTTTTAAAGAAATTAAAGAAGACCTAATAAATGGAAAGACACCCCATGTCCATGAAATGGAAGACAATATTGTTAAGATGAGAATATTACTCAGAACAGTTTAGAGATTCAATGCATCTCCATCAAAATTTCAACAGCATATTTGAAGAAATGTAAAAATCCATTTTAAATTCATATGAAATCTCAGGGGAGCTGAATAACCAAAGCAATCTTAAAAAAGAACAATGGAGTTTGAGGTCTCACACTTCCTGATTTTAAAATTTACCACAAAGCTACGATAATTAAAATAGTACATGGAAGAGATGTATAGACCCATGGAATAACATTTAGAGACTAGAGAAAAGCTCTCACAACTATGTTCTATTAAATTTTGACACAGATGCCAAGACCATTCCGTGGAAAAGAACAGTATCAATGCTTGGGAAACTGTGTATCCTCATGCAAAAGAGAGATGCTGTAACTATCTTACATACACCAGATTCATAAATTAATTCAAAATGGATCAAAGATCAAAAAAGTAGACCTAACACTATAAAACTCTTGGAAGAAAACATAAAGGCAAATCTGCATGGTCCTGGCCTTGGCAATGGTTTCTTAAATGTGACTCCAAAAGCAGAGCAAAAACAACAAAAAATAGACTGTTAGACTTCATCAAAACTAAAAACATGTGTGGATATAAGAAAGCTATCAAGGGAGTAAAAAACAAAAAAACAAATAGGAAAACATATTTGCCAATCATATGTCTGAAAAGGGTTTCATAGTAAAAAAAAAAAAAAATTAAGTTTACAACTCAAAGGCAAAATGAAAAACAACTTAATTTTTAAATGGGCCAAGGATATGAATAGACATTTCTTCAAAGAGGATTTTCAAAATAGCCAATAAGCAGACTAAGCAATGCTCAAAAACATTACTCATTTGGGAATGTAAACCAAAGCACAAATCAATATTGGGATGGTTATAATGAAAAAAAAAAAAGAGAGAGAGAAAAAAGGAAAGAGAGGGGAACAAAAGCATAAAGGAAGGAAGGAAAGAAAGAAGGAAGGATTGTCAAGATGCAGAGAAACTGGAACCCTTGCACATTGCTGGTAGAAATGCAAAATATTGCAACTGCTATAGAAGAGAGCTTAGCAGTTCCTCAAAACTGTATACATAAATTTACCATATGATCCAGCAAGTCAACTCCTACATACCTAAAATATTGGAAACAGGAATTCAAACAGATGATTGTACACCAATATTTACTACAACATTATGCACAAAAGATGGAAACAACCCAAGTATCCATCAACAGATGAATAGATAAACAAAATGTGGTATATACATGCAACACATATTTTTCAATCTTAGAAAAGCATGAAGTTTTGCTACAAGTTGCAACATGAGTAAGCCTTAAAAACAGTATGCTGAGTGCAATAAGTCAGACACAAAAAGAAAAATACATATAAAAATGTATATATGAAAGATCTAACAAAGACACACTTATAGAGATGAGAGTGTATTAGAAGTTGCCACAGCCTGGGAGGGAGATGGAATCGGGTGTTATTGCTTAATGGGTACAGTTTCTGTTTGAATTGAGTAAATGTTTTCAAACCAGGTAGTAGTGGAGAAGGTTGTACAGCATTGTAAATTTAATTAATGCCACTGGTTTTTATACTTAAACATTGTTAAAGTGGCAAATTTCATTATGTATATTTATTTCTCCATAACTGAAAAAAGGGTAAGGTAACAATAAAACTCTAAGTCATATTTAAAAGAAACTTGTGGTGGATTCATGTTGATGTATGGCAAAACCAATACAACATTGTAAAGTAATTAGCTTCAAATTAAAATAAATAAATTTAAATTAAAAAAAAAAGAAACTCTCAAATCATCATTTATCACCTAATGTCCTCCAATAGATGATCACCATTTAAAAAAAAAATTAAAATTCTATGTCTAGGTTTTCAAGATCCCTGAGTTGGGAAGATCCCCTAGATGAGGAAATGGCAACCCACTCCAGTATGCTTGCCTGGAAAATTCCATGGACAGAGGAGCCTGGTGGGCAACAGTCCATGGGGCACAGAGTCAGACTCACCTGAGCAACAAAACAATGACAGCAACAAAGAGATGCAAAGGGAAAAAAAGTGTGGATTATGGGAAAGCATTCAGAATTTGTTTCAAGAGAAACAGAAAAATATCACTAGACACTTTTATTCCAAGAATTGATGTGATCTAATTTACAATCCCGAGATGTCGCCCTGGTTTCTCTGAGGTACATTTATTTAGCCCTGTTGGATGCCTGTAACAATAGTCCAGTCAAATAATGTGATATCCTAGACTCAGGCTGAGATATGGGATGGAGCTAAATGGATGTATTAGAGATCTAAAAGTGTTTGTTAATGGACTGAAAACGGCTAATGAGGGGAAAGAGGGTATTGGGAATAATCCATAGGTTTTAAAACTCAGCAAGGAGCTGACTGATGATAAAGGGGAGGAGGCAGAATTGCTGGAAGCATATCAAGAGCTCTATTTTCAACATATTAATTTTGAGCCAGGCATTTAATATCTAAAAGAAGATGTCAACAAAGTAGACAATTACTAGAATCAGGATGGCTTTCTAAAGGGAGATCTAAACTGAAGAAACCTATTTGATATCTATATTAGTAAATACTTGTATTTAACACTATGGATGGGATTGGATAATATTTCTTAAAAGATATTTCAGTTTCAAAGGAAAAAATGTACCAGAGCAGAGATTCAAGGCAAGAAAACATTTAAACAAGAAGCATTAGATCAATTCTAAACGTGAATTAAGAAGGAAACTTATCAAGTAATATACAAGTAAACCTAGAGATATGATGAGCTTCAGAGTCTGTAGTTTCACCACTGCAGTGATTCTGACAACCCCTAAAAGGAGTTGTTGCTCATGGTTTACCTACTTTACAGACAACAAAACCTACCATCATAGGAAAAAAACCAATAACTCGCTCAAGTTTACATAATTAGTAAATAAAGAGGCACAGCACTAAAGTCTAGACTTGTTTCTATCATCCTCTCTTATAAAAATATTTAATTTTTCTCATTATATTATAAATCTACGAAGTTAGGATAGTAAATTTAATTGTCCCCATTTTTTTCATCAATGAGAAATATGAACTTCAAACATATCTGATGATCTGTTCAGGGTTTAACTGGTAAGTGGCAGAGTCATGACTGGGGTTCATGTCTCAAGTCCTGCCTAAGTCAGGTGGCTTGCCCAGCCATGTTCCCATTATAAAAGCAGCTTTATATTTCTTCCATTATCTGTTTACTTAAATATACTATTTAAAAAAACTTTGTGGGTTGGTCCTAGCTTCTCCTTTAGGCAATACTTTGTTTCCTTGACCTTTTCCTCCACCAAAAACACACTGATGACACACACAACCTTCTCCACACCTGGATCAGTACAAGCTTTTGAGGACCACAAACCATTCATTTCAATTATGGGCCAGGCCAGCCCTGAGCTTCAGAAACAGCACTTGTATTATTTTTATTGTAGGACATGACTATCATTAACTAATTTAAAGGGAAATAAAGATGAAAAAATAACATAAACATGTATTTATGTCTTATTTCTGTTTTTATATTTAATATCTGTAACTTCACTGGATCTTTAAATTTTTGCTTTCCTGGTGACTCAGCAGTAAAAAAAAATCCACCTGCCAGTGCAGGAGATGTAGGTTCAATCCCTGGATCAAGTAGATCCCCTGGAGAAGGAAATGGCAACCCACTCCAGTATTCTTGCCTGGAGAATTCCATGGACAGAGGAACCTGGTGAGCTATAGTCCATGAGGTCACAAAAGAATCAGACACAACTGAGTAACTAAAAAACAACAAAAAGGGTCTAAGTTGATTGGATCTTTAAAATTTTAACTGGTCAGGTACATGTATACCAATGACCTTGAGTTTTCTTTTTAACCACCTTCCTTTTTAGCCTCAATTATATGAAAATATTCATAACCTTCAATGAGAGAGCCATTAAATATCAAATAATAATAATGGAAATGAGTGGCAGTGAATAGCATATTTTTCATTAAACCCATCAGCTAATTCTCATTCATCTTCCAAGCCAATTTCATTCAACACACACTGGTATCTTGTAGGTTCCTAGGCATATGAATTGTACTTATTTCCAAGACAATTTCAATATTCTTTTCATTTTCTTACAGATAATATGTGGAAATTAACTTCTTCAGATTTTATGTGGAAATTTTCATGTTAAAAAGTTCTATACTAAGTTTTAATCCTCTGGGTAAAGCTTATGGTGTGCAAATTTGAAAATACAAAGGAAGAGATAATCACAAGTGACAGAAAACTATGTGTTCATATACAAAACATAGACACAGGTATTGCCTAAGACCATTTACACCTTGCAGAGAATATGTGTGACAACACATTTTCTCTTTTAATATGAACTGTTTTGTTTTAAAATATTTCACACTTCAGGAAGCCTTAAAATTTCCTTACAATGAACTTTTCAGTTTCATTTACCCTTTTCATTGACATAAATTTAAAATCAGAAAGAAGAAAAAAAGAGATGCATGTACATACTTCTAAAAAATCTTGAGTTGTTGTTTCTAAAATTTTCAATCCTCCCAAATTTTTCTAATTACTTTGTACTTAGGAATCTTGTCACATCTTTCCCTGTCCACAAACTGGGATTTACATTCTCCCTCCCAATACACCATCATCAATGAAAACATTGTTTTGGGTTCCCAGGGCATATTCAACTACTGAGAAAATGTGAAATGTGTACTCACTTCAGGAGTGCAGTCCTTACTAGCTCATACTTCAGCTTAGTAGTGTAATATGTTTAAAAAACTAACTACAAATTTCTGCAAAAGATTGCCCTGAGCCAGGATTGATTTATTTAAAAAGCAGGGAGTGTGCACTAACTTTTTTTTTCTTCCTGAGAAAAGAACAGCCTACTTTTGGCAAATGGTGAAGCCAAGTACATGTTTATTCAATTTTTTTGTCCTTTTAAAATATGCCCTTCAAAGTTGTCCTTTATTTAACAGTTCAAAAGCCCTTCTAATGAGTTTCACTGACTTTCACATATTAAAAATGTCCCAGTATTATATATTTCCTTTGACAAAATCAGCAGCCACTGACTTGGCCCCAGAACAGTTCCAGCATGTCTGTCCAGGTAGTGAAGTCCAAATGCATGTGCCTCATCCTGGATCTTGAGGTTCAAGCTGTGTCTGTGAGTCACCCCAACCCAATCCAGGCAGAGCGAATACTGCAGCCATTCCAATTCACTGCAGTCATGTGGACCCAGCCTCATTCTGAATTTCCTCAAGTGCTTTCATCACTTGGATTTGGCAAACTGACAGCTCAGAATAGATACAGTATTGATTTGTGCCTTCTCAGTGGTGCAGGTGGAACAGGGAAATGAAAGGACGCTCTTGAAATTAGTAGATTGGCATGCATCCATCCCTGGGATAGATCCCATTTTTTTTTCCCTATTCATCTCATTTTGACCAGGAAAATATCTAACTGGGTGCTTTGTATGAGGCCCTTCACAAAGTAATTCCCTTGGTTGTTTTTGTTTTTATATTTTTAGTGGGCCATGAGATTCAGGAGAGTCTCAGTTTCTTGTTAAGTGTAAAAATAACAGTAAAATCTGACTTCTGATTAATTGAAGACATTATTCCCTAACTTAGGATTGTACTAATATGGCATTTATAATTATGAGCACACTGAGAAGGAAGAAAATATTGTGATTAAGTTGTGACATTATATATTTCTTATAAAATTGCAGTTACCTTTGAACTATAAACCTCTTAGGATAAGCTGCTGCTGCTGCTGCTGCTAAGTCGCTTCAGTCGTGTCCGACTCTGTGCGACCCCATAGACGGCAGCCCACCAGGCTCCCCCACCCTGGGATTCTCCAGGCAAGAACATTGGAGTGGGTTGCCATTGCCTTCTCCTAGTAAGTTCTAAATGTTTTCTCTGACTCCCTACAAATTTCTAGAGAATAATGAACTTTGTATCAATTATGTGAGATTTGTATCTGTTAGCAATTTTAGTATATATTTTATAGTATTAGAGAGTAAATCACTGTTTTGTTATTGAGGAAAATAAAGCATGAATACTGAAATAAATTTGAATCATATAGCCTTGGGAACATGCCCTAGCTCTTCGATTATACATATACTTACCATGAAAAAATTACTCCCAATTTCCAAACTTTCTTTCCCTTGATTTCTGTATTGTGAAAATAAGAACACTGAGTTCAAAGGATAATGTGATACCTAATATTTGTGAAGAGGTACTTCTTACATTGTTAATAAATAGATATTAACTATGATTCATTCTTACAGGTAATCACTAAACTCTCCTAAATTGTATAGATTAATAAAATAATACTATGAATTATTAATTTATTACTAGGTGCAAGTTGTTGTTATAACTATTTTTCATGTATGAATTCATTCAGTCATTACAACAAGCTCATGAAGTAGTTATAGTTATCCCAATTTTGCAAACGAGGAAATTGAAGCACAGAACAATTAAGTAACATCACACACATAGCAAATAATGGGGCTAAGACTCAAATCTCAGGTACCAATATCCAGAATCTTTGTTTTAACTTGGTCACTACACTTTAATGCATTTCCATTATATATTAATTTTCAAAACAAAATTATATTTCCTAAAAAGAAAACTGTATTGTCATTGCTTCTCTTATATATTTTGTAAGAAAAAAATAATACAAAACCTAAGACTGAGGTTCTCTGTTACTTAGTAACTCCAAGGCTCCAGGACGTATTGCAATTACAACTGGAATTTCAACATACAATTATTGTTACTATGAGGATAAAGAAATTCATTTTTCTGGTAAAGTATGATTGTGATATTTAGAGTAAAAGTATACTTTTCACACAGAAAATGTTTAAAATATTTGTGCACTGATAATTAAACAATGTTCAAAGGGAAGTTCATCTGACAGAGAAGGAAGTACAATATTAATCATTGACATCACTGAGCAAAAAGAATATGAATATGTCATTTTTTATCAATATATAATTCTCAGAAAATGAAATACATTTGTATATAGCTACTCTTCCATATGTGGGAAAACAAAGATGATTGAGTTAAGCATAAATTTACAAAGGCATAAATTTCCTTTAGGTTAATAGTGAAATATTAGCTTATGCTTAGCATTATACCTGCTCTTCCCTTTAAACTGATACACTGTGATTCAGGACTGGTTTGACTGCCTTTAACTTTCTGATAAATTAAACTCTTGGTTCTCATATACTCAATCCTAGGATTCTCTTTGTGGGAGGGTCAAAAACAACATGCTATTATTAGTAGCATCCTTAACCCGCTTAAGGGAGTACAGGGGTCAGCTCTAAAGTAGTCAGCTCTAAAGTAGTCACCTCATCAGTATGTGAAAAGATCACATCATTCCACATTATTGACGAAATGCTGCTGCTGCTAAGTCGCTTCAGTCGTGTCCGACTGTGTTCGACCCCATAGACAGCAGCCCACCAGGCTCTGCCATCCCTGGGATTCTCCAGGCAAGAACACTGGAGTGGGTTCCCATTGCCTTCTCCAATGCATGAAAGTGAAAAGTGAAAGGGAAGTCGCTCAGTCGAGTCCGACTCTTAGCGACCCCATGGACTGCAGCCCACCAGGCTCCTCCATCCATGGGATTTTCTAGGCAAGAGCACTGGAGTGGCTTGCCATTGCCTTCTCCTCTTGACCTCAAATTCCTTTTACATTGCTTTAGCATTCCTTTCTTTTTACTAGAATTTTTATTTCTATGCTATCAGAAGAGGGTCACATAAAAGTAGCCATGAAAATCAGATATTAAAAAAATAGAAGACTGAGGCTTTAAGTTTTACATGAAATAGGAAATAGAAAGCTTAATTTTTGCAAAAAGAAATGCAGGGACAAGTGAATTACAAATCAGTTCTAGGAAAATCAAGCATTAAATGTCATTTCTTATTTTAAGTAATGAAAACTGAAAACTCTGATCTATATCAATATAATTAAACATGTTTCCCCACTGTAAAGATTTAATGGACTCTAGTAAAATATTTCTGGAGAGAAATTTCACATATATACCAAATATTGTTTGATTTTAACATAAATATTTTATATCCCCCAAAGTTCACCTTCAGGGACCTAGTCTACAAAATTAATGAGACAATTTGCATATGCCTAAGTATAAAAATAATAGTTCTTAGTCATTCAGACACTACTATAAGCTTCTTTGGGTATTCTTACGTTATCCACACCTCAACTTTATGAAACGGGTACTTTACTATATTCTTTTATCATTAGCAACATGAAGCTTAACATAATTTAAGTATTTCACGGAGCAACCTGAATTAAAATTTAAGCAATGTGATTCCAAACCACTATATCACGATGGCTATAATTTTGTAATGGACTTTTTGTATCATCTTTAAAAGTTTTTTGTTTTTTTTTAAACTTAGAAACACAGGTGATAAAAGATTGACAAAATAATGACTCACCCTTTCAGTAAAAGTTCACTTCAGTTCAGGCACTCAGTTGTGTTCAAATTCTTTGTGACCCCATGGACTGCAGCAAGCCAAGCCTCCCTGTCCATCACCAACTCCAGGAGTTTACTCAAACTCACGTCCATTGAGTCTGTGATGCCATCCAACCATCTCACGCTCTGTCATCCCCTTCTCCTCCCGCCTTCAATCTTTCTCAGAATCAGGGTCTTTTCAAATGAGTCAGGTCTTCGCATCAGGTGACCAAAGTATTGGAGTTTCAGCTTCAGCATCACTCCTCCCAATGAATATTTCAGGACTGATTTCCTTTAAGATAGACTGAGTGGATCTCCTTGCAGTCAAGGGACTCTCCAACACCACTGTTCAAAAGCATTAATTCTTCGGTGCTCAGCTTTCGTTATAGTCCAACTCTCACATCCATAGGAAATGGCAAACCACTCCAGTGTTCTTGCCTGGAGAATCCCAGGGATGGGAGAGCCTGGTGGGCTGCTGTCTATGGGGTCGCATAGAGTCGGACATGACTGAAGTGACTTAGCAATCACATCCATACATGACTACTGGAAAAACCATAGCCTTGACTAGAGAGAACTTTCTTGGCAAAGCAATGTCTCTGCTTTTTAATTTGCTGTCTAGGTTGGTCATAACTGTTTTTCCAAGAAGTAAGCATCTTTTAAATTCATGGCTGCAATCACCATCTGCAGTGATTTTGGAGCCCCAAAAAATAAAGTCTGCCACTGTTTCCACTGTTTCTCCATCTATTTGCCATGAAGTGATAGGACCAGATGCCATGATTTTAGCTTTCTGAATGTTGAATTTTAAGCCAACTTTTTCACTCTCCTGTTTCACTTTCATCAAGAGGCTCTTTAGCTCTTCTTCACTTTCTGCCATAAGGGTGGTATCACCTGCATATATGAGGTTATTGATATTTCTCCTGGCAATCTTGATTCCAGCTTGCGGTTCATCCAGCACAGTGTTTCTCATGACATACTCTGCATATAAGTTAAATGAGAAGGCTAACAATATACAGCCTTGACATACTCTTTTGCCAATTTGGAACCAGTCTGTTATTCCATGTCCAATTCTAGTCATTGCTTCCTGACCTGCATACACATTTCTCAACAGGCAGGTCAGGTGGCCTGTATTCCCATCTCTTTAAGAATTTTCCACAGTTTGTTGTGATAAACAAGTCAAAGGCTTTGGCATAGTTACTAAAGCAGAAGTAGATGTTTTTCTGGAACTCTCTTGTATTTTTCTATGATCCAATGGATGTTGGCAATTTGATCTCTGGTACCTCTGCCTTTTCTAAATCCGTCTTAAACATTTGGAAGTTCATGGTTCACATGTTGTTGAAGCCTGGCTTAGAGAATTTTGAGCATCACTTCACTAGCATGTGAGATGAGTGCAACTGTGTGGTAGTTTGAGCATTCTTTGGCATTGCCTTTCTTTCTTTGGGATTGGAATGAAAACTGACCCTTTCCAGTCCTGTGGTCACTGCTGAGTTTTCCAAATTTGCTGGTATATTGAGTGAAGTATTTTACAGCATCGTCTTTCAGGATTTGAAATAATTCAACTGGGATTCTATCAGCTCCACTAGCTTTGTTCGTAGTGATGCTTCCTTAAGCCCACTCCACTTTGCATTACAAGATGTCTGGCTCTAGGTAAGTGATCATCCCATCCTGATTATCTGTATCATAAAGATCTTTTTTTGTATAGTTTATTTCTGTGCATTCTTGCCACCTCTTCATAGTATCTTCTCCTTCTGTTAGGTCCATACCATTTTTGTCTTTATTGTGCCCATCTTTTCATGAAACGTTCCCTTGGTATCTCTAATTTTCCTGAAGAGATCTCTAGTCTTTCCCATTCTATTGTTTTCCTCTATTTCTTTGCACTGATTACTGAGGAAGGCTTTCTTATATCTCCTTGCTATTCTTTGAAACTCTGCATTCAAATGGGTGTATCTTTCCTTTTCTGCTTTGCTTTTCACTTCTTCTTTTCACAGCTATTTGTAAGGCCTCCTCAGACAGACATTTTACTTTTTTCCATTTCTTTTTCTTGGGGTTGGTCTTGATCCCTGTCTCCTGTCCAAGATCATTAACCTTCATCCACAGTTCTTCAGGCACTCTATCAAATCTAATCTCTTGATTCTATTTCTCACTTCCACTGTATAATCATAAGGGATTTGATTTAGATCATACCCGAATGGTCTAGTGGTTTTCCCTGCTGCTGCTAAGTCTCTTCAGTTGTGTCCAACTCTGTGCGACCCCATAGACGGCAGCCCACCAGGCTCCCCCACCCTGGGATTCTCCAGGCAAGAACACTGGAGTGGGTTGCCATTTCCTTCTCCAATGCATGAAAGTGAAAAGTGAAAGTGAGGTCGCTCAGTCATATCTGACTCTTAGTGACCCCATGGACTGCAGCCTATCAGGCTCCTCTGTCCATGGGATTTTCCAGGCAAGAGTACTGGGGTGGGATGCCATTCCCTACTTTCTTCATTTTAAGTCTGATTTAGGCGATAAGGAGTCATGATCTGAGCCACAGTCAGTTCCAGTCTTCTATTTGCTGATTGTATAGAGCTTCTCCATCTTTGGCTGGAAAGAACAATCAATCTGATTTTGGTGTTGACCATCTGTTGATGTCCATGTATAGAGTCTTTAGGAATGAGCTAACTAAAATGGACTGGAATGGGTGAATTTAACTCTGATGATCATTATATCTGCTACTGTGGGCAAGAATCCCTTAGAAGAAATGGAGTAGCCCTCATGGTCATCAAAAAGTCCGAAATGCAGTGCTTGGATGCAATCTCAAAAATGACAGATTGATTCCTATTAGTTTCCAAGGCATTATTCAATATCACAGTAATCCAAGTCTATGCCCCAACCAGTAATGCTGAAGAAGTTGAACAGTTCTATGAAGACCCACATGACCTTCTAGAACTAACACCCAAAAAAGATATCCTTTTCATTATAGGGGACTGGAATACAAAATAGGAAGTCAAGAAATACCTGGAGTAACAGGCAACTTTGGCCTTGGAGTACTGAATGAAGCAGGGCAAAGGCTAATAGAGTTTTGCCAAGAGAACACACTGGTCATAGCAAAAACCCTTTTGGAGCAACACAAGAGAAGACTCTCCACATGGACATCACCAGATGGCCAACACTGAAATCAGTACAAGTTATGTGACTATTACAGCAAATGACATAGTTCTATATTCTTTGACATTAGAATGTGTTCAAGGTATGTTTTCCAGTAATGAAAAAAATATTTTAAAATCAATTCTATAGCAAGAAGTATTTTTTAATAAAGATATATATTCAAAATTTTTTTATTTTTTAATAAAGATATATATTCAAAATGTGATAATAGTTGAAAATATTTACAGTAATTGTATCTGGAAGACATTCCTTACAGTCTTAATTTTACACTGATCCCTTTAGAAAGACTGATTTGTATGGCTGTAAAGGAAATGGCAACCCACTCCAGTATTCTTGCCTGGAGAATTCCATGGATGGAGGAGCCTGGTGGGCTACAGTCCACAGGGTCGCAAAGAGTTGGACACGACTGAGCGAGCGACTTAACTTTAACTTTCTTAAAATGGCTCACTGGATTAGCACTGGAGCTCTGGAGTTGGATACCTGGGTGGTACATCAACTCCACATTCTGAGCGTTGATAACTATTTGAAGAGTTATAATACTGACTTGTCTAAATCTCAAGCTTCCTTTTCTGTAACATGAAGGTGTTAATAGTATCTAGCCTAGACTTTCATGTGTGCATGCTTAGTCACTTCAGTAGCATAGGACTCTTTGTGACCCCAAGAACTGTAGCCCACCAAGCTCCTCTATAGATGGGATTTTCCAGGCAAGAATATAGGAGTGGGTTGCCATATCCTCCACCAGGAAACCTTCCCAACCCAGGGATTGAATACAGTCTCCTGTGTCTCCTGCAATTCAGGTGGATTTTTTACCTGCTGAGCCATCAGGGAAGCCCCTTGCCTAGAGTTTCACTAAGAATTAAACGACTATCTAAGTAAGCAGCATACAACTTATCAGCCAATAATGGCTAGCTATTTCTTAACTATGCTACATGGAGGAAATGATTTTATTAGGTCTTTATTTTTCTTATTCATGCCATCATAAACATTCTTATTTCTTAAAGAAAGAATAACATTGGGAACTATTATTTTGATTTTATAAATGCATTGCAAATGCCAATACCATCATTAAGAAATATCACTTCTCAACAATGGCATGAAAAATTAATATTTTTCTGTATCAAGGTTTCTAATAGCCACAGTCTTCATCTCTGCTGATCACTGTTATCAGTGAATTGGAGAAGAAAATAATGCATCATCACCAAATTTTGGGTGTGTGTGTGTGTGTGTGTATGCTTGCTCAGTCAAGTCTGACTCTTTGTAGCCCCCATAGACTATAGCCCCAAAGGGTCCTCTGTCCATGGAATCTTCCAGGAAAGAATACTAGAGTAGGGTGTCATTGCCAACTAAGGGGGATCTTCCTGACCCAGGGATGGAAACTGTGTCTCTTGTGTCCCCTGCATTTGACAGGCAGAGTCTTTACCACTGCACCACCTGGGAAGCCAATTTGGATATGACATCTAGTTAAATGATACCTACTTTATTTGACTGATGAATCAAGAATGAGGGGTCATTTGAAAGGCAAAGTTGGCTAAAACCAAATGGTGATATTTAATAAGGATAAATGCAAATTTCTGGATATAATTTCTAGAAATCAATAGTAAAAATTAACAAATGGAGGAACCTTGGCTTGAAAACAGTTCATCTGCCAAAGACCTTGGAGTTTTCAGTTAATCAAAGTAAATAATATGACAAACTAGCAGAAGCTAATTTAATCTTAGGTAGCATTAATAGAGTTATAGAGTCCTTATCATGGGAATTGATAACCTCACTAATCTCTGCACTGTCAAAGTGAATGTTGAACACTGTTTAATTCTGGATACTAAAATTTAGGAAAGGAAATGAAAACGAGAGGCTATCATTCTTTATTAAAAATGAGGACAGGTCTGTAATTTGAGATGTATGATAATTCTTTTTCTTTTTTAATTAAAGTATAGTTGATTTATAATATTATATTAGTTTCAAATATACAACATATTGAATCAATATTTTTATATAACATAATCCCAGCAAACAAAAGTCCAGGACCAGACAGTGGAATTCTACCAAACATATAAAGAAGAATTAATACTTACTCTTAAATTATTCTGGAAATTTGAAGAGGAGGGGCCACTTCCAGATTAATTCTACAAGACTACTATTGAGTTGATATCAAAACTAGGAAAAATATCACAAAACCCCAAAGATAACAGACTGAATATAGTTGCAAAAGTCTTGAAAAAACAGTAGCAAATTATATGAAAATTCTCGAAGAGATCAGGCATGCTTAGAATGAACCTGCATTGTAGGATACCATACCCTCTATTTCATTTTACTGACTATTTTTTCTAAGTCTTGATTTTTACTTATCCTCATCTCACTGGTCTTAAGCATTGGTGTGATACAAGGCTGGGTCTTGACCTCTTTTTGGCTCTGTTGACATTAACCTTTCTGATGACCTTATCTAGCATCATGGCCTTAAAATGCCATCTTTATAATGATGACTTACAAGTTTGTATCTTAAGCTTGCATTTCTTTGCTGGAATTTATGCTATAATATCTAAATATCTTCTGAATATCTCTACTGGGAAGTCTCACAAATCTTAAACTCAATAAATGAAAATTTAAAATCTTGATTTTCTGCCCCAAAAAACATTATTTTAAATTCCTCCTTTTCTAGGTAAATGACTTCATCATTGCTCTTACTTAAAGCATTCAGAGCCATTCTCTTTCTCATTTTATCTTCAAATGTATCAATATCTTGCACTGTATGCATGAACTGTCCAGTTCTCACCAAATTCAAGACTATTAATTTGGTCTAACTCACCAACTCTCACTTAGAAAAAGGCAGCACACTAGAGTTTTTGCTTTGGCCTTTACTTCACTAAGTTAATTCTGAACTCAAAGGTCAGAGTAGTACTTTAAAAAAAAATCTGTTTACACATATATGAATGTACATTAATTATATGCACGTATTTAAGTATGTATATAAATATTAAGAGTTGACTAGTAAAAATAAACCATTCTCCAGTACAAATGTTCCTTCATAATACAAGTGCAAATAGAGATGGAATAGACATATCTTAGCATAAATCATGAAGGAATCCTTCTCCATGTGAATTGCTATTAAAATGCTTAGCACATTATATTCCGGTTATATGGAATGCATTTCAGTATCCATAGGAATAAAAAGTCATTCAGTTTGTAGTCAATATCATTTTCTAAGCTCCTCTTATGTTCCAGACACTATAGGGTGCTGGATTGAATAATGTGCCCTAAGAATATATATATTAAGAATATATATCCAGGTCTTAACCTCTGGTACCCATGAATGTGACCTTATTTTGAAAAAGAGTTTTGGAAATGAGATTCACATGGATTATTAAGATTCCAGTGGTTGGTATTCCTATAGCAAGAGAGATATTGAAGACAAGGACATATGAGGAAAATACCACATGATGACAAAGGCAGTGTGTGTTGGTCACTCAGTCATGTCCAACTCTTTGTGACGCTATGGACTGCAGTCCACCAGGCTCCTCTGTCCATGGGATTTTCCAGGCAAGAATACTGGAGTGGGTTGCCATGCCCTTCTCCAGGGGATCTTCCTGACCCAGGGATCGAACCCGAGTCTCCTCCTTGCAGGCAGATTCTTTACCTTCTGAGCCACCAGGGAAGCCCCAACAAAGGCAGAAAGTGAAGTAATTCATCTAACAAGTCAAGGAATACCAAGGAAACCACCAGAATCTATAAGAAGATCAGCTATGTGTTCCTTGTATCTTTCAGAGACAGCATGACACCTTGATTTTGGACTTCTAGGCTCCAGAACTGTAAGTTAATGAACTTCTATTGCTTTATGCCACCCAGTTTGTGATCATTTATTACAAGAGCCCTGGGAAACTAATACAAGTGGGTACTAATGGTAGAGTGGTAAGAAGTCACAGTCACTACGCTTGGTGACCAGTGGGAAAAGCCATCAAAGATGAATAATCATCGGCATGCAAACTGTGTTACGAATATACACAGGATGCTACGAGATGATTTAGCAAGGGATAGCAGGACAGTTTACTGAAGTGAGGCACTGGGCAAGTTTTAGCTTACATATTTGGCTTTTGAGGGTACTAGGTAAAAGAAGTCGGTGCTTAATGATTGCTTGAATGAAAAACAAATTACTGGTTTAATGTCTGGAGTAGAAATAAGGCAAACTCAGGCCAGAATAATATCATATCCAGAAGAAAACTATGTAGTTGGTAAAATTTTCTCATAAAATAAAGACCAAAAAATGAACTAATTAATAATAAAAATGCAAGTAAAGTACCGGAATAAACAGGCTTCTCTGGTGGCTCAGATAGTAAAGAATCTGCCTACAAAGCAGGAGACCTGGGTTTGATGCCTGGGTCAGGAAGATCCACTGGAATAGGTAATGGCTATCCATTCTTGTCTGGAGAATTTCATGGACAGAGAAGCCTCGTGGGCTATATAGTCCACGGAGTCACATAGAGTTGAACATGACTGAGCAACTAACATTTTCATTTCACTTTACCAAGATTTGATATGCTTGTATGTGATAAAATCCTCTCCAAAAAGGGAAAATGCATCTAAAACTGTGGTGACCACACCATACTATCCATTCCCTTTATTCCTCTATTTCCCACATTACAGGCAGAATTTTTACTGTCTGAGCCACCAGGGAAGCCCTTCTTCTTCCTAATAGAATCTTATTTTTGATCAACTATTTAACCATATACTTTATGGTTCATGAATCTAAAAAAAAAGACTATTTTCATATTTCCAAAAATAGGTTTTGATGAACTGACAGCATTACATGCCTTTGCAAATAACTGGTTTAGGGACCAAGGTTCAGCTAATTGGTGGAAAAAGGGTCCAAATGACTGTTTATAAAAATCAGTTTCATAGGACAAAATTTAGCACAATTACATTGACATAAAGGACTCTTTCATGCATTGAGAGAGACACATTCCTCTTTTCTGGGAAAATAAAATCACAAGTTTAAGCCATATCATTTGGCACATTCAAGCATATTCTTTTCTTTGAAGTATTAACAAGATCTCAATAAATGAATATAGATGTTATTGGAACTGAAATGAACCAGCTGACAATTGATTTTAGGAATATGAGAATTCTTGGGGATCTTGATATTATTATTATTATATCAAGTGTTATTATTTTGAGCCAAACCTTAATTGGGTTTCACTCAATAAAAATGGAAGGAGAAGAATTGGAAATATAACGTATATATATTTCTTTTGATAAATGAGTTTTATTGCCCCTGAGTGTGGAGAAACATGCAGTCATGGGTCAAGAGAGCATTTTGCTGTTTATATTGATAATTGATAGGAGTTGTAACAGCAGGCTTATAAGCTGATGAAAATGTTCCTGTAGAGATGAAATAAACTTCCGAAACCAGCTTTTGGGAGGAAGAAGACACGGATTATTCATCTCTAAAACTTCATACTACCTTACAGTAGTGCTTCATAGTAGACACCTGAAAAAAAAATGTTGAATTTCATTTGTTGATATATAATTGCTGCTGCTGCTGTTAAGTCACCTCAGCCATGTCCAACTCTGTGTGACCCCATAGACGGAAGCCCAACAGGATCCCCCATCCCTGGGATTCTCCAGGCAAGAACACTGGAGTGGGTTGCCATTTCCTTCTCCAATGCATGAAAGTGAAAAGTGAAAGTGAAGTCACTCAGTCGTGTCCGACCCTCAGCGACCCCATGGACTACAGCCCACCAGGCTCCTCCGTCCATGGGATTTTCCAGGCAAAAGTACTGGAGTGGGGTGCCATTGCCTTCTCTGATATAATTGCTAGTCTATACTAAAAGCACTCTCCAAGAAAATTAGAGATACCAAGGGAACATTTCATGCAAAGATGGGCACAATAAAGGACAGAAATAGTAAGGACCTAACAGAAGCAGAAAATATTAAGAAGAGGTGGCAAGAATATACAGAACTATACAAAAAGATCTTAACGATCCAGATAACAATTATGATGTGATCACTCACCTACAGACAGACATCTTGGAGTGAAAAGTCAAGTGGGCCTTAAGAAGTATTACAGTGAACAAAGCTAGTGGAGGTGATGGAATTCCAGTTAAGCTATTTCAAATCCTAAAAGATAATGCTGCAAAAGTAGTGCACTCAATATGCCAGCAAATTTGAAAAACTCAGCAGTAGCGACAAGACTGGAAAAGGTCAGTCTTCATTCCAATCTCAAAGAAAGACAATGACAAGATTATTCAAACTACCTCACAATTGCACTTATTTCACATGCTAGCAAAGTAATGTTCAAAATTCTCCAAGCTAGGCTTTAACAGTACGTGAACTGAGAACTTGCAGATGTTAAAGCTAGATTTAGAAAAGGCAGAGGAACAAGAGATCAAATTGCCAACATCTGTTGGGTCACAGAAAAAGCAAGAGAATTCGAAAAACCATCCACTTCTGCTTAATTGATTATGCTATAGTCTTAGACTGTATGGATCACAAAAAACTAAGGATAATTCTTCAAGAGATGAGAATACAAGACCATCTTACCCGCCTCCTGAGAAACCTGTATGCAGGTCAAGATGCAACTGTTGGAATCAGACATAGAACAACAGACTGGTTCATAATTGGGAAAGGAGTACATCAAGGTTGTATATTGTCTCCCTGCTTATTTAACTCATACTCAGAGTACATCATGTGAAATGCCAGGCTGGATGAAACAGGCTGGAATCAAGATTGTGGGGAGAAATATCAATAACCTCAGATATGCAGAAGACACCACCCTTATGGCAGAAAGCAAAGAGGAACTAAACAGGATCTTGATGAAGGTGAAAGAGGAGAGTGAAAAAGCCGGCTTAAAACTCAACATTCAAAAACTGAAGACCATGGCATTCTGTCTTATCACTTCATGGCAATTAGAGGGGAAACAATGGAAACAGTGACAGACTTTCTTTTCTTGGGCTCCAAAATTACTGCAGATGGTAACTGCAAAGACACTTGCTCCTTGGAAGCAAAGTTACGACAAACCTAGACAACATATTAAAAAGCAGAGGTATTATTTTGCCAGCAAATTTCTATCTAGTCAAAGCTATGGTTTTTCCCATAGTCATGTATGGATGTGGGAGTTGGACCATAAAGAATATTGAGCATCAAAGAACAGATATTTTTGAACTATGGTGCTGGAGAAGACTCTTGAGAGTCCCTTAGACTGCAAGGAGATGAAACCAGTGAATCCTAAAGGAAATCAACCCTGGATATTAATTGAAAGGACTGATACTCAAGCTTAAGCTCCAATACTTTGGTTACCTGATGCAAAGAACTGACTCACTGGGAAAGACCTTGAAGCTGGTAAAGATTGAAGGCACAAGAAAAGGGGACAACAGACGATGAGATGGTTGGTTGGCAACACTGACTAAGGGACATGAATTTGAGCAGGCTCCAGGCAATGTTGAAGGGCAGCGGGGCCTGTCATGCTGCAGTCCACGGTGTCGCAAAGAGTCGGACATGACTAAGCAACAGAACAGGGAATAAAAACTCAGCACGATTAGCATTTGAATTGTAAAGAGCATTTATATTAAGCCAACAGTACTACAGTAGCAACTTGTTATCATGATGGGCATCTAGTCTTTGATGAACTATTAGAAAACAAAAAAATATATTCATAGAAACCAACAGATTTTAAAATAGATCTTTTTAAACAGAAAGTTGAAAAGATCCAACTGAAGCTTTGAAAACCTTACAGGTTTTTTATGGAGTGTAAGATATAGAAATGTTCTTTTCAGTCACTTTTTCTCCAAGAATTAAGGCTTTCCTGGTGATCTCCAGGTAGGAAATGATTGAGTTGTAACCACACTGTAAATTAGATTGACTCTATTTTGCCAGATTATTAGGGTCAATGAGAGAGATCACACATGTCTGTCTTCATCACTTCTTTAAGCACTGAAGACAGTTAACTTTATCACTTTACACTCAATACCTGGAGGAGGACAGACGATGCTAATTAGTTTTCAGAAGCCATTCTCTTCAGTTCTGCAATATTTTATAGGGAATGGTAATGTGTGCATAACCCTAATCTCTGCTGCATTGCAATTTTACTTGGTTAGCACAGCATATGTTATAAAGTTAAAAATGGAACAAGGGATTAGATTGGTCAAACACCCTAAACTCTGTAATTAGAAAGGCTTTCTGGAGATTAACTTCAAAAATGTTTTGGTGCAAATTATTAATACTCCTTTTTAAAAGGGCTTTAAAATTATATTGTATCTGAACACTCTCATAGAATAAATATGAGATTATGGTAATAAGACTTAATAAATCTTGCTGAGCTGGACTAGTACAGCTCTAATAATGGCAATAATAAAGATAAATACAACAAGATCATCTAAAATTTTTGGCTCCTTTACTATGAACCTGAAACTAAGTGGTATATGCAGAGTTCACGCCATTTAATTCTTGCAACAAATCTGTGAAGTAGATATTATTATTCCTAATTTATTGATGGATAAAAAACTAAGGATAAGAAAAGTGATGTAACTTGACTAAAAGGTTATCCACTTCAATGTGGTGTAATTGGAATTCCCAAGCAATATGCATTTCTTACCCATGATACATGATACTCCAATGTAGATGAGGATAGCACAAATTTACAAGGATTATCTGAAAATGTCACTTTTGATCCCTCCTAATATAAAAATTTCCTGAAAGGAAAAGTATGATACCCCTAAACTATACAGTTCACATTTCCTTTCCATTTTCACATTTTTTATATTTTTTAAGAAAGGGTAAGAGTGAAAAATTAAAACCTTCACTCCTAATAGACCCATACCTGGTGTCAATACCATACTATACCTGGGTTTACTGTAAAACAATACATTTCTACTCTCAATGTAAGTAAAATAAAATAAAAGTATTAATAACTTGGGGATCAGGACAAAATAATTTAAAACTTCCTTTAACCTAAATTTTGTGAATTATTGCTCGTAAAGTCTTAGAAATGCTATTCATGTAAGGTAATGATTTAATTATGTTGAGCTTCTTTCTATATTCATAATCACTGTATTTTCTTTTGCATAAGGAAATGGCAACCCACTCCAGTATTCTTGCCTAGAAAATTCCATGGACAGAGGAGCCTGGCAGGCTATGGCCATGGGATTGCAAAGAGTCAGACAGGACTAAACGACTTCACTCACTTCACTCACTCTTTCTATATTCATATTTACTATATTTTCTATGTAGTTATGATCAAGCTGAAATCACAAGGTTGGAAATAAATCATGTCTGAATTAAAAGCTATCCATATAAATAATGTTTTGTCAAGGACCTCGAAAACATTTTCAATACATGAAACCCATTTAAAAATAATATCAGGAGAAGTTTGCATTTAATACATGATTCCAATGTTGTCGTTTTTGTAATGTGCACTTCAACATTAACTGTGGGATTCTGGAAAACATTATATATGCATTTAAATATGTGAAACATATTTATGTGTTTGCATATGTATGCATGCATTTGTGTGTATATATTATATATATACATATGTATATACATGCAATACATACATAATATATACGTACAATGCACATATATTCGGAGAAGGCAATGGCACCCCACTCCAGTACTTTTGCCTGGAAAGTCCCATGGACGGAGGGGCCTGGTGGGCTGCAGTTCGTGGGGTTGGACAAGACTGAGCGACTTCACTTTCACTTTTCACTTTTATGCATTGGAGAAGGAAATGGCAACCCACTCCAGTGTTCTTGCCTGGAGAATCCCAGGGACGGGGGAGCCTGGTGGGCTGCCGTCTATGGGGTCGCACAGAGTCGGACACGACTGAAGCGACGCAGCAGCAGCATCAGCATATATATATCGTGTGTGTGTGTGTGTATATACGTATATAGTTCTGTGTGTGCCAAAGGACCAATGAGTTTGCCTAGGATGATTACAGAATTCTCTTATATCAGGATAACAATCAGGTATTACTCACACCAAATTAATTTACTGATTGATAATGGCTTTTGGGTACACTCTAAGAGAGACACTATGGCGAGATCACCTCTGATAGGAAAGAAAGCCCTCTGTGGGAGGGGTACAGAAAAGATGTAGTAGCACATATTACTAAGCAGGAAGTTGGCATACCAATGTATTTTTCAACATATACTTGAAGAGAACTTATGATACAAAGTAGCCATGGGATCCATTTCTGCAATAAGGACAATACAAGGAAAGCCACAGGTTCTTAAAATATATATATATTTTTTAATATAGCAACCGACATTAGAAAACTTTAGACATATAAAATCTTACTCTTCTGCACTCCCTTCCAATTATCTAGTAAAATCATATACTTAAAAGAGGAGTCCAAAATATATTTTAGATCAATTTTCTTATGTATAGCTCACATCTCAGAACAACTAAATTTTAAAAGCATGCTGAAAAACCTTGAGTGCATGTATTACACTGAAAATGCTTGCTAGGATTTGCATGTGATTATGCTAAAAGGGTGTTATGGCTACTTTTGAGCACTTATTGCAGAATTTCATTTTTAAGAAATGTTTTAATATATCCACATGCCCTAAAGCTAAGCCAAAGGAAAAGGGAATAAGTTGAGGAAACACTGTTTAAGCATTTTATTTTAAAATTTTCCCCTGCATTAAAACTACTATTTTGCTTGAGAAATTACTAAACAGTGAGTCTTTCATTCTTTTAAACTCAATTTTAATCCATACAAAATATTTAACATCAATTCTGTAGTATTTTGAATTTCCTATCAGTTAGGTAAGTGAAGTATGCTAGGTAAATTGCTCATCATAATTAGTTTTAAGCTCAATTCAAAGAAACAAACCAAAGAACACGCACATGATTTTAAAGTGTCAAGTCTTTCACGGCTGTAACACTTCCCTCATTCTTATGATTATTTAGTCTTATTATTATGGAGCATTTAATAAGTTCTTAGAATAAAATGTAATTTCCCTTTTTAATAAAAATGGAATTATTAAACACAGTAATACAATTAAATTGTCATTATTTCCAATAACACAGATTTCAGCTGTCTATGGATTCTTTGTACTCTTTTTCTAATTATGAATTTTCCTTTCTATAGAGAATATTCATGTGCATAGGCCAAAAAAGTAAAATATCTAAAATTATATCATTACAAAGAATAGCAAGGAAAGATAAGAAAGCCTTGCTCAGGGATCAATGCAAAGAAATAGAAGAAAACAATAGAATAGGAAGGACTAGAGATCTCTTCAAGAAAATTAGAGATACCAAGGGAACTTCAGGGATCAATGCAAAGAAATAGAAGAAAACAATAGAATAGGAAGGACTAGAGATCTCTTCAAGAAAATTAGAGATACCAAGGGAACATTTCATGCAAAGATGGGCTCGATAAAGGACAGAAATGGTATGGACCTAACAAAAGCAGAAGATATTAAGAAGAGGTGGCAAGAATACACAGAAGAACTGTACAAAAAAGATCTTCATGACCCAGATAATCATGAACGTGTGATCACTCACCTAGAGCCAGACATCCTGGAATGTGAAGTCAAGTGGGCCTTAGGAAGCATCACTACGAACAAAGCCAGTGGAGGTGATGGAATCCCAGTTGAGCTATTTCAAACCCTGAAAGATGATGCTGTGAAAGTGCTGCACTCAATATGTCAGCAAATTTGGAAAACTCAGCAGTGGTCACAGGACTGGAAAAGGTCAGTTTTCATTCCAGTCCCAAAGAAAGGAAATGCCAAAGAATGCTCAAACTACCACACAGTTGCACTTATCTCACACACTAGTAAAGTGATGCTTAAAATTCTCTAAGCCAGGCTTCAGCAATATGAACCATGAACTTCCAGATGTTCAACCTGGTTTTAGAAAAGGCACAGGAACCAGAGATCAAATTGCCAACATCTGCTGGATCATGGAAAAAGCAAGAGAGTTCCAGAAAAACATCTATTTCTGCTTTATTGACTATGCCAAAGCTTTTGACTGTGTGGATCACTATAAACCATGGAAAATTCTGAAAGAGATGAGAATACCAGACCACCTGACCTGCCTCTTAAGAAACCTGTATGCAGGTCAGGAAGCAACAGTTAGAACTGGACATGGAACAACAGACTGGTTCCAAATAGGAAAAGGAGTACGTCAAGGCTGTATATTGTCACCCTGTTTATTTAACTTCTATGCGGAGTGCATCATGAGAAACACTGGGCTGGAAGAAGCACAAGTTGGAATCAAATTGCTGGGAGAAATATCAATAACCTCAGATAGGTAGATGACACCACCCTTATGGCAGAAGGTGGAGAAGAACTAAAGAGCCTCTTGATGAAAGTGAAAGAGGAGAGTGAAAAAGTTGGTTTAGAGCTCAACATTGAGAAAACTAAGATCATGGCATCCTGTCCCATCACTTCATGGCAAATAGATGGGTAAACAGCGGATACAGTGTCAGATTTTTATTTTTTGGGGCTCCAAAATCACTGCATATGGTAATTACAGCCATGAAATTAAAAGATGCTTACTCCTTGGAAGGAAAGCTATGACCAACCTAGATAGAATATTAAAAAGCAGAGACATTACTTTTCCAACAAAGGTCTGTCTAGTCAAGGCTATGGTTTTTCCAGTAGTCATGCATGGATATGAGGGTTGGACTATAAAGAAAGCTGAACACCGAAGAACTGATGCTTTTGATCTGTGGTGTTGGAGAAGACTCTTGAGAGTCCCTTGGACTGCAAGGAGATGAAACCAGTCAATCCTAAAGGAAATCAACCCTGAGTATTCCTTGGAAGGACTGATGCTGAAGATGAAGCTCCAATAATTTGGCCTCCTAATGCCTACTCATTTGAAAAGACCCTGATGCTGGGAAAGATTGAAGGCAGGAGGAGAAGGAGTGACAGAGGACTAGATGTTTGGGCAGCATCATCAACTCAATGGACATGAGTTTGAGCAAGCTCTGGGAGTTGGTGATGGATAGGGAAGCCTGGCATAATGAAGACTATGGGGTCACAGATAGACACCACTGAGTGACTAAACAACAACTCACTACTGTTATTGATAACTCAAGAGTTGGTTACAAAACTGTAGCTGCAGCTAAGTCGCTTCAGTCGTGTCCGACTCTGTGTGACCCCATAGACGCCAGCCCACCAGGCTCCCCAGTCCCTGGGATTCTCCAGGCAAGAACACTGGAGTGGGTTGCCATTTCCTTCTCCAATGCATGACAGTGAAAACTGAAAGTGAAGTCGCTCAGTCGTGTCGGACTCTTAGCAACTATTTTCATTCAAATTCAATCTTTGCCCCTAGAGCAAGACGTTACCTGGACTGTTCAAGTCAGTCCAGAACCTTGTCATAAAGGTTCTTATTCAGTGTGAGGAATTCCACTCTAGAAGCCCTAAAGTACTGATTGACTTTTTAGGTTGTTGGTAATAAAAGGGACATCATTTGTTTTCTTTTCTAATATTTTCTCAAAGTCACATGCTATCACTTCAAAAACATTTGCAGATTCTCTTTCATGACAATACATGAGAAATGGTAAAAATAAGGGCATTGGCAGTACTGCAAATGTACCTGGCTAAGATGCACAGTTCTTAATATTCATTACGCCATCCTCCTAACTAACTTAGAAGGCAAGTAATATCATTGGCATTTTATACATGAAGAATCCAGAAGATGATTAAATGAACTGCTCAACGTCACAAAGCTAGTACATGGGCAATGCTAGGATTTAAACTTACAGGCAGCCTTACATATAAGGAAAGTAATGTCTCCACCAAGTAATCATTACTAGCTTTAAGCATTTTTGAATCCCCACTCCAGCGTTCTTGCCTGGAGAATCCCAGGGACGGGGGAGCCTGGTGGGCTGCCTTCTATGGGGTCACACAGAGTCGGACACGACTGAAGTGACTTAGCAGCAGCAGCAGCAGTGATATTTTCATCAGGACGCTATACTATTTACAATACATATGCATGCCACACAAAGCAAAACATTGTTGACCTCAACTCCAGTGGCCAAAGAGGTGCTTCCTAACATAGTTCCTTATCCTATTCCCTGTATCAAAAGCAAGTTTAGGTTTGAACGCCTCCTTTTTACTAAGTCTTCAAAGACTGCTGCTGCTTGGAAGCCCCTTCAAAGACTAAGTATCTATTTATTTACTGAAAAATAGTGATTTTACCAATTATCAATTATGGAAACTCTCCAACTAAATATAATGACTTTCTCGATGAGTTGCATTCCACTTTTTATGTTATAATTTCAAGAATACTAGACTATAACTTTAAGAATACTTGCAAAAGAGTGGCAAACACAGGGGTAGGTAAATGAATGCACACACATATGTGTATATATATATACATATACATATACATTTAACCCTTGAACAATATGAGCTTGAACTGGCTGTGTCCAACTTATACATGAATTTTCTTCAATAGTAGATAATACACCACTACATGATCCTGGGTTGGTTGAAGCTATGGATGCAGAACCTTAGATATGAGAAAGCAGTATATGGAAGTCCAACTGCAAGCTATACACAGATTTCCAATTGTGCAGAGAATTCCAGCGCCCCTAACCTCTTTGTTCAAGGGTCAGTTGTGTGTGTGTGTGAGCAGAGAGAGAGAGAAAGATTATTAATGTCTATATTCATTTCTAATAGAGCATGTGTTCTTAACTGTCCCCATCTGCCAACCTGCATATGGGTAAGGGGTATAAGTAGGGAGGAAAATATAAACTAAAATTATGTGAAGTCAGTCCTTTTTGATATTTAAACATGACCCTTTAGGTATGCTTCACTCAACTGGTAAAGAATTGGCTGCAATGCAGGAGATCCCAGTTCGATTCCTTGGTCAGGAAGTTCCTGTAGAGAAGGAGAGGCTACCCTCTCCAGCATTCTTGGACTTCCCTGGTGGTGTATGTCCTGACTCTGTAGGCATAAAGCTTTGACATTCCTTTTTCCAAACCTTCTGCAACACAAAGGAAATGCGTGACTACTGTCACCACAGGGAGACAGAGGTTGAACATGGATCCAATATGCAGAGGCTGTTGTGCTTGTCACTGTGAACTAAAGTTCAGTTCATCTTATGACTTCTCACTGGAGAAACTAGTTCCTACCTTGTGCCTCTAGACTCAGTGCATTAGGTCCACTTTGGCCTTTTCATTTGATTCTGAGCTTCTGCCATCCTCTTCCATCTGTCTGCAGTCCCTTACCATAACAAGTATGGTACTTATGGCCCCTGGTATACCACTTGCAAGCCATGGGCATCTAAGACACACTCCAGTTTCACCCGCCTAAACATATCCTACTGTAATCAGGCCACCCATGTCATGTTGAAATTGTTCATGCACAAGTGATTTGGGACAGGCTTGCAGCCTCCTCCAATTACCAGTGAACTATATCACTATGGCTGCTGTTCTCAAAATTTCCATAACTATCAATATTGTTAACCCTTTCTCTCCCCACCTCCCCATACATTTTCACTCAGGCATTTGACTTATTTTACCCACTTCATACTTAATTATTAATAACCTTCACATCCTAGGCTAGAAAAAATGTCTTGGACTTTTTGCTTCCCTCATGTCATATCCCAATTCTTTCTACACTGAGAATACAGTGAAACTCTCTGATATAATTATAACCTAAATTTGGTATTCCCTGAGTCAGAAAGTTTGGGACAAAACCGAATTCCCTTTTGGACTTTAAATATAGAGATTAGATTAAGGCTATAATTAATTATCTTTGGGAGTAATTTAATTAAGTGAATTTAATTATTAAAATTTTCTCTACAATATACTAGGAAGACTATCTCATGAAAAATAAAAGGTAAATAATATTTTAATCTTTGCACAATAATCCATGAATAATTAACCCTTTTTCTGAATCATTATTTTTATGTATGAGATGATTTTTACAATTTTTATCTAAAAGAAAATGAATATATGAATCTGTCATGTTTTGCTGAAATGATACTCTACTATTGGATTAAAATCCTGTTCAGTGTGGATTTTATCTTCATTAAATAAACTTACCTCAAACATATGTTAAAGGAACCATTTTTTAAGCTACAAAAAATATAAATTGAGTTAATTTTGAAATATCCCAATATCAGTATCAATCCTAATATCAATCAAACTGCAGTTTTAAAAAATATCATAAATTCAAAGCAATTTAAAAGTCATAAGTTATTTTTCTCAGTGATGAACAATACAGTTTTAGAGGACAAAATTTTCGTATAACTAACATTCCACTTAACAATTAACAATAGTTCATGCCCTTGAGTACAAAGAGACTGTATAATTCCTTTAGAGATGAATAGGGTGAAGGCTCATATGTATCTTTATAAAGGTGATAAACTATTAGTTTTAAAACTTCATTGATATCCACACCAGACTAACAGGGTGTAAACAGTTTTAATATAGCCTACATGGAAATTTGAATTAATAAAAGTGATGATAGAAAGTTATGGACAGCACAAAATATAACCCAATTTATATTTAACAGGGGGTTTTCTTCTTACAGGTGACTATGTCTCATGTATTAAATATCATGCTGAAAAAATTATAAATGCACATTCTTCAAGTTTGGATCAAGTGAATCAAGAAAGTCTAGTTTATAACCTATTATTGTATTGAGTGTCATTCATGAAACTATACTAAATATATGATGGTTCACTTTTCAGATGGATGCAATACATTGGGCTAAAATGAGACAAATTTATTTAGTGCAAGTATTTCTCAAAGTATTGCCCACTGAACATCTGCACCAGAATTTCCTGAGGTATTTAATAAGAATTCACATTTCCAGGTTGGGGATGAGGCCTGCAACATCAGACTTCTCAGAGTCTAGGAGTTTGCCTTATCATAAACACAAGCAAAGTGAAAGTGAAAGTCGCTCAGTCGTGTCCAACTCTTTGTGACCCCACAGACTATATAGTCCATGGGAATTCTCTAGGCCAGGATACTGGAATGGGTAGCCTTTCCCTTCTCCAGGGAATCAGATCTTCCCAACCCAGGGATCCAACCCAGGTCTGCCCTATTGCAGGTGGATTCTTTACCAACTGAGCCACAAGGGAAGCCCAAGAATACTGAAGTGGGTAGCCTATCCCTTCTCCAGGAGTCAAACTAGGGTCTCCTGCAATGCAGGCAGATTCCTTACCAACTGAGCTACCAGGGAAGCTCACACAAGCAAGATATGGGAAAACTGGAGTCTGAGAATTTCATTCTCATATAAATTTTTTGTAATTTAATTGTATATATAGTTGACTTCCCTGGTAGCTCAGAAGGTAAAAGTGTCTGCCTATATTGTGGGAGACCCAGGTGCAATCCCTGGGTCAAGAAGATCCCCTGGAGAAGGAAATGGCAACTCACTCCAGTACTCTTGCCTGGAAAATCCCATAGACCGAAGAGCCTGGTAGGCTACAGTCCATGGGGTCGCAAAGAGTTGTACACAACTGAGCAACTTCACTTCTTCATAGTTGATTTACAAAATTATGATAGTTTTAGTTGTACAGCAAAATAGTCCAGCTCTCTCTCTCTCTCTCTCCTCTCTATATATATATATATATATAATATTGCTTTACATATATATAAAACAAAAAGTTTATATATATATATATATTTTCAGATTATTTTCCTTATAGGTCATTATAAAATATTGGGTATAGTTCCATGTGTTTGTACACCAAGTCCTTTTTTTTTCTTTAATCTATATTATATATAGTAGTTTGTATCTGTTTATCTAAAGCTCCTAATTTATCTCTTTGCCCTTTGGTAACCACAGGCTTGTTTTCTATGTCTGCAGGTCTATTTTTCTGTTTTGTAAATAAGCTCATTTGTATATCATATAAACATTTTTATGTGAGAGAATTAACTTGGTGGATGGTTCATCAATTCCTTGAGTTAAGGATTTAATTCTTTTTGGAACACACACACACACACACACATACACACAGATATATAAACGGGGGCTTCCCTGGTTGCTCAAATGGTAAACAATCTGCCAACAATGCAGGAAACCTGGGTTCGATTCCTAAGAAGGTCCCCTGGGAATCTTACAAGAGAAGGAAAAGGCAACTCACTCCAGTATTCTTACTTGTAAAATTCCATGGACCGAAGAGCCTGGTGGGCTACAGTCCATGGGGTTGCAAAGAGTTGGACACAACTGAGCAACTAACATTTTCACTTTTCTTTCATGTATACATATATATAGAGAGAGTAATCCAATTTATGCTAACAGGGAGGTTACCTAAACAGCACAATTTTATTTAAAAGAGCATTTCTTCCATTAATTTCCTGAAATACAGTTAAGTATAAAAAGAAAAATAGTAAACATTTCTTAAGTGCCTACTACATGTTAAGCATAGTGTCTTATGTTTATATTTCAGTTTAATCTCACAACATTTATGAGTTAGGTGTTATTTATATTTTAATAGGTGAGGAAATTAAGATGATCTCATAAACAGAATGTTGTCTCCTTCCTGGTGTTCCTCTGCTGTGAAAGCCTCCCCCATTCTCACTCAGCTAAAAATTTACCTACTTCAAAACTGAACTCTTCTAAGAAGGATTCACAATCAACCTCTACACAGCACCTCTCCTTAGATATGTCTCTTATAACGTTAATAACAGTCCCATGCCATCACTGGGCAAGCTGCAGTATTGTCTGTTTCTATGTCTGTTCTCACAAATGACTATGAATTCTGTGTGGATAAGAATTTGTCTTAATTTACATCGTTGGTGTCTTCTGAGACAACAGAGAGAACACTTCATCTACAAACTAAATTCGGAAAGAGAACACTTCATCTACAAACTAAATATCTTAAGACATACCAGATCTGTGTGAATCAAGATGAGTCACTTAATTTTTTAAAATAAAAACACACACTAACATGGAAAACATATTCACTCCTCCAAACACAATAAACAGAAAGGAAAAGTAGTGCCCTTAGAAAACAAAGATAGAAAGTAGTTTCAAACAATCCTGACAGTTTTGTTTTTTTATCTTTCTATTACTAAAATCTCTGACTGAAAATAGAAAATCTTCTCAGGGGAGCTAATTTCTGTTCCTATGTGCTTCTTCATCAAGTTACAATGACTTCAAGTTAAAAATAAAAGTAACATTACCTGAGTATGAAATTGAAGTATATCCTTATAAAGTACAATACATAGTTTTCATTTAGAATCTCCCAGGGGTTTTATAGATTTAAAAAAAATGTAAATAGTGCTCTGCTGTTCATAACCAGTCTCTGGGTATATATAGATACAAATGAAACAGGAAAAAGAAAGCACAGCACATATTACATCGTATTTCCCTATGTTGAGTATCATGTACTGAAATTAGCATAGAAGTTAGCATGGTCCTCTACCTCTGTATAAAATAAAGATTTTCTGATTGTAAAAAACAACAACAATGACAACAACCCACCGTCCCAACCCCCCCCACCCCCAATTAGGTCAGGAGGAGAAGGAAGTGATAGAGAGAGGATGAGATCGTCAGATAGTATCACCAACTCAGCGAAAATGAAAGTGATGGTGTTAGTCTTTCAGTTGTGTCAGAATCTTTGTGACCCCGTGGACTGTCGCCTACCAGGCTTCTCTGTCCATGGGATTTTCCAGGCAAGAATACCGGAGTGGATTGTCATTCTCTTCTCCAGGGGACCTTCCCAATCCAGGGATCAAACGTGGGCCTCCTGCATTTCAGGCAGATTCTTTACCTTCTGAGCCACCTGGGAAGAACTCAATGAATATGAGTTTGAGCAAACTCCAGGAGAGAGTGAAGGACAAGGAAGCCTGGCATGCTGTATTCAATGGGGTCACAAAGAATCAGACACAACTTAATGACTGGACAACAACAACATCTATCTAATTGGAAATTTACTATATTATATTATCTGCAGTCAAGAACAAAAGCCATAATTAAGTCATTCATTTTTAACAACGTAAAGCAAGTCTAAGGTCATATATTTTCAGTTGTTCCCTGTCTTACAGATGAACATACTAAGTCTCAATATTTTTCAAGTAATGAACATTGATACTTGTATTCTAATGTCCTAATGATCAGAGAGCAGTCTGTCCATTTGGAATTCTTGTTCTTTGTACCACCCCATGCTTTCCCTCTTTGCCCTTCACCTGCTCTAGTCATTGACTCAGATAACAAGCATTTATTGACTTCCCAGCACTGTTGACATATAAATCCTCAGAAGGTTGACATGTAAGATAGTGAAGACATCTCACTATATGAAGACATCTCAAATCCATGGAAGGGTTTGACTAAAAAACATCTAATATGGCATAGAAGAGAGAATTGAAAAGACTGTTTTGTCATTTCTGAATTTATAACAACCTCCAATGTATTAGGCATTGGAGATTTCCAGAATTTCAGATTTGAAAAGGATCTTCAAGATTATCACAAAGACTTAACCCATTATAACTCACATACGTTAATAATACATGTAAATTAGTCGTATAATCTAATTTTCAAAGAACACAGAACAACCTCAAAGTATCTCTATCCATCTTCAAAAACTCTTAGAATTCACATCAATATACAAAAATCTATTGCATTTCTATACATTAATAACAAACTATCAGAAGATAAATAACAAAAATACATCAATAACAGACTATAAGAAAATAACCCCTATTATAATTGCATCACAAAGAATAAAATACCTAGAAAAAAATTAACCAAAAATGTAAAAGATGGTGCATTAAAAATTATAAGATACAGATGAAAGAGATAAAATAAAACACAAATAAGAGGAAAGCTATCCCATGTTCATGTACTGGAAGAATTAATATTGTCCATGTTATCCAAAAGTCTACAGATTCAACAAAATATCAATATTCCAACAGAATTCTTCACAGAAATAGAATAAAAAATCTTAAAATTTTGTGGAGACACAAAAGACCTCAAATAACCAAAGTAATTTTGAGAATAAAGAGCAAAGCTAGAGACATCTCACACTCTTATTTCAAACTATGTTACAAAGCTATACTAATCAAAACAGTATGATATTGGCATAAAAACAGACACATAGGTCAATGGAACAGAATAGAGAGCTCAGAAATAAACCTATTCATACAGAGTCAATTAATTTAAGACATCAAAGTGTCATAAATGTTTTAGTTAGGCAAAAAATTTGTAAGTTTTCTAAAATATATATATTATACATATCATTTATATGTATGGATACAAAAGCTTTTACACTATGCTTGATAAACACTTGAGAAAGACATCCAAGAAAAGAAGACATAGAGAAACTGGAAAACATAAACTAAATGAAATGGGAGCACTGAATATGAAATAGAAAAAGTAAAACAAACTAGATAAAAGGTCATCAATGAGCTAGCATGAATAGAATGTTAGATCTTTAGTTTTTAAAAACAATAGATATGCAACGAGCAACAAAGTTTTACTCTATAGCATAAGAAACTATAGTCAATATATTGTAATAACCTATAATGGAAAGTATTTCAAAAATAATATATGTGTATATGTATAACTGAATCATCTTGCTGTGCACCTGAAATATTGTAAGTCAACTAAACTAAAATTCAATATAATATATATATTAAGAAAAAAATTAAGAAAAGTAAGCCAAGAATATACAATGGGAAAAGACAGTCTGCAACAAACAGTGCTGGGAAAACTGGACAGCCACAGGCAAAAAAATGAACCTGGATCACTATCTTACACATATATAAAAATTAAAGAGATTGAAGATATAAATGTAATACATGTATAATGTATGAAATCATAAAACTCCTAGAAGAGAATATAGGCAATAAGTTCCTTGACATTGGTGTCAGAGGGGTTTTTGGATTTGACACAACAAGCTAAGGGAACAAAAGTGAAAATAAGCAAGTGGGGCTACATTAAACTTCATCTACACAACGAAGGAAATTATCAATAAAATGAAAATCAAACTTAAGGAATGAAAGAAAATGGTTGCAAATTTTATATCTGATAAGAGGCTATAATACAAAATATATAGGGAACTCATACACTCCAATAACAAACAAACAGAAAATCCAATTAGAAAATGAGTAGAAGAGCATAACAAACGATTTTCTTTTCCTGATAAAACACTCAAAGGGCCTACAAGTATATGAAAAGATGCTCAGTATCACTAATCATCAGGAAAATGTGAATCAGAATTGCAATGAGATATATCACCTCACACCAATTAAAATGACTAGTCAAAAAGACAAGAAATCATGAGTGAAAATGTAGAGAAAAGGAAACCCTTGTGCACAGTTGGTAAAACTATAAATTTGTACAAACACTATCAAAAACAGTATGAGGTTTCTCAGATGACTAAAAAAAGAACTACCAGGTGATGTAGCAATTCCACTTCTGAATATTTACCTGAAGAAAACGAAAATACTACTTTAAAAAGATGTATGCACCTGCATGTTCATGCAGAACTACTTAAAGTAGCTAAGACATGGACACAATCTAAGTGTCCATGATTGATGAATGGATACAAAAATCTTGCCATTTGCAACCACACAGATGGACCTTGAGGGCACTATGCTAAGTGAAACAAGTCAGTCATGAAATACAAATACTGTATAATTTCACTTGCATGCAGAATCTGACAACAAAAAGCAAACAGAAAAACAAGACAGATACAGAGAACAGATTGGTGGTTGCCAGTGGCAGGTGGTGGAGAGGATAAGTGAAATGTGTGAAAGGAGTCAAAAGCAGAAACTTCCAGTTATAAAAGAAATAAATTCTGGGGATGTGATGTATAGCATGGTGACTATAGTTAATAATAATGTATTGGTCACTCCAGTACTCTTGCCTGGAAAATCCCATGGACGGAGGAGCCTGGTGGGCTGCAGTCCATGGGGTCACTAAGAGTCGGACACGACTGAGCGACTTCACTTTCACTTTTCGCTTTCATGCATTGGAGAAGGAAATGGCAACCCACTCCAGTGTTTTTGCCTGGAGAATCCTAGGGACAAGGGAGCCTGGTGGGCTGCCATCTATGGGGTCGCACAGAGTCGGACACGACTGAAGCGACTTAGCAGCAGCAGCAGCAGCAAAGGAGTAGTTCTCATTTAAAGTTCTAGTCATACAAAGGAGGCAAGAATATACAATGGAGAAAAACAATCTCTTTAACAAGTGGTGCTAGGAAAACTGGTCAACCACTTGTAAAAGAATGAAACTAGAATACTTTCTAACACCATTTACAAAAATAAACTCAAAATGGATTAAAGATCTAAACGTAAGACCAGAAACTATAAAACTCCTAGAGGAGAATATAGGCAAAACACTCTCCGACATAAATCACGGCAGGATCCTCTATGACCCACTTCCCAGACTACTGGAAATAAAAACAAAAATAAACAAATGGGACCTAATTAAAATTAAAAGCTTTTGCACAACAAAGGAAACTCTAAGCAAGGTGAAAAGACAGCCTTCAGAATGGGAGAAAATAATAGCAAATGAAGCAACTGACAAAAACTAATCTCAAAAATACACAAGAAACTCCTGCAGCTCAATTCCAGAAGAATAAACTACCTAACCAAAAAATGGGCCAAAGACCTAAACAGACATTTCTCCAAAGAAGACATACAGACAGCTAACAAACACATGAAAAGATGTTCAACATCACTCATTATCAGAGAAATGCAAATCAAAAACAGGAACCCTCTTACACTGTTGGTGGGAATACAAATGAGTACAGCCACTATGGAGAACAGTGTGGAGATTCCTTAAAAAACTGGAAATAGAACTGCCTTATGGCCCAGCAATCCCACTGCTGGGCATACACACCGAGGAAACCAAAATTGAAAGAGACACGTGTACCCCAATGTTCATCACAGCACTGTTTATAATAGCCAGGACATGGAAGCAACCTCTTATCCATTGAGCAGATGAATGGATAAGAAAGCTGTGGTACATATGCACAATGGAGTATTACTCAGCCATTAAAAAGAATGCATTTGAATCAGTTTTAATGAGGTGGATGAAACTAGAGCCTATTATACAGAGTGAAATAAGCCAGAAAGAAAAACACCAATACAGTATACTAATGCATATATATGGAATTTAGAAAGATGGTAACAGTAACCCTGTATCAAGTCAGCAAAAGAGACACAGATTTATAGAATAATCTTTTGGACTCTGTTGGAAAGGGAGAGGGTGGGAATATTTGGGAGAATGGCATTGAAAGATATATAAAATTATATATGAAATGAATCGCCAGTCCAGGTTCGATGCATGATACAGGATGCTTGGGACTGGTGCACTGGGATGACCCAGAGGGATGGTATGAGGAAGGAGGTGGGAGGGGGGTTCAGGATGGGGAACGCGTGTACACCCATGGCGGATTCATGTTGATGTATGGCAAAACCAATACAATGTTGTAAAGTAATCAGCCTCCAATTAAAGTAAAAACATTTATATTAAAAGAATAAAGTTCTCGTCATAATAAAAAATAATTTTTAACTATACGTGGCAATGGATATTAACTAGAATTATTATAGTGATCATTTTGCAGTATATACAAATATTAATTACACTGTACACCAGAAACAAATATTTTATGTCCATTATATCTCAACTTAAAAATAGGAATACAGATAAGTCATATAATTCAATTTTGAAAGAACATAGGGCAACCTCAAAATATTTTAGATTTTCTAAATTGGTTGAAAAGCAAAATCAATTATTCTAATTAGTTAATGTAGTAAATTGAAAAAATGTTACTGAGTACTATGTATTAAACAATAACTGTGAACAAAAGAGGGAGTTTGACAGCCAAAAGGCACATGATAAGATACTCAACATCATTATTTATTAGAGAAACGCAAATCAAAACTACAATCAGGTAACACTTCACATCTGTCAGAATGAGCGTCATCAAAAATACAAACAATAAATTCTGGAGAGGGTGTGGAGAGAAGGCAACCTTCCTACACTGTTGGTGGGAAAGTAAACTGGTACAGCCACTGCGGAGAACAGTATGAAGGTTCCTTAGAAAACTAAAAACAGGGCTATATCTGACAGAACAATTCCACTCCCAGGCATATCTCTGGAGGAAACAATAATACAAAAGGATGCATGCACTTGGTGTTCATTACAGCACTGTTTACAACAGCCAGGATATGGAAGCACACTAAATGTCCAAAAACAGACGAATGGATAAAGAAGACGTGGTGCAGGTATACAATGGAATACTACTCAGCCATAAAATGAAATGAAATAATGTTACTTGCAATGATGTGGATGGACCTAGAGACTGTCATCCAGAAAGAGACAAATTAATATATAATATCACTTACACGTGGAATATAGAAAAAAAGGTATATATGAATTTACTGGCAAAGGACAAATAGAATCACAGATGTAGAGAAAAAACGTATGCTTAGCAAGGAGGGAAGGGCAGGCGAAGTCAGACAAACTGTGAGACTGAGAGTGACATACATACACTACTGTGCATAAAACAGATAATTAATGGCAACCTATTGCTTAGCACATGGAGCTCCATTCAATGATCTGTGGTGATCTAAATGGAAAAGAAATCAAAAAAAAAATGGATATATGTATGTGTATAACTGACTCACTTTATTCTACAGCAGAAAATCACACAATATTGTAAAGCAACTATATTTCAATATTTTTTCGAGAAAGAGTTTAATTCAATGAAAATTCTAGATATTTAAAAAATACCCAATATATCAACCCTGAATATTCATCAGAAGGACTGACACTGAAGCCGAAGCTCCAATACTTTGGTCACCTGATGTGAAGGGCCAACTCATTGGAAAAAACCCTGATGCTGGGAAAGACTGAGGGTAGGCAGAGAAACGGGTGACAGAGAATGGGATGGTTTGGATGGCATCACTGACTCCATGAAGATGAGCTTGAGAAAATTCTGGGAGATAGTGAAGGACTGGGAAGCCTGGTGTACTGCAGTCCATGGGGTCACAAAGAGTCAGACACAATTTAGCAACTGAAAAATAACAACCCAATATATCTAGTGAAAGGCTCTTTGACTAATCATATAGATGTGATTGCTCACATCTCTTTTCTTCCTTTGTTTATGGATCACTTTGTGTGTAAATAAACCTTGGCCAGTATTCAATATTGTTTGCCAGTACCATTCACTTTCTCCTACCATCATAACAGAACACTGATCTTGGTCAATTGTCATCCTGTTTGCTACAGCCCAAATGACTCAGAATAGCAGATCTTCTTCATAACTCCATAAATGAATCCTGATATGTATAAACCAGTCAAAGTAATCCTAACATCCTTGCCTGGAGGAGACTCTTGAGAGTCCCTTGGACAGCAAGGAAATCAAACCAGTCAATCCCAAAAGAAATCACCTGAATATTCATTAGAAGGACTGATGAAGAAGCTGAAGCTCCAACACTTTAGCCACCTGATGCGAAGAGCCGACTCATTGGGAAAAATTCTGATGCTGGGAAAGATTGAAGGCAAAAGAAGATGAGGGAAGCAGAGGAAAAGATGGTTAGACAGCATCACCAACTAAATGGACATGAATTTGAGCAAATTCCAAAAGACAGTGGAATACAGAGGAGCCTGATGTGCTAGAGTCCATGGGGTCACAAAGAGTCGAACACAATCTAGCCACTGAAAAACAACAAACCTCCTTGCCAGTACTACTGGGGCAGGATCAGTGGCTTACTCCAAGCAGATAATTCAATCCCTTTGCAATTATTATTTGCTTATAGTGAGGTGTGTGATCTATGATGGTCACATCAGGTCTTACAAAATTCTTGTGTTAAACAATTCAGAGAAAGCTTTCATTCTCTTGCTGGATGTGAACAAGGAAGCTTCCAATCCTCAGGCCTTCAGTTGTATCACGTCCCTGAGGGAAAGCTGCCTGAGGACAAATCCTGGACGTGCTGGAGGAGCATGGAGAAGAGCAACACAGGAAAAAAACCTGGGGCTCAATAGTCTCTTGGAGTGGGTCCAATCTTCAGACTGTTTTACTTGTCTTTTTGTTTAAGCCATTTTTTGTGAGCAGGGTGCATGGGTTTGCAAGATCAGCATCACTAGGGAAATGGATACCGATACAAATTCTAGGCTGCATCCCAGATCAAATAAATCAGAAACTTGGAGTGTTTCTGGCAGATCTGTGTGGCCGAGTGAGGTCTCCATGACATTTCCCAGGTACACCAAAGTTTGAGACGTTAATATGAGCTACTTTAAGTCAAGATTTCTATTAATTATAGTCAAATGTACCCAAAGTAATAAAAAAAGCAATCCCCTCCATCAAACCAAGTATGCCACATATACATACAGAGTTGCCAAATAATGCTGTATTTTTAAAAAATTTAATTTTTAAAAATTTTAATCAAATTTAATGTAAATCTCTTTAAAATTGCAATTTGAAGTTGTTATTCATCTGTATTTGAAATTCACAAAAATTCATTTTCTCCACTGAACAAAAGAAATATATATATATATGAGTATATATGTATCTTATCTACTATTAAATATACATATATTTGAAATGCATATATATATATATACACATGCATGTGTGCTAAGTTGTTTCAGTCATATCCAACTCTTTGCGACCCTAAAGACTGTAGCTTGTCATATATATACACACGTATATGTGTGTGCATATATATATATATATATACACCTATACATCAAATCAGTTCAGTTGCACAGTTGTATCCGACTGTTTGTGACCCCATGGACTGCAGCATGCCAGGCTTCCTCGTCCATCACCAACTCCCAGACCTTGCTCAAACCCATGTCTATTGAGTCGGTGACGCCATCAACCATCTCATCCTCTGCCATCTCCTTCTCCTCCTGCCTTCAATCTTGCCCAGCATCAGGGGCTTTTCCAATGAGTCAGTTCTTCGCATTAAGTGGCCAAAGTTCAGCTTCAGCATCAGTCCTCCCAATGAATATTCAGGACTGATTTCCTTTAGGAATGACTGGTTGATCGCCTTGCTGTGCAAGGGATAAGGGACTCTCTAGAGTCTTGTCCAACACCACAGTTCAAAAGTATCAATTCTTAGGTACACAGCTTTCTTTATGGTCCAACTCGCACATCGATACATGATTACTGGAAAAACCATAGCTCTGACTAGATAGACCTTTGTTGGTAAAGTAGTGTCTGCTTTTTAATATGCTGTCTAGGTTGGTCATAGCTTTTCTTCCAAGGAGAAAGCACCTTTTAATTTAATGGCTGTAGTCACCATCTGCAGTTATTTTTGAGCTCAAGAAAATAAAGTCTGTCACCGTTTCCATTGTTTCCCCATCTATTTGCCATGAAGTGATGGAAAATAGATGGGTAAGCAATGTATATACCTATGTATATGTATAAATATATATAGATATAGATATAGATAGATAAATATAGATATATACCTGCCCATATTATCCAACATGGAACTTCCCAGGTGACTCAGTGGTAAAGAATCTGCCTGCCAATACAGGAGATGCAGGTTCTATCCCTGGGTGGGGAAGATTCCCTGGAGAAGGAATTGACAACCCACTCCAGTATTCTTGCCTGGGAGATCCCATGGACAGAGGAGCCTAGTAGGCTCCTCTGTCCATTGAGTTGCAAAAGACTTGGGCATGACTTAGGAGTAAACAGCAGCAACAATTACCTAACACAGAGCTTCTAAAATCCTTGTAATCTCCTGAGTGGTAAGGGTGCTTAAGAGCCATTTTTGTTCTAATATTTGGTCTTTGACTTCAATTCCAGACACAGAGCTTCTAAATCCTCTGGAATTTCCTGAGTAATAGGAGTACCTTTGGTCCTAAAGAAGTAAAGTGTGTGTTCCTGGATGGGGAGAGTTAGAAAAATAAGGCCATGATTAGAAACCTGTACCATTTAGCCCCATCCCTGTCCTCCAAGGAGGGAGTTAATAATTATTCAAACTTCCATAAAAATAAAAAAACTAGGAGCTTCAGAGAGCTTCTGGGTTTGTGAACATATGGAGAGGGTGGGGAACCCTGGCTCCATAAGTACAGGAACTCCTGGGCTTGGGCCTCTACTAGACCTTGCCCTGTTCTGGCCGTTTATCTGTATTCTTTAATCACATCCTTTATAGTAAATCTAGTAAATATAAGTGGAGCTTCTCAGGTGGCACTAGTGGCAAAGAACCTGCCTGCCAATGCAGAAGACATAGGGGATACAGATTTGATCGCTGGGTTGGGAAGATCCCCAGAGGAGAGTATGGCAACCCAGTCCAGTATTCTTACCTGGGAAATCCCATGGACAGAGGAGCCTGGCAGACTACAAATCACAGGGTCACAAAGAGTTAGGGACAGGACTTAGCACACACACACAAACATAAGTAACTATTTCCCTGAGTTCTGAGAAGCCACTCTAGCAAAGTATCCGATCTGAGGAAAGAACTGCAGTAATTCCCCCACCCCTAATTTTGAGCCCAGTAGACACAGTGTGGATAACTTGGGGATCCACTACCTGTGTCTGGCATCCAAAATGAGACAGACTTTGTGGGACTGAGCCCTTAACTTATGGGGTCTGACAAACTCCAGGTAGTTAGTATCATGATTGCCTTGTAGAACCCCAATTGGTGCCTGGAAAGCTAAGAGAATTGGTGTGGGAGGGGAAACCCTGCATATTTGGTGTCACGAGTTCTGTGGTATGAACAGGGAAAAGAGAACCAATAGCCTACTTCTAAGAGGCAGGTTTATTTCTTATGAGTCTAATATGTAAATATAAATCTGTTAGTGTACATCATCCTTAGAGAAATAACAGTTTTGAGAATAAATCCACATGAACCTCTCAAGTGAAAACTGATGTCATATCATGTAGGTATACATATTTGTATGTATGACAAAATTCATTTTTATGGCATTTTTTTCCTCAAAATAGAGTTTAACTTAAAGAAATTAAAGTAATACATTCCTATATTTAAAAATTACACAGTTGATTATAGTTTCACTTGAGAAATTACAGGCCATTTAAAATTATATAAATATATGCAATTAAAATATTCATATATTCATCAACTGGAAGAGCTTTAGACACATGAACATTCAGATGTTAATGGTCTATAATAGCTCCTTCTTATTGTAAATTAAAATTAGTTACATCATCTCTATACTTAACAGCAACTATCAATTTTAGAAATCCAATTTACTTTTAAAAAATCCTTTTAAACTCTATGTTAAAATATCTTTGAAAGTGTCTCCAGAGAAGAATGTTTTGCCACTAAAATCACCCAGTCTATTCATAGAACAAATGAAAGTCTTAAGTTCACATATTAATCCTGAACTTTTAAGAAAATTAGAATCAAGTTTTATATTATTCAAACATATTTAGTGCTTAATGCTCAAGCTTGACCATTCAATATAAAAAAAGTTAAATAATAAAATTTGAAACCTCTACCAAAAAAGGCAGTATATTCATAAAGTGATAAGTTGAACTTTTCTGCCATGACTTATTTAAAGTGTGCTTACATTTAATTTTTTAAAAATTAGATTTCTTGCCTATTCATATTATTTTTCATAATGTTCTCAAAACATGATTTTATGAAGCAACAAATGATACATTTAAATTATGATAAACTTATTCAATATTGAGTAGGTCTAGGGAAATATGAGCATGAAGAACGAACAGCCTATAACTTAGTATGTGTCAAACTGTAATACTTTGGCTAAATAGAAAAGTTTTATTAGATTTATATTCAGTTAATCTATTAAGTTAATCCTTTAAGTTAAGTTAATCCATGAGTAAATCACTTGAACTCAAAAGGCAAAGCCTTAGAAGCTGCATATCCCAAGCCTGGCTCCAATTTTTCTAACAAGGTGAAAACAGAATGAATTCAATCAAAATGCCTGACAAAACTGTGCATGGAGAGAAGAGATGTCAATATCACATTACTTTAAATCAAAGACAAACATAGGAGCCAAATGATTTCATTCTATCTTCACTGCCTAGCATAGAACAAAACTTGTAGGGATTTAAATTGAATATCACCTCGAGTACATGAATGACTTGATGATTCTATGAATAAGAAATCAACATGTTAATAAATCAGAATATGAATAAGGAATGTACCTTCTAAAGGAAACTGAGAACTAAAAGATGACTCTTTAAATAAACTAAAAAGTATTGAGCTTCTTCCACATTTTGGAGTTAATCTAATTCTCTTTAATGTAACCCTTCCATCGCTGTTTACTGATTTTGAATCAATGTTTCCATCTCGATAGGTAATATGATAAATATGTCCATGCCAAAGTGAAAAGTAAGTGAAGAATTCCTTGGCTCAGAAGTAATGCATATTTTAAGTAGAGCTTCTTAAGAGAATGCATGAAATGGATCTGAATTCATTTGGAATTTACTATGTGCCAATGAATCTACCTTATTCCATTTAATTCTACAAAACAGCCCTAAGAGACCGAGATAATTACTCCAGGTAATTTTAAAAATGACCAAATCTGATCAGAAAAAAAAAAAAAACCTATACAAACTAAAATTGAACCCTTAATTCTCACTTCATATTTCACGCTCTCGAAATACTATTATTCTGCGTAGTTTTTTTATGGCTTTGTTATTCGCAAATAATAATTTTAATGAAAAACTTTCAGTCTGTTGCAAACCAAAATTAATAGCAGTATTCTGCAACAGAACAAGCTGACACATTTTGAAAGTTACTACTGAGTGAAGGAAGGAAAATGAATCCACTAAAGAAGTACTATATCCCATGGCCAAAATTCAAAGAAAAGATATATTTTATTTTCAGAAGAATTTCTTTAGATGTAAAAGTGGAACCATGCTAAAAAGATGCGGGTGTTCTTAGTACAGTTACAGATGCTCTCAATGCCATAAAGCATGGTGCTACTTATTACTGTATTTACTTATTTTGCTTAGAGATGAATGGCAAGTACTAAAATGCTTTTATATGTGCATAGCAACAAAGACAGAATATGGTTAGCCAATGTGGAAAGGAATATCTTTAGTTTAAAAAAAGTTAACAATGCTACGTTAAATTTATAAAGCATTTTATAGTTTTCAAGGCTCTTTCCCACATAGTATGTACCCCTTCAAAAGCCCTGTGAGATTGCAAGGAAAGATAAATTAGTAACCCAGTTTTATGGGTGAGCAAATTAAGGCTCAGAAAGATTAAGTGTCTTACATAATAATACACGTAGCTTTGATGGTGCCATTTATATATTATCAAAGTCAAGTTTCTTTCTAGATTTTCTGGCATCCTTCAACAACAGTGATTTTATTATTTGAGATAAAGTTTTACAAATGTTTCCCTAATTTGAAAAATGGTTTTAATCTAAAGATTAGAACTGAATGAATGCCATGAAATAACAACTATAAAGCCCCATAAAGGCTTTCAAAAATCATTCACAGAAATTAGTATATTTCTAATGCAGAAAACCAAATATGTAAATAAATGAAGCAAAAAGGAAGCAATTGTTCTTCAATTTATAGAAGTGGTTAAAAAGAACATCCATGCCTTGCATCAACAGTTCCCGAATTTTTGAATTAATAATACCTCATTTTCTTAGTTTAGAGTAATGTGAATTATTTTCAAAGAATCAGCGACATGTCACATCATTTTTTAGCATGAATAATGATGGGCAGGTTTGAGCTCTAATGATGCTGCAGGATCACAGAGTTTGCAGCTTGGAAGCTTACCATATAAATTAATGCAGTATCACATTAGCAAACAAGGCACAATCAGAAAAATGAATTCAAACCGAAGGAAAGGAATTGCCATATATTGAAATAAAGCAAAAATGCAATAATACCGCTTTACTCTTCAATTTAATCTTTCTGAATTCTGAAGATGGATTTGAGGATTTCGTTTGCAATCATCCTTTACCATGCAGATATGCTGCAGTAACTATATTAGGGCAGACAAGTAACAAAATTATTCAAAATACATTCAAGTAATTAGACTGAAGACTAGTCAGCCAGATCAATGTGTCCTTTTCATCTCTGCCTGGAGAATCCCAGGGAAGGGGAGCCTGGTGGGCTCCGTCTCTGGGGTCGCACAGAGTCGGACACAACTGACGTGACTTAGCAGCAGCAGCAGCAGCAGTAACATTGAACAATACCTGATGACTTTTGGTGTTGAGGCAGCCTGCTTTTGCCTATTTTTTCATTTGTACATTTCAAATCTGACTTCCAAGTTATTGTCTGCTTCAGAGAGAGCCAATAATTTCTTCAGGCCAACCCTATTAGATTTCCACCAGAATTTTGTGAGTTATAAACTCTTAAGTACTATAAAATTGTTAGTATGTGTAATTGAAGAAGTAAAAATGTACACATGGTTATAGGATAATTGGTATTAAATTCAGCTCCATCACCAATTCTTTGTGCTACCAGACCCTATACACAACTGCTCCACTGGCTACTTTCTTTCATTTTACTGAGAAATCAACAAGAATATGGCAAAGATTTCCTAGTGATCATCTATCCATCACCATCCTTTAATATGCTATGGACCATGTTTTTTAAGCTTAACACACATCACATTATACTACTGTTCCTGCTAAGCCTGTATGTTCTTATCAATACAAGAGTCAGAACTATCTGGATGAGCTTCCTGGCAGATTAGATTTCAGTCTCAAGTGATATAAAATAGAACACATTTTAGTTTGGTTTTTCCTTCATTTATTTTTCACAAACTTATTCCAGCTTTGAGGTGAACCCAGATACATAATGTCCTGCTGTGATATACATCCAGTTAATTTAAAATAGACAAGCATCCTGTATGCTGAAAACAGTTTTATCATTGCAAACAAAGAGTTGCAAAAAAAAAAAAAAAAAAACTTTGGGTTCTCTTGACTGTGGCAGATGCTTCCTAAAGTTCAAATGAAAATTACAGACGAGTGCTAGCTTGTAATCAATTTAGTTATCCTTTGTACCTAATTCACTCTTAATTAAAGCATTGAAAATGAAGGAAGAGATCAGTACAAAGTTAAAGGTTTCACACAAACATCACTGAAGCTCTTCATTGATCAAATTAGATGCCAGATCACTGAAGCTCTTCGTTGATCAAATTAGATGCCAGATTACAACCGATCTGAAAATATATCAGTCTGAGATATTAGTCATGTTCCTTGATCAGAATTCCTTTGATCATTATAGAACAAGTTTTGTAGTAGCAGCAAAGCAATTTATTGAGGGAGAAAACTACAAATTGCTTCCATTTTTCCAGCAACTGTGAGGGCCATGTCCACAGGTGATGTGCGTCCTTCCAATTAGATATCCACACAGTTTTGGTTTGCCACCTAACACAATAGATTACCAACCCCTTAACAGTATAATTGGAATATAAATTATTTAACCCTTCTATAGTCAATAACTGATATTGGCACATCAAATTCTCTCCAGACAGTTTAAATTTGAAGGCCCTGCTATTCTCCGGTTTTTAAATGTGTGTTAGTTGCTCAGTCGTGTCCGACTCTTTGCTACCCCATGGACTGCATCCCGCCAGGCTCCTCCATCCATGAAATTCTCCAGGCAAGAATACTGGAATGGACTGCTATTTCCTTCTCCAAGTTCTTTAGTAAATTCTGGTAAAAAGAAGTGATACTGGAGAAAAGAGATATATGCACCATGCAGTATATTCATTTAAAGCATGTAAACTCTTTAATTTATAGAACGTTTTGTACATGGAAACAAGAATATATTTTTATTGTTAATTTACTTTTTAACAAAACAGATATTTTAAATGTTATGACTATGGTTTTTATTCAGAACAAATATGCATAATAAAAGAAAAAATATGATACATGAATCAAGTTTCTCTTAAAATTGGTTAAAAAAACACAAAAATTTGGTATCACTTAAACAGCTAATGTTCTTTTATTAGATGAGAATTTGGTGCTTTAACTTAGAGGAATTTCTAAACCAAATTAAAAATGTAATCAAACAATTATGTTACTCCTTGATATATTTCCATTACTCTTCACTAGAATGCTGTTCTATGCTTAATTATTTACATTTTTGCTATTTTAATAGATACAATTCATTTCTTTAAATTAGATTATATACAGATTATTTAAAGTAGATTTTGTATGTGATCTGGAACAAAGTACATACATTTTATTGTTGTTTCAATGTCTTAACCTATAAAATGAGTATTGGACTACACTCTGCTTAGGGCCCCTTTCAGCACTAAAAAGTCTTGATTTGAAGATCTGAAATACTAATTAGTAGAAAAGATTTATTACTGATGAATTCCAAGCAATGGGTCGATGAAGTTTATACTAGTATCTTTTGATTTTACTTGAAGACCAATATACTCAAATTTACTATCACAGTTAGTAGATTATTGGTTCTCCAGTGAGGATGTTTTTGTCCTGAAGAAATTATTTAAATTAGGCTAGTTTTTGTGAGGAGTGGGGTGACTTCACCCCCAGGGAAGATGTGGCAGTGTGTGAAGGCATTTTTAGTTATAAGAACTTGGGGTGGTGTGGGGGGTGGGTATTGCTACTGGGCTCTAGTGAGTAGAAACCTGCAATGCTTCTAAGCATGTGAAAATGCACAGGATAACAGCTAGGACAAAGAATTAGCCCAAAAGGTCAACGGTGCTGAGCTTGAGAAACCCTGTACCAGGTAGGGAAAAAACCTTTCTGCCTTTAGCCTACTCTTATAAGAGAAATATAAATGCCTATATATTAAATAACATTATTATGACTATAGCATACTTCAGGAAAAAAAGCAAAAACTCAGCCTTTTAATTTCTAGATCTGTATCACTTTCAAAACTACAGGCTAATATCTTACCTTAGCTTCTTTTTCTTAATCTTGTAAAGATATTTTACATATCTTGCACATTAAAAACAGAGCAAAATTATTTATTTTTTACTATGTTTAAACTGTCATTCTATCTTACAAACCGATCATTCTTTGGCAGAAGTTTCAAGTAATTTCTGATTAACTTTAAAAATCGACATGAATATCTCACGTTGAAAAATAGAAACTGAGAATTACACTGACTATTATTTTCACAGCCCACATTTCCTGAGCACCTGCTGCATGCCAGCACGACATGAAGGAGCAGACAGACCCCACGACAAACTGGAGAAACACAAAGGGAAATGTTTCTATAAAAACCCAAGGAAGGATAAATGGGACATATCCAAGGGAAAAAGAAATCTAGCCTTTTAGGGATGAAGAGTCATGAGTGAGAGGAAAGGATAGAAAATTAATCCAGAGATGCAGACAAAAGCAAAAATCACATAAGGCATGGAGGGCCATTAATGGAAACCAGTAGAATATTTTACAAAGGAAAATGTCAGAATTAATGTCTTTTCATTTCTCTTTTCTTGTCCCTTCTTTCCTTCCTTCTTTCATTAGTTTTTTTTTTTTTTTCTCTTTCACATGTCACTAGCTGTTTAGAAGGGTATAAACTGAAAACATTATAAATGGGGAATGCCCTGGTCTAGGTTAGTAGTGCTGAGAAAGGGAGAAAAAGTGGATATAGTATAAAGCTTAATATCCTAAGATCTGCTAGCATATCAGATGTGAGGGTCAAGGGAGTGTGTGCTTCCAGGCTTTTTGGCTTAAATATTTGAATTCATGGTACTGGTCATCACTAAGAAATGGAAACCAAAGGAGCAGGTTTTTTTCTTTCAGCAGGTTTTGTTTTCCTCATTATATTTTTTGCTTGCTTATTTGTTTTATGGAGAAAATAAGTCTTCTATTTTGAACATATTAAGTTTAGGATCTCCACTGCACATACAAACAGAGATAAAAGAAAATATTTGGGACTCATGCAAAGATTAGGGTTTGGATTACAAATTTGGTGTCATCAGTACATAAGAGCACACAAATAGTATTAAGTGAAATTACCTATAGAGAATATAAAGAGAGAAAAGAGAAAAAGAAATAGAACAGAGGCTAACAGATTAGAAAGCTTAGAGGTCAAGGGGATGACATGGAATCAGAAAAAGGGAAAGAGAGGATCAGCGAGTTTTAAAAGGGAAACCAACAGAAAATGTCCTCCCTAAAGACAAGTAAAGTAATAGTTCAAAAAGAAGCTCTGATAACAAAGTGTAATCCTGCTGAGGTTAAAGTAAGGAGAGAACAGAAAGTTGACCATGAAAGTGAAAGTTACTCAGTCGTGTTCAACCCTTTGTGACCCCATGGACTCTTTACAGTCCATGGAATTCTCCAGGCCAGAATACTGGAGTGGGTAGCCTTTCCCTTCTCCAGGGGATTTTCCCAACCTAGGGATCAAATTCAGGTCTCCCACATTGCCGGTGGGTTATTTACCAGCTGAGCCACAAGGGAAGCCCAAGAATACTGGAGTGGGTAGCCTATCCCTTCTCCAGTGGATATTCCTGACCCAGGAATTGAACTGGGATCTCCTGCATTGCAGGTGGATTCTTTACCAACTGAGCTATCAGGGAAGCCCATAGTGAGAGGCAATTTTGATGACTTTAACAAAAGTTATTTCAGTGAAGTGCCTGGGTCAAAAGTCTGACTGGAGTGGTTACAAAAATGGAGACTTGCAAATACGGTCTTTTGAACAAGTTTTTATTTTTCTTCCTACTGAAATATTGCTAAAATGGCATTAAGACTTTTTCAATGGCATATATTTACAAGGTGGAAAACCAAAGACAAAGAGTAAAATAACAGCAGACCAGATATTAAAACACATTTTTGAATTTGGAAATCAGTTTAGAAGCAGGAGGAAGTGATAATCTATATGCTTGAAGGGTTAAATGCAGAGAAAGCAAATCAGTTTGCTCACAGAATCACCAGTTACATGAGAAATAGAGCTGGGAGAAGGTATATGGCTGCAAGTTTGTTTATACCTCAGACACTTTCATACCCAGCCCCAGGTCACCACCTCCCTACCCCATGCCTCGCATACTCCCCTCTTGCCCCTCTGTGTCCAGGAAATCTGACACTGATTCTATTCACAGAGTTCATGTCTGTATGACACCTGAAACAGCAGACTTCAAAGACAAAGATGCAAACCGAGAACAAGAAATATTTCACAAGGATTAGGGAAGAACTGAAGGGTATATATCACATAACTTGGTGATTAAACATCTAAACATGTAATAGATAATAGCTGTCATGTGAAATATAGATGATCATTTATACAACCTTGTGGTAAAGAAGTTGAAAAAATCATCTACAGTATATAAAAACACAATTAACAATTTTAAACAACAAACTTGGAACAGATGCTTATGGCGAGCCTAATGAAGAGAGAGTTACACTTTCTGTTACAAGTGCTCCTGCAATTAAGTTAGAGAAATTTGAACAACTCCACAGTGAAATGAGCAAAGAATATACAAACCATTTAAATAATGTAAGAACCACATTGAACTTTACCATCAATTAAAAAATAATTAATGGGATATTTTGCTTCAGCAGAATTAAAACTGAGTTTCAATTTAAGAGCTTTGTGATAAAGTTATTTCAATGATCAAATCCTTTGATAAGGCAATTTTCAGATCCTTTTACTTAGAAAAAAAGAAGTATGTGCTTGTGTGTGTTATTGTGTTGTTTTTGTTTCTATTAACTAAAAAATTGAAAAATTTGAGTTACTATAATACCTATCCTTGGGAATTGATAAAATTAAGCATCGTGTGTACATGCATGCAGTATCATGTAAATACTTAAAAGGATGGTGCCAGTAATGAGACTTTTCAAAGACATCGGACTCTAACCTCTGGAACCTGTAAAATTCCTTTGTGCATGTAATTAAGTTGAGAATCTTAACATGAACAGATTTCACTGAATTATCCCAGTAGGTTGTCCTTATAAGAGACACAGGTGAAAGAAGAGAAGGCAGTGTGCCCACCAAGGACCAAGGCAGATGTGGGAGTAATGTGGCTACAATCAAGGGAGGCTGACAGTCTCCAGATACTGGATGCAGCTGGGAACATATTCTGCCAATGTGTCCAGAAGCAGCATAATTCTGCCACTAGTTTCAGCCCAGTGATACTAAATTTTGGAGGTATGCATCCAATACTATGAAAGAATACATTTCTATTGCTTTAAAGCATCAAGGTTATGGTAACATGTTACAGAAACTATAACAAGCTAATACACTAACTATATTCATCAATAAGGAAAATGTCTATATTTTAATTAAGATTGTCAGCTCATGAATCATACATATCCAAAATTACATGAAAAATACCTAGAAAATATACTGACAGGACTTATACATAAATATTAAGATCATTGGTAGTTTGTGATTTTTTGTTTTAATTTTGACCATAACCATATATTATTTTTTTCTGGTAAAAAATGTTATTTTAATTTTTAAACAAAATATAATACTTTTTAAACAAAATGTATTTTTGTGTATATCAACTGCAAAATATCCCCATTCTAACAGTAAGCTAAAGTTGAGTTTTCTGTACCTGGGGATATTGAGCCCTATGCAGTGGTATTGTTGCCTGACGCAGTTTTCTAATGTATCTTATTAGAAATGGTTTGAGGCTCAAGGAACTTTTGTGTTTTTCTGTGTGTCAGTTAGGAATTATATTTGGCTGCTAATATTAGAGACCCTGAGGCTTCCCAGGTAGCATTAGTGGTAAAGAATCTGCCTGCCAATGCAGGAGACGCAAGGGACACAGGTAGATCCTTGGGTTGGGAGGATCCCCTGGAGGAGGAAATGGCACCCCACTCCAGTATTCTTGCCTGGAAAATTCCACCAGCAGAGGAGCTTGGAGGGCTATGGTCCATGGGACCTTAAAAAGTCAGACATGACAGAGCAACTGCACACACACTTACATACATCAGAAACCCTGGTTCCTGACTTCAGTGTAAGATATGTTTACTTCCTCTCATGTAAAGATAATCTGAAGTTAGGATTAGTGAGGGCTGGTGTAGAAGCTCTGGAAGTCACCAAGGGCACTAATGTCTTCTGTCTTTATTCTTTCACTTTTAGGGCACTGCTTCCTTCTCAAGGGCATTCAGTTGTCATAAGGTAGATGCTGATCCAACATTTTAGGAGAATGGGAAGGGCCAAAGGAGAAGTTTGGTTCCAACCAAACCTCTCAGGAGTTTTACCTACTAATATCCACTCATATCTGATTGGCCATCCCGATTTGCAGTGAGGTAGCAAAGTGTAGTCTTATTGATGGGGCACAATTACTAAGGTAGAAGGGAGAATGGATATTGGTTTGACAGCAGGCAGTAATTGTCATATCCACCAAACCAACATCTAAAGATGTCACTGAGAAGTATTCAAATCACCATCCAGGAGGAGTCACTGCTATGATACTTGTTGCCAGTCATATTACTCTAGAAAGAACAATTCAGTGGTAAGATTGCTCTGCCTTAACATTAAAGACTGCCTATGTCTATTACTCCTTCTTTGCCTACTATAGACTGCAAATAGAATAAGTTCCTATGTTAAGTGCTTGGTTCAAAAAGCATTCAATTTATTCCACCTAAAATTAAGACTTGTAAATCTTCAATTTGTGGATTATCTAAATTAATTATTAATATTTAATGGGCTTCCTAGGTGGCACAGTGGTAAAGAACCCACCTGCCAATGCAAGAGATGCAAGAGACAGGAGTTTGATCCCTGGGTCAGGAAGATTCTCTGGAGTAGGAAATAGCAACTCACTCCAGTATTCTTGTCTGGAAAATTCCATGAACAGAGGAGCCTGGTGGGCTTTGTCCATAGGATCACAAAGACTCAGATACAACTGAGGGACATACAGCACATTTAATTGCTTCAGTTCTTGTGAATCATTAATAGAAAATAAAGCAAGTGAAACAAAGCTTAAATGAATATTAAATAGGCATACAAGTAAGCATTTTGATACAATTGTAACTTTTTAAATTAAAAGATTACTCAACAAATTAATATTAGTGTAAAATAAATAAGAATCTAAATAAAATTCAATATCAAAACAATCTTCAAACAATGTTCTCTTTTGTATATTCTATATTTATGTTACATATTTTATTCTACTGTGTCTGTCACATTCAGTATGTTCCTAAAGTTAAACCTAATTTTTATCCCCTTTGATTGCCTTTTAAATTAACATCTATAGAAAACAAAAATCTTGATTAAAGAATGATCAACTCAACACACAAATCTATTAGGTGGTCTCAAGAACTATGAGCCTCTTCAAAGATATATTCTTTCCGTATGTACATATGTGTGTGTTTGTCTATATTTCATCCACATCTGTAAATATTTATATAAATATATTAGTTTTATATACTAGATCTTATCTCTGCTATCAGTTCAGTTCAGTCGCTCAGTCGTATCAGACTCTTTGCGACCGCATAAATCACAGCACGCCAGGCCTCCCTGTCCATCACCATCTCTTGGAGTTCACTCAAACTCATGTCCATAGAGTCGGTGATGCCATCCAGCCATCTCATCCTCTGTCATCCCCTTCTCCTCCTGCCCCCAATCTCTCCCAGCATTAGAGTCTTTTCCAATGACTCAACTCTGCATGAGGTGGCCAAAGTACTGGAGTTTCAGCTTCAGCATCATTCCTTCCAAAGAACACCCAGGGCTGATCTCCTTTAGAATGGACTGGTTGGATCTCCTTGTAGTCCAAGGGACTCTCAAGAGTCTTCTCCAACACCACAGTTCAAAAGCATCAATTCTTCGGTGCTCAGCTTTCTTCACAGTCCAACTCTTGCATCCATCCATGACCACTGGAAAAACCATAGCTTTGACTAAATGGACCTTTGTTGGCAAAGTAATGTCTCTGTTTTTCAATATGCTATCTAGGTTGGTCATAACTTTTCTTCCAAGGAGTAAGCGTCTTTTAATTTCATGGCTGCAGTCACCATCTGCAATGAGTTTGGAGCCCAAAAAAATAAAGTCTGACACTGTTTCCACTGTTTCCCCATCTATTTCCCATGAAGTGATGGGACCAGAAGCCATGATCTTAGTTTTCTGAATGTTGAGCTTACGCCAACTTTTTTACTCTCCTCTTTCACTTTCATCAAGGGGCTCTTTAGTTCTTCTTCACTTTCTGCCATAAGGGTGGTGTCATCTGCATATCTGAGGTGATTGATATTTCTCCCGGCAATCTTGATTCCACCTTATGCTTCTTCCAGCCCAGCGTTTCTCATGATATAGTCTGCATATAAATTAAATAAGCAGGGTGACAATATACAGCCTTGACGTACTCCTTTTCCTATTTGGAACCAGTCTGTTGTTCCATGTCCAGTTCTAACTGTTGCTTCCTTACCTTCATACATGTTTCTCAAGAGGCAGGCAGGTGGTCTGGTATTGCCATCTCTTTCAGAATTTTCCACAGTTTATTGTGATCCACACAGTTATATTCTCTGCTATAAACATTCACAAATTGCTTTCTCCCTATTTTTAAGTTTCTCACTTTTCAATCTGTTATCTAATTACTAAACATCCCCTGGTTGCTAATCCTTCCTATATGCTCCTAACTGCCCCTTGCCCAGGAACACCATAAGAGAAGAAACTCCGTGATTTATTCTAAGCATAACTGTTGCCCCTATAATATTTATTCCATGCATAACTTCTGCTGATGCACTGGTTGTGCTTAAGAAATGACCTGGAGTTCATTTGAACTAAGTTTCAAAAACAGAAGTAAAATGTAGATACGTGAGCATAATATTTGAAAACTCTTGTTGTGAGCAGGTATCCATGATTATTATATGTCATCAGTTACCAACAAGGAAACTAAAACTTAGAGAATATAAATTAGCTTTGACTGAGATCTTACAGCTGTCGACAGCCTTACTCCAGAACTGAAGTGTTTAGCCACACACCTGTATTTGAGAACATGAAGAGCCTTACTGAGTATAGACACCTGTTTCCTTCCAGAGAAAAACGAGTTTGGATTACCTTTTTCTCTAGATTCACAGTTGTAACTAAACCAGAGGGAAGGACATGTAGGAGATTAAATAGAAGGTTTATTTACATGCTTATTTCAGAAACTAAAGTTAGTTTCACAATAACCCCTATATTCTCTTGTAGCTAAGAAACTGACACTTCAGAATTGTGTAAAATGCCATTAAATTCAAGTGAACAGAAACAGTTTTTCTGAAATAGAGTGAAAATCTCTTAAAATGGAATCACAAGTTAAAGTAAACAAAACTCACTTAAAAGGTGGTTTTTCTAACATGGTTGTTACTGTTGTCGTTCGGATGGTGCAGCACACCAGGCTCCCCTGTCTTCTACTGTTTTCCAGGATTTGTTCAAATTCACGTCCATTGAGTCAGTAATGCTATCTAACCATCTCATCCTTTGCCACTTTCTTCTCTTTTGCCCTCAATGTTTATATTATTAGATATACATATTTATTGACTTTTAAAAAGATAATTTGTTATGAGATATGGCTGTACAGCAAAATTACATCGAGTTTAATTTTCCTTTAAAAAATTGAGTGTAGAATTCCATACTCTGTGCATTTGTTTTACTTTAAATATATATTAAGGACTTTGGCAGAACTCTTCTTTAGTTCAAGTATACCTGATCAACACAATATGCTTAATTGTCTACTGATATTTACTTTAAAATCCTTTTCAGCAACATATAAATATGTATTAATTCAACTTATTACTGATATAATATTTGTGTTATAATAGTTTCTAGAAGTTATCTATCAAAAATTTACCTAAGTTTTATTAGGTTTTATAAAAATTTATTCAGCCCTTCCTGTAGTCTGTATTTTTGTCTTTTGGTTTTCATTTTAGTGCTATGTAATTGGCCTTTCTCTAAAGTTAAAGAAGGAGGATTTGAGTAGCAAGCAATACAGAAACACAGAATATTGAAAAAAGATAAATTGTTCTCATTATAAATGCAAAAGTTATTTTAATATGAGATAAGGCACCATATACTTATTGCAACTCTGTGGACTGTAGCCCACCAGGCAAGAATACTGGAGTGGGTTGCCATTTCCTTCTCCAGTATCTTTCCCATTCAGGAATCAAACCAGCATACAATTATGTAAAGTTTAAAAATAAAATAAAATTAGAAAAAAAAAAAAAAAAAAAAAAAATAAAAATAAAAAAAAAAAAAAAAAAAAAAAAAACCCGGCATCTTCTGCATTGGCATTCTGCACTGCTTATCTTCATACTGAGCCACCTGGGAAGCCCCCACTGAAAGACACCTGGATGAAATATATAGTGTAAAACAGAAGTTTCTTCTCTGAATTTAGAGAACTAAGTGGAAAGTGCAACACCTTCGGAATAATGCAGAATTGCAATCAGTCCCTCCACTGGGTGTCTAGTTCCTAGGCTAAGGACTTTCAGTCCTCCCTATACATTGCCTGAGGGCTTCCCAGGTGGCCCTATTAGTAATGAATCTGCCTGCCAATGCAGGAGATGCAAGAGATGCGGGTTGGATCTCTGGATCAGGAAAATACCCTGGAGAAGGAAATGGCAACCCACTCCAGTATTCTTGCTGGAAAATTCCACAGACAGAGGAGTCTGGTGGGCCACAGTCCATGGGGCCGCAGAGAGTCTGACACCACTGAGCAACTAAGCACACACACACCGCACAGTCCTAAAACATCATATTAACAAATATATATCAACGTTTTCTAAGTATTCAGCCCCTTCCCTGACACTCACTGCTTATGGGCTTTGGGTATTAGTGTATATAATATCGTTAATTATACTGCACATTTCTTACAGTATGACTTGAATGGGAGCTGCAGTCATCAACTCTTATCAATAACAATCTTTTTTCATGTAAAATGGCAACTCTTTTAAATAGTATACCTATTTACCATAAAAAAAACTCTAAACAAAATCTGGTTGATGATGATAAAAAGTTGATTAAAAATATTATATTTTATCATGTTCTTATACACAATTATTTTCTCATTTTTTTAATTAATTTTATTTTATTTTTCTTTCATTTTTTTTCAAAATTATAAATCCTGAACCCTCCTCCTCCTCCTCCCTCCCCAACCATCACACATCCAGTATCGTGCATTCTCATTCTTTTCTAAAATTAAAATATCACTCGACATCACACTGCTTTTGTCACCTAGTATAGCTTACACATTTTATGCCCTATATAAATTCTCTTCCCTGTATCTTACGTTCATTCTTTCTTAAGTGAATTTTTATTTTCCTTTTCCTTGCACATTTATCTGAACACTTCCTAAATATTCTGCTCTGTTCTTCATGACAAAACAACCTAGAAATTCAGTATTTGTCCTTTCATGTAGCATAATATCCTCCAATTTTGTCTATGTTGTCCAGATGACAGGATCTTATTTTTTAAGATTGAATAATATTCCATCATATGTATATAAATACTGCATTTTCTTTATCCATTCATCTGTTGGTAGACATGTAAATTGTTTTGATATCTCGGCTATTGTAAATAATGTTGCGGTGACCATGGGATCCTTGAAATCCTGACTTCATTTCCTTTGGACATATAACTAAAGTGGGATTGCTGGATCCAATGGCAGTTATATTTTAATTTTTCTGAGGAATCTTCACACTTTCCTCTAATTTCTGCATCATTTTAACCAACAGTATACAAACCCTCCAATTTCTCCACATCCTCACCATTTGTTATCTTTTCTTTTTTGATGAATCATCCTAGTAAATCGTTGCAATTTTGAATTGCATTTCCCTGAAAATATTATTCAGTATCTTTTCATATATCCCTTAGAATGAAACTAGTCACCTTTAAAACTTTAAAAACTAAAGCCTTAGGCATAACTCATTCTAAAATTAAATATAGCTGTTTGCTTTTTTTTTACCCAAAATCTACAAAATAAAAAATAAATAACAACAACAAAAAGAACTGAACTTATCCAATGCATTTGAAAAGACCCTGATGCTGGGAAGGACTGAAGGCAAAAGGAGAAGGGACAGGCAGAAGATAAGATGATTATACAGCATAATCAACTCAGTGTACATGAATTTGAGCAAATCAGGGAGATAGTAAATGACACAGGAGCCTAGCATGCTTCAGTCCACGGGGTTGCAAAGACAACAGGCACGACTTAGCAAGTGAACAATTTATTGATTACCCAATTCTTTTAACCTAAGTGATTTGTCTGGAATTCTTTTGAGAGGGACTGTGGTAGGTATGAGATGAATAGTATTTGAGGCTAACTGAACAGATATGGGCAAGAATGATCAAGACTCAGTGTGAGTCCCTCTGAGGTTCTCATCTGCCTTCCACCTGCCAGCCAATACTTACGCTACTTTAACTTGAGCCTTCAAACCTAGGGTGAGATCAGCCTCCCTGTGATCCTGTGCATCCTGTAGTTTCACAACTCAGCTATGGTTTGACAAGGAGAAAATGGTACCTCTAACATACTCATTATATCGCTGCCAAACCCAAGCCAAGGCATAATGTATCCTTATTCAAAATGTACCTCTGATAGTCTACTTTTTCTGTAAAAAATTATATAATATTAATTTTTTAAATACAAATCATTTCATTTTTGTAAAATATCCAAGACCCTGGTATTAAAGAATTCTCATGAAAAAATTAGAATTATTCTATATTTCCCATGGTAGTACCCATCTGTAAGCTATGGACTATTTAGCTCATCTAAGAAAAAAAGGAAATTTTAAAATCAACATCCATCCTTTAGTGAAACTTCAAATATTAGAAAATTCTAATTACTTGCGTTCCTTTATGATCAAAGGAACAAAGGAATAAAACCATGTTTTGACAGTATTATATTTAAAAAGTTAAAATTCATCTCAAAACTGAAACTAATTTTCAGAAATAAAAATTCAGTCATTACATACTCACCAATTTCTTATTGAATTAATAGAGACAACTAAACCCAGTAGGTTCCTTTTGATTATTTTTGTTCCAAAGAGACAAAATATAAAATTTATATGAATTTTAAGTTTAAATCATTGGTTATAACAATGTGTTTACCAATATTTATAATTGAGTTTGAAGATTAGTAATACAAGTACTTATGACTATTTCATCCAAACGTAGCTTCAAAAATATTTTATCATAATGAATGGATATTTGAAATAAAACTGTATGCAGAAATAACTTTTATGAAATTTTGATATCTGATGCTAAGCGAACAAAGATGGCAAACCCTACACACACACACGGAGAAGGCAATGGCACCCTACTCCAGTACTCTTGCCTGGAAAATCCCATGGACGGAGGAGCCTGGTAGGCTGCAGTCCACGGGGTCGCTAAGAGTCGGACACGACTGAGCGACTTCCCTTTCACTTTTCACTTTCATGCACTGGAGAAGGAAATGGAACCCAGTCCAGTGTTATTGCCTGGAGAATCCCAGGGACGGGGGAGCTTGGTGGGCTGCCGTCTGTGGGGTCGCACAGAGTCGGACACGACTGAAGCGACTTAGCAGTAGCAGCAACACACACATACACGCACATATACACAAAAACAGATTTTCATATTTTCCCTGTATGAGCCTTAAATCTTAAAAAGTATGTGTATACATACATTTACACACACACACATTTTAGGCTCCAAAGAAACTAGGAAAGAGAAAAATGGTCACAAAACACAGAAAGTTAATGCAAAGTACTGGGGTATAGGCCAATTGTGAGCTACAAGGAAAAAAAATTGCCTATTTAGAAAAAAAATTTCCAGGTCAATATGCAAATGTCACTTGAAAGCATTCTGACTTTTGAAATAAGCTGTTTCTCTTGAGAGGTTTTACAAATATCAGCTGTGTTTGTATAATGTGTTTGCAAGCAAACCAAATTTGGGGGCCAAAGTAAATTTTTATAATGAATCTATATATGAATCTTAAATAAGCTTCAATAAGCACACAGATGGCTTTGCAGGTGGTAATGTCTTAACAACTAAAGCTTTTCTAGAAGAAGCATGTGTCAGTGTCTTGAAGTAATGATGGGCACACAACAGATCTCTAAGAATTCTTCAATCCATGGAGTTGACCTCTCTGTCAATCATTTGGCCACCATGATGTTTTCAATTGTCTCAACAGGTCACACTCACTCAACAGTCTTTGTGTTACCAGCTCTAACTGTACATCTTGAACAGGTGTATAAGACACATGTGAGAAAGGTTAGAGATGATCAGAGCTTGGAAGGATGCAGTAACTGACTTCCCAAAGAGAAAAGAAAAGCTTTAGTAGCACATGCAGTTAGATCAGACTTTTCACCTTCCACATGAGACTGGAAGTGTTAGTCACTCTGTCGTGTCTGACTCTTTGCAACCCCATGGACTGTGGCCAGCCAGGCTCCTCTGTCCACGAGATTCTCCAGGCAAGAATGCTGGAGAGAGTTGTGATTTCCTTTTCTAAGGGATCTTCTCAACCCAGGGATTGAACTCTTGTCTCCTAAAATGCAGGCAGATTCATTATCATCTGAGACACAGGGAAGCCCTTCCACATGAAAGCAGGATAAAATCAAATGGTGTTATCCATTTGTAATCCTAGATTAACCAAACTGACCAACTATTTCTAATTAATAAATGAATTATTGTTATTGGTGTTTAATCACTAAATTATGTCCAACTCTCTTGTGACCCCATGGACTATAGCCTACCAGGCTCCTCTGTCCGTGGGATTTCCCAGGCAAGAATACTAGAATGGACTGTCATTTCCTTCTCCAGGGGATCTTCCCAACCCAGGGATCCAACCCATGTCTCCTGAATTGGCAGGAGGATTCTTTACCACTGAGCCACCAGGGAAGCAACATATGAATTACCTACACAATTTCAATGAAGTGTTAGGTTTTGACAAATTTCTATTTAGCAAAATAGCCACTTTGGTCCCCCAACTGTAGAAAAGGTCATCAAACCATCATTTTGGTAGCAAAATTATTATTCTTCTTTAACAGTGAAACATCGTATGTCCTGTCACCCAGGTAACAGCAGCTATCTCATTCAAAGGTCCAGCACAGGTCGTTGAGATTTTCTAGACTGCCAAGCTAGAACAACAGTTTTAGCAAAAGACATATTTGCATAGGAATTTTAGTTCTTCCACCACGTAAAGGTTTCAATTTTAGTTACCAGAAAGAGGTCAGAACAAGCTTTTTGGTGCAACCTCTTGAGTGAAAAGGGAATAGTGTCCTGCCCTTGAGACGTTAGCAGATAGAATAGTTGTATGATTATCACTCAGTAGGAAAAGGATGACACAAATATCATCTTGGTACCAGCTATTCTACTGACAACTGCACGAACCTTTCACTTAAGGCTAACTGCAATTAAAAATAAAAAAATTTATATTGCAATCCAATAAACTGCTAATTACTAGATTTCTTTCATATGCACTCCTAACAGTTGTGAATTTTTTCATCAAACATGTCTTGTTTTGTGGACTGGATGCAATTGAAATATTACAGTACTGAGCAGTCTATAGTAAAGGGTACTTAAACAAGATTTTTTTTTTCCTTATAGTAAAGGATACTTGAATAAGAAGTGGTATGAAGGGCAACGAAGCTTTTAAGGAAACCCTGATTTTTAGCAGATTCTTTCAACAATCTGTGATGGATGAACTGTTGAAGATGTATGTTTTAGGTGATACTGAAAATGAACCTATACATGATTTGATTCAATCTTGTGTAGAAACATATCATTACTGTATATATACAGGGCCTTCCAGTGGGCGCAGTGGTAAAGAATCTGCCTGCCAGTGCCGGAGACTCAAAGGACACAGGTTCAACCCCTGGGTAGGGAAGATCCCCTAGAGGAGGAAATTGCAACCGACTCCAGTATTCTTGTCTGGAAAATTCTTTGGACAGAGGAGTCTACATTCTAATGGGGTCACAAAGAATCATATATGACTGACTGGCTGAGGAGTCATATTCACTCATATTTGTATACATATATATGTGTGTATGTATATATGTCAGACTAGAGGAGATCATATGACTATAATAATATGTGATATTTATGAAAAGTAACTGATTCTGTATGGTATAAATTTGACCTCTATTTCTTGAAATTAGTTGCATATGTGATTACATAAATAAATATCATTTTGTTCTGTTTAGACTTCCCACACCATAAAGGGGATGTTCTAATCATTAAGATATCATGATGCCTAAAATCACTATGCCCATATTCTGTAGCCTTTGTATTTTGCAGAAAGTCTTTGAACTTTCTGCAAAAGTTCTCATACTCTCAACTGATCCTCACAGAAAACTTTCTACAGTCTCTTTAGGATTCTTATAGACTGATCTGCTCCATTTGATGTTTCTGTGCATTGTGACTATCACAACAGCCTGCAAGGTTTTCACAACATTTTAAATATTGTTGAGTAATGTTTATATTTTATTTTCAAAATTCTTATGAGAAATGACTAGAATTCTAATGTTTTCTTGACATTTCTATTCATATAAAAGTGTGGGTCACAAAGAGATTTCTGAGCAGAACACTGATATTTTGAATAGAATAAGACACCTGAGAGTCAAGCTTGGCAGGACTAAAAGATGAATTGCATCAGAAAGATGCTTGGAGGCGTAACACAAGCAAAACTATGTAGGCTATTGAGATAATACTTTACTTCTTTTGATGATACACTGAATTTTAGTCCCATATTGGGGTCAACACACATTTTCTAAAAACACCCAACCCCACAAAATACTTCTACATTCAAACTGTGAGATGAAATTAAATATTTACTTCTTGAAAATAATAAGCAATTGATATACATCCCAAATTTCTCTCCACTTTTTTCTCCACTTCTATTGAAAAATAATTGACATGCATCACTATATAAATGTATACACAAGTATTACTTACTTTGGGTAGATTATCATGTGTGGCTGGATTAATGAATATGGTTGCCAGTAAGTTAACTAATGTATCTCTAAGAACAAGGTGGAGGTATGATATAAAACTTTTTCAATTTCTATCCTGGAGAAGGAAATGGCAACCCACTCCAGTATTCTTGCCTGGAGAATCCCATGGATGGAGGAGCCTGGTGGGCTACAGTCCACGGGGTCGCAAAGAGTTGGAAATGACTGAGCGACTTCACTTCTTCACTTCAATTTCTATATGATTTCTTAATGAATTCTTTTCTGACCATCCAGTTAAATTTCAAAACCTGACTCCAGCACACACATACATGCCTATACCCTAGGCATGGGACCACCTAAGATTCTGCACTCCCAATGCAGGTGGCCTGGGTTCTATCCCTGATCAGGGACAATATACCCATCTGAATGCAGAATTCCAAAGAATATCAAGGAGAGATAAGAAAATCTTCCTAAGTTATCAATGCGAAAAAATAGAAGAAAACAACAGAATGGGGAAGACTAGAGGTCTCTTCAAGAAAATATTTCATGCAAAATGGGCACAATAAAAGACAGAAATGGAATAGACCTAACAGAAGCAGAAGATATTAAGTAGAGGTGGCAAGAATACACAGAAGAACTATACAAAAAAGATTTCAATGACCCAGATAACCACAATGGTGTGACTCCTCACCTAGAGCCAGACATCCTGGAGTGCGAAGTCAAGTGAGGCTTAGGAAACATCACTATGAACAAAGCTAGTGGAGGTGATGGAATTCCAGCTGAGCTATTTCAAATCCTAAAAGATGATGCTGCATTCAATATGCCATCAAATTTGGAAAACTCAGCAGTGGGCACAGGACTGGAAAGGGTCCGTTTTCATTCCAATCCCAACAAAAGGCAATGCCAAAAATATTCAAACTACTACACAATTGCACTCATCTCACACGCTAGTAAATTAATGCTAAAAATTCTGCAAGCTAGGCTACAACAGTATGTGAAACAAGAACTTCAAGATAGTCAGGCTGGATTTAGAAAAGGCAGAGAATTCAGCAATCAAATTGCCAACATCCACTGGATCATTGAAAAAGCAAGAGTTCCAGAAAAATATCTACTTCTGCTTTATTGACTATGCCAAAGCCTTTAACTGTGTGGATCACAACAAACTTGGGAATATTCCTAAAGACATGGGAATACCAGACCACCTTACCTACCTCCTTGTATGCAGGTCAAGAAGCAACAGTTAGAATTGTACATGTAAAAACAGACTGTTCCAAAATTGATTAAGATGTATATCAAGGCTGAATGTTAGCACCCTGCTTATTTAACTTATATGCAGAGTAAAGTGAAGTGAAGTTGCTCAGTCGTGTCCGACTCTTTGTGACCCCATGGACTGTACCCCACCAGGCTCCTCCATCCATAGAATTTTCTAGGCAAGAGTACTGGAATGGGTTGCCATTTCCTTCTCCAGGGGATCTTCCTGGCCCGGGGATCAAACCCGGATCTCCCGCACTGCAGGCAGACACTTTTACCATCTGAGCCACCAGGGAATTCCTATATATGCAGAGTACATCATGTGAAATACCAGGCTGGATGAAGCACAAGTTGGAATCAACATTTCCAGGAGAAATATCAATAACCTCAGATGATACCACTTACGGCAGAAAGTGAAGAGGAACTAAAGAGACTCTTGATGAAAGTGAAAGAGGAGAGTGAAAAAGCTGGCTTAAAATTGAACATTCAAAAAACTAAGATCATGGCATCTTGTCCCATTATTTCATGGCAAATAGATGGAAAACAATGGAAACAGTGACACTCTTTACTTTCTTGGGCTCCAAAATCACTGCAGGTGGTGACTGCAGTCATGAAATAAAAGATGCTTGCTCCATGGAAGAAAAGCTATGACAAACCTAGACAGAGTATTAAAAAGCAAAGACGTTACTTTCTCAACAAAAGTCCATCTAGTCAAAGTTACGGTCTTCCCAGTAGCCATGTACATATGTGAGAGTTGGACCATAAAGAAAGCTGAGCGCTGAAGAATTGGTGCTTTTGAACTGTGGTATTGGAGAAGACTCTTGAGAGTCCCTTGGACTGCAAGGAGATCACACCAGTCAATCCTAAAGGAAATCAATCCTGAATATTCATTGGAAGGACTGATGATGAAGCTGAAACTCCAATATTTTGGCCACCTGATGCGAAGAACTGACTCACTGGAAAAGACCCTGATACAGGTGATGACAGAGGATGAGATTGTTGGATGTCATCACTGACTCAATGGACATGAGTTTGAGCAAGCTCTTGGAGTTAGTGATGGACAGGGAAGCCTGGCATGCTGCAGTCCATGCAGTCACAGAGAGTTGGACATGACTGAGCAACTGAACTGATTTACTCATTGGTTACTGTGCATGTGTGCATGCTAATTCATTTCAGTCATGTCTGATTCCTTGGGACCCTATGGACAGAAGCCCACCAGGCACCTTTGTCCATGGGATTCTCCAGGCAAGAATACTGAAGTCAGTTTCCATGGCCTCCTCCAGGTGATATTCTAAAACCAGGGATTGAACCCACATCTCCTGTGGCTTCTATGTTGTAGGCAGATTCTTTACCATTAAAGCCACTGAGGAAGACCCATTGGTTACCCTTAATAGAATGTAGGATTCATAAGGAAAGATATTTTTGTCTTTGCTTTTTCCCCACTGTGAATATAATATATATATATATATATATATATATATATAAAATATGAAACCAGAATTTCTTCTGGTGGTGGTGCTTTAGTAGCTAAGTTGTGGCCAACTCTTTTTGATGTCATGGACTGTAGCCCACCAGGTTCCTCGGCCCATGGGATTCTCCAGGCAAGTATACTGGAGTGGTTGCCATTTCCTTCTCCAGGGGATCTTCCCAACCCAGGGTTTGAACCTAGCTCTCCTATATTGCAGGCGGATTCTTTACCAACTGAGCCACATAATAAGAGTAGATGAAGAGGCTTTCAATATACATATATACTTATTTATAGTGTTCTATATTTTATCTTAATATATTGTTTGTTATTTAAGAACTTAGAATAAAGTATGGCAATGTGGTTATGTAAATATTGGCACTTTAAATGACATTTATTTAAATATTATATCTGGAAAATATTAGAAAGAATGGAAAGTCATGATAAGTGGGGGCTTCCCTGATAGCTCAGTTGGTAATGAATCCACCTGCAATGCAGAAGACCCTGGTTTGCTTCCTGGGTTGGAAGACCCACTGGAGAAGGGATAGGCTACCCACTCCAGTATTCTTGGGCTTCCCTTGTGGCTCAGCTGGTAAAGAATCTGCCTACAATGCAGGAGACCTGCGTTTAATCACTGGGTTGGGAAGATCCCCTGGAGAAGGAAAAGGCTACCCACTCCAGTATTCTGGCCTGGAGAATTCTCCATGCACTGTAGAGTCCATGGGGTCGCAAAGAGTCAGACAGGACTGAACAACTATCACTTTCTTGGTAAGTGTAATGAAAATACTTTTTAAACACGATTATTATTTTAAAAAGTTGCTTCAACAAGAATTTTCTTACTGTGTAATTCGCTTATCATTTTATACACTGAACTATTAAAGGTAATATTTGTTAAAATAGTCACATAAAACTTTTGAATAATGATATAATGGTTCTAAGACATTTTGAAAAATATACACATTTTTATTATGTCTTCAAGTGTTAACCACAAAAACAACTTGTTCTTCATTTAAATCAGAATATGCACATTACTGCATTTTAAAAAATGTAAGTTGCTTATGACAGCATTTATCTAAAATTTTGTAAGTTTTTATGTCCTTGCTTTTATGATTTAATAAACATATGAAGACTCAGAACAAAAGTTTGTGTGTGTATGTGGTTTGTAGAATTTGGAGAACATAAATTTTCAGAATATATGTCTAATTTGTCTCTTTGTTTGGTTTTTATGTCAAAAATAATGCAGATAACTTCACATTTCATAATCGGAGAAATAAACCACCTAAACATTTAGCTTTTTATTTATTCAATGGTATCTTGACTTTTAGGTTTGAACCATGTAAAGTGTTAAAGACAGTAAAATCTAAGATGCTGATATAAATATGCAGAATATTTTTTAAGTAATGTCATCTTTAGCATCTTAGATACTGCTAGATTTACAATCATAAAAAAAAGTTCAGTTTTCCAATAATCAAAATGAGAGATGTTTCTAGCTTGCTTAAACATAATAAAATATGAAATTCCATTACAAGGCAAATGCTAAAGTCATTCAAGAAAAAATATTGATTGTTTATAAGACAAAAGATTTAATAATTTAAAAAAATTGTTTCTAAAACTTGAGCTAACATTTAGATGTCATTTCCGAGCGTAAAGTATCAGATTAATCCAAAATTCCACACAATGGTAATTATACTGAATCTTCAAACACACACAGAATTAAATTAGTTTCAAGAAAAGAAAGTACTACCATCATAATCACCAATTCTGAGTTCAAAGTAGTGAAATTTTTACAAAGTAAGAATCAACTACAAGATATGTTACTCAGACTTACAAACAATAGCTATTACACTCTTTTTAAAAATGCATAATTTTTGAGAACTTTCTATAGACATATAGTCGCTAACATGATATGTAGGGTTTTGTAATTACTTTTTATTTGAAATAGTTGATTTACAATGCTGTGTTAGTTTCTGATCTACAGAAAAGTGAATCACACACATATATTGGAGAAGGCAGTGGCAACCTACTCCAGCACTCTTGCCTGGAAAATCCCATGGACGGAGGAGCCAGATGGGCCGCAGTTAATGGGGTCGCTAAGAGTCGGACAAGACTCAGCGACTTCACTTTCACTTTTCACTTTCATGCATTGGAGAAGGAAATGACCACCCACTCCAGTGTTCTTGCCTGGAGAATCCCAGGGACAGGGGAGCCTCATGGGCTGCCGTCTATGGGGTCGCACAGAGTTGGACACGACTGAAGCGACTTAGCAGCAGCAGCAGCAGCATACACATATATATCCACTCTTTAAAGCATTCTATTCCCATATAGGTCATTACAGAATATTGAGTAGAGTTTCCTGTGCTATACAGTGGGTTCTTATTAGCTATCTGTTTTATATATAGCAGTGTGTATATGTCAGTCCCACAGTATGTAGGTTTAATCCTGGCAGTAGTATCGATACATTCAGAGTCCTCAGACAAATTGTTTAACTTCCCTGAGCTTCAGTTTCCTCATCTGAAAAACGCACAAGGTAGTTTGTGAAAGAGTCAAAAGGGGTTCCCAATATTAAATTCCATAAAGTCCCAGTTCCTACTTTTGTTACTCATTTGTGTTTTTTTCATGGATGTTTTCTACATGATTTCCTTATTCTTCCCAATTTTAAAAGCCATTTTGCCCTTTATCTCTTTCTGACTATTCAATGAATTATCTATCCAGCACCGATTTTCCTGTCCACATTTCCCAAGGTAGCCCTGACATCTTATCAGATGACTGGATTTATGTCCCAGCCCTGATAATTCCTGTGGCCTGGGGTGAGTTAGTTAACAGTTTTACATCTGAGCCTTCTAATCTGCACAGTGAAAATCATAGCAGTACTTAACCCATGGTGTTATCTGAGAATTAACTAAGACAATGTGTGAAGTTTAGAACTATGCGTGCAAACCTTAACTGTGACCAGGGTGATATAAGTGAATGTGTGCTTTTGCTCTTCTCCGAATCAAGTTAACAAGTGATTGTCAGTATAGAGATGGATACATTTTGAATATATTAAATAATCTATAACTGGAAGATCATATTGCTCAGGTTTTTTATGAATCTCAGAAAAGACACCAGAAAATTAGATCCTATATTATTAAATTATTTAAGCCTTCAGAAACCATAAAACTAACTGTCACTGAAAAATGACACCTGCTGTAGAGGAATCAACATGAAAAATGACACATTCAGAACACATGCTGCAAATTCACTATAAACATTCCCCGATATGATCGGCGACTAGAAACACAGTGAAAACCAGAGCACCTGTAGGATTTCTAGAATTTATGAGTGATTTATACCCCACCATAAATAACACAAATTCTAAGTCTAGTCTTCAGAAATAAGAGCTGAAGTCCAATGCTGGGGAAGTGCGATGCGGGAAAAAATTAATTTAAATTCTTGAAACTCATTCAAAAACTAAAGAGCATTTTGAGTATTTTTAGTTAAGCTTGTATTTTAGGTTTGCCATTTTTGACAAATAGCTTTCGATATTAAAAATCTTTTTGACATACATCATTTGTAAAAACTAACTTTCATAGAAAAACTTAAACTACTAGAGCATTACCCTTTTCAATGTATTACTTTGTGTTTTGAAACATTCATTAGAGGTTTTTAATCTGGCTTTGGAAAAGTGACCAATTTTCAACTGTGGCTCAGGTAGGCAGCACGTTTCTATTGTCTTCTCTCTGGAAGGGAGAGAAGGAGATTTTCTAGACCACTAGCCCATCATATCAGAGAAGGCAATGGCACCCCACTCCAGTACTCTTGCCTGGGAAATCCCATGGATGGAGGAGCCTGGTAGGCTGCAGTCCTTGGGGTCACTAAGAGTCGGACACGACTGAGCGATTTCAATTTCACTTTTCACTTTCATGCATTGGAGAAGGAAATGGCAACCCACTCCAGTGTTCTTGCCTGGAGAATCCCAGGGACCGGGGAGCCTGGTGGGCTGCCGTCTATGGGGTTACACAGAGTCAGACACAACTGAAGCGACTTAGCAGCAGCAGCAGCAGCCCATCATATTGGTTTTTCAGATGAGCATCTCTTTACGCTTTGGTCAGTTCCAGCTCTCTGAAAGGTGGGATCTGAGGCATCATGACCCTGGATGGGGTGTCCTTAGAGCACCAAATCTAGTCACAACGGGTTAAATGTTGCTTCATACTCTTGTGTGGGGGTTGACCTCTTCATTTCTGAATGCTGAATTTTTCCCTTTTACAATGGGAATGTTTGTTTCAATTCACTGTCATCAACAAAATCGACAAATTATTCCACATTTCTGTAGTAAGACCAGCATTTTGCTAAGGCATCTAAATTCACTGCCTTGACTTGAGTTCTTTGTGACAGAGCACTGACCAAACATAATAAATATTTAAATCTTCTATTTAATAGTGTAAAATTTTCCCTCCATAAATATTATAAACTGGCATCAGATAGATCAATGACTCTTACCATGCAAAAATTTATTGTACTTTTACATATTTGGTAAGTTGACAAGAAAAATATTGCCAATTCTTTCAACTTAAGTTTTATTTATACTTTATATTTATGCATCCAATACAACATAACTTAAAACATTTTAAAGATAAAACCATTAAAAAAGAATGAAATATTGCCTTTTGATATTTTCCTATTCATGAATGAATTTGTCAAACTTTTGAATTCATGTATTGCTCTCAACTTTTCCAACCAAGAAACAAAGCATATGCACATATAGCTCTTGCCACTTGTGCCAGACATAAAGATCTTATTTATTAGTATTATTATGGCAGTTTTCATGTCTCTAAAAATAATTTTATCAATTTGTATTACTGTCATCCACTTTTGAACAATGTGGAGTCAGTTTGTGTTAACCTAGTTTCAGTGTTGCTCACAACCTGTCCTTTTATAGATCTGCACCCTGAATATTGTTATATTTAGCTTCTTGGTTGGTAAACATTCCATATACAGCATTTTCATTTTTTAGTAGGTATAGTGAAATCTATTGTTTGGATTATAAATCCAGATAAATAAATCCAGTTTATTACAGATTTTACATATGTGGCTCCTGCCTTTTTCCATGAAAGACAACTTGCGTACATGTAACATACTTGAGTCTTAAACTTGATCTTAAATTGTACTGTACATATTCACTGTATTCTGGAATGTGCTGTTACACAGTCAAAGTATTGAGGCCAACACAAAATACATTCATGGTTATTATTTTCTAGTCACTCAAAATCATAAGTACTGCCATTTCCTAGTCTTTCTATATCCATTCAGAGATTTCATAGCTTAGAAAACAACCTGATGTTGGCAGAAGAGCATTTTAAAATGGAAGGCAGAGTTTTTGTATGAAGAACAATATAGTCAGGGAGAGTAGGGGATCAATATTGTCAGAATTGTATTATTAGAGGTCTTACATTCAAGTTTTTACTCCATTTGAGTTAATTTTTATTATAGTATGACTTTATTTTGTATGTGACTATCCAATTTTCCCAACCCCACATACTGAAGACACAATCCTTTCCCTGTTGTTCTAAGTACCCATCAATAGATGACTGGATAAAGAAGACATGAAACAGACAGGCAATGGGATATTATTCAGCCATAAAAAGAAAAAAATCTTGTCATTTGAAACAACATGGATAACTCTGAAGGCAGAGGAAGACAAGTGTCAAATGTGATTTCATTTATATGTGGAATGTAAAAGACAAACAAAGCCAAACTCATAGATACAGAAAATAGGCTGATAATTTCTAGAGGGCTGGACGATTGGGGGCAAAATGAGAGAAGGAAGTCAAAAGGTACACATTTCCAATTATAAAATAAATAAGTCTGAAGGAAATAATGCAGAGCATGGTGACTATAATTTAGAATGTCTTCATACATGCTAAGTCACTTCAGCTGTGCCCAACTCTTTGCCACCCCCTGGACTGTAGCCCACCAGGCTCCTCTGTCCGTGGACTTCTCCAGGCAAGAATTACGGTGTGGGTTGCCATTTCCTCCTCCAGTGGGTCTTCCCGACCCAGGAATCAAACTCACATCTCTTACATCTCTGAACTGACAAGCAGGTTCTTTACCACTAATGCCACCACAACTGTATCATATATTTAAAAGTTGTTAAGAAGAGTACATTTTAAAAGTCCTCTACACAAGGAAAAAAAATGCAATTATGTATGGCAATGGGGGTTAACTGGACTTATCCTGGTGAATCATGCTGTTGTATACCTGAAGTCAATATAATGTTATATGCTAATTATACCTCAGTAAAAATTACATTATTATGGGGACTTTAGAGAGTCACACATATTTTTAATTCAGATTGTCAAGGAACCATTCAATGGTTTATGATAACTTGCCAACTATGCACCACTAAGAAATGACTGAGAAAAAATTTGTTCTAGAAAATCTGCAAAATAGACTACCTTCTTGCTATACATATGAGAAAGGAACGGCTACAGCATGTATGATAGAAATATCTGTAAGCATCCAGTCTTTTTAGAACTTAAAGATTCGCCATGTGAAAATGACAGAGGAGCTGCATAATATATCACAGATCAAGGAAAACTAAATCCAGAAGCTTCAAGGATGTTAGCATTAGAAAGTCATCCTTAGACAGGGTGTTTCTTTCTAACACAAGAAGGAAATTTCAGTACTGTGCCAGCAATATCAGAGAAGTATGCAAGATGACACGGACTCTTTAAAAGAGCACTCCTGGGAGAAAAGAAGCCAGAGAGAGAAACAGATGTGATTAAGGGGAAGATGGATGGGAGAAGGGAGGACTTCAAGGGGACTAGAATTGCAATAATAAAATAAAAATCAGATGAAAAGAAAACACAAACAGAACTGACAGTTCACATAACTGTATCAGGACATGGAGGAAAATATTGAGAAATGTATCTTAGAATGGAAAAGAAAAAAGTTTAAAATAAGGAGCAGCAAGGTGATAGCTTGAAGGTCAGAAAAAGAATATGAGTTATATGAATCAGATGTGCTGTAGAACAGTTTTCACACACAGAAAATAATTTAAAAACTTAGATGGAAGAAATTCTTAATGGCATGAAAAGTTTGTGAACTTCAGTGAATTAACAGTATCAAGGCAATAACAATGACTTAAAAATTTAATAGATGTTAGCAAATAAATAGATATTATCTCAAAATAAGCCTAAAACAGGTCCTAAAAATAACTGAATAAGGCTTTTACATCTTCAATCAATTTCCAATAACCAATTTATTTAAACAATTGAGAAATATGACAGTGTGTTAGACAGAGCTGAGAAAGTGAGGGTCAAATTACTTTTATCAAAGAAGTTTGTATCTTTAACTTGCAAATAACAGCAACTTCTCTATCATGAATCAGCGACAACATACTTAATAAGGCATGAGTGCACAGTATGAAAAAGATTAATTTTTAACACTTCACCTTTGTACTGGAAATACGAACTGTAAACCAGATAAAGTACAAAAAGAGGTTCAGGCGATGTGCAACGCTGTACAACAGCTAAGTTGGCAAAACCTTTACTTGAATTTAAAGAACCATACTTGTTAGAATTATTTCCAAATCAATAACCATTAGCCCCAACAATGTTGATTTGTGCCTTTCTGAAAGGTAAATGGCTCAAACAAAATTATTGCAATAAAATCTTCCTCTCTAACAGTATTCATTTCAACAGGAAGCCAATAAATTTGCCTTTCATGATAAGCCGATAAATAATGAAAAGCCCAGCATTTTATTTTTAATCAGCAAAAATTAAATTCATTGGCATATGCAATGTCACTACTGAAAAAAAGCTGTGCAGTTATATTTTGATATGTACAACATGAAGTTTCAAAAATGACGCACACATGCCATTACTATTATAACATAATCTGAACATTATAAATGTTTATTAATATCCTTTAGTTTGAAAATTATCCAGAAGATAATTTTCAGGATTAGTTCTGAAGGAAGAAGTAAAACATTCTCAGTCTCAACACCATGTAACTCATAAAATTATATTAATAAAAGTGTTGCTATAGCAACATTAATGTATAATTTGCATGCAATTTTATTTCATATAGTATAGTTTCCATCATTTTCATCTCTCTCTCTCTCATTCATGTCTGAGTCTTTGCAACCCTATGGACTGTAGCCCGCCAGGATCCTCTGTCTATGAGATTTCCCAGGCAAGAATACTGGAGTGGGTTACCATTTCCTTCTCTAGGAGGTCTTCCCCGACCAGGGATTGAACCCGTGTCTCCTGTGTTTCCTGCACTGCAGGCAGATTCTTGACTCACTGAGCCATTGTGGAAGTCCCTTTCTATCATTTTACCTTCTTACACTTTATGAGAGAGCATGTGACCTGATTAAATTGAATATATTTATTAAATACAACTACTATAAAAATGTAATAATAATAGAAGTGTTTAAAACATAAAATTTTTTAAACGTAAGAGAAACACATAATCTCAATTGTGCAATATATCCTCAGTAAAAATACAGGATGAAAACACATCCAAAGTTAAATTTGGTTGTCTCTCTGTGGTAACCTTATAGAATTATTATAATTTAAATACGTATACCTAGCCTAGTTCCAGACAGTCAAATCACTTTGCTTTCTTTATTGTTTTCATTAGCTTAAAATTATCCCTGTAGTAATTAATTTACTAATAAAAAATAGACTACTGTGCCAAGGGCCACATAATGTTGAGTTCTGAATGAGCATTTAGAGTATTATGTTATAAGCAGGTTATTAATTTTCTCGAATACCTATTTTGGGGAGGGAGATCTAAAAAGTTATTTCAGGGATTAGCGTGAAAATGAAAAGAAAATATAAAATATCCACAATATTGCTTACAACCTAGGAGAGTGTCATGTAAATGGTCAGTCTCCTAACACTGTGTTCCCTTGTCTCTATGTTTGGTCTATGTGTTTGTTTACTCTTCTGTTTCTAGCTTTAAAATGTTAGACTCTTAAAATCAAAGAAAGTATTACACAGAATACATTTTCAGATGAGCTTAGAAAACACATCTCTACCTTCAAACATGGATGTGAACAACTAGACATGCTTTTAAATGCTATGAGCCACAGTAATGTGTTCTCCACTGGTTTGGCAATGTGCTTTTTGTCAACTTTATATGGAGAAAAAAAAAAGTAATTAGAAATGCTTATAAAAATAGCAAAGTCTTCTAAATTTCAAGTTATTTAAATTACTCTGTTTGTGTGCCCCCATTTTGTATTAACACAGAATGCTAAAAATAAAACCTGCTGTACATATGAAGAAATAAATCATACAAGCAAAATTAATCTGCAGCCCTCCTTTCAACAAGAATCACTCTCTATGATATATTATAATGAATAGTTGAATCTAAATAGCATTTATAAAATAGTTTCATTAACAAAGTATGTAGATTACTTGGTTAAAGCTAATGATTATTTTCAAATTACTGAAGGTGCAAAATATTTGCATATCATTATAAAAAGGAGCAGTAAGTAAAAGCTTTTCCCTTAGAGCCGTAAGCAAAAAATGTAGCCTTCTAACCCATCTTAGATGTCTGACTCCAGAACTATAAGGTAATCAACTGTGTTGTTTTAAGCCAATAGAAAGTCAGTATGTCTATTGATACCAAAAAATATTATGAATGGGAATTTTGGGGTTTTTCATTCAGGAAAAGGATGCCTTCTAATTCTATCACATCCTCTCCACTATTAATACCTCACAGTCAAAAAACATACTCATGCTGTCCCCTGCTAAAAAAAAAAAGTCTCAGTTAACTTTATCCCCTGGTAGCTAGCGTCCATGGGATCGCAAAGAGTGGACACGCCTGAGCGACTTCACTTTGCTTCACTTCACTTTATCCCACTTTCTCTTCTTGACTCTGCAGTGCTTCTTGCACATGTCTGAAATATGTCTTCTGTTCATTCATTTTTTAGAAGAGCTATATTGAAGTATGATTTATATAAAAAGAACTGCACATATTTAATCTTTACAATTTGATGAGTTTGAACATAAAACATATACCCATGATATCATCTCCACAATCAATATAGCAGATGTATCCAACACTTCCCAGAACCTATTGTGTCCTTTGGTTTTTGATTTTGTTTCTGTGTTTTTATTTAAGGTGTACAGCATGCTGTTGCTGTTGCTTTTAATTATTGGAGTGTAACTGCTTTACAATGTTGTGTTAGTTTCTGCTATAAAACAAAGTTAATCAATTACATGTATACATATATCCCCTCCTTCTTGAGCCTCCCTCCCACCCAACAAGGTCATCACAAAGCACCAAGCTGAGCTCCCTGTGATATACAGCAGCTTGCCAATAATATCTATTTTACACATGGCAGTGTATATATGTCAATGCTACTCTCAATTTGTCCCACTCTTCCCCTCCCGCCCTGTGTCCGCATGTCCATTATCTTTGCCTGCATCTCTATTTCTACTTTGCAAATAGATTCATCTGCATCATCTTTCTGGATTCTGTATACATGCGTTGCTTCTGTGTTTTGTGGTCAAAACACTTACCATGAAATTAGCCCCTCTTAATAAACTCTGAAATGGCATCACTATACTGTTAACTACAGGCCCCATGTTGTACAGCAGATTTCTAGAACTTGTTCATCTTGCATAATCAAAACTTGACACCCACTGAATAACAGCATCTCATTTCCCCTACTCTGAGCCCTTGACAATCACTATGGTATTCTCTGCTTCCATGAGGTTGACTGTTTTAGACGGACTCATGTAGGTGAATTCATGTGCTATTTGTCCTTCCGTAACTGACTGCTTTTACTTAGCATAAGGATGACAACATCCTCTGTGTTGTCACAAGTGGTAGGATTTTCTTCATTTTTTAATGCTGAGTCATATCCATTGTGCATATTTTTTTTATTTATCCACTTGTCAATGGGTACTTTGTTTCTCTAGCTTGGCTATTGAGAATAATGCTGCAATGAACCTGAGCATGTAGATAACTCTTAGAGATCGTGATTCTGAATCTTTTGGATATATACTCAGAAGTGGGATTCCTAGATCAGTTGGTAGTTCTACTTTTGATTTTTTGAAAAATGTTCATACAGTTTTACATAGCTGCTCTACCATTTTACATTCCCACTGACAGTATACAAGGGTTCTGATTTCTCCATAATCTCCCCAGTGCTTATTTCTTTTTAAAATATTAGCCAGCAGTCCATTTGATGTCTTTTTATATTAAATTCATTACCAAGGTATTAAGTATACTTTCCATTTCAGTCTCTACTGTTTTTAATTACATCATTATCATCATAATAACTTTGGCTAAGTTGTGTACTTCTTTTCCTTACTCCCAAATATATCAATCCCTCCTCTGAAAGATACCATCCCTGGTATATTTCCTTTACTTTTGCCACTACCTTAAACCTGAGAACCTTAATATTTTACCATACCATACACTGTGTTCTCCCTAAGTATATGCACTCAATTCTAAAGCTCAATCTTTTCCAAATAAAACTCTTGAAAGCACAGTTTAAAACATTCCAATGGGTTCCCAATGAATACTTGCTAAAATAAAGACTCAGACCATAGATTCAAGATCTCAAAGTATGTTCAATGTCAACTTTTTAATCTTATCCTAAAAATAATAAGAAAAAAACATATTAACTACTTGCTGTAGGTTAAACATTTCTTTAGCTACTTTACATTTACCCATTTAATTAGAATTAACAGCCTACAACAGGGGGCATAGTATACTAAGTTTCTGACATATTATACCAGTAAAAAACTAGAAAAGAATACCTACCATTCACAGAGATTTAATTCAAACATGGGACCTTGTATTACCAATGGGAAAGACAAGTAATAAGCTATTGAGAAAAATGAGCCATGGAAGAGTTGTACAGAGGTTTGAAATCATACCAAATGTAAGTAAACTAATCAAGAAGACTTTACTGAAAAGCTGAAAATGCTTCAGTGAAAAAAAGTTCACAAGAGAAAAGAAAATGAGCTGTGTGAGCATCTGGTCAAAGAGTATTCCAGGAAAGAAACAGAACATGCAAAGGCCCTGAAGTAATTTACCCGATACAGTCCTAGGAAAAGCAAGAAGGCAAAGAGAGCTGGAGCTCAGTAAGTGCGGAACAGTAGGAAAAGTGATTTGTGACCGTCTTAATACTCATACATCAATGAACCAGTTTTAATTTTTGTTTTGAGTATGATGGGAAAATTTTGGAGACACTGTAGCCAATGATGACTTAATTTCCCTTCTATGTTAACAGAATCTTTCTGGATGCTAATTTAAGAGTACACTGAAAAGGGACAGCAGTAGAAACAGGAACAAGAGAGGTGCCATTAGAAAATGCACGTATTTCATTGCCACACTGAGAGAAACAGTACAACAGACCAGATGTGTTGATAACAGGCATCCTGAATTCAATTTTCATATAATTTTAAAATATCATAATCTCCTATTTCATTGCTTACTATCATTTAATTTTCTCTTTATATTAACCAATCTGTTACTAAATTAATCATCATCAAAACAGCAGTCAATCAAATTATTGTTGTTCAGTTACTGTCATGGCTGACTCTTTGTGACCCCATGGACTACAGTATGCTAGGCCTTCCTGTCCTCCACCATTTCCTGGAATTTGCCCAAGTTCATATCCATTGAATCAATGATGCCATTCAACCACCTCATCCTCTGTCACCCTTCTCTCCTTCTGCTTTCAATCTTTCTCTGCATCAGAATCTTTTCCAAGAAGTCTGCTGCTCATAGCAAGTGGCCAAAGTATTGAAGCTTCAGCATCAGTCCTTCCAATGAGTATTCATGGCTGATTGCATTTAGGATTCACTGGTTTGATCTCCTTTCTGTCCAAAAAAGCAGGGAAAACCACTAGACCATTCAGTTCAGTTCAGTTCAGTTGCTCAGTCGTGTGTGACTCTTTGTGACCCCATGAATTGTAGCATGCCAGGCCTCCCTCTCCATCACCAACTCCCGGAGTTCACTCAAACTCATGTCCATCGAGTCGGTCATGCCATCCAGCCATCTCATCCTCTGTCGTCCCCTTCTCCTCCTGCCCCCTATCCCTCCCAGCATCAGAGACTTTTCCAATGATTCAACTCTTCACATCAGGTGGCCAAAGTATTGGAGTTTCAGCTTTAGCATCAGTCCTTCCAAAGAACACCCAGGACTGATCTCCTTTAGAATGGACTGGTTGGATCTACTTACAGTCCAAGGGACTCTCAAGAGTCTTCTCCAGCACCACAGTATGACCTAAATCAAATCCCTTATACAGTGGAAGTGAAAAAACAGATTCAAGTGATTAGATCTGAGAGAGAGAGTGCCTGGAGAACTATGGACAGAGGTCCGTGATATTGTACAGGAGGCAGTGATCAAAACCATCCACAAGAAAAAGAAATGCAAAAAGGCAACATGATTGTCTGAGGAGGCCTTACAAACAGCTATGAAAAGAAGAGAAGTGAAAGGCAAAGGAGAAAAGGAAAGATATACCCATCTGAATACAGAGTTCCTAAGAATAACAAGGAGAGATAAGAAAGCCTTCCTCAGTGATCAATGCAAATACATAGAGGAAAACAGCAGAATGGGAAAGACTAGAGATCTCTTCAATAAAACTGGAGATACCTAAGGAACATTTCATGCAAAGATGGGCACCATAAATGACAGAAATGGTATGGACCTAAGAGGAGCAGAAGATATTAGGAAGAGGTGGCAAGAATACACAGAAGAACTATACAAAGAAAAAAAAAAAGATCTTCACGACCCATATAATCACAATGGTGTCATAACTCACCTAGAGCCAGACATCCTAGAATGTGAAGTCAAGTGGGCCTTAGGAAGCATCACTACGAACAAAGCTAGTCGAGGTGATGCAATTCCAGTTGAGCTATTTCAAATCCTGGAAGATGATGCTGTGAAAGTGCCATACTCAATATGCTAGCAAATTTGGAAAACTCAGCAGTGGCCATAGGACTGGAAGAGATCAGTTTTCATTCCAATCCCAAAGAAAGGCAATACCAAAAAATGCTCAAACTACCACACAATGGCACTCATCTCACATGCTAGCAAAGTAATGCTCAAAATTCTAAAAGCCTGGCTTCAACAGTACATGAACCAAGAACTTCCAGATGGTCAAGCTGGATTTAGAAAAGGCAGAGAAACCAGAGATCAGATTGCCAACATCCACTGGATCATAGAAAAAGCAACAGATTTCCTGAAAAACATCCACTTCTCCTTTGCTGACTATGCCAAAGCCTTTGACTGTGTGGATCACAACAAACTATGGAAAATTCTGGAGTAGATGGGAGTACCAGACCACCTGACATGCCTCCAGAGAAATCTGTATGCAGGTCAAGAAGCAACAGTTAGAACTGGACATGGAACAACAAACTGCTTCCAAATTGGGAAAGGAATACGTCAATGCTGTTATTGTAACTCTGCTTATTTAACTTCTATGCAGAGTACATCATGAGAAATGCTGGACTGGATGAAGCACAACCTGGAATCAAGATTGCCAGGAGATATATCAATAATCTCAGATATACAGATGACACCATCCTTATGGCAGAAAGCAAAGAACTAAAGAACCTCTTGATGAAAGTGAAAGAGGAGAGTGAAAAAGCTGGCTTATAACCCAACATTCAGAAAACTAAGATCTTGTGGCATCTGGTCCCATTACTTCATGGGAAATAGATGGGGAAACAGTGGAAACAGTGACAGACTTTATTTTGGGGGACTCCAAAATCACTGCAGATGGTGTCTGCAACGTGTATACCTGTGGCGGATTCATGTTGATATATGGCAAAATCAATACAATATTGTAAAGTTAAAAAATAAAATAAAAAAAAAATGAAAGAGGCTTGCTCCTTGGAAAAAAAGGAATGACCAACCTAAACAACTTATTAAAAAGTAGAGACATTACTTTGCCAATAAAGGTCTGTCTAGTCAAAACTATGATTTTTCCAGTAGTCATGTGTGGATGTGAGATTTGGACTATAAAGAGGGCTGAGTACCAAAGAATTGAGGCTTTTGAACTGTTGTGTTGGAGAAGACTCTTGAGAGTCCCTTGGACTGAAAGGAGATCCAACCAGTCCATCCCTAAGGAAATCAGTCCTGAATATGAATTGGAAGGACTGATGCTGAAGCTAAAACTCCAATAGTTTGGCCACCTGATGCAAAAAAACTGACTCATTTGAAAAGACCCTAATGCTAGGAATGATTGAAGGTGGGAGGAGAAGGGGACGACAGAGGATGAGATGGTTGGATGATATCACTGACTCAATGGACATGAGTTTGAGTAAACTCCAGGAGTTGGTGATGGACAGGGAGGCCTGGCGTCCTGCAGTCCATGGGATTGCAAAGAGTCGGACATGACTGAGTTATTGAACTGAACTGGACTGAATTGTCCAAGGAATTCTCAAGAGTCCTCAGCACCATAGTTCGAAAGCATCAATTCTTTGGCAATCTGCCTTCTTTACAGTCTAGCTCTCATATCCATACATGACTACTAGAAATACCACAGCCTTGACTACAGGGACCTTTTTGGCAAAGTGATATCTTTGCTTTTTAATAGTTGTCAACATGAGCACACAGTTACAATGAGTAATTTATATAAGTATGGGTATACAGATTTCCTCAAATTACTATCAGATGACCATAGAATAGTAAAAATCTGACTCCTACAACATATTTGGAGAGTTCCAGTTGATGTACCTTGATCTAGTCCAGCTTCTTTGGAATAGAAAGCTGCTTTCTAGAGAGGTAAACTAACCTGTAACATTTTCATACATATTTTAGTTTCCACAATTCAAAGCTACATCTCAGTTCTATTTTGGAGTTCTTTCTGCACAACATATCCCTGGACCTTAACTCCTGGATAGCTCATAGGAAAGTTTCAGAAATCAAGGAATTCCCTCCTGGTCCAATAATTTGAACTCCACACTTTCACTGCCAGAGGACTGGATTCCTTCCCTGGTCGGGGAACTAAGATCCCACAAGCCCTGTGTCAAGGCAAAAAAAAAAAAAAAAAGACTAAAATTACTTTCCAAATCAGTTCTTAATTACTGGTAATTAATTGTAATCAGAGTGACAGCATGGTCAGAACTGTGACTAGGAAACATTCATCTTCTATCTAATATGATAACCTTCAAAAATAGAAATATCCATTAAAAAGATGAAAGAGGATCAGGAAAGAAGTTGTAAGAGTTACCAGAGAAGAAAGAGCCAAGCCGAGTACCTTTAACTAAAAACGCAAAGGAAAAATGAATTTGGACCATGAGGTGTGGTCAAGAGCACCCTACGATGTGCTGACAAGATGCCAATAATAATCATACTGATAGAAACATTGCTTACTTAGTGTCAACCTCTAGACTAAGTGCTTTCTTGACACATCATTTAGTTGAATTATCACATAAAATATGATGGTAAATACCATCATTATCTTCATTTTATAGATAATAATACAGATAGAGAATTTAAATGACTTGTCCAATTATGAGATATTGAAGAGGCCAGACCATAATTCAAATGTAGTCCATGCTTTTTAATTGCTATGCCATTTAGCTACTCCCACACTGTCACAAAATTGAGAAGCTGCCCCTGGATTTGGTAATTAGATGACCACTTTTGAATTAAAGACAGTAAATTGTGAAAAGAGTGAGTGGAAAAAGCACCAAATCTATTTTTCTCTCTAGGCATTTTCATTAAAATACTTCTTTTTACATTCTTAGCTTATATATTAATCTATGTGTTTATCCTTTTTTTGAAACGTTACCTTCAGTTTCATAACATCACTTTCCCTTTTTAAACATGGAAGTTTCTCAAAGGTAGTGAAAAGTGTGAGAAGTCATGAAACTATGTTTTTTAGCCAAAGAAAATACAAGATTTGTAAGCTCACTCATAATAAAGACAAATGCATTTAAATACCAAGGCATCACTTTAACAGATAAGGTCACTGAAAGCCATTTAAGAATTTTAAAGGTATATAATTTTTCACCAACAATGCCATATATAAGCATTTATTTTACAGGTATATTGGACAAAAATACTTTGCAAAGATGTATTTCATATCAATATAGACTGGAAAGAATTTGAATGCCAACATCAGAGGAATGGTTTAATAAGTTGTGTTTCTACATGTAATGGAAACCATGCAACCACAAAAACAAATGGAAGGCTTATATAAACTGAAACTATGGTTGCCTCTGATGAAAACTTGAGAACCAGGGTGAAAGAAAGTGAAGTTGCTCAGTTGTGTCCAACTCTTTGCAACCCATGGACTGTAGCCCATCAGGCTCCTCCATCTGTGGGATTTTCCAGGCAAGAATACTGGAGTGGGTTGCCATTTACTTCTCCAGGGGACCTTCCTGACCCAGGGATCAAACCTGGGTTTCCTGCATTGCAGGCAGATGCTTTACCATCTGAGCCACCAGGGAAAACACAGAGAACCAGGGTACTGAGGTTCAAAACTGGGACAGGGACTTACTTTATACTGCAAATCAACTTGCACTGTTTTAATTTGTACTAAATATGCTAGCTTCCCTGGTGGCTCAGTTGGCAAAGAATCCACCTGCAATGGTGGATTGCAGGGATTCGCAACCAATCCCTTGGTTGCGAAGATCTTCTGGCAAAAAGAATGACAACCCATTCCAGTATTCTTGCCTGGAGAATCCCCAAGGACAGAGGAGCCTGGTGGGCTGCAGTCCTTGGGATCACAGAGTTGGACACGACTGAGCAACAAATTACAGCCCAGATTTAAATAATAACTAAAAATTTGATGATTAATTTTAATTATGTCTACCTGTTCTTAAAAAGGCTATTTAGTAGTATATTTTCATAACTTTAAGGATATACTTAATGAATATAACTGCAACATAGCTGTTAACATATGATTCTAGATCTTTCCTGTCTACAGGTACTTTCCTATAGTTGAGAAGGTTTAAAGACATTTCCAATAAAACTTGACTTCACTTTAACCTGACATCTCCTGCTTTCCCTTGTAAAAATTGATCACCAAATACAAATGCTTACTTCAAATTTGACTTTTATTAGAGGTTAGGTGAATCACAGAAAGAAAATATTTTCAAATACCTGAAGTCAGTTTTGGCCCTCATTTGCCACTTTGCCAGTGGTAGGATTTAAAAATCAGAGAAAGGGTCCTTGTTCGCCACTTTCCCAGAAGTAGGATTTAAAAATGAAGGGGGCAGGGCGGGGCGCGGATATCAATTCAGTTACTAAAACAAGAAACCACTGAAGTAAAGCTAAGTACCACTACAATGGTAAAGGTTATTACTCATTCTTAGAAACAAAATAGAATCCCAGTTATCAGAACTGAGTCTATGGAGTTCAAATTGCCCTAGAAAAATACAGCAGAGGGAAGACTCAGTCCTGTAATACAGGGTTACAGCCGCCATCCATCCATTTCTTCCCACTGAGCTCAAATGTATACAAGGGGCTCAATATGCCTATTTCAGAGGACAAAAATCCAAAGGTTCCAAGCTGGTGGGAAAGAAGGACTAGCAGGTATAGGGAATAGGTCAGAACCTCATAGCTAAGTTGTATAATTAAAATGAAGTTTAGTATTGTATGTGCTCATATCTAAACTTTGCAATTTCATCCATCATAAGGGATAATTTCCAATTCTCAGCAACACTGAAAGATCACCAGATACAAAAGCAGTGGTGACATACCACATTTTCTTCTTGGTATGGAATGCTGAAATATTGACAAAAAGCCATAATTTAGCTTTATAAAGCAAGAAGTTCAATTGGTGTGGTTCTTGATGTTGAAGTCAATCCATAAAATGAAACTCTTCAACCCCACTGTACAATTTATGTCAAATTAATGGTGCTGTAAATTACTCAAATCTGCTTGTCCTGTTCAAATGATAACCTTACAAGTTTTTTTTTTTCTCAGAAAATTTATGCTTGAGTAATATGTCTGATAGGATAATGCATAGTTACTGAAAGATCTCGGAAACAAGAGATAATTTATGACATATTATGTATTATCTCTCTATCTAGAATGTTAGTTTGAATTGCCATGTCTAAAAGTATGGTATTCCCGAATCCGCATAACATTATTATTTTTAAATAAAATATTTCTGGAAATTTAATGGATATTTTATCTAAATAATAAGCAGGGCTATTGTTTAATTGTTCCCTGATAGCTCAGTTGGTAAAGAATCCACCTGTAATGCAGGAGATCCCGGTTTGATTCTTGAGTTGGGGAAGACCCACTGGAGAAGGTATAAGCTACCCACTCCAATATTCTTGGGCTTCCCTTTTGGCTCAGCTGGTAAAGAATCTGCCTGCAATGACAGAGACCTGCGTTCGATCCCTGGGTTGAAAAGATCCCCTGGATAAGTGAAAGGCTACCCCCTCCAGTATTCTCATCTGGAGAATTCCATGGACTGTATAGTCCACGGGGTTGCAAAGAGTCGAACACGACTGAATGACTTTCACTATTGCTTGATTAATTGATCTTTAAATGAATTTAATGTTTATGTTATGTAAGTCACACTCAAATATTTATATTCAAATTTAAAAGATAATATTTCATATAGAAACTTTAATTTTTAAATTTTATCACTTCTTATTTAAAAATAACTATTTTAATAAAATATTAAGCTAAAAGTGATTAGTATTTCATTTTCAATAAATACCATCTCATGGGAAAATAAATGCATTCATGCCCACAAACTTTGCAAGTAATCCACTGTTTCCTTCAAGAATTTTCTACTGCATAATTATATTTCTTTTTCTGTCAGTTAATGCAAATTATATGAATATTAATCTATATTTTTTTCTGAAATGTCATTCAAACATTTATCTGCATTGCTGAAAGAATTGAAAAAAAACAAAAACAAAAAATAATTTGCACATAAGCCCATGAGATCTAACGGGCATTCATTTTTAGTATAAAACATGAAGTAAATAATGCCATTAAAAAGAACACATTGAAGGCAATAGAAGAATACAGTAACAAAGCACACTCATCCATACACAAATACACACACAAATGGAAAGTGTGATGTGCTAGAAATAATCAAAACTGCAAATCACAAATATGTAAATCCTAATAGTTTTCTATGAAACAGAACCCTTCTATCCACACTTTATTACTGCTCTCATCCACACAGAGTCAAGTTCTGTTCCTGTAAACAGAGCTTTCACTGTTAAAAGTACAGATATAACAAATCTTAAACATTAAATCATGGAATTCTACATAATGAAAACAATGAAATGCCCACCTGCCATTTAGTGATATATTTCTTCTATTTCCAAAATAAGATACTTTAAGAACCATAACATGCAGCTGACAATTTATGAGTTTGAAACAGACTTCTCATTTTTCTGGGTCATTCAAAATTGATGATATTCAGAATCTATATCACACACAAAAATGATGGAAAACATAATTTTAATTGGTCATCCTTTGACCAATTATCCATTAGAAACCCATCTTCCAGGGCGCCATGAGAGTTTTAGAACTGTGAAAATGGATAATGGAAATCTGGATTAAAATGAAGCTGGGAAAGAGTTTTCCCGCACGTACTCCTGGTCTCAGCTTACCCAGTCACCCGAAGAGAGACCTCTTCACTGCTCAGAAAGAGCAAACCTTCATCACTTACAACCAATGTGAAACTGCTACAACCCTGAGTCTTCTTCCTCCTCCAAAGAACTTTTGTTCTTAACAACTTCCTCTGAGGACCTAATAAAAAGCTAGCCTCCCTTTCCTCTTCTTGAACTTACATGTGATGTGCCATGGCTTGCAATTCCTCTGCTATTCCCTAACAAACTCATCTTTGCTTAACGACAACTGTCATTAATGTTAGAGTTGAAACTATAATTTTAAAATGAAGGAGAGTGGAGCTTTGGAGCACTTTTTATTTTTTTAGCTTTTATTTCATGTTGACATACAGTTGATATACAATGTTGTAACATGTTGTAGGTTGGTATATAGTTGTATGTTGGTGTACAGTTGAGTTACAATGTTGAATTAGTTTCAGGTATTTATATTGTTGTTAGTTTCAAGTATATATAATGTTGCATTAGTTTCAAAGTGATTCAGTTATGCATACACATGCATCTATTCTTTTCCAGATTCTTTTTCTATATAGGTCATTATAGAGTACTGAATATAGTTCCCTGTGCTATGGTCCTTGTTGGTGATACATTTTATATATAGCAGTGTGTATATGTTATTCCCAACATCTGAACTTGTCTACCCCCCCCACCACCATCTTTCCCCTTTGGCAACCATAACTATCTGTTTTTGCTTGCGATTCCACTGCCTGTTGTAAGAGGTGGACCTAAAATGATTCTTGAAGGTTCTGTCTACACAAGACTTAATAGAGGCATGAACTATTTTCCTGCTTCTCAGCGAAGTCTACTTTAATCCATCTGTGAAAAATCCTTCATTTGCCATGAGAATTAGGAATAGACCTGACTTAGTTTATTATTAACCTTCCAGATGTTGAAACTTATCAACTCACAGATAATGGTCATATCTAATATTTGGGACAGGAGCAAAAGATGACTAATTGGTGTTAATTTCAAACACAGTTTATAATGTTTGTTTTTAATTTTTTCTCATAAACACATACTTAGCATGACACGTGTATTTATAAACATGAATAAATACATGAAATTCATTAAAAGAGATATAGACTAACAAACATTTTAGAAAATGCTGTTTTGTTAACAGGATCACTTCTAATGGATTGAGAAATTAAGAATATTGTTCCAAATTATAACTAAAGAAATGGAGAAATTTACATGTATTCTTCACTACCCTGGATCCAAGTCTTCATCTATTCCTTGTTATATTACTGTAAATCTCACAGCTGCTATCCTTGTTTTGACTAATATTGGCTCTCTAGTCCACTATCTTCATGGTGTCAAATAATCTCTTAGAAAGTAAGTCTGATTGATACATATACACTACCATGTATAAAACAGATAGCTAGTGGGAAACCGCAGAGAGCGCAGGTCGGTACTCTGTGATGACCTAGATGAGTGGGAGGAAGGGAGAGGATGGGAGGTCCAAGAGGGAGGGGATATATGTATACATATAGCTGATTCACTGCTGTACAACAGAAACAAAATATTGTAAAGCAAATATACTCCAACAAAAAATGAAGTTCTCTGTAAAATGTCAACTAAAAAAATAAAAATTAAAAAAGGAAATCAAATCAACCATTATCCTCTGGTTAAAATATCAACAATCAATAAACTATCAATTTCTTTTAGAATGTAGAAAATCACCTGATCTCAACTCCGGACATTCAAAACCCCCAAAATTGAACTTCTGGGTCTTTCTCTAACCTCATCTAACATCACATACCTAGTCTTCCAAAGTCTTCAACTCTTTTCTCTAACGACTGACTGCAGTTTCCTCTGCCTGGGATATTCTTTCTCCTTGCAACCTGTGTATGGCACATGCTCACTTTTCAGATCTCAGCTCAAATATCACATGTTACCACTATTACTTACTATCATTGCTACTACCTCCCTCTGCAGCTGTCTTCCCTTAGTTCTTCCTGTTTCTTTCTCTTACAGCAAAGGTCACAGTCTGAAACCATTAATCCTGTCTGTCAATCTACCACATTCCATTGTCTTCTGTCCTCCAATTTTCCAGTGAGTAGCTAGACATCATTCTTGTAATTGCTTTGTTATCTTCTTGTGCTCATTATTTATATTTACTACAGCAGGCTATATCTTTTGGTCATGTTAATGGAAATGTTAATTCTAGCAATGGCACCCCACTCCAGTACTCTTGCCTGGAAAATCCCATGGACAGAGGAGCCTGGTAGGCTGCAGACCATGGGGTCGCGAAGAGTTGGACACGACTGAGTGACTTCACTTTCACTTTTCCCTTTCATGCACTGGAGAAGGAAATGGCAACCTACTCCAGTGTTCTTGCCTGGAGAATCCCAGGGATGGGGGAGCCTGGTGGGCCGCCGTCTATGGGGTCGCACAGAGTCGGACACGACTGAAGCGACTTAGCGGCAGCAGCAGCAGCCACTTTATAAAAAGTAAAAAAAAAAATAACAACAGGATAGTGTATTATAAGAAGCAGAATTATGTGTAGTCATGTGCTTTGCTAGTCTGTTCAAATGTTTGTGCATGACAAAAAAATTCTCAATTATCCACATTCCAAATTTCCATGAAACAGAAGCTACTTTGGTTAAGAGTTATAATTCATATAAGAAGTGCAGACCACCCTAGGAGCAATTGTGGCAAAGAAATATAATTTTGTCTGTGCTTTTGTTTTTCAAGGAAAACTTGGTTTTGTCCTAAAGTAGTAGTTGTTGGCTCTGTGTGAGTGTTGTGTGTGTGTTGATTATTTCTTTGACATGACACTCCTTCCCACTGGTGGGACTTATTGGGTATCCCAAAGAGCTTTTTCTCCCTGTGGGTATAATGATTCAGATACTATACACTGAAACTGAAAAATCATTGAAATACATATCTATTGATTCATTAAATATAGAAAGATGAATGCATTTGTATTCATGTATTTAGCTTTGACCTCCTGAAGCCCTGAGACTTGTCTTAAAGGAAAGTGTCAAATCCCAGAATATAAACAAGCATAATGAAGGGCAAAACTTGGAAAGTGAATTTTACTAGCCTTGGTTTATAACACCTCAAGCCTAGAAAAACCATTTGACACTTTAAACATTTGGAAAGGGTTCTAAATAGACATCACTCAGACAAATTTCAGGTCTTATCAGTGGACCATGTCAGAATTTTTAGAACACTTCTTTTGTTGAGTAGCGTAGGAAATAGCGACCCACTCTAGTATTCTTGCCTGGAGAATTCCATGGACAGAGGAGTCTAGCCGGCTACAGTCCATGGGTTGCAAAGAGTCAGGCACAACAGAAGACTCTTGAGAATCCCTTGGGCTGCAAGGAGATGAAACCAGTCAATCCTAAAGGAAATCAACTTTGAATACTCAATGCAAAAGACCCTGATGCTGGGAAAGATTGAAGGCAAAAGGAGATCAGAGCAGCAGAGGATGAGATGGTTAGATAGATTCACTGACTCAATGGACATGAATATGAGCAAACTCCAGGATATAGTGAAGGACAGGGGAGCCTAGCATGTTACAGTTCATGGGGTTGCAAAGAGTCAGACATGACTTAGCGACTGAACAACAATTTATTTTTTATTTGATGTTCAACCCTCTGGATACAGAAGAAAGTCTGTTTACTGAACAATCTAATCCATACCAATATTATAATCTATACTTTTACAGTAGAGTATACTTTTGAAACTTTAAAAAATGACCTGATTCTCACTGAACTTACAGAATTTAGAATCTTTCTAGCTGTTTCCTAATTTTTCACAGCAATATATTTATTTGTTTAGGTCAGTAAAAACCTGCCCTCTTTCTAACCAGAATTTAGTTCAGCAAATCAAATATATAACAGAAGTCTCACTGAAGTGTCATATGTGTAGTATAATAAGGTTTCTTATTTTAAAAACAAATGGTGGCTATACTTATGGAACCAATTCTCACAAAGCTATTCCAAGAAAATTAGCCTAATACTTGGTTTCCAAAGTTTATCAGGGGCGAGGAATGTTTCTTCTTGCCAGGCTGGGAAAGAGAGGTGAAATCTATTAGAGAAACTCTCTTGGATTTGCGTGTCCTATTATTGGGATAACAAATAGTAAAAGCTTTTAAAAGTCCAATCCAAAATGTATTTAAAAATTCCAGACAGAAATTCAATTTGTGGTCTTAATGATTGCTCAGTATTGCACACTTCTAGTATCACAAGTAAATTCAAGGTCTCTGGAAAATTAAACATCCATGCTGCACCTATATAAACAGTTAGGCCAAATCTAACCATGCAGCCTTCTTCGTAGTCAAAAATCTCACGTTTAGATTGTTATGATTGCCAAATGAGTAGAGGGAAAGTGTAGGAACAAAATGCAATTGACTTTTAAATACACTGGATGTCTTCAGTGAAAGATGTGGCAGGGTCCAAACACACCTTTCAGGGTTATTTTATTCTATGAGGATTCTGAATTTTCCATAGCCTTTGAGCTATTTACAACTCTGCAAGTTTTAGATGACTGACAGCAATGCAAACGACTCTTGTTCATAGACATGCAAATAGCTTTTGTAAGATAGAGAGACAATTAATTATCCTCTCTACCATGGAATAAACTAGCTACACATCTATTTGTAAATTCACATCTGTATCCCTGATTGAATTCTTCTTTGAAACAGTATAACTTCTTACTAGTTTTCCATTAATCGGTGAGTTAAATAAAATTTTTGCACACATTTATTTTCTATATCTATGAAAGTCATACCTTTTTTATAAAATAACCTTTTAACACATGCATGGATTGAGGGAACTAATTTGCCTTAGTTAGATGTAAATAAGCAGTAATTAAAGTACTATTGAATTAGAAAAAGCATGAAATTTTTGTTTTGGCTTTGACTTACACCAATTTTTGAGTGGACAATTCCAGAGCTAAAGATATGAAAATTTATATGGCCAATAATCCTTCCTAGAAGTCTATAATTCCATGACTTTCTTAGATAAATAGTACAGAATAGACAAATTTACCCGGGATAAATTATCATTCCCAAAAGAAGAGCATAGGGAGATCCAAATTTGCATCTCTTAACATCTTTGAATTACAAATGGCAGACACATGATACAAATACCAATAATAATGCTTAATAATTCATTCTAAAAACTTTTGTTCTTAATTAAAATTGTTCCTAAAACATCATCTGAATAATTCATCCCATGCAATATAATGAATATAGAAAATATGTTTGATTGAAAATGATATTAAACAAATAGAATTATGAGACTTATTGGGCTCAATTGTCTGTGGCTGCAAACAAGCAAATGACATGGTGTGAAGTACAGACAATGCCATCTGGTGGAAGCTATTATTGTATTATTATTGTATTTATTAAGCATATAGTGTGTCCAAGACTAGTAAATGCTGGAACTATGAGAAACAAGATATTATATTTGCTCTCAGAAAGCTGAGAGTCTCAGATAATTCTGTAAGATAACTACACAAGTACAACAAATGCCTTATAAATTCTACCATTTTAATGAAGACAGATCTTCACCTGAGAACTGCTCAAAGCATTCCGTGTATATAACCATCATTGTTTAAGGTAGATGCTTATTTTACAATGTTTTTCCTATTATTAAATTTTTATTAAAAATTAGATGACCCCTTTTGGTTTCTTCAACAAAATGCCAAGATGCCCATCATATATAAAAATTAACCAAAATTGGAAAATCCCAATAATATTTCAACTTTAACTTCTCTACTCTGAGATACTATTAAATCTCTATTACAAAGGAAAACACTCATTTATGATGTAGGAATAAAATCAGCTTTGTTGTATCAACAGGTCATTTTGCTAATACTTTGGGAAACCAGCATTCAAAAATTTTATTATGTGTTCAAATAATTTTTATGCTTATATTTGAAAATGTCTAATGACTTCTTCCCTGGAGAAAGAAATGGCAACCCACTCCAGTATTGTTGCCTGGAGAATCCCATGGACGGAGAAGCCTGGTGGGCTACAGTCCATGGGGTCGCAAAGAGTCTAACATGACTGAGTGACTTTAACTAACTAACTAATGACTTCTTGGTATACAATTTAACCATTTAAAAATTGTATCAAAATATAACTAATTCAATTAATTTTATACTAATAAACTTAGGAACAATAAAACATATTGAAGAGGAGTAAATATTTTTTAAAAATAATATTCTACAAGATTCTGTTATAATTTTTTTTTCTTGTAAGATACATAGTGGAACAGCAGAAGTAATGCTAAAAGGAATACAGAGGGGGCGACTCACTTATGTAGAGGTATTTTGCAACAGTATATGCTTCACTCCTCAAGATACTACAGTAAAATCAAAAGTAAGATGAGGAGATTCCAAATTAATAGTCCCTAACATCTCTTTGAAGTCCAAGAGTTCTTTTAGAATCACTTTTTGACCATTATATAATATTAAACACAAGCTTTAGATGCTGCTACAAAAATAACTAAAATAATGTCATTTCATTACAAAACAACATGGAAGAAAACCCTAAATATAATTTTTAAGCCATTATTCATTTGTTTAAACACTAGATGACCCAGTAACAGTTCTCTCTCTCTTCTTCTCTTGCATTGTCTTATCACTCTTGTCTGTATATAAACTGTACTAAAATCAAAGCCACAGAAGTACTTATTAACAGTATTTTTAGAAATACATTGTCAAAAAGACGTATTTCCCTCCTTTGGAAAAGCTTACAGTTTACCAGTAGAACTTTATTGTTAGCTTAAACTAGTAACCTATACTGAGTTTAGGTTTTTAACCTAGAGGTTTTTTTACCTAGAGGACTTTTTATAAGAAATCATCTATGAAGCCTCATTTTTTTTTTAAAGTTTTACAATGTTATGTTGGTTCCCATCATCCAACAACAAAAATCAGCCATAATTATACATATACCCCACCCCACTCCTGAGCCTCCTCCCATACCGAACCCTGCTCCTCTATGTCAACACCAGCACCAGCCTGGGTTCCCTGCATTATACAGCAACTTTTCATCAACTATTCATTTACACACAATAGTGTATATATGCTGATGTTACTTTTTCTATTCATCCTACTCACTCCTTCCTCCACTGTGCCCACAAGACTGTTTTCTACATCTGAGTCTCCATTCCTTTCCTACAAAATGTTCACTTATATTATTTTTCTAGATTCCATATATATGGTTAATATGCAATAATTGTTTCTATTTCTGACTTAATTCACTCTGTAAAAGGTGAAAGTATCAGGCTCTCAGTTCAGTCTGTGCAGTCGATCAGCTGTGTCTTACTCTTTGCAACCCCATGGACTGCAGCACGCCAGGCCTCCTTGTCCATCACCAACTCCCAGAGCTTGCTCAAACTCCTGTCCATTGAGTCGGTGATGCCATCCAACCATCTCATCCTCTGTTGTCTCCTTCTCCTCCTGCCTTCAATCTTTCCCAGCATCAGGGTCTTTTCAAATGAGTCAGTTCTTTGCATCAAGTGGCCAAAGTATTGGAATTTCAGCTTCAGCATCAGTCCTTCCAATTAATATTTAGGACTGATTTCCTTTAGGATGGACTGGTTTGATCTCCTTACAGTCCAAGAATTCTCAAGTCTTCTCCAACACCACAGTTCAAAAGCATCAATTCTTCAGTGCTCACTTTTCTTTATAGTCCAACTCTCACATCCATACATGACTACGGGAAAAACCATAGCTTTGACTAGACTGACTTTTGTTGGCAAAGTGATTTCTCTGCTTTTTAATATGCTTTAGGTTGGTCATAGGTTTTCTTCCAATGAGCAAGTGTCTTTTAATTTCATGACTGCAGTCACCATCTGCAGTGATTTTGGGACCCAAGGAAAGAAAGTCTATCACTGTTTCCATTGTTTCCCATCTTTTTGCCATGAAGTGATGGGACCAAATGCCATGATCTTAGTTTTTTAAATGTTGAGTTTTAAGCCAACTTTTTCACTCCCTCTTTCACTTTCATCATGAGGCTCTTCAGTTCCTTTCCTCTTTGCTTTCTGCCATAAGGGTGGTATCATCTGCATATCTGAGGTTATTGATTTCTCCTGGAAATCTTGATTGCAGCTTGTGCTTCATCCAACCTGGCATTTCACATGATGTACTCTGCATAATTTAAATAAGCAGGGTAACAATATACAGCCTTGACGTACTCCTTTCCCAATTTGGAACCAGTCTGTTGTTCCACGTCTTATTCGAACTGTTGCTTCTTGCCCTTCTTACAGATTCTCAGAAGGCAGGTAAGGTGGTCTAGTATTCCCATCTCTTTAAGAATTTTCCACAGTTTGTTGTGATCCACACAGTCAAAGGCTTTGGCACAGTCAATAAAGCAGAAGTAGATGTTTTCTGGAACTCTTGCTTTTTCTATGATCCAGCAGATGTTGCCAATTTGATCTCTGCTTCCTCTGCCTTTTCTAAGCAGGCTATAGGTTCATAGAACTAGGACTAAATCTACCATATGATCCACTAACTCCACTACTTGGCATATACCCTGAGAATTTTTATACTCAAAGCCACTGGAATAATTTTGACAAAGATCCCATCCACATTTAGAAAATGCTGGTTTATATGAATCCAATTCCACAAATAATTAGTGAACTGTAATTTTGTCTGAGATACATGCTGGGTCCAGCACACATGCAGGTAGGTTATTACTCCCACCATTCAAAAGCAGGGCATTCACCTAGAGTAGATGTTTCTTCCCCAAGACAGCCTAAAAGTGATGCACTCCCAGCTCTCAATGCAAGTTAAGTGACTGCAGGAGTAAAGGACAGGTTAATGCCAGCCATATTGGGGGAGTTTCTTTTTCTTTACGGGATCCACCAATCTCCGCTTCCAGAGAACAATTTCACCACCATTGTGAGATTTACTTATTTTCATTTTTGCCCTGGTTGCCTATTGCAAATTAGGATGTAGCCAAGTCTTTTCTGATTTGAAATCAAACCTTGGATCTACTCTGCTTAATGGTGTCATCGTCAGAGGGGTGTGTGTGTGTGTGTGTGTGAAGACACATAATGGGAGAGGCTTAAAAGTGAACATGTTTCTTCTCTTTTGACTCTGAAATGATTCAGAGCAGCAGATGTAAAGGTGAAAGTAATTTGCTGTACTCTTCACCTTCCACACTTCTGAGAAGAGAAACATGTGTTGCTCATAAGCAGGCATGATGTTCATATGAATATATAGTAAAAATAAATAAAGACTATTTCAGCTGAAATTGGCTATATTAATACAAACTGTTTTTATATAATCCTAGTACCCTAATATGGTTTGAGTTTCCAGCTTCAATTTATTTTTAAGTTTAAAATAGCAAAAGTTGGCACAAAACTCCTTTATATTTAACCAAATAGAAGACATACATCAAAAACTAGATCATGACTAATATGTCAAAAACTAGATCATGACTAATGCACAGCATGGTAACTATAGTTTATAATATTACATTTTATATTTGCTGAGAGGGTGGATCTTGAGAGTTCTCATCACAAGAAAACATTTTTGTGACTATGTTTTGTGATAAATGTTGGCTAGAATTATTATAATGGTCATTTTGCAATGTGTACAAATATCAAATCATCATGTTGTACATCTGAAATGAATATAATCAAATGTATATAATCAATTATACATGTTGATTTATAACTCAATTAAAAAAAATAGTTTGTTCTAAGACAGAAGTCCCAGTTCACTATTTTTCATAATAAGATGTGTGTGTGTGTGTGTATTTTGAATGAATTAATGGTAGAAATATGTTTAACTCTATGATGATCTAATGTAGAAGTATTATTGAGGCCAGGATAAGAAAGAAGATAATTTGAATGTAAAGCCTGAACAGTAAATCTCAAACTGTGAAGAGTGCCAAGGAAAAGCTGAAGTATGAGCCCAATTTTAATAATTATGATGCCAGAAAGAGAGGTAGGGAGTCTTAGTCTTATGAAATATAATACTAACCTAATATCTTATCAACAATAAGTCCAATTTCCTCTAGTAAAGCACCTGAATCCATAAGAAGGGACAAAAACAGGACTCTTGGTATTAAGTTTCTATGTGATGGGCCAAATTTTTTACTCTCATTTGAAGTGTTTTTTTTCTACTAGTGAAATGAAAGGAATACTCACAATGTCTTACTTTTTTCAGAAAAATACTTTGAATCAAACTGCTTTAATCTAAAATATGCTAATATAAAATGTATTTAAGAATCATACTAGACTATGCCTCCTCAGGCAGATACCAAAAATCATTTTTGAAAGCTAAAATATAATATAAAATGCAGTCACCAAATTTTTACATGGATTCTTTATAAAATTAAAAAAAAACTATTCACATGACTTGCTAAAACTACATAATGACTAAGTTATCATGGCAGCATCAATAATGGAGAGTGTTTTCCCTTCCAACAGATTTAATATTTTAATTCATGTATCTAAAGTTAAGTGAAAGTCGCTCAGTCATGTCCCACTCTTTGTGACCCCATGGACCACAGAGTCCATGGAATTCTCCAGGCCAGAATACTGGAGTGGGTAACCTTTCCCTTCTCTAGGGGATCTTCCCAACCCAGGGATCGAATCCAGGTCTCCTGCACTGCAGGTGGATTCTTTACCAGCTGAGCTACAAGGGAAGCCCTCACGTACCTTACATTGTTTCAATATCATTCTCTTTTAAGAAGCAAACTGGTCCCATCACTTCAAGGGAAATAGAAGGGGAAACAGTGGAACCAGTGTCAGACTTTATTTTTTAGGCTCCAAAATCACTGCAGATGGTGACTGCAGCCATGAAATTAAAAGACGCTTACTCCTTGGAAGAAAAGTTATGACCAACCTAGATAGCGTATTCAAAAGCAGAGACATTACTTTGCCAACAAAGGTCCGTCTAGTCAAGGTTATGGTTTTTCCAGTGGTCATGTATGGATGCAAGAGTTGGACTGTGAAGAAAGCTGAGCACCGAAGAATTGATGCTTTTGAACTGTGGTGTTGGAGAAGACTCTTGAGAGTCCCTTGGACTGCAAGGAGACCCACCCAGTCCATTCGGGAGAATGTCATTGAAACATGTGAAATGTCATGTATGAAAACGAGATGCCAGTCCAGGTTCACGATGCCTGGGAAGGCCCAGGGGATGGTATGGGGAGGTTGGGAGGGAGGAGGGTTCCATTTTTTTTTAAAAGTAATCAGAATTAAAAAAAAAAAAAAAAAAAAAAATAAAAGAGATCATCTTGAGAAAGGAATTGTAAACTATGCAACTATAATTGTGAATTTGTTTTTTATTTTAATTTTGTCAAATTTTTCTCAGATGTTTTGAGGCTTTGTTAAATGCATGAATATTTATTATTTTTATTCCTTTTTAGAATTTACTATTTTCTAATTTTAAAATATTTCATTTTCTTGTTGCGTCAAAGTATAACTTAAGTAGTACTAATATTAATATGAGAGTCTAGTTTTCTTACATGATACACATGGTTTACCTATCCATTCTTTTACTTTAAGCCTACCTTTATGTTTTATATTTAAAGTATGCCTCTTGTAGAAAGGATGCTATGTCTTGTTTCTGTATACCTTCTGAAAATGTCTAGATTTAAAATTTTGAATCCTCAGTTCTGTGCATTTAATGTGCTTATTCATTATGTAGATTTTTGCCTACCATTTAATTACATCTTTTCCATTTTCCCCATGTTTTTGTTTCTGTTGTCATCTTTGTTTCCTCATTTTTTTTTTAAAGTCAACTCATTTTTGAAAATAAATTAAAAAAAAAAAGAGATCAGCCCTCGGTGTTCTTTGGAAGGAATGATGCTAAAGCTGAAACTCCAGTATTTTGGCCACCTCATGTGAAGAGTTGACTCATTGAAAAAGACTCTGATGCTGGGAGGGATTAGGGGCAGGAGGAGAAGGGGACGACAGAGGATGAGATGGCTGGATGGCATCACTCACTTGATGGACGTGAGTCTGAGTGAACTCTGGGAGACGGTGATGGACAGGGAGGCCTGGCGTGCTGCAATTCATGGGGTCACAAAGAGTCGGACACGACTGAACGACTGAACTGAACTTAACTGAAGATTGTTTATCTTGAAAAATTACACAGGAACTTTAGAAATTCTAGAAAAATCTGAGTTCTTTATTTTCAGATATCAAGCTCACTAAGTAAAAGTCTTTAAATTATAAAACCATGTTCAAAACAAATTCAAATAATGACCCTAAAAAAAAAAATGCAGTCAGTTCTATGGCATGTTTACAAACACAATTTCTCTATGGGACCACCTTGGTGGTCCAGGGACTGAGACTCAAGGCTCCCAATGCAGGAGGCTCGGGTTCAATGTCTGGTGAGAAAACTAGATCCCATGTACTGCAACCAAGATCCAGTGCAGCCAAGTGAATAAATTTTGGAGCTTCTTTGGCAGCTCAGTGGTAAAAAAAATCTGTCTGTAGTGCAGGAGACCCAGGTACGATTCCTGGGTCAGGAGGATCTCCTGGAGAAGTGAATGGCTAACCACTCCAGTATTCTTGCCTGGAGAATCCCATGGACAGAGGAATCTGGTGGGCTACAGTCCACAGGGTAGAAAGAGTCAGCTAACCAACAGTGAGCAACTAACACTTTCTTCAAAAAGAGGCCATCAGGGACTATGCTTCCGTGGAATCTCATGGTTAGAAATAAAGTTATAGAATTTCCTGTCATCTTCATTTAATAAATAGGGACTCAGAGACAAAGAGAGGTGATACCATTTTATACATTTATACAAAAAGTAAATGATAGATACAGGCCTGAAACCTAGTCTATAATTCCAAGTTCTATAAACCTTAGTTCTGTAATTCTTAGTTCTTAGTCTTCTCTCTGTCCTACCCTTAGTTCCATTCACCTCTCTATTCTATGAGCAGGATTAAATTAACATAATGCCAAAAATAAGTAGTTTAACTCTTTAAGCTAAAGGTCAAGTGAAACAAAAAATGATTTAAAACCTTTTCAGTAGAGTATAAGGACTATATGGTCATACCTAATAATAAGGATTTGCAAACATAATTTCAACATTTAAAATGGAAAAACTGTTCTGGATTGCATTCTATGCAAGTTTAAAAAGTTAGGAAAGAAAATGAAGAATAGGAAAATTCATTTCATTTCCTCCATAGATGGCATAGTTAACCTAACATGTTGATCAACAAAGAAGTCCGTATTCTGTCAAATATCTGAGTGTTATCGGGGAGCTATCACGAGGATTGGGGTTTACTGGATAGGTGCTGTGACCCAGGTTGCTTACACATGAGCTTGGGGCCAGGGGCCTCTGGTACCCAGGGCATGTGAGTGTTTCTCATCTCCTCATCACCCGGTGTAACTTCTGAGATCCCACAATCAGGCTCCCTCTGGGAAGAGTGGTCTTAGCAGCAGCCCCTCAGGCCCCATGCCCCATCCTCTGAGCCTCCCAGACACTCAGCACATCCCAGGCCCTCCTTTCCCAGCCCCTCCACTAGACCTGCCCTTACTCCCTCCCTGCCCCGCACATGAGGCCATAAAGCACACCCTGTGGGATCCAACTGTACCTTGTTTGCATTTAACATGGTCAAAAATAATATCCTTTATGGGGACACTAGGGAAAAGGCTGAAGGTTAATACAGAACCACAGGGCTTTATCTGAAGCCCTTGAGTTAAATGTATCTGAGTTCAGTTTTTCAGATTTCAGAGGAAAAATGAGGTATGTATATATATATATATATATTATGTATATATATATATATATATATATATATATATAGTATACCTTATGTATATCCTCGGTGGAGTCTAAGTCATCAACTCAAACACATCAATGCCCTTGAAATGCAACATATGAATATTTCCATTAAATACAAAAATAAAAACTAGAGCCTCATGTCTTTCCAGGGCAGGACAAGTTTTGAAACCTAAAGTGCTAAGAGAAAAATGGCTCAATTTCAGAATGCTGGGATTTTGAAATTTCTGATACAGTGCTTAACACTGCAAGAACTTAAATGTATCTAGCTGGAAGTTTTCTCATGATGTGGTTCAAAGATCTGTTTATACTCTTTTTCTGCTATATTTTTTTAAAAAATATTTTTACATCCATAACCTTTTTAAAGGTTTTTAAAATAATTTCTGGAGAAGGCAGTGGCACCCCACTCCAGCACTCTTTCCTGGAAATCCCATGGATGGAGGAGCCTGGTAGGCTGCAATCCATGAGGAGATATTCTTCTCAAATGTGCACATTTGAAATAAGGAGGATATTGGATTATAATGATCAAGAACAGATTTTCTTGATAAATTTGTCAAACAGGCCAAAAAGGCTTTTATATTGCATTCAATGAGATATGGACACACATGCAGTGCTCTCCAAAGTAGAAGAGTCAGACTGACATATACGGAGAGGTATGATTTCTACAAAACTGAAGATGAATAGGACACCTGGGTACTATGATGTGAATAAACAATGAAGAGAGAGATTTGGTACAATGGTTAGAGACGCAAGCTCACAAATCGTGACTCTTGACCAGGAAGGCATTCCCAAGTGTCATGTTTCATCCACTGATTCTGTATTCTTGGGAAAGAGTGAGTTCTCAATCCACTGAAACATTGAAAGAAAGGGGTGATAACCATTTGACAGTAGTATTATATATACGGATTGCACAGCATGCATTAAATATCATTGATTTGAATAGATGAATGCTAAGGACATATTTAATCATTAGAATCTTTGACTTTATGTTTTAAAAAGTTCATCTTCTGTAATAATAAATGCAAAGAAAGTTATTATCCCTTTTTATAAGTATGAAAAAGTATTCTTATGTGTAATGAATTTAATGATTGTTATAAAAAAATACTTTTATACAATGAATAATCTTTTAAAGATTACATTTTGTGAGGAATTGCTTTATAACTTTAAATGGGTGTGTTTACTTAAATCTAATGCTTGATTCTGTTTTGGAGCTATAGTAGTGTGTGTCTTTAAGATAAGACAGCCGCGCACAAGCCCACAGCCAAGTCCAGCCTTTGCTAATTTCAGACTGACAGGGAGGTAGTTTAATTAATGAGCTAGCTGCTAATATCTGTTTAAGTGAGCAGCCAAGGAAATGTCTGTTAGAAAAAGGACTTGCAAATGAAAGGCAAGGCCATTCTCAATGGCTCTTTTAAATTGTGTCAAAAAAGAAGAGAACAAAGAGACTGCACTTATTTGGAAAAAAGAAGACTACTAAAAAAAAGTAGAGACAGACACAAAAGTAGTAGAGACAGACACAAAAGTAGTCGTATGTCTGCAAATATATACTGGAGTTGAGAGATACCGGTGCCTTCACAACAGACTTGTACATAAGTGAACTACTTCCACATATTGTGAAAACTCTGCCTTGACCATGGGTAAATCATCCCGAATATATATATATATTATATATATATATATGAATATTAAAGTCACTTAGTTGTGTCCGACTCTCTGTGACCCCATGGACTATATATATAGCCCACCAGGCTTCTCCGTCCATGGGATTCTCCAGGCAGGAATACTGGAGTGGGGTTGCCATGTCCTTCTCCAGGGGATCTACCCGACCCAGGGATCGAACCCGAGTCTCCCGCATTGCGTGGCAGATGCTTTACCCTCTGAGCCACCAGGGAAGCCCTCGGCTGAAAAGCTTTAGTAATTCTTTAATAGTAAGCAAAGAGCATGAAACTGTCTCCTACACCTATAATCAAGGTTACAAGCTTTTACTCTTAAACCAAAATGGTTTATTAATGTTTTTCCTGAGTTTGTTGATACAATAAATAGTACACTTTTTACATTTACATGGCATTTGTTTACTGGAATATTTAGAGAGATAGATAAAAGTCAAATAAACACTGCATGATGACTCTTTGAGTAATCTTTTTCAACCAACACTTGCTGGAAGTCTATGTATTTCATATATCACTTCAGTCTGAGGCAAATTCCAAGGATAAATATTACTAATTAATTGATATAAAACTCTTCTCTAGGCCAAATGAACTTCAGTGGATAATGTTTACATCCTAAGTCTAATTATGGAATTACAATTTCAGTTGAAAATAATAGGAAAAATAAGCAATTTACAGAAAAAGTAATCTCAAAAATAACTGAAAATTGTTACTTCTATAAAAGAATGGTTTGATGATAGAAACTGAATAAACGTATTCTACTAAAAATCATAAATATTCAGTATAAATTACAGCTTTAACTTTGGAAGTTAAAACATGAAGGTGAGGATTCTTTTCCTGTTCATGTTATATGCTTGTTAAAATAAAAATAGTAAAATAATCTTAATTTTATAACTAATATTTTGGAATATTATTGGAAATTTTTTAAAAATACTGCAATTAAATAGCAATTGCATCATTGTATGCTAGGTCATTTCAGTCATGTCTGACTCTTTGTGAACCTATGAACTGTAGCCCATGAGGCTCCTCTATCCATGGGATTCTCCAGGCAAGGATATAGGAGTGCACTGTCATGCCCTCCTGCAGGCAGATCTTCTTGACCCACGGATCAAACCTGCATCTCTTAGGTCTCCTGCATTGCCAGGCAGACTCTTTACGCTAGCGCCATTACTTTTGTATTAAAACAAAGAAGACATAATAAATGCCATTTTAGGACCTTTTCTTACTTACAATGAGAAATATAATGCTAAAGACTTTTTTTTTCATAACAGTCCTTTTAAATACACACACACACTCTCAAGAAAAAAGCCAAGGAAACTCTTTAAAACTATTATTACTCAACTTTTTTGCTCGAGTTTTAAACTTTGCATTTTTGGAATAGTGCCCAGTTTAAAAAAAAAAATGCATCTTAGCAATTCAAAACCCACAGAGCAATGATAACAAGAAACGATACTGATAATGTTGGCAATTAAATTTATAAGAAGATCACAGAGATAAGGGTAGTAAAGAATTAGAGTGCTTGGTAAGATGAAACTAGAGAAACAAATAATCAAATAATGTATTTGTCTGAATGCCAAAAATCATAATTGTTATTTTCTCTTCTATAAATAATTGTATGAACTAGGAATTCTGTTCATTTTTTTTCAATACAATAGAAACAAACGTGAATGTACTTTCGGCTAAGTATTATTATTTATAAATGCTATTAATTGTTGCAAAGCATGTATTTACTTATCATGAGGCTATATACAATCCCCATTAAGAACTTGCTTTTCTGAAATTCCATTATAACTCCTAAAGCCTTGAATTAATATTTCTATTTTCTTCCTCACTGAAATTTCCTAGTGTCAACTAAAGGATACAAAGTATGAATTCATATGCAGATTCGATTGTGAATTAGAATTGAATATCAAAAATTTAAATTTATTTTATGGTTTACTCTCAAAATTGGAGATGTAATTAGAGTTGTTGAGTAGATATATTTAATTAATTTAAGTTATTTATATAAAAACTCACTACCTAGAATACTCTCCTTAATTTATCACTGAATGGTATTGTGCTAACAGACTAATGGAAGGATTTATGGAAAATCAACCAACTAGGAAAAATAGCTTCCTCACTATAGCCCCTACAGTACAAATACACAAAACAGAAAAGAATTGAAGTAATGAGGAGAATGGAAGTTATTAAAAAATTTAGGTTTAGGTACCCATGAACACAGAGTAATCTGAGAGATTTTTATATATTATTTTTAAAAAGTATTTATAAGTGACGTTTGCAAAAGACAAAAGGCTGCAGATAGGAGAATTAACTTCAAATGATTTTCGTTTTCATGCTTATCAATTTGTTCTGATATTTTCCCATTTTGCTTTTGGGATTGCTAACACTGAAGTTTATAACTCAAAGGATCTTTAGAAATCTAGAGCATCCTTAATTTTACAAAAGAGGATACTGAAGCCTGAGAAATTAACTTACAAGCCTGAGGTTAAACAGTTCGGTTAGTGACAAGGAATCAATTCAAGTCTCCGCGCTTGGATTCAAGAGGGTATATTTTCAATGAGATGAGCTTGATTTTGAAACGAAGCTGCCCAAATGTAAAGTGAGCAACTTCTTGTTCTAGGAATATAAAGGCAAATAGAAATAAAGAAATAAGATGAGGTATATAAAATTTTAAAAATAAAATAGAAACTAGAAAGGTCTTGCCTCCAACCAAGGCACTCATACCTCAGAGGAGACAACAGATGATTTTAGAGCAGTATCAAAGGTACAAGGACAGATATTCAGGGATAGGAGGGTAAACAAAAGGGAAAAGGGTTTAAGTTTTTATTTTGCTAACCTGTAAACTGGGAATTATTTTAAGAGGGTTGGTTAGATGATTAAACGACATAACATATGAAAGTATAATCATGTAATAAAATCACAGAATTTAGTTCCATCTTTACTCTTTCTTAGTCTACACTATACGGATGCTCCATTTGTTGTTGTTATTTCGTAGCTAAGTTGCATCCAACTCTTTTGCAACCCCATGGATTGTAGCCCACCAGGTTCTTCTGTTCCATGGAAATTTTCAATCAAGAATACTGGTGAGGGTTTCCATTTCCTTCTCCAGGGAATCTTCCTGACCCAGGGATTGAACCAATGTCTCCTGCATTGGTAAGCGGATTCTTTACCGCTGAGCCATCAGGGAAGATATACATGCTCCATAAAACACTATTATCCACTAGAGAGTATCATATGGATTTTAATATATTAGATCATCTTTTTTACATGTTATAGCCTTTTCTGTTAGGTGCAATTTTGTTTTAGGTAACTTTGCTATAAGAAGCATATTTTAGTAAATGTTTTATTCCAATTATTTTTGGAGATTGAATATTTACATTCATTACATTAACTATATTGTTCTGTAGCCACCTTGTTTTAAGTTATGTTTATTATTTTTATTTAACCTTTAAACTTTTATATGTTTGTTTTTATATGTAGCAAGGAAATTTAAGATATAATGCTGATTTTTATATTTACCCTTAAGGTTTGCAATAATATTTAAACTTATTTTTCCCAGTTCCTATTTTTAGAATTTAAATATAAATTTTCCCACTCCACTTAAATGCTACAAAGATAGATTTCACTGCATTCTGGGCTCTTCCCTTTCCTGTCCCAAATTTACTTCTGGGCATCTTTGTCACTGATACATAATCGTTAATGTCATAATCACTTTTTTCCTCCTAGACTGGCCATATTTTGCAAATAAAATGTGGCAACGAGTAAAAGTAAAGTGTAAGTAAACAAATTATTTTTTAGTATAAGTATGTCCCAAATATTGCATGCTGTGCTGTGCTTAGTCATGTCCAACTCTTTGCAACCACATGGACTGTAGCTCACGAGGCTCCTCTGTCCATGGGGATTCTCCAGGCAAGAATACCGGCATGGATTGCCATGCCCTCCTTCTAGGGGATCTTCCCAACCCAGAAGGGATTGCACCCAGGTCTCCTGCATTGCAGATGGATTGTTTACCATCTGAGACACCAGGAAAGTCCAAGAATACTGAAGTGGGTAGCCAATCGCTTCTCCAGGGGATCTTGGGTCATGCTTATCTGCCAAAATCTCTACCTACCACATTACTCTTGAGAACTACCATCTCCAAATATCATGGAAAAGAGAGAAACTGAATATTTATACTCTGGTTACATCACAAGGCAGAGTTCTGCAGGAGAGAGACAACTACACAGTTCCTGCTGCTGCTGCTGCTGCTGCTGCTAAGTCACTTCAGTCTTTGGAGCCAACTCTGGGTTTCTGAGCAGGTAGCTGATAGTAATGATATAATTCCCAACTGTATTTACAGTAAGTGTCACCTCTGTCAAGACTACTGGGCTTGCTCTATCTTAAGCATTAAAATATATTTTCTAATCATTGATTCATATAACCATTAAAATGCTTCTCATATTCTGGCACAAAGTTGAATACCAACCAAGTTACTGTGTTATGAGTTTTCAATACCCCTGAATATTCATTGGAAGGACTGATGCTGAAGCTGAAACTACAATACTTTGGCCACCTGATGTGAAGAGCTGACTCATTGGAAAAGACCTTGATGTTGGAAAAGATTGAAGGCAGGAGGAGAAGGGGACAATAGAGGATGAGATGGTTGGATGTCATCACCAATTCAATGGACATGAGTTTGAGTAAACTCCTAGAGTTGGCAATGGACAGGGAGGCCTGGCATGCTGCAGTCCATGGGGTGGCACAGAGTCAGGACATGACTGAGCAATGGAACTGTTGAATTTACACTAGTTTAAATAGAAAAATTAAAGTGATGCTATAAAGAACTGCTATTTAGAAGACATTTTTTTAGAAATGTCTTTTTAAAAAGACATTTTAAAGAAAAATCTTTTTTCTTTAAAAACATATACATTCTTAATGTTCTTTTGTAAATGATATCATGATTACCATATTATTTATATCACTAATAAATACCTGGCCAATTTATATTCCTGATGAAAAAATACTTATATCAATTATATGTGTTACATAGAAAACCTTCCCAAAACTTAGAGGCCTAAAGAAAGATTTGGTGTTTGCTTATTAATGATTCTGTGAATGAATGAGCATTATGAGCTGGGCTCAGCTGTCTGGTTCTTCCAGTATGCCTAATCACCAATGTAGTTTTCAGTTTTCTACCAGATCAGCTAGGTCTGAATATCCTGGGATGGCCCCACTTCCTCATGTGGTGATTGTTTCTGTCTGGGGGCTGTGAGGTCCAAAACACATTATCTGGCCTGGTTCCTCTCTGCTCTGTGTGGTTTCTTCTGCTCTATCGGTCTAGACTGAACTTCTTCAAAGGTTGTTTTCAGATCTGATCCAGTGCAAGGCTAGTACACAGACACTTTTATAATCTTCTTCTTGCATCACATTTGCTGATGCCACACTGACAAAAGAAGGTGAACGCCAAGCCCAAAGCCAATAGCCCAAAGCCAAATATGCAAAGTCGTAGAGATGGAGAGATCTGAGTCACCAGGAGATGTGACTGCAACAATCTAACACAATTTTATTACATCTATGGCAAATAAATCAAGGATATATTTATTGAACAAACCTGACTAATAAATATGAACAGAGAAAGATGTAAGTTGTGCAAAGGATTTGTTTTTATATATTAGAAGATTTAATTCCAAAGATGTGGTCAATTATCTATGGAAACTTTTGGTTTTACTTAACTGTGGTAAAATCATTAATAAGTTTAATTTCAAAAGTATGAGTTTTAATTATTTTTTTAACATGTCTGCTATTTACAGACATACTATTTAAAATCTCTGGATGGTAGCTTTTTGAAATTGATACAGTATCATCAATAAATGGCTGCAGTAAAAATCACATATTTAAAAAAATGAAAGGTCTTTGTAAGCAGCAAGGAAAAATTTGATTTTTATACAGAAATGCATGTATATGTAACAAAATATAATTTTGTATCAGAGCACATATTACTCACATAATTGAACATTTCTATAGAATACAAAAGGGCTTAATAAATGTTAATATTGAATTTGTGAATAACTCAAAGAAAAAATTAATTTACTTAATCTGAGGATTCCAGTTTTTTAATTCAAAGCTGACACAATATGTATTTACTTATTAAATGATTTTGAAATATAAAATCCATATGAATAATTGTCTAAAATATTTAGAGTCTATGCATGAGTGTAACAATTAAGCAATTTAAGAGTACTGTTATTATTTTAGAGATCACTCATTTTCCCTTAAAAATCCTATCCTTCTCCAATCTTCATGGAGATAACTGCTATCCTGACTTTTATTATAGTCATTTCCTTGGGGATTTTTTTAGGTTTTACCAACCATGTTTAGGTATGCATATCTAAATATAATTTAGTTTTACCTGTTTTGTGAACTTTGTGTAATAAAATCAGATTATGTGCAAATGTTTCCTGTGTTATGCTTCTTGAACTTAACACTCTGCTTGGGAGATTCATCCAGGATCCTGCTGGTGGCTACACTCTTGTTAATGTTAATATACCTGAATTGATCAGGGTTTTTGGCTGTTTAATGCTTTGAATTCTAGGAAATACATACACATCTGAAAGTGTTTTCCTCTGTTTTTCTCCTAGAAATGTAATACTTTTGCCTTTCTTATTTAGATTTTTATTCCTTATAAAGTAGATTTGTGAGTATGGTACTGGAACGAGATCTCATTTCTACTTTTCTCATGTGTGTGCTCTCTCAGTCATGTCAGACTCTTTTTGACCCGGAGGACTATTGCTCACTAGGCTCCTCTGTCCACAGGATTTTCCAGGCAAGAATACTGAAGTGGGTTGTCATTTCCTCCTCCAGGGGATCTTCCCAACCCAGGAACTGAGCCCGCGTCTCTTGCATCTCTTGCGTCTCCTGCATTGCAGTTGGATTCGTTACCTCCGAGCCACCTGGGAAACTGCTTTTCACACATGGCTACACAGACTGCAGAACCTGTTTATTCGAAACTCTCCCCTCCCCCACACTCTATTTCATTATACCCCTGTCACGAAGTGTCCATACACTCACTTTGTTTCTAGACTACCTTATCCCTTCCAAGTCATTCTTTAAATATAATTTTTCTGGGAACATTACCAAGAAGACCAATAAGACATCATATTTATCCCTATTGTCTCTTATTCTCACCCAAATTTTGCTTTGAAAAATCGCTCTGAGGAATCGAGCTAAGTTGTAGTAAATTGATACATAGTAATATCATTCTTTAAAGTTATAAGAAAAGCATCATTACTTCCCCCCATGATTTTCTTACACATGTGGTTAAAAAAAGAATGGTAAAAGTTAGGGGGTGGGGAAAGACTTTTATTTTCTGGCAACATATATGGATTTACACATGAGAAATATCTTTTTTTGTGGGATAAAAATCACCATCTATTTTATCTTAGAATTCATATCCCTGGTTCAAGAAAATGGTGTCAGAAATACTAAAAGTGTGTCCCTTGTTCAGAGCTCTTATAATTTATTTAAAGGATGAGGATTTCTATGGTGTGGAAGAAATTATATGTTTGCTGGTGGGCCTACTGACAGAGGGTGTTTCGGAACATAATAACTGCCATCACAAGGCTTCCACTTATTAAGGGGCCAAGTGTACTCCTAGTCTGTGCTTCACATGGGGCAAAATTTTTCCAGGCAGAGTCCACTTTCTAAAAGTGAGAACACTTGCTTAAAATGCTTACCCTAAGTTCCATTATCCATCTCTAGCTAAAATATAGCAGAAAATCCAATCTTTAATATTTAACCAAATAACAATTTAAGTGTTAGCAACCTCATTCTAGGTCTTCAATTCAATGATCTTCTCATAAAGTAATCACTTCATATTTTTAACGTAGCTTCAGAATAAAACCTAAAAATATAATACACTTCAATTTAAAAATAAGACTTGATAGTTGACACAAATGCACAGTATCAAGAAAAAAAAAAAAAAAAGTGGTTCCTTTTATTTTAAGTTCTAACTATGATTCTGGCAATGTTCAGTTGTTATGATCTTGTTGTTCTATATTTGAGGTGAAAAGAAAAATATGTTACTGGAAAAGAAGATAAAATGAAGACTGACAACTGAAAGAAATTTGACCTAATTATTCATGCTTAATATGTTGTACATTTATAACTAAAGCATTTCAGATATTATGTCAATGCAATAACTTGCAAAAAGAAGATTATGACAGTAATAAGCACTTGTAGATTTTGATCACTTTTCAAAATGATATGGTCCCTTAAAATGATAAATTTAGTGCTTAATAGTGAAAAATACAAATTTTCCACTTATGTGTCTTAAATATTCAGTAATTAAACATTTATGAAACATAAGTCTAAAAATTATTAAGACAAATATTTAAAACAGAGGTAAGAACTAAACAAAGCCAGAAAGCCATTCTAATCTTTGAATTTAGATTCTCAAGTTCTCAAAAATAAGGTCAACTTCACTAGGGAAAACTCATACCCATATAACCCATCTATTATATCAAACAGATAGGTAGACAGCATTCTCTGAAATGAGAGGAAATACTCGACGTGCCAAGGCAAATGGAATCCTCCTGAGTCTACTACACCGTTCATTTTATAGCAACCATCACTGATCATAGCATCATCAGCCATTGTGTCAAAGGTTATATAAGTTGTAGTCTGGTCCAGGCAGAAGGACAGGGACATCTTATTCCATTGTTTATAAATAAACAATTCCCATTTACGTTTATTCAACAACACAACAGTAAAAACATTAAAAGGATGAGGAGTAGAGAGTTACTGAAGGTCTTTATGAATAGAAAAACATGAAGACAACAGGGAATGCATGAACCCTACAAACCAACCCCAAGGCATTGTTTTCTTTATTACCTTTCACTGTGGTGATCCAAAGATTGCCTCTTTCATTCAGCCAAGAACCTCTGTACACATGTCAAGCCATGTTTGCAACTCACAGCCAATCAATCGATAATCCAAAGCTCAACAATCACACACAAGACAAGACCTCAGACCTCCCAACAGAGATGCCATAGATCCTGGAGACATGCTCTGGCATCCGTCTGTTTGAGAGACTGTTAAAAATTTTTCTGCAGAATGCTGAAACAGAACACAGTCTCATTCTCTGAAATGTAATAGCTTCACTCAGTCTGTGAAAGAAATCTGGCTAAACCCACAAAAACATGTAAAAATGATTATAACTGGAATCATAATATATTGACTGCATTTCAGAAAGGAAATCTTTAATATTTGTCATTTCATTTACTAAAGTAGAATGATTCTTTTTTGCAGACTTGTGACAGAGCTCTTGGCTGCCTGGAAGAAAGGGACACACACTCACATAGAGCAAGAATTGCGTGATGCCTTACGGAACATGTTCAGTACCCTCAGTCTCTTCTGTAAATATGCATGATTTATACAGTTCTCAGAATGCTATATGAGAGACTACATACAGACCAGAAGCACAGTGCCCTCTGGTGCGCATATAACATAAAATAAAATATTTATATAACAGGAACTACACAGATACAGACACCAATACAAAATGAAATGTTGCTTCTGCATGCATGCTAAACCAATCACTGGGAATTGTAAACTTCTATCATGAAAAAACAAACCAAACTGATAACCTTCATAAAATGTTCTTTATGGCATAGATCAATGCAATCTAACTCATTCAGGCAACCACTTGGATACCCCTCTACTTAATGGATTCACTGCACTTGTGGGAAGCAAGCAGTCTGACAGATTTAATGTATGACTCCTTTTGTGTAACTTATTTAGATTCAAGCTTAGAAGAGCAGTGAAAGTTAAAGGCCATATATCTCAATCTATTCCTTTTTCTTGGCCCTTGCTCCCAGATCCTATTTATGTGCATTTCCTTTTTATCCCATGGCCATTTCCTCCAGCTTCTGAATGTGCAATTACCTTGCAGGTAAAAAATGATGAGGTGACTCAACTTCTCAGTGATTCGTAGAAGATACCATCTCCATTTAAGCTAAAAAAGGTAACAAAGCATGGTACAAGGTAGAAAGGAAATGCCATTCAAGAAATTCTGATTTAAAATTTTGAGTATTTAAAGCGATAAACCCAGCCTCACAGTGAATTGAAATTTAGTCTAGAATTTGGGAGCGGTACACAAATGGTCACCATTATCCAGTTTTTCTGGAAGAAGTTACATCGACAAGAAATGCTTTGCAATAACCAGAAAACCTTACCGTGGTGAATGGCAAATAATAACCCTTCATATAAACCCTTTTCCATCTGAAACTTGCCCTTAGAGCAACTTACTTATCCACCACCTTCAAGGAAGACATCTCTGCCATTGCTTTCCCTTTGCTTCATACCTGTATATCTTGTATCTTGTGCTAAATCCCTGCCGGCTTCTGTCCACAAAATCTGTGTATTCCTGTGAACGATGGAAGGGTCCCTTATCAGAGAGGAGCCAGTCGAAGGGGCTTGTGGCATGCTGATCCGAAACAGCAGCAACCGCTAAAACCCAGCAATGAAGACTCAGTGCTATCCACTCCCATGGAGCCATCAGAGAGAACAATTCAGCACCAGCTCTGCTTCGCCATATCATGCTTCCACTGGGGACTTAGAGCCTTCATTCTCTTAGCTTTCCCTCAACACCTAGACAAAATACACAGGCAATTAGTTAGCCCCTGGGAGGTTCTTTTCTAGCAGTTAAGGTGCTGAGGTGGAAAATCCTTTTTAAAAAGTCTAATACCATTGTCTTAAATTAGATGATAGCAAAAGTCAATCGTAAGCAGTACACCAAAATGATTTTTTTCCAGAGCTCTTTCATACTTAGGTTGCTTCTCTATTTGTTTGAAAATAAGTCACTGAGTTCCAGCAAACCTTGTCAGGGCAACATCATACAGTGGATCACTAAAGCCCACTGTGAGCAATGATCATCAGAAATTTTCACTCATAATTACTTTTTCAGCAAAAATGTTTTATGACACTGAACAGTTTCAAAAGAAACACTTGATATGTTTATTTAATAAGTTATGTTATAAATTTTAACACTACATGTATTTTATCCTTTACTTCTTTTAGAGATAGGCTTTAAATTAATTAAAATTATACAGGTAGTTATTTCCATAATAAAGATAAACTAAGACGGAATGGAACTGTGGGTCTTAGAATACATAAATAATTTTGTGTGTGTGTTTATGCATCTGCCATTTATCTAGCTCTATATTTAGATAGATGGATGGGTGTGAAGGTGGGTAGGAGTGGGGGTAAGCATGTTTATTCAGATATTTTCCCATTATTCTGATAGGGAAAAACTTTCCTGATTAAACAGAATCATAATTAAATAATTTCTAGGACTCTGAAAGATTTAAATGTGCATCTGTGTGTTATTCAAAAGATAAATAGGCATATTAATAAAATTCATATACACACACAAAAAGATGCATATTATATATAAACTATGAAAATACATACACTAATTTTATAGGCATTCAAAACTAAAGTAACAAGAGGCACCATCCCAGTGTGATTCAGTGTAATGACTTTACACAAAACAACTGATACGATATCTATAGGTTATGCAAAATATTCTACAAATATCTGAATTCAATTTTACTTTCCATCTCACAAAACCTTTTCAATATTATTATTTATAGCACAGAAAACTCTGCAGTAAATAAATTCTGACTAGCAAGAAAGTTTGATTGTGAGCATTTTTGGTCAGTAAAATCTGTTTTAGGGAGCAATCAAAATGCACAGTATTAAGTAAAACATTTTAACTATGATGGTTGCCATATTTCTTTGGTGTTAGGTTAAACTGATTGATAAGCTTAATTTGCTTTTAGTTATAAACCTTTAATTCATAATATAATCCTAAACTATTTCAATATGAAAGATATACAGCAATTTTGCAACTAAAACGTGTCTCAAAACAATGATATGATATGATTGACGTAGGTCATCAGATTCAGTTTCACCCTCTATACAATTATAAGGTCCAATATCCATACACTATCTAATTCACCCCAGTATTATGAGTTGTTCCTGTGGTGAATTTTAAATGTGAGGACTAAAAAATGACCTCATCTGTAAGCAATGTGGGACACCTTACAAGTGACAATATTTTAAAAATGATTTATCATAAGAAAGGACAATATCATATAATAAAATGATTTTGGAATAGGAGTTAAAAGACCCTGAATCCCCATTAATTATTTGTAGAAACATAACATTGTCAAATGATTCAGGTCATAACTGACGGAGAAAATACATTTTTCTTCCATATTGGTTTTATGTGGAAGCTATACCATTTACCTTAAAAACAATATATTTCATTTTTATTCATAAACTAAGAATTATTATTATGTATAATGGTAAGGTATAACACATCAATGACTAACAAATATTTCTTATCTTTGCGAAACAAATTTTATTTTCTTGATCAAATATATTCAAATAAACAACACAATCATTGCTACCAAAAAGTTGTATTTTCTTACCTAAAGTATCTAGAATAGTAGCATGTAGTAAGGACATTAGGAGTGTTTTAAAGCATATTTTACACTGGTACAAAATCATATAATTATATACCATCAAATTAAATCCAACTCTTTAACGTCAAGTACATGATTTTGTTAAGATACAGCATGTTATTAACATAAATGTAGGATATGATTGACCCAGATGGCACTTAAAGTACTATCCTAAAATTCTGTAATTTTTAGTATAATTACCCAGAACAACTGCTTTTAATATTTTCTTTACAAATAGGTTGAATACGTGTCAAGATCTTCATAATTCTTACTTGTAATACACAGAAAGCTGGAAAGATTTTCTTAAATTGTGTACAGGGAAACTGCCTAAAAATGTTAGCATTAGATTTATTTGTGTTTCTTCAACTTCTGATATGTGTACATGTTTCCCTCTTCTCTTTAGAAATGAGTTTTTCTGACAAAACAGTTTATTAGCACATGGGAATAAGAATCCTGCCCAAATTTAAGTAATTTGGAGGATCTATAGAAATCATTATATTTTAAGGTCTTTGGTGGCTCAGCAGTACAGAATCCACCTGCCAATGCAGGAAACACAGGTTCAATCCCCGGTCAGAAAGATCCCCTGGAGAAGGAAATGGCAACCCACTACAGCATTCTTGCCCAGGAATCCCCATGGACAGAGAAGCCTGGCTTGCTAGAGTCCATGAGGTCACAGAGTCGGACACAACTCAGCAACTAAACAACAGCAACAACAATGACCCAAGTACAATACCTAACAGTTCTGTTGAAGTCTTCTTTAAGAAATAACTTTGAAGAGTTACAAAACGAGAAGACAAGTAGAGTTAAAATACATTAACACATTATTATATTTAGGCTTTCAAAAATCCTTAGAACAAGTGACCATTAGGCTCCATATTCATGAACAAAAGGATATCATTTACCTGATTTTTCACAAAAGCAGGTAAATGCACATGTGAATTACCCTTGTACATGAGTACTAATTTTAAAATTATTACTGAATTGTCCTTATTATAATATGATAACTTTGTGAGCTATATTACCAGTGGCAAAAGTAATGAGTAGAATTCCTTTGAGGATATTTGGAAGTCACAAGTAAACAGCTAAACTCAGAGGTACTATTAGGAAAAGAAATCATGAGAAATCATGAAAGTGAAAATTATAAATAATTCATCAATTCCATTCCCTGGAGTGCAGGGATAGTACAAAATGATCTTAAGTTTAATATTCCTGAATAAATGCCTAGTGAGTGAAAGTTGCTCAGGCGTGTCTGACACTTTGTGACCCCAGGGACTAGACAGTCCACGGAATTCTCCAGGCCAGAATACTGGAGTGGGTAGCCATTCCCTTTTCCAGGAGATCTTCCCAATTCAGGGATCGAATCCAGGTCTCCCATATTGCAGGTGGATTCTTTACCAGCTGAGCCACCAGGGAAGCCCAGGCAGATTTCTGTTCTCTTTTTCTTGTTGTTTAGTCACTAAGTCATTCCCAACTTTTCTGCCACCCTATGGCATAAGTGCCTAAGAGAACAATTAAGGAAATAACAATGTCAATGCACAATACTTTACAGAACATGTAAGGGTATATTTTATGAATAATAAAAGAGATTTAGGGTAAAAAATGTATTAAAAACAAAAACATGAATTTATATTAAAAAGTAGTATTGCTCTAGATTTCCTTTTCATAAAATAAAAGAAAGTAAGACTATTGAAATATCATACTATTTAAAAATATATATTTAGTACATGGTCTACTTGTAACAAATTATTTCTCATAAAATAAAATTTAGTGAGAACGTTATCGATTCACACATTATTATTACTTGTAAATACCTAATGGCCTTGAGAATCTACTCAGAAAAAAACACACTAAGACTATATTACATACTTAGTAATATATACCAATACATGTAATACATAATAAATACATAAAATATGATATATATATATACATTTTCTAGTATATTAAACTAGTCTTCCTCACTAACCCTCCATAATCTTATTCCAGGGTAGTGGTGCACAACTTTTACCTAAAATGTGACACCTTATGCATATTTGAAATTCATAGAATACGGAAATGTGTAAAATAAAATATGTTCTATCATATGACAGGTGAATTTCTAATGTAACTGAAATTACAAAGATGAAAAGCAGATTAGGAATCACTGATACAGACTTACTACCCTTTAGAATCATTAGTCAAATCATTGAGGGTCATCATGTAAACCATATTAATTCATTATCCAATATCTAGTTGGTATTCCAATGCTAATGATTCCTATTTATTAAAAAATTAACACTTCATGCTATATGATTGCTTTTACATCTGCATTTAGACCAATTTTTACTAAATGTCTAAAATATTTTCTGAGGGAATAAAATCCACTTGGGACCTTGTGAATGCAAGAAGTTTCATAAATAATTGTGTCAAAGATCTTTCTTTTTTTATTTTGAAAAATGTAAAACGCACAGAAAAGCTAAGAAACTAGTAAACACATATATCCTTCAACTAGATTAACCAATTGTTTATGTTTTACCACATATTCTAGTCAGTATTTCTCTCTTTTTCTATCTCAATCCCTTATAGATTGTTTTGTATGGAACAAAAATCGAAAGAAAATTGCCTAATTTGCCAAGGTCATAGGCCCATTCTTTAAATTTCTCAGTATGAGCAACTACTGCATTGCTCCACAAAGTAACTTCTTAACTTGCGTAATCACTAATATTACATTTGTAAATATACATATTTGAATCATCAAAATAAAGTCTCCAATTTCCAGTGATAGCATTCATTTAAAAAGCCACATTCTTCCAAATAATGAAATGTAATATATTATTCTATCAAATATAAACATTTATATTTATACATCAAATATTTTAAAAATATATCAGGTATACAAAGAATAATTATATTATAAAATAAGCATATTTGTATAAAATAGTTCCAAATTCTATTAGTATATAGCATACTATTATCTTGTATGCGTGTGTGCTGAGTCACTTCAGTTGTGTTTGACTCTTTGTGACCCTATGGACTATAGACTGCCAGCCTCCTCTGTCCATGGGCGTCTCTGGGCAAGAATACTGGAGTGGGTTGCCATGTCCTCCTCCAGGGGATCTTTCCGACCAGTGATTGACCCTCATCTCTTATGTGTCTGAATTCGCAGATGGGTTCTCTACCACTAGGGCCACTTCCAAAGCCCCATTATTATCTTATCATATATTATATATTTTTATTATATATTGAAATAAACATTAGCTCTGAATGAAATAAATGCGAGCTCTAAATAACTATTAAATATAACATTGTATAAGTAAATAAGTGATGGAAAAGTTAAAACATATTATAACTGTAAATTTTTAATAGCGTCTCCACATTTAGTCATTATTTATATTCCTACTTAATATAGAAAATAAGCATAAAAGAGTAACTCTTATCCATCATTTACAATGTACAAAACACTCTGCTATGTTGTGAGATGGATGTAAACCCTAGTGGCCACGAAAAATACCACTTCTGTCCTCAGAAGTTCAGAATTAACTGAGGAATGCCGTATGTAAGGCAGGACGCACTGCCCCTAGTCATCTCTGTCAGAAACAGATACCTCTGTCAACTGAAAATCAACATTCTTTCATTTGTTTCTTATTCTGGTGCTTTATCTTACAAACGATATTTCCATTCACTCAGATCTACTTTTCCTTACCGTCCAGTTCCAGAGTTCTAAGAGTTCTTCCTCCTGTTGCGAGGGAAAGGTTGATGACCGAAACTACCTTCCTCTGCCAGGCACAGGGGTAACCACCAGCCTGAGCCTGTCTCTCAAAAGGAAAACACGGGCTGAAAACTAACCAGAAGAATTTCTGAGGGGCTGAAAGGACGGGCATTCCAGCCCACAGGAGGTCTCATAAAACTCACCCAGGAGAGTTCTTGGGAGGGGCTAAAAGGAGGAGGGAGGAGACCACAGGTCCTACTAACCTCCCAGAACCTGTATGAAGTACTACAATAGCTTCATAAATGGTCATCCTAACACTGATGTGACTCTCTCCAATCTGTCTTTTTAACTGCAAAGCTATCTTACTAAAAATAAATAAATAAATTTGAGCTTGCACCACTTTTACTCCCACTCTGTAATCATGAGGTCTTTCCCGGTAATTAGGCAGTAAAGAATCCGCCTGCAATACAGAAGCCGCAGGAGACACAGATTGGATCCCTGGGTGGGAAAGATCCCCTGAAGGAGGGCAAGGCAACCCGCTCTAGGTTTCTGGAGAATCCCCATGGACAGAGGAGCCTGGCAGGCTACAGACCACAGGGTCGCAATGATTTGGACACGACTGAGGCAACTTAGCACACACACACGCCTGTGATCATGATGTTGCCCTCTGGATAATATCCAGACTCTTAAGAAAATTTATAAAACTTCCTTCCTCAGCTTCCCTGGTGTCTCAGTGGTAAAGAATTCACCTGCCAGTGCAGGAGACAAGGGTTCGATCCCTGATTCGGGAAGATCTCACAAGCCTCTGAGCAACAAAGCCCACGCACCACAATTACTGAAGCTTGTGCGCCCTACAGCCTGGGCTCTGCGACAAGAAGCCACCGCAATGAGAAGCTCACAAATCACAACTAGAGAGCGGCCCCTACTCGCTGCAACTAGAGAAACCCATTGTGGCAACAAATATCAAGCACAGCCAAATAAATAATTTTTTTAAGTGTCTTCCCTTGTTTAACTTCATTCAAACCCCATGCCGTGCATATGCCACTACCATTATCAATCAAACACTCAACTCTGTTCCAGCCATAATTTTATTCCACAAATTCTCCTCACTTTCTCCCTATCCTCAGCACCTTTGCTTATGCAGTTTATTTAACCTGAACCATGATTTCGACCTGGACCTCTTCACCTGCCGAAACCCAACCCTATCTCTGAGCTTCAGACTAGGTTGTGACTTCCTCCACAAGGCCTCTGCGTGACCCTTCTAGGTTAACTAGTCATAGTTTATGAAGCCATTACTTCACCTATTATAGCACATCGACACTGCATATTTATCTGTGTAATGTCTATTTGTCTGCATATCTCCCCTGCCCCCAATTAGACTTCGTTTTAGGAGGACAATAATTGTTCCTAGTTTAATGGCAACTGAGTACAGTTAGCAAAGTGTCTGAAATAAAATTGTTTGATAAGTATTGTTTGAGTGAATGAATAAATGATGATTAATTAAGTACTAAATTGAGGTGTAATTAATGTGATACAGATGGCAAGGTTAAGAAAACTTCTTCAATGTGGGGAAAAAAAAGAATGTTTTATGGAGGAGTTTGCAACTGACCTATGCCTCAGGATGGCACTGGCTTTGACAGTTGAGAAAAGAGAGAAATGGAGTTCTGAGGTCATAGTTTCTGTGTTCAAATCATAATCATAAATGACATGTTCAAGCAGTACCAAAGCAAAGCATTCTTAATGTTCAAAAATTGTTAAGAACAAGGATCTGAAAGCACCCTTATTAATTATTAGCTGTAGGTAGACATATAAGGTATTCTCATGATCACACACACAATTGGGGAAAGCTAGGAAACTTTTCATTTATGTTCCATTATTCAAGGTTTCAAAAGATAGACCAAATGAATGAGAGCTCATGGGCAAAGTCAAACACAAATCCTCTTCCCACTAATGAGTGCAGTGTGTCACAGAGTATTGCAACTGTTGAATTTAAAGAATAATAATATAGATACAGCAGTGGAATGGGTTGGCGGCTTGCTTTGGAAGGTAGGGGATGGGGAGAGACTGATGATGAAAATGACATGCTATATTTAATTTCTTCACAACAAAATAAACATATATTAAGATCTTTCGATATGCCATGCATTTTACCAATATTTCCTCCTTTGCCTCCGAGAGGCACAGTGTGGCATGTTTTATTATCACCGTTTACTTATTTAGATGACTGAAGTTCAGGGCGAAAGAACATGCAGCAGTGCAAGGGTTCAAGCACTTCTCTTGAACTTAAACCGAAAACTGTGCTCTCTGTTAGACCACACCACAGCCAAATTAGAACTAATTGCATAGTGAAACTTATTTATTAGGATTTTCGTTGCCACTTAATGAAATGCTTTTGAACAAAATAAAATCTTTAAACGGACAATATAAATAATAAAAATAGAAAATAAAATGAAAATGGGATCCTTTTATCTCAGGCAATTATAAGCAAGTGATCTGAGTAACTACATATTATGAATTTTCATAATATAGGTTTTCATATGATGGCTTTTCAAAGCATGTCTGCTCCATATACTTTAATGTTTTCAATAAAGATTATAGCTTAATCAGCTAAATGTTACTCAGTTTAATATCTTTTAAGATGTACTACTATAAACTAAAAAACAAAAATCAGAAAACTAAGGTTTTCAGAGTGTATGTGTTATTTATTGTTAAAAGTATAATCATGGTCAGATTGATTTAATTTACCTATCTGATCTTCAGAGATATTACAAGATTAATGGTCTGATTACTCAATCTGATTATAAATTGTTTTATAGTATAGTATAACAACAACAAAAAAACACTATCCAACATACATAAAACAGAACTGGTGTCTCAAGATGGGAGACATAATGCCATTTCAGAGGAATGAGATGACTTTAATATTTTGTTGAAATGCAGCCAAAAATTTTTATATAAGGTCAGTTTTATTATGTTCTCAAACATACCAGATAAGGACAAGAATATGAGGATCATTTCAAACAAGTATTATTTGAAAGAACAATAGTGTGAAAACTCAAGACTACAGCTAAAAATATACATATATTTATATATTATAGTTACATTTAGCAAGGAAGATCCCTGGCTATAATAAAAATAATTTTAAACGTATAGCGTTTCATGAACACCAATTAAACTCAAATATTAAATTTGACATATTCAAACATGCATGCATGATATGACACATCATCTTCCGATATGCATGTACATACAAATTACCAACTTTGAATGTTCATGAACTATATGTAGTACATAGTCAAATTTAATAAAAGAATGAGAGTATCATTATTCAGTGATTTATATCATCTCAATAATGATGCATTAATTTATGACTTTAATTCAGTTATAGTTATGATCTATAATTTTAGTCTTCAAATGGCCTAAAATTGCTCTTCCTTAATCTAGACATTGTTTATTTAAAGGTATTGATTTTTAAAAATATTTATTTAGTGACAGACTTTATTTTGGGGGGCTCCAAAATCACTGCAGCCATGAAATAAAAAGACGCTTACTCCTTGGAAGAAAAGTTATGACCAACATAGACTGCATATTAAAAAGCAGAGACATTATTTTGTCAACAACAGTCCATCTATTCAAAGCTTTGGTTTTTCCAGTAGTCATGTATGGATAAAAGAGTTGGACTATAAAGTTGAGCACTGAAGAATTGATGCTTTTGAACTATGGTGTTGGAGAAGACTCTTGAGAGTCCCTTGGACAGCAAGGAGATCCAACCAGTCCATTCTAAAGGAAATCAGTCCTGAATATTCATTGGAAAGACTGATGCTAAAGCTGAAACTCCAATACTCTGGCCACCTGATGCGAACAGCTGACTCATTAGAAAAGATCTTGATGCTGGGAATGATTGAAGGCAGGAGGAGAAGGGGACAACAGAGGATGAGATGGTTGGGTGGCATCGCCAACTCACTGGACATGGCTTTGCACAAGGTCCGGGAGTTGGTGACGGACAGGGAAGCCTGGCGTGCTGCAGTCCGTGGGGTTGCAAAGAGTCAGATATGACTGAGCAACTGAACTGGACTGAACTGAACTGATGCCAAGTCTTAGCTGCAGCATGTGAGACTTTCTACTTTCCTGAGTACAGATCAAACTTGGAATTTCTGCATCACAAGCACTGCCTTAGCCACTGAACCACCAGGGAAATCCCTAAAGGTATTGAATTTTTAAAGAACCCAGTGGAGTAGGTAGGATTTTAAGGAACCCAATATACATAGGTAGGATTTTGCCACTCTCTTTTCCATACTTCACCAGGTGTATAGAGAAGTCATTGCTTTATCTTAGCGCATCTGTTGAAGTAAACAGTAGTATGCTGAAATGGAAAGAAAGTCATTCTGACTCTTAGCTATGCAATTTATTACTGGGTTTATATAGGAATTAAACCAAAATTAAGTTTTTCTTTTTCTTATGAATTGCTAATTCTTGCATTTTTCCCTTAAACAAATTTATAAAAAGTAACACTGATCTTTGAAGCAAAAAAAAAAAAAAGCCATTCAATTCCAGACATCACAAAAATCTGAAGTTCTCCACTCAGAGACGACAGAAACAATGGAAGCGCTGATTTGAATTAGCAATCCTTTTTGAATTGTACAGACAATTGTTTTGGTTGGGTTAATTACTACTTTAAATTCTTTTCAATATGTTTGTTGGAAATTATTAAAATAACTGCATACTGGATGGATTTTCATTTATTAGTCTTCTAAAATTTTACAATGTACTAGTATTATCCTCTTAAACACCTTAGTTTATGACCAAATGAGGAAGGATCTGCTGGCATAGGAACCCGTGGAGCCCCTCATGTCTAACACGTTGCCATGCACATTGTAAGGTTTGGGAACATGTGCTGAACTGAATTCCTTTTTATTTTATTGAAAATATATGAGCTGCTACATTAGGCACTGCTTATACTAGAAAGATATTGTCATTATATTAATATACTATAGTGCATTATTATTGTATTTTCTCACTATTCTTATTCTAAAAAAGTTGAGCTTTCTTGTTTTAAATCACATTGTTAAGACTGGACTTAGAAGTGAATCTTCTTAGTCATTTAACTCTGCTAAACCTGTATTCCAGAGGGCACTTGCCGTTATTTATTTTATTTAGCTGATGGAGCAATACAGTGCCTCTGAATTACAGCTTTAAGTGTTTTCCATCTTAATGAGGGTTAGTATTCCTCTGAGGAGGTTATATTGCAGAGGGAACTAATCTCCTGCTTGATTCTGTCAATACAATCTTGTCTTACCAATAAAGAGGAAGTTAAATGCTACTACCTAATGGTAGAACTGATTAGAAAAAATGAATAGAAAGTGAGTTCCATTCTCTAGTTCTGTCCAGAACATAGGAGACATTATTCTTAAAAGCCCAAATTTCAAGTCACTTGCTTTATCTTTACAGTTTAAATATAAAATATTTTGGTGTTTTGATATAAGCGATCATGGAAAAAAATCTTGGTAAGATTCAGATTGTACTCAATTTTCATTCAAAAGGAAAGCGGTCAGAGACATAAGAATAAAGTTCAAATGGAAGATATTTAGAATAGTATTTTTAGATTAAAAATCTAATTTTAATGTAAAATATGAGGGATGCTTCAGAAACCTTATTATAATTAGTATCTTTGACTACCAAAACTGAGAAACAGAAGACAGTCTAAAATAAAGATTAAAATAATCTATGTACAGGAATGAAGTGGAAATAACAGTACCAGACATCTGGATTTAATATGGTTACTATAACTGGAAACATGGTTCTGCTTTTTCTGGCATGCTCCAATAATAAAAAGCATTCTGGCTTGTGAAGGACAAAGTGCTTCTTGTCAGTAAAAGAATTCTGCCACAAAAATGCAAGTTTATAGGGAATCTGATGAAAAAAGTTAATTGAAAAAAACATACTCTGTGCAAATTCATGCATGTGCAAAGATAATAAACCTTTTGTTCCTGCCTTTATGTACAACAGCCTCAGTTACAGTTTTGCAAAGCTTTAGAAATGCTTTATAAAAATATATATATTTATGGTGAGCCTGAGTAAAAATTGAAAGTATAATCCTAACTTGTTGCTTAGCTAAGGTATCTGAACTACTGTTGATAAAGGCTCAATGATGTATTCTAAGGCTAAAACATAATAAACGGGATGAAGTTCAGAAATCTTGGAGTTTGGTAACCAAATGGACAATAAATCTCTTGCTCTTTAATAAGACTAAAACTTGCTTTGAAGTTAACCAGGCCTAGAAGGTGAAATGAGCTTTTGAATTAGAAGTCTCTATACTGAGAAACACAAATAGAAGTGTATAATCCGAAGTCACCCACACACAAAAATAGTATGTGGAGAAGGCAATGGCAACCTGGAGAAAGCAATGGCACCCCACTCCAGTACTCTTGCCTGGAAAATCCCATGGACAAAGGAGCCTGGTAGGCTGCAGTCCATGGGGTCGCGAAGAGTGGGACACGACTGAGCGACTTCACTTTCACTTTTCACTTTCATGCTTTGGAGAAGGAAATGGCAACCCATTCCAGTGTTCTTGCCTGGAGAATCCCAGGGACGGTGGAGCCTGGCAGGCTGCCGTCTATGGGTCGCACAGAGTCGGACACGAATGAAGTGACTTAGCAGCAGTAGCAGCAAGGAAGTTTCAAAGAAAATTTAATAAAATTATTAAAAAGTTTTTTCAAAGAACTGTATTGTTTTAGCCATAGAAAACTCTTTTAAAATAATAATATTCAGTTTCTTTATATTCATTTGCAAGGAAATGAAAATATTCGACCTCAAACATAAGAGAGGGCTTCCCTAGTCACTCAGTTGGTAAAGAACCTGCCTGTAGTGCAGAAGACCCAGGTTCAATTCCTGGGTTGGGAAGATCCCCTGGAGAAGGAAATGGCAACCCACTCCAGTATTCTTGCCTGAAGAATCTCATGGCCAGAGGAGCCTGGCAGGTGACAGTCCATGGGGTCCCAAGAGTCAGACACAACTTAGCAATAAAACCACCAACAACAACCTAAGACAGTGTGGTTATAAACATTGTCAGTGCACTCCTAAATTTATCTTCTAATTCTGGTTATAGGGATCATTCAACTTACAGGATAATAGTTCCTATAATAGTATAATAATTCCTGAAATGCCTGTAATAATGTAACAATTAATTCCAGTATAAACAACATGAGGCAACGATTTGTGTTATTTGATTCACTAATGTATCTATGCTGTGTGCTGTGCTATGCTTAGTCACTCAGCCGTGTCCAACTCTTTGAGATCCCATGGACTGCAGCCCACCAGGCTCCTCTGTCCATAGGGATTCCCCAGGCAAGAATACTGGAGTGGGTTGCCATGCCCTCCTCCAGGGGATCTTCCCAACCCAGGGATCAAACCAGGTCTCCCATATTGCAGGTGGATTCTTTAGCATCTGAGCCACCAGGGATGCATCTGTACCACCAAGAAAAGAACCGGAAACAGGGGGAGTCCTCAATAAATACAAGATAAAATAAGAAAATTAAATTTGTAAAGTGAATTTTTGCAACGTTAATATGATTTTCCTTTCACTGTAAGTCCTAAAAATCAAAAGGCATAAGCCATTGAAAGTGTTTCCACTAAAAAAAGCTAACATTGAAACAAATGAATCACCACAGACTCAGATGTCAACTAAATCAGTATGACTTTATTTGCAGAACCCTGCTTGTTCTTCCATGTCTCTTTAATAGTTATCCTTTAATATTATAGATAGAAAATACATTTTTTACTGACCTATCTGTAAACTGAGGAATTTGACAACTATCTCTTTCTCTTAAACATAATTATATTTACAATATCAAAATTGGACATGTGTGAAAATACAATGAGTGATCAAGCATTACATTTGCCTTGTGGATTATTTCTAAGCATACTTCAAATAGCAAAAAATAAAAAAATATGCCTCTTAAGCACAAGTGTGTCTTTTCATTGTTATATTCCCAAGCTTTACCCTAGTTCACTCGGTGGATCAGATGTCCATTAAATATTTCTTTTAAAAAAAACAAAAATCACAAAAAGATGTGATCTACAGCAAACAAACCAATCTATCAGCAAGCCGTTAAATCTTTGTCTGCTGTTCTCCAATTTATTCTGAACCAGCATCTAATAGTGTCAGAACGTTTGTGTTGCTCTTGTTTAGTCACTAAGCTGTGTCTAATACTTCTGCGACTCTGTGAACTATAGCCTGCCAGACTCCTCTGTCCATGGGATTTCCCAGGCAAGAATACTGGAGAGGGTTGCCATTCCCTACTCCGATTCAGACCTCTGGGTACTTCTAATTAAAGAATGAGTCTTCGGCAATGGACTTTTGCTTATCCAGTTTGCCAGAGATGCTGGGATGGTCTATGTTTGCATTGGTAACTATCCTTACAGTGCCTGGCGTTGGCAATATATTCTAGCTTGTGTAACTAAACTTTTTTCTAAATATGAACACCTGCTTTCCCCATCATTGCCCAACACAGAATTGTGAAAACATTTGGTATTTTCAAGGACCACTCTTGGCAATAAATTACTTTAACTGCTAAAATAGCTCAAACTGTCTCCACATTCAGGGAGATATAAAGAACTTAAGATACTAAGTTTAAAACGAAAAGTAAAGTAAATCTATTTTTAAAGGAAATCTAGATTATTAAAAAGTTTTTATATAAGAAGAGTCAGGCAGGTTTTGAAGAATTTTATAAGAAAGAATAAATGGGGCATTACTGTATCAGATACAGAGAAACTTGAATATAAGCTAATACCTAGCATGTCATGTACATACTAGAGGTAATTTTAAGTCTTCATTGAATTTGTTACAATATTGCCTCTTTTTTTATGTTTTGTTTTTTTGGCCACCAGGCATGTGGGATACTAGCTCCCTGACCAGAGATGGAATCCACATCCACTGCATTGGAAGGTGAAGTCTTAACCACTCCCAATAATTTTTAAAATCATACTGTCTGAACTGGCCAAGAATACCTTCTAAATAATAAACATAGGAATCAATATTGCAGGACTTATCTGAAACCAAAATCTGGTAATAGAAAAAAATTTAATAAATAGTTAATAACTGTCCAGTTTCAATGCTGAGCAAATACATTGTTATCTTCAGCTCAGACCTTTGCAAATCTATATTTAAAAGACAGTAAAGTCAGTCAAATTGTTATCATTTTTGTGATGAAAGAATCATGTGACCCTAGACTAAACTTTGGTTTACCTTACTGATTCAATGTTACTGATGAGAAAGAAATATATTTAATAGTTAATCACAGTTTATGTTGGAGTTGCTGTTTTTACTCTAAATCAGAATTGATTTCCTTAAAGAGACACTGTCAAGGATAGGTTGAAATAGTTCTAATGACATGAGTGATCTTTCATATCTTCCTGGCCTACCTTCATAGATTGTAATTTGTTGTTTTGTCTTTTAAATTGGTTAAAGAAGAGACGTGTTTAAATGTTCGCATTTCATGGATGGATGGAAGAGACATAAGAAAACCTGTTAGAGTTCACTCTAAGAGGAAACATGGATGCTGCAAGTTATTTTTCACCACAGTTATGTCACTATTCAAACATAATTGGTGTTACTCTTTTAGCTGAAGTATAAAGAAAACTATACATTTAAAATAATCTGCCCTTGATCTACAAGTTCCCAAATAAGCAGACAAGGTGTTGCAAAAATGTATATGTTTGGGAGTAGCAATGTAAGACTAGAAGTTCCACTCAGAGGTGAGAAGATGCTGAAAATAAGTACTTTAGTCAAAAAAGAGGCTTCAAGAATAACTTTGTGCTTCTTAAGAAATTACTCAGGATTGTTTTTCTTAGCTATGAATTTTAAGTTTAAATTCACAGTGAAGACTGGATTCATTTCTCTCAGTTCACATTTCAAAAAAAAAAAAAAAAGTGTTGTTTTTGAGTGATTGGGAAAATTTAAAAAGTGGAACAGAGTATAACTTACAAATCAAAAAAATGCACATCCTATCAAAAATTGCTTACTCAAGACAGGTTTTGAACTCAAATTAACAAGTTGGTTAAAAAGCTCATTAGGAGTGAAATTAGTAATAAGAAACAGAAAATATACTTTCTAATCTGTCGCTGTTGTTAAACGATCATTGGCAATTCATTTTTATTCTAGACTATTCAATTTTGGAAACTCTAGTCTTATTCCACATTATTTGATGTATAATCTTGAAAATATTTTATCACATGTATATAATGTATTGAAACTTTGTATTCTGGTGACAGGCCTGAATGAATAATTAGAAATTCTCATAGTAAATTCAAGTAAAACCACTCAATTTAAATGTTTTGAGTAAGCTAGACTTGGTCTGTATATTAATATATTTGATGTTATATAAGAAAATGTTGAGAAAAGTATCAGTTAATTATCATAAAGGAGCATTTTTTTTACAACTCTAGCGTGTGCTTTATTCAATCTTTAATGATTTTCTTGTGAATAATTAGATTTTGTTCATTACTATTTGAGGTATTCACTTCTGAAAAAGACTATTCCACCATCTCTGTACATACATTTACGGGGCTGATTTTTTAAAACCATTAGAAATATTGCCACACAAAGATAGGAAAGCCAGTTAAATATATTATCTATCTCAGAAACTCAGTGATTGAATTAACTTTTGTTCTATATTTACTTTGGCTACCTCAGAAGGCACTTCTATACACAGTATTAAATTGCATAACTAAAAGCAGTTACAAATCCTTGTATCTTAAAAGTACATCCATATCAAAGATATTACAAATTACAAAGGACTCATGATAAGCAACCTGCATAAATATGCGATTTCGTATTTTGATACTTGAGTGAACACATTTAAATTTACTCCTTGATTTGATCACTTTCCTAAAACGGCTTCTTTTCAAGAACATCATTTGAAATGTTTTAAAGATCATGTATTTAAGTTGTGAGAGTGTTTAATGAAACTATGAAGTAGTGAGTCACTATTTGACACTTAAAAACTAAAATGCATGCTTACTCAATTCTGGTCTTCCCAAGGCTAGATTGTTTTTTAATGGTGCAATATTCTAGAGATAGCTTTTAAAATTAACAAAATGCAAGACTCCAGAAAAGTTAATAAAAAAAAGCTCAGTCCTGATGAGGTTGGCTGATACTCACAGAAATCAGGAAGAAAAAGTCTAACTATAAGCATTCTTTCACAATAAATCTATAATGGAATTTAAATGAAACACACCATTATGAAACAATAATTCTTCTGTAGCAGAGAACTACAATACATTTGAAAGTAATGTTAACGTATTTATTAATTTAATCAATAAATATGTATTTTATAGATTTAATTTGCTGGAACTGTAGCATGGTAGTTTCTTTATTAGCTATTGAAACAAATTTGTTATGCCTGTGGTGCTTTTAAAGTCATCCACATCTGAGAAAATTAGGGTTTATGCAGTAATACAAATGCTCCTAAAATATAAGTTAATATAGGTTACATTGAGGAAAACTACCATTTGTAACTCTAAACTTAAAAAATTAAAAATGTGAGAAATTATAAATTGTAAGAAATAACAGTGAATATGGAAGAAAGATTCTATAAGATTCCTAATTATTAGATTGCATGTCATATTTTCACATCTGAATTAATGCTTTCTTGGTTAAAAATAAACAATTAAAATTTAACACAATTATTTATGTTAAGATAAAATAAAATCTACTCAGCTCACTGAAAGTATATTAGTTATATCTTTTAATCTTTGGGGGAAAAGAAACTGGTTAGAAAATTATCACTGTGTTTATTTCAATTAGAGCATCTAATAGTTATTCATGATTTGCTACTTTGAATATGAAATTGAGAAATATCCCAGAACTGTTTGCATGAATACTTTATTTCAAACATAAATATAGAAGAGCTAATTCATAGCTTATGAAATAGTTATCTATGGAAACTTTGTAACTGGATAGGTCTGCAAATAAGTAATTGGATATAAATATTCTTAATAACCCATCAAATATCCTTGAAATGATAGCGATAAAAGCTTTAAAATGTTATTGATGAGGATATTTGATGACCAGTATAAAATGCTTAGAGTGGCTATTTGATATTGCTAAGAAAAAAAAAGCTAGATCAGAACTTCTAGATATATTTTCAGTAAAAAGGCCATTAGTGTTCATGATTAAATTTCATCTTCAGAGAATCTTTTACTCTTATAGAATGGAATAAATATCTTTACACCATCCTTTTCTTTTAAGAGTCAAGACCATCCATTAGCAATCAATGATATTAAGCACATTTCTTTTTTCTTTTGCTCTTCTTTAGAACTCATGAATTGTAAACATTAAAATCATAAAACTAAATAACAGCACATGCAACTCTGGTCAGAGTTACACTACTAAATGTCTAAATGAAATTTTCCAAGTAATTGCTAAATTAAAACACCAAAAATGTTAGATGTCACCTAATTACTTCTGGTAAGCTGAATATGAGTTGATAAATGATAGAAATTACCGGTATGATTTTCTCAAGTTTATTCATTATGAAAGTTGTTATATGAAAATATTTTGATCTTGCTTTCAAATAATCTGAGAGAAATCAACAAGTTAATAATATAAACTTGCTAAGAAATCAGACTTTCACTAAATGACAGTGAAAAGCCAGTCAAGAACAACTATTTTTGTAAAAGTGACTCTTCTCCCAAGACAGACAGGATTAAAGTCGTAAAAACTAATGTGTCTTAAGGAGTAAGCTTTTCTCTTTCTAAGCTATATGATATCAAAATAAAAGAAACATTATGTAAACTCATTAGACACCATAAAAACAAACCAAGAATATTTGGTACTATATATATATATATATATTTTAAAGTTGAGTCAACATTACTTCTTTCATGGAGAGTTTTATCAGAAAACAAACCAAAAAAAAATCAAATGCAAATGATACCTTTTGAAAAATACATATTGTCTCCACAACATTTATCTTTTTAAAGCATCCTTATTTAGGGTCATTTTTTTTCTACAACAACACTCTGGTGTTTTTAACTATGTGAGAGATAAGGAGTGTAAAGAGTAGACAGAAATCTTACTAGGATCCCATTAGTGAGGCGGAACTAAAAATAAAACTGAGGAAGGAATCTCAGATCCATCTCTCTCTACTTTCACAATAACCCACTACTAGAGGTAAAAAGAAAAATGCTAGAAGACCTCATTAATCATAAGTCATAGTCATAATATACAGATACCTTTGGGATATTTTTTAATAAAAGATGTTTGTTCAAAAGTTGACACAGATAATCTTTACATTACTCTTTGTGTCTGAACTTTGAGCTTATGATACTAATACTCAATTTTCTAAATGATTTAAATTTTAGACACCTACTCTGGTCAGTAATTACTCATTTGGGAGCTAATATGAAAAAGATCAAAGTAACAAGTAACATAGGAAACGGAAGCATAGGTTGATAAGAAAGCATCAAAGTTTTGAAGTTCTATCAGTTGACTCTTTGCACTTGTAGAGAGAAAAACACAAAGGCACTGTCTTGAAAAGAAAGTCTCTTTTATTTAAAGAACACACAAACCTAGCAGTAAGGCTAATTTCATGCATGCATGTATGTGTATGACAGACACAATCACGCACAGACACTCTTAGAATCCCAATGGTTTCATCCTTCTTAGGTTTGATTTACTTCACTATCATATACCAATCTTTCAGCATGATTAAAATCAAAATGTATTATACTTTATAAAACTGTACATTTCCATTACAATGTTGAGTTTATTAAGAGAAAATAGCTCATGAGAAACTGAAATGACATATTATCTGATTAAATGATAAGTGAAATCTATCATATGGTATCATGCTTATTTTATTTTAAAATACTATTAGAGCAATGTAATTTAAAATCAATGCCTCCACACTCACCCAAAAGTGGACATACATATGTAATATAATATATAATAATGTCATGTTCACTACAATAGAACTCTAGAAGATAAAATGCAAAAGAACTAAGAAAGTGGAATTCATCGATGAATTACTTTTTCCAGTGGAGTAAAAACTACCTCTTGCATCAAACTAAGAAAAGCACTATAACTTTGCAATTTTATGACCCAAAGTTGCAATTATCTTTCATATGTCTTCAATATGTTATCAGTGAGCCTTACAAGCAGAAAATTATTGATCAGAGATCTACATCAATAAATGTAAGCACTTAAAATATTTCCAGAGAAAAATCTTAAAGTATATGATTTCTTAGAGAAGAAAAACTGTTAGAAATAAATGGAACAGTTTTAGGATTGTACCTTATTAATATTTCTTTTTGCTTCACTGTGTGGGGACTCCAGACTCCTTAAACATATTAGCATAACATAACAAAACAATTTCAATAATAATAACAGAAGTTCTTCAAATTGAGTTTTAGCATTTTAATTGAGATTTTTTTTTTTGGGGGGGGATGGTTGTTAAATCTGAGAGTGGAAGAAATCTATTGGCTGGTAACATTATACATCTACAAAACTTGGAATTTTAAAAGTCTTATTTATGGGAGATTTTTCATAATGGAAAAAATTGTTTATATTGTATTTTTCGGTTTCCCACTGGTCTCCTAAGCTCAAAGATTTCTATACTGGGGTCAAACATATCTTACCTTAGGGCAAGCTCTTTTCTCACCGTATTTGACAACACAACCCATATCTACTCTATTTTTTTTTTTAATTAAGAAAATTACATGAAAATACCCCCCAATAAATTTCCCTCAAGTAGTCAGAATTAAATTGCTGTTTGAAGATGCCCTGAATAGTTCTCCAGCTGTCCTTTATGTATTCAGGTCTGTGACCTTAACAAGAAGCAGTTTTAAGGCATTTCTGCAACTACTTCCTTACTTCCTTCATTTGGGTTCTACATTCCTTCTTCTGATGTCTACCCTCTCCATTTGTTCCTCTCACCTTGGCCCAGTTTATGATTTCTGTAACATTGTTAGACATTTAAGTAAATGTACCTTGAACACTCAAATGAATGCATGTTAAACATTGAAATGGATTTAAACGGCTCATGAATGCAAATATTACGAAGTTATGCATCATAGCAGACCCATTTGAAAATACATATAACCCATCGCTTCAAACAGAGGAAAAAATTGTCACGGGAGGGGTCAAACACAGGTTATCTCATTGTCAATAAAATATAGACATTCAGTTCTTACCTGCTTAACTGCATGATGATAAATCTAAATGGCACGCAAAAGAAAAAAAGTCCCCCAAATCTGATCATCTGTCTTCGAAGCGGCTGTGACAGTTTTAGACACTGGTGCTTTCTTCTTTGCTTATATTTGACTGGCTAGACTATTTGTAAGCAATAGTAGGGTTATTTCGCAACCCCAGTCACCTCTATGCCTTTTCAAGCCTCGGGTGGTCATTTCACACAGCTGGAAACATGCATCTTATCCTCGGAGGTAACAGCCTCCCCAGCGTTTCCTAGTCGGATTCCCGTCCAAGGGAGGTCTCTGCCCCAAAGGGCTGCTCACGTTCCTGACCTGGTGCAAAGGAGAAGGCTCTCTGGGCTCAACTCTTGGGGACTAGGACAACAGCCATCGGAGACTTCAACTCTGAGCCACCGTTCGGCTGCAGATCCAGCTTCTCTAGCGGCCGGGAAGCACCACCCCCTCTCGGGTGGACGCCGGAGGCGAGCGCGCCCAGCCTGGACCCTCCTACCTCGCGCCCCACCTCCAGGAAAGGGGGACAGAAACAGAAAATCCTAACTCTCAAGTGGGGGTAATAGAAGCTGAAAGACTCCCAATCCCTACGGTTTGCTTTACACTTCCATTCCAACCTCTGGCTCCAAGTTGACATCCAACTCCTTTCCTCCACCCCTCCCGCCCGCTAGATCCCTGCGAGTTGTTGAAGCAGGAGAGGGTGTGACGGTCAGCTACACTTTCCCACAGAGCCCAAGAAGTCAGCTAGCTCTTCTAAACCCAGCTAAGCGGACGAATGCAGACGGCGACTTTTTTTTTTTTTTTTTTTGAGGCAGGCATGCTGGAGAGCCGTCAAGTCTTAATCTTAGTCACAGCTCATCAAAAATAATAATAATAAATAAATAGAAACGCAGATGGGAGCGGATGAGGAATTCTCATACCAAATCTGGCCTCTCTCACAGAAAAGCGGTTTTGCTCAAAACCGGCGGGAGGAAGGCTGGCAATGGAGCGGGAAGTAAGGAAGCACCCCTAGCGCGCTCCCGGCTCCGGGGCTGCGATGCCCATGACCGGCGCACGTTCGCCGCAGGGACCGAGAGCCAAGGCTGTGCCTGCGGGGCGGGCGGGGCGCAGGGTACCGTCTCCACCCGGGCGAGTCGTCCCCACTCCCGGCGCCCAGCCCGAGCAGCCTGGTCCACCCAGCCCCGTGTCCTCCGCGCCCCCGGAGCCCAGTAGTTTAGGCGTTGCCACCAGCTGCGGAGAAACCTCCAGGCGAGTCGCCTGTTGCTACCCCACCCGGCGAAAGCGCCTTTGGCGGTACGAGCCTGCTAGACGCACACCTCCCCTCTACCAACTTGAGTTTCAGGTTATGATACAGGAAAACGCACTTACCTAAGTACCTTACGTCTGTGCCTTACTGGGGTAGACTACGTTAAGAAGCAAAGATCTGACTGCACTGAAAGTTGGATTTTTTTTTTTTTCCTTCCCTCCCTCCACTCCTGCGCAACAGCAGCAGTCCTCCAAAGAGGATGTTTGAATTGGTGAATTATGCTAAGACCTCGTTTCTTCAGCTGAAATCTCGGACGCTGATGGCACTTGTCTGGCAGAACGACCAGGCTGGGAAGGAGACCAGGTAGAAACTAGTGACGGGTGAGGGGCGCCAAGCGGTGCGGACCACAGGCAGCCCCGTTTTCTCGCTGGGAGCCAGGGGGGGAAAGCCCTTGAACCCCGAGACTGGGGGATGGGGTGTCGCTGCAGCTGGAGTACTTTTCTGTCTGGAAGCTAAAAGGGCTCTTGAATTAAAAAAAAACAAAAAAACAAAAAAATATAGGTTGTCGAGTCAGTCATCAATGACGACAGAAATAGTTCTTTCTGAGAATTTTTTTTTAAAGAAGAAAGAAGGGGGGAAAAAAGGGCTTGAACAATAGGTTTTCACCTCTATCCATCAGAAATGTAGAAACCAGAAACTTGTTTTTACTGGGGGCGGGGGATTCGCAGAGGGGGAAAAAATCTCTATGCATTAGGGATGACTGATGATACATTCATGTTTGGCATTAAATAAATACTGTGTCCTTGTCAATGTGTGAAGTAAAAGCTGAGATTTAAATGTTTCTCAACACAGCTATACTTAAAAGGGAAGTGGTAATCTTAACTGTCAGTTTAGCCCATAAAATTGCTCATAAAAGTGAAAAAAAAAATAAAACACTGACATATTAACATCCTTATTAAAAATGAGTCTAGGGGTTGAACAAGTGTGAAGAGTGAGGCAATTAATTTTTTCCTATAAAGCCTGTCCCTGAATTTCAGTGATTACAACCAATATAATCAGTACTTGCTTCTGATAGTTCTCTTCCTCTGAAATGAGCACTCTGTGTCCAATTAACTGTTCACAGGCTAAATTCACAAAATTGAAAATGTACTCCCAAGTGTGGTGCCCGATTTTAAATACAACACCCAAAATAATGTGTTCATGTGTGATTTGGGATGTTGTTAAAAAAAAAAAAATGGTGCACTCAAAACTCACACTCCTCTTGTTACCATACAGTGGATTTTAGTGCTTGATATCCTGAACCCACAAAAATACACTTTAGGAAAGTCCTCCTAGTCATGTAATTGCTTACAATGAGCAAATAGTGACCTGAACAACCTTCTAAAGATCAGGAACTAGTGAACTTTCTCAGACCCTGCGATTGTCAGCAGGTCTGTTTTAAGCTCACTCTTAGACAAACGTATAAAATTTGATCTTTCAAATGGCACAAGAATATGTGCCAAGAAGCATTGCGGGGCGCGGTGGGGGGGGGGGTGCGGCTGGGGGGTGGAGGGAGGGATGGTTAATGTTTCCTATAACCTGAACATAAATGAGTGCAGAAATAAAGAATGTAAAAAGGGATGGGGTGATTCATTACATGGGCTGTATCGTAGTAGCACAATTGCAAGGAACATACTAATTAATCAACAGGGTCACATAGATCTTTGGGTTCTGAAAGTGACAAAAATGTAAGACATGAGACATTTTTTAAACACACAGGTTTATCAAAAATAACACTAGCAGTAAGTTTCTAATCACATATGAAGAGAAGAACTTACCAGTGGAAATTTCAGGAAGCAAGAAGACTGTGAGAAAAACACATCCAGAATTCCAACAGATATTCCATGATCTTCCAAAGCAAGGTAGAGTGATGAGCTTCAGGCTGGTGGAACTTTGAAATAATCAGCAGATCCTGGTGGCATGTAACCAAGTAAAAACCAGTTACACGGAAAGCCAGGAAGCCCCAAGGAAGGGAGGCAAAATGTGAAAGAGGTGCCTTTTATTGGGGTGGGGGGGGCGAGAAGAGGGAGGGGGGAGGCTTATTTGTGGTGATCCTTAGGCAGGCAAAGTGAAAATTTACGGACTGTACAGCCCCAGACAGTGGGGGAAAATAGAAGCTGTGTAACCCCAGAGACCAGAAGGTGGACTACAGATAAATCTGCGAAGAGAAGTAAAAAGATGTGTTGAAGACAGCGAGATAAAGAGAGAACTAGTGAGCGAAGCTGTAGTCATCCTGATAGATAGAGCAGCAAGAGAGATTTAGTCTGCTCGGGAGGATCCAATGAGAATTCAAGAGGGCACCGCTTCGGAAATCCTGCTCAGATCTTCCCTCTCTCAGTTCTTTAAGAGTTACCTGTGCTGGGAACATTATTATTAGGATTAACAGTATTCCATCAGTGCATTCCACTAGGATCTCCCTTTCTTTCCCTCGCAGCAACGGAGGGAGGCGTAGTAAGGAAGCCCAACTCCACCGAGCCCCCCAGATAAACCCCTGTGTTCACTTTAGGATGGCCGGATCCTCGGGGATTGGCCTGGGGGGCTGAAGATGCGGAGGAGGCCGGGTCTCCCGGGCGCTTCCGGGGGCGCAGGGCTGGGAGGCGTAGGCAGGGGACCCGGGAACCGCGGCTGGAAGCGGCGGCGGCGGCGGCAGGAGCCCTCCCAGGTCCTGCTTCCTCGGCGAATCCTGCTTCCCCGGGACTCCAGGCAATGGACTTCCATCGGGAACCTCAGCTCCAAATGCCTCACTTTAGCAGCTAGAGCTTTTGAGGTTCTGAGAATCGTCCCTGTCCCTGGGGGGAGAGGGTGGCAGGCTGCGAGTCTCCCGCGCCCCCTCTGATTCCTGCACTGTTAACGGAGGGAGAGTGAGTCAGAAATGGCTTTGCTGCCGAATGCATTATCTGGCCATGTTCATAGCCCTGTACCGCACAAACGATCGCCTGATCGATCCGGTAAGACAAGCTTGACTCTTCCCCTTTCCTCTACCGCCCCATCGCTTCTCTAAACCCAAACCCCGAACCCAAATCCCAGCTTCTCTCTCTCTCTCTCTCTCTCTCTCTCTTTCAGGAACTTCCCTTTTCTATTTGCCTCCTACTTCCCCCAGGGAATTGCTTGTGCGACCGAGGGGCTGGTGATTCTCTTTGCAAATGATTTAGATTTTGGCAGTGAAATGCACCCCCGTGCCACCCGCACCCCTTCAGACACACACACCCTCCTTAGAGAGGTTCCCTCCGTGCCCCCAGGGATTCACTCTCAGCGCTAGGGTCTGGGTAAAGAGCGCCGTGGGAGTCTTTTGCCCTCTTATCTTCCGCCGGACCCCGAAGCTTAAGCATTATTCGCCTCTCTTTTCTTTCTTTTCTTTTTTCTTTTTTTTAGAAATAAGAGGGAAAGGTAGAGTGGAAATTGATTTCTTGCAGAGACTGAGGCGCCAAATGAAAGAGGGAATAAACATTTGCCCTGGATAAAAATGTTCTTGGTAAGTAATCTTATTTTCTGCGGTTGAAAAGGAAACGCATTGCTTCTCACTGCCCCATCCCCCACTCCATTCATTTATTTGCTCTCTGTATGTAAATCACGAGCCGAGTCAGTGGAATTTTTCTTTTCCTTCTTCCTAGGAGAGTCGGAGCTTGTAAGGATGAATTTGAAGAAAGAGGGCTTGAAGAAGGCAGTGTGAAGGCTTTAAGGTCCTAAATTTCCTGCATTCAAAGTAGAAACTCAGATAAAGCTGATGCCTGCTTGCTTGCTAAATGAGTAGTTAAATATCTCCCTGATTTCTTACTGAAATTTTCCTTTCTGAAAATAAAGAAAATAGTTTGGGGTCTGTGTCTATGCTTTTCATATAGCTTGACCATGTTCTAAAATATAATATTTTCTCAGTTTCAGAAATAATGTGAATCGCCCCCCCTTTTTTGCGGGGGCAGGAAAGATGAAGTCATAGAAACGTTATACAAATGTGTGCACCTTCCTTCCAATTCTTGCACCGGATATAAACTTATAAGGTCCAGAATAGGCTTTTGCATGTCCTGGTGATACCTGTGAATTCATCCAGTCCTCTGGCTTTCCTGAGTCTACAGCACCCCCAGCCTGCAGAGACTTCTGCCTGGAGAATGGGTAGGTGGAGGAATGGGAGGAGCCAAAGGTTGATTGTGTTGACATCGTGTGTCACTTGGTGCTCAGAATCACAAAGCTTGCAAATTGTATGAACTGGGTTTTGCTACTGACCACTTCAGAGGTGAATACTTAAAGGAGACCTGCTCTAAAGGAAATTGTTGCAATTTTGAGTTCAAGAACATGATTTATTGGTGAACTACTCATATTCACTTTTTCCTCCATTGTTATCATTCTTTCCACTGTAAACTCCTTATCCTCAGTTTTAATGATAATGGATTATTTAACTGTCACAAAATGTAGTCCTGATACAAACAGACTGCCCTTAACCTCATCTGAAATAACTCATCTGAAAAATTCCATGGATGAGAAAGTAAAAATAGACTTTATTTCTGATCATCAATTTTCTAGAACTTGCTAGGGTAAAATCCCAGAAGAACCAAGTAGGTGTGCACATGTGCAAATCCGTAGCTATCATTACTATCAAAATAGGCAAGGGAAAAATTTTTTTCACAAAGGACATGTTTGTATAACTCTTTTTCTTTCTCTCCTCAGGCTGTATTTCATTACTAATGATGTCCTAGAGCAGAAGGTTTCCTTCAGTCATCTCATTTTACCAAAAGGATGATTTCTGTGCGTGTCCCTATGTTTTTAGATACATGTGGCAAGGGAGATTGGAGGTCCCCCCGAGGAGCATGACTTATTACAAACACAAACCTAGCAGTTGTGGTTTGAAAGAACATACTTTTTATATAAAAATTGCAATATGCTGTTCAAACCTATTTAAGTTGTTATTCAAGGAAATAGAATTATTTATTGAGAACCCAACTTAGAATAGTTAACATTAACATTTTTAGCACATGTGTGAAATAAATGTGAGGTTGATATTTTTTTAAATATTTAGAGAAAAAAATAGGACAGGATGAAAAAATTCTGTGACCCATGGTTCCTTAACTTTTAAAGAGTTTACAGCACTTAGACATCAATAAATAATGTGAGTATTTTAACATTATATTAGATCATATGATTATATTTGATCAACCCCCAAATAGAGCTGTCACCTAACTGGTTTTTACCTAAGTGCAAGAAAGTTTGAGCCTAGACCTTACTCAGAAGTTATGCATTTTATTTTTATGTTGACCTTGTCTTTTCCTGGGTAATCTTCATGTACATCTGCAGTTGGTATTTTAGCCAATTTTTGTTACTGGTAATGTTTTGTCTGTTATTCTGGCTCCATCTTTTTTAAGAATATGAGTATTACCTAATATATTTCTTATGTATTAATCCACTAAAATTGCTAACACAAAGCAACATTCAAGACATGTTGAATTAGAGAAATTATGAAGCAATTTGCTTGTGAAGAAAAGTGTCAATATACTTCAGATTATTTTAACCTGAAATAAATGTGTAACAAAAATGGGTTATAATGAGATAAGTACAGTCACACTGTTCCTTGTATACATATGTAACACTCACATTTATACATATATAGTTGCCCTCATTACAATGTTTAAATTTATTCATTTTAGTCTTATGCTTATTTTGATTTCAGAGTTTTCTCTTTGAAAGTGTCTAAAACTTCTTCAATAACTAAGTGTGAAAGCATCTTCATGTCTTATTTCATGAGATTGTAATGGAGCAGGACCCTAGGAGGCTTTCCCAGAACAGACCCACACACATGTCCTCCACCTGCCTTTGTAGAAAAACTTTAGTCAAGGAATAAAGTTCATCAGAGAAGTGAGAAGATGCAGAAAGAAAGAGAAACAGTCAAGCATGACAAACTAATACTTTAGCCATTAAACAAAGTCAAGGACCTTAGTTCCTCCTCAAAGGCTATAGATAATATTCTGAACTATATCTTTTGAGCTGTTTTACAGATACTGAAACCCCCACCAGGTGGAAGTAGTTACTGTTGTCTGCCCATAGGCAGGGAGACCTCCAGACAGGTTGGAACCAGAAGGCCGATGATATTGACTCCCAATCACCTCACTATCAACCAAGCGGAAGAATGAACACAAGCTGATCGTGCCCTGCTCCTTGAATACTTAAATAAGACTCCCAACTACCCTCTCCATGGTAGGACACATGGTTTCCTCTGTGGCATTAGCCCTCTGTGGCCCTCTGTGTTGGCAAAGAAATAAAGCTATTTCTATTTCACCAAAAACTCTGTCTGATTTACTCCAGCACCATTGTGCAAAGGCCAAATTTCAGAAACAAGGTCAATATGCTGCTAAATGAACTGACCAGTATATTCACATCTCAGAAAAAGTGTATTGGAACTTGAAGGAGTATTAAAGATAGCTTAGTCACTTTCATTATGATGAAAAAAATGAGAACCAGAGAAATTAAGTCATTAGTGTAATGATACACTAGCTACTAATCCAGAGAATTTTATAGTTTTCCTAACTTCTTAGCTAGTATTATTCTGAATCAATTAAATTCTATTGACATTGAAGTTGCTCAGTCGTGTCCAACTGTTTACGACCCCATGGACAGTAGCCTACCAGGCTCCTCCGTCCATGGAATTTTCCAGGCAAGAGTACTGGAGTGGGTTGCCATTTCCTTCTCCAGGAGCTCTTCCTGACCCAGGGATCGAATCCGGGTCTCCCACATTGTAGGCAAACGCGTGCTAAACAAGTAGTGTTTTTGAAATTGGGCTAAACAATAAATGAAAGAAAAAGTAGTGTAAAGATGAATGTATTGCAGTCTTCTCCAAGTTTATTTTGTTGCTAACACTCTAGATTTTTTTTTCTTTTTCTGCTGTGTTTTATCCTCCCTTTTCCTTCTATCCCTGTCCTCAAAGATTGGGGAATATTTCATGACATAATTTTACTTCCTCAGGAAAGATTCTCAGTGTTCTGTTTGTATGTGCATTGGGTTGTTCACTAGGCTATGTTCAACTACACAATACAACCTTAAAATATAGATAATTTCAATCACCTGCAACATCATTTTCCATCATGTCACTTCTATTTTCTGCATTTTAAATTTCCTGCCAATATAAAAAGTGGGATTGTATGAATAAGAAAGCCAGGATCTCAAAATAAGCTATTTAAATAGACCCTGACTTACCTCAGAAATAAAAAACCCCACACATGCAGACACTATGAAATAAATGCAGAAGTTAAGACTGTGCATTGTGATGAAGACATTAGGTGGAAAAAGAAAAATTATTAGGAGAAAAGCTGCAAGACTATAGCCATTTAGAGGGTGTTCAGTTTTCTGCAGTGACTGAAGCCATATCAATCTTCTTCATTCTTTCATATATGTCAATATTTGAGTATTACACATAAGCTGTAAGTTTTGGTAATGACAGACATAAAAGACAAGCATTAACATGAAAATCCATGGGAGTTGTTATTACTTCAGAAGAGATATCATTCCTGGATTAAACAAGACAGTAATAGAACCAAATTTAAACATTATGATGTGCTCTCTAGAATAAAGTTAAAATTTTACACTAACTTAGAATATTCCAAATGATGAGACACATATTAAGAAGAATTTGCATTGGCTATTTTATGTCTCAAATCTTGAAAAAATCTACACTAATTCAAAAACCTATGTGCTGATAAATAAAAATGTGCAATTGTTAAAGGAAAACATAAGTTCATAGAATTCTTTTGAAAGCCTTCTATAGACCTCTTTACATAAATTATCTCAATGTCAAGCTGTGTAATTTTGTTATAAACATTCCATATATGATGTAATAGTCTCAAAGAGCTTAATTAATTTGGCAAACCAAGTAGAAGAGACAGAAGTGAAAGTCAGGGGGACACACAGTTTTGAGCCATTAGCCTGCTGCGGTCCCCTTTGCCTGACAAAGTAGTAAAGCCATCCTTTTCTCCTAAAAAAAAAAAAATTAAGTCAATTTTTATGACTTCATAGTCTCATTCGATTTCCATTGTACTTTTCAATCATATATATAATACTGGGATATAGAAGCACTCTGGGAAGATTTGTGAAGTAGTGTTTGTATTGTTGTATGTGTTTTTGTGTGATTGATAATGTCTTCACATGCACATAATGGAATTAAGAGTCTAACGTGTTTCAATCACATACTGCCTACCATCAGTTCCATGAAGAGGAAACGGTTATTGTATTTTTCCATTATTTATTCTTAACTCACTTACTTTGTATCTCTGCTAACTAGTATAGGATCCTCAACAGAAAAGAAGCTAAGTAGTTAGTAGATGAATTTAAGTACTTCACCAAACTTTCCCTCTTTAACATTCATATAAAGGCTTACTATATTTAAATTTTATCCAACATTTAGAAATATTGTTACCAAATGACAACACTCTTCAAAATATTTTCAGGATATTCAACATATATTAGGCCTAGTAAACCATGCTGACAATGATGACTCTTGGCTTTCACATGGCACTTTATGTTTTGAAAGATACTTTATTAGCCACCATACTAATTTAATCCTCTCACCATGCTGTGAATTAAAACATTTTGTTTATTTGAAGATGAGGAAAATGAAATTTGAGAAAACTGAAATATCATTATTAATTAATAAAAGAAATACTTGAGTTATTTTTAAACCATATTGCATTTTCTAATTTGCTGGAGAAAATAAATATAATAATACATCAAGATATATGTTAATTGTTTAATCAGTTATTTATCTAAGTGTAGATACTACCTTTTGCAAGTTTAATATGCTTATGGAAGAAAGAAATATTTCTGATGTTATGAGCTGCATTACAAAGCTATCAGTTTATATAACATTTTGTTAAAATTTTGAAATTAACCAAAATAATTAATAATGACAATCACTAAATTCTTTGTACTATCAAAATTTATTCAAGAGTGTAGTGATCAAAGTATCTTCATTGACATAGTGATCCTATGGATTAATCAATGTCAAGTAACACGTATAAACTTGCATAATTTTTGAAGTCATTTATAAGAATACCAATTTTGAACAATCAAGGAAATAATCACATACAACTTTCCTATAATCCTTCCTTGTATCTGGATTTCAGCAGCTATTCAGTATGCCAAAAATAATAGCCACTCCTATGAATGTTCACATTCTAATTTCTAGAATGTGCAACTAAGTTATTTAATACGGTCAAAAGAAACTGCCAGTTTCAAAAGGTTAAGGGCCTTGAGAAGCAGAGAGAAACCTAGATGAGCTGGGTCTGCCTAATGTAACCACAAGCATCTTTACAAGAGAAAGACAGAAGGATGGAGCCAGAGAAAGAGATGTGACCCAGAAGCAGATGGAATGACAGGGGATTATCATAGCTAAGGAAATCAGGCAGAGTACCCTCTAGAAGCTGGAAAAGGGGAAGACACAGACTCCTCCCTAGACCTTTCAGAGGAAATGAAGCCTTGCTGACCCAGTTTAGACTTCTGTCCTCAGGACTCCTAGAATACATTTGTGTTGTTTTAAGACACTATGTATTTGTAATAATTTCCATGCAGTCAAGGCTATGGTTTTTCCTATGGTCACGTATGGATGTGAGAATTGGACTGTGAAGAAGTCTGAGCACTGAAGAATTGATGCTTTTGAGCTGTGGTGTTGGAGAAGACTCTTGAGAGTCCCTTGGACTGCAAGGAGATCCAACCAGTCCATTCTGAAGGAGATCAGCCCTGGGATTTCTTTGGAAGGAATGATGCTAAAGCTGAAACTCCAGTACTTTGGCCATCTCATGTGAAGAGTTGACTCATTGGAAAAGACCCTGAAGCTGGGAAAGATTGAGGTCAGGAGGAAAAGGGGACGACAGAGGATGAGACGGTTGGATGGCATCATCGACTCGATGGACATGGGTTTGGGTGGACTCCGAGAGTTGTTGATTGACAGGGAGGCCTGGCCTGCTGCGGTTCATGGGGTTGCAAAGAGTCGGACATGACTGAGCGACTGAACTAAACTGAACTGAACAGCAGCAATAAGATTCTGAGTCAGTCAGCAAAGAGTTGAAAAATAAGCAGGAAGTTGTTTCCTCTAGAAGACCTTTATGATTTCACAGCAAATTCTTGCTTTGTGGCCATTTCATTCCTCCAGGTACTGAATTATTTGAAGAGCCAAGTTGATTCTTCCAACTTGGTTATGTAAGGAATGGATAGAAACCAGGATGTTGAGAACTAGACAAAGCACTATTTTCCATGAATAAACTAACAGTTTAAAAGCTTATAACATTACATAGTTGTATTCATTGAGAATCTATTAACTGGTATAGTTTTACTCAATCCATACTTATTTGTTTTTTAAAATGCAGATATAGGTATAATTAAAGATTATATGAAAAATATATGATATGAAGAAAAAGCACAAGAAGATTAAGTGTAAAAGCCAGTAGAAATTAGCAAAATATTAGAAGAAATTTGAGATCTAAAATGAGACCACAAGAGAATGACTGACAGGGAGTGGGAGGACTTTTATTTTCATGAAAAGATTGATATGAAGCAATTTGATCATTTCGTCTTCTCCTTTTATTTTGTACAGTACTGCAATCAAGAAAAGAAACTGAACATTTACTTAATTAGGATGTATCATTAATTTTAGTGTCTCATGAACTCCTAAGGCCTATCACCTTTTAATGAAAATAGAAAGAAACTAAACTACTTTATTGTCAATTCTCTTGGTATTTCAAAATCTGTCTAATACTTGTACTTCCTATTTGACAAAAATACATACCTTGTAGGAGGATGAAAAACAATCCCTCACATTGATCATGGAGTTTTGTCTCTGAGGAGAAAATATGAATTTACAGACAAAAGTAATTTCAAAAGACTATATAAAATGAATTCATTTCACATCTATGGAAGGAGACAAAGCCTAAAAGTCAATTCAACAAATATCTATCAAGTATTTATTCAACACCCATTTACTAGTGGTCATATATAAGCAGCAAGTTTCTAAACATTATAATGATATAAAAATGAGTAAGTTATAGCTTTTATGTCCTGCTGCTAAGTCGCTTTAGTCGTGTCTGACTCTGTGCGACCCCATAGTTGGAAGCCCACCAGGCTCCCCCATCCCTGGGATTCTCCAGGCAAGAACACTGGAGTGGGTTGCCATTTCCTTCTCCAATTCATGAAGGTGAAAAGTGAAAGTGAAGTCGCTCAGTCGTGTCCCACTCTTTGCGACCCCATGGACTGCAGCCTACCAGGCTCCTCCGTCCATGGGATTTTCCAGGCAAGAGTACTGGAGTGGGGTGCCATTGCCTTCTCCTTTTTACGTCCTAGGAGGTATATAAGGGGCGTGAACTGACAAATATAAAAGGTCTTTTTTTTTTTTCTCCATTCTACACTCTATTCACATAATCAATCATCCTTTTATCAAGAGAAAAAATATATATTGATTGTCATCCAAAAGCCAAGCACTTCTGAAAATAATGTATGGAATAAGATGACCAACGTCATGGACCGCAAGTATCTTACAAATATTGATATTATCACAACAGCAACAGCAAAAGAAAATAAAAAACCTAGAGTTGAATAATTGCTGGTGTCTTTAGCTTAGGCATGAATGAGATGTCTTCAGCAATATGTGCTTCATTCATTTACATCATTTAATAGCTTCTGAAAGCATGTAAATCTGTTACCTACTGAAATTTGTTAACTACTATCTGTACTTGTTGGGAGGAAGAATTTCCTTAGAGTTTGAGTCAACAGTTTCAGGAGGATGGATGTTTTTTATACTATAAATTTAAATTGGGAGTTAACAATTTCAGTATCCTGCTGTTCAATTAAAATTTGAATTTTTTGTTCACACATCATTCAGTTGAGTCAGCATGATGAGTGTGGTGATCTGATACACAGTGATTCAGGAACGCAGATGCCTTCCATCTCTGACCCAGTTTCCCTCTAAGTCCTTAAATGCTCTTTATTCACTTGGTAAAAGTGGGAAAGAGAAATTGTGAAAGATCACTTAGGAGATTTCACGGACCAGACTTAGAAGTGGCTCATGTCATTTATATTTACACCCACTGACCAAAACAGTTCTTATGACCATGTCTAACTGCAAAGGAAATGGTAAAGTGAAGTCAAACTTTGTGTCTAGGAAGAAGAAAAGACCATGGACAGCTATCTGCTGCATTGATATTCTCAAACCACAGCATTCTGATATGTGGCTATAGCATCAACCATCCCTTCATCTCTGCAGAGCAGAGATTTCAACTTTGCTTGTGGTAAAGAATCTGCCTGCAATGCAGGAGACTCGGGTTCAATCCCTGGATCAGCGAAGATCCCATGGAGAAGGCAATAGCAACCTACTCCATTATTCTTACCTGGAGAATCCCATGGGCAGAAGAGCCTGGTGGGCTACAGTCCATGGGGTCACAAAGAGTTGGATAGGACTGAGCAACTAACATTTTCACTTTCACTTTGTAGGATGGAATTAGATGAAGATTTGTGAGTGATACCCTACTGGGTAACAGGAGGAATTCCAGTCCTTGTCAGCATCTAGAATGGGCTCTGCACATGGTTTGTGCTTAATAAATGTTTGCTAATAAATTACTAATGTTTGCCTATGGTCTTGGAGGTTCCCATAAAATACTCCTGTGCCCAAATTTGGCATTCAGCTCTGAATCTAAACACAGAGTTAGACTTTTTACAAAAGTAAACTCAAAATACATCACAGCCTAAATCTAAAATGTAAAACCAAAGGCTCCTAGAAAATAATATAGAAGAAATTTAGGTGACCTTGACTTTGAAAATGATGCTTTAGCTACAGCACCAAAAGCACAACTTATGAAAGAAAAAAAATGATAAGTTGTACTTCATTAAAACTAAAAACTTTTTCTCTGCAAAAGACACTATTGAAATAATGGAAAGACATAGCATGGACTCAGAGGAAATATTTGCAAAAGACATATCTGATAAAGAATTGGTATTGAAAATAGACAAAGAACTCAATAGTAAAAAAAAATTAAAAGTTTTGGGAAAAGATCTAAACAGAGACCTCATTAAAAATTTACAGATGACAAATAAGTAGAAGAAAAGATGCTCAACAGCTTGTGTCCCTAAAACATTGCAAATTTAAAAAGCAATAAAATGACACTGCACACTTACTAGAATGACTAAAATCCAAAAAAAAAAAAAGGAAAGAAAGAAAAACTAATAATAGCAAATAGTCGGATGATGTGGAACAACAGGAAGGCTTATTTATTGCTATTTTGGAAGAAAGTTTGGCATGTTTTTATAAAGCTAAGCATATTATTATATGATTCATCAACAGAATTCCTTGTTATTTACCCAAGTAAGGTAGAAAAGTATGTCCACAGAAATACCTGAAGTTTTATTTTTAATTGCCCCAAATTGGAAGCAGCCAAGTCATCCTTCAAAAGGAAAATGGATAAATAAGCTGTGGAACATCTGCAGAGCACACTATTATCCAGTGATTAAAATAAATGCACTACCAAGCCATAAAGGACATGCTGCTACTGCTGCTGCTAAGTCGCTTCAGTCGTGTCCGACTCTGTGCGACCCCAGAGATGGCAGCCCACCCGTCCCTGTGATTCTCCAGGCAAGAACACTGGAGTGGGTTGCCATTTCCTTCTCCAATGCATGAAAATGAAAAGTGAAAGTGAAGTCGCTCAGTCGTGTCCGACTCTTAGCGACCCAATGGACTTCAGCCTACCAGGCTCCTCCATCCATGGGATATTCCAGGCAGGAGTACTGGAGTGGGGTGCCATTGCCTTGGAACCTTAAATTCATATTGTTTAGTGAAAGAAGCCAATCTGAAAAAGCTATGAACTGTATGATTTGAACTATATGATATTTCGGAAAAAGTAAAATTACAGAGACAGTAAAACAGTTATTGATTAGTGGCTGATTTTTATTGGTAGACGTGTTGGGGAGGGTGGAATAAATCAAAGGAACACAGGGGATGTCAATCTCAAATCAATGGTCAGTGCTTCCAGGACAATTCACAAACTGACTTTCCTTCAATATCTCTGGTTGCTGCATTTCAGTCTTTTTTTTTTTTTTAGTTTATTCTCATCATCTTGAACTTTTAAAGTTGAACTTCCCCAAGATACAGTCCTTGAACTTTTCACGTTTATGTCTACACTCATTCTCTTGGAGAATTCACTCATTTCCATGGCATCCAATATCATCTGTCTACTGAATACTCTAAAGTTGATATTTTCACAATGATCCTTTGCCTTAGACTTTCCAGAGTCTATACAAATTCCTATTTAACAATTTGACTTGGGAGTAGAGTTATCATCCTAAATTTAACATGTCCAAAGTTCTCTTTGACTCCAACATTTCCTCAAACTGATTCTACCAAAGTTCTTCTCCAACTCAATGAACAACAATCCATCTTTGCAGATAGGAAAAAGAGAGATAGAGAGATATTTGACTTCTGTTTCTTACAGAGCTCCTATTCAAAGAATCAAAAACCATCTTGATCCTACCTAAAAAATACAGCCAGCAATCAACTACTTCTTTTCTCTTTCCTTGCTAATATTCTAGCCCAAACCATCAATGATTTCTAACCTGATTTACTGTAAGATTATCTATGCTCTGTCTCCCCATTACCATTTCTTTCTATACTTAACACAACAAATACTATAATTATGTTAAAGTGAAAATTAATCATATAACTCCTCTGCTAAAAATATGCATTAAGTTCCTATTTATCTAGAACAAATACCAAAATAATTACCATGGATCCAAAGACCCTAAAAGATTGAATCTTTCTTTATCCCCTAGTCTGTTATGGCTGTACCCATAGCCACTCTCTTCCAGTCATCTTGGCTTCTTTGCAGAAATTGCAAGACATGTTCTTCCTTAGGCCATCATATTGAAAAGAATTCTTATTTTATACTTGTCTGATCCCAAGTCCAAGCCTCATTGGGTTCCAAAGCAGCTGTTCAGTATGATCTCCCTCTAGAAAAGCTGGATATTCTCCATCATGTACATAATTCATGAGAAACAAGGTGAAATACCAGACCATCTTACCTATCCCCTGAGAAACCTGTATTCAGGTCAAGCGTCAACAGTTAGAGCCAGACATTGAACAACAGACTGGTTTAAAATTGGGAAACAGGGGTGGTCCTAAGATGGTTGAGAAATAGGATGGGGAGACCACTTTCTCCCCCACAAATTTATCAGATCAGATCAGATCAATCACTCAGTTGTGTCTGACTGTTTGCAACCCCATGAGTTGCAGCACGCCAGGCCTCCCTGTCCATCACCAACTCCCGGAGTTCACTCAGACTCATGTCCATCGAGTCAGTAATGCCATCCATCTCATCCTCTATTGTCCCCTTCTCCTCTTGCCCCCAATCCCTCCCAGCATCAGAGTCTTTTCCAATGAGTCAACTCTTCGCATGAGGTGGCCAAAGTACTGGAGTTTCAGCTTTAGCATCATTCCTTCCAAAGAAATCCCAGGGCTGATCTTCAGAATGGACTGGTGGATCTCCTTGCAGTCCAAGGGACTCTCAAGAGTCTTCTCCAACACCACAGTTCAAAAGCATCAATTCTTCAGCGCTCAGCCTTCTTCACAGTCCAACTTTCACATCCATACATGACCACTGGAAAAACCATAGCCTTGACTAGATGAACCTTTAGAACATTTAAACGCTGAGTAAATTCCACAAAACAACTTCCGAATGCCAGCAGAGGACATCAGGCACTCAGAAAAGCAGCCCATTGTCTTCAAAAAGAGGTAGGAAAAAATATAAAAGACAAAGAGACAAAAGAGGTAGGGATGGAGCTCTGACCCAGGAAAGGAGTCTTAAAAAGAGAGAAGTTTCCAAACACCAGGAAACACTCTCACCGCTGAGTCTGTGGTGAGCCTTGGAAGCACAGAGGGCAACATAACAGGGAGGAAAAATAAATAAATAAATAATTAAAACCCACAGATTATGAGCCCAACAGTAACTCCCCCAGCGGAAAAGCAGCGCAGACGCCTGCATCAGCCACTAGCAGGCGGGGCCTGGCAGGGAGGCGCAGGCTGCAATCGTTAGAGTAAGGAGATGGCCTGAATGTGCCGAGGGTAATCAGAGTAAACTAATTTGGGCTAGCAAACCAGACTGTGGGATAGATACCACGTGAAAAGCTCTAACCTAAAACACCACCAGGCCCAGGTGCAGAGCAAAGAACTGAACAGAATTAGCCGGCTGCAGACCATCCCCCTCCGTTGACAGGCAGCCAGCGCCAGAAGGGGGCAATCGCAGCCCCAGAGAGACATTATCTACCAAACTGCAAGCAGGCTTCTTTGCTAACTAATACTACTTGGGGTTCTGGACAGTCATCATCCGCCTGAGAAGGTACACCCAGAAAACCAAGCAGCAGGGATGGGAGAGACGAAAAGTTGCAGCAACCGCGCTCACCAAACACCTCATCACCTGAGCTGCTCGGACCTGGGAAGCGCACAAAACGCAGGCCCAATGAGTCTGCGCCTCTGAGGACTACCAGAGTGCCTGAACCTGAGCGGCTTAGACCTGGGAGGTGCATGCAGCCAAGGGGCAGCCTCGGACGGTTCCCGGAGGAGCAATGTAGAGCCTGAGCAGTGTGGGCAGGCAGGACACACACACCGTGAGTGGGGGCAGGCCCAGTGTGGCCAAGACACTGCGAGCACATGCCAGTGTTATTTATTTGCAGCGTCCCTCCCTCCCCAGAGCACGACTGAACAAGTGAGCCTAAAAAAGTGCCCACCACCACCCACCTTGTGTCAGGGCAGAAATCAGACACTGAAGAGACCAGCAAACAGAAGAAGCTAAAACAGAGGGAACGGCCTTGGAAGTGACAGGTGCAATAGATTAAAACCCTATAGTTAGTACTGACTACAGAGGAAGGGGCCTATCGATCTTGAGAAATATAAGCCGGACCAAGAAACTATCCAAAAATGAACTGACCCCACACTACCCACAATAATACCAGAGAAAGTCCTAGATATATTTTTACTATTTTTATGATCATTTTTCTAAACTTTTTTCTAATTTTTAAGTCCTCTATTACTCCTTTAATTTTCATTTATATAACCTACTACTACTTTTCAAAAAAAAAGTCCCTATTTTTTAAAGCAGGAGGAGAAGGGGAGGACAGAAGATGAGATGGCTGGATGGCATCACTGACTCGATGGACAGGAGTCTCAGTGAACTCCGGGAGTTTGTGATGGACAGGGAGCTGCGATTCATGGGGTCGCAAAGAGTCGGACACAACTGAGCAACTGATCTGATCTGATCTGATATGTCCCACACATGAATAATAGAAAATTTTCATACACTGTAATCACTTTACTGTTAGCATATATAACCAGTTCAGTTCAGTTGCTCAGTCATGTCTGGCTCTTTGCTACCCCATGGATTGCAATATGTCAGGCCTCCCTGTCCATCACCAACTCCAGGAGTTTACTCAAACTAATGTCCATAGAGTCAGTAATGCCATTCAACCATCTCATTCTCTGTCGTCCCCTTCTCCTCCCGCCTTCAATATTTCCCAGCATCAGGGTCTTCTCTAGTGAGCATCTCTTCGAATCAGGTGGGCAAAATATTGGAGTTTCAGCTTCAGCATCAATCCTTCCAATGAATATTCAGGACTGATTTCCTTTAGGATGGACTGGTTGGATCTCCTTGTAGTTCAGGGGACTCTCAAGAGTCTTCTCTAAAACCACTGTTCAAAGGCATCAATTCTTTGGAGCTCAGCTTTCTTTTGGAGAAGGCAATGGCACCCCACTCCAGTACTCTTGCCTGGAAAATCCCATGGATGGAGAGGCCTAGTAGGCTATGGTCCATGGGGTCTCTAAGGGTCGGACACGACTGAGCGAGTTCAATTTCACTTTTCATTTTCATGCATTGGAGAAGGAAATGGCAACCCACTCCAGTCTTTCTTGTCTGGAGAATTTCAGGGAGAGCAGAGCCTGGTGGGCTACGGTCTATGGGGTCACACAGAGTCAGACATGACTGAAGCGACTTAGCAGCAGCAGCAGCAGCAGTTTCTTTCTAGTCCAACTCTCACATCCATACATGACTACTGGAAAAACCATAGCCTTGACTAGACAGATCTTTGTTGGCAAAGTAATGTCTCTGCTTTTTTAATATGCTGTCGAAGTTGGTCATAACTTTCCTTCCAAGGAATAAGCGTCTTTTAATTTCTGCAGTCACCATCTGCAGTGATTTTGGAGCCCAAAAGAATAGTCTGTCACTGTTTCCACTGTTTCCCCATCTATTTGCCATGAAGTGATGGGACTGGATGTCATGATCTTAGTTTTCTGAATGTTGAGCTTTAAGCCAACTTTTTAACTCTCCTCTTTCACTTTCATCAAGAGGCTTTTTAGTTCCTCTTCACTTTCTGCCACAAAGGTGGTGTCATCTGCATATCTGAGGTTATTGATATTTCTCCCGGGTATTCCCATCTCTTTCAGAATTTTCCACAGTTTATTGTGATCCACACAGTCAAAGGCTTTGGCATAGTCAATAAAGCAGAAATAGATGCTTTTCTGAAACTCTCTTGCTTTTTCGATGATCCAGTGGATATTGATAATATATAACAAAGTTCTTGCTAAATATTCTCAGTAATAAATTCTGCCCAATATAAATAGGTGATTTATTTATAATAGTGTATAAAATTCACTGTTGCATTAGAATTTGAAAAATTGTACCTACGTATCTATCAATGTTAGAAGTAAAAATGTTTTTCTTTATTTAATACTGGTCATTTTTATTCTATGCACTCATAGAAAATTCTTCAAACATCATCACAACACTAATGATAAATTTGGTAGCCTATGATCTTGGTACACTCATTCTCAGTCATTAAATCATGTTCTACTCTTTTGTGACCCTGCAGACTGTAGCCCACCATGCTTCTCTGTCCGTGGAATTTTTCAGGTAAGAATACTGGAGTGAGTTGTCATTTCCTTTTCCAGGGTATTTCCCCACCTGAGGATCAAACCCACGTCTTCTGCATTAGCAGACGGATTCTTTACCACTGAGCCACCTGGGAAGCCCAGTGATCTTGGTAGCTCTCCTTTATTCACTCAGAGTTGGAATATACTCCAGTCTTTCTGTGTTTTCCTAAAACTGTGCGCAGTACAAAACCAGTAAAAGGCAGACAGTGTATTAGTCTGCTCAGGCTGCCATAAGAAAATGCTATAGACTGGGTCACTTAAACAATAGAAATTTATTATTCACAGTTCTGGAGGCTGTGAAGTCAAAGGTCAAGGTGTCCACGTGGTTGGTTTCTGGTGAGCATTCTCTCCTTGACTTGTAGACGACTGTGTTCTCCCTGTGTTCTCATATGGAAGAGAAAAAGTTTGGTGTCTCCTTTTTGTTTTTTAAATATTTTATTTATTTATTTTTGGCTGCTTTAAGTCTTTGATGCTCTGCAGGCTTTTCTCTAGTTGCAGAGAGTGGAGGGCTACTGTTCAGTTGCAGTGTGGGCGTGTTTCATTACGGTGGCTTCTCTTGTCATGGTGCACAAGCTCTAGGTATTCAGGCTGTGGTAGTTGTGGTTCGAGGCCTCAGTAGTTGTGGATGCTGAGCTCTAGAGCACAGACTCAGTTGCCGTGGTACATGAGCTTAGTGGCTCTGTGGCATGTGAGATCTTCCTGGACCAGGGATTGAACCCATGTCCCCTGGACTGGCAGGCAAATTCTTTACCACTGAGCCACCAGGAGTGCCCCTCTTCCTCTTCGTATGTGGGCACCAGTTTTATTGGATCAGAGATGGCCCTGAGGACCTCTGCTGCTGCTAAGTCACTTCAGTTGTGTCCAATTCTGCGTGATCCCATAGACGGCAGCCCACCAGGCTCCTCCATCACCAGGCTCCTCCATCCCCGGGATTCTTCAGGCAAGAATACTGGAATGGGTTGCCATTTCCTTCTCGAATGCATGCATGCATGCTAAGTCACTCCAGTTGCATCCGACTCTTTGTGACACCATGGACAGCAGCCCACCATGCTCCTCTGTCCACTGGATTCCCCAGGCAAGAATACTGGAGTGGGTTGCCATTTCCTTCTCCTCATTTGGCCTTAATAACCTCCTTAAAGGCCTCTGTCCAATGCATCACATGGGTTGGGAGTTTTAGGGTTCTAGTATCTGAATTTGAGGGGACTCAATTTAATCCATAGTAGCTAGACCATGCCAAAAATGACAATTCCCTCCAATAATATTTTACATTGACTTTTAATTTACCCAATAATTTTTTTTAACCCTTGGTCTAGAGCAGGAGTAGGTCACCACTTAAGTTCTGTCTTACCAAACACCATAATGCTTCCATGCAGAGTATTCTGCAGAAAGAGTGGTCATGAGGGAAACTGTGGGTATGCATAATTTTTTTTTAGTTTTTGATAACATCCTACAGTATGTGGGATTTTAGTTCCCAGTCCAGGGATTGAACCCATGCCTCCCACATTAGATGACAGAGTCCTAAACACTAGCTGCTGCTGCTGCTCCTAAGTCGCTTCAGTCGTGTCCGACTCTGTGCGACCCCATAGACGGCAGCCCACCAGGCTTCCTTGTCCCTGGGATTCTCCAGGCAAGAACACTGGAGTGGGTTGCCATTTCCTTCTCCAAAGCATGAAAGTGAAAAGTGAAAGTGAAGTCGCTCAGTCGTGTCCGACTCTAGAGACCCCATGGACGCAGCCTACTAGGCTCTTCCATCTACGGGGTTTTTCCAGGCAAAAGTACTGGAGTGGGGTGCCATTGTCTTCTCCGCCTAACCACTAGAGCTCCAGGAAATTCTCGTAACTTCTTACTATACTCCAGCAAGAAAATGAGCATGGCAAGGTAGACCCAGGATATCAAGTTAAACAAACACCACAAGAACACATAGGGGTAAAAATTAGGAAGACTCACAACTGAAATTTCTGAGTCTTTTTTTTTTTTCCATATGGAAATATTAATAATTAAATAGATTCACTTTTAAATAGAATTATTTTCATTTTCTCAATCTATATGCCCTAAGAGATTTCTTTAAATCTATTACATGGTTAGTGTAATGACTGGATTGATCTGGACTCTTGTCATACTGTTGGTTGCTCATTGTCTGAAGACCATTCCTACAAGTGAGGAATTCTCCACAGCATGAGATGAGGTTGGGCTCAGAGAAGCTACAGAGATGCACTTTTGCAGCTCAAGCATATGTTGTAGGCTGTATAATCAGATGCTCGTGCCTAGCAGAGTTTAAATCTCCAACTAGGAAGACAAATCATCTGGCACAGTCAGGATTCATTTTCCTGGTAGCAGTTGGGTCAGCTGCAGCCCCCTCCTTGTGGTTCTAACAGCAGGAGCAGTGCTGGCAACACCTTTAGCTGCATCTAATATCCTGTGGCAGGTTTCCTGGTGGCTCAGAGGTCAAGAATCTGCATGCAATGCAGGAGATGTGCTTTCCATCCCAGGGTCAGGAAGATCCCCTGGAGGAGGAAATGATGACCCTCTCTGGTATTCTTGCCTGGAGAATCCCATGGACAGAGGAGCCTGGTGGGGTCCGGTCATAGGGTCACATGATTGAAGACTTAGCACACACACATGTAATATCCTGTGGTACAGAGGGCTGGAGGTGAATGAGGTGGAGAGTATATACAGTCTCATTAGATGGGCTCTGGGATGAGATTTTTGCTTTCAGTTGGCCACCTTGCATTCCTTGCTCTTGATTGTTTTCTAAGCCTGGTTTTGTGGGCTTATTTGAGAAAATGTGAGTTAATAAAAATCTTCCCAATAAAACCACACTTCTGCTTACATAATCCATAGTTACTTCTAATGCCTATTTATAGAAAACTTTGCAAGTAACTGTAACATGTGTGCCAGCAGTCTAGATGACTCTTCTGTGCTCCTGATAGAGGTATAAAACTGACCAGGTTGTCACAAAGCATTGCAAATTAATAAAAACTGGTCTCATCATCTTTCCCCCTCAAATCCTATGCCTTTTCAAGTATCCTTGATCTCAGTGAGTGCTCCCACCAAACATCCAACTGTGTGAGTCCTTCTTGAATTACTTTCCTACTCTTCCTCCATATCCAATTATGAACTGGTACATACAACACCATAAATAACCCTGTTCTGATCAGTCCTTACTGACTGTATCATTATAACCCTTGCCAAGGCTATTATTAATATCTGTCATTTGGACCACTGAATGCAACACATAACTGCATCTAACTGGAATTCTCTACAACCTCATCGGAGAGATATTTTCAATATCATATAAATCTTGCCATCCCCCTAACTATAATTATTTGCTCATTAGAATGTTAGGTTGATTCACAGTTCCCCAATTTCACTTATAAGCCACCTGACCTGACCCCAATCAAATTCTCCAGCTTCAAGTTGTACAAAAATTCTCTTTACCTTCTTTAATCAAGACACTGCCTCATTTCATTCTCTTCTGCCTGCCATGTTTCCATATGCTTCCTTTACACTTGCTATTTTTCTGCTGGGAATAAGACTCTTTTTCATCTTAACTTGCTTGATTTCTACTATGTTGTCATATCTCAGGTCAGGTGCAATTATCTGGTGGGCCTTGGACACCTCTGATTAAATAATATCTTTACTATAGGCCTAACATCTGTAGGTATGTGATCATGCTGCATATAGCAATCACTAATTATTGTATAAGAAACTGAATTTTTCAATTCAGTGTAAACCTAATAGTTGAGTTAGCTGCCCTTAGATACTGATACTAGAATACTAAAGATTGGTTTGCCATGGTCAAGTATAATACCATCAGGTAAACTTTACAGCTTTTATTTTAATAAAATATTTTATTATAAGCATTCAGTTCAGTTCAATTCAGTCACTCAGTCATGTCTGACTCTTTGCAATCCCATGAATTGCAGCATGCCAGGCCTCCCTGTCCATCACCAACACCCAGAGTTCACTCAGACTCACATCCATCGATTTGGTGATGCCATCCAGCCATCTCATCCTCTGCCGTCCCCTTCTCCTCCTGCCCCCAATCCCTCCCAGCATCAGAGTCTTTTCAATGAGTCAACTCTTCGCATGAGGTGGCCAAAGTACTGGAGTTTCAGCTTTAGCATCATTCCTTCCAAAGAACACCCAGGACTGATCTCCTTCAGAATGGACTGGTTGGATCTCCTTGCAGTCCAAGGGACTCTCAAGAGTCTTCTCCAACACCACAGTTCAAAAGCATCAATTCTTCGCCGCTTGGCTTTCTTCACAGTCCAACTCTCACATCCATGCATGACCACTGGAAAAACCATAGCCTTGACTAGACGAACCTTTGTTGGCAAAGTAATATCTCTGCTTTTGAATATGCTATCTAGGTTGATCATAACTTTTCTTCCAAGGAGTAAGCATCTTTTAATTTCATGGTTGCAGTCACCATCTGCAGTGATTTGGGGGCGCCCAAAAATAAAGTCTGATGCTGTTTCCACTGTTTCCCCATCTATTTCCCATGAAGTGATGGGAGCGGATGCCATGATCTTTGTTTTCTAAATGTTGAGCTTTAAGCCAACTCTCTCACTCTCCTCTTTCACTTTCATCAAGAGGCTTTTTAGTTCCTCTTCACTTTCTGCCATAAGGGTGGTGTTATCTGCATACCTGAGGTTATGGATATTTCTCCCGGCAATCTTGATTCCAGCTTGTGCTTCTTCCAGCCCAGTGTTTCTCCTGATGTATTCTGCATATAAGTTAAATAAGCAGGGTGACAATATACAGCCTTGACATATTCCTATTCCTATTTGGAACCAGTCTGTTGTTCCATGTCTAGTTCTAACTATTGCTTCCTGACCTGAATATAGATTTCTCAAGAGGCAGGTCAGGTGGTCTGGTATTCCCATCTCTTTCATAATTTTCCACAGTTTATTGTGATCCACACAGTCAAAGGCTTTGGCATAGTCAATAAAGCAGAAATAGATGTTTTCTGGAACTCTCTTCCTTTTTCGATGGATGTTGACAATTTGGTCTCTGGTTCCTCTGCCTTTTCTAAAACCAGCTTGAACATCTGTAAGTTCACTGTTCATGTATTTCTGAAGCTTGGCTTGGAGAATTTTGAGCATTATTTTACTAGAGTGTATTCTTGTTTGAAAAATCCCATGGACAGAGGAGCTTGGCATTAAATGTCCTTTAAAAATATATATATATATGTATATATGGAGACGGAAAAATAACAATATAACATTGATGCTCTGTCAATTCTAAGTGGCAAAATTGCCCTAAACAAACAAAAATAAAAAAATTATTGTTTTCTCAAAGAACTGTTTTTTTGTTGTTGTTTAGTTGCTAAGTCATGACCAACTCTTCTTGAATCCATGGAATGTGACCCGCCAAGCTCCTCTGTCCATGGTATTTTTCAAGCAAGAGTACTGGAGTAGGTCACCATTTCCTTCTCCAGGGGATCTTCCTGACCCAAGGCTAAAACCCCTGTCTGTTGCACTGCAGGTGGTTTTGTTTACCACTGATCCACCTGGGAAGACTTTTCCCAAAGAATAAGATATAGCTTTTCTTTACTGTGGAGCTGACTTTCCCAAAATGAAAAGCAATGGTCAAGAGCTAAATGCTGGGCCTATGAAAAGAGTGCTCATTGGAAAACTCACAGGGATATAAGCAGGAGGAGGTGTGTGGGTCTGTGATCACCTAGCACACACCCAGATGGCAGGGCATGACATCACAATCTAGGTAGGGGATGCTCATCCTTCCTCCACAAGATCCTTGAAGTCGCAAGAGCGGTAAAGTGCCTCCTCTTTATGGAATCTGGGTCAAGACATAATAGCAATGTGATACAGCAAAATTGTGACTCCAGTCCTATCCTGCTGGTCCAGTATTTCAAATGGAAAAGCACAAACCTATCCTTAGCAGAATTAGGAGCCTTAGTCCAGGTCTTCCTCTGGACCAGAAGCAATTGCTTGAACACTAGACTGTGACTTCTTTCTCCAGGGTTCTGCCCAAGCCAATTTCTTTCTCTGGAGGTCAGCTTTGGTCAAGTAAACACTAAGTTCTTACTGAAATAATTAAAATGATAAAGTTTGAATAATTCTAATTACCGTGATAATCCAAGTAGTAAGAACTAAAGAGCCTCTTGATGAAAGTGAAAGAGGAGAGTGAAAAAATTGGCTTAAAGCTCAACATTCAGAAAACTATGATCATGGCATTCAGTCCTATCACTTCATGGCAAATAGATGGGGGAAGAGTGGAAACAGTGACAGACTTTATTTTGTGTACTCCAAAATCACTGCACATGGTGACTGCAGCCATGACATTAAAAGATGCTTACTCCCTGGAAGGAAAGTTATGACCAACCTAGACATCATATTAAAAAGAAGAAACATTATTTTGCCAAAAAAGGTCCATCTAGTCAAGATTTTCCAGTAGTCATGTGTGGATGTGAGAGTTGGACTATAAAGAAAGCTAAGTGCCAAAGAAGTGATGCTTTTGAACTCTGGTGTTGGAGAAGACTCTTGAGAGTCTCTTGGACTGCAAGGAGATCCAATCAGTCCATCCTCAAGCAAATCAGTCCTGAATATTCATTGGGAGGACTGATGCTGAAGCTGAAACTCCAATATTTTGGAACTGACTCACTAGAAAAGACCCTGATGCTGGGAAAGATTGAAGGCAGGAGGAGAAGGGGACAACAGAGGATGAGATGGTTGGATGGCATCACCGGCTCTATCGACATGAGTTTGAGTAAACTCCAGGAGTTGGTGACAGACAGGGAGGCCTGGCATGCTGCAGCCCATAGGGTCGCAAAGAGTTAGACACAACTGAGCAACTGAACTGAACTGAATCCAAGTAATTTCAATACTATTTATAATTTCAATAGACCTGATGCAGTAATAGTTCTATTTCAGTCTTGTAATTCCTTTTTCACATCTTAGTATTTCCCCAGATTTCCTTTCCTTTTATTATATATTCTTGTATAAAAGATTTGAGATGGAATTCAGTTTAAATTTCTCACCAGACTATTTTTCAAAGAGATTTTAACTTTATTTGTTTTCTTAGGAAATAGACATTTTGGATATATCAATTGTGTGTCTTCACATCTGTCCTGGGAATGCGAAGATTTTGTTATCATTTGTCTAATGGAATATGTGAGCCTCCCTGGTGGCTCAGTGGTAAAGAAACTGCCTGCCAATGCAGGAGACGCGAGTTCAAGCCCTGGGTAGGTAAGATCCCCTGGAGAAGGATATAGCAACCCACTGAGTACACTTAACTTGGGAATACCATGGATAGAGGAACCTGGCAGGCTACAGTCCATTCAGTCGCAAAAGATTTGGACAAAACTTAGTGACAAAAGAACAATAAAGAAATATATAAATTTCCTTGTGTACTGTGAGTTTTGAAATATATAAAGATCTTAATTTTTATTAAGTTCTAAACTTTAAAAAGTAAGCTCTTATTCCAGTTATAGACATTCTATATTATATATTTTTTCAATAATGTTTACATTTTCATTTCAAGTATCATAAATAAAGTTATAGTTTCAGTTCAGTTCAGTCATGTCCACTCTTTGCAACCTCAGGAATTGCACCACGCCAGGCCTCCCTGTCCATCACCAACTCCCGGAGTTCACTCAGACTCATGTCCATGGAGTCGGTGATGCCATCCAGCCATCTCATCCTCTGTCGTCCCCTTCTCCTCCCGCCCCCAATCCCTCCCAGCATCAGAGTCTTTTCCAATGAGTCAACTCTTCCCATGAGGTGGCCAAAGTACTGGAGTTTCAGCTTCAGCATCATTCCTTTCAAAGAAATCCCAGGACTGATCTTCTTCAGAATAGACTGGTTGGATCTCCTTGCAGTCCAAGGGACTCTCAAGAATCTTCTCCAACAGCACAGTCCAAAAGCATCAATTCTTCGACGCTCAGTTTTCTTCACAGTCCAACTCTCACATCCATACATGACCACTGGAAAAACCATAGCCTTGACTGGATGGACCTTTGTTGGCAAAGTAATGTCTCTGCTTTTCAATATGTTATCTAGGTTGGTCATAACTTTTCTTCCAAGGAGTAAGTGCCTTTTAATTTCATGGCTGCAGTCACCATCTGCAGTGATTTTGGAGCCCAGAAAAAATAAAGTCTGACACTGTTTCCCCATCTATTTCCCATGAAGTGATGGGACCGGATGCCATGATCTTCATTTTCTGAATGCTGAGTTTTAAGCCAACTTTTTCACTCTCCTATTTCATCAAGAGGCTTTTTAGTTCCTCTTCACTTTCTGCCATAAGGGTCGTGTCATCTGCATATCTGAGGTTACTGGTATCTCTTCCGGCAATCTTGATTCCAGCTTGTGCTTCTTCCAGCCCAGCATTTCTCATGATGTACTCTGCATATAAGTTAAATAAACAGGGTGACAATATACAGTTTTTACCTACTCCTGTTCCTATTTGGAACCAGTCTGTTGTTCCATGTCCAGTTCTAACTGTTGCTTCCTGACTTGCATACAAATTTCTCAAGAGGCAGGTCAGGGGTTCTGGTATTCCCATCTCTTTCAGAATTTTCCACAGTTTATTGTGATCCACACAGTCAAAGGCTTTGGCATAGTCAATAAAGCAGAAATAGATGTTTTTCTGGAACTCTCTTGCATTTTGCATGATGCAGCGGATGTTGGCAATTTGATCTCTGGTTCCTCTGCCTTTTCTAAAACCAGCTAAACAACTGGAAGTTCACAGTTCACGAATTGCTGAAGCCTGGCTTGGAGAATTTTGAGCATTACTTTACTAGCGTGTGAGATGAGTGCAATTGTGTGGTAGTTTGAGCATTCTTTGGCATTGCCTTTCTTTGGGATTGGAATAAAAACTGACTTTTCCAGTCCTGTGGCCACTGCTGAGTCTTCCAAATTTGCTGGCGTATTGAGTGCAACATTTTTAAAGCATCATCCTTCAGGATTTGAAATAGCTCAACTGGAATTCCATCACCTCCACTAGCTTTGTTCATAGTGATGGTTTCTAAGGCCCACTTGACTTCACATTCCAGGATGTCTAGCTCTAGGTGAGTGATCACACCAGCATGATTATCTGGGTCGTGAAGATCTTTTTTGTACAGTTCTTCTGTGTATTCTTGCCACCTCTTCTTAATATCTTATGCTTCTGTTAGGTCCATACCATTTCTGTCCTTTATCGAGCCCATCTTTGCATGAAATGTTCCCTTGATATCTCTAATTTTCTTGAAGTAGTCTCTAGTCTTTCCCATTCTGTTGTTTTCCTCTATTTCTTTGCATTGATCGCTGAAGAAGGCTTTCTCATCTCTTCTTGCTATTCTTTGGAACTCTGCATTCAGATGCTTATATCTTTCCTTTTCTCCTTTGTTTTTCGCTTCTCTTCTTTTCACAGCTATTTGTAAGGCCTTCCCAGACAGCCATTTTGCTTTTTTGCATTTCTTTTCCATGGGGATGGTGTTGATCCCTGACTCCTGTACAATGTCGGGAACCTCATTCCATAGCTCATCAGGCACTCTATCTATCAGATCTAGGCCGTTAAATCTATTTCTCACTTCCACTGTATAATCATAAGGGATTTGATTTAGGTCATACCTGAATGGTCTAGTGGTTTTCTCTGCTTTCTTCAATTTAAGTCTGAATTTGGCAATAAGGAGTTCATGATCTGAGCCACAGTCAGCTCCTGGTCTTGTTTTTGCTGACTGTATAGAGCTTCTCCTTTTTTAGCTGCAACGAATATAATCAATCTGATTTTGGTGTTGACCATCTGGTGATGTCCATGTGTAGAGTCTTCTCTTGTGTTGTTGGAAGAGGGTGTTTGCTATGACCAGTGCATTTTCTTGGCAAAACTCTATTAGTCTTTGCCCTGCTTCATTCCGTATTCCAAGGCCAAATTTGCCTGTTATTCCAGGTGTTTCTTGACTTCCTGCTTTTGCATTCCAGTCCCCTATAATGAAAAGGACATCTTTTTTGGGTGTTAGCTCTAAAAGGTCTTGTAGGTCTTCTTAGAACCGTTCAACTTCAGCTTCTTCAGCATTACTGGTTGGGGCATAGACTTGAATTACTGTGATATTGAATGGTTTGCCTTGGAAACGAACAGAGTTATAGTTATAGTTAAAGTTATAGTACTTACCTGCATAAACCTCAACCTCTTGGTGCATAATACTATAGTCCTACTAAATCACAAGTAGAAAATACAGTAAAAACTTAAAATTTTAAATGTTACTTGATTAAATTTGGGAGCAATATTACAGATTTGCATTGTGGTTTAAAATTTTGAACTCAAATTTTCTATTCTTATTACTGTTATTACTGTTCAAATTTTTATTAGAAGGTAGTTGCAATTTTCAGAGAAGACAATGGCACCCCACTCCAGTACTCTTGCCTGGAAAGTTCCATGGATGGAGGAGCCTGGTGGGCTTCAGTCCATGGGGTTGCTAAGAGTCTGATACACTGAGTGACTCACTTTCACTTTTCACTTTCATGAACTGGAGAAGGAAATGGCAACCCACTCCAGTGTTCTTGCCTGGGGAATCCCAGGGAAAGGGGACCCTGGTGGGCTGCCTTCTATGGGGTCGCACAGAGTCGGACATGACTGAAGTGACTTAGCAGCAGTTGCAATTTTAAAGTGCAAAATAAAAGTCATTCTTTGGTAGAGATTCTGAGTAGACTGTCTTCAAATAATTATAATCTACTTTTTAAGTTAAAAGTTTTGTGAGAAAAATGAAAATGTCAAATCTTTCCCATATTGTGAACAAAGTCATTTAGTAATTAAGAATAATAGAGTTTATAATAAAAAAACAGCTGGAATTGTTATGTAAACTGAAACACTATATCATATATAAATATTATCTACATATATAGATTAGATATTACATAATCATATATAACCATGCTATGCTAAGTCACTTCAGTCGTGTCCGACTCTGTGCAACCCCGTAGATGGCAGCCCACCAGGCTCCCCCGTCCCTGGGATTCTCCAGGCAAGAACACTGGAGTGGGTTGCCATTTCCTTCTCCAATGCATGAAAGTGAAAAGTAAAAGTGAAGTCGCTCAGTCATATCTGACTCTTAGTGACCCATAGACTACAGCCTACCAGGCTCCTCTGTCCATGGGATTTTCCAGGCAAGAGTACTGGAGTGGGTTGCCATTGCCTTCTCCATATATAACCATATAAGACACTATATATAATATTTTTAACAAATTAAAAATCACTTTTTATTTATATAAAATTAACAGTGTGCTTCACAATAGGTTGAATAATAGAAAAATAAATGAAAACAAAGGTGATAAAGACCATATACATAATGATTAAAATCTGAATAAACATCATCTCAGTAACTGTCAATTTGTCTGGACATCAAAAATAAATATAAAAATAGTTTCAAATATATAATCATTTATTTATTAATTTTATGAATTTACAGAAACAAAAATATTTATAAGGGAATACCATAAACAACTGTATGCTAACATATATTAAATAATCTTGATAAAATGAAACATTGCTGAAATGTACAAATTAGCAACTTTGACATATAAAAAGAAAAAAATGAATAGACTTATATTAAATATAGAGATGGAATTAGTAATTCAAAAACTCCCCCCAAAGAAAACACCACTACAGGCCCAGATGGCTTCACTGGAAAATTCTCAGTATTTCAGGAATTTATCCCTATTTTTCACAACTCTTTCAAAAATAGAAAAGGAAGGAACACTTTCTGTACTAAGATTTCTCTAGAGGAACAGAATCAATATTATATATGAAGAGAGAGAGAAAGAAATTTATTACAAGAAATTAGCTCATTCAATTACAGAGGCTTAGATGTCAGACAAGCTGCCTTCCATAAGCTGGAGACCCAGAAACACATGTAGTATACGTCAGCTTGAGTCCAAGGACCTGAAAACCAGATAAGTGAATGATGTAAATTCCAATCTGAGGGCCAGAGGAGATGAGATGAAATGTCCCTGGTCAAACAGTGATATGCAGAAGAAGGAATGGATTCCTTCTTTCCTCACTTTTTTGTACTTTTCTGACCCTTTGTGGAACAAAACTATGGAGGTGATGGAATTCCAGCTGAGTTATTCCAAATTGTAAAAGATGATGCTGTGAAAGTGCTGCACTCAATATGCCAGCAAATTTGGAAAACTCCACAGTGGCCAGGGACTGGAAAAGGTGTTTTCATTCCATCCCAAAGAAAGGCAATGCCAAAAATGTTCAAACTACAGCACAATTGCACTCATTTCACACACTAGCAAAGCAACGCTCAAATTCTCCAATCCAGGCTTCAGCTGTACATGAACCATGAACTTCCAGATTTTCAAGCTGGATTTAGGAAAGGCAGAGGAACCAGAGATCAAGTTGCCAATATCTGCTGGATCTCTTTTGAAAACGCAGAGTTCCAGAAAAACATCTACTTGTGCTTCATTGACTATGTCAAAGCCTTTGACTGTGGATCACAACAAACTGTGGAAAATTCTTAAAGACATGGGAATACCAGACCATCATACCTGCCTCCTAAGAAATCTGTATGCGGATGTGTGAGATGAGTGCAATTGTGTGGTAGTTTGAACAATGCTTGGCAATGCCTTTCTTTGTGATTAGAATGAAATCTGACATTTTCCAGTCCTGTGGCCACTGCTGAGTTTTCCAAATTTGCTGGAATATTGAATGCCACACTTTCACAGCATCATCTTTTAGGATTTGAAATAGCTCAGCTGGGATTCCATCACCTCCACTAACTTTCTTCGTAGTGATGCTTCCTAAGGCCTACTTTGACTTTGCATTCCAGGATGTTTGGCTCTAGGTGGATGTACACACCATCGTGGTTATCTGGGTCATGAAGATCTTTTTTGTATAGTTTTTCTGTGTATTCTTGCCACCTCTTCTTAATATCTTCTGCTTCTCTTAGGTCCATACTATTTCTGTCCTTTATTGTGGCCGTCTTTGCATGAAATGTTCCCTTGGTATCTCTAATTTTCTTGAACAGATCTCTAGTCTTTCTCATTCTTTTTTTTTTTTTTTTTCTCTATTTCTTTGCATTGATCACTGAGGAAAGCCTTCTTATCTCTTCTTGCTATTCTTTGGAACTCTGCATTCAGATGGGCATATCTTTCCTTTTCTCCTTTGCCTTTAGCTTCTCTTTTTTTCTCAGCTATTTGTAAGGCCTCCTCAGACAACCATTTTGGCTTTTGGCATTTCTTTTTCTTTGGGATGGTCTTGATCACTGTCTCCTGTACAATGTCATGAACCTCCATCCATAGTTTTTCAGGGACTGTATCAGATCTAATCCCTTGAATGTATGTGTCACTTCGAGGTGTTTTATAAATTCAGCTCTTTTATTTTGGTCTAGGATCCATTTATATTTAACTTTTTGTCATATATGGTATATGGTAAGAATTTAGCTTTTTTATATGAATATCTAATTTTTCAGTATTGTTTATTGAAAGTATTACATTTTACTGATTCAGTGATGTGATACATTTATTGAAAATCAATCAACCATATATGTGTAGCTTTATTTCTGGACTCTATTCTAGTCCCTTTCTCTACATGTCTGTCCTTTTACCAATACAAACTTGTCTTGAATTCTCTAGTTTTAGATTAATCTGGGTCAAATTTATTTCAAAATATTTTATGATTTGTTACAAGAGAAACAACAATAACCTCAGATATGCAGATGACACCACCCTTATGGCAGAAAGTGTAGAAGAACTTGAGGGCCTCTTGAAGAAAGTGAAAGAGGAGAGTAAAAAAGTTGGCTTCAAGCTCAACATTCAGAAAACGAAGATGATGGCATCCAGTCCTATCACTTCATGGCAAATAGATGGGGAAACAGTAAAAAGAGTGGCTGACTTCATTTTGGGGGGCTCCAAAATCACTGCAGATGGTGACTGCAGCCATGTAATTAAAAGACACTCCTTGGAAGGAAAGTTATGACCAATCTAGACAGCACATTAAAAAGCAGAGACATTACTTTGCGAACAAAGGTCTGTCTAGTTAAGGTTTTGGTTTTTCCAGTAGTCATGTATGGATGGGAGAGTTGGACTATAAAGAAAGCTGGGCACAGAAGAATTGATGCTTTTGAATTATGGTGTTGGAGAAGACTCTTGAGAGTCCCTTGGACTGCAAGGAGATCCAATCAGCCCATCCTGAAAGAGACCAGTCCTGAGTGTTTTATTGAGAGGACTGATGTTGAAGCTGAAACTCCAATATTTTGGCCACCTGATGTAAAGAGCTGACTCATTTGAAAGACCCTGATGCTGGGAAAGATTGAAGGCAGGAGGAGAAGGGGATGATAGAGGATGAGATGATTGGATGGCATCACTGACTCAATAGACATGAGTTTGGGTAAACTCAGGGAGTTAGTGATGGACATGGAGGCCTGGGGTCCATGGGTCTATGCTGGTGTCCATGGGGTTGTAAAGAGTCGGACACAACTGAACTGAACCACCTTAAAAATGGCATTGAATTTTTTAAGTTTCCCATTTTTCATTGTTTGTATATAGATTTACAACTGATTTTTGTACTTTGAGCTTGGATCCTGTGATCTTACTGAATTATTAGTTTTAAATCCTTTTTGTAGAATTTTCAGCATAATCTGTATGTACAATCATGTCGTTTCTTTATAGATAGCTTTACCTCTTCCTTTGCTATCTGTACACCTTTTAGTTATTTTTTTTTATTGTCATACTGAAGTATTTAGGACTAACTCAGTTACATGAAAGTAGAGTTCAGATGTCCTTGGTTTGTTGTCTGAGAAGAAATATTATTTGATGTTATATCTAGGCTTTTCATAATGATAGAGATCAAATTGAAGACAATTTTATTTTACTCTATTTCTAGAATACCAGGAAATCATATCATGATTGATAACTGAATTTGTTCAAATGTCTTGCTGCATTTATTATATGTTCATACAGTTTTCTTATTTATTCTGTCTATACAGTGATTTGCATTGATTGATTTTTAAATATTTAATTTTGAATTTCACAAATAAGCCTTGATAGATGGCTCATGAACAATTTTATGCATTGTTGGATTTAGATTGCTAACAATCTATTCATGGTTTTGATCTCTGTTCATGAAATATGTTAGTTTCTAGTTCCCAGTATCAGAGTAACACCATCTGGTTTGGCTACTTATCTTCAGTACTTTGCATTCCACTAACAGGAAGTTCTTTGTGGTCCCTTGAACATCATATCCTGTTTCTAATTTCTATTCCTTACCTCACAGTATTCTTTCTGCTGAAAGTCTCATCTATGTCCTCTTGGCTGAATTCAGCATTATTTAAGACTTCTAAATCCATCCCAGGCTAGATTACCCAATGACAAGTGTTTCTTCTTACCTTTAATCTATCTCTAATGATGTCCAGTTGTTTGCTAATGTCCCTCTCTCATTCACTGATGGCTCATATGGTAAAGAATCTGCCTGCAATGCAGGAGGCCTGGGTTCAGTCCCTGGGTCAGGAAGATTTCCTGGAGAAGGGAATGGCTACCCACTTCAGTATTCTTGCCTGGAGAATTCCATGGACAGAGGAAGCTGGTTTCGCTACAGTTCATGGAGTAGCAAAGAATCACACAACTGAATGACTGACACTCAACACACTCATTCACTAGAATGTGATGTCTTTGAGAGAAGATGGCCTTTTAACGATTGTCACTGGGCAGGCAATGCCTCTACCCACGGTTGAAAAAGCAGCAGAAGGTGATATTAATTAAAAATGAATAAATTAAAGAATAAATGACTTGGAGATGCTATTTCTTGGGGAGTAGAAATATAATTTAAATTCATGTAATGCAAAAAATTGCTAAGAACAATTTTAATTATAAGGAATATCAAATTTTGTCTGTTAGAAAAATGTGGAAATCACATTAATATGGCTTCAAGACATTAAATGATTCCAATATAAATTATTTCTGAATTCATATAAATGTAAAATGATACATTAGTTTTACTTGACCTATATGTTTGTGGAATGCTTGTTGGAGGAAAAAGATTTCTGTTGAAATTTCAGCATCTAAAATTATTTTCTGTTATTACAAACTATAGGTTTCTATATCTGGACAATTTTTATATACCTATTTTGAAGCACAAATTTTTAAAGATATACTTGTGACATTATTGTTTTCACTCAACTTTTTTGTCATCTTTAAAAGATCATAATTATTCAAAATCTGTTGGTGATTTCATTATTCAAAAACTGAGTTGAGGATTCCAGTATATTTCTGTACCTCATGGAATATTTGAGGATATTATTCTTTTTATTTTGGTTACAATCCTAAAAGTTTTTCCTGTATTGTCATTAATATATTTGCCATGTGTCTGATTAAAACCATAGGAAACTTAACTACAAAATACTTTTTAAATATTTTTCTTTCCTTCCCACACTGTCTTTTAGTTTTTGCATGATTATTTTGCTATATGTTTCATAAAATATATTCTGATGTTTGTGCATGTAGCAAAATATGACTTGCTGATTGCCAACTCCAGTGTTTTCTGTCAGTCTTGATTCTGCTCAATTTAACAGCAGCCTTGCATATAGTCAATCACAATGTTCTTATCACTTGACTTCATGGGGTAGCAGTGACTTCGCATCTTGCATCTTATCTTTCCAATCATCGTTTTTTGTCTGTGTAGCAAAGACATTTCCTAGGATTCCTAATATGCCACTTAGAGTATATAATTAATGGCAAGGGCTGGCTGAAGCACCATGGTGGCTCCTCAATCATTGCTGTATCCCTTGAACTCACTGTCTATACAGGACTTAATAGTAATAGATGAACAGGGAGCATCAGATAAAGAAAGAATGTGTCATTTGATCTTAATGAATTTCCTCATAAATATTCCATGTTCAGAATTCTGGATTTTTATTCCTGAAGTACATAGTGGTTTCTATTTCAGGATAGTTTTTATATTATAAGAGAAAAAGACTAGATTTTCCCTCAACTGTGAAGATTTTAGAATACATACATATCAGATATTAACCAATTTAATGAAATTAAGGCTTTGGTCTCATGTATAAGACAGTGCTTATATTATATATTAAATATGGCAAAAAAAAGTGCACTCAGAATCAAAGCATGCTGGACCAGAAAAAGTCAATTATCAGATGTTATATATTTTTTCTTCTTTAATAAATATTATATATATACATATACTCTCCAATTTTCAAGTTGGCCTTTCAACTGTAATATGATATGTACACCACAATGAGTAGTTTAATTTAATCATCTACTTTCTAAGAGTTTGTAAAGACAAATTAAGTCTGTTAAATGATTCAAATTGTACAGTACATATAACTTTTTAATCAATCAGCTAAGCTCCTTGAGATATTTGGATTTACCAAGGTTGCAAAGATATTAAAGAATGAAATAGAGTGATATTGAAATTTCTTCATTTTCACTTCCTAAGTTCCTTTATCAATTCAATCAAAAATCCTAAGGTATTGAGTTTATTGACACCCCCAGTAAATTTGAAGAATTTAATATGTAAAAATTATTTTGGAAATGCAGCATTTATGAAACAGAAAGGACAGAATACAAACATCAGAAGAATCAGGTTTGAAAAATAGTTCTTCCATATTGCTGTGGACCTAGTCCCAAATATGGAACTATGTGCTCAGTGTTGAGAAGTTAACAGTAGATGTGTGTGTGTGTGTATAGAGTGGAGCACGACCCCGTGGCTCTTCTCCCTATGTCCTCAGTCTGCCTTTTTTTTCTGTAGAAAAACTAGTCAAAGAGTAAGTTTAATCAGAGAAGTGAGAAAATATAGATGCAAAGGAAATCAATCAAACAGGACAAAAAAACATAATAATTTAGCCATTAAACAAAGTCAAGGACCTTTAGTTTCTTCTTAAGGGCTACAGATAATATTCTGAGCCATATCCTGTGATCTGTCCTACAGATACTGAAACCCCCACCAGATGGAAAACTTTAACTTCATAATGACCAGACTGCAGCCATGACATAAGGTGCCACAATTCCAAGAACTGGCCTCAGAGAAAAGGGAAGAAGCTGACCTTGGAACTGATAATTTACTGCTCTTAAGACAGTCAAGATAATGCTGATCAGCCCACCTATGATCAGTTGATTTTACCAATTTCAAGATGACTTGATTTTACCAATTTCAAGATGATTTCAGAGCTGACTATGCTGTTTCTGCATGTAGCCCCCTCCCTCTGCCTGTAAAAGTTCTTACTCCCTGATTGTCAGTGCGGGGAGTCACCCTTTGGAAATGAGTTCACCCACCAGCCTCTCTTTTGTCAGCCTCTGAAAAAGAGCAAACTTTCCTTTCCAGCAACCTGGCCTCTTTATTGACTTCAGAGCAACGAGCAGACATACCCCAGTTCTGGTAACAGTTTTTTGGCACCCAAAGTGGAACTGCAGTGTTCTGGCAGTGTCTGGGTCCTCCAGGTTCCCTGGAGTAAAGCCACTGGCTGCAGCGATGTGCTAGGATGGTTATGAGAACAGCATGGGGCTCCCAGTGTGTGATTGCTGTGCTCTTGCGACATTTGGCTCCCGGGATTTCCGGCGCAAAGCCGCTGGTCCCTGCAGTGCGCAGGGATGGTGGCCATGAACCCACTGCTCCGTGATGACTAGCTGGCCCTGAGAGAGATTTGGTGGAATATTCCTAGCAGGTGCTGAAACCATTTGTTTTGAGAAGGGTCCCTGTTTCTTCTTTGCTCAGCACTGCTGCCAACTTAGAATTTTCCCTGGTGAAACAGAAAGATGCATCTGGATGAGTCAGTGTGCTACAAGACCTAGTAAGTCCAGTGGTTCCCTATCCTCCCGCCCCTGCTCCAGAGCAAATTTCTCTTTTGAGTATGAAGTTCTATTTGGGTATTTTGCCAGTTGGTTCTGATGTGTGTCTTCTATTGAAGACCATTTGTGTCGGGAATGTATTTGTTTGGACTTTGTATGAGTCATATCTTGAAGGATTGAGACAATTCTGTCTTCTGGTGTGCCAATATATATTCCATGGTATCCCTATTGTCTTTTTAAAATGGGAAACTCAGGTTCTTTTCATTAGAAAAATTTAAGCTACGAAACTATGATTAAAGAAAGGATTATTATTTTTTTTAACGTTGTGTAACTAACAGTGCTCTTTAGAGTCCAGAGAAGATTGGTTAGAATGAAACTCTTTTGAAACTCCAAAACTGGATCTTTTTGTCTATGAAGTTAGAGAAAGGTAGCTTGATAAAGTACTTTCTTCAAAATCCTGACCTCAAGAGACTAAAAATATACCTAGGAGAAAGTTTGAAGTTAACTCATCTCATCCTTGAAATACAAACACAGTCCACTTTTTCTGAGACTTCAGCCTTAGTTGAAGAAAAGAGGGTTTGGGTTTATAAAACACACATCTTGTACCATCTTAAAGAAAAACTGTGCTATAAGAAAAATGTATTTTCTTGGAGATTATGAAATATATTAAGTTTGTCAATAAGAAAATGCTAGTATAATAGTTCAATTACATGTTTCTTGTTTTTGTTAAGGTTTTTAAGGGTTAGAAATTTCAAAATATAAAAATAATAGGGGAAACACTTCAGTATGCAAAGCAAATAGCATATGTATTGTTGGTGAGAGGAAGTATAAAGAATGGAAATATTTTTATTGATAAAAAAATGATAATTTTGTTTTTCATTTGGTTATTTCTGGATGGAGGTTGAATAATCTTGATATAGAATGTGTGATAGATGGTTTGTAAAAGAGGAACCTTGAGAAAAGAATTTTGTTTCTTGTCAGGAATGATTAAGCTTAGACTGAATTTAATTAGGTAAATGAATTTCCTTATTAAAAGCAAACTGATGTGACACTGATTTTTTTTTTTTTTTCTGTTAAGAGAACAAAGTTCTCCTAGAATTTAGAGCTGCTTTTGATAACAGAGAATTCTAATGGAAAGTTATTGTTTTGCTCCTAACCATATTTTTGACCCAATGTTCAGGATGGAAAAAATTGTCTAGTGAAGTTGTCATAGAGTATATAACTGCTTATGATGTGTATTACTGCTGGCTTTAAGTTTATTGCTTGAAGCACATGTAAAATGTTTGTGAAACAATTGGGTATAGCTGATAAAATATGTACTTATAAAATATTTCCCCATCAACATAAACCTCTCTGTACTTGTTTGTCATGCCTGATTACTTTTCCCCAATGTGTATAGGTAGGCAAATATATAAACAAGCAAACAAACAAAAATAAACCTAGTACTGAGATAAATGAATGGACCCAGATCAGGCAACTGAGCCACTCTGGCAATGTCGGAAAAGTATATTGACTGTCAATGATTTCTATGGAAAGATTTGCAGTTAAAAGATGAACATGATTTTTAAAAATGCTTACATATTGAAGTATGGGAAGTCATTTTGGATTTAATTTGGACTTTAGGCTAACCAAGCAGCCTATTAAACATACACTGCACATCTACTTTAACCACTAAGAAAAAATACATTCAGAGAATAGTACAAAAGTGGATTTTGATTGTCATCCTCATTGTAATCTGCTAAATTTGAAATGTTTGTTCAAGTGCTATGACAAAGCAATTAAAGAGAGAGGTAATATCTTTTCAATACAAAATACTGATTCAAAGCCTGGAACTTGATATTTTTTTCCCAACTTTATATCCATTCCCCAAGTTAGGCAGGCCTACATCCCATTTCTTCTGAGTGCAGAAGAATAGATGCTTTTGAATTGTGGTGTTGGAGAAGACTCTTAGGAGTCCCTTGGACTGCAAGGAGATCCAATCAGTCCATTCTAAAGGAGATCAGTCCTGGGTGTTCATTGGAAGGACTGATGCTGAAGCTGAAACTCCAATATTTTGGCCACCTGATGGGAAGAGCTGACTCATTTGAAAAGACCCTGATGTTGGGAAAGATTGAAGGCAGGAGGAGAAGGGGACCACAGAGGATGAGATGGTTGGATGGCATCACCGACTTGATGGACATGAGTTTGGGTGAACTCCGGGAGTTGGTGATGGACAGGGAGGCCTGGTGTGCTGCAGTTCATGGGGTCACAAAGAGTCGGACACGACTGAGCGACTGAACTGAACACCCCATTTCAGCAAAATATAGCCAAATGGTCATTGTCTCATTCTCTCAAAGAATTGGGGAAAATTGAAGCAGAAATGCAAACTGAAACTGCATTCCTCTGCCAAATTGATGACTAACCTCTCTCTCCAAAACTTTACTCCCTTTTTTCCTGCACTTGTTCTTTTTCAAGCATTAGGAGTTTCAAAGAAAAGGGGAAACTAAAACCCTATGGTCCTTCCCCCATGTCCTCAGCCTACCTTTTGTCTGTGGAAAACTGCAACCAAAGAATCAGTTTAATCAGAGAAGTGAGAAAATACAGAAGCAAAGGAGAACCGTCAAACAGGACAAAATGATAATAGTTTAATCAATAAGCAAAGTCAGGGACCTTTAGTTCTTCCTCAAGAGTTATAGATAATATTCTCAGCCATATCCTATGAGCTGTCTTACAGATAGTGAAACCTCCGCCAGGTGGAAAAAGTTAATTACATGATGACCAGGCTCTAGCCATGACATAAGCTGCCACAATTCCAAGAACTGGCCTCAGAGAAATGGGAACAAACCGATCCTGGAACTGCAGATTAACTATTCTTTAAACAATCAAGATGATGCTGATCAGATCATGCATGACCAATTTCAAGATGACTTTGCATGTACCCATCCCCTCCCTCTGCCAAAAAAGCTCTTACCCACTGACTGAAGGGGTGGGGAGCTGGCCTTTGAACATGAGTTCTCCTCCAACTCCTCTTTTGACAGCCTCAGAAAATAAGCAAACTTCTCTTTCCACCAACCTTGGCTCTTTATTGGCTTTAGAGCAGCGAGCAACAGGAAGACCCCACTTCTGCTAATAGTTTTTGGCACCCAATGTGGGGTCTACTGTGTTCTAGCAGTATTTGGGTTCTCCAGGTTTCCTGGAGTGAAGTTACTGGCCATGGCAATGTGCCAGGTGCTGATGATAGATATAGGATGAATGTTTGAAAAGCTTTCGTGTGATTAATTGGGAAAGTTCTTTGAAGTCTAAGGAATTCTCCAACCTCACAACAACCGGACCTGAACTGCACATAATTGTCAGGTCAGAATGAATGTAGGAAGTATCTCAAAAACTTTCCTGCAAACAGACAAACAAACATGATCTATACCCTGGAGGGTCAGAATGAGGTCTTCATGATCAAAGCATAAAGCTTTAGTGGCTAGAAGCAGTGTCAGAAGCAAGCGGGGGGAGGATAATTAAATATTTGAAAGTCTGGACTTGAAAAAATGGGAAAACGGAGCCTATGGTGAGGAGTTGGAGCAGCAGAGGGTCAGAGTACAAGAAAGAATTCTGAAACTGCAAGAATCCAAAGGGGCTGATATTCCTTGGGACATGGAAAACTGCTATGATATTTTAGAGTTTGAAAACTAATGTGGTAATCAGCCTGAAACTCTTATATGAGAATTTCCATGACTCTTGGTTGGGAGCACATCTGGCTACTAGAAGTAGCTGAAGCAAACCCTTTCTATGGGGAAGAATCAGACTTGCTCCCACAGACTAAGCTTTTTATACAAGATTAATTCTTCCAAGACAGAAGATATATGTATTATAGCTGATTCACTTCACTGTACAGAAGGAACTAACACAGCATTATAAAGCAATTATAGTCCAATTCTTTTAATGTCAAAAAATACCAATTTGCCCATACACACCAGTAGATATCTATGAAAATATTTAGAGTAACACACTTTGTAACAGAAAAACCTCTTTTTAAAACCCTTTGCCAGGAAATTTGAAAAGTAAACACTGGAAAACAATACGGCAGTAAAAATTAATGGGCTCCATAGGATCACAGACTTAATGGACATGAATCTGAGCAAACTCCAGGAGACAGTGGAGAACAGAGAAGCCTGGCATGGGGTCTCTCCCCAAGCCTGGCATGGGGTCACAGGGAGACATGACCTAGCAACTAAACAGTCAGTTTAGTTCAGTTCAGTTCAGTCACTCAGTTGTGTCCAATTGCGATGCCATGAATTGCAGCACGCCAGGCCTCCCTGTCCATCACCAACCCCCGGAGTTCACTCAAACTCATGTCCATAGAGTCGGTGATGCCATCCAGCCATCTCATCCTCTGTCGTCCCCTTCTCCTCCTGCCCCCAATCCCTCCCAGCATCAGAGTCTTTTCCAATGAGTCAACTCTTTGCATGAGGTGGCCAAAGTACTGGAGTTTCAGCTTTAGCATTAGTCCTTCCAATGAACACCCAGGACTGATCTCCTTTAGAATGGACTGATTGGATCTCCTTGCAGTCCAAGGGACTCTCACGAGTCTTCTCCAATACCGCAGTTCAAAAGCATCAATCCTTTGGCACTCAGCATTCTTCACAGTCCAACTCTCACATCCATACATGGCCACTGGAAAAACCATAGCTTTGACTAGACAGACCTTTGTTGGCAAAGTAATGTCTCTGCTTTTTAATATCCTATCTAGGTTGGTCAAAACTTTCCTTCCAAGGAGTAAGCATCTTTTAATTTCATGGCTGCAATCACCATCTGCAGTGATTTTGGAGCTCAAAAAAATAAAGTCTGACGCTGTTTCCACTGTTTCCCCTTCTATTTTCCATGAAGTGATGGGACCAGATGCCATGATCTTAGTTTTCTGAATATTGAGCTTTAAGCCAACTTTTTCACTCTCCTCTTTCACTTTCATCAAGAAGCTTTTTAGTTCCTCTTCACTTTCTGCCATAAGGGTGGTGTCATCTGCATATCTGAGGTTATTGATATTTCTCCCATCAATCTTGATTCCAGCTTGTGCTTCTTCCAGCCCAGCGTTTCTCATGATGTACTCATAGCAACATCTATATTCAAGCAAGACAGTTGGATCTTACCAACCTTATATTACAAGAAGCAAAGTATTTCATTCAAGAAGGGCAGACTTCTTAGTCAAACCAATAGTCAAGCCAATGTTCCCTCTCAGAAAAACTAGAAAAGCTGTGTATAAAGCAATAATCATTTTCTTGAAGACATCGAGAGCTAACAAGCAGTAAAAATCATAAGGATAACATCCACTAAAATGCAAAACAAACAAGAGAGGTCAGCCTAGCATTTGGGGTCACCTTTTTTAGAAGAGCAGCTGCCAGTTCTGGAAGAGGATGCTGGACAATGAGGAACCACTCAGAGAGCTTATTTCTGTCAAATTCTTGGGGGTAATAAAAGCAGAGTCTAGAGTCTGCCAAAACAGGAGAGAAGGGGAGACAGAAAGAGAGTGAGTGAGGGAAAGAGAGAGAAAGAGACAGACAGATATAACTAAACAATGAGAAAATCCAGTTAAATCCCTGAACCAGAATAGATGGTCACTCAAAACATAGGAATATGTGCTAAGAAATATATGCTTACTTGAAAATATCCTTGAAACAAAAACTAAATGAATATTTGACTTGTAGAGACATCAGGTGTCTTCTATAAACAGAAGGAAAACAACAACATGGACATATGAAGATGAAGACAGAAATGAAAAGGAATGGAAAACAGAAGCTTGTGGGTGACTCTAAATGAGTGTGTGAAGCAACATATATGTTGTCTTCCTCTGCATGTGTGTGTGTGTGTATAGTAAAAGCAATAAGAGCGTGTAAACTGTGAGGGGAATGAGTCGTTAACACATTCTAAGATATTTGCATTACCCAGGGGAAAACTGAGAAAATTGATTTTTCCTAGGTCAAGTATGTATATTCTTGTATGTATATATTTCTAGGATGACCAATAAGGAGAGTGTGGAAGAGTGATAGCCATCATAACCATTTTTAGGAAGTAGAAAATACACAAATCACCTAAAGCAGGCAATCTTAAATATAAGCTGCTTGCAAGAGAGAGTTGAAATACACCTTCTAAAAGGTTCAAAAGGTTGAAAAGAAAATAATGAAAATATATATACCATACAGGATATGAGCCAAAGGAGAGCTCACATAACTATGTTAATGTCTAACAAATTAGAATTTAAATCAATAAAAAACATTTTAAGGAATAAAATGATAATTTATAGAGAAATAATTTAGTTTACTAGTTGTATAGAAGAATTATAAATTTGTATGCTCTATACACTCCTTCCAGGATCACAACCTTGTTTTGGTGAAGGGGACTGCATAACTCAATGAAGCTAAGAGCCATGGTGTCCAATATACTACTGGAGAAGAGTAGAGGGCAACTGTTAATAGCTGCAGAAAGGATGAAGCAGCTGGAACAAGGTGGAAATGATGTTCGGTTGTGAATGTGTCTGGTGGTGAAAATAATATCCAATGCTGTAAAGAACAGTATTGTATAGGAAGCTGGAATGTTAGGTCCATGAATCAAGGCAAATTGGATGTGTTGAAGCAGAAGATGGCAAGAGTGAACATTAATGTCTTAGGAATCAGTGAACTAAAATGGATGTGAAAGGGGGGATTTAATTCAGAAGGCCATTATGTCTACTACTGTGGATAAGAATCTCTTAGAAGAAATGGAGTAACCCTCATAGTCAACAGAAGAGTCTGAAATGCAGTACTTGGGTGCAATCTTAAAGTAACAGAATGATCTCAATTTGTTTCCAAGGCCAACAATACAACATCACAGTAATCCAAGTCTATAAATTAAAAGACACTTGCTCCTTAGAAGAAAAGCTATGACCAACCTGGACAGCATATTAAAAAGCAGAGACATTACTTTGCCAACAAAGGTCCATCTAGTCAAAACTATGGTTTTTCCAGTAGTCATGTATGGATGTGAGAGGTGGACCATAAAGAAGGCTGAGCACCAAAGAATTGATGCTTTTGAACTGTGGTGTTGTGGAAGACTCTTGAGAGTCCCTTGCACTACAAGATCAAATGTCTACCCTAAAGGAAATCAGTCCTGAGTATTCACTGAACGGCCTGATGTTGAACTGAAACTCCAATACTTTGGCCACCTGATATGAAGAACTCACTCATTGGAAAAGACCCCAGTGCTGGGAAAGATTGAAAGCAGGAGGAGAAGGAGATGACAGAGGATGAGATGGTTGGATGCCATCACTGAGTCAACGGACATGGGCAAGCTCCGGGAGTTGGTGATGGGAAAGGGAAGCTTGGCATGCTGCAGTCAATGAGGTCACAAAGAGTCGGACATGACTGAGTGACTAAACTAAATGATGTCCCCACCACTGATGCCCAAGAAGCTTAAGTTGACCAGTTCTATGAAGACTTACAAATCCTTTTAGAAGTAACACCAAAAAAGATGTCTTTTGCATCATGGGAGATTGGAACACAAAAGTAGGAAGTCAAAAGACTTACCTAGATTAATGTAAGTTTGGTCTTAGAGTACAAAATGAAACAGTAAAAACATTAACAAAGTTTTATCAAGAGAACACACTGGTCATAGCAAACACACTCTGAAAAGACCACACAAGAAAAAACTCTACACATCAACATCACCAGATGGTCAATACCCAAATCAGACTGATTATATTCTTTGCAGCCAAAGATGGAGAAGCTCTAAACAGTCAGCAAAATCAAGACCTGTAACTGACTGTGACTCAGATCATGAGCTTCTTACTGCACAATTCTGGCTTAAATTGAAGAAAGTAGGGAAAACCACCAGCCCATTCAGATATGAACTAAATCAAATCCCTTATGATTATACAGTGGAGGTGATGAATAGATTCAAGACATTCGATGTCGTAGAAAAAGTGTCCGAGGAACTATGGACAGAGGTTGGTAACATTGCACAGGAGGTGGTGACCAAACCACCCCCCCCAAAAAAAAATGCAATAAGGCATAGTGTTTGTATGATGAAGTTTTACAAATAGCTGAGGAAAGAAGAGAAGCAAAAGATAAAGGAGAAAGGGAAAGATGTACCCAACTGAGGGCTTCCTATGTGGCACTAATGTTAAAGAATGTGTCTGCCTATGCAGGAGACTTAAGAGACTCAGGTTCAATCCCTGGGTCAAGAAGATCTGAAGGAGGGCATGACAACCCACTCCAGTATTCTTGCCTGGAGTATCCCATGGACAGATGAGCCTGGCAGTATACATACAGTCCATAGGGTAGCAAAGAGTCTTACACAACTGAAGTGACTTAGCATGCACATATGCATACCCAACTAAATACAGAGTTCCAGAAAAGAGCAAGGAGAGACAAGAAGGCCTTTTTAAATGAAGAGTGCAAAGAAATAGAGGAAAACAGTAGAATAGGAAAGACTAGAAATCTCAGCAAAAAAATTGGAGATATCAAGGGAGCATTTCATGCAAAGATGATCATGCTAAAAGACAGAAATGGTAAGGACCTAACAGAAACATAGATTAAGAAGAGATAGCAGAATACACAGAAGAACTATACAAAAATGTCTTAATGACCCAGATAACCATGATGGTGTTGGCACTTACCCAGAGTCAGACATCCTGGAGTATGAAATCAAGTGAGCCTTAGAAAGCATTACTACACGCAAAGTTAGCGTAGGTAATGGATTTCCATCTGAGCTATTTCAAATCCTAAATGATGATTCACTTAAAGTGCTACACTCAGTATGTCAGCAAATCTGGAAAATTTAGCAATGGCCACAGGACTGGAAAAATTCAGTTTTCATTCCAACTCCAAAGTAGGACAATGCCAAAGAATGTTCAAACTACCATGCAATTGTGCTATTTCACATACTAATGAGGTTACACCTAAAATTATTTCAGCTAGGCATCAGCAGTACATGAATTGAGGACTTCCAGATATAAAAGTTGAGTTTAGAAAAGGTAGAGAAACCAGAAATCAAATTGCCAAAATTCATTGGTTCATAGAGAAAGCAAGAGAATTTCAGAACATCTACTTCTGCTTTATTAACTACACCAAAGCCTTTGACTGTTTGGATCACAAAAATAACCATGGAAAATTCTTACAGTACCAGACCACCTTATATGTCTACTGAGAAATCAGTATGTGTGCCAAGAAGCAACAGTTAGAACCAGACATGGAAAAATGAAATGGTTAAAAATTGGGAAAAGAGCACATCAAGGCTGTATATTGTTACCCTGCTTGTTTAATTTATATACAGTGTATATCATGAAAAAGCTAGGCTGGATGAATCATAAGCTAGAATCAAGATTGCTGGGAAAAATATCAACAATCTCAGATATGTAGATGACACCACCCTAATAGCAGAAAATGAAGAAGACTTAAAATCCTCTTAATGAGAGTGAAAAAGCTGGCTTAAAACTCAAAATTCAAAAAACTAAGATCATGGGATCCCATCCCATCACTTCACAGCAAATAGAAGAGGAAAATGTGAAAGCAGAGACAGTTTTTATTATACTAGGCTCCTAAATCACTATGGATTATCACTGCAGTCATGAAATTAAAAGACGCTTTCTCCTTTGAAGGAAAGCTATGACAAACCTAAACAGCATATTAAAAGGCAGAGACATCACTTTGCATAGAAAGGTCTGTGTAGTCAAAGCTATATTTTTTCCAGTAGTCATGTACAGATATGAGAACTGGACCATGAAGAAGGCTGAGTGCTGAAGAATGGGTACTTTCAAATTGTGTTGCTGGAGAATTCTTGAGAGTCCCTAGTGCTGCAAAGAGATCAAACTAGGCAATCCTAAAGAAAATTAACCCTGAATATTCATTGGAAGGACTGACGCTAAAGCCGAATCTCCAATACTTTGGCCACCTGATGCGAAGAACTGACTCACTGGAAAAGACCCTGATGCTGGGAAAGATTGAAGACAAAAGGAGAAGGGGGCAGCAGAGAATGAGATTGTTGGATGGCATCACCAACTCAATGGATATGAGTTTGAGCAAACTCCGGGAGATGGTGAAGGGCAGGGGAGCCTGGCATGCTGCTGTCCATGGGGTTAGAGAGTTGGACATAACTTAGTGACTGAACAACAACAACATGCTCTATACAATGAATGAGAAATGACAGAGATTGGTTAAATTATACCAAAAAAAAATGAGTAATAGAAAAGTGGTCAAAAATGGAATTTCTAAAATGTTCAATATGAAGAAATAATTGTAGTTCTTATAAACTTAAAAATGCATCATTTAAGACTGTTTTAAATGGGATGTTGTTATAATAATTAAAATAAGCCGTTAGTCATATGACACCTTACAATACTACTATTCATTAAAATGCATAAAAAGGTAAAACTCATGAGAACCTTATCTGTTTTGATAATTATCATTTTATGTAGTAAACATAAACTTTCAAAATTTCGAGAGTACATTATCTGTAGAAAATTAAGAAAGCATGACTTATGGAGAATTATCTCTCATCTATCTAGATCTATTCTGTTTGCTTACCTTTCTAGTAGCTACCATAAATCCAAATGTAGTTCACTACAGCATTTTATTTTGGATTTAAAAAAAATTTTAAAACTGATAAGTTTTTGTCAAAGTTAGCAAAATATCAACTTTGCAACTTAAAATTATTTTAGCTTTATTTTAAAATTATTCAAGGTACAGTGTACAAAAAGATAAAAATGTGAAATAAAATCATTAAAATTTTAATACATAAAGCGTTTTAAATTTGGCATATGTTCTTTGTATCTTTTCTAAGTGCACAATAAAACTATTTATCATTAGAATACCATTCAGGGTACTGCTTTGCCTCCTTGATATTATTTCTGAAAATATTTAGTATTTTGGTATATTATAATAATCATTTTAACAAGCAAATATTTTATTATTTTGACATATAGTAACTTGCTAAACATTTTTAACATTTTTATTATAGCTGTTGCATATTTGAATATATTTTCAAATAATGTTTCAACTAATATATTTTATACACAACTTTTTCCTCTGGCAATTTTGTTGCTGTTGTTGTTGTTACCAGAGCCATAGGAATGGGAAAATTGGGTTAAATACTAAGTAAAAACATGATTCTGAATATAGTATAACTTTCCAATATATTCTTTCATAAGTTACCTGAAACTTAATTGAATATTCTCAAACACTTATTGAATACTTAGTGTGTAGAATGAGAGAAAAATACACAGGGGTAGGAAAGAAAAAAGCAAGGTTACTGCCATTGAAGTATTTAGAAATAAATTTCAGAGGCTAGAACATTACAACTCAAAGAAAGAACAACTTTTCACTTTTGTCTAAGTTCAAGAAATTCATGCTATTATCTACTTGTTATTAAACTTTTTAATTTTGTTTAACATGTTTCTTGGAATACTTATGTTTTGACACTGCAGATATTTTTTGACTCCTATCTTCACCTATTACAATTTAAGACATGTGACATTCATAAGACAGATCATAATTTTCTACTATATATGGGTTCCTGAAAACCTTTGTCTGTAAAAATCATTCACTAAAAATAATAGGGCTATGGGAATAATAAATTTGGTGCCAATAACTCAAAATCCAGTTCCTGGTGATAAGAGCCTTAAGAAAAAACAATAACAATCCCAATACTAAATAAATTTATTTAGTATAATTAAATCTCTACTGGAATTTGCCCCTGGAATGACAATCTTTTGTGGCTTTAAACATGAGATTTGTGCTTCCTGATAAGTAAGAATTCCAGATAATGTCTTTTTTCCCTATAGAGGGAATGGTTTTATCAAAGTTAATAAATAAATTTTGGAGAAGACATTTTTATTAACCATTATTTTAAAATAAAGGGCAATATGCTCTTAAGCTTCTCTCGACACATGAATAGTCCCAAGATACATTGGAGAGTTTAGCAGTTTCAAAGCCTGTCAAGCATCTACTTCTTATACCAAAGGAAGGGACCTCTGTGGGATTTTCAGTATTTTGAAGGGTTGCTTCAAAACATTAGCTGGGGAAAATTGTGTATAAATGAGCATGTATTTGCTGATATCATTCTCTTTTTTATCCAATGTATATGATCCAATTCACACAGTAAAGCTTTATTAAATTTTTTTTTCTCTTTTTGTATGCTTTTACAAAGCTCCTTGTATTTGGACATTTTGAGCTAATATGCCCTCTAATATGAAGTTACTTATGTCTTTTTCTAACATACTTTCATTTTTAAAATAGTCAAAATAAATGTTTGCTTATATTGTTTCATATACCTGCTTTCATTGTTCACATTTTTAACCCGATAACTGAAAAGGAACTTACAATTGATACCTTTGCTTCACTTGTGCCGTTATGCAGGTGGTATTCCAAGTCCTATTCCATTGTTTTCTATTATGCGGAAGAAATAAATACATTAATTTTGATATGTTTTCCCCTTTAATGGCTATATGAAATGGTTTCCTTTTATATTTGTTTAGCAAACTATTGCATTACTAAATCAGCTCTTTTTATTAAAATATAATATTCTGTAAGAACCACAGGGCTTCATTTCATCGCTGTATCAAATCAGCATGAATAGTTTATTTTAAATCAGTAGCAGATCATTTATATTAAAAAATTATATAAATAACATTCTAATATTTAAGATGTAATGATATTGTTAGGTGAAGTAGATAAGAGTGTACATGGTACCTGCTCTAAGTACTTTCATAATCACGCAGTTTACCACATATTTCGAGAGAATTGTTAGTTTTCAGATTATAAAATGATTCTGACTCTGAACTAATCACAAAGATGGTTTCTGGTCTCTCCTAGCTTTTCACTTTGCTCCTTTTTGTTATTCATTCTCTTTTCCATTATAGTACAAATGAAACCAGACAGAATTTAGATAGATGATGCTTAAAAACCAATGGCTAAATAAACCAGAATAACAGAAACCTTAACACAGTGATGTTGAGAGAATCGAAACCATTTCACATGGCTGTATAATCAAGTTTCTATGAAGAAAGCTCAAAATTAGAAATATTGAATGAAAAAATTTTCTTCTAGTATCTGTTCATCCCATAATCTCTAACTTTAAAAATTGTATTTTAATATTAGGATAGTGTTACTGGTGTTTGAAATATTTATTAAAAAACTTAAACTATAGCTGTAAATATGCTGAAATAGTGTCTCTTTAAAACACATTCTTCAACTCACTTATTCAGTCATCATGTATTGAGCTTCTACTCTGTGCCAGTAGAATAAAAAAATAAATAAATAAAGATGCAAACTGGAGAGATCCTGACATTTAAGGGGTTAAGGCAGAGATGCTTAGAAAAAGACTGAGACAGAGAATCTGGAAAAGAGAAGCAATGTCTCAGAAACTAAAGAAAAGCAGGATCTGAAGGAGGATTTAAGAGTATCAAATATCACATAAACAACAATTAAATATAGACTGAAAAGTATGTATCTATTCCACTAGTCTCTACCCAGAAAGTTAGGGATGACCTCCGGAAAAATTAATTGCATTTAAGGATAGATGTCAGATTGCTAGTGTCTTAAAAGTAAATGTGCATGGGACTTCTCTGGTGCTGCAGTGGTTAAGACTCCACACTCTCGAACCAGGGGATGTGGGTTCAATCCCTGGTCAGGGAAATAAGATCCCAAATGCTGTGAAGAGTGGTAAAAAAAAAGACAAAGGAAATGTGTAAAATGAATGCACATAGAAGCTGATGAAAGTTGATTAAGGCCTGTTGTCTGGTTCACAGTGCTACACCAGTAGTGACTTTTCTGGCTATATATAGATAGAACTTTGGGGAGAAGAGCATATGAGAATCTGTGTACTATTCATGCAACTTCCTGTGAATCTATAATTATTTCAAATAAAAAATATTTAGAAAATGAATGGCTAATCCAAGTAAATTTGAACCCAATATTTTGATTCTCTATTCTCACTGGAAAGAAAAAATATATAACAGTAAACAATCTTCATTTCTATTTAATAGCTTGTTTATCATGGTATTTTGGATATGGAAGTTCTGTCACCATTCGGGCAGTACTGTAGGACGTAGAAAATGAATGAATATATTGGTGTTATTAGGGGCCATGGATCTCACTATACAAGTGAGTAAAAAGTGTGTAATGAGAAAGGCAAGAAAGGATTCTGTGGTCTTAGATTAGAAAGCTGTGGTACATATACACAATGGAGTATTACTCAGCCATTAAAAAGAAGACATTTGAATCAGTTCTAATGAGGTGGATGAAACTGGAGCCTATTATACAGAGTGAAGTAAGCCAGAAAGAAAAACACCAATACAGTATGCTGCTGCTGCTGCTGCTAAGTCACTTCAGTTGTGTCCGACTCTGTGCGACCCCACAGATGGCAGCCCACCAGGGTCCCCCCATCCCTGGGATTCTCAGGCAAGAACACTGGAGTGGGTTGCCATTTCCTTCTCCAACCAATACAGTATACTAACGCATATATATGGAATTTAGAAAGATGGCAAGGATAACCCTGTATGTGAGACAGCAAAAGAGACACAGATGTATAGAACAGTCTTTTGGACTCTGTGGGAGAGGGAGAGGGTGGGATGATTTCGGAGAATGGCATTGAAACATGTATAATATCATATAAGAAACGAATCGCCAATCCAGGCTAGATGCATAATACAGAATGCTTGGGACTGGTGCACTGGGATGACCCAGAGGGATGGTACGGGGAGGGAGGTGGGAGGGGGGTTCAGGATGGGGAACACGTGTATACCCATGGCAGATTCATGTTGATGTAGGGCAAAACCAATACAATATTGTAAAGTAAAAATAATAATAATAATAAAAAAAAATAAAACAGATAAATTTTAAAAACAAAACAAAACAAAATATCAGTTTAAACTCATGATTTCAATATTTTATCCACATTATAGCAATATGTACCTATACATAATTCAATGTGTTGCTTACTTACATGATTAATATATAGTGTGTTTATGAAATGAGGTCTGGCATGGAAGATTCCTGAATTTAAGATTTTTGTAAAAGAGTGGATACACTCACTACTGAGAAACCTTTGTTTCAAGCCTCAAGTGGGCAAAGCCAGAAATAACATAGGCAATTTTGTCTTACTCAACCCACTTAGAAATACAGTGTGTGATAATGTGAAACTTGGTCAAAAATGTTCAGGGGTGTGTATGTGTGTGAGTATGTTTGATAGAAAGTGATATTAAGTATTAAAATAAGTGTAAAATGTTAACAACTGATAAATCTGAGTGAAAAATGTATGAATGTTCTTAATAATATTCTTGCCATTCTTCTCTGAATTTGAAATTATTACAAAATTAAAATTAAGAAAGACCAAATGTAAGATAATTGAGGTAAGAGAAGAAGGGGATGACAGAGGTGACATGGTTGGATGTCATCAGCGACTCAACTGACATGAGTTTGAGCAAGCTCTGGGAGTTGGTGATGGACAGGGAAGCCTGGCGTGCTGCAGTCCATGGGGCCTCAAAGATTCAGACACAACTGAGCAACTGAACTGAACTGAAATGTAAGATGAATAAATAGAGATCATATACAAACTAATAATTTAAAAGTCATTTTTTAAGGAAAAAAGAGAAAAAATAATTTAAATTAAATGAATAAAGATAATTATTTTAAGATACTAATAGTCACATTTATTTTTTTTGAGTATAATCTGTCACATGTTTTTTAAATGGGTCATAGGTATTCATTAATCCATACCAAATCTTGTGATGGTAGGCTGTTTTCCCAGTTTACAGAGGAGAAAACTGAGCCATAGGAACATTTTTTAAAAATAATTTTAAAGTTAATCTGCTATATTTTATTCAGTTCAAGAAACTTCCTTATTTTTTCGTTGCGTGACATTCTTAGTTCCCAACCAAGGATCAAAGCCCAGATCCCCTGTAGTGGAAGCATGGAGTCTTTACCACTGGATTGACGAGGAAGTCCCCATAGGAACTCTTAATTAGCTTAGCCACAGTTTGTGGTTTATTTAATTTATATGCAGAGTAAATCATGTGAAATGCCAGGCTGGATGAAATACAAGCTGGAATCAAGATTGTCAGCAGAAATATCAATAACCACAGATATGCAGAAGACACCCTCTTTATGGCAGAAAGTGAGGAGGAACTTAAGAGCCTCTTGATGAAAGTGAAAGAGGAGAGTGAAAAAGTTGGCTTAAAACTCAACATTCAGAAAATGAAGATCATGGCATCCAGTTTCATCTCTTCATGGCAAATAGATGGGGAGAAAATGGAAACAGTGACAGATTTTATTTTCTTGGGCTCTAAAATTACTGCAGATTGTGACTGCGCCATGAAATTAAAAGACATTTGCTCCTTGGAAGAAAATGCTGTGACAAACCCAGTTCAGTTCAGCTCAGTTGTGTCAGACTCTTTGCGACACCATGGACTGCAGCACACCAGGCTTCCCTGTCCATCACCAACCCCCAGAGTTGACTCAAACTCATGTCCATTGAGTTGGTGATGTCATCCAACCATCTCATTCTCTGTCATCGCCTTCTCCTCCTGCCTTCAATCTTTTTCAGCATCAGGGTCTTTTATAATGAGTCAGTTCTTTGCATCACATGGCCAAATATTTGAGTTTCAACTTCAACATCAGTCCTTCCAATGAATATTGGGGACTGATTTGCTTGAGGATGGACCGGTTGGATCTCCTTGCTATTTAAGGGACTCAAGAGTCTTCTCCAGCACCACAGTTCAAAAGCATCAATTCTCCAGCACTTAGGTTTCTTTATAATCCAACTCTCACATCCAAACATGACAACTGAAAAAACCATAGCCTTGACTAGACAGATCTTTGTTGGCCAAATAATGTCTGTTCTTTTTAATATGCTTTCTAGTTTGGTCATGACTTTTCTCCCAAGGAGTAAGTATATTTTAATTTCATGGCTGCAGTCACCATATCCAGTGATTATGGAACCTCCAAAAATAAAGTTTTCTACTCCCCATATGTTTGCCATGAAGTGACGGGACCAAATTCCCCATCATTTCAACCCAGACAAACCCAGACAGAGTATTAAAAAGCAGAGACATTACTTTGTGGACAGAAGTCCTTCTAGTCAAGGCTATGGTTTTCCTAGTAGTCATGCATAGATGTGAGAGTTGGACCAAAAAGAAGACTGAACACTGAAGAATTGATCCCTTTGAACTATAGTGTTGGAGAAGACTCTAGAGTCCCTTGGACTGCAAGGAGTTCAAATCAGTCAATCCTAGAGGAAATCATTCCTGATTATTCATTAGAAGGACTGATGCTAAAGCTGAAGCTCCAATATTTTGGCCACCTGCTGAGAAGAGCTGAGTCATTAGAAAAGACCCTGATACTGGGAAAGATTGCAGAAAGAAGAAGGAGATGACAGAGGATGACATCGTTGGATGTCATCACTGACTCAATAGACATGAATCTGAACAAGGTCTGGGAGACATGAATTTGAAGGACTGGGAAGCCTGACGTGCTACAGTCCATGGGGTTGCAAAAAGTCAGATACAACTGAGCAACTGAACAGCAACAACAACAGCAACAGTTTGTGGATTCCAAAATCCTTTTTCCTCCTCTTTTGCCATAATTTTCAGGGATGGTTTCCTCGTAGCACTGTGATAGGACATACATTGTATTTTACATGTAGAAAATAGGTAGCTTCCTCTCACTGCAGGAATAAAACTAAGTTCTTACACTGGCGTTTGGTGTTTTGGATTCTTCCTACCAAAAAAGGAAAAGAAAAATTCAGGACCTAAATCTAAATACTATGTACACGTATTTATAAATAAAACGGATGTACACATTTTGTTAGAAAATGCAGTGCTTGCAGTTCAACTTCAACAAATACGCTTTAAATGACATCTTTCAGATCCATAATATAACTATCATATCTTAATGGTTATTAAGCCTGCAGCACAGCCACTGTTTTCAACCTGGTTGCAGCAGCAGTAACTGGATTGGTTTTGAAAACACTAGTCTGTAACCATACAACTGCTGGCTTTTTGACATGTGACTGAGGGAGAGAGTTGTTAAAATTCCAAGATTCTACTCCATACACCCTTCCCCCATCCACCACCCCGTGTTTATTGTTTGTTTGTTTGTTTCCACTGTCTGTGTTTCCACTGTCAAAGCACCGTTATTGGCTTTTGTATTTTGACATCTATGCTTCTGGGGTGTAACAGATTCAGGCCACAATTTACAGGAGCAAACATCCCAGGGTGCTGAATGTGTTAGTTGAGGTTTTCTAGAAATTTGCCCAGAAGTTCCTAGCTTCTCAATACTTCTTTCAAGTCATTTAAATACAGAACTATAGAGATTCCTGGTGTTATTAAAAAAAAAAAAAAAAAAAGACAGAAGCACAAATAAAAACAACCCCTTCTTCCCCAGTTCTTTGAAAAATGATGAATGGTTCAGGAAAGAGATGCAGGGATCTGATTCAGACTACAGTTTCAAACATGAATTCTAAAAGTATGAACCGGTCTGTCAAATTTTAGTCACTTTTCTGACTTCCCATTCTTTATCAATAATCTGTATTACAGTCTAGCGAAGAGCCATTCGAAAAACCTAACCTGGAGAGTTTGGTCACTTATTGTTTGAAATCTATGGAAATAATAATGGCTTGAATCAGTGTTTAAAAAAAAATTGCACAAATTGTGTGCTATACAATAAGCTACCACACATGCTATTTGTAAGTGGTTAGTTTTTCTTTCCTCTGGGAAACATAAGGGAAAATAACCCAAATTGATTTCCTTACTTGTAAATCATAGGGTTATTTTGATACTTAAGAAATTGGAGAGTAAATAAATGGATTATTGTAAATGTCATAGCAGTACTTGTGTGCCTGGTAGGAACTTAAATTCTACAGTAATATGTGTTTGATAATAGCACACAACTAGAGGAGATCATAGGCAATTTAAAGTACAAGTGAGTTTACATTAATATAAGTAGGTCTTCATTGGAGTAAAATGCAGCCATCAGATTATATTTTAAACAACAGGGAGATGGGACATGATAACAACTGTGAACTGTATAACATAGAGCAGAACAAAATACAGAGAAGTAAAGAACCCAGGGAAAGGTACTCAGCACTTCTAAAATGACTGGCTGCAGGCAAACAGGAAGGCTTACTCCTTGTGCTCAAGTAGTAAAAACAGAGGAAAGAGAAAAGCTAAAAGAAGCTGTTCATGTGTTATTGTGAACTTTCATAGGGACCAATTAAGAGCTCAGATAATTTGCTTCTTTGTTACTGTAGATGAAGCACCAATGGAGGTTTATACCTCATTATAAATTTGTTTTACATAATTATAAAGAACCTAAATACAAGTTCTTAGGTTGCTGCACTTTTTTTGAATTGCTAAGTGTTGTGCTACCTTGGTGTTGCTCAATCATAACCTCTGTTCTTCATCAGGGCATTTTTTAAAATTAACTGTTATTGGAGTATAGCAGCTTTACAATATTGTGCTAGTTTGTACTGTACAGCCAATTGAATCAACCATATATATATACATATATACCCCTCCCTTTGGGACTTCCTTCCAATTCAGGTCACCACAGTGCATTAAGTACAGTTCCCTGTGCTATGTAGTATGTTCTCATTAGCTATATATTTTATATATAATATCAACAGTGTTGCATTGATGCATGCATATTCAGTCCTGTCTAACTCTTTGCGACCTTATAGACTGTAGCCCACCAGGCTTCTCAGTCCATGGGATTTTCCAGGCAAGAACACTGGAGTGGGTTGCCATTTCCTCCTCCAGAGAATCTTCCCAACCCAAGGACTGAACTCGTATCTCCTATTTCTTCTGCATAGGCAGGTGGATTCTTTACCTAACTGAGCCACCTGGGAATCAATTCAATAGTATATACATGTCAACCCCAATCTCCCAATTCTTCCTACACTTCTCACATCCCCTATGATAGCCATACATTTGTTTCTATCAGTTCCTTTTGAGTCTGATTCTTTTATCAGAGTTAACTATGACAAAAGGTAAAAAGTAAAACTGCATGAATTGAGATTGTCTGTGACCAAGGTGTAAATTTCAGATTGATTTCCTTTCTTTAAGTACTGAAATAGGGCTGTTTTACCATTTCTTGTTTGAACTTACCCTTCCTCTAATTCCTTATCAATTTTATGAATGCTTCCTTTTTACAACAATTTTCGTGGAGTTGTGAAATAAATGTTTTGCATCGAGAAACTCAACAGCCTTAAAAATCGTAACTTTAAGTTTTCCTTAATTGAATTCACTTTATATCTTATGCATCTGATTCTCTGTGCTGCACAATGACACAAAAACATGGAAATTTCCAGTGAAGTTGTGTTATTTTCAGTTATTTCCCAGTCATATCAGATTATCACTCCAATTGTATTTAGTAATAGTTCCATTTTATATTTTCTGCCCTTCTGAATTTCATGCTAAGCAGCCAGTGGTTTATGAAAATGCCACTCATATTTGTGGGGAGGGGAATAGAGAAGACTCATTATTGATTTTTCTTGATGCTATATTAACAGCATTTGAGATCTAATCATTTTCCTCTGATCCTTGGGCATTTTCTCATCATTGCTTCACTATTCTAAAACAGCCTAGCTTCCTTCAAACCCAGAAGAATAGTTCACACTATATCTTTTGCTGTGTGGACACTGTTTCAGCTTGTAAACATTGCCACAGGTCTATTAGCTTTCTCTTTGCCAACTTTGCCACTTTATTTGTTGGACACTGTGGAGTGGACTATTGTCTCATATGCTGTTATTTTAAATGTATTTATTTTTTGGTGTAATGGGTCTTCATTTCTGCATGGGTTTTTTCCATAATTGCAGTGCACCAGCTTCTCATTGCTGTGGCTTCTCTTGATGCAGAGCACAGGCTCTAGAATGTGTGGGTTTCAGTAACTGTGGCATTCGGGATCACCAGTTGTAGCTCCTGCCCCCTAGAGCACAGGCTCAATTGTCGCATTGTGTAGGATCTTCCTGGACCAAGTATCGAACCCGTGATTCCTGCATTGGTAGGTGGATTCTTTAACACTGAACCACCAGGGAAGTTCTCATATATGCCTTTGACCCAGAGTTGTTGGTGGAGAACTTACTCTGCCCCTTGTTATATTAAATAAACAAGGAAGCCATCAGACCGAGGCGACTAATGCTCTAAGAGCCTACATAAGCGAAGGAAAATCTAAGCCTATAAATGCCTCAAGTTTATGAAATCAAACCACTATGGACAATCAGTCACAAACAGCCAACTAGGCTTCAAGCTTTGGCCAAAAATAATTTCCCTTCTTTGCTTCTTCACCTTCTCCTCATAAGTCTTTCATCTGGCTCTTGGCCAAAGCACTGGTCTCACCTCATACCATGTAATAGTCCATGTAATAGTCAGGGTTCTATAGAGAAGCACAGCCAATAGGAATATACTAAAGAAACAATTCCAGAAAACCCAGACCCTATTTGGAAAACATCCTTAAAAATTCTCCTTCTCTAGAACCACTCTCAATACTGAAATGTTTAATCATTGCTCTATATGGGATGTCCCCTATTTACCAACCTTCAGGTTGTGAAATTTCAAAGATGTAAACGTGCATTCATATGTCGAATTACATAAGTAGGTTCACGTGTTTAGTGTACATTGTCTTATGTGTGCATCCTCTACAAGTGGTCATGTTTTTGTGTACCTTACTGTACAATATACAATACTGTAGAAAATACAGTGTCAGAGTATCTTTATTTCCAGTCCAGGATGTCCAGAAGCAAGTGTTAAAGCAGTGGTGATTTACTGGTACTACTATATTTTTCAAGGTATTGTACTGTAAGATTAAAATATTTATTTTTTGTGTGTTTTTTTAATGTATTATATGTGTGAAAAGTATTATATACCTATTACAGTACAGTACTATATAGCTGGTTGTGTTAGTTGGGTACCTAGGGTAACTTCTTTGGATTTAACGAACAAACTGGACTTACGAACATGCTCTTGGAACAGAATTTGTTCAGATATAGGGGGCTTACCATAATCATGTGATTCTGGAGGCTGAGAAGTGGCATCTGCAAACTGGAGACCCAAGAAAGTCAGTGGTGTATTTTGATGGCCTGAGCCTTAGCACAGAAGAGTTCTTAGCACAAAAGATCAATGTTCAACCTCAACCAATCAGGCAGAGAGAAAGAGGATTCTCCTGTCTTCTACATCTCTTCACACAGATGTCTCACCAATAGATCTAGAGTAGTTGCTACTTCTTGCTCAGTAAGTCAAATCAGCATAATGTTCTCATTGTAATGGACTAGTGTGGTATCTTGCAGAAGAGGAAGACAATCAAAATCCCTATGAACTAAATTATGACAGTTCTGGAGTGTGGAGCTATGTGTGATTTTCAGCAGTTTCAGGTCTGCATCTACACTAGTATCTTCTTCAGGGCTACATAGAAGTCTTGGGGTAATTCATACAGCACTTGAGCTGGGAATTTTATTAATACTTCCCCTGAGGTTGTCCTTTGGTCTCATTACTTTGGCCAGTGACATTTGGTGCCAACCAGTCAAACTTCTTATTAATATATTTGTTAGTTTTTGAAAAACATTTAAAAATATCATACATACTTTTACACAATTTTTGCTTCCTGTAAGTGGTTGATTAGGAAGAATAAATGCAGATAATTGCATGTTATTGCTCTTTAGTCACTAAGTCGTGTCCAACTCTTTGAGTTGGACTGTAGCCCTCCAGCCTCCTCTGTCCATGAGAATTTCCAGGCAAGGATACTGGAACCAGTTGCCATTTCCTTCTTAAAAATAATTGCATACCGGTACTGCCAAATCACACCATGGATGTCATGGACTACCAGAGTTCTCTTAACTGCTCTAAATAAAGTCATTTGTGTCTTCACATCAGATTAGAAGGCCAAATCTAGAGAATCAGTTTGGAAAACTCATTTGAAAATTGTGTTCTTCTAGAACTACTCTCAATACCCAAATCTGTATTTGTCAGGGTTCTCCAGAAAACAGAAACAATACCTTATAATATTTCAGTATCTATCAAAGTGTTGGCTCACACAATTATGGAGGCAAAATCCCTAGGCCCACCATCTGCAAGCTGAAAGCCCAGGAAGAACAGGGAAATACTTTGAAGTCCTGAGAGCCAGAGAGCAGATGGTAGAGATTTCAGTCAGAGTATAAAGGCCTGAGAGACAGGAGTGCTGGCGTCAAGAGAAGGTCAACTTTCCAGCCATGGAGTCAGGCAGAGTGAATTCGACCTTCTTCATTTGTGTTCTAGTCAGGCTTTCAGTGGGTTCAGTTCAGTGGCTCAGTCATGTCCGACTCTTTGCGAGCCCATGAATCGCAGCACGCCAGGCCTCCCTGTCCATCACCAGCTCCCGGAGTTCACTCAGACTCATGTCCATTGAGTCAGTGATGCCATCCAGCCATCTCATCCTCTATCGTCCCCTTCTCCTCCTGCCTCCAATCCTTCCAAGCATCAAAGTCTTTTCCAATGAGTCATCTCTTCGCATGAGGTGGCCAAAGTACTGGAGTTTCAGCTTTAGCATCATTCCTTTCAAAGAAATCCCAGGGCTTATCTCCTTCAGAATGGACTGGTGGATCTCCTTGCAGTCCAAGGGACTCTCAAGAGTCTTCTCCAACACCACAGTTCAAAAGCATCAATTCTTCGACGCTCAGTTTTCTTCACAGTCCAACTCTCACATCCATACATGACCACAGGAAAAATCATAGCGTTGACTAGATGAACCTTTGTTGGCAAAGTTAATGTCTCTGCTTTTCAATATGCCATCTAGGTTGGTCATAACTTTTCTTCCAAGGAGTAAGTGTCTTTTAATTTCATGGCTGCAGTCACCATGTTCAGTGATTTTGGAGCCCAGAAAAATAAAGTCTGACACTGTTTCCACTGTTTTCCCATCTATTTCCCATGAAGTGGTGTATATGATGCCTATTATCTTTGGGGAGGGCCATCTGTTTTACTCAGTTGGCCAGTTCAGTTGCTAATTTCTTCTACAAATACCCTCTCATACACACCCAGAAATAATGCTTAACAAGATATCTGGGCATCCTGGGGCCCAGTCAGGTTGACATACAGAATTAATCATTACAGTCAGTCCTTCATAGCCATGGCCAGGCTACATTAACTCTCTTGTTCACGGACATACTTTTTAGAAGTGGTCTATCCTTATTTCCTCCACTTCTTCACCTCTAATTCACTCTCTTGTCCATTTTATTTTCTTCCCATTCCTCTGTCATAAGCAGACTATTTTCCCTTTCTTTCCTCACTTCAAAACTAAATGTTTGCTGCAAAGTCACCAATTATGTTTCATTTAAGAATCCATTTGTAGATTATGTGATTACCTTTTTATGGATCATTAGTCACTGTTCACCACTACCTACTTCCTCCAATTACTCTTCTTTCTTGCATCTTTGTGGTAACTAATCCAACATCATCTTATTGGCCATAATTTCTCATTCTCTTTAATTAGTTTCTCTACTATTCTTTTCCCTTAAATGTTGATATCTTCCCAAACTCTGTTCTTTATTCTGTATGTATTTGAAGTGAATCCTTAATTGAAATTTTTATAGCCTACCACCATTCCCTGAACATTCTACTATCCTGACAATATTCACAAGGTTTTCCAATGCTGTAACCTCATTTAAAGGAAAAAAATCATAAAATGTAACTGGAGAACTTATTAAAATGTATAAAAGCCTGTTACAGCATTACCCTAAATAACATGTCCTGTTTTCTTTGCACGTCTTTGTATTGCACATCCTAAAACAGATATCCAAATATTTTCTAATCTTATATGCTAGGCACTTTTGCTTTTCTTTAAAGAAATTTAACAATCAATATCCATAAAACTTTCAATTAACATAAAAATAGATGTGAATTCTTGCTTTCTACTTTATATGCCATTGTAGATCGAGATTCTATTAACAGATACTGTCTTTGTAAAAAATAGACTGTATATTTATTTACTGCATTCTGTCAAAGTAAAGTATATTGTATTCCAAACATATTAAAGGTAGTTTTATAAACTTTACTAAGCAAATCTGATAGTGCATCTGAACTTGAGAGGAGAAATGGTATTTGCTGATGAGCACGTATTCATTAACAGATATACAAGCTGCTAAGTACTCACAACTTCAGTATAATTTTAAATCAAATGTGTAAAAAAGTTGTCTGCATCAATCAAAATATGGTAATATTGAAGAGATCAAAAGTATCTATGTTTTCTTCTTCAATAATATTTTCAAAGTGTAAACCAAACAGGAATAATAAATTATATGTATTATTTAAAATTGATATGGATGTCCTAAAAATGTATGGTATGTTAAAGGGATGGCAGAAATGTTGCGGATTTTAACTATGTGGACTTATACTAAATCTTTTTCATTTTAGGAAAAAATCCCAAGTTTCTTCAACCTGGATTTATTTTTGACATTCATACAATTTTACTTTTAGCTGATATAAATGCATTAGAAATTTGACCCCACTTTCTTGTGCAACATGAGAGACTACTGAATATTGTCTATATCATTATTTTTACAGTTTTATAATAGTCTTTCCAAATCTTGTGAACTTTCTTGTCAATTAATATAGACTCTAAGCCAACCTAACAATGCCTGGGATAGAATTAAGATATTACATATATTTGAACGAATTTAGGAATAAATGAGGGAGATTTTTTGGCAACATAGGTATCTTTGGGAATAAAGACAGGATTAATATTCAAGTTAAAGTTTGAAGAACTTAAATGTGATAGTTCCATTATAAGATAATGGATAAAGACATTCTTTTATGATAGCTTTACAATTCAGAGGTTTCCTTGAAATTTCTTATTAGAATTAAATTCTGACTAGAATTAAAAATTCTTATCAGAAATTTTCTGATTATGCTTCCATAGGCGTTATGCAAAACTACTATTTATTAGCCAAAATAAGTTAGTTGCTGAAGAAATAATTTAAGGTGTTTGAAATCTGAGTAAACAATATTCTAAGGTGAAAGTATTAGATTGGGTAAAACGACCTGTTATTTAATGAAACAATTTCAAAGGAAACTATTTTAAGCTCAGTCTGCTAAGAAGTGAAGCTCTTTTCAGTGGCTGGATGATGCGAATGTTGATTGCTAGCCAAGTAATAGATTAAGTCTTTAGGAACACAGATGAGTCAGTAGTGAAGTAATAAGCATAAAAATACTTAGCACTTTTAATCTTCAAAACATTTTATAAACATTATCTAATTAATCTGTACATCAATGCCATGAGACAGATGAGTATCATTTTCATTTTACTGATCAGAGAACAAAGAATACTATTTGCAAATGCCAATTCAGAGAACACAAAATTCTGGTTTTGTACCACCAGTCTCAGAAACTCAAGACTTTTAAACTAATTGCAAATCTGAAGCTCTGTACATGATTTAAGCTGATTTTTAGAGGTTAAGTATATGATTCCTGAAAGGTTGTATTAATATATTATAGTTAGCATCATATACTTTACATACAAATTTAATTGTTTATCATTTAGCTATATAAACCATTTCACTATATTATTCTTTCAAGTTACAGCCAAGATTCTGAATTAATTATTCTTTTCATATCCTGTGCTTTACTGTATTTCTTGTTTAAATAAATTAGGGTTGATAATACTTAAACTTTCTTCATACTCATCTCCCTTTTTTTTTTTTTTTTTGATGATTTTGAAATTAATGGGGAGCACGGGTATACCTATGGCGGATTCATTTTGATGTTTGGCAAAACTAATACAATATTGTAAAGTTTAAAAATAAAATAAAATTTAAAAAATAATAAAAAAAGAAAAAAAAAAAAAAATAAAATTACAAAAAGAATACGATTACACTGTAACCAATGACTATGTAAACTACAGATGAAAGTTTATTTTCATCCCAAATCCATCACACTCATAGACCTGGGTCAGCAAGACCAGCAGCCTGGAAGGTTATATCTTCCACAACGTTCTCCTTGCTCACACTATACACATTTGGAGAGATTCCGGTCAGACTAGTCTCCTTGGAAATTACCAAGCTTGCTACCACCTCTAGGCCTTTAGGTTTTACATTTACAGTCTTCTGTACATTGTTCATTTTTCATAAAGAAATAGCAACATACTTTGCTCTTTGTCACTTGCTTCTTTCACTTAACAGTAAAGCTAAGCCAACTTTGCCACTTGTCATTGCTGTTGTTCAGTCACTAAGTCATGTCCAACTCTGTGATGATTGTAGTATGCCAGGGTCCTCTGTCCTCCACTGTCTCCCAGAGTTTGCTCACATTCATCTGCCATGAGTCAATAATGCTATCTAACCATCTCATCCTCTGCTGCCCTCTTCTCCTTTTGCCTTCAATCTTTCCCACCTTCAGGGTCTAGTCCAATGAATCAGCTCTTGGCATCAAATGGCCAAAGTATTGGAGCTTCAGCTTCAGCACCACTTCTTCCAATGAGTATTCAGGGTTGATATCTTTTAGAACTGACTGGTTTGATCTCCTTGCCATTACTTAACTCCAGTCCTCCAAGGGCTAAATACTAAACTCCTTCCTGAGTTCTTCAAGGTCATGTCTGCCTCTGTCTCCTCTGATCTCAGTGCTCATGTCTTTCTCAGCTTCATCATCTGCTCCCGTCAAACGAGTCTCCTTGGAAATTACCAAGCTTGCTACCACCTCTAGGCCTTCAGGTTTTATATTTACAGTTTTATCAGGTAACTATTTGCCTTATTATATTATTTTTAGCAACTTAAATTATATAATGAGGATGCATTTGGCCTCCAGAAAAACAAATAAACACATCTCTTTCTTGGCAAAATAAGACTCATTTAACCTTTTGCTGAAGAAGTGCTATTAAAAACCATGAAACTTTTCAGTAGCTACTAACATTTTTTATCAAAGATGGCAAAGTCCTTGGGTTTATTCCTTCTCTTCTTAGTAGTTTACCATGAGTGGACAGAGCCCCACAATGCAGGATGTCATTGCCACTACCCCATTTCCTCCTTCTTACTTGGAGAGGCTCTTTCTGATCACCTCATCTAAAAGCTAAATACTTTGGCTACCTGATGTGAAGAATTGACTGATTGGAAAAGACCTTGATGCTGGGAAAGAGTGAAGGCAAAAGAAGTGGTCAGCAGAGAATGAGATGGTTGGATGGCATCACTGACTCAGTGAACATGATGAAGGACAGGGAAACCTGGTGTGTTGCAGTCCATGGGGTCTCAAAGGGTTGGACAGGACTTAGCAACTGAAAAACACTTATTTAGACTTACCCTTCATCTTACCACTTACAAAAAATGATAGATAATATTTGTTAATCTATTATCTTTAACCATGTTCTTATTAATATTGACCAATTAATTAGTATAGATATTTTTCAAACTTTATATTTCATTTGTTGTTTTATTTCACTGACACTGATAAATTGGAGATTATTTCACACATGTATTCCTAATATGATTTTTCTGTAAATTTTATATCCTTTGCCAAATTTTTGAAATGTTTTAGTTTAGGATTCTGTTTTCTAAAATATGAACGCTTGTCTACCCTCTGAATTGGACTTTTCTAACTTTTTGTCATATAAAGTTGATTTATAATATGATGAAATATATTTATTTTTTTCTTTTGTTGCTTATGAGGTAAGGTCTTCCTCATCCCTATAGTGTGTATGTAGACCCTTACCTTGTAAGTAATATTTTTAAATTAATTTCTTAGGTCATTTTTAATTTTAAATTGTACTTTGACACAGGAGTCTGTCTTTATTTTAATTGGCACTCAGCAATACCATCACATGGACATCACCACATGGTCAATACCAAAATCAGATTGATTATATTCTTTGCAACCAAAGATGGAGAAGCTCTATACAGTCAGCAAAAATAAGACCTTGAGCTGACTGCAGCTCAGATCATGAACTCCTTATTGCCAAATTCAGACTTAAATTGAAGAAAGTAGGGAAAACTACTAGAACATTCTGTTATGAACTAAATAAAATCCCTTATGATTATACAGCGGAAGTAACAAATAGATTCAAGGGATTAAATCTGATAGAGTGCCTAATGAACTATAGATAGAGGTCATGATATTGTACAGGAGGCAGTGATCAAGACCATCCCCAGGAAAAAGGAATGCAAAACGGCAAATGATTATCTGAAGAGACCTTTCAAATGGCTGAGAAAAGAAGAGAAGCAAAAGGCAAAAAAGAAAAGGAAAGATTTACTCATCTGAATGCAGAGTTCCAAAAAATTGCAAGGAGAGATAAGAAAGCCTTCCTCAGCAATCAATGCAAAGAAATAGAGGAAAACAATAGAATGGAAGGACTAGAGATCTCTTCAAGAAAATTAGAGATACCAAGGAACATTTCATGCAAAGATGGGCATGATAAAGGACAGAAACGGTATGGACCTAAGAAAAGCAGAAGATATTAAGAAGAGGTGGTAAGAATACACAGAAGAACCATACAAAAAGATCTCAATGACCCAGATAACCAAGATCATGAGATCATTCACCAAAAGCCAGACATCCTGGAGTCCGAAGTCAGGGGGACCTTAGGAAGCATCACTATGAACAAAACTACTGGAGTTGATGGAATTCCAGCTAGGCTATTTCAAGTCCTAAAAGATGATGCTGTTAAAGTGATGCACTCAATATACCTGCAAATTTGGAAAACTCAGCAGTGGCCACAGGACTGGTAAAGGTCAGTTTTCATTCCAATCCCAAAGAAAGGCAATGCCAAAGAATGCTCAAACTACCACACAACTGCATGCATCTCACATGCTAGTGAAGACAAGCTCAAAATTCTTCAAGCCAGGTTTCAACAGTACGTGAACCAAGAGCTTCCAGATGTTCAAGATGGATTTAAAAAAGGCAGAGGAATCAGAGATCAAGTTGCCAACATCCACTGGATCATCAATAAAGCAAGAGATTTCCAGAAAAACATCTACTTCTGCTTTGTTGACTATGCCAAAGCATTTGACTATGTGGATCACAACAAACTGTGGAAAATCCTTAAAGAGATAGGAATACCAGACAACTTTACCTGCCTCCTGAGAAATCTGTATGCAGGTCAAGAAGCAACAGTTAGAACCAGACATGGAACAACAGAATGGTTCTAAATTGGGAAGGCAGTAAATCAAGGCTGCATATTGTCACCTTGCTTATTTAATTTCTATGAAGAGTACATCATGAGAAATGTCAGGCTGAGTGAAGCACAAGCCGGAATCAAGATTGCTGGGAGAAATACCAATAACCTTAGATATACAGATGGTACCACCCTTATGGCAGAAGGCAAAGAGGAACTTAAGAGCCTCTTGATGAAAGTGAAAGAGGAGAGTGAAAAAGTTGGCTTAAAACTCCTTCAAAAACCATTCAAAACCTCATTCAAAACCATTCAAAACCTCATTAAAAAACCAAAGATCACAGCATCTGGTCTCATCATTTCATGACAAATAGATGGGGAAACAATGGATTGAGTGACAGGCTTTATTTTCTTGGGCTCCAAAATCACTGCAGATGGTGACTGCAGCCATGAAATTAAAAGATGTTTGCTCCTTAGAAGAAAAGCTATGACCCACCTAGACACCATATTAAAAAGCAGAGATATTACTTTGCCAACAAAGGTCTGTCAAGTCAAAGCTATGGTTTTTCCAGTAATGTGCGGATGTGAGAGTTGGATCATAAAAAAAGCTGAGCACTGAAGAATTGATGCTTTCTAACTGTGCTGCTGGAGAAGATTCTTGAGGGTCCCTTTGACTGCAAGGAGATCAATCCCAAAGGAAATCAACCCTGAATATACATTGGAAGGACTGATGCTGAAGCTGGAACTCCAATACTTTGGCCACCTGACTCATTGAAAAAGACCATGATGATGGGAAAGATTGAAGGCAGTAGGAGAAGGGGATGCCAGAGGATGAGATGTTTGCATGGCATCACCGACTTTATGGACATGAGTTTGAGCAGGCTCTGGAGTTGGTGATGGACAGGGAGGCCTGGTGTGCTGCAGTCCATGGGATCGCAAAGAGTTAGACAAGGCTGAGGGACTGAACTGCACTTAACTGAATACCATCACATTTACCAACTGAAACAACTTTTTATTTCATTTAATGAAATGCCGCTTTTTTCATATATTTAAATATACTAATATATGTTCCTATATTATTAGTAATATTTCTTATATCTTACTAAAATAATATAATGATAATTTGATTTCAGTGTTTTACATAATATTATAATATCAGGCAGTAAAAATCTCTTTCCATAGGTTTACTGACTCTTCTTGAGTATTAAATTTGTATATTGTTAAATGAAACGTTTGAAATTATTAGTTTAAATGCATCTTTTTTTTTTCTTCCTTTCTAAACCCCTGGTGATATAGCCTGCGTCCTCAGCACAACAAAGCCTATAAAAAAGGATCAAAGAATACATACTTTATTTAGTAAGTGTAAAATAAGGCAATACGAATGGGAAGAAAAGAAATAGGAGTAAAGAGAATGAGAGGTAATGGGAAGGGATGCATTCTCATGCTAGTTACTGATTTAAGTCGATTCCAGGGAAAATAGAATAGACTGCTCCAAAAGATTTTACTGGATGCTAAGGAGTTATCACAAAAAAGTTCAAAGAGAAAATCTTTCTTGGTGTAATCCATAAAGTGGGAAAATAGTTTTATTCCAAGATGATTAATTCCTCCATCTTCTCTGGTTGTCTTATCAAGTCTTTTCAGCAGCTCTTTGGGCTCATTGATCTATTCCTTGCAGTGTGGTGTTCAGTATCTGATGAACCATAAACTCAGGCATACAACTGTTTGGTCCACTTATGAGTTGATGATAAAGGAAAACCTGGTTCTCTCTTCCCAATAGATGGATTCTATTAATCAGGGTATAGACGGACCACAGCGACAAAGCCACCTATATTTAAAGTCTTTTAAAATAGACTTTACATTTCTTCTAAGTGTGTCTCTCTTGCATTGGTCTTAAAGGTTTATTTTTTGGGGGGAGGGTATTTATTTATTATTTTTAAATTTTTAAATATAAATTTATTTATTTTAATTGAAGGTTAATTACTTTACAATATTGTATTGGTTTTGCCATACATCATGAATCCGCCATGGGTGTACACGTGCTCCCCATCCTGAACCCCCCTCCCACCTCCCTCTCTCAGTGCACCAGCCCCAAGCATCCAGCATCATGCATCGAACCTGGACTGGTGATTTGTTTCATATATGACATTATATATGTTTCAGTGCCATTCTCCCAAATCATCCCACCCTCTCCCTCTCCCACAGAGTCCAAAAGACTGTTCTATACATCTGTGTCTCTTTTGCTGTCTTGCATACAGGGTTATTGTTACCATCTTTCTAAATTCCATATATATGTGTTAGTATACTGTATTGGTGTTTTTCTTTCTGGCTTACTTCACTCCGTATAATAGGCTCCAGTTTCATCCACCTCATTAGAACTGATTCAAATGTATTCTTTTTCATGGCTGAGTAATAATCCTTTGTGTATATGTACCATAGCTTTCTTATCCATTTATCTGCTGATGGACATCTAGATTGCTTCCATGTCCTGGCTATTATAAGCAGTGCTGCGATGAACATTGGGGTACACGTGTCTCTTTCAGTTCTGGTTTCTTCCGTGTGTATGCCCAGCAGTGGGACTGCTGGGTCATAAGGCAGTTCTATTTCCAGTTTTTTAAGGAATCTCCGCACTGTTCTCCATAGTGGCTGTTCTAGTTTGCATTCCCACCAACAGTGTAAGAGGATTCCCTTTTCTCCACACCCTCTCCAGCATTTATTGCTTGTAGACTTTTGGATCACAGCTATTCTGACTGGCATGAAATGGTACCTCATTGTGGTTTTGATTTGCATTTCTCTGATAATGAGTGCTGTTGAGCATCTTTTCATGTGTTTGTTAGCCATCTGTATATTTATCCTTGTCGATAAGTATTTTTACTAAGGAGTCACTCATTTCCTCAGTATTTACCAATTTGTTCCCATAAATCTGGAAGCAGTGTATTTTTACAATAATTTTAGTCTCTTCTCCATAGGTGTTTTTATCTTACTTCTCACTGCCATTTTTCCTTTTGGTTTGTCACTCTGTGTGTGTGTGTGTTTTTTTTTAAGATTTACTTATTTGCCTCTGCTGGGTCTTATTAGCAGCATGCAGGATCTTTAGCTAGGGTATGCAAATACTCAGTTGCAGCATGCGGAATCTAATTTCCCTGACCAGGGATTGCACCCAGGCCCCCTGGATTGGGAGCATGCAGTTGTAGCCATTAGACCACCAGGGAAGTCCTTCTTTTTCATATTATACGAGTTTGTCTGTCTCATTGTTCATGTCAAAAATAATCAGCTTTTCAATTATTTACCTTCAATTTTTTGTTTAGTTTCTTCATTATTAATGCTGACTTTTATTCTAAATGTATTTTTAGTTTAGTGATTTTACACTGAAATTATGCATGATAGTAATTTAGACATAGTCTTATTTGAAGAAAGTGACCCAAATAGAATAATATCTTAACATTTCTTTTTCTAATAAGCTTAAAACTTTTATGTGTTACCAGTCTAAAACAATGTTATAATAATATGAAGAATGACTACAGATGATTATATTAACAGTAAAAATTAAATTTACTTCTAGACAGTGGAGAAATTTCAGTGAAAGATTTGTGTTCATTTTGAAAGTTAGGAAACAACTAATTTAATAAGTATATATTAAAATGATTAATCAATCTTAGTATTTCAAAGAAAAAATAATAGGTAGTGTTATTTCTCATAGTCGTTTTTAAGACTGTCTTTGCTGTAAAAATTTTCCAATAATATTGAATCAAATGTGACAGTATAACAAAGGAGATGAACAGAGAATCTATACTATTCATGGTCTAGTTATTTAAAAATATCTAGCATTTTTCTATATTAGATTTTCAAAATGCACTCTGTGAAGGATTTTTTTCACTCATGCACTCTCCGTGACTTTATATGAACTCCCTCAGTGATTTTTAACACAATTTCATAATTATTTTCTTTATATAACCTTCATAAATACAGCATTTATTGTGATGAATCAAGTGTTATCATTATTATATTTCTTCTAATAAGTTTGCTTACATCTTCATTTTGATCAAATTTATATTTTAAAACACGACAAGAAAAACTAAACATAAAGTTCTCTCTGTGTGTCCATCTGGGCTGCCTTCCTTCCTCCTGGGACTTCCCAGGTAATGCGGTGGTAAAGAACCCACTTTGAAAGTGGGTTCATATAATCTTCATATGATTATAACATATGAAACCCACTCCTGCCAGGGCAGGAGTCTCAGGAGCCATGGGTTGGATCGCTGGGTGGGGAAGATCCCCTTGAGGAGGAAGTGGCATCCCACTTCAGTATTCTTGCCTAGGAAATCCCATGGACAGAGGAGCCTGGCAGGCTACAGTCCATGGGACTGCAAAGATCCTTTGAACTCTCTGAGCACAAACACCTTGCTCCTGAAGTGCAGTGTGCATCTGCGCTACACACCAAACAGCTCTCAAAGATGGGAGTGCCTGCTTGACCTTAAAGATTGATTTTTACCCTTTCTTCTCAAAAGAGTACCATTCTTTCCTAGGTCTGTAGGGTGACGTGTATGTGCTTACCTGGACCATGTTCCCTTGGGGAACTTTGTGTAGAATACCAGTATGTTATTTTGATGTACAGTTATTTGTCTGGAAAATGTATGTGACTGTGCCTTCCACCTCGAACAGGCAGAACAATTGAGAGCTTTCTAAGAGTCTGTCTCCTGGATGATAATCTATTTGACTCAAATAAAATCCCCTTGTTTCTTCTTAACTTGATGGTTTAATTGAATTTTCACGGACAACTTTATTTCAGTAATGGACTAGAATGACTTTGACTTATCTAGCACCCAGTGTATCAAACTCTCAGTACTCTTTGACCAAAATCTCTTTACTTCTACAGCCTTCTGCATGACCATTTTTTTAATCCTTCCATATTTTCCAAATCTATTATATGCTCCATAAAATTTCTTTGCTGATATTTAACTATATTACCACCAAATTTATCTCCTTCAAATCTGTAATATTAGATGTTGTGAGATAGATAAATTAAATTATGCCTCATTTTGTCTAGCTTTAACCTAAAAGTTCTTCCACCAAAAATACCAGTGAAATTTTAAAAATCTCTTCTTTAAAAAATAACATTAACATTTTTGCATGATTAGCTCTTTTTCATGAATCTCATTGATATTTGAATTGGCATATTTCTCTAACACCTTCAGGATAGGGCTTTTATTTATATTGTCTACCTTAGTATCTTTCACTAAATAATCAGGAAATACTTGGTAAAGTATTATTTTAACTCCATTTTGGGGAATTATTCATACTGTGAAATGCAAGACATATTGTGATGAAGTTTCCTAGTAAGCAAGTAAAAGGAACTCAATAAGAAGAGCTTCTCAACAATGTATTAATAGTATTTTAATATGTAAGCCATCGTGGGAATTCCATAAATATCATGCCTTATCACCGCCTGCTCTGTGGAACTAAAATTTGTTTTGTGCGTTTCAGTTTTAGTTCCATTTATGGTATTTAAAGGTTTATCATAATAGTGTAGGAGTTTTTAGAGTATGCAATTTTCGTTTTCACACTAGAGACATTTATTTTAAAAATACATTATGTGCATGTTTACAACAAATGGAAAGAAATAGGAAGGAAATGCCAAAAAGGAAATTTTCACTCTTAATGACAATGTGCTATATAGTCTGTATAGTTTAAGAATTACTTCAAGTAGATTTTTTCTGCTAGTCTGTTTGGCCACTTAGCTAAAGATGAAAGCCAAAATTTTCTCTCCTGTTACTTTTTAAAAGCTTTGCAGACTATACTTTGATTTCTAAATTATAATTTTCCAACTTGTACTCTACTTTTAATGCTCTTCACTGTTAGACATGAAGATTAAGAAATATATGTCAAACTTGATATGTGTGTGTTTCTGTGTATGGGGGGTGGATAGAAGAAGGGGTCACTAGAGAATTTAAAACTCTGACCTGTTTTTCTCCTGTACTCTATACATTAACTGTCTTAATCAACTTTGTTGAAGTCTGCAAAAATCCCATATTTTCCATATGAAAGCAATCTTCAGATGCAATTTAGGCAATCAGAAAAAATTACCTTCATAATTCTAATTTTTTTTAAGATATCTAAATTCTAAATAGATTTATAAGTAAAAAATTCACATCACTGTAATGCTGGAAACCAGCTAATTTATCTTATGTTTCTGATGCATTCATATCTATTATTATTACATGGTCAGTTATTATTTCATAATTATTTAATGGTAACATATTTTTATAATACTTAAGCTACCTCAAGTATATTTTTAATTTAGTAGGTTTGTATGTAAATAAGTTACTGATAACTCAGCAAGATTTGTATTTCTTTTATAGCAGAAAGAACTAAAGAAATTTTTAAATATATAGGTCTAATTTTTGAACTTTGTCTTATAAATTCTTTATCCTAGAGTTTTCCTTTCAACATTTTATCTCCAGAGTCCCTTTTCTCTTAAATTAAGTATTTGAGGCAATCCTACACCTGTGATAAAGCCTCAAACTCCTCAATCTCAGTCTGTTCCTGACTGAACTATACATAGTAAAAATTAAGACATATTTTCACTTGTGATCATCTTAGATTTGGTAATATATACCCATCTAGATCTTTATTTTCTAATACTCTTTTATAATCTTTGCCATGTGCTATAGATTTAGTTGACCAGAAGGCCATAGCAATGAAATAATAAGTGACAAACAGAACAAGAAGACAAAGGAGAGACACAAATGAGAAACAAGATTGAAAAATATCTTGTGGATACATTGGTTAGTTCAGAACTTCAAGGGAATTCCTTGGCTGTCCAGTGGTTAAGACTCCACCCTTCCAATGCAGAGAGTGTGGGTTTAATCCCTGGCTGGGGAACTATGATCCCACATGCTACTTGGTACAGCCCAAAACTGAGCAAACAAAAACAAGAATGAACTTTAACAAGATCACAGTCAAAAACCAAATTTGAAGGGGTAGAATTTCACACAATTAATCCCAAGGATATGAAGTGGAAGTTGGTGAAAGTATATCCAAATTTGTAAGGCAAACACATGACTATAATCAGTTTCTTATACAAACTATATAGACTTTGTTCCAAAAAATTCTCAAGGTTGCACACTAGTAAAATTAACCTTGGTGATAATGAGAAGACCATTGAAAGACCATCACTAGTATGGTCTGAGAGTATAAAATCACTGTTACCTTAAATATTGAAAACGATGGATGGACTTCAGCAGTGAACGTTCATGAGAGGGGGCTGCCAAGAAGATATTTAAGGAGACATGATATAGTTCAAAAGAGTAGGGGAAATCCCTTTTCTGCTGTGCCTAAATACACAAATAATTTTACTCAAGACTTACAGCTCCTCTACCCTGAGGAGCAGGAGTAAAACTAATGGTAAAAGACATATGCAGGCAAAAACCTAGAGCCTTAGAAGGTAAGAGATAGAGAGTTGAAAAAATGCAATGTGGTAGTCATCTGCAATTCACAAGCAGACAGAAACACTTCGTGAAATGTAGTGGGAGAAAAAAAGCCTTGCCAAAAACCAACAGAACAAATGTCCTCAAAGACAATACTTGGAACAAGTAGATAAGCCAAGATCCAAGACTCTCTATGATTAAGTAAGAAAAATACCTGAAGGGAGAAGCAGACACCCAGCTTGTAAATATAGGCAAAGTCAGGTTTATAGGAAAAGATGAAGTTTATGCTCTTGAAGTGCCTGCTTTTGGATGATCCATAGATGTTAGGTGAGGATAAATTGGTGTTTATGTGTATACATTATACATGTTTATATATTGTTGGCAGGTCTCAAAAAGCAAACTAGACAAAGAGATGATTGTGCATGTCATTTACAAAGAAGTGTTCCTAGGGAAAAACTGGTAAAGGTGTGGGAAAAGCTGAGCAAGAGAGAGGAAGAAGCCATAGTCACACAAGGGTCTGATTCCAAGTCAAGTCCCCTTATCTTGTAGAGGAATTCTGAAATATAAGAAATGGTGCCCCAGGAAAACTGAAATTCCAAGGCACGTTGGAGTCCAAGGGAAGGCCTCTGAAGATGCTCAGATATCAGCCAGTGGGAAAAAAGCACATCAAAGCAGAGGAACAGGTGTCACAAATGTAAGAACATTTGAGAAGATCTGGGTGAAGCACTAACAATGTCTGTTGCATCATTTATAGCTGTTCACATAGCTGATCATAGTAGTACTCCTTGTTATGCTGAAGTTCACTGTTGACAATAAAAATGGGGAAACATTTTTTACACACTATAGGGTTTTCAGGGAATTCTGTTGTCATTTTCTGAGTTCTGGGTTTGGGGTCCTGAGAACACCAAAGTATTATGAAACATAGATTGTTGGTTACATATAGATAATGATCTTCAGAGAGGGCTAATTCAGGTAAGCATTTTTCCTTAATAATTGGGCTTTACAATGTATTTTATCTGTCTGAATACATCCTGAGTTATACTATGTAAATTTTTTGGAGATTGATTACTAAAATTTGGATGACCTTTACTTTAAAGCCCATTAGGAATTAGAAGCAAAATTATTATTGCTGTTATGTTTGTATCTAATTATAATTAAGGAGTGTAACCACAGTGTGTAATTCTTTTCACCTTTTGTATGTAGAGAAAACCCATGGGTGAGCAGCAGCACTAAAGCTTCACTATCCAAATGCTATTTATGTGAAAGTGAAGTGAAGTTGCTCAGTCATGTCTGACTCTTTGTGACCCCATAGACTGTAGCCTAGCAGGCTTCTCTGTCCATGGGATTTTCCAGGCAATAGTACTGGAGTGGAATGCCATTTCCTTCTCCACGGGATCTTCCCAACCCAGGGCTCGAGCCCTGGTCCCCCGCATTTTGGACAGACTCTTTACCATCTGAGCCACCGGGGGGATCTTGAAAAACAGAATCTTTCCTTAGTGGGAAATAAGCTGGGACAGGGGTACTAAATGGTAGTCATGGGTAGATATTTATTGGTTTCATGCTTCACAGAAACTATAACCTACTAAGAGTCTTGGCCTCTTAGAAAGTTCCAGTTCATTCATAATATTTCTTTGATATAAAGTTAGTGAAACCCAATCACATCGAAAGACAGAATGAATGTTTGAAGACCATGTCTTTGTCTCTGAAATTCACAACACTGGTACCAAAGTCCAAAATTTTATTGAGGGAAAAGAAGCAAAGGCCAATGAAATTGTAACTTGATAAACATGATGAATCTATCACCTATTTTTGTGTTCACTGAAGGCAATTATATTTTAGTTTGAGCTAAACAATCTAGTTCAGTGTTAGGAACTGAGGTAGTAGGTAGTTGTAAAAGATTATTACAGAAAATGGATGAGATATCCCTGGCCTCAAGGAACTTGTGACTCATTTGAAAGGCACAGGTGAACACTTTAATTAATGTGCAAATAATTTGGTTCAATATAAATTAAATGCAAAATTGTGTCTTATAATTTTAAGAGTTAGAGTAGGATTTTTAAGAGTTAGGGCAATATACAGTTTTCTTCCTGAAAGAGTGACTGGGGCAATACAAAGCCTTCATTGTAGAGTTAAAACTTTAAGAGCAATTTAAGCTACCCTCTAAGAAATGGGTTAAAGAGAATTTCCTTGAAAATTATCTTAACAATTAAAGCACACCAATGATTTGTCACTACCATACCAAAATGAGTAATGAGAGAAAGGCAAATAAATAAAGATGAAACTAGCAGGGACAACAATAGGCAATGTCTAATAATGGATTGAAAAATTGGGAAAGAAATGAAACACTAAATAAAATGACAAAAGAAGACCAAGAATTATAAATTTCTAGTGCCAGGTAAGGCACCACTTTCCACAACCCCAAGAGGCATCATTCAAAGTCAGAATCACTCCTTGCTACCATCTGAAATATTATCTCATGAAATTATGTAGCACCATGACAAAGAAAGGTTACAAAAAGTAAGGAGGCTAAACATAGCAAAATATCAGTTTAGAAGACTGAGAAATCAGCAGGGAATCACGGAGGACAGGGGCTTCCCAGGTGATGCTAGTGGTAAAGAAATTGACTGTCAAGACAGGAGATGTAAGAGACATGAGGAAAAATGGCAACTTATTCCAGTATTCTTGCCTGGAGAATCCCATGGACAGAAGAGCCTAGCAGGTTACAGTCCTAGGGTCACAAAGAGTCAGACATGATTGAAGCGACTTAGCACAGATACGCGCAAGGAGTACAGAGCCATCCACTGAAGATCTGGGCTTTGCTAGTTAGTGTGGCGAAAACCTACAGGTAGTCCCAGAGTGTAGTCAACACAGTCCCAACCCCAGCTGAAAGGTATAAGAATTAGAGCCAAGGCTTGTCTGGGGGATAATGGATGTTAAATGTGAAAAGAAACTTAAGAGTTTTTCAGACTGATATAGATAGTCAAGAACTTTTGTTCCAGGATGCCTCAGGGATATTAAAATCCAGGGATATTCAGTTCTCTCCTATAAAATGGCATAGTATTTGCATATAGCCTATGCACACCCTCCCATATACTTTAAATCATCTATAGATTACATATGATACCTAATATGACATAAGAGCTATGTAAGTAGTTCCCTGGAAACAGCAAGTTTAAGTTTTGCTTTTCAGAAGTTTTTGAATATAGCTATTTATTTTTATGAATGAGATGTTAGGTTTTATTTCCTTTTCCATTGCAAATTGTCCACGGAGAGTATTTGTTGTTGCTCAGTCTCTCAGTCATATCTGACTTTTAGCAATCCCATGGACTGCAGCATGCCAGGCTTCCCTGTCCTTCACCGTCACCCAGAGTTTGCTCAAACTCATGTCCATTGAGTTGGTGATGGCATCCAACCATCTCTTCCTCTGTTGCCTCCTTCTCCTCTTGCCTTCAATCTTTCCCAGCATAAGGGTTTTTTCCAATGAGTCGGCTCTTCACGTCAGGTGGCCAAAATATTAGAGCTTCAACTTCAGCATTATTCCTTCTAATGAATATTCAGGTTTGATTTCCTATAGGGTTGGCTGGTTTGATCTCCTTGCAGTCCAAGGGACTCTCGAGAGTTTTCTCCAACACCACAGTTTGAAAGCTCAGCCTTCTTTATGGTTCAACTCTCGCATCCATACATGACTACTGGAAAAACCATAGTTTTGACTAGATGGACCTTTGTCAGCAAAGTGATTTCTCTACTTTTTATTATGCTGTCTAGATTTGTCATAGTTTTTCTTCCAAGAAGCAAGCGTCTTTTAATTTCATGGCTGCAGTCACCATAAGCAGTGATTTTGGAGCCCAGGAAAATAAAGTCTATCAGTTTCCATTGTTTCCCCGTCTATTTGCCATGAAGTGATAGGATCAGATGCATAACACAAACTATAAATAAGCACATTAATGTAAATAACAATATCATCCATCCAATGGGCAGTTATGTGACTGTTCACCAATGGACACTATGATTTAAAATCAATTAACAAGAAGTATATCAATGAGCTCTATAAAATTTCATTAGGAATTTTCTGGTTTAAACAGAGTATTTTTAATCAGCTATTGATTGAGTCTATGGATGCAAAACCTGTGGCTACAAGGGCCGATTGTACCACATTTGTCAGTTCTATTATTGTTGAAAGTCACTCAGTCGTGTCTGACTCTGCCTACCAGGACTGTAGCCCATGGAACTCTCTAGACAAGAATAGTGGAGTGAGTTGCTATTCCCTTCTCCAGGGGATTTTTCTCACCCAGGGATCTAACCTGGGTCTCCTAAACTGCAGGCAGATTCTGTACTATCTGAGCCACCAGGGAAACCCTAATTATTGTTGAACATTTGGGTTGTTTCAGTATTTTGGTCATATAAACCAAGTGTATGAACTTTCTCGTACACTTCTCTGTGCACATATGCAAGTTTCTCTGTGGTATATATTGACATTATCAAGATGTGGAGTAAATATATATACATATTGTGTGTGTTTGCATGTATATAAATATACATACACACATACGTATGTATGGGTATATGTTTTTATACACACATCTACAGGTGAATGAATGATATTTCCCTTATTGTGCTGTGGTTAAGTGTGTTCACGTCTACTTCCCCTCTTTTTGAAATACATGTTCATATTATTTAAAAAACTTTCTACTAGATTTTTTGCGTTTTTCTCACTGGTTTTCAGTAGAGATATATTCCCCAATATCAATCTTCATATGTTATATATGTTACAGATAACGTGTACAAATGTTCTTGACTTTTAATATTCTCTTTATGATATTCTTACACTAAGAAAAGTTGTTAATTTTACTATAGTTCTATATATGTCTTTTTCTTTTAATATGTAGTTTTCAGATGTATTTAAGAAATCTTTGTCTATCTCAAGGTCATAAGCCTGCCTTATATATTTATTTTAATGTAAGTCTTATCATATTACCTTTCACATTTGAGTATTCCATTATCTGAGATTGATGTATAAAATCTGTATGGAAGGTATCTATCATAATTTTTTCTATAGGGATATCTAATTGGGTCAGCACAATTTAAGTATTTCTCATCCCTTGAGATCTGCCTGCCATCACTCTCAAGTCTTTACATATACAAATTTCTGTTTCTGTGTTGTCCATTTTGTGTTTCTAAGCCTTCCCATCTCCCTCAAAATTCCACTGTCTTAATTACTTCTACTAGCACTCTGACAATTTATTCTTAATTGTAAGTGATTGCTGATGCTTTAGAATTATTATCATTTTATATTAAACCTTTACTTTTTCCCAGGAAGGGCCTAAAATTGGTTGGTCTAGTTGTCTATTTGCACCAAGTAACAATTTTTCTTTTTATCACTTGGGTATGATCTAACATTTTTGTTTCAGTTGAGTTAAAATAATTTATATTTTATTTCTTTTTTTAATAATGCATTATTAGCCTCTATTTTTGGCTTGAATTGCTGCTACTTGAACTTGAATCAGTTACACGTATGACAGCAAAAACTTAAAAAAAATAGCTTGTGAAAGTCGTTTTTAAAAACTGCAGAAAAGCCCTTCTTTAGAGTCAAAATGTTAACTTTTAAAACATTCCTAATTAATTCTTCACTAATATATAGAGTCTAGAATGTGGTTTTTAAAATAAGAAAATACACAGGGATACCTATTTAAAACTGGAGTGGCTAAATTTCTCTTGCATTAATCTCTCTTAGGTCTATGTTGGTGACATGCAAAAGAAACTTTTTGTGAGCATTGCTCTACCTTGCACATCTGTCCCTATTTCCTCTAGCCTTGTCATTATCACAGTTTGCTTAAATTCTAGTTCATTAGGGATCACAATTTTGTTCTTCACTTAATTAAGACTATTGAAAGGAGCTGTTCTTCCATCAGGAGTAAAGCTGTAGCCGCCTAGTTACCTCTGCTCTGCATCTCCTTCCAATTAAATGTGATTTCTTTTTTTGTCATAATTCTCGCAAATGCAACAACTTAAAAAAAAATCTTTCATACAGTGACTTTTCTGGCTATTTAATGGGAACTTGGCAGTTCACGCTTAATTTGATTCTCCTCTCTGAATACCCTCTGCTTTTCCTGAAGTTTCTGTGTGTGTACCACTTGATGTAATGCATTGTGAGTAAATTTAATCACTAATCTTTTTTAACCTACTGGAGTTTCTAATTTGTTTTTATGACCAAAATCACAGATAAGTGTGCATAATATAGTGTATCTACTTACATCTATCCAGAGTTTACTTCCTGATAATCAAACAGCTGACACCCAAAAACAAAGAGAAATCAGCAAAAGACTATAGCTCTCAGTGTACAGAGAATAACAATGTGATCAAAAACAGTTGTATTCTCAGAGAAAAAAAAAAGAAGGCAGTGGAATTGCTTGTAAACTGCCAAAAGGAAAAAAAAAAAAATCTGTCAATGAAAATTTCTCAAGTAAAAACTCTAACAAGTTCCATCAGAGTGTCCTTTCTAATCTAATGCATATGGCACATTCTTTAGGATAAGCCAACTGGTAAATAACAAAACACTCAATTGTGTTTAAAGTTATTAAAATTATGCAAAGTATATTCTCAAATATCAATGGTTTATATCAGTAGTAGGAAAAAATCTGGGAAATCTCCAAGTACTTAAAAATTAAATCACTCAACAGTAAATAATCCAGTGGAAGTCACAAAATAATTCAGAACATATTTTGAGCGAAACTGAAAGATAGAAATATATGGATATAATGGGATATAGGGAAAGTAGTGCTTAGAGAAACATTTTTAGTTTTAAATACCTACACTAAAAAGGAAGATCCAAAGTTATTAATCTAAGCATCTACCTTATGAATCTAGAAAATGAAGAACTTAAATTCAAAACAATCAAAAAGAAGTGGGGGAAGATCAGATTAAAAACCAGTGGGGCACATTATGGCTTGCAATTGTTAATTACCTTTTATATTTTGTCTGGCTATTGATTGTGAAAACTAATGAACATTTTTTACTATTGTGAATAATAAAAAAAATAATGGGATAAAATAGAAAATAAGGAGAGTTATAGGGAGAGAAGAGAAAGACAGAGATACAGACTATCAAAATCAGGGGAGGTCATCAATACAGATCCCAGAGCAATCAAAAGGATGTGATGTCACTCTTACAGATTACTGTATTTCAGCAAATACGATGAAAAAGAAAATGTTCTAGATACACACAAATGTGGGTTTCTTACTTATAGGTGGAAGAAAGACTTATGAAATTACATCAAGGAAAGAAATTAATGCAGAACAATATTTCTATAAAGAAATGCTTCCCTACTCATTTTATAAGGTCTGTGTTACCTCAATATCCAACCAGATAAAGACAAAACAAAAGAAGGAAACTACATACCAGTATGTCTTATAAATATTAATATAAAACTCCTTCATTAGATATTAGCAGTAAAAAAAAAAAAAAATTGTCCTATATCAGGAACAAATGGTGTTTATCCCAGAAATAGAAGGTTGTTTTGAGATTCAAAATCAGTTAATGTAACATACCCTATTCAAAGAATAAAAGACAAAATCCATAATATCATCTCAACAGAGGTAGCAAAATCACTTCATAAAAATAATCCATTCAGAGTTTTCCTATTGACCCAGTGGCTACTAGGGACACTGGTTCAATCCCTGATTTGGGAAGATTCTACATGCTTCAGAGCAGCTAGACCTGTGAACCACACTACTGAGCCTGCATGACCTAGAGTCTGTGCTCCACGAGAGAAGCCATCACAATGAGAAGAGTAGACCCCGCTAACCATAACTAGAGAAAAGCCCTCACAGCAATGAAAACCCCAGTACAGCCAAAAAAAAAAAAAAAAGTAAATTAATGGACTCAGTGGGAGAAAGCAAGGGTGGGATGATTTGAAAGAATAGCACTGAAACATGAACATTACCATACGTAAAATAGATGGAGCAGTGTGAGTTTAGTACATGAAGCAGGGCACCCAAAGCTGATGCTCTGGGACAACCCAGAGGGATAGGGTGGGAGGAAGGTGAGAGGGGGGTTCAAAATGGGGAGGATCACGTGTACACCTGTGGCCGATTTATAATGATGTTTGGCAAAAACCATCACAGTATTGTAAAGTAATTATCCAGTTAACATAAATTAATTTCTAAAAAATGAGTAAATAATAAAATAAAAGACTAATTTCAACCCACTCCAGTATTCTTGCTTGGAAAATTCCATGGACGGAGAAGCCTGGTAGGCTACAATCCATGGAGTCACAAAGAGTTGGATACGACTAACTGACTTCACTATTGACAATGTAGGGATAGAAGGAATTCTATTAACCTAATACAGAGTATCTATGAAAAACATATAACTAACATCATGCTTAAAGGTCTGAATGCTTTCTTCTGAAGGTTGGGAAGAGTAAGGATGTCATTCTTGCCATTTCTAATCACTGTTTTACTGGAATTCTAGCTAACTCAGTAAGCCACTGAAGAGAAATTAAAGACTTACAGATGTGAATGGATGAAGTAAAACAGTCTTAATTCAATGATGACATAATCTTGTATGTAGAGATTTCTAAGGTTTAGAAAGGATTTATATATCACCTTACTGTAGCCACAGAGAAGGCAATGGCACCCCACTCCAGTACTCCTGCCTGGAAAATCCCATGGGCAGAGGAGCCTGGTAGGCTGCAGTCCATGGAGTCACTAAGAGTCTGACACGACTTAGCGTCTTCACTTTCACTTTTCACTTTCATGCATTAGAGAAGGAAATGGCAACCCACTCCAGTATTCTTGCCTGGAGAATCCCAGGGACGGGGGAGCCTGGTGGGCTGCCGTTTATGGGGTCACACAGAGTCAGACACGAGTGAAGTGACTTAGCAGCAGTAACAGCAGCAGTTACTGTAGGCAATAAGCAAGCTTTACAGGGCCACACATAGACACATTATACACAAATCTATTATAATTCTATCTACTATTTACAGTTTCCAAAAGTGAAATTAAAAAAATTCATTTTACAATAGCATCAAGGTGAATAAATAATTAGGGGTGATTTAACACATTTAATGAAAGTTTAACAAAATACAATTCCTGTACACTGAAAACTCTAAAATAGTGCTGAAATCAAATGGAATACTACTTCTTAATAAAAAGAAATAGGCTTTTATACATGCAGCAGTATGAACAAACCTCATGTAGAAGGCAGATACCCAAGAGTACATATTGTATAATTTCATTTATATGAAACATTAAAGAGGCAAAAATATAATAAAAAATCAACTTGGTGGTGCCTGGGGCTGGGGAAGATGAGGATCATTTTGAAGTGAAGGGAATGATATTTGTGCACTGTAAATTTTGTCTCAGCAAAGTTATTTTAAAAAAGAAAAATAGCCCTTTGATTATAAACAAAAATATTATCTGAAACAAATTACTGAGGAAAAAAGAATAATGACAATGCTAAAGATTTCTAGACATTCACTGAAAATGTTGAAACAACCAAACAAAGCCTGTAATGATATTCAGAACCAATCTGAAAATAATATATTCATAGATTGAGCATATAGATATGAAGTTATTTAAAAATTGCCACAATAAAATTTTCAGAGTTCTAAGACATTAGCTATCCTCACAAATATTTTATTCCAAGCTTATTCCAGGATTTGAAGCACAGAATGAGGTCAATAAACATATTTGGATTAAATAAATGAATAAAAGTAATTTGCTACTTCTACATAAGTCTCTGGTGATTTAATTTGGACCTTTATCTAAATAATTATTACATATTTGCATACATTTGTTAGAAATATGAGACAACTTTGAATACAACAGTAATATTACCATCACTCACAGATTAAAGTGGAAAGACATTTAGTTTGCTGTTATGGTTTTATTACATCTGAGGTGCGTTAATAAATAGAAACCGATTAATTGCTTCACTTGCTTCCATAAATGATATTCTTAGAGAACCACTAGGGTTTTGAATAAGAACTACTTAATTTAAGCATCTACATTGTGTGATATTTATTGACAATTAAGAAGAAAATGTTACATTATTTTAAACATTTTATTTACAACTGAAGGTGTCCCTTTCAATGAGTTAATTGAATTTTTTTTAAAAAAACATATTCTCTTAGGGTTTTGAGGAAAAAGAACTTGTCTTAAGTTGGATAACATCCATACATAGAACCATTTTATATTTGGTTAATTCAAATAAACACATGAAACAAATCATATGTTTTACTTTTGAAGAGCATTGGAATACTGTACTAGGGCACTTTTATTAAAAATAATATATGAAAAGATATCCTTTCTCACCATGTTCTGTAGAGATTTCATATTCACCAGTTTGAGATATGCTCTGGGTGTCTTGCTTCCCCATTTTAGTAAACACGATTAACCATTCTCTTTTTGACATAGTTCAGGGAGACAGGCTTTGATCCAACTGCCTCTTGGCTAAGCCTCTAGACTCTGGGACTCAAACAGATCAAAACTACTTATTCTACGATAAAGACTTTGAAACTTCTATGGAAAGGCTTTACAGTTCACTTTCTGTAAGTTGTGCATATTATTAGAACATTTTTACTGAGTTTTAAAAAATGAGTATAAGCTAATATATAATAATAAAAAGCAACTTTGTCTTGTTTTGTGTCCTTTCTGAATGATGTCTTCTGGATTGAGCCTGATGATTGACAGCATAAATGTTAAGTCTTGAATCTTACATATCTAACACTTGCTACCCAGTTATCTATGAATCTATGAATCCTTACACTCTCACAAATTGTGCTTCCCCTGGCCTATATTTATTTTGATTTTTTTTTATCTAGGTTTATATATTTTTAAAAAATGTTTACTTAAATTTTTGGCCACACTGGGCCACCTGAGGGATTTTAGTTCCCCAAACAGGGATGGAATGTGCATCCCTGCAGTGAAAGTGTAGAGTCTTAACCACTGGATCACCAGGGAAGTCCTGGGGTGTATATTTTTATTGCATTTAGTTTGCATGACTTTACCATAGCTATATCATGAATATTACAGTGATCAATATTCATTGCTTTCCTGGAGACTATTGACTTTCAAGGAAAGAAAACTTGGCTCAATTTTATAAACTACATAGAAACAATTTTATGCTTCTCTTTTAGTGGTGAAGGGTATTTCAGATTCTCTTCAGGCACTGTGAAACGTGAAGCCTCAGAGCCTTAACCTTAATCTCTTCATCATCATTTTTCCACTCTCCTCTTCCACAAAAATTTCTAGGAAATTCAACAAACACTTAACATACACAGGCTCTTCCCAATATGATGCTCATATAATAGTGCAATTGTAAGTGAAAAATAAAATTCCCTTGAGAATTTTAGACATATATCACCAAGCTACTGTCCAAAACAATAGATATGAATAATTTTAAACATGGATACCTGGTATGCCACAAACACAGGCTTTAGTGTAGGGAAACTAAGTGCAAAGTGGCTTAGACTTATCCAATATACAAGGTTTTGTGATACATACATGTGTTTTGGATGTTTTTCAGAGAGGAATTATATAAGAATATCGCCAATGATTACAACAGTAAAATTATAATATTTGTCCTATTAAAATTGTCCAGCTTATGAATTTAACATAGATTACATTCTTTGTAATTTTACTTGTTAAACAAGTAGAAATTTCATGGACTTTCTGTAAAAATATTTTATGCCTTTAAATTCACTTTCAGCTCTTCAGTCTGGCTTATTTTTATTCACTGGTACAGGGCAACTTAACTTTATAGCACCTGTCAGTATTGTGGGTGATAAGTTTCCCGCAGTACCTTTGGATAGCAGTGCGTGGAACAGTTGGTAGAAGATATCTGTGCATTGTATGGCCAGTCATCCTTTTGCCCAGAAACTTACTAAATCCTTTTTATAACACATTTCATCATTCCCATCCACAGGCCTGATATCCTGTCTTTTGTACTAAAATCGTATAGTTCAGCTCTTCAAGCAGGTTTTATCCCAAATAGAACTACTAATGTACACTCAGTAGAAGATGGGTAATAAAATCTATGGCTGTTTCTATTATTTGTTTGAATTTTACATTTGTTTCCAATGAATTTGTGTATTTGGAAGTTACATTCTTAGAGAGATTTGGGAGCATCTGATTCACACTACCAAATGGGTTTTAATTTCATTAACTTCACAGTCTATTCTAATATGTTTATTTGATTTAAAGTAGAAAATAGTATATAGCACGCACTTATAGGAACTTGACTGGTGGCCCAATAGCTAAAACTCCGAGCTCCCAGTGCAGGTAGCCCAAGTTTGATTCCAAGTCAGGGAATTATCAATAGATCCCAACTAAAAGATCCCACATGCTGCAGTGAAGATCTAAGATTCTACATGCTGCAATTGAGATACAGTGAGGCAAATAAATAAATATTTTTTTTAAAGAACTACCTATAAACCAATAAAATACTGAATATAGGAAAGGGAAGTGATAATAAAGTCCAAATTCCTTCTTTTATTTTTATGTCCCCACTTGATTTTTCTTCTCCCTAATTTTCTGATGGTAACCCCTGCTAGTCTCTTCTTTATTTACATGTTTCTAATTAGGCCAGTTTCCTAATTCCTAAGCTTCTAAATTTGTATTACTACTTTTTTGGTTACAGTCTACTGTTTCCAAAAGACTCCATTTTTAGACCTTGGTGAAGTCTTTGACTCAGGTCTTGAAGTCTCAGATTTAAATGCCAAATCCTCAAAATATTCTGACTTCATTGCTGTTTTGGTAATATGTGCCCCAGCCATTATGTTCTAATTATGTTATCTGCTTTTATTTTCTTCCTAAGAAAATGTCTCCAGCAGCTAGCAAAGTTTTGGGGACACATTTCATTCCTCATACATTTTAGTTGAATGAAAGAATGAAATAATAAATCTTACACATTAATAAAAATAATCTGCTAGAAAAAATTAAATAATGTATAAAAGTATGCTCAAATATGATAGCAAAAAGAGATATTCCAATTGAAACATTAAAAAGTCTGATCAGCACGCCAAAACTGCTTTTTCATAGATATTTTACAACTCTGTCAATTATATACAGGAAAAATAGGCAGGTTAAAAACATTCAAAAAATGAAGGGCTTTTTCCTCCATTTCTCTCTCTTTCCAGATATATAACTAAAATCTTCTTCATATGTCTTATTGGGGGACATCTCTGCTATAGAGCTAAAATGATCAGATACTGTCTATCCCAGGTAAATTTCTAACTTGATCATCTTCACAGAATGTAGGGAAGGCCAAAGAAATGTTGTGGAAAATCCATTCTCTTGCTTCAGAAGACTAACAATTTCAAAACCTCTGTAGTTTAATAAAGTTTAATTTTTACTCAGTAGGTGGCCTTCTATTATAATTGTTCTAGTCCCAAAATCTTTCCACCTTGTAACTCCATTCTGCTCATGACTAAATCTTCACAGACTGGATATGTAATAGAGGATCCCATGCAAAAGTGATGCATATTCTTTTTGTACACATTTTTTTCCCCAGACCTCAGCAACATGGCCTGGTCCATGTAAAGAAAGCTGATATAATTATGTGCAGAGGAGGAGGAAGAAGAAATTTTTGTGAGCAAAATAATGTTTATAGACATATTTAGAGAATAGTTTTTCATCTATTTCATTTAGCAGGCTTCCCCAATGGCTCAGCAGATAAAGAATCCATCCGCAATGCAAGAGACCCAGGAGATGTGGACTTGATCCCTGGGTTGGGAAGATCCCCTGTAGGGGAAAATGACAGCCCACTCCAGGATTCTTGCCTAGGAAACCCCATGGAAAAATGAACCTGGTAGGCTACAATCCAAAGGGTCTCAAAGAGTCAAATGAGACTGAACACACACATAAAGTTTAATAATGTGCACCATTTCCCCCCTAAAATCTCATGTTTACAAATGTCCTCTAGAGACATAGTGAAACTCCATCCTAACCCAATAAATATTATCCAAAAAGTAAGGGGCAGGGCATAGCTAATGAAGTGACCAGGATAAACATACCTAGATAGCTGGCCAATACCTCCCATGATCCAGCTGCCCAATTCAAACCCATTTGAGTCCTAGCTGTGATCTGGCATGTACTATCTGATAGGGATTGCCAATTCTGGTTTCAATAGTGTTGGATAAATTTCTGGGACTTATAGTTGGCTGAGATTTTCAGAGTGACAGTCACTGAAGGAATTCTCCAAGTAGATAACACACATTTTGTAACCTGTTCCAAACAAAATGTCTGGAGCAGTGGGATACTGGGAATATAGTCCAATTCAAGAATGGAAAGGTTTGTAGTTTATTTTCCAATCCCATTATATACAAAATTCACATTGTTCAGTGTAATCTATTAAAATGTTTCTGTCTATTCAAACATATGTGCCATACTATTTGTACAATAAATTAATTCATTGATTGAACAATAAATTTTACATTGATTAAATGGAAACAATGCCCCCCAAAAGCAAACATGCAAGGTACATATAAATAACAGTATAAAAATAGTAGCCAAAGAGAATTAACTGGATCTATTAATATTGACCTTAAAAAGTTGTCAACAATATATGATTAAATGACAAGGAATTAATTGCTGACCAAGGTATATGAAATTGTTAGGTAGTTAGAATAGGATAAAGGAGTCCAGAATGGTGGTGGCTAAAAGACAAGGAAGGGAAAAGCCCACAAAAATAGAACAAAGGAAGGTTCGAGGACCAGAGTGAGGACCTCAGGTAGAAAAAACAGCACTCCTGGCTAACCCAATTTACATAGGGCAGGCCCAGGGGAGGAGAAAAACATATAAAAAGAGGAGCCAAAATTGGGCTGGGGCCTCTCTTCTTTTCACTTCTTTTGGGTTGGTATGCCCTCACGCCTTGAGGATGTATTTTCCTTTACTTTCTAAATAAAACTGAGCTGTAACACAGAGCTGTAACACTGGTCCATCTGAGGGCTGTAACATTGGTCCATCACTTCAAATTTTTGTTGTGATGAGACAGAACTGAGGAAATCACAAACTTCCCCAACATCTATGGTGCCATGACTCACATTTGAGAAAAAAGAACATGCATGTAAATATCTCAGGTGTTTTGTAGGTTTTCATTGTGTTATCATTACTTTACCCACATGGTGTTTTAGTATAAACATCCTAGTTTTATTCTCTAACTAGGTATCTATTTTATTTGTCAATGTACTTACTGGTTTTTAAATACTAGCTACTTTATTTTCTTGGTATATTATTTCTGTCTCCCCTAAATCCTCTCCCATTCATTCAGTATGATTATTTTCAGTCCAGGAGAAAGGACAAAAAGCAAAATGTAGAAGAAAAGTGTTATTTATTTGTTTTCATAAAAGTACAGGTTATTTTGGCCACAGAAAGAAATCTGGTACAAAATATCTGAAAGAACACACAAAGAATAACTTAGAAACTTCTCACAATTTCCACCAAACTTCACCAAATCATGTACAGATTGTAAAGATATGCTGAATTTTGCTGATATATGTATTTCCACTTTTACCCAATCCCAAGGGCTTCCTGGATGGCTCAGTGGTAAAGGATCTGCCTGCCAATGCAGGAGACACTGGAGATGTGGGTTTGATCCCTAGGTCGGGAAGATCCCCTGGAGGAAGAATTACAACCCACTTCAGTATTCTCACCTGGAGAATCCTATGGACAGAGGAGCCTGGTTGGCTACTGTCCATGGGGTCACAAAGAGTAGGACACTACTTAGCAAGTAACATCAACAACAAGCCAGTGCCCAAACTCTGAATCTTCCAGGAATACACAGAATGTGCAGAAAGATGTTGAAATCTGAGAACAGAGTAGACCTAAGATCAGCTCTGTATGGAAGTGGCAAGATCCTAAGGGCTAACTGTGTGGTGTATGTAGATCAATAGCATCTAAGGCAACAATTTCCCATGGTATCATATTTGTAAATTTAATTTTTTTGTGACCACATTTAAAAAGATACAGAGAAATAAGGGAAGTTAATTTTAACAATAATATATTTTTTCAAGCCCAATATAACCAGATGTAATGATAGTAATAAGCACTGAGTTGTTGTGTTCTGTCACTAAGTCCTCTCTGACTCATTGCAACACCATGGACAACAGCATGCCAGGCTTCTCTGTTCTTTACTATCTCCCTGAGTTGGCTCAAACTCATGTCCACTGAGCCGGTGATTCTATCCAACCATCTCATCCTCTCTTACCCGCTTCTCCTCAATCTTTCCTAGCATCAGGGTCTTTCCCATTGAGTCAGCTCTTTGCATCAGGTGGCCAAGGCATTGGAGCTTCAGCTTTATTTTTTTTTTTTAATTTTTAAACTTTACATAATTGTATTAGTTTTGCCAAATATGGTGGATTCATTTTGATATTTGGAGCTTCAGCTTTAGCATCAGTCCTTCTAATGAATACACAGGTTTGATTTCCTTTAGAATGGATTGGGTTGATCTTCTTGCTGTCCAAGGGACTACCAAGGGTCTTCTCCAGCCCCATAGTTCAAAAGCATCAGTTCCTCAGTGCTCAGCTTTCTTTATGGCCCAACTCTCACATCCATATATGACTACTGGAAAAACAATAGCTTTGACTTTATGGACCTTTGTAGAAAAAGTGATGTCTCTCCTTTTTAATACACGTCTAGATTTGTCATAGCCTTCCTTCCAAGGAGCAAGCGTCTTTTAATTTCATAGCTGCAGTCACTGTCTGCAGTGACTTTGGAGCCCAAGAAAATAAAATCCTTGGAAGCCATTTTTCCCTGGCTAAGTGACAACCTCTTTCTTTATAATCCAGGCTACTTACAGTCCTTGTATTCTACTTTCATTCCAATTTTGTTGGAAATATTTTGACACTCCTCACTGGCACAGCTGGACCAAGGATTTAAAAACCTGAACCTTTTTCATATTTGAGATTTCCACAGTGGAAGTTTACCAAAGTCCAAGAACAATTATAAAATACCCTACCCCCACACCCGTGGGTGTTGCTGTGCATACACCAGGAACTTTTCCTTCCAGTACTAAAATTTTCAGGTTTTATGTGCTTTGTTTCATAAAGAAAACTAATTTTGAGAAGCAAGATGATTTATTTTCCTTGTGAGTTTCTTTGTATGCAACTATTATCTGATTAGACACAAATTCTACAAGAAAATAATTAAATAAATGTAAATTGAAGCAGGGTATCTGTGATGGTATCTTAGAAATATAAAGCAATTTCTTTAATCCCCACAGAAGCACATTTCTATTATTTGCTCATATTAATTTGACTTAATAGCATCGTTTCTATTTCTAACAACCATGAGCATCTGAGGGAATCTATAAGCTCTAAATAATTCACTTTCTCCCTTGAAGTCATATTGCTAAATTACCAGTTACTTCAAAATAAATTCAGTCACAAATTTATCTCAGCAGTTGTTAATACTGGGATCACCTTGGAAAGAGTTTAATATGACTATAGTAATATTGTGGGATTTTCCCTGGAGGCTTGGACAGTAAGGAATCTGCCTCTAATGTAGGAGACCTGAGTTCAATCCCTGGGTCAGGAAGATCCCCTGGAGAAGGGAATGGCAACCCACTCCAGTATTCTTGCCTGGAGAACTCCATGGGCAGAAAAGTCTGGTAGACTATGGTCCATGGGGTCACAAAGAGTCAGACATGACTAAGCAAATAACACTTTCACACACAAAGGGATGTTGCATAATTATGGAAGTTTGTAAGGAAGCATTCATTTAAGAATAGATTATTATGGAAACAAATATTTGTACCTCAAGCAGCTGTTGTTTGTTTCACTAATATTTATTTTCCCTAAAAGTTTAATTATTAAATTAATTTTATTTATGTTGATGAAATGGTATGTACTAGATTTCTTTCCATGGCATTGCTATAAAGTATTTACTATTTTTCCCCAAAATTTTCTACTTAATTAAGTTCCAACCTAATATCATCTCTCTAAAAACAGAAAAATAATTACTTCAATAGGAATAACAGTTTTCAAGGGGCACTTGCTATGTGTCTTGAATTATTTCTAATAGTTCAAGAAAGGGTAGCATCACATTGACATGTCTAATATATAATTGGTATTCTACTGTTTTTACTTATATAATTTAATCCTCAAATGATATGGCAACATAAGTATTATGATTACCCCCTTACAAATGAAGAAAATGGGTTAGACAAAATGTCCATCAGCAGACGAATGGATAAGAAAGCTGTGGTACATATACACAATGGAATATTACTCAAACATTAAAAAGAATATGTTTGAATCAGTTCTAATGAGGTGGATGAAACTGAAGCCTATTATACAGAGTGAAGTAAGCCAGAAAGGAAAACACAAATATAGTATATTAATGCATATATATGGAATTTAGAAAGATGGTAACAATAACCCTGTATGAGAGACAGCAAAAGAGACACAGATGTATAGAACAGTCTTTTGGACTCTGTGGGAGAGAATGAGGTGGGATGATATGGGAGAATGGCATTTAAACATATAAATTATCATATGTGAAATGAATCACCAGTCCAGGTTCAATGCATGATACAGGATGCTTGGGGCTGGTGCACTGGAATGACCCAGAGGGATGGGATGGGGAGGGAGGTGGGAGGGTGATTCAGGATGGGGAACACATGTACACCCATGGCAGATTCATGTCAATGTATGGCAAAACCAATACAATATTGTAAAGCAAAATAAATACATAAAAAATAAAAAGTCAAAAAATTATATTTACTTATAAATAAATAAAGACATCCCTTAGTCAATAATGACAATGGAGGCAAAATGTACAGTGTGCAGAAGGTAACAATTATGCAATATCTTTGTATGGTGACAGATGATGATGAGACATTGTGGTGATCATTTTGAAATGTATAGAAATACTGAATCACTATGTTGTATAATGGGCTTCCCTTGTATCTCAGCTGATAAAGAATCTGCCTGCAATGCAGGAGAATCCGGTTCAACTCCTGGTTTGGGAAGATCCCCTGAAGAAGGGATAGACTATCCACTCCATAATTTCTTGGGCTTCCCTGGTGGCTCAGTCGGTAAAGAATCCACCTTCAATGTGGGAGATCTGGGTTCCATTCCTGGGTTGGGAAGATCCCCTGGAGGAGGGCATGGCAACTCACTCCAATATTCTTGCCTGGGACATCTCCATGGACAGAGGAGCTTAGCAGGCTACAGTCCATGGTGTTGCTCAGAGTCAGACATGACTGAGCAATTAAGCACGGCACAGCACATGTCGTGTAATAGGAACTAGCATAGTGTAACAGGTAAATTACACTTCAAAGACAAAGAGATTTATAGAAAAAGAGATCCAATTTGTGATTACCAGAGGCAGGGGTGGGGGGGTTTGGATGAAAGTGGTCAAAAGGGGCAAAGTTCCAGTTATGAGATAAATGAGTCCTGGGGATGTGATGCTAAGACATTTTTGTTAGGAAAAAATAGATGGTGCTGTTTGTGAATTGTGAAGGACCCTGAAATACCTTGGAGCTTACTTTTCTATCATTTCTACTAAAATATTTCTAAAATAAAACATAAAAATTAAGTTTGCATGTCCTAGACCCTCAAAATTCAATTTTAAAATAAGGCATTATTTATTTACCAGATTCATTATATAACATTGTGTCTTAAAATCTTAAAATTATATAAAATCATGGCTCTATAAAATAAGACTCAAAGGCAAACTTGAATAATGTCAAAGAGTAAATGTACCTAAAAATAAAATAGGCAAGAAAGGCTTTATCCAAAACTACCACAAAAGGGGAGAGAGATTGAACTCAGCTCCCATGAATCAAAAGACGGGAGAGTTTGAAAGCATTGAAATAAGCTGGTAGAAAAGCACAGGGAGACCCTAGCGGGTGGTGGGAAGGTTTGATGAGATATTCTATGTTTGTTAAGTGTTGCTTATGGAAGTTAGGTTCCTGACTTACCACAGTGACTAGGAGACAAGGGAGCTGTTTCCTTTGATGGCTACATTTCAAATGGATGTCTCCCAGGTCCTTGAGAAACACATACTTGGTTTTGTAAAAAAAAAAAAAAAAAAAAGTAATAAGCTGAGATCTCAATGAAATAGATTTGGGAGACCAGACTGGGGAGTTCTCAATCCCTGATACCAAAGCAGAGATCAACAGGAAAAAGACAGGCTCTTCTTTTCTGAAAAAAGACTCAGCCAATGAATTGTCATGACTGTCTTCTACATTTCCCCCAACTTTCTTTTTTGCTCTATAAATGGGTTCTCCTTCCCTTTCTGTGTGGGAACTTGCATGGGCTTACCACGGTTGGAAAGAGTTGGACATAACTTAAGGAGTGAACAGCACCATGGCTGCAGACTCCAAATTGCAATTTTTTTCTGATCTCAAGTAAAACCATCTTTGCTGGAGAAATAACTGGTAGTCTATTTGTTTTATGTCAGTAGGTTATAAAACCAGCAAGAGGTTGAGAGAAAGTTTTCATCTCAAAGAGGCAGAGCAAGAATTCACAATCAAAGGTTTTCTGTAGTAAATGCTTTAAGAAAAGGGAGGTTATGACAGAGAGTCTGGAAGAAACGTGTGTGATTTAGTTGAGGGGAATGCTAAGGCTGTCTTGGTCAATACTTGATATCCACTGTTACCCCCCCCTTTTTTTTCTTTTCAACTTTTAATTTGAAATAATTTTAAGTTTATAGTGTTAGTCACTCAGTCATATCCGACTGTTTGTGACCCCATGGACTGTGGCCCACCAGGCTCCTCTGTCCTTGGAGGAGGACAAGAATAAATTCTTGTCCAGGCAAGAATACTGGAGTGGGTTGCCATTCCCTTCCCTCTGAAAAGATTGCATAAAAGCAGAGAGTTCCCTTAGTCCTTTCCCAAATTCTACTGTTATCTTCTTATACAACTATAGTATAATTATGTATACATGCATGCATTCATGCTCAGTTGTGTCCACCTCTTTGCAACCCCATTGACTGTAGCTCACCAGGCTCCTCTGTCCATGGGATTTCCTAGGCAAGAATACTGGAGTGGGTTGCCATTTCCTCCTCCAGAGCATCTTCCCAACCCAGGGACTGAACCCACATCTCCTGCATTGGCAGGCGAATTCTTTACTACTGCTACCTGGGAAGCCCCAAGGCAGAAATTTTCCTTTATTTCTCTCAAATTTCCGAGGTCTAAGTCTCCCAAAGTAGAATATCTTCTAGAGAATGTACCAGTATAAACAAAATAAATATTGACATTATTGGGTTCTAACTCTAATTTAAAAAGTATCCACAAGTCCATCTCATAAAGATAAATGAAGAAAGAAATTACAGAAAATAATGAGGGAAGAGGGATATTCTTTCTTATGGCATAATTTTAATTTATAAATGTTGGGAGGAAATTAAATATCTACTATTAACAAATGTCACAATCATAATTATTGTAAGCAATAACCATCAACAGTTGCTAAAATTAGTGGGTAAAATATGAGAGAAAGGATATTTGCATAGTTTCAAGATCTCTCTGTATGCAACAAGTTAATGTCAGTATACATTTCATCAAGCAGATAAAATATAATAAATAAATGATATAGAGTAAATATGAATAAGCATAATATAATCACCAGTTATGTTGATTTATAATTCCAATTTCATGGTAAATATACACAAAGTAGTCATTATTCAGTTCAGTTCAGTTCAGTCACTCAGTCGTGTCCTGACTCTTTGTGACCCCATGAACCACAGCACACTAGGCCTCCCTGTCCATCACCAACTCTCGGAGTCCACCCAAACCCATGTCCATTGAGTCGGTGATGCTATCCAATCATCTCATCCTCTGTCGTCCCCTTCTCCTCCTGCCCTCAATCTTTCCCAGCATCAGGGTCTTTTCCAATGAGTCAGCTCTTTGCATCAGATGGCCAAAGTATTGGAGTTTCAGCTTCAACATCAGTCCTACCAATGAATACCCAGGACTGATCTCCTTTAGGATGGACTGATTGGATCTCCTTGCAGTCCAAGGGACTCTCAAGAGTCTTCTCCAACACCACAGTTCAAAAGCATCAATTCTTTGGCGCTCAGCTTTCTTTATAGTACAACTCTCACATTCATATATGTGGCCACATGTGCCAGCCCTCAATTGGAGCCTGTTAAGATGAAATAGAGTTACCCCAATTTTTCACATGAGTAAACTAAAATACAGATTTTAAAAAATAACTTTTCAAGACCCTAGGAATACAAGTCCCAGCACTGCAAAAGAGGGAAGTTACCACTCTATGCTGTGGCAGACAGTATATTTTTAAATGGTGACAACAGATACAGCATCACACATACTCTTTTACAGTCTAACTTTCATTCTCACATTAAAAGCCAAGCTCTGTGTTCTCTCCCTTTAAATCAGGGTGGGTTTGTAGCTCTGTCTGAAATGATTTTATTTGACTCTTAAGGTAAGGTTATAAAAATTTCTGCACATGTTTGTTGGTGGCTTGTGCCACCATGTAAGCTGCCCTGAGGCCTCCATGCTGTGGAAAATCCCCAAAGAGCTGATGCATAAGGCCCATGAAGATAGACCTGATTTGACAAGAAGTGAGTGACACATTCTACCTCCATCCAGTCTGATTGCCATTGCATGAGTAATTCACATCAGAAATACCCTGCTTGGTCCTTTCTAAGCTCCTTATGTACAGAAATTATGAGATATCTTAAAATGATTGCTGTTTTAAGCCACAAAGTTTGGTGGTAATACTCGTATTTTCTAACCAAAGCCTTCACTGGTTAACACATATACACGGCTTGTCTCCTCATCTCAATAACTCATTCTTCTTACTTTGCTTAGAAGCAAAAGATTTTGCTTCTAAGATTTTCTAACAAAATCTAATTTGCAGTGTATTTTACATATTTGTTCACGTGTTCCAGGCTCCTTTTTCTATGGGATTCTCCAGGCAAGAATACTAGTGTGGGTTGCCATGCCCTCCTCCAGGGGATCTTCCTGACCCAGGGATGGAACCTGCATCTCTTATGTCTCCTGCATTGGCAGTCAGGTTATTCACCACTAGCACTACCTCAGAAGCCTCCAGAGATACCATATGATCCAGCAGTCTCACTCTTGATCATGTATCCAAAGAAAACTATAATTCACAAAGATTATCACTGAAGCACTATTCACAATAGCCAGAATATGGAAGCAGCCTAACTGTTCATAAACAGCTTAAGGGATAAAGAAGATATGGTACATATGTACAATGGAATATTACTCAGCCATTAAAGCGAGCAAAATAATGTAGGTGCATTTAGAGATCATCATATGAGGGAAGTAAGTCAGACAGAGAAAGACTATGATCACCTGCTATCACTTATATGTGGAATCTAAAGCAGGGTACAAGCAAAATTATTTACAAAACAGAAATAGAGTTACAGATGTAGAAAACAAACCCCTTGTGATTACCATAGAGTAAGGGGAGAGATAAACTGGGAGATTGAGATTGACATATACACAAAACTATACCTAAAATCGGAGAAGGCAATGGCACCCCACTCCAGTGCCTCTTGCCTGGAAAATCCCATGGATGGAGGAGCCTGGTAGGCTGCAGTCCATGGGGTCCCTAAGAGTCAGACACGACTGAGCAACTTCACTTTCACTTTTCACTTTCATGCATTGGAGAAGGAAATGGCAACCCACTCCAGTGTTCTTGCCTGGAGAATCCCAGGGATGGGGAAGCCTGGTGGGCTGCTGTCTATGGGGTCACTTTTCACTTTCAGAGTTGGACACAGTGTTCTTGAGAATCCCAGGTGAGCCTTAGCAGCAGCGTACCTAAAATAGATAATTAATGAGAACCTACTGTACAGAACAGGGAACTTAATACTCTGTAATGGCCTGTAAGGGGAAAGAATTAAAAAAAAGAATTGTCACATGTATATGTGTAACTGATTCACTTTGCTGTATAGCAAAAACTAACATGACACTGTAAATCAGCTATACTCCAATAAAAATTTTTAAAAAAGAATACTATGTAGTACAGATAGTCACACATCCAGGAGTGCCTCACATGGTCTCTCTAAGCTCATCCAAGACCAGTCATGTATTTAGAGCTTTGACTTAAGTTTGTTTCCTTTGTTATTGAAAAGATTTAAGGAAGTCTTTGATTGTATAAAATGTTCTTTCCATGAGAACTAAAAATGAAAGAAAAAGCCTACTTCGTGGTGTTAGCAGAGAAATAGTGTTGAAATCAATTTGCCTTCCTGGTCTCAAAACAGTGTTATTAGCATTGATATTATTTTTGTTATTTCCCTTAAGCCTATAAATATGACTTCTTGACTTTTGTTTTTCCTTTTAGTTTGAATAATGTAGGCAGGGTTCAGCGGTGGTGAATTCTCCCTCTCCTAACACAAGAGTAGTTACTGCAGGGCAGGGAGGTTTTCCAGGGCTTTATGTGCTTCAGGTCACTTCTTCATCCCTGAGAGGTGAAGTCTGTGCATTGATCACAAAGTGCATCTATATTTTTTTAATATATTGGAAGAAGGTCAAACAAATTTTCCTTCTTAAAACATATCATCTCTTTTAAATGGCTTTATAAGTAACTGCTAAACCATTTTACCTTTTTATCAATAGGAAATGTCCACTATTTTCTTCCTTGTAAACACTGCATACTGCCAATTATAATTGCCAAAAGAAAGAATTGTTGAAAAGAATGTCAAACACAATTTCCCAAAATTTTTCCTACCATATTTTCACTTTCTATAAATCATTGAATTACAAATTTCAAAAGAATTTTGGAAATTATTATTGTAGACATAAGAAAATTTAGGTCCATAGACTACCTTTTTCTACCGTTAGCATGAAATTAATTTATTAATTCATTATTAATTAATAATTAATGCAGTGGTATTAGTAGCTACTTTTCCTAGGCCACCAATGAAGTGTATGTATAAATTCAAATACAATCACATAAAGAATCTTTTTCCACAATTTTTTTTAATTCCATGTGTTCAATATTTGATTTATTAACTGAATTTTGTCTGTTACTCATACTCCAGGTGATGCTCCTGCCTAAACCAGATCTGTTCCAATTCCTATATAAATGTGCTCTGCTTCTCAGATAATCATGGAGTGACCTTGTAATATTACAGACCAATAATTAACTGCCTAGTCTGGTTTTAAAGTCACTGGGGAAATTCCTTCAGTGCTAAATCACTGTTACTTAAATTTAGAATTCTTTATTACCAGTCTATGTTTGAACAAGTTTTACAGGTTTATAGATGATTTGTCCATATTCTGGTCATATTTTTTGTATATGTTTTATATGTTATTTTTTTTAAATGATGAATAAAAGAGTCCCATTTTTATTCAGGCATTTATTATTGTTTGTGATATTAGAGTCTTCTGTGAAGGAAAAGACTCTGTGTAAAAATATTTACTGGAAAAATTATCCAAAAGTACTAACTAGAAATAAGAAAAATCACATTTACATGGCTCTTATCTCATTCTCATATCGAAATATAGGTTTTCTTTAAAATATTCTGATACTACCTTTTACGTAGATTACGAGTCACATATGCAGCTCAAGACCCAGGATTAAGTTATAAACAAAAAGAAGAACTTCTCAAAGAATAATGTGGAAACATACTTTCAGTTCAGTTCAGTTCAGTCGCTCAGTCATGTCCGACTCTTTGTGACCCCATGAATCACAGCATGCCAGGCCTCCCTGTCCATCACCAACTCCCGGAGTTCACTCAGACTCACGACCATCGAGTCAGTGATGCCATCCAGCCATCTCATCCTCTGTTGTCCCCTTCTCCTCCTGCCCCCAATCCCTCCCAGCATCAGAGTCTTTTCCAATGAGTCAACTCTTCACATCAGGTGGCCAAAGTACTGGAGTTTCAGCTTTAGCATCATTCCTTCCAAAGAACACCCAGGGCTGATCTCCTTCAGAATGGACTGGTTGGATCTCCTTGCAGTCCAAGGGACTCTCAAGAGTCTTCTCCAACACCACAGTTCAAAAGCATCAATTCTTCGGTGCTCAGCCTTCTTCACAGTACAACTCTCACATGCATACATGACCACTGGAAAAACCATAGCCTTGATTAGACAGACCTTTGTTGGCAAAGTAATGTCTCTGCTTTTCAATATGCTATCTAGGTTGGTCATAACTTTTCTTCCAAGGAGTAAGCATCTTTTAACTTCATGGCTGCAGTCACCATCTGCAGTGATTTTGGAGCTCAAAAAAAATAAAGTCTGACACTGTTTCCACTGTTTCCCCATCTATTTCCCATGACGTGATGGGACCAGATGCCATGATCTTTGTTTTCTGAATGTTGAGTTTTAGGCCAACTTTTTCACTCTCCTCTTTCACCTTCATCAAGAGGCTTTTCAGTTCCTCTTCACTTTCTGCTATAAGGGTGGTGTCATCTGCATATCTGAGGTTATTGATATTTCTCCCAGCAATCTTGAGTCCAGCTTGTGCTTCTTCTAGCCCAATGTTTCTCATGATGTACTCTGCATATAAGTTAAATAAGCAGGGTGACAATATACAGCCTTGATGTACTCCTTTTCCTATTTGGAACCAGTCTGTTGTTCCATGTCAAGTTCTAATTGTTGCTTCCTGACCTGCATACAAATTTCTCAAGAGGCAGATCAGGTGGTCTGCTATTCCCATCTCTTTCAGAATTTTCCACAGTTTATTGTGATCCACACAGTCAAAGGCTTTGGCATAGTCAATAAAACAGAAATAGATGTTTTTCTGGAACTCTCTTGCTTTTTCCATGATCCAGTGGATATTGTCAATTTGATCTCTGGTTCCTCTGCCTTTTCTAAAACCAGCTTGAACATCTGGAAGTTCACGGTTCACATATTGCTGAAGCCTGGCTTGGAGAATTTTGAGCATTACTTTACTAGCATGTGAGATGAGTGCAATTGTGTGGTAGTTTGAGCATTCTTTGGCATTGCCTTTCTTTGGGATTGGAATGAAAACTGACCTTTTCCAGTCCTGTGGCCACTGCTGAGTTTTCCAAATTAGCTGGCATATTGAGTGCAGCACTTTCACAGCATCATCTTTCAGGATTTGAAATAGCTCAACTGGAATTCCATCACCTCCACTAGCTTTGTTCTTAGTGGGCCTTTCTGAGGCCCACTTGACTTCACATTCCAGGACGTCTGACTCTAGGTGAGTGATCACACCATCGTGATTATCTGGATCGTGAAGATCTTTGTTGTACAGTTCTTCTGTGTATTCTTGCCACTTCTTCTTAATATCTTCTGCTTCTGTCAGGTCCATACCATTTCTGTCCTTTATCAAGCCTATCTTTGCATGAAATGTTCCCTTGGTATCTCTAATTTTCTTGAAGAGATCTCTGGTCTTTCCCATTCTGTTGTTTTCCGCTATTTCTTTGCGTTGATCGCTGAGGAAGGCTTTCTTATCTCTCCTTGCTATTCTTTGGGACTCTGCATTCAGATGCTTATATCTTTCCTTTTCTCCTTTGCTTTCCCTTCTCTTCTTTGCACAGCTATTTGTAAGGCCTCCCCAGACAGCCATTTTGCTTTTTTGCATTTCTTTTCCATGAGGATGGTCTTGATCCCTGACTCCTGTACAATTTTACGAACGTCAGTCCATAGTTCATCAGGCACTCTATCTATCAGATCTAGGCCCTTAAATTTATTTCTCACTCTCACTGTATAATCATAAGGGATTTGATTTAGGTCATACCTGAATGGTCTAGTGATTTTCCCTACTTTCTTCAATTTCAGTCTGAATTTGGCAATAAGAAGTTCATGATCTGAGCCACAGGCAGCTCCTGGTCTTGTTTTTGTTGACTGTATAGAGCTTCTCCATCTTTGGCTGCAAAGAATATAATCAATCTGATTTCGGTGTTGACCATCGGGTGATGTCCATGTGTAAAGTCTTCTCTGTTGGGGGCCAGAGTGAGGTACTCCGCCCGTGACAAAGGTCATGAGGAAGGAGGCTCGACATACGCAAAGGCGGGATCGAGCCTCAGGAGTCCCCCTGGAACTCCTCGAGCATCTACCCCCATAACCAGAGCCTGCCTACTTTACTACTTTGTGCTTACCTACACCTCTGACTTTACGGGGGGCTGTCCCCCACCACCTCTTTCGGAGAAGGAGTTAACCTAGAGCTCCAGTTAATAATAATTCCTGGGCGTGATAAGAGTGTTTTAACCTACAAACTCCTCTGAAGGTTCTCTAGCCTGCCTGACAGGCTCGTCCGGCCACATGTGATTGCTCACAGCCTCCCAACCGTGAGAGGCACAAGATGCTTTAAACCCTCTAAAAACAGGTTCTTTAGAGAAGTTAGAAAACTATTAGTATAAATATAATGGGCTAATTAGAAATTGTGTTGGTGAAGGGTTTTTCATTTGTTGAGCCAATGTTTGTTGCTAAGTCTCCACATCCCCTGCCCTTACACACATTAATGAATATATAGAAGAAATAAGTATTAACCTTTGATATTAATCATTAGACCTTAGGCTAAGTAAATTCTTTCCTTAGCTAAAACCCACTACACCCTCACCCTGTAGGAATGTAACTTTACTTGGGTGGCGTCTGTTTTGAGAATAATCAGCCCTGGAGAAATAAGTGTCCTGATTGACTGACCGCTGTCACAAGGAGAGGGTCAGAATTGTCAGCAGGCCCCCCTGGCCAGAAGATGATGTAACACCCCTAAGACCTCTGTATACATTTGTGTGAAGCACCTGACTTTAATAAAAGTCAGGACTGCTGTCCCCACGTGACTTTTGTATAACATCTCAGTGTATAAAAACAGACTCTGGAAAATAAAGAATTGGGATCAGTTTCTCAAAATACTGGTCTCCCCATGTCTCTCTCTCCCTCCGGCTGAGTCTCCATCTGGAGGCGCGGAACCCACCAAGCTTACTAATTTTGCCTGGGCTTCTAAGATCCGACCGGGGAGGCCTCAGTGTCTCCTCTCCTTCGGGAGAACGGAAGGACGCCTGCGGCCTACGTAAGTGGTGCAAGCTTCTTGTCTTGAAGTTTTATTGGTCCCCTGCGTAAACCAAGCTACTCAGCCTCTTTTCTCCACTGAATTTTCCTACTGAGCTATCCTTATTCTATTACTCTTTATATCTCTAATTAATATCTAATTGAAACTATCGTATCCTGACCCTCGCCGACGCCGTCTCTCCTTCGAGTACCCTGGATCAGCCGGGGCTGGTCCCCGGCACTTCTCTTGTGTTGTTGGAAGAGCATTTTACATATACTTACACATATACTTTACCATATGTAAAATAGATAGCTAATGAGGAGGGGGAGTGAAAAAAGAACTTCTCCAAGAAGGGACAATGTTTATTTATAGGAAAACTAGTTTTACAAATGTGCTAAAAATTGGCTACATTTTACCTGTTTGAGAGATCTTAAATAACTTAGTATTTGTGGAGTTTAATTTTAAAACGGCTAATGTGTTTTTATTACAAAATCATGAGTTTTTTCCTTTAATGTGCATACAATCTAAGAAGTTATTCTCTGGTCTTTGAAAAATACTTAACAAGTAAGATGCTATGGGATTAAAGTGTCCTACTAGTTTTGGTCATAAAAATGAGTAATAAATAGGGGTTGAATTCATGATTTGGGGGGATTATCCATTTCCCCTCCCCCAAGAGTTTGTACTTTGTAGGATATCTGTAATACTGTGATGCTATGTTTTCATATTTTATCAATGTAAAAGAAATGTGGAATCTATCTCCCCTTAAAATTATTTGCTAAATATTTTCATGTGTGTATCAGTTTCCCATTGCTGCTGTAACAAATTGCCCCAAATTTGATGGCTGAAGATAATACAAATTTATTATCTTTCGGTTCTTGAGATCAAAAGTCTGAAATGAATCTCACTTGGCTAAAGTCAAGCTGCTGGCAGCGCTGCATTCCTTCCTGGGATCCATTTCCTTGCCTTTTCCAGGTGCTGGTTTTCTTTGTTCCTAGCCACTTTCCACTTCCAAAAGCAGCGATTGTGAGTTGTTGTTGTTGTTTTTGGTGAAGGCTTGTGGGCTCTCCATCACATCACCCTGTATCACTCTGATGCGCTTCTGCTCTGTCTTCCACATTTAAGGATCCCTGTGTTTACACTGGGGCTTCCCATGTGGCTCAGTGGTAAAGAATCCAACTGCCAAGCAGAAGACACGGAAGACACGGCATCAGAAAGATCTCCTGGGGAAGGAAATGGCAGCCCACTCCAGTATTCTTGCCTGGGAAATCCCATGAACAGGGAAGCATGGCTAGCTACAGTTCATGGGGTCACAAAGAGTCAGACATGACTTATCAACCAAACAACTACACCAATGATTAAATACCTAATACTGTCTACTGTGTTAATTTCTTTTGACATGTAACAATTTCACATGTTCCAAAGATCAGGATGTGGACAAGTTTATGAGTCCATTATTTTGCCTACCACCATATATTTTAATCAAATGGGTAGACTGAAGTTTATGGGAAATAAATTACCTTTAAAAAAACATTATTTTTACAAATGTTCCAATTTTAAAATGATAAAACAATGAAATTCATATTTTTAGAAAGTCCGCTAAAAGCCTCAGTTTCTTTTCTGAGAACATGTTATTTACTGGCATATATACAATGTAGTAGCTACTCCCTTTCGTACAAAATATTACAATGAGAGAAATTGAGGGAGAATTTAAATTATGCATATATTCAAATACTTTCTTAGAGTAAAAACATGGATCATTTTACAGCATATGTAATTAAGTTTACATAATTTGAAAACAGTATAGGAATTGGTCAAAATTGTTGTAATTAATTTTACACATTTGCATACACATTTTCATTTTCCATGACTATTCAGCAGAATTTGATGCTGCATTACTGCCCACTTCTTTCTCTACAATATTTTCCACAAGTCAGCAATCAATCTATTCTTTCAAATTAATGCTACTTCTAACAAGGGACCAAATCAAACAATGGCCAAGTTCCAGGAATATTATTTCCTGTTTCTATACACCCTACTGAAATTTATTTACAGCTGGAGCATGCCAGTGGCAGTAAATCTGCTTATTCGGAAAGAAAATAATGGATGCTGTGTAAATACAGACACTTATGGGAAAGTGTTATGTGAATACAACTTCTGTTGTGATCTTCAAGGTGAAATATTAATAGACATTTTTTCTAATAATGTAGCTCATTGAAAAAGTAATTAGAATAAAATTCTAACTCTCTGTCAAATGTTTATAGTGATTTGAGGATTATGTTAGTGATGTCTGAATTCCCAGTATGCTAATTTCCTACTGTTGTTTATACAGTAAAGAAGATTAAAGGCAAGTTTTGTTTCTTTGATTATACTTTGCATATATCAGAAGAGTCATCTGATTACTTGCTTAAGAGAAACTCTGTTGCCTGAATATCCTAACTTATGACTGTGTTCATGACTTACTATTTAATTAAGCTCATTAACTTTATTTTCTCAATGACAAAATTGATAAGCTAGGACAGATACTACATTTAAAATTATAAAAAAGGAGATTGAATGATTGCAATATGTTTGAACTTTAAAATTTATTTTTTAAAATGATTTTATTCTCTGTTTAGAGCAGAGGTTTTTCTACAAGAGATATAAGCACTATGTAAAACAAACATAATAAATGAACAAAAAAAGTTTAAAAATTTTTTATAATTTTCTTAATATTTTATTATTAATACAATATTTATGGTATTATATAACAACAAAAAAGAAATGGGCGATGTTTTAAGTTCAAAAAGAACAGACTCATTAATCCAAGAATGTATGAATCTACCCTGAAGAAATATCAAGTTATTCTCACAAAAGTCTATGTGCCTGGATGTCCAGTACATCACGATTTAACTAGTTAAATTTAAAAAACAAGCTAACCATCTGGTAGTTTTTAAATGACCACTATGATTAGTAACTTTCTCCCGTCATTCTGGTCCTCCTATATTTCATACTACATATAGGAACAGAATGACTTAAAACACGTAAATCAGATAGTCACAATGCCAGTGATTTTGAATTTTTCATGAAATCTGTCATAAAATCAAGTCTTATAACATTATTTATGAAGCTTTGCAAATGTGAGCTCTTAACTAATTAATTCTCTAGTACTTCCTCTTACCACTCCAATTACTTCTACTTTGGAAAAAATGTTTTTCCTAATTCAAAATCTTTGCACTTTTTGTTCTGTCTTTCCCCCCTGTTTTTCCCTTAATTTCTTTGCTGACTGGCTTCTCTCATTTTATATGTCTGAACTAAAATAACATTCTGGAAGAGTCCTTCCCTAATTATACATTGTAAAGTAATAACTTCACCTTCTGTTACTCTTTGCTTCTGTTACTTCTGTTACTCTGTTACTTGGAGAAATCTGCTTACCTTTAACCACTTATCCACTCAATTTATATATTTTTCTGTTTGTTTAGTTGCTTAATATCTATTTTACCTCCCCCTGATTATGAATGTTATGATAAATGAGGATATGTCTCTGTTTACACCCATGAGTACACCAAAGAGTCAAACAGGGCTGAGCAACGAGCAAATATACATATAAGATGTGGAAATATATCAAATTAGCATTGGCAAATTAACTGTTTGAGAATACCAGGAATTGTAGATACAGGAGTAGTAATATTATTGTGTTTAGTGTGTTTGTTATTTTAAGGAAGGCTTTTAAAAGAGGAAAGTGACCAGCCTCATTCATATCTTTAAATTTGAATGATACCAGGAGGGATAGTGTGTGTGTGTGCTCAGTCATGTCCAACTCTTCGTGACCGGATGGACTGTAGCCCGCCAGGCTCCTCTCTCCATGGGATTTCCCAGGCAAGTATACTGAAGTGGATTGCCATTTCCTCCTCCAGGGGGTCTTCCTGACCCAGGGATCAAACCTGCATCATTTTCAACTCCTGCACTACAGGTGGATTCTTCACTGCTGAGCCACCAGGGAGGGATAGTAAAATGCTTATAAAACAAACTACACGAGAGTTAGGAAAAGAGTTAGGTAGGGAATACACATGTTCCCTATACTAAACATGAAACACCATTTATAAAAATAAGAAATGTGCAGAAAGTATGCATTTATTTGAAGGCACTTTGCATCTCTAGTATCACTCTCGTATATTTCAAGTTCAGCAAGCAACATTTCAATATGTAGTTATGTGCCACAAATACAGGTTAACAGAAACGTCAGTGTGGGTAAAACAGCAGATAAATACAGTAAAATTTATGAAAGTCAATGGGATGCAGAAGAAAAGGCATAGGGCCTGTGGTTTAGGTAGTAGCTCTGCAATTTTAAATAAGATGAATCTGTCACAGACCTGCAGGGTAGCAGTATGGTCAGGATATGCAGCTTGGCAAGATTTGAATGTATAAAAATGACATAGGGAATATCCCTGAGATTTCAGGTCCCCAAATTTGATTTTCTCAGTACCCTTTAAACTTAGCAAATATCCAGAATTTAAGAAATCATCATTTACAATGATGGATGGTATAATGTAAATGTATGTAAGAAGTGAATAATCAGCAGCTTGTTCAGAAAATAGATATTTGAGGCAAATGGCTGGATAGAGATAGACGGTAAATAAAAAATTGATGGATGGATGGATAGATAGATAGTGTTAAAGATATTTCACTGATGCTCTAAAAATTCTTTAGGAAGACTCTCATATGAAATTGAGAGTTTAGTAACCAGTGTATCCAGATTAGGGCTTCCCTAGTGGTTCAGATGGTAAAGAATATGCCTGCAATGCAGGAGTCCTGGGGTTGATCCCTGGATAGGGAAGGTCCCATGGAGAAGGGAATGGCAACCGACTCCAGTACCCTTGCCTGGAGAATTCCATGGACAGAGGAGCCTGGTGGGCTACAGTCCATGGGGTCCCAAAAAGTTGGACCCAACTAAGTGACTTTCACTTTCACTCACATGGAAAAAACATGGAAAAATCACTTCCCTTTATCTACCATAATGTTAGCATCTGGTAACATCTTACTTACACAGATATGGACTCATCAAACCAACTATAGCAAAATGTTTTCCCTCATATGCTATACGAAAGGAAGAATTCTTGCCAGCCTGGAGACTTTCCAAGTTCTTTGGCCTCTTTCACATGGATTAGTTTTACAGATAGATTAGCCTTTGGAAATATATGGTAGCAATTTGCTATAAGCTGCCCTTTATTAACACATCATGCTTTTTCCCTACCTGCCTTGGAAATATTCTATGCGGATGAAAAATGATATTACTTGTGAAAAAGTTTTAATACTCTACATGTTCCCTGTAAATATAAAGCATATGACAAATATTGCAAAAGTGGGAATTATCTCTACAAAACAATAATCCTGCATATGTATTCCAGTGTGGGAGACCTGAGTTTGATCCCTGGGTTGGGAAGATCCCCTGGAGAAGGAAATCACAACTCACTCCACTATTCCCACCTGGGGAATCCCATGGACAGAGGAGCCTGGCAGTTTACAGTCTATGGGATTGCAAAGAGTTGGACACGACTGAATGACTAACACTTTCTTTCATGTATTACAGGAGCATTTAAGTATTGGGAGCACCACATCCTAAATATGCTGTGATGCCCAGAAAGTACACGAGTATACCCAGTGTCTGCTGAGTTGTGATGATTAATGACCAAAATTATATCTGACCATTTTGATTCTATGTCAATTCATACTGATTCTTATGTTTCATATTTCTAAAATGCTTTTCCATTTAGAAAATGCACTCATAGATACTATTTTATTTGTATTACATAAAAATATTATGGGTAATATAAGCTAATATTAATATAACTACTGCTGATAATTACTATTACACTATTCTTCCTATAATTTTCAATTTAATTTTGCAGGTAAAAAGAGATTAAAAATATAACTAATTTAGCCAATATTATCAAATTAATGAAAGTGAAAAGTGAAAGTCACTCATTTGTGTCTGACCCTTTGAGACCCCATGGACTATACAGTCCATGGAATTCTCCAGGCCAGAAGTGGGAGGCCACCTAGAGTGGGAGGCCTTTCCCTCCTCCAGGGGATCTTCCCAGTCCAGGGCTTGAACCCAGGTCTCCTGCTTTACAGGCAGATTATTTACCAGCTGAGCCACAATGAAGCCTATCAAATTAATAAGCAGACATAAATTCATTATTCAAAAAATCTATTTTTATCACATAAATACACTTTTAACTATGCATTAAAAACTCAAATACATAGTTTAAATAATACAAAAATGTAATGATATTTTAGTTGGGGTTTATAGTTTGAAATATGTATATAAAATAATCACATCTTCTATTTTGATTCTATTGTGTTATGCTCAGTCATTCAGTCATGTCCCAGTCTTTGTGACTCCATGGACTGTGGCCCACTAGGCTTTATGGAATTTTCCAGGAGAGAATATTGGAGTGGGTTGCCATTTCCTACTCCAATTTTGATTTTACCTATGTGTAAATCTCATCAATAAATAACTGTCACAAATCAAGATGTCAGATAGAAATGTATGCAACATGAATGGATCTGGAGACTATCAGTAAAGTATGTTAGATAGACAAAGACATATATCATGTGATATCACACACATGCAGAATATAAAACAAAAGTATGATACTAGTGAACTTATTTATAAAACAGACTCACAGGCTTAGAGAGGGAACACATGCTTACCAGGGGGAGGTAGGAGTGGGTGAAGGGTGAGAGTAAAGGATAGATTGTGAGTTTGGGACACATAAGTACATGCTGCCATATTAAAAATGGAAGACCAACGAAGACCCACTGTACAGCACAAGGAACTCTGCTCAGTATTCTGTAGTAACCTAAATGGTAAAAGGTTTGGAAAAGAATAGATACATGTATAACTGAATCGCTTTGCTGTACACCTAACTCTAGCACAATGTTGTTAATCAAGGATGCTCCAATAGAAGGTAAAATTTTTAAAAATATGTATTTGCATTGAAATAAATGAGGAAAAAATCCTGCGATTTACCAATCATTACATTTTCAAATGTAGTCCTTCAATCATTTTTTTTCATTCTTATAAGAAACATTAAATGAAAATAAAGTATACAGAGTACTCTGTTCTGGATGTAGGTATGAGTGTATGTGTGTGTCTGTGTGTGTCTTATTTTGAGAGCTTTTCTCTAGGACTATAACAAATAAATAAGGCAGAAAATAAAAAATTAAAATTTAATCATTTCCTGAAAGTTTCATCTCTAAGAAAACCTGCTGTTATTTAAATATATGTTTAATATACATCCATAAGAAAATCTTTGCTTTGTGATTTTGCTTTAGTGTTTCATTGATATGTTTAATTTGACTTTAATAAAAATTTGAGTTAGATTAAATTTTGAAGAATATCTAATATGTTTGATTATGCTAATGTTCAGTAGAAATTGGGCTTCCCTTTTGGCTCAGCTGGTAAAGAATCCATCTGCAATGCGGGAGACCTGGGTTCCATCCCTGGCTTGGGAAGATCTCCTGGAGAAGGGAAAGGCTACCCACTCCAGTATTCTGGCCTAGAGAATTCCATGGACTGTATAGTCCATGAGGTTGCAAAGAGTCGGACACTACTGAGCGACTTTCACTTTCATTCGGTAGAAACAACATATGATAGAATCACTATTAATATTGAAAAAGTCATCAGTAAGTATTCAACTCAAACTAACAAAATGAGGTAACCAACAAGGATCTACTATATAGCTCAGGGAACTCTGCTCAATGTTATGTGGCAGCCAGGATGGGAGGGAAGTTTGGGAAATATATGTATCCATATGACTGAGTCCCTTCACTATTCACCTGAAACCATCACAGCATTATTACTCAGTTATACTCCAATATAAAATACAAAGTTTAAAAAAATAAGAATAGAACATGAAAAATGGATGAAAATAATATTCAGATAGTGGAAGATTCTAAACTACAGCCTCTATTACTTGACAATATATAAATTATTCTCAATTCAAAATATATGATCTCATATATTTCAAAATGAGGGAGCAGTCGTAACTTATTGGTACACCATAATGTACTATGCTCCTTAGTTAGTATTTTATCCTTATCTAAATTCTTTTCATTTTTTTCATTTATGTTTTAGTGATGTACTGAAATAGTTGTTTACAGTGATATGGTACTGTCTTTAACAGGGTGATTTTTTCCTTGTTTCTTACTGCTCTGAAAGAAATAATTTAATTAAGCCCTAAGTCATGAAATATCTCTATTTTATGCAAGAATAATGATTTAAAAATATTAACCTTCAGAGTTGGGTTATCTGGGAGTTGGTGATGGACAGGGAGCCCTGGTGTGCTGCAGTTCATGGGGTTGCAGAGTCAGACACGACTGAGCAACTGAACTGAAGTGAATGCAGAGTTGGGTATTTACTCAGTTTTCATTTGCCTTATGCTTTTTATCTAATAATTATGCAAATCCAGGTCACATATAAAATAATTCACATATGTTTTCAATTATTTTAGTACACCATCCTTATGGCAGAAAGTGAAGAGGAACTAAAAATCCTCTTGATGAAGGTGAAAGAGGAGAGTGAAAAAGTTGGCCTAAAACTCAACATTCAGAAAACAAAGGTCATGGCATCTGGTCCCATCACTTCATGGCAAATAGATGGGGAAACAGTGGAAACAGTGTCAGACTTTATTTTTTTGGGCTCCAAAATCACTGCAGATGGTGACTGCAGCCATGAAATTAAAAGACGCTTACTCCTTGGAAGGAAAGTTATGACAAACCTAGATAGCATATTGAAAAGCAGAGACATTGCTTTGCCAACAAAAATCCGTCTAGTCAAGGCTATGGTTTTTCCAGTGGTCATGTATGCATGTGAGAGTTGTACTGTGAAGAAGGCTGAGCGCCGAAGAATTGATGCTTTTGAACTGTGGTGTTGGAGAAGACTCTTGAGAGTCCCTTGGACTGCAAGGAGATCCAACCAGTCAATTCTGAAGGAGATCAGCCCTAGGTGTTCTTTGGAAGGAATGATGCTAAAGCTGAAACTCCAGTACTTTGGCCACCTGATGCAAAGAGTTGGCTCATTGGAAAAGACTCTGATGCTGGGAGGGATTGGGGGCAGGAGGAGAAGGGGACAGCAGAGGATGAGATGGCTGGATGGCATCACCGACTCGATGGACGTGAGTCTGAGTGAACTCTGGGAGTTGGTGATGGACAGGGAGGCCTGGTGTGGTGCGATTCATGGGGTCGCAAAGAGGTGGACACGACTGAGCTACTGAACTGAACTGATATTAAAATAAATTTTATCCACATTGTGGAAATTCAAATAATTGCCAAATGTAAATGCAGACATATTTTTAAAGAAATTGTATACACTTAAAAGATGCATTAAAAGATATATCATATACAGATATAAAGCCATTACATATTAGGCTTATCCAATTATTATCACATTGTTTATGAACAATGAAATTATATTACTGTACCTTACAAATTAGTATATTAAATGTGGACTTTCCAAAATGGTTATGAGTTTCTTTTATGCTTGAAATGATAATTTCCTTTTTTATATTATACAAAATTTGTAATAAAGAGCAATTGTCTTACATTGCTCCTGGCATTCAAACAATGTATTGGTCTTATTTATCTCTCCCTTTGACTGTAGGGAATTGAAGATATATATTTGAGAATATCCTACTGCTCTATAAAAGCACCAATATGTAATCTTCCTCCTGCCTGAAGGCAAAAATATTTCCCACTATTCCTATTAAAACTATATTTTTCAATGTGGAGGGAACAGTGTTCCTCCTGCATAATATTCCTGAGGGTAAGCACAACCTGTTTTAAAGGACACAAACAAAATGATTTATGAGTTTCCTCTGAAAAATTTTAGGCATTGGAACACCCCAGATTGGAATGTCTTATATTTTATTAGGTGTGTTTAACATTTTCTTCCACTTGTCATTAAAGTAGCACAAAGAGTTGCTTAGGCAGGAGAAATTTTAAGTCTGGTGGCTAGAAATTCCAAGGTGTCCACAGAATTTCTTTTGAGGGCTCTAAGGAAGAAACTGTGCCATATCTCTTTTGTAGCTTCTGATGATTTGCAAGCAGTATTTGGCATTTCTACGCTTGTAGAAACATCATTCTAATCTCTGCCTTCATCCGCACATAGCATTCTCCCTTGTATATGCATCTGTGTCCAAATTCCTCTTCTTTAGAAGTACATTGGTCTCCCCAGGTGGCTCAGTGGTGAAGAATCCACCTGCCAATGCAGGGAACACATGAGATGCAGGTTTGATCCCTAGCTTGGGAAGATTTCCTGGAGTAGGGAATGGCAACTCACTCCAGTATTCCTGCCTGGAAAATTCAGTGGACAGAGGAGCCTAGTGGGCTACAGTCCATGTGGTCACAAAGAGTCAGACATAACTGAGTGACTGAACACGCACACATGCATAAAGACACTAGTCTCATTGGATGGGAGCCCCCTGTACTCCAGAATGCCCTCATCCTAATTACATCTCAATGACCCTACTTCCAAACAAGATCACATCCTGAGGTGCAGGGGTTAGAATTTCATCGTATGAATTTTTAGAGAACACAATTCAACCCATAACACCTCCTAAGTCACCACATCTCAGTAATTATCGGGAGACAAGGCAATGTCCTTATCCTGCTGGAGTTTCTGTTTTAATTGCAGGGGCAGAAATTGATGCAGCAATAAGCAAATAGATAAATAAAGCAGTGTGATAGCAGACAGTGACAATTCCATGCCAAAAGACAGGGGAAAATTCATTTGGATGAAGGACAAGGAGGTAACAGGAGTGCCATTATAGAAGGGATTATCAGGGAAGGCCTCTTCTATGGACAGCAGAGGCCTGAATGTGGGGAGACTGCAAGTGCTGTAACATCTGCAGGAAGAGGTTTCCTCCCCAGTCCATGAGCTTGCTGACCACAGCAAAGGAACAGAGGGGGAGGCTGGTGTTGTCGAGACAGGGTGAGAACAGTAGCATTTGCGGTCATAGAGGTGGGAAGTGCTGGGCAGGGTCATGTGGGGTCTTCAAGGCCATGACTGGTGGCTTCCACATCCCCAGGCAGAAGAGAAGCCATAAAGATTTGAATCAGGGGATAAAATGATCTAACTTGGATAGCAGATTATTAGGTGTGGAGTGGGGTGGTGGTGTTGGGGTTGTGGGGATGACATAGAAGGAGAGAATTCAATAAGGGAGCTCTCACTGCAGTGGAGGCAAAACCGGATCTTGACTTGGATTCACAGAAGGATGGCAGTGGATGTGATGAGAACTAGCTAGAACTGTGACGGGTAATTATGATTATATGCTGATGTACTGGTGTATTAAGTGACTTGTTGAGTATGTGAGAAATACACAAGTCAACAGTGCTTCCATTATCCAAGTCTGGGACCTGGTCAACTAGGTGAAGGGTACTACCAGTGTCAGAGAGAGAAAATTCCAAGGAAGAAGTCGACTTGTGGAGTAAATCAATGCCAAGTGCATAAGCTATCTAGTAGGCGTTTGAATACACACTTCCAGATTTAAGGACAGAAGCTTGCATTGGATAAATCAACTCACTGAGCCATGTGCATAAGCTTTAAAAAAAGCAGAGAAGTGGAGATTGGCTTTACACACATTTTCCTTTACGAAATTCTAAATACTTAAAATGGTACAATTTTGTAAGTGTTTCTTATAATTTGGCCCACGTCAATTTCTATATGTAGACAGAATTGTAAACTCTCGTGGGAGAGTTGGCATTGAGTTGTTCTGTGTGATTTTTAAATGCTGAATTTTCTCTGTGAAGCTATAGTCTTCTATAATTTGGGGATCATCCCCCCTTCCATTGCTACCATCAAAGTCCAAAACATTAACAGCTCTCACTGGTCCAAACTCTCTCTCCTCTATGCTATTCTCTGTATATATCAAGCACATTTCTTGGCATTTTGCTCTATCTCTGCTTGCAATGTCATCCTCTGCCTGCCACAAGTCTCTGTTAAAATGTTGCTTCTTCTGAGATGTCTTCTTTGATTAGGTCCTTTCCCTCTATTTTTCTCTACCTTGTACTGATTTACTTTTTCCTTATAGCATTTTCACCACTAGTATGTTATATGCTTGTTTAGCTTTTGTTTGCATTACTTGAAAAGAGAATTGTAGGCAGATTCTTTACCAGCTGAGTTACAAGGTAAGCCCAAGCATACTGGAGTGGGTAGCCTATCCCTTCTCCAGGGGACCTTCCTGACCCAGGAATCAAACGGATGCTACCTGCATTGCAGGAGGATTCTTTACCAACTGAGCTATGAGTGAAGCACTTGAATGTCGGTTCCACGCTTATATATTTTGTGACTACTCTGCCAGGCTTCCCTCGTGGCTCAGATAGCAAAGAATCTGCCTACAATGCAGGAGACATGGGTTTGATTCCTAGGTCAGGAAGATCCCCTGAAGAAGGGAAGGGCAACCCAGTCCAGAATTCTTGCCTGGAGAATTCCATGGACAAAGGAGCCTGGTGGGCTGCAGTCCATGGGGCCGCAAAGAGTTAGACATGACTGACGCGACTAACACTCACACACATCTACTGTGTCGTGATAGCATGAAAGAGTACTTGACACACACTAGGTGCTGTAATCCATGACTATTGTTCTACATGACATGCAGCAGTCAGTCATTCTGAGGTCAGTAATGAACTCCATCATCCATGGCAAACATAGTTAAATTACAACATGTTCATACCACACATATTCGATAAAACATTCTTATTAAAGTAACAATTATCTCAAAGGTATGAATCAATGGATTTTGAAATTATTAATAGTTGTCTTTCAGTATCAGAGGAATAGACTTAGCAAACAGAAATACAAAACTCTGCTTTATGATGATAAGAAATAGAAAGTTAGATACACATATAATAATAATTGTTGTATAAATATTTGCTTATCTTTTTTATCTATCTCAACAAGTTTGATCTTAATTTAAAACTTTGAACTCAGGAGTACATGTTCGTGCTCTAAATTTTCTTGCTACTGAAGCTTATAGCTTCTTTTTAAAATTTAATTTAAACAAAGCTGAAATTGGCTAATAATTTGTTTGTAAACCACCACTATAAGTCATATTGTATATATTCTGATACAAAATTAAATGTCAAATTATTAAAAAATACTGTATCAAAAATAGTATATCTATTTCGTGATATATTTGATTATTACCAAATCATCTTTCTTTTTCCATTTTCTAGGAAATTAGATACTTACATGGTCAACAGATTTCTTATTATTAAACTGTCCTTTTCATAAGAAGTAAGGCTTATTGTTTTTCTCAGCTATTTCTCATTATAAAGTATGTTAGATGCATTGGTTATATGTTGATATTAAATTGAAACTGGCTTTTTACTTCCAAGTATTAGTTTCAAAAAGAGAATTATAAAATTGACATAAAAGGCCATATACATGCTATATCAATTACAATTGTCTTGTTAAACTTTTTAATAAATCTATTGTTTTACTGGCAACCATGTCACAGTTTACCTTTTTTTCACAATTGCATATAACAAAAATAAGAATGCCGTGAGAATACATTGTACTTTTCCTTAGCTGGATAATGGGGCAATCTATATCTAAGCCAAATGGAATTATTTATTGGACTTATTGTGTCTGTTCACTGTGGGTAAGCTTAATTAAATTATTTTTAGCATTCGTATGAATACTTTGAACTTTTCAACTTTGTAAAAATGTTGGCAACTCTTTTGTTAGAGTATGAATCTAACATGTTGATTTCAGTTTTAGAGAATGGGAAATGCATCTCAATTTTTATACTTTCTCTACATTGTCTATAGTACATAAACAGAAAGAGGAATAAAATTGATGATTGCTTTTCTAGGGCACATTAACTCCTACACAGTGCATTTCAGAAGGAAATTAAAATGTGTGGTCTCATTTCAAAACTTGTATTATTTAAGTTGTGAAGAGATTCAAATTTGAAGCATCTGAAGAAGACTGTATTTGTTTGGTTCTTTGTTTTTGTTAAAGAAAGAAATCCCTGGGCTCAGACTATTTCTCTGTGTGACTATCTTGCTTTTTTATAGCAGCAAATGCTTAAAAAAGTTAGTATGATACTTGATAAGTTTCTCAGAATATTGCATTTTTGCCACAGAACTATATTTTAAAATCATGTCTAATTTCTTGTTTATTTGAACCCATTTCACATAATTTTTCTTCCTTAGAATGTAATAGCTATAGTTCAGATAACTACCCTGCATTAAGTACCATATAATTTATAATCAGCTAAAAGATTAACATTGCTTATGTGTCTTTGTTGGTATTATAAATTGCTACTGGCTACCATCATTGAGTTTAGGTTTATATACACATAAAGTATATAAGGTCACATTTAAAGTGTTGTACATGACACAAAAATGCTCCTCCTTAACATTTTCATTATAATTTATTTAAAATGTAAAAAAAAAAATCCAATTTTTCCTTAATTTTCTCAATGAGAAATATCTTTTAGCTTAAGAATTACAAATACATTCAGTCTAGAGCCATTTATAGACCTGTTAATTTGACCATGAGTTATTAAAATCACTGAATCATGCCTTAAAAAGAAATAGTACCTTTTATATGTGTAGAACTCAGAATGATTAGTCGTTAGTTTTCTGTAATAAAAGCAAAGTCCTGCAGTTGTAATCTTCTACTCCATCCACTCACTGCTCCTAGAAAGACATTGTGAAAGTGAGAATGTCTTTCTTCCTTATCCCTACAATGCTTTTGATTGTGCTAGAACCACTTAAAAAATTATGTAGGACAGTTATTTAATGTTTGTGATATTTAAGCTCATTGTAATTAAATAAATATTGAGTTATGTCAGAATAACAGACACAAAGTTCCAGTCTAATTAATTGCATTTTCCCTGTTTACATACATATTTACTAAACACATAACTATACATGATATATCTTTTGATGAAATTATAATGAAGTAATTACAGTGCAGACTTATAGAAATGGAGTTGATGGCCAATAAGGACCTGGTCTTAGGCAAGTTCCTGCACCACTGAGAACTTGAACTTCCTGTGAACTACACATAACCCAAGGATTCCAGCCATTTTCACAGCATCTGCTAGCTGCAACCTGTGTCTCAAGGTTGATAGATTTGTAACTATTCAACCATTTTGGACCTCAACCAATCCTTACTAAACAAGTACCTTTCTTGCCAGCTCCAATTATAATCCCTGATACAATTCATGGAACTAACTGCAACCTTGTGGTTTCTGCTTTTATAAAAGCTTCATTTTGTGGTCCAGCAGAACACAATTTGAGAGCTTTTTTATTCAGTCTCCTGGGCTGCGGTCCTAACAAACCTCAAATAAATGCCTCTTTATTTTAATCAGGTCTTTGTTTCTCAACTTTTAGTTAACAAAAGTGATGAGCTCTCTTTTTAAAATAGTCTACAAAAAAAAAAGTGCTATGAGAAACGGTGGAGGTTTATCAGTTCAGTTCAATCGCTGAGTCGTGTCCAACTCTTTGTGACCCCGTGGACCGCAGCACGCCAGGCCTCCCTGTCCATCACCAACTCCTGGAGTTTACCCAAACTCATGTGGAGGTTTATAATTAATAAAATGGTAAAGAAAAGGAATGTCCTTTCTTTTCTGGCAGTCTTCCCTTGTGGCCCTCAGTTCTTGTGAGTGCTCATGACTCTGCATGACTGCTAGTCACCGGAGTACCCTCATTACAGAACTCTTACTGTCCCATCCATCTGTTATTCATGAAACTCTATAAATTAATCACCACTAAACCCTGTACAGTGACCGCTCCTTTGTCATCTGTGTGGAAAACCAGCAGTTCCCAGAGCAAATGATGGACAGAGAAGTTATCACTCTCTTGTTCTCCTTCCTTTAACTCTTGTTTAACTCTTACTAAAATTGAATTTCTGAAAAATGCCTTTGCATATACATATTGTTTGGAAATAGGACTAACTTGCTCTTTATGTCACTAATTAATTTGTGTGTGCGAGCTCAGTTATGTATGACTCTTTGCAACCCCATGTACTGTAGCCTGCCAGACTCCTCTGTCCATGGAATTCTCCAGGCAAGAATACTGGAGTGGATAGCCACTCCCTTCTCCAGGGGATCTTCCTGACCCAGGGATCAAACCTGGTCTCCTGCATTGCAGGCAGATTCTTTGCCATCTGAGCCACCAGGGAAGACCAATTAATTCAGGGTCAATGTGAAGATATACATAAGGAAACTGGCATTATGATACAAGGAGGACAATATACTTTTATTTTTTCCTCAGTGCATTCAGTAAACATTTCCTGATTACCTGAAATATGTCATGTACTATGTAAGATCGCTGTGATCATCAGGGAATTTCTATGATATGGTGATCAAGGAAAAAGAAAGAGAGAGAACTGAGAATATGACTCTGATGTTTAAAATATACTGACAAACCCAGTTTTGGTGCTGTTGAGGGAAGCAGCTTGCTTAGGAGGGGAAGACAAAGAAATTATATTTAGTTTTAAGGGCTATTTTAAAATGGCAAAAGGACACATATGGAAATGAACTTCAAGTAAATAATCAATGATGGTTTCATGTGCTTTTGACTCATCACAGAAACATAAAGCAATTACTAACATTTATTGAACATTCTCATATTCCAGACATCATTAATATCTCTTTACCTCTTTTAACTACTTAGTGTTCACCACAATCCTGTAAGACAAATATCTTTGTTATCTCAATTTTCCAATTGAAAATAATTGAGACAAAAATTTTGCCAGTTCCTGAAAAACACACAGCTGGTAGGTGTTGGACTGGGATTTGAACTTAAAGGGTCCAGCTCCAGAGTCTACCATCTTACTTAAATCTGTATGTAAATTCTTTTTATTTTGCTTTTAGAATTCTGTTCTTCATCATTCATTGTACCTATACTAACCTACTAGAGCAATTGTTTTTAGATTTTTTAATATTTGACTTCTTTCTAAAAATATTATCCAAAAGTAATGGCTTTATGTTAGAAAAATATCTGGATTGCCAAGGATTTTGGAATATAGAATTTATATATTTTATTTGAATTTTAAAGGAAAGGGACCAAGATTGTTTACTTATACACGAGAGTTTTCTGCGAATTTCTGATTTCTGGAGAAATATCTAAATGTTAGACTTCTCATTATACCAAGAATTCATGCTGTTACTGCAGCCAAGCTATAAATGAGTAACAGGGTAGAATAAAGATCTGCCAAGTACAATCTGAGCTGTTTTTTTTTTTTTAATTTAGGGTAAAAATACCCTAAATTAATGATAGAGTTATTGAAGCTACTTAGATAGTAAAGCTACTTAGTTGTAGTACTTAAACTAGTGGGTGGCCGATCCAGATTTCTTTGTTGTCTGCCTTTTCTGTGGCTGTCTCTACATTTGCAGGTGTGCACACTATGGTAATAGCTCTTGGAATCCTAAGTAGCACAATTTAAGTTAGCTTTGAGTTAGACCCACCAGGTGCAGGGACCAGCCTCTGGAGGCTGTGCCAATTAGGGTTCACTGCTTGGAATTTATCTTCTAGAATGTGAGAGTTTAGCCTCAGATTAGATGGTTTTTTGAATGAAGTGACAGACATTTGTAAGATGTTCATGATCATTTTTCAAAATCTATTGTGGACTGGAGAAATTAATTGAGAGAAAGAAGGAAAAAACAGATACAAAAAGAAGTAAGAAGTAGAGAATAAATAATTCATTAAAATATTTTTCTATTATTATTGCATTTAATATTTTTTTGGATATGGACCATTTTAAAAGACTTTATTGAATTTGTTACAATATTGCTTCTGTTTTCTGCTTTGGTCTTTTGGCCATGAGGCATGTAGGATCTTAGCTCCCAAACCAGGGATCGAACCTGCACTCCTGCATTGGAAGAAAGAGTCTTAACCACTGGACCACCCTCTATCACTCTTATGGTGTCCACTGTAGCCTCACCATATCCTTGACTTACATTGTTTAAACATTTACATATTTGTAATAAATTTTTTCTTTCTTGATTACGTAGAATTAGTTTCTATTACTTCAAATTAAGATGCCAAGCTCTTACTTCACTACTGTAGCTATTAGGAAGCAACAAGCTGTTCAAGATTGAATACATCAGAAATAAAACTTGCAATGTGTATTTCAAGAAAGGTTAAACTTCTACATTTGGAGGAAAGTAATAAGCCAAAGAAAACTATAAAGATTAATGTTTATGCAAAGCCGTTATAGGAACTGAAATTCTGAAAGAGCTAGAGTCTTGAAATTAGAAAACATTGAATTATTAAAATTATATTCCCTTCTGTGAGTTGAAAATCCCCCAAATTGCATCCACACTCTTTAATATACAAGAGTATGAAGGATGAAGCCCATTAAGGCAGTCTTGTCTTACCAAAGGCTAAGCAGGGTCTAAAAAAGTGTAAAGCCAAGAATTGGAGTGATGTCTTTTGTATGGTGTTTTGAATGAACCATTGAGATATTATAGGACTAACATGTTTTTGAAGCCATTAAGTAAAGGACACTGAAAATATCTGAAATCTTGACTCTTACCAGTAACATCTGAGACTATGATATAATTGAGGTTATCCAATTATGGCCTCAAATTCCCAAATGGATTAGTACCTGTGATTGATTTCACAATGGTATTTAAGCTAAAGTTTGGTGTAGAGTAGAAGTCTTTGGGTAAGATTTTTGACATTGTGTTAAGCAAAATAACATTGCATAATCAATAATAAAAGTTACAATTAAAAAATAGAGCAAATCTGGATGGATTTGTATGTATATATTATGTATGTGTTATGTATGTTGCTTTGAAGGGCAACTTGCAGCAGTGTGTCAAAGGTTCCAAACTTTGAAGGATCTACCAAAGAAGGATACTATTCAGCTGCAAATAGGCCATACTTGTGAACAGAACTCTGATACTTTGTGAAACAGAAGTGATGATAAACTGCTGATTTTTATGCTCTGATAAGAAGCCCAATTTAATTACTTCAGGATCTGCCTGGGAGACTTCCTCGCTGGTCCCGTTGTTAAGACTCCAGGCTCCCAACACAGAGGGCTTGGCTCAATCCCTCATCTGGGAACTAGATCCCACATTCTGTAAGACAGACCCAGCACAGCCAAATAAATAAATAAAAACCTGCCTGGTGGAACTGAGAAAAGGGGCAGTAATTGGATGATAAACGGATGGTTCCCATTACTAGTATAATTCTGCATGAATACCCTCTCATTTAGTGAAGTCTGGAAGATCTGTTTATGAAGAGTTTGGCACAGCTCCAAAACTCATCTTTTATTTCCTCAGTAATTGGTGAAATTCCAGTACCCATACTCTGAACTGCACAGGAATAACCATAGTTAAACAGATGGAAGGGAACCTTCTCCAAAGAAGAGAGGAGCCATATGCATTTGCATCCAGTGTAAGATTTGAGTTTGAACTTAGACACTTAAATGAAAAAGATTGGGCTTCTCTGGTGGCTCAGATGGTAAAGAATCTGCCTGCAATTCAAGAGACATGGATTCGATTCCTGGATTGGGAAGATCCCCTGGAGAAGGGAATGGCTACCCACTCTAGTATTCTGGCCTGGAGAATTCCATGGAGAAAAGAGCCTTGGGAGGCTACAGTCCATGGGGTTGCAAAGAGTCAAATATGACTGAATGACTCATTTTTCACTTTTTGGGGTGACTGTAAGCTATAGATCACTTTCCCTTAGAAGAGGCTTTAGTTTCTGAGGCGGTTATTGTGAATCAAAGAAAAGAAAACAGCTCTTTTTTTGGTTACTTAAGAATTTCTGAAGATTTTCCATAACTACAGGTGGCCACTAAAGAACAATGTTCCTGACATTGAACACTTTAAAGCTGGAGTGAAAGATACCAAAAGGAGCTATTAGGAAGGTGAGAAAATTGGTCTCATATACACCTCTGCTTCTGGGGTGGTGCTACTGGTAAAGAACCTGCCTGTCTAATGCAGGAGACATATTGAGAAATGGGTTCCATCCCTGGGTCAGGAAGATCCCCTGGAGAAGGGCGTGGCAACCCACTCCAGTATTCTTGCCTGGAGAATCCCATGGACTTAGGAGCTTGGTAGGCTACTGTCCATAGGGTCGCAAAAAGTTGGAAACAACTGAAATGACTTAGCAAGCATACACAGGTCTGTATGTTTAACACAGGTCTGCCAGGAAATGCATCATTCATGTGTGTTACTGCTGAATCTGGTTTGGAAACCACTATCTGTGAGGGACCAATGTGGATGAAACAACCTGATATTACAACTAAATATGTTTTTTAGACTATTTCTTTACACTCATTTCAGGAAAAAAAAAGTATACATCATCATGTACACTAAGGCCACAAAAATTTTACTAGAAGGAAAGGAAAGCAGATGGGGGAAAAAGGGTGAACTTAAACAGGAAAAAATAAATTGTTCATCGCATCTATATCTGGATTGTCATTAATTGGCTGATTTTTATCTTAAAAGTATAATCGTACTTTTGATAGAACAATGTACACTAGGCATTTAGATAAGAAAGAAAAAGTTCAGGGCTGGTTTACATGAAAGAGGTAAAATATATAAAATAAATCTCTCAAAGAAATAAGTTGATAGGCATTTCAATTCATTTTGCTTCTGGATACCATTGAGATGAGTTTTGGGGTTGAAGGCCAAGATCCTGGGGAAGAAGAGAATTAAGAGAGTAATAACCCCACACAAGTGTAAGAGAGAGCTTGTGGTACAGTTACAATATGAGTCACAAGGCCTGCTTTTTGTGAATATTCAGCACAAGATTCACCACAAAAGGTTAGAACGCTTAAGAATATTGGTTCTATTCATACAGATGATGAAAGCAGATTTGGAACAGTTGATGGTGCCACAGTATGCACATCAGTTCTACTTTCTTCTCAAATAATACAGAACAGGATAAAACACAATCAGAGGCCACTGTTTGAAAGTAATTAGACCGAATGATCTTGACTTTGGATTTAGTGTGGGACTCTGTTGGTGTGGGTGATGAAACATCCTGCATCGATTGCCAAAGTGTCCATGTGATGCTGAAAGCACTTTCTGATCTCTCAAACGTTCCAAAATGTCATGTTCTGAGATTCTTTGCAATGTCGAGAAGACTCTAAGTGATCAAATAGACAATCAGCTAGGAGAATATTTGTATACCTTTCTGATAACTAATTCATTTATGCGTTTTGCCAGCCAAAAAATTAGTAATAAACTTCATTTTACATGGTAATCAACCTGATTTTAAATTCACGAGAACATAGATTTTTCCCATTTGTGGACATTATATAATCAGAGTTTACAGTTCTACAAACATACTTGTGAGCATATAAAGATTATTAAATGACTATGTGAGTAATCATAATAAAAAAGAAATTAATGTGAAAATCATATGGAAAAATTATGTAAAGAAATATTTATATTGAAAAATAAGACTAAAACAAATGAAATACAAAGAAAACAGTTAACTATATAAAATGTGAAGTGAATCTCAAGAGTAAAAATTAAAATGTGTCCAAGAGGAAATTTGAGAAAAGGAAGCAATTTCCATTGGAGAAAGGATTTGAAAAGAAACTCACTGAAAAGAAAGGGGTGGGGGCGGACAACTATTATCTTTTGTCTTCAAAACACTTTAATTATTCTTCAATAATTTTAATTAATTTAAGGTTGTATTTTTTTTCTTTTGCAGAAGCATATTTTCTTTTTCAGTCTAAATATCTAGCTTGATCTATTCACCTGGATGCTTTTAGTGATTTTCTCAGGAATTAGCAATGGATTTACTTTGTTTTATAAAGAAACACAAGACCAGGATTGAGGAAGAACAGTACTATTTTTCATATACTTTTGCACGTTATTTCTTAAATTGTAATTATGATCTTGATTAAATCAGTTTTAAATTATGACCTGTTATCTGCAATCACAGGCTTCCCTGACAGCTCAGTTGGTAAACAATCTGCCTGCAATGCAGGGAACCCCAGTTCAATTCCTGGGTCAGGAATATCCCTGGAGAAGGGATAGGCTGCCCACTCTAGGGTTCTTAGGCTTCCTTCATGGCTCAGCTGGTACAGATCTGCCTGCATGCAGGTAGACCTGGGATCGATCCCTAGGTTGGGAAGATCCCCTGGAGAAGAGAAAGGCTACCCACTCCAGTATTCTGGCCTAGAGAATTCCATCATGCATTTCAGTTTTCTAATAGTGATGATAGTGGGTATTTTTTCAGAGGAAATAAACTGGATCTTAAAATGTTTTCAAACTTATTTTGTAATGAGGTAAGCTAGCTATACAGTCAAATTCACTATAATAAACGGTAATAATATACAATGTTTCAGGGTTTAGAAAATATATTTGTTGCTGTAATAAAGAAAGATAATAAAGGCTGATTGAGTAATATATTTTTTGGATTTTCTATAGAAATAAAAAGCACTATTGATGCAAAATTGTTTTTTAAAACTATTTTACTACAAATAATAGTGTCAAATATTTGAAAATGTCTGCTTAAATCACTACGATTTTAAAAATATGAGTTTTTAAATAGTTTTAGATTCTGTGTTCTCCTGAATATTCATAAACTAACGTATACAATATGAATGCATACTGCCGTGCTATGCTGTGCTTAGTTGATCATCATCTCTCTTTGAGACCCCATGGACTGTAGCCGGCAAGGTTTCTGTCCATATGGGTTCTCCAAACAAGAATACTGAAGTGGGTTGCCATTGGACAAGGAATCTTCCCAACCCAGGGATTGAACCCAGGTCTCCCACATTGCAGGCAAATTCTTTACCAGCTTAGCTACCAGGGAAGCCCATGAAAGCATGGTATGATGATATTCAGATTCCAATGTTCTGAATATTTCAGAGAATCATTCATGTATTTCCTACATTTATATGAACAGAACATGATACAACTAATTTTATAATCTAAAATGTGATTGATGAACTGGGACTATGATGTGAAATTAGCATTTTTCATATAAGTAAAACTATAATCTTATGATTATCCAATCTTTATGTTTAAATAATTAATAAGTTTTCAAAGACATTGAACTTTGAATTTGGATTGGAGCTTATAGGTCATCCATTAATAAAGCACACATAGTACAGACTTCTTTGAAAAGAATCATATGAAAATTTAAAATATAAAGAATATACTTAAAATTTGAAATTCAATGAACAAGTCATTATATCCAAGACATGCTTCAGGAGAGATGACAGCTAAATGTCATGTGATATCTTGAATGGAATCCTAGAACAAAAAAAGGAACATTAGGTAAAAACTAAAAAATGTAAGTAAAATATGAAATTTTGTTAATAATATTTTTTAATATTAGTTAATTTGTAAAAATGTACCATACTATTGGAAGATATTAATGGTAAGGGGTTATAGAGAATCTATGTAGCATTTTTGTAACTTTTCTGTAAATTGAAATATATTCTAAAATATTTATTTGAAAATGTCATCTAAAAAATTAAAATGTAATGGACGGGTAAAATAGCGTTACATAGTAGAGACCTAATTGAAAAGATAATTACTTAAAATAGAACTAATAATTAACACTAGATCTAACACAAATTTTTTTCCTTCTTGGCCTTTTGTCTAAGATCAAGTATAAAACAGATCTAGAGGATAAGCCACAGAGAGAATTGGAAATAGAAAATACAATATTTAGAGATATAATATGTCATTGTTATTTGAATTAATTTAATTTCTAAGTAGAGGTCATTCCTTTAGCAATCATTAATGTTTTCTAAAAGGTGCATAGAGTATAAATTTGCAATATAATTTGTATCTTCTACAAACTCACTCTAAATCATCATGAGACTGGAATAGATATACTCAACATGTTTCATAAAATATTTAATAAATAATATGTATTTGTGTGATAGATTTTACCTAAAGCACAGAAAAACGCATTTGAAAATTTTGTATTTGATCGGAACTTCATATGAATGCCAGATCTTACTGTAGAATTGCTCATTTTTAATATTTATTTTTTGGAATCTTCTTTTTTTTATTTTTTAAATTATGAAAGTTTGATAACACATCTATAGGAGACTTGGTAAATATGGAGCAAAGTTGCACATAGTTCCACTATATATTACAACTATTTTTTAAGTAGATAAATTAAGATTTTCAGTTTCAATATATCTCTCTCAAAAACTAATAGAATGAAAAGATAGAAAAGTAGGAGGATATCCTAGACCTGAAAAGCACTATGAACAGATTCAAGATAATTAAGATTTATACAGTTTTCACTCAACAGCAGGATACAAATTCTATTCAAGTTCCCATGGACTATAAACAGGAACATATGCAGGGACATAAGACATGGTGCAAAAATTTAATGGTAAAAGGTACGGAAATTATACAGAGTCTGTTCTCTTATTACTGTGGAATTATGTTAAAGATAAATATCAAAAGATATTTGAAAATAACCCTCACATTTTCAAGTGCAATGCCTCGTTTACCAAGAGACATTTTGACTTAGCCATTGAAATTTAAAGACTGAAAAAACACAGAGAGTGATTGCAGAAAGCATTTAAGTGAGAGTAGCTCTTTTAATTTAAAGATACATTTTCTTTGTCTCGTAATTTACTTTAGAAATGATCCTAATGGTCTGATTAACTTAATACAGTACATTTTCAGACATGAATAATTTATAGCTATTTCACTGACCGGATAGAGTTCATTAAATTCTATCGATCCTATGGTATAATTGTATATGGAATGATTAATACATGAAGTTCAATGATCAGTTATTAAACAAAGACTACTGTCCTACATGAATTTCATAATAAAGAGACTACTCTAGTATATAATGTGGGTTTGAATGATGAAAATAACCAGGTAATTGAGAGCATGCTACAATTAGAAACTGTACAGGAGTAAAAAGTTAATAACTAAGGCATAATGGTTTCCAGCTATATTCTTATTTCTGTCTTGCTTCTACCACTTGCCAAGATGATCCTACTTTCTGCTAATTAATTTGAAAGGATGCTTTATTTGGAATTAGTTTCTTAAAACATTGAAAGAAAAAGAGGCCTGATGATTGTTTATCAAACTGGAAACAATCGACATGGTCATGAAGGACACCTAACATATCATGCTACCTAATGAGAAATCTTTTTTTTTTTCTTATCTGTTTTAGTTACATGAATATGTGCTTGTAAAATAGACAAAAATGAAGAATTTGAAGATAAAGCATTTCTTGGTATGAAAAGAAAGGTGGTGTTTATTATTGTGAGGAAAATTTGATCAAGTAAGGCACTGCTAATAAATTTTCTCATATTCTAAAACAATATCTTTGTGCTGCTCTTTCTATAGTTCCATGTTCTAACTGTAAACTATTTGAAGTAAAGCTGAAAGATCATATTCATTTTTTAATTTTTACAACCTAGGAGAAATAGCTTTTCATGAAGTAAGAGATTAATATCAATTTGAAAGAAAGAATAAATTAATAATGGGAAGAACGAGAAAACAAATGAACGACACATTTTGGCTTAAATTAATAACTTGTAATAGATTTAAATGCATAGAATTATTTATTCCACAAATAAATAGTTTTATTTCAAAATAGATTGAACCTGAGGAAAACCAAGATTTCAAACTTGGCATGCTGCTGCTAAGTTCCATCAGTCATGTCCGACTCTGTGCGACCCCATAGACGGCAGCCCACCAGGCTCCCCATCCCTGGGATTCTCCAGGCAAGAACACTGGAGTGGGTTGCCATTTCCTTCTCTAATGCATGAAAGTGAAAATTGAAAGGGAAGTCGCTCAGTCGTGTCTGACTCTTAGCGACCCCATGGACTGCAGCCTACCAGGCTCCTCCGTCCATGGGATTTTCCAGGCAAGAGTACTGGAGTGGGGTGCCATTGCCCTCTCAAACTTGGCATAGAAATATCAGAAGCTGCTAACATTTCTTAAATGCTTACTATGTCTCAGTTACTCTTTTAAAGGTCACACTTGATCTGATTCAGTTCTAGATATGAATCTATAGGTGAAGTTCTAATTAATTTAGATTTAAGCTACTATTAAAATGTGTAGATTCTACACACACACACATCTAGATTTGCATATACCTATTTCTCTTTCTTGGACAATTTAGTTACTCTACAAATGATATATCACTGTCTCTATGCTATTTCTATTCCTTAATTATTCTAGTAGATATTTTAAAGATATTAAATCAGAAAGACCAGCTACCATCGACCAAGTATGCTTACAAAATAATCATTTACTTTAAGCTGAAATATTTGTGAATTGAAAATGATTTGCTTTAGATATTAAGATATCAATAGTAACTTTCTCTTTCCTTCTTTCCTTCTTCCTTCTTTTTTTTTTTTTAATAAAGTCAATACCTAAGTGAAACCAAGATATACATTACAAAGTTTTCTATTTGAAAGACTTTCTAAATAGTCTTGCATCTTTTGAAGTCTTTGTATACTTGGCCTGAAATTATTTGCAACAATTTATTTTATTTTGTGGACACTTCTTCCTGTTTAAGCTGAACATTCTTATTTTTGCTTAACAGGTTACTCCTCCAAGACCTTTTTTGCCTAAGTAATAGAACAGGATTAATTATCTATTGTAGAAGATGTGTGTTAAAATTATCATCCTTAAATAACCTTGGTTCAGCTCAAAAAAAAAAAAGGTAAAGCTTATTTTAGTCTGTATTTTGAGAATTTTCTCTGTGGAATATTGTTTTGTCTCCTCTCCATCCACATTGAAAAAAAGCATATGTCCTACCAGTGTTCACTGTTCCAAAAGTAAATATGTAGTGCTGTAAAACTACAGTGCAAAGGTAATGAGTTTGTGCTAGACAGAATGACCTTCCAGAGAAATACTGTATTATCTAATACTGCCAATTTTTCTTCCCAGGTAAAATAAAATAGTTTAGCTAATGAAAAATAAGCCATCCCCTACATCTGATGAAATAGCTTAGGGGAATAATACTGGGAGATAGAGGTTGCATGATGCATGTGGTGTGTGTGTGTGTGTGTGTGTATGATGGACAGGAGCTGGGACAGACACAGTAAAGAGTGCTGATTACAATGCACTCTGTGGGGAGCTGCCATGCAAGTTTGCTTGTTTGCCTGGTGTTTTGAGACTCAACTTGAGGTCCAACTGCATGTCTCATGTAATAATCAGAGGGAAAAATAATGTCTAGAGAGAATAAATTCTGAGTCTAGGAGGAATCACTGTTAACCTCTCACAAGCTGCATTCTTACTGAGGAAGGTTGCATGGGAATGAGGCATTCTATCCTGAGAGATAGGGTTTCGTTTCTACTTGCAAGTATATGGCATGAATAAATGCTTTTTGCAATTGAATGGAAGAGGTAAAATTTAAATTTGGTGGCATTAACTATTTAAATTAATCCAGAAACTACCTGCAACTTCTGTGTGTGTATACATATATCTATGGAAGTATCTTCATATATATCACATACCCATCTAAATATACAACTACTTCTCTATCATCTATCTCGGTCTGTCAATTTACTTATCACCATAATTTTTTATTGAAAACGTCAGTGTAAATTCTCTTAACTTTTCATTATCATCATTAGACCAAGGCATGTGTTTGCCTTGAAAGAGCATGAAACAACTGCATATCCGAATAAATGAAACCTAGCCAGGGCGGAACTAAAAATTCATGATTAGTGCTTTGTAATTATCAAATATCTACATATATTGGACATCTTATATTTTAACATTCTAGTGTTTTGACTGTTTAATCTATTCAGTGGGCCGGTTAATCTAGCAAGAATATGTTAGCTGAACTTGATGAACTGGTATATCATTCTTCCATTCATCCTTCGTCCCCTGGGCAAATTGTCTTTCACTATGGTTTTGAGTACATTAAAGACTGGTTTAGGTGTTACCTTGCAATAAAATACATAAACAATAAAAGCATTGGATACAGCATGGATCTTTTAGTCACATTCAGCTTGTTTGGCCTTGGAATAAGACTCATTGTTGTTTAGCCTCTAAGTTGTGTCTGACTCTTTTGTGACCCCATGGACTGTAGCCCATCATGCTCTCCTGTCCACGGGATTTTCCAGGCAAGAATACTGCAGTGGGTTGCCGTTTCGTACTCCAGGGGATCTTCCTGACCCAGGGACTGAGCTCAAGTCTTCATTGGCAGACAAATTCTGTACCACAGAACCACGAGGGAAGTCTGTAAAATGGGACTACTTCATAGAAATACAAGCCTTGGGTTATATAAACAAAGGTCCACATAGGTTTTGAAAGTTAATTAGCTTTAGCTATGAAATGTTTTATTATATTTAAGAAAGGATGCTATCTTAACTTGAATTATTATTTACAAATAATACCAATATTGTCATTAGCATGTACATGAATGGAAAATCACAAGCAACTAAGATCTACAGATATGCAGGCAATTTTTTCTAGTGATGTGGAATAAAAATAGAGAGGCCTACATCTGTTTCATGCATGTTTTTACATCTTTTTAAAAGATGTCTTATTTTGACATATATTTTCTTTAATATCTATAGCTTGTTTCTGAACTTTAAACTCTGTCCATGAAAACATTGTGTAGAAGTGAAGCTCCTGATTTTGCACTCACGGTTCTCTGATCGTTTCTTCCTTTATTACTTATATTCTTGGGGTCAGAAGAGGCTTTGCAGGGTCAGTCACCTTATTTCTCTGTCTCTAAGAGAGACTTTATTTGAACTTTCACAGAAGATGGTTTTAGATTGCCTTAAAGTTTTAATATTGAGAGTTTATTCCACGTTCTCCTAAAGCAAACTAGTGCTGAAATTGGTAACCCTTGTAGTCAGAAAGTTATTCTGAACTGAGGTAAAGTTTATATCACTTTGAAAGAGAAACATGGCCATTGGTGTATGAAGTAAGAGTTTGGTTTGGATTATTGCTTAATTCCATTCTAACACAATCCTATTAATTTATTAAATTTTGGTAGATATAATTTCTCTTGAGTGATTATTTCATAGCTTTTGTTTTTCAAATGATCATTTTAAAATGTTTATACAATCATAAAATAACTATTTATTAAAATATTTTAATTTGCTTTAATATTTGATTCTGTTCTTTGAGACTTCGTTATCTTACCATAGCTTTCATATTTCTTCAGTTTTGTCATATATATAGAATGTAGTAGTAGCAAATGAGATCAAAATATTCCAGGTAATAAACATACTCCTTAGGGAAAGTTTTGGAAAGGTACGAAGGGATTCAAATACTAATTAATGTTTCAAGCTGACATTTAAATGTATACAATTAAAACTATTATGCTGCTATAGTAGAAGATTTAGGACAGTTCATAGATTCCAATGGGGCTTCCTGGTGGCTCAATGGTAAAAAATCTGCCTGCAATGCAGGAGCTGCAGGAAACGTGGGTTCCATCCCTGGGTTGGGAAGATCCCCTGGAGGAGGGCATGGCAACCCACTCCAGTATTCTTGCCTGGAGAATCCTGTGGAGAGAGGAGCCTGGCAGGCTACAGTCCATAGGATCACAGTCAGACATGACTCAAGCAACTTAGCATGCAGGTATGCAAGCATAGATTCCACTATGTATAAACACACACACAAACATACACACACACACACACATAATTACCACCCATTGTATTATTTACCTTGTACTATTACAATATGTTTACTTACACGCCCTAGTACTCAAATTAGATGTTTTACTTGATCTTTCCTTCTGCCCACACTTCTCTCATGATTCCATCATATTCTATTCCTTTCCTTAAATCAGGAGTTGAATAACAGATAGTCATGTCATTTTTCCAGTAGAAATGTCCTACTGATTCTTGTACTTTTCTGAATACTATAATTTCTTATATTTTACTCCCTCTAAAAAATTAAATTTAAAATAGAATTTACTCAGACACTTACAATCTTAAGGGACAGATCAACTGTGAATCTTTGGGTCCCCTAATTTTCAAAACTCCCTCCCAAGAACTTGCCCTAACAAAGTGTTCACATAGTCAAATGTTTTCATAAACTTTACAAAATTAAAACAAGTTCTTCTTGATCCATTATCCATTTCCACTTTGATTTCCCATCTGTCAAAATTTCCTTTTCACTGGATGACATAAGACTGATCTTGAGAATTTGGATGAAGTTGTCAATATAAATTTTTTCACGTGTGAAGTTAAGTTGCCACTTGTTCTGATGTAGAATCTTCTCCTAGGTATATATCTATTGCCTATGACTTGGTTTCTATTGATGTAAACCAAAAATAGAAGTTGTTTCATTTCAAGGAAAGATAGATAGATAGAACACAAAGAACAATCACCAATAAACCATACATCTGTTTCTTTTTCTGATGGGAATTTTGGTGGCCATGAGAATTTGCTATTCTCATGACCAATTGCAGGGGCCATAACTGACTGATGGGCTCAGCAGTTGCATCTTTATATCCATCCCAAGATTTGAACCAAGGCCTCATTCTCCCCAGGCTGCTCATGATTGAATGTGGCAGAGGTGTTAAGGCAAGTGCATTCCTGGCAGATACAGAATTCCTCTGACAAGTGACTGTGGCTTGATGACTCCCTAGCAGCCTCGTGGATCTTTTCTTAGAACTACAATGCAGTCTAGGAGGTTTCAATTCCACCTTCCTTTCTGCTTTCTTTCTCTGCTTCACTTGGAATCAGACTTGCATCATTGTCTCATACTGATCACCTCATTCTCTTTTTCTCACAGGCATTTCCATAAGAAAGTTCTTGCACGTTTGTACGATCTTGGCATTTGCTTCTCAGAGCACTGGGCTAATAATATGGGAATCGCATGAAAAATAATTTATCAAAAAATTTTATTCCCAGGGCACAAATCTAGAATAGTATTATAAAATAGTAAGATGTCTAAGATAGCTCCCAAGGAAAAAAAAATTATAGATTTTTTCCCCCAAATTTGACAATGGCCTTAAAATTTATGTTATTAATGTACTATAGTTATACTGCATGAAAATTTTTTGAAGGATAAAAATAAAATAATGATTCACAGTACCAGGAGAGACTGGATCAAGTTCTATTCTTCTCTTTAAAAATTAATATCATGTGATGTACTTAAGGGATTTCCATCCAAATTTTATGTATGTGGGGGGCATATATGATAAAGGCATATCAGGCATTTAATTAATAAAATCATGTTGCTTTACTGTTTTTTTAAATTGTGGTATTTATCAGGTTTTACAATTTTGAAATTGTACTTGTCCTGATTCTAAAAATATTATTATATCTAATATTTTATTACTAAATTTGTGTTATTTTTCTTAAAAAGAATCCTTCAAGTTACATAATCCTCAGATGCCACAAAACTTGAGTGTCTATGCCACCCACTTCTAAACTGGTAGGAGATAAAGAAAGGACATGACAGGAAAAAAAATATACTTAATTAATTATCTTCAAGGCCTCCCCTCCACCCAGCTAACCAGATATCCCATTTTGAGGAAAAATTGAAGTGAAGGAAAAAATATGCTTTCTGTTGTTGGTCCCAATAATTTTTTGGTCTTCATAATGAAGAAATTATTTCAGTTCTGGTCCATTTATTTAGTCATGAAATGTATTATTATGTTGATACTAATGATGTAGTATTACGATTTAGATTTATTATTCATATATACTCTTCTTTCTCAGCACTCTGATACTTTTTATTTATAGACATATTTAAGATCATTATGAGCAACCCAGGTGGTTCAGTGGGTAAAGAATCTACCTGCAATGCAAGAGATGCTTGCTCTTGCCAGTTTGATCACTGAGTGGGGGCGATCCCCTAGAAGAGGGCATGGCAACCCACTCCAGTATTCAGTGTCCAGTATTCAGACTCCCATGGACCGAGGAGTCTGGTAGGCTATAGCCTATAGAGTCTCAAGGAATCAGGCATGATTGAAGTGACTAAGCATACACACATATAAGATCATTATAAATTATAATGATTTTTCATGAATAAAGGGCTATGTAACATTAAAACGTATTTTTCCAAAGACTTGCCATTTTTTTGTTAACATATTATTTGTTGAAATTATTATTTATATTGATTGATTGCTTTTATCTACATTTTTGAAATGCTTCTCATTACTTTAGTTTGGATTTCTTTTTCCTTTTTTCAAATTTCTTTATTCAGTTCCCTATTTTCCTTTTTGTTTTTGCTGTTGTTCAGTTGGTTAGTCATGTCTGACTCTTTGTGACCCCATGGACTGCAAATGCCAGGCTTCCCTCTCTTTCACAATCTCTTGGACTTGGTTCAAACTCATGTCCATTGAGTTGATGATGCTTATTATATTTATTTCTATACAATTCTGTCTATGTTGCTTTTTCTATCTTATGTCTTCTTTTGCTTCATTATTGAGTTCCATATCTATCATCTGGATCTATAGTTCTCAGGACTGAAGTCAAGTGCTTACAGTAGCGTTTTATGCAAAATGCTCTTCTTTTATTATTCTATTTCCATTTTGAAAATTTACACATTTTACCCTCTCACCTTGAAATTCCTTACTGCTAAATGTCACCACAATATGCCTATTTATATGTATAGGAGCTTGTTGAAAAATTATTCTCTGATATTTATATCTATCTTTATTTGTCTTCTTTTTTTTTTTTTTACCAGATATAGAAAAGGCAATTCACATTTTTGTCTTGTTGCTAATATGTTTCCTTTATTTCTTCTTCTAGATAAGGAAATCAGCCTTTTCATTGTTCTAAATGGAAGTCTAACCTAAATGCCAGAGAAAAGCATTGTTTCCAACTTGAAAACATTGAGAAGAAATATGTGCGTAGAGACAGACAATAAAAGGCTGACAGCTGATATTGGTCAAATTGAAGAGTTGCTCATAAGAACTGAACTTTGCCTACTTGGATGTCTTCTTTCCTCCCGGCACCTCTTAAATGTTGTGCTTTACAAACATCATTTAAAATTCCCATGCTGTTTTTACTTTGTCCATGGGAAAGACACTAGTCTGACAAAACAAATATGAACTTGTATTTGCAAAGAGAGCAAGAAAAAATGACTTGAAGTCTGTGGAGTTCCTGAAAATGTCTTCCCTATTTAGTCAGGGTTTTATAGTTATCACCATACAAAATATGTTATAAAACCAACTACAACTCTCTTAAAACAAACCACTGTATATGTTTGTATTTTCAATGCTAGCAACCAAACCTGTTATTTACACATAATATCCAACAAGATGCTACACAAAACAAACTATGGAAATAGAATTAATCAAACATGGGACTTTCTCTATCAAGAGAGAAAGAAAAGAAAGATAAGAGAAAATACATTCATAGATCTATAACTAAATTTTCAATTTTGGTGTTATTATAAATTTTACTGCTTTTAAAATTTTGAATTAAGATTATTCTTTGCTAACATAAGGAAATACAATTGGTATTTTATGTTTACTGCATCCTGCATTCCTGCTAAACCCATTTATTAGCTCTGGGAAACTTTTTGTATATTCTTCAAAATTTTCTACAAAATATTGACACTGTCTATGAATAGACAGCCCTGGGATTTCTTTGGAAGGAATGATGTTAAAGCTGAAACTCCAGTACTTTGGCCACCTCATGCAAGGAGTTGATTCATTGGAAAAGACTCTGATGCTGGGAGGGATTGGGGGCAAGAGGAGAAGGGGACGACAGAGGATGAGATGACTGGATGGCATCACTGACTCAATGGACGTGAGTCTCAGTGAACTCTGGGAGTTGGTGATGGACAGGGAGGCCTGGCGTGCTGCGATTCATGGGGTCACAAAGAGTCAGACACGACTGAGCGACTGATCTGATCTGGTCTGATGAATAGACATATTTTCATTTAATTTTTTCCCAAAACATTTGTTTTCTTCTTTTGTCTTGTGGCACTGGCTAGAACTTCTAATACCATACTCAATAGGAGTAATGAGAGTGGCTGTCTTTGCCTTGTTCAGGTTTTCATGGGGAGAGCCTTTAGTTTTTCATCTGTTGATATAATGCTAGCTCTAATTTTTAGATAGCTTTTGTTTATCAGATTAAGAAAGGTCTCTTTTATTCCTATTTTGCTAAGAGTATTTATCATGCGTACTTGTTGAATTTTGTCAAATGTCAGATCAGATCAGATCAGTTACTCAGTCGTGTCCGACTCTTTGTGACCCCATGAATCGCAGCACGCCAGGCCTCCCTGTCCATCACCAACTCCCGGAGTTCACTCAGACTCACGTCCATCGAGTCAGTGATGCCATCCAGCCATCTCATCCTCCATCTTCCCCTTCTCCTCCTGCCCCCAATCCCTCCCAGCATCAGAGTCTTTTCCAATGAGTCAACTTTTCACGTGAGGTGGCCAAAGTACTGGAGTTTCAGCTTTAGCATCATTCCTTCCAAAGACATACCAGGGCTGATCTCCTTCAGAATGGACTGGTTGGATCTCCTTGCAGTCCAAGGGACTCTCAAGAGTCTTCCCCAACACCACAGCTCAAAAGCATCAATTCTTCGGCGCTCAGCCTTCTTCACAGTCCAACTCTCACATCCATACATGACCACAGGAAAACCATAGCCTTGACTAGACGGACCTTTGTTGGCAAAGTAATGTCTCTGCTTTTGAATATGCTATCTAGGTTGGTCATAACTTTCCTTCCAAGGAGTAAGTGTCTTTTTTTTTTTTTCATTTCTTTTTTTTTTTTTTTATTTTTTTTTTTATTTTTTTTTTGGATTTTTTTTAAAATTTTATTTTATTTTTAAACTTTACATAATTGTATTAGTTCTGCCAAATATCAAAATGAATCCGCCACAGGTATACATGTGTTCCCCATCCTGAACCATTTCATGGCTGCAGTCATCATCTGTAGTGATTTTGGAGCCCAGAAAAATAAAGTCTGACACTCTTTCCACTGTTTCCCCATCTATTTCCCATGAAGTGGTGGGACCAGATGCCATGATCTTCGTTTTCTGAATGTTGAGCTTTAAGCCAACTTTTTCACTTTCCACTTTCACTTTCATCAAGAGGCTTTTTAGTTGTTCTTTACTTTCTGCCAAAAGGGTGGTGTCACCTGCATATCTGAGGTTATTGATATCTCTCCTGGCAATCTTGATTCCAGCTTGTGTTTCTTCAAGTCCAGCATTTCTCATGATGTATTCTGCATATAAATCAAATGTCTATTCTATACTTATTGCCATAATTGCATTGCTTTTCTTCTTTTTTGGTTAAAATGGTAAATTACATTGTGATGGAGGTTTACTGTTCTTCCCAAACTTCTAAAAACTTTGTTTTTAGGCAGGTATGATTCAGGTGGAGATTCTAGGCTCTCTCACATGGTTTTTGCTCCTTTCCTCCAGTTCTGCACTATAATAGACACTTCATAAAATTTTTTCCTGTTGTTGTTGTTTAGTCAATAAGCCGTGTCCAGCTATTTCTGATCCCATGGACTGTAGCCTGCCAGGTTCCTCTATTCAAGGGACTTTTCACCCAAGACTACTGGAGGGACTTGTCATTTCTTTCTCCAGAGGATCTTCCTAACCAGGGATTGAAACTGCAACTCCATTGGCAGGTGTATTCTTTACCACCGAGCCACCCAAGAAGTTCTTTCTAGTGTTGGTGTAGCTTATGTTCACTGTATGTGTACAGCTCTTTCTAGCTCTTTCTAGTTCTTTTTTTCTGAGGAAGAAGCCAGAACAGAAAATACCTCTTAAATTAATTAAAAATTAATATTATTTGAAAATAAATGCAAAAAAATTTAGTCTGTATAAAGAAATGAACCACTTTCCCTAATAAGAACAGAAGATTTCTCATCATATCATGGGAACCTTTTGTTTTTACTGATGACATAAGCTTTGGAGACTGAGCATAAAAAGTGAGCAAAGATATACCAAGGTATATGTTAGAAAGCATCCTAAGCCAATATGACTAAACCACTTAGTAATACCTAACAATTATAATTTCAACCTCTTTAAGGAATGGAATATTAAATGAGTAAATCTGAAATTACCTGGTCAACCCTAGTGGGGTAATCAGCCTGATAAACACCTGCCATTCTCCAAAGGAAAGTGGGCTTGTCTGAAACAATCACTCTTGATAGTAAATCCTTGTCCTGCCCCCTTCTGCCTATAAATGTCTCATTTTATATAACTGTTCAGAACTCCTTTCTATCTGCTAGTTGGCATGATGCCCTACTCAAGATTCATTGAATACAGCCAATAAGACAGATAAAATTTGCTGAGTTGAACTTTGTTTCTTAACAGAAGGTGCATTCTACTTATTTTGGAAGATGATAATGACTCTTTTTAAAGCTTCTTAACTCTTCAAGATAAGTGATCAGATAGGGCACAATATAACCAGGTCTCTTTCTAGGGAATCAAGTACAAATGTTATTGATGCATGGCAACAAGGCAGAAATGTATTCCATAAATATAACCTGTTTCCAATTGGGGGCAACAGAAAATAGGGGAGTAAGTCATGGAATTTTCTTTGATTTTTTTTTCAACCAATAAATAGGATTGATATTGACATCTTGATTATTGTTGTTCAGTCACTAAGTCATGTCTGACTTTTTGCAACCCCAAAGCCTGCAGCCCACCATACTTCCCTGTCCTTCACTGTCTCCTGGAGTTTGCTCAAATTCATGTTCTTTGATTCGGTGATGCCATCCAATCATCTAATCCTCTGTCTTCTCATTCTCCTCTTGCCTTCAATCCTTCCCAGCATCAGAGATGAAGAGCTGATTCATTGGGGGAGAAAAAAAAATGTTGTCTTGATGGTAATGTCTAATTTCATTAGCTCTGAAGAGTAAGGGAAGGAGTTCTTTTCATTCCTAGGATTGAGCCTTAAACTAAACTAAACACTAGCAAAGACTGTGCCACATGGACAAGCACCACTGAAAGCAGATGCAAGTACTAAAGTTAAGAGCCCAGAGGAAGACCCATCAGGTTCCAGGATTTTCTGCACCCAGAATGTAGCAAGGCCTGGCTTGGAGTCCATGAGATTCATATAGCGTATTTTACTCTTCTAGCTTCTTATTCTAGACTCAGTTTTGTGTTCTCATGGTTGGGGTTCTGTTTTCTTCCCCTTCTAGACAGCTCACCTGAAGATTTTATTTTCTGCAAAGATGTGAATCTTTTCTGTGAACTGTTTAAGAGGCAAGCTTTTAGGAATACAGGATCATTTAAGGAAAATCTGGTTTTACAAATTTAAATTTATTCAGGGCGAAAAACAAGCCATTTCACAAGTCTGCGATTGATAAAATTATGAGAAAAATCTTAAGGAAGAAACACAGGCCTGAGGGATTTGGATAATAATAACCTGCAGCTGCTTTTGTCCTGAAGAGGATAAAATGAAAACAAGTGATTGACTCCCTAGTGAGAAAGTTTAAATTCAAATTTCTGCTTCTAGGTGAAGCAGCTACATTAGCCTTTAAAACAGAGACTTATTGCACTTTCCTATTCCCACCCACCATCCAACTAGGATTTATCCCTCAAGATCCATTGTTGTTCTGTTCTGCCCAGGAGGCATATCTCCCTGAACTGCATCACTCAGAATCTTTTGGCTTCTGGCTTTCAGTTTGCTGCAGCTGAGAGATGTCTGTGTTACTGACCCTCCCAAGACAGTCCTTCTGTCTTCTGTCCTTCTGTGAAGGGTCATTTGAGCCAAAAGAATGAGATGGAGTTGGATAGAGAAGCAAAGGCAGGCGTCATTTTTTGATTGGAGAGTGGAGAGGTGTGAACTTGGGTTCTAGAGGACATGCTCTTCTGGCAGGGTTGGGGCTGCTTTACAGGGATGTTGTGGATGGGGAGGAACCAGTGTGCTCAAGTAGGGAGTCCAGCTGTGCGGCTCGCACCCCAGATCCGAATGTGGAGAGTGGCGTCTACACACGCCCAAGCCAAGCAGCCATTTCGCACCAGGAAGTGACCAAGTCTGGAACCTCTGCACGCGCTACTCTGTGAGCCAGGGAAACTCGAGTAAGCACAAAGGAGAAGGCAAAGGTTAGACTTTATTTTCTTATCCACATTCTGTTTTTATTTCCTGAGAATTGTTAACAGGCTTTGTGGGTGGCCGCTGGTGGAACAGGAGTAGAAAGAGCGGGCAGTGGGGCTGTAGGTCCCCCTTTCCTGCTGGGCTGTCAGTCTGGCCGTGGCCTTCCTCTTGGTGTGCGTGCTTGCGCGTGGCCTCTCCAGCCTTCCCTGGGTCTTGGTATGGTTTAGTTGCTAAGTCGTGTCAGACTCTTGGGACCCTATGACACCCCCTGCCAGATCTTCTGTCCATGGGATTCTCCAGGCAAGAATACTGGAGTGGGTTGCCATTTTCTTCTCCAGGGGATCTTCCCCACCCAGGAATGAAACCCAGGTCTCCAGCGTTGCAGGAAGACTCTTTACTGACTGAGCCACTTGCGAAGCCCTGGGTCCTGGTAACGTCTTACACCGGATCCTCCGCTTTTTCTTCCGGTCAAGGTGGGCCCCGCTTCGCTGTTGCTCGCCCAGGGCTGCCCTGCCATTTTTGCTGGTTAACCTCGCCTGTGTCTCTGAAAATAGCGCTCTCTGTACATTCCCTTCAGTGAAACTCTTTAGAGCCTGCTCTCTGATTCCTGCTGGGCCTTGGACCTCTACAGTCACACGATGTCACAGCCTGAATCAGAACCCAAGCTGTGTGACTCCTGAGCTTGCTCTTTTAACAGCAGACTCTGAAAGGGGAGGGGGTAGCATTTACTTTAACTGGAAGCCCTTTCGACTCAGTGTCTAATTTATATTTGTCTGAATTTTTTTTTTTTTTTCTTTCCTCTTTAATGTACTTATAAGTCACTCTGGTTCTTAGAGAATACTTCCTGCCTGCTGGATGTATTCATGGAAGTGCCAGTTGATGCTGCAGTTCTATCTCTTGATCTTACCCGAGGATGCTGGGTCTGCGTGATCACCAGAGCCAGCTCACGGGTGACGGGAGGGCCATTTAAAAAATCCTTTGAATGTGAGAATACACTTCCTTCTTGGAGTGCAAATGAGAATGTATTTGCCGTGATAACACTGGGTGATACTATTTCATATTCCCTGGAAGCAGAGCTCAGAATTTTTAACTCGTAGGTTACAGGATCATGAAAAGCCTTTCCAGTCTGCTTTAAACAACATTTGTTCTTTATCTAGCAGGTATATTTTTAGCTCTCTGCTCATCACTAGGAAAGAAGAGTTAGATCTCTGCTTTCGAATTCCCAGTAGTAAATTTGAGCCCTCTAAACTTTCTGTGACACCTCTGATTTTTATGTCATCATTATCTTTACAGCCTGGCCTTTGAAGGGACTGATACCTTGGAAGGATGGTGGGTTCTTCTGCCATAACATTTGCCTAAAGAGAAAAATGGGCTTAAAATAAAATATATGAACTATGCTGCTGCTGCTGCTGCTAAGTCGCTTCAGTTGTGTCTGACTCTGTGCGACCCCAGAGACGGCAGCCCACCAGGCTCCCCTATAGTAACATGTGAAAAGATATTTACAATATGAACTATACTGTAATTTAAAATTTTAAAATCCATATTAAGAATATGTATATAAAACAGAGCTGTCTTCAAAATTGGCAAGCTAGCCAACCAATATGTGCGTGTGTGCTAAGTTGTTTCATTTGTGTCCAACTCTGTGAGATGCTAAGGACTGCAGCCCGCCAGGCTCCTCTGTTCATAGGATTCTCTAGGCAAGAATACTGGAGTGGGTTGCGATGCCCTCCTCCAGGGAATCTTCCTGACCTAGGGATCGAACCCATGTCTCTTATGTCTCCTGCATTGACAAATAATATAGTAAGGTTCAAAAAATAAATAAATAAATAAATAGTATTTGAAACTATTGTAAAGGGCTAAGTTTAAAGTCTGGGCTTTCCAGGTGGCACTAGTGGTAAAGGATCTGCCTGCCAATGCAGGAGACCTGGTTTTGATCCCTGGGTCAGGAAGATCCCCTGGAGAAGGAAATGGCAACTCACTCCAATGTTCTTGCCTGGGAAATCTCTTGGACAGAGAATAGCCAGCTACAGTCTATGGAATCACAAAGAGTTGGATATGAGGGCTGTCTTCAAAACTGGCAAGCTAGCCAATCAATATAGTGAGGTTTGTAAAAATACATTTGGTATTTGAAACTCTTATAAAGGACTTAGTTTAAAGTTTAGATGTTGCTAAATGCTACTAGCTCCATTAGACTCTTAACACTTACACGTGTTACTAATACAGAAAACATTAGATAATGACAGCAGATAGGAGATACATTGTAAATTTATTAATGTCTGCTGAAATATTCTGGGCAGATTTAGGTTTCAATGTGAAGGACGACTTTTCCAGTCTATCTTCAGTGTTCTCCTAGATAATCTAGATGTTACCCTTTATTTTATGAGATGTCCATGCTAAAAAGAATGGCAAGGCCTTGAAAGGACTCTTCAACACATTACCATTTTATTTTTCTTGTAAAATTAGTAATACCATTCAGTTATAAGTGCAATCTAATTGATGCCATGGGGCTTCCCAGGTGGCTCAGTGGTAAAAAATCCACCTGCCAATGCAGGAGACACAAGATATGTGGGTTCAATCCCTGGGCTAGTAAGATTCCCTGGAGGAGGGTATGGCAGTCCACTCCAGTATTTTTGTCTGGAGAATCCCATGGACAGAGGAGTCTGGCAGGCTACAGTCCATGGGGTCGCAAAGAGAGGGACACAACTGAGCAAGTAAGAAGCAACTGAAATTGTAAGCTCTGACCATGAGGATTCCAACCTCTCTACCACAACAAGTGTGGATTTTTTTTTCTTTTGGGGGTGCTCTTGGGAAGTGGAGGGGAAGAAGGTGCTAACTAGGAGATGGCTCCAGGTCTTAAAAGTAAATTTGTTGGATCATAGAGTATGTTTATAAATGGTAGATATTTTCAAAATGGTCATAACAACTTATTCTTGTCATAAGTGCACAGACATTCTAGTAAGCTTTGGTCACATCAGCACTTTCAATTTAATAAAGTGGTTACCACGTGTTGTTAAAAACGTTCTATTAAGATATTCATATTAAACTAATTCAGAACATAATAAACTGAATATTGGGCAACAAAGCTCGCATTACCTTGTAGAATTTCAAGAAAAGTATTCTAACATGTATTTTTTACTTAACAAAAACAGTCAATTAAATTAGGGTTGGCCCAAGAAGTGTATGTTTTAGCCATTGTGTATTTTGTGTTGTTGTTGTATAGGATTTATTTTATTGACAATAAATTGGAGAGGATTTTGAATTAGAGCTTAGCTTGAATAATTTCACATTTTTCTGTGTATATTTAGGAAATGCAATCTGATGTTTACTCTGAAATTCAACTGAATTTGACTTACATATAAAATTTTCTCCATAATTTAGAATATCTTGTTTCATAAACATATTTTCCAGTATTACTGTCTGGAATTAGAACATCTAAATCACTTCTGATTTTTATGTTTCCAGGCTAGAGTTAGAGTAATCACAGAAACTACTTGTGCTTGCAAAATAACACTTAAACATTATTGGGATGTGAGATGTATTTATAAGTTCTGCCATTAAGCTGAAGCTAAGCTCAGGATTTTTTTTTTTTTTTTCTGACCCAGAGCAATTGTTATATGCACAAAATTGTGACTTGGTATTACATATGTGTATATGTGTGTGGGTGAGAGACAGGAGGTAAGAGAGAGAGAGAAACTGATTCCTAGGGAAATGATGAAAACCATAGAAGATGGTCCAGTGAAGTTGATTTTTTGATAGTGGTTTCAGAAGTCTCATCCCAAATGACAATAAAAACAGCAGTGTTTATGACAGATGAAGACACTATGAATTGTCATTGTCTCCCTTGTTTCAGTATAGTTTTTGTGGATAAAGCTCTTATCCAAGATTCATTTAAAAAAAACACATTTTATCTAAACATAAACTGCACTTAATAAGTTTTAAAATAGAAAACATGTTTTTGTAAATCTCAGATTATACTAAAATATTTTCAGGTATGAACCTTAAGTACTTACTGAATGCATTTTTATTTGTAGCAGACATATTATTAACATAAATTTTAAAGACAATATATTGTATTGTAAATTAGCCTGTTAGAATATATAATGTGAAATTAATTATTAAATGAAATATTTATTAATATCCCCAAATTATTAATACTTTTAATAATGTTTTATACTATATGTACTGTGTATAATTGCATCCCAATATATTGTGATATAAATATGAAAGTGAAAGTGAAGTTGCTCAGTCATGTCCAACTCTTTGCAACCCTGTGGACTGTAGCCCTCTGGGCTCCTCCATCCATGGGATTCTCCAGGCAAGAATACTGGAATGGGTTGCCATTTCCTTCTCCAAGGGATCTTCCGGACCCAGGGATTGAACCCAGGTCTCCCACATTGCAGGCAGATGCTTTAACCTCTGAGCCACCAGGGAAGCCCTAATATTGCCCCATATATTGTGATGTACTCACTCACAACAGTGGGCTTCCCAGGTAGCTCAAATGGTAAAGAATCTGCCTGTAATGCAGGAGATCTGGGTTTGATTCCTGAGTCAGGAAGATCTCCTGGAGAAGGGCATGGCAACCCACTCCAGTATTCTTGCCTGGAGAATTTCATGGAGAGAGAATTCTGGCGGGTTCCAGTTCATGGGGTTGCAAAGTGTTGGACACTACTGAGCAACTAACACTTTCACTGCTTCACTCACTACAGTAACTTTGTTAGCTATTCACAATAGAGAAGCAGTCTTTAGGAAGTTAATTGAGTCATCATGAGTTTCACAGATCCAAAAAATTAGGAAATTATCCTGACTTCTGTCATCTACCTGAATAACCCATAATGCTACCTCATACAGGATGACTAAATACATACACCTACAGATAAAAGACAAAATGATTGTATGAGGAGGACTTTAAATAGTTGAGAAAAGAGAAGTAAAAGACAAAGATGAAAAGGAAAGATATACCCATCTGAATGCAGACTTCCAGAGACTAGCAAGAAGAGATAAAGCCTTTTTAAGTGAACAATGCAAAGAAATAGAGAAAAACAATAGAATGGGAAAGACTAGAGATCTCTTCAAGAAAATTAGAGGTACCAAGGAAACATTTCATGCAAAGATAGGCACAAAAAAGGACAGAAACAGTATGGACCTAACAGAAACAGAAGATATTAAGAATAGGTGGCAAGAATACATAGAAGAACTATATAAAAGAAAAAAAGATGTTAATGACCTGGATAACCACAATAGTGTGATAAGTCACCTAGAGCCAGACATCCTGGAGTGTGAAGTCAAGTGGGTCTTAGGAAGCATTACTAAGAATAAAGCTAGTGGAGGTGTTGGAATTCCAGGTGAGCTACTTCAAATCCTAAAAGATTGATGCTCCACTCAATATGCCAAAAATTTCATCACTGGCCACAGGACTGGGAAAAGATCAGTTTTTATTCTAATCCCAAAGATGGGCTATGCCAAAGAATGTTCAAACTATCTCATAGTTGTGCTCATTTCACATGCTAGCAAAGTAAGGCTCAGAATCCTTCAAGCTAGGCTTCAATGTTATATGAACCAACAACTTCCAGATGTAAAAGCTGGATTTAGAGAAGACAAAGGAACCAGAAATTAACTTGCCAACATCTATTGGATCATAGAAAAAGTTAGGGAATTCTAGAAAAAAACATCTACTTCTGCTTCATTGACTATGCTAAAGCCTTTGACTGTGTAGATCACAACACACTGTGGAAAATTCCTAAAGAGGTGGGAATACCAAATACCTTACCTGCTTCCTGAGAAATCCATATGCAGGTCAAGAAGCAACAGTTAGAACTGGACATGAAACAACGGACTGGTTCAAAATTGGGAAAGGAGTACATCAAGGCTATATATTATCACACTGCTAGCTTAACTTGTATGCAGAGTACATCATGCAAAATGCTGGGCTGGATGAAGCACAAGCTGGAATCAAGATTGCTGGGAGAAATAGCAGTAACCTCAGATACGATACCACCCTAATGGAAGAAAGTGAAGAGGAATTAAAGAGCTTCTTGATGAAAGTGAAAGAGGAGAGTGAAAAAGCTGACTTAAAACTCAACATTCAAAAAAGCAAGATCATGGCATCCTATCCCATCACTTCATGAGAAATAGATGGGGCAACAATGGAAACGGTGACAGACTTTATTTTATTGGGCTTCAAAATAACTGTGAATGGTGACTCCAGTCATGAAATTAAAAGACGCTTGCTCCTTGGAAGAAAAGCTATGACAAACTGAAAGGTGTTGCTGAGCCACGAAAGATGCCGGGATTCTTGGCCTCCAGAGGAGAATTCAATCTGGGGCCAGTAACGAGGTTTGATCGCTCAGAGCTTTCGTGTAATAAAGCTTTATTAAAGTATAAAAGAGATAGAGAAAGCTTCTGACATATACATCAGAAGGGGGCAGAAAGAGTGCCCCCTTGCTATTCTTTAGCCATATGTTATATAGCTACTAGCAAGCTGTTAATTATAGAAAGGAGATGTCTCAAACTCAGAGTGGTACCAGGCCCCTCAGCCACAACATGCATTTTGAGATAACACTGGCACCAGGTAAGTCATCCTGGGCCGTAAAATGACCCAGGGCATGAATCTTGAAGAGAGGCAGGTTTCCAAGTAAATATATAGTTTCATTAACATAGATTAGGAGAGCAATGTATGAGTAAAACATACTGGTTTCCTGAGCCCTTATTGGTTCTGAGTCTTAAATGGAATGGACTCAAAGAAAGACAGAGTCTAGGGTAAATACACAGTTCATTAACATAACTTAAGAAAAGCATTTTCATAAGAAAAACACATTGCTTAGCTCAAGGCTTGAGAAAAGTTAAGTTTAGGTGGAGTCAGGTGTCCTCCTTGCCACACAGAATTCAAGAGAAACCTCTTTTTTAATTTGTATAGTAAAGGGAAAATTTCTAACACTTGTTTGTTTCCTCCTGCCACTTAAGAGAGAGAGAAAACATGTCTGACACTTGCAGCATATTTTCTCCATTTGGAGACCCCTGGCTTTCTTGCCTGTTACCCTCTCAAAACCAGACAGCACATTAAAAAGCAGAGACATTACTTTGCTGACAAAGGTCTGTCTAGTCAGAGCTATGGTTTTTCCAGTAGTCATGTATGGAAGTGAGAGTTGGGCCATAAAGAGAGCTGACCATTGAAGAATTGATGACTTTGAACTGTGGTGTTGGAGAAGACTCTTGAGAATCCCTTGGACAGCAAGGAGATCAAACCAGTCAATCCTAAAGGAAATAAACCCTGGATGTTCATTGGAAAGACTGATCTGAAGCTGAGGCTCCAATACTTTGGCCACCTGGTATGAAGAGCCAACTCATTGGAAAAGACCCTGATGCTGGGAAGGATTGAAGGCAGAAGGAGGAGGGGACAACAGAGGATGAGATGATTGGAGGGCATCACTGATTCAATGGACATGAGTTTGAGCAAACTCCAGGGGATGGTAGAGGACAGGGAACCCTAATGTGCTGTGGTCCATGGGGTCTCAAAGAGCCATGACTCAGATATAGATGTTGGGGAGTGTGTCATTTCCTTGGTCCTGTCTCACTGAAGCAAAAATTTGAAGTGACAGACAGACCCGTGTTATAGCTCAGTTTTATTGGGAAAAATAAAGGATAGAACACCCTTGAGGAGTGAGGGCAGGCTGACCTAAAAGACCAAAAAGAAGAGAGGTCTCAATCCTTCTAGGCTTCCTTCTTTTATACATTTGTCTCCTCCCCCCGAGTCTGCCCTATGTAATTTGGGGTAGCCAGGAGGGCTGTTTGTTTTACCTGAGACTCTCACTTTGGTTCTGGGACCTTCTGTTTTCTATTTTTTGGGCTTTTCCCTTCATTGTCTTTTAGCCACCACCATTTTGGACTCCTTTTTCCTATTCTAACTATATAACAAAACTGTGGTAAGGCTAATGGTGGTCATGGTGACCTCCTTCAAAAGGAGTTATGTCAGCTCATTGTGGCTCCCAGGGCTATTGTATTCAGTGCCCTTGACTGGTGACCTGTGTCTCCACTGAAGACTCCTGGACTCTCACAGGAAAGTCTGTCTCAGTCTCTTGTGGGGTCACTGTTCCTTTCTCCTGGTTCCTGGTGCACACAAGGTTTTTTATTTTTTCCCCTCCAAGAGTCTGTTTTCCAAGTTCTGGGGAAGTTCTGTAATCACATCCCACTGGACTTCAAAGTCAAATTCCTGGGGTTCTAAGTCCCTTTGCCATACCCCCAGGTAGAGAAATCTGTTGTGGGCCCTAGAACTTTTGCAAAAGTGTGAAAGCTTCTTTGGTATAATTGTTCTCTAGTTTGAGGGATACTTTTTGGTGTAATTGTTCTCCAGTTCTCCATATTTTGAGGGAAAACTGGGAGTGATAACCTATGAAGACTCAGATATAGAGAATGGACATCTGGACTCAGGGAAGGTGGAGAGTGTGGGATGAATTGGGAGGTTGGGATTGACATATATGCACTACCATGTGTAAAATCGCTAGTGGAAAACTGCTATAAAGCACAGGAAGCTCAGCCTGGTGCTCTGTGAAAACCTAGAGGGGTGGGAGGGACACTCACGAGGGAGGCTATTTATCTATATATACACAAAGAGCTGATTCACCTCATTATACAGCAGAAACCAACACAATATTTTAAAGCAATTATATTCCAATGAAAAAGATATTTATTGCAAGGGATTGGTTTCTGTCATTATGGAGCCTGACTTGGAAAATCTGAAATCAGTAGGCAAACCATCAGAAAGGGTGGTCTAGAACTTCTGTGCATGAGTTGAAGCTGCTTTCCACAGCAGAATTTCCTCTTTTGGGTTGTCTCAGCTCTCCTCTTAAGGTCTTTTAGCTTCTTGAATCCAGACCACTCAGATTATCTAGAATAATCTCTCTTGCTTAAGGTCAGCTGATTGTGGGCTTTTAATCATCTCTACAAATTCGTTCATGTGAAGAGAAAATCACTCAGTCATGTCTGACTCTTTGCAACCCCATGGACTATAGTCCATGGAATTCTCCAGGCCAGAATACTGGAGTGGGTAGCCTTTCTCTTCTTCAAGGAATTCAAATTTGTTCATAGCAGCACATAATTTAGTGTTTGGTTAACAGGAAACTGTAGACTCACCAAGTTAATGTATAATACTGACCATCACCTTGAGTGTACAGAGTTCCAGGCAGAGGGACAAGTCAGTGAAGATCTTAAAGCAGAACATCTAGCCTGCTGGCATAACAAGGCACTCAGCGTGTCTTGTGCGGAGTGAATGAAATAGAGAATTGTGGGAAACAAAGTCATAATCAAAACTAGAGCCCAGATTTATGTAGGGTCTTTTAAAAAATTGTATCAGAGTACAATTGCTTACAGTGTTATTAGTTTCTACTGTACAGCAAAGTGAATCAGCTATATGCATACATATATTTTCTCTTTCTGGATTTCCTTCTCATTTAGGTCACCACAGATCATTCAGTAAAGTTCTTTGAGCTATACAATAGGTTCTCATTAGTTATCTATTTTACACATAGGAGTATGTGTAAACACATACATATATGTCAGTCCCAATCTCGCAGTTCATCCCACTTCCCAGTCCCCCTTGATGTCAATATATTTATTCACTATATCTGTGTCTCTATTTCTGCTTTTCAAATAAGATCATCTCTACCATTTTTCTAGATTTCACATATGTGCATTAGTATATGATATTTGTTTTTCTTTTTCTGACTTACTTCATGAGGCCAGATTTATGTAGGTTCTTCTGAGTTATAGTAAGAACCTGGGCTGTACTCTCAGGGACACAGAAATGCATACATTTACATAAACTGAGTCATACTTTATGTCTGTGGGTACTCTATTCAGATTAGACTAGAGAGTGTAAAGGCAAAATTGATGGGAGGCTAGTCTATAATCCATGGGGGTTTGAGAATGGTGTGGCGTTTTCACCCTGTCGTTTATGTTAAAAATAGAGCAATGAATGTTTGCTGGTGGGCTGGATAAGAAACATGAGAAATATGTAGAAACAAGTGATTCCACTCTTTTGGCTGGAACAACTGGAAGAATTGAATTGACCTTAATTCAATTCTTTAAGAGGCAAGACTTTAAGAGCTTTGTGGAGGGGATACCATGGGCTCAGGTGTGTGTGTGTTGCATACCAGATACCTATTAGACATTCAAGTTGGGGTGACAAATTGGTTGTTTGAATTTCAGAGAATGGATCCAAATTGAGATTTATCAGTCCATGGATGTCATCTAAAATTGTAAATTTTGAATTGGAAAATGGAAAGGAAAGGAAGGCATTGATTTATGGGTGTTTTTTTTTTTTTTGGATATTTTGCTTTTCATTATTTTAAAACTTCTGTTGATTTCTGATTGAATTTCAAGGAGTTACATTCACTCCATAATACATGAAGAAACATAAAAATCACTCATAATCCTATCAGTTAGCATTGAATAATACTTAATTTTGATTATGCTAAGTCGCTTCAGTCGTGTCCGACTCTGTGTGACCCCATAGACAGCAGCCCACCAGGCTCCCCCGTCCCTGGGATTCTCCAGGCAAGAACACTGGAGCGGGTTGCCATTTCCTTCTCCAGTGGATGAAAGTGAAAAGTGAAAGTGAAGTCACTCAGTCGTGTCCAACTCTTCATGACCCCATGGACTGCAGCCCACCAGGCTCCTCTGTCCGTGGGATTCTCCAGGCAAGAGTACTGGAGCTTTCATCCAAATTTTTCTTGTATGTTGTTTCTTTAATTATTTGAAGTCACAGAATATATAAATTTTACAGCTAATTGTTTTGCTTCAAATTTCATGTAATTATTGTCTTTAGTGACTGGATAATAGTCTATTGTATATGAATACATTTAGATAATGTTTTTCATTAATCTTCATCTTCCCTCTATGTTCTAAATATTATAGGTATGATCATCCTTAAGTATTATGTTTTAATCATAAATATATATTATCAAAATGATATTATATACGTTTAGTCACAATTTTCACTTAGTAACTGAGGAAGAAGAGATTTTCTGTTTTATGGTGTTGTTAGTCTGAAATGCTAGCTTATAAATAAAGATCAATATTTTAATGAGTCTGTTAAGTAATAAAAATACAGAGACCAGAAATAGTGTGCTATAAGTGAAAAAAAAAAATCTCTTTTCAGCAAACTTAGGCAATCAAAGGTGATTAGAATAGCCTGTTTACTGCTGAAGGAAGATATAGTGTCTGTGTAATTTAGATGGCCTACTTGCTAGAAATAAATGAGAAAAGCTGCTTAAATATGTGTGTTGCCTAAGATACGGGAAATGATGTTTAGAAACTTTTTTATCTTCCTATTTCATGAGAAGAAAAGTTCTCAGACATCCTTAAACTTATTCTCCCAAGACATGCATTGAAGGCCTGATTTTCAACACACCAATTTCTGAACTTTAACTTACCAAAGAGTTTTCCATCCCTAGTGAACAATTTCCACTTTTGCAAAATGGCAGGAAATGTCACATTTGACAACTACTCACAGAAATCAGTTTCACTCAAAAAAGGCTATTTGTGAAAGAAATTCATACACATACTGAATCCTGTTGAAATCTAAAATGAGATTGAAAGCAAACCATGAGCTGCTGTTGTTGAATGAGTGGAGGCTGAGCAGAAGTGTTACTTCTAAAATAACTTGTTTTCTTAATCCACTGATATAAAAAAGGCATATTTCCCTGAAGCTATCAACAATGCTGAATAAACATAAATGCAAACTTTGTCTCTAATTACAAATGGAAATATACCCATTGAAACTACCATATAGAAAATTATTTTACTGTAAATATAACTAGACAATAAAACTCATAAATGTCAATAAATAGGTTAAACAGATACAAATTCTCAAGCAAAACTTTTTTCAGGAAAAATGAAATCAGTACATTGGATGCTGTATATGTTGGTCCTCATTAGTTTACCTTGCTAATGATATATCTGATTTAAAATGAGAAAGCTTCAAAGGTTGTAATTTAGTTAAAAGTGTGCAAACCATCTCAAAAACAATAAATTACATTGAAATAGTTTCAGAAAACCAAATCAAATGTAAACAGGGAAAGATCAAAATAAGTACAATTACCCCAGCAACCAAGTGGGCTTATGGACTAATTGGTATTTTCTTGGGCTTGAATGATAGTCATTTATTAGTTATTAATTCATTTAAGTTCCTTAGCAGATTACTACATAGAACCTACCTTTTTATGAAACAAAATCATAATTCTGTATTTTTTTAGAGAACAGTTTTACTCTCAAAATGAAAACATTTAATTTCTATTAGTAAAATAAACTTACCCCCCTTTTAAGAGGCAAATCTTAAACAGGAGAAGGACTCTAGAATTTATTAGCATTGCTATTAAAAGCAAAGTTAGGGATGATTTTTAATGAAAGATACTGCACACTATAAAAAGGGATACAGAAGATTTGAAAATCTGAGTTCAGTCTATGTGAATCACTTTTTTTCAGCAGGTCAAATTTTCATCATCTCTAATGAGGGACTTTTACTTGATACCTTCTAAGTCTCTCTGCAGCTCTCAGGTTTCACAAGAAAATTGTGAAACTTTTTATTATTCCAGTATCCAGTGGTGATGGACTAAGATAAAGAAAGTGTGATGGGGACTAAAGAGCTGGCAAGTAGGTCAAGAGTAGCATCCTCATCTGGAATCTGCCTTCCTTATCTGCAAGGCTGTGCCGAGGCTCAAATAAGATAAAATAAGTCCCTTACTTACAAATGAGCTATCTTCTGAGAATGTGTTCCTAAGTCCAATTTGTTTGTAAGTCCAACCAAGTTAGTGTAGATACACAACAAACATAATTGGCTATATAGTACTGTACTGTAATAGATTTATAATACTTTTCACAAAAATAATACACAAAAGCAAACACAAAAAATAGTACTGAACACAAAAGGACAACCACCTGTAGAGGGTGCACCCACATGACTGTGTATGCCAGACACATGAACTGACTTACATGATTGAACATGCAAACATACATTCACATCTTGAAAGCTGGAAAATTGAGGTTCTACATAGGGGACCTACATAAGGGACCTATAATCTATATATTTTAGTGTTTTGAATACTGTGAACCACTATACAAAAGCAAGTTATTATCAGAGCACTTAGTCATCTTTGGAATCTATAGGCATATTTTTGTTGCTTCAAAGTGTGTTGAAACTACTCTCAGTGTTATTTAGCCAGATTTGTAGCCCTTGAGAAAAAGTAGAATGAGGAACCAAGCTAGGTAGAGATGAATGAAACAACTGGAGTTCAAGTACAGATTCTGCGTGCATGCTAAGTTCCTTCAGTTGTGTCCAACTCTTTGCGACCCTGTGGACCGAAGCCCATCAGGATCCTCCGTCCATGGGATTCTCCAGGCAAGAATACTGAAGTGGGTTGCTGTACTTTCCTCCAGGGTATCTTCCCAACCCAGCAATTGAACCCACATTTCTTACATCTACCTGAATTGGCAGGTGGGTTCTCTACCACTAGCACCACCTGGGAATCCCCAATGATTCTGGCAACTGCTAACCATAAAATCTTGAGCAAATTATCTTCCCTTTCCAGACCTTAGTACACTCACCTATAAAGTGAGGATGATAAACATCTACATTCCGGAGACACTGGGACATGCATATGAGAAAATGTATATGAAAACAACTAGCATAAGTCTTGTAGGTGAATGTTTCTTATATTTTATTGAATTCTCAACTTCCTTTCACCCTTACCGTCTTATTCATTTGTCAGAAAGGTCTGTTAAAGCTAGTTCATAAATACCTCTCAAAATTTCACCTTCCTCTTTATTCTCACTGCCAATACTTCAGTTTGAGCCTCCATTAGCTATTTTATGAACTGATAAAATGAACTCCTAACAGTTTGCCTTCAGTCTTTCCATCTCATAAAATATTCTCAACTCTGCTGTCAAAATTACCTTTCCAAACTGAATATATGATCATTGCATTCCTCTGCTTAAAAACTTTAGACATTGTGGGCGGGGGGAAAGAGCACTGATTCTCCTCCTCATATCTTTATTCCCTCTTGAAACAAACTTCTACATAACCCACTTATCAGCTGAGTTCATTTTAGCTGTAAAGGTTTTTATTATTGGTCTCAGATTATCTTTCCAACCTCTGCATTACTACCTTAATTTCCAAACATGTCACTCAATCTGCATTTTATAAGTACGTTATGCTCTTTCATATAAACAGACCTCTACATCTGCCATTTCTTCTGGTGGGAAAGTCCTATGTTCTCTCGACAAATCAGTCCTATTCTTCATTGTCATTTTGGCTCCATTGTTGAACCTTTGCTAAAATTTAAAAAATAAAATTGAAAGCACTTAAAATATTTAATCTGCTGCTCTTGGTCCTCAGATTATATTGCAACTTTTGATTTATATATTTTTCTCTTTGAGCTTCAAAGAGTAAGAGCAATTTGATATGCCTTTTTATACCCCTAATTTCCCCCATGCCTTTTCTTGCACTGTACTATCATAGATCTAAAACATTTTAAAATAATGAATTAAGTCTATGAAAAAATAGTGATGGTATATGATTTCCTGTTATAACTTAGGAACTTTTGAAATAAGGAATTTAAGAGCCTTACGGGGAGAGAGTAGACATTTGAAGTCTGACTGAGAAATAAAGTATCAGTTTTAGGAGCTGAGGACAGACTATACTGGAAAAATCAGAAGAGCACAGAATAATGCTTGATTATTTTCACTGAACATAGAAAAATAAAAAACAAAAGCAAAATATCTAAAAACCTCTTCTAAAGCCACATACCCCTTCATCTCCCACTTTGTGATTCTCTTTCCCTTTACTCCTTCCTACTCCACCACTGAAGTGTTTTTGCTATAAACTCATCATCTTACTCATCAATTGATAATTTCTGTATTAGGAACTTCTGTATTAGGATTTTCTATATTAGGAACTGGTGCTCCAGTGGCTAGGACTTCACCATTCTCAAAGCAGGGGGCCCAGGTTTGATCCCTGATCAGAGAAGTAGATCCCACATGCTGCAACTAAGATACAGTGCAGCTGAATAAATAAATATTAAAAAATAATAATAATTTCCATGTTGGTAAACCCAGGACATTTCCATCCTCACTCTACACAATGAGTTTACTATCTTAAAGAGTTCCTTTTCTGGCCTTCTGACAGCCATTAGTCATGTATTTCTTGTCATCTCTCGGGCCGACATTTCCAAGATTCTTTGCCAAGTCTTTCCCTATACATTGGCCTAAATAAAGGCTCAAACGTGGCCCTACTTAATTTTTTTTTTTCCAAAGTGGTTATCATTTTACCTGATAGCTCAGTTGGTAAAGAATCCAACTGCAATGCAGGAGACCTGGGTTCGATTCCTGGGTCAGAAAGAGAAGGGTTAGTCTACCCACTCCAGTATTCTTGGACTTCTCTTGTGGCTCAGCTGGTAAAGAATCCACATGCAATTTGGGAGGCCTGGGTTTGATCCCTGGGTTGGGTAGATCCCCTGGAGAAGAGAGCGGCTACCCACTCCAGTATTCTGGCCTGGAGAATTTCATGGAAATCCATGGGGTCACAAAGAGTCAGACACGAATGAGCGATTTTCATTTTCACTTTTCATAACATCTACTTGGCTGGATGGCATCACCGACTTGATGGACATGAGTCTGAGTGAACTCCGGAAGCTGGTGATGGACAGAGAGGCCTGGCATGCTGCCAATTCATGGGATCACAAAGAGTCGGACACGACTGAGTGACTGAACTGAACTGAACTGAACTGACAAGTAGATGATTGACACATTTATATCTTTTGCCATGACTTCTAAGATATATTCTAGAATATTCAAGTTGGATATCTCTTTGATATCACACACAAAAAACTAGCATTTCTGAAAGGTGAACTCTTGGTTTCTGCTCCCCAACTTACCTCTGTCACCTAGTGGCATCACTACCTACCACTGGCCTGCAGTGAAAAGCTTTTATATATTGCCTTTACCTGAACTTGCCTTCTTCAAAATCAAGTAATAGTGATTCTAAATTGTGTATTCTCTCTATCCTAAAAATCAATTCTGCCATTGGCCTTCAGAGGACACTTCTAACTAGATCTAAGAAATCTAATCTTTATCCATTTACACAGCAACCAGAGTGACTTTTTTTTTTTTTAATGGGGAAAGATTTTACTTGCACAAAGCATTTGTAGAATCATTCCATATTTTTAAAATTTATTTTGTAATTGGAAGTAAATTGCTTTACGATGTTATGTTGGTTTCTGCCATACAACAATGTCAGCCAAGACTGGCACTCTGTGATGACGCTGGCGGGGAGAGGTGCAGGAGGAAGCTCAACAGGGAGGGCATATATATGTAATAATGACAGTGACATCAATAGATAAGTACCACTTAAATGTCTGTCTACTGCTTAAACTTCTTTAGAAAATCTCCATTTATTGAAGAATAAAGACAATTCTCTTATCGTAGTCTACAAGGTCCGCAGTAGTCTTATACATTCTCAGTTCTCCAGTCTCAACTGATGTTCCTTTCCCTACATGCAGTCACCCATAAGCTTCTCCTTGCCTCAGGGCCTTTTGACATACTCTTCTGTGTACTTTCATTGAAGTTAGACCCTAACCATCTTTCAAATCTCCACTTCAGTTCAGTTCAGTCGCTCAGTCGTGTCCAAATCTTTGCGACCCCATGAATCACAGCACGCCAGGCCTCCCTGTCCATCACCAACTCCCGGAGTTCACTCAGACTCACGTCCATCAAGTCAGTGATGCCATCCAGCCATCTCATCCTCTGTCATCCCCTTCTCCTCCTGCCCCCAATCCCTCCTAGCATCAGAGTCTTTTCCAATGAGTTAACTCTTCGCATAAGGTGGCCAAAGTACTGGAGTTTTCAGCTTCAGCATCATTGCTTCCAAAGAAATCCCAGGGCTGATCTCCTTCAGAATGGACTGGTTGGATCTCCTTGCAGTCCAAGGGACTCTCAAGAGTCTTTCCAACACCACAGTTCAAAAACATCAATTCTTCGGCGCTCAGCCTTCTTCACAGTCCAACTCTCACATCCATACATGACCACAGGAAAAACCATAGCCTTGACTAGACGGACCTTTGTTGGCAAAGTAATGTCTCTGCTTTTGAATATGCTGTTTACGTTGGTCATAACTTTCCTTCCAAGGAGTAAGCATCTTTTAATTTCATGGCTGCAGTCACCATCTGCAGTGATTTTGGAGCCCCCCAAAATAAAGTCTGACACAGTTTCCACTGTTTCCCCATCTATTTGCCATGAAGTAATGGGACTGGATGCCATGATCTTCATTTTCTGAATGTTGAGCTTTAAGCCAACTTTTTCACTCTCCACTTTCACTTTCATCAAGAGGCTTTTTAGTTGTTCTTCACTTTCTGCCATAAAAGTGGTGTCATCTGCATATCTGAGGTTATTGATATTTCTCCCTGCAATCTTGATTCCAGCTTGTGCTTCTTCCAGTCCAGCATTTCTCATGATGTACTCTGCATATAAGTTAAATAAGCAGGATGACAATATACAGCCTTGACGTAGTCTCCACTTAGATGAGACTGAAAGAAATACTCATTGATCATCCTAATTAAATCAGGTTGCTATCCTCATTCTTTAACTTAGCAATATTTAGATCACTAATTAATATTTTAATTTATTATTTTATTACATTTCTGCTCACTCTTTAGGATGTAAGCTACATGAAGCTATAAAAATGGTACACAGTAACTATAGAATATACAATATGGTAAGCATTCTATAGCAATTCTAGGATAGACAAATAAGGGCAAGTATAAACATTAATGCCCATACGTGAAATGCCCTAATTCTCCTCAATTATGCCTACATAGTTTTCCTGCTTCATAATGGAAACGAAAGCAGTGTAGAATGTGGAGATATACCTTCGAAACACTATAAAGTATACTAACTTTGTAGAAATTTGTGGAAAACTTTGGAAAGAAAGATTCTGTGATTTTCCTTTAGGTCAAAATATGCATTCATGTCTACATCATGCATTCTGAACCACAATGCTGTACTACTTTTGAACAAGTCTTTAATCTGCTCAATTAATTTTAGTGGAATTTTAGGTAAAATAGGTTCACCAATAGCTACCTGTGGGATCAAGACCCCACATGAAAACTACTTAAAATATTAAAATTTTATTTAAAATAAATATTTTATTACTTAATTTAAATATAAAATAATTTTATTGTATTTAACATTAGATATTGGGAACAATTTTTAGGAACTGTAGGCTTTTTTGGTTCGTAGTTGCTTGTATTTGCCAAAATTTTTAAATAATCATCAAAAAGATAGTGTCTTCTTTTGTTTAACTTTTAAATAAAAGTTTTATTTTACTATATACGTACTAATTTGTTAGTTGTTTCTGTTATAGTTTCTGTTAGTTTCCATATAACTGGGTGTATATTTGTCAGATTTTTAAGTAAAAGAAATTAAATTGATAAGACTTTTGAAACATCTGAACATGCTGACTAGCATGGTTATTTCATGTGAAAATAGTAAGATATAAATCAGCCCAGTCTAGTTTAGGGTAAGGAAAGCAAATTACAAAAAATGTTTTTATATTTTTTTCAAATAATAAGGATGAAAATGAACATTTTCTTCAAACCAAGTATATATATGTACACACAAAACAAGTATATTATATATATATATATATATATATATATATACACACATATATATATTTAAGTTAAACCTTATCACTTCAGCATAACAGCCATCTTGACTACTGACTTCAGAGCAAGGATCTTATTTGTACATAAGAGCTATAATATGAATGAAAGATAAGAATAAAAGTTTGAAGACATGTTAATAATCATAGGCTCTGCATGCCCTGAAGATTCAGCCAGAGCCCAGTAGGACATGAGGATACTCAAATATATATTTTATTATAAAATCATGAGAAAACTATAATGAAATACTATCCCAAAACACTAAATTAAAAGGTACTTCTGGAAAAATATTTGGTTAAGTGTGTAGTATAGATTCCCTTTGTATACGTAAAGCTATATATATATGTTTAAGCATGACATTACTATAATCAGGAAGGGAAGATATGAAACAAAGCTGGAATTTCTGATGAAGTTCCAGACTCAAGCTGATCCTTCAGGATGTTCTTACATGTAAAGTATATCTTCAAGTTTATCTGCCTACAGGAAAAGGACCTGGATTTTTAATCTCCAAACTGTCAATATTTGGCTACAGTCACTCTCAGGGTTGGGGGGTGGTTTGGGGCGGGCAGAGGGGATGAAGCTGGGTTAAAGCGAAACAAAACAAAAGCCCAAAAAACGCACACGTTCTTGGCTTTTCACAAACAAGCAATTTCAGTGCTCAAGGGCATCCATGTGAAGAAATGTACAAGTGCAGACTGTTAGCTGCAAAGTCCATGAAAACAAATGGAGTAGCTCTGCCTGAGAGAGTGCTCCAAGAGAATGGAGGTAGTAGAAGAGAGTGCCAACAGCGTTCACTGGAAAAATGTTCTTTTAAAAAACAGCTTGTTACTGTTTTCTATAACCATGTCATTGTTAATGTAGGATGGAGTTTAATATATTATGGACGTGATGGAGATGTGAACTGGAAGAGCATTTGACAATGTTGCTTTGGAATACTTAACTTACATAAAGTGAAAGTGAAGCTGCTCAGTCGTGTCCAACTCTTTGTGACCCCATGGACTGTAGCCTATCAGGCTTCTCTATCTGTGGGATTTTCCAGGCAAGAGTACTGGAGTGGGTTGCCGTTTCCTTCTCCAGGAGATCTTCCCAACACAGGGATCAAACCCGGGTCTCCCGCGTTGCAGGCAGACGCTTTAGCATCTGAGCCACCAGGGAGGCTCAAAATGTCCCTTATAGTTCAGGACTGAGATACACATAGTTTATATACTTAAAGTCCAAATTGTATCAATGAAGTGCCTGGGTATTATGTAATGCTGATTGATTTAAGCAACTACTAGAAAACCATTGAAGACGCAGTTATTATTGACAGAATCTATATGGGGCTTCAAATAAGAGTATTTAGAACATTCTCTGAGTCATTCTGCTTAAATTGACTAAGATACCTTAAGTTGTTGCTTTTAGTTATGCTTCTGGTCAGCAGAACTGTGGGACTTGACTGCATTTTAATAAAAATATCCATCTTTTAAGAAAAACATAGACATTTTTTGTAACTTCATACTAAATATCCTAATTATGATTTTTCTGATAGTGTAGCATTAAATCCATTTGAAGTACCAGCCCATGATCTTCATAACATATGAGCAGATGAACCATGATTGTATTGTTCTTCCAAAATCATGAAGTCATTTATTTGTTCAACAAATAATGAATTAGCACATGCTGTGTGTTACCCCATGTACTAAGTCATGGAAACTCAGAGATTAATAAATATATTCTGCCTATCATGGAGTTCACAGTTCTTTTGATGATCTTTATTTCCATCTGTAATTTAGCACAGTGTTGAAGCATGTAATCAAGCTCAGGGAAGCCATTGGTTTTAGGGGCTTCCCCAGTGGCTCAGTGGTAAAGAGTGAAAATGAAGTGAAAGCAAAAGTCTCTCAGTTGTGTCTGACTCTTTGCAACCCCATGGACTATATAGTCCATGGAATTCTCCAGGCCAGAATACCAGAGTGGGTAGCCTTTCCCTTCTCCAGGGGATCTTCCCAACCCAGGGATTGAACCCAGGTCTCCCACATTGCAGGCAGATTCTTTACCAGCTGAACCACAAGGGAAGCCCAGGAATACTGGAGTGGGTAGCCTATCCCTTCTGCAGCAGATCTTCCCTATCAGGAATTGCACCAGGGTCTCCTGCATTGCAGGTGGATTCTGTAATGCAGGAGACTTGGATTCAATCCCTGGGTTGGAAAGATCCCTAGAAGGAGGGCATGGCAACTCACTCCAGTATTCTTGCCTGGAAAATTCCATGGACAGAGGAGCCTGGCAGTCTAGAGTCCATAGGGTTGCAAAGAGTTGTACATGATTGAAGCAACGAGCACACAAACACATTGATTTTATGGATAGCCATATGCTGAATTACTTACAAAAATCTCCCCTGAAGTTTTCTACAAAATACTTTCAAGTTGCTTTTTTAATGTTAAGTTTCTATGAAAGCATATTATGTCACCTTCATGCAGGAATAAGTCATTTTAATGAAAACCTTATAAAAGATGCACTTCTTTCACTGGGAACTTCCACTTTTAGCACAATTTCCAATCTGTGAAACATTTATCAGTAATAATAATAATGAAGGAATTGCTTAACCAAGAAGTTTACAATACAATGAAAAGATATAAGAATGTATCATGTAAGAATGAAAAAATGAAGTGATACTATACAAATGAAAGTTATTTATTATAGAATTTAGTTTATTTTAGCCCATGTAAAGTGGGCCCACTATACAAAACAAATTGGAAAAGAGAGATAAACATAAAGAAAAAAGTAACACAAACAGTAACTTACCACCAGAGATAAATAAGTTTAGACTGCTGGTGTTTAGTCGCTTCAGTCATGTTTGACTCTTTGTGATCCTATAGACAGGAGCCCACTAGGCTCCTCTGTCCATTGGATTCTTTAGGCAAGAATACTGGAGTGGGTTAATTTGCCCTCCTCTTCTCTAAATATACATTTTTTTTTCCTACAAAATTAAGATTATACTCTGCACATAGTTTACTAGAATGTGATTTTTAATTAGCAATATAATATAAAAAGTCTTTTTTATTTTTAAATGTATTTCTACATAATCATTTCAAAGATAGCTATGTATTCCATTTCAGGATAAACTGGTAAAATTTTCAAGGTAATCAATACATTTGAATGATTTCCAAAATACACAAGCAGCTAGTGCAACTCAATACCAGTAAAACAAACAACCCAATCAAAAAATGGGCCGAAGACCTAAACAGACATTTCTCCAAAGAAGACATACAGATGTCGAACAAACACATGAAAAAATGCTCAGTATTACTCATTATTAGAGACCTGTAAATCAAAACTATAAAAAAGTATCACCTCACATAGGTCAAAATGCCCGTCATCAAAAAATCTACAAATAATAAAGGCTGCAGAGGTTGTGGAGAAAAGGGAACCCTCTTGCACTGTTGGTGGGAATGTAAATTGATACAGCCACTATGGAAGACAGTATAGAGAGTTCTTAAAAAGCTAGAATTAACACTACCATATGACCAAACAATCCCACTTCTGGGCATATACCCTGAGAAAATCAAAACTGAAAAAGACACACGTACTCCAGTGTTCAGTGCAGCACTATTTACAGTAGCTACGGTGTGGAAGCAACCTAGATGTCCATCAACAGATGAATGGATAAAGAAGCTGTGGTGCATATATACAGAGGAATAGTACTCAACCATAAAAAGCAGCACATTTGAATTAGTTCTAATGAGGTGGATGAACCTAGCGCCTATTATACAAAATGAATGAAGTAAGTCAGAGAAAGAAACAAATACCATATTTTAACCCATATATATGGAATCTAGAAAGATGAACCTATTTGCGGGGCAGGGCAGCAGTGGAGACGCATACAGAGAGAAGAGACTTATGGACATTGGATAGGGGGAAGGAGAAGGTGGGACAAATGCAGAGCGTAGCATGGAAACAGGCACTACCATATGTAAAGTGAAGGTGAGAGTGAAAGTCACTTAGTCGTGTCCGACTCTGTACAACCTCAGGGACTAAACAGTCCATGAAATTCTCCAGGCCAGAATATTGGAGTGGGTAGCCTTTCCCTGCTCCAGGGGATCTTCACAATCCAGGGATCGAACCCAGGTCTCCCACATTGCAGATGGATTCATCACCAGCTGAGCCACAAGGGAAGCCCAAGAATACTGGAGTGGGTAGCCTATCCCTTCTCCAGTGGATCTTCCTGACCCAGAAACTGAACCAGGGTTTCCTGCATTGCAGGCAGATTCTTTACCAACTGAGCTATCAGGGTAGCCCTAGCCAGTGGGAATTTTCTGAATGACTCAGGGAATTCAAATCAGGGCTCTGTAGCAATCTAGAGAGGTGGGATGGGGTGGGAGGCTCTATATCTATGGCTGATTCATGTTGATATATGGAAGAAACCAACACAATATTGTAAAGCAATTATCCTTGAATTAAAAATAAAAAATAAGTGGGCTTTCTTTAAAAAAAATTACTGAAAAAAAATTAATCATTTTGAGTTCTAAGAATTTTTATATTTTTAGATTATATGACATTTTACCAGTTCTCTGAAACTCCATTGTAACTGATATCCCTCTTGGTACTATTAATTAATAGCTTTTTCTTCACACTCTTCCAGTTCTGTGCTTCATTTATATATTTGTCTTAGTTTTATATACATGTGTAAGTATTTGTGAATTACTTATAACTTTTGCTTGAGCATCTTCCTATTTCTTACAATGTTTAAGAGATCTTAATTATTAATGTAAGAGATCTTAATTATTAGTATTGACACTGCTGCTGCTACTGCTAAGTCACTTCAGTTGTGTCCGACTCTGTGTGACCCCATAGACGGCAGCCCACCAGGCTCCCCCGTCCCTGGGATTCTCCAGGCAAGAACACTGGAGTGGGTTGCCATTTCCTCCAATGTATGAAAGTGAAAAGTGAAAGTGAAGTCGCTCAGTCGTGTCGGACTCTTAGCGACCTCGTGGACTGCAGCCTACGAGGCTCCTCCGTCCATGGGATTTTCCAGGCAAGAGTACTAAAATGTTGTAAATATCATGTGATATTTAGCATTATTTGTTAAATAATGCTAATATATATTTGAAATGATCAGTTTTGGATTGTTTTAGTTTATGCTTTCCATATTATTCTTAGAAGGTCATTTACTAGCCAGATTGATTTTTACTTTTTTTAAAAAAATTAAAATGTATGATTTTTTGATTGGAGTGTAATTTCTTTACAATATTGTGTTAGTTTCTGCTGAACAACAAAGCAGGTCAGCCACCCATATGAATATATCCCCTCTTCATCACTACAGAGCATTTAGAGTTCCCTGTGCTATACTGTAGGTTCTTGTTAGTTATCTATTTTATATATGGTAGTGTAAATGTCAATCCAAATCTCCCCATTCATCCCACCTCCCTTCCCCTCTTAGTATCCATACTGTTTATTCTCTATGTCTGTGTCTCTGTTCTGGAATGGACCTAGAGACTGTCATACAGAGTGAAGTAAATCAGAGAAAAACAAATATATATTTGTACAAATATGTGGAATGTGTACCCTGTGGCTCAGCAGGTAAAGAATCTGCCTGTAATGTAGGAGTCAAAGGAGATGCAGGTTCAATCCCTGGGTAGGGAAGATCCCCTAGAGGAGGAAAATGACACCCTTGTCCAGTATTCTTGCCTGAAATATCCCATGAACAGAGGAGCCTGGCAGGCTACAGTCCAAAATGTTGCAAAGAACCAGATACAACTGAGCGACTAAGCGCAAGCATAATAAATTTTTTAATAGTGAAATGTTTTTGATGATTCTCTTTATAGTAAATTAATCACCTTTATCAGTATCTTTTATGGAAATATCCACTTTTCTCTACAAAATGAAATAACTTCCTGTACCAGAATAATACTGCTTTGAAGATTTCCCATCTTAATTTTTCTACCTGAATATTCCTTTATATATAAAACTATTTTTTAAAACTTGTAATTTATTATTTTAATTTATTCTCTAATTAAATTTATTTCTCATTTTACCAGCTATTTTTGTTTGGTTTATTTTAGATAGATAAATAATCACATGATCTGCAAATAGTGTTAACCTTCTCTTTTTTATTTCCAATATATACCTTTTCCCCACCCACCCCTCCTTGCATCATTTATTTCAAGGTCAAGCATTTATTTTTTTAAATGCTAAATAGTAATAATATGAATAAGCATTTTAATAGTCTTCATGATTTAAGGGAGATGCCTTGATCATTTCACCATTAAAGTGCTTCCTGTTAATTTCAGATTACTTTATTATGCAATTAACTAAAGCATGATAAAATATCCAGTAAATGATAGCTACTATAGAATTTGGCTATAAATTTTCTGGTACCTATTTTAAGTAATAACAAACATGGTTAGCATTTATTGAACACTTTCATGTTCCAGGTGTAGGTATAAGTATTTACATATATTTATATTTAATTTTCATAGTGAAGTTATTATATAGATAAAGCTGAGACTCAAAGATATGGGAGCTGGGGTCTGAACTCAAGTTTTCTGTGTTCAGAGTTCTTACAAAAGTGGTATGCTGAGTATCAGTGACTGGTAAAACTCTAAGTGGGAAAAAAAAAAACCACAAAAAACACAAAACACCATATTCTGATCAGTATTTCTAAAGGGAGCATTAAGGGGAAAATAAATTCTATTTCAGATGTGCTGAATTTGGGTATCTCTGTAAAACAGTAATATATACTAGTTTGACACTCAGAGAAAAATCCTAGATATTGTATTCAGTTCAGTTCCGTCGCTCAGGCGTGTCCGACTCTTTGCAACCCCATGGACTGCAGATGTTGTATTAGACAGTCAGTTTAGCTAGGTGAGCATTTACCAAGTTGAGTCATGTTACAATTTGACCCTAGTGGTAGGTCTGGTGGCCCGGAGGACAAGTGTAGGCAGACATTGAAAAAGGCAAAAGCAATTCCTTTTAAGGAAACCTTTTTATTTATGTTTTCTCAAGCAAGAGAGGAAATTTCTTACTCAAGAAGTGAGGAGGGATTGGGAGCTGTATCACTTCTTCAGGCACAGAGAGTTCAAGGGGATATGGACTTCCAAATTTCATGTGGACTTTCCCATCCTGAGTATCAGGGTTCCATCCACTCATTGTTTATTATGGTCCTGATTTTGATGAAGGAGTCTTGTTCAGAATGACAGCTTTATCTAAAGTTCATCTACTCTTACGATTAAGTCTGTTTTACTTTTTCAACTCTGTCCTAAAACTTTAGAAAGACAGAGTCATTGATTGCTTTTAAAATTTGAGGTACTTAAAGAGTTGTTTTAAATCCCAAATAGTCAAAAGATTTTAAGCAAAGGCTATGGTTTCTTTGGAAATACATTCCCTGCAAAAATTTTTGAAGCCATCAATATATTTATTTTAGGTCAATTCCACATGCCAGTGCCCACTTTGATGACTTTGTTCTCTACTACTTTATTTTTCTGCTTAATTCTATAACACTTTTCAACTTAAAAGGAACTACATTGTGACTATCTGGAAAAAATAGATGGGTATAGCTATATCCTTAATCTCAACATTGGCAAGAGAAATTTTACTGTGCCTTTATTGATCAAAGTATTTTTAAACCCTGTTTCTTACTGTTGAAATCAAGCAGTAGTCTGCTTTATAACTTTGTAAGGTCATTTTCATTTCTACTTTGAAACCCAGCTGTGCTGTGCGAGCCTTCAATCTGAAGGTCTCAGTGATTTAATATAAGACTTTAATGTCTTGTTTACATCACAGGCAGAGTTCACTGAAGCAGTTCTCCACCGTCTTGAGGCTATGAAACCTGGCACCTGGGATGTCTGAGAGGGAATGTTGTGGAGGAGGATAAGCGAGATAGAGGAGGTGTACTGGTTCTATTAGATAGAACTAATCATGTTGTACCAACCCTAACCTTAAATGGGCTTCCCTGGTGGCTCAGTGGTGCAGAATCTGCCTGTAATGCAGGCGACGTGAGTTCGATCTCTGGATCAAGAAGATCCCTTGGATAAGGAAATAGAAACCCATTTCAATTTTCTTGCCTGGGGAAAACCATGGATAGAGGAGCCTGGAGGGCTACAGTCCATGGAGTCACAAAAGAATCAAGCAGGACTTAGCAACTAAACAACAACAATGATGACAAACTGAAAACACATAATAGGGGAATATGAAAATTTGTTGGGGTTGACTATGCTGCAGTTCTTTGTTGTTCTTTTTTTGGTCTCCTATGATTAGCAAACAGTTCAAAGCCAGAGAGCAGGTTATAAAATTTAAAAGTCTACATATTTTTCTTTCACAGTGTATAATGTCTAGGGTAAATGATTGAGTGCCTTTGGGGGTAAGCTGGAAAGAAGGTTTACAGTTTAATATTTTAGTTCCATTCAGTTCAGTTCAGTCACTTAGTCGTGTGGGACTCTGCGACCCCATGGACTGCAGCACACTAGGCTTCCCTGTCCATCACCAACTCCTGGAGCTTGCTTAAACTCATGTCCATCGCATCAGTGGTATCATCCAGTCATCTCATCCTCTGTCATCCCCTTCTCCTCCTGCCTTCAGTCTTGCCCAGCATCAGGGTCTTTTCCAATGAGTAAGCTCTTCGAATCAGGTGGCCAAAGTATGGGAGCTTCAGTTTCAGCATCCATCCTTTCAATGAGTATTCAGAGTTGATTTCCTTGAGGATGAACTGGTTTGATCTTGCAGTCCAAGGGAATCTCAAGAGTCTTCTCCAACACCAAAGTTCAAAACATCAATTCTTTGGCGCTCAGCTTTCTGACTCTTTGTGACCCCATGGACTATACACGGAATTCTCCAGGCCAGAATACTGGAGTGGGTAGCCTTCCCCTTCTCCAGGGGATCTTCCCAACCCAGGGATGAACCCAGGTCTCCCACATTGCTGGCAGATTCTTTATCAGCTGAGCCACAAGGGAAGCCCAGGAATACTGGAATGGGTAGCCTATCCTTTCCCCAGCAGATCTTCCCAGTCCAGGAATTGAACTGGGGTCTCATGCATTGCAGGCAGATTGTTTACCAACTGAGCTATCAGGAAGCCCTTCTTTATAGTAGTGTCATAGAATTCTTTTTTTTTTTTTTAATATATATTTATTTTAATTGGAGGTTAATTACTTTACAATATTGTATTGGTTTTGCAATACATCAACATGAATCCGCCATGGGTGTACAAGTGTTCCCCATCCTGAACCCCCTCCTACCTTCCTCCCCATACCATCCCTCTTGGTCATCCCAGTACACCAGCCCCAAGCATCCTGTATCATGCATTGAACCTGGACTGGCGATTCATTTCATATATGATATTATACATGTTTCAATGCCATTCTCCCAAATCTCCCCACCCTGTCCCTCTCCCACAGAGTCCAAAAGACTGTTCTATACATCTGTGTCTCTTTTGCTGTTTCACATACAGGGTTATTGTTACCATCTTTCTAAATTCCATATATATGCAGTAGTATACTGTATTGGTGTTTTTCTTTCTGGCTTACTTCACTCTGTATAATAGGCTCCAGTTTCATCCACCTCATTAGAACTGATTCAAATGTATTTTTTTAATGGCTGAGTAATACCCCATTGTGTATATGTACCACAGCTTTCTTATTCATTCATCTTCTGATGGACATCTAGGTTGCTTCCATGTCCTGGCTATTACAAACAGTGCTGCGATGAACATTGGGGTACATGTGTCTCTTTCAGTTCTGGTTTCCTCAGAGTGTATGCCCAGCAGTGGGGTTGCTGGGTCATAAGGCAGTTCTATTTCCAGTTTTTTAAGGAATCTCCACACTGTTCTCCATAGTGGCTGTACTAGTTTGCATTCCCATCAACAGTGGAAGAGGGTTCCCTTTTCTCCACACCCTCTCCAGCATTTATTGCTTGTAGACTTTTGGATCACAACCATTCTGACTGGTATGAAATGATACCTCATTGTGGTTTTGATTTGCATTTCTCTGATAATGAGTGATGTTGAGCATCTTTTCATGTGTTTGTTAGCCATCTGTATGTCTTCTTTCAAGAAATGTCTGTTTAGTTCTTTAGCCCATTTTTTGATTGGGTCATTTGTTATTCCGGAATTGAGCTGCAGGAGTTGCTTATATATTTTTGAGATTAGTCCTTTGTCGGTTGCTTCATTTGCTATTAGTTTCTCCCGTTCTGAAGGCTGTCTTTTCACCTTGCTTATAGTTTCCTTTGTTGTACAGAAGCTTTTACTTTTAATTAGGTCCCATTTGTTTATTTTTGCTTTTATTTCCAATATTCTTGGAGATGGGTCATAGAGGATCCTGCTATGATTTATGTCGGAGAGTGTTTTGCATAGATTTTCCTCTAGCAGTTTTATAGTTTCTGGTCTTACGTTTGGATCTTTAATCCATTTTGAGTTTATTTTGGTGATATTGTACAGGAGACAGGGATCAAGACCAACCCATGGAAAAGAAATGCAAAAAAGCAAAATGGCTGTCTGGGGAGGCCTTACAAATAGCTGTGAAAAGAAGACAAGAGAAAAACAAAGTAGAAAAGGAAAGATATAAACATCTGAATGCAGACTTCCAAAGAATAGCAAGAAGAGATAAGAAAGCCTTCTTCAGCGATCAATGCAAAGAAATAGAGGAAAACAACAGAATGGGAAAAACTAGAGATCTCTTCAAGAAAATCAGAGATACCAAAGGCATATTTCATGCAAAGTTGGGCTCGATAAAGGACAGAAATGGTATGGACCTAACAGAAGCAGAAGATATTAAGAAGAGATGGCAAGAATACACAGAAGAACTGAACAAAAAAGATTTTCACGACCCAGATAATCACGATGGTGTGATCACTGACCTAGAGCCAGACATCCTGGAATGTGAAGTCAAGTGGGCCTTAGAAAGCATCACTACGAACAAAGCTAGTGGAGGTGATAGAATTCCATTTGAGCTATTTCAAATCCTGAAAGATGATGCTGTGAAAGTGCTGCACTCAATATGCCAGCAAATTTGGAAAACTCAGCAGTGGCCACAGGACTGAAAAAGGTCAGTTTTCATTCCAATCCCAAAGAAAGGCAATGCCAAAGAATGCTCAAACTACCACACAATTGCACTCATCTCACACGCTAGCAAAGTAATGCTCAAAATTCTCCAAGCCAGGCTTCAGCAATATGTGAACCGTGAACTTCCTGATGTTCAAGCTGGTTTTAGAAAAGGCAGAGGAACCAGGGATCAAATTGCCAACATCCGCTGGATCATGGAAAAAGCAAGAGAGTTCCATAAAAACATCTATTTCTGCTTTATTGACTATGTCAAAGCCTTTGACTGTGTGGATCACAATAAACTGTGAGAAATTCTGAAAGGATGAGAATACCAGACCACCTGATCTGCCTCTTGAGAAACCTATATGCAGGTCAGGAAGCAACAGTTAGAACTGGAAATGGAACAACAGACTGGTTCCAAATAGGAAAAGGAGTACATCAAGGCTGTATATTGTCACCCTGTTTATTTAACTTATATGCAGAGTACATCATGAGAAGTGCTGGACTGGAAGAAACACAAGCTGGAATTAAGATTGCAAGGAGAAATATCAATCACCTCAGATATGCAGATGACACCACCCTTATGGCAGAAAGTGAAGAGGAACTAAAAGCCTCTTGATGAAAGTGAAAGTGGAAAGTGAAAAAGTTGGCTTAAAGCTCAACATTCAGAAAATGAAGATCATGGCATCTGGTCCCATCACTTCATGGCAAATAGATGGGGAAACAGTGGCAACAGTGTCAGACTTTATTTTTCTGGGCTCCAAAATTACTGCAGATTGTGACTGCAGCCATGAAATTAAAAGACGCTTACTCCTTGGAAGGAAAGTTATGACCAACCTAGATAGCATATTCAAAAGCAGAGACATTACTTTGCCAACAAAGGTTCTTCTAGTCAAGGCTATGGTTTTTCCTGTGGTCATGTATGGATGTGAGAGTTGGACTGTGAAGAAGGCTGAGCGCCGAAGAATTGATGCTTTTGAGCTGTGGTGTTGGAGAAGACTCCTGAGAGTCCCTTGGACTGGACTCAGTCCATTCTGAAGGAGATCAGCCCTGGGATTTCTTTGGAAGGAATGATGCTAAAGCTGAAACTCCAGTACTTTGGCCACCTCATGCGAAGAGTTGACTTATTGGAAAAGACTCTGATGCTGGGAGGGATTGGGGGTGAGAGGAGAAGGGGATGACAGAGGATGAGATGGCTGGATGGCATCTCTGACTCTATGGACGTGAGTCTGAGTGAACTTTCGGAGTTGGTGATGGACAGGGAGGCCTGGCGTGCTGCTCTTCATGGGGTCGCAAAGAGTCGGACACGACTGAGTGAATGATCTGATCTGATGGTTTTAGAAAGTGTTCTAGTTTCATTCTTTTACAAGTGGTTGACCAGTTTTCCCAGCATCACTTGTTAAAGAGATTGTCTTTTTTCCATTGTATATTCTTGCCTCTTTTGTCAAAGGTAAGGTGTCCATAGGTGCGTGGATTTATCTCTGGGCCTTCTATTTTGTTCCATTGATCTATATTTCTATATTAGTGTATAGGAATGCTAGGGATTCCTGTGTGTTGATTTTAAATCCTGCAACTTTACTATATTCATTGATTAGTTCTAGTAATTTTCTGGTGGAGTCTTTAGGGTTTTCTATGTAGAGGATCATGTCATCTACAAACAGTGAGAGTTTTACTTCTTCTTTTCCAGTTTGGATTCCCTTTATTTCTTTTTCTGCTCTGATTGCTGTGGCCAAAACTTCCATCTCTATGTTGAATAGTAAAGGTGAAAGTGGGCACCCTTGTCTTGTTCCTGACTTTAGAGGAAATGCTTTCAATTTTTCCCCATTGAGGATGTTTACTGTGGGTTTGTCATAGATAGCTTCTATTATGTTGAGGTACGTTCCTTCTATTCCTGCTTTCTGGATAGTTTTTATCATAAATGGATGTTGAATTTTGTCAAAGGCTTTCTCTGCATCTATTGAGATAATCATATGGCTTTTATTTTTCAATTTGTTAATGTGGTGTATTACCTTGATTGATTTGTGGATATTGAAGAATCCTTGCATCCCTGGGATAAAGCCCACTTGGTCATGGTGTATGATCTTTTTAATGTGTTGTTGGATTCTGATTGCTAGAATTTTGTTAAGGATTTTTGCATCTATATTTATCAGTGATATTGGCCTGTAGTTTTTTTTTTTTGTGGCATCTTTGTCAGGTTTTGGTATTAGGGTGAGGGTAGCTTCATAGAATGAGTTTGGAAGTCTACTTTCCTCTGCAATTTTCTGGAAGAGTTTGAGTAGGATGGATGTTAGCTTTTCTCTAAATTTTTGGTAGAATTCAGCTGTGAAGCCATCTGGACTGGGGCTTTTGTTTGCTGGAAAATTTCTGATTACAGTTTCAATTTCCGTGCTTGTGATGGGTCTGTTAAGATTTTCTATTTCTTCCTGGTCCAGTTTTGGAAAGTTGTACTTTTCTAAGAATTTGTCCATTTCTTCCATGTTGTCCATTTTATTGGCATATAATTGCTGATAGTAGTCTCTTATGATCCTTTGTATTTCTGTGTTGTCTGTTGTGATTTCTCCATTTTCATTTCTAATTTTATTGATTTGATTTTTCTCCCTTTGTTTCTTGATGAGTCTGGCTAATGGTTTGTCAGTTTTATTTCTCATCTCAAAGAACCAGCATTTGCCTTTGTTGATTTTTGCTATGGTCTCTCTTGTTTCTTTTGCATTTATTTCTCCCCTAATTTTTAAGATTTCCTTCATTCTGCTAACCCTGGGGTTCTTCATTTCTTCCTTTTCTAGTTGCTTTAGGTATAGAGTTAGGTTATTATTATTTTTTTTTACTTTTTTCTTGTTTCTTGAGGTATGCCTGTATTGCTATAAACTTTCCCCTTAGCACTGCTTTTGCAGTGTCCCACGGGTTTTGGGTTGTTGTGTTTTCATTTTCATTCATTTCTATGCATATTTTGATTTCTTTTTTGATTTCTTCTGTGATTTGTTGGTTATTCAGCAGCGTGTTGTTCAGCCTCCATATGTTGGAATTTTTAATAGTTTTTCTCCTGTAGTTGAAATCTAATCTTACTGCATTATGGTCAGAAAAGATGCTTGGAATGATTTCAATTTTTTTGAATTTACCAAGGCTAGACTTATGGCCCAGGATGTGATCTATCCTGCAGAAGGTTCAGTGTGCACTTGAGCAAAAGGTGAAATTCATTGTTTTGGGGTGGAATGTCCTATAGATATCAATTAGGTCTAACTGGTCTATTGTATCATTTAAAGTTTGTGTTTCTTTGTTAATTTCTGTTTAGTTGATCTATCCATAGGTGTGAGTGGGGTATTAAAGTCTCCCACTATTATTGTGTTATTGTTAATTTCCCCTTTCATACTTGTTAGCATTTGTCTTACATATTGCGGTGCTCCTACGTTGGGTGCATATATATTTATAATTGTTATATCTTCTTCTTGGATTGATCCTTTGATCATTATGTAGTGTCCTTCTTTGTCTCTTTTCACAGCCTTTGTTTTAAAGTCTATTTTATCTGATATGAGTATTGCTACTTCTACTTTCTTTTGGTCTCTATTTGTGTGGAATATCTTTTTCTAGCCCTTCACTTTTAGTCTGTATGTGTCCCCTGTTTTGAGGTGGGTCTCTTGTAGACAACATATATAGGGATCTTGTTTTTGTATCCATTCAGCCAGTCTTTGTCTTTTGGTTGGGGCATTTAACCCATTTACGTTTAAGGTAATTATTGATAAGTATGATCCCATTGCCATTTACTTTATCATTTTGGGTTCGAGTTTATACACCCTTGTTGTGTTTCCTGTCTAGAGAATATCCTTTAGCATTTGTTGGAGAGCTGATTTGGTGGTGCTGAATTCTCTCAGCTTTTGCTTGTCTGTAAAGCTTTTGATTTCTCCTTCATATTTGAATGAGATCCTTGCTGGGTACAGTAATCTGGGCTGTAGGTTATTTTCTTTAATCACTTTAAGTATGTCTTGCCATTCCCTCCTGGCCTGAAGAGTTTCTATTGAAAGATCAGCTGTTATCATTATGGGAATCCCCTTGTGTGTTATTTGTTGTTTTTCCCTTGCTGCTTTTAATATTTGTTCTTTGTGTTTGATCTTTGTTAATTTGATTAATATGTGTCTTGGGGTGTTTTGCCTTGGGCTTATCCTGTTTGGGACTCTCTGGGTTTCTTGGACTTGGATGATTATTTCCTTCCCCATTTTAGGGAAGTTTTCAACTGTTATCTCCTCAAGTATTTTCTCATGGTCTTTTTTTTTGTCTTCTTCTGGGACTCCTATGATTCGAATGTTGGGGCTTTTAACATGGTCCTGGAGGTCTCTGAGATCGTCCTCATTTCTTTTAATTTGTTTTTCTTTTTTCCTCTCTGATTCATTTATTTCTACTCTTCTATCTTCTACTTCACTTATTCTATCTTCTGCCTCCATTATTCTACTATTTGTTCCCTCCAGAGTGTTTTTGATCTCATTTATTGCATTATTCATTATATACTGACTCTTTTTTTTTATTTCTTCTAGGTCCTTGTTAAACCTTTCTTGCATCTTCTCAATCCTTGTCTCCAGGCTATTTATCTGTGATTCCATTTTTATTTCAAGATTTTGGATCATTTTCACTATCATTATTCAGAATTCTTTATCAGGTAGATTCCCTATCTCTTCCTCTTTTGTCTTAGTTGTCTCTTTTGTCTAAGAAGTCTTAGTTAGCAAAGAAGCCTGCTTGCAGTTTGGTAGATAATGCCTCTCTGGGGCTGCGATTGCCCGCTTCTGGCTCTGGCTGCCTGTCACCAGAGGGGGATGGTCTGCAGCCAGCTATCTCTGTTCAGTCCTTTGTTCTGTGCGCGGCCCTGGCGGTGTCTTAGGTTAGGGCTTTTCGCGTGGTAGCTGTCCCACAGTCTGGTTTGCTAGCACAAGTTAGTTCCCTCAGATTGTCCTCGGGGCATTCAGGCATGGTCCTTACTCTAAGCAATGCAGCCTGCGCCTCCCTGCCCAGCCCCACTTCCTAGTGGCGGGTGCAGGCGTCTGCGCTGCTTCTCCGCTGGGGGTGTTACCGTTGGGCACGTAATCTGTGGGTTTTAACTATTTATTTATTTTTCCTCCCTGTTATGTTGCCCTCTGAGGTTCAAAGGCTCACCACAGACTTGGCAGTGAGAGTGTTTCCTGGTGTTTGGAAACTTCTCTCTTTTTAAAACTCCCTTCCCGGGACAGAGCTCCGTCCCTACCTCTTTTGTCTCTCTTTTTGTCTTTTATATTTTTTCCTACCTCCTTTTGAAGACAATGGGCTGCTTTTCTGAGTGCCTGATCTCCTCTGCCGGCATTCAGAAGTTTTTTTTGTGGAATTTACTCAGCATTTAAATGTTCTTTTGATGAATTTGTTTGGGAGAAAGTGGTCTCCCTGTCCTATTCCTCCACCATCTTAGGACTGCCTCCCCATAGAATTCTTACTCAGGGAGCAGAGCCACCTCTATTTTCAGTACAGCTGAGAGTGAAAAGTAACTGAGAATGAAGTCTGGTTTAGAGGATCAGAGCCTTCATTCCGATGAGGCAGTGCAAGTCTCTGTTTAAAGACAAAAATAGAGCTATATGTGCATATATTAGAGCTTTAATAAGCTGTCCATCTGTTTAAGACTAATGTAGATCACAATAGCATGAGGTCATTAAAAGGTATTTGGGATAAGAAGGAATAACTTCCTGAAATTCAAGAAGAGGGCTGGTGGTGTTTGACGAAAAACGCTCAATGGGATTGAGCTCAAGTTACCTAGAATCTAGCAAAGATAACATTCCTTTTATCAGATTTGTTTCCCAATCGGTTCCCTAGTTTTTAATATAAGTGATCTGATAATTATAAGAATTCAATTTGTATTATAATCTGCATGTAATCTACCTACACACAATACTATAACTAGAAGGATCAAAATGTGCATCTTTTATTATATCAAGTTGATAAAGGTAAAAATAGGTAACAACTAATCTCAAATTCCAATCTTTAAAAGTATATTTCCTAGAATTACTCTTGGTACAAAAGTACTTATAATTAGATTAGCATTTAGAGGTGGAGAAGATAAACCACTCTATGTATTTCCATCGGTAAGAAATATAATAGAGGGAAGGAAGTCTTACTTAACTTGCTGGAGGGGGCTGGCAGAACAGAAATTGGGTACAGCTGCCAACTTGTCTTTAAGTCATGTCACTGCAATCTGCATGCAGTGTACCAGGAAGCTGTTGCTGACACTCAGAGTTCAGAAACTGCAGAATGTCAGCTAAAGTCAAAGCTGCTGTGCAATCCTAAACAGCTGACTAGCAGAAGAACATGAAGACTGGCCTGTCTTTGCCAATCCCCATGCTTGACAAAAATCCATGCAGCCACTGCCAGAGGCAGAAGCTCATTTTGCTTCAGCATTCTAAATGTAAGTAAGTACATCTCACTGGCAGACTGTAAATAACACCAAGAAATCCAGGGGTAACAGCCATCAGATATGCAGATGACACCACCCTCATGGCAGAAAATGAAGAGGAACTAAAGAGCCTCTTGATGAAGATGAAAGAGGAGTGTGAAAAAACTGGCTTAAAACTCAACATTCCAAAAAAGGTCATGGCATCTGATCCCATCACTTCATGGCAAATAGATGGGGAAACAGTGACAGACTTTATTTTCTTGGGCTCCAAAATCATTGCAGATGGTGACTGCAGCCACAAAATTAAAATATGCTTGTTCCTTGAAAGAAAAGGTATGACAAACCTAGAGAGCAGATTTTAAAAAGCAGAGACATTACTTTGCCCACAAAGATCTGTCTAGCCAAAGCTATTGTTTTTCCAGTAGTCATGTATGGATGTGAGAATTGGACCATAAAAAAAGCTGAATGCTGAATAATTGATGCTTTTGAACTGTGGTGTTGGAGAAGACTCTTGACAGTCCCTTGGACTGCAAGGAGATCCAACCAGTCCATCCTAAAGGAAATCAACCCTGAATGTTCATTGGAAGGACTGATGCTGAACCTCCAATACTTTGGCCACCTGATGTGAAGAACTGACTCCTTAGAAAGGTCTCTGATGTTAGGAAAGATTGAAGGTGGGAGGAGAAGGGGCAACAGGGGATGAGATGGTTAGATGGCATCATCAACTCAATGGACATGAGTTTGAGCAAGCTCCAGGAGATTGTGAGGGACAGGAAAACCTGGTGCGCTGCAGTCCATGGGGTTGCAAAGTGTCAGACATGACTGAGCCATTGAACAACAACAAGAAGTAAGCAGCAAAGTGTCAATATGTTTTAGGGAAATCGGAGTTGGAGGATTCATTAGTATGCTATGAATTTAGTGCTGAGACCATTGGTGACATTAACCAGAATAATTTCAGTGGATGCATGGATAGGAAAACCAAGGTTCTTCAGTGAACTTCAAGTGACAGAGGGTTCCTTGGGAAGAGAAGACTTTGCTCTGCTGGGAAAGAGAGAAGGTATTTCTCAGTGGGACATAATATTGAGTCAAAGTTTTCTGGAGGTCACCCTTTGTCTTACCTTTCCCCTTCTCTTCTCTATCATGTAAGACAGAAAGGACATTTGGAAATATTTATTATGTGGTACAAGAGTTAGTGAGCTTGAGAGAAAGGATTATTGAGAAAGTGAGGTCTCTGAGGAATTTGGAAGGTAAACAGTGAATTTAGAAGAGAAGATGAACTTCTGCTTTTCTCTGAACTGCGCTTTTCATCTCTGCCATCTAGTTCTGCTTTAAGCATTGCTGACTTTGTCTTGAGTCCTTTTAGCAGGAAGAGTTCTCGCTCTCTTTGCCTTTCAGAGATACAGAACTGCCCTCAGGTTGAGTTCTTTCTAAAAAGAAAAATGTTTAATAATTGTGTGTGATTCCTGTCAGTCATTTCATCATCTCTATTCCTTCTATCACCTGGTTTTCTCCAGTACTTATGGTCAGTTTTAGTTTTTTTTCTTACTGTTTTCCTATTTTGAGTCTACTATTTTACTGGTTAGAGTAATATTCTAGTTATAGGCAACTGCTATTATACAGACTATAACATTGCATAAGTATAAAACTTGATTTTAATCAACACCTAAATCCTAACCCCTTTAATGTAGATTTTACTTGTAGATTCCCTACAACTACTAAAAATTGATAAATAAGAATTAAAGTTTGATCTTATAATTATATGAAAAGAGTATCTTAAACCAGTCTTTCTCTTCACTTTATAGGAAAAAAATAGTATTATATAGTAACAGCTGTCAGCAAATAGTTTATGTTCTAATATACATAAACTTTATACTCATTACTAAATAGGCCTTTTTCAATGTCTTGATTCTCAAAAATGTTTATATAGGTATAATTTTTAATCAAAATATTCTGTGGTTTGTGAAAAGCCATCTGGGCTGGCATCCATGACTTTTTGACTCTTTCCATAACTAACTCTATCATCTTATCAGTTTATTTTTTTGGAATTAAGTTTCCTACTCTTTAAATGATAATATCTACTTGATCTTCCTTAAATGTAGGCTATTGGTATGGAATGTAAAGTGAATTTGTGATCCAGGTCCCTAGACAAAACTCACTGTCAGTTCCATCCGTGTGAAAGAAAATTAAACCAGTATCAGGTCATGAGCTGAAAGAAAATGTCTTTCTGGGTTATTGGAAAGATGGAGACAGATACTGTCTTATGACACCTGGGAACTGACTTTGCTATATACGACTGTGGCCTGGTTGATACCACATTTGTTTCAGAAAAACCTGATGTTTATAAATCTTGAAGTGAAAATAACATACATTGTGTCATTTTTTTTTTCTGATAAAATGTTCTAAACTCTGATGACAGTGTATACCAAAAATTATGTTGTTTTATCAACTTTGGCAAATTCTCTTTATGGAGAAGATGAGCAGCAGCTATGCACATAGTTAGGGAATGTGGCTTCAAGGGAAAAGCTTCAGTTATTAGTACTAATGTATCTTCTGCTCTATGTCATCACTTTTATTTATTTAAAAGTAATTATTAAAAGTAATCCTTTTCTAGATAAAGTGGCTATGGTTATGGTTGTTTTCTTCCTGCCAAGGTACAATTTACTTAAATATTGTAATCAGAAGTGATATGTGGCAATGCTTAGTTGTGTCCAATTCTTTGTGACCTTATGGACTGTAACCCGCCAGGCTCCTCTGTCCATGGGATTTTTTTAGGCAAAATGCTGGAGCCAGTTGCTATTTCCTCCTCCAGGGGATCTTCCCGACCCAGGGATCGAACCCATGTCTCCTGCATTGGCAGGTGGATTCTTTTACCAATGAAAGAATTTTACCAGGGAAGCCACAGAAGTGATATTACAGTGATATAATAGAAATATTTTGAAAAATTTAAAAGTGACTTATATATTGAAGACAAACCATTGACTTTTAGAAATGAATGATTTTCAAAAAGAATCAAGAAGTTAGTTTTTTATTATGTATATTCTGTATTGTGCTGAACCTCTGTTTCTCACCTGTCAATTGAGTATCTCAGGAAATATGGTCTATAATGCCCCTTTGGGGTGTATAGCTTGAGAATTAATGATGTAAGGATGGAGCAGTGACTTGTACTTGCTCATTTCATTTCAGAAATTTCAGGATTCAGTCCTCGTGGGTCTCAAAACAGACTGATAGGGATGCAGTGCGTTACCTTCTGGCCTGGAGATGCCATTTCTAGTTCTTACCTCCGTTTGTGGGAGATCCCCAAGATTTCAGAGTCCTGTAAAAATCAGCATGTTCCACTGGTACCCCATACTCAGAGTCACTGCATACAGTCTAGGAATTGGCAGGCTATTAGGTGACTAGAAGGCTCAGGTGCACTCAGTAACATCACCAAAGCCCTCAGTGAGTAGGTAGACTCTCAGAGCAGGACTCGTCATGACAGCCATAAATTTGAAGAACTTCACTGAAGGTTTGGAGCTTACTCTGGGAGAATCAAGACTTTTTTTTTTTTTGACAGATGTAAGGACATGAAAAATTCTGAATTCAAAATAGAATTCATACCAAAGTTAGTTCCACACATTGAGTGTTAGCAAATACTTGTCCCTGGAAATTGTTCAAGCTAATTTGATTTAAATATGTCCATTAGTCCACCCACACCAAGGGCTCACATTCCTATGTGAATGAATCCCAGGACATTTAGATTTAACGTTTCCTTAGTTTTCCTATACCTCTGCAAAAATACTCAATTTTACAATGGTATGTTGCTGTGTCCTTTGAGGGCAGCAATATGTAATAGAGTGTTTAGACTGTTTTATGTATTTTTTTTCCTGTGGTAAACTATATGATCCAATTTAATAGCAAATTTATCTGCAGGTAGAATACAAAATGCATACAAAATGAAAATCAATATTAAATAAATATATTTTTGGCAATGATATGCATTAGTATTGCTATGAACTTATGAAATGCAAACAAGTCAAGGTATTTTACACCTATTAACTATATACTTCAACAACTGTATGTTATTTCTATCTCTTTTTAATAGATGCCTAAACACAATAAAAATATATCAGATGAGTTTTAAAAGGAATACCACATTGATTTTCGATCAGGAAATGAAACTATTCTAGAATTCTTAATAGTAATTTCTGATTGCTATTATAATAGACTGATTATTGGAAAGCATTTTTCTTGCTTTTCTCAAAATATTTTTCTTGAATTTTTCTGAGCACATTGCTATTTTAATCTATTTTTTTAATATTTGCCATTAGTTTAGAAGTACTTAAAGTCAGATAGTACTTACTTGTAGACAAATTATTAATCCCATTTATAAGAATGTATGCTTCATGAGTCTAGAGTGTGTGAGTTTAAATCATATCTTTGATTCTGAACACAATACTTAAACTTTCTATCTTAAAATTTTTTCCTTCACAAATTTGGAATAATCATAACTACCTCATGCTTTTTTTATGAAGGTTAAATTAACTTCTTAGAAAGATTTTAGCATAGTTGTTAGTAAGTAGCAAGATTTAAATAAATGTTAATATTTTTATAATCAGAGTTTATGGCATTTGTTTTAATCAGAGTTTTTATTTGATATTTATTTATTGAAGAATAATAAACAAAATACTGTTATATTGTATTTTAAGCTATTTCATTATGTATTCTGTAGAATACAGAATAAGTCTAAATATATCTGAACATAATATTTCATGATAAATTCAACTTGATTACTGGTGTTTTAATCTCTTATTAGGAGTATACACTAAGCATAATCAGATATTTTTGTCAACAATTAAATAATTGGCACTGGTTGTTAACCTGTCTTGGCATCTATATCTTTACGTATGTGTGAAATGTTTTTTTCTGTTTTTATTTTAATTTTTCCCAATTTTATTGATATATAATTAACATATAACATTGTGTAGCTTGAGGTGTACAACATGTTGATTTGATATACTTACATATTGCAAAATGATTACCATAATAACACTGGCTAACACCTGCATCACATCACAGAATTACTACTTCATTTTTTGTGGTGAAAACATTTCAGATACATTCTCTTAGCAACTTTCAAATATATGATATAGTATTATTAATTGTAATAAATATGCTTTACATTAGATCTTTAGAATTTATTTATAACTGTAAATTTGAACCCACTTACCAATATCTCCCTATTCCCTCCACCCCACAGCCTCTGGCAATCCCCTTTCTTCTCTCTGTTTCTGGGAGTTGGCTTTTTTAGATTACATTTGTAACTGATATTATACAGTATTTGTCTTTATATCTGAATTATTTCCCTGAGCATAATATCCTCTAGGTACATCCATGTTATTGCAAATGGCAGAATTTTGTTCCTTTTGATGGATGAATAATATTCCATTGCATGTATGTACCATATCTCCCTTATCCATTTATCCACGGATGGAAACTTAGGTTGTTTCCAAATCTTAGCTTTTATCTGCAACCACATCTTTGCTATGGCCTCCTAATGGATGTATCTTCACTTCCTCCTTGATATGGGCTTGGTTATGTGGCTTCTTTTGGAGATAGCCTACAGGTAAAATGAGAACAGGACTTAAGGCTTAGGTATTTCAGCTTGCCATAAGATTAAAAAAAAATTTCCTCTTTATCCAAGGAAGAAAACAGAAACCCAGCAGCATAGCTGCTCCTCAGACTTAGAATGAAGACTAGAGTCATACCAACATTCACATCCTGAAGCAAAGTCAGTCTCAAGTCCAGCCCATACTAGCTGAGTCCCAGCTGGCTCACACATATGTTAGAGGAACTTTTAAAAAATATATACTAAGCTTTGAGTTGGTTTCTTACTTTGCATCACTAACAAATATTTTCTTGACTTTGTATAAAGAAAGCTGAGCACTAAAGATCTGATGCTTTTGAACTGTGATGTAGGAGAAGACTCTTGAGAGTCCCTTGGACTTCTAGGAGATCAAACCAGTCAGTCCTAAAGGAAATCAGTCCTGAATATTCATTGGAAGGACTGATGCTGAAGCTGAAACTCCAATACCCTGGCCACCTGATGCGAAGAACTGACTCATTGGAAAAGACCCTGATGCTGGGAAAGATTGAAGGTGGGAAGAGAAGGGGATGACAGAGGATGAGATGGTTGGATGGCATCACCAATTCAATGGACATGAGTTTGAGTAAACTCTGCGAGTTGGTGATGGACAGAGAAGCCTGGCATGCTGCAGTCCATAGGATCACAAAGAATTGGACACAACTGAGCAACTGAACTGAACTGATGTTCTCTTGGCATAAGAATACCTTTTTCCATATCTTCAGATTTCTGGCTGAATTAAAAAGGCAAAATAAACCCCAAAAAAATAATGTGTCATAATCTATGCAAGGGAACATTTCATGCAAAGATCGGCTCGATAAAGGACAGAAATGGTATGGACCTAACAGAAGCAGAAGATATTAAGAAGAGGTGGCAAGAATACACAGAAGAACTGTACAAAAAAGATCTTCACAACCAAGATAATCACGATGGTGTGATCACTGACCTAGAGCCAGACATCCTGGAATGTGAAGTCAAGTGGGCCTTAGAAAGCATCACTACGAACAAAGCTAGTGGAGGTGATAGAATTCCAATTGAGCTATTTCAAATCCTGAAAGATGATGCTGTGAAAGTGCTGCACTCAATATGCCAGCAAATTTGGAAAACTCAGCAGTGGCCACAGGACTGGAAAAGGTCAATTTTCATTCCAATCCCAAAGAAAGGCAATGCCAAAGAATGCTCAAACTACCGCACAATTGCACTCATCTCACATGCTAGTAAAGTAATGCTCAAAATTCTCCAAGCCAGGCTTCAGCAATACGTGAACCATGAACTTCCAGATGTTCAAGCTGGTTTTAGAAAAGGCAGATGAACCAGAGACCAAATTTCCAACATCCGCTGGATCACGGAAAAAGCAAGAGAGTTCCATGAAAACATCTATTTCTGCTTTATTGACTATGTCAAAGCCTTTGACTGTGTGGATCACAATAAACTGTGGAAAATTCTGAAAGAGATGGAAATACCAGACCACCTGACCTGCCTCTTGAGAAACCTATATGCAGGTCAGGAAGCAACAGTTAGAACTGGGCGTGGAACAACAGACTGGTTCCAAATAGGAAAAGGAGTACATCAAGTCTGCATATTGTCACCCTGGTTATTTGACTTTTATGCAGAGTACATCATGAGAAATGCTGGACTGGAAGAAGCACAAGCTGGAATCAAGATTGCAGGGAGAAATATCAATAACCTCAGATATGCAGATGATACCACCCTTATGGCAGAAAGTGAAGAGGAACTAAAAAGCCTCTTGATGAAAGTGAAAGTGGAAAGTGAAAAAGTTGGCTTAAAGCTCAACATTCAGAAAACGAAGATCATGGCATCTGGTCCCATCACTTCATGGGAAATAGATGGGGAAACAGTGGAAACAGTGTCAGACTTTATTTTTTGGGCTCCAAAATCACTGCAGATGGTGACTGCAGCCATGAAATTAAAAGACGCTTACTCCTTGGAAGGAAAGTTATGACCAACCTAGATAGCATATTCAAAAGCAGAGACATTACTTTGCCAACAAAGGTCCATCTAGTCAAGGCTATGGTTTTTCCAGTGGTCATGTATGGATGTGAGAGTTGGACTGTGAAGAAGGCTGAGCACCGAAGAATTGATGCTTTTGAGCTGTGGTGTTGGAGAAGACTCTTGAGAATCCCTTGGACTTCAAGGAGATCCAACCAGTCCATTCTGAAGGAGATCAGCCCTGGGTGTTCTTTGGAAAGGATGATGCTAAAGCTGAAACTCCAGTGCTTTGGCCACCTCATGCGAAGAGTTGACTCACTGGAAAAGACTCTGATGCTGGAAGGGATTGGGGGCAGGAGGAGAAGGGGATGACAGAGGATGAGATGGCTGGATGGCATCACCGACTCGATGGACGTGAGTCTGAGTGAACTCCGGGAGTTGGTGATGGACAGGGAGGCCTGGTGTGGTGCGATTCACTGGGGTCGCAAAGAGTTGGACACTGCTGAGCGACTGAACTGAACTGAATCTATGCAAACATAGACAATTAACGGAAATGTCTTGTAACCTAAAATGAATTTGTTTGTCATGAATGAATGATGTTTTTCTCTAGCCAAATACTTAGCAGATAAGAACTTTCATCTTCACATATTAAATGTCTAGATAGAATTAATGGCACATGCAGTGGAACATGAACTGCTTTAATGTATTGTAAAAGCTCAGTAACTCACTGAGAGACCTTTGAGAGTACCTATAAGAAAACACCGGAGAAGGCAATGGCACCCCACTCCAATACTCTTTCCTGGAAAATCCCATCGGTGGAGGAGCCTGGTAGGCTGCAGTCCATGAGGTCGCTAACAGTCGGACACGACTGAGCAACTTCACTTTGACTTTTCACTTTCATGCATTGGAGAAGGAAATGGCAACCCACTCCAATGTTCTTGCCTGGAGAATCCCAGGGAAGGGTGAGCCTTGTGGGCTGCTGTCTATGGGGTCGCACAGAGTCGGACACGACTGAAGCGACTTAGCAGCAGTAGTAGCAGCATAAGAAAACACAGGACTTGGGTAAGGTAAACAAGGATATAAAATTCACCAGGGAAGGTGCTACATGAATTTGATGTTCAGATGTAATAGTCAATGCTGCTTAATAAAGAGGTGAGATCAGGTGTGTGATTCTTTAAAGACATGAAAATAAATGATCTAGTTTACTTTTCTTTTTCCAATCTGAGGAACTGGGCAAAGTCTACTCTGTAACCAACTTCCCTTCTGACCCTGAAAAAGTTAGAAGTTTTCTTTTTTTAAAAAAATGTTATTAGAGTATAGTTGCTTTACAAAGTTGTTAGTTTCTGCTGAACAGCAAAGTGAATCAGCCATACATATACAAATATCCCCCCACCTTTTTTTTTTTTTTTTTTAATTTCTTTCCTATTAGGTTCACCACAGAGCACTTAGTAGAAGTCCCTGTGCTGTATAGTGGGCTCTCATTGGTTATCTACTTTGTCCATAGTATTGTATATCTGTCAGTCCCAATCTCCCAATTTATCCCACTCCATGGCCTTCCCCGCCTTGGTGTCATGCATTTCTTCTCTATATCTTTGTCTCTATTTCTGCTTGGCCAATAGGTTCATCTGTATCATTTTTAGATGTTTTCTTAATGACTTAAATGCTAATGGTTGATTACAAAGCTAAATCTGGAATAAAACAAAAGTTTAGGTGTCTTATATTCATTAAAAAAAAAATCTATATTTACTTTCTCTCCTGAATGCTAAAAGAGAAGCATGGAGAGACCATTGACAGTTCATAAGCTTGCATGTTTACCTTGTTCATAGCAAAAGATTATTATAAGGATCAAAGATCATGTATGTGCAATGTCTTTGAAATCGGTAGTTTGAAGCAAATGATGAAAACATTGAGAAAATCATACCTGACAACTGTAGTATGGTTAGTTCTTGAGTTTTCCCTATGTGATTATATATTATGGGATTAAAGCATGTATCTTTGTGAAAATTAAATTTTTAGAAAAATTATTGGTGCACACAATGTCTTGGTTTTAATCTAGAGAATAAGATCTAGTTGTTTTAAACTTTTTAATTGACCATTCCACAAAATATTTTTAATCACTACTGTAATCAAGAACAGCAAAGGTTTTCTTAGCTAAAATTATTAACATATATGCTAAGCATCTGAATACAAATTTAGTTAAGTCCTCTGTAAGTTATAACTTCCACATAATTCCTTAAGTAGCAGAAATTCCTGTATCCTGTCTAATACATCTTGGAATGGCCATAAAATTGTTTATTAAAAATTAAATGTTTTATCATATCAGTGGCACCAATAATAATACTTATAATAGTAAATAATATATTTTATAGCAATATTTTTCAAAACAATTCAAGCATTTGTCAGAGAAACTCATGTCACAGAAATGCTTTTGTCTTGTTATTTCATAGAGGTGTTTAAATGAAGGAAAAAATATTTTTTCAATTGGACAGTGGTGGCATTTTTCATCAAAACACCATGGTCATTTTATCTTGAATATAATTTCAGATACAAAAGAGTAATACTATCTTATAGCCACCTTAATCAAAACAATTTGTTGAACTATTTTACCTTAACACATATTACATAGTGCATATACTTTGTCTGTACTTGTTAGGAAGATATATTGTGACTCATTTATGTTTTTTCAGTGCCTAGAATTTCTCATCTTATGACAAAATGTTCTCATTAATTCTCATAATGAAAATACTTAATTTTCTTAGAAAGTGAAAGTGGTCTGTACAGTTACTCAGTATGTCGTGTGTGGAGGACAGTGTGCCCCAGAGAAGTCAGGCTGAGGGCAAGCCTGGGGTGGGGCAGGGCTGGGGTCCTGTTCTTGTTACCCCTGTGGGGGGTCCTGGCACAATAGCTCAGGAGTCTTCATTTTTAAAGGGAAAAAGGATTTAATTACCTTACATGTCCATCCTAAAGGAGGTCAGTCCTGGGTGTTCATTGGAAGAACTGATGTTGAAGCTGAAACTCCAATACCTTGGCCACCTGATGCGAAGAGCTGACTCATTTGAAAAGACCCTGATTCTGGGGAAGATTGAGGGCAGGAGGAGAAGGGGACGACAGAGGATGAGATGGTTGGATGGCATCACCGACTCAATGGACATGGGTTTGAGTGAACTCCAGGAGTTGGTGATGGACAGGGAGGCCTGGCGTGCTGCAGTTCATGGGGTCGCAAAGAGTCAGACACTACTGAACGACTGAACAGAACTGAACATGGACATGAGGACAAACTGAGGTAATTGAAGTAAAGATTAACATTTAAAAAATGTTTATTTGCATTCCTGAAAATAATAAACACCAATACCAGATCAAAAATGTTTGAAAGTCTCTGAAATCACAGGTGGCAAAACTCCTGGAAGCTGAGCCCTTGGCATTCCCCCATTCTGTAAGGCTGTTTCCTCATATTAACATGAGGCTTCCTACTTTTTATTAGTCAAGCTTTTGTTTAACCATTACTATTTTATAGAGTCCTTTCCTAACCCACCTTCAAAGTGGCCTACCCCTCATCAAAGCCATTCTCTAGTTTGTCATCTTTCATTTTTGTTCTTAGAATTTATCACTGTGTGAATTGATTTACATGATTAGCATTCACTGTCTCCTTCAGGGGCAAGGAGCTATATTTATTTACTTAATTATAACATTGTAATGCAATTATATAAGCCCTTAATAAATATAGCTTTCTAAGAATTCTTTGTGCATCAAATTTAATAAAAAGAAGAACAAAGTATTCAATGAAATTTTTATTTGAACTTAAAGGGAGAATATTTCCACAAGTTTTTGCATGAGATTGTCATAGTCTGCTTAGTTGCCATAACAAAATAGACAGAGGGGTTTAGGCAACACATTTTTTTCTCACAGTTCTGCAGACTTGGAAGTCCAGGGTCAAGTTTCCAGCTGATCTGGTTCCTGGTGAGAGCAATTTTCCTGGCTTGTAGGTAGTACATTTTCCCTATGTGTTCACATCTTCATGTAGCTATTTTTCAGTGCACACATACAGGTAGAAAGAGAAGTCTCTCTCCCAATTTTTTAAGGTCATGAATCTCATTATAAATGTTCCACTCTCATAACTTAATCTAACCCTAAATACATCCCAATGGTCAAATCTCCAAATGGCATCACATTGGGCTTGCACCTAGGAATTTTGTGGCAGGATGGTGGTGCTAGTTGTGAAGAACCTGCCTGCCAATGCAGAAGATTTAAGAGACGCTGGTTCGGTCCCTGGGTTGGAAAGATCCCCTGGAGGAAGGCATGGCCACCCACTCCAGTATTCTCCCATGGAGAATCCCGTGGACAGAAGAGCCTGGCATGTTATAGGCCATAGGGTCACAAAGACTTGGACGTGACTGAAGCGACTTAGCATACATGCACAAACGTTCAGTTCATAACAAAGATAAAGGCTTTGAAAAGCTTTTTGTGTAAAGTCAAAATCCTTTCACAAGCTTTTTGTGTAAAACCTGAGTAATCAGCATATATTGTAAATTATTGCTTTAATTTCTACCATTATATATTACATTTTTTAATGCCCATGATTTTGCTAGCTATTAATTCTCAGGTTTTAATTGAAGGCACATTTAAAACATTAAAATAATTAAAATTTTATTTTTATTGCATTGGCATTTCCTGGATGGTAATAATTTTATGGTTTTAAAATTTGGGAGGAACTATTTATTATAGAACTGACAGTCCACAGGTGGGTAATTAATAGGAATTATAAAAGACTAGACTATCTCCTTGATTTATTTTATTCTTAAACACTTAATCAGACTTTCATAACCAGAATAAACTGCTAAGGAAAATTAAACTCCATTAATTCTTTCAAGGCCAATTTAATGATCACTTCTATAAAATAATTATCCCAAGAACATATGAAAAATTCAGGTAAATATCACTCGGATATTCTATTAAGTTGATCTAAAGATCATCATCTTGCAAAATAAAACATAATTTAGATACTAAATGCATAAAGCAAAATTCTATATGTTATTAATAAAAAGCCCATTTATTTGAATGAAGAGTTAAGATTAATTAATTAATTAGTTACTTAATTAACCAGTTTTCATAAAATTCTGTTACACCAAAACTTCTTTTGTTTTTATGATACCAAATTTTAGTAAGTTCTAAACAGTGGAAACAGTGTCAGACTTTATTATTCTGGGCTCCAAAATCACTGCAGATGGTGACTGCAGCCATGAAATTAAAAGACCCTTACTCCTTGGAAGGAAAGTTATGACCAACCTAGATAGCATATTCAAAAGCAGACACATTACTTTGCCAACAAAGGTTCGTCTAGTCAAGGCTATTGTTTTTCCTGTGGTCATGTATGGATATGAGAGTTGGAGTGTGAAGAAGGCTGAGTGCTGAAGAATTGATGCTTTTGAGCTGTGGTGTTGGAGAAGACTCTTGAGAGTCCCTTGGACTGCAAGGAGATCCAACCAGTCCATTCTGAAGGAGATCAGCCCTGGGATTTCTTTGGAAGGAATGATGCTAAAGCTGAAACTCCAGTACTTTGGCCACCTCATGCGAAGAGTTGACTCATTGGAAAAGACTCTGATGCTGGGAGGGATTGGGGGCAGGAGGAGAAGGGGACAATAGAGGATGAGATGGCTGGATGGCATCACTGACTCAATGGACGTGAGTCTGAGTGAACTCCGGGAGTTGGTGATGGACAGGGAGGCCTGGCATGCTGCGATTCATGGGGTCACAAAGAGTCGGACACAACTAAGCGACTGATCTGATCTGATCTGATCTGAAGCTAAGTCCACCAGGACTTCTGTGGTGGCTCAGACAGTAAAATGTCTACCTATAATGTGGGAGACCCAGGTTCAATCCCTGGATTGGGAAGATCCTCTGGAAAAAGAAATGGCTACCCACTCCAGTACTCTTGCAAAATCCCATGGACAGAGAAGCTTGGTAGGCTACAGTTGATGGGGTTGCAAAGAGTTGGACACGACTGAGCGACTAAACTTTCACTTTTCAAGCTAAGTTAATTTTAAAAGTCATGACATTTTAATGGCAAAATTGTACAATGGGAAATATACTTAAATAATGGAGTTCACGACATGCCCTACCTGTATCAAGTGAAATCCAATATTATTTCCAACAAATAACCTTCAAAATAGTGAATTTTACTTTCTATTTAAAATGTAAGCAGAAAGCAAAGCTATTTTATTTTTTAATCTAAAATCATTAGAAGCACAAAATTGCTACATATACAGAATTATTGAATGATTGAGAAAATAAGTGAAACTTGAATTAGCTTTTCATAAAGATAGCTGAGGTTTTACCAGCCTAACATTTTAATTTAGAGAGGAGGATTTAAGATAAAAAAATGCCTTATAATCACTTTATAATCAATAGTTAAGGCTAATTTTTCAAGTTAAACTTCTCAGGAAAAACCTCAAGTGAGTTAAGAAGAAGTTATTTTGTTTCTTTGGAGCTAATTTTCTGTTCTGTAAAATGAAACAGTTTTTCTGGATGTATCCAAACTGAGAATTAAGCAGGAAATAGACAGAAGAGGAGAATAGACAGAGAAGTCCAGAATCTTTATACTTTCAATTTTTCTTAAAATTCTTGAATAGCATAAATAGCACTGAAATATGTACTCTGGATACATTTAATCTTTTTTATGTTCAATAAACTTCCTCATCATCTCTATGTCTTATGTCATCCTCTGTCTAATTCAAGGCATATTTTAAAACACTTTATTTGGAAATAATTTTAAATGGAAGAAAACAGTACAAAGGACTCCTGTATACCCCTTACTCAAATTTATTTATTATTAACATTTGATCCATTTGATAATTTATTATTTTCCTCACTCGTTCTTTCCTGGTATGCATCTCTTCTTTTCTCTGTATCCAAAATGAACCTTTGAGAAAGAGTTGCATGTCTCATGGCCCTGTATCTCTACCTGCCTTAGCATCCATTTCCTAAAGATAAGAACATTCTCTTAGATAATTATAGTGTGCAGCAGTTAAATAACTTCAGTGTATTTAGCTTTGATATATTACTTTAATCTACTTCATATTCTGATTTTGTTTACTGACACAACAATGCTCTTTCCTACCCTCCAGTGTAATATTCAGTCCAAATCACATGTCACATTCAGTTTATCTATCTCTAGTGAGCTTTAACCTGGGATATTTCCACAGCCCTTGTTTTGTTGCTTTGTTTTTGGCATTTTGATATTTTCAGAGTATAGTTCTCTCCACCCCCATCCTTAAAAATTCTTCATTTTGATTTTGGATTTATTGGATGACTGAGGGACATTGTGCCTCTCAAGCCATCACTTTAAGAAGCACACGATGTCCATCAGCTGCTCAGGAGTGATGTTAATTTTAATTAATTGGTCATATATACTGTATGTATACTTCTTTCTATATATTGTCTTATATTTTAAGAGTATACAGATATCATGTTTTTCATCAAATCCCTCCTCCTCCAGTTTTCAGTCATTGATGACTATGATTCTTTCCTGAATCAATCTTTACTGCAATGGCTGCACAAAGGATTAAATTGCAACTCCAGCAGTTCCTCCATTTTTATCAAGAAATACTCAGCCTTCCAACTGTAAGACAGAGTCTTCCCTTCATCCTCATTTGTGAATTTTCCATTGGTTTGGGTTCATGGATTCTTTATTATTCAAGTGTTTATAATTGCTTGTTTTCTGGGTCAAATTGTCCCATATCTGGCACTTTTGAAGCAGTTATATCTTTCTTATGAAAGCCCCATCATTTATGTTTTTGCTTTCTGGAATAGCAAGACATTTCATATTTATTTTGTCTCTGCCCTGCTCTGACTCTGGAATCAGCTACTTCTCTAAGGAGCATGATTTCTCTTTAAGGAATGATATTATAAACAAGAGCAGGGTACAGGTGTACTCATCATAACTGAAATGTCTGTTTCTGGGCTTCTTAAGAAAGTGAATGTGCATATACACATGATAAAAACAGACAAGCATATACATGCCTATGTGTACATATATAAATGTATACACATATACACACACACATGTTTTAGAAGCCATGAGTTCATACTTATAACCGCCAATTCTACTCTATTCTCATAAAGTTCTTTTTGCTTTCCCCTTTCCATATGAATGTGTCTTCTTCAATGAAAACCTGACTCCTGACAAGACCAACACATTTACTTATTAGATCAACCCTATGAAACATCTGAAACATTCTCAGAGTTGCTTGACCTGTATGACTACAAAAACACTATTTCTAAAACATGTTGAAGATTGATTTGTGGCTTCCCATTTTTTGTTCATGGATTACTTAGAATTCTTTCTTTTGTTTTTCTTTCTTTTTCCCCTCCTTCTCCTCCTCCTCCTTGTCTTATACCTGTCTCTTACTTCCACCCTTTGTAGGTATTCAATGCCATTATTTTCTTCTTTATCCTTCCTGCAGCTCCTTTGGTAATGATCACATATGTATATTTATGTGTGTGTTATCTTTATATTAACACACTATGTATTTCCCATTTTTCTTACACAAAAGTTAGTATATAATATATAGTCCTATACATTTTGCATTTTGTATTGATGCTTGCCAACATCACCTAACAGTCACTGTATTATTTACAGAGATCTTCCTCATATATTGGAGAAGGAAATGGCAACCCACTCCAGTACTCTTGCCTGGAAAATCCCATGGATGGAGGAGCCTGATAGGCTACAGTCCATGGCATCGCAAAGAGTTGGACATGACTGAGCAACTTCACTTTGCTTCACTTTCCTCATATATTGAAGCTGAATCCTCAGTGCCTCTGAATGTGACTATATATGCAGACATAACTTTTGAAGAAGTGATTAAATGAAGCCATTAGGGGAGGCCCTAATCCAGTATGGCTTGTCCTTATTGGAACAAGAAGAGGAAATTTGGAGGGCAAAGGGACATACGGATCTGGCACAGAGAGAGGGGAGGTAATGAGGGGAGATAATGAGAAGGTGGCCTTCTGTAAGCAAAGTTGAGAGGACTTGGGAAAAATCAAACCTACCAGCACGTTGATCTTGGACTTTGAGCCTCCAGAAATGCCAGAAAACAAATATCTTTTTAGTCACTCAAGCTGTGCTGTTTTGCTACATTAACACTAAAAGAGTAATGCATTCTTTACATAGTTAAGTATTTTCTTTTAAAAATTACCCTCAAAAACAAATTACTCTACACATAAATTCCATTATTCTGCATTTCCACAAGCAGTTGGTGAGACTGCCTCTTCTCTTCTAGACTCTCTGAACAGTTGGATTGTCAAGTTTTACAATTTTGACATCTAATGGGTACCCTGATAGCTCAGTTGGTAAAGAATCTACCTGCAGTGCGGGAGACCTGGGTTTGATCCCTGGTTGAGAAGATCCCCTGGAGAAGGGAAAAGCTACTCACTTCACTCTTCTGGCCTGGAGAATTCCATGGACTGTATAGTCCATGGGGTCACAAAGAGTTCTGACACAACTAAGTGACTTTCACTTTCAATGGGTAAGGATTGTTATGGATGGCAGTTTTAATCTGCATGTATCTTATGATGAGTAAAGCTGAATATATTTTCATGTTTAGGTCAGCTTTATATTTCTTAGTTTGAATTGTTTGTATCATTTGTTAGTATTCATATGTGATATTTTGTCTTTCCCCTTGATTTTAAACAGTTCTTCCTACGTTAGGGACATTAGCCCTTGTTGTTGTAGTCACTTAGTCTTGTCTGACTATTTACAACTCCATGGACTATAGCCCACCAGGTTCCTCTGCCCAGGTGATTCTCCAGGCAAGAAGACTGGAGTGAGTTTCTATGCCCTCTTCCAGGGGATCTTCCTGACCCTAGGATCAAACCATAAGTCCTGCATTGGCAGGTTGATGTCTTCTACATTAGCGGGTCGATTCTTTACCACTGAGCCACCTTGGGAAGCCCCAGATTAGCTCTTACCTGTGCTAAAAGCCGGAGAAGGCAATGGCACCCCACTCCAGTACTGTTGCCTGAAAAATCCCATGGACAGAGGAGCCTGGTGGGCTTCAGTCCATGGGGTCGCTAAGAGTCAGACACGACTGAGGGACTTCACTTTCACTTTTCACTTTCATGCATTGGAGAAGGAAATGGCAACCCACTCCAGTGTTCTTGCCTGGAGAATCCCATGGACGGAGAAGCCTGGTAGGCTGCAGTCCATAGGGTCGCACAGAGTCGGACATGACTGAAGTGACTTAGCAGCAGCAGCAGTGCTAAAAGCCACAAACATCTTTTTCTAGTTTGTCATTTGTCTTTAAATTTATTTAAACTGTTTTGCCTTGCATAAGTTTTTGATATAACCAAATATAATTTATATAATCAGTTATATTTCTTTTTATCCCATCTGAATTTATCATAATCAGAAGATCTTATGTCCAGATTGTAGTGGGATTAGCCAATGATTTATTTTTGCCTTTTATAAGTACTTTATGTTTTACTATATAATTTGCACATATCTCTTTAAGATCTTTGTAAACACAGAGTTTATTCTTATGTTATCTGTGAAATGTGAACTGAATCTGTTTTCATCTTTTTCCAGATGTTTATTCATTCATCCCCACACCATTTACTACAAAGACTAACTTTGTTTCAATGAGTTGATACTACTTTTATAATGTACATGTATTTCTACACATAGTCCTGGAATTTCTTTCATGCCCTTTTTGTTTCCCTCAGTACTATGGAGTTTTAATTATAGAGGCTTCCCAGTGTGCTGAAAGGTCTGATCCCCTACTGAGCTCTTTCTTTCCCATGTTTGCCTAGCTACTCTAGTGTGCTTCTTTTCCCTGTGGACTTCAGCGTTCATGCCTAGTGCCATGAAACAGGTCACACAGATCACAGTAAGCTTACACATTAACAAAGGGAGGCTTGGCATTATGATGCAGTTAAGATTTCCTAAATAAAGTCAAGGCCCAGTTTTATATTACTTTAGGGTTGGTTGTGACTTCTAAGAGTATTTTATAGTTTTATTCACAGCAGTTTTAACATTTACTTCTAAGCTTATTCCATTTCTACTTCCTCTTTTTTGTTATTATAAATGGCATTTTTTCTTCCACTGTATCTTCTAAGTTTTTATTTGTGTCCATAAATGCACTTATATTTTGCATGAGGATATTCCATCTTGCTACCTTGCTGAATTATTTGTAGTTAAGTTTGTCATTGACTCTAGGTATTTACAGGTATACTATTAAGTCTTCTATAAGTATAGTTTTCTTTTGTTTCAATTTTATACTTCTAATTTTCTTGACTTGTTTAAATTCTATTGGCTAACACCTATTTATCAAATATGACTGGAGATAGTGAGCATTGTTATGTTGTTGCTAATCTTGTTAAGAACACATTTTTTTCACTCTAATATAGTAGGTAATTTTGATAGTAAATTCCTAATAAAAGTAAGTTTATGCACAAATATATAATTTATTAATTATATTTGCCATAGGGTGTAGATTATTGTTTTCAGGAGAAAACTGGGATTTGAAAATGTACAAGGCCTAAATATAAGTGTATAATAGAGAAGAATGCAAACTCAAGGTACTCTCCTGCCATGTTTACAATCTCTCCATATTCCACAGTATCTTCAGAATTGCTATAATTATCTTTTGTGTTGAATTTATGTCTCTTTTCTCTTCAACTTTTTCTTTTTTTCCGCAATACCTGCCACTCTTTGAATAAACTGTTTTGTGTTTATATTTATATAGAAATATTTAGAAAAGTGAGGTTGTGCTTAACTATTGTTTCCTCTTCTGATATGAAAAAGTAAACTGTATATTGTCCTAAGGACTGAAAAAAAATTAAGTTGGATGGAGAAGATAAGATTACATATAAGTGCAGAAAGAAGTAAATTGACTCAATAGCCACATTAAACTATTAATACTTTTGTTTTTCTTTACTTTGGGTATTAAATTTTATCTAAATTCTTATTTCCCCCAGTGTACCCTGAGACATTTGGATGTGCTTACTAATAACTTCTTAGAGAAAAATTAATAAATTCAGGGATCTTCATAACACAATGCACATAAAATCTAAATCTGTACTCCTTATAGTCAGCACCCCTAACTATAAAATTAACATGGATTAATAGGAGTAGAGTAAGATATGACCAATGATGTAGGGAAATTGTTCTGCTAATTTAGAATAATTAACACATTGATTTAGTGAAAACTATAAATGAATTTTATAAATGATTAATACAATATTTTTATTTATTTTATAAATTGAATCAATTTTTATTGGAGTACCATGTTTCAGGTGTACAGTGAAGTCATTCAGTTATATATACACACACAATAATCTTTTTCAGATTATTTTGCCTTATATATTATTATGATATTAAATATGATTCCTGTGCTATATAGGAGGACCTTATTGCTTATCTATTTTACATATAGTGCCTATCTGTTAATCACAAATTTCTAATTTATCCCAGCACTCCTCTTCTTTACCTTTTGGTAATTGTAAGTTTGTTGTCTCTGTCTGTGAGTTTATTTCTATTTTGTAAATAAGTTCATTTGTATTATATTACAGACTCCACATAAAAATTAGATCATATGATATCTGTCTTCCTCTGACTTACTTCTCTTAGTATGATAATCTCTTGGTCCATCCATTTTCCTGACAGTGGCATTATTTCATTTTTTTTTAATTTATATTTTTATTGAAGGATGATTGCTTTACAGAATTTTGTTGTTTTCTGTCAAACCTTAACATGAATCAGCCATAGGTATATATCCCCTCCTTTTTGAACCTCCCTCCCATCTCCCTCCCTGTCCCACCCCTCTAGATTGATACAGAGCCCCTGTTTGAGTTTCCTGAGCCATACAGCAAATTCCTGTTGGCTATCTATTTTACATATGGTAATGTAAGTTTCCATGTTACTCTTTCCATACATCTCACCCCCTTCTCTCCCCACGTCCATAAGTCTATTCTCTATGTCTGTTTCTCCATTGCTGCCCAGTAAATAAATTGCTCAGAACCATTTTTCTAGATTCCGTATATGTGTGTTAGAATACGATATTTATCTTTCTCTTTCTGACTAACTTCACTTTGTATAATAGGCTCTAGGTTCATCCATCTCATCAGAACTGACTCAAATGCGTTCCTTTTTATGGCTGAGTAACATTCCATTCTGTATACGCACCACATTTTTAAATCCATTCATCTGTTGATGAACATCTGGGTTGCTTCTGTGTCTTGGCTATTCTAAACAGTGCATAAATCTTTTTGATATATGCACAGTTTATGCACATATACCTTTTTTCTCTGGATATATGCCCAGGAGTAGGATCATATGGTAGGTCTATATTTAGAGATTTTAAAAACCTCCATACTCTTCTCTGTACAGGATGTGACAATGTACATTCCCACCAACAGTGTAGGAGTATTCCTTTTCCCCCATACCTTCTCCATTATTGATTGTTTGTAGATTTTTGATGGTAGCCATTCTGTCCTGTGTGAGGTGATATCTCATTTTATTAGTTTTGGTTTGTATTTCTCTAATAATTAGGGATGTTAAGCATATTTTCATGTTCAGTTGGCCATCTGTATATCTTCTTTGGAAAAATGTCTGTTTAGATCTTCTGTGTGTTTTTTGATTGAGTTGTTTATTTTTTGATACTGAGCTGTATGACCTGTTTGTATACTTTGGAAATTAAGCTCATGTTGGTCTCATTGTTAGCAAATATTTTCTTCAAGTCCAAAGGTTGTCTTATATGGTTTCCTTTGCTTTTCAAAAGCTCATAGGTTTTATTAGGTTCCATGTGTTTATTTTTGCTTTTGTTTCCATTACACTAGGCAACAGGTTGGAAAAGAGTCCTGTGATTTATGTCAGAGAGTATTTTGACTATATTTTCCTTTAAGAGTTTTATAATGTCCAGTCTTACATTTAGGTCTTTAATGAATTTTGAGTTTTTTTCTGTGTGTGTGTATCGGGAGAGGGGGCATTCTTGTTTTACTCTAGTACATGTAGCTGTCTACTTTACCACACACCTCTTATTGAAGAGGCTGTTGTTTTTCCATCATATATTATTGCTTACATTGTCATAGATTAATTGACCTTAAGTTGATGAGGTTATTTCAGTGCTTTCTATTCTGTTTCACTCATTTATATGTCTGTTTTTGAGCCCTAATACTGTTTTGATTACTGTAGCTTTGTATTATCGGAGAAGGCAGTGGCACCCCACTCCAGTACTCTTGCCTAGAAAATCCCATGGACGGAGGAGCCTGGTGGGCTGCAGTCCATGGGGTCGCTAGGAGTTGGACACGACTGAGCAACTTCAGTTTCACTTTTCACTTTCCTGCATTGGAGAAGGAAATGACAACCCACTCCAGTGTTCTTGCCTGGAGAATCCCAGGGACAGGGGAGCCTGGTGGGCTGCCGTTTCTGGGGTCGCACAGAGTCGGACATGACTGAAGCGACTTGGCAGCAGCAGCAGCAGCTTTGTATTATAGCTTGAGGCTGGGATCATGATTCCTCCAACTCTGTTCTTCTTTCTCCAGGTTGTTTTAGCTTTGGGGGATCTTTTGTGTTTCTATACAAATTTAAGTTTTTTGCTCTAGTTCTGTCATTGGTAACTGATAGGGATTATCTTGAATCTATAGATTGCCATGGGTTATTGTGATTGTTGTTGAGTTGCTAAATTGTATCTGACTCTTTCCAAACATATACTGCAGCACACCAGGCTTCCTTGTCCTTCACTATGTCCCAAAATTTACTAAAACACATGTCCATTGAGTCAATGATGACATCCAACCATCTCATCCTCAGTTACCCCCTCTCTTTTCCTGCCCCCAGTCTTCCCCAGTGTGAGGGTTTTTCCCACGAGTCAGCTCTTCCCATCAGGTGACAAAAGTGTTGGTCAGCATCAATCCTTCCAATGAATCTTCAGGGTTGATTTTCTTGAAGATTGATTGATTTGATTTCCTTGCTGTCCAAGGGACTCTCGAGTCTTCTCCAGCACCACAGTTAAAAGCATCAATTCTTTGATGCTCAGCCTTCTTTATGGTCCAAATCTCACATCCGTACACGACTACTGGAAAAATTATACCTTTGACTAAATGGACCTTTGTCGGCAAAACAACGTCTCTGCTTTTTAATATGCTGTCTAGGTTGGTCATAGTTTTTCTCACAAGGAGCAAGCATCTTTTGATTTTATGTCTGAAGTCAACATCTACAGTGATTTTGGAACCCAAGAAAATAAAATTTTCCACTGTTTCCATTCCCTCCCCCCCCATCTATTTGGCATGAAATGATGGGCCTGGATGCCATGATCTTCATTCTTTGAATGTTGAGTTTTAAGCCAGCTTTTCAGTTTCCTCTTTCACCTTCATCAAGAGGCTCTTTAGTTCCTCTTCACTTTCTGCCATAAGGGTGGTATCATTTATAGATCTGAGAATATTGATATTTCTCCCAGAAATCTTGATTCTCTTGTGATTCATTCTGCTTGCCATTTCACATGATGTACTCTTCATATAAATTAAATAAGCAGGGTGAAAAAATGCAGTCTTAATGTTCTCCTTGCCCAGTTTTGAGCCAGTCCATTGTTCAATGTCTGGTCTAGCTCTTTCTTTTTGACCTGCATACAGTTTTCTCAGAAGGCAGGTAAGATGGTCTGGTATTCCCTTCTCCTTAAGAATTTTCTACAGTTTGTTGTGATCCACACAAAGGTTTTAGTGTAGTCAATAAAGCAGAGTAGATTTTTTTTTCTGGAATTCTCTTTGCTTTTTCTATGATACAATAGATGTTGGCAATTTGATCACTGGTTCCTCTGTCTTTACTGAATCCAGCTTATACATATGAAAGTTTTTAGTTCACGTTGTTGAAGTGAACCTTGAAAAATTTTGAGCATTACCTTACTAGCATGTGAAATGAGTGCAATTGTAAAGTAGTTTGAACATTCTTTGGCATTGCCCTTCTCTGTGTTTGGAATGAAAACTGACCTTTTCCGGTCCTTTGGCTACTGCTGAGTTTTCCATATTTGCTGGTGTATTGAGTGCAACAATTTAATAGCATCATCTTTTAGGATTTGAATAGCTCAGTTGGAATTCCATCACTTCCACTAGCTTTGTTCATAGTAATGTTTCCTTTAGTAGGGCAAAGGCTAACAGAGTTTTGCCAAGATAATACGCTGTTCGGAGCAAACACTCTCTTCTAACAACACAAAGACAATTCTATACATGGGCATCAACAAATGGTCAGTTCCAATATCAAACTGATTATATTCTTTGCAGCTGAAGGCGAAGAAGTTCTATACAGTCAGCAAAAACAAGATCTTAAAGTGACTGTGGCTCAGATTCGAGCTCCTGATTGCAAAATTCAGACTTAAATTGAAGAAAGTAGAGAAAACCACCAGACCATTTGGTATGGGCTCAATCAAACCTCTTATGATTGCTCAGTGGAAGTGACAAATAGTTTCAAGGCATTAGACCTGAGAGAGTACCTGAAGAACTATGGATAGAGGTTCATAACACTATACAGGAGGAGGTAACCAAAACTATCCAAAGAAAAAAATGCAACAAGGCAAATAGTTGTCTGAGGAAGTCTTAGAGATATGTGAGAAAAGAAGAAGAGTGAAAAGAAAATAAATAAAAGCAAAGGAGAAAGGGAAAGATATACCTAACTGAATGCAAAGTTCCTAAGAATAGCAAGGGGTGATAACAACACCTTCTTCAGTGAACAATGCAAAGAAACAGAGGAAAACAATACAATAGGAAAGACAGGAGGTCTCTTCAAGAAAATTAGAGATACCAAGGGAACATTTCATGTCATGGGTAGTACAGTCATTTTAACAATATCAATGATTCCAATCCAAGAACACTGTATATCTTCTGTTTGTGCCATCTATGATTTCCTTCATCAGTGTCTTATAGTTTTTGGAATAGAGGTGTTTTACCTGCTAAGGTAGGGTTGTTCCTAGGTATTTAATTCTTTATGATGTGATGGTAAATGAGATTGTTTTAATAATTTTTCTTTATGATATTTCATCATTCATGCATAGAAAAGCAACAGATGACTGTATTAATTTTGTGTCCTGCAATTTTACCTAATTTATCAATGAGTTCTAGTAGTTTCTGGTGACATCTTCTATGTATAGTATTATGTCATCTGCAAACAGTGGCAGTTTTACTTCTTCCTTTTCAATTTGGATTCCCTTATTTATTTCTTCTCTCTGATTTCTGTGGCTGGGACTTCCAAAACTATTTTGAATGAAAGTGGAGAGAGTGAGCATCCTTGCTTTGTGCCTGAACTTAGAGGGGATGTTTTCAGCTTTTCACCATTGAGTACATTAGCTGTGATTTTTATCATATATGGTCTTTATTATGTTGATGTATGTTCCCTCTATGCCCACTTTCCCTCCCAAGAATTTTTATCATAAATGAATGTTGAATTTCACCAAAAGGATTTTCTGCATCTCTTGAGATGTTCATATAATTTTTGCTTTTGTTTTTTCTTTGATTTGTTAATGTTGTATATCATTTTGATTGATTTGTAGATATTGAAAATCCTTATGTCCCTGGGATAAATCCCACTTGATCATGTTATATACTCCCATTAATGTAGTGTTGGATTCAGTTTGCTGGTATTATGTTGAGGATTTTGAATTCTATGTTCATCAGTGATATTGGCCTGTAATTTTATTTTTTGTGTGATATCTTTGTCTTTTTTTGGTGTCACCATGATGGTGACCTCACAGAATGAGTTTGGAAGTGTTCCTTTCTCTGCAATTTTTTGGATTAGTTTCCGAATGGTAGGTGTTAACTGTTCTTTAAATATTTGGCAGAGTTCACTTGCGAAGCAATCTTGTCCTGGACTTTAATTTGTTGGGATAGTTTAGTTTTTATATTACTGATTGAATTTCAGTACTAGTAATTAGTCTGTTCATATTTTCTATTTCTTCCTGGTTTAGTGTTGGGAGATTGTACCTTTCTAAGAATTTGTCTATTTCTTCTAAGTTGTCCATTTTATTGCTGTATATTTGCTCATAGTACTGTCTTATGATCCTTTTTATTTCTTTGGTGTTGGTTGTAACTTTTCCTTTTTCATTTCTGATTTTATTGATTTGGACCTGCTGTCTTTTTACTTAACAAGTCTTGGTAGAACTTTATCAATTTTGTTTGCATTTTCAAAGAACCAGCTTTTAGTTTCATTGATTTTCATCTTTTTTTTTTTTAGTCTTTATTTCATTTATTTCTGTTCTGATCTTTATTATTTCTTTGCTTCTACTAATTTTAGGTTTTGTTTGTTATTTCTCTAGTTGCTTTAGGCATAAGTTTAGATTGTTTGTTAGAGATATTCTTCTTTCTGAGGTATGCTTGTATCACTATAAACATTCTTGTTAGAATTTCTTTTGCTGTGTACCATCGGTTTTGCATCCTCATGTTTTAGTTTTCACTTGTTTCTAGGAGTTTTCTGATTTCTTCAGTGATATATTGGCTGTTTAGTCTCTGTGTGTTTGTGTCTTTTTTTGTTTGTTTCTTGCGGTTGATTTCTGGCTTTCTTTTGATTTTCATTTGTGTGGAATACCTCTTTTGCTCTGCTCACTTTTAGGCTATAGGCATTACTAATCTGAAGTGAGTCTATTCTAGGCAGCATATACTTGATTTTTTATTTTGTATCCCTTCAATCAGTCTGTTTCTTTTGGTTTGTTAATCTGTTTATATTTAAAGTAATTATCAATGTATATTCTCACTACCATTTTTTTTGTTTTAGATTTGTTTTTGTAGGTCTTTTCCCCCTTTCTTGTTTTGTTCTCTTGTGATTTGATGACTATATTTAGTGTTATGCTTGGATAAGTTTTTCTTTTTTTGTGTGCATATCTATTATAGATTTTTGGTTTGCAGTTACCATGAGATTTTTGTATAGCCGTCTACATATGTACATGACAAGTTGCTGATTTCTTAATTTCAAAAACATTTTACATACCCTGTATTTGTACTCTCTTCCTGCACTGCAGGAGATATAATAAGATATGGGTTTGATCCCTGGGTCAGGAAGACACTCTGGAGAAGGAAATAGCAAACTATTTCACTATTCTTGCTTGGGAAATCCCATGGACAGAGAAGCCTGGCAGGCCACAGTCCATAGAGGTACAAAGACCCAGACATGACTGAAGCAACTTAGCACACACACACGCATGCACATAATGATGACTTTTTTTTTTCATATTTTACATCTAATTGAATTGTATATCTGTTAACTGCTTATTGTGGGTACAGATGATAGTATTACGTGTATTTCATCTTCTGTGCTATATTTGTGCATTGATAATTTCCTCCTTTCTATATGTTTGCCTTTCCTGGTAAGGTTTTTCATTTTATAATTTCTTATTTCTAGTTGTTGCTTTTCCTTTTTTACCTGGAGATATTCCTTTAGCATTTGTCATAAGGCTTGTTTGGTGGTGCTTAGCTTTTTTAGATTTTTGCTTCTAAGTCTAGCTTTTGCTGCTGTTTTTATTCAGTCACTACATTGCATCCCACTCTGCAACCCCATGGACTGAAACACACCAGGCTTCCTTGTCCTTCACTATATCCCAGAGTTTGTTCAAACTCATGTGCCTTGAGTTGGTGATGCCATCCAACCATCTCATCCTCTGTTGCCCCCTTCTGCTGCCTTCAGCCTTTCCCAATATCAGAGTCTTTTCCAGTGAGTCAATTCTTCACATCAGGTGGCAAAAGTATTTGAGCTTCAGCTTCAGCATCAGTCCTTCCAATGAATATTCAGGTTTGAGTTCCTTTAGGATTCACCAGCTTGATCTCCTGTAGTCCAAGGGACTCTCAACAGTCTTCTCCAGCACCACAGTTTGAAAGCATCAGTTCTTTGGCACTCACCTTCTTTATGGTCCAACTTTCACATCCATACATGATTATTGGGAAAAAACATAGCTTTGACTATATGACCTTTGTCAGCTTTTGATTTCTCCATCAAATCTGAATGAAATCATTGTTGGGCAGAGTCTTCTTTCATCCCTTTAAATATCTCATGACATTCTTTCCTGGCCTGCAGAGTTTCTACTGAAAAATCAGCTGGTAGCCTTGTGAGACTTCCTTTGTGTTTTTTTCCTTGCTACTTTTAGTATTCTCTCTTGAATTTTGGTCATTTTTGATTACAGTGTGCCTTGGTGTGTTCCTCTTTGGGTTAATTCTTTTCGGGACTTTGTACTTACCTGAATTTGAATGACTATTTCCTTTCCCAGGTTAGTGAAGTTTTCAGATACAATCTCATCAAATATTTTATAATGTTCTTTCTCTCTCTCTTCTCTTTCTGGGACCCCTATAATATGACTATTCATGTGCTTGATATCCCAGATGTCTCTTAAACTGTCTTCATTTCTTTTTTTTTTCTGTTCCCAGGAATTGATTTCTACTACTTTATATACACTGATCTACTCTTCTGTATCATTTAGTCTATTATTGATTCCTTTTGGTGTATTTTTCTTTTCAGTTATTGTATTCTCCATTTCAGTCTGGTTGTTCTTCATACTTTGTAACTCTGTTAAAATTTTTTTTTTTTTTTTGATTCTGTTAAAATTTTCTAACTTCTCACTTTGTGAATCCATTCTCTTTCCAAATTCTTAGGTCATCTTTGCAATCTTTATTCTGGGCTGTTTTTCAGGAAAATTGCCTACCTATACTTCACTTAGTTCTTCTTTTGGGGCTTTTTCTTATTCCTTCATCTGGAACATACTCCTCTACTGCCTCATTTTGTCTAATTAATGTTTGAATTTTTATGTATGTAGTAAGTTTGGTTGTTTCTTAACCTTGGAGACGTGGTCCTCTGTAGGAAGCATCTTATGTATCCCAGCAGTCCAATCCCCCTCTTATCACCCAAGCTATATACTCTAGGTGTTTCTGCTAAGAGGGCTGCATGGCTACTTCTGTTGTGGTTGGACAGCTCTGTGTTTGGTCTGGTAGCCTTAGTTGGTCCCTAGTCTGGTTGATTGCCAAGCCCTGCCTTGTGTGGGTGCTTTTGGCTGCTTATTAGCAGGGTATGGCCATGAGGAGGCTGGTTGGTTGCAGAATCCTAGGGAACCTTGGAGCTAGTGCTGGCTCACTGATGTGTAGAGTCGGTATTCCAAAGACCAGGGCTGACGTCCATCCTTTGGTAGTTGAAGCCAAATCCTGGGGTTGATGCTGGACTTCTCACAGGCAGAACTGGTTCCTTGAGTCTGGCTGCAGGACACAGTGATCCCAGAGCTTGTTTCAGATTGCAGGGAGGGACCTGTTTTTGACACACTGGGGAATAGTTTCTGGAGGGGTCCCAACGTTTGCATTGGCCTGCTAGTTGGCACGGAGAAGGCAATGGAACCCTACTCCAGTACTCTTGCCTGGAAAATCCCATGGATGGAGGAGCCTGGTGGGCTACAGTCCATGGGGTCGCTAGATTCGGACATGACTGAGTGACTTCACCTTCACTTTTCACTTTCATGCATTGGAGAAGGAAATGGCAACCCACTCCAGTGTTCTTGCCTGGAGAATCCCAGGGATGGGGGAGCCTGGTGGCTACCGTCTCTGGGGTCGCACAGAGTTGGACACGACTGAAGTGACTTAGCAGTTAGTTGGCAAGACCAAGGCCCAGCTGGTCCCAGGATAGGGTCTGGCCTGCATTGCAGGATTTTTTTTTTTTTTCTTGCTTCTTGTGTCTTCTGCCTAATAGGTGGTGAGGCTAGTCTAGAGGCTTATTCAGGTTTCCTGGTAGGAGGGTCCAGGGCCTGCCCACTGGTGGGAGGAGCTGGGTCTTTGCCCTTTAATGGCTGGGCAGTGTCTAGGGTTTTGTTGTTTTGTTTTGTTTTTGAGGCAGCTGTGATCTCAGGAAGTCTTTAGGCATCTTGTCTGCTCTCCAGGAGACTCTCCAATACCAGCAGGTAGGACCTAGGCTCCTTGAAGTTACTGCTTTTGCCCTGTATCACAGGGTGCATAAGATTTTGAATGCACCCTTTAAGAGTGGAAGTCTCTATTTCCCCAAATCCAATGGGGCTTTTAATATCATTGGACTTCAAAGCCAAATTATCTGGAGGGTCATCTTCCTCGTACTGGACCCCTGGGCTGGGGAGCCAGACGTGGGGCTCAGAAACCCCATTCCTGTGATAGAGCCTCTGTAATAGAATTATTCTCCAGTTTGTGGCTCACCTGCCTAAGAATTATGGGATTTGATTATATCTCATCTGCCCTTCCTACCCATCTCATTGTAGCTTCTCCTTTATATCTTTAGTTGTTTAAGATATTTTCTGACAGATTCCCATTTTTTCCATCAATAATTATTCTGCAGGTATTTGTGATTTTGGTGTGCTCATGAGAGGAGGTGAGCTCAAGGTCTCTCTACTCTGTCATCTTGGCCATTATTCTAGCAGAGTACTTTTAAATCAACATGAACTACTGAAAATAAGGAAAAAAATAGAATTTAGTATTTCTTGGTTCACTCATAATATTTTATGAAACTATTGGAATTTCAGAAAGCAAAAATGAAGCTATACTACTCTAAAATTTATCATTACCAGTCTTGCAAAAATTGCCTATATTTTATTTTTGATGCTATTTTTATGTCCACCTCAAGTTAATGCTAGATTTGCAAAAGTGAATTTAAGTTTTCCATCTTTATATCTGTCCGGGAAGAGATAAAACAGAAAATACATGTAGAAAATAATTGATCTGAGTCCTCATCTCAGTATTTTTTGTATGTGCTCTTTAATGTTTAATGGGAACTTGTGATAGTCTTGTTGAGTTGCTAATTAAATATCATTTTAAAATGCATTTAGTTCCTTTAGCTACCTAAGTAAGTGAAAATATTTTATGGGATCCATTTATTGACTACATTCTGGTTTTGTGTTGTGTAAAAGGGTCTGCTTTGTTTTTTAGTCCATCATTTGTAAAGACATATATGAAACAAACCTAGAGGAAAAAATGGCAACTCACTACAGTATTCTTGCCTGGAAAATTCTATGGATAGAGGAGCCTTGCAGGCTTCAGCCCATGGGGTCTCAAAGGGTCAAATATTACTGAGTGAATGAGCATGCATGCATATGAAACAAAATGATGGATATTTGTATTTGAATATATGATCCTAATTAGAAACTAAATGAGTGATTTTCATTTATTTTAGTTTTAAAATATTCTTTTTACATGTTCTAACAAGAGCAGAAAGATTTCTTATATGTAGAAGTATAGCAAGAAGTATTACATGTCAAAATATCTAAAATTACTTTTTATTTGTAGAACTTTAAGCAAATATTCAAAAGTGTTTGTCGTAATGTTTGAAGGAAATCCATTATCCATTTCTGCACATCCTTTTGACTTATTGCAAATTAATCAGAAAGAGTCAATTTTTTCTTAATCTTTTTTTTGGAAATCTTATGATAAAACATGAATCTTTTTTCAACAAATGTGATTATTTCTTTCCACTTCTTATATCATAGAATTTATATTTGCAGGCAATAACTATTTCAAACTCAATTCAGCCATCATACACACTAATTACCATAGGCACTAGTCCTTTTAATGTTCAGTTGCTACAATATTGTCAGTTAAAAAAATCAAGTCCCATAATGATTGTTTGGAAGTAAGTAACTATGAAATGCTAAAACATCATTAATAGTCTTAATTGTTTTAAGCCAGTAGGTAGTAGGTAGTAATGTTATAACACAATAAGAAAATGATTAATTTTTCTCACTTATGAAAATGACTGAGTAGAAGCTATTTTTATTATACACATGAACTTATTACTTAAATATTTATAAGATTGCTAACATGAGCACGTCATGACTTAGGTACAGGTTTTAAAAATGCTAATGTATGTCATGTGGACAATTCTTAAAGGGATGGGAATACCAGACTACTTTACCTGCCTCCTGTGAAACCTCTATGCAGGTCAAGAAGCAACAGTTAGAACAGAACATGGAACAATAGACTGGTTCAAAATTGGGAAAGGAGTGTGTCAAGGTTGTATGTTGTCACCCTATTTATTTAAGTTATGTAGAGTACATCATGCAAAATGCCTGGCTGGATGAATCACAAACTGGAATCTACATTGCTGGGAGAAATATCAATAACCTCAGATATGCAGATGACACCACCCTTAGGGCAGAAACTGGCCCTAAGGAGCCAGTTGATGAAGGTGAAAGAGGAGAGTGAAAAAGCTGGCTTAAAACTCAACATTCAAAAAACGAAGGCCGTGGCATCTGGTCCCATCACATCATGGCATGTAGATGGGGAAACACTGCAAAGTGAAAGACTAGTTTCTTGGTCTCCAAAAGCACTGCAGACAATTACTGCAGCCATGAAATTAAAAGACATTTGGTTCTTGGAAGAAAAACTATGACAAACGTAGACAGCATATAAAAAATCAGAGCCATTACTTTGCCAACAAAGGTCCATCTAGTCAAAGCTATGGTTTTTCCAGTAGTCATGTATGAATGTGAGCGTTGAACCATAAAGAAGACTGAACACTGAAGAACTGATGTTTATGACCCATGGTGTTGGAGAAGACTCTTGAGAGTCCCTAGTGCTGCAAGGAGATCAAACCAGTCAATCCTAAACGTAATGAACCCTGAATAGTCATTGGAAGGAATGATGCTGAAGGTGAAGCTCCAATACTTGAGCCATCTGATGAGAAAAACCATCCCATTGGAAAAGACCCTGATTCTGGGACAGATAGAAGGTAGGAGGAGGAGGGGTTGACAGGGGATGAGATGGTTGGATGACATCACTGACTCAATGAACATGAATTTGAGCAAGCTCCTGGAAATAGTGATGGACAGGGAAGTGTGGCGTGCTGCAGTCCATGGGGTTACAAAGAATTGGACATGACTGAGAGACTGAAAAACAATCTGATACTTACTTCAAAGAAAAGAAATAGAAAAAGTTAAATGCTCTCTATTGTGAGCCATACTACCAAACATTATGTATTTACCACTCAAGGTTATATTGTTCCTAATTTTAATTAAGACAAAATTTGTTTCTTAATTTATAATCAGTTAGCATTCAGTCAAGTAATTTTGCTTAAAAATTGCTAGTATGTCTCTTTTGTGTAGCTATGTAAGTAAAATTGATTTTGTTTATATGAAGTATAAGCTTGGTCAAAATGAGAAGGAAACACTGATAAGTATTTGGTTGTTTTTAATCATAAGTTAGTCTCTTTACTGGTATATAATTTTTTTCTATATTTAAATCTGCAGGATAACCTGTACTCACCTGTACCATTCCTATATAAAAAATATCTTCCCAGAATTTATAAAAGAGAAACTTCATCTGGTGGTTTATCAGTTTATTTTGGCAAATGTTTGTCCTCAGAGAACTATTTTTCTTTACCTATGATGACAATCTAAATTATATATTAGGTGATTATAAAGGGAAAAATAAGCTATGTTCTGCTTTTAAATTTTTTTTCCAGTCAGTTCTAGATACAGCAGAGATCTTACAAGGTTAAACAATTAAATTCTTTTCTGAATATCTTATTTCTCTTAAAATTCTTAGTTCTTTTCCCTGAAGATGTGTGATTCTTCTTTTCATGAAGAGGGCATGACATCATCCTGAAGATAATCTTTATGCTCTGTAACTCTTATTGAAACCTGGTCTATCTGTGGAGTTTCTCTTCTGATTAAATAATTGAATGCCAGTACATTAGTAAGACCAGATATAATGGTTCCTTTCTAATGTGCTTTGCTTTTCCCCTCAAAACAAAGAATAGCTCTACTAAAATTCAATTTAGTTTGTATATCAATTTCTACCACTTTACGTTTTTCAAATATCTGCTAAAGATATTTCTGTCTTGTAGATTTTTTTCTGTCACTTTGATTTCTGCTAAACCAGAGTCAATTTTTTCTCCCTTCCCCTGATTTTTAATATCAATAACCTCTTTTGAAAAAAATTTCAATAGCAACTTCCTTTAAAATGGAGTCACTACAAAGCAGTTTCATAAAACATATGAGATCATATGCAAACTATTAGTTCATTTATGAACATGTGGGATTTATCATTATTCATATTTGTTAGTTGATAAAGTATATCAGAAGTTAGCATTTCCATTTGAAGATTTTGATTAATATAAATTTTCTTATTTAAATAAATTGAAATAGATGGAAAGTTCGCTAGCATTTGTCCTTAATTGGATATTCAGATCTTCATAGTAAGATGATGCTGTAATAGACCCTCATCATGTTACTTTCCTAAATTTCAAGGATAGTCATTGAAAGAGGGGCTATTACATATATGCAAGAATTCAATATATTAATCTTTTATACATAAGAAGCAAATATTCATATTTTATGAGTCCCAAAGAAAGTGCTATGTCATGGAAATGTTACCTTAAAACTAGCTCACATTGACTTTTACCTCTGTATCCAAAAAATACTACAAAAGCTTTGGCTTGAACCTCTGGGCTTTCACATTGTTTGTATAACCCAAAGACTGTTCCTAGAAACAATTTTTCATTCATTTTTATCTTGCTTAAATAATTTTAATATGTTGTTATAAAGATAGCAGATATAAATTGATGAACTATCTATGCTGTCATAGCTGACTTTAACTAATATATCTAACTTATTTAGGCTTTAGAAGGAATAATATATCCAATGGAAATCTTATATTCTTAAAAGTGAATAAGAGCAGCTTGATTTAGTTAAAAGGGAGTACAACTGCTAAAAAAGCTTCACAGAATTCCTAGGATTACCAGGGACAGAGTTTGGAAAATACTACTGGAGACAATATTATTTTGCCTATAAAATAGCCTTCATTTCACTGAAATAAATTGTTTCAAAACCACACTGTTGCTAAATTATTTGATTGTGCTAGGAAATAGCTAACATTGCCATTTTCATTTTTAGTAACTGAAATGATATGATGATTCCATATGCCAAATCCGGTATATATAATTTTTTAAATAATATATTATGTTAATATATGTAAATTCAATTAAAAAACCAAGATAAATTTACTAGACTTAATATGTCAAATAGTTGAGTATTATCTTTTATAAAGAACTATTAAGTTTGTCCACCTCCCTTTTGAAGAGAAGAAAGGTGAATAAATGAACACAAGATAAAAGAATTATTCAAATTAGAAGTCTTATTTTATGCAAATCTAGAAAGTCTTCTTTAAGGTTGTGGGATTTAACTGGCCTTTGAGCTCTGGAAGAATTTTAATAAATGTATACAGCAGGAAAGACATTCCAGGGAAAAGGATGAACCAGAATGAATAAAGGGGTAGACGGAGAGGAAATGAAGGGGTAGAAGACAGGGAAGTGAATTAATGTACATGAGTTTTAAGGTGTGGAATAATAGAGTTGGTTGTCTAAACATTTTGAAAAGGTAGAGGTTAGATATTGGATTAATTAAATACCAGGAAACTTTGAAATATTTGGAATAAATGAAGAACTAAATTATTTAGTACAAGGGGAGTGAATGGTCAATGTTGAGTTTTATTTCTGTTATTCTGATAGCAGCATATGTAGTGGGTATGAAAGAGGAAGTATTAAATAATGAAAGAAGTTAAAACAACTACTGTAAGCCAACATGATGTGTTTGAAATGCAACTCCAGTGAAGACATACATTCTCTCTGGCACTCAGCATATTACTACGTTTTCTCCCTAGAGATCTGCTGTAGCACACTATCTTAAACTCAGCTTTAAAATAGAACTGGCGTCAAAGTCTACATCTTCCTAGCTGTGTTATGTGTATGTTCTTAGTGACTCAGTCATGTCCAACTCTTTGCAACCCCATGAACTGTAGCCTGCCAGGCACCTCTGTTCATGGGGATTCTCCAGGCACGAATACTGAAGTGGGTTGCCATGCCTTCCTTCGGGGGATTGTCCCAACCCAGGAGTGGAACCCAGGTCTCCCACATTGCAGGCAGATTCTTTACTGTCTTCTGAGCCATGAGGGAAGCCCAGCTGTGTTAACTCCTGTTTATTTAATCACTCCTGTCACTTGTTATCATTAAAGCAGTGCTCATTGTAATCTGAGTCACTAAAGTGAAAGTGAAAGGCACTCAGTTGTGTCTGTTTGCAACCCCATGCACTCAACAGTCCATGGAATTCTCCAGGCCAGAATGCTGGAGTAGGTATCCTTTCCCTTTTCCAGGGGATCTTCCCAACCAGCGATCAAACCCAGGTCTCCTGCATTGAGGGCAGATTCTTTGTCAGCTGAGCCACCAGGGAAGCCCAAGAATAGTGGAGTGGGTAGCTTTCCCACCCTGGAATCAAACCAGGGTCTCTTGCATTGCAGGCAGATTCTTTACCAGCGGAGCTACCAGGGCAGCTCTGAGTCACTATAAAGATGGATTGAAAAAGTGGTTGCATTGTGTTTACAATGAAGTTAACACTCAGTGTTATTCTGAATCCACCCTTTCTTACAAAATACGTGTAAGGCAGTTCCATCAATATAAGAAGGGGAAATTGATCACATATACTTTCTGTGGAAATAGTGCACAGAGTGGGAAAGAAAGTATATAGGGGCTGAGTTACATTTAATTTTATATTTGTTTATATGATTTTTCATGTTTATTGCCTCTCGTTATCTTATAACAGTTATACCAATGGAAAACTACATTTTGTTTGCCCTAGTTACATTTTTAGAGTGCAACCTCATAATACTACTAAAAGGAACTTGCCTATTCAAAGTAGATTCATAATTGACTTTTCCCACTTAGTCAAATAGTATTTTCCCCTGGACTTTATTTTCCTCATTATACCCCACTTTTCTTTTCACCTAATAAATAATTATTTTGTCACTAGAATCTGCTCAGCAGTAAACTTATAACAATGAATACCAAACACAATGAAATTGCACATCGGCACAGTGACAGAAAGTGGTTCAAAGCACAGAAAAAAATAAAAGCAGCTACAATTTAACTGAAAAAAAAAGCAGCTACAATTTTCTACTAATTGTCACTAAGATATAACTTTTGCCGACATTACTTCCAGATTTTTTTAATAAATAGAAAAATAACTTGAGATTCCAGGTGCAATATGTAGCCAATTAAGAAAGGACTTACCTTAATGGATCTTTGAAGATTTCTGTGTATCTGAAGAATACACCAATTTATTCTCCTGTTACTGAATTTGTCATACTTTTTGAGAGGTAATATTAGGATCTGCTGGTCTTTCTTAGCTGTCACTTTTTTTTTTTTTTTTTTAAACTTATATCTAAAGAAAGAAAAATGAAGTTTGCTCTTAACAATATATGTGAAAGTAATACCTTGACTCCATAGCTGGCATGAAGTAAGAACAACAAAAACATTCCATACCTTCCATTTTGACCCTTTTCCCACTACCACCAGTGCCATTAATAGATTTAACAACAAAATAAAAGATGCTTATTATAGTTTGAGAGTAACTCCTCTTTAAATGAGCAAAAAACAAACAGGAAAAAATTAGGAGCATATTTATGGGTATCCAAGAAACCTTTCAAATACAATAAAATATTGTAAAACCAGAAGTCATTTATTGCCTCTTATTCTGTAACTAAAATACACTATCACAAAATGCTTACTTTGTGGTATAAATTATACTCATAAGGTATAATAATTCGTAAGGTGTAAGTCATTTATATTTCTATGCTAAGTCATTTATATTTCTATGCTAAGAAAACCCTAATCATTAGTTGAGTTTTAGAAAAATTTTGTGATCATGCTGATGCTGCTCTCTTTGGATGAGTTATGCCCTCTCTTAGTTATCACTTTGCACAAGGAAATATAGGCATTCCTTGTGACAGTGGCACAATCCTTCATGATTTGTTACAAAGGAGAAAAGTGAATCATGGTACTTAACACTTTATAGCTGGGTGCAAACCCAAACACCTGTACTTCCAACATTCTGTGACAGTTTCCATCAACAGTACCACCAAGTTGCCTCCAAGGCTTTTTGCTCCCCATCCTGGCCAGGACCAGATCTCTCTAGAAGAGTGAGCAGATGCTACAAATGGCCCCCACTGCCCTTACACTGGTTACCCAGTGACCTCCAAGCTTTCCCACACCTTTGTTGGTACTGCTCTCATTTCTACCTCCTACCTCTGAAGTTAAATCAAGAGAAAACTACTAGGCGACTTGTAGCCTCAATAAATATTTGGTGTATATCAGTTATTCTTTCTTTATGATGGCAAATTGAATCTCAACATTTGATGCACCAAAATCAAGTCTATTAAAATATTCTCTAATTCTTAAAATTTTCTGAAGCATTTACTCATCATTATGTATATTACGAATTAATCTAACACATAGTATATTCAGTTCAGTTCAGTCGCTCAGTCGTGTCCGACTCTTTGCGACCCCATGAATTGCCGCACGCCAGGCCTCGCTATCCATCACCAACTCCCGGAGTTCACCCAAACTCATGTCCATTGAGTCGGTGATGCCATCCAGCCATCTCATCCTCTGTCGTCCCCTTCTCCTCCTGCCCCCAATCCCTCCCAGCATCAGAGTCTTTTCCAATGAGTCAACTCTTTGCACGAGGTGGCCAAAGTACTGGAGGTTCAGCTTTAGCGACATTCCTTCCAAAGAACACTCCTTTAGAATGGACTGGTTGGATCTCCTTGCAGTCCAAGGGACACTCAAGAGTCTTCTCCAACACACAGTATATTAGAAAGCCATTTATCAAATTGTCCTCACATCTTAAATGACTTGAACTAATGTCTTTGTTGGACAGAACATAAATTATTAATTTTGTATTCCACTGCAATTATTAATAAGTATTTGCAAACAGAATAAAAGGGCTTAAAGATTAAACCCATCTGTTCTGTAGCTATTTTCAGTCTAGTGGCTGAATATCAGCCCTATATGTATGTAAGAAAAATATGAACTGGAAGAGGCACCTATGATTAAATACATAGAAAAATGAAGTAACAATAAACTACATTATGAGCAAATTAATGTTTAAACAGTTGCCTTTAAATCTATGCCCATGATGAATAAAACTATATAGTAAGTATTTCCATGTGGTCACAAAGAGTGGGACATGATTGGGTGACCAGCACTTTACCCAACTTATCTATCTTTTCTGCAAAAGGTAATATGAGAATATGCATCATTTGTAAATGCTAAAATATTTTATATCATTCTATAACAAATTTAATTTAAAATACCCCATGTTATTTATGGCATGAGTTGAAAGTTTACAATATTTTTCTGTTTAGTTCCCATTATTTTAAATAAGAATCTGAAGATTACATATTTCTACCTCTAACCAAATTCATTCCTCCCTATCTTTGGTTTCTTTACCTCGTTCGGATTCTTAATGCTAAATGTCCAGTTCACAAATGAAGTACAACTCCTGCCAAATGAAGTACACAGTTAGAAGTAATTTAGCTACCTTTATTTTGCATTCATGTAATTTTCCTCCTAAGCAGATGCAAGAGTTTTAAACTTGAATTAGGAGCTATAATTGAAGACCTACTTATTAATGTAAAGTCTAGAAATGTCTGAGAAATTAATAATTGTTTTGATTAAAATCTATCCATGTAGAGGAATAAATGAATAATTTCAGAGTTAATCAATCAACCCACACAAAACACTTTTATAATAATACTTTAAAGTCACATATGCCACAGCTAATTTCTAGAAAAAAAATAAGTTCTCTTCTCAAAAAGAAAATGTCTTTCTCACTTACAATATCAATGAAATCTCATTTGAAATACTGTGTCATATTATATAATACTATTCTTAGATTGCCTGGTTTGACAGTACATAATTAAATAAAAGGAACTCAATATAATATTTTCCTTCAAAAATTGGTCAGTGTACTTGCCAGGGAATCTTTTTAGTAATTAATTGACCAAATAAAAGTATTTGCAATAAAATAGTATTAATAATTTCAAGAACATTTGATTGAGATTTAACATTTTATGCTTTTTAATAAAAAGAATTTTTATTTACTATATTTGTTGTTGGTCAGCTGTGTAAGTTGTGTTTGACTCTTTGTGACCCTATGGGCTGTAGCATGCCAGGCTTCCCTGTCCTTTACTATCTCCTGAAATTTGCTCAAGTTTGTGTCCATTCAGTTGGTGACTCTATCTAACCATCACATCCTCTGCCACCCTCTTCTCCTTTTGTCTTCAGTCTTTCCCAGTGTCAATATTTTTTTCCAATGTCCTTCGGATCAGGTGGCTGAAGTATTGGAGCTTCAGCTTTAGCATCAGTTCTTCCAATGAATATTCAGGGTTGATTTCCTTTAAGATTGATGGGTTTGATCTCCTTGCAGTCTAAAGAACTCTCAAGAGTCTTCTCCAGCACCACAATTTGAAAGCATCAGTTCTTCAGCTCTCAGTCTTTTTTATAGTCCAAGTCTCACATTTGTACATGATTATTGGAAAAACCATAGCTTGGACTATATGGAACTTTGTTGGAAAAGTGATGTCTCTGTTTTTTAATATATTGTTTGTCATATCTTTCCTTTCAAGAAGCAAGTGTCTGTTTACTGTATAAGTAACCTATACTTAATACACTTTTTAAAATATACTGAAAATAGAATTGTGATACTTATCAGTAATTTGGATCAGTCAAATTGTGGAAGAGTAGCAAAAAAAAAAAAAAAGTGTTTTTTTTTGGAGGATATATTCTAAACCAGTATTGGAAATATATATGAGAATAGGTGGCATAAAATTTTAATGCGTGTAAATAACATTAAAAAAATCAAGAAACTCAATTTTTAAAAACTGAAGTATGCTTGATTTATAATATTTCAGATGCAAAGCAAAGTGATATATATTTTATTAATTTGTTTTCTAATATTTATTTGTCAGTGTATAGAATTGTAACAGATTTCTGTATATTAATTCTGTATCCTTCAGCTTTACTGAATTCATTGATGAGCTTAAGTAGTTTTCTGGAAGCATCCTTATGATTTTCTATGCATAGTCATGTCATCTGCAAAGAGTACAGTTTTAATTCTTTGCCAATTTGGATTTCTTTATTTCTTTTTCTTTGATGATTTCTGTGGATAAGACTTCCAAAAATCAGGAAGCTTCTGCAATCCTCTAATCCTTATCCATCAGAGGGCAGACAGAATGAAAACCACAATCACAGAAAACTAACCAAAATGATCACCTAGATCACAGCCTTGTCTAACTCAATGAAACTAAGAACCATGCTCTGTAGGGCCACCCAAGATGGACGGGTCACAGTGGAGAGTTCTGAAAAAACGTGGTCACTGGAGAAGGGAATGGCAAACCACTTCAGTATTCTTGCCTTGAGAACTCCATGAACAGTGTGATAAGGCAAAAAGATATGACACTGAAAGATGAACTCCCCAGGTCGGTAGGTTCCAGATATGTTAATGGAGAAGAGTGGAGAAATAGCTCCAGAAAGACTGAAGAGGCTGAGCCAAAGAGAAAACAGTGCCCAGCTGTGGATGTGACTGGTGAGGGAATTAAAGTTCAATGCTGTGAAGAACAATATTGCATAGGACCCTGGAATGTTAAGCCCAAGAATCAAGGTAAATTGGAAGTGGTCAAACAGGAGATGGGAAGAGTCAGCATAGACATTTTACAAATCAGTGAAATAAAATGGACTGGAATGGGTGAATTTAATTAAGATGATCATTATATCTACTACTGTAGGCAAGAATCCCTTAAAAGAAGTGGAGTAGTTCTCCTAGTCAAAAAAAGAGTCCAAAATACAGTACTTGGGTGCAGTCTCAAAGACAACAGAAATCTCTGTTTGTTTCTAAGGCAAATGTTTCGATATCACAGTAATCCAAGTCTATGCCTTTAGAAGGCATAAACTAATGCCAAAGAAGCTGAAGTTGAATGGTTGTCTAAAGACCTACAAGACCTTCTGTAACTAAAACCAAAAAAAGATGTTCTTTTCATCATACCCGGAAAAGGAGATGGAAACCCACTCTAGTATTCTTGCCTGGAAAATTCCATGGACTGAGGAGCCTGGTAGGCTACAGTCTATGGCGTTGCAAAGAGTCGGACATGACTGAGAGACTCCAGTTCCACTTTCATTATAAGGGACTGAAATGCAAAAGTAGGGAGTCAAGAGATACCTGGAGTAACAGGAAAACTTGGATGGAGTACAAAATGAAACAGGGCAAAGGCTAACAGAGTTTTGCCAAGAGAGCACACTGTTCATAGCAAACACCCTCTTCCAATAACACAAGAGATGACTCTACACATGGACATCATCAGATGGTCAATACCAAAATCAGATTGATTATATTATTTGCAGCCAAGGATGGATAAGCTCCATACAGGCAGCAAAAACAAGACAGGAAGCTGAGTATGGATCAGATCATCAACTCCTTATTGCAAAAATCAGATTTAAATTAAAGAAAGCAGGGAAAACCACTAGACCATTCAGGTATGACCTAAATCAACTATCTTACGATTATTCAGTGAAAGTGACAAATAGATTTAAGGGATTAGATCTGATAGATAGAGTGCCTGAAGAACTATGGATGGAGTTTTATAACATTGCACAGGAGATGCTGATCAAAACCATCCCCAAGAAAAAGAAATACAAAAAGGCAAAATGGTTGTCTGAGAAGGCCTTACAAATAGCTGAGAAATAAAAGAAGCTAAAGATAAAGGAGAAAAGGAAAGGTATACCTATCTGAATACAGAGTTCCAAAGAATAGCAAGGAGAGATTTTTTAAAAAAGCCTACATCAGTGATCAATGCAAAGAAATAGAGGAAAACAACAGAATGGAAAAGACTAGAGATCTCTTCAAGAAAATGAGAGATACCAAGGGAACAATTCATTCAAAGATGGGCACAATAAAGGACAGAAATGGTAAGGACCTAACAGAAGCAGAAGCTATTAATAAGCAGAAGAGTAAGCAGGAGAACTATACAAAAAAGATCTTCATGACCCAGATAACCATGATGGTGTGATCACACACCTAGAGCCAGACACCCTGGAGAGTGAAGTCAGGTGGGCCTTAGGAAGCATCACTATGAACAAAGCTAGTGGAGGTGATGGAATTCCAGTTGACCTATTTCAAATCCTAAAAGATGATGCTGTGAAAGTGCTGCACTCCATATGCCGTCAAATTTGGAAAACTCAGCAGTGGCCACAGGATTGGCAAAAGTCCATTTTCATTCCAATCCCTAAGAAAGGCAATGCCAAAAATGTTCAAACTACTGCACAATTACACTCATCTCACATGTTAGCAAAGTAATGCTCAAAATTCTGCAAGATAGGCTTCAAAAGTACATGAACCAAGAAGTTCCAGATGTCCAAGCCAGATTTTGAAGAGGCAGAAGAACCAGAGGTCAAATTGCCAACATCTGTTGAATCATAGTAAAAGCAAGAGAATTCCAGAAAAACATCTACTTCTGCTTCATTTTCTTTGCTAAACTCTTTGTGTGGATCACAACAAAGTGTGGGAAATTCTTCAAGAGATGGGAATACCAGACCACCTTATCTCCCTCCTGAGACATCTGTATGCAGGTCAAGGAGCAAAAATTAGAACTAGATATGGTACAACAGACTGGTTCCAAATTGGGAAAGGAGTACATCAAGGCTGTATATTGTCATCCAGTCTATTTAACTTATATGCAGAGTACATCGTGTAAGAAATGCCAGGCTGGATGAAGCACAGGCTGGAATCATGATTGCTGGGAGAAATATCAGTAATCTCATACACAGATGACACCACCCTTATGGCAGAAAGTGAAGAGGAACTAAAGAGTCTCTTGATGGAGGTGAAAGAGAAGAGTGAAAAAGCTGGCTTAAAACTCAACATTCAGAAAATGAAGATCATGGCATCTAGTTCCATCATTTCATGGCAAATAGATGGGGAAACAATGGAAAGTGACAGACTTTTATTTTCTTGAGCTCCAGAATCACTGCAGATGGTGACTGCAGCCATGAAAGTAAAAGACGCTTGCTCCTTAGAAGAAATGATATGAGAAAACTGGACAGCATGTTAAAAAGCAAAGGCATTACTTTGCCGACAAATTCCATCTAGTCGAAGCTATGGTTTGTGCTGTAGTCATGAATGGATGTAAGAGTTGGACCATAAACAAGGCTGAGCACTGAAGAATTGATGCTTTTGAACTGTATGTTGGAAAAGACTCTTCAGAGCCCCTTGGACAGCAAGGAGATCAGATCAGTCAATCCTAAAAGAAATCAGGCCTGAATATTTATTGAAAGGACTGATGTTGCAGCTGAAGCTCTAATACTTTGGCCACCTGATGACTGACTCATTGGAAAACTGACTCATTGGAAAAGACCCTGATGCTGGGGTAGATTGAAGGCGGGAGAAGAAGGGGATGAGATGAGCTGGATGGCACCACTGACTCAATGAACATGAGCTTGAGTAAGCTCCCAGAGTTGGTAATGGACAGGAAGCCTGGCTTGCTGCACTCGATGGGTGTAAAGAGTTGAATATGACTAAGTGACTGAACTGAACTGAAGTCTTCAAAAACAGTGTTGAATAGAAGCAGTGAGAGTGTACTTATTCCTTATCTTAGACAGGATGTTTTTAGCTTTTTATGGTTGAGTATGATGTTAGTTGTGAGTTTTTCATATGGCCTTTATTATGCTGAGGTATGTTCTTTCTGTGCATTGTTCTTTCTGTACTTTCTGGAGTTTTTTTTTTTTTTTCCTGTCATAAGTAGATGTTGAATTTCATCGAAATGTTTCTCTGCATCTATTGAGATGATTATAGGGGTTTTGTCCTTCAATTTGTTAATGTTGTGCATCACATATACTGATTTGCCAATATTGAAAAATCCTCGCATCCCTGGGATAAATCCTTCTTGATCATGGTGTATGAGCCTTTCAACATATTGTTCAATTTGATTTGCTGTTATTTTCCTGAAGACTGTATCTCTATTCATCAGTGATATTGGCCTGTAATTTTGTTTTCTGTGTGTGTGTGTGTGTGTGTGTGTGTGTGATGATATCTTTGTCTTATTTTGGTATCAGGGCAATGCTGGCCTCATAGAATGAGCTCCAAAGTATTCCTTCCTCTGCAGTGTTTTGTATTAGCTTGAGGAGGATAGGTTTTAATTCATTTTAAATGTTTGGTAGAATTTACCTGTGAAGCCATCTGGCTCTAGACTTTTGTTTATTGGGAGGTTTTAAATTACAAATTCAAATTCAATACTGGTAATTGGTCTCTTCACATTTTCTATTTCTTCCTGGTTTAGTCTTGGGAGATTGTACCTTTCTAAAAATGTGTTCATCTCTTCTAGATTGTCCATTTTATTGGCATGTATCTGCTGATAGTAGTCTCATATAATCCTTTGTATGTCTGTGGTGTCGATTGTAACTTGTCCTTTAACATTTCTGATTTTTATTAATTTGGTTCCTCTCCTGTTTTCTCTTGATGAGACTAGATAAAGATTTATCTTTTTTAAAATCTTTTCAAAGAACAAACTTTTAATTTTATTGATCTTTTCAGTTGTTTTTTTAAGTCTCTATCTCTGCTCTGATCTTTATGATTTCATTCCTTCTACTAACTTTGGGTTTTGTTTGTTTTTTCTTTCTCCAGTTTCTGATTTTTTTTTAATATTATGGAAATTATTCATAAGAATACAAAAGGAAATTCAAACAAAATAATGTAATTACAGTTCTGTTGAAATGTTAATAACTGAAGTGGTAAAAACAGATTAGGAAACAATATGTTGTTTTCTTGTGAACATAGGAATTTTTCAGCAGTAGATTTCACATATAAGTTATTTGAATAAAGAAGTACAGTACTCAGAACTCAGTCCATAGAATGTTCCATGTTTATGAAGTTTGTAAACACTTTTAAAAGTACAAAATTCTGGCTTCTACTGAAATATCTCTTCTATCTCTGGGGTTGTCTTGGTAAATCACATACCTGTCAATGGTTAGTGACCCCATAAAATTTACTCCACAGCACAGCACTTGTATCCTTCTGCAGCATTTCAAATTCTTGCAGCTTAAACAACTTCAGGGAAAGAAAATGAAAGACTATTCTGTTTTCAAAAAGCTCTGTAGACAAATATATTCATGTATAGTTAGGGGAAATGATCATGTAGTTTTAATATATTGTTCCGTATTCGGACCCTGATGTCTTTGAAATTTAATCTTCCCTTCCTGTGACTTAATTTAATGAATTATTAATGGATTATTTTTACCATGTTTCCATAATTTCTCTTGTTTTTAGCACAATGCTTTCACTTCCAACATTTGTTCACATGTAATAATTTGTCTTCTTTTTTCACCCTACCTGTCATTTTCTTTTGATGAGGCTACTTAGTGTCATCCTGGAGGCACCTATCATTCCTTAAGCATTTAAAATAAGCAAGCATCTGTTCTAGTTGCTTTAATATACTAGGTCTTTTTTTTAGTATTCTAGCTTAAGGGAAAAAATGATATCTTCCTTTTAAGTTTTTAACCATCTCATCTTTTAATCTAGCATCAAGAATATTTATTATGATATTATCAGCACTATGACCAGTGAAACTTCCTTTATAACTCTTGATTTTTAGAAAACAGGAAATAGTCTCAAATTTTAGAGAAATAGACCACTAACACATTAAATTATTTAATGACTTAGGTTGACTGTAATATCAAGGTATAATTCCATCATGTGATAAAGGCTGTCAGAAAAATTAATATGTCATTTTCTTGAATGTAAATATTTTCTTCAGAATAAAGGTGATGCATGTTTTGTTTTTCACGGCTCATAATTAGTCAAGTATATAATGTTATTTTCTTGATATATCATAATTTAAGGAGTTCAGAGAAAGTTTCAGAGAGGTTTCTCAGGAGACTCCATATTGTTGTTCAGTCGCTCAGTCGTGTCCGACTCTTTGTGACCCCATGGACTGCAGCCCACCAGACTCCATGTTAGAAAGAATAAAATCTTCATTTAAAATTTAAAACTGTGTCATTCAAATACAAAATATAATTTTAAGTAGACACATATCTTTAAAGTATGCACATTTTGTGTATTGTATATATGCATATTATTTGTATGTATGCATACTTAAATTATTTGATATTCTTTTGCAATTTGTTTTTTTCATTTATAATATATGTATTGCACTTGTACTATGTGTCTGGTGCTGCATTAGGTAAGAGTTATTCCAATGATGAGCAAAATAGGCACAATTTCTACTCTCAAGTATCTTGCCTAGTGGGAAAGATATGAATAAATATCAGAATATTTGAGGCAACGTTAGAAAGGATAACACCTGCAAATTTTTCTGAACTGATGAGAGACATAAATTAACTGATTTTTAAAGTCCAGTAAATCTGAGGGATATCAAACAGAAAAATACATGCCCCGTTATATCAAAATGAGAAACTGCAGAAAGCTAAAACATGAGACCATCCTTAACACTATTAGAAAAAAAGACAACTCATCTCTAAAGGTCACAGATTAAGAGCTGACTTATCTCTAGCATCCATGTGGTGGAAGAAAATAATTGTCAAAGTATAGTTTTATACACAGATAAATAATTCTGCAAAAATAAAAGAAAATAGTAAAAGTAAGCATTTTCAGACTAATAAAAGCTGATTTTGCTTACAGCAGACCAGCATCAATGGAGATTCTAATTTCTGAAAGATATACATCACACAGAAAGAAAATTACCAAGTAAGGTTATTAAGATTTTGGACAGGATGATTCTTTGTCAGAGGCTGCTGTGTACACTGTAGGATGTTTAGTGACACCCCTGGCTTCTACTGCAGGAGGCCAGGAGCACAGGCAAGGCATGGCAATTGAAAATATCTTTAGACATTGTTAAATGGGCTTCCCTGGTGGCTCAGATGGTAAAGAATCTGCCTGAAATGCGGAAGACCTGGGTTTGATCCCTGGGTGGGGAAGAGCTCCTGGCGGAGGGCATGGCAACCCACTTGTGTTCTTGCCTGGAGAATCCCCAGGGACAGAGGAGCCTGGAGGGCTACAGTCTATGGAGTCACACAGAGTCAGACATGACTGAAGTGACTAAGCAAAATATGTCTGGTTGGGGAAGGTGAATCATCCTTATGAGAACTAGCACCACAGAAGAAAAGTTAATGCGCCTAAAACAGTAAAGAGAAAGGAAGTACTAACTACAATAAAATGCATGGCTGCTTAGTAAAGTATTATCTTCATTGCGCTTCTCTGATGGCTCAATGGCTAAAGAATCTACCTACAATGGAGATACAAGTTCAATCCCTGGGTAAGGAAGTTTCCTAGGAGAAGGAAATGGCAACTCACTCCAGTATTCTTGCCTGAGAAACCCCATGGACAGAGGAACCTGGTGGGCTTCAGTCCACCGGGTCACAGAGTCACACATGATGGAGTGACTGAGCACATCATCTACATACTTCATATCAAGACTTTGAGTGACAATAATGCTTTATATTATTTTAAATATATAAAACACATTCACCTATATTTTCAAATTTGAGTTAATTTTGAGAGTCCCTTCTGTAGCAGATATCCTGTCAATTTTTTTGTATACAATTAATCCTTGAACAACACAGAGTTTAGGGTTGCAAATCCCCAGGCAGTTGATATTCTGCCTGGAAGTTTATAGTCTGCCCTTCACAAGGGTGTTTCTACACTTGCAGATACAACCAGTTGCAAATCATGCAGTACTGTAGTATGAATGTACTAAAAACTCATGTGTAATTGGACCCCTGAAGTTGAAACCTGTGGTGTTTAAGGGTCTACTGTATATGTAAACTGGAAACTGAAAATCATCAGCTGTCACACAGTGTTACAGGGGAATGATTCTAAGATATCTGTCTCCAGATAAAGGTATATTTCATCATATTATATCATCATGTGTGGGATATTTTCATTTATCTCTCATATTTATTTATGTTACCATATATTATTAACTGGTTTAGGTAGATACAAAGATAGATACATAGATGGATAGATGTGTAGATATTTATAGGAACCCACAATGTATCCTTTTTAAGTATTATAACTTAGATGATGTATTAATCAGATTTCTCCTGAGAAACAGAACCAATAGGATGTGTATGTATGTAGATATATATCATGATTGTGTGAGAGCCAATTCTTTACAATAAATCTCAGTGACCTTGAAGAGATTTGTTATATTTGGCTCCTCCCATGGTTATGGAAGCTTGGTGAACCCAAAATATTGATGAAGTGAAGTGGCAGTTTGAGCCCAAAGGCAGTCAGACAGTAGAATTTCTTCTTGCTCAGAAGAGGTCATTCTTTATTTTATTAAGGCCTTCAACTGATTTTGTAAATATCACTCATATCACTGAGGGTAATCTTATTCAAAGCTCACTGATTTAAATGTTAACCTCACCTTAAAAAACTGGACATAGACCTGCCATTTGACCCAGAAATCCCACTGCTGGGCATACACACTGAGGAAACCAGAATTGAAAAAGACACATGTACCCCAATGTTCATCACAGCACTGTTTACAATAGCCAGGACATGGAAGCAACCTAGATGTCCATCGGCAGTTGAATGGATAAGAAAGCTGTGGTACATATACACAATGGAATATTACTCAGCTATTAAAAAGAATGTATTTGAATCAGTTCTAATGAGGTGGATGAAACTGGAGCCTATTATACAGAGTGAAGTAAGCCAGAAAGAAAAACACCAATACAGTATATTAATGCATATATATGGAATCTAGAAAGATGGTAACAATGATCCTATATGCGAGACAGCAAAAGAGACACAGACATAAAGAACAGACTTTTGTCCTCTGTGAGAGAAGGCAAGGGTGGGATGATTTGAAAGAGTAGCATTCAAACGTGTATATTATCATATGTGAAACAGATCACTAGTCCAGGTTCGATGCATGAGACAGGGTTCTCAGGGCTGGTGCACTGGGATGACTCTGAGAGATGGGATTGGGAGGGAGGTGGGAGGGGGCTTCAGGATGGGGACACATGTACACCCATGGCTGATTCATGTCAATGTATGGCAAAAACCACTACAATATTATAAAGTAGTTAGCCTCCAATTAAAATAAATTAATTAGTTAAAAGAAAGAAAGAAAAAAATGCTAATCTCATCCAAACGAATACCTTCATGGAAACATCCAGAACAATGTTTGACCAAATATTTAGTCACTATGTCCCAGCCAATTTGACACACAAAATTAACAGATGGTATAAAAATAAAACAGATAAATTCATGAAGCATATAAAGGAGGAGCTTTACCATTTTTATTCTTTATATAAGATCTATTTCAAGATACATGCAATTTATATAATGTATATAATTTATATAGTATATATCATTTATAAAAATAAAATTAATCAAAGGCATAGTGTATAAGCTAAGTAAAATGCATTATATAATTTGGCATTTATGCAAGACAGACTCTTGAAGGTCTTGATATACATAACAGGACATATAAAGCCACCAGAATAATTTTTCTTTGACTTTAATGAGTTAAAATTCCTAAAGATTCAATTATTCACATTAATCCTTTACCTAATCTATTCAGTGAGAAAAACAGATTCTCCTCTTGCCCAAAAATATTGTTATTGCTTTAAAGAGCAACCAACAACAATCCAAAATCTAGAATTTTGGGTAATTTTATTTTAGAGTACTTAGAGTCAACCTGCCAGGAAATGTACCCAGTTATTTTGCATACTACTGAAATATTTCTTGTTCCAAGGATATATTTGCTTTTACTGCTGCTGCTGCTGCTGTCGCTTCAGTCATGTCCGACTCTGTGCGACCCCATAGATGGTAGCCCACCAGGCTCCCCCGTCCCTGGGATTCTCCAGGCAAGAACACTGGAGTGGGTTGCCATTTCCTTCTCCAATGCATGAAAGTGAAAAGTGAAAGTGAAGTCACTCAGTTGTGTCCTACTCGAGCGACCCCATGGACTGCAGCCCACCAGGCTCCTCTGTCCATGGGATTTTCCAGGCAAGAGTACTGGAGTGGGGTGCCATTGCTTTTACTAGGGGCCTCTATAACTTTCACTGCTTAAGTACCTAGGAAGTAACATATCATTTACTCTAGTCACCATCAATTTTAATGGAAAAATGGTTATTGTTATCCAAGTCTAATCATGTCATGAGCAAATGATTTTGTCTACAATTTTCCTACAGTTTTTCAAGAAAATTATGTTTTTCTTAAATTGCATTACTATAGTAAATCAGAGATCAATTAAGGTAAGCTAAAGTTTCTTCATGACTGCATGGACTGTAGCCTGCCAGCCTCTTCTGTCCATGGAATTTTCTAGGCAAGAATACTGGAGTGGGTTGCTCTTTTCTTCTCCAGGGGATCTTCCGGACCCAGTGATCGAATCTGTGTCTCTTGTGTCTCCTGCATTGGCAGGTGGGTTCTTTACCTCTAGGGCTACCTTGGAAGCCCCATGTCTTCTCTGATGGCACCGTCGGCAACGAATCTGCCAGCAATGAAGAAGATGTGTGTTCAAGCCCTGAGTCAGGAAGATGACCTGGAGAAGGAAATAGCAACCCACTCCAGTATTCTTGCCTGGAGAATCCCATGGACAGAGGAGCCTGGTGGGCTACAGCCCATGGGGTTGCAAGAGTTGGACATGCCTGAGAAACTGGACGCCCAGCCGCATACCTATGTCTACTATATAACATCACATTTTATTTTCTAATAAACTCTGTTTCAAAGCAAATATTTTCTTATAAATTTAGAAGAAACCTAGCCTCACATAGCCCTTTTTCCAAATTCTTATTTTTTTTTTTCCTGAGGGGTTTTTTATGGCATACGAGAAGAAATATTTCTGTAAATAAAGACATCTGAGAAATGGCGTACATATTGTCTTGGAAATTTTTATTGCATATAAATATATAAGTATGTTGCATATAAATCATGTAGTAAACACTTTATTGATTCCAAGCTTACGTAATCATATTATTAAAAAAAAAAAAAAAAAAACTCATGGAACACAGCATCCAGACACAAAATTTTTACAACTTTCAGTTGAAAAAGGCATATATAATGAATAAAAAGTTAGGTTTATACTTTAAAACTATTATAGAAGAAATACACTTTTTATTCGAAGAAGGCAATGGCACCCCACTCCAGTACTCTTGCCTGGAAAATCCCATGGGCAGAGGAGCCTGGTGGGCTGCAGTCCATGGGGTCGCTGAGGGTCGGACACGACTGAGCATCTTCACTTTCACTTTTCACTTTCATGCATTGGAGAAGGAAATGGCAACCCACTCCAGTGTTCTTGCCTGGAGAATCCCAGGGACGGGGGAGCCTGGTGGGCTGCCATCTATGGGGTTGGACAGAGTCGGATATGACTAAAGCGGCTTAGCAGCAGCAGCACACATTTTATTATTTTTAAGAAAATATTTCTAAGCTACTGAAACAAGTGGCAGATTGTTATTAAAATTCTAAACGATAGAGAATGTACTGATCTTTAGGGATACAAATCACTAATTTGTATCATTTGCTAACTTTCAGCTAAATTTGAAATGTTTCATTTAGATTGTTATTTTACTGTTCCCCATTCAATTGCATAATTTAAAATCTTTGCTTTGGTACTCCATTCAAAGTGAAAAAAATTATGGCTTTAAAAGTATACCAATAATGTAAAATATCAAAGTGAATAAAACATGGAACAGAAATTTACAATTTTAGAGAAAATCCAGGGTTTCCTTACAGACATTTACAATTCTAAAGAAAAGGCTTTCCTTAGAATTAAGCAAATCTCAATTACTATAAATAATTCAGAGAGACTTAAACCACAAAATGGATGTTGATATAAAAAAGTGTTAAATTTGTTAAGTGTTAAATTTGAAAAAAAAGAAAAATTCTGTCTTGTTTCCTTTTACACTGCAAGGTTGATAAAACATCCCTTCATCCTTCAGCATGGCCTGGGATAGGCCCAAGCCTTGAATCTTCAGCTTGAATAATATACAAATCCATGGCCTCAAGTCCTTTACTTCCACTTCATTATTCAAAGTAAAAGCACCACCCATCCCATGCTCATCCCATGGACTGGGGTCCAAGAATTGTGGTTGCCACTGACACAGTGACTGGTCAAGGCTGTGAAGTAGAATCATTCATTGTCTTAATACTTGGTACAGCAGGACTGCATAAAGCAATTTTCAGTTTCCAAATAAGCCCACTATGAACCGCCTTAGCTTCCTCTTTGGAAGGGCATCCTGAAGAATATTCAGTTCAGTTCAGTTCAGTTCAGTTCAGTCGCTCAGTCATGTCTGACTCTTTGCGACCCTACGAATCACAGCACACTTCCCTGTCCATCACCAACTCCCGGAGTTCACTGAGACTCACGTCCATCGAGTCAGTGATGCCATCCAGCCATCTCATCCTCTGTTGTCCCCTTCTCCTCCTGCCCCCCAATCCCTCCCAGCATCAGAGTCTTTTCCAATGAGTCAACTCTTCACATGAGCTGGCCAAAGTACTGGAGTTTCAGCTTTAGCATCATTCCTTCCAAAGAAATCCCAGGGCTGATCTCCTTCAGAATGGACTGGTTGGATCTCCTTGCAGTCCAAGGGACTCTCAAGAGTCTTCTCCAACACCACAGTTCAAAAGCATCAATTCTTCAGCGCTCAGCCTTCTTCACAGTCCAACTCTCACATCCATGCATGACCACAGGAAAAGCCATAGCCTTGACTAGACGGACCTTTGTTGGCAGAGTAATGTCTCTGCTTTTGAATATGCTATGTAGGTTGGTCATAACTTTTCTTCCAAGGAGTAAGCGTCTTTTAATTTCATGGCTGCAGCCTTTGATTAATTTTTAATTCATTAAACAGCAAAGGTGAAGTTACACTGTATAATATGATGGGCAAATTCTCAGTGACTTAATACGGCAAATCTTAATTTCTTGCTTAAACTACAGAATCAAAACAAGTCATTAGGGTTGCTTGGTCTCATTGTAGCTCCTCAATGATTCAGGTTGAAGCTTCAGTGAGGAGCTTCTGTGATGTGATGAATCAAATAGAGACTTGTAAACTTCCAAAGGAAGTGATATACATTATCTCTGTTCATATTTCTTTAGCAAAATCAACTTGTATGGGTAGACAACAAAAAGAATTAACTCATGATGGTATGAGGTGGTGATATTTCACAGCATTTTTAATTTCCTGACTTCTAGAGAGGTTGAGCTTATATTCATTTTGTTAATGGCCATTTGAATAAGTTCTTCTGTGAGATACTGTTTTAATTCTTTTGCCTGTTTGCCTATTAACTTCTCTGCAATTAGCTTCTGTCTTTTTTGTAGGATTCTGTCTGTAGGACTGATTTATCTATCCATCCATCAATCAATCAACCATTTCTCTTTCTCTACCTGTATCTAGAGATTATAATTCCCTTATTGATTATGTCCTGCAAATAAGTTCTCTACCTTTGTGATTTGCCTAAATGTTATCTTTTAATGGATCGGAGTTCTTAATTTAATGAAATGCAGTTTATCAATTTTCTCCAACTGTTTTTTTTTCCCCTTCTGATTATGACTTCTTAATTTATCTCACAAGAGAAAAATTACAAGTTGAGTGTATTTAAGAGACAACAAAATACACCAAAATTGACACAAATATTGACTTAAATTGGAAGAGTTTGAGGAGGGGAAAACAAATGTAAAAGGTGATTTTTGGTTGCTTTAATAGACACTGTTTAGAAAGGAGGGGACACATCATTTTATATTAAGCTATGGATATAACTTATATTTGGTCATGTAACTTATATTTGGTTACAAAGATGTGGCCATGACTGAGCGACTGAATTGAACTGAACTGATGGATATAAAATTTACCAAAAGAATAAAAGTACTCATCTAAATATCAGAGGTACCACATAGAAAAGAATGTGTCTGTATTTATACTTTTTCACATACAGAATACTGCATATAAAGATAAATTAATATAATTAAAAAGTTCCAACATGTCATTTATGTCAAGAAAAATAATGGAGCTTATCTCCCTTATAGGAGGAAATTACTTGCATATTGACTTATGGGTCAAAATCTTATTGACTGCTCTATAAGCTTGAAGTTAACTTATCCTGAGATTTGAGAATAAAAAAAAAGTTATAGTCACACAAAAACTAACACCAAAGAGAGTCCTCTAATATGAAACATGTAGAAAGAAAAACAAAGATCCACTAAAACAATATTTAAGGCTTTAATGTGAAAGACAATAATTCACTGTTAAGATGTTTTCATTATCATTTCTTTGAACCAATTGTACAGCAGCAAATTTCACATAATATAAATGGCAAGTATGCAATGATATTTAGGTGGAAATGCAGAAGACTCTAATATACTTTCTTAGTCCAACCAGATAAAATGTAAATATTCTGTTTCATACTAAAATTCTTCAAGCATTTATTGAAAATTCACACAAGGGACCCAGGAGTAGTAAGCCATGATAAAACTTATAATGTACATTCAGTCATGTCTGATTCTTTGGGGTTCCAGGGACTGGGGCATGCCAGACTCCTCTGTCCATGGAATTTTCCAGGTAAGAATATTGGGTTTCCATTTCATACTCCAGGGGATCTTCCTGACCCAGGGATCAAATCTGCATCTCTTGCATTGCAGGCGGATTCTTTAAACCACTGAACCACTTAGGAAGTCCTGTAATCTGCATATTGCTTTCTTGTTATGCCGTCATTTTGTCTCATCTACTCTGGTTTTGGTAGCTGAGAACTTCTCAGAAACTCTCTTTGAAAAAGGATAGAGTTTTGAAAACTCATTAAGAAAGGGTATCACAATTCTAAATAATAGTAAAAATGCAAGGCAATGTATAATTTATCTCTCATATTAAAAATTAGAATGTTTTGATAGAACAATTGGTGTGAATTAATGGCTGATAAATAATTAATAGGTCTGAGAATATTTTATGATACATGACTTTGCCTTAGGCTGAGAAAAAACAACTTGGTCCTTAGATAGAAAATTATTTAGAAATACTAATATACCATTAGCAATGGCTTCATGGTTGAATTAAAGACAGGATTGGTCATGAAAAATTTCATATAAAGTGTCCTCAGGTTAAAAATAACAGTCCAGTTGAGGAACAGATTAGAATATCTGATGCACAAAAAACCCATAAACTTCTTAAGACGTTTCTACTTAATAACGTACCCAAATGAAATGAAGGAAGAAGTGTTTTACATACTATATCGCATTGGTAAATTAAGAAATTAAGCTAGTATCTATTATATTTCATGATTATAATGATTCTATTTACTAAAACTAATAGATAAGCCTTCATACTGAATGATAAAATAATGACATCTTTCTCTTTCTTATAGGCTCTATTTCTATAATTTAAGGGATATCATTTGAATAGTTTATAATTTACTTCATAACTTTAAATTATTTCAGAGGCACATAACCAACTTCAAGATGCATAAATATGGTCCAATAATACATTGAGCTCAATGCTTTCTGTCACTATTTACAATAACTTTCTTGTTGCTTTCCTGAAGTCCCTATAGCCCACTGTGAAGAACTAGGAGGAATCTTTGAGACTTTAACTTTTTTGCATTCCCTGTGTCTCAGAAGGAAATGTCATGTCTATCTTCTAAGACTGTTTACTATACAAACATTCTTGCAAAGTTTGTCTGGAGCAAAACATCAGAGCTTCTGCCTCCCTGACATGCAGAAGAAGGAAAGAGCCATGGAAAATTCTCTCCTCAATTAATTCACCATACCCCTGTCACCTACAGTTGTGCCTCAGGTCAGTATCGCCGTAAGCATGAAGTGACAACCTTTGGATGCTGCAGTTACGTTGCTGTTCTTCAGTCATTGTGTCTGACTCTTTGTGACCCCATGGACTACAGCATGACAGGGTCCTCTGTCCTTCATTATCTCCTGGAATTTTCTCAAATTCATGTCCATTGAGTCAGTGATGCTATCTAACCATCTCATCCTCTGCCATCCCCTTCTCCTTTTGCCTTCAGTCTTTCTCAGCATCAGGGGCTTTTCCAGTGACTTGGCTCTTTGCAACGGGTGGCCAAAGTATTGGAGCTTCAGCATCAGTCCTTCCAGTGAATATTTAGGGTTGATTTTCTTTAGGAATGACTGGTAAGATTTCAAAGGGACTACAGTTACGATGGAACCTTAGCAATCATTAACATTTTCAATTTTTTTAAATAACTATATTTCTGTGATTTCCAAAATAATCTACATAGTGTTTTTAAAAATCTGAAGGAAGATAAAACAATGTTTTAAGTTGACAAGGGAATGTATGGCACATCGCAAAAAACCTAACCTGGAAAAAGTTAAGCAGATAAAATAAATTAAGGAGTTGTAGGAAGCTGGATGGAGAAGGCAATGGCACCCCACTCCAGTACTCTTGCCTGGAAAATCCCATGGATGGAGGAGCCTGGTAGGCTGCAGTCCATGGGGTCATGAAGAGTCCAACACTACTGAGTGACTTCACTTTCACTTTTCACTTTCCTGCATTGGAGAAGGAAATGGCAACCCACTCCAGTGTTCTTGCCTGGAGAATCCCAGGGACGGGAAGCCTGGTGGGCTGCCGTCTATGGGGTCACACAGAGTCGGACACAACTGAAGCGACTTAGCAGCAGCAGCAGCAGCAGGAAGTTGGAAGAAAAAAAAGGAGCGCTTGATTGTGAGAGCAACCAGGAAGGTCTTCATGGTAAGATCAGCCCTCTGAAATGAAGGATGGATAACATTGTGATTGAGAGAGTAAGAGGGTAGTTTACCAGGTAGAGACAACAATAGAATAAAACTTTTTTTCTTGGTAACTAAGTATATAATTATTTTCTGTGCAGAGTTAAATTTATGGCTTTTAAAAACATCCGAGTAGCGTTTTAACAATTAGAAATGCAAACATTTCTATCATAGTACTATCATGGTTTAGGGCAGCTGATTCTGCACTTCTGATTTAGTTGAAAATGTGATGTTTAATATCTTTTTACTTTTCATTCTCTACTTTCCCAAGGCTTCTCATTCGGTCATAGAGATCAAAATTTGTAGATAGAAAATGAGTGCTTTTCACTTGGATTCAATTCCTAATGAATGAATACATCTCTATTTATATTATATTTACCCTGTGTAAGCTCAACAAACCCATGGTAAATTTATTTGCCTTTTTATTTATATAGGAAATTGCCTTGAAACTGCTATCGGAGCAATTTTTCTTTCCTTAGTACTGCAGATTAGTATACTTTTCCTCAACTATGTTCATGGTGGTTTAGTTGCTAAGTTGTGTCTGACTCTTTGTGACCCTATGGACTCCAGCCCACCAGGCTCCTCTGTCCATGGGATTTCCTTGGTAAGAATACTGGATTAGGTTGCCATTTCCTTCTCCAGGGGATCTCCCCAGTCCAGGGACTGAAGCTGAGTCTTCTGCATTGAAGGCAGATTCTACACAAACTGAGCCATCACAGGGTCACAAAAGGTAGCCTTTTGCAATATGAACAAATTCAATTCAATGGCCAGCTTTTCTTGATACAATAATTTGTGTTAAGCAGACAATCTCAAAACAGCAATGGAGGCAGTGAATAATAAATGGCTTTCTCTGTGTGACTATAGAATAAAAATACAAGTTTTCAAAATAGTATAGTTGGAACTGATTGGTAGTAAGAGTTTCTACCTCATACTTGTCTAGTTTGATTCAGATGGTTAAAATCAATATGCCATTGTACATCTAATGAAAGCTGCTGCAACATATGTATAATTAATATTTAAATATTTCACAGAATAATTTTCCTTTCTATGTGTGTATGGGGTTTTCAGATATCACATATATTGAAATTTCTATAAAAAGATCTATATAAACCAAGAAAAATTAAAATAACTTCCCCAGAATCAGTATCATTTAGTATTAATAGATCATAGACTTTTAGATTTGATTCATTTCCAATTTCACCCTCACATTTGCTAATAGTGTAACTATAAAATATGTTTCATTATCACTTCATTTATTTATTCACAGTTATTTAATAAATAAGGAATATAAGTTACACACATTTTTATGCAAGGAAAACAGATCCTTCCTTCAATATAAGGGAAGAAAGATAAAATTGACATTCAATATACCAAGGCTTGGTAAATGTTCTTATTTAGAAATGCCTAAAGTAGAAAAAGGAAGAGAGTTCCAGAAAAACATCTATTTCTGCCTTATTGACTATGCCAAAGACTTTGACTGTGTGGATCACAATAAACTGTGGAAAATTCTGAAAGAGATGGGAATACCAGACCACCTGACCTGTCTCTTGAGAAACCTATATGCAGGTCAGGAAGCAACAGTTAGAATTGGACATGGAACAACAGACTGGTTCCAAATAGGAAAAGGAGTACGTCAAGGCTGTATATTGTCACCCTGCTTATTTAACTTCTATGCAGAGTACATCATGAGAAATGCTGGGCTGGAAGAAGCACAAGCTGGAATTAAGATTGCCGGGAGAAATATCAATAACCTCAGATATGCAGATGACACCACCCTTATGGCAGAAAGTGAAGAGGAACTCAAAAGCCTCTTGATGAAAGTGAAAGTGGAGAGTGAAAAAGTTGGCTTAAAGCTCAACATTCAGAAAACTAAGATTATGGCATCTGGTCCCATCACTTCATGGGAAATAGATGGGGAAACAGTGGAAACAGTGCCAGACTTTATTTTTTTGGGTTCCAAAATAACTGCAGATAGTGATTGCAGCCATGAAATTAAAAGACGCTTACTCCTTGGAAGGAAGGTTATGACCTACCTAGATAGCATATTCAAAAGCAGAGACATTACTTTGCCAACAAAGGTCTGTCTAGTCAAGGCTATGGTTTTTTCAGTGGTCATGTATGAACTTTAGAGTTGGACTGTGAAGAAAGCTTTCTGCCAAAAAATTGATGCTTTTGAACTGTGGTGTTGGAGAAGACTCCTGAGGGTCCCTTGGACTCCAACTCCAGGAGTTGGTGATGCACAGGGAGGCCAGGTGTGCTGTGATTCATGGGGTCTCAAAGAGTTGGACACGACTGAGCCACTGAACTGAATTAACTGAGAGCATCCTTGTTACTGCATGTAAGGAAACATTCTATGAAATATTTCTGACAGCTTCATGCTCGCTCTCCTCAACCTATTCTTAACTGGCCAGTCTACATACCTCAGGATGCAGTCTGGCTATCCATATCTCTGGGAAGATTTCCTAGACAAGGTTTGATTTAGCCTCTTACTTAAGTAATACTTTCAGTTCAGTTCAATCGCTCAGTCATATCCAACTCATGCAACCCCATGGACTGCAGCACACCAGGCTTCCCTGTCCATCACAAACTCTGGAGTTTACTCAAACTTGTGTCCATCGAGTCAGTGATGCCATCCAACCATCTCATCCTCTGTCATCCCTTTCTCCTCTTGCCTTTAATCTTTTCTAGTGAGTCTTTTTTAGTGAGTCAGTTCTTTGTATCAGGTGGCCAAAGTATTGGAGTTTCAGCTTCAGCATCAGTCTTTCCAATGAATATTCAGGACTGGTTTCCTTTAGGATGGACTGGTTGGATCGCCTTGCAGTTCAAGGGACTCTCCAGAGTCTTCTCCAACATCACAGTTCAAAAGCATCAATTCTTTGGTGCTCAGCTTTCTTTAGAGTCCAACTCTCAAGTTCATACATGACTACTGGGAAAACCATAGCTTTGACTAGAGTGACCTTCGTTGGCAAAGTAATACTTTCAGTTCAGTTCAGTTCAGTCACTCAGTCATGTCTGACTCTTGGCAACCCCATGAACTGCAACACGCCAGGCCTCCCTGTCCATCACCAACTCCCGGAGTTCACTCAAACTCATGTCCATCGATTTGGTGATGCCATCCAGCCATCTCATCCTCTGCCGTCCCCTTCTCCTCCTGCCCCCAATCCCTCCCAGCATCAGAGTCCAATGAGTCAACTCTTCGCATGAGGTGGCCAAAGTATTGGAGTTTCAGCTTTAGCATCAGTCCTTCCAATGAACACCCAGGACTGATCTCCTTTAGGATGGACTGGTTGGATCTCCTTGCATTCCAAGGGACTCTCAAGAGTCTTCTCCAAAGCATCAATTCTTCAGCACTAAGCTGTCTTCACAGTCCAACTCTCATATCCATACATGACCACTGGAAAAACCATAGCCTTGACTAGACAGACCTTTGTTGGCAAAGTAATATCTCTGCTTTTGAATATGTTATCTAGGTAGGTCATAACTTTACTTCCAAGGAGTAAGCATCTTTTAATTTCATGGCTGCAATCATTATCTGCAGTGATTTTGGAACCCAAAAAAATAAAGTCTGACACCGTTTCCACTTTTTCCCCATCTATTTGCCATGAAGTGATGGGACCAGATGCCATGATCTTAATTTTCTGAATATTGAGCTTTAAGCCAACTTTTTCACTCTCCTCTTTCTCTCCTCTTTCTTTTTTTTTTTTTTTTTTTAATTTTATTTTATTTTTCACTTTCATAATTGTATTAGTTTTGCCAAAGGTCAAAATATCTTATTAAAGAATGTAGACATCATTTTGATGGAAGCTAGTGAAGGATTTTACATAGGGGGTGATAAAATTTTCAGCTCTAAAAGCTTGTGAAGAAGAAAGAGAAAGGAGATGTCCAGAGATGTGGGTCACTGGGAGTGGATTATAAACTAAGTTAGTAGTAGTAGAAATAATGAAAAAATGTGTATAAATTAGAGAAATGTAAAGAAGCTCATATAGATTATTCCATCTCCTTGCTTCTTTCAGCTTTCTCAAAAGATAAACTTATCAAAGAGTTCTTTCTTTACTGCTTATACCAAAGTAGTGTGCGCACACACACACACACACACACACACACACAGCTCTATCCCTTTTATAGTTCACTGCTTTTCTGTATAGTATGTATATGCACTTAGTATGCTATATATAGTTTACATATTTGTTTACTGCATGGCTTTCTTAAATAGACTTTAAACATATATTTTCAAAAATAAATCATTAGCTACTCTTTTTCCTAGAATAGAGCTTGGAATAAAACAACCATATGGTAAACAATTGTTCAATAAATACATCAAGAGTGAGAATTGGCAGAGTCTAGTAACTGATGACTTTCATATTTTATCTTGTCTCTGATGTTAATTAATCTGTGATAGGAATGCTCCATACATTTTAGACATTGTCATTAAAACACCAAAATTTCTTGGTATATAGTTTGCTACTGTTGTTGTTCAGTCATTAAGTCAAATCCAGGCCTTTGCAACCCAACGGATTGCAGCATACCAGACTTTCCTGTCATCCACTATCTTCAGGAGTTTGCTCAAACTCATATCCCTTGAGTCGGTGATGCCTTCCACCCATTTCATCCTCTGCTGCCTCCTTCTCCTTTTGTCTTTGGTCTTTGCCAGTAAGTCAGCCCTTTGCAACAGGTGGCCAAAGTACTGGAGCTTCAGCTTCAGAAACAGGCTTTTCAACAGATATTCAGGGTTAATTTCCTTTAGGATTGACTGGTTTGATCTCCTTACAGTCTACAGACTCTCAAGAGTCTTCTCCAGCAACACCATTCAAAAGCATCAATTCTTTAGCAGTCAGTCTTCTTTATGATCCAACTCTCACATCTGTACATGACTACTGGAAAAACCATAGCTTTGACTAGAACATTTGTCTGCAAATTGATGTCTGCTTTTTAATACACTGTCTAGGTTTGTCATAGCTTTCCTTCTATGAATCAAGCATCTTTTAATTTCATGGCTACAGTCACCATCCACAGTGATTTTGGAGCCCAAGAAAATAAAATCTGTCACTGCCTAAAACTTCTTCCCTTCTGTTTGCCATGAAATGATAGAACCAGATGCCATGATCTTAGTTTTTTGAATGATGACTTTTAAGCCAGGTTTTTCACTCTCCTCTTTCACCCTTACCAAGAGGCTCTTTAGTTCCTCTTCAATTTATGCCATTAGAGTTGTATCATCTGCATGTCTGAGGTGGTTGATAATTCTTCTGTCTATATTGATTACTTGTAATTCATCCAGTGTAGCACTTTACATGATGTACCCTGCATATAATTTAAACAGGCAAGATGACAATATATAGCCTTGTCATACTCCTTTCTCAATTATGAACCAGTTAATTATTCCTTATCTTATTCTAACTGTTGCTTCTGACCCACACACAGGCTTCTCAGGAGACAAGTAAGGTGATCTGGTATTCCCATCTCTTTAAGATTTTCCCACAGTTTGTTGTGATCTGAACAGTCAGAGGTTTTAGCATAGTCAATGAAAGAGAAGTAGATCTTTTTCTGGAACCCTTTTCCTTTCTCCATGATCCAAAGGAGTTGGCAATTTGATCTCTGGTTCCTCTGACTCTTGAAAATCCAGCTTGTACATCTGGAAGTTCTTGGCTCACATACTACTAAAACCTAACTTGAAGGATTTTGAGCATTATATTTCTAGCATTCGAAATAAGCACAGTTGTACAGTAGTTTGAACATTCTTTGACATTGCACTTCTTTGGGATTGGAATGAAAACTGACCCTTTCCAGTCCTGTGGCCACTGCTGAGTTTTAAAAATTTTCTGACATATGGAATGTGGACTCTAACAGCATCATCTTTTAGGATTTTAAGTAGCTCAACTGGAATTCCATCCTTCCACTATCTTCATTCATAGCATTGCTTCCTAGGGCCCACTTGACTTCACACTCCAAGGTAGCTGACTCTAGGTAGATGACCATGCCATCGTGGTTATCCGGGTCATTAAGACCTTTTTCGTGTAGCTCTTTTGTGTATTCTTGTCACCTCTTCTTAATCTCTTCTGCTTCTGTTAGGTCTTTGCCATTTCTGTCCTTTGTTGTGCTCATCTTTGCATGAAATCTTCCTTTGATATCTCCAACTTTCTTAGAGCAATCTCTAATCTTTCCCATTCTATTGTTTTCCTCTATTTACTTGCATGGTTCATTTACAAAATACTTCTTATTTCTCCTTTCTATTCTCTGGAATTCTGCATCCTATTGGGTGGATCTTTCCTTTTCTCCCTTGCCTTCCCCATCTCATCTTTCCTTAGTTAGTTACTTAGTTCAATCGCTCAGTCGTGTCCGACTCTTTGTGACCCCATGAATCGCAGCACGCCAGACCTCCCTGTCCATCACCAACTCCCACAGTTCACTCAGACTCACGTCCATTGAGTCAGTGATGCCATACAGCCATCTCATCCTCTGTCGTCCCCTTCTCCTCCTGCCCCCAATCCCTCCCAGCATCAGGGTCTTTTCCAATGAGTCAACTCTTCGCATAAGGTGGCCAAAGTACTGGAGTTTCAGCTTTAGCATCATTCCTTCCAAAGAAATCCCAGGGCTGCTCTCCTTCAGAATGGACTGGTTGGATCTCCTTGCAGTCCAAGGGACTCTCAAGAGTCTTCTCCAACACCACAGTTCAAAAGCATCAATTCTTCATTTATCAGCTTTCTTCACAGTCCAACTCTCACATCCATACATGACTACTGGAAAAACCATAGCCTTGACTAGATGGGACCTTTATTGGCAAAGTAATGTCTCTGCTTTTGAATATGCTATCTAGGTTGGTCATAACTTTTCTTCCAAGGAGTAAGAGTCTTTTAATTCCATGCCATAATTGTAAAACCTCCTTAGACAACCACTTTGCCTTCTCACATTTCTTTTTCTTTGGACCGATTTTTGTCATCACCTCCTGTACAATATTATGAACCTCTGTTCATAGTGCTTCAGGCACTCTGTCTACCAGATCTTATCCCTTGACTCTATTCATCAGCTCCACTGTATAGTCATAAGGGATTTGATTTATGTCATACCTGAGTGGCCTATTGTTTTACCTATTCTCTTCAATTTAAGTCTGAATTTTATAATAAAGTGCTGATGATATGAGTCACAGTCACCTCCAAGTATTGTTTTGGCTGACAGTGTAGAGCTTCTCTATCTTCGGCTGCAAAGTCAGTCTGATTTTAATATTGACCATCTGGTGATATGTAGAGTCATCTCTTACATTGTTGGAAGAGGTATTTGCTATGACCAGTGTGTTTTCTTGACAAAATTCTGTTAGCCTTTACCTTGCTTCATTTTGTACTCCAAGGCCAAACTTGCTTGTTATTCCAGGTATCTCTTGAGTTCCTGCTTTTGCATTCCAGAAGGACATATTTTTCTTTAGTGTTAGTTCTAGAAGGTATTATGTCTTCACAGAACCTATCGTCCTCAGCTTCTTTGGCATCAGTTGTTGGGGCATAAACTTGGATTACTCTGATGTTGAATGGTTTGCCTTGGAAAGGAACAGGGATCATTCTTTTTTGAGATTGCACCCAAGTACTACATTTTGGACTCATTTGTTGACTATGAGGGCTACTCCATGTCTTCTAAGGGATTCTTGTCTACAGTAGTAGAGGTAGTGATCATCTGAAGTAAATTTGCCCATTCCTGTCCATTTCAGTTCACTGATTGCTAAGATGTCAATGTTTACTCTTCCCATCTCCTACTTGACCACGTTCAATTTACTTTGATGCATGGACCTAAAATTCTAGGTTCCTGAGCAATATTTTTCTTTATAGCATCAGACTCTACTTTCATCCCAGACACAATTGCACCTGAGTGTCATTTCCACTTTGGTCCAGCCACATCATTATTTCTGGAACTATTAGTAATTGTCCTTTGCTCTTCCCCAGTAGCATACTGGACACCTTCTGACCTGGGGTGCTCATCTTTTCCCGTCATATCATTTTGCCTTTTCATACTGTCCACAGGGTTCTCCAAGCAAGAATATTGGAATGGATTGCCATTCCCTCCTCCAGTGGACCTCATTTTGTTAGAACTCTTGCATAGCATAGCTCATATGTTCATTGAGTATTGTAGACCTCTTTGTCATGACAAGGCTGTGAAGGGGTGGCATATAATAGGCCCATTAAAGTGTGTCACAAAGCTCCTTGTCCTCTTATATGAAAAAAAAATGCATCTCAGAAAGAGGTAGGACTCATTGGTAGTATATCTTCATCCTCATATTTTGCTTTATTAATTATTAAATTATACAACTTACTTTTAGATTATTAAAATGCAAAAATAAATCAAATTTACAAAATTTAATGTTGGAAAATCAGACACAGAAATAGGCAATGGGTCACCACATGATTTTAGAGAAGAATATCAATCTAGTTGAACATCTTCAATAAAAAACACCAGAATGTAAAACAGTAGAGAAATTCAAATCCATAGCTATGAACTCCATATGGTTTGAGACAGCACATCTAGAATTTTCTACCAACTGGCTCTTTATTCATACATACTAGGAGTCCACCAAAGCTGATTGTTGTAGCTTAAATAAAAAGGCCCCAAGGACTCATCATCAGCAAGATAAGTAGGAGGTTCCTTTTGGGGAAAAATGTCTCCAATATCACAGCTGGTAGACTTGATATGAAAAGAGATATTATTTCAGGATTCTTTCTTGAACTTCTTTTCATTTCAGCACAGTGAGAGAAAAATAATAAACTGGTAAAAAGCAAGTCAAAGACGAGGGTGATAGAAGTCATGATTTTGAGCATATCTCAAATAGATGTTATTCCTACATCTCAGTTTTTAAGAATGTTTCATACTGAAAATATGTAGGAGGGGAAAATAAACTTGGCAAAGATAAAAAGACAGATGAGGACATATGATTCTGCAAATATGCAGTTGTGTCATTCTGTCAGCGTATCACCAATTATTCAATGATTGCTCATGGTAATTAAAATAATCTTACATATTTTCTCTCCTGCAGCATACATCAGTGATGAACACCTGAAATCTTGAAGGCCTTAGAGCTAATTTTGCTTATATATGTCTGAAAAATATATTTTAAATTCATATATATATGACTTGAATTAAATATGAAAAATGGAAACTTTAACATTTTAATACATTCTTGACAACTTTATATCAGTTCAAGTCAGTCGCTAAGTCATGTCCAACTCTCCGACCCCATGGGCTGCAGCACGCCAGGCTACCCTGTCCATCACCAACTCCCAGCGCCTGCTCAAACTCATGTCCATCACATCGGTGATGCCATCCAACCATCTCATTCTCTGTCATCCTCTGCTCCTTCTGCCTTCAATCTTTCCCAGCATCAGGGTCTTTTCAAATGAATCAGTTCTTTATACCAGGTGGCCAAAGTATTGGGGTTTCAGCTTCACATCAATCCTTCCAATGAATATTCAGGACTGATTTCTCCAACACCACAGTTTAGGATGGACTTTGGTTGGATCTCTACTTGCTAGACCAAGGGACTCTATCTAGTTTGATCATAGCTTTTCTTCCAAAGAGTCTTCTGGCTGCAACATCACAGTTCAAAAGCATCAATTCTTTGGTGACCAGATCAGATTTCTCTATAGTCCAACTCTCCTCTTTCACTTCATCTAGACATCCATACATGACTATCTGGAAAAACCAATCTTGAGCCTTGACTAGACAGACCTCTTTTAAATAAGCAGGGTGACAATTCTTGATGTATTCATTTTTATTATTATTATTATACTTTATATTATTATTAAATAATATGCATAAGGACATTAAATTATCTGTTTATTCAAACTACTGTGGTCCAAACTATTATTATCATCATTATTATTCATGTAATGTAATTATTTTAATAAATGTATTCATTCAAAATAGAAACAATATAGCAAACCTTACAGATATGAAATTTAAGACTAGTAAAAATAACAGGTTAGAAAATACATTGTTATGTATTATAAAGGGAGAATTATTGAGCCACCTTCTGTTTCATGTTTTTCATATGTACTTTCTGACAAATATAAAAATTAGAAGAGATTAGTAAAACATGATTTTCACTTTAAGAATTCTATCAACAGAAATGTACTTTATATGAAACACTGAATAAGAGATTTAATATTTGATATGCACTATATTGATAAAGGCTGACCTGGGGTTTGACAAGATTGATTCTGTATATGGACAGGTTGCTGAATACCCGATTTATATTATTTTCAGTTCAGTTCAATTCAGTTCAGTCCCTCAGTCATGTCCAACTCTTTGTGACCCCATGAATCGCAGCATGCCAGACCTCCCTGTCCATCACCAACTCCCAGAGTTCACTCAGACTCATGTTCATTGAGTCAGTGATGCCATCCAGCTATCTCATCCTCTGTCGTCCCCTTCTCCTGCCCCCAATCCCTCCCAGCATCAGAGTCTTTTCCAATGAGTTAACTCTTCGCATGAGGTGGCCAAAGTACTGGAGTTTCAGCTTTAGCATCATTCCTTCCAAAGAAATCCCAGGGCTGATCTCCTTCAGAATGGACTGGTTGGATCTCCTTGCAGTCCAAGGGACTCTCAAGAGTCTTCTCCAACACCACAGTTCAAAAGCATCAATTCTTTGGCGCTATATTATTCTAAGGACTTGCTTTTTATTGAATCATAAAATATTTTCTCTGATCTCTCAGAATTCATCATCATAACTTATACAGTTGCTTTCCTATTACCTGCTTCCAATTTCTGTTCATTTGGGGTAGTTTTTTTTTTTTTTTTTAGAAAAATTTTCCTATATATAATGTGGTAGTTAACTAGCTTTAATTTTTGTGGGTATTATTTAAATAATAACTTTATTACTGTATTAACTTCCACTGTATAATCATAAGGGATTTTATTTAGGTCATACCTGAATGGTCTAGTGGTTTTCCTGACTTTCTTCAATTTAAGTCTGAATTTGGCAATAAGGAGTTTATGATCTGAGCTACAGTCAGCTCCCAGTCTTGTTTTGCTGACTGTATAGAGCTTCTCCATCTTTGGCTGCAAAGAATATAATCAATCTGATTTCGGTGTTGACCATCTGGTGATGTCCATGTGTAGAGTCTTCTCTTGTGTTGTTGGAAGAGGGTGTTTGCTATGACCAGTGCGTTCTCTTGGCCAAACTCTATTAGCCTTTGCCCTGCTATTGACATTGTTTCAAGTATTGTTTCTTTGTCAGAAATAATAGGAGTATACTAATATTTCTTTATATAGTTGCTTCAGTCATTTTCAATTTATCCTTGTATATTATTGGACTCTAAAACAATTTTTTTTGTCTAAAATTAGATAATTTATCTTTAAATTACTTTAAAAATATTTCAATACTCTTATCTGTGAAAATGCTGTGAGTGTTTGTGCTTAGTCGCTCAGTTGTGTCTGACTCTTGCGATCCAATAGACTGTAGCCTGCCAGGCTCCTTTGTCTATGGGATTCTCTAGGCAAGAATACTGGAATAGGTTGCCTTTTCCTTCTCCAGGGGATCTTCCCAACCCAGGAATTGAACCTGGGCCTCCCGCATAGCAGGCAGACTCTTCATTGCTTTTAATTCTACACATATTTTGATTTTTGTTTCAGTATTGAACATCAATCGCTTTTCCCTATTTACCCTTAAATTCTTAGTTACTTACAATAATTCAGTATATTTGCCAAGATTCTAATGCTGGATGACATTTTCAGGAAGGGTTCAGGTTGTCCTGATTAGTTAGTCCTTTTATGTTAAGATTCTCTTTTGAAGATTTTGGTACTGTTGCTATGCTTTATGAACAACAAATCATAGATGTAAAATTTGCCAGTCACATAATTTTTCTTTCAAAATTGTTTTCGTTCTACTTTTTTCTGTTAGTTTCAGGTGACATTATGATAAATTTCCATTTGTTTTCTTTCTTGTATTTTTATAGCAAGCACATTTTGTTTGTTCTGCTTATTATTTTGCCAGTCTACTTGTGGGACACAGTCTTTGATTAAAATTTTTATTATTTCATCAGGATAAGTTTGCATTTAGTGAATTGTAATTAGGTAAACATTTTCATTTTACCTAAATGCTATGCCAAAATAATTCAAGTACAACTTCTGCATTGTCTCCACATGTAGGTTTACATCATTTTATTGTTTCTTCTGTCCTCACCTTTCCCCCTACTCAAAGAAGTCTTATGCTTTGCAATACTTTTAGCTTCTTCCTGCTCCTCCTTTATTATATTCTACATATAACCTTTTTATCTTACATCCTTTGGTTTAAAAAGTTAATGTTTTCTTTGGTTCTATTGAGATCTCCAAGACAGATCTTTTTAAAAGTATATATATATTTTTCCTATGACAAGGCTCCCCTTGCCCCAGATTTTCCTAAAAATGTTCAGTAGTTTTCCCTTCTCAGATGGATTCTCTGATCTCATGGATCTCTTTTATGTACCTTCAAAAAATATTAAGAACAAAAAATGAGAAGTGCTTCTCCATGACTCAGGGTGGCTAATTAATATAAGAGCTTCCTCTTTATCATTTTTGTTTGATTGCTTTATGTTTCATTTAACCAGATTCACTTGTCTGTGGTGGTACATTTTGTCATTAGCACCTTCTTAACTCTGGGGTGAATGCTTCATTTACACATCACCTAGGTTAAACATTTTTATTTTAACAATTGTATTGTATATTTTGAACAGAACTTTACATAAAAATTAAAGCTAATAGTCTTACTTATTTCCTCACTTTCCAAAATGTTATGGTTCTCACTGTTATGGTCAGATGTTTACTGAAAAGACCCTGTGTAAAACAAGCCATAGTTCCCATGCATAATTTGAAGTAAAAGTTATTGAAAATATTAGCACTGCCTTTGATTACTTTATCTGTAAAAACTCTGTATTTTTATTTATTTTCTGGATTTCTGCTGTCTTGCTAATATTTTATTGGTTTCTGTTGTGCTTATGTGTATTAGAAAACAATAGTTATAATATATATAATATTAATCACGCTGTATGGAAATAAATCTTTGCAGTTAGTTTTTTTTCTAAATAGTATATACCACATTATTAGCAGAAGACACATGATAGTTATAAATGAAAGGCCTACAGAGATGTTTGCAAATCACCCTTGAGATGGTTCTAGCTTTTGTGTTTTTTGACCTACATACAAAATTCCAGGGACTTTAGAGGATTGTGAAAATAAAATGGAGTTATTAAGAAACATTAAGTCAAGTTGAATTTGCCTTCTTTCTGAATTGTGAATATTTTTAAGAATTCTTAAAGAAAAAAACACATTTTTCAGGTTCTTTTTTTTCCCCCACTCTTTTTTAGATTTACTCCCATGTAAATCATTATACAGGATTGAATTGAGTTCCCTGTGCTATTCATTAAGTTCTTATTAGTTGTTTATTCTATATATATAGTAGCGTATGGATGTCAGCCCCAATCTCCCAAACTATCTCCTCCTATTATCCTCTCTGGTGATCACAAGTTTGTTTTCTACATCTATAACTCAATGTACACTTTGTAAATAGGTTCATTTGAACCACTTATTCAGATACTACATATAAGTGATATTATATAATATTTGTCTTTCTCTGTCTTACTTCACTCAGTATGACAATCTCTAGGTTCATCCATGTTGCTGCAAATGACTTATTTCATTCATTTTATGCCTGAGTAAATGTTCCATTGTACATGTGCATTATCATATCTTCTTCATCCATTCCTCCATTGACGGATAGTTAGGTTGCTTCCATGTCCTCAGTTCAGTTCAGTTCAGTCGCTCAGTTGTGTCCAACTCTTTGCGACCCCATGGACTGCCACATATCAGACTTCCATGTGCATCACCAACTCCTGGAGCTTGCACAAACTCATGTTCATTGAGTTGGTGATGACATCCAACCATTTTATCCTCTGTCATCCCCTTCTCCTCCTGCCTTCAATCTTTCCCAGCATAAGGGTCTTTTCCAATGAGTCACTTCTTTGCATCAGGTGGCCAAAGTATTGGAGCTTCAGCTTCACTGTCATCCTTCCAATAAATATTCAGGACTGATTTTCTTTAGGATTGACTGGTTAGATCTTCTCCAGTCCATGGGACTCTCAAGATTCTTTTCCAACACCACAGTTCAAAAGCATCAATTTTTCAGTTCTCAGCTTTCTTTATAGTCCAACTCTCACATCCATATATGGCTACTGGAAAAACCATAGCTTTGACTAGATGGAACTTGGTCAGCAAAGAATTGTCTCTGCTTTTTAATATACCTCACTGTAGTTTTGATTTGTATTTTTCTAATAATTTGTGATGTTGAGCATCTTTTCATAGGCCTCTTGGTCATCTATACATCTTCTTTCAAGTAGTGTCTATTTAGATCTTCCACCCATTTTTTTGATCAGATTGGCTTTTTTTATACATATTGAACTTCATGAGCTGTTTGTGTATTTTGGAAATTAATCTCTTGTTGGTTTTATTTGCAAATATTTGCAAATATTTTCTCCTATTCTGAGTTTTCTTTTCATCTTTTGATAGTTTCCTTTGCTATGCAAAAGCTTATAAATTAAATAGGTCCCATTTGTTTAGTTGTGTTTTTATTTTCATTTCTCTAGGAGGTAGATCAAAAAGAGATCTTGCTGTATTTTTCCTCTAAGAGTTTTATAATGTCCAGTCTTGCATACATTTAGGTCTTTAACCCATTTTGAGTTAATTTTTTCTTTGATGTTAGAAAATGTTCCTATTTCATTCTTTTACAAGTAGCTGTCCAGTTTTTCTGGCACCACTTCTTGAAGAGACTGTCTTTTCTTGATTGTATAGCCTTGCCTCCTTTGTCAAAGATAAGGTGTCCATAGGTGCAAGAGTTTATCTCTGGACTTTCTTTCCTGTTCCATTGACTTATGTTTCTGAAGAAAAACACATCTTGATAAAATTATGTAGAATGTGAAAGACGAGTCAGACTCACTGCTTCTTTGTTAGCAATTATTTTGTATAGTGGTAATATAAATTTCAAGATCAATCCCACAAGAGACTGAACCAGACCTGCCTATGAGTGCCCAGGAGTCTCTGATGGAGGCATGGGTCAACAGTGGCGTGCTACAGGGTTGGGGGCACTGAATTCAGCCGTCTGGGAGTGGAGAATACTGACAAAACATGGTTCACTGGAGAAGGGAACGGCAAACTACTTCAGTATTTTTGCCTTGAGAACCCTATGAACAGTATGAAAACGCAAAAAGATAGGACACTGAAAGATGAACTCCCCAGGTCATTAAGTGCTCAATATGCTACTGGAGAAGAGTGGAGAAATAGCTATAGAAAGAATGAACAGCCAGAACAAAAACAATCCCCAGTTGTGGATGTGACTGGTGAGGAATTAAAATCTGATGCTGTAAAGAACAATATTGCATAGAACGTGGAATGTTAGGTCCCAGAATCAAAGTACATTGGAAGTGGTCAAACAGGTGATAGCAAGAATGAACATCAACATTTTACAAATCAGTGAACTAAAATTGACTGGAATGGGCGAATTTAATTCAGAAGATCATTACATCTATTACTATGAGAAAAAATCCCTTAAAAGAAATGGAGTAGCCCTCATAGTCAACAAAAGAGTCTGAATGCAGTACTTGGATGAAATCTCAAAAACGACAGAATGATCTCTTTTGTTTCCATGGCAAATCATTCAATATCACAGTAATCGAAGTCTGTGCCCCAACCACTAATGCCAAAGAAACTGAAGTCATACGGTTCTATGAAGACCTACAAGACCTTCTAGTTCAGTTGAGTTCAGTCGCTCAGTCATGTCCGACTTTTTGCAACCCCATGAATCGCAGCACGCCAGGCCTCCCTGTCCAACACCAACTCCCAGAGTCCACCCAAACCCATGTCCATCGAGTCGGTGATGCCATCCAGCCATCTCATCCTCTGTTATCCCCTTTTCCTCCTGCCCTCAATCCTTCCCAGCATGAGGGTCTTTTCCAGTGAGTCAACTCTTCACATGAGGTGGCCAAAGTATTGGAGTTTCAGCTTCAGCATCAATCCTTCCAATGAACACTCAGGACTGATCTCTTTTAGGATGGACTGGTTGGATCTCCCTGCAGTCCAAGAGACTCTCAAGAGTCTTCTCCAACACCACAGTTCAAAAGCATCAGTTCTTCGGTGCTCAGCTTTCTTCACCGTCCAAATCTCACATCCATACATGACTACAGGAAAAACCATAGCCTTGACTAGACTGACCTTTGTTGGCAAAATAATGTCTCTACTTTTAAATATGCTATCTAGGTTGGTCATAACTTTCCTTCCAAGGAGTAAGCATCTTTAATTTCATGGCTGCACTCACCGTCTGCAGTGATTTTGGAGCCCCCAAAATAAAGTCTGACACTGTTTCCACTGTTTCCCCATCTATTTCCCATGAAGTGATGGGACCAGATGCCATGATCTTAGTTTTCTGAATGTTGAGCTTTAAGCCAACTTCTATGAAGACCTACAAGACCTTCTAGAACTAACACCAAAAAGAGATATCCTTTTCATCATAGGAGACTGGAATGCAAAAGGAGGAAATGAAGAGATACCTGAAGTAACAGGCAAGTTTGGCCTTAGAGTACAAAATGAAGCAGGGCAAATGCTAACAGAGTTTTGCCAAGAGAATGCACGGGTCGTAGCAAACACCCTCTTCCAACAACATAAGAGAAGACTCTACACCTGGATATCACCAGATGGTCAATATCAAAATCAGATTGATAATATATTTTGCAGCTGAAGATGGAGAGGCTCTATAAAGTTAGCAAAAATAAGACTGGGAATTGACTATGGCTCAAATCATGAACTTCTTATTGCAAAATTCAGGCTTAAATTGGAGAAAGTAGGGAAACCCACTAGGTCATTCAGGTATGACTTAAATCAAATCCCTTACAATTATACAGTAGAAATGACAAATAGATTCAAGGGATTAGATCTGATAGAGTGCCTGAAGAACTATGGACAGAAGTTTGTACCATTCTACAACTGACTATAATCAAAATCATCCCCAAGAAAAAGAAGTTCAAAAATGCAAAATGGTTGTCTGAGGAGGCCTTACAGATAGCTGAGAAAAGAAGAGAAGCAAAAGGCAAAGGAGAAAAGGAAAGATATATCCATGAGAATGTACAGTTCCAAAGAATAGCAAGGAGAGATAAGAAAGCCTTCCTCAGTGATCATTGCAAAGAAATAGAGGAAAACAATAGAATGGGAAAGACTAGAGATCTCGTCAAGAAAATTAGAGATATCAAGGGAACATTCGGAGAAGGCAATGGCACCCCACTCCAGTACTCTTGCCCGGAAAATCCAATGGATGGAGGAGCCTGGTAGGCTGCAGTCCATGGGGTGGCTAAGAGTTGGATACGACTGAGTGACTTCCCTTTCACTTTTCACTTTCATGCATTGGAGAAGGAAATGGCAACCCATTCCAGTGTTCTTGCCTGGAGAATCCCAGGGACGGGTGAGCCTGGTGGGCTGCCGTCTATGGGGTCAAACAGAGTCGGAAACAACTGAAGTGACTTAGCAGCAGCAAGAGAACATTTCATGCAAAGATGAGCACAATAAAGGACAGAAATGGTATGGACCTAACAGAAGCAGAAGATATTAAGAAGAGGTGGCAAGAATACACAGATGGATTATACAAGAAAGATATTTATGAACCAGATAATCATGATGGTGTGATCACTCACCTAGAGCGAGACATCCTGGAGTGCAAAGTCAAATGGGCCTTAGGAAGCATCATTATGAACAAAGCTAGTGGAGGTGATGGAATTCCAGCTGAGCTATTTCAAATCCTAAAAGATGATGCTGTGAAAGTGCTGCAGTCAATATGTCAGCAAATTTGGAAAACATAGCAGTGGCCACAGGACTGAAAAGTATCAGTTTTCATTCTGATCCCAAGGAAAGGCAGTGCCAAACACTGTCCAAATTACCACACAATTGCACTCATGTCACATGCTAGCAAAGTAATGCTCAATGTTCTCAAGCTAGGCTTCAACAGTACACAAACCAAGAACTTCCAAATGTTCAAGCTGGATTTAAAAAAGGCAGAGGAACCAGAGATCAAACTGCCAGCATCTTCTGGATTATTGAAAAAGCAAGAGAATTCCATAAAATTATCTACTTCTACTTCATTGACTACACTAAAGCCTTTGACTCTGTGGATCACAACAAAGTGTGGAAAATTCTTAAAGAGATGGGAATACCAGACCACCTTATCTGCCTCCTGAGAAACCTGTATGCAGGTCAAGAAGCAACAATTAGAACTGGTCATGGAGCAAGGGACTGCTACCAAATTGGGAAAGGAATTTGTCAAGGCTATTTATTGTCACCCCGCTTATTTAACTTGTGAAAGTGAAATCGCTCAGTCATGTCCGACTCTTTGTGACCCCATGGACTGCAGCCTATCAGGCTCCTCCATCCATGAGATTCTCTAGGCAAGAATACTGGAGTGGGTTGCCATTTCCTTCTCCAGGGAATCTTCCCGACCCAGGGATCGAACCCAGGTCTCCCACATTGGAGGCAGACGCTTTAACCTCTGAGCCACCAGGGAAGCCAATTTAACTTGTATGCAGATTATATCATGCAAAATCCTGGGCTAGATGAAGCACAGGTTGGAATCAAGTTACCAGGGAGAAATATGAATAACTACAGATATGCAGATGAAGTTATGGCAAAAAGTGAAGAGGAACTAAGAAGTTTGTTAATGAAGATGAAACAAGAGAGTTAAAAAGCTGGCTTAAAACTCAGCATTCAAAAATGGAAGATGGTGGAGTCCGGTCCCATCACTTTATGCAAATGGATGGGGAAACAATGGTAACAGTGATAGACTTTATTTTCTTGGGCTCCAAAATCACTGCAGATGGTGACTCCAGCCATGAAATTAAAAGAGGCTTGCTCTTTGGAAGAATAACTATGACAAACCTAGGCAGTATATTAAAATGCAGAGATGTTACTTTGCTGATGAAATTCCATCTAGTCAAAGCTATGGTTTTTCCAGTAGTCATGTATGGATGTGAGAGTTAGACCATAAAGTAAGCTGAACACTGAAAATTTCATGCTTTCAAACTGTGGTGTTGGAGAAGACTCATGAGATTCCCTTGGACTGTGAGGAGATCAAATCAGTCAATCCTAAAGGAAATCAGTCCTGAATAATCATTGGCAGGACTGATGCTGAAACTGAAGCTCCAGTACTTTGGCCACGTGATGTGAAGAACTGACTCATTGGAAAATACCCTGTTGTTGGGAAAGATTGAAGGCAGGAGGAGATGGGAGCAACAGAGGATGAGTTGGTTGGATGGCATCACCGATGTGATGGCCATGGGTTTGAGTAGGCTCTGGGAGTTGGTGATACATAGGGAAGCCTGGTGTGCTGCAGTCCATGAGGTCGCCAAGAGTCAGATACGACTGAGAAACACAAAGTGAACTGAATATCAGTTTGGTTGTCCATCCTATGACAGTTCTAATTGTAATTTATAAACACACACACCCTTGAGAAAGCTTGTATTAGTAAACACAAATTACATTTTCAACAGAATGTAAGTCACTTCTTTTTTTATCTTCCTAAAGGACTTTGGGGGATTTGGAGAATTTAATGGTAATAAAATAAGTGAGCAGACTTTGAATTGTGACTTAAAGTCAATACTGATAGAAGCTTTGTGTTTTCATAGTTGGGTTTCCCTGACTTCCATACCACATGGCTATATTCTATCATAAAGTTTGTGTTGCATTAATTTCTGTAGATTTTTATGTTACCAATGTATAAGCCTGTATAAAAGCTTAGTATTGGATATAAACTCTATTCAAAGTACTTTAAATTCTTTTGGTAGTACGTTCAGTGATTGGTAGCAAGATTTTGGGCTTAGGCTGATAGGTTTCAAATCCCAGATGTACTGTTTGCCAGCCATGTGAACTTGGGTACATTATTTGTGTTATTCAGTGTGCCTATATATGAAATTGTTTATGGTGAGAGTTAAATTAATTATCTTACATTAAACACTTAGAATAGTATCTGGTACACAGTGGTTCAAACTTTTAACTTTTATTATTATTGGCTTTATTTTGTTAAATTATCTACACACATATATTAATGTTGAAAATAAAATGACAACCCAAATCATTCATAGCATGAGTAGTTTATGGAACTAAAAATTTAAGTAATCTCAGTCTCTTCTCATGAATGTAATTTTAATTTGGACTATGGCAACCCACTCCAGTACTCTTGAATGGAAAATTCCATGGACAGAGAAGCCTGTGGACTGCAGTCCATGGTGTTGCAAAGAGTTGGCCATGACTGAGCAACTGACCACATGAGCAAACCATAATTTTCTAAATAAATTATAAAAATTTCTTTATTCTTTCTGAGGGTGTTCTTATGATGTGATATGGATCATGTTTCTTATAATTATGTTACTTCATTATACATTTTGTTTTTATATGGGCTTTTGAGGACTAATCAGACCATTTCTTTAAACTGTAGATTATTTTATGGAAAAAGATTGAACATGAGAAATAGATCACAGCATAGTTATTTCCAAGTACTATTAGAAATAATAAAATGAACTTAACTAAGTTGCTAAATATTGAAGCCAATGTAAAAATTATTTTATATATAGTGACAAAAATTTTAATTATTATAATTTACATCATTTACAGTGACATAAAATTACCAGATACTTAGGAATAAATCTAAGAAAAGATATAAAAACTGTGTATAAATTTTAAAAAATATTTATAATAATAAATGGATTTATATTTGTGGTTTATAATGCACTATATTAAAATATCCTTATTCTCCAAATTATCTATACATTCAATATAATCCTAATAAAATTACTAGTAATATGTTAGGTTTATTTATATGTTGTGTGTGAATATTCTTAATTGATTCTAGAATATATATGGAATTGCAAATGGCCAGGAGGAGCCAAGAGAAATACAAATAAGAAAAAGAAATTTATGGAAATATTATACCAAATAACAATTGAAATCATTATCATAAAGCTAAAATAGCATTGTAATATTAGTGGAGCAGAATTCAACTCAACGAGGGGAATAAAATAAAGAATTCAAGGGACATATTCACACACCATGGTCTCTTGTTTTATATCAAGTTGACAATATAATACAGTATGAAAATAATTATATTTTAAAAATAGTGCTAGGCTAATTGACCATTGATATGGAGCATAAAAAGAATCCCGACTCTTATCACACTGTATTTGTAAAACAATTCTAGGTGAGTAGTAGAATGTACCATAATAAAAGCTCTAGAAAAGTAAATTAACATTGGTCTATATCATCATGACCTTATATCAAGCAAAGACTTTGTAAATATGGCCTAATAAACACAGACCACAAAGAAATGTTTTTAATTTGAAAATTTCGATAATTTAAGTAGAAAAATCTGACTTCAGACAGCTCAATAAAAATGAAGCAAAGACTTGAAAAACACTTTATTCCTTTATGTATTTTCTTTTTTGAATACCCAAGTGACCTATATGGTAGAGAAATACACTTAATTTCAATTATGAATTATCTCATTAATTGTCAAAGGAATGAAAATTAAAACCAGAAAGTTAAGCCTGCATGACTTCTGGGGTGGGGTGGGAGGCGGGGTCCTGACCTGGGGTTAAGATGGGGAGGTGCTGACAGTACTGTGTATAGGTGGAGATAGGAAGGATTGAACCTTTCATACACTGATGGAAATGGGCGTGCATGCCATCATATTAGAAAGCTTGTCACTAGTTACAGTAGTGGAACTTATCTATACTCTATGGCTTGATATTTTTATTCCTATGGATATATCCAATAGAAATGCCTATGTACACAAAGAGATGTGTACATGAATGTTTGTAACAGCATTATATTTAGTGGCCCCATACTAGACTAAACCTAAATATCATTAGTGACAAAAAATAGCTCATTTATGATATATTTGTACAGTCAAAATGCATAAACACATTTATGATGAAACCCTCCAAATATACGAGTGGGCAGAAGATGCCAAAACAAGCAAGTGTTTTCTCTTTGATTTCATTTATTTAACTTCACAAATAGACAAAATTATCTATAATGCAATTAATGTTTCCTTTGTTGATGGATGAAGGATTTCTATGATGCTTGTAATATTTGATTTTTATTCATTGCACTAGTTGTTACTTTGAGAAAACTTGTCATATAGTTCACCTTTCTTCAAGTATGTTATGCTCTAATAGTGATGTTTACTTTTGAAATTCTGTTTGGTTTTTGGCCAATGATTTTTCCCTCAGCCCATCACCTTCAGTACACTGAAACACCAGCCCCTCTTTTCCACTTTTTCTTGATCTTTTTCATGAGATTTCTCCTATAAACATTCAAATTCAATTGTGTATCTAAAAGACGTTTCTGATATTTTATTTTTTCTTTTTCATTATGGTTTACTACAGAATATTCAATATGGTTCCCTGTGCTATACAGTAGAACCTTGTTGTTTATCTGTTGTATTAATATATAGAATAGTGTGCATCATTTAATCCCAACCTCCCATTCCAACCTTCCCCTGACACCCAGCCCTTTGGCAACCACTAATCTGTCCTCTATGTCTGTGAGTCTGTTTCTGTTTCATAAATAGTTCGTGTCAAATTATAGATTCTACATATAAGTGATGTCATTTGGTATTTGTCTTCTTTCTGGTTTACTTCACTTAGGAAAGGCAAACCACTTCAGTATTCTTGCCTTGAGAACCCCATGAACAGTATGAAAAGGCAAAATGATAGGATACTGAAAGAGGAACTCCCCAGGTGGGTGAGTGCCCAATATGCTACTGGAGATCAGTGGAGAAATAACTCCAGAAAGAATGAAGGGATGGAGCCAAAGCAAAAAGAATACCCAGCTGTGGATGTGACTGGTGATAAAAGCAAGGTCCAATGCTATAAAGAGCAATATTGCATAGGAACCTGGAATGTTAGGTCCATGAATCAAGGCAAATTGGAAGTGGTCAAACAGGAGATGGGAACAGTCAGCATAGACATTTTACAAATCAGTGAAATAAAATGGACTGGAATGGGTGAATTTAACTCAGATGACCATTATATCTACTACTGCGGGCAGGAATCCCTTAGAAGAAATGGAGTAGCCATCATGGTCAACAAAAGAGTCCAAAATGCAGTACTTGGATGCAATCTCAAAAACGAAAGAATGATCTCTGTTCGTTTCCAAGGCAAACCATTCAATATCACAGTAATCCAAGTCTATGCCCCAACCAGTAACACTGAAGAAGCTGAAGTTGAATGGTTCTATGAAGACCTACAAGACCTTTTAGAACTAACACCCAAAAAGATGTCCTTCTCATTATAGCGACTGGAATGCAAAAGTAGGAAGTCAAGAAACACCTGTAATAATAGGAAAATTTGGCCTTGGAGTATGGAACAGAGCAGGGCAAAGGCTAATAGAGATTTGCCAAGAGAATGCACTGGTCATAGCAAACACCCTCTTCCAACAACACAAGGGAAGACTCTACATATGGACATCACCAGATGATCAACACAGAAATCAGATTGATTATATTCTTTGCAGCCAAAGATGGAGAAGCTCTATACAGTCAGCAAAAACAAGACTGGGAGCTGACTGTGGCTCAGATTGTGAACTTCTTATTGCTGAATTCAAACTCAATTTGAAGAAAGTAGGGAAAACAACTAGACCATTCAGGTATGACCTAAATCAAATTCCTTATGATTATACAGTGGAAGTGAGAAATAGATTTAAGGGACTAGATCTGATAGATAGAGTGCCTGATGAACTATGGACAGAGGTTCATGACATTGTACAGGAGACAGGGATCAAGATCATCCCAATGGAAAAGAAATGCAAAAAATCAAAATGGGTGTCTGAGGAGGCCTTACAAATAGCTGTGAAAAGAAGAGAAGTGAAAATCAAAGGAGAAAAGGAAAGATATAAGTATCTTAATGCAGAGTTCCAAAAAATAGCAAGAAGAGATAAGAAAGCGTTCCTTAGCGACCAATGCAAAGAAATAGAGGAAAACAACAGAAAGGGAAAGACTAGAGATCTCTTCAAGAAAGTTAGAGATACCAAGGGAACATTTCATGCAAAGATGGGCTCAATAAATGACAGAAATGGTATGGACCTAACAGAAGCATAAGATATTAAGAAGAGGTAGCAAGAATACACAGAAGAACTACACAAAAAATGTCTTCATGACCCAGATAATCACGATGGTGTGAACACTTACCTAGAGCCAGATATCCTGGAATGTGAAGTCAAGTGGGCCTTAGAAAGCATCACTGCGAACAAAGCTAATGGAGGTGATGGAATTCCAGTTGAGCTATTTCAAATCCTGAAAGATGATGCTGTGAAAGTGCTGCACTCAATATGCCAGCAAATTTGGAAAACTCAGCAGTGGCCACAGGACTGGAAAAGGTCACTTTCCATTCCAATCCCAAAGAAAGTCAATGCCAAAGAATGCTCAAACTACAGCACAACTGCACTCATCTCAGATGCTAGTAAAGTAATGCTCAAAATTCTCCAAGCCAGGCTTCAGCAATATGTGAACCACGAAATTCCAGATGTTCAAGCTGATTTTAGAAAAGGCAGAGGAACCAGAGATCAAATTACTGACATCTGCCGGATCATGGAAAAATCAAAAGAGTTCCAGAAAAACATCTATTTCTGTTTTATTGACTATGCCAAAGCCTTTGACTGTGTGGATCACAATAAACTGTGGAAAATTCTAAAAGAGATGGGAATCCAGACCACCTGACCTGCCTCTTGAGAAACCTATATGCAGGTCAGGAAGCAACAGTTAGAACTGGACATGGAACAACAGACTGGTTCCAAATAGGAAAAGGAGTATGTCAAAACTGTATATTTTCACCCTGCTTATTTAACTTCTATGCAGAGTACATCATGAGAAATTCTGGGCTGGGAAGAAGCACAAGCTGGAATCAAGATTGCTGGGAGAAATATCAATAACCTCAAATATGCAGATGACACCACCCTTATGGCAGAAAGTGAAGAGGAACTAAAAAGCCTCTTGATGAAAGTGAAAGAGGAGAGTGAAAAAGTTGACTTAAAGCTCAACATTCAGAAAATGAAGATCATGGCATCTGGTCCCATCACTTCATGGGAAATAGATGGGGAAACAGTGGAAACAGTGTCAGACTTAATTTTGGGGGGCTCCAAAATCACTGCAGATGGTGACTGCAGCCATGAAATTAAAAGACCCTTACTCCTTGAAAGGAAAGTTATGACCAACCTAGATAGCATATTCAAAAGCAGAGACATTACTTTGCCAACAAAGGTCCATCTAGTCAAGGCTATAGTTTTGCCCGTGGTCACGTATGGATGTGAGAGTTGGACTGTGAAGAAAGCTGAGCACTGAAGAACTTATGCTTTTGAACTGTGGTATTGGAGAATACTCTTGTGAGTCCCTGGGCCTGCAAGCAGATCCAACCAGTCCATCCTAAAGGAGATCAGTCCTGGGTGTTCATTGGAAGGACTGATCTTAACACTGAAACTCCAGTACTTTGGTGATTCGAAGAGTTGACTCAATGGAAAAGACCCTAATGCTGGGAAGGGTTGGGGGCAGGAGGAGAAGGGGATGACAGAGGGTGAGATGGCTGGATGGCATCACCGACTTGATGGACATTTGTTTGGGTAAACGGGAGTTGGTGATGGACAGGGAGGCCTGGCGTGCTGCGGTTAATGGGGTCGCAAAGAGTCAGACACGACGGACTGAACTGAACTGAACTGATACTCCTCTCCATAGTGGCTGCACCAATTTACATTCCACTAATGGTGTAGGAGGGGTCCTTTTTTTCCACACCCTCTCCAGCACTTGTTTGTAGACTTTTAATGATGGCCATTCTGACCAGAGTGAGGTGCTACCTCATTGCAGTATTGATTTGCATTTTGTAACAATTAGTGATGTTGGGCATCTTCTTTTCATGTGTATTTGTCCATCTGTATTTTTTTGTTCTTTTTTTTTTTTAGAGAAATATCTATTTAGGTCCTCTTTCCTTTTTTTGACTGTGTTATTTGTTTTTGTTGTTTGTGTTATTAAGTTTCATGAGCTGTTTCATATTTTGGAAATTAACCCCTTGTCAATTACATCATTTGCAAATATATTCTTCCAGACTGAATTTTGTCTTTTCATTTTATTTATGGTTTTCTTTGCTGTGCAAAAGCTTTCAAATTTGATTAGGTCTCATTTACTTATTTTTGCTTTTATTTGTATTGCCTTGGGAGACTGACATAAGTAAACATTTGTTGGTTTATGTCAGAATGTGTTGCCTATGTTCTCTTCTAGGAATTTTATGGTGGCATGTCTTATGTTTAAGTATTTAAGCCCTTTTGAGTTTATTTTTGTGTATGGTGAAAGGTTGTGTTCTGTATGGTGAAAGGCTGTATTCTAACTTCATTGATATATATTCAGCTGTCCACCTTTCTCCACACCACTAGCTGAAGAGACTATGTTTTCCCATGTATAATCTTGCCTTCTTTGTGGAAGATTAATTGACTGTACGTGTGTAGATCTGATATTTTATTAAGACTTTCTAGAACTTTTGTAATGCCTAGTATTTCAGGTCATTGAATTGGCTATGTCTCAATAAATAGAAGTGACCAGATGTATTTAGATCTGTTTTTGCTTTCTTTTAAATTTTAATTTCACTTAAGTTTGCTTCTTAGTGCTATTTTCAGTACAATAAAATACCCTTCAATTCTGAGTTTGATTTTGGTTTGAATCTCAATTACTCCTTTGAAATACCTGTAATTTCCAGGTGGCTCTTTGTTTCTTTGTCTATTCTCAGAATTTTCAGCTGCTTGGCCTGTACCTGTACAGTCTCAAAGAGCCTCTCAAGTATGCTCTTAACATCAGTCATTAAAATGGCCATAGGCTTATTTAACCTTTTACTCCTTTCCATATTTATTTACTTTTGTGTCTTTGGTTTAATTCTAATCCTCAGTCTCTTCCAGGTTCCATTTTCTCACATGTTGTTCTTTTCACATCCCTGTTTCCATTTTTTCCCCTAAAATTAGAAAAATATTTATATAACTATTTAAATTCCCAATACCTATGACTATTAGGATTATTTTTGAATCTCTGTTTACAACTACATCTTATTTGAAGGCCTTAAACCTACCAAAGGCTAATAAAGCCCCACCAGTCAAATCATCTTTCTGCTTCTGTCAAATATCATCTCCATATAGGTGTGGGAATATGGTGATCCAGACTAAACTTGGTCTCATCTTGGGCAAAATGGGGCAGTGATTAGTCCAAAGCTTTTTTTCTTTTTCTTTTTTAAGACAGTGTAGATCTTTCTTAACTATAAACACCAGATTCAGAAATTTAAAAGTTATGGCAGAGATTGGTATCCAATAACTTCTCTTAGTTTTATGCTTTAGCAGAACTATACATTTATTTGAGCTAATAATTTTCACTGGATGAAACACTCAGATTTCCAACTGCCCTACTAAATAGGACAGTGATGTGAGAAATTTGTAACCTCTAAGATATCAACAGAGATGGGTGAATGGGAAACCTGTAAAAGAGTACAGACTCACCTGGGATGTGTCCTTTTTGTTATTCAGTCACTCAGGCATGTCCAACTCCTTGCCATCAACCCTGTGGATTGCAGCACGCCAAACTTCCTTGTTCTTCACCATCTCCTGGAGTTTGCTCAGACTCATGTTCATTGAGTCTGTGATGCCATCCAACCATGTCAATGGTTCCATTGACAGAGCCATCTTCTGTTGTCCTCTTCCCCTCCTGCCTTCAACGGAGGCCAAAGTACTGGTGCTTCAGCACCAGTCCTTCCAATGAATATTCAGGGTCAATTTCCTTTAGGATTGACTGGTTTGATCTCCTTGCAATCTAAGGGACTCTCAAAAGTCTTCTCCAACACCACAGTTCAAAAGCATCAATTCTTTGGTGCTCAGACTTCTTTATGGTCTAACTCTCACATCCATACATGACTACTGGAAACACCATAACTTTGACTACTGGAAACACCATAACTTTGACTAGATGGACCTTTGTCATCAAAGTAATGTCTCTGCTTTTTAATGTGCTATCTAGGTTGGTCATAGCTTCTCTTCCAAGAAGCAAATATCTTTTAATTTCATGATGGCAGTCACCATCTGGAGTGATTTTGGAGCCCAATAAAATAAAATCTGTTACTGTTTCAATTGTTTCCATATCTATTTTCCATGAAGTGATGGGACCGGATGCCATGATCTTCATTTTTTTGAATATCCTTTGGACTTTTTCATTTCTAATTATTTTCCTGCCTTGTATTCATAATAAATACGTGGTTTTACAACTGGGAGGAAAACGTCTATATCCTAGAGAGTCTAGTATAAATATGGAAAGTGTCTGAGCCCCTAATGTGTTTTGCAGAGCATCCCTACCAACCCTATCTCCAGATTCTTTCATGTTATGAAAAATGTAACCTGTCAGGCATTTAGGAAAGAAGAGTGAATATATTACTCCCATCCAGTTTAGACTGTTAATAACTATTTTTTTATTTTTTATAAAAGAAAAATCAATATTTTATTAATGATACATTTAAAGATAAAGTAAATGAACAAAGCCTACCTTTACCATATTATAGCAGTCATACTCTACAGACCTCATCACTTGCCTAAAGCTCTGAGGACCTCTGGGAGAGTTTGACAGCCACTTTACTGTCTTGCCAATCCTGCCAAGTGAGGCTGTGGATTGATCCTCTTGACTGGGTGTGTTAATGGCTACCCCTCAAGCCTCTTTTTTTTTTTTTTTTTTTTTTTAATTTTATTTTTTAACTTTACAATATTGTATTGGTTTTGCCATATATCAAAATGAATCCGCCACAGGCATACATGTGTTCCCCATCCTGAACCTTCCTCCCTCCTCCCTCCCCATACCATCCCTCTGGGTCATCCCAGTGCACCAGCCCCAAGCATCCAGTATCATGCATCGAACCTGGACTGGCGACTCGTTTCATATATGATATTAGACATGTTTCAATGCTATTCTCCCAAATCATCCTTTTAGTATAGCTGTATATTATTTTCCACCTTTTTTTCTTTTTTACAGACTGGTCATCCTATTATCACTTAATCCACATTTTATGGAAGTTTAAAAAGGAGAAAACTCACAAGAAATAATCAGCATATGACTTTCCAATTTTTTCCCCCATTTTCTCTGAGTTTGGGAGCCACAAAATAGCACCACTGTAACCAGAATTTTTGCCACAGCATAAAATAGGATCCCATTATTTCATGCTACAGTATCTGTGTCTCCCCTGCCCAAACCTTGCTTTCTCTATAGATTTCATTGACATTTTAGATTCTGTTGATTATAGCACAGTACTCACTGCTACTAAATTCACTAACAGAATTACAAAAGGTGTCTCTTACAGAATCACTCAGGTTGCTAAAACAGGTTAGTTTTCCACATATATCAAAAATATCTTGAGGGAGATTCAGACAAAATAAAACCGGTAGTACATATTCATTTACAATGAACAATAAGGAAAATTACTTGGGAAAATTATCCAAGGCTACTCACAAAATAACAGTTTCTTCAAAGCCAACAATTTCATTGTAGTCTGCTATGTCTTATGTAACACAGGTGTGAAAATCCATCACCTTTGCCAGATAACATAACTTAATCCAGGAGTATCATTCTATGATCTTTCTTCTTTTGGTAAGAAAAAACTTATTGGGTCCTCTGACATGCAAAGGCTGAGAATTGTACAAAAGTGTGACTCACTGAAGGTTACTCTGTGAGTGTGTCTGCCACATCATACATACTATTTTTTAGAAAATCAGAGAAGATGCTTGATTTCAGTCATTGTCATTAAGGCATTATTTTTAAAAACTACAGAATCTGTCATCATTTATATTTATTTACATATTTAACTATGAAAGCAATTGAACTAATTTGTGTGCTAAAGCATGTTTAATGTGATACCCAGAGATGTATTCATATAAATTTAATTTTGTATTAGCTCATTTAAAATTTTTCATTCTATGCATGAGAATAGAGTATATCATGTTTTTAATATTAAAATCAGAAATTTTATGAGTTGACAGTGAAAGCAAAACATTTAGTGCCTGAGTCTACACCCTTTCCCATGCCAAATCACATGGAATGGCAGGAACACATTTGTAGAATATTGGCTAATAATGAATTCCTTGAAGCGAGTACAGCTGATTGATTTAAACTGAAACAATTAGAAATAAAAAACAAACATAGTGATTGAACACACATGGGAAGCTCATTATCTTTACCATTGTTCTCTGACTTACATGGGATGAGGATACTGTGTTTCCAAAGAGACACTAATTCACACACAATCTACACATCCTCAACTAATACAATAATGGACAAATCTATTTGTGATTTTAGATGAGTGCCTTTAGGCAGCTCACTCTCCAGGTACCAAGGGTTGGCAGCAGTTTCTCCGACCAATCCACTCCCACTCCAATCTCCACCTGACTTCCCATAATTTATAAACAACACTAGATCTCTCAAGCAATGTGCAGGCCAGCACCAGAGAAAGAAGAGGAAAGTTTATCCTGAATCTCAACAAAACAACAGAGAAAACAGAATACGAGCACAAGAGGACAAGGAAAAATGTTAGTATTTGCTTACTGAGAATATGCAAGCAAGCTAGCAAGGTAATGCTCAAAATCCTTCATGATAGGCTTCAACAGTACGTGAACTGTGAATTTCCAGATGTAAGACCTGGATTTAGAAAAGGCAGAGGAACCAGAGATCAAATTGCCAACAACTGTTCGATCATAGAAAAAAAGCAAGGGAATTCCAGAAAAACATCCACCACTGCTTCATTTACTATGCTAAAGCCTTTGACTGTGTGGATCACAGTCAAGAGATAGTGAAGGACAGGGAAGCCTGGTGTGCTATAGTCCATGGGGTCTCAAGAGTCAGACACAACTAAGAGAGTGCACAAAGCAACAACTGAGAATAAGTGTGCAGCTTTAGAATACAGGAGGAAAAAGCCTATCCTGGAAGGATCTTTCCTTTCTCAATGTGATTGCTTTCCCTTGAGGCATAAAAGCTACCATCTTGTGCTTAAAAAGAGGATCAACTCAGTGGAAAAGACCCTGATGCTGAGAAAGATTGAGGGCAGGAGAAGAAGGGGGCAACAGAGGATGAGATGGTTGAATGACATTATAAAGACAATGGACATGAATTTAAGCAGGAGATAGTGAAGGACAGGGAACCCTGCTGTGTTGTAGTTCATGGGGTTCCAAAGAGTCAAACGTGACTCAGTGACTGAACAACAATAGCAATTTCTATTTAGTCACCTAGCTTTGTGATTTTGATAATAAAGTATTGTATTTTGAAGCTTTAACAGAATCTGCAGATGGTCAAATAATTGATTATGTTTAAATAAAATTTAGATGTATTTTGGCTCAGTGCAAAATTGGAATGTAAACAAACTGGAATAAATGTTGTTAAAATCTTTATCTTATTATTCTATCTTAGTTCAGTTCAGTTCAGTAGTCGTGTCCTACTCTTTGCAACCCCATGAATCACAGCATGCCAGGCCTCCCTGTCCATCACCAACTCCCACAGTTCACTCAAACTCATGTCCATTGAGTTGGTGATGCCATCCAGCTATCTCATCCTCTGTCGTCCCCTTCTCCTCCTGCCCTCAATCCCTCCCAGCATCAGAGTCTTTTCCAATGAGTCAACTCTTCACATGAGCTGGCCAAAGTACTGGAGTTTCAGCTTTAGCATCAGTCCTTCCAAAGAACACCTAGGACTGATCTCCTTCAGAATGGACTGATTGGATCTCCTTGCAGTCCAAGGACTCTCAAGAGTCTTCTCCAACACCACAGTTCAAAAGCATCAATTCTTTGGCGCTCAGCTTTCTTCACAGTCCAACTCTCACATTTATACATGACTACTGGAAAAAACATAGCCTCAACTAGACGGAACTTTGTTGGCAAAGTAGTGTCTCTGCTTTTGAATATACTATCTAGGTTGGTCATAACTTTCCTTCCAAGGAGTAAGCGTCTTTTAATTTCATGGCTGCAATCACCATATGCAGTGATTTTGGAGCCCCGCCAAATAAAGTCTGACACTGTTTCCATCTATTTCCCATGAAGTGATGGGACCAGATGCCATGATCTTAGTTTTCTGAATGGTGAGTGTTAAGCCAACTTTTTCACTCTCCTCTTTCACTTTCATCAAGAGGCTTTTTAGTTCCTCTTCCTTTTAATTTTTATATTCTTCACTTTATCTGCTGTAGAAACCCCTTTCATTTTTCTCTGTGAAAAGATTCTGAGTCAGATTAGAAATGATGGTAGCTTGGAATGTGGCAATGTTGAAAATATAGAGGACTGAAATAGTTTGAAATTTATTTATGAAGTGAAATTGATAGAAACTAATTATGAATAAGATATGGTTTAATTATATCATAGATGAAAGTGATTTTATCTTTGTCATCCTACTTAAGAAAAAAGCAGTAGCCACTTGTTTCTGTGTATTTTATATAGAAGCACATAAATGCTATTTTTACCCTTTATTTCTTTTCATTTCTGATATCCCAATTAGATTATAAATATTGATGTCAAAAGATTATTTATACTTACATTTTTGTTTATTTGCCTTTCTTTATATAAATGTTTCTAATCATGAAGCATATGCTATAAATTTATCTTCTGGTACTTCCCTTCCTCGCCTGATGTAGTCTAACTATATTTGTCCATTTCAGAACCAAATTGTAGTTGTTAGGTCCTTTGTTTTGTGTTTGTATTATAATCAGTGAGTCCCTGGTAAGCATGCATTTGATATTCCTTTTTGAAAAAAATCATTAAATTTAATAAATTTGGGTAGATTCAAACAATTTTTGATAATAAAAGGCAGCAGATATGTATGATTTTTCTGATCTAAACCCTGCTTACATAGTTACTATGGAAATAACATCTGTCATTTAACAATAAAATCTCCTTCCTTCCAGGTAGCAACTGTTAGAACAGATGAGGCAATGTGGTATGCATACATTTTAATAAATAAACAAATTTATAAATAAATAAATTTATTAAATTTAATAAGTTTGAACTTATTTGTACTTGAAGGATAATTTCTTTACAATGTTGTGTTGGTTTCAGCCATACAACAACATGAATCAAAGTGTACATATGTCCTCTCCCTCTTGAAACTCCCGCCTACCCCTCACCCTAGACCATTCCTCTAGGTTGTCACAGAGCACAGCATTGAATTCTTTGTGTTATATAGCAAATTCCCACTGGCTATCTATTTTACATATGGTAGTGTATTAATATATATTTCAATGATACCCTCTAAATTTGTCCCACCTTCTCCGTCTCCCACTGTGCCCACAAGTCTGTTCTCTATGTCTGCATCTCTACTCCTGTCCTCAATTAGGCTCATCAGTACCATTTTTGTAGATTCCATATATATGCATTAATACAAGCTATTTGTTTTTCTCCTTCTGAATTCACTCTGTAACAGGCTCTAGGTTCATCTACCAACTAGAATTGACCCAAATTAATTTCTTTTTATGGCTGAGTAATATTTCATTGTATAGTGTGTGTGTGTGTGTGTGAGTCCCTGGTAAGCATGCATTTGATATTCCTTTTTGAAAAAAATCATTAAATTTAATAAATTTGGGTAGATTCAAACAATTTTTGATAATTCTTTTACTGATTCACAACTTCTTTATTGATTCATCTGTTGATGGACATCTAGGTTGTTCTGGCAATTTGCATTTGACATTTTGTATTTAATTTAAAATATATTTTGACTATTATAAAAGAAAAGAGAAAAGTTAGACTTATTATTAGTGGCTATTACCTATGTGCTTTTAGAAAATCAAAAGTAAAATACAGAAGGTATTGGAACCATATTGAATAAAAGAGCACTATGGCTTTTTAAAAATTTATATACATTAGTAATTAGATAAAAGTTCCCAATAATATGTAATTATATGAAACTTAACATATGATATAATTAATATATCAAAAAGATAAAAATTAAAATGTTATATGGGGTTTTTATCATGTTTAACTCTTTCTTTTCTCTGCTTATTTTAATTACTGCATTTCTCTTAGTATTATTTGTTAAAATTTTTATTTGTACCACATTTTGTGTTTTATCTTTTAGAGAAAAAAGTGAATAATGGGATAAAAGTATTTTCAATGAATGATTCTTACATTAATAACCCAAAGTTTTCAGCTTTCAATATTTCACACATATATACTACTTAAACCAAATTATATGCTTATGTTAGTCTCTTATTTTCTTTGAAGAAAAGAATATATCCCAGGGCTATGAACCACATTTCCATAATTATACTAATGAACCTGAGTTTTGTAATGCATTCAATCATGAAATCAGTTCCTGACTACTAGCTGCCTTTAAATGAGAAACCGGGTTTTATAGCTACAGGGAAATTCAGACAAAAATAACCCATATTGTAAGAGCTGGCCAAAATTTAAATTGAATGTGAAACTTCTTAATTTTATATATTTCCCACTGCTCTCTAGGATATCCCTGTTCACATGCAATATTGAAAAAGCATAAAAGGAAAAGTCGGACAGTCTATCCACTAGAACAAATTAGAAAAAGAGGTTGCTTTTTTTTTTTTTTCTTTTCCCATGTAGTTTGATTGTTAATTTGTTATTTTCAGCATTGTTCTTCAGCATGCTATATTTTTCAACTATGCCAGTTAAATTCAGGTCATAATGCCATAGTCAGAACCACAATATGAGGAGCATGTTTCAAGAGGAGCAGGTGCCAGGTGTCCTGCTCAATAGCCAGGGCCTCAAAGCTAACATGACTACTTAGGCAGATGTGTTCACAGGACAGTTCATCAATGACAACTAGGAGCTGGACTTCTTTCAATATTCATTGGACACCTTACTTAAGCCACACACTGAGCTAGGTCAAGGGGCTATAAATCAATTAACCTATTATCTTTCCCTCAGGGCATTTATAATCTAGCAAGTACTTGCAAGTTCTCCAGGTCTAGGTAAGCAAGAAGGCTCAAAAATTTTGAAAATAAGAGATTTAGCAAAACAGCACTAGTAAGAAAAAGTTGTGATCTTTTATCCCAAGACAAAAGTATTTTTATCTTAGGACATGTTTTGCTGGGTTCCCCTGTGGCTCAGCTGTAAAGAATCTACCTGCAATGCAGGACACACAGACCTGGGTTCAATCCCCTGGTCTGGAAGATCCCCTGGAGGACAGCATGCAACTCACTCTAGTATTCTTGCAGAATCCCATGGACAGAGAAGCCTGGTGGGCTACAGTCTATAGGGTCACAAAGAATCAGACACAAATGAAGCAAATTAGCACACACACATATATGTTTTCCTATCTGCTGAGGTATCCTTGCTAGGATGGTCTCTGAAACAAAAAAAGGCAGAAGCATGTCCTGAGGCTGATTGAAATGGGAACAAAAGTGGTTGGAGGGACTTCTGAACTATAGTTGTAGATCTGTGAAAATAAAACTGAATATATCTATGCAATTAAAAATAAAAGGAAAATAAATACTTTAAACAAATTGAATATTAGCACATAATGACAGCCTTATGCACACAAATGTGTGGCTATAATGATAATAATGAATATGGGGAGAGTAGGGCAAGAGAGTGGAAGTAGTACATTTTAGAGATTTTATTTTATTTATTTTGTTTGTTTTTTGCACAAGCTGAAATTTTATCTTGCACAATAGGAAGCTGGATACCATGGGAAAAAAGATGAATTTGGAATTAAAGGAGCAGATTTAAAATCCTAGGACTGGCCTTTAAATGTTGGAGTTTTTGGCAAGAACTTTTGAGCCTCAATTTCTTCATTATATATGAATAATGATACATAATTCATCGAGAATATTTTAAGAATCTAGTGAGATAATGGGGGATAGTGAATACTTGGCCATGGGCATGATGTCTACAATAAGTAGACTTGTCAAACAGGACCTGGGCATACTGCTTCAATTAGTTTTATATTGTTGCAACAATTTACCAGTGGTTAAAATAACAAAATCTATAATCTTATCGGGCTTCCCTGATGACTCAGCAGTAAAGAATCTGCCTGCCAACTCATGAGACCTGGGTTCGATCCTTGGGTTGGGAAGATCCCTTGGAGGAGGAAATGGCAATCTACTCTAGTTTTCTTGCCTGGGAAATCCCATGGATGGAGAAGCCTGGCAGGCTATAGTCCATGGGGTTGCAAGAACATGTCTTAACATGTTAACATGTTAACATGTCTTAACAACCAAACCACCATGATTTTATAGTTCTGAATGTTAGAAATCTGATAATGGGTCTCATTGAGCCAAGATCAAGATGTGTTCTTGTCTAGAGGCTCTAGGAAAGAGTCTTTCTCCTTCTCTCCCAGCTTCTAAAGAAAGTCCATATTTTTTGGCTCATGGCCCATTCCTCTACCCTCAAATCCAGCAAAATTGGGCTGAGCCATTCTCACACTTCCACCACTAATTATTCTTCATCATTTTTCCACATGTAAGGACACTTGTGATTATGTTAGGCCCTCCAAATAGTACAGAATATTCTAGTTTAAATCAGTTTATTTGCTGTTTAATTCCATGTGTAAACAATATTCCTTTGTCAGTTATTAGGATGTGGACATCATCTCTGGGTCATTAATCTGCCAACAATACCACACCTAGGTTTAATGATTGTATCTGTAATATACTTGGCAATATTGAGAAGGAGTTCCAAAATTCTTCCAGAAGTTGGACTGAGAGTCAGGTAATCAAAGTAGGGAGTCACAGAATGATAACACAATGGAAATAAACCTGAATAAACTCCAGGAGACAGTGGAGGAGAGTTGGACTGCAGCAGAGTGGCATGCTACAGTCCATGGGGTTGCAGAATCAAACACACCTTAGCGACTGAACAACAACATAATAATAACTATAGTTAATAATATTTTATTGCCTATTTTGTAACCTTGTAAGGTAACAGACGGAGAAGGCAATGGCACCGCACTCCAGTACTCTTGCCTGGAAAATCCCACGGATGGAGGAGCCTGGTAGGCTGTAGTCCAAGGGGTCGCTAAGAGTCGGACACGACTGAGCGACTTTGCTTTCACTTTTCACTCTCATGCATTGGAGAAGGAAATGGCAACCCACTCCAGTGTTCTTGCCTGGAGAATCCCAGGGATGGGGGGCCTGGTGGGCTGCCATCTATGGGGTCACACAGAGTCGGACACTACTGAAGGGACTTAGCAGCAGCAGCAGCAGCAGCAAGGTAACAGAGGATAAGCAGACTTATTGTGGTGACTTTTCATAGTATATATAAATATCAAATAATTATACTGTACACCTGAAAGCAAAAGTTATATGTCAATTAGACATCAGTTTTTAAAAACAAAATGTATTTCAACTTTCATTTATTTTTTGATGCTCTTCCTTTCATAATAGTGATTCAAATTTTTGATTAATATTACTTTATTCCACATAAATAATTTCCTTTAACATTTCTTATATGTCAGATCTGCTGGTTATGAATTGTTTTATCTCATTTTCTGTTTGTTTGCAAAAGATTTCTCATTTACTTTAAATGTGAAATTTCTCTATGTCAGGGGAGTGTGTAATTTCCTCAGTTCTGTTTCACTGCAACAAAGATTTGGAACAGCGGACAAAAGTGTTACAGCTTAGTTACAGTTCAGTTTTATTCAACAAGTGAAGATAAGTACACTCCTGAGGCGTGAGGGTGGGCCAGCCCCAAAGGAGAAGCCTCAACCTTTCTTGCCTTCCACCTTTTATGCATTTGTCTCCTCCCCCCAACCCTAAGCCTGCTGTATGTAAATAAGGGTAACCAAGAAGGGGGAGTGTTCGTTTCACCAGAAGTTCTCATTCTGGTCCTCAGATTTCCTTTTGTTCCATTTTTGCGGCCTTTTCCCTTTTCTTTGTCTAAAAGCCACCACCATTTTGGACTCCTTTTTCCTATTCTAACTACCTGACAGTCCCCCCTCAAGAGATGGGAGGCCCAGTTCTTTGGGAATAGGGGCATCAATGTCTCTCTGGCTACTTCTTGCTGAACTGGGATGGTGAAGGGCATTGGAGCTCCCCTGCTTGCTAGTCTCAAGACTCAGAGTCCTAGTAGTCCATCTAAGGGTGAGTGATATTTTTGATGGTTAGCTGTAGTTTTATATATCCTTGTTGACCGGGCACTGCATGTTGTAGGCTGTTGACCTGGGCAGAGACAAAACGGGTTCAGTTCAGTTCAGTTCAGTCACTCAGTCGTGTCCGACTTTTTGCGACCCCATGAATTGCAGCACGCCAGGCCTCCCTGTCCATCACCAACTCCTGGAATTCACCCAGACTCATGTCCATCGAGTCAGTGATGCCATCCAGCCATGTCAACTTCTGTCATCCCCTTCTCCTCCTGCCCCCAGTCCCTCCCAGCATCAGAGTCTTTTCCAATGAGTCAACTCTTCACATGAGGTGGCCAAAGTACTGGAGTTTCAGCTTTAGCATCAGTCCTTCCAATGAACACCCAGGACTGATCTCCTTTAGGATGGACTGGTTGGATCTCCTTGCAGTCCAAGGGACTCTCAAGAGTCTTCTCCAACACCACAGTTCAAAAGCATCAATTCTTCAATGCTCAGCTTTCTTCACAGTCCAACTCTCACATCCATACATGACCATAGGAAAAACCATAGCCTTGACTAGACAGACCTTTGTTGGCAAAGTAATGTTTCTGCTTTTCAATATGCTATCTAGGTTGGTCATAACTTTCCTTCCAAGGAGTAAGCGTCTTTTAATTTCATGGCTGCAGTCACCATCTGCAGTGATTTTGGAGCCCAGAAAAAATAAAGTCTGACACTGTTTCCACTATTTCCCCATCTATTTCCCATGAAGTGATGGGACTGGATGCCACGATGTTCGTTTTCTGAATGTTGAGCTTTAAGCCAACTTTTTCACTCCCCTCTTTCACTTTCATCAAGAGGCTTTTTAGTTCCTCTTCACTTTCTGCCATAAGGATGGTGCATTCTGCATATCTGAGGTTACTGATATTTCTCCCAGCAATCTTGATTCCAGCTTGTGCTTTCTCCAGCCCAGCGTTTCTCATGATGTACTCTGCATAGAAGTTAAATAAGCAGGGTGACAATATACAGCCTTGATGTACTCCTTTTCCTATTTGGAACCAATCTGTTGTTCTATGTCCAGTTCTAACTGTTGCTTCCTGACCTGCATATAAGTTTCTCAAGAGGCAGGTCAGGTGGTCTGGTATTCCCGTCTCTTTCAGAATTTTCCACAGTTTATTGTGATCCACACAGTCAAAGGCTTTGGCATATTCAATAAAGCAGAAATAGATGTTTTTCTGGAGCTCTCTTGCTTTTTCAATGATCCAGCGGATGTTGGCAATTTGATCTCTGTTCCTCTGCCTTTTCTAAAACCAGCTTGAACATCTGGAAGACAATTGATAATACATGGAGCAATCATAAGTGGCATCAATATGGTGATAACAGGGATTAGCAGTGGCAGTAGCCAACTCTAAATTCCCCCTCACCAGAAGGATTCCCCAAAGAGATACTGTAACCATGGTGAGAAATCTCCAGTTTGTTTTTTGAGGTTAATGTAAGATCTGAATGTTTTTCTTGAGGACTGTGAGAGTTTATTTAACTTAGCTGGAGGTATTTATCCAGAAACCACACATCTCATTCAAGATGGCTCAAGTCCCTCCTTGTTCAGGGATAAGGAGATCTACCTCCTATCTATTTTGGAGGACAAACCCTTCCAAGCTGTGTTGGCTCTTTAGAGCTATTCTGAGAAATCTTATCCCCTGAAACTTAACTTTGGGGGTGTTCATTAGAATGGCACTCATTTGTAGTCCTGAATAGGCATCTGAGATCTCCCAGGGGCTCACAGGTGTATTGATTTTCCTCTTCTGTTTTCTTCCATGGCTTGACTCGTGAGTCAAGGAATCTAGGAGTCATGTCCTGTTACCTTGACTGCTGTGGAGGCCCTTCCATGTGGGCTAGAGTTGGGCCTTTGGGGACCCATTTTTCCAGACTTTGATTAGGACTAGAGTCTGTGGAGCATACAGTTGTGGCTCCTTAGAATCTTTGGGGTCCTGGTTGACACCCCACAAGCGGTTATCTTGGTGGAATTGCCCATTGGCCATGACATAAGATTGGAGTGTCTGAGCCTCTGGATCAAGGAAGAGGTCATTGACATAAACAAAAGGTCTCCCATATAACATCTCATAAGGACTAAGACAAACCTGTTCCTTAGGAGCAGTACAGGAGGAAAACTATTGGTAAAACCTCTTTCCATCTCAGGTAGGTCTCCTGGGTTATCTTTTTTTATCACTGACTTTAAGAATTGGTTGGTTCTTACTACTTTTCCTGAAGTTTGAGGCCTCCAGGCACAATGGAGATAATAAGTAATGCCCAATGCTTTAAAGACCCCTTGGGTGACCTTAGAAGTAAATGATGTCCCACTGTCACTTTGTAATGCCCTGGACGGACCAAATCTCAGAATGATTTCAGGGACCAATTTTTTTTACCACCTTCTCAGTCCAGACGGGAAAGCCTTCAATCCATCCTGTGAATGTATCTATCATGACAAATAGGTATTTATACCCTTGAGAAACTGGCATCTGGGTGAAGTCCATCTGTCAGTCCTCTCCTGGGTAGGTCCCACATTATTGAATGGGCTGGGCCAAGTGGGGTCTTCAAGCTCCTTGGGCGTTGTTTATTTAGCAAGTGGGACAAGAGGAGACCATTTCCCTTATGGTCATATGGAGGGTTGTTCCTCTGAAGGACCTTTCTAGTAATCTTTGGAGGCCCTTCTCACCTAAATGATCGGTGGCATGTAAGGAGTTAACCAACTTCCATTGGAGGTTCCCAGGCAGAAAAAGGAGTCCCTTCTTTTGGCACCACTCCATATGATCTTCCTGAAAGCCCTCACTCTTAGCTTTTAGAGTCTCACCATCAGTATAGAAAGGAGTTTCTGACAAATTAGTCTGTGGAACTAAGGTGGCAACCCCTATTAGGTCCTTGTTCTGTAATGCTGCTCTCTTAGCTGCCTGAACGGCTGCTTGGTTCCCTCATGCCACTTCTGTGCTTCCTTTTTGGTGTCCTTTACAGTGGGAGACTGAAACCTTAGTGGGAAGACAGACTGTCTCCAAGAGTCTAAGGATTTGATCAGCATATTTGATTGGGGATCCTTTGGCAGTCAAGTGGCCTCTTTCTTGCCAAATAGCAGCGTGTGCATGTAACACCAGAAAGGTATACTTTCCTTTTCTCAGCTCTAAAGCTCCAGTTAAGGTTATGAGCTCAGCCAATTGGGCTGAGTACCTGGTGGCAAAGGTTTAGCCTCTGTGGTCTCAAAATTGGAGACTACTTCACATTCACCTCTTCCTTTTCCATCCAAGACAAAGGTGCTTCCATCGGTATACCAGATTTCCTCAAGATTGGTCAGAGGATCTTCTGACAGTCCCTCTCGGAGTTTTGTCCAGTGGTCCAAGGTTTCTATGCAAGAGTGAAAGGGGAGAGAGCCCTCAGAGGTAGGCAGGAGTGTAGCAGGGTTAAGAACCTCACAAGGGGATATAGTCAGGCCTGGATTTTCCATCAGCACTACTTGATATCTGAGGATCCTTTGATCAGATATTCATAAATGGCCTCACCCATTCAGGAGTTGTTTCACTTGGGAGCTGGTAAAAATAGGTTGCTCCCAAGAGAGAGTTTTAAAGCATCTTCTATCAGGACTGCAATAGTTGCAAGATTTTGAAGGCAGGGAAAGATCTCTTCCTAATAAGAGAGTAGGACACTCAGGGACCACCAGAAACTTTTGGGAAAATATTTGTCCATCCCAGCAACAAATAATGTTTGGGTGAATCTTTTTGCAATTGTTTTTCCTGTAGCACCCAAAAGGGTACAGTTTTGGGAGAAGGCTCCGGTGTAGAGGGTCAGGACAGAGTAGGTAGCCCCTGTGTCAACCAAGAATTGCTCAGACCTACCTGCCACATCCAATTGCAGTTTGGGCTCTAGTCCCACGATGGTTATCTGTGACAGGCTGCTGGCTGGAGCGGGCGACTTCAGTCCTGTTGACCACTGTGAGGGAAAGCCTGGCGCTTGACCTTGAGGCTTTTGGGTCCCCAGGGCAGAGTGCTGCCCAGGGTCTTAAATGATGGCATTTGTACCAAGCTGTTTTCACAGACTTGTCATGGTTTGGATACTCTTTGTCCCATTGTCCTGGCTGTCCATAGATTAGGCATTTGCCTCATGCCTTGTCCTTCAAGGACTTGGGGTTTGCCATAGCGCTTCCCTGGAGGGTGGCCAGCATCTGGGCATGCTTTGTCTCTTTCCTTTTCTCCCTTTCCTTGGCCTTGGCCTCCCTCTCATGTTCTCTGTTATAAAAGGTATTGGTGGCTGTCTGAACTATCTCATCTAAAGAGGCAGCAGGGTCTTGCTGCTGTAGCTGTTGTAACTTTATCCAGATGTCTGATGCACACTGGGATACGAATTTTCCTTTAAAATCACCTGTCCCTCATAAGAGTCTAAGTACAGATTGGTAAACTTTTGGAGTTCCTCTTTCAGACTTTCCAGAAAGGCAATGGGGGTTCTCGTTGGGCTCCTGAATTATTGCTGAGATTGGGCACAGTCCCACAACTAATAGGCTTTCTTCTATTTCCATGAGTGGGCTTCCCTAGGGATGAGTCTTTCTGAAGCTTATCCTATCCAGTCCTGTTGCAATCTGAGAGCCAGGTCAGTGTGGAGATCCCTAGGCAGGCTGAGGCATGACAACCTTCTGGAGATGGAATCCCCGGCAGGTCGAGGCTTGTCATCCTTCTGGAACCCTTGGACTGGCAGATCCCTGAGCAGGTTGACTCATTGCAACCTCCCAGGGACCAGATCCCTGGGCAGGTCAAGTCAGGTCAACCTCCTTGGATCCCGGACAGGTGGATTCCCTAGCAAGTTGAGGCGTGACAACCTCCTGGGGACCATATACCTAGGCAGTTCAAAGCAGGTCAACCTCCTGGGACTCCCAGGCTGGAGTTGCATGTTCCCAAGGTCTCCAGTGTGACTGGTGCTAGGTAGGATTAAGGGGATGTAATCTTAACTCATTGCCAGTTTGTCCACCACAGATAGGAATAGATACCATGATGTAAAGCAATCTATGCCGGTGCCCTGAGACTGGGAACCTGGGAAAACAGCCATAAGCCTTATCCTCTTATTGCTCTGAGGGAATGTAAGTCACTGATTTCCTCACCTAGTCCTCCATAAGAGCAGTTTAGGGTGTTTCCAACGGTAAACATTTCATTGTCATAGACCCACTTTAGGTAATAACGAAGTAATGACAAAGGAGTGGGTTACCTGGCCTTGTTAGGGACATTAAGAGTATTTTAATAATAAGCGGGATGGAGCAATGTTGCCTACAGAGAGTACAGGATCCTGGTTGTAGCAGTTAGTAAGTGGCTTAAGGACGAAATGATAAGAGGCAACAGACCAGATGCTCCATAAAAGTGGAGTGGAGATTTGATCTAGGGTTTATGTTTGTAGCTTTAGAAAGGTGGTAAAGGTTTGGGCCCAAACAGCCTGCAGGGCTAATTCCCAAAGTGGCAAACATTGTCCCTGGAAGGCCAATTACCCTTGAAGGGATGCCAACAACAGATGGACTTCTAGCAGGGATTGTGTGCCTGTCACCCACCCTAGCGGTTTCACTGAGAAATGCTGTGGTTGCACGTGTTGTAGGAAACGTGGAAGATGAATGCCTGAATATCTAGAGGGGTTGGATATTATACAGTATTTCCCTCCCAAAGGCCAGCTATTTTCTGGTTGTCCCTCTAGAACATTGTAGAGGCAACATTGTGGGCCTGGAACAGGCTCAAGAAAAGAGCATGGAACAGGAAGGAAGGGGGCAGGGCACAAATTTTGAGAGAATGACATAGCCCAAGGGCATAACATAAACCAATTAAAATCAAATGGGTCCAAGCTGACAGACAGGTCAGCTCAGATCAGTTCAGTCACTCAGTTGTGCCCGACTCTTTGCGACTCCATGGACCGCAGCACGCCAGGCCTCCCTGTTCATCACCAACTCCCAGAGTTTACTCAAACTCATGTCCATTGAGTCTGTGATGCCAACCAACCATCTCATCCTCTGTCATCCCCTTGTCTTCCCGACTTCAATCTTTCCCAGCATCAGGGTCTTTTCAAATGAGTCAGTTCTTTGCATCAGGTGGCCAAAGTATTGGAGTTTCAGCTTCAGTATCAGTCCTTCCAATGAATATTCAGGACTGACTGACAGGTCAATTTCCACTAAACCTTGATTCTCAATCTGCAAGCTAAATGACACACCCAGAAATGCCAGAACAGTTTCAAGTCACTATCAAAAGACCAAGGCCTGGGTTGCTCCCAATTGTTGGAATGATCCTCCCACTCATTAGCATATGAAATCACCCAGCTTGAGAAAACTAACCACACCAGGTTCTATGGCCACCGCAATAGCCCTGTGCCCTGGCCCACACCCTGTGGAGTGTATTTCTTTCTAAATCCAAACAAATCCACTTCTTACCTATTGCTGTGTCTCACAATGAATTTTTTTGCAATGAGACATCTTGAACCTAAGCTTCATTAGGCCCTGAAACCAGGCACCATGAGTTTTGGCTGGGCTCATGACTGAGTGACTAATCATAGCACAGAGTCCCTGCCAGTCCCTGTCACATGGGTTTGAGTCCCAATCTTAGATAAATGGTTTCAAACACAACTTTCAGAAATGGAAAGATGATGACCTGCTCAATACTTTGTAAACAGTGCCATAGAGAGAGGAACTGAAGGACAGGAGGAAAAAGCAGTGGAAAAAACGTGCTGAGGAATCCCTTTCATAACTTGTGGAAAAATCTGCTAAATACCTGACCTGTGCCCACAGTTTTCATTGGCCTGATCCTTGGCATAAAGGAGGTTAAGGATGGAAGAACCCTCACCTGCTTGGCAACTGTTACTAAGGTGCAGCAGACAGTAGAGCCTTCAAGACACACTGGGGAGTAGCCCCTGCCAGAGTCCCACAATAGCACCCACTGCCACTCGCCTGTTCGCCAGGGGTTTGAGGAAACAAGAAACGAGATATTGTAAAGGAATTAAGATTTTGTTAGCCATATGTCCTTCCAGCCATAGGGGAGAGGGCCTCCTACCTTAACCGGAGGCCTTCTGGAATCTGAGTCTGAACAACGTGAGCTTTCTGCCAAGTTTGTTTTTGCTGTCATAGTTTCCAGCACACTAGGCTTCTTGTCACTTCCACTGTGCTGGGTTTTCTTCACAGTGAGCTTCCACTGAATGAACTTTTGCCGAGTTGGGCTTCTGCTGTGCTTGGCCTCCACCTCGCAGGGGCCAAGACGGGGTTGTTTCAGCCAGGTCAAACCTGAGAAGTGGCACCAGATACATCCAGGGAGTGTGTAATTTCCTTGGTTCTGTCTCGTGGCAACAAAGATTTGAAATGGCAGACTAAAGTGTTACAACTTGGTTACAGCTCAGTAAAGTACACCCCCGAGGCATGAGGGCAGGCCAACCCCAAAGGAGAGGTCTCAATCTGTCTTGACTTCCTCCTTTCATATGTTTGTCTCCTCTCCCCCTCTCCCCACCAACCACACCCCTCCCCCCACCCCCGAGGCTGCCCTGTGCAAACTGTGCTAGCCAAGGAGGGGGAGTGTTTGTTTCACTTTATGTTCTCACTCCAGTCCACGTTTTTCCTTTTGTTCCATTTTCTTGGGGTTTTTCCTTTCTTTGTCATTTATCCACCACCATTTTGGACTCCTTTTTCCTATTCTAACTACCTAACAACTAGATATAAAATTATTTTTTAGTTTTTTTCCATTAATATTTTAAATATTTCACTCCAATTTTTTTTTTTTTTTTTTAATGAGAAGCCAGCTGTAATTCTTATTCTTGGTTACTTGTAGGTATAGTGCACCCCCTTTCCCAGCTACTTTTGGGAACCTCTCTTTGCTTTTGGTTCTGCTGTTTATTTGGTATTTATTCTTGGAGTTGTCTGATCTCCTGAAGGTGTAGTTTGTTAACCTTATGATTAAATTTCAAGTTGTGTGGATCTGCTTCCTGCGACTGTGTTTTTATCCCTTTTCCAGATGCATAGCTATTTGTTTTATCCCTGCCCTCTGGCTGTAATTCAAAATCTACTACATTGAAGTCCAATTCCGTATTGGCACAACTGTCTCCCTTGTGTTACCAAAAATTGAGGAGAATGGACTGGGGAGTAGTTTTCTTTCCCCCGGTGGAATAGGTTTTAGAATTGCACTCAGACAAAGTGATTTAGGTTTTCTCTGAAGAGTAGGTCATTGTTACGGAGAAGGTCCAGTTGTGTGTTACAATGGTCAGAGCCCCAAGGGACATTTTTGGATCCTCACTGTGAGAACTTCCAGGAATTCCTTGAGTGAAACCCTAGGTAGGTATCTATGCCTCTAAGATTGGAATCTCCAATTGTATTGCATTCTCATGGTCATCTACACTCAGATTCAAAAATTCCTCAAGATTATCATTTGATAATTTCTACCAGTTTATGGCTCCAGAAACTCTTTCTTTTATAATCGGATTTTGACTGTGATTTTCAGAGAGACAGCTGTCACCATATTATGTAGCAGAGTTTGCACTGCTTCCCCAGTTTTCTAACAAGTCAAGAATTTTCTTGCTAAAAAGACGGAAGTGATGATACTCAAGGTCTTTATACATCAGAGTTAAAAGCAGAAGTACCTTTATTTGTCTTTTTATCTAAGTCAAGCTTATGGCAAAGTTGATGATGTTAACATTCTGGAAATATCTACCCAAAGTGTAGTATTGAGATGTAAATTTGAGATTCATATTGAAGACAAATTGTATTCTAGATTTTGAAACGAAAACCTAACTCACTCAGAAAATTAGAAAGGAAAATATATATTACTGAAGGACAAAAAATGGAACTAAAGGAATGAAGCATAATTTGAGTGTAATGCTTCCTTTATTCATGTTTACTTCAAAATGGTCATTTATTTTCTGTTTGGAACTTGAAAGAAATGGATATAGCTCCCTGTAAATAACTACTATCTCTTGATACACTATAGAAATTTTGATAATCTACCCCCATGTTGTGGGCTTCCCTGGTGGCTCAGTGGTAAAGAATCCTCCTGCCAATGCTGGAGATGCAGGAGATGTGGGTTCCATCCCTCGGTCGGGAAGATCCCCTGTAAGAGGAAATGGCAACCCATTCCAGTATTCTTGCCTGAAAAATCCCATGGACAGATGAGCCTGCTGGACTACAGTCCATGGGTTTCCAAGAGTTGGACATGACTTAGCAACTAAACAACAACCCCCATGCAAGTTGTCATATTACTTTAATAGTATGATAATATTAAACAATTTTTATTTCTAAAAATCAAATATGATATCAATTAAGGTTCTGCAACCTTATACTTATGTATAATTATTTATACTTAATATATTTCATGTGATTTATACTGAGTGCTAAAAATGAAAATGTAAATTATCTATTTGTCTATATATATCTATCATCAACATCATCATCATTTACATATGGCTTGAATTGTTTCTTGCTTAAGTACTGTGGAGTTTTAGGGCATAACTGTTAGGGTGATTGTTCTTGGTTACATGTTATCAAGTCTATTTAACACAGACAGTATTTCCTAGGCTCTTGCTCTTGATCCCTCGCTACTCTAGTTAGTAAGCCACATGTTTGATATTTAACTAGTAAAAACCTACTATATTACAGAATATGAAAGAATTTGTGCAGGATATTGAGTGGCACATTGGTTGGATATGACATTATTTTTTGTAATTACCATATTTTTAGTAAACTAATTATTTTTTACAACTTATATTTATTTAAAAACAGGAAAGATGATAAATAGATAATGAACTTAAAAATCAAGTCTCATACATGTACATTATATATATATATATATATATATAGCAACTTGCCATGTACATTCAGATGTACTTCAAGTTTCTATGCCTTATCTCATTGAGACCCATTTAACCATGGGACTTTTATTAACTCCACTTTATAGATAAAAATTATAAGTTTTAATGGTATAATTAAATAGCTCAAAATCATAAAGCAAACAAGTGGTTGACCTGTGATTCACACTCAAGATTTATGATTCATAAAAAAAAAAAGATTTATGATTCATGAACCCACACTTTAGCCATTACTTGCTTCCCAATACCTCTCTCATAATGTCCCCTTAGAAACATATAAAGAGTAACTTACAGCATAATATTTTGCCGGTCAGTTTTATGTCAAATTTCGTGCCATGTGTTTTGTACAGTGACACCCTCAGGAATTATTATGGCTTCTAAGACCTTTTGCCCCTATACTAAATGGCTTCTATCATTATAGAATTATGAGACTAATTCTGGTCTAAATTTTTTTAGAACTAAGACTACTGGAATAAATTGCTTGTTTAATATTTTCCAAAACGGGACCTATGGAACACCTATCCCAAAGAAATGCTCTGCCATAAATAAGTGAATAAATAAATGAGACATCACCATCATGTAGAATAAGTATAGACTTCAATTTATAATACCTCTGTATTTTTAATACATCCATAAACATTATTTTCCTTCCTTAAACTTTGATAAATTGGTAAATTGTTTAATTTTTAAGATTTTATTAGTATAATTTAAAATATATACTATGTGCAATAAGCATAGATGTGCTCATCTCCCAATACAGTTAAAGCCTCTGTACCTCTCTATGAGTTCAGCTGTTTATTTGCATCAGGAATAACCACTATTCTGAATTTGGGCTTTAAAATTTCTATGTATTTCTCACTTTACATTTATATTTAAACAATATATATATTACTGTTTTAATGTTTAATATATGATGTCAATGACATAACATAAATTACATGACTCTGTAACTTATTCTTATCACTGTATAACATTTATCAGAGCCATCCAACTGAATGGATAGATGATGTATTCCTTCACGTATTTTCACAGAGGGCTAGAATTCTTTTGTGTTGATGTGTCAAGTATATTTATTATTTTCAAGTCAAAGTTCATGTAATTCAGATCCATTTTTAATATTAAAAACAATGTTACTCTAAATGGTACTTTACAATTTCTTTATAAATATGTATAAAATTTATATTTCTAACAGATTCCTCATCATTTGCCTTTTTACTAGTTGCAAAAACTCTCCTCAAAATGTTTGTACCAATTTAGGAAAATTTCATTTCATTCTTTTTGCCACTCTCCATCCCATTTTTTTCTAATTGTTTTTGGTGATAAAGTTACCTACAAGTCCTTTAGAACATATTGTTTTGTGTCTTAGAACACTTGTCTAATTATGGCCACAGAGTAAGTCAATATGAAAGAATTCATGCTAACTCTTTTTACTTAGCTAATTCATTCTTGATTCATGTATGAATGATTTGTTTCAATATGGTCTCTATTAACCTTATGCTGATATTTAGTTCCCCAATTAATAACTCCTTTAATTTTAGTACTTCATATACTTAAGGAAAGAAACCATTTTTCTTTAGCACCTTCAAAGTTCAACTATCAACAGCAGTGTATGAGATTTTGATTTGCTCCATATCCTGACCAACTCTTCTACATACCAAGCATTTTGATTTTTGTCTATTTTAGGTATCTAATTGTGGACTTAATTGACAATTTCTAATTAGCAATTGTTATTAAGTTTGAATATATTATTTATATTAATATATTTTTTACACAAAGATATTTCTCTTTCTTTTTGGTTCATATATTTTATTCACTTTTTATTGGGCTATATGTTTTGAAAACTAATCCTTTTATAAATTTATTGGTACATTTTTTGCAACCTTTCATTTTTCTTATTTTATCACAAAGTTTTTGAACAAAGTACTTTAAAAGTCAAATGAATCTAAATTTATCAACTTCTTATTGTGTGTTTCTTTACCTTAAGACATATTTAGATCTGATAGACAGAGTGCCTGAAGAACTATAAATAGAGGTTCATACCATTGTACAGGAGGCAGTGATCAAAACCGTACACAAGAAAAAGAAGCAAAATGAAAAAAAGGCAAAATGGTTGTCTGAGGAGGCCTTACAGACAGCTGAGAAAAGAAGAGAAAAGGCAAAGGAGAAAAGGAAAGATATATCCATCAGACTGCAGAGTTCCAAAGAATAGCAAGGAAAGATAAGAAAGCCTTCATAAGTGATCAGTGCAAAGAAATAGAGGAAAACAATAGAATGGGAAAGACTAGAGATCTCTTCAAGAAAATTAGAGATACCAAGGGAACATTTCATGCAATGATAGGCACAATAGAGGGCAATAACTGTATGGACCTAATAAAAGCAGAAGATATTAAGAATAGGTGGCAGGAATACCCAGAAGAACTATAAAAAAAGATCTTAATGATCCAGATAACCACGATAGTGTGATCACTCACCTAGAGACAGACATTGTGAAGTCTGAAGTCAAGTGGGACTTAGGAAACGTCACTATGAACAAAGCTAGTGAAGGTGATGGAATTTCAGCTGAGTTATTTCAAATCCTGAAAGATGATGTTGTGAAAGTGCTGCACTCAATATGCCAGCAAATTTGGAAAACTCAGCAGTGGCCATAGGACTGGAAAGTGTCAGTTTCATTCCAATCCCATCAGTTCTAATGAGGTGGATGAAACTGGAGCCTATTATACAGAGTGAAGTAAGCCAGAAGGAAAAACACCAATACAGTATGCTAACGCATATATATGGAATTTAGAAAGATGGTAACAATAACCCTGTGTACGAGACAGCAAAAGAGACACTGATGTATAGAACAGTCTTATGGACTCTGTGAGAGAGGGAGAGGGTGGGAAGATTTGGGAGAATGGCATTGAAACATGTAAAATATCATGTATGAAACGAGATGCCAGTCCAGGATCGATGCACAATACTGGATGCTTGGGGCTAGAGCACTGGGACGACCCAGAGGGATGGTGTGGGGAGGGAGGAGGGAGGAGGGTTCAGGATGGGGAACACATGTATACCTGTGGCGGATTCATTTTGATATTTGACAAAACTAATACAATTATGTAAAGTTTAAAAATAAAATAAAATAAAAAAATAAAAGTACACTTCCTAATGTTTCTTATAGACATTTGTGCTATGATGGCCAAGTATTAGCCAGGATGTGGAGGAAATGGAATTACTTTATTGCCATTGAGAAAATAAAGTGGTACACTTGAGATATAACTGACATTCAAGTAACTGCATATATTCAAATGTATAATTTATTGGGTTTTGGCATGTGTTTTCATTCATGTAACCACACCACCAAAAAAAAAAAAAGCAGAGACATTACTTTGCCTACAAAGATCTGTCTAGTCAAAGTCATATATGAATGTGAGAGTTGGACCATAAGGAACTGATGCTTTTGAACTGTGGTACTGGAGAAGACTCTTGAGAGTCCCTTGGACTGCAAGGAGATCAAACCAGTCAATCTTAAAGGAAATCAATTCTGAATATTCTTTGGAAGGATTGATGCTAAAGCTGAAGTTCCAATACTTTGGCCACCTGATGCAAAGAACGGATTCATTGGAAAAGACCCTGATGCTGGTAAAGATTGAACGCAGGAGGAGAAGGGGACAACAGAGGATGAGATGGTTGGATGGCATCACCAACTAGATGGACATGAGTTTCAGTAAGCTCTGGGAGTTGGTGATGGACAGGGAGGCCTGGTGTGCTGCAGTCCATGGGATCGCAGAGTCAGACACGACTGAGCAACTGAACTGAACTGAACTGAAATAGGAGATAAACTTTTATTCTCTAAACAGAAATTTATTGAGTGTCTGCTAAGTTCCATATCCTCAGCAGTGTGCAAATGCTTACCTCAACTCTCAGCAAACCCCAAATTTGTTCAGTTTAAGATTAACACTGTGATAGGGTGAACCCAAGAATAATCTGTGTTTCTTATGAAAAGAGTTTCCTAGCTGTGGAGTAAAGATCAAGACTATTTACAAAATCTGTGATCTTAAAGATAAAATATTGTGTAAAAAGAAGTCACCTTTCCCTTTCTCTTTTCCTCTCTTCCTCCTTCTTCCCTCCCTTTCTCTTTCTTCCTTCCTTCAGTATTCTTTGAGAGTTTAGTATGCACTAGATTCTATAGTAGAAATCTGAAAACTTTGTATTATGGTGAATACCTCAGACATATTGATAGTTTTGATATTGCTCATAAATCCAGTGATTGTTGAGAAGACAACTTAAATGATCCTGTGAAAGCATAAACTGATCCACCACAGTAAAGCATTAAAGGTTAGTTTCCTAAATTTTAAGGCCTCCAAACTTGTTGTAATATTCTTTTCCATCAGAAAAGATATTATTGAGGATTAATCTCCAATATAAGTATAATATGAATTTATAAATCACATAGAAGAACTCCTGTAATAATAATATATTGCTTATTAAAATAATTAACAATAAAGAAATGAGATAAAAAAAAGGCAATACCAAAGGATGTTCAAACTATTGCACAATTGCAATCATCTCACACGCTGGCAAAGAAATAATCAAAATTCTCCAAGCCAGGCTTCAACAGTACATGAACTGAGAACTTCCAGATGTACAAGCTGGATTTAGAAAAGACAAAGAAACCAAAGATCAAATTGTCAACACCCACTGAATCATTGAAAAGGGAAAGCATTCCAGAAAAATACCTACTTCTGCTTTATTGACTATGCCAAAGCCTTTGACTGTGTGGATCACAACAGATTGTGGAAAATTCTTCAAGAGATGGGAATACCAGACCATTTTACCTTCCTCCTGAGAAAGCAGTATGCAGGTAAAGAAGCAACAGGTAAAACTAAACATTGAACAGTAGACTGGTTCCAAATTGGGAAAAGAGTACATCAAGGCTGTATATTGTCACCCAGTCTATTTGACTTATATGCAGAGTACATCATGCAAAATGCTGGGCTGGGTGAAGCACAAGCTGGAATCAAGATTGCTGGAAGAAATATCAATAACCTCAGATATGCAGATGACACCACCCTTATGGCAGAAGGCTAAGAGGAACTAAAGAGCCTGTTGATGAAGGTGAAAGAGAAGAGTGAAAAAGCTGGCTTAAAACTCAGCATGGAGAAAACTAAGATCATGGCATCCGGTCCCATCACTTCATGGCAAATAGATGAGGAAACAGTGGAAACAGTGACAGACTTTATTTTGGGGGGCTCTAAAATCATTGCAGATGGTGACTATAGCCATGGAATTAAGATATGCTTGCTTCCTGGAAGAAAAGCTATGACAAATCTAGATAGCGTATTAAAAAACAGAGACATTAACTTTGCCAACAAAGGTTCATCTAGTCAAAGCTATGGTTTTTCCAGTAGTCATGTATGAATATGAGAGTTGGACCATAAAGAAGGTTGAGCACCAAAGAATTGATGCTTTTGAACTGTGGTGTTGGAGAAGATTCTTGAGAGTCCCTTGGACTGCAAGGAGATCCAACCAGTCAGTCCTAAAGGAAATCAGTCCTGAATATTCATTGGAAGGACTGATGTTGAAACTGAAGCTCCAATACTTTGGCCAACTGATGCGAAGAACTGACTCATTAGAAAAGACCCTGATTCTGGGAAAGATTGAAGGCAGGAGAAGTGAATGACAGAGGATAAATTGGTTGGATGGCATCTCCAACTCAATGGATATGCCTTTGAGCAAACTCCGGGAGATGGTGAAGGACAGGGAAGCCTGAGGTGCTGCACTCCATGGGGTCGCAGAATCCTACACTACTGAATTACTAAACAGCAACAACAAAATCATATTTACCTACCCTAGTATTCTAAAAATTCCTTTGCATTTTTCAAAAGTTTTAATTATTTTCTTTCCAACTCCAGTTCTATAAGCACCAGAATACATTTTTTCATATGATAGAGATAGATGTTCATTATTTAGTTAATAGGCAAGTGTTTTAACTTCATTTCGTTAGTATTTTTATTCTATCAATCTTCTCTGCAATGTCGTCTCAAATTCCTTCACGTTTGTTGCTCTGTTTGGTTTTTCCTTGAATTCAATTGAGTTTTTTTTTTTTTTTAATCACCCCACCAATATTGCATTATCTTAATGATTACACCTTTATGAACAATCTTGTTAGCTATCTGGCTATTCCTTATAATTTTTCTTCTTCGCCAATATATCTATTCTTCAATTTTTATAACCACAAAAATTTTAGAATCAGTAAGTGTTTTCACACATTCACAGAACCAACTAGGAGTTTATTTGGAAGTTAATGAATTAATTTACTAATTTTGTGAAAAGTGATGTTCAGTTGGTAAGCCATATCCGACTCTTTGTGACCCCATGAGCTACAGCTATCCTGTCATTCACTGTTTCCCTGAGTGTGCTCAAACTCATGACCACTGATTCCATCCAACCAGTTCATCTTCTGTTGCCCCCTTTTCCTCTTGCCCTCAGTCTTTCCCAGCATGAAGGTCTTTCCTAGCATGAAGGTCTTTTCCAAAGAGTTGGCTCTTCGCATCAAGTGGCCCAAATATTAGAGTTTCAGCATCAGTTCTCCCAGTGAATATTCAGGGCTGATTTAAGACTGAAAAGTGATGTGTTTAGCATATTATTTTGATCTCTTTGAAATGCTATAGTTCTTTATTCTTTTACAGATTTTTAATGTCTTTCAGGAAGTTTTATAATTTCTTCCATAACATTCTTGCTTATTTTTTCTGATGTTTGTCTAAGGTAACCTATATATACTCTTCTGTAAACATCTTTTTAATGGCAGTTTAATTTTTTTTATTGCTGTGGCATAGTAAATAAATGATTTTTAATAGTGGCCTTTGAGCTAGCAACCTAGTTAAATGGACTTATAAATTCTAGTTTTCTATAGATTTCTTTCAGTGGATAAACATATTTTCTGAAAACTCCATAGTCATTCATTCATTTTTAATCAAAATAGCTATTTTGTGGCATAATTACAGTAATTAGGATTGCAAATACAATATGGGCAAAATGTTCTCTGTTTATGCTTATTCATTTTATTATGTATCTTCAATTTTCATTTTAATGGAACTGAGAGCTTATGTAGTTGAATTTACATATATGGGAACCCTGCAAGAACTGCATAGAAATAAATCACCTATGTATTAAAGTTAATTTCTTCACTTGAGGTTTTACATCCTGCACATGTATTATAAACTATAATCTGAAAATCCTCAGGAGAACAAACCAAAATTATGCAACCTAAATAGAGGCTTACCATTTCATTACAACCCTGCTCCCTACACAGCTTCTCCCATTCGTCATCTAGCTATTCAAGCAAACATGTGTAATTTAATAGTTTGGCAAATATTTCAAGGGTAGTTATGGCTTATTGACAACATATACCTTTGCACTAAACTTTTTTTCCCTTTTCAGTGGCTAAGAATTATGGTTATTTCTTTTGTAGTGTTAAATCCTCTTTCTTTCAGTATTGGACTTCAGAAAGCAGGGTGGAATTTCTTAACATAGCTCATTAATGCTTTCTAACATTAACATTTATACAGTTTGGAGAGTATAGCATAGGTCTTTAACTGGTGAACAGGAACATGAGGTCTCTGAAATACAATTGTCTCTTTCTGAAGCTAAAGATCTATGATTCTTTTTCTTATAAGCTGGAAAAATAACAATAAATATTAACAAATGTTTATATTCCCAGCTGACGATAGTGGTAAAGAATCCTCCTGCCAATGCAGGTGATGAAAGAGATGCGGGTTCGATCCCTGGATTGGGAAGTTCCCCTAGAGAAGGACATGGCAATCCACTCCAGTATTCTTGCCTGGAGAATCCTATGGACAGAGGAGCCTGGCAAGCTACTTTCCATAGGGTCACAAAGAGTTGGACACAACTGGAGTGACTTAGCATGCAGAACATGCACATTCCTCAAAAAATCAATCTGAAGAGAGTACCATGAAAGTAGAATGCTTTTTACTTTTGAGTATTATTATGGACACATGACTTGTTCTGTTTTACTTTTGGCAGGTTCAACTAATATTCAGTCTATTAAATAGCATATATTTAAAGTGAAATTTATCAGAACCTTACCAATGGGAGGTTCAGCATCAAGTTTTATACAACCTTGTTTTCTGGAAATAATCAGGTATTTTCTGCCCATATTATACTCCCCAAACTGCCCATACTATACTCCTACAGTCCTAAATCCAGACAGTAATCAGATTCCTGAGGAGCCCAGCTTCCTTCTAGAGCATAGTGGTATCAGAAATAAAAATCTAATTATTGGGAATAAATATCACTGTAAGTGGGGTAATAATGCTTCCAAGTCACTATTATGAATAGAGCTAGAAGGATATAATAAATAATATTTTCTTGTTTTTCTCCAATATTAGATTTTAATACATATTTAATTTCTAATCCATAATACAACTTCTAGCCTAACTAAAAAGGTTTAATCTTAACAAAGATAGTATAATAGTTTATACATCTAACAAGCACAAGTGAATAAATCTACATGATAGATGACAAGATATAAAAGTGGATACAATTTTTGGTTTTAGTGAAGCACAATTATAAAGCTTGTATTAAGTGACCCTGTGCTTGTAGAACTTTTAAATACAACTTTACTCAGTTCCCAAATGAAGTTTATACTATCCTTTTATGTTTGTTGAGTAACCTGATATTATTCTGTTTTATACCCAGCTTATTGTGTGTGCAGGATTTCCTGGTGACTCAGATGATAAATAATCTGCTTGCAATCCAGGACACCCAGGTTCAATCCCTGGGTCAGGAAGATGGCCTGGAGAAGGGAATGGCTACCCTAGTACTCCCCTAGTATCCACTCTAGTATTCCTGCTTGGAGAATTCTATGAACAGAGGAGGCTGGCGGGGTATAGTGCATGGGGTCACAAAGAATTAGACATGATTGAGCAACTAATACTATTGTGTGTGTGTGTGTGTGTGTGTGTGTGTGTGCTCAGTGGTGTAGACTTTTTGTGACCCCATGGACTGTAGTCCACCAGGTTCCTCTGTCTTTGGAATTATCCAGGCAAGAACACTGGAATGGATTACTATTTCCTACTGCAGGGGATCTGCCCAACTCAGGGAAGACCTTAACACTGTAAGGGGAGTGTGAAATATCCTGGGCTCTGTCTCGCTGTAGGAAAAATTTGAAGAGACAGATGAATCGGTGTTACAGCTCAGTTTTATTAGGAAAAACAAAAGATAGTACACCCTCGAGGGTTGAGGGCGGGCCAACCCAAAAGACAAAGAGGAGAGAGGCCTCAATCCTTCTAGGCTTCCTCTTTTTATACATTTGCCTCCTCCCCCGGAGTCTGCCCTATATAAATTGGGCTAACCAGAAGGGCTGTTTGTTTTACCTGAAGTGCTCACCCAGTCCTCTAACCTTCCTTTGTTCTATTTTTGCAGGCTTTTCCCTTTTTGTCTTTTTGCCACTGACATTCTGGACTTCTTTTTCCTTTTCTAACTACCTGACATTCCCCCCTCAAGAGATGGGAGGCCCAATTCATTGAGAATAGAGGTGTCGAGGTCTCTCTGGCTACTTCCTGCTGAACTGTGATGGCAAGGGGCATTGGGCCTCCCCATCTTGCTAGTCTCAAGCCTCAGAATCCTAATAGCAGTGTCCATCTAAGGGTGAGTGATATTTTCCATGGTCAGGTATAGTTTTATATATCCTTGTTGAATTTGCACTGCATGTTGTACCCTGTTGACCTGGACACAGACAGAACAGGTTAGACAATTGATAATACATGGAGCAATCATAAGCAGCATCAATATGGTGATAATAAGGATTAGTAGGGGCAGTAGCCAACTGTAAATTCCCTCTCACCAGGAGAAGGATTCCCAAAGAGAAACTGTAGCCACACCAAGAACTCTCCAGCTCTTTCTTTGAGGTCCTGTAGGACTGGAAAAGGTCAGTTTTCATTTCAATCCCAAAGAAAGGCAATGCCAAAGAATGCCCAAACTACCACACAATTGCACTCATCTCACATGCTAGTAAAGTAATGTTCAAAATTCTCCAAGCCAGGCTTCAGCAATACATGGACTGGGAGCTTCCAGATGTTCAAGCTGGTTTTAGAAAAGGCTGAGGAACCAGAGATCAAATTGCTAACATCTGCTGTATCATTGAAAAAGCAAGAAAGTTCCAGAGAAACATCTACTTCTGCTTTATTGACTATGCCAAATCCTTTGACGGTGTGGATCACAATAAACTGTGGAAAATTCTGAAAGAGATGGGAATACCAGACCACCTGACCTGCCTCTTGAGAAACAAGTCTGGAAGAAACAGCTAGAATTGGACATGGAACAACAGACTGGTTCCAAAAAGGAGTATGTCAAGGCTGTATATTGTCACCCTGCTTATTTAACTTCTATGCAGAGTACATCATGAGAAACGCTGGGCTGGAGGAAGCACAAGCTGGAATCAAGATTGCCGGGAGAAATATCAATAACCTCAGATATGCAGATGACACCACCCTTATGACAGAAAGTGAAGAGGAACTCAAAAGCCTCTTGATTAAAGTGAAAGAGGAGAGTGGAAAAGTTGGCTTAAATCTCAACATTCAGAAAACGAAGATCATGGCATCTGGTCCCATCACTTCATGGCAAATAGATGAGGAAACAGTGTCAGACGTTATTTTTTGGGGGCTCCAAAATCACTGCAGATGGTGATTGCAGCCATGAAATTAAAAGACGCTTACTCCTTAGAAGGAAAGTTATGACCAACCTAGATAGCATATTAAAAAGCAGAGATATTACTTTGCCAACAAATGTCCATCTAGTCAAGGCTATGGTTTTTCCAGTGGTCATGTATGGATGTGAGAGTTGGACTGTGAAGAAAGCTGAGTGCCGAAGAATTGATGCTTTTGAACTGTATTGTTGGAGAAGACTCTTGAGAGTCCCTTGGAATGCAAGGAGATCCAACCAGTCCATTCTGAAGGAGATCAGCCCTGGGATTTCTTTGGAAGGAATGATGCTAAAGCTGAAACTCCAGTACTTTGGCCACCTCATGCGAAGAGTTGACTCATTGAAAAAGACCCTGATGCTGGGAGGGATTGGGGGCAGGAGGAGTAGGGGATGACAGAGGATGGGATAGTTGGATGGCATCACCACCTCAATGGACATGAGTTTGAGTGAACTCCTGGAGCTGGTGATGGACAGGGAGGCCTGGCGTGCTGCAATTCATGGGGTCGCAAAGAGTCTGACACGACTGAGCAACTGAACTGAACTGAACGGAACTGAGGATCTAGAATGTTTTCCTGAGGATTGTGAGACTTTTAACTTAGCTGGAAGTATTTACCCAGAAACCACATATCTTATTCAAGATGGCTCAAGTCCCTCCTTGTTCAGGGATAAGGAGATCTACCTCTTGTCTATTTTGGAGGATAAACCCTTCCAAGCTGTGTTGGCTCTTTAGAGCTACTCTGAGAAACCTTATCCCCAGAAATTAATTTTGGGGGTATTCATTAGAATGGCACTTATTTGTGGTCATGAATAGGTATCTGAGCTCTCCCAGGGGCTCACAGGTGTACTGAGTGTCTTCTTCAGTTTTCTTCCATGGCTTGACTCATGTGTTAAGGAATCCAGGAATTGTGTCCTGGTACCTTGACTGCTGTGGGGGTAGAAAGTATTACAGGATAGGGGCCCTGCCATGTGGGCTGGAGTTGAGCCTTTGGGGACCCATCTTTTTAGACTTTAATTAGCACTTAAATCTCTAGAGCATTTAGTGGTGACACTTTAGAATTTTTTGGGTCCTGATTGACACCCCACAAGCATATATCCTGTTGAAATTGCCCAATGGCCATGGTATAAAACCAGAGGGACTGAGCCTCTGGATCAAGGAAGAGTTTATTGACATAAACAAAACGTCTCCCATGTAGTATCTTATAAGGACTAAGACCAACCTGTTCCTTAGGGCCAATATGGGTACAGAGGAGAGCTATTGGTAAAGCCTCCTTCCATCCCAGGGTGGTCTCCTGGGTTACCTTTTTTATTACTGATTTTAATAATTGGTTGGCTCTTACTACTTTTCCTGAAGACTGAGGCCTCCAGGCACAATGGGATAATAAGCAATGTCCAATCCTTTAAAGACCCCTTGGGTGATCTTAGAAGTAAATGCTGCCTCATTATCACTTTGTAATGACCTTGGGAGACAAAATCTCAGAATGATTTCATGGAGAAGTTTTTCTTTTTTTTTTTAACCACCTCCTCAGCCTTCTCAGTCTGGTTGGGAAAGCCTTCAACCCATTCTGTGAATGTATCTATCATCATGACAAATAGATATTTATACCCTTGAGAAACTGGCATGTGGGTGAAGTCTATCTGCCAGTCCTCTCTTGGGTGGGTCCCATGCTGTTGAATGGGCTGGGCCAGGTGGGGTCCTTGAGCTCAATAGGGATTGTTTAATTGGCAAGTGGGACAAGAGGGACCATTTCCCTTATAGTCGTTTGGAGGCCTGTTCCTCTGAAGGACCTTTCTAGTAATCTTTGGAGGGCCCTCTCCCCTAAAGGAGTGGTGGCATGTAAGGAGTTAACCAACTTCCATTGGAGGTTCCCAGGCAGAAAAAGGAGTTCCTTCTTTGGCACCACCCCATATGATCTTCCTGAAAGCCCTCACTCTTAGCTTTTAGAGTCTCACCATCAGTATAGAAAGGAGTTTCTGACAAATTAGTCTGTGGAACTAAGGTGGTAAGCACTATTAGGTCATTGTTCTGTAATGCTGCTCTCTTAGCTGCCTGGTCGGCTGCATGGTTCCCTCATGCCACTACTGTGCTCCCAGTTTGGTGTCCTTTACAGTGGGAGACTGAAATCTCAGCGGGAGATGGATTACCTCCAAGAACCTAAGGATTTGATCAGCATATTTGACTGGGGACCCTTGGGCGGTCAACTGGCCTCTTTCTTTCCAAATAGCAGCTTGTGCATGTAACACCAAAAAGGCAAACATGGAGTCAGTGTAAAAGGCTAATCTTTTCTGTTTTCCCAGCACTAAATTTCAAGTCAGGGCTATGAGCTCAGCTAATTGGGCTAAAGTACCTGGTGGCAAAACTTTAGGCTCTGTGGTCTCAAAATTGGAAACTACTGCATATCCAGCTCTTCTTCTTCCATCTAAGACACAGCCACTTCCCTCAGTGTACCAGATTTCCTGAAGATTGGTCAGAGGATCTTCTGACAATGTCTCTCGCGGTTTTGTCCAGTGATCCAAGGTTTGTAGGCAAGAGTGAAAGGGGACAGAGCCCTCGGGGGTAGGCAGGAGGGTAGCAGGGTTAAGAACCTCACAAGGGGATATAGTCAGGCCCAGATTTTCTATCAACGCTACTTGATATCTGAAGATTCTTTGATCAGACATCCATAAATGACCTCACCCATTCAGGAGTTGTTTCACTTGGTGGCTAGTAAAAATAGTCAGTTTGCCCCCAAGAGAGTTTTAAAGCATCTTCTGTCAGGACTGAAATAGATGCAAGCTTTCGAAGGCAGGGAAAGAGCTCTTCCTAATAAGGGAGTAGGGCACTCAGGGACCACCAGAAAGTGGTGGGAAAATATTAGTCCATCCCAGCAATAAAGAAGGGTTTGGGTGACTCTTTTGTAATTGTTTTACCTGTAGCACTCAAAATTGTACAAGTTTGGGAAGAGAAGACTCTGGAGTAGGAGGTCAGGACAGAGTAGGTAGCCACCATGTCAATCAAGAAATTCTCAGACCTACCTGCCACATTCAATTGCACCCTTGGCTCCAGTCCTGTGATGGTTATCTGTGACAGGCTGGCTAGCTGGAGCAGGCTGCTTCAGTCCTGTTGAACCATCCTGAGGAAAGGCTTGTCACTTGACCTGGAGGCTCTTTGGTCCCAAGGGCAGAGAGCCGCCCAGTGTTCCAACTGATGGCATGTGTAGCATGCTGTTTTAGCAGACTTGGCATGGTTTGGATAGTCTTTGGGCCATTGTCCTGCCTGTCCAGATGAGGCATTTACATCATGCCTTGTCCTTCTAGGACATGGGATTTGCCATAGGGCTTCCCTGGAGGGTGGCCAGCATCTGAGTATTCCTTGTCTCTTTCCTTTTCTCCCTTTCCTGGGCCTTGGCCTCCCCCTCCTGTTTTATGTTATAAAAAGTATTGGTGGCTGTCTGGACCATGTCATCTGAAAAGGCAGCAGGGTCCTGCTGCTGCAGCAGTTATAACTTTATCCTGATGTCTAATGCACACTGAGACAGGAATTTGTCCTTTAAAATCATCTGTCCCTCGTAGGAGTCTAAGTCCAGATTGGTAAACTTTTGGAGGACCTCTTTTAGTGTTTCTAGAAAGGAACTGAGGTTCTCATTGGGCTCCTGAGTTATTGCTGAGACTGGACATAGTCCCACAACTAATAGGCTTCCTTCTATTTTTGTGGGTGAACTTCCTTAGGGGTGAATCTTTCTGAAGTTTATCCCACCCAGTACTGTTGCAACCTGAGAGCCAGTCATCCCCAGATCAGGGTGCAGATCCCTCAGGAAAGCTGAGGTGTGATGGCCTCCTGGAGATAAAATCCCTGGGCATGTCGAGGCATGTCGACTTCCTGGAACCTCTGGACTGGTAGATTCTGGAGCAGTTTGAAGCATGACAACTTTCCAAGGACCAGATCTCTAGGTAGGTCAAGGCACATCAACCTCCTGGCGCCCCTAGACTGGCAGATCCCTCAGCAGGTTGATGCCTGACAACCACCCAGGGACCAGATCCCTAGGCAGGTTGAGGCACATTGACCTCCTCCCTGGCTGGTAGATCCCCAAGCAGGTTGAGGCATGACAATCTCCCAGGGACTGGATCCATAGGCAGATTGAGGCAGGTCTACCTCCTGACCCCTGGGCTGGATTGGTATCCCTAAGTTCTCCAGCATGACCAGTGCTGGGTAGGATTAATGAGTTGTAATCTTAACTCATTGCTGGTTTGTCCACCATGGATGGGAATAGGTACCATGATGTAAAACAATGAAAGCCTATGGCCTGAGACTGGGAACCTGGGGAAATAGCCATAAGCCATACCCTCTTATTACTCTCAGGGAATGTAAGTCATTGATTTCTTCCCTTATTCCTCCAAAAGAGCAATTTAAGGTGTTTCCAATGGTAAACATTTCATTATCATAGACCCACTTTAGGTAATAACAGAAATAATGACAAAGGAGTGGGTTATCTGGTCTTCTTAGGGGCATTAAGAGTATTTTAATAATAAGCGGGATGGAGCAATGTTGCCTACAAGGGGGCATGGTCCTGATTGTAGGAGTTAGTAAGTGGCTTAAGGACAAATTGATAAGAGGCAACAGACCAGATGTTCCATAAAAATAGAGTGGAGATTTGATCGGGGGGTATGTTTGTATAGGAGAAGGGTGGCAAGGATTTGGGCCCAAACAGCCTGTAGGGCTAATTCCCAAAGTGGCAAATATTGTCCCTGGAAGGCCAATTTGCCCTTGAAGGGATGCCACCAACAGGTGGATTTCTAGCAAGAACTGTGTGCCTGTCATCCACCCTAGTGTGTCCACTGATAAATGCTGTTGTTGCACGTGTTGTAGGAAATGTGGAAGATAAATGCGTGAATATCTAGAGGGATTGGATATTATACAGTATTTCCCTCTCAAAGGCCGGCTATTTTGTTTTTCCATCCAGAAGATTGTAGAAGCAACAATGTGGGCCCAGGAGAAGAGCATGAAACAGGAAGGAAGGGGGCAGGGCACAACTTTTGAGAATGACATAGCCCATGGGCATAACATAAACTGATTAAAATCAAATGGGTCCAAGATGACAAGTCAGTTTCAACTAAACTTTGATCCTCAGTCTTCAAGCTAAATGACACACCCAGAGGTGCCAGGACAGTTCCAAGGCACTATCCAAAGACCAAGGAGGGGGTGGTTCCCCAGTTGTTGCTATGATCCTCCCACTTATTAGCATATGGAGTCACCCAGCTCAGAAAAACTAACCACACCACATCCCAGGACAACCACACTTGCCCTCTGCAATGGCCCACACCCTGTGGAGTATGCCTCTTTCTAAATCTGAACAAATCCACTTCTTACCTATCCCTGTGTCTCTCACTGAATTTTATTGCAATGAAACATCAAGAGCCTGAACTTCATTAGGTCCTAAAACGAGGCACAATGGATTTTGGCCAGTCTCAAGTCCCAGTGGAGAGTGAAAAAGTTGGCTTAAGGCTCAACATTCAGAAAACGAAGATCATGGCATCCAGTCCCATCACTTCATGGGAAATAGATGGGGAAACAGTGTCAGACTTTATTTTTCTGGACTCCAAAATCACTACAGATGGTGACTGCAGCCATGAAATTAAAAGACGCTTACTCCTTGGAAGGAAAGTTATGACAACCTAGATAGCATATTCAAAAGCAGAGACATTACTTTGCCAACAAAGGTTCGTCTAGTCAAGGCTATGGTTTTTCCTGTGGTCATGTATGGATGTGAGAGTTGGACTGTGAAGAAAGCTGAGAGCCGAAGAATTGATGCTTTTGAACTGTGGTGTTGGAGAAGACTCTTGAGAGTCCCTTGGACTGCAAGGAGATCCAACCAGTCCATTCTGAAGGAGATCAGCCCTGGGATTTCTTTGGAAGGAATGATGCTGAAGCTGAAACTGCAGTACTTGGCCACCTCATGCGAAGAATTGACTCATTGGAAAAGACTCTGATGCTGGGAGGGATTGGGGGCAAGAGGAGAAGGGGACGACAGAGGATGAGATGGCTGGATGGCATCACCGACTCGATGGACGTGAGTCTGAGTGAACTCCGGGAGTTGGTGATGGGCAGGGAGGCCTGGCGTGCTGCGATTCATGGGGTCGTAAAGAGTCGGACACGACTGAGCAACTGATCTGATTTGATCTGAAGTCCCAGTAGCACAGAGTCCCTGCCATGTGGGTTTGAGTCCCAATCTTAGATAAACAGGTTCATGCACAGCTTTCAGAAATGAAAAGATGGTGACCTGATCAATACTTTGTAAGCAGTGACATAGATGGAGAGAGGAGCTGAAAGATGAGAGGAAAATGCAGTGGGAAAAACGTGCAGAGGAATCCCCTTCATAACCTGCCAGAAAATCTGCTAAATACATGACCTGTGCTTACAGTTTTCATTGGCCTGATCCTTGGCACAAAGAAGATTAAGGATAGAAGAACCCCCACCCGCTTGGGTATCAGCTACTAGGGCACAGCCGATAGTGGAACCTTTGGAATGCACTGAGGAAGAGTAGCCCCTGCCAGAGTCCCTCAATTGTACCCATTGCCTCTCACCTGTTCGCATGGGGGTTTGAGGAAACAAGAAACGAGAGATTGTAAAGGAATTATGATTTTGTTAGCCGTATGTCCTTCCAGCCATAGGAGCGAGAACTTCCTACCTTAACCAGAGGTCTTCTGGAATCTGAGACTGAGCTGCGTGAGCTTTCTGGTTAGTTTGGTTTTGCTGTCCTGGTTTCCGCATGCTGGGTTTCTTGTCACTTCCCCTCTGCTGGATTTTCTTCTTGTTCCGTTTCCTCTGCAGGAGCTTTTGCCACATCAGGCTTCTGCTGTACTTGGCCTCTGCTTGGCAGGGTCCTAGCCAAGCTTGTTTTAGCCAGGTTAAATCTGAGAAACAGCACCATGTATATTGGGCGAGTGATTTCCTCAGTTCTGTCTCGCTGCAGCAAAAATTGAAGGGATGGACGAATCAGTGTTACAGCTCAGTTTTACTAGGAAAAACAAAGGATGATAACCCATGAGGACTGAGGGTAGGCCGACCCAAAAGATGAAGAGAAGAGAGGCCTCAGTCCTTCTAGGCTTCCTCCTTTATATTTATCTCCTCCCCCTTGAGTCTGCCCTATGCAAAATGTGCTAGCCAGGAGGGCTGTTTGTTTTAAGTGAAGTCCTCACCGGGTCCTAGGACCTTCCTTTGTTCTATTTTTGTGGGCTTTTCCCTTCTTTGTCTTTTAGCCACCGCCCTTCTGTACTCCTTTTTCCTATTCTAACTAAATAACAATACCAACTTAATATAACTAGATATATTAGCTTATAAAAAATAACATGCTTAAATTGCAGAATTTTTAAACCTGAAGTTTTAAAACTTTAAAGTCAATTATGTGTATAATAAGAAACTATGAGATATAATTACATTCTTTACTGATTACTGGAATTAAAAAGAGTCAAGGTGTTTACAAGTAGAAAGTATCTGGTTTTGTTGCAGGAAGTGGGGGGACCCCTTCCAGGTCCTGAAACTGGGTACTTGTCGAAAACTCGGAAATGACATGTGCTGACAAAGCAAGAGATTTTATTGGATAGGGTGCCCAGGCAGAGAGTAGTAGGGTAAGGGAACCCAAGAGAACTGCTTTGCCACAAGGCTTGCAGTGTTTTTATAGTGATGGGATTAGTTTCTGGATTGTCTTTTACCACTCATTCTGACTCAGAGTCCTTCCTGGTGGTGCATACCTTGTTCAGCCAAGATGCATGGCAGCGAGAAGGATTCTGGGAAGTGGTTGGACACGTGGTCACTTTTTGACGTTTCCTGAACTCTGCCGGTTGGTGGGGTGGCTTATTAGTTCCGTGTTCCTTAACAGGACCGCCTGTTGAAAACAACTCATGCAAATGGTTGCTATAGTGGCTGGCCAGGGTGTGTGCCAGCTTCAGTTTCAGCTGTGTGGCCAGTTTCAGTCAGTGTGCTTCCCCTAACAATTTGACTCGTTCTGTGACAATGTAGCTTCAGATTTTCTCTATTAAACTCCAGATTTTTTATTGTCTGAGAACATAAAGGTCTAAGAAATATTTCACCCAGTAAAAATTATCCAAAAGTGGTGTAGTTTACTTCTTGAACTAGAGAAAAGATGCAATATTACAATGAAATAATGGAACCATATAAATGCTTATATATTTGTCTTCTCTAAACCAAAATTTCATATGAAACTAATTAAAAATTTTAAATTATCTGTTATTTCTTGGAAGCCTGGTACAAAAATTTTAGTTTCCTAGATTATTTCAGAATAATTTATCTCAATTTTTTGTTAGTTGAAGTCTAAAATTCATATATTAGTGTCAGAAAATATAAAATATGTACAAATTCACAAAAAAGTTTTATAGCATATAAATACTAATAATTTAAGAAGGTATTAAATCTTTGAAAGCAAAATCGTGATGCTGAGGAAGATTGAGGGCAGAAGAAGAATGGGGCAACAGAGAATGAGATGATTGGATGACATCACCAACTCAATGGACATGAGTTTGAGCAAACTCTGGGAAGTTCTGAAGAACAGGAAATCCTGGCTTACCACAGTCCATGGGGTTGGAACGATCTGGACATAACTGAGCAACTGAACAATAACAACTTTATCATAATATTGTTTTACTAAAAAACTATTTTAGACCTTGTTAAGTTTCTTCTCAAAGTGTACCTTTTTCATTTTTCTTCATGGTGATTTTTTAATATGTATATATGTTTCAGAAGCATCTGCTCAGTTCAATTCAGTTCCATCAGTCATGTCCAACTCTTTGTGTCTTCATGGACTGCAGCACACCAGGCTTCCCTGTCCATCAACAACTCCCAGAACTTGCTCAAACTCATGTTCATGGAGTCGGTGATGCCATTCAACCATCTCATCCTCTATCATCCCCTTCTCCTCCTGCCTTCAATCTTTCCCAGTATCAGGGTCTTTTCTAATTTCAGTTTTTCACATCAGGTGGCCAAAGTATTGCAGTTTCAGCTTCAGCATCAGTCCTTCCAATGTATGTTCAGACTGATTTCTTTTAGGATTGATTGGTCAGATCTCCAAAATTGTGCCCTTTTTGTTAGTTATGAAACAGGGAATTATTTCTTGCTCTTTGTGGTATACTAATCTGATTTTTAATTTTTTAAAAACTTGCATAGATACAAGAGAATATCTATGTTAGAAAATTGATCAAACACTTTTATTAATTTCATTACTTTTCAAGTTGCCTGTGTCTCTTTTCTTTATTTTAACTTTTTCTTTAATATTTAATATTCTTATTAAAATCACTATGCTGAATTCTAAATTATAATTCTTTTGCTTTTAAAATTTATATTTACCACATAAGTTTGTACTGTTATCACATTGCATATTGCCCAATTTTTAAACGTTTTCTGTTTTATTATCAAAGGCAATTATACTTTCTGTATTCTGTTATTTTTGTTATTTCAGCTGAATATTTCTGAGACACTTAAATACTGTTTCTACTAAATGTTAAATTTTCAACTTTACTTGTATATTCCAAGGGATGTATAACAGAAAATATAAAATGCAGTAAGGATAGATTATAAAATATGCTTTTACCCTTTTAAAAAATATTTATTTGTTAATAGTACTAGAAGAGCTACTAGAACTTTTTTTCATATATGTCCCAGTCTATGGGCATAGTTTTTCTGGGTTTTATACTGATGTGTGGAATTTCTATTTCATGTAACACATCTTTCTTTACTAGGTAATGCCAGATCTTTTCCAGTTGTGTAGCAATGTTGTGGTTTATTCATATCTTGTTGGTAATTTTAATGTTTTAATAATTTGGAGAAATTTTGAATTTTTGTCCTATTGTTCTGTGATAATTCTCTAGGCACTATACTGTTATAAAGTTCATATTCTCATTATAATTTATTTTCTTGCTTGTTGCTGGTACATATAAAAGTGATTGGTTTTGAATAGTGACTTTAAATCCAAAAAATTTGTAAGATTTACTTATTAACCTCAATAATTAATATAGATTATTTGGGGTATAAGTAATACTTTTTTTTTTTTTGCTTTTGTGGCGCTGAAGAATTGATGCTTTTGAACTGTGGTGTTGGAGAAGACTCTTGAGAGTCCCTTGGACTGCAAGGAGATCCAACCAGTCCATTCTGAAGGAGATCAGCCCTGGGATTTCTTTGGAAGGAATGATGCTAAAGCTGAAACTCCAGTACTTTGGCCACCTCATGCAAAGAGTTGACTCATTGGAAAAGACCCTGATGCTGGGAGGGATTGGAGGCAGGAGGAGAAGGGGACGACAGAGGATGAGATGGCTGGATGGCATCACCCACTTGATGGACATGAGTTTGGGTGAACTCCGGGAGTTGGTGATGGACAAGGAGGCCTGGCGTGCAGCAATTCATGGGGTCGCAAAGAGTCACACACGATTGAGCCACTGAACTGACTGACCTCTGAATAATACTTGTCCTATTATACTGTCTAGAATTTCCAGTACAGTGTTGAGATAAAAACTATGACATTAAAAAAAAGAAAACTCTTACATTTTCTTGTAAAATTAAAAATAACTTTTATTTTTCAATAACCAAGTGCGATATTTGGTATACAATTTTAAAGAAACACCTGATCAACTTAAGAATAATTCCTTTCATTTCCATTTTGGTAAGCAATTTTATTACAATTAACCACTGATATATTCAATTTTTTATTTTGACTACATTAAATTTGATTAGTATTTTCTGCTTTAACCTGTTAAAATGATGGTTTCATTCACTGATTTTTATATGTTAGCCAACTTTGCATTCTTTAATAAAACAAAATTGTCTTACAGTTGTGTCGTCCTTTTTTAAATGCATTATTTGATTTGTCTAGCTACCAATTTACATAAAGAATTTTCAACTGTAAATATGATAAAAAATACTGTGTCATATCACTTACATATGGAATCTACAAAAACAAAACAAAACAAAAACCAAGGAACTAGTGAATATAACTAAAAAGACACTGACTCACAGATAAGGAGAACAAAGTAGCGGTTGCCAGTGAGGAGAGGAAAATGGGGCTGGACAACATGAGTAGGGGATTAACAGGTACAAACTATTACATGTAAAATAAGATACAAGGATATACTGTACAACACAGGGAATACATCTCATCTTTTTTTGTTTTGTTTTTCTTCCATAACATTTTACTTATGCTGATGCCATTTTTCTTAAATCTTTATTGGAGTGTAGTTGATTTACAATTTTGGGTTAGTTTCAGGTGTACTGCAAAATAAATCAGTTTCAGATTCTTTCCCATATAGAATAGTAAAGAATATTAAGTAGAGCTCCTATGGGCTATACAGTAGTTCTTTAATACTAGCCTTTATAACTATAAATGGAGTATAACTTTTAAAATTATGAATTCACTCTATTGTACACCTGTAACATATATCATTATACATCAGCTATAATTAAATAAGAATAAATAATTTTTAAAAGAAAAAATAAGCCTACAAATATTGCTTGCCTATAGTGATCTTGATTGATTCTATATTTACCTTATGGTGTTCAGTTCCTCAGTCATGTCTGACTCTGAAACCCATCGACTGTAGCACACCAGGCTCCTCTGACGATGGAATTTTCCAGCCAAGAATACTGGAGTGGGTGACGATTTCCTCCTCCAGGGGATCTCCTCCAGGGATTGAACTCACATCTCCTGTGTTGGCAGGCAGAATGTTTACCACTGAGCCACCTGGCAAGCTCATATTTACCTTATACTTGTTTAGAAAGGGCTTCTCTGGTGGCTCAGATGGTAAAGAATCTGCATAAAATAAGTGCAGTTGATGCTGTCTTATTTTCTCAAACTCTGAAATTGTTAGGCTGAATATAGTCCTTACAGATATTCAGGTCCCAGTCACTGCAAACTGTGAATGTTACTTTATAGGTGCTCAGTCGTGTCCAACTCTGTGACCCCATGGACTGTAGCCCACCAGGCTCCTCTGTGCAAGGAATTTTCCAGGCAAGAATACTGGAGTGGGTCCTCATGCCCTCCTCCAGGGGATCTTCCTGACCCAGGAATCAAACCTGTGTTTCTTATGTCTCCTGCATTGGTAGGAGGATTCTTTAACACTGGCACCACTAGAGAAGTCCTGTTGCTTTATATGGTGAAAGGAATTTAGCAGATGTGATAAAATTAAGGATTTTGAGATAAATTATCCTATATTATGTATGAGTCTTAAATGTGACAAGTAGCCTTATTATAGGGAGGCAGAAAGATATTTGACTGCATTCCCTGAAGTCTCAAGAATAACTAGCCCTGTTGAGATCTTCATCTTAACACAGTAAGATTCCTTTTTAATTCCTGGACTCTAGAATGTTAAGAGAATAAATTTCAGCTATGTTTGTTTTAATTTATTACAGCAGCAGTAGGAAACATAAATACATATGTAATACACACACACATATATATATGTAATATATATAGTGTGTTTGTGTACATACACACATTAGGCATTTATATGACTTGAGTGTTTTAGGGAATTTGTGACAAGAATGTGGAGTTTTCTTTTTGGATACTTCTTATCATACATTCAATATCTTTTTTTAATAATTGAAATATTCAGCTATATTTTCAAATGTGTTCAGATTTTATGAATGTTATATCTGAACTTTCCATAGTTGTTGACTATAGTCTTATACCCTTAATCATTAATTTAAGATTTCTTTGGAGGGGACTGTTAGTATATTCTATCAATAGTGATTGTTCTTCTATGGTGTTGTGTTCTCATGGTCATTATAGACTTTAAATTTCTGCTACTGTATTTGTCAGTTTTTGCATAATCTATTTTGAGGTTATAGTGTTAAGTGAGAAAAAAAAATTAACTGTACCTCTTCCTCAAGAGTACATTATCAGGGTTGAGAGTATCAAATACTGCTAACTGATTGCCAAAGGCAAGTCCTCTTCTTCCAGGGCTTAGAGCTAGGTTACATTTATCAGCCTCTCTTAAAGTTAGTTGCTGCCATGTTACAGAGTTCCATTCAATTAAATGTAAGCAGAGTGGTAGGTGTTACATCCATCCTGGCTCATGAATGTACCAACATGTAATCATCTCTTACCTCCTAACATGGCAGTCAGGCTTGAAGTCTCAAGATGTCACTGATAACCAAATTCTTAAGATAGAAAAGACTGTAAACAATGGTTCTTGAATGCCTGTGTAGAGTAGAACAACCTGACTTCTTAAATTGTAGCCAACCAGAAAATCCCACCCTGAAATACTGCATGAATGAGAAATAAGCATTTATTGAGGTAAACCTCTGATACAAAGTTATTTTTCAAGAATTTACATGATATGAGTTTTCATGTCTGCTGTTAATTTCTATGAATACGTTTCTTTGAGAGTTAATTAAATGATTTACTTATTTTTATTTCATATTATATATCTGAATTTCTTTTGGAAATTCTTGGTATGATTCTGCTGCATTGTTTGCTCTGATTCATGGTGCAGTGTTTCCTTGTATATTTTGTTATTTATGAATGTGAAATCAAGTTTATTGGAAAATATTCGATAGATATTATTTGAGTCCTGAAATGAAGTGTTAGGTAGGAAGAATAGGGAAAAGGAGTCCAAAATGGCCGTGGCTAAAAGACGAGGAAGGGAAAAGCCTGCGAAAATAGAACAAAAGAAGGTCCAAGAACCAGAGTGAAGACCTCAGGTAAAACAAACAACACTCCTGGCTGGCCCAATTTACATAGGACGGGCCCAGGGGGAGATAAACATATAAAAAGAGACGCCAAAGCTAGCTCTCCCACCCCCCCCCCCCCGCGCGCTGGGGCGCTCTTCTCCTCGTGTCTTTGGATTGACGTGCCCTCACGCCTCGAAGATGGATTTTCCTGCTATCTTCTAAATAAAGTAGAGCTGTAACACTGAGCTGTAACACTGATTTGTCTAAGAGCTATAACATGGTCCATTCGAGACCTGAGAGCTATAACATGGTCTATCCGAGACCCGAAAGCTGTGACACGCCGAGGGGGCTTTAATGTCCGTCACTCCAAATCTTTGCTGTGACGAGACAAAGAACCAAGGAACATATACTCACATGACAGAAGGTAGGTTCATTTTGAAAGAAAAAAAAATTATGCTTATAAGATAGCATATTTTTGAATATTTTCATGTGTATTCACAGATAGGACTTTTCTAAGCAAAAATTGTTGACAACTTGGTTTCAAATCTATTGTAATGGTGTTGACAAAAAATTAGTCAATAAGAAAGAAGTGGAAAATTTTATTTGAGCCAAATTTGAGAATAATGACCCAGGAAGGGCATATCAGAAAGTGCTAAGGACTGTTTCACCTGTTAGGAGTCAAAGTGAAGTCGCTCAGTCATGTCTGTAGCACACCAAGCTCCTCCATCCATGGGATTCTCCAGGCAAGAATACTGGAGTGGGTTGCCGTTTCCTTATTAGGAGTCAAGGCACAGATATATAAGTTTTTAAGACAGAATGCTATATATTAAATAAACTATTGACAGTTTACACAATACAAATCTAAGTGTCATCTTGACTCCTTACAAAATCAAGAATGAGTATCTTTTAAGGAGCTGTCTTGTTGATGCTAGGAAAATGTTGCTCTTTAAGGTTAAGCAGGTATTTCTGCTAATGGCTGAGGTTTGGTAGATAAGTGGGTACACGACCCACAGCAGAGGGAGAGAGGAGACAAAAGAACAGAAGTATTTTTTATGTTTAAATTTTACTTATCCTGCCATAAAATTTGAATTTTATTTCACAATGGAAGTAATGAATTGTGAACTCAGGAGAGATTTATTTGCATAATCTCCTGTGGAGCCATTTATTTACTTTACAAAGGATAATTGACCTTAGGGCCTTCTATTCCATCCCCAGAGAGAGTTTGTTTACATTAGAAAGACAGAGACTCTCCCTATACCTTTCTCTGGAGGAGAAGATGGGCAGCAATATAAGCTCTAAAATTCAACATTTCAAGATTCCTCTCCTCTGGCACAGACCCTCTGAGTGCACAGGCTACATCTGGCTCTCATTGTGTTGTGTCGTGCAAGTCTCTGAAACAGACTTTTTGTTGCTGTTCAGCTGCTGAGTCGTGTCTGACTCTTTGCTACTCTTTGAGGTGCTGTCTCTCATGGATTGCAGCATTCCAGGCCTTCTGTTCGCTCACCATCTCCTGGAATTTGCCCAAGTTCATGTGCATTGAATGGGTGATGTTATCCAACTGTGTAATCCTCTGTCACCCTCTTCTCCTTTTGACTTAGCTGTACACAAAACCTATGAGAATAAAATAAGTAACTGTTGCTGCTGCTGCTGCTGCTACTAAGTCGCTTCAGTCGTGTCCGACTCTGTGTAACCCCATAGACAGCAGCCCACCAGGCTCTCCCGTCCCTGGGATTCTCCAAGCAAGAATACTGGAGTGGGTTGCCATTTCCTTCTCCAATGCATGAAAGTGAAAAGTGAAAAATGAAAGGGAAGTCGCTCAGTCGTATTCGACTCTTAGCGACCCCATGGACTGCAGCCTACCAGGCTCCTCTGTCCATGGGATTCTCCAGGCAAGAGTACTGGAGTGGGGTGCCATTGCCTTCTCCGAAGTAACTGTTACTTGACTAAAAAATGATGCAAAACATGAGAGTAGCCAGTTAAGTTTTATTTGGAGCAAGATGAGGCCTGCAGCCTGGGAGACAGCACATCAGATAGCTCTGAGAATCTGCTCCAAAGAGGTAGTGGGGGAAGGTTAGTTCAGTCACTCAGCCACGTCCAACTCTTTGAGACCCCGTGGACTGCAGCAAACCAGGCTTCCCTGTCCATTACCAATGCCCATGTATGTGATTTTGGTGAAGGGCAAGTTCATGCTATCAAGCACTTGTCTTACAAAAGCTTTTCTACTAGTCACAAGGTAGTTAGAATAGGAAGCAGGAGACCAAAATGGTGGTGGCTAAAAGACAAGGAAGGGAAAAGCCCGCGAAAATAGAACAAAGGAAGGTCCAAGGACCGGAGTGAGGACCTCAGGTAGAACAAATAGCACTCCTGGCTAGCCCAGTTTACGTAGGGCAGGCCCAGAGGGAGGAAAAAACAAGAGGAGCCAAAGGGCTCTCTCTCTCTCTCCCTCTCTCTCCCTTTCTCTCCCTCTCTCTCCCGCGCATTGGCACGCTCCCCCACTCTCTTCTCTTCACGTCTTTGGGTCGGCATGCCCCTCATGCCTCAAGGATGGATTCTCCTGCTATTTTCTAAATAAAATAGAGCTGTAACATGGAGCTGTAACACTGATTTGTCTAAGAGCTATAACATGGTCTGTCCGGGACCTGAGAGCTGTGACATGCTGAGGGCTTTAATGTCTGTCACTCCAAATCTTTGTTGTGAGGAGACAGAACTAAGGAGAATATTCTCACCTGACATCACCAAGAAGGGATTTAGTGCTTTTCTAGATACCAGGGATGCAAGGATTGGGACCATGAAATCAGTTCCTGAAAATATCTAACCTTCTATAGACCTGTTCCACCAGTTTCGCTGGACCATAGAGTGTGTCGCTGTCCAGCCCAAACTCCCTTCAGGGCATGTGGAAGGTGAACACCTGAAGTAGCACAGGAATCAATCTTCACAGAGGCAGATGGCAAATGCCCTTTGCAACTGCCAATTTGTTCAATTCAGTTGCTCAGTTGTGCCCAGCTCTTTGTATCCCCATGGGCTGTAGCATCCCAGGCTTCCCTGTCCATCAGCAACTCCTGGAGCTTGCTCAAACTCATGTCCATTGAGTCAGTGATGCCATTCAACCATCTCATCCTCTGTCGTCCCCTTCTCCTCCTGCCTTCAATCTTTCCCAGTTTCAGGGTCTTTTCTAATGAGTCATTTCTTCTCATCAGGTGGTTAAAGTATTGGAGCATCAGCTTCAGAATCAGTCCTTCCAATGAATATTCAGTACTGATTTCCTTTAGGATTGACTGGTTTGATCTCCTTGCAGTCCAAGGGACTCCTAAGAGTCTTCTCTAACACCACAGTTCAAAATTATCAATTCCTTGGTTCTCAGCTTTTTTATGGTCCAACTCTAACATCCATACATGAGTACTGGAAAAACCATAGCTTTGACTAGATGGACCTTTGTCTGCAAAGTAATGTCTCTGCTTTTTAATATGCTGTCTAAATTTGTCATCGTTTTTCTTCCAAGGAGCAAGTATCTTTTAATCCCAATTTGCAGTTGACACTGTATGTAAAAGTTAAACAATTACTTGTACAGAACTATTTTTAACTAAATTCTTTGCTTGAAGTAGTGTGAATTCATTCTTCAAATTCACGTGAGGGCTAGCTTCTGATTATTAGTATTCAGAGGCAATTTTATTCCTACTCCACTGGGCACCAAATTAAGATGGGCAATTTTCTCAGGGTTCTGGAGTATGGGCTTACTCTTAATTCACCTCTACACTCAATATTTAGACTTTTGAATTGCAGTTTAATTATTTTCTTTTATATTCTCTAGTGTTAGTGACAATTCTCCTTTGTATCTTATCCTCTCTCTCCCTGTGAGATCTAAATCTCACTTCATTTCTCTTGGTCAGTGTTCTCACTGCTAAGTCCTTTTGTTCCTGCTCCACTGTATGTCCTGGGTTCTGCCCTCTGTTTAGCTTCTGTCCTGTGTGTGCCATAATTTCTTGGTAATTCTTTGGCTCCTTTAGGTTTTATTTTCCAAACTTCAAGGTTATTTTCAGTTGAAGGATTCCCAGGACACCCTGGTTTACCATATTGACTGGAATAGATGAACTTCCTGGGGTCTTCTCATTTCTTTAATAAATAAATGTTGATACATGAGTGTTTTGCATACTAAAAATAAGTTTGTAGGTAGAAAGGATGAATAGTGTGGATTTTTAGGACAGTGAAAAACTATACTGTTTGTTATGTAGTATGGGTTTATGTCATTTACATGTTTGTCAAAATCCATAGAATATCCAACACAAAAGGTAAATACTAATGTCAGTGTTTGTGATCTCTGGTACTGTTGGCCTGCAGTGGCTTGAAGCAGGTTTCAGATTTCTGGCCAGAGACTGAAGTCATATTTACCTTTCATATGAATAGTTCTCATCCATATGCCACACACTTTCCAAAATTTTCCTTGCTGCTGCTGCTGCTAAGTCGCATCAGTCGTGTCCAACTCTATATGACCCCACAGACGGCAACCCAACAGGCTCCTCTGTCCCTGGGATTCTCCAGGCAAGAACACTGGAGTGGGTTGCCATTTCCTTCTCCAATGCATGAAAATGAAAAGTGAAAGTGAAGTCGCTCAGTCGTGTCCGACTCTTAGTGACCCCATGGACTGCAGCTCACCAGACTCCTCTGTCCATGGGATTCTCCAGGCAAGAGTACTGGAGTGGGGTGCCATTGCCTTCTCCTTAGTATTACTGAATGCTAGCCACTAGACCAGTGGCAAGTCCCCTGGCTCATCAGCTTTGCAGAAGTGAATTCCTTTCAAGAGAAAGTAGTGAAATAAGTGTTTATTAGTAGGGAAGAATACATGTTGGTAGACACATGGACAGACTTGAAGAGAGAGCCTCTTTCATGGTAGTTTGAATTCATTTGTGGGACATTTCTTCTGGGTTTCCTGTGACCAGTCATCTTGCTTTGCCTGGTTCTGGGTCTATATTTGGGTTATCTCGGTATCATCCCGTGTGCACACCTGCATCTCTTAGCTAAGATGGATTAAAGTGAAGAGGTCTCTGGGAAGGTTGACATCACTCTTTTTTTTGACCTTCAAGGAGCCTTTCTGCACATATGTAGTCAGGAACATCTCTTTGACCTCGAGAATGAGAAGTATATACTCTCTGTGTTTTATCTGGGCAAGACTTAGCCTCTGATGTAATCCACTTGCTATTATCTTCATCTTGGAGTATTTGTGTATGAGGGACACACTCCAGCTGCTCAACTTGGGGCCCATCTATCTCCTGCCTCAATTTAATTTTGTTAATAATAATAATTGGGGCTTCCTTGATAGCTCAGTTGGTAAAGAATCTGCCTGCAATGCAGAAGACCCCAGTTCAATTTCTAGGTCAGGAAGATCCTCTGGAGAAGGGATAGGCTACCCACTCCAGTATTTTTGGGCTTCCCTTATGACTCAGCTGGTAAAGACCTGAGTTCAATCCCTGGGTGGAGAAGATCCCCTGGAGAAGGGAAAGGCTACCCACACCAGTATTCTGGCCTGGAGAATTCCATGGACTGTATAGTCCATGGGGTCACAAAGTGTCAGACAAGACTAAGCATTTCATAATATTATGAAATATTATTATTATTTCAATAATAATAATAGAAATATTGGGTCATCAGTTGTAACAACAGCAGCACACTAATGTAGATATTAATAATAGGGGAAATTGGGGAGGTGGTTATATGAAAACTCTCTTTTGTACAGCTCATTTTTTTAATAATCCTAGAGCTGTTAGAAAAATAAGTTTAGTAATTGCATTTTTTTTTAATGTGTCAACTTTTTCACTGAAAGTTCTCATGTAAGTAATGCTGAAATTTGAGAACTATGCCTAGCTACAGTTTTCTGGAAGGCAGAATCATCTATAGTTTTATAGTGCATGTGTGCTGTGCTAAGTTGCTTCAGTTGTATCTGATTCTGTGTGATCCCATGGACTGTAGCCTGCCAGGCTCCTCTGTCCATGGAATTATCCAGGCAAGAATACTGGAGTGTGTTGCCATGCCTCCTCCAGGGGATCTTCCTGACCCAGGGATGGAACCTGTATCTCTTACATCTCCTGCATTGGCAGGGGAGTTCTTTACCACTAGTGCCACCAGATAGAACCAAATATTTATGACTCACTTTCTACTGTTTTATTGTTTTTCATTTTATCACCTTAATATTTATAATTTAAATTCTGAAGTTGAAGATTATTAAATAAAATTTAGCAATTTATAAATGCAGTTATTTTCTCAGTATGGGTTAATCACTACCTAGTGAGACTGCAGGTAACAGATATTTTGTAGCACTTGATAAATTTGGAAAAACTGTTTGTTTTGCCACATTAACAGGATAAAATCTCTAATATAAGACACAGAAAAAATGACCGTATAAACTTAGGAATAAAAATAATATATTGAAGAACAATTACTCATTTATATAAATCAAGTTTTTTCAGAATATGCAGTAAATTAATTTAAATAATTGAGAGTATGAAATGGACATAAAAACATACTCAGTTTAATTTAAGTGCTTATCTTAGTGTGACATTTTAAAAGTACAGACCATACAAAATATTATTTTTGAATGTAACTTTCACATGCTTATATGTATATATCAAAAAGTTTTTTATTTAAAAATCATACTTAGTAAAACATAAAATAATCAGATTTGAGGCTTTCTTAACTTGGTGAAATAGAAGGACATGTGCTCATTTTGCTTGTTCATCAACTTACAACTTGCTGCTGAACAACCATCAACAGGAGAATGTTGGATCCCACCAAAAAAAGATACCCACATCCAAGGGCAAATGGAAGCCCCAAGCAAGATGGTGGGTGGGGCAAAATCACATTTAGAGTGAAACCCCATAACTGCCAAAGATGCTGGGAGGGCTCAAACAAAACCTTATGTGCACCAGGACACAAAGATCCCACAGAGACTGAGCTAGACCTATGTTTATGTCTCCTGCAGAGGTATGCATCAGCAGTGATCTGCCAGGGGGCAGGGGCTCTGGGTGCAGCTAGCTGGGTCACACAACCTGTGGCATAAGCCCTCTTGGAGGAGGTTGCCATTAACCCACCATAGAGTCACTGAGCAGACAACCCACAAACCACAGAATAATTATACCAAAGAAATTCTTGCACTGTTAAGAAACTTCCAGAACCGGCAACAGATTTCCCAACCTGGGATCTGGCAAAGGGACTGACAACCCCCAGATAATTTGACTTTGGAGGCCAGTGGGATTTGATTACAGAACTTACACAGGACTGGGGAAACAGACTCTTGGAGGGCACAAATAAAACCTTGTGTGCACCAGGACCCAGGAGAAAGGAGCAGTGACCCCACAAGAGACTGACCCACATGTGCCAATGAGTGTCGAGGAGTCTCCAGCAGAGGCATAGGTCAGCATTGGCTTGCAGCAGGGTCGGGGGCACTGAGTGTGGCAATGCTTGCACATGACCTGTTGAAGGAGGTTGCTATTATCTTCATTACCTCCACCATAGTTTGATCTCAGGTCAAACAACAGAGAGGGAACACAGCCCCACCCATCAACAGAAAATTGGATTAAAGATTTACTGAGTATGGCCCTGCCCATCAGAATAAGACTCAGTCCCCCCTCCCACCCCCCCACCCCACCCCCCAGTCAATGTCTCCCATCAGGAAGCTTCCAGAAGCCCCTTATCTTTATCCATCAGAGGGTAGGCAGAATGAAAATCACAGTCACAGGAAACTAATCAAACTGATCACATGGACCACAGCCTTGTTTGACTCAATGAAACTGTGAGCCATGCCATGTAGGGCCACCCAAAATGGACAGGTCATGGTGGAGAGTTCTGACAAAACATGGTCCATTGGAGAAGAGAATGGCAAACCACTTCAATATTCTTGCCTTGAGATCCCCATGAACAGTATGAAAAGGGAAAAAGATAGGACACTGAAAGATGATCTCCCCAGGTTTGTAGATGGCCAGTATGCTACTGGAGAACAGTGGAGCTATAACTCCAGAAATAATGAAGAGATGGAGCCAAAGAGAAAAAAGTGCCCAGTTATGGATGTGACTGGTGATGGAAGTAAAGTCTGATGCTGTAAAGAGCAATATTGCATAGGAACCTAGCATGTCAGGTCCATGAATTAAGGGAAATTAGTTGCTGTTATATAGGAGATGGCAAGAGTGAACATCACCATAGGAATCAGTGGATTTTATAAAATGGACTGGAATGGGTGAATTTAATTCAGATGACCATTATATCTACTACTGTGGGCAAGAATTCCTTAGAAGAAATGGAATAGCACTCATAGTCAACAAAAAAGTCTGAAATGCAGTACTTGGGTGCAATCTCAAAAACAACAGAATGATCTCTGTTCATTTCCAAGGCAAACCATTAAATACCACAGTAATCTAAGTCTACGCCCCAACCAGTGATGCTGAAGATGCTGAAGTTGAACATTTCTATGAAGACCTATAAGACCTTCTAGAACTAACACCCAAAAAAGGTGTCCTTTTCATCATAGGGGACTGGAATGCAAAATAGGAAGTCAAGAGATACCTGGAGTAACAGACAAATTTGACCTTGGGGTACAAAATGAAGCAGGGAAGAGCCTAACAGAGTTTTGCCAAAAGAATGCACTGGCCATAGCAAATAACCTCTTCCAAGAACACAGAGATGATTCTACACATGGACCTCACCTGATGATCATTACTGAAATCAGATTGTTTATATTCATTGCAACCAAAGATGGAGAAACACTATACAGTCAGGAAAAACAAGACCAGGAGCTGACTATGGCTCAGATCATGAACTCCTTATTGCCAAATTCAGACTTAAATTGAAGAAAGTAGGCAAAACCACTAGACCATGCAGATATGACCTAAATCAAATCCCTTATGATTATACAGTGGAAGTGGCAAATAGATTCAAGGGATTAAACCTGATAGACAGAGTGCCTGAAGAACTAAGGAGGAAGTTCATGACATTGTAGAGGAGGCAGTGGACAAGACCATCCCCAAGAAAAAGAAATGCAAAGAGACAAAATGATTGTCTGAAGAGGCCTTACAAATGGCTGAGAAAAGAAGAGAAGCTAAAGGCAAAAGAGAAAAGGAAAGATATGCCCATTTGAATGCAGAGTTCCAAAGAATAGGAAGGAGAGATAAGAAAGCCTTCTTCAGTGATCAATGCAAAGAAATAGAAGGAAAAAATAAAAGAGAGAAAGAGAGAACAGGAAAGACTAGAGTCCTCTTCAATAAAATTAGAGATACCAAGGGAACATTTCATGCAAAGACGGGCACAGTAAAGGACACAAATGGTATGGATGTAAGAGAAGCAGAAGATATTAAGAAGAGGTGACAAGAATACACAGAAGAACTATACACAAAAAAAACTTCATGACCCAGTTAACCACGATGGTGTGATCACTTTCCTAGAACCAGACATCCTGGGATGTGAAGTCAAGGCCTTAGGAAGCATCACTATGAATAAAGCTAGTGGAGGTGATGGAATTCCAGTTGAGCTGTTGCAAATCCTAAAAGATGATGCTGAGAAAGTGCTGCACTCAATATGCCACCAAATTTGGAAAACTCAGCAGTGGCCACAGGACTGGAAAAGGTCAGTTTTCATTCCAATTCCAGAAAAGAGCAATGCCAAAGAATGTTCAAACTACCACACAATTGCACTCTTGTCACACTCTAGCAAAGAAATGCTCAAAATTCTCCAAGCCAGCTTTCAACAGTACATGAACCATGAACTTCCTGATGTTCAAGCTCAATTTAGAAAAGGCAGAGGAACCAGAGATCAAATTACCAACAACTGTTGGATCACAGAAAAAGCAAGATTGTTCCCAAAAAAGACCTAATTCTGCTTTATTGACTACGCCAAAGCCTTTGACTCTGTGGATCACAGCAAACTGTGGAAAATTCTTCAAGTGTTGGGAATACCAGACCACCTTACCTGCCTCCTGAGAAATCTGTTTGCAGGTCAAGAAGCAACAGTTATAACTGGACATGGAAAAATGGACTGGTTCCAAATTGGGAAAGTTGTATGTCAAGGCTGTATATTGTTACCCTGCTTATTTAACTTATATGCAGAATATATCATGCTGGGTTGAATGAAGCACAAGCTAGAATCAAGATTACCAGGAGAAATATCAATAACCTGAGATTATTCAGATGATACTGCCCTTATGACAGAAAGTGAAGTGGAACTAAAGAGACTCTTGATGAATGTGAAAGAGGAGAGTGAAAAACCTGCCTTAAATCTCAACGTTCCTTAAACGAAGATCATGGCATCCAGACCCATCACTCATAACAAGTAGATAGGGAAACAATGGAAACAGTGAGACACTATTTTCTTGGGCTCAAAAATTAGTGCAGGTGGTGACTGCAGCCATGAAATTAAAAGACACTTGCTCCTTGGAAGAAAAGCTATGACCAAACTTGACAGCATATTAAAAAGAAGAGACATTATTTTGCTAACAAAGGTCTGTCTAGTCAAAGCTATGGTTTTTCCAGTGGTCATGTATGGCTGTGAAAGTTGGACTATAAAGAAAGCTGAGCGCTGAGGAATTGATGCTTTTGAACTGTAATGTTGGTGAAGTCTCTGGACAGTCCTTGGACTGCAAGAAGATCCAATCAGTCCATCCTAAAGGAAATCAGTCCTGAATATTCATTGGAAGGACTGATGCTGAAGCCCAAACTCCAATCCTCTGGCTACCTGATGTAAAGAACTGACTCATTGGAAAAGACCCTGATGCTGGGAAAGATTCAAGTCAGGAGAAGAAGGGCATGGTAGAGGATGAGATAATTGGATGGCATCACTGACTCAATGGGCATGAGTTTGAGCAAGCTTTGGGAGTTGGTGATGGACGGGGAAGCCTGGCGTGCTGCAGTTCATGGAGTTGCAAAGAGTCAGGCACGACTGAAAGACTGAACTATCACCATCTATTATACTTGTAAAAAATGGCATAATACATCAGTATGAACACTTTTTACAATACCTTCATCAATTTATGTGATTCAGAGTAAAATCATTTAGATTCCTCAATTTTTATTTATCTATCTTAAGCTCTGAAAACATTAGTAATATAGTTCCTAAAATGCATTGTTTGAGAGATCAATGGAAATATATGTTTTGAGTAAAGACATGAATGATAACCTATTTATATATGATTTAACTGGAATTGCATAGATAAAAGGTTTTTTAAGATTGAAATAAAAGATCTTTTTTCTTATGGTCAATTTAAGAAAAATTGGGAACGACTGGGCAGTTTAACAGACTTCTTCTATTGTAATTCATTCTTTATTTTTTTTTTTTTCTCTCTCTGGTATTAAATTTATTTATTTATTTATTTGTTTTTCGGATCTCCTGAGGCTTTTTTTTTTTTTCCTCTTTTTTTTTTCCCCAGTATTCTTTTTTTTTTTTTCTTAATTAAAAAAATTTCAGGTATACACGTGCTCCCCATCCTGAACCCTCCTCCTCCCCCCCCCCCATACCATCCCCTGGGCCGTCCCAGCGCACCAGCCCCAAGCATCCAGCATCGTGCACTGAACCTGGACTGGCATCTCGTTTCATACATGACATTTCACATGTTTCAATGCCATTCTCCCAAATCTTCCCACCCTCTCCCTCTCGCACAGAGTCCATAAGACTGATCTATACATCAGTGTCTCTTTTGCTGTCTCGTATACAGGGTTATCGTTACCATCTTTCTAAATTCCATATATATGCGTTAGTATACTGTATTTATGTTTTTCCTTCTGGCTTACTTCACTCTGTATAAAGGCTCCAGTTTCATCCACCTCATTAGAACTGATTTAAATGTATTCTTTTTAATGGCTGAGTAATACTCCATTGTGTATATGTACCACAGCTTTCTTATCCATTCATCTGCTGATGGACATCTAGGTTGCTTCCATGTCCTGGCTATTATAAACAGTGCTGCGATGAACATTGGGGTACACGTGTCTCTTTCCCTTCTGGTTTCCTCAGTGTGTATGCCCAGCAGTGGGATTGCTGGATCATAAGGCAGTTCTATTTCCAGTTTTTAAGGAATCTCCACACTGTTCTCCATAGTGGCTGTACTAGTTTGCATTCCCACCAACAGTGTAAGAGGGTTCCCTTTTCTCCACACCCTCTCCAGCATTTATTATTTGTAGACTTTTGGATTGCAGCCATTCTGACTGGTGTGAAATGGTACCTCATAGTGGTTTTGATTTGCATTTCTCTGATAATGAGTGATGTTGAGCATCTTTTCATGTGTTTGTTAGCCATCTGTATGTCTTCTTTGGAGAAATGTCTATTTAGATCTTTGGCCCATTTTTTGATTGGGTCATTTATTTTTCTGGAGTTGAGCTGTAGGAGTTGCTTGTATATTTTTGAGATTAGTTGTTTGTCGGTTGCTTCATTTGCTATTATTTTCTCCCATTCTGAAGGCTGTCTTTTCACCTTGCTAATAGTTTCCTTTGATGTGCAGAAGATTTTAAGTTTAATTAGGTCCCATTTGTTTATTTTTGCTTTTATTTCCAATATTCTGGGAGGTGGGTCATAGAGGATCCTGCTGTGATGTATGTCAGAGAGTGTTTTGCCTATGTTCTCCTCTAGGAATTTTATAGTTTCTGGTCTTACGTTGAGATCTTTAATCCATTTTGAGTTTATTTTTGTATATGGTGTTAGAAAGTGTTCTAGTTTCATTCTTTTACAAGTGGTTGACCAGATTTCCCAGCACCACTTGTTAAAGAGATTGTCTTTAATCCACTGTATATTCTTGCCTCCTTTGTCAAAGATAAGGTGTCCATATGTGCATGGATTTATCTCTGGGCTTTCTATTTTGTTCCATTGATTTCATTCTTTAAAGCAATAAAGGTCAAAATAGATAAATTTTATCAGATCAAATTACTAATTTTAAAAGTTACATTCAAGAGTCTACATCTAAGATGGTGATATTCCAAGGATAATGATAAATGAAGCCAGACTGACATAAAATTTAATCATCCTTTGATAAATTGTGAATTTCTCTTCTATGCTTTAGTTATGAGTTGTTTTTTATACAAAGGTTTGAAAGCTGAATGAGACTTAATTGACTAAAGAGTGTGTCAACATAACTGATTTTCGAGTGTGAGAAGGCCATAATATTTTATTGTTCTTGATTCAACTCACATTGAATGTTAAAGCCTTATCACAGTGTTTTCAAATGAAAGATTTTGGCTTTTTAGTTTTTTTTCCCTCCATTAACTTACATTTAGTTGCATATGAATGAGCTTAATAATTGTAATTTATATTCTCATGTGTATCTATTCATATGTGGGATATTTAATATTGCCAGAAAAAAACAGGTTATAAATTCATTCTGCAGTTTATACGAACCTCATAAACTATAAGAATACGGTAAAAAACATGATGGATACTAAAATTCAAGGAAACAGCTTTGCAAACTATTGTCCAGTATCTGATTTATAGATAAAAAAGGTTCACTAATAATTTGGGATTATCATTTAGAAGTACATGCATAATAACACATACTAACTTTAGTCTTTGTAATTATTTTATAAAATATGTTACTAGTTCTTTATTAAAATTTTTCATAGCTGGTAAATCTTTCAGTCTAATGTTTTTAAAGGATGTAAGCCTGATAAGGTTTTGTATGAAATAACTCCATTTTTTCTACTAACCAGAGATCACATAACTGATTAGTCATAGAAATAACTTTTTTTGCTATTGATCTAATCATAATTTATTGATCAGTGTCTGTTGTATATTTTAGTGTCTTTTGATTATATAGGCTAAGTTGTTTTATGCTGATATTATTTCTTTTAAAGTCTCATAATGATATTTATTTGAGTGACCCTAACATTAAAGCTATCCTCTTAGAAAACATAATTATTTTAAAGGGTTAAATACAACTGTAAAATAATACTAACATTATAATATTGCTATTAGTTTATATATTGTTAATAATAATGTTGATTTTGGAGGTGAGATGATAACATCTGCAACTGTCATTTTAGGATGAATTATTATTAAGCATTTTTTTCAGTGTTTATAAGGTATTATCTAATGCAAGTACAATATTTCATCCATTTTAAAAGTGAGGAATCTACAGTTTGGGAATGTTAAGTAACTTTTCCATGTAAATCAGAGTCTCCATCACATCCTTTAAGCACATGACTATACTATCTTTCAAAATTGAGGAAGACGATACATCTTCACTGATGGTTTTATAATTCCAAACTCCCGCTGATGTTATATGGTGTCACAATTTCTTGAGAGAATGCTGAAATAAATCTCTTATAGAAGAAGGAGCCAGATCCTTACCATTTTTATTTAACATTTTAAATTAAAAAACAAAACAAATCACACTCAGTTGTATCTGACTCTTTGCAACCCATGGACTGTAGCCCACCAGGATCCTCTGTCCTTGGAATTCTCCAGGCAAGAATACTGGAATGGGTAGCCATTCCCTTCTCCAGGGGATCTTTCCAGCCCAGGGGTCGAACCCAGGTCTCCTGCATTGTAGGAAGATTCTTTACCATTTGAGCAAATATCCAAAATAGAGACAAAAAAGTGTAATAATAAAATTAGTCACCATCCAGATTCAGCAATAATCATCTAATGCAAGTCTGGCCTCAACTATATTTCTATATTATTTACCCTCATACTATTTTAAAGCTAATCTTAGATGTTATGTTATTTCATTTATGTATATATTTCATCTACAATATGTCTCTATAGATCTGTCTTTTTACTTATAATATTAGTACAATGTTTACCACACTAGGAAAACAGTTATTTGTTAATCACTTTGACTTCACATGTCAGTGTAGAAAACACTAATTATAAAATATATGTGTGTGTGTCTATCTACATCTATCTACCTATCTATATATTAGAGCCTTTATTTTGAATCTGACTCAAAAAATTTGCATGTATGATTAGCTGACATCTTTTGACTCTTTGTAGAATCCCTTTTCATCCTCTTTTTTTTTTTTTTTTTTAGCAAATTTTTTTTTTTTTAAGAAACTGTATTGATTTTACTGTAGAATTCTCCATGTTCAGTTTTTCGGTTTGCATCTGGGGAGTACAGTTTCCCAACTGTATTTCCATAAAATTTCTGAAAGTAGAGTTGTATTTAAAGAATTGATTAAATTCATATTCAGAGATTGTAGCATGTTCTTTCCTTAAGTGACATGTGACATGCACATGCCTCTTTTTTTCTGATTGTTAGTAGCCATTGATATTCAATGCCTGGATTCACCAATTTTTTAAGGAATTGCATTGTGATAATTGTGACATTTAATTCCATTTTTAATTTTCAATTTAGTAGCTGAAATTCGTTAATAGTATAGTAACCCCTCATCAAAGTTTTAGTTGCACTGTTACTTAATTTATGCTGGAAACCCAGAACAAATGCTTGATTCTTTCCCTTAACTTTGAAGTTCTTTTTCTTTTTTTTTTAAATAATGAGTTGATTCATTAGATTCTTCAAAAGAAAAAAACCTGTGTGTATGTGTCTTAGTCTGTTTGAGCTACTAAAAAATTATTTCTTCATAAATTGGGGACTTAAGCAACAAACATCTATTTGTCATGGTTCTGGCTGCTCAAGAATCCAAGTAAAAGCTGTGGCAGATCAGTGTCCAGTGAGGACACTCTTCCAGGTTTGCAGATGGCCATCTTCTCACTGTGTCCCATGTAGCAGAAGGGGTAAAGAGAGCTCTCTGTGGTCTCAATTTTTTTTAAGCCAATGGTGGTTCAGCTGATAAAGAATCTCCCCACAATGCGAGAGACCTGGGTTCAATCCCTAGGTTAAGAAGATCCCCTGGAGAAGGGAACAGCTACCCACTCCAATATTCTGGCCTTAGAGAATTCCATGGACATAGAAGCCTGGCAGGCTACAGTCCATGGGGTTGCAAAGAGTCAGACATGACATAGAGACTTTCACTTTAATACCATTCATGACTCCCTTGTGCTCACGATCTAATTACCCACCTAAGTCTCCACCTCCTAAAGCCGTCACGTGTGTGCATGCATATTAAGTCACTTCAGCCATGTCTGACTCTTTGCGACCCCACTAACGCCACCTAGGAGGACCAAAGCCATCACACTGAGGGGCTATGTTTTCACCATAAGACCTTTGTGGGGAATACAAGCATGAAGTTCTTAAGAGTGTTAACAGGAATAGTAACAATATACAGGAGATTAGCTACCAACAGGTAAGTACAAAGTGACTCTAAAAATTTCTCTAAGGCTAAAGAAATGCACTGGAAAATGATAGTTGGAAGAGGTTCTCTCCCCCAAAGCTGTAATTCAGATGTCACTGGAGGGCATGTTGCTGGAAGGTGTGTCACAGCAGCCCAGTGAATAGTAGAGGAGTTTGCTGGGTTACCCAGAGACAGCAGGTCCACAGTTGGTAGGAGCCTGGTGAGCAGGGAGTTCTGGACAAGGACTGGGAAGCCAGAAGCTCCCCGTCAAAGTGACACAGAGCTCAGGCTGGAGGGTGGGTAACTGTGGCTGGGCCTATCAGTCAGAAAGTCACCCACTAGGATGTCATCCAACTAAACGTGGTGGACAAGGAACTGTGGGCTAGCCAGCAAGCATGCTGGCTGGCAAAGCCTGGCAGTCAGAAAACCTTGATCAGCTAACCTAGAATTGGGTGAGATTGATGAGGGAAAAGAAGTAAGCCTCTGTTGGATATCAGTTGTTGAATCTAGCGAAAGTGGATCTGCAAGCCTGGAGCCCCCACCTTCACCCCCACCCTAGGCAGCTGGGTAACAGAGGTTGATGGGACAGGGAATCAAGGGCTTAACCAGCAAGCTGCAGGCTGAACATTAGTGGTGTCCCCAAGTAGGGCTGTTTGCTGTACATCACAAATAAGTCCAGAAAAGCACACAAATATTTGGGGGGAAAACCCAATGTTATCTCCTCTATAACCCTTCTATTACACTCTGCCAACAAACCTTGGACTTCCCAGGTGGCTCAGTGGTTAAGAATCCGCCTGCCAAGCAGGATACATGGGTTTGAGTCTTGGATCAGGAAGATTCCCTGGAGAAGGAAATGGCAATCCATTCCAATTTTCTTGACTGGAAAATTCCATGGACAGAGGAGGCTGGTGGGCTACAGTCTATGGAGTTGCAAAGACTCAGACTTGACTGAGCATGCACACACATCCCAAGAAAACATTTGGAAAATATACTCTGCAAAGTAACCGTTGAGAATAAAAAGAAAAAAAGAGAAAAAAATTTGATCTGACAATCATTAAAACATATGTAATTACCATAAACTTCCTATTGGAATATTTATTCAGGAATAAATCACAGTGAAAAATTGATTGCTTACATAAAGACCCACATATAATAAATAACTTGATGTATGTTTCAAGAGGCAATTCAGATCAAAGGGAAATGTATTTACTACTCAACAAAAGGAGTTGGTATAATCGAGAAAGCTTTTCTTGTTTAAAAAAAGTATCAATTTATATTTTCACAGCACTCACTAATATAAATTTCAAATGGAGCAAAGAGTAACAATTTTTAATAAAATTATAGAAGTTTTTAAAAAGTAGTTATTTATCAAACCTTGAGAGCGTGCTGTATTTTTAACTTTAGAAGAAATAGATATATACACAAGGTAAAATGGGCAGATTTGTTTTCAAATGTTAAAGTCTTTCCTATATCAAAAAGTAAGTAAGTAAAATTTATAAGCAAGCAACATATTGCAATTCAGAGAGAGCAAGGGTCTATGTCTTTTAAATAATATGAGTGCATTTGAAAACAAAGCAGGAAATCACATGCAATTCTAAAACCTCAATAAATGAGTATTATCAGATTATTCACAAAGGAAAGCATTGTGACTAACACAGATGCTACTAAAACACTTTCTAACAGTAATTAAAATCATTATAATTAAATCAATATTTCTAAATATGTCAAATAATTTAGAAAGTATCAGACTTTACTGTAAGAAATGGTAGATTGAGTGAAGTATTTTCTGTCAAACTGTGCCTGAAATTAATAAGCCATCTTGTAACAACTAAATTTTAAAGATTTGTGCTTAAATAGCAAACACTCTTCTGAAATAAAAAAAAAAATAGCACCCCAAAGCTGTTACCAAATATGGAAGGACATTTTAAACTATGTTTCTATAGAGAATTTCAGAAGTATGAAAAGTTCATAGACCTAGAATAGGGAAATCTTCATTGAGGGGTGGAACGGAACCTGGTTTGTGGTAGTGGAAGAGAAACTCTGATAGTCTCAGGGACTGAATGGCATTAGCCAAGGATGCAGACAGAAGACTTAAAGACATAATCAGGTTCTGGCAATAAGGAGATGAGAGGAAATGTGAACTTAGGAGCAGATGGCTGTAAAATTTATGTACTCTGAAAGTCATTTTAGAGTACGTAAATTTTACTTTAATTGATAGTACCTAGTGATTTCACAAATAACATGTTAGTAAACCTAACATAATGCCAATATGTGTGGTGGGTTTCATGGGAAAAAGACTAGACATCGCAATACATCAGAAACCTAATATAGTTTAAGCAAGATGTAATATGTGCTTTTAATAATTTATTGGCATGTTAAATGTAAAGAAGTAAATTTATAATAAAATATGTTTAAAAAATGACAAACCTTTTCTGATTGACTAGAACAAAGTGGAAAGGGAGAGCAGATGTCAAAGAAAAGTTTTTATCACATTTCAGTCCTCTCCAGTCAAAAAATTAGAGGACTATTAACTGGGACTAGGAAGTCCTTAGTAGAGTTGATATGAAGAATTAAAAAAAATTAGTTTTGATTTTGGACTTAGTGGTAATACTATGAAGAAATATGGCAATTAAAGGAAGCTCTTTAAAAAGCTGATTGAGGATTTAGGAGGGACTGTAAAGACATGTAGGTTCAGTATTCATGGATTTATTTATATTTGGGTATTTATTCATCTGAAATTGATTACTGTCTATTAATCTTCCTCTACACAAATATTTCTAAGTAAGAATTGCACATAGTGTCCATTTAAGCCTCTCAAATGAGTTAGAGAAGGAAATAAGTAAATAATTAATGCTGACAGTATCCTGGCAGGGAAATTCATATCACTATCATTTATGGATAGCCCTTTCTTCTCTCTCTCTGTCTTTCTTTGCCTCCCTCCCTCCTGTCTTCCTTCCTTCTTTTCATTTTGTTTTGGTTCCTTTGCTTCTCTTCTCTCTCTTCCCTTCCTCTCCTCTCTTCTCTTTCCTCTCTCCTTTCATTGTCTTTTCTTTAGTGCTTGAGTATACACAGACATGTAATTATGTGTGTGTGTTTTCAAAGATGCCCAAATGCTCTGGCCGTTTCTTCTCTGTGACTGCTCAGTGAAAACAGATATTCACCCCTGAGAGTGGCCCCAACCCTCTTCCTCCTTCTTCTTCCTATCATAAACTCCCTGCTCGGTCACTGCAATCCACAATGAATTATAAGATCAAAATTCACCTTGACTTTGTGAAATTTATCCCTAATTTATCTAAATCCTCCCCTTGACTCACCATCATGATTTTATCAAATTGAAAATTTTAAACCAATCAAAGGAAGCACTGACACTTAGAGATATGGGATGGAAATAGATTGATTGCAATTAATCATTGTTAATAGATGACAACTGAACTGGTTTTATGTACTCTAATCATTTCTTGAAGAAACCACTTTAAATATTCAATATGAATCTAATAAAGTAGATATGAGCAATTATCACTGTAGAAATTGGTTTATAAAATCTTTTATCGAAGGGGAAATTACATCATTTATTTGTCATAGAAACCATATGTTTCTTATGTGAAGCATACAGTTCATTGTGCATTGTATTTTAAAATCTTTTCTCCTCCTTCCTTCTCTTCATGCCTCTCTTGCTTCCTTTTTGTCTCTTTCTGAAATCCACCAAACCTCTTAAGATTCTTTCAGTTTTACTTGCACTTTGTGTGTCTTTGCATTTTTTGCAATTTTGTCACATGATCACTCATGTATTCACTACTGTATTCAAGATATAATAGTTTATTCACCATAAAAATTCCTTGCTTGTGTACTAAGTCACTTCAGTCCTGTCTCTTTGCGACCCCATGGACTGTAGCACACCAGGCTCCTCTGTCAATGGGATTCTCCAGGCAAGAACACTGGAGTGGATTGCCCTGCCTTCCTCTTATTCCTTATGTTTCCCTTTTAAAATCACATCTACCTCGTCATACACTTCACCAAACCCTAGCAACTACTAATCTTTTTTCCATCTCTATAATTTTCTCACTTCAAGAATGTTATATAAATGAAATCATATTATATAATCTTTAATCTTTAGAGATTGACTTTTATTTTTCACTCAGCACAAATCCCTTGAGATATCTCAAAGTTCTGTCAAATAACAATTCATTCGTTTTTAGTGCTCAATAGTATTTCACAGCATGGATGTACCAAAGTTTATCCATTTACTCATTGAAGGACATGAAGTAGATCTTGTACTGTTATGAATATAACTGATAAAAACATTGTCATATGTATTTTGTGTAATTATAAATTTTTCATTCTCTTGAATAAATGCCTAAGAGTACAATTGCTAAGCTGATTGGTAGTTGCATTTTTACAAGAAGCTATGAACTTATTTTATAGAGTGCCTAAGCTATCCCACATACCCATTAGAAATGTCTGAATAATCAAATTATCCACACTCTTGCCATCATTTGGTGTGGTCAATAATTTCATTTTAGCCATTCTGATAGGTGTGAAAGTGAAAGCGAAAGTCACTCAGTTGTGTCCGACTCTTTGTGACCCCATGGACTGTATAGTCCATGGAATTCTCTAGGCCAGAATACTGGAGTGGGTAGCCTTCCCTTCTCCAGGGGATCTTCCCAACCCAGGAATCGAACCTAGGTCTCCCGCATTGCAGGCAGACTCTTTACCAGCCAAGCCACAAGGGAAGCCCCTGACAGGTGCATGTGTGTAGTTATATCACTTTGTGGTTCTAATTACATTTCCCTAATAGATAATAACAGAGCTTCCCAGGTGACTCAGTGGTAAAGAACTTACCTACAACGCAGGAGACATAGGTTTGATCCTTGGGTTGGGAAAATCCCCTGGAGAAGGAAATGGCATTCTAGTATTCTAGTATTCTTGCCTGGGAAATCCTATAGACAGAAGAACCTGGTGGGCCACAAACCATGGGGTCACAAAACAGTTGGAAACTACTAAGCAACCAAACAGTAACAACAACAACACAATGGCTAATAATATTGCACATATTTTCAGGTGCTTATTTACCATCTGTATATTCTTTTGGTGTAATGCCTTCTTATAGCTTTTTCCCATTTTCTAATTGGCTTATTTTTAATTGTGGAGATTTGATGATGCTTTACATATTCTAAACATTAACCCATTGCCAGATACGTGGTTTGCAAACATTTTCTCATAGTTGACTCTGTATAATTTCTATTATTTTGCATATGTTAAGGTTTCTTTATGGTTCATGATAAAGTCCGTTTTATGGATGTTTGAATAAAGAAGGATATTCTGTTATTGTTTGGATAGATAGAGTGGTCTATGTATCCCGATTAGATCTTGTTTGATTATGTTGTGCAGATCTTCTCTATTGTGTCAGGGGAATTTGGATCCTATTTTCATCTTTTAGTAGACAGTTACCTGGTTAGATTTAGGACTCAGATCCTGGTATACTTGTATGAGTATGGTTTCAATTGCAATTTAATTCTCTGAAGCTTAGCATTGCTATTTTTGTCTGCTTGTTTTATCTGGTTCAGCAGAAGCTACCAGTACTTCCTACATATCCTGCCTGAGGGAGCAAGAGGATTTTTCCCAGGGGGAGCATCTCTACCTCAAGGTGGGGGAAGGAACAGTCAAGCCACAGGAATGACAAGGCTTGCTGATCTGAGATATATTTTCTTGTAAGTGTCCCTCTTGCCAGTGCTGCCTGGCCACCTCGTGGCATTAGTTGAGGGCGACAAGTCTCAGGTTCCAGAGGACGAAGGCATTTCCTGATTGTTATGGCAGGATCCCCCAGCTGGCGCTAGTGGTGAAGAACCCACCTGCCAATGCAGGAGACATAGAGATGCAGGTTCCATCCCTGAGTCAGGAAGATCCTGTGTAGGCAGGCATGGCAACCTACTCCAGTATTCTTGTCTGGAGAATCCCCATGGACAGAGGATCCTGGTGGGCTACCATCCATGGGGTCGCACAGAGCTGGATGCAAGTGAAATAACTTCGAATGCACACACGTGGCAGGATCCCCTTGGCCACTACTGCTAGTCTGTCAGTACCACCAGGCTGCCTCTTGATGAGTGCGGGATGCAGCCTCAGGCCCCACGAGTAAATATTCTCTGGTCTTCTTACTGTCTGTGGCGTTCCTGATCAATACCTTCTTCCCTGTATGATCAGTGGAAAATTCAGTTTGATCCAGTCTGCCAGGGAAAGTTTCTATGGCTTGGTTGGGGACTCAGGCCTGACTTATCTTCTGTTGGCTTTGTGGGGTGGGTGGAAGATGCTCTGCATTGGCCTATTCTTTCACTTATGGGTTCCCAAACTAGTTTCCTTTTCTCATTTTACTTTCCAGAGCTCTTCTTTTGTTGCATTCTTTCTTAGGTTTATCATTGTAATTAGAAGAAATAGTGTGTAACAGGTCTATACCATCTTCTCTGTCCCAGACGTTCAATACTGGTTTAATGTGTTTTTGAGTTTGCTTCTTGAGTTTTATTTATTGGCATTGTAATTCTAAAACACTCTGAATGCAAAAAAAATATGTCTAACCTCAGAAATACAATGTTCTCAATTTTGTGAAAAAAGCCCATATTAAAAATGAAATTACCTTATATTAAGATATTTTTACTACTTACAGAATTAATGCCCTCTGACTAGGTTCCACAGTGATTCTGTGTATTACCAAATTTTATTCTTTTTAAGATATCATTTTAGTAAAGTTCCATTGTTCACAATTTATGTATCATTAATGATTCTGACTCTTGGAATTATGGTTTGAAAATAGTAAGCAGGCCTTGGGGTGTTGTGAATAGTGTAAACCTACATGAAAATGACTGTAGGAGATAGATTTCCAACTTGAAAATTAAGAGCTTTTGCTGGAAGAAGGTAATTTAAAGTAAGAATAGGCTGTATGAAATGACTACTTCAAGAACTAAAAATAAATTTAAATTAATACAGTTTTGAAGGAACTGGAAAGTATAAGGAAAATAAACATTAACTTTAAAGATAGTTTTTGGCAAAGCAACATTTGGTGGAATGCTTTCTGTTTTATATGATTTGGCAAATGGGATAGATATAGCTATCATAAACATGCTTTGAATTATGGGACATGAACCAAAGTGTGTAATTATGTGGCATAAACATGAATTATGCATTATTTTAATGATAGAATGAGAAAACTTGTTCCAAATTCCTTTGCAGATTTATCTTTTAAATTCATTACTTTCAGTTCAGTTCAGTCACTCAGTCGTGTCCGACTCTTTGCAACCCCATGAATCGCAGCACTAGATCATTCAGGTATGACCTAAATCAAATCCCTTAAGATTATACAGTGGAAGTGAGAAATAGATTTAAAGACCTAGATCTGATAGACAGAGTGCCTGATGAACTATGGACAGAGGTTCGTGATATTGTATGGGAGACAGGGATCAAGACCATTCCCATGGAAAAGAAATGCAAAAAAGCAAAATGGCTGTCTGAAGAGGCCTTACAAATAGCTGTGAAAAGAAGCAAAAATCAAAGGAGAAAAGGAAATAAAAATCATCTGAATGTAGAGCTCCAAAGAATAGCAAGAAGAGATAAGAAAGCCTTCTTCAGCGATCAATGCAAAGAAATAGAGGAACACCACAAAATGGGAAAGACTAGAGATCTCTTCAAGAAAATCAGAGATACCAAGGGAACATTTCATGCAAAGATGGGCACAATAAAGGACAGAAATGGCATGGACCTAACACAAGCAGAAGATATTAAGAAGAGGTGGCAAGAATACACAGAAGAAGTGTACAAAAAAGATCTTCACGACCCAAATAATCACGATGGTGTGATCACTGACCTAGAGCCAGACATCCTGGAATGTGAAGTCAAGTGGGCCTTAGAAAGCATCACTACGAACAAAGCTAGTGGAGGTGATGGAATTCCAGTGGAGCTATTTCAAATCCTGAAAGATGATGCTGTGAAAGTGTTGCACTCAATATGCCAGCAAATTTGGAAAGCTCAGCAGTGGCCACAGGACTGGAAAAAGTCAGTTTTCATCCCAATCCCAAAGAACGGCAATGCCAAAGAATGCACAAACTACCACACAATTGCACTCATGTCACATGCTAGTAAAGTAATGGTCAAAATTCTCCAAGCCAGGCTTCAGCAATACGTGAACCTGTACTTCCAGATGTTCAAGCTGGTTTTATAAAATGCAGAAGAACCAGAGAGCAAATTGCCAACATCTGCTGGATCATGGAAAAAGCAAAAGAGTTCCAGAAAAACGTCTATTTCTGCTTTATTGATTATGCCAAGTCCTTTGACTGTGTGCATCACTATAAACTGTGGAAAATTCTGAAAGAGATGGGAATATCAGACCACTTGACTTGCCTCTTGAGAAATTTGTATGCAGGTAAGGAAGCAACAGTTAGTACAGGACATGGAACAACAGATTGTTTCCAAAAAGGAAAAGGAGTATGTCAAGGCTGTATATTGTCACCCTGCTTATTTAACTTCTATGCAGAGTACATCATGAGAAACACTGGGCTGGAAGAAGCAGCAGCTGGATCAAGATTGCTGGGAGAAATATCAATAACCTCAGATATGCAGATGACATCACCCTTATGGCCGAAAGTGAAGAGGAACTACAAAGCCTCTTGATGAAAGTGAAGGAGGAGAGTGAAAAAGTTGGCTTAAAGCTCAACATTCAGAAAACGAAGATCATGGCATCTGGTCCCACCACTTCATGGGAAATAGATGGGGAAACAGTGGAAACAGTGTCAGACTTTATTTTTTGGGGCTCCAAAATCACTGCAGATGGTGACTGCAGCCATGAAATTAAAAGACGCTTACTCCTTGGAAGGAAAGTTATGACCAACCTAGATAGCATATTGAAAAGCAGAGACATTACTTTGCCAACAAAAGTCCATCTAGTCAAGGCTATGGTTTTTCCTGTGGTCATGTATGGATGTGAGAGTTGGACTGTAAAGAAAGCTGAATGCCGTAGAATTGATGCGTTTGAGCTGTGGTGTTGGAGAAGACTCTTGAGAGTTCCTTGGACTGCAAGGAGATCCAACCAGTCCATTCTAAAGGAGATCAGCCCCGGGTATTCTTTGGAAGGAATGATGCTAAAGCTGAAACTCCAGTACTTTGGCCATCTCATGTGAAGAACTGACTCATTGGAAAATACTTTGATTCTGGGAGGGATCGGGGGCAAGAGGAGAAGGGGACCACAGAGGATGAGATGGCTGGATGGCATCACTGACTCGATGGACGTGAGTTTGAGTGAACTCAGGGAGTTGGTGATGGACAGGGAGGCCTGGTGTGCTGCTATTCATGGGATCGCAGAGTCAGACACGACTGAGCAACTGAACTGAACTGAATATATTACAGAATATTATACAAAATAAAATGATACAGTCTTACATACTTGGCCAAACACATTGCTAAGTTTATCACTCATACTAACAGCTATAAGAAATTGAGTTGAAGTGAATCTACTAAACATGACAAAGGATATTTACTAAAAACAGTACAATTAACATTATATTTAGTGGGAAAATGTTGAACGTATCTCCACTAGCAATGGAAAATAAAACAAGATATGTGGCTCCCCACTTTCTTTAATATTGTGCTATAGAGAAAAGAAAATGCAACGAATGATAAAAGATATAAAGTTTACAAAGTGAAGTGAAGTGAAAGTCGCTCAGTTATGTCCAACTCTTTGCGCCCCCATGAACTATACAGTCCATGGAATTCTTCAGGCCAGAATACTGGGATGGGCAGCCATTGCCTTCTTCAGGGGATCTTCCCAACTCAGGGACTGAACCCAGGTCTCCTGCATTGCAGGTGTATTCTTTACCAGCTGAGCCACCAGGGAAGCCCAAAGTTTATACAAAGGAACCAGTAAAACTATATGTTTGCAGAATGCATGATTATATAAATAGAAAATCATGAGAAATCCAAAAATTGTTAAAGGAATAAAATTCTGGAACTAAATGTATTTAAGAAGGCTACAGCATCAAATATTTTAACAAAAATTTGGCAAATAAAGTTGAAAATATATATGCCAAAAGTTTTAAATATTTAGAAATATATATTTTAAACAAAAGATTTAAAACACTTGTACAAATAAAAAAGCATAAAATACTACCAAGGGAAACCAATGACCAAATAAAAAGGTATTCTTATTAGGACATTCAGACTTTATCTACCACAAAGTCATGAAGATGTTTTTCTGTTGTTTGTTGTAAGATATAAATCTCATTTAGATGTACATTAAATCCTGTGTTAATATTTGTTTATGGTATGGTCAGTAGCTGTTTAAAAAATATGTGTATATCCAAATGACAAAGTGAGATTTATTCTAAAAATGTCATTCCTTTGCTGTTGCATAGGGCTAGCTTTCTCATAAATCAGTTGTTCATACAGGCATGAATCTTTCTCCACTCTCTCTATTCTGTCCCATTGGTTTGTCTGTGTGTCTACTTCTGTGTCATATTTCATTAGTCTCTCTACAGACTTTTATAATCAGTACTGACGACCTGATGGTGCAATTTTCCATATTTGGTTTTCTTCAGAATGTTTTACTATTCCTAGTCCTTTGCATTACATTTTAAAGTCAGTTTGTATAGTTTTTATCCAAAAAAAAATCCCTACCTATTAAAATATTCTATTGTATTCTTCTGAATATAGACATAAATTAGAGAAAGCTAATATCTTTATAATATTGAATTTTCTAAACCATTAACATAATGTTTCACTGTTTTTTTTTTTATAATCCTTTTTTAGTCTAGATTCCAATTTACTGAGTAGAGATATAATTACATGTTTTCTTTGATTTATTTGCATACATTTGATGTTTTTAAATATTTCTTTTTCTAAATGGTTTTTTGTATACATGGATAAATAATTTTTGTATATCAAATATTTATCCAGTGTCATTTCTATATTTATTTACTAATATGAATTGCTTATCAGTATATTTTAAAATTCTCTATTCTTGTCATATTTTGCTATGGTCACCAGAAATACATTGAATAAATGTGAGAATAACTAAAAATTCTCATCTGAGCCTTGATTTTGGGAGGAAAGTCTATACTCCTTCATTATTAAGAATGCAGGTCTTTTGACCTATATTTTACTAGAACAAAGATGGTTCCCTTTTATTCCTAGTATTCTAAGATATTTTATCATAAACAGGGGTCCAATTTTATCCAGTTATTTTTCTGCCTCTACTGGGGTGGTCAAATGAATTCTTCATATTTCACTTAATGTGTTAAAATTACATAATTAAAAAAAATTACACCAATTTTGCACTGATAAAATAATAGTCATGTTCTATTATTATTTTTGTTTTTCATTGGATATAGTTTGGTAGTATTTGGTTTCATACTTTTTACCATCTATGACAAGAAAGAAAATTTTCTGCACTATTATTTTTTGGTAATACATTTATCAGCTTTTGCTACCAGCATTCTATAGGAGCGTGGGACAAGATGGCAGAGCAGAAAAATCCAAGGCTTACCTCCTTCTAAAGATTCAACAAAATTACAACTACATTTAGACAAACTATCTCTGAGGATAATCTGAGGACTAACATAAAACATTTCCCACAACTAAAGATAAAAGGAAAAAGTGACATTGAGGTTAGGAGAGATGGAGACATGGTCTGACTGGGACCCACACCCAGCATTGTCACCCACAGGTGGAAGGGCTATCACAGCCCCACGGGTCCTCCCCAGGGAATGAGGGTTCTGATCCATATATTGGGCTTCCCACTCTGGGGGATTTGTACTAGAAAAATGAGAGCCAGAAAACTGGAAAATCAAGGTTTATCTCTTAAAGGCCAAATGCAGTATTTTTTTGGATCTGTCTTCTCAAGCAGTGGCAACCAAAACAAAAATAAACAAATGGACCTATATCAAGCTAAAAAGCTTTTGCAGAGTTGAGAAAACCATCAACAAAGTAATGTGGCAACCCACTGAATTAAAGAAGATATTTGCAAAAAACCTATTAGATAAAGGATAAATACCCAAATGTTATAAAGCAGTTATACAACTCAGTATCAAAAAATCAATTACAAGTGACCTGAAGATGTGAATAGACATTTCTCCAAAAGAGACGTGATATACAAATGACCAGCAGACATATGAAAAAATGCTCAATATCACTAATCATCAGAGAAATGTAAATCACCACCACAGTGAGATATTGCTTCACACATGTCAGAATGGCTATTATCAAAAAGAAAGTATATAAGTTTTAGAAAAGATATCCAGAAAAGGGAACCCTTGTGCATGCTTATTGGTGGGAATGTAAATTGGTACAGCTACTATCGAAAACAGTATAGAGGGTCCTATAAAAATTAAAAGTAGAACTGCCATACCAGTCCAGAAACTCCATTTCTGGGTATTTATCTTTTAAAATAAAAAATGCTAATTTGAAAAGATATACATATCCCTGTGTTTATTGCAGCAGTATTTACAGTTATCAAGATATTGAAGAAATCCAAGTGTCTATCATGGAGAAGGAAATGGCAACCCACTCCAGTATTCTGGCCTGGAAAATCCCATGGACAGGGGAGCCTGGCGGGCTACAGTCCATGGGGTCACAAAGAGTCGGACACGACTGAGCAACTTCACTTAGGAAGTGTCTATTAACAGATGATTAAAGATGTGAGAGATCTTTGTATCTATATATCATATCTATGTGTGTATACTCAGTCACTCAGTCATGTCTGACTCTTTATAACCCCATGGACTGTAGTCTGCCAGGCTCCTCTGTCCTTGGGATTTTCCAGGCAAGAATACTGGAGTGAGTTGCCACTTCCTACTCCAGAGGATCTTTCCAACCCAAGGATTGAATCCTCATCTCTTGCATCTCCTGCATTGGCAGGCAGATTCTATACTACTGAGCCACGAGGGAAGCATATCATATCTATATCTATATAAAATGAAGTATTATCCAGTTGTAGAAAAGAGTGAAATATGAAGTCTTTCCCTTTGCAACAACATGGATGTACCTAGAGAGTATTACACTAAGTGAAAAAATCAATTAGAGAAGGACAAGGACTGTATGAACTCACTTGTATGTGGAATCTAAAAACAAAACCAGAAACAGACTTACAGATACAGAGACCAAAGTGGTGGTTGCCAGAGGGGAGGAAAGTGGGGGATTGGGTGAAATAGGTGAAGGGAATTAAGAAACACAAACTTTCAGTTATAACATTAATAAATCACAGGGATGTGATATACAAAGTTGTACAATGAATAACACTGTAATAGTTTTGTATGATGGATGGTTATTAGGCTTACATGTTTAATCATTATGCCATACTTTTTGGTTTTTTGTTTTTGGCCATGCCACATGGCATCCAGAATCTTAGTGCCCTGACCAGGGTTCAAACCTGCTCCCTGCAATGGAAGTGTGGAATCTTAATCCCTGGACCACCAGGAAATTCCCTGCCATACACTTTAAACTAATGCTATACTGTATCTCAACTGTACTTCAGTTTTGAAAATTGTGGGAAAAAAATTCTATCATATTTATACAGCAATATGTGATCCAGTATTTACAAGATTTAAGATTTTGGTGCCATTTCTATATGCTAGAATAGTTTACATTAGTTTGGTATAAATTTTGCCATACGCTTTGAAAGAATTTCTTGCTGAATTTGAGTTATGAGTTTTATTTTCAAAATATTTGATTATTAATAATTTGGGTGAATTTTGTATATCTTCTTGTGTCAGTTTTTAAAGTTGTGCTTGAACATGGATCTTTTTCCTCTAAATTTTCACATATATTAGTATAAAAGTATTTATAATATTGGCCTTCCCTAGTAGCTCAGCTGGTAAACAACCTTCCTGCAATGCAGGAGACGCTGGTTCCATTCCTGGGTTTGGAAGATCCACTGGAGAAGGGATAGACTTTACCCACTCCAGTATTCTTGGGCTTCCCTCATGGCTCAGCTAGTAAAGAATCCAGTGCAATGAGGGAGATCTAGAAATCCCTGGGTTGGGAAGATCCCCTGGAGAAGGGAACTACCACCCACTCCAGAATTCTGGCCTGGAGAATTCCATGGACTTTTTAGTCCATAGGGTTGCAAGAGTTGGACACTACTGAGTGACTTCCACTTCACTTCATTTATAATATTACCTTAATATTATGTTTTTAAAATATGGGATCTGATGTACTCTTGCCTGGAAAATCCCATGGGCGGAGGAGCCTGTTAGGCTGCAGTCAATGGGGTTGCTAAGAGTTGGACACGACTGAGCGACTTCACTTTCACTTTTCACTTTCATGCATTGGAGAAGGAAATAGCAACCCACTCCAGTGTTCTTGCCTAGAGAATCCCAGGGACGGGGGAGCCTGGTGGGCTGCCGTCTATGGGGTCGCACAGAGTCGGACACGATTGAAGCGACTTAGCAGCAGCAGCAGCAGTCCTTATTATTTTTGTCTTTTTCTTATAAACATAGTGTTTTTTCCTTTTGTTCTTTATTCAGTCTTGTTAAAGATTTATCAGTTTTCTTAGACTTCAGAAAACCCGTTTCTGTTGTTATTGATCCACAATCACACCCCTTATTTACCCAAATAATTTGGTAATTTATGTTTGCCAAAAAACCTGCACGTGATGTTTATAGCAGTTTTATTCTTAATTGCCAGAACTTGGAAACAACCAAGATATCATTGCTGCTGCTGCTGCTAAGTCGCTTCAGCTAAGAGCTACCAGGGGTTTGGCGGCCTCACCTGTCCCCATTCACCGGCGGCGACCGGCGGCGGCAGGCAGCGCGTCAGGCGGAGGGAGCCGCCGCCAGGTGTGCAACAGAGGAACATGGCTCAAGAAACTAATCACAGCCAAGTGCCTATGCTTTGTTCCACTGGCTGCGGATTTTATGGAAACCCTCAATAAAAAAAAAAAAAAAAAAGTGAAAGTGGAGTCGCTCAGTCGTGTCCGACTCTAGGACTGCAGCCTACCAGGCTCCTCCGTCCATGGGATTTTCCAGGCAAAAGTACTGGAGTGGGGTGCCATTGCCTTCTAAATTATGGTACTTCCTGATAATATGAATAATAGTGCTAAAATTAAATGAGCTCTTAAGCCACCAAAAAGAAGGGGGAGTGTTAAATGCACATTATGAAAAGAAAGAAGCCAATCTCAGGAGGCTACATAGTATGTAATTCCACCTAACATTCTGAAAAAGCAAAACTATGGAAATAGTGAAAAGAATATGGGTTGCCAGGTGTTTGAGTGGAGAAGAATGCATAAGCAGGGCCCAGAACAATTTTACAGCAGCGAAAATACTCTTTATAGTACATTAATGATTGATACATGTAATTTTATATCTGTCAAAACTCAGAGAAAGTACAACATTCAGAATAAATGCTTGTGTAAACTCTGGAGTTAGGTATGTCTAGTTTTGTAAGAAGCTATCAAGCTCTTTCAGAGTGTCTTTTTTAGTGTATTAGATTGAGTCTTAATGTACATCATATGAATTAATGTTCTATGAAGTTGAACAAAAAGTACAGAATTTTTATTTTTTATTATTTTCTAAAATTTTTTATAGTTTAAAAAGAATTACAGTGGAAAGAAGATATGATGAAAACTTAACAGGCTTATTATCTCTAAGTAGATGATTTTTAATCATTTAAAAATAAAGATACAAAATTTTTTAAATAATTATTTTAAAATTAGGTAATTCCTTCCTTTGTCTGAAATTTGATGTTTTTATATGCTCTTTGTTAATGGAATATTAATTTGTCTACTTATTTGATTTCTACTGGTATGATGCCATTTTGTTAATCACTTATGAATAGGTTTTGCTCATAAATTGTTTCCTTTCACCATTTGGGATGATTCAGGCACATTACATTTATTGTGCACTTTATTTCTGTTTTGATTACGTCAGCTCCACCTCAGATCATCAAGCATTAGATCCCAGAGTTTGGGGAACCAAACAGATCTAAACAACATCTGCATTTTCAAAACTCGGTTTAAATACTAATCCAGAGTAATCTTCCTAATCACGTAAAAATCTCTTCCATATCTGGACTACCTCATTATGCCCCTCTTTTAGTGGTTGTCAGGTACATAAGTGCTTTACAGAATAATTTAATTCATTTTCATTTGATAGTAAACTTTTTTTTTTGGTGGCAGAAATAACTTAGTTTTAGGATTGAATTGAATGTTTGTGAGAATTTTTGTACATTTTAGGCACTCAAAAGTCTTCATTGGATAATCATGCTTACAAAATAGCCTATAGATAATTTGTATACATAAAATGATGTGGACTAACTTTTAAATGTTTTACTTCTAAGATGAAAAGCTAAACAAAAATTGTGTTGTATACATTAGATGGAGTGGAAATAATATATACAATTTCTTACTGATTTCTGGAAAATATAACTTGCCTTTGGCCAATTATATATATTTTTACTTATTTGATCTGTTTTGATTTATGATTATCACAGCTTATTATAGGCTTTCTGTACAATAGATCAATTAATTTATTCCTTCAAGACATATTTATTTTCTGGATAGGTTTTTTTTTTTTTTATTGAAGTGCAATTGATTTACAATGTTGTGTTAGTTTTTGGTGTACAGCAAAGTGATTCTGTGTGTGTGTGGTTATATGTATTATATATAGCAAGTCCCCTATATATTAATAAGTTCCATTCTAAGAGCTTGTTTGTAAGCCTAGTTTCTTCATAAGTCCAATGAAGTTAGCCTACTTAACCAACTAACACAACTGGCTATACACTACTATACTGTAATAGGTTTATAATACTTTTCCCACAAATAATACATAAAAACAAACACACATAAAAAATTGTTGTAATCTTATAGTACAGTGCCTTGAAAAGTACAGTGTTACAGCACAACAGCTGGCATACAGGGGCTGTGAGCAAGTGAACAGGCAAGAAAACTGACTGGAGGAAGGAGAGGAGGTGGGAGATGGTAGAGCTGAAAATCATCAGCAACAGGAGAGAGAGGGTAGGCTGCAATTTCACTCATGCCTGATGTTTGATGGCACAGGTCTGGTTCCTTGCTGGGTTTAATTCTTTCTATCTTCTTGGAAAAATGTTCCAATAATGTCTGGGTAGTAGCTTTTTTCTCTCTTCATATCTGAAAAGGTAGCACTGGATCTCATTCTGAATGGCTGCTACAAGCTTCATGTACCATTCTATGTTCAAGTCTTGTGCCTCAAAAACTAACAGTGTCTCTTCAAATAAAGAAAATCCCCTTGCCATTTCCTGCATCACGAATCTCTTCAGTTCTTCAGTTACTTCTTCTTTCTCTTGTCTCTCTTCTTCCTTTCTCTGGGCCTCAATTCCATCAGTAAGTTTCCTTAGTAAGCTGCTCCTATTGCACACCAGCTTCCATCCTTATTGCTTGGCAATTATTAGTGGTACCAGCTATATCATCACTGTTTTACTCTTGCTTCTGGACATCCTGGGCTTAAAATAAAGAAACTGTACTACTGTACTCTATATAGTATGTAAAATACACAAAAGCACAACCACTTGTAGAGGATATACACACGTGACATATGAACTAACATGTGATTGGGCATGCTAACACACATTTACATTTTTAAAAGTTTTCAACTTGAAGGTTCATACACAGGGCAGCTATGTATATATACATATATATATATGTATACATATGTATATATGTAAAAATAATATATATATATTTCTTCAGATTATTTTCCATTACAGTTTATTACAATAGATAAATAGAGTTTCCTGTGCAAAATATGTACATATATATACGTATATAAATAACAAGATCCTACTTGTATTGGACTGTACTACCAATCCCAAGTTCCTAATTTATCCCTCCCCCACTTCCCCTTTGGTAATCACAAATTTTTTTCCATGTTTGTGAGTCTATTTCTACTTTGTAAATATGTTCATTTTAATCATTTTTGAGATTCCACATATAAGCGATATCATATAATATTTGTCTTTGGCTTAACTGTACTTAGTATCGCTAGGTCCATCCATGTTACTGCAAATGGCATCATTTCATTTTTTTATGGTTGAATAATACTCCACTATATGTATGTGGGGATATATATATATATATATGCAACATATCTTCTATAGTGGGCTAGTGTCTTTTGGTGCATTTTTTTTAAATTATGAAGTCCAATTTTCTTTTTCTTTTGTTGCCTATATTTTTGATGTCACATCTAAGAAGTCACTGTCAAATTCAATTTTGTGAAGCTTTTATCCTATGTTTTCTACTAAGAGTTTTATAATTTTTTATCTTGTATTTGGGTCCTGCTGCTGCTGCTGCTGCTGAGTCGCTTCAGCCGTGTCTGACTCTATGCGACCCCACAGATGGCAGCCCACCAGGCTCCACCATCCCTGGGATTCTCCAGGCAAGAACACTGGAGTGGGTTGCCATTTCCTTCTCCAATGCATGAAAGTGCAAGTGAAGTCGCTCAGTAAGTATCCGACTCTTCATGACCCCATGGACTACAGCCTACCAGGCTCCTCCATCCATGAGATTTTCCAGGCAAGAGTACTGGAGTGGGTTGCCATTGCCTTCTCAAATTTGCCTCCTAAATTTTTTATTAATTTTGAATTATTTTTGTATATGGTGTTAGGTAAGATGTGTCTTTACTCTTGAATATCAACTCCAGTTTCCCTAGTACTTTTTATTGAAAAGACTGAAAACATGTCATTTTCCCACTGAATACTCTTGACACTCTTGTCTAAAATTATTTCACCATATATGTGAAAGTATCAGTCAGTTCAGTTCAGTCGCTCAGTTGTGTCTGACTCTTTGCGACCCCATGAATTGCAGCATGCCAGCAGGCCTCCCTGTCCATCATCATCTCCCGGAGTTCACCCAGACTCACGTCCATCGAGTCAGTGATGCCATCCAGCCATCTCATCCTCTGTCATCCCTTTCTCCTCCTGCCCCCAATCCCTCCCAGCATCAGAGTCTTTTCCAATGAGTCAACTCTTCGCATGACGTGGCCAAAGTACTGGAGTTTCAGCTTTGCATCATTCCTTCCAAAGAAATCCCAGGGCTGATCTCCTTCAGAATGGACTGGTTGGATCTCCTTGCAGTCCAAGGGACTTTCAAGAGTCTCCTCCAACACCACAGTTCAAAGGCATCAATTCTTTGGCTCTCAGCCTTCTTCACAGTCCAACTCTCATATCCATACATGACCACTGGAAAAACCATAGCCTTGACTAGACGAACCTTTGTTCGTCTCTGCTTCGGCAGAGACGTTCGGCAAAGTAATGTCTCTGCTTTTGAATATGCTATCTAGGTTGGTTATAACTTTCCTTCCAAGGAGTAAGCGTCTTTTAATTTCATGGCTGCAGTCACCATCTGCAGTGATTTTGGAGCCCAAAATCATAAAGTCTGACACTGTTTCCACTGTTTCCCCATCTATTTCCCATGAAGGGATAGGACCAGATGCCATGATCTTCGTTTTCTGAATATTGAGCTTTAAGCCAACTTTTCTCACTCTCCACTTTCACTTTCATCCAGAGGCTTTTTACTTCCTCTTCACTTTCTGCCATAAGGGTGGTGTCATCTGCATATCTGAGATTATTGATATTCCTCCCGGCAATCTTGATTCCAGCTTGTGTTTTTTCTAGTCCAGTGTTTCTCATGATGTACTCTGCGTATAAGTTAAATAAGCAGGGTGACAATATACAGCCTTGAAGTACTCCTTTTCCTATTTGGAACCAGTCTGTTGTTCCATGTCCAGGTCTAACTGTTGCTTCCTGACCTGCATACAAATTTCCCAAGAGACAGGTCAGGTGGTCTGGTATTCCCATCTCTTGAAGAATTTTCCACAGTTTATTGTGATTCACACAGTCAAAAGCTTTGGCATAGTCAATAAAGCAGAAATAGATGTTTTTCTGGAACTCTCTTGCTTTTTCCATGATCCAGCGGATGTTGGCAATTTGATCTCTGGTTCCTCTGCCTTTTCTAAAACAAGCTTGGACATCTGGGAGTTCATGGTTCACATATTGCTGAAGCCTGGCTTGGAGAATTTTGAGCATTACTTTACCAGCGTGTGAGATGAGTGCAATTGTGCGGTAGTTTGAGCATTCTTTGGCATTGCCTTTCTTTGGGATTGGAATGAAAACTGACCTTTTCCAGTCCTGTGGCCACTGATGAGTTTTCCAAATTTGCTGACATATTGAGTGCAACACTTTCACAGCATCATCTTTCAGGATTTGAAATAGCTCAACTGGAATTCCATCACCTCCACTAGCTTTGTTCGTAGTGATGCTTTCTAAGGCCCACTTGACTTCACATTCCAGGATATCTGGCTCTAGGTCAGTGATCACACCATCGTGATTATCTGGGTGGTGAAATCTTTTTTGTACAGTTCTTCTGTGTATTCTTGCCATCTCTTCTTAATATCTTCTGCTTCTGTTAGGTCCATACCATTTCTGTCCTTTATCAAGCCCATCTTTGCATGAAATGTTCCTTTGGTATCTCTGATTTTCTTGAAGAGATCTCTAGTCTTTCCCATTCTGTTGTTTTCCTCTATTTCTTTGTATTGATCGCTGAAGAAGGCTTTCTTATTTCTTCTTGCTATTCTTTGGAACTCTGCATTCAGATGCTTATATCTTTCCTTTGCTCCTTTGCTTTTCACTTCTCTTCTTTTCACAGCTATTTGTAAGGCCTCCCTAGACAGCCATTTTGCTTGTTTGCATTTCTTTTCATGGGGATGGTCTCAAAGCTAAAATGAAATACCACCTCACACACATTAGAATTGCAACCAAAAAACAAAAGCAACAAGTGTGGTCAAGGATATGGAGAAATTGTAATCCTTTTGCACTGTTGGTGGCAATACAATATGATACAGCCACTGTGGAAACAGCTTGGAAATTACTCAAAAAATTAAAAATTGAGTTACCACATGATCCAGCAATTCTATATTTGGATATACCCAGAAGAATTGAAAGCAGGATTTTGAAGAATTATTTGTACTCCATGTTCATAGCACCATTATTACATTGCTAAAACATGAAATTGACCCATCAAGGGATAAGCAGATAAGCAAAATGTGGTATATGCATTGTTAGTCAGTCACTAAGTTGTCTTCAACTCTGCCACCCTATGAACTGCAAATGCCAGGCTTATCTGTCTGACACTGTTTCCCTGAGTTTTTTCAAGCTCATCTCCATTGAGTCACTGATACCACCCAACCATCTCATCTTCTGTTGCCCCCTTCTCCTCTTGCCCTCAATTTTTTCAGCATCAAGGTCTTTTCCAACGAGTCACCTCTTTGCATCAGGTGGCCACAGTATTGGAACTTCTTAATATCTTCTGCTTCTGTTATGTCCTTGCTGTTTTTATACTGATTGTGCCTATCCTTGTATGACATACTCCCTTGGTATCTCCAATTTTCTTAAAGAGATCTCTATTCTTTCCCATTCTATTGTTTTCCTCTATTTCTTTGCACTGATCACTGAAGAAGGCTTTTTTAATCTCTCCTTGGTACTCTCTGGAATTCTGCATTCAGTTGGGTATATCTTTTCCTTTCTCCTTTGCCTTTCACTCCTCTTTTCTCTATCATTTGTATGGCCCCTTCAGACAATCCCTTTGCCTTCTTGCATTTCTTTTTCTTGGGGATGGTTTTGGTCATTGCCTTCTACATAATGTTACAAACCTCTGTCTATAATTCTTCAAGCACTGTGTCTACCAGAGCTAGTCCCTTGAATCTATTAGTCACCTCCACTGTATAATTATAAGGGATTTGATTTAGGTTTTACCTGAACGGTCTAGTGATTTTCCCTCTGTTTTTCAATTTGAGCCTGAATTTTGCAGTAAAGGGCTAATGATCTGAGTCACAGCTAGTCCCAGGTCTTGTTTTTGCTGACTGTAGAGAGCTTCCCCATCACGGGCTGCAAAGAATATAATCAGTTTGATTTAGATATTGACCATCTGGTGATGTCCATGCATAGAGTCATCTCTTGTGTTGTTACCAGAGGGTGACCAGTGTGTTGTCTTGGCAAAACTCTGTTAGCCTTTGCCCTGCTTCATTTTGTACTCCAAGGCCAAACTTGCCTGTTATTCCAGGTTTCTCTTGACTTCCTCGGAGAAGGCAATGGCACCCTACTCCAGTACTCTTGCCTGGAAAATCCCATGGGCGGAGTAGCCTGGTAGGATGCAGTCCATGGGGTTTCGAAGAGTCGGACACGACTGAGCAACTTCACTTTCACTTTTCACTTTCATGCATTGGAGAAGGAAATGGCAACCCACTCCAGTGTTCTTGCCTAGAGAATCCCAGGGACGGGGGAGCCTGGTGGGCTGCCATCTATGGGGTTGCACAGAATCGGACACGACTAAAGCGACTTAGCAGCAGCTTGACTTCCTACTTTTGCATATATTGCATATACATACAATAGTATATTCTCCTTAAAAAGAAAGGAAACGCTGCAATATATTACAACATTGATAACTCTTGAGGATATAATGTTAAATGAAATAAGCCAACCACAAAAGCTAAATACTGTATGATTCCACTTATATGAGGTATTTAATGAAATCGTAAAGACAGAAAGTATAACACTCGTTGCCAGGGGCTGAAGGCAGTGAAGACCAAGTTATTGTTTGATACGCATTGTTTCAGATGTACAAGAAAAGAATTAAGAGGATGGACGGTGGTGATGGCTGCAAAAAAGTGAATGTATTTACTATCACTGAATTTTATGCTTCAAAATGGTTAAGATGATAAATTTTATGTTTTGTGTAATTTAACAGTTTTAAAAATAATTAATTTACACCAATAAGGTGTATTGTTGATTTTAAAAACTGAAAATGTCTCTCTCTCATGAATCAATTGAATTTGAATTTTTGATGCTTGCAGTTCTCAGAAGGTAAACTCCTTCTGCTACCATTACTAATCTTGTAACATGTCCAACATGTCCAATATTGAGTGTCCATGTCATGTATGCAAACAACTCATTTGCATATACAAATAGATGCATAAAAGGGGTAATTGCTAATCTAAATACCCATTGCATGTGAAAATATGTCATTTACATATGCAGCTTAAATATCTTTTTGTAATCCTGATGCTGCTAATATGTGAGTATTTGTTCCTGTGTTGAAGTTTGCTCATGTGTGTGTGTGTGTTTTTTTTTTGCTCTTCTCTAACAGACTTCTCTATGATTAATATAGTATTATTCTCTTGTACTTTTGTTAACTCACTCTATTTTCTATTATTTCATTGATGAGTTCAATGTCATCAATGTACCTTGTGTTATAATCATATTAGTGCAGAATGAAGACATCTGAATCACAGCCCAAATCCTGTTAATGAATCTGTACATGGTCTTCCTTCTTAAAATTCATGTTTTCCCCTCTGGAATTAAATGTTGCCTACTAACTGCGGAAAATATTCTTACTGGATGAACATAATTTAATGAATTTCACCTCTCACCTCTGCAGTTGCTCTCTTTGGATGCCTTTGTTCTGCTAATCTTCCAGAAGAAGAACGTGAATCCTCTAGCATTGCCACGGCTCCACTTACACACTCTTCCCTCAGGCCCCAAACAAGACAATTTTCATTAAACCCATTATTTTCTACCACAATTTCATTCATGTATGCAACAAATACTTTTTGAGTGCACACTCCATAACATTCTTCTAGGTGCTTTTAATACATCTGTGAACAAAACAAAGATGCCTGCTACCTTCTAGTGGAGAAGACAGTAGACAATAAACATTTAAATAATTGTGTAGTATACTAGAAAGTATTGAGTGCTTAGGAAAAAATAAAAAGTGAAGCAGGTTGAGTAGGGTTAGCAGAATGAAGGTTGAAGGAGAGAGGTAGATAACATAAGAAATGAACAGGGAAAGCAAATTTTGAAGATGATAATTAAGGAAAATTGAAGAAATTTAGACAAGAGGATATATAAGGGAAAGCATTCTGAGGAAGACCCAACATTGGGGAAAGTGCCCAACATGAAGCCCGTATGACAGATAGAGAACGAATACACAGAAGAGTAATAGGATGTGTTTTTTAAGAGGTGAACTACTCTGTCCTTCCTTTGCTTGGTCTTGGTCACAAAAGTCTTTGAAAGACATGCATCATTATGCTTACTATGCCCCATTCTTTTCCTTCTCACCTGTAATTGTTTCACCCAAGCCTCCTTCTCAATTACCCCACAGAAACTGCTTCTGCCAAGTTAAGCTATGACCTCTACACTGATAAAGCCAAAGGTTAGTTCTAACTCAGTTCTCATCTAACATGAATGACCAGCTTCATTTGACAGTTGCTTTTTCCTTCCTCCTTCAGTCCCTTTCCTCATTCAGTGTGTTTCCTCCTACTTAACTGGACTCTCCTTCTCATCACCTTTGCTGTAATATTGCTTTAAAATTTAAAATGGAATTTTGGTGAGAAGCAGATCAGTGGGTCTAGGGGTGGGAACTGATAGGAAAGGGACACAAGTCAGTCTTTGGGTGTGATGAAAATGTTTTATATCTTGCTTATAGTGGTGATTTATGTTTATATATTTGTAACAAGTCATCAAAATGCATGCCCTGAAGTGGGAGCACTTTACTGCATTGACATTCTGTCTGTAAGGACCATTATTAAAAAAAAAAAAAAAAAGTCGTGTCATTATTAAACCTTGGAAAGAGATCCACGTTTGTAGAGAATCATCAATTATTGAGAAATACACCTTGCAAAGCATCAGAGAAAAGAAAATTTTAGCATACAGAGTGCTTGGTTTCATATATTATGTATTGGTTTTATATATATATATATATATATATATATATATACACACACATATATTTGGCCATATGTATATTACTCATATATCTAGAATAGAAAAGATCCTACTAATTCATACATGTTTAAGTATTAAACATTATTAGTTTTCAATGAAATTATACAAACTAGAACCTCAGTTATACACACCTAATGGAATGGCTAAATTTTTTAAAGAGAAAACTAGATAATATCAAGTGTTGGCAAGAATATGGAGAATGGGGCCTCTCATACATTATTGGTGGGAATATAAATAATTGTTTGCCAGTGTTCAGGATATGGGTTACTTTGGGGGGGATAACAGCTGAACCATAGTATTAATTTACTTGTTATTTTCATTGTTCACATTAGAGATGTTCACTTTGTGAAATTCACCAAGCTGGATAGTTGCAATTTGTATGGTTCTCTGTATGTAATATTTCAATAAAAATTTATGGCAGATTACAGGTTAACAAAAAATGCCCCGATACATATCATTAAACTACCTTCTGAAAAGAAAAAAAAATGAGTTGCAACTAGCAATATATAATCTTATATCAGTGTACAGGGTATTATTATTTTTAAAAGTTACTAATTATAAATGGAATAATAATATTTTAAATTGCATTTGTGATTATTAAAAAGGTTAAAAAGGATTTTGTATATTGTTTTCTACTAAGGATTATATGCAACATTATGTTCCCTGGTAAATGTGATGGTTTCCTACATAAATTCTTATTTTTTGGTAGCTTTAAAATATCATTATTTCATATGAACTAGCCAAATTCATTACCCATGATGTTCACGTACATATATTTGTTTCTGATGGAAATAATTAGTCTTCAATTGCTGTATTTAAGTGTCTGCAGATTGTTTCTTTGGCTCAGACTGACACAATTTGTTTGCAATTACTTCCAGCATTTTGCACACGACCACAAGAAAACGATTAAGGTATCTTTCAAAAGTTGTTTGCCTATATTTTTCTGACACCTTAAATGTGATTAGATAAGAGAGTTAGGTTTTGAGTGTAATAGCCTAAAATGCATGAGATATCTTGCTGCTATGAGGGTCTTTATTAAACAAATGTTCACCATCCTTTCATTTGCACAGTGCTTCAGGTTTTGCTTTTTTTTTTTTTTTTAATTAACGCAATTTAAGTTGAAAAGAGAAAAAATAAAAGCTATGTATTTTGCTTAGAAACTGAGAACATTCCTCTTGAAATGGATATTTGTGTTTCCTTGATCTGCAAGAGGTGAGAGACAAAAGCCATTGTTTTAGTACATCCTTTATTTTGTTTAGCAAGATTTAAACCTCTCAGATCATAAAAATTAGAGAATCGATCAATTTTTGTCATGCACAGTTTAATTTTTTTAACACATCATTTTTTAAAATGGTTAGTTTAAATGGAAACATGAATAGAAAACTAAACTAAATTAACAATGTGTGAGAGAGATACATACACAGGTTAATATAAAACTATTCAGAACATTCTCCTTTAAAGACTATAATTTTTTCAGATATATTAGAGAAAAACAACCATATTAATTAACCATAAACAATATCATTTCCTTTACTATCCTTAGCAATTTTCGGAGATTACAATCTAACCTATTTGATACATAATAGGATAGCATGAATTTTGAAGATGTTTTTATTGAAATAATTTCTGTGGCAGTTTAGAGTCTCATAATTTTACTAGATAAGGGTAACTATAGGGACACTGAATTTCAGGTATGTACACTTTTGTTACTAATTTAGCTCTGACTGTTAAAATGTAGTAAGTATTAGGAACTACTACAACTAGAAACATAGGTCTATAATTAATGCTCAGTATACTATTTGTCCTTTCCTCAACTGAAATACTGCCCAAATGTCCTTTGCCCAACTGAAGTACTGGAATCACTTTATATGCTACAGATCAGAAAGGGTCATAATCCCTCCTGTGCATCTCAGTAGCCATATCATTTCCAAAGACATGCTTTTAAAAATACTTTCTTTGTTCAAGAAGGAGGGGACATATGTATTCTTATGGACGATTCACATTTTTGTATGGCAGAAACTAAGACAATTTGAAAAAATCATCCTCCAATGAAAAATTAAAAAAAAAAAAAACTTTCCTCACCTGTAAGATTGACACTGTTGAATGACAAAAATAAAACAATTAATTTACCAGTCTGTCTTTTATTCAAGGGAAAACAATCTATGGATTGGGGAGGACAGTACCTCACAACAGTGAAACACTATGCCCAGGAATTTGGGCAAGAGTAAGTTTATTTACAGATAGAAGAGGCAATGCAGGAACAAGTTTCAATTAACTAGACTAGGCATTTCCTGTAAGGTTAGGAGGTCCTATTTTTTTCATGAGGTCAACTGGCTAAAGCTGTGGGCTGTGATTGGTGTTGGGTTCCTGGGGTGCTTCCCGTAAGTGCAGGCTGCCACTGGGGCAGCTTCTCTTTTGTGGGTCCCAATATACAAATTAACTTTATTAGAGAGAAATCAGAACTATATTCTCTGTGTAATCTGCAGACCCTTAAATCTCATTGTTGTCTAGGGCTGTAATCTTTCCTGTTTGGAGCCTTGACTGGTGACAGTTCAGGTAGCTGTCACCATGAGAATACTCTTTTGGCAGCTCTGCCTGGGCTCCTTCCATGTTTATGTGAAAGATCAGTGCCCCTTCATTCATGGGCAACTCCATGTTTAAGTGGACTAAAAAGGGTGGGAAGCTATGGTCTGAACTACCTGGTTAAGTCTTGACTGTGCACATGAGTGCTGAATCACTCAGTCATGTTCAACTCTTTGTAGCCCCATGGAGTGTAGCCCACCAGGTTCCTCTCTCCATGGGATTCTCCAGGCAAGAATACTGGAGTGGGTTGCCATTTCCTGCTCCAGGTGATCTTCCTGACTCAGGGATTGAACCCATGTCTCCTGCATTGGCAGGTGGATTTTTTACCACTGAGCCACCAGGGAAGCCCTTTAAGTCCTGACTGGCCACAACCAAACCTGGCTTCACACTGGGCTTCATGTTGGACCTTTCATCCTACAGTACAGTCAGAAGTGGGAGTTACCAAGAAATATTGGTGATTCAAAATTTGCTTCCCTTGGCCAATCCCTACTTCCTTGGCTAGGAATAAGTATAAATGTTGCTGTGACCAGGAACCTCTCCTTAACTCTTAAAGATATTGCAGAATCTACTGCTGAAGCCAAAGCTTCCCATGAAAACCCCTAGACTCTCTGACCTAAGATCTTTGATAATAAGATGGCTGTTGATTCTTTCAGCTGAGCAAGGAGGTATCTGTGCTGTGGCCAACATTACTTGCTGCATTTGGATTAATACTTATAGGAAAGCAGTGACTCAGCTACCTAAGATCACGGATCATTTGGCCTAAGAAAATAACTCCTTCAACAGGATCTATTTCAGTTGGTTTCAGTCCTGAGGACCATGGCTTCAGATCACTCTCCCAATGATTGGTATTATCCTGTGTACAGTCATTCTAATAGTCTCCTTAGTGTACTATGCTCTTTCAAAAGCTTTAAACTCATATCTGGAGCAGCTGGCAACCAGGCAAACAACCTTCCTTCATCTAGAACACCAAAAATGGAATTAAAAAAATGGTCAACTGAGAGACCTCAATATCTTAGCCTACAAATTTCAAAGACCCAACCCCACTCCAACATCAACAAAAAGTAGAAGCTCAGACAGGCACTAATACCTGAAACTTTGGTTTGTACTCTTAGTACAACTGAGAGTTTGATCAAAAGGGGGTACTGATAAATTAATTCATAAATCAGCACCCAAAAATGGAGACCACCCAGTGGCCTGGCCCATATCAAATATCTAAACCAAAGTCAGCCTGTACTTATGAGAAACACCTCACAAGGAAACCTAACACATACACCAGTCATAATCCTGCCACTCAATTTTAGCCAGATCACCTCCTCTTAGAAAACAGGACCTGCTGGCCTTAAAAGAAATGCTGGACCTTCTAGCCAATCATGTATAGTTTCTGTTGCCTTCTGCAAGATTCTAAAAAATTCACTCTTGCACAAATTTCCTTGGGAAGAATGTTCTACTGCTTTGGGGGCAAGATACACCCCCCCGCCCCACACATACACACAATTCATGAATTGTTTTCCCTTAAATAAAGTGTATTAAACTTATTGCATTACTAAATTGTTTTGGTTTTGTCATTTGACAACGTAATAGCAAAAGCCTTAGACAACTGTCATGAGAATAGAATTGCTTAATTAGTATAAAGTGTTACTGCTCTTCCTGGCAAAACTTAGCCACGGGTGCTAAATAATTCATATCATTAATCTATTATACAATATTACTTAGATATTATAAGCTATATATTTTTACTTTAATAACTTCTATCTATATACTTATGTAGATTGCATTTATCTAACATATCTATAAAATAAATATAAATTTGTATCTTTTCTATATAAGTTACCTTGCCATTAAGGTTTTTTCTTCTAATTCAGAATTTAATTAGTGTTAAGTATGACTCTTTTGAAATATCTATGAAAAGAATTACTTTTGCAAGATATATTTTAATTACATTTTCTAGAGAAATTTATTTTACTGTTATGAAAAAATAATTTTGACAGTTGCCAAAAAAAGGCAGGCCCTCTTGGTTACTTTAGAGAGCCTTAATTCATTTTATCTCATATTCATCTGACAGTTCTAGTTAATATTTCGCTTTCTCTCTGCTCTTCACAACTTTTGATCATGAAAACAATCAGGATTCCTTGTCACAACTTAACACACACTTCCCTTTGAGATTCATCTTATTGTCCACACATGACTTCTTAAAAATTGAACTTCTGTGTGAATTTGACCTAAACATTTTTTAAACTATCTTTCAGTTCAGTTCAGTTCAGTCACTCAGTCATGTCCGACTCTTTGCGACCCCATGAATTGCAGCACGCCAGGCCTCCCTGCCCATTACCAACTCCCGGAGTTCACTCAGACTCACATCCATCGAGTCAGTGATGCCATCCAGCCATCTCATCCTCTGTCGTCCCTTTCTCCTCCTGCCCCCAATCCCTCCCAGCATCAGAGTCTTTCCCAATGAGTCAACTCTTCGCATGGGGTGGCCAAAGTACCGGAGTTTCAGCTTTAGCATCATTCCTTCCAAAGAAATCCCAGGGCTGATCTCCTTCAGAATGGACTGGTTGGATCTCCTTGCAGTTCAAGGGACTCTCAAGAGTCTTCTCCAACACCACAGTTCAAAAGCATGAATTCTTCGGTGCTCAGCTTTCTTCACAGTCCAACTCTCACATCCATACATGACCACTGGAAAAACCATAGCCTTGACTAGACGGACGTTTATCTTTAGGTAGACATATTAAAATGTGCAAACTTTGGTAATTTAACTATAAACCCTGCTTATGTACTAGCTCAGAGAGACCTTCTAGAGTTTTCATCTTGATAGCATTAAATTGTTCTACTTAAATTATTGCACTGGTTTAGAAATAATTTGGTAATACTCAGCTCTTAGTATCCCATAATGCAAAATTTTCTTATTTTTTTCACTCAGTTGATATTAATAAACAGCTTTTATCAGGGAAACCCAATGTGAATCCATAAAAAATACCTACATTGAGATGTAGTATGAAGAGTAGGCCACTTTAAATTATCTGTATCATCAAAGAGTCAAAGCAATTTCTGTCTTAAACAGACTTTACAGAAATATATTCATTGCAATTTCAAAAGAAAAAAAAATGTAAAAAAGTAAAAAAATTTAAGAAGCTTAGTAAACATAATTCAGCGACCACATTTAAATATGTATGTGAATACTTACATCTACTAGAATTATTTATTTTGTATTCCCAATATAAAGTTTTATGTTTTAACTTTTGTTTACATATAAACTTTAATTCTTACATGTTTGATTATTCATTTGCTATTGAGTTGTTTAATATATGAGTAAAAGTAAAGTTGTTCAACAATAGACAGTTATTTTTTTTTCATGAATTAAACAGCAACCAAAAAGAGATTAGTAAATTCAGATGTAATAGATAAGACTAAGAAATAATAGTATTAAAAATGACCACAAAGTACACATTCGAGACAGTTTATTTGCTGTTTGATTTTAGAGTTGTCTTGAACTGTGGCTTTAAACTTGTTTTTTGATTTTGACTGAAAATAAGAAAAATGTGTGACATGTTCACACATATTGAACCAAAAGCTTATCAACCAATACTAATACAATCTAAGGTGAGGTTATTTTGTAAACAATGAGAATGATTTCTTTTTAGAGTAAATTTGACTAGGAAGGGAAATAAATTGAAATATGATATAAAAAGTGGGGTTCTTTTTTGTACCTTTCTCCCCTCCTTTATTTTTCCCCTCCCTCCCTCCTTTTCTCCTTTCCTTCCTTCCTTTCAGCAAATTATCATTTTACTTACTCTCATCTCTTAAAGTCATCTTTATTTCTGCACTATGAAAATTGATACTGGTCCTTGATTTCTTTTTTTTTTTTTTTTACTTTGCCAGCTGGTATGGTGTTAACTTTAGTCAGTACAGGGCATGCTAGAATTTCAGGAAGAGAAATTGTGGTTCTGGTACGCTCACCTGGCAGACTCTTGAAGCTGTGAACTCGTTCTCCAGCATCTTGCTCCCGCAGATATGTGACCACCCCTGTGCTCAGTTCCTTCAGCTTTCTCTAGCACTAAGTGCCTGCCCAACTCATGGTTTCTCCATCTTCTAGACCCTGGAGCACACACCACACAGAAGTACCCAGTGACCACGGCTTCCGCTGGCTCTTGCTTGTGTGCTTTCTGACCAGGGTGCCACAGATTAGACACTTCCACTGTACCCTAGAGGTCAGATTTCTGGAATATTCCAGAGAGCACTTTAATTGAAACTTCTGCCAGTGTGGTACCATTATAAGGAAACTTAATAAGTATAATATTAATATAAATCAGCACATTGGTAGCATCGTTTTGAAGTTTCTAATTTTGATGAGACTGCAATAAAATTCTCAAACTTTTCTTAGAGCACTGGTATGCAAACACACACACACAGCATAAAAACATTTCTTATAGACACCATATCAAGATGTACTCAGTCCAGTGGGTAGTCTCATATAGATAACTGGATGACATTTGTACATATCTATTCTGTTGACATAATAGAAGTTGATACATATAATTTAGATTTAAACTTTATTTATTTATTTTTTTTGGAGAGATTATATCCAAATGCAATACTTTAATTTCCCTTTTTTACTGAAGTATAATTAATTTACAATGTGTTAGTTTCAAGTGTACTGTAGAGTGATTCAGGTATAAATATATATGTGTGTGTGTATATATATATATATATATATATATTCTTTTCAGATTCGTTACCATAAGTTATTTCAAGATATTGTGTGTAGTTACTTGTGCTATACAGTAGGTCTTCTTGTTTACCTACTTTATATATAGTATTGTGTGTATGCTGTTCCTAAACTCCTAATTTATGTCTCCACACGCCTCTGCCCCTGTTATTCCCTTTGGTAAGCATAAGTTTGTTTTCTATGTCTGTGAGTCTATTTCTGTCCTGTAAATAAGTCCATTTGTATAATTTTTTTAGACTACACATATAAGTGATATCATATGATATTGGTTTTCTCTGACATTTCATTTAGATGATAGTCTCTGGGTCCATTCATATTGCTGCAAATGGCATTATTTCATTTTTTTATGGCTAAATAATATTTCATTGTTTATATCTTCACCTCTGCTTTATTCATTCATCTGTCAAAGGAAATTTAGGTTGTTTCCATGTCTTGGCTATTGTAAATATTATTTCTATGAATATTGTGGTGCATGTATCTTTTTAAATTCTGATTTTCTCCAGATAATATGTCCAGGAATGGGACTGTAGATTCATATTGTGACTCTGTTTTTAATTTGTTAAAGAACTTCAAAATTGTTCTCCGTAGTGGCTGCACCAAATTACATTCCCACCAAAATTATAGGTGTATTTTTCTCCATATCCTCTCCAGCATTTATTTGTTGTAGATTTTTTATGATAGCCATTCTGAGTGGTGTGAAATGATACCTCACTTTAGTTTTGATTTGCATATCTCTAAAATTGATTGATTTTGAACCTCTTCTCAAGTGTCTTTGGACATCTGTGCATCTTCTTTGGGAAAATGTCTACTTAGGTTTTCTGCCCTGTTTTTATCAGGATTTTTCAAAATATTAAACTATATGAACTGTTTGTAAATTTTGGAAATCAGTCTAATGTCTATCACATTGTTTGCAAATTTTTTCTCTTAGTCTATAGGTTTGTTTGTTTGTTTAATTTTGTTTGTGGTTTCTTTTGCTGTACAAAAGCTGTTAACTTTATTAGGTCACATCTGTTTATTTTTGTTTTTATTTACATTACTCTCTGACATGGACCTAAAAAGATATTGTTTCCATTTTTGACAAAATTGTATCCTGCCTATGTTTTCCTCTAAGAGTTACATGGTACCTGATCTTTCATTTAAGCCTATAATTCATTTTGAATTTATTTTTGTATGTGGTGTTAGAAAATGTTTTAAATTCATCTTTTTATATGTAGCTGTCCAGTTTTCCCAGCAACACTTATGAAGAGTCTGTCTTTTATCCATTGTAAGTCTTGCCTCCTTTGTTGTAGATTAATTGACCACAGGAGTACAGGTTTATTTCTAGATTTTCCATCCTGTTCCCTTGGACTATATTTCTATCATTGTGCCAGTATCAAACTGTTTTCATTACTGTAGCTTTGTAGCGTAGTCTGAAATTAGGATGCATGATTCTTCAAGCTCCATTCTTCTTTATCAAGATTAATTTGGCTATGCAGGGTCTTTTGTGCTTCCATATAAATTAAAAAAAAATTTGTTCTAGTTCTTTGAAAAATTAGATTGGTAATTAATAGGAATTGCATTGAATCTGCCTTGGTATTATAGTCATTTTAGCAATAATAACAGTATTGATTCTTCCATTCCAAGAATGCAGTATATCTTTTCTTTACAATTGAAATATAGTTGATTTACAGTATCCATTAGTTTCTGGCATTTCAGGCATACAACACAGTGTTTTAGTTTCAAAGAATACATACACTCTTTCTCTTATAGGTCATTATAAAATACTGAGTATAATTCCCTGAGCTATTTAGTAAGTCCTTGTTGGCTTTCTATTTTATATATAGCAGTGTATATATGTTAATCCCAACCCCTAAATGTATCCCTCCTCCATTCCTCTTTCCCCTTTGGTAACCATGCATCATTTCTTTTCTATGTCTATGAATTTCTGTTTTGGAAATAAATTTATTTTTTTTTTAATTCTGCATATAAGTAATATCATATAATACTTGTCTTTTCTAGCTTACTTAGTATGGTAATCTCTTGGTGCATTCATGCTGTTGCAAATGGTATTACTTCATTTTTCTCATGGCTGGATAATATATATTGTGTATATCACAGCTTCTTTATCCATTCATCTATTGATGGAAATCTAGGTGGCTTCAAGATCTTGGCTATTGTGGACAGTGCTGCTTTGAATGTTGGGGTGCATTTATCTTTTTAAATTATGGTTTTCTCTGGGTATATGCCAAGGAGGGGAACTGCTGGGTCATATTGTAGTTCGTGTTCTCAGTCACTCAGTTGTGTCCCTATGCACTATAGCCTGCAAGGCTCCTCTGTCCATGGGATTGTCCAGGCAAGAATACTAGAGTAGTTTCCCCTTCCTAATCCAGTGGCTCTTCCCAACCCATGGATCAAATCCACATCTGGTGCCTCCTGGATTGGTAGATGGATTCTTAACCACTAGCACCACCTAGGAAGCCCCTTTGTAATTCTATTTTTATTTTAGGGAAACACCATACTGTTCTTCATAGTGGCTATATATAAATTTATTGAATCAAAATAAGTGGCAATAAGGTAACAATATCAGCACAGGAAGGCAGGGGCAGAGAGCAGAATCAGAGTCCCAGCCAGCCCCAAGCAGCACCCCTGCAACCAGATTTCTAGTGTCAAAATCACATTTCCTTATAGGTTTGAGTCATATTGAAGTCATAGACACATTTTTTTTTCCTTTTTTTGCAACAGTTTCATGTTTTTTATGAAACATGAGAATGAATATATTGCCTTTCCTCTGGAAACTATGACCTCTCATTACAAAGTCTATCTAGATTTCATGTTCCACTTTTGATAAGTACAGTGAACTGTTTGTGTAATAAGAAGGAAAATAACAGCAAGCCCTATAATAAATGGAAACCATATCAGTCTAAGTAATCACAAGAGAGAAACCACAAAGTCATTTGAACAGGGGAAATTTAATAAAAGGGATTATTAACTATAGCAAGGGATTGGAGTAGCAAAGGATTACTTAGGAAAAAGAGAAATCTAAAGAATATAGAAATTCTGTATGTAAAGAACAATTGGGCTTCCCTGGTGACTCAGTGGTAAAGAATCCACCTGCTGATGCAGGAGACACAGGTTCGATTCTTGGGTTGGGAAGATCTTCTGGGGGAGGAAATGGCAACTCACTCCAGTATTCTTGCCTGGAGAATTCCATGGACAGAAGAGCCTGGGGGGAGGGGATACAGTCCATGGGGTCACAAAGAATTGGCCATGACTTGGCAACTAAGCAACAACAATAAATAACAGCCACTGATGAGGTCAGAGCTAGAGCAGAGAAAGTTTATGCTCAAGGTTGCACTCAGGCCCTGCTGGAAAGGACAAGGCTGTGCCTCCTTGGATGGCACTGAAGTGCTGGTGTCTCACTGGCAAAATCCTGCTGAAAATCTTCCCTTGAATGAGCTGGGCCCAGTCTCCCTGGAGGTCTTCAGTGACAGAAGAGCCCCAGCCCAGAGGGATTTTGAAGAGGAGGTGGTACCAAGATCGTTATTGACCGCTGGGGGCTACTAGCCCAAATGTGCTATCCTGAAGCAGCCAGGCAATGGGGAAAAGCTTCCCATGCAGGACACAGGCCAGGGATCACTATGGAATACCGAATAGAACACTCTTCTGCCTTTTCAGTCTCTCCAGTGCCCTCTACTGACAAAGCCTCAGTGCTAGCTGGCGATTGGTATTATTGTTCAGTCTCTCAATCGTGTCCGACTCTTTGTGACCCCATAGACTGCAGAATGCCAGGCTTCCCTGTCCTTCACTATCTCCTGGAGTTTGCTCAAACTCATGTCTATTGAGTTGGTGATGACATCCAACCATCTCTTCCTCTGTCGCCTTCTCCTCCTGCCTTCAATCTTTCTCAGCGGCAGGGTCTTTTCCCAGTGAGCTGGTTGTTCACATCAGGTGGCCAAAGAATCGGAGCTTTAGCTTGAGCATCAGTCCTTCTAATGAATATTCAGAATTAATTTCTTTAGGATTGACTGGTTTGAACTCTTTGCTGTCCAAGGGGCTCTCAAGAGTGTTATCTAGCACCACTATTTGAAGTCATCGATTGTTAGGTGCTCAACCTTCTTTGTGATTCAACTCTCACGTCCATACATGACTACTACTAGAAAAACCAAAGCTTTGGCTATACAGACTTTTGTTGACAAAGTGTCTGCTTTTTAATATGCTGCCTAGGTTTCTCATAGCTTTTCTTCCAAGGAGCAAGCACCTTTTAATTTTGTTGCTGCAGTCTCCATCTGCAGTGATTTTGGAGCCCAAGAAAATAAAATCTGTCACTGCTTCTACTTTTTCCCCATCTATTTGCCATGAAGTGATGGGACCAGATGTCATGATCTTAGTTTTTTGAATGTTGAGTTTTAAGTCAGCTTTTCCACTCTCCTCTTTCACCTTCATCGAGTCTTTTTAGTTTCTCTTTGCTTTCTGCCATTAGAGTGATACCATGTGCATATCTGAGGTTGTTGATATTTCTCCTGGCAATCTTGATTCCAGCTTGTGAGTCATCCAGCCAGCATTTCACATGATGCATTCTGAATATAAGTTAAATAAGCAGATTGACAATATATAGCCTTGACCTACTCCTTTCCCAGTTTTGAAACAACCCATTGTTCTATTTCTAGTTCTAACTGTTGCTTCTAGTCCTGCATCCAGGTTTCTTAGAAGGCAGATAAGTTGGTCTGGTATTCCCATCTCTTGAAGAATTTTCTGTTGTTTGTTGTGATCAACAGAATCAAAGACCTTAGCATAGTCAATGAAGCAGATGTAGATGATTTTTTGAAATTCTCTTGCTTTTTCTATGATCCAGCAAATGTTGCAATTTGATCTCTGGTTTTCTGCCTATTCTAAATCCAGCTTGTACATCTGGGAGTTCTTGGTTTATGTACTGCTGAAGCCTAATTTGAAGGATGTTGAGCATTGCTTTGCTAGCATGTGAAATGAGCACAATTGTACGGTAGTTTGAACATTCTTTGTCATTGCCCTTATTTGGTATTGGAATGAAAGCTAACCTTTTCCAGTCCTGTGGCCATTGCTGTGTTTTCCAAATTTGCTGGCATACTGAATATAGTACTTTAACAGCATCATCTGTTAAGCTTTTAAATAGCTCAACTGCAATTCTATCATTTCCAGTAGTTTTTTTTGCATGAAATGTTTCCTTGATATCTCCAATTTTTTTAAAGTGATCTCCAGTCTTTCCCATTCTATATTTTACTCTATTTCTGTGCATTGTTCACATAAGAAGGCTTTCTTATCTCTCCTTGCTATACTTTGGAACTCTGCATTCAGTTGAGTATATCTTTCCTTTTCTCCTTCGCCTTTCACTTCTCTCAGCTATCTGTAGAATACCTCTTCTTGCATTTCTTTTTATTGGACATAATTTTGGTCATTGCCTCCTGTACATTGTTACTAAGCTCTGTCCATAGTTGGTCAGACACTCTGTCTACCAGATCTAATCCTTTGAATCTATTCAACACCTCTATTGTATAATCATAAGGGGTTTTATTTAGGTCATATCTGAATGGTCTAGTGGTTTTCCCCAGTTTCTTCAAGTTAAGTTTGAAATTTTGTAATAAGGAGTTAATGATCTGAGCTACAGTCAGCTCCCAGTCTTGTTTGTGATGATTGTAGAGTTTCTGTATCTTCAGCTGCAAAGAATGTAATTCTGATTTCAGTATTGACCATCTGCTGATGTCCATGTGTAGAGTCGTCTCTTGTGTTGTTGGAAGAGGGTATTTGTATGACCTGTGTGTTCTCTTGGCAAAACTCTGTTATCCTTTTCCCTGCTTCATTTTGTACTCCAAGGCCAAACTTGCCTGTTACTCCAGGTATCCTGTGACCTCCCATTTTTGCAATCCAATCCCCTATGATGAAAAGGACATCTTTTACCTTGTTAGTTCTAGAAGTCCTTGTGAGTCTTCACAGAACCATTCAACTTCATTTTCTTCAGTTTTAGTGGTTGGGGCATAGACTGATTACTGTGGTGGTGAATTGTTTGCCTTGAAAATGAACTGAGGTCACTCTGTTGTTTTTGAGATTGTACCCATGTACTACATTTCAGACTCTTTAGTTGACTATGAGGACTACTCAATTTCTTCTAAGGGAAGAATACATTTTGGATAGAGAGGTTAATCATAAACTCAGAAGAGGAACTTGGTTTTAGTGGGACTTGTTTTCTCTTTGGGCTATTTTTTCAGTTGTTAGTGGCTTGGGCTTCCCTTGTGGCTCAGATGGTAAAGAATCCACCTTCACTGCAGGAGGCCTGGTTTGATCCTTGGGTCAGGAAGATCCCTTGGAGAAGGGAATGGCTAACCACTCCAGTGTTCTTCACTTTTAGTCTCCCATAGCAACAAATATTCTATTAGCTCTTCTTAGACTGTTATTGCTAATGATATGGTACCATCAACATAACTCCAATACCAGATGAAATGTACCTGTTGGCCCCATAGATAAACTTGCATTCTTTCTCACATAGGATAAAATAAAGGAAAATTGAAATTAAATACCTTTATTATATTTCCTAAAAAATAAAGATGGAGTAAGACTGCAGTCTAATTAAGAGTGTAATAATAAGGATGAGAAAAATATGTAAAAGATGATTCTATCAACTATTCTGGTCACTAAATTAGTAGCTATAAAAGGTGTTCAAAACAGTGGCAGACATTCAGTTTGAGATTTTACAAATGGCTCATTCAAGAGAGAGAATCAATGTTATTCTCAGAAAGAAAATATGTGTCATCAATAAAATAGTAATAGTAATTTAAATATAGTATTATACTATATTTAAAATAACATACTGCCATGTATCTTAGCATACATGGCATGCTTTTTCACAATATGTAGCTATTTAAATTAAGTTTAATAATTTTAAATATTATATTTGCTTACCCTGAGCTCTATATTTTTAATCCTCAGAAATAATTAGCATTTTACTTCAGTAAAAACCAAAAATTACATTCCATTATTCATCACTTTTTCTTTCAGATCTCTGTAACTTATTTACTGAAGTTAGATTTAGAGGATCTTCCCAAAAGATAGCTTACTGTGAAATGTGTTAATAATCTACAAAGCATGTTACAAAGCTTCTTTAACCACCAAAAATAGCCTAAAATATTGATCTCATAGGCATATTTTTACAAATGTCCATTAAACATTTTTTAAACTATATTTTAAGTGTTATAATTACAGTCATGTCAAATATAGAATATACCAGTGAAAAGTTAGGAAAAGAGGAAGATTTTCAAAACTGGAAATAATAATGCATTTTAATAAGGAAATCTGAGATATACACTAGTTTTAGAAAAAAAAAAAATTGAGGAAACAACAAACCTTGTGTTCAATGATTTTACCAAATAACATAATATATCTTAGTTGGACATATTTTTTTTCCTAATAGATGATTTCTTTTATAAGAAAATTCTTACCTTGCATGATAGATCATATAATTGTAAAACTTTGGTTTAGAATTTGTCAAGATTCATTGTAGCTTAACTTTGAGAATTTTGCTGGCACTAACATAAACGGGTCTGATATTTATGTAGTGTTAACTGAAAATCACCCTCACTAACAAAAATTTAGAAGAAATTCTCTAAGTTCATATAAATTACTCACTTGCCTTTAAAAAAAGAAAAAAAAAAAAAAGAAAAAAAAAGGTTCATTTCTCTAGTCTAAAGAATATATTATTGAGCATTCACATCACATCCAATACACACATTTCATTTTGGCTGGATTTTCATATAAGGCTCTTTGCCAGAACTACTTACATAGATAAAATGAATGATTTTAGCAATTCCCAAAGCTACTAATGGTGTGTAAGTTCTAGGCGTAGGATAATAAGTGTCAGGGTTGGCTGCAAAATGTAATTATGTATCATCCAACCAGAAGCTAATTATACTATTCTGTTTGAAAACAACAACTACTTGAGGATCCCCAGAGTCTATAGAAAGTCTAATAATTCTTAGTTTAACAGAATCTCAACCTAATTTCTAATATCACCCAAAACTTTGGCTAGATTTTCAATATGGCAATATTTTTTAAATTACCCTGTTTCTAAACTGTATCACAGATCAATCATAAATCCCCTGGTTTGCATTTGAGTCTATCTTCAAATGACTGTTCCTTCTTTACCAATGTTCTAAGACACGACAATTCGGTGGAGCAATAGCAAAAGTCAGGCAAAGGCAGAGAGCTTCACACTGCGCTCTGAAACAATAGAAAGAACGTCTGTAGACTTCATAAAGGGGATTGTTTCATATCAATAGAAAAGTCTAACCTTGAGAGAACATTTTGCAGTCAACCTGTTCTTTGGACAAGTGCAAGTATTTTACCATGAAATCTTAATATTAAAATAAAGAACATAAAAAGGTAAAAATATTTTTATCACCACTGTTTCACTCTTTGCTCTAAGTTGGAGTAGGCCTTTTACCTTTTTGCTGGTTTTTTTGTTTTGTTTTGTTTCTTAAAAATTTTCCCATCTGCTCATTCTGGAAAACAAAAATATCTCAACCATATCTAACATGCCACAGGTCACATTCTGCATCTGCAGGTGAGACACTGCCTATGGTGTTATCAACACTTTTTTGCTGCCCAGTGCCAATCCTTATGCTTATCACATTTCAGGAAGTAATGTGCTCCTCCCTTTAATCCCTTTGAATCTTTGATGATTGCCAAAACTAGGAAGACTTAAGCAGCTGGTTGTAAATTTAAGATCAGTGGAAATGTTTCTATTTAGATAATGTGTGTTTGTACAGTATCAAGAAATATTTGCCGTGTGTCAATATATTTATAGCATTTAATTCCCCATCATAATGTGTTTAAAAACATCCAGTAAAAATTTAGAAGATAAAATAGAAAAGCTCTATCTTGAGAATTTTGTAAGCTATATCTGTAGAAAGAATATATATGTATGTTTGTATATTCTTTTTTATATTATATATAGATACAATGTACATCAGGAATGGCAATTCAAAGACTGTGTTAGGTTTCTAGGAATCTATTTTTTACATATAAATATTTAGTCTTTTTTGTTTCAGATAACATGAATACTGTGTTTGATCTTCAGATATGTTCATTAGATAGCATGTTGTATATGTATGAGACAATGATTATTATTATTTTAGACAAAACTTGAAGTATTTGGTTGAGCTAATTAGTCGAGGATTTACTGGTGAGTGCTTGAGAGCAGCATGAAACTGATCCTATTTGTTTAAACCCTACAGTGTGGGCAACAGATACCCTCCATCCAGGTATCTGAAGTAGTGAGAAGGGAAAGCAGGTCATGAGAGAGAGGGAATTTTGGATGCTTATTCAAAGGGGTCTCAGGCTTGATCTAAACTAATTCTGAGATTAATAAAAGAGTTAAAAAAAATTGCACTAACTTTTTTTTAAATTAATTTTATTTTATTTTTAAACTTTACATAATTGTATTAGTTTTGCCAAATATCAAAATGAATCCACCACAGATATACATGTGTTCCCCATCCTGAGCCCTCCTCCCTCCTCCCTCCCCATACCATCCCTCTGGGTTGTCCCAGTGCACCAGCCCCAAGCATCCAGTATCGTGCATTGAACCTGGACTGGCATCTCATTTCATACATGATATTTTACATGTTTCCATGCCATTCTCCCAAATCTTCCCACCCTCTCCCTCTCCCACAGAGTCCATAAGACTGTTCTATACATCAGTGTCTCTTTTGCTGTCTCGTACACAGGGTTATTGTTACCATCTTTCTAAATAACTTTTAAGCACATATGCATTTTGATACAGCTCTAAGAATTCACCTTTGGGTCCTAGCCTGAGTCTAATGTTCTTCAGCTATTTAAGGGCATAACTGCAACAGGGTGGAAATGCAAACATATAGTTAGATGCTTGGTGTTTCAAATCTTGAGTTCACTAAGATTTCCCCAGACTATAGCTATACCTTGACCACGATAAGTGTTCAAAATTTGATGTGTGAATTTGTTAATATAATACACACTTATCATAGTTTTTGAGGATTTTATTAAATATAAAGTCCTCTATAGTACTTCCTATGTTCTTGTTCTCATAAACACTAAATATGATTTAAATATTTATTTGTATATCCATTTTTGTATGCAGGTCAGGAAGCAACAGTTAGAACTGGACATGGAACAACAGACTGGTTCCGAATAGGAAAAGGAGTATGTCAAGGCTGTACATTGTCACCCTGTTTATTTAACTTGTATGCAGAGTAAATCATGAGAAATGCTGGACTGGAGGAAGCACAAGCTGGAATCAAGATTGCCAGGAGAAATATCAATAACCTCAGATATGCAGATGACACGACCCTTATGGCAGAAAGTGAAGAGGAACTAAAAAGCCTCTTGATGAAAGTGAAAGTGGAGAGTGAAAACAGTTGGCTTAGAGCTCAACATTCAGAAAACGAAGATCATGGCATCCGGTCCCATCACTTCATGGGAAATAGATGGGGAAACAGTGGAAACAGTGTCAGACTTTATTTTTCTGGGCTCCCAAGTCACTGCAGATGGTGACTGCAGCCATGAAATTCAGAGACGCTTACTCCTTGGAAGGAAAGTTATGACCAACCTAGATAGCATATTCAAAAGTGGAGACATTACTTTGCCAACAAAGGTTCATCTAGTCAAGGCTATGGTTTTTCCTGTGGTCATGTATGAATGTGAGAGTTGGACTGTGAAGAAGGCTGAGCGCCAAAGAATTGATGCTTTTGAACTGTGGTGTTGGAGAAGACTCTTGAGAATCCCTTGGATTGCAAGGAGATCCAACCAGTCCACTCTGAAGGAGATCAGCCCTGGGATTTCTTTGGAAGGAATGATGCTAAAGCTGAAACTCCAGTACTTTGGCCACCTCATGCGAAGAGTTGACTCATTGGAAAAGACTGTGATGCTGGGAAGGATTGGGGGCAGGAGGAGAAGGGGACAACAGAGGATGAGATGGCTGGATGGCATCACTGACTTGATGGACGTGAGTCTGAGTGAACTCTGGGAGTTGGTGATGGACAGGGAGGCCTGGCGTTCTGCAATTCATGGGGTCGCAAAGAGTTGGACACGACTGAGCGACTGATCTGATCTGATCTGATCTGATATCCATTTTTACAGTATTTGATTACAAGTTTAATCTTTATTAAGTTCTTAAGCCATAGCTTTCAAAACTGAAACAGCTGCTCTCTGAAACATGTTTTTATTTTGATAAGAGAGTACACATTGTTAGGAACATCATTTTTCATTTTATGAGAATGGTCATGGAATTCTTTTAATCATAATTATCTCTTTGCAATACACTGTTGCTGTTATTCGGTTACTAAGTCCTTTCTGACTAACACCAGGCTCCTCTGTTCTCTACTATCGCCCAGAGTTTGCTCAAATTCATGGCCACTGAATCAGTGATGCTATCTAACCATCTCATGCTTGGCCCCTCTTCTCCTTTCGCTTTCAGTCTTTCCTAGCATCAGGGTCTTTTGCAATGAGTCCACCCTTTTCAGCAAGTGGCCAAAATATTGGAGCTTCAGCATCAATCCTTCCAAGAAATATTTAGGATCAATTTCCTTTAGGAATGACTGGTTTGATCTCCTTACTGTCCAAGGGACTCTCGAGAGTCTTCTCCAGCACTACAGTTTCAGAGTATCAGTTCTTTGACGCTCAGCCTTCTTTATAGTCCAACTCTCACATCTGTATAGGACTACTGGAAAAAACCATAGTTTTGACTATATAAATCTATGTCAGCAAAATGATGTCTCTGCTTTTTAATATGCTATCTAGGTTTGTCATAGCTTTCCCTCCAAAGAGCAAGCATCTTTTAATTTCATGGCTATAGTCACCATCTGCAGCCCAAGAAAGTAAAATCTGTCACTGTTTCCACTTTTTCCCTGTCTATTTGCCATGAAGTGATGGGACTGGATGCCATGATCTTAGTTTTCTGAATATTGAGTTTCAAGCCAGCTTTTTCACTTTCCCCTTTCGCCCTCATCAAGAGGTTCTTTAGCGCCTCTTCACTTTCTGCCTTTAGAGTGGTATCATCTGCTTATCTGAAGTTGTTGATATTTCTCTTGACAATCTTGATTCCAGCCTATGATTCACCTGTTACCACATTTATTTCTATTGTTATTAAAAAATTATCCTGATTAAATGATCTTGAATATTGTAAAATATAGTATAACTCAATAGGGTAAACTTCTTCATCAAGATCTTCTGGAAATGAAATAAAAAACAGGTAATAAACACATAATCATGCCAAATAAAAAATGTAAAATCCCACTACACATCTATTTCTCTGTTGGATGCAAGTTCATGCATAAGTTTAGAAGATTGTTCTTTGTTTTGCTTACTGAAACCTGCCTATAGAACACTTACATGGTTAGAATTATAAAACAAATCTATAAAATGGAAGATATTATACATAAGCATTTACTTTATAGTGAGTGCTTAATTGCATGCACTCTTCAATTACGAAAGTTCAGATTTTTACATGTTTACTCTAAAGCTATTGTTTCTCTAGCAATTGGTTAATAAAACACATTGTAAGAAATAATTTTCTGTCATTTTTTAAACCATTTTATTTTTCATTATTCTTCAGTCTTTAAGATCTTGTTTAATTTGATTGCCCTTTCTAGCTCAGTAGCTTAAAAAAGGGAAATCACTTTTTTTTCAGCTGAAAGCATTTGAGGGCGGGAATAATTCCAACAAATGCAGCTGAAGTGCTTATCTAGCTGTCACTTTGATTCTATATCATTTGTTTGATTTTATAACTATGTTTATAGATTGTTAGTGTTTGAGAGCACACTACTTACTAGGAATTTGATAAGTGATTAAAAATCTGGCAAATGTTTGCTCCAAGTGCTTCTAAATAGATTCTATAAACAAAGCCAAACAAAGTGAGGTGCAGTGTGAATGATGATTTGTCCTAATGGTTTCACGGTATTTAACGAGTACAGTAAGAGATATATTTAGGGTGATTTTCCCTCTCGGTGAGGCTTTGGGAAATATATGAGCATATAGCTGACTTTCCACAAGAGGGCTTCATGTTTCAAATCAGCATTATCATACTTTTTTTGGCATCATGCCCAGAAAAGTCTACTGCTTGTTAGTTTATTAAATCAAGAAGAGTTTCTATTGGAATATTTTACAACTCTTCTAGAGAAGAACTTCCAAAGATACACATTTTGTGTGTTCAAATATTAGTTGCACACATGCAATTATGGAATATGTGTGAATTGTCTACCCATATATAATGGGTATATATATATACCACTTATAATTCTTCCCTCAAGAGATTCTTTTTTCTCTAGAAAACGTTTAAATTATACATATATATTTCTATATCACTTATCTGCCTATTTATCAAAAGACTATTAGAAGGAATGTGTGTGTGAGTTGGTCACTCAGTCATGTCCAACTCTTTGCGACCCCATGGACTGTAGCTCACCAGTTTCCTCTGTCCATGGGATTCTCCTGTTCCTTTTCATTTAAGCCTTTAACAGACTGAATGAGGCCTAGTACATTGGGGAGAGATGTCTATTTAATCAAGAAATTCCCTGATAGACACACCCAGAAATAATTGTAATCCATCTGGGCACTTTGTGACTCACTCAACACATAAAATCACCGTCATAGCAAAGTTCCGGTAGACCAAAATGTTTATAATCAATTGCTAACTCTAAGATAGTTTTTCTCCATCAGATCAGATCAGATCAGTCACTCAGTGGTGTCCGACTCTTTGCGACCCCATGAATCGCAGCACGCCAGTCCTCCCTGTCCATCACCAACTCCCGGAGTTCACTCAGACTCACGTCCATCAAGTCAGTGATGCCATCCAGCCATCTCATCCTCTGGCGTCCCCTTCTACTCTTGCCCCCAATCCCTCCCAGCATCAGAGTCTTTTCCAATGAGTCAGCTCTTCGCATGAGGTGGCCAAAATACTGGAGTTTCAGCTTTAGCATCATTCCTTCCAAAGAAATCCCAGGGCTGATCTCCTTCAGAATGGACTGGTCGGATCTCCTTGCAGTCCAAGGGACTCTCAAGAGTCTTCTCCAACACCACGGTTCAAAAGCATCAGTTCTTCGGCACTCAGCCTTCTTCACAGTACATACACGACCACATCCATACACGACCACAGGAAAAACCATAGCCTTGACTAGACGAACCTTTGTTGGCAAAGTAATGTCTCTGCTTTTGAATATGCTATCTAGGTTGGTCATAACTTTCCTTTCAAGGAGTAAGCGTCTCTGAATTTCATGGCTGCAGTCACCATCTGCAGTGATTTTGGAGCCCAGAAAAATAAAGTCTGACACTGGTTCCACTGTTTCCCCATCTATTTCCCATGAAGTGGTGGGACCGGATGCCATGATCTTCATTTTCTGAATGTTGAGCTTTAATCCAACTTTTTCACTCTCCACTTTCACTTTCATCAAGAGGCTTTTTAGTTCCTCTTCACTTTCTGCCATAAGGGTAGTGTCATCTGCATATCTGAGGTTATGCATATTTCTCCCGGCAATCTTGATTCCAGCTTGTGTTTCTTCCAGTCCAGTGTTTTTCATGATGTACTCTGCATATAAGTTAAATAAACAGGGTGACAATATACAGCCTTGATGTACTCCTTTTCCTATTTGGAACCAGTCTGTTGTTCCATGTCCAGTTCTAACTGTTGCTTCCTGACCTGCATACAAATTTCTCAAGAGGCAGGTCAGGTGGTCTGGTATTCCCATTTCTTTCAGAATTTTCCACAGTTTATTGTGATCCACACAGTCAAAGGCTTTGGCATAGTCAATAAAGCAGAAATAGATGTTTTTCTGGAACTCTCTTGCTTTTTCCATGATCCAGCAGATGTTGGCAATTTGATCTCTGGTTCCTCTGCCCTTTCTAAAACGAGCTTGAGCATCAGGAAGTTCACAGTTCACATATTGCTGAAGCCTGGCTTGGAGAATTTTGAGCATTACTTTACTAACATGTAAGATGAGTGCAATTGTGCGGTAGTTTGAGCATTCTTTGGCGTTGCCTTTCTTTGGCATTGGGATGAAAACTGACCTTTTCCAGTGCTGTGGCCACTGCTGAGTTTTCCAAATTTGCTGGCATATTGAGTGCAGCACTTTCACAGCATCATCTTTCAGGATTTGGAATAGCTCAACTGGAATTCCATCACCTCCACTAGCTTTGTTCATAGTGATGTTTCTAAGGCCCACTTGACTTCACATTCCAGGATGTCTGGCTCTAGGTCAGTGATCACACCATTGTGATTATCTGGGTCATGAAGATCTCTTTTGTACAGTTCTTCTGTGTATTCTTGCCATCTCTTCTTAATATCTTCTGCTTCTGTTAGGTCCATACCATTTCTGTCCTTTATCGAACCCATCTTAGCATGAAATCTTCCTTTGGTATCTCTGATTTTCTTGAAGAGATCTCTAGTCTTTCCCATTCTGTTATTTTCCTCTATTTCTTTGCATTGATCGCTGAGGAAGGCTTTCTTATCTCTTCTTGCTATTCTTTGGAACTCTGCATTCAGATGCTTTTATCTTTCCTTTTCTCCTTTGCTTTTCGCTTCTCTTCTTTTCACAGCTATTTGTAAGGCCTCCCCAGACAGCCATTTTGCTTTTTTGCATTTCTTTTCCATGGGGATGGTCTTGATTCCTGTCTCCTGTACAATGTCACGAACCTCATTCCATAGTTCATCAGGCACTCTATCTATCAGATCTAGGCCCTTAAATCTATTTCTCACTTCCACTGTATAATCATAAGGGATTTGATTTAGGTCATACCTGAATGGTCTAGTGGTTTTCCCTACTTTCTTCAATTTAAGTCTGAATTTGGCAATAAGGAGTTCATGGTCTGAGCCACAGTCAGCTCCTGGTCTTGTTATTGTTGACTGTATAGAGCTTCTCCATCTTTGGCTGCAAAGAATATAATCAATCTGATTTGGTGTTGACCATCTGGTGATGTCCATGTATAGAGTCTTCTCTTGTGTTGTTGGAAAAGGGTGTTTGTTATGACCAGTGCATTTTCTTGGCAAAACTCTATTAGTCTTTGCCCTGCTTCATTCCGTATTCCAAGGCCAAATTTGCCTCTTACTCCAGGTGTTTCTTGACTTCGTACTTTTGCATTCCAGTCCCCTATAATGAAAAGGACATCTTTTTTGGGTGTTAGTTCTAAAAGGTCTTGTAGGTCTTCATAGAACCGTCCAACTTCAGCTTCTTCACCGTTACTGGTTGGGGCATAGACTTGGATTACTGTGATATTGAATGGTTTGCCTTGGAAATGAACAGAGATCATTCTGTCATTTTTGAGATTGCATCCAAGTACTGCATTTCGGACTCTTTTGTTGACCATGATGACTAATTATTTATTTTATGGAATACTCACTAGTAAATTTATTTTCTCCATATTGCTTGTAGTACACTAGTCAATTATATAGCATTTGATTTTATGATTAATGTCATCATGATAAAAGTATTATGTTCCAGGCTCTTTCATATGCTTTATCTCCTGTACCTTATGCATCTGACCCATAAGCAACATGCATTTGATCTGCACAGGTCCACTTTTTCCAGCAGTAAATACTGCTGTACTGCATCGTCTGTGCTGGTTGAATCCTTGCATGTTAAACTGTGGATACACAGGAACTCAATCTATAGAAGTCCAACTATAAATTAGATGTGAATTATCAACTTGTTCTAAAGGTGGGCACCTCATCCTCCATGCCATTCAAGAGTCAACTGTAATTCTGTTAGGTATTTGCTATAACATTAATTATTATTATGTGTTATAAGTGGGATTCAAATGCCTGTTTTCTGGAATAATTAGTTTGGAATCAAATTACAGGAAGAGATAAGCATGTGAATAGTGTTTGTGTAGGAAAACCAGAAAAGTGATCTAGGTTAAACTTTCCCCAGTTTATGGTTAATTTGAAAATAAGGTATACATTAAAAGTATATTGATGTAACACATTTCAGTAATATTATTTAACATTGGTATGTATAATATCTGTATAAGTTTAGGAAAATATTACAGACTATAGTTCATTTCACTTACGTTTCTAAGCATCTTTTGCCACATATCCATAATAAATATATGGTAACTAAATTTTTTTTAGTAGCAGTTATCTATGTGTATGTCATTTTATAGGGCTTATGTATAAAATTCTATAATTTGATATTTTGTGTGGGTTTTTTAAGCTGCTAAAATGAGAATAGGTAGTTCATTTAAAAGAAACAGTTCTCAAAATAAAGAATGTTTTTAAGTCTTTGAAACAGTTGCATTCTATGTGTGAAGATAGAAGAGACTATATTTTTACATTATCAATAGTATAGCTGAGTATTCTAATTTATAAATGTAGCTAAAATCTTAAGATGTTTCATCATTTTGAAGTCACAGTGATCTGTCATCTTTATTACATCAATAACTTTCTGACTGATTTCTTTGTCTTGGTATTTACAATCCTCTATCTTTAGTCACACATACACAGGACAGACTAATCATGTCATTACAGCAGTCCTCTGCTCTATACCTGCCAATATTTGCATGTCACGTTTAGAATAAAACGCAAACACCTTATGGTGATCCGTGGAACTTTGCCTGATTCAGCCCCTGGCTGCCATGCTCTCATCTCCTCCTCCACCAGCCTTCTTTCTGTTCACTCTGCTCCAGCCAGATACGTCTCTGCTATTCTGTGAGCATGCATAGCTCAGTTCTGCTGAAGTTTGGACTTGCTCTCTCCATTGCCTGAGGTAAGCTGCTTTCAGGGAACCTCATTGCTCTTTCCCTCTTCTCCTTCTCACTCTGACTCCCATACTTCATCCTCAGTTTAACTAATATGTTACTTACTCAAGAAGGTCCGTGACCACCCTACATTCATAACATTCTCTCACTACTTCTGCAGGCTTCTCTCTCTCTTTTTTTTTCTCCTAAATTACTTTAGAAAGTTTTCTAAATTCTTTTTCTTCAAATAGAGTACACTTCATGTATGTTTTTGTCCGTTTCTAGTTATCCCTTGCTAGAAGATCTCCTGCTAAAATGTAAGCTTCTCACAGATACAGACTTTGTCTCAGTCAACATTTTATCTCAGCATCTTGACTTCTTTTTTTCTTTAAAGTCAGCATCCCATTTCCAACATGCAAAACAATTGTATTATAACACATATTAATTTTCTTTTGCAGTTAAAATAGTCCTATTTTTAAGTTCTTTTTTCTAGTATTCTTTTTAAACTTACCAGTCAGTAACCAGTAAGCTTACTACATTGAGTCCTATGTGAAAACTCTATTATATAATGAGGAATAAGATCAAGATTATTTAAAACACAATACAAACTACCTGAATGCTAATTCATGCATAGATCCTCTTCACATGGATATCTAAAAATAATCAGATCAATAAAACAGGAAAGGAAAATATGTTATCATGTACGTACATTAAATTAAAAGATAATTTATAGGTGATATATTTTTAACCTGGAATAAATAATTCTTATTAATGGTTTACAAAACCTGAAAACATGACAGTTAAAATTCTGTCCATAATTTTGTTTTAATGTTTTAAAATTTTTTTGCCATGACAGAATGACTAGTTGAACATATGCTTAATATATGTGAGCATTAGATTAAAATTTGAGTATAAATGGTTATATCTAGTGTAAAAGGAATTTTCCTTGCAAAAAATTTCACTCATAATTTTTGGTCAAGAATATTTAAAGTGATTAACAGAACCATCAACAGGGGAAAGAAAAAAATAAAATATCCAGACCTGAATGTGCTACCTAATGATGTAGTCTCATAGCTCTGTGTAGATGTGTCACTCTAGATATGTGATCACATATCTATTGCCTCTGATGCTTTCAGAGTTAAAGCTCTTGTTAATATCTCTTAAAATACATTCCAATGTATAATTCCTTGAGAAGTTAATCCAGTTTCTCATAGTGGTTACCACTTTCACCTCTACAGTGTTCACATACACACATATATTCATTAATGGTATCATCTATTCAGACTTGAAAATTTGAGAATTATATATATATATATTTTTAATCCTTTAAGAGTTTTAACAAATAAGGGATGTGTAATTATTCTCAGATCGCTTGGAATTGTTCTTGGTTAATATTATGCAAAAGTCAAATACTCAGAACCATTAAATTCATCCTGCCCAAGTATTTCAGTTTTTCCAGACCTCTTTAATGTGTTAAGTAGGAGCTTTCTGGAGGTACTATTTAAGCCATTGCTACTCTGTAAGCCCTCTCTGTGTGTGTGTGTGTGTGTGTATATATATTGTACCATAATAATATATATATACCACAATATATATATATATATTGTACCATAATAATTACAAGCTATTCCAGATCTTGATATCCTTGAATTAAATCCACTCTGTTAGTTTCTAGCCGTACAGCCTTTGACATATTGCTTGATATCTTTTAAGTCTCTGTTTCTTGTCAACAAATGCAAATGTTAACTTTTTAGCTTCCTAGGTTTGTGGTAGGGATTAAGTCGACAATTTAAGCAAGGTTCTCAGCTTTGTAGCTGAAACACAACAGTCAATAAATATTAGCTAACCTGTAAATGTGAATACCCTTAGAAGGATATTTTGATAAGATTAACAAAAACTGTAATGACAGAAATATAGATCAATGGAACAAAATAGAAAGCCCAGAGATAAATCCACGCACATATGGACACCTTATCTTTGACAAAGGAGGCAAGAATATACAATGGATTAAAGACAATCTCTTTAACAAGTGGTGCTGGGAAATCTGGTCAACCACTTGTAAAAGAATGAAACTAGAACACTTTCTAACACCATATACAAAAATAAACTCAAAATGGATTAAAGATCTCAACGTAAGACCAGAAACTATAAAACTCCTAGAGGAGAACATAGGCAAAACACTCTCTGACATACATCACAGCAGGATCCTCTATGACCCACCTCCCAGAATATTGGAAATAAAAGCGAAAATAAACAAATGGGACCTAATTAAACTTAAAAGCTTCTGCACATCAAAGGAAACTATTAGCAAGGTGAAAAGACAGCCTTCAGAATGGGAGAAAATAATAGCAAATGAAGCAAACCGACAAACAACTAATCTCAAAAATATACAAGCAACTCCTACAGCTCAACTCCAGAAAATAAATGACCCAATCAAAAAATGGGCCAAAGATCTAAATAGATATTTCTCCAAAGAAGACACAGATGGCTAACAAACACATGAAAAGATGCTCAACATCACTCATTATCAGAGAAATGCAAATCAAAACCACTATGAGGTACCATTTCACACCAGTCAGAATGGCTGCAATCCAAAAGTCTACAAATAATAAATGCTGGAGAGGGTGTGAGAAAGGGAACCTCTTACACTGTTGGTGGGAATGCAAACTAGTACAGCCACTATGGAGAACAGTGTGGAGATTTCTTAAAAACTGGAAATAGAACTGCCTTATGATCCAGCAATCCCACTGCTGGGCATACACACTGAGGAAACCAGAAGGGAAAGAGACACGTGTACCCCAATGTTCATCGCAGCACTGTTTATAATAGCCAGGTCATGGAAGCAACCTAGATGTCCATCAGCAGATGAATGGATAAGAAAGCAGTGGTACATATACACAATGGAGTATTACTCAGCCATTAAAAAGAATACATTTGAATCAGTTCTAATGAGGTGGATGAAACTGGAGCCTATTATACAGAGTGAAGTAAGCCAGAAGGAAAAACACCAATACAGTATACTAACGCATATATATGGAATTTAGAAAGATGGTAACGATAACCCTGTATACGAGACAGCAAAAGAGACACTGACGTATAAAACAGTCTTATGGACTTTGTGGGAGAGGGAGAGGGTGGGAAGAATTGGGAGAATGGCATTGAAACATGTAAAATATCATGTATGAAACGAGATGCCAGTCCAGGTTCAATGCACGATACTAGATGCTTGGGGCTAGTGCACTGGGACGACCCTGTGGGGTCCCCAGAGGGACCCCAGAGGGATGGTATGGGGAGGGAGGAGGGAGGAGGGTTCAGGATGGGGAACACATGTATACCTGTGGTGGATTCATTTTGATGTTTGGCAAAGCTAATACAATTATTTGGAGTTTGAAAATAAAATAAAATTAATTAAAATTAAAAAAAAAAAAAGTAAGACAGAGAGTCGGAATTTTAAATAGTTGTGCCAATGGTTTTTTATGGATATAAAGATGGCAGCTCACTGAAATCCTAATGTATTTTTATAACAGCAATAACTAGAAGTCATGAATTTTAGTTGACATGGTAACAATCAGGAAATCTTCACAGATACCCAAGAAAAATATATGTAACCTTTTCCTGAAAGGTCATGTAATTAATGTACATCCTTGTTTACTAAATAACTGCTTTCTCTGTTTTGTAAACCATAAATATCACATTTCTCTGACCACTGTATCACAAGAACGTTTCCAAATGCTTGTAATCTGTATTTTGATCAAAGATTATAGAGTAAACTTTGGAAAGTTTTATTTAGGAAAAAAAAATAAAAATAAAAAATACCCTCCCCCCATTACAGGGCTTTTTAAAAAAACACTAAGTCGATTTGTCTCTTATGGGTAGATATGATGAGAGCAGGATCATTGAGGCTGGGACTTCTCATTCAGCCTCAAATGAAACTTTCATCTCACCATCTAAAATGGGTTCTCATGCTCCAGCAAATAACTCTACATTTCAGCCAGCAAAGAAAAGAATAATGCCAACTTACCACCATCTCTTTCCCTGCCAGCTGCCAACTTGCCCTGAGACACAGCACAGAAGTTGAGCTCAGCATATTTACATGTACTGTATTGGCCAGAACATAATCAGAGGGCTGGATCCCACTTGCTGGAAAGCTGAGGAATGTTGTAAGGGGAGAATGAGGCATATTTCCTTTTCAGGAGTTAACTGATTAAGGTTATGAGGCTGGGGTCTGGAATATGGAGTCCTTTGCTCTATGACTTATCTCAACTCATCAATTATCAGTCTAGCCCGGGTTTATTCTGCTGTGTTCCCTCACAGTTTTCCTTGATGATTCGTAAACATGTCAGACATGCTTCTGCCTTAGGGGCTTTGTAATTGATGTTTCCATTATCTAGGCTGTTCTTACTCCAGGTGACTGCATGGTTCACTCCTTCAACCCATTCAGGACCTTATTCAAATATTACCTACTTAGTCATGCCTTCCCTGTGTGCCTTAATTAAAATTGCAACAACATACCCATCCTATATTCTTCTATTTGATCTCCCAAAAGAATCATACTCATAATACTACACATAACGTGCATTCAGTATTTATGGGGGAGCCTGGTGGGCTGCTGTCTATGGGGTCGCACAGAGTTGGCCATGACTGAAGCGACTTAGCAGCAGCAGCAGCATCAGGACACTATTCTAACTGCTTTCCATGACCTCATGGCTATCTCTTTGAGAGATGGGAGAGACATCTCCCTTTGCAATACCTTTTTAAACATTTCTGTGAAAACTGAATCTCAGAAAGGGTAAGAAAATTGGTCATGGTCTTAAAGCTCGGAAGTTATAGAGTTGGATTAAACACAGCAATCTGATCATAGAGTAAGTACCTGCTACAGTGTAAGTACTACACTATTAATGCAAGCAGTGATTTTCTATTTCTAGAATATGTGTCTGTCTCCTCCCCAATTTTGTTGTTTATTGCTGAAATCTTACCATCTGAAAGCAAATCTAAATCATAGCAAATCCACTGTGTCCCATATGGCAGGGATCCCCAACCTCCGGGATCTAATGCCTGATGATCTGAGGTGGAGCTGGTGTAATAATAATAGAAATAAAGTGCACAATAAATGTAATGGAATTAAATCATCCTGAAACCATCCCCTCACCCAGGTCCATGGAAAAATTGTCTTCCACAAGACTAGTCCCTGTTGCCAAAAAGCTTGGGGACTGCTGGCAGGTGGCATGTATCAGCTACTTGAAATATGCATAGTCCAGATTAAGATGTGCTGTTAGTGTAAAATGCACATCAGGTTTCAAAGGTTTAGTAGCAAAATAATCTAAAATATTTAATCTTTGTAATGAATGCATATTGAACTGATATTTTGTATTAAAGAAAACATATAATTAAGATCAGTTTAATTTGTTAACCATATTTAAAATGGCTACTAGAAAATTTAAGATTACATATGTGATTCACATAGGTATCTTGAATTATATTTTTCTTGAATAATGTTGCAAAAGAGGATTGAAAAATAGTTGTGGAAATAATGAACAACTATTTTTTCATAAGTAAATTGTTGAAAAATGGCCTGGTTGCTTAAAACTGATATATGCCATTGGAGAAATGATATAAAGATATATACATAGTAACTGGTGAAACTAGGTTTGAATTCTAGTAAGGATAACTTCAAAACCAGTGCTCATTAACTCCTTGCTGAGTTACCTCTCCATTGTAGTAATTTTACTTACACAATTCATGTAAAGTAAAGTTTTGGCTCCAGAATGACTAGTTGTTGTTCAGTTGCTCAGTTGTGTCTGACTATGGCCCCATGGACTGCAACTCACCAGGCTTCCCTGTCCTTCACTGTCTCCAAGACCTTGCTCAAACTTTTGAGTCAGTAATGTCATCCAAACATTTTATCCTCTGTCATCCCCTTCTCCTACCTTCAATCTTTCCCAGCATTAGGGTCTTTTCTAATGAGTTGGCTCTTCACATCAGGTGCCCAAAGTATTAGAACTTCCTCTGCTAGCATGTGAAATGAATACAGTTATGTGGCAATTTAGGAGAAGGCAATGGCACCCCACTCCAGTACTCTTGCCTGGAAAATCCCATGGACTAAGGAGCCTGATGGGCTGCAGTCCATGAGGTCGAGAAGAGTCAGACACGACTTCACTTTCACTTTCACTTTTCACTTTCATGCATTGGAGAAGGAAATGGCAACCCACTCCAGTGTTCTTGCCTGGAGAATCCCAGGGATGGGAGCCTGGTGGGCTGTCGTCTATGGGGTCACACAGAGTTGGACACAACTGAAGTGACTTAGACCCACTCCAGTGTTCTTGCCTGGAGAATCCCAGGGAGGGGGGAGCCTGGTGGGCTGACGTCTATGGGGTCGCACAGTCAGACATGACTGAAGTGACTTAGCAGCAGCAGCAGAAGTGACTTAGCAGCAGCAGCATGTGGCAATTTGAACATTCTTTGGCACTGCCCTTCTTTGGGATTGAAATGAAAACTGATCTTTTCCAGTCCTGTGACCACTGCAGATTTTTCCAAATTTGCTGGCATATTGAGTGCAACACTTTAACAGTATCATCTGTTAGGATCTGAAATAGCTCAGCTGGAATTCCTTCACCTCTACTAGCTTTATTAGTAGTGATAACTAGTACATGCTGCTAATTTCTATTCTGTTTGAGATTTAATTGACATATATAACATCGTATAAGATTAAGTTGTACAACATTTGTACATGTACATTGTACAACAATGTAGGTTTGATGTGCTGTGCTCACCTGTCCATGGGGTTTCTCCATGGCAATAATTCTCCAGGCAAGAATACTGGAGTGGGCTGCCATGGTCTCCTCCAGGTAATCTTCTCAACCCAGGGATTGAACCCAGGTCTCCTACATTGCAGGTGGATTCTTTACCATCTGAGCTACCGGGGAAGGCCGTAGATTTAATACATTTAAAAATTAATATTACAATATGATTATAACCATAGCATTAGCTAATGACTGTCTCAGATCACATAGTTATCATTTCTTTCTTGTGGTGAAAACATTTAAGATCTATTTGCTTAGCAATTTTGACACATATAATACAATATGGTTGACCTAATCACAATGCTGTGTGAACTTCATCATCTTCTAACTACATTTTTGTATCCAGTGACCAATTTCCATAATTCCCTCACACCTCATCCTCTGGTAACCACCATTCCACTCTTTCTATGAATTTGCTCTTTTTAAATTCTACATATAAATGGTAGTGTATGGTATTTGTCTATCTCTGACTAATCTCACTTAGCATAATGCCCTCAAGATACAAAGGTGCATTCATATTGTTGCCAATGGTAGGATGCCTTCTTTGTCATGGCACAACTACACACACACAACACATTTTCTTTGTCCATTCGTCTGTCGATGGACATGTAGGTTGTTTACAAATGTAGGTTATTGGGAATAATGCTGCAATAAAAATGGGGTTACAGACATATTTTTTAAACTTGTATTTTGTATTGGGGTATAGCTGATTAACAATGTTGTGATAGTTTCAGGTGAACAGCAAAGGGACTCAGTCATACAGATTCATGTATCCATTCTCCCCCAAACTACCCTCCTATGCAGGCTGCCACATAACATTGAGCAGAGTTCCATGTACTATACAGTAAGTCCTTGTTGGTTATGCATTTTAAATATAGCAGAGTGTACATGTCCATCCCAAACTCCCTAATGATATTGTTTTCATTTCCTTTGGATACACTCAGAAGTGGAATTGCTGTAACATATAGTACTGGAAACTTCTGAAAGAGATGGGAATACCAGACCACCTGACCTGCCTCTTGAGAAACCTATACACAGGTCAGGAAGCAACAGTTAGAACTGGACATGGAAAAACAGACAGGTTCCAAATTGGGAAAGGAGTATGTCAAGGCTGTATATTGTCACCCTGCTTACTTAACTTCTATGCAGAGTACATCATGAGAAACGCTGGGCTGGAAGAAGCACAAGCTGGAATCAAGATTGCTGGGAGAAATACCAATAAGCCCACCATTAGATGACACCACCATTATGGCAGAAAGTGAAGAGAAACTAAAAAGCCTCTTGATGAAAGTGACAGAGGAGAGTGAAAAAGTTGACTTAAAGTTCAACATTCAGAAAGATCATGGCATCTGGTCCCATCACTTCATGGCAAATAGATGGGGAAACAGTGGAAACAGTGTCAGACTTTGTTTTTCTGGGCTCCAAAATCACTACAGATGGTGACTGCAACCATGAAATTAAAAGACACTTACTCCTTGGAAGGAAAGTTGTGACCAACCTAGATAGTATATTCAAAAGCAGAGACATTACTTTGCCAACAGGGTTCGTCTAGTCAAGGCTATGGTTTTTCCAGTGGTCATGTATGGATGTGAGAGTTGGACTGTGAAGAAGGCTGAGCGCCGAAGAATTGATGCTTTTGAACTGTGGTTTTGGAGAAGACTCCTGAGAGTCCCTTGGACTGCAAGGAGATCCAACCAGTCCATTCTGAAGGAGATCAGCCCTGGGATTTCTTTGGAAGGAATGATGCTAAAGCTGAAACTCCAGTATTTTAGCCACCTGATGCGAAGATTTGACTCATTGGAAAAGACTCTGATGCTGGGAGGGATTGGGGGCAGGAGGAGAAGGGGACAACAGAGGATGATATGGCTGGATGGCATCACTGACTCAATGGACGTGAGTCTCAGTGAATTCTGGGAGTTGGTGATGGACAGGGAGGCCTGGCGTTCTGCGATTCATGGGGTCGCAGAGTTGGACATGACTGAGCCACTGATTTGATCTGATTTTATTGTTTGATACAATAGTAAATGGCATTGTTTTCTGTACATTTTCAGATTTTTTTAAGAAACACAACTGATTTCTCTATCTTGATTTTATATTCTGAGGTTTAATAGTTTTTTGGTTGAGAGTAGAGGTAAAATAAATGCCCATATCAGAGAAATCAAATGGAATTAGTCCATAAAGAGCTAACTTAAACAATATAGGGGAAATACTTTAAAAACTCCTATTGAGCTATCTTTACCTCGTACACATATGAGATTAAAAATATATATATATATCCCTAGATATCTACAGGAGAAGGCAATGGCACCCCACTCCAGTACTCTTGCCTGGACAATCCCACGGACAGAGGAGCCTGGAAGGCTGCAGACCTGGGGTCGAGAAGAGTCGGACACGACTGAGCGACTTCTTCACTTTCACTTTCATGACTGAGCGACTTCACTTTCACTTTTCCCTTTCATGCATTGGAGAAGGAAATGGCAACCCACTTCAGTGTTCTTGCCTGGAGAATCCCAGGGATGGGGGAGCCTGGTGGGCCGCCATCTATGGGGTCGCACAGAGTCGGACACGACTGAAGTGACTTAGCAGCAGGTATCTACAGATCTAATTTCTGTATTAGAAATGCTCTCTATCACCAGCATTAGGTTTCAGGACAGGCTGACAAAATCACTGAGACAGATTATTAAAAAAGTTTGTCTGAGATGTGTGTGCCATGCTTTGGTTTTACCATGGTGCTAATATAAAAATGCTATTTTCATTCCAACTAGGCCTCAGGCTCCATAGCCAATGTTATTCTCAAAGAACATCAGACTAGTTCCTTAATGTCTTTTATGAGACACAATGAATCCTTCTAATATGTACTTTTTAAATTAAAATATATATGTAATGTTGCTTGAATGATTACCTTATTTGGAAATAGTTTAGAATTCTTTTTATTGATTCTTGTTTATTACTTGTTAAGGTAGGAGAGTTCAAAGTAATTTTGCTTCTTTTCCTTGATAAATTATATTTTAAATGATATTTTGTTTCATTAAAAATTTACTTCGTATAGCCTGTGTCAGTTATCCACGTTCAGTACAATTGACAAAGCTTTGAAATTACAACCAATGGAAACATTCCAATCTTTAATATCTTACTTTGGTAACAGTATCTAAGACACAAGTATTAATAATTGAATTTTATAATTTACCAATAATTTAAGGATAATGTATATAGATAGTCATAGTAGTCATAGAGAACTTCTGAATTATTGAAATGAAGCTTTTTTTATTGATTAAAAATAGATAATTTAAATATTCTGTTCATTACCTTACATATAAATAAAATACTTTTGATTCATTTTGACATTTGGCAAAAACTAATACAATTTGTAAAGTTTAAGAATAAAATAAAATTTAAAAAAAAAAAAAAAAAATTTTAACTAGTAAATATTAATTGATAATTATTGAATTACTATATATTCTCAGTACATTTCTGGTTGTACTTTCTAATTAATCTTTTAAGTGAAATTAACTTCCCTCATGATTTTTACTCCTGGTGAGGAAAATACTAGATTCTTTGATTATCTAATTACTCTGTACCAGGAAGCCAGACCACTTCTCATTGAATTTTTCTAACAGCACTAGTAGACAGTAATTTTTACCCTCATTAAAAAAAAAAAAAAAAGGAAACTAATGCTGCAAGAGTAACTTAGTCAAATGTAAGCTTATAACTGGTGAATAAACAATAAGCACAGACATACTCCTAATGGGCTACTTCTGCTGCTACTGTTGTTCAGTTGCTAAGTCGTGTCCAACTCTTTGTGACCCCATAGACTGAAGTACCCCAGGCTCCTCTGTCTTTCACTATCTCCTGGAGTTTGCTCAAATCCGTGTCCTTTGAGTTGGTGATGTTATCTAACCACCTCATCCTCTGATGCCCCCTTCTCTTATGCCTTCACACTTTCCCAGCATCAGGGTCTTTTCCAATGAGTCAGCTCTTCACATCTCACAACGAAACTTTATATTGTATTCTATTATCATTATCAGTTTAGAGATAAATAAACTAAAGGGCAAAAAGGTAGAGTAAGTTGCCCAAAGAAATATGTCAGAGCCAGGGTTACAAATAAAGAGTATGTTGACCAAAGCTTGTGTTTTTAATTGCCTATCTATGATTTGTTATCAGTAGTATAAAATGGACCATAGCTTCCAAGATTCACACTCTATTAAGCCTTCTCTTATTTTGAACCTGGCCTGACCTCTGGCACTTCAAGAATCATTCCAATTAGAAGACCTATGTTAATTCAAATTTTCAAAATCAATTTATACATATTTCTTGGTTAGTCATTTACTCTTATTTCTTGCCAGGACACAAGGGAGTACAATACTGAAGTGCAATATTCTCTGTTTAGTTGTCTTTCTTTTCACAGTATCTAATTATCCTCCAGTATGATAAATTATATTACAGCCATCACTTCAAAAATGTGGAGATAATACTGGTCAGAAATTGCATTGTAAAATATAAAGATTTTTTTAAACTTACTTAGCTTGTAAAAGTCTCCTTACATGCTAAATAATAGTCTTATCTTTGGATTAAATCATTCTATGTAATTGGAACATCTTTTACTCTTTGTTAAAATTTTAGAACTATGGAATATTAGCCTTTTATCATTTAAAAACATTATGTATAGTATGTTTTGCTCAACTATTTCTATGTTCCTTATTTACTTTAGGGGTTAGGATTGTTCATGATCAATTTTCCTCCTTCACATAATCCTTTTTTACTATAAGAAAGAGGCTTTAGAAACCAGACAGTGCTTTCCATTTATTCTTACCACAATGGAGATAGTATAATGCATTTTTATTATCATTAGAGGCCCAGGTATGTCTGTGAATGTGCATGGTAGGGACAAACTTTGCCTGATGAAATGGTTCAGCTTCCAGTTAGTGAAATTGTGTTCAATCAATATAAAGTGCTTATGTGACATATCCTGCTTTAAATTTTCAGGCATTTTTAAGCAGTAGGCTCTGATACTCAGTGTAAATGTACTATGGGGATGTATTTAAATTTAAAAATGCTTTACTGACTTTAAGTTCTATAAATTTACCTTTTTTGACTGATAATTATGTTTTGACTTTACAGAAGTTTGGCAGAGTTATACATTTTTCCAGAAAATATTAAAATTGAGTTCTATTTTTTTAATTGTGTATTTTAGTAGATTTTTTTCAGACCTTTCTAACAATACAACAGTATAAACCAGAAGTTTCTCCTACATGTAAACATATGAAAGTTTGATTATATTATCAATATTGTTTATATTTTTACAAGAGATTAACTCAGTTGGTAAAGAATCCACCTGCAATGCAGGAGATCCTGGTTTGATTGCTGCATTGGGAAGATCCGCTTGAGAAGGGATAGGCTACCCATGCCAGTGTTCTCTGGCTTCCCTTGTGTCTTAGCTGGTAAAGAATCCACCTGCAATGTGGGGGACCTGGGTTCGATCTCTGGGTTCAGAAGATCCCCTGGAGAAGGAAAAGGCTACCCACTCCAGTAGTCTGGCCTGGAGAATTCCATGGACTGTATAGTCCATGGGGTTGCAAAGAGTCAGACAAGGACTGAGCAACTTTCACTTTCCCTTTACAAGAAAAGCCAAGGCAGAGCATTTGAGATGTCATACTAAGGTGAAAATATAATTAAAGTGAAATTAGACAATTATACCCTTCTGTTAAAACTGAAAACAAAATTTCCACCCTTCTGTTAAGTAAATGTATAAACCAAACAGCATATACTTAAGTCTGTTGATTATACCAACAGTATTTTAGTTATATTACAAAATACACATGAAAAGACAGGAAAGGAAAAGGGGAGAAAAAAATGATATTTGTGTTGACTCTACATCTGAAAAAAAAAGGAATTAATGCTTTTTTCTATTAAAAGGAAATTAAGTCTAAATCTGAAAGCAACGATAACTGAAGATCTAGAAGGTCAGTAGAAAACTATTTTGAATGCTGGCAACAGTCTCTTCAGAATAAACTTTAATTATATGAATGTTTTACAAACTCCCTTTCTCCCAACAATGTTGGCCTGTGAGGGTCACGTTTTCAGCTATCATGTTCTCCAGAAGGAAAGGTAGTTTAGAGTGTGATAGGAGAGGGGGGCTGTCCAAGCTAGCTTTGAGCTCTCTTTGGGGGAAAAAATGTCTCTAAATTGCCTTACCTTTTCTGCTTGGGCAGTGTTGTAAACTTAGCTAATATCATGACTAGAAATAATAATTCTTTGGAAAAAAAATGAGCCCAGTCATATTCTTTGATCCTGATTTCCCTTCTATTGAAACTGAGCTCTCAAATCTGAGATTAAAATTTTTGCCTAATTTCCTAAAGGAGAAAAAAGAAGAAAAGATATGCTAAGAAACATAAACTTCTTCCAATATGCTTATCTGCATAGCTCATTTGTTTCTAAAGCAGGATTACTATGAATCTGATTTTGATTATGAAATTTAAAAAGTCAATCCTACAGTACCTAAAAAATTCAAATATTCTGAAAAATATAAAACTTCTATATATGTATATATTATTTTCTAGAAATTGTCATTAAACCTACTGTTCTCATGAATATGCACAAAGTAGTTTTTGCTTTATTATTGTGACTTCAAGGGACATTTAAATCATCCCTTTAAATTTATCATACATACTACAGAGAATAAGAATGAATAATTTTTTTAAGTCTCTTCCAGAAGCCTCTTATGAAGAAAGAGAATCAATCTGAAGTGATAAGAATATACTAAACTTTTGTCTTAATTTATTTGAACTAGCTGCTGCTGCTGCTGCTGCTGCTGTGTCGCTTCAGTCGTGTCTGACTCGGTACGACCCCATAGACGGCAGCCCACCAGGCTCCCCCGTCCCTGGGATTCTCCAGGCAAGAACTCCAGAATGGGTTGCCATTTCCTTCTCCAATGCATGAAAGTGATTAGTGAAAGTGAAGTCGCTCAGTCATGCCTGACTCTTAGCGACCTCATGGAATGCAGCCTACCAGGCTCCTCCGTCCATGAGATTTTCCAGGCAATAGTTCGATTTCTGGGTTCAGAAGTACCCTGGAGAAGGGAAAGGCTACCTACTCCAGTAGTCTGGACTGGAGAATTCCATGGACTATATAGTCCATAGGGTTGCAAAGAGTCAGACAAGGACTGAGCGACTTTCACTTTCACTTTACAAGAAAAGCCAAGGCAGAGCATTTGAGATGTCGTACTAAGGTGAAAATATAATTAATATTTTAATTATATTATTAATGTAATATCCTTTTCCTTAGCTAGGTATACACTAACCATGGAGGAAAAAAAAGAAAAACACATTTTTTAAATTAAGATTTCTAAAAATTGAAAACAATATGTATATTTAATCAAGATTTAAAGGGGAACTTAACAATTTACCCAAGTTAACACCATATCCAATTGGTACATGATAAGGCAACATAGAATTTAAATGTATGGAGTTTTCTATTTAAAAATTAAAGCTTTTTTCTTGATTCTATGAAGGCACTGGCATCTGTTCTATCTACAAAGATAGAGTAATTCCTGTGTCAGGTATCACAATAAGAATATTGCTTTATTTCTTTAATCTTCTCAATGAGTTTATTAAATTGGTTTTGTCATTGATATTTATAGATAGACAAAAGTAAATTTAAAGATATAAAATAAATTGCCCAAGGTCAATCATTTAAAAAAAAATAAAGTGGCAAAGACATTCTCTGTAAAACTTTCCCTGAGCCACTAGCAGAAACCTTAAAAAGACATTTTTTCCTGTACAAAATACATTTTCCTAAATTTTTTAATAGGGAGTTAAATAAAAAATGGAGAGAGAAACAAAGCAATTACAATATATTTTCTAGTTGATGATACCCTGTAATAATGAGGACAGCTTAGCAAAGTGATTGATGGTATTTCCCATAGATCGATGGTACAGAATTAGCTACATATCATAGGACTTTTATTAATGATTATAAATACCTCAGTTATATTTGTTTAATTACAAACTTCTAATTACACCTTTACAGTTTTGGGAAATTGTGCATGAAGGAGAAACTCTGGCTAAGGAAAGTTTTCAAATATTATTTCTGATAGGTTATCCATTAAATTGTACTCTTTCTTCTATAATCACTACATGAAGAGGACATTGCTGATTCCTTCAATGACTCTCAGCAAAACCTATTATGTTCTACAGCTTTGAAATGTGAGGTAAATGCCTAGTAAATATCGTAGTGCAACACATGGTACATTACAAGTTCTTCCTGTAAATTTGATTTCTTCATTTATACTGCCATAACTTCTTCTTTCAGACAAGACCGCCCACAGGTAATTCTATCCCTATTGACTACAGAAAAAAAGAATGAAAACTGGTGTTGAAAAGATAAATTTACTTTTTTTTAAAAAACAAAATCGCCAATCTGTTTCCATTTTCTGTGTTCTAATGGAAAAGATACTGAGAGAATTCAATGAGATCTCTTTTTCTTATCATGTCTCGCAATATTTTTATCTCTAGGTACCATCAGTGATGTGCCCAAGCCTCATCTTGCATATACTCCATAAGATATTATACATTTTGTTCATAACTCAATACTTCAGTGCCAATATCTAAAATTATAGTCCCCATCCTAATGCGAATTGGCTTATTCTAAAAATCTTACTTAAAAGTTTTTACCTTTTTATTTTTTGATGTCTCCCTTAGGTTTTAAATTTCTACTAATTGAGGATGACAACAAGGTAGCAAAGGATTAGGATGTAGAGAGCACAAAAACATTAAAAATATATCTACAAGTGGTGTGATTCACATAGAACATCTACTGAACACTGGCAGAAGACCTCAGACTTCTGAAAGGGCAAGAAAACCTCCATGTAACTGGATATAACATAGGGAAAAAGAATTGGGATGGGACCTGCATGGCAGGAAGGGAGCTGTGAAGGAGGAAAAGTTCCTGCATCCAGAAGGCCTCGGAACCTAGGAGGAGAGTGCAACAAGTGGTTTGCAGAATGCGCAAGAGAGATTAACCTGCACAGAAAGGGGATAATGGCCAGCATGATGAGGAAAGAGGCAGCAAGTGTCCAGACTAAAAGCAGCCCCTCAGTTCTGGACAAGACAGTGGAGCAGAAGTGTAACAGGAAACTCTTGCATGCTGGATCTGTTTCTCCAACTTTAACCCTTGTTTTTTGCTACCTTTGTTATTATAATCTATGTATCACCCTGCTTCAGAGAATCCTGCCTCCTCCCCTGACTATTTAACTAAAGTGCCTTTGTTTAGCTCAAAGGGAGCTAATTGTACACTGCTCACCCATGAATGACTGTAAGAAAAAGAAACTAACACATTCTCCTGCCTGAGGCTTGCCATTCTAGGAGATATTTGCATGAATTAAATGGTCTTTTTGTTTCCTCACACCTCCCCCGCTAATCTCTGATCCATAAAAGAACCTGGCATCCAGACCCAGGGAAGATACTTACTTTGAGGCATTAGTTTGCCATCTTCTCGGTCAACTGACTTTCCGAATAAAGTCGTATTCCTTGCTTCAACACCTTGTCTCTCAGATTCATTGGCCTCTCCTGCAATGAGCAGAGCAAGCTTAGTCTCAGTAACAGAAGGATATGAGCTCACCTTCCCCATTTGAAAACACCAAAATCACAACTAACTGCTGAATAACCATTGAGAAAAAAGACTGGAATCTACACATATATTTTACATTCAAAGACAAAGAGACACCACATGAGACAGTAAGATGGGCACTTTCATGATGTAAGCCTCCCACCTCTGTGTTGGATTACTTACAAATGGAAAATAAGTATATCACAAACTTTCTCCGACAAGAGTGAGAGTTTTGAGCCCCATATCAGGCTCCCAAGCCAAAGGATCTGGCATTGGGAGGAGACCCCTGAGCAGTTGGCTTTGAAGGCCACTGGAGCTCAGTTGCAGGATTTCTGCAGGACTGGAGGAAACAAAGAATCCATTCTTGGGGGGTGCCTGCCAGATTTCACAAACACTAGGACCTAGCCCAAAGCAGTAACTCCTTAGGAGTGTTGGGGAAGTTTGTAATTTCCTCAGTTCTGTCTCATCACAGCAAAAATTTGAAGTGACGGATAGACCAGTGTTACAGCCTTCAGATGGACCAATAGTATAGCCCCGTGTTACAGCTCAGTTTTATTTTTTTTAATATAAATTTATTTATTTTAATTGGAGGCTAATTACTTTACAATATTGTATTGGTTTTGCCATACATTGACATGAATCTGCCACGGGTGTGCATGTGTTCCGCATCCTGAACCCTCCTCCCTCCTCCCTTCCCATACCATCCCTCTGGGTCATCCCAGTGCACCAGCCCAGAGCACCCTGTATCATGCATCGAACCTAGACTGGTGGTTCATTTCACATATGATAATATACATGTTTCAATGCCATTCTCCCAAATCATCCCACCCTCGCCCTCTCCCACAGAGTCCAAAAGACTGTTCTATACATCTGTGTCTCTTTTGCTGTCTTACATACAGGGTTATCGCTACCATCCTTCTAAATTCCATATATATGCATTAGTATACTGTATTGGAGTTTTTCTTTCTGGCTTACTTCACTCTGCATAATAGGCTCCAGGTTCATCCACCTCATTAGAACTGATTCAAATGTATTTCAGTTTTATTTAGAAAGTAAAGGAAAATATATCCTTGAGGTGTGAGGGTGGGCCAACCCAAAAGATGCAAAGAGAAGAGAAGCCCTTGGCCCAATTTTGGCTTGTCTTTTTGTATATTTTTTTCCTCTCCCTGAGCCCACCCTATGTAAATTGGGCTAGCCAGGAGGGCTGTTTGTTTTACTTGATGTTCTCACTCTGGTCCTCGGACCTTTTTTGTTCTATTTTTTGCAGGCCTTTTCCTTCTTTGTTTTGTAGCCACCGCCATTCTGGACTCCTTTTTTTCCTATTCTAACTACCTAACAAGAGCCCCATCACTTCATGGGAAATAGATGGGGAAACAGTGGAAACAGTGTCAGACTTTATTTTTGGGGGCTCCAAAATCACTGCAGATGGTGCCTGCAGCCATGAAATTAAAAGACGCTTACTCCTTGGAAGGAAAGTTATGACCAACCTAGATAGCATATTCAAAAGCAGAGACATTACTTTGCCAACAAAGGTTGATCTAGTCAAGGCTATGGTTTTTCCTGCGGTCATGTATGGATGTGAGAGTTGGACTGTGAAGAAGGCTGAGCGCCAAAGAATTGATTCTTTTGAACTGTGGTGTTGGAGAAGACTCTTGAGAGTCCCTTGGACTCCAAGGAGATCCAACCAGTCCATTCTGAAGGAGATCAGCCCTGGGATTTCTTTAGAAGGAATGATGCTAAAGCTGAAACTCCAGTACTTTGGCCACCTCATGCGAAGAGTTGACTCATTGGAAAAGACTCTGATGCTGGGAGGGATTGGGGCAGGAGGAGAAGGGGACGACAGAGGGTGAAATGGCTGGATGGCATCACTGACTCTATGGACGTGAGTCTGAGTGAACTCCGGGAGTTGGTGATGGACAGGGAGGCCTGGCGTGCTGCGATTCATGGGGTCACAAAGAGTTGGACACTACTGAGCAACTGAACTGAACTGAATTGAACAAGAGCCTGGACTGGGCCTACCTGTGCATCTTACAAGCCCACTTGGGGAGGTGGGGGTTCACTGTGGCTCACTGGGGGTGGGGGGACAAGGACACTGGTGGCAGAGGCCCCAGGAAATACTTTATTTATGTACGCTCTCCCAGAGGCTGCCATTTTGGCACCAAGACCTGACTTTACCCAAGTGCCTACATGTTCCAGTGCTGGAATGCTTGGAATCTAACAAAAACAGGGTGGGAACACAACCCCAACCATCATGACAGGCTGTCTAAACTTGTACTGAGATCACAGCCACCTCTAAATACACCCCTTGACATGGCCTTGCCCACCAGAGGGACAAAATCCAGTTCCACCACCAGTGGGCAGACACTGCCCACAGAAGTCTGCACAAGCCCTTTTACCAACTTCACCTACCAGGGGCAAACATTAGAAGCAAGAGGATCTACAATCTTGCAGAAAAGAGACCACAAACACAGAAAGTTGGTATGGCACAGAAATATGCTTCAGATGAAGGATAAACATAAAAACCTGCAATAACTACTAAATGAAGTGGAGATAGACAATCTAAATGAAAATGATATTAATAGCAATGATAGTAAAGATGATCCAAGATCTTGGGAAAAGAATGGAGGTAAACTGAAAAGAGAAAAGAAATGGTTTAAGAAGAGCTAGAATATTTAAAGAACAAACAGATGTGAACAATGCAAAAACTGAAATGAAAAATACATTAGAAGGAATAAATGGCAGAATAAAGAAAAAGAATGAAAATAGACCAGTCTCTGAGACTTCTAGGACAATTTTAAACACATCAACATTTGCATTATAGGTGTCCCAGAAGGACAAGAGACAGAGCAAGGGCCTGAGAAAGTGTTTGAAGAGATTATAGACAAAAACTTCCCTAAAATGAGAAAGGAAACACTCAAGTCCAGGAAAGGCAGAGTCTTATAAAGGATAAACCCAAGCAGAAACATGCTGAGACACATATTAATCAAGCTGATAAAAGTTAAAAGATGAAGAAAACATTAAAAAGCAACAATGGAAAAGCAACAATAAGATATAAGAAAATCCCCATAAGGTTATCAGCAGATTTCTCAGTAGAAACTCTGAAAACCACAAGGTAGTGGCATGATATAAAGAAATGAAAAGGAGAAACCTACAAGCAAGGACATTCTACCCAGCAAACTTATTCAGAGTGGAAGGAATTAAAAGCTGAAAGGGCAAACAAAAGTTAACAGAATTCAGCAGCACCAACCAAGCTTTACAACAAATCCAAAAGAAGCCTCTCTAGGCAGCAAAGAAAAGACCACAACTAGAAACAAGAAAATCATGAATAGGAAAGATCACAAGTAAAGGAAAACTTATAGTAAATGAAGGAAATCATCTATGCAAAAATATATCAAACCCAGCAATCATGAGAAGAGGAAAGTACAAATGCAGGATACTGGAAATGCTTTGGAAATTAAGAAAGCAGCAATTTAAAACAATCTTGTATATATACATGGACTGTTATAGAAAAACCTCATGGGAACCACAAACCAAAAATTTTTGCTAAATATACACAATAAAAGAAAAAGGATTTGAAACACAACACTAAATAGTTACCAAATCACAAGAGAAGTGAACAAGAGAAGGGAAGAAAAAAGACCACACACACACAAAATAATTACCAAAATGAACATATCAATAATTACCTTACATGTAAATAGATTAAATGTTTCAAATAAAAGACACAGATTGGCTGAAAGATACATAAACAAGATCTGCATGTATGCTGTCTACAAGAAACCCACTTCAGATCCGGGGACACACACCAATTGAAGGTGAGGAGACAGAGAAAGGTATTTCTTGCAAATGAAATTATCTATAAAACATAAAGAGAGTTACAGATGTAGAAAATAAACTTATGATTACCAGGGAGTAAGGGGGGATAAAATTGAAGATTGGGATTGACACATGCACACTGCTATATATAAAGATGAAAACTATTAAGGATCTACTGTATAGCTTAAGGAAATCTCTTCAGTAATCGGTAAAGGCCTACATGGGAAAATAATCTTAAAAAAAACCTGAGAGGATATATGTATATGTATAACAGTTTAGCTATACACCTGAAATCAACACAGGATTGTAAATTAACTATATTCTAATAATTATTTTTAAGTTGGCTCTGTGAAAAGATAAAAATTCATAATCCTTTATCCAGATTCATCAGGAAAAAAGAGAGAGGATTCAAATAAATAAAATTAGGAATGGAAAAGGAAAAGTTACAACTGATACCACAGAAATACAAAGGGTCATAAGATATTATAACAAACAACTATGCATCAATGAAATGGGCAACCTAGAAGAAATGGATACATTCTTAGAAAAGTACAACCTTCCAGAACTAAGAAGAAACAGAAATTATGAACAGACCAATCACAAGTACTGAAATTAAAACTGTGATTAAAAAACTCCCAGCAAGCAAAAGTCCAGGACCAGATGGCCTCACAGATGAATTCCTTCAACATTTACAGAATTAGTTTTTGGTTCAGTCACCACTCAGTTGTGTCCAACTCTTTGCAACCCCATGGACCAGGCTTCCCTGTCCATCACCAACTCTCAGAGCTTGTTCAAACTCATCTCCATCGTGTTGGTGATGCCATCCAGCCTGCTCATCCTCTGTCATCCCCTTCTCCTCCTGTCTTCAATTTTTCCCTGCATCAGGGTCTTTTCAAATGAATCAGCTCTTCGCATCAGGTGGCCAAAGTATTGGAGTTTCAGCTTCAGCATCAGTCCTTCCAATGAATATTCAGGACTGATGTCCATTATGATTGACAGGTTTGATCTCCTTGCAGTCCAAGGGACCCACAAGAGTCTTCTCCAACACCACAGTTCAAAAGCAATTCTTCAGCATTCAGCTTTCTTTATAGTCCAACTCTGCATCCGTACATGACTACTGGAAAAACCATAGCCTTGACTAGACAGACCTTTGTTGGCAAAGTAATGTCTCTGCTTTTTAATGTACTGCTAGGTTGAACATAGCTTTTCTTCCAAGGAGTAAGCGTCTTTTAATTTCATGGCTGCAGTCACCATCTGCAGTGATTTTGGACCTCAAAAAAATAAAGTCTCTCACTGTTTCCATTATTTTCCCATCTATTTGCCATGAAGTGATGGTACCGGATGCCATGATATTAGTTTTCTGAATGTTGAGTTTTAAGTCAACTTTTTCACTCTCCTCTTTCACTTTCATCAAGAGGCTCTTTAGTTCTTCTTCACTTCTTGCCATAAGGGTGATGTCATCTGCATATCTGAGGTTATTGATATTTCTCCCAGGAATTTGGATTCCAGCTTGTGCTTCATCCAGCCTGGCATTTCAGGTGATGTATTCTGCACATAAGTTAAATAAGCAGTGTGATAATATCTAGCCTTGACATACTCCTTCCCCGATTTGGAACCAGTTTGTTTTTCCACGTCCAGTTTTACCTGTTGCTTCTTGACCTGCATACAGATTTCTCAGGAGGCAGGTAAGGTGGTCTGGTATTTCCATCTCTTGAAGAATTTTCCACCTCTTGAAGAATTTTCCACAGTTTGTTTTGATCCACACAGCCAAAGGCTTTGGTCTAGTTAATGAAGCAGAAGTAGATATTTTTCTGGAACTCTCTTGCTTTCTCAATGATCAGGCAGATGTTGGAAATTTGATCTCTGGTTCCTCTGCCTTTTCTAAATCCAGCTTAAACATCTGGAAGTTCATGGTTCATGTACTGTTGAAACCTGGATTGTAGAATTTTGAGCATTACTAGCATGTAAGATGAGTGCAATTATGCATTAGTTTGAACATTCTTTGGTATTGCCTTTCTTTGGGATTGGAATGAAAGCTAATCTTTTCCACTCCTGTGGCCAGTGCTGAATTTTCCAAATTTGCTGGCATATTGAGTGCAGCACCCTAGCAGCAGCATCTTTTAGGATTTGAAATAGGTCAACTGGAATTCCATCACTCCCACTAGCTTTGTTTGTAGTGATGCTTCCTAAGACACATTTGAGTTCACATTTCATGATGTCTGGTGTTAGGTGAGTGATCACACCATTGTGATTATCTGGGTCATGAATATCTTTTTTGTATAGTTCTTTTGTGTATTCTTCCCACCTCTTCTGAATATCTTCTGCTTTTGTTAGGTCCATACCATTTCTGTCCTTTATTGTGCCCATCTTTGCATGAAATGTTCCCTTGTAATATTTAGGTGTTTAGAGAATCGTTAACACCTATCCTGAAACCTTCAAAAAATTTCAGTGGAAGGAACGCTCCTTAGCTGATTCTATGAAGCCACTTTCACTTTGATATCAAAAACAAAGATACAACAAAAACAAAATTACAGGACAATATCACTGATTGCTTATGGGGTTGGTGTAGAGTCTGTGCTCTCTGAAGGATAAGATTTCACTCTGGGACCAAAGACATAGTCTCCGTCTCTCAGAGCTGTGTTTAGCAAAAGTCTTTAAAATGAAAGGATACTAAAAACTTCTGACATGGACATCAGAAGGGGATAGAAAGAGTCCCTGCCTCACTAGCTTCAGCAGGGCTTTTCAACTGGCTGATGAGGATAAAAAGAATACCTCAAGTTTGTAAAAGTTCCCCCAGATCCTTTCCTAAGGCATACATCCTGAGATAACTTCTTAGTCAGAAGGCACATGTTCTGGGCTATGTGTCTCTTGGCAAAATATATTGTTGCTGAGAAACAGGTTCCCAGGCAAGATTTGTTACAATTATAATCATTAACATAGAGTCTAGAAAAGGATACCCAGGAGTAAGATGTATTATTGTGCTGTATAATCATTAGGTCCGAACGTAAAGAAAGGCCAGATCTCAAGCAAGACATATTGTAATATGAGTACAGGGCATAAAAGAAACATGTCCTATGTGACTAAGTCAAAAGAATGTATAAAAGAATGTTTTTAACGTCCTCATTTAAGGGCTTTGGACTACCTATCAGCCTGCCTAAGCTTTAGCTCTCTCATCACTGGCAAACATACATGCAAATATATTCAACAAAGTACTAGCAAACTGAACCCAATAATACATTAAAAGGATCATACACGATGATCAGGGGCTTATCTGGTGGGTCAGATGGTAAAGAATCTGCCATCAATGTAGGAGATCCAGATTCAAACCCTGAGTTGGAAAGATCTCCTGAAGAAGGGAATGGCAATATTTACTCCAATATTCTTGCCTAGGAAATCCCATGGACACAGAAGCCTGGTGAGCTACAGTCCATGAGGTGGGATTTATCCCAGGGGTGCAATGATTGATTCTTCAATATCCATAAATCAGTCAGTATGATACATCACATAAACTGAGAAATAAAAGCCATATAATGATTTTGATAGATGAAGAAAATCTTTTGACAAAATTCAACACATATTTATGATAAAAACTCTCCAGAAAGTGAGTATAAAGGGAACTTACCTCAACATAATAAAGGCCATATATGAGAAATACACAGCTAACCATTCTCAATGGTGAAAAAGTTAAAGCATTCACTCTAAGATCAGGAACAAGGCAAGCATATCCACTGTCATCACTTTTATTCAGCATAGTATTAGAAGTCCTAGCCATGGTAAACAGAGAAGAAAAAGAAATAAAAGGAATCCAAATTGGAAAGGAAGAAATAAAACTGTCACTGATGAAGATGGCATGATACTATACATAAAAAATCCTAAAGATGCTACCAGAAAAATACTAGAGCCCATCAGTGAATTTTATAACGTTGCAGAATATAGAATTAATACTCAGAAATCACTTATATATCTATATACTAACAATGAAATATCATAAACAGAAATTAAGGAAATAACCCCATTTATTATTGCATAAAGAAGAATAAAATACCTAGGAATAAACCTGCTTAATGAGGCAGAAAGCTGTAAGGTATTGGTGAATGAAATACAACATGACACAAACAGATTGGCAAGATATACCATGTTGTTGCATTGGAAGAATCAGTATCGTGAAAATGACTGTATTACTCAAAGCAATCTTCAGATGCAATGAAATCCCTATCAAATTACCAATGAAATTTTGCACAGAACTGGAACAAAATTCTTAAAATTTGTATGGAAACACAAAAGACCCAAACACCCCAAGCAATAAAGAAAAATGGAGCCAGAGGAATCAGGCTCCCTAACTTCAGAGTTTACTACAAAACAGTACAGTACTGGTGTAAAACCAGAAAAGTAGGTCGGTGGAATAAGATAGAAAGCCCAGAAATAAACCCAAGCACCTATGGTCAATTAATCTATGACAGGATGGAAGAACATACAATGGAGGAAAGAGAGTCTGTTCAACAAATGGTGCTGGGAAAACAGAGCAGCTGCATATCAAAGACTGAAACTAGAACATTCCCTCACATCATACCCACAAAAAAAATTCAAAATGGATTAAAGAAGGCCAAACACTATAAAACTCTTAGAGAAAAAATAAGTGGAGAAACATAGAGAAACATAATTGGAGAAACATAGAAAACATAAGTGGAGAAACATAGAGAAACATAGAGAAAACATAAGTGGAGAAACTTAGAGAAACATAATTTCTTCAACATAAATCATAGAGAGATCTTTTTTGGTGCCTTCTCTTAGAGTAGTGAAAATAAAAGCAAAAATAAATGGGGCCTGTTTAAGTTTAAAAGATTTTGTACAACAAAGGAAACAAGCAAAGTGAAAAGACAACACACAGAATAGGTGAAAATATTTGCAAAAGTAGCAACTGACAAGGAATTAATCTCCAAAATATACAAAGAGCTCATGCAGCTCAATTATTAAAAAAAAAAATCAGAAAAAGAGCAAAAAATGTAAACAGACACTTCTAAGAAAACATACAGATCACCAAGAAGCACATGAGAAAATGCTCAACATCAGTAATTATCAGAGAAATGAAGATAAAAACTACAGTGAGATATCACCTCACACTTGACAAAATGCCACCATATAAAAAGTCTAGAAGCAATGTTGGAGAGAGTGTAGTGAAAATGAAATTCTCCTATACTGCTGGTGGGAATGCAAATTGGTACAATCACTATGGAGAACAGAAAGGTGGTTCTTTAAAAAAAAAAATAGAACAACTACAAGATACAACTGTCCCATTCCTGGGCATATATAAGAGAAAAGCATAATTAAAAAAAATACATGCACATCAATGTTCACTGAAGCAGTATTTACTGTAGCCAAGATATAGAAGCAACCTAAAGGTCCATTGACAGAGGAATGGATAAAGAAGTGGTATACTAATTCATACACAATGGAGTATTACTTAACCATAAAAAATAATGAAATAATGTCACTTACAGAAACATGGATAGACCCAGAGATTATCATACTAAATGAAATCAGCCAGACCAAAAAGATAAATATATTACTTATACGTGAAATCTAATTTAAAAGTGATATAAATGTACTTATTTACAAAACAAAAATAAATGCAGAGATTAAAAATTTAAAAAAACTTACCTTTTCCAAAGGGGAAACAAGGTGGGGGTTGGGTGGAGGGGAATGGAAATAAATTAGGAGTCTAAGATTAATATGCACACATTACAATATATAAAAGATATCATCAATAGCCCTGTATGTGAGACAGCAAAAGAGACACAGATGTATAGAACAGTCCTTTGGACTCTGTGGGAGAGGGAGAGGGTGGGATGATTTGGGAGAATGGCAATGAAACATGTACAATATCATATGTGAAATGAATCGCCAGTCCAGGTTCGATGCAGGATACAGGATGCTTGGGGCTGGTGCACTGGGATAATCCAGAGGGATGGTATGGGGAGGGAAGTGGGTAGGGGAACACGTGTACACCCATGGCAGATTCTTGTTGATGTATGGCAAAACCAGTACAATATTGTAAAAAAAAAAAAAAAGAATCTACTGCATAGCACAGGGAACTTAATTCAATGTTCTATAATAACCTATATGGGAAAAGAATCTGACAAAGAATGAATATATGCATAACTGAATCATTTTAGTATACACCTAAAACTGATACAACATTGTAAATAAACTATGCTCCAATAAAAATAAAATAAAATATGAATATTCATACCACTAAGTTTAAACAAATAAAAATACATTTCTGTTAATTTACCTGACTTTGAGTACTTAAAAATATTCTTATTCACCTCCATTTCTGAGTATCATAAGGTGAAATCCCTGTACCACTTTTAAGTTTTTACAATTCCATTCTCTCATGGCAAAGATCCTAATCTCATTGGAAACAGGCTTTCAAAACATCTTTGGAAACACAATTCTCTCTATTAATAGCTTTCATTGTTTATAGTTATGACTTCCCACCAGAGACATTTGTTATGCTTGATTATAATTTAGAAGCTCTGGGGAAAGTCATTTATTAGTTTCAAAGGACCCAGAAAACCCCCAAATCTAGACAAGTCAATGATGCTGAGATGGACATGTAGCCAAATGTTAACAGTGTGGTCAGAAAGAAGAGGCTTAGTCCTCTAAAGAAGGAAATGCCCCTGGGCAGTTGTTGTATCTTTCTTGGTCAGATGAGACTTTAGTCACTTAGTTCAGTTGCTCAGTCGGGTCTGACTCTTTGTGATCCCATAAATCAGAGCACACCAGGCCTCCCTGTCCACCACCAACTCCCAGTTCAGTTCAGTTCAGTCGCTCAGTTGTGTCTGACTCTGTGACCCCATGAATCACAGCACGCCAGGCCTCCCTCTCCATCATCATCTCCCGGAGTTCACCCAGACTCACGTCCATCGAGTCAGTGATGCCATCCAGCCATCTCATCCTCTGTTGTCCCCTTCTCCTCCTGCCCTCAATCCCTCCCAGCATCAGAGTCTTTTCCAATGAATCAACTCTTTGCATGAAGTGGCCAAAGTACTGGAGCTTCAGCTTTAGCATCATTCCTTCCAAAGAAATCCCAGGGCTGATCTCCTTCAGAATGGACTGGTTGGATCTCCTTGCAGTCCAAGGGACTCTCAAGAGTCTTCTGCAATATCACAGTTCAAAGGCATCAATTCTTCGTCACTCAGCTTTCTTCACAGTCCAACTCTCACATCCATACATGACCACTGGAAAAACCATAGCCTTGACTAGATGGACCTTTGTTGGCAAAGTAATGTCTCTGCTTTTGAATATGCTATCAAGGTTGGTCATAAGTTTCCTTCCAAGGAGTAAGTGTCTTTTAATTTCATGGCTGCAATCACCATATGCAGTGATTTTGGAGCCCCCAAAAGTAAAGTCTGACACTGGTTCCACTGTTTCCCCATCTATTTCCATGAAGTGATGGGACCAGATGCCATGATGTTCGTTTTCTGAATGTTGAGCTTTAAGCCAACGTTTTCACTCTCCTCTTTCACTTTCATCAAGAGGCTTTTTAGTTCCTCTTCACTTTCTGCCATAAGGGTGGTGTCATCTGCACATCTGAGGTGATTGATATTTCTCCCGGCCATCTTGATTCCAGCTTGTGCTTCTTCCAGCCCAGCGTTTCTCATGATGTACTCTGCATATAAGTTAAATAAGCAGGGTGACAATATACAGCCTTGACATACTCCTTTTCCTATTTGGAACCAGTCTGTTGTTCCATGTCCAGTTCTAACTGTTGCTTCCTGACTGCATATAGGTTTCTCAAGATGCAGGTCAGGTGGTCTGGTATTCCCATCTCTTTCAGAAATGTCTACAGTGTACTGTGATCCACACATTCAAAGGCTTTGGCACAGTCAATAAAGCAGAAATAGATATTTTTCTGGAACTCTTGCTTTTTCCATGATCCAGCAGATGTTGGCAATTTGATCTCTGGTTCCTCTACCTTTTCTAAAACCAGCTTGAACATCTGGAATTTCACTTTTCATGTATTGCTGAAGCCTGGCTTGGAGAATTTTGAGCATTACTTTACTAGCGTGTGAGACGAGTGCAATTGTGAGGTAGTTTGAGCATTCTTTGGCATTGTCTTTCTTTGGGATTGGAATGAAAACTGACCTTTTCCAGTCCTGTGGCCACTGCTGAGTTTTCCACATTTGCTTACATATTGAGTGCAGCACTTTCACAGCATCATCTTTCAGGATTTGAAATAGCTCAACTGGAATTCCATCACCTCCACTAGCTTTGTTCATAGTGATGCTTTCTAAGGCCCACTTGACTTCACATTCCAGGATATCTGGCTCTAGGTGAGTGATCACACCATCGTGATTATCTTGGTCATGAAGGTCTTTTTTGTACAGTTCTTCTGTGTATTCCTGCCACCTTTCTTAATATCTGCTGCTTTTGTTAGGTCCATACCAATTCTATCCTTTATCAAGCCCATCTTTGCATGAAATATTCCCTTGGTATCTCTAATTTTCTTGAAGAGATCTCTAGTCTTTCCCATTCTGTTGTTTTCCTCTATTTCTTTGCATTGATCCCTGAGGAAGGCTTTCTTATCTCTCCTTGCTAATCTTTGGAACTCTGCATTCAGTTGCTTATATCTTTCCTTTTCTCCTTTGCATTTTGCTTCTCTTCTTTTCACAGCTATTTGTAAGGCCTCTCCAGACAGCCATTTTGCTTTTTTGCATTTCTTTTCCATGAGGATGTTCTTGATCCCTGTCTCCTGTAAAAAATCCCAAATGACAGAAAAGTTAAAAAAAGAGAGAGAAAAAAAAAAGTTAAGAAAAAATAGTAGGGGGAAGGACAGTATATATGGGAGGAAAACAGAAGTATTGACCTGTAAAACCACAAAATCCATGGGTATATAATAGAAGCTTCAATACATCTTGATTCAAGATTTAAATCATGTCCATGAGCCCTATATCTCTTCAGCAATCAAATTATCTTCTGTTTGCTTCCTTTAAGACTTCACATTGTATTAAGGTGTGGTAGTGGGCCAAGATTTTCAAGCATCCAGTATCAAGGTCAGAGACAAAGTCTGAACTATTATCCCAAGAAAATAATTTAAGGAATATATTTCCCTCTACTTGATTCATATGTCCATCCCTGGAGACAGAGGATGCAATAGTTGGATGGCATCATTGATTCAATGGAAATGAACTTGGGCAGACTCCAGGAGATGGAGTTTCATTATTACAACCTTAGACTTTACAGAAGCTCTTTAGTTGTCAGTAATTTATCAATCAAACTGGAAAAGTTTATGTTCATATTTATTTAATTTGAAGGCAGACTTTACAGGCATTGTTCTATGTTGATTAAAAGAAAAAATAGAAAAACTTTTACTCATTTAAATTAATTATTATTTAAATGTGTCCTCCTTTGTAATTTATAATCATTATACATATCTCCAGGCAAGAATACTGGAGTCGGTAACTGTTCCCTTCCCCAGAGGATCTTCCCAACTCAGGGATTGATCGAATCTAGATCTCTGGCATTGCAGGCAGATTCTTTACCATCTGAGCCAACAAAGAAGCTCAAGAATACTAGAGTGGGTAGCCTGTCCCTTCTCCAGAGGATCTTCCTAACCCAGGAATTGAGCCGGTATTTCCTGCATTGCAGATAGATTCTTTCCCAGCTGAGCTACCAGGGAAGCACTAGAAAACTTACCTTTTCCGTTGTGATTTGCAATAATACCACATTTATACTCTAAAGTGAAATACAACTCCATAGTGCAGGATAAATAGAACACACACACACAAAAGCTTACCTTACTTTGCCTGGAGGAATTTCGGAGGCTCTAAAGTGTACTTCAGTTCATTTTCCACTTCTGGGGCTTCTAAAAGATAAATCATTACACACAACATTTTAATGCCTTAAGAGAACAAAATACTCTTGCAAGAAAAACACAGAACTAATGTAAGAAAGCTCTTGTTAGATCATACCGTGAGGTTCAGAATAATTATAAGTTGGCTTTAAAACTTCACATCTGCAGTTATCTATGAAGAGAATTTGTTTGTTTTCATAACATTTGCTCTGTTTTGTTTATTTTATAGCTTTGGAAAGAGCAATGAACAAAAAGGTAGATTAGATCAACTTCATATTTTAGTCTTATTTATTAATATCAGCCTCAACAAATAGCACTGATATATTTTTTTTAACTTTTCAAAGTGGTTTTATTATTTTTTTTTATTTTATTTTATTTTTAAACTTTACATAATTGTATTAGTTTTGCCAAATATCAAAATGAATCCATCACAGGTATACATGTGTTCCCCATCCTGAACCCTCCTCCCTCCTCCCTCCCCATACCATCCCTCTGGGTCGTCCCAGTGCACTAGCCCCAAGCATCCAGTATCATGCATTGAACCTGGACTGGCATCTCATTTCATACATGATATTTTACATGTTTCCATGCCATTCTCCCAAATCTTCCCACCCTCTCCCTCTCCCACAGAGTCCATAAGACTCTTCCATACATCAGTGTCTCTTTTGCTGTCTCGTACACAGGGTTATTGTTATCATCTTTCTAAATTCCATATATATGCGTTAGTGTACTGTATTGGTGTTTTTCCTTCTGGCTTACTTCACTCTGTATAATAGGCTCCAGTTTCATCCACCTCATTAGAACTGATTCAAATGAATTCTTTTTAATGGCTGAGTAATACTCCGTTGTGTATATGTACCACAGCTTTCTTATCCATTCATCTGCTGATGGACATCTAGGTTGCTTCCATGTCCTGGCTATTATAAAAGCTTCTGCATATCAAAGGAAACTATCAGCAAGGTGAAAAGACAGCCTTCAAAATGGGAGAAAATAATAGCAAATGAAGCAACTGACAAACAACTAATCTCAAAAATATACAAGCAACTCCTACAGCTCAACTCCAGAAAAATAAATGACCCAGTCAAAAAATGGGCCAAAGAACTAAATAGACACTTCTCCAAAGAAGACATACAGATGGCTAACAAACACATGAAAAGATGCTCAACATCACTCATTATCAGAGAAATGCAAATCAAGACCACTATGAGGTACCGTTTCACACCAGTCAGAATGGCTGCGATCCAAAAGTCTACAAATAATAAATGCTGGAGAGGGTGTGGAGAAAAGGGAACCCTCTTACACTGTTGGTGGGAATGCAAACTAGTACAGCCACTATGGAGAACAGTGTGGAGATTCCTTAAAAAACTGGAAATAGAACTGCCTTATGATCTAGCAATCCCACTGCTGGGCATACACACTGAGGAAACCAGAAGGGAAAGAGCACTGATATTTTTGTGATAAGTATATTTTATTTTTGGTGTTGTTTATAGATACAATTTAGTAGAAACTCTGACTGTTGATCACATAAAATGTGAAATCTTAACTGATTTATGCCGGTAATATCAGAAATGTAAAGAAAAAAATCTGCAATTTATTTCTAAGAAAACAAAGGTATTTCTTTCAAAATGTGTCTACTGATACTTAGAAGAAAAACATAGCAAGACTGATTTCTGTGGACTGAAATTTAAGAGAAGATAATGTCTGGAAAGTTAGATGGAAGAAATCATAATTCTCTAATATTCACAGTATCCCTGTGAGCTTTGTAAAAGTAGAAGAATCAGAAGTTGTATTATTATACTATCAATATTGCCTATCAATGAATCCTGGTTTACTTGGCCAATTGAACATTGATTTGTGAAAGAGTCTATTCACTTTTTTTCTGTTTAAATAAACCAAAAGTCTGCCAAAAAAATGTCTTATATACAAACTGTGTATGTCATTTGCAAGTACATTTGATTAGCTCTAATTATATTTTCTACTAATAAGAAATAAAATATACTTTTGAATATTTTAAAGACATGTTTCAAAATCTTAGCTTTTATTTCAGAAGATAAAATCAGACAGTATCTTATTTGGAAATTTAAGCAATCATATATACAACTGTTATTTTCATTATGCTAAAAAGAAAGGTTGGAAATCCATGTTTTGCTGTTTTCTTCCTTTTCTCTTTTTCTCCTCTTTTTTCATTTTCTCCTCCTTTTACTCCTTTTCCTTTTGCATTGCTTCCATAATATTTAAAGTATGACATAACATAAGTAATTTGATAACTGCTCCAATATTTGGAACCATAGCACTGTAGATGTTTTTTAATCTATGCTTAAGCATTTTGACAGACAAGTTGTTAGTCCTTATCTAAAATATACTAATTGACACCTACAGAAAAATAAATGTGTTTAATAGCATACATTCTAGAATTCTCAGATAATCTTCTTCCAATCATTTGAGATATGCACTTGTAAGCTAAGCATATAATTGACCTTCTGTCTCTTAATGTAAATTTTATTATTGTAACTAAATAATAAGTACATCAATGAAATTTAAGTACAAAAAGAGCAGGATCTATGGACATTAATCTAAATAATTTGGAAAAAGATGTTAAGGCATAAAAATTACTCAATGGAAATTATTTTTTTTCTTTTAAATCAACTTTAAAAAAATAGAGAAGAAAAATTACAAGAATTATTGAACTATTAAGTTATTCACCATGGATAAAAATGTCATTTGGCATATGCTCCATTTTTTCAAATGTTCTAATCTGTTCTTATTTTTGTTCTTCAGTTCTAGTTGCTTTTTCCCATTGAGAACTAATTGAATTCCATTAGTTATCCTAAAGTCTGTAGGTACGTCTTACTCCTTGTAGAAAAAAAAAATCTAAGTGGTAAAAATATACTTCTGTCCTTCAGGTTGGATCACTATATCTACATCGGTATATAATAGTGTGCATATTATACATTTAGAATATATCCTATATATTATTTGATATATATGTATATATGTAATCCAAGGCATAGGGTAGAAGAATAAATTGGTTTAGGGTTCAGAAAAAAAAATCAAGACATGAGATACATATATGGAAGGCACAGCATATTATAGAGGGCATGTGAGTGAAATCATTTGGAGACAAGAATACAAAGAGAAGTGAAAAGAATATTAAACCAAATGTCTTAGGTGCTGATCAGGAGCAAAAGAAGAAGTTACTAAAAAGTCTGTGATAGCGATTACTCAATATAGAAAGAGCACTACGGCTAGAACTTTATATGTCTAGGAAAGCTAATGTGTGGGCTACTATTTTTAAACCAAATAAAGACAACAGATACAGAAGGATGGCATACACCAATATATTTCATGTTGCTAAGAGGTTAAGAAGATAAGGACTAAGAGTTCTCCACTGGCTTTATCAATACAGATTTCATTAAGAAATGCACTGGGAATAATTTCACTTGAGTATTGGGAATTAAGAAAGTAGGTACAAAGAAGAATAAGTTGAAAGATGATAGAAATTGCTTAATTACTCAAGAAGTTTTGCCACACAGAAAAACAAAACTGGAGCAGTAACTGGAGGGAAATTTGAACTCAATGAAAGGCATTTTTAAGAAACATATAATGCTGTTCATTTCCCATTTTTGTGCTAAATCTATTGGGAAGCATTATTTCTTCCAGAAACAGTTCTTTTTTTTTTTAATTTTAAGAGCAAGCCATGTTTATTATATTTGGTTTCCAGTTTTTCATAATATTCTGGAGTGAAAATTAGCAAGTCCCATTTATTAGCAGTAAGGGACAATTTGAAATAGCTATAGATGGAGCATAAATTTCTCTTGAAAGCGTAGTGTTAACTGCCTAAATTTTTTATGGACTACTTCTAACAAAGATAACATATACAGATACAATTAATATTTTCCCCATAAGGTCAGTTTTCCTAAAGTATTTGAAGAGAAATATTAGAAATTTTGATTTTTTTGCAGAGAAAATTAAATGCATTAAACATTGAATTCTAGGTTTATAAGTTTTACTCATTACTATTCCCCAGCTCAGTATTTTTTTCTCAGAAGTAAACCAAAGCAACATTTATTTTTCTGTGTTTTCACACACACTGTGATAAGGTGTTCAATGTTTATAAACAGCATATTAAAATTTTAAGTTTGTTTATACAAATCTATTTAGACAAATACATATCATTGTCTGGCATTGTACATGTTTTCTCCACTTATCTATCATAAGACTTACTTTAAGCTTTCTTTTTAAAATATGGATTTAAAATTTTAAGATAATAAAAATGCAGTAAATCTCTTCTCTTTCCAAAAGTTGTTTGTATTTTTCCTAATATTCAACTCTGAACGCCATGCTTTTCTACTTGTGGATATAGAAAGGGCAGTATATGTTCTTGGGGATACCTGTATCTTAATTTCTTTGAAATTCTATCTCCCAATTGGCCTCCTTCCCTCTATCTCCTCCTCTAATACATGTCCACGCTGAGATGTAAAGTCAAGAGTATAACTAGTAAATTCTACTTATTAACTCCAACCTGAATGCTCCTGCAGTGCTTCTCTTCCCTGAAGCACTTGAAGATTTAAAATTACATTTTGCTTTTGGAGAAGAAATCCAGGAAAGAGAATCACTTGGGGAAAAATACCCAGCATATCCTTCTAAAAAGGCATACCCAACACTTAAAATGTACTGTTCTAGGGGCATTTTTGTTTGTTCAGATTTGTTTTGCTTTGCTTTTCTAAAACAAAGATCCATGGAGAAAGAAAAACTTACCATTGGAAAGATAAAATATCATTGGAATCACAATAAAAAATAAAACTACAAATTTTTCTTATTAATTTCTTTAACATTCTTTAATTTATTGCACTGTAATGCTAGTTATATGTTCATGTCTTTTCAAGTTGCTATTTAAAACATGGTTATTTCAAATATGTTTGGTTGGTGGTTATTTAATCTTCTTTACAACACTGATATTATAAGTAAATATCACCATTTATGATGATATATAATTCCAGAAAGGCAGAAGTCTCTGTCTATATATATATATATATATATATGTATATATATATCAGAAATTTTAAATATTTGAGAGTAAAGTTCCCTTTTATTGGGTCCAAGCACTTTCACTTTCATATAGATTTCAGGAGCATTATGAAATTGAAAATACTAGTAGAAAAAAATAGACTTCAAATCAATTTTATCTAGAATTTTAAGGGAATTGACAGACAATTAGCTAGAAATTACATCCTAAGAGGAATGGAAAGCAATTTTTGCTTCTGGAATGGGGTACAGAGTACTAAGAAGGGAGAGAAAAGACTGCAAAAAGTAGGAAGACATCTATATAATTGCACATAGTTCACCATTTTGGTTAGCAGATATCCTAAATTTAATATAATAGACAGAAATAGTACTTAAATTGTGTTTTCTTGATGTACATCAAATTTATATTTATTTAGTTTTTTGTGTATGTAAGTAGTAAATAAAACCATTTATGAATGAAATGCTTTTCTATATTTCAGGGAGAAAATTAAAATTCTAACTTCAATTTGATGAATACTTATTTTTGCCAAAATGGAGTTTAATGGCCACTTTTCATAGTTATTGAATATATGGAAATTGTATGATAAGTAATTCAAGGTTTACTTTAAAGAGATACAATGTTAAAGTAACCACTCTAAGTGTATTAAACAGGGTATAATAATTCCTATCTGCTTTGGGAAAAAGATTCCATGCATATTGAAAATCAACTGTCACAGGAGATTCAGTTTCATGATTTTCCATTCATTTCTAATTTTTTACTATCACTACATGGGAAGTCTTCACAAAAGTTTATCAATGAATTTATTATTTATTTATTATTAATCTGATTCTGATTTTATATTACCTAATTTATAGCATTTATAAAAGGCAGAGGAACCAGAGATCAAATTGAACATTCGTTGCATCATTGAAAAAGTAAGAGAGTTCCAGAAAAATATCTATTTCTGCTTTACTGACTATGCCAAAGCCTTTGACTGTGTGGATCACAATAAACTGTGCACTATTCTGAAAGGGATGGGAATACCAGACCACCTGACCTGCCTCGACTGATTCCAAATAGGAAAAGGAGTACGTCAAGGCTGTATATTGTCACCCTGCTTATTTAACTTATACGCAGAGTACATCATGAGAAACGCTGGGCTGGAAGAAGCACAAGCTGGAATCAAGATTGCCGGGAGAAATATCAGTAACCTCAGATATGCAGATGACACCACCCTTATGGCAGAAGGTGGAGAAGAACTAAAGAGACTCTTGATGAAGTGAAAGAGGAGAATGAAAAGCTGGCTTAAAGTTCAACATTCAGAAAAAACTAAGATCATGGCATTCAGTCCCATCACTTCATGGCAAATAGATGGAAAACATGGCAAACAGTGGAAACAGGGGCTGACTTTATTTTTTGGGGCTCCAAAAATCACTGCAGATGGTGACTGAGGAAGAGGACTATGGTTTTTATAAGCTCCGACTGTGAGGAAGAGGCTCAATTTTAAATCTAATTCTGCTAACTATGAGCTCTGTGGCCTTACATAGGTTATATAACTTGTCATCTGGCAAATGGAGTACTATAAATAGTACCAGCCTCATAGGTTGTTACAGCACCAACCAAGTTAATATATGCAAACCACTCAGAGTAACACTTATATAAGAGTTCAGTGCTGTTCTAAGTTTGGGGGATAGGACAATATGGAAGCAAGTTATGGCATAATATATATAAACTGTCAGCTCATTGTCCACAAAATTTACTTTTTTTCCACTTTTTGATATCTCCAAAGTATTTATTACATTATTTTAAAATGCTTTATTCTTTTCATTCACTCTATATTTCATTGTGTTGGCACATACAGTGCTTTGCTTTATTTACATATTTACATTCAGTTATCATTCATTCATACATATTTATTGATTACTTAAATCTCAGTACTATGCTAGTGGTAGTGATAACATATACTGTACTGAGTGGTATGAAAGGGTTCTTTAAAAGTGTGTGCTATGATTCATGCTTTGTGATACAAAAACTGCTCAATATAGTAAATATGTGATCTATGCCATGTCCATGGCTCATAGAAGTGAGAAAATTCCCTCACTTGGAAAAAATTGAATTTTTGCCTCATTTATCTTAAAGCAAAGGGTTCTGTTTATTGACATATTACTATAAAAGTGGCAAGATTTATTGACAACTTTCTGTCTTTTATTTAAAAAACTAACAAGTAAATTTAAACATCTTTGTTTAACTGATGATAAACAGCTGATAAACATCTTTGGCTTTTAAACTATTAATTTTTAAGAGAGATAAACTAATAAATACATTCACACAGTAAAAGACTTGAACTGAATATTCCAATTTAGTATCACTTTCCATATTATCAGACTTAATAGCTATAAGAGAGGATATGACGGTTTGCTTTATGCAAAGAACTGTTACATTTTTTTCCTGTATTCATTCACTTGATACAGCCATCTTTGAAGAAGACTCTACTATTGACCCAGTTTAAAACCTAAAATTGTATTACTTTTTGTATATGATTCTTTTTCCCATATACATCCTTTCTACAGTGTAAAGTAGTTGCAAATTAGGATCTTAACTTAAAATTGTTCTGTCATTACCAATTTGCTCACATAGTGCTCACAAATGGTAAGTGATGAGCAGATATTTGTTACAAAGTGGAAATGACAATTCAAGAGTGAGATATAAATATAATTACTAAGTATTTAAAGGAACAATTTACAATTTAGAGTAAAATATTGTGTGTATGAAAGTGAAAGTCATGTCTGACTGTTTACAACACATGGACTATACAGTCCATGGAATTCTCCAGGCCAGAATACTGGAGTGGGTAGCCGTTCCCTTCTCCAGGGCATCTTCCCAACCCAGGGATAGAACCCAGGTCTTCCTCCTCATTGCAGGCAGTTTCTTTACCAGTTGAGCTACAAGAGAAGCCCTGTATAGTCAAAAGAATAGCACCATTTACTAATAGTTGGAGCCAAATAAATATCCATAATACTCAAAGATTATTTGAAGCTTAGTCAATAGCTGTCTCATACACATTTCTTTTTCCCATTGTTAGACTCCCAGTCTTAATACTGAATGTTATAATAATGATCATTTTGCTCAAGCACAAAAACTCTCATTTAGTTCTTTTGGATTAATACAATCCAGGGATGGAGCAGTATGTGACAGCTATTGAATATTTCTATGAAACTCAAACTCATGCTTTGGAATATGGAGAAGAGAATTAGAGGTAACATACAAACAGTTTTATGGCAATATTACTGAGATCAGGTGTAAGGTAACAGTGGCTTCTCAGTAACTTCAATGAAATTAGTACCCCATATTTCTAAATTCCACTGGGAAATAATCTATCAAATTTAATTTGCCCAAAAGCACACCACAAAATTTTCAAATTGAAAATGCACTAGAAATGCAGAGAAGTGCATTAAGTACAAACTTTCAGTTATAAAATAAATAAATCCTGCTGAGGTAATGTACTGCATGAGGAATATATTTGAAAACATTGTAGTAATTTTGTAGTGACAGTTGGTAACTAGACCTATTATGGTGACAATTTTGAAATGTATATATGTATATGTCTAAATATCTAAGCACTATGATGTATGCTTGAAACCAGTATGGTATGGTATATTATTTAAACTTCATTAAATATGCATTTTCCAAATAATATATATCAAACTTTACAGAAAGTAATCACAGAGCTAGTGCTAAATTAAATTGTAACTATTTAACATTAAAAATGTTGGATTTGTTGTCCAGAAACTGTGTTGTGAAATTTCTACTTATTCACTGGTTAGGTAGGGATCTTAAATCAGTTTATTTATTTATTTACTACAGTAATTCTTCTAAAAATCAATCATTATAAAAAGTAATCATTTTTCATTGGAAGGACTGATGTTGAAGCTGAAACTCCAATAATTTGGCCCCCTGTGTGAAGAGCTGACTCATTTGAAAAGCCCCTGATGCTGGGAAAGATTGAGGGCAGGAGGAGAAGGGGACGACAGAGGATGAGATGGTTGGATGGCATCACCGACTCAACGGATGTGAGTTTGAGTAAACTCTGGGAGTTAATGATGGACAAAGAGGCCTGGTGTGCTGCAGTCCATGGGATCACAAACAGTCAGACATGACTGAGCAACTGAACTGAACTGAACTGAAAAAGTAATCTTAAGAAAGAAAAATGAAGTTGGATGAATCAGGCTCTCTGACCTCAGGATGTTCTAGAAAACTTCAGTAAATTAAAGCAATATAGTACTAGTGAAAAAACAGACATATAGATCAGTGGAACAGGCCAGAAAGCCTAGAAACAGACCCACGCTCTTATGGCCAATAAATCTACAGTGAAGGAGGCAAGAATATACAGTGGAGAAAAAGCAGACTCTTTTATATGTGAAGCTGGGAAAAGTGGATAGCTGCATGGAAAAGAATAAAATTAGAACACTAGTTAACACCATAAGCAAAAATGAACTCAAAATGGATTCAACACCTAAATGTAAGACCAGATACTAAAAAATTCATAGAGGAAAACATAGGGAGAACACTCATTGATATAAATTATAGCAAAAAATTTTTAGATCTATCTTCCAGTTTAATAGACATAAAAAATAATAAATTGGACCCAATTAAACTTAAAAGCATTTGCACAGCAAAGAAAATTATAAAGAAAATGAAAAGATGGGAGAAAATGTTTGCAAATGATATGACCAACAAAGGATTAATTCCCAGAATACATTAATACAAACAGCTCAAACAGTTCAATAACAACAAACAAGCAACCCAATAAAAAAATAGGTAGATCTAAATAGACATTTCTCCAAAACAGACATACAGATGACAAACAGGCATAAGAAAAAAATGTTCATGATAGCTTATTATAGAAAAATAAAAATTAAAAATACAATGAGGTATCACCTTACAAAAGTCAGAATGGTCATCATCAAAAGTTTACAGGCTGAAGAGGGTGTGGAGAAAAGGGAACCCTCCTACATTATTGGTGGGAATATAAATTGATAAAGCCACTGTGGAGAATAGTATGGAGGTTCCTTAAAAAACTAAAAATAGAATTATCATAGGATCCTGCAATTCTATTCCTGGGGATGTATTAAAAAAAACTCTAATTTAAGAAGATGCATGCACCTCAGTGTTACAATAGCCAAGACATAGAAGCAACCTAAATGTCTGGCGAATGGATAACAAAGATGTGGTATATACATACAATGAAATATTATCCAGCCATTAAAAAGAATGAAATAATGCCATTTGTAGCAACGTGGATGGACCTAGAGATTATCATACTAAGTGAAGTAAGCCAGAAAGAGAAAGACAAATATATGATATCACATATACTTGGAATCGTAAAAAAGATACAAATGAACTTATTTATAAAAACAGAAATCAGATCAGATCAGATCAGATCAGTCGCTCATTCGTGTCTGACTCTTTGCGACCCCATGAATCGCAGCACGCCAGGCCTCCCTGTCCATCACCAACTCCTGGAGTTCACTCAGACTCACGTCCATTGAGTCAGTGATGCCATCCAGCCATCTCATCCTCTGTCGTCCCCTTCTCCTCCTGCTCCCAACCCCTCCCAGCATCAGGGTCTTTTCCAATGAATCAAGATCCACTCATATGAAAAACAACATATGGTTACCAAAGGTGGAAGGTTGGGGGAGGGATAAATTAGGAATTTGAAATTAACATAGACCCACTACTATGTATAAAATAGATAACTAACAAGGACCTACTTTATAGCACAGGGAGCTATACACAATATATTGTAATAACCTATAAGGGAAAAGAATATGTATATATATATTTATAACTTAATTAATCATATATATATCTAAGTCAGTGTACTATACATTTGAGATGAACATGTTATAAATCAATTATGTGTCATTTATAAATAAATGTAAAAAAGAATCACTCAACATATTTAGATGGTAGGCTCATAATTTAAATAAAAGAATTGTTTTAAATGATTCATGAAGTCCCTTTGACTTCTAAAATTCTACATTGTAGTTTGCAAATGTACTTTATTATCTCAGGAATTGGTTTATGATGTTTGGGGTAAGTGTCTGTAAGTATTTCACTTTGATTATGCTGAAAGAAACCTATTATAAAAGAAATTATTTTCATTTTTTGAAAAAATAGTATCAAATCCATCATATAGAAGATATTTTGTCATTTATATATATTAAATTTCTTTCCTCCATCAGAGGAATATATCAGGATAGATATAGATCAGAAGAGATATATACAAGATTTTTAACTACAGAACTTTCTAAATCTACTTTGATCTCATCATCATCATTCCTTCCTTATAGCATTTAAAGGGTTAATTTAGAGACGACATGAATCAAATAATCTTTTTGCTTAAGCTTTTATTTAGACACGTCTAGTAGACATAAACTCTCATATGCAGTTTTATACCACCTTATTAAGCTTACATTATAGAAATGAGAAGAACTAGTGATTATTTTCTCTTATAACCCTAAATGGAAAATCTGCATCTTAAGTAGTAATTAAGAAAACCAAAACTACATTGTAAACAAAGCATCTGTTACTTGGGCATGCCATTTCCCTTTTCTTTTGTGAAGAATAGCTTTGAATCTAATTGTACATTATAATTGCACATCATTTCTTTTGGAACTGCTTAATTATTCCTCTTAATCTTTTTGTATTTCTCTTCATTTTTAGCCAAACTATTTTTTAGCAATACATTATTACTGATTCTGCGATTAAAATATTTGTGTTTCTCCTTGAAAATGGCTAAATAGCTTATGCCACATTCTGAGTTGTTGGGGAGGGAGAATTAGGATTTTTTGATTTCTTTTTTTTTTTTTTTTTTTTGGTATCAGAACAGTAAATGAACACTAACTCCATTGAATAATCTTTTCATTCTGCAAGCAAGCATTTGCTTTCACACAGAAACAGCATTGCAATGAACAGCATTGCAATGACAATGAACCCTATGCAGACACTACTGCTTCAGATGAAGGTTAATGGCTGGAATTGCAAGAATACTAGTGTACAGACTGTAATTAGGAGGATCTGATGAAAGTCTGAACTATAATATGAGAAGAAAACATCTGCTTGTTCACAATAATGGCTGTCATTTATTCTTTCTATACAATTTTTTCTGTTTAAATAGACCATTTATCAAAATCTCATATGCTCATTAATTTTAGGCTTTGGGAAAAATATAAGTGCATATTGGATTTCAATAAAGCAATTTTATTTCCTGTTTTTAACTTTCTTTAAAGGAAAAGTTTGAACCAGTGATACATTATGCTCTGAATGTCACTTAGTATTACACAGCAGCAGAAATTATAAAAAGGTGAAGTTTTTCTCTGATGACTAATAATTACCTAATTTACTCAATCCCATAACTAAGTATATTTATTAAAGCACCATAAATATTGCAAATGGATTGAGTCAAATGAAGGAGTATCATGACCCATAGATTGATGCATTACACTGATTGTATATCTGTGTGTGTGTGTGTGCGCACACGTACGTGCACTCAGTTGTGTCCAACTCTTTCTGACCCCATGAACTGTAGCCTGCCAAGCTCCTCTGTCCATGGAATGTTTCAGGCAAGAATGCTGGAGCAGGTTGCCATTTCCTACTCCAGGGTATCTTTCCAAACCAGGGATCAAATCTGGGTCTCCTGCATTGGCAGGAGGATTCTTTACCTGGGCACCACCTGAGAAGTTCACTACATTGATGTTACCAGTAGCATTATTCTGCAGGGATTATCATTAATAAGATGAGAATTTTTAGGGTAGATGTGGGAGGCAGGATTCTAAAATGACCACTAAGCTTATAGCTCCCTTGTGTAAATATCCTGTGTGATCATCTCTCTTTGTAAGTAGGCATTACCTGTGAATATGATAGAGTAACACTTCTGTGATTAGGTTATGTTATGCTATGCTAAGTCACATCAGTCGTATCTGGCTCTATGTGACCCCATAGACGGCAGCCCACCAGGCTCCCCCGTCCCTGAGATTCTCCAGGCAAGAACACTGGAGTGGGTTGCCATTTCCTTCTCCAATGCATGAAAGTGAAAAGTGAAAGTGAAGTTGCTCAATCATGTCCGACTCTTAGTGACCCCATGGACTGCAGCCTACCAGGCTCCTCCGTCCATGGGATTTTCCAGGCAAGAGTACTGGAGTGGGGTGCCATTGCCTTCTCCAAGTGATTAGGTTAGTAATCTATAAATCAAAATGGATACCATCATAGTCCAGTTCAGTTCAGTTCAGTTGCTCAGTCATGTCCGACTCTTTGCAACCCCATGAATTGCAGCACACCAGGCCTCCTTGTCCATCACCAGCATCCGGAGTTCACTCAAACTCACGTCCATCGAGTCAGTGATGCCATCCAGCCATCTCATCCTCTGTCGTTCCCTTTTTCTCCTGGCCCCAATCCCTCCCAGCATCAGAGTCTTTTCCAATGAGTCAACTCTTCGCATGAGGTGGCCAAAGTATTGGAGTTTCAGCTTTAGCATCATTCCTTCCAAAGAACACCCAGGACTGATCTCCTTCAAAACGGACTGGTTGGATTTCCTTGCAGTCCATGGGACTCTCAAGAGTCTTCTCCAACACCACAGTTCAAAAGCATCAATTCTTCGGTGCTCAGCTTTCTTCACAGTCCAACTCTCACATCCATACATGACTACTGGAAAAACCATAGCCTTGACTAGATGGACCTTTGTTGGCAAAGTAATGTCTCTGCTTTTGAATATGCTATCTAGGTTGGTCATAAATTTCTTTCCAAGGAGTAAGCGTCTTTTTATTTCTTGGCTGCAATCACCATCTGCAGTGATTTTGGAGCCCCAAAAAATAAAGTCTGACACTGTTTCCACTGTTTTCCCATCTATTTCCAGGGTTAATTAAAGGAGACTTTGAAAGAAAATGAAGCAAAAAATGTTCTCCAACTGGCCTGAAAGAAACTAATATTTCTGTTGGGAACTGACTACGGAGAGCACACATCGAGTAACTGCAGGCAGCCTCCAAGAGCTGCAAGTGGTTGCTTGCTGACTGATAAAAAGAAAACAGTCCTACATCCTCAAAGAACTGAATGCTGCCAAGACTATGAATAAGCCCGGAAACAGAACATTCTCTAGTAAGATCTTCTAAATGAGATAAAAAACATGGCCAACACATTCATCCCAGCCTTGTGAGACCCTGAGCAAAGGATCCATTTAACCCATGTCTGGACTCATGATCCAAGAAAACTGTGAGATAATTCATTCATGAGTGTTGTTTTAAGCCTCTATGTTTATCTAATTTGTCATGCAGCAATAGAAAACTTACATACATAATATGAAATCACAATCTAAAATATTCAGCAAACTATATTTACATTGTCAGTGATAGAGAAAATCCATGAATTAGAAAAGTATAACCTTTGGTATAATCAACTGAAGTATATACATTTAAGGCAGCCCAGTGCAGGAAATATGGATTTAATCCCAGGTTTGGGAAGATCCCTTATAGAAGGAAATGCCAACCCACTCCATTATTCTTGCCTGGGAAATCCCATGGACAGAGGAGCCTGGCAGTCTACAGTCCACGGGGTTGCACAGAGTCAGATATGACTGAACATTTCTGTACAGGGTTGTTATAACAGTGAAGGTAATGTCTATGATTTATTTATGTTTTTTTTTTAATTTATAAGGTGCTGTGAAAATGAAAGTTGCTCAGTAGTGTCCGACTCTTTGCGACCCCATGGACAGTAGCCCGCCAGGCTCCTCTGTCCACGGAATTCTCCAGGCAAGAATACTGGAGTGGGTAGCCATTCCCTTTTGCAGAGGATCTTCCAAACCCAGGAATCGAACCAGGGACTCCTGCACTGCAGGCAGATTCTTTACCAGCTGAGCTATCAGGGAAGCCCCACCGGGATGCTGTGGCTGCATGGGCCGGGAAACCATCTGGATCCCAGACCTCCTGTGTGGCAGGACAGAAATCTACCACTGAACCATCCATGCACCATGCTATGAAAGCACCTCATAAACAAAAAACCCTACACACAGGTTACAGCTTCGCTGGTGGTCCAGTGATAAAGAATCAGCTTGCCAAGACAGGAACTGTGAGTTTGATTCCTCAGTCAGGAAGATATCCTGGAGAAAGAAATGACTAGGTACTCCAGTATTATTGCCTGGGAAACCCCATGGACAGAGGAACCTGGCAGACTACATTCCATGAGGTTATAAAAGAGTCAGAATTGACTTAGCAACTAAACAACAATAACGCTAAAACGAATTCCCTGAAAATGCATGGTTCTTTAAAGAGTTAGATTTTATTCACTATTATTAAGACCAATTGAAATAGTCCTCATGAAATAAATTGAAAACCACACTTTTGAGACTTACCTCTCCCCTGCCCCACCAAATCTATTCTTCCTGTATTCTTCCTTTCCTTAGATGACCAAAGATACAATTCAACCACTGGTCCCAGAAAGAAACTTTATCATTATGTGTTTTTCTTAGTGTTACATGCTGCTGCTGCTGCTGCCGTTGCTAAGTCGCTTCAGTCGTGTCCGACTCTGTGCAACCCCATAGACAGCAGCCCACCAGGCTCCCATCCCTGGGATTCTCCAGGCAAGAACACTAGAGTGGGTTGCCATTTCCTTCTCCAACGCATAAAAGTGAAAAGTGAAAGTGAAGTCGCTGAGTCGTGTCCAACCCTCAGCGACTCCATGGACTACAGCCTACCAGGCTCCTCTGTCCATGGGATTTTCCAGGCAAGAGTACTGGAGTGGGGTGCTGTTGCCTTCTTCTAGTGTTACATGCTGCATGCGGTCTATCTGCAAACACAGCTAGCTATTTCTTCAAAAGTCCCTGAATCTTTCTAATCATCTCCTCTAATAGTACTCTGATTGAAATCTCAGATCACAACTCCATCTTCCACTCTACATGAAAGCTGTCACCTGTTTACATAAAGCTGTATCTTGTCTCTCCTACTCTCAAAATCTCCCAATGACATCTAATTTCCCCATAGTGTGTTAGTCATTCAGTTGTGCCAGACTCTTTATGATCCCATGGACTGTAGCCCACCAGGCTCCTCCATCCATCGGATTTTCCAGGCAAGAATGCTGGAGTGGGTGGCCATTTCCTTCTCCAGGGGATCTTCCCACTCAGGGATAGAACCTAGGTCTCCTGCATTGCAGGCTGATTTTTTACCATCTGAGCCACGAAGCTTTTTCAATGGAGCCTCTATGATACATCTTCCTTTTATCTCTGTGACCTCACCCTAAATATTCCCCACTCATTTCCTCTACTCTAGGAATTATGATAGCCTTCCTTTTTTTAATTAGTCAGGCATAACGTCTAGGGTCTTTACACTCACTCTTTTGATCTCTCCATCTGGAACACTACAGATCTTTACCAAATATGACCTCAGTGAAGACTTTCTTATTATTCTCCACAGCAATCCTATCACCCTGCTTTTCTGGATTCTTTTTTTTAATTGCCGTAATTATTATTGCCTAAAATAATATTCCATTTTCATCTAAAATTACAATGGTATGCATTTAGTTTCAAAGAGTTTAGTATTTTTAAATGAAATCCATGTTGATCATCTAGCCTTTCTTTTTCTACTTAGTTCTAATATGTATTGTGGTTGCTGTGTCTGAAGCTGCCACAGCCAAAGGACACACACTATGGTAGTGGAACTCTTCTCACATTCTCCTGAGTCCCGCCTTGCTCAGAACTATTTTTTCCAGGTATATTTTATTGCTGTACCTCAGGCATATTGGTTGGCTATTTTCATATATTTATGGTAAACCATATTTCCTTAAGCCTTTCATCAATTTCCTATATTGCTTATCTTTTTTGAGTTGTATATTAAAAAAAACTTTATATGAATACATACAGACATAGCTAAAATATTTTAGAATGCTTAAATTATGTTTAGCTCTTAATAGCAAGGGAATATTTCATGCACAGATGAGCACAATAAAGGACAGAAATGGTATAGAACTAATAGAAGCAGAAGATATTAAGAAGAGGTGGCAAGAATACACAGAAGAACTGTACAAAGAAGATCTTCATGACCCAGATGATCACAATGGTGTGATCACTTACCTAGAGCAAGACATCCTGGAATGCAAAGTCAAGTGGGCCTTAGGAAGCATCACTATGAACAAAGCTAGTGGAGGTGATATAATTCCAGTTGAGCTATTTCAAATCCTAGAAGATGATGCTGTGAAAGTGCTACACTCAATATGCCAGCACATCTGAAAAACTCAGCAGTGGCCACAGGATTGGAAAAGGTCAGTTTTCATTCCAAACCCAAAGAAAGGCAACGACAAAGAATGTTCATACTGTCACACAATTACATTCATCTCACACTCTGGCAAAGTAATGCTTAAAGTTCTCCAAGCCAGGCTTCAAAATTATGTGAACCATGAACTTTCAGATGTTCAAGCTGGATTTAGTAAAGGCAGAGGAACCAGAGATCAAATTGCCAACATCCTTTGGATCATTGAAAAAGCAAGAGAGTTTCAGAAAAACATCTACTTCTGCTTTATTGACTATGCCAAAGCCTTTGACCATGTGGACCACAACAAACTGGAAAATTCTGAAAGAGATGGGCATATCAGACCACCTGACCTGCCTCCTGAGAAATCTGTATGCAGGTCAGGAAGCAACAGTTAGAACTGGACATGGAACAACAGATTGGTTCCAAATCAGGAAAGGAGTTTGCCAAGGCTATATATTGTCACCCTGCTTATTTAACTTCTATGCAGAGTACATCATGAGAAATGCTGGGCTGGAGGAAGCACAAGCTCGAATCAAGATTGCTGGGAGAAATATCAATCACTTTCACATATGCAGATGAAACCGCCCTTATGGCAGAAAGTGAAGAACTAAAGAGCCTCTTGATGAAAGTGAAAGAGGAGAGTGAAAAAGTTTGCTTAAAGCTCAACATTAAGAAAACTAAGATCATGGCATCCAGTCCCATTATTTCATGGCAAATAGATGAGGAAACAATGGAAACAATGACAGACTTTATTTTGGGGGGCTCCAAAGTCACTGCATATGGTGACTGCAGCCATGAATTTAAAAGACACTTACTCCTTGGAAGAAAAGTTATGACCAACCTAGATAGCATATTAGAAAGCAGAGACATTACTTTGCCAACAAAGGTCCATCTAGTCAAAGCTATGGTTTTTCCAGTAGTCATGTATGGATGTGAGAGTTGGACTACAAAGAAAGCTGAGTGCCAAAGAATTGATGCTTTTGAACTGTGGTGTTGGAGAAGACTCTTGAGCATCTCTTAGACTGCAAGGAGATACAACCAGTCCATTCTAAAGGAAATCAGTCCTGAATATTCACTGAAAGACTGATGCTGAAGCTGAAACTCCAATACTTTGGCTGCCTGATGCGAAGAACTGACTTATTTGAAAAGATCGTAATGTTGAAGGCAGGAGGAGAAGGAGACGACAGAGGATGAGATGGTTGAATGGCATCATCAACTCTGGGAGTTGGTAATGGACAGGGAGGCCTGGCGTGCTGCAATGCCTGGGGTCACAAAAAGTTGGATACGACTGAGCAACTGGACTGAATTAAACTTAACTTATCAAAAGGACTTCCAAAGTGTTGCAGTGGTAAAGAATCCACCTACTAATGCAGGAGATACAAGAGACACAGATTCAATCCCTGGGTTGAGAAAGTACCCTGAAGGAGGAAAAGGCAACCATTTCATTATTCTTTCCTGGGAAATCCCATAAACAGAGGAGTCTGGTGGGCTATGGTCCATGGGGTTACAAAAAGTCAGACACAACTAAGCACATGTGCACACACACATACACACACACGTACACACACATGTACACACACAAACGTACACAAACGCACGTAAATACTTAATTTCAAATGTATTTTAAATATCCTGGATTTTCACTCTCCTCCTCTCATGAATACTGGTTTTATCTTATATTTTATGTTGAATTGATTTGGATATCCCTTAACTGCTTATTGTAGATACATATTATTATTGAGTGAATGGATTTTTTGTTCTGCTTTCTGTAGGAATTTGAGCAAATAGAGAAGTAATCTGAGAAATATGATGAGGCAGAATTAAGGGAAAACAACAGATCAGCTGACAGTCTATGAGAAATATGATGAGCTTCCAGAGTTCAGTGGGAAAACTGGTTTGGTTAACAGATCAGCTGACAGAATGAGAGCTCTCAGATATGTAAGCTCCAACAGGAAAGGCTGTGGAGTAGACCAAAGAAGTAGGTGCTGAGGAAGATGTTAGTCAATGAACACATTTCCCATATTGGAGAATCATGCATGAGCACACTGCATTCTACCCCAGAGAATCATGTGTACTTCTCATCAGAGAGCCAAGAGAGTACTCTATCACCACCAATTAAACAAAAAACATCTTGCATTTGTATTTTTTGTGCATTTACTCTGTATGGACTAGGTTGTGAACCCAGGAAAATGTATATTGTAGCACCTCAGAATGTGACTTTATTTGAAAATATGGTCCCTCCAAGTGTAATTACTTAAGAAAGGGTCATACTGGGGTAGGATGAGATCTTAACTAATCTGACTGCTGTACTTATAAGAAGACAGAAATACAAGCAAAACACCATGTGAAGATAAAGGCAGAAACTGGAATAATATACCCACAAGCCAAGGATTGACAAAGATCACTGGTCACCACCAGAAACTAAGAATCTTCTCCTTCAGAGACCTCACAAGGAACCAACCTTGTAGACACCTTTACTTCAGAGTCTTATCCTACAACATTAATTATGATGATAAATTTATCTTGCTTTAAGCCACCTTATTTGTGGTACTTTGTTAGGGAAGCCTGAGGAAACTGATTTTTCCTTTCCCACTCCCCGTGTCAGAGTAGTTACAGGCAGAAAACTTTGAAGGTAAAGGAGGAGTTAAAACAGCCTGAAGCCTCCAGGGACAATCCAGCAGGTATTGGGAGCAGAGGAAAGACGACCATTGGACTGTGTATGAAATTGAAGTTTTACACTGAATTGATTGAACAAGATGTTTTACACCTACATCTTATATCCTATATTTTTACTGCAATATATCTTATGAATTAAATTTCAAATAGCTTTAATGGACTAAAAGGGAAATTTAGCAGACTTTTAGTGGTAGTGATTAGAGAAAAATAAAATGGTTTCATATATATGTGTGCATGTTCAGGGTACTCATTTGTCACATAGCCTAGACCAGGAATGACTGGATCTGAATGGGTATTTTCTATTATCAGTTCATTTACATTGAAGCAGCACTTAGCATTGGGCTTCCCTTGTGGCTCAGATGGTAAACAATCCACCTGCAACGTGGGAGACCTGGGTTCGATCCCTGGGTTGGGAAGATCTGCTAGAGGAGGGGATGGCAATCTACTCCAGAATTTTTGCCTGGAGAATTCCCATGGACAGAGCAGCCTGGTGGGTTACAGTCCATGAGGGTCACAAAGAGTTGGACACAACTGAGCGACTAAGCACAGCTAAGAACAGCACTTACCATTTGTGTAATTTTGCCCCAGCGACCTCTAAAAAAAAGTGAAAAAAGAAAGAAAAAATCTATAGTTTATTAATAATTAATAAAATTCACATCACACATTTTGGACATCTGGTTTTTACAACATTCAGGAAAATTAAATGAAACTATTTAATTTCTGGCTTCTAATCATTTCATGTTCCTTTTCCTTTGTGAGGTGAAAATTCTCCATTATGACTCTATTTCCTAAGCAAATAAACTGTGTTTATTCTATAAACTGTGCATATTCTATTTAGCAAAATTAAAACCCACCATTACTTGAACTTAAGTTCCTCTAAAAGCATCTCAGGAACCATTTATTGCTTATTAACTATGCTTCTCAAGCAATGTATCAAAGTATTAAAACAACTAAATAGGCTTCTTGAAAGACTTTAATGTTCACAGAAGCAAAACATAATGTGTTTTTTTATCCAATTATATAAACTATATAGAGAAAATTAGTACTTATGTATAAATAAAGGATATGATAGTAAAAGAATAGAGTATAAATATTTATATGTTTTATATTTGTACATACATATATAATACATTATCATAGTATATAATATATATGACATCTTTGTGAAATATATACTAGATACATGAGCTATGATAGTATGGTAGGTGCTGTCACAGATAAATATAAATAATACAGCATAAAGTATTTTGATTATAGGAAAAAACATAACTCCCATAATAAATATTACTAATTTGTGAGCCCTTATTAATAATGTTACTTTCAACTCCAGGTATTTAAGATATTCACTTTGGAGTTATTTAAAAATCTATCAGGTTTTTTTTTCTAATAAAGATGAAATAGAGAATGAAATCAAAATTCCATTCCCTAAACCCAATCCAAGTTTACATGTCAAGATCTTCTGGTCTATTAAGATGAAATTTTCTGAAAGAACTGTCTCTCATCCTGTCCAATTCAGAGTTATCAAAAAATAGCATTCACTTACAAGAAATAGCCTTTAAAACTCTACATGTATATAATGGAGAGTCATGAAAGAGAAAATATATCAAAACTCCTTGTTGTAATCATACAATCTTCCAGACTAGCGCATTTATCAAACTTATTTAAGATTTAACCACTGAATTCTTGTATTTCAGTTGTCACATTCAGGGAACAAGCATCCTTAATCCCAATAAGAATGCCTGAGATGCAGTTTGGTACTCAACAAGCACTGGCTAGGAATCATGCAGCAAGAATAAAGATACACAGAAGGACACTTGGAAAGGCCAGGTTTGAGTTTGTACTGCAGATCTACAGTGGCCTTCATACAATGGGGTCCCCAGATCAGCAACTGAATAAAACTCTGACCATACTCAAGCCAGCCAAGAACAATATATTTTTGATGTGTATGTAGAACTTGGATATTTGGACATCACTATGCACAGCTAATTTAAGTAGAGAACTAGATGAGCAAACATATCTGAGAGGGAAATCTGGTATTGACAGTACAGAAGAGTTTAGGAAATAATGGGGTATAAGGTTAAGAAAATAGGATAAATTTCTTGTTAGAATGACATGAATATGAGATGAGAAATTTTAACTTGATTTATAAATAATTTCATTTGTATATTAAAATGGGTAAGAAAAAATTTAAGAATGTATGTGGAAAATTCTTCAAGAGATGGGAATACCAGACCACCTGACCTGCCTCCTGAGAAATCTGTATGCAGGTCAGGAAGCAACAGTTAGAACTGGACATGGAACAACAGACTGGTTTCAAATAGGAAAAGGAGTATCTCAAGGCTGTATCTTGTCACCCTGCTTATTTACCTTCTATGCAGAGTACATCATGAGAAATGCTGGCAGGGTGAAGCACAAGCTGGGACCAAGATTGCTGGGAATAATATCAATAATGTCAGATATGCAGGTGACACCAGCCTTATGACAGAAAGTGAAGAAGAACTAAAAAGCCTCTTGATAAAAGTGAAAGAGGAGAGTGAAAAAGTTTGCTTAAAGCTCAACATTCAAAAAACTAAGATGTGGCATCTAGTCCCATCACTGATGGGGAAACAGTGGCAGAATTTATATTTTTGAGGTCCAAAATCATGTCAGATGGTGACTGGAGCCATGAAATTAAAAGACACTTGCTCTTTGGAAGAAAGGTTATGACTGACTTAGACAGCATATTAAAAGGCAGAGACATTACTTTGACAACAAAGGTCCATCTAGTCAAGGCTATGGTTTTTCCAATGGCCATGTCTGGAGAAGGAAATGGCAACCCACTCTGGTATTCTTGCCTAGAGAATCCTGTGGACAGAGGAGCCTGGTGGGCTGCCATCTATGAGGTCGCACAGAGTCGGACACAACTGAAGCAATTTAGCATGCATACATGCATTGGAGAAGAAAAGGCAACCCACTTCAGTGTTCTTGCCTGGAGAATCCCAGGAACAGAGGAGCCTGGTGGGCTGCCGTCTATGGGGTCACACAGAGTCGGACACAACTGAAGCGACTTAGCGGCAGCAGCAGCAGCAGTGGCATGTATGGATGTGAAAGTTGGACTATAACGATACTGGATGCTTGGGGCTAGTGCACTGGGACGACCCAGAGGGATGGTATGGGGAGGGAGGAGGGAGGAGGGTTCAGGATGGGGAACACATGTATACCTGTGGCGGATTCATTTTGATATTTGGCAAAACTAATACAATTATGTAAAGTTTAAAAATAAAATAAAATTTAAAAAAAAAAAAAAAAGAAAGCTAAGCACCAAAGAATTAATGCTTTTGAACAGTGGTGTAGGATAAGACTCTTGAGAGTCCCTTGGACTACAAGGAGATCCAATCAGTCCATCTTAAAGGAAATCAGTCCTGAGTGTTCATTGGAAGGATTGATGTTGAAGCTGAAACTGCAATACCTCAACCACCTGATGTGAAACACTGACTCATTTGAAAAGATCCTGATGCTGGGAAAGAAGGCAGGAGGAGAAGGGGACGACAGAGGATGAGGCGGTTGGATGGCATCACCGACTCAATAGACATGAGTTTGAGCAAGTTCTGGGAGTTGGTGATGGACAGGGAACCTGGTGTGTTGCAGTCTATGGGGTCGGAAAGAGTTGGACATGATTGAACTGAACTGAACTATTTGCTTTACTATTAGTTAATCATGTAATCTATTATTAATCATAATCTAATTACTTAATTTCATCTTGGTATTGTAATTCAGCTTAATTTTTCCACTATTTAGAAAGAGGAATAAAAGTTATTATTTGAGATTGCTTTCAACCAGTATTACCTTCTTCAAGCCAAACTTTTTAAAAGATGTTTTCAGTTCAGTTCAGTTCAGTCACTCAGTAGTGTCCAACTCTTTGCAACCCCATAGACTGCAGCATGCCGGGCTTCCCTCTCCATCACCAACTCTCAGAGCTTGCTCAAACTCATGTACATTGAGCCAGTGATGCCATCCAACCATCTCATCCTCTGTCGTCCCCTTCTCCTCCTGCCTTCAAGCTTTCTCAGAATCAGGGTCTTTTCCAAAGAGTCAGGTTTTCACATCAGTTTGCCAAAGTATTGGAGTTTCAGCTTCAACATCAGTCCTTCAAATGAATATTCAAGACTGATTTCCTATAGGATGGACTGGTTGGATCTCCTTACAGTCCAAGGGACTCTCAAGCGTCTTCTCCAACACCACAGTTCAAAAGCATCAATTCTTTGGCACTCAGCTTTATTTCTAGTCCAACTCTCAGATCCATATATGACTACTGGAAAAACCATTATTTTGACTAGACAGAACTTTGTTGGCAAATTAATGTCTCTGCTTTTTAATACGCTATCTAGGTTGGTCATAGCTTTTCCTCCAAGGAGCATGGCTTAACTTCATGGCTGCAGTCACCATCTTCAGTGATTTTGGAGCCCCCAAAAATAGTCTGTCACTGTTTCCATTGTTTCCCCGTCCATTTGCCTGAAGTGATGGGACCAGATGCCATGATCTTAGTTTTCTGAATGTTGAGCTTTAAGCCAACTTTTTCACTCTCCTCTTTCACTTTCATCAAGAGGCTTTTTAGTTCTTCATTTTCTGCCATAAGGGTGGTGTCATCTGCATATCTGAGGTTATTGATATTTCTCCCAGCAATCTTGATTCAAGCTTGTGCTTCCTCCAGCCCAGCATTTCTCATGATATACTCTGCATAGAAGGTAAATAATCAGGGTGACAATATACAGCCTTGACACACTCCTTTTCCTATTTGGAACCAGTCTGTTGTTCCATGTCCAGTTCTAACTGTTGCTTCCTGACCTGCATATAGGTTTCTCAAAGGCAGGTAAGGTGGTCTGGTAATTCCATCTCTTTAAGAATTTTCTGCAGTTTGTTGTGATCTACACAGTCAAGGCTTTGGTGAGTCAGTAAAGCCAAAGTAGGTGTTTTTTTGGAACTCTCTTGCTTTTTCATCATCCAACAGATGTTGGCAATTTGATCTCTGTTTCCTGTGCCTTTGCTAAATCCACCTTGAATATATGGAAGTTCATGGTTCACATACTGTTGAAACCCGGCTTGGAGAATTTTGAGCATTACTTTGCTAGCGTGTGAGATGAGTGCAATTGTGTGGTAGTTTGAGCATTTTTTGGCATTGCCTTTTTTGTGATTGGAAGGAAAACTGTCCTTTTCCAGTCCTGTGGCCACTGCTGAGTTTTCCAAATTTGCTGGTATATTGAGTGCACCACTTTCACAGCATCATTGTTTAAGATTTGAAATACCTCAACTGGATTTCCATCACCTCCATTAGCTTTGTTGGTAGTGATGTTTCCTAAGGTCCACTTGACTTCACATTCCAGGATGTCTGTCTCTACGTGAGTGAGCACACCATCGTGATTATCTGGGTCATGCAGATCTTTTTTGTACAGTTCTTCTCTGTATTCTTAACAGTTCTACTTCTTATCTTCTGCTTCTGTTAGGTCCATATCATTTCTGTCCTTTATTGTGCCCATCTTTGCATGAAATATTTCCTCAGTATCTCTCATTTTTTTGGAGAAATCTCTAGTCTTCCCCCATTCGATTGTTTCCTTCTATTTCTTTGCATTGATCACTGAGGAAGGCTTTCTTGTGTCTCCTTGCTATTCTTGGAACTCTGCATTCAGATGGGTATATCTTTCCTTTTCGCCTTTGTCTTTTGCTTCTCTTCTTCTCTCAGCTATTTGTAAGGCCTCCTCAGACAACCATTTTGCCTTTTTGCGTTTCTTTTTCTTGGGGATGGTCTTGTTTCCTGCCTCCTGTACAATGTCAGGAGCCTCTGTCCATTGTTCTTCAGGCATTCTGTCAATCAGATCTAATCCCTTGAATATATGTCTCACTTCCACTGTATAACCATAAGGGATTTGATTAAGGTCATACCTGAATGGTCTAGTGGTTTTCCCTACTTTCTTCAATTTAAGTCTGAATTTGAAAATAAGGAGTTCATGATCTGAGCCACAGTCAGCTCCTGGTCTTGTTTTTGCTGACTGTATAGAGTTCCTCCATCTTTGGCTGCAAAGAATATAATTAATCTGATTTTGGTATTGACCATCTGGTGATGTCCATGTGTAGAGTCTTCTCTTGTGTTGTTGGAAGAGGGTGTTTGCTATGACCAGTGCATTCTCTTGGCAATACTCTATTAACCTTTGCCCACTTCATTCCGTACTCCAAGATCAAATTTGCCTTTACTCCAGGTATTTCTTGACTTCCTACTTTTGCATTCATGTCCCCTATAATGAAAAGGACATCTTTTTTAGGTGTTAGTTCTAAAAGGTCTTGTAGGTCTTTATAGAACCTTTCAACTTCAGCTTCTTCAGCATTATGGTTGGGATATAAACTTGTATTACTGTAATATTGAAAGATCTTTTATTTATCACCAAGAGAAGGTGAGAATTATGTTGCTCAGATAACATTTCTCACAGGGTCAGGTCAGACTCTGTCAATTACAAGCTCTCATGCAAAACTAGGAAGGTCACAAAATGAGGACAAGTCATTATTTTTCAGAGGTAGTTTTCAGTATACATATCAGCTTTCTGGCCAGCTGTCAAGATCCACACATTCCTCCAGACACTATAGAATTATAGTGACTTCCTAGTGAGTAATTGGGGGCCACCCTGCTTCTACTCAGTAGCTGACATAGTGATGAATTCCCTGAACTTTGATATCTATCTTTCATTATTTCTGTACATCTGAAATACTATTGAATTCTATTCTTGACCAATATCTGACAAATAATATAGTTAGAAAGTAGACAAGAACTATGATAAGCTGGTGATTATCAAGGTGATACTTTAGGATTATGCATAACTTGGCATAAAATAATGAAAAATATTTAACATATTGTAAACCACATATGACTATTTTCTCTTAGATATGTTCAATGAGAATGTCATTCCAAAATTTGCAAAGTATAAATACCTAAAACTACAATCTCTATGTTCCTTTATAGTAACATTTGGTTCTTGAAAATTCAAACTGTGCAGAGTTGGTAGTTCTGTTAAATCCCTGCTAAATTAAATTATCATGATATGTTGTTAAAAAATATGCAAACGAATGTATAGAGTCAGTGTAATTACACATGAAAAAAATGATAATTAATTTAATGCATCTCTAAAAGTTTCCTTAAAGTCTTCGGGTGGATCAAAAAATATCTTAGTTCTTACCCTTGACTGATGAGCACATATCTTAGTTCATGATAATGAACTTATACTATGTAAAACATCTTCAAAATGTTCTGCAACAATTATTAGTGGTTTTACTTGAATAGTACATGTTTAGTCTATTTAGCAATTTGCCTCAAATTAAGTAATAGGTACTCCCATGCAAGTGTGCAACTGATTATCAGAATGTAATTTGGGAACATTCAGTACATTTACAGTTTTTGAACTTGATTATCCCTTTGGAGTTGAGACAGGCTCACATAATTCACCTCCTACAAAGAGTCTTCTTTCTCCCTCCCTCCTTCTTTCCCTTTCTCTTTCTTTCTCCTCAACCTCCTCTTTCCTCTTCTCTTTCTTCCTCTTCCTCTGCCCTTTCTCCTCCTCCTTTTTCTCATTCTCTCTGTCAACACATTGATTTCTTGGGATAGGTTTATGTTTATAGGAATGTGAAATGATCTCCATCTTCACTTAACAAAACTATTATTTACTATCTGGGTCTGGTTATAAATAGCAAGCAAACACATTTAAGCAAAATCTTGCTTGTATTTACTTATATAAAAATATAGCGTATGGTTTGTATTTAACAGTTAATTCCTTACAAAAGTAGAATATTACCAATAACAAGTATATAAAAGGTTAACTTTTACTTTCTCTAGTAAAGCAGTCTACATTTATTCTCCTGAGCTCTCCCTCCTAGGAAATGTAGGACTTGAGCTGTTGAATTAAGTTACTGAGTATTTAACACAGTAACATGACAATGATTAATGATAAGAGTAAAAGGATACATTTATAACCATCAGTTCTTCAACTGCTGTTTAAATGCTTTTCTATTCCTTTACTGAGATTGTGGAGCAAATAAATATTTAGTCTTATAAATGAGAGGGAAGTAACCCATTTACTTCTGCTCACTGAAGCTAGAGTGTGTTTTAAAGTGTAAATATGACCATGTCACTTCTCGTCTTCACTGGCTCCCTATCTTTCAGAATGAACTTAAAGCATCTAAATAAAGGCTCTGACCTGGCTACTTTATCTTCTTCTCTTTCCTCTTTACTCTTTTCAATAAACCATATATATGGGGTTGTCTTCTTAGCTGAAGACAGTAAAATCCATTCAAATTCCTTTAAATGGAAAATAAAGTTATGGTTTAAAAAACTCCCAAATTTACATAAAATTGCTAGAAAAACAAAAAATAGAAAAACTGAACCATGATCCTCCCTTACAACAAAACAACAAATAACAAAAAGAAACATCTCATTAGATCAGAGACCTAAATAAAACACTAAAACTTCTTGAAGAAAATATAAAAGAAAATCTTTACAACCTTGATATAGGCCAAATGTCTTAAACAGAACACAGAAGTACAAGGAATGAGAGAAAACGGTTGATAAACGTGCTAAAAATGTCTAGTCTTCAATGTCACTGATATAAAATTGGAAAGGCAAGAAACAGACTGGAAGAAAGATTTTGTATCTAAAATGTATTAACAATCCTTTGAATTCAATTATTATACAAGCAACTTGACTTTTTAAAACAAGTCACAGATTTGAGCCTCACTTCATACATATAATATATAGAGATATCTATTATACATGCATATATAATACAAAAGTACATGGAAAGATACTCAACATCATTAATTATTAGAGATATGAAAACTATAAACCATAAAGATATACCATAAAATTTACCCATAAAAATGGCTAAAATGAGGTTTGTTAATATCAAGTGTTAATGAGACTGTGGAACAACTAGATCTCTTAGCCATTGTTGGTGGGAATATAAAATGGTACACTCAAAGGGGGAAAATAAGTTTGGGGTAGTTTCTTATAAAGTTAAAAATACACTTATAAAAAAATCATAGACTCCCAGATATTTACCCAAGACATGGGCAAATTTATGTCCACACAAAGCTGATAAACTATGTACAGTGAAGAATCTCTGCTTTAGATCTGGTTGTCAGAGAAAGCCTCTATAAAAATGCTTTTAACCTGAAGCTTGATTGAAAGAACAAAGAAACTCTGCAAAAACTGGGGAAAAGCACTGGGTCCTAGAGGAGTAGCTAGAACAGAGTCTCTAAGATGGAAACAAGCTTGGCCAGAAAGAAGGTCAGTATTTCCAGAGAAGAAACCGAGATGATTATGGGCAGGCAGTGAAGGTTTAAAGAAATGAAGCCATATCAGAATCTTAGGGCTGATAAGAAATTAAAAATCAACTAATAATATTTCTAATAAATATTACTAACAGCAAACAACTTTAAAATGACTCCATAAATACCCAAATTGTGTGTTTTAGGTCCAGTCCTTTGTTTGTGCCACACAATGTAGGATCTCCATGTAAGTCAAAAGAAGTGAATGTTAGTATCAATATTGACAGAAATAATTTATCCTCTATATAGCTAATTGTTTAATTTAATACCATATTACATTTTTATTTTTATTTGGGGCATATTTTTCTTTTGTATTTTTCCCTTCGTGGAGTTTTAACACTTTTGCTTCCCTTGTCAACCTAAGGACAATACGCCTTTTCTTTGATCATCTAGTGCACAGATCCCCCCTTTCTGTCAAAGCCCTCTCATTGCTGTTCCATTCACAATGGATGCTCTCTACATGTCTGATGCAGAATTTCCCTCCCGTGTCTTCCCTTCCTTGAACTCTTGGATTAGAGCTTCGTTGATTTAACTTTTGTTTGCAAGTTTCTCCATTTTGCTACAATTCACTTTCAATTAACTTGTTCTGCAAAGGTATATGGGAATAAAACTTTTGGAATCCTTGCACATGTGAAAATATTTCTACGATGCTCTGACTTGTTGTTATTTAGTCACTAAGCCATGTTCGACACTTGGCAACCCCATGGACTGTGGCCCCGCAGGCATGGGATTTCCAGGCAAGAATATTGGAATGAGTTGCCATTTCCTTCTCCAGGGGATCTTCCCAACCCAGGGATATAATCTGGGTCTCCTACATTGCAAGCAGATTCTTTACAATCTGAGCCACTAGAGAAGCCCATTAATTGACTGTGTGAATACTAAAGATTCAAAACTACTTTCCTTCAGCAGCTTGAGTCATTGTCCTCCTGCCCCCTATCTGACCTATGAAATTTTAGATTCTCAGCCATGGTATAAATTGGGTTGTTTTCAAATTAAGTATTTTGTTTGCAACTAAGTTCTGTAATACTATATAACAAAAATGCAAAGAATCATTTTGTATTTTCTAGCTATGTTTAAGTTAAAGTCACTTATTAATAAGAATTCTTAGAAAGCACATAATGCAGACATGTTCTCTGATCAGAAACAACTACTTCTGACTATAACTTTACTTTATAAGATATTGGCCTACATTTGAACTCAACTTTTCAAAGTAAATCCTAATTAAGAAACATTCCTCTGCATTCAAATTATGAGCAGGGAATACATTTATTTCTAGAAATAATAAAAAAATAAGACAGAGCATTGTGTCAAATATAGTTCCAAACAAGTCAGTAGAAAAATGTACATTGAAATTCCTCCTCCTTACAAGGAAGGCTACTTCATTCGGATTCTGAGTCTTGATAACAAAGTTAAGCATATGTATTAGCAATTTTGTTTAAAAGTTGTCAGTTACAAATCTCAAGCAGTCAAGTGTAAATACTTGTTAATTTGAGGAAACTGAATCCAAGGACTCAAGTCCTATCAGTGGTGAATGATGCAAAGTGAATTAGTTCCTCCCAGAATCTGGACTGCTGGTCCCAATCCACCCCCCAGCCACCAGTGCTGTGCTCTCAAGCATTTCCTGCATCTACTCTGCCGAAGCCTATGTTCCTGAGTAGTCCAACTCAAGAGATTTTTTTCATTTCTTGAGAATGATTTTTCAGGAATTATGGGATCAAGACAATATTTTGACTTCTAACTGTGCTGTTTTGTGAAGAGTTATCTTAAAAATTTCTGGAATTTTTGGCTGTATTGTCCAAAATTATAAAATCTACTTCAAGGTTTTTTAATAATATTCTGTTATTTGCTTCAGAACTACTAACAATTAGTAACAATTAGTACAATTCTGTTATTTACTTCAGAACTACTAACAATTAGTATAATTTTGTTTTAGGAATATTACCAGCTCACATGTGAAATTTTGTAAAATTTCAACTGAAATTCTGAAATGCTATCTCTGGATCCTATAGTGCTATAGTATGAAGGATCATGGGGTCAATATCACATTGAAAGGTAAAGTTCAGGTGTTGCCATTAATTTTCCTTCATTGGGAAAATACATATATGTACATACACATACATGTTTACATTTTCAAAAATGAATTTAACATGATAGAAATTTTGAAATTCACTTCAAAAAATCAAATTAAAGCTAAAAAAAGGATAAGAAGCATAATATTATTAACAGGATGGATTTGTATATGTCCAGCCCATTAGCAACCAAAACTGCTTGTATTTCAAAAACGTATTATTTTATGAAAATAAACATGAGTGAAGTCAATGATTTCACTGATATCTAACTTGATAAAAATAATTACCTGCATATAGAAAAGGTAAGGTTTAAAGTAATGGAACAGAAGAATAATTTTATAGTTGCCTTTTTACTAAAATCCATATAGACCTAGATTGATTATACAATATCTTTCTATATTCAAGCCTGTTTATTCTGAGAAAAACTTCAATATTTTAAGGAAATTTAGTAGTTTTCTTGAAACTTTCTTTTTGTAAAATATTCCCATATTATTGTGAAACTGCTTGGGATGCTGGAATAAAACTGTGATATTTACAGCAGTGTGAGGTAAGAGGAATAATGTTATTTTAAGTGCAAAAGTGGGAACCAAATTGAATGGATAGAAAAGTATAAGTGACATTTCAAATCTAAAAGTGGTATTTTTCTAGGGACCATAAATCATTCATTTTATTTTGAAGTTTTCATATAGGAAGCTGGCTAGCATACACGCAAATGACTTCATACTAGATTTTCTTTTTTTAGCTCCAATAGCTATTTCAAAGAGTTACACAGTCAAACTAATTAAAAACTTAAGCTTATTATTCATTTTGAAATCTCTATAAACTGATATATTAAAATAAATTAAGAAATACAAATTTAGGAAAATTTATCACATGCGTCTTTACATGCTTATACAGCATTTATACCTAGGGTCGCTGCGACCGGCACACTTAGTGTGGCCTAGAGGAGCTACCCCATGTCCGAGGTCAGGGGCGGTGGCCGGGAGGAGCTACCCCACGTCTGAGGCCAGGGGTGGCAGCCGAGAGGAGCTATCCACTATTGAGGCCAGGGGCAGTGGCTGGGAGGGCATACCCCATACCTGAGGCCAGGGGCGGCTGTGGGGAGGAGCAACCCCACCTCCAACGAGCAGTGGCTACTGGGGCGCAGGAGGGCCTAGAGGAGCTATTCCATGTTCAAGGTAAGAAGGGGCAGCTTGGAGGAGATACCCCTAGTCCAAGGTAAGGAGCAGCAGATGCGCTTTGCTGGAGCAGCTGTGAAGAGATACCACATGCCCAAGGTAAGAGAAACCCAAGTAAGACGGGAGGTGTTGCAAGAGGGCATCAGAGGACAGACACACTGAAACCACAAACATAGAAAACTAGTCAATCTAATCACACTAGGACCACAGTCTTATCTAACTCAATGAAACTAAGCCGTGCCCGTGGGGCCACCCAAGACAGTGGGTCATGATGGAGAGGTCTGACAGAATGTGGCCCACTGGAGAAGGGAATGGCAAACCACTTCAGTATTCTTGCCTTGAGAACCCCATGAACAGTATGAAAAGGCAAAATGATAGGATACTGAAAGAGAAACTCCCCAGGTCAGTAGGGGCCCAATATGCTACTGGAGATCAGTGAAGAAATAACTCCAGAAAGACTGAAGGGATGGAGCCAAAGCAAAAACAATACCCACTTGTGGATATGACTGGTGATAGAAACAAGGTCTGGTGCTGTAAAGAGCAATATTGCATAGGAACCTGGAATATCAGGTCCATGAATCAAGGCAAATTGGAAGTGGTCAAACAAGAGATGGCAAGAGTGAACATCAACATTCTAGGAATCAGTGAACTAAAATGGATGGAATGGGTGAATTTAACTCAGATGACCATTATATCTACTACTGCAGGCAGGAATCCCTTACAAGAAATGGAGTAGCCATCATGGTCAACAAAAGAGTCCAAAATGCAGTACTTGGATGCAATCTCAAAAACGACAAAATGATCTCTCTTCATTTCCAAGGCAAACCATTCAATACCACAGTAATCCAAGTCTATGCCCCAACCAGTAACTCTGAAGAAGCTGAAGTTGAATGGTTCTATGAAGACCTACAAGACCTTTTAGAACTAACACCCAAAAAAGATGTCCTTTTCATTATAGGGGACTGGAATGCGAAAGTAGGAAGTCAAGAAACACCTGGAGTAACAGGCAAATTTGGCTTTGGAATACAGAATGAAGCAGGGCAAAGACTAATGGAGTTTTGCCAAGAAAATGCACTGGTCATAGCAAACACCCTCTTCCAACAACACAAGCGAAGACTCTATACATGGACATCACCAGATGGTCAACACCGAAATCAGATTGATTATATTCTTTGTAGCCAAAGATGGAGAAGCTCTATGCAGTCAGCAAAATCAAGACTGGGAGCTGACTGTGGCTCAGATCATGAACTCCTTATTGCCAAATTCAGACTTAAATTGAAGAAAGTAGGGAAAACCACTAGACCATTCAGGTATGACCTAAATCAAATCCTTTATGATGACACAGTGGAAGTGAGAAATAGATTTAAGGGCCTAGATCTGATAGATAGAGTGCCTGATGAACTATGGACAGAGGTTCCTGACATTGTACAGGAGACAGGGAGCAAGACCATCCCCATGGAAAAGAAATGCAAAAAAGCAAAATGGCTGTCTGGGGAGGCCTTACAAATAGCTGTGAAAAGAAGAGAAGTGAAAAGCAAAGCAGAAAAGGAAAGATAAAAGCATCTGAATGCAGACTTCCAAAGAATAGCAAGAAGAGATAAGAAAGCCTTCCTCAGTGATCAATGCAAAGAAATAGAGGAAAACAACAGAATGGGAAAGATTAGAGACCTCTTCAGGAAAATTAGAGATACCAAGGGAACATTTCATGCAAAGATGGGCTCGATAAAGGACAGAAATGGTATGGATTTAACAGAAGCTGAAGATATTAAGAAGAGGTGGCAAGAATACACAGAAGAACTGTACAAAAAAGATCTTCATGACCCACATAATCACAATGGTGTGACCACTGACCTAGAGCCAAATATCCTGGAATGTGAAGTCAAGTGGGCCTTAGAAAGCATCACTATGAACAAAGCTAGAGGAGGTGATGGAATTCCAGTTGAGCTATTCCAAATCCTGAAAGATGATGCTGTGAAAGTGCTGCAGTCAATATGCCAGAAAATTTGGAAAACTCAGCAGTGGCCACAGGATTGGAAAACGTTAGTTTTCATTCCAATCCCAAAGAAAGGCAATGCCAAAGAATGCTCAAACTACCGCACAATTGCACTCATCTCCCATGCTAGTAAAGTAAGGGTCAAAATTCTCCAAGCTGGGCTTCAGAAATATGTGAATCGTGAACCTCCAGATGTTCAAGCTGATTTTAGAAAAGGCAGAGGAACCAGAGATCAAATTGCCAACATCCTCTGGATCATCGAAAAAGCAAGAGAGTCCCAGAAAGACATCTATTTCTGCTTTAGTGACTATGTCAAAGCCTTTGACTGTGTGGATCACAATAAACTGTGGGAAATTCTGAAAGAGATGGGAATACCAGACCACCTTACCTGCCTCTTGAGAAATCTGTATGCAGATCAGGAAGCAACAGTTAGAACTGGACATGGAACAACAGACTGGTTCCAAATAGGAAAAGGAGTACGTCAAGGCTGTATATTGTCACCCTGCTTATTTAACTTCTATGCAGAGTATATCATGAGAAATGCTGGACTGGAAGAAAAACAAGCTAGAATCAAGATTGCCAGGAAAAATATCCATTACCTCAGATATGCAGATGACACCACCCTTATGGCAGAAAGTGAAGAGGAACTAAAAAGCCTCTTGATGAAGGTGAAAGAGGAGAGTGAAAAAGTTGGCTTAAAACTTACTGGAAATAGAACTGCCTTATGATCCAGCAATCCCACTGCTGGGCATACACACTGAGGAAACCAGAAGGGAAAGAGACACATGTACCCCAATGTTCATCGCAGCACTGTTTATAATAGCCAGGACATGGAAGCAACCTAGATGCCCATCAGCAGATGAATCGATAAGAAAGCCCTGGTACATATACACAATGGAGTATTACTCAGCCATTAAAAAGAAAACATTTGAATCAGTTCTAATGAGATAGATGAAACTGGAACCTATTATACAGAGTGAAGTAAGCCAGAAAGAAAAACACCAATACAGTATACTAACACATATATATGGAATTTAGAAAGATGCTAACTATAACCCTGTGTATGAGACAGCAAAAGAGATACTGACATATAGATCAGTCTTATGCACTCTGTGGGATAGGGAGAGGGTGGAGAGATTTGGGAGAATAGCAGTGAAACATGTATAATATCATGTATGAAACGAGTTGCCAGTCCAGGTTCGATGCACGATACTGGATGCTTGGGGCTGGTGCACTGGGACGACCCAGAGGGAGGGTATGGGGAGGGAGGAGGGAGGAGGGTTCAGGATGGAGAACACAGGTATACCTGTGGCAGATTCATTTTGATATTTGGCAAAACTAATACAATATTAAAGGTTAAAAATAAAATTAAAAGAAAACAAAAAAACAAAAAAACCCCCTCAACATTCAGAAAATGAAGATCATGGCATCTGGTCCCATCACTTCATGGGAAATAGATGGGGAAACAGTGGAAACAGTGTCAGACTTTATGTTTTTAGGCTCCAAAATCACTGCAGATGGTTACTGCAGCCATGAAATTAAAAGACGCTTACTCCTTGGAAGATAATTTATGACCAACCTAGATAACATATTGAAAAGCAGAGACATTACTTTGCCAACAAAGGTCCATCTAGTCAAGTCTATTTTTTTTCCAGTGGTCATGTATGGATGTAAGAGTTGGACTGTGAAGAAAGCTGACCACTGAAGAATTGATGCTTTTGAACTGTGGTGTTGGAGAAGAGTCTTGAGAGTCCCTTGGACTGCAAGGAGATCCAACCAGTCCATTCTGAAGGAGATCAGCCCTGGGATTTCTTTGGAAGGACTGATGCTGAAGCTGAAACTCCAGTACTTTGGCCACCTCATGCGAAGATTTGACTCATTGGAAAAGACTCTGATGCTGGGAGGGATTAGGGGCAGGAGGAGAAGGGGACGACAGAGGATGAGATGGCTGGATGGCATCACTGCCTCGATGGACGTGAGTCTCAGTGAACTCCAGGAGTTGGTGATGGACAGGGAGGCCTTGCGTGCTGTGATTCATGGGGTCACAAAGAATCGGACACCACTGAGTGACTGAACTGAAGTGAACTTAACAATCTCCAATGTATGTTTTCCTAGTGAGTATGATTAAATGAATTCACCTGACCAAGAATTTTAAGATTATGACATTTTCCACACACATCATTGAATGATATTCTATCTTTTCTTAAAATCTCAGGCATTTAAATATGTTTCAATGATATGTTTTAACCTGTGACTATAATATTTTAAATTTTATATAGAGAGGGAACATAGTCTAATTAGCTCAACATGAGGTTTAAAAATATACATACATATTATAAACCACCTATAAACCTTTCAAATGTAGAGCCATATACAGTCGATTCACTGGAAAAGACCCTGATGCTGGGAAAGATTGAAGGCAAAAAGAGAAGGAACTGTCAGAGGATGAGATGGTTAGAAAGAATCACCAACTCAATGATCATGGATTTGAGCAAACTCTGGGAGATAGTGAATGACAGGGAAGCCTGACATACTGCAGTTCATGGGGTCACAAAGGGTCAGATAAGACTAAGTGACTGAAGAACAACAATAAAATTTCATGTGTACAGTATTTTGATATAATAAGCATATGTTGTAGTATGACTGTCATTGTAATTATTGTAGTTTGCCCCTCTAAGATATCACACAATACTCATTACTTGAGGTTGGAATAATTAAGATCTTGTCTCTTAGCAATTTTAATGATTATAATATGGTTGTCTATATTCACTATACTGAGCATGAGATCTCTAGGGCTTACTATAACTAAGTTGTAACCTTAAGCAACATCTTTCCTATTCTCTCACCTCCCAGCTCATGGTAGCCATCATTTAACTGTCTGTTTTAGTGTCTTGGCTTTTTTAGATTCCACATTTAATTGATATCACACAATATTTGTCTTTCTTTGTCTGATTTATCTTAATTAGCATAGTAGCCTCTAGGTCTATCCAGGTAGTCCCAAATGGCAGAATATTTTTCTTTCCAATGGCTAGTAATGGTCCCCTTTGTATACATACACCAAACTTCTTTATCCATTTATCTGTTGATGGGCACTTTAGTGGTTTCCATATCTTAGCTATTATGGATAATGCTGCAATAAACAGACAGTGCATATGTCTTCAGTATCTTATTTTCATTTCCTTTGAGTATATACCCAGATGTGGAATTGCTGAATCATATGCCAAGATGATAAGATATATGCACTTGTACACTGTTGGTAGTAATGTAAATTGGTTCAAACACTATGGAAACAATGATGTTCCTTTAAAAAATTAAAAATATTAATAGATCTACCATATGATCTAGCAATTCTACTTCTAGATATATATCCCTTAATTAAAAATAGAACCACATTTAAAATTTATTTTTTCTCTCTAATGATCCATTTTCTCACCTCATATGTCATTCTTTCTATATCCTTCTTTTCCCTTTCATCTGCATGCTAAATTTTATTATTTTAGAGGTCTTAGTTCAAAGCCTTATTTCTTTTAGAAGAGCAATCCAGTTAGAATTATAAGATCAATATATCAATTTATAGTACTAATACTGAGACTACACTCCTTTGTCTTTCGTTTAAATACTCAATTGAAGGAAATTCCCTGATGGCAAGGGAGGAAGGGAAAGATATATCCAAGTGAATGCAGAGTTCCAGAGAATAGCAAAGAGAGATAAGAAGGTCTTCAATGAACAGTGCAAAGAAATAGAGGAAAACAATGGGGTAGGAAAGACTAAAGATCTCTTCAAGAAAATCGCACATATCAAGAGAATATTTCATGCAAGGATGGGCACAGTAAAGGACAGAAACAGCCCTAAAAGAGGCAGAAGAGATCAAAGAAGTGATGGCAAGAATACACAGAAGAACTATACAAAAAAGGTATTGATGACCTAGATAACCATAATGGTGTGATCACTCACCTAGAGCCAGACGTCCTGAAGCGTGAAGTTGAGTGGGCCTTAGGAAGCATTACTACAAACAAAGCTAGTGGAGGGTAGTGCTAAAGAACGTTCCAACTACATTACAATTGCACTAATTTTGCATGCTAGCAAGGTAATGCTCACAATTTTTCAAGCTAGGTTTCAACAGTATGTGAACTGAGAACTTCCAAATGTACAAGTTGGGTTTAGAAAAGGCAGAAAAACCAGAGATGAAATTGCCAACATTTGTTGAATCACAAAGAAAGCAAGGGAATTTCATAAAAATATCTACTTCGCTTCATTGAGTATGCTAAAGCCTTTGACTCAGTGGATCAAAAGAAACTGTGGACAGTTCTTCAAGAGATGGGAATACCAGACCACCTTACCTTCCTCCTGCAAAAACGTGTATGCAGGTCAAGTGGCAAGAGTCAGAACTTTGAATAGAACAACAGACTGGATCAAAATTTGGAAAGGAGTACACAAGGTTGAATATTGTCACCCAGTTTATTTGACTTATATGCAGAGTTCACTTCAGTTCAGTTCAGTCACTCAGTCATGCCCAACTCTTTGCGACCTCATGGACTGCAGCACACCACTGCTTCCTGGTCCATCACCAATGCCCAAAGCTTGCTCAAACTCACGTCCATTGAGTCGGTGATGCCATCCAACCATTCATCCTCTGTTGTCGCCTTCTCTTCCTGCCTTCAATCTTTCGCAGCATCAGGGTCTTTTCAAATCAGTCAGTTCTTCCCATCAGGTGGCTAAAGCATTATAGTTTCAGCTTCAGCATTAGTCCTTCCAATGAATATTCAGGACTGATTTCCTCTAGGATGTAGAGTACATAATGCAAAATGCTGGGCTGGGTGAATCACAAGCAGCAAACAAGACTTCTGGGAGTATATCCAATGATACCACCCTATTGGCAGAAAGTGAAGAAGAACTAAAAAGCCTCATGATGAGGATGAAAGAAGAGAGTGAAAAAGCTAGCTCATAGCTCAACATTCAAAAAACTAAGATCATGACATCTTGTCCCACCATTGCATGGCAAACAGATGGGGAAAAATTAGAAGCACTGACAGATTTATTTTTTTTTTTTTGGAGGGGATGGGTGGGCTCCAAAACCACTGCACATATTGATTGCAGCCAGAAAATTAAAAGATGCTTGCTACTTGGAAGGAAAGCAATGATAAACCTAGACAGCATATTAAAAAGCAAAGACATCACTTTGCCAATAAAGGTCCATATAGTCAAAGCTATGGTCTTTCTAGTCATGTATGGATGGGAGAGTTGGACCATAAACAAAGCTCAGTGCTGAAGCATTGATGCTTTTGAACTGTAATGCTGGAGAAGATTCTTGAGAGTACCTTGGACAGCAAGGAGATCAAACCAGTCAACCCTAAAGAAATCAGCCCTGAATATTCATTGGAAGGATTGATGCTGAAGCTCCAATACTTTGGCCACCTGTTGGGAGGAGCAGACTCACTGAAAAGACCCTAATGATGGGAAAGATTGAGGGGAGGAGGAGAATGGGGAGGCAGAGAATGAGATGGTTAGGTAGCATCACAGATGCAATGGACATGAGTTTGAGCAAGCTCTGGGAGATAATGAAGGACAGGGAATTCTAGTGTGCTGCAGTCCATAGTGTCACAAAAGTTGGACATGACTTAGTGACTGAAAAATAACCCTGGAGGTCCAATGGCTAAGACTCTGTGTTCCCATGCAGGGGCCCAGGTTTGATCCCTGTCAGGGAACTAGATCCCACATGCCACAACTAAGAGTTCATATACTGCAACTAAAGATTCTGCATGCAGCAACTAAGATCCAGTGCAGCCAAGGAATTATATATATGTACATATGTATATATATATATAAAATAACATAAATACTCAATAGTCACCTGTTATTCCAAACATTACTAATGACTTCATCATGAAAATATTTGATTAATTTGATCTATACTGATCATGGTCAGATGGCATGTTTTAGATGCTTCCTATCTCACAACCTTGGCTTTTGGAATACCCAGGCCTGGTGCAAGGATCTCATCTCCCTGGGCACAAGACTGAGTAGGCTAAGCATGTAAGCAAAGGTCTCAGTTATGATCTTTTATGATTCTGAACAGGTGCTGTCTTCCTTCTGTTATCATAAGAATCAAAGTCCATATAAACCTCCACATTCTAAAATTTATTAATAGAGTCACTATATAAGAAAGCTGTGATATGAACAGGACTTATAATCCATTGTTTAATATCTGCAAAAGTGATTGCTATTGTTGTTCAGTCACTCAGTCATGTGACTTCTTTTCAACCCCATAGACTGCAGCACACCAGGCTTCCCTGTCCTTCGCTGTCTCCTGGAGTTCACTCAAATTCATCTCCATTGAGTTGATGATGCCACCTAGTCCTCTCATCCTCTGTCACCCCATTCTGCTCCTGCCCTTAATCCTTCCCCATATCAGGTTCTTTTCCAGTGAATTGGCTCCTCTCATGTGGTGGTGGTATGTGAACTCAGCTTACTGAAGTTCCCAACATGTGAACTGGTAATACGGGAGAGAGCTTTCCTGGTAGTTCAGTGGTTAAGAACCTGCCTGCCAGTGCAGGGGATATGGGCTTGAACCCTGGTCCAAGAACTGAGATCCCCAAAGGCAACAAGCCCATGAGCCCCAACTACTGACACCCACCTGCCTAGCACCTGTGCTCCACAGAGAGAGAAGAGAAGCCACCTCAATAAGAAGCCTGCACACTGCAGTGAAAAGTAGCTTCCACTCTGCCACAATTAGAGAAAGCCTTCTCACAGCAACCACACATAAATAAATAAGGAATAGAAAATATAGCAGAAAATTTCAGAGCACAGACTCTGGAATCATCACCTAGCATGGGATTATAATTTGTTAATTAAAATCTATGTGATGATTGACAAATTAATGTAAGTTGTTGAGTTCTTCATTCCTTATCTATAAATTGAAAGTAATAAAATTAATAAGGTTGTTGTCGGATTAATCATGTTGGCATATGTAAAGTACTTAGAATTCTGCTTAGCCTGTATAAGGGCACAGTGATTGCTAGGTACTACATGAGACAGTAGGTTTGTTTGAATAGGGTTTTTCCTACACTTCAATTAAAAAAAAAAAAGGCTTTTTGTAATGACAAACATATGCAACACAGAGGATTATTTGTCTGACAAGAAAACATTTCCTACATTTTTCAGAAGATATTCAACATAAACCCATGAAGATTTTAATATTTGTGTTTCCCATTTGTTATCGTTGTTCAGTTGCTCAGTCCTGTCTGACTCTTTGCGACCCCATGGACTGGAGCACACCAGATTTCCCTGTCCTTCACCATCTCCTGGAACCCGCTCAAGCTCATGTCCATTGAATTGGTGATGCCATACAACCATTTCATCTTCCATTGCCCCCTTCTCCTCCTGCCTTCAATCTTTCCCAGCATCATGGTCTTTTCTAATGAGTCGGTTCTCCGCATCAGGTGGCCAAAATATTCAGGGTTGATTTCCTTTAGGATTGACTGGTTTCATCTTCTTGCTGTGCAAGGGACTCTCAAGAATCTTCTCTAACACCACAGTTCATATGGTCCAGCTCTCACATCCATTCATGAGTGCTGGAAAAACCATAGCTTTGACTAGACAGACATTTGTTGGCAAAACAATGTCTCTGCTTTTTAATAAGCTGTCTAGGTTTATCCATTTACATTTGTGTTTCCATTTACCTTTAACTAACTGCTCACTCACATGCATTCATCCTCATGAAACTATTTTCATTTTAAAATGTTTTAATGTATAAGAAACTCTTCTATTTCAGGTAGAACTATATCCTGTAAAGTCATCCCCTCTATCACCTTCACATCAAACCCAGTAAGAGAAATATTCAACAATATACCTTAGTTTTTAAAGATTATGTTGATCTAACTATTGGTATACCATTGATTAGATACACCAATTGTTTTTTTTCCCCCCACATTTTTTTCTTCTATATGTTGCCAAGAACATTTCATGACATAATTATGGTAGTCCTCCCTTCATCTGTAGATTTGCTTTCATGGTTTCAGTTACCTGTGGTCAACTCCAACCCAAAAATATTAAATAAAAAATTCCAGAAACAAGCAACTTCTAATTTTAAACAAAAATGTGGTGAAATCTCATGCTCTTCTGCTCTGTCTCACTCTGGACATAAATAATCTTGGTTCAGTGTATCCTACCTCTTGGTTATCAGATCGACGTCTAGGTATCACAGTGCTTATGCTCATGTTGCCCTTATTTTACTTAATAATGACCCCAGCGTGCAAGCATATTGATTCTGGCAATTTGAACATAACACAAACAAGTGATAAAGTATTTCCTTTATGTGAAAATGTGACAGTTCTCAAATTATAAAGAATTAAAAAAAAAGTGTGCTGAAGTTGCTAAGATCTACCCTTAAGTACTAATCTTCTGGGGCTTCCCAGGTGGCACAGGCTCCACCTGCAGGAAATGCAAGAGATGCATCTTCTATCTCTGAAACTGTAAGGAGGAAAAAAAGAAATTTGTGCTAGTCTTGCTACTGCACCTGAATCTGCAAAAGTTATAGGTAAAGAGGGTGTTAAGCGTTAAGATGGATAAAACATCTAATTTGTACAATAAGATATTTGGGGACAGAGAGAGACCCCATTCACATAACTTTCATTACAGTATATTTTTCTTTTATTAGTTATTGTGGTTAATCTCTTACAGTGCCTAATTTACAAATTAAACTTTATGATAGGTATAGGAAGAAGCATAGTATATGTAAGGTTTGATATTATCAGTAGCTTGAGGTATTCATTGAGGGTCTTAAAAGGTATCCACCTCAGATGAAGGGGAACTACTGTATTTTTTGTGTGAAATTTTATTTCAGAATAAACATCTGGTGATATTATCTGGTCATTTTTTTCTGTTCTCTTCACATAATTGAATGTATTTTCATTGGATGTGTACACATCTCCAACTAAAGATTTTCCAATCAGTCAATATGAAATTGACATCATTCTTACACAAAATATTATTTTACTCTTTTCTGAAATCCTGTTCTCTGCAGCAATTCTAATTTTTCACCACTTGCTATTTTCCTGAGTCTCTATGTTTTCCCAAATATACTACTAATTGTAAAGTCTTGTTTTATTCTAGAACATGGGACCATGCCTCTTTATAAGAAAGTGTCCACATAATATTGTGTCTTAACACATGTATGTGGAATCTAGGCAAATGGTACAGATGAAGCTCTTAATATTTCCAGGGCAGGAATAGAGACACAGATGCAGAGATCAGATGTGTGGACTCAGGTGGAGAAGGAGAGGGTGGGGTGAACTGGGAGATTAGGTTTGACATAAATACACTACTGTGTGTAAAATAGCTAGCTACTGGGAATCTGCAATAATGCACAGGGAGTTCAGTGATGACAGAAAGGGGTGAGCTACAGGGGTGTGAGGGAGGTGCGAGAGAGAAGGGATATATGTTCTCATATAGCTGATTCACTCCATTGTACAGCAGAAACTAATACAACATTGTAAAGCAATTATACTCCAAATTAAAAAAAAAAATCCAAAGTATAACATTGCTTTACTGTTTCACAGGATTTTTCCTCTTGGCTCTCACTACTCACTGTTCTTTAGTACCACCAGTTTTGATGTGTTGTCTCCATAGAATTGGTTGCCCTACACACTTGTTTCTTTGAGTATTCAAAAAAACTTTTTCAAAAATTTAATAATGAACCCAGGCCAAAGTTCCATTTCAAGCTTATACAAGGGAAGAACCTTCTTACTAAGCTTGTTCAAAAAGTTAATATTATAGGATAATTATATAGACAAAAAAAGTGTTTGCCTATTCTTTGTTATGTTATATATAAGACAAAAACATGTGTGAAGATCATTAGATTTATGAATGATAACTTCTTTGGTAGCAATCTAATTTGCTAAAAAAAAAGAATAGAAAATGAAAATTGCTTGATAACGTTAGTAGGAATTAGTTTCTCCATAAACAAAAGGTGTAAATGATATTGAAAGAAGGTATCTTTCTCAGATCAAGTTTTTGTTAATTTTTGTTTTACAAGTGTATTTTCTCCAATACAGTTTAAAAGCTTTCATTATTTCTGAAATGTTCTTGCTTAAATTGGGAGAGTAATTTTCTTTTAGTAAGCACATAAGGGGAACTAGTTTGTGAGCTAAAACAAAGGTATGCCCCACAGGCAACGGCAACTGTAGAGTCAGCTACTACATTGCTAAGTGAGATAGGTATTGTTAAGTATTGCCTTTCCCATTCTCAGCCCAAGGCCTCCAATCGCTTGCTTTGTCTGTTCTAAAATTCTCTATAAGAAGCTATTAAATTGTATTTCTACTTAACTTTCCTCGTGTTTCTTTATAGGCCAATTTGTACAGGTGAGAGTAAGTAGTAATCGCCAGTCTCCAATCAGCAATTAGCTCCAATGCTTCCCAGGTGCTCAGGCAGGCCTGTGCTGACTTCTCTCAGCTGCTTTCAACACTGAGGCTTCATCATGGGCTAAAAATGTAAGAATCATTCATAACTAATCATTCTAAAGGACAAACTTTTTGATTAACTCCTGGTATTCAAGGAAATTACTTATCTTGTGATGTCTCTAATATTTGCAGCTGTAGGTACATTAGCATCCAATATTCAAAAGTACCTAAATATGAAATCACACTTGTGTGATTCATGAGGGATACTGTATAATCAAAATAACGATTAAAGAAATACAATAAAAAGGAAACAGACATATTGGGTTATCTCATATACAAGGGCAAACAAGCAGGTAGAAAGGCAGAATGAAAGAAGGAAGAAAATAAGAACTAGAGGGAAAAAAAGAGAAGGAATACCAATGTTAATAATAGGGTACTCTGCTGGTGAGAATATAAGGAAGTTTAGCCTTTCTAGAATACTGTTCATTAGTGTGTATAAAGAGCCTAAAATCTTTCAAATCACTAATAAAATCTGTGAAGATCTATTCTAAGGAAGAAGGGATAAGTGCACAACTTTTACTCAAATGTTTTAATCCAAGATTTTATACCAATTATAAAAGCCTAAAACAATGCACATTTTTGAATTGGGAAAATTTTAAAGTAATAAACATCTTTCTAGGACACTATACAACTTTTAAAATTATGTCCTTGACAGTATATAATAATTTTCTATTTTATACTCTACGGACTTCATAATTTTGTGTTATACATTTATACCTGTGGTAATTTTGAGAAAATTTTTGTGAAAGATGTGGGGTCTGTGTCTGGATTCTTTTTTTGCTTTTTTATTTTAATTTTTCTTCTTCTTTTTTTTTTGGCACATTGAAATCTACTTGTTCTGGTGCCATTTGTTAAAAAAAACTATGTTTGCCCCAGTTTTCTCATGTATTAATAGATCTTAAATACAGTTTGCTAGATTTATACCTAAGTATTTCCCTAGTACTGGGATGCTACAATAAATGATACAATTTTTAATTCCAAATTACACTTGCTTATTGCTGTTGTATAGGAAAGCAACTGACTTTTATATATTAGCCTCTCACTATATAATGCATGCCCTAATCAAGAGTATTCCTTGGTGGTTCACTGGTAAAGATCCCGCCTGCAATGCAGGAGATGTGCCTTGATCCCTGGGTCAGGAAGATCCCTGTAAAGGAAATGGCAACCCGCTGCGTTATTCTTGCCTGGGAAATCCCATGGACAGAAGCACCTGGCCGTTTACAGTGCACAGGACACAGAGTCAGATGTGACTTAGCTACTAAACAACGACAATAATAAAATATACAACACAAAAGTGAACCCCAATTAAACTATGGTCTTTGTGTGATTACGATGTATGAATGTAAGTTCATCAATCGTAACAAATGTACCATTCTGATGGGGAAACTGATAAAGGAGACTATGCATACATGGGGGCAGAGAGTATATGGGAAATCTCTAACTTTCTGTCAATTTTGCTGTGAACCTAAAACTTCTGTAAAAAAATAAAGTCTATTAAAATATTTAATGGTATGTAATAAACTTAAAAAATAAGAGTAAATTATTTTTAAAATAATTTTTTAGTACAGTCTACCTACCTATCTATAAACATATAAATTCATTAGCAAAATAAAAAGAGAATGAAATAAAATAAAATTGCTAAGTGGCCCCAAAGAAAAAAGATTTAGAGTTTTCACTATCTGTTTCCAAGTGATACATTCAAGTGTGATCCTATTGAAACTTTGGGCAGAAGAGTGTAACATCAGTTACAGAGTATATATATTTTTAATAGTCACTATTTATGATTTTGGAGAAGGCAATGGCACCCCACTCCAGTACTCCTGCTTGGAAAATCCCATGGATGGAGGAGCCTGGTAGGCTGCAGTCCATGGGGTCGCTAAGAGTCAGACACGACTGAGTGACTTCACTTTCACGTTTCACTTTCATGCATTGGAGAAAGAAATGGCAACCCACTCCCGTGTTCTTGCCTGGAGAATCCCAGGGATGGGGGAGCCTGGTGGGCTGCCGTTTATTGAGTCACATAGAGTCGGACATGACTGAAGCAACTTAGCATTTATGATTTAAGGGTGAATATGATCTAAGTTCTTAATAGTAGGACTTCAGAATGGTTTCAGGGTACGTGTGAAAGTGAGTTGCTCAGTTGTGTCTGATCTTTGTGACCCCATGAACTGTAGCCTGCCAGGCTCCTCTGTCCATGGAATTCTCCAGGCAAGAATACTGGAGTGAGTAGCCATTCTCTTCTGCAGGGGATCTTGCCAACCCAGGGATCGAAACAGAGTCTTCTGCATTGCATTGTATTCTTTACCAGCTGAGCTACCAGATTTACAGTAATAAATCCCTTGTATTCAGTTCAGCTCAGTTGTTCAGTCACGTCTGACTCTTTGCAAACCATGGACAGCAGCATTGAGGTGGTGATGCCATCAAAACCATCCTCATCCCCTTCTCTTCCTGCCCTCAATCTTTCCCAGCATCAGGGCTTTTTCAAATGAGTCAGTTTTTTACATCAGGTAGCCAAAGTATTGGAGCTTCAGCTTTAGCTTCAACATCAGTTGTTTCAGTGAATATTCAGTACTGATTTCCTTTAGGATAGACATTTGATCTCCTCGCAGTCCAAGGAACTCTCAAGAGTCTTCTCCAACACCACAGTTGAAAAGCATCAATTCTTCATTGATCAGCTATCTTTATGGTCCAACTCTCACATCCATACATGACTACTGGAAAAACCCTAGTTTTCACTAGATGGACCATTTTTGGCAAGTAATGTCTCTGCTTTTTAATATGCTGTCTAGTTTGGTCATAGTTTTTCTTCCAAGGAGCAAGTATCTTTTAATTTCATGGCTGCAGTTACCACCGGCAGTGATTTTGGAGCCCCAAAAATTAAGTCTGTCACTGTTTCCATTGTTTCTCCATCTATTTGCCATGAAGTAATGTGATCCTTTGAGTATTAAAAAAAAGAGATAGTTTAAACTTACCCTCACTATACTTATTTTTTCCTAAGTATGTACTTTTACAATCAGAAAAAGTTGATTATCACAGAACTACAGTTCAGTTCTGTTCAGTCGCTCAGTCATGTCCGAAAATGTGACCCGATGAATCGCAGCACACCAGGCCTCCCTGTCCATCACCAACTTCTGAAGTTTACACAAACTCATGTCCCTCTAGTCGGTGATGCCATCAAACCATCTCATCCTCTGTCGTCTCCTTCTCCTCCTGCCCCCAATTCCTTGCAGCATCAGAGTCTTTTGCAATGAGTCAACTCTTCACATGAGGTGGTCAAAGTACTGGACTTTCAGCTCTACAGTCATTCCTTCCAAAGAACACTCAGGACCGATCTCCTTCAGAATGGACTGGTTGGATCTTGCAGTCCAAGGGACTCTCAAGAGTCTTCTCCAACACCACAGTTCAAAAGCCTCAATTCTTCCGCACTCACCTTTCTTCACAGTCCAACTCTCACATCCATACATGACCACTGGAAAAACCATAGCCTTGATTAGACAGACCTTTGTTGGCAAAGAAATGTCTCTGCTTTTGAATATGCTATCTAGGTTGGTCATGACTTTCCTTCCAAGTACTAAGCATCTTTTAATTTCATGGCTGCAGTCACCATATGCAGTGATTTTGAAGCCCCCCAAAAATAAAGTCAGCCACTGTTTCCACTGTTTCCTCATCTATTTCCCATAAAGTCATGGGACTAGATGCCATGATCTTCGTTTTCTGAATGTTGAGCTGTAAGCCAACCTTTTCGCTCTCCTCTTTCACTTTCATCAAGAGACTTTTTAGTTCCTCTTCACTTTCTGCCATAAGGGTGGTGTCATCTGAATATCTGAGGTTATTGATATCTCTCCCGGCAATCTTGATTCCAGCTTGTGCATCTTCCAGCCCAGCGTTTCTCACTATGTACTCTGCATAGAAGTTAAACAAGTAGGGTGACAATATACGCCTTGTGTACTCATTTTCCTATTTGGAACCAGTCTGCTGTTCATGTCCAGTTCTAACTATTGCTTCCTCACCTGCATATAGGTTTCTCGAGAGGCAGGTCAGGTGGTATTCCCATCTTTTTCAGAATTTTCCACAGTTTATTCTGATCCACACAGTCAAAGGCTTTGGTATACTCAATAAAGCAGAAATAGATGTTTTTCTGGAACTCTCTTGCTTTTTCCATGATCCAGCAGATGTTGGCAATTTGAGCTCTGGTTCCTCTGCCTTTTCTAAAACCAGCTTGAACATCTGGAAGTTCACAGTTCATGTATTACTGAAGCCTGGCTTAAAGAATTTTAAGCATTACTTTACTAGCATGTGAAATGAGTGCAATTGTGCAGTAGTTTGAGCATTCTTTGCCATTGCCTTTCTTTGGGATTGGAATGAAAACTGATCTTTTCCAATCCTGTGGCTCCTGCTGAGTTTTCCATATTTGCTGGCATATTAAATGCAGCACTTTCACAGCATCATCTTTCAGGATTTGAAATAGCTTAACTGGAATTCCATCACCTCCACTAGGTTTGTTTGTAGTGATGCTTTCTAAGGCCCACTTGACTTCACATTCCAGGATGTCTGGCTCTAGGTGAGTGATCACACTATCATGATTATCTTGGTCATGAAGAGCTTTTTTGTACAGTTTTTCTTTGTATTCTTGCCACCTGTTCTTAATATCTTCTGCTTCTGTTAGGTCCATACCATTTCTGTCCTTTATTGAACCCATCTTTACATGAAATGTTCCCTTAATATCTCTAATGTTCTTGAAGAGCTCTCTAGTCTTTCCCATTCTCTTGTTTTCCTCTATTTCTTTGCATTGATCACTGAGGAAGTCTTTCTTATCCCTCCTTGCTATTCTTTGGAACTCTGCATTCAGATGCTTATATCATTCCTTTTCTCCTTTGCTTTTCACTTCTCTTCTTTTCACAGCTATTTGTAAGGCCTCCCCAGACAACCATTTTGCTTTTTTGCATTTCTTTTTCTTATGGATGGTCTTGATTGCTGTCTCCTGTACAATGTTACGAACCTCCGTCCATAATTCATCAGGCACTCTATCATATCTAGTCCCTTAAATCTATTTCTCACTTCCACTGTATAATCATAAAGGATTTGGTTTAGGTCATACCTGAATGGTCTAGTGATTTTCCCTACTTTCTTCAATTTAAGTCTGAATTTGGCAATAAGGTGTTCATGATCTGAGCCACAGTCAGCTCCTGGTCTTGTTTTTGCTGACTGTATATAGCTCCTCCATCTTTGGCTGCAAAGAATATAATCAGTCTGATTTCAGTGTTGACCATCTGGTGATGTCCATGTGTAGAGTCTTCTCTTGTGTTGTTGGAGGATGGTGTTTGCTATGACCAGTGTGTTCTCCTGGCATAACTCTATTAGCCTTTGCCCTGCTTCATTCTGTATTCCAAAGCCAAATTTGCCCATTACCCCAGGTGTTTCTTGACTTCCTACTTTTGCATTCCAGTCCCCTATAATGAAAAGGACATCTTTTTTGGGTGTTAGTTCTAAAAGGTCTTGTAGGTCTTCATAGAACCGTTCAACTTCAGCTGTTTCAGTGTTACTGGTTGGGGCATAGGCATGGATTGCAGTGATATTGAAATGGTTTGCCTTGGAAACGAACACAGATCATTCTGTTGTTTTTGAGATTGCATCCAAGTACTGCATTTTGGACTCTTTTGTTGACCATGATGGCTACTCCATTTCTTGTAAGGGATTCCTGCCCACAGTAGTAGCTATAATGGTCATCTGAGTTAAATTCATCCATTCCAGTCCATTTTAGTTAGCTGATTCCTAGAATGTTGACATTCACTCTTGTCATCTCCTGTTTGACCACTTCAATTTGCCTTGATTCATAGACCTGACATTCCAGGTTCCTATGCAATATTGCTCTTTACAGCATCAGACCTTGCTTCTATCACTAGTCACGTCCACAAGTGGGTATTGTTTTTGCTTTGGCTCCATCCCTTCAGTCTTTCTGGAGCTATTTCTCCACTGATCTCCAGTAGCATATTGGGCCCCTACTGACCTGGGGAGTTCCTCTTTCAGTATCCTATCATTTAGCCTTTTCATACTGTTCATGGGGTTCTCAAGGCAAGAATACTGAAGTGGTTTGCCATTCCCTTCTCCAGTGGATCACATTCTGTCCAACCTCTCCAGCATGACCCACCCATCTGGGTGGCCCCACTCGGCATTGCTTAGTTCCATTGAGTTAGACAAGGCTATGGTCCATGGGATCAAATTGACTAGTTTTCTGTGATTGTGGTTTCAGTGTGTCTGTGCTCTGATGCCCTCTTGCAACATCTAGCATCTTACTTGGGTTTCTCTTACCTTGGATGTGGGTTATCTCTTCATGGCTGCTCCAGCAAAGCACAGCCACTGCTCCTACCTTGGAAGAGGGGTATCTCCTCATGCCCACCCCTCCTGACCTTGAACATAGAGTAGCTCCTCTCTGCCCTCCTGCATCCTGCGCAGCCACCAATCCTTGGACCTGGGGTTGCTCCTCTTGGGCCCACCCCTGACCTCAGGCATGGGGTAGTTCCTCCCTGCTGCTACCCCTGACCTTGGACGTGGGATAGCTCCTCTTGGCTGCTCCTGCACCATGGCAGCCTGGAGCTCTTGACCGCTGCCCTGATCTTGGACGTGGGATAGCTCCTCTCAGCCGCCACCCCTGACCTTGGGTGAGGAGTAACTCCTCTTGGCCACGTTTGTGGGTGGTCCATCAGTCCTATAAAAATTCAGCATAAGTGTGCTCCTTACAGCTAGGAGGAGCAGGCTCTAACAGCTGAGAAGAGGGAAGCTAGACCTCTGAGTCTTTCTTTAGGCAAAACCAGAATGAGCTCCAAGTTGATGTTTCTCTCACCAGAACTATGCATCTTTTATTACTTTCAGTAATTTCATTGTATAAATATTATGTTGTACAAATAAAAACAGAATACTTGAAAACTATTTATACTTCAGAAGAAGGTTTCATGGAAACTGGTCTCCTTATCCATTATTCCCATTGTTGTTTTTCAGTTGCTAAGTCGTGTCCAACTCTTTCGGAGAAGGCAATGACACCCCACTCCAGTACTTTTGCCTGGAAAATCCCATGGACAGAGAAGCCTGGTAGGCTGCAGTCCATGGGGTCGCTAGAGTCGGACACTACTGAGCGAATTCACTTTCACTTCTCACTTTCATGCATTGGAGAAGGAAATGGCAACCCACTCCAGTGTTCTTGCCTGGAGAATCCCAGGGACGGGGAAGCCTGGTGGGCTGCCGTCTATGGGGTCACACAGAGTTGGACATGACTGAAGCAACTCAGCAGCAGCAGTCCAACACTTTAAAACACACAGACTGAAGCATGCCAGTCTTTCCTGTCCTTCAGTATCTCCCTGAGTTTGCTCAAACTCTTGTCCATTGATTTGGTGATGTTCAGATCAGATCAGATCAGTCACTCAGTCGTGTCCGACTCCCTGCAACCCCATGATAGCAGCATGCCAGGCCTCCCTGTCCATCACCAACTCCTGGAGTTTACCCAGACTCACGTCCATCGAGTCAGTGATGCCATCCAGCCATCTCATCCTCTGGTGTCCCCTTCTCCTCTTGCCCCCAATCACTCCCAGCATCAGAGTCTTTTCCAATGAGTCAACTCTTCGCATGAGGTGGCCAAAGTATTGGAGTTTCAGCTTTAGCATCAGTCCTTCTAAAGAAATCCCAGGGCTGATCTCCTTCAGAATGGACTGATTGGATCTCCTTGCAGTCCAAGGGACTCTCAAGAGTCTTCTCCAACACCACAGCTCAAAAGCATCAATTCTTCGGTGCTCAGCCTTCTTCATAGTCCAACTCTCAGATCCATACATGACCACAGGAAAAACCATAGCCTTGACTAGACGAACCTTTGTTGGCAAAGTAATGTCTCTGCTTTTGAATATGCTATCTAGGTTGGTCATAACTTTCCTTCCAAGGAATAAGTGTCTTTTAATTTCATGGCTGCAGTCACCATCTGCAGTGATTTTGGAGCCCAGAAAAATAAACTCTGACACTGTTTCCCCATCTATTTCCCATGAAGTGGTGGGACCGGATGCCATGATCTTCGTTTTCTGAATGTTGAGCTTTAAGCCAACTTTTTCACTCTCCACTTTCACTTTCATCAAGAGGCTTTTTAGCTCCTCTTCACTTTCTGCCATAAGGGTGGTGTCATCTGCATATCTGAGGTTATTGATATTTCTCCCAGCAATCTTGATTCCAGCTTGTGTTTCTTCCAGTCCAGTGTTTCTCATGATGTACTCTACATATAAGCTAAATAAGCAGGGTGGCAATATACAGCCTTGATGAACTCCTTTTCCTATTTGGAACCAGTCTGTTGTTCCATGTCCAGTTCTAACTGTTGCTTCCTGACCTGCATACAAATTTCTCAAGAGGCAGATCAGGTGGTCTGGTATTCCCATCTCTTTCAGCCAGCATTAAATACATTCAATTCTACTAATTCTCTTTTTTTTGGTAAGTATATTCATATTTTTTAATACTATGACTCTTTTTTTAGTTTTGAAAGAAAGCATTGTTGACTTAACAAAGATTATAAATGTTTTTGAATAATTCTTGGTCATTAAAGATCCAACTGAATCTTAGGTCAAACGAGCACTTCTTCAGTTCAGTTCAGTCGCTCAGTTGTGTCTGACTCTTTGCAACCCCATGAACCACAGGACACCAGGCCTCCCTGTCCATCACCAACTCCTGGAGTCCACCCAAACCCATGTTCATTGTGTCGGTGACGCCATCCAACCATCTCATCTTCTGTGGTCCCCTTCTCCTCTTGCCCTCAAACTTTCCCAGCATTAGGGTCTTTTCAAATGAGTCAGCTCTCCACATCAGGTGGCTAAAGTATTGGAGTTTCAGCTTCAACATCAGTCCTGCCAATGAACACCCAGGACTGATCTCCTTTAGGATGGACTGGTGACTTTCTTTGATGTAAATAGTAGATACTATCACAGATTAAGAAAAATTGGCAGTTTTCCATTAAGTGCTGATGAAGTTATTCTTGGTATAGTACACAACCATTGTGATTAGAATCTGTGTTTCCAAACCAGCAGCAGTAGGCTCATCTGGGAACTTAAAAGAAAAGCAAATTCTCATCTTCACTGCACATCTACTGGTGGTGGGACCAGTATTCTCTATTTTACCAAACCATCTACACAAGGCTGATTTGAGTAGAAGTTGAGAACCACTGCGCTGCCATATAGTTAAGAATTGAGCTCAGCAGTACTAAGCGAGACTCAGTAATGGCTCAAAGGATGCAGTTTGCCTCTTTCTTCTGTAGCTGTCTAAGTGTAGTGTGTTGATTTTATATCTCTTGCTCTGCCTGTATCCATATGTAACTTTCATCTAACTGTTGCAGATGCTGCTCCAGTTCCCAGGATCCTTTCTATATTCCTTCTAGTAGGAACGGAGAAAGGGAAAACAGACTTTTCTCTTCCTTTTAAAGGCATGGGTTGTACACATAGCTTTTGTTCAATCTCAGTGACTTGAAATTAATCACATGCTGATATCTAGAATCTGAGGTTGGGTCTCAGAGAATCAAGCTAGAGCTAACTGAGTGTTTATTTAAGATTTCTATTTTTATGAAGAATTAAAACATATTAATTCTGGTGGCAAGTTACACCTTCTGCCATAAGCACCTATCACTACTAAATTCTTAAATTCCTTGTCAGAAATGTATATATCATAAATGTCTTCAAATCATCTTACATTATGTGATTAACTTAGTTGTTCAGGATCCCTCTATTTCCCTGTCTCTTTCTGGCTTGGGTTGGTCTAAAAATGTCATCCTTGATATTTCCTTTACCTATTTGGTAAGTTCCTCTGTTTCCTAAATTCTATGTTTACATTCTTCCTTTACTCACTGATAATCTACATTTTGATAAAGCCTTTGGAACTATACTCATTGATGTTTTTTTTCTTTCCCAGAGTTTTTCTCCTCAATGTGTATTTTCTTATCCATTAGGACAAGTTAGTATTCTTAAAATTATGTAAGTGATAGGTGAATTATTGTATTATGCAAGAGTCCAATCTTAATCTAAACCATAATATTTTTATTGTTTTCAATTTATATAGGAGAGTAATGATATCCCTCATGAGTAAAATAATGGCCTACCTAGAATTTTAAAGAATCAGTCTCATGATTAGAGATCCAAATAGCTGCAGAGTAGGTCATATTTGTTTAAACTTAAAAATGTATGGTTAAGTATGAACTGGTAATCCCTAAATTATACAGTTTATCATTAATTCAAGATATTAAATGCAAACTAATCAATTGAAATTTACAAAAATGTATTCATATAGTCCTAATGTTAAATCAACAAAATGTGATGTTGGTTGTATAGGAAAAGCCCAGTTCAGTTGCACTAAAATCTCAAAAAAGGCATAATTATATATAATAAATAGAACACAAGATATGTAATTATAATGCAGCAGGATATATCCTATGAGATAACAATACAGAGTCTCATGTATTGATGTGAGCCCTCTCAGTTTTCTCAGGTCAGTAATTTCAAAAGGCAGTTATTGCTAGTTTCATGCTTTCTGACCTAAAGGATTATAAGTCTGTGCAGGATTCATTCATCATAAAAATCCAGGTGTGTATCTGAATAGCAAGGGAGGTTAGTAAGTAGCTGTATGTACTCACATGGGTTGATAATGTCATTAAACCTTGGCACTAGCTCCTTGCTTGTTGGATAGAAAACTAAAGTAAAAGCAACCTTGAACTTAGGAAGAGGCTCCTATTAATTCATTAATCATTTCCCTTAGTTTGCAACCTAAAGTGTACTAATATTTTATAACTGGCTTTATATTTATTAAAATGTCCCACAAATATCATTTATGCAATTGTGAACAAAGTCAATAATTTTGATAAATCCTTTGCCTCATATTTTTAACTTGATTAGTGATTTTTAAAGCACAAACTCTGTTGATTAGAGATACAATGAAAATAATTATAATGATACAATCATTTAACTTAATCGTATATTATAATTTTTCTAACCTTTCACATTAAGTGACCCATACTCAGAATATAAATTTGAGATCTTAAGTACAGTAAGAAATCCCTAGACAATGGAATCAGTGTTGAGTAGAAATTCTAAACTAGTTAGCAAACTTTGATGTTACTTTTATACAAGTTGAATTTTTCCCATTGTAAAACAAGGTATATGATAATGCCTTATGATAACATGCATTTGAGATTTAACAATTTACTGTAATAAAGATGCTCAGTACATCATAAGTGTCATAATTATTTCACACTTTTCTAATTCTCTATTAGTATGTCTTTAGGTAGTACAATCACAACAGTTTAAGAGAGGTCATACACCAATATTAGGCAGAGTCAATCTGTTTTCTCTTATGGAAACATGGTATAGAACCCATGTTCTAGCATTATTTGGATGACACTTTTATATTTATTAATCTAGTAATTTTTTTCTGAAATTAATCATATGTGTTGTAATAATACAAACTATTTTGCTTTATTTTCCTTAACATATTTATTCTTAATTTCTGCTAACTGGGAGTCAAATATTCTTTTACAGTTGAAAAATTTAATAACCCTCTTTTAGTAATTGATATACCAAGCACATACTTAATCTAATTGACATTTAGAGAATACTTTATCCAACAACAGAGAAAACATATTTTTCTCAAGCTCCCTCACTGAACATTCACCAATAAAAGACCACATTCTGAGTGATAAAACACACCTAAACAAAGATAAAATAAAAGAAATCATATGAAGTATGTTGTGAGGTCACAATGGAATTAATCAAGAATTTAGCAACAGAAACACAATAGAAAAACATAGTTTAAAATACTTGGAGATTAAACAACATGTGGCTAAATAACAAGTGGATCAGAAAACAACTCACAAAAGCAACTACAAAATATTTTGACTTAAAAATATTACATAAAAATTTGAGAGGTGCAGTGAAAGCAGTACCTGGGGAAATTTATAGTGTTGATTGCATATATTATGGGAAAAGGATTTAAAATCAACAACTAATCTACTTTTAGGAAGTTAAAGAAAAAAAAGCAATTTAATTGCAAAGAAGTAAAATAATAGGAATATAAATTATAAATCTTAAAGTAAAAAATGAAATTGAAAACCAAAAAATAGGAGATAAAGTAAAAAGATTTTTTCTTTAAAGACTAATAGAAACAACTCTTACCAAGAATAGCTAAGAAAAAAAAAGAACACACACATTAACAATATCATAAATGATAAATGTTCTTGATACTAATTCTGTGGATATTAAAAGAATAACAAAGGAACACTGGAAGCAAATCTGTGCCCACAGATTTGATTATTTAGATGAAAACTATATATTCCTGGAAAGACCCACCCACCCAAAGTTATACAAGGAGAAACAGATAATTTGAAGTGATTTGCAACTACAATTAATTCTTTCCAAATAAGAATGTACCTGGCTCAAATGGTTTGGCTCAAATGAATGCTATCCAATTTCAATCACAGAGTGTTATACGTTCTTTTCTATCTCATCAAAAGAGAAACAAAGGACACACTCACTAATTCTATAAGGCCAAAGTTATCCTAGTACCAAGACCAGATAAAAACATTATGAGGAAGGAAAACTATTGGCATATATCTCTCTTGAATACTGATGCAAAAATACCTAACAATACATCAGCAAGTTGAATCCAACAATGCATAAACATTATGCACACCACCAAGTGTAATGTAATCCTATTATATAAGATTAGTTCAAATGTTTAAATTTAGCATAATCTACTATATCAGTGCAAAAGAAGACTAATAATATAATATCAGCTGATGAAAAGCTTTACAAAATGCAACACTCATTTATGAAAAACAGAACAAAAAACTAAAAACAGATGAACAAAATTTCAGTGAGGGAACATTCCTCAACTTTATGAAGAATGTATACCAAAAAACATCATAATTATCAGAAATATGACACTCCATTCCTAAGATTATGAAGAACTTAAGGACATTATCTATTACCATGTTTATTCAATAATGTATAGGAAATGCTTCTATCACAACATGATAAGAAAAGAAAAATGAAAGTATGCATAAGAGGGAGCCAGAAAAAATACTTTGTAGATTATAATATCTCTATAGAAAATACAAAGAAATGACCAAATTCTGGAATTAATAACTGAATATGGTAAGATTATAGGATACAAGATTTATATGAAAAAATGAACTATTTTCCTTACACCAGTAATGAACAATTGGGAGTTAATATTTAAAAAAAATTAAAACAGCATACATAGAAAAGGAAATAGGTAAGATATATCTAATAATATGTGAATAGGATATACATATATGCAAAAAATTATAAAACTGTGATGAAAGAAATGAAAGATCTAAATAAAAGGTGGACTATTTCATTCATGTATCAGGATGTTGTATAATGTGATAATGCAGTTTTTCTCAACTTTATGTATAGATTGGACACAATCTCACTCAAAATTTCATCAATCTCTCAGTCTCTCTCCATTTCTCTCTCTTTGTCTTTGTCTCTGTCTCTCTCTCTCTCTCTATATATATATATATACAGATACACATACATACAGATAGATATAACTAATCTATCTATAAATTGTTAGATTGATTCTAAAGCTTATAAGAAAAAAAACACACACACACAAAACTGGCATAGTCAAACACAATACTGAAAAAAACAAACTTGGAGGGTGCACCCTATCTGATTTCAAGACTTAAAACAAAACTGCAGTTGTCAAGACGGCACAGCATGAGTGAAAAGATATAGAGAATGCTTGAACAGAAGAAAGTATCAAGATATAGACCCACAGAAATATACTCAACTGACTTTAACAAAGAAGCAATGGCATTTCACTGGAGATAGGCTGTCATTTCTAAAAGTGGTGTTGGAACTTCCGGACTTAGATATGTTTAAAAAAAAAAAAAAAACATAGATATTGCATCTTTCATTAAACTTTAACTGAAAATGGATTTTTGGTCTAAATGCAAATATAATTTTAAAATTTTAGAAGGAAATATAGAAAATTTAGATTGATATGGACTTAGAGATGAAATTCTACAGTGAAATTTAAAATACAGCTCTAAAAGCAAGATTCATGAAACAAAATACATTGTACTTATAAAAAGCCTTCTGCAATAAACACTGCTAAGAGAGTAGAAAAATTATCAAGAAAATATAATAAAAACATGTATCTGATAAAGGTCTTATATTCAGAATGCACATAGAATACTTAGACTGCAACAACAACTGGAAAACAAAAAGTTCTATATCATGTAAGAAATGAGTTGCCAGTCCAGGTTCGATGCACGATACTGGATTCTTGGGGCTAGTGTACTGGGACGACCCAGAGGGATGGTATGGAGAGGGAGGAGGGAGGAGGGTTCAGGATGGGGAACACATGTATACCTGTGGCGGATTCATTTTGATATTTGGAAAAACTAATACAATTATGTAAAGTTTAAAAATAAAATAAAATTAGAAAAAAAAATGGGTAAAAGATCTGCATGGTAACCTCATCAGAATAGATAAACAGAAAACAATTATATAAAGTTATACTTAGCATCATTTGTCATTAGGGGATTACAAATGAAGACAACAGAGAGTTTTCAGTACCAACCTATAAAAACTGCTTTAAAAAACTACTGGAGATAGCAATTGTTAGCAAAGATAAAGAGCCACAGAAAGCCTTGTACATCTTTGGTGGGAATGCAAGTTGGTGCAGCCATTTTGGACAGTAGTTTGATAATATCTCACAAAATAAAACATAATCTTGCCATAAAGTCCAATGTTCATGTTCCTAGGTGTTTACCTAACTGATTTGAAAGATTACATCCATAAAACCTGCATGCACTTGTTTATAGGACCTTTAATGATAATCACCCCAATACTAGAAGTAATCAAGATACCTTTCAGTAAGCAAATGGATTAACTGTGGTGCATCCATAAAATGAGGTGGTATTCTGCAATAAAAAGTAATGACAGAATGAGAGGGGGGTTTGAGGGAGAATGGGTACATGTGTATGTATGGCTGAGCCCCTTTGCTCTTCACCTGAAGCTATCAAAACATTGTTAATCAGCTATAACCCCAATAAAAAATAGTTGCTTTTTTAAAGTAATGAACCTCAAGCCAAAAAAAAAAAATAGATGAATCTTAAATACATATTGCTAAGTGAAAGAAATTTATCTAGAAAACCTACAGATTATATAATTTCAATCATATGACCTTCCAGAATAGCAGAGTTATAGCAATGGTAAAGATACCAGCGGTTTCCAGAACCTGTGGGAAAACAAAACATGCCAAAAAATATGCATATTGGTGACAGCATATCAAAAGCATATCAAAAGACAGAAGCCAACTGAAGGAGCATGCAGGGGCCAATGCTGGAACAATTTGAGCAACAAGAAAACATTAAAGTGGTATTAGTTTTTAACCCTAGTACAGAATAAAAATGTATGACACATAGGGGTATAAATGATTTAGTGAATAAAAATAAGTGGGAAAGAAGACATAAAATTCTGTTCACAGAGGAATTCTAAATAATTTATGTAGAAATTCTACCCTGGAGGACCTGGAGTAAAATTTCCCAACCCTTAGATGTGCATGGTGCACTACAGTAAAGAAACCCAGAAAACTGTGCCTCTGTGAGGTAATCAAGGGTTTTACTTTTGAACTGTGCTGTTGGAAAAGACTCTGGAGAGTCCCTTGGACTGCAAGGAGATCAAACCAGTCAATCTTAAAGGAAATCAAGCCTGAAAGTTCATTGGAAGGACTGATGCTGAAGCTGAAACTACAATAATTTGGTCTTCTGATGTGGAGAATTGACTCATTGGAAAATACCCTGAGGCTGGGAAAGATTGAAGGCAGGAGGAGAAGGGGACAACAGAGAATGAGATGGTTGGATGGCATCACCAACTCCATGGACCTGAGTTTGAACAAGTTCTGAGAGTTGATGATAGACAGGGAAGCCTGGTGTGCTGCAGTCCATGGGGTTGCAAAGAGCTGCACACCACTGAGGGACTGAACTGAACTGAGGTAATCAAAGTCAACATCAACAATAAAAATCACTGATATGTTTGCAAAGTAACTGTCCTATACTCCTCAAAACTGTCAAAGTCATCAAAAACAAGAAAAATCTGAGAAAGTGTCACAGCTGGGAGGAGCTGAAGGAGACATCCTAACCAAATTTAATGTGGCATCTTGGCAGGGATCCTGGAACAGGAAAAGGCACCAGGTTAAATCTAAGAGAAAATTTAAAAAAAAAAGGGGGGGGGAGGGGAATCTGAATAATTTATGAACTTAAAAAAAATAATACATCAATAATGTTTCACTAATTGTGTTAAATGTACCATACTAATGCTGCTGTTGCTGCTACTGCTAAGTCGCTTCAGTCGTGTCCAACTCTGTGCGACCCCATAGATGGCAGCCCACCAGGCTTCCCCGTCCCTGGGATTCTCCAGGCAAGAACACTGGAGTGGGTTGCCATTTCCTTCTCCAATGCATGAAAGTGAAAAGTGAAAGTGAAGTCACTCAGTCCTGTCTGACTCTAGCGACCCCATGGACTGCAGCCCACCAGGCTCCTCCATCCATGGGATTTTCTAGGCAAAAGTACTGGAGTGGGGTGCCATTGCCTTCTCCGATACTAATGTTAAGATGTCAATAACAGAGGGGACCAGATGTAGAGTATAAAACACCTCTCTGTATCATCTTTACCTTTCTTCTATATCTCTAAATAAAACTGTTCTAAAACCTTTAGATTCTTTATTTTTTAAAAAGAATTGATTATCCCCAAGAAATAAATGAAAAAATATCTCCTGATAGCATATGCCATATTTCATAGTTCTTTTTAAGCAGTATTATGCCAAAGCAAGGACATTTTTCCTCATTATCATTTCATCTAGTGCTTGCAAGAATATGACTAAGAAAAAGGACTAATGGATAAGTTAACAATGTAGCAATGAAGGATACATGATAAATGCTTAATTTACCCTTTTCTAAACTGTACTGTTTCAAATAGGCTAGAGTAATAGAAAATGTTATTTGGAATGCCTTATAATTTATGCACAGTTTTTAAAAATAAATATTCTGTGACACAATGAAGTGAGATATCAACACAAAGAATCATTTAAGTTAATTAATTTTTCCCCTGATAGGTATTATTAGTGTGTTGCCAGAATTTTTCAGTAATTTGAGGTTAACTATTAATCTACTTTTAGCTGTGATGAATTTTCCTTCTAATCTTTCTCTGCTTTTTCTTAGAAAAAACACTCAACTGTAAGGTTTTTAGCATTTTCATAATTAAAAATGTCAAAGGCTTTCTTGATATAACAAATTTTTAAACTTATAGCAAGGTGAAACTTAGGTCCATCATAACACAGCTGATAGTTCTTTAGATAAATTAAGCCATTTGAAGCAACATGGATGCAATTAGAGATCATCATACTAAGTGAAGGAAGTCAGAAGGAAAGACAAATACCATATGATATCACTTATATGTGAAGTGTAAAATACGACACCAATGAACCTCTTTATGAAGCAGAAGCAGAATGAGGGACATTCTGAGTTTGGTATTAGCAGATACAAATATATATAGAAAGGATACAGATGTATATAGAAAGGATAAAAGACAACGTCCTACTGTGTAGTACAGGGAACTGCACTCAATACATGGTGATAGACCATAATGGAAAAGAATATGAAAATATATATATATATATATGTATATGAGTCACTTTGCTGTACAGTAGTAATTAACACAATATTGTAATTCAACTATACTTGAGTAAAAATAATTTTTTTAAAAGTAGGTATATTTTACTGCTAGAAGAGTAGATCTTAAAAGTTCTTACTACAAGGAAAAAATTGTAACTGTATTGTGATGGATGTTAAATATCCTTATAGAGGTAATTACTTTGCAATATTTATGCATATGAAAACATGTTGTGTACCTAAAACTAACACAAAGATCTGTCGTTATATCTCAATAAAAAATGTCAAACAACAAAAAGGTAATTAAATCATTTGCAATGCACATTGATTAAAGGGCTACTCTTTTTAATATATAAAATGTTTTTATCAAAGAATAAGAAAAGGATTAAAGCTTAATAGAAAATTGCCAGAAGTTCACAAGAATGTAATTTTATTTAAAAATTTTTTTTTCTTTTAAATATATGAAAGAATTATTAAATCAAAGTAGCATTTATTTATAGTATATAAACATCAGGTGACAGCACAGTGATTCAGTATTTTTACAGATAATTCTTCATTTATTACAAGATTTTGGTAATAATTCTCCATGTTATACAATATAACCTAGTTGCTTATGCATTTTATAGATAGTAGTTGTGTATCTAAATCCTGCACCCTAATTTGCCTAATTTTAGAAGTTTAATAAAGGTATAATAAGAATGTATGTGTGCAAAATTGCCTCAATTGTGTCCGACTCTTTGTGACCCTATGGACTGTAGCCTGCTAGGCTCCTGTGTTCGTGCGATTCTCCAGGCAAGAATACTGGAGTGGGTTGCCATGCTCTCCTCCAGGGGATCACCCTGACCCAGGGAGAGAACTCACCTCTCACAGGTCTCCTGTTTTGGCAGGCAGGTTCTTTACAACTAGTGCAAACTGGGAAGCTATAATAAGAATCAGATCAGATCAGATCAGTCGCTCAGTCGTGTTGGACTCTTTGCGACCCCATGAATCACAGCACGCCAGGCCTCTCTATCCATCACCAACTCCCGGAATTCACTCAGACTCACGTCCATCTAGTCAGTGATGCCATCCAGCCATCTCATCCTCTGTCGTCCCCTTCTCCTCCTGCCCCCAATCCCTCCCAGCATCAGAGTCTTTTCCAATGAGTCAACTCTTTGCATGAGGTGGCCAAAGTACTGGAGCTTCAGCTTTAGCATCATTCCTTCCAGAGAAATCCCAGAGCCGATCTCCTTCAGAATGGACTGGTTGGATCCCCTTGCAGTCCAAGAGACTCTCAAGAGTCTTCTCCAACACCACAGTTCACTCTCCTCTTTTACTTTCATCAAGAGGCTTTTTAGTTCCTCTTCACTTTCTGCCATAAGGGCGGTGTCATCTGCACATCTGAGGTTATTGATATTTCTCCCGGCAATCTTGATTCCAGCTTGTGCTTCTTCCAGCCCAGAGTTTCTCATGATGTACTCTGCATAGAAGTTAAATAAGCATGGGGACAATATGCAGCCTTGACGTACTGCTTTTCCTATTTGGAACCAGTCTGTTGTTCCATGTCCAGTTCTAACTCTTGCTTCCTGACCTGCATATAGGTTTCTCAAGAGGCAGGTCAGGTGGTATTCCCATCTTTTTCAGAATTTTCCACAGTTTATTGTGATCCACACAGTCAAAGGCTTTGGCATAGTCAATAAAGCAGAAATAGATGTTTTTCTGGAACTCTCTTGCTTTTTCCATGATCCAGCAGATGTTGGCAATTTGATCGCTGGTTCCTCTGCCTTTTCTAAAACCAGCTTGAACATCAGGAAGTTCCCAGTTCACATATTGCTGAAGCCTGGCTTGGAGAATTTTGAGCATTACTTTACTAGTGTGTGAGATGAGTGCAATTGTGTGGTAATTTGAGCATTCTTTGGCATTGCCTTTCTTTGGGATTGGAATGAAAACTGACCTTTTCCAGTCCTGTGGTCACTGCTGAGTTTTCCAAATTTCCTGGCATATTGAATGCAGCACTTTCACAGGATCATCTTTCAGGATTTGGAATAGCTCAACTGGAATTCTATCACCTCCACTAGCTTTGTTTGTAGTGATGCTTTCTAAGGCCCACTCTACTTCACATGCCAGGATGTCTGGCTCTAGGTCAGTGATCACACTATTGTGATTATCTGGGTGGGGAAGATCTTTTTTGTACAGTTCTTCTGTGTATTCTTGCCATCTCTTCTTAATATCTTCTGCTTCTGTTAGGTCCATACCATTTCTGTCCTTTATCGAGCCCATCTTTGCACGAAATGTTCCTTTGGTATCTCTGATTTTCTTGAAGAGATCTCTAGTCTTTCCCATTCTGTTGTTTTCCTCTATTTCTTTGCATCGATTGCTGAAGAAGGCTTTCTTATCTCTTCTTGTTATTCTTTGGAACTCTGCATTCAGATGTTTATATCTTTCCTTTTCTCCTTTGCTTTTTGCTTCTCTTCTTTTCACAGCTATTTGTAAGGCCTCCCCAGACAGCCATTTTGCTTTTCTGCATTTATTTTCCATGGGGATGGTCTTGATCCCTGTCTCCTATAAAATGTCATGAACCTCATTCCATAACTCATCAGGCACTCTATCTATCAGATCTAGGCCCTTAAATCTATTTCTCACTTCCCACCATACAGCTGGTGGGAAGATTTTTCATATCTTCTTCCTTAGCCACACTGCCCCTGGTTTTCAATTTATTTATTATGGTTTTATTTCCACATCTGCATGTGGGTTGTACACTGGGGTTTGCTTCTGAGGCTGCCCTGGAGGACCTGAGTCTGCCCCTATGAGTTCCAGGTAGAGCAGTGGTGCAGCTGCTTGGGTCACAGGAGTTCTGGCAGTACCAGGTACTCAGGGTAGTTGGTGGTTAGGGCAGCAGGGAATATAGTGCTCTAGAAGGGTATGGCAACCAGTATTAACCAATACACTCCAGTACTCTTGTCTAGAGAACCCCCTTGACAGAGAAGCCTGGAAGACCACAGTCCACAGGGTCCCAAAGAGCTGGACATGACCAAAGCAACCCCACGTGCATAGACACAAAAGTTTTTTTGTTGTTGTGGTAACTCTGCCCCAGTGAGGGTTGAGTGTGAAGATGGTGCAGATGCTTGAATCAAGGGGAGCCTGGTGGTGCCAAGTGTGCAGGACTGCCTCAGCTGCAGGAGATATTGCCCTGCTGCTGCTGCTGCTAAGTCACTTCAGTCATGTCTGACTCTGTGCGACCCCACAGACGGCAGCCCATCAGGCTCCACAGTCCCTGGGATTCTCCAGGCAAGAACACTGGAGTGGGTTGCCGTTTCCTTCTCCAATGCATGAAAGTGAAAAGTCAAAGTGAAGTCGTTCAGTCGTGTCCGACTCTTCGTGACCCCATGGACTGCAGCCTACCAGTCTCCTCCATCCATGGGATTTTCCAGGCAAGAGTACTGGAGTGGGGTGCCATTGCCTTCTCCGGTAGATATGGCCCTATCAGAGTCTTTTTATGAATCTCTGGTAGCTGGGGATCAGAAGGCCTCTTTGGCTCTGCAGCTTTGCCCATTCAAGCACTTAGAAGGCTCCCTTGCTTGGGGTCCTTCTGTGTTGTTCAGCACATCAGGCACAATGAGGGGCCCCCTGGCTGGGGTCCTACTCTGTAGATCAGCATATCAGGAACCTAAAGGGGCACCCTGGGTGGGGTCCCACTCTGTAGTTCTGTGCGTCAGGTACTTGATGGGCCAGCCTCTCTAAAGTTCAGCTGCAGATGCTGGTGTGTGGGGAGAGAGAGGCTATGGTGATGGCTCCACCCCCTACACATGACTCAGCAGCATCGCCTTGCTTCCATGACTGCCAGGCTTTCCTCCACAGGCATTTCCCACCACAATCTTCTCCCTCACATTCCCTCAGTCCGTTCTCAGCTGTCAACAGCAACCTTCATCCTGGGCTTGCTCCACAATCCCTATACTCCAGCTCCCGGCCACCATGCCTTCTAGGGGACCTGCATCTCTGTCTGAGGTATGTATGGCTGCAGCAAGGACTGTCTGATTCTCATTCCATTTAGGCTGCCACAGATCAGCTGCTTCACTCTCAGCCTTAAATATTTCTCTTCTGACTCAGATAACTGCCCCGATGTGGGGATTGGACCCCTGCTTCAGTTTCCTGACCCACTGAGGGCAGGTCCATTCCTATTAACACTGCTGTTTTTTCCCCTAGTTCCTTTGTCCTACCAAGTTTTGTGTGGTTCTATATATTCTTTCCTGCTGGTCAGGTACTCTTGTCTGCTCTCTGTTGGTGTTCTGCATGCACTTCTGTGTCTGAAGGCGTATTCCTGATGCATCGGTGGAGAGAGCTGTGGTCCATGTTCACCTACTCCTCTGCCATCTTGTTCTCTTAGCTTTCTTAATTATGAGAGAATACACTTCTGTGATTTTTGCCACTTAGTCTGTAGTACTTTGTTATGCAGGAGCTAGCAAATTAACACAGATAGTAATATCAATAATATAACAAGGAAGAGAAAAACTGTCTCTGGCAATCATCTCTTCACCTGTTCTAGAAAACCCCAGGGAAAACATAGAACCATAAAGCTATATTATAGATAAATCAATATGTTAATACTACATATATGGCCCCTAGTTAAGAGAAAGTCTCTTAAAGGCTATGTTCTGTGTGTGCATGTTTGCTCAGTTCTGTCTGACTCTTTGTGACCCCATGGACTATATAGCCTGCCAGGCACCTTTGTCCATGGAATTTCCCAGGCAAGAGTACTGGAGTGGGTTGCTTTTTCCTCCTCCAGAAGATCTTCCTGACTTAGGATAGAACCCACATCTCCTGCATCTCCTGCATTGGCAGGCAGATTCTTTACCACCAAGCCACCTGGGAAGCACCTATGGTCTATATAAAGGCAACTTAATGCCTACTCAGCATCACGTGAATTAATTAGGCAGTGAAATTTCCAAACAAACAGAAATGGTACTAAACATCTCAGTTCTTCTCTGCACAATGTGGACTGAGTAATGAAAGTACTCAAAGCAATGAAATTGTCAGTTTATTAGGACATTTTGGACTGAAAAAAAAAACAAAACATAAAATATGTCAAAGATGACAGCAACAGAATAGGCTATACACAAAAGACATTTATGAATAATTAAACATTATAAGTTAACTGAAGCCATAAAGCAAAAAAGACCTCATGAAATGATGATGTTTGGGGATTACAAAAGAAAAAACAGAGAATGATAAATGTAAAGGGTGTGGGGAAGTACAAGACGTCATAATTAAAGTTAATCGATAAGATTCTATTGCTGAAGAAATAACAACATACTCTAGTTACTGAGGCTTTGTTCAGGGATCGAATCCAGGTCTCCTGCATTGCAGGAGGATTTTTTTTTTTTTTTTTTTTACCAGCTGAGCCACAAGGGAAGCCCAAGAATACTAGACTGGGTAGCCTATCCCTTTTCCAGTGGATCTTCCTGTCTCAGGAATTGAACCGTTGTTTCCTTCATCACAGGGGGATTCTTCACCACCTGAGCTATCAGGGAAGTGGTGGTATACTTTTATAGTACCTGAAGTCTTTCAGTTATGGACAGGGGCAATTGAGTGACGGTTCCAGATTATGCATGAAATTTCAGACATCTTTCTTTTAATACAGTTACATTGCTTGAAGGGACATTCATGGATATAACACAAAGAGTTCATAGAATTGTGCTAAAGGGGTTGGACTTAATTAGAGGGCAGGAGATCTGTGACTCTATATTAAGTATCATGAAAACATGGAATTAAATTACAAAACGCAATATATTGGGTATTAATAAACCATTATGTCAACATCATACTGTGATACTAGTCCTATTAGTTACACTTTAAAAGTGAGTTTACCTTTGGACAATATGAACATTTTAACAACATCAAGTCTTTCAATCCATGAACATAAGATATTTTTCCACATCTCATCTAAAATTTCTCTCATACATGCTTTGTAGTTGTCAGTGTACAAGTCTTTCACCACTTTGGTTAAGTTTACTCTTAAATATTTTATTCTTTTTGATGTAGTTATAAATGGAATTGCTTTTTAAAAATTTCTTTATTGAATGGTTTATAATTAATGTAAAATAACCCCACTGATTTTTGTATGTTGATTTTGTATTCTGCAACTTTATTAATATTTTTATTAGATCTAACATTCTCTTTTGTAGAGTCTTTAGGTTTTTCTGTATAGAAAACTAGAGATAGTATTACTTTTTTCCTTTTTGTTTTGGATATATTTAAAAATTTTTCTTTCCTGAATAATTACTCTGGCTGGAACTTCCAGTACTATATTGAAAAGAAGTGGTAGAGTGGGCATTCTTGCCTTATTCTTGATCTTAAAGATCTAAAACCTGTTTTTCACTGTCGAGTATGATGCTAGCTGTGGACTTTTACATAATGTCCATACTACCCAAAGCGATATGCAGATTCAAAGAATCTCTATTAAAATCCCAGTGACATTTTTTTTTTTTTTACAGAAACAGAAAAATCATTCCTAAAACTCATATGGAACCAAAAAAGATACTGGGTAACTTAAGCAATCTTTAGTTGGAGGCAACTTACATCCTAATTTCAAAATATATTGTGAAGTAACACTACAGTAATTAAAACTGTATAGTACTGACAAAAAAAATAGTCATCTAGACCAATCAGTTCAGTCAGTTCAGTTCAGTTGCTCAGTCGTGTCCGACTCTTTGCGACCCCATGAATTGCAGCATGCCAGGCCTCCCTGTCCATCACCAACTCCCAGAGTTCACTCAGACTCACGTCCATCGAGTCAGTGATGCCATCCAGCCATCTCATCCTCTGTCATCCCCTTCTCCTGCCCCCAATCCCTCCCAGCATCAGAGTCTTTTTCAATGAGTCAACTCTTTGCATGAGGTGGCCAAAGTACTGGGGTTTCATCTTTAGCATCATTCCTTCCAAAGAAATCCCAGGGCTGATCTCCTTTAGAATAGACTATTTGGATCTCCTTGCGGTCCAAGGGACTCTCAAGACTCTTCAACACCACAGTTCAAAAGCATCAATTCTTTGGTGCTCAGCTTTCTTCACAGTCCAACTCTCACACCCATACATGACCACAGGAAAAACCATAGCCTTGACTAGATGGACCTTTGTTGGCAAAGTGATGTCTCTGCTTTTGAATATGCTATCTAGGTTGGTCATAACTTTCCTTCCAAGGAGTAAGCATCTTTGAATTTCATGGCTGCCGTCACCATCTGCAGTAATTTTGGAGCCCCGTCAAAAATAAAGTCTGACACTGTTTCCACTGTTTCCCCATCTATTTCCCATGAAGTGATGGGACCAGATGCCATGATCTTCTTTTTCTGAATGTTGAGTTTTAAGCCAACTTTTTCACTCTCCTCTTTCACCTTCATCAAGAGGCTTTTTAGTTCCTCTTGTAGACCCATAGAGCATAATATTGATATAGAGGCCAGAAATAAATCCACACACTTCACTGATGGTGCAAAGAGTACATAACAAGGATACGATAGTCTCTTCATAAATAGTGTTGAGAAAATGAGATGATCACAGGAAAAAGAATGAAAGTAGACTCAATTTTATGACATACATAAAAACCAATTTAATAAGACCTGAAGTTACAAAACTCCTAGAAGAAAATATAGGAAATACGTTTATTGAAGTTAATCTCTGAGATGATTCTTTTGGATATGAATCTAAAAGCATTGGTAACAAAAATAAATTAGAGATGAGAGGATACAAAAAAGCTTCTACACAGCAAAGGAAACAATAAACACAGTGAAATGTGTAACCAAGGAATGAGAAAAAATATTTGCAAATTATATATCCAATAAAGGGGTTAATATTGAAAATATATATAGGACTACTATAATTAGGTAGAAAAAATATAAAAACTCATTTTAAAAATGGGTCCATGATTGGAATAGATATTTCTCCAAAGAAGACACACAAATGATCAACAGGCATATGAAAAGATGTTCAACATCCCTAATCATCTAGGAAATGAAAATCAAAACTATAATGACATATGACCTCACAGCAGTTAGAATGTCTACTATCAAAAAGACAGGGAAAAACAAAACAAAACACATGTCAGTGAGAATGTGGGGAAATTGGAACTCATGCACATTTTTGGTGAGAATGTAAAATGGTGAAAAAAACTACAGTTGCCTCAAAAACTTTAAAATAGTATCATATGATCCAGCAATCCTACTCCTGGGTAAACACACCCAAAAGAATTGAAATCAGGATTTTGAACAAATATTTGCACATTTACTGTAGTATTGCCAAGACATGGAAACAACCCAAATGCCCATCAGTGAATGAATGGATAAAGTAAATGTGCCATGTACATAGCTGTATTATTCAAGCTTAAAAAAGATGGAGATTCTTTCATATGTGACAACATGGAACAAACTGGAGGCTATTATGTGAAATGATATAATCCAGTAACAAAAAGACAAATCCTGAGTGATTCCACTTATATGAGATATCTTAAATAGTCAAGCTATTAGAAATAAGTAAATGGTGGTTGCCGGAGTGGTGGGGATAAATAAATAGGGAGCTGCCATTCAACAGTTATGCAAGGAAAAATAAAAGAGGCTGGAGAAGAATGGCTGTGACAATTGTTCAGTAACATGAATATACTTAAATGCCACTGACCTGAACACTTAAAAATGATTGAGGAAGCAAATTTTATTGTTATGTGCCTCAACTATACTTTAAAGAAGTTAGTTTACAAAAAGGTAAATAGACTTACCAAATTTACAGAGCTGTAAGATGCCGGAATGTGAATGCATATTTCTCTTATTCTAGTTTCTATTATTCTAATTACTAGGTTCTTATCGGATTTAAGAACTACCGTGACTCTGTGGTAAACAAAAAATATATCATGAAAGTGCAAAAGATGCTTTGTAACTTGAAATGATACTGTGTTTTCTATAAGTTAATTTGAAACAAATAAAGTGTAAAGTTACTTTAAGGAAAAGCAAAGGAAATTCATATACAGACACATTTACCAACAGGCAATCATTTCACCATCTATCAGTGAGTACTTTTCTTGTCAGTATAAAGAATGCATAGGAAATTAAGGACCACCACCTACCTAAAGTCCGCAAATCCAGTTGAAAGGACATGATTATCACTTTTATCTTAACAGTAGCCCAAAATGTCATGCTGTTCACTATCCAATACCTCATTGACTAAAATGTAACCTCATCTATGGAAGCAATCTACTTATTTCCCCTATAATCTGAAAATTATATGGAACCCCAAATTGTCCTTGAACCTATGTAATCGAATTCACACTTAGAAATGCATCATATTAATGTATGATGCTGCTACTGCTGCTAAGTCACTTCAGTTGTGTCCGACTCTGTGCGACCCCATAGAAGGCAGCCCACCAGGCTCCCCCATCCCTGGGATTCTCCAGGCAAGAACACTGGAGTGGGTTGCCATTTCCTTCTCCAATGCATGAAAGTGAAAAGTCAAAGTGAAGTCGCTCAGTTGTGTCCGTCTCTTAGCAACCCCATGGACTGCAGCCTACCAGGCTCCTCCATCCATGGGATTTTCCAGGCAAGAGTACTGGAGTGCAGTGCCATCGCCTTCTCTGGTATGATGCTAATAATTACCTTTTTAATATGTATCATGACCTCCTGAAGCACTTAAAGGAAGAGTAATTTCTTTAAAAACGAACAACCATTTTCAGGTTTTTCATAAAGTATAATAAATGTTGGCATTTTGACATGAAATTTTTTTTTTCACTAGAGGAAGGCATAAAAATACATGTTTGTGTGTCTTTCACTTGACATATAAATCTGATTGAGTTAAACTGCCATATCAGTATTAGTTACAATGTGCTTGCAATTTAATTGTATATAGCTAAAGGATTAATTGATCAAATTCACAATGCAATGTGTACATCATTTGCAAAAGGTAAGGGCTTGAAAATACCAATCCCAGAAATCATAGGTCTATCCTCCCAAGTGGAAATTGCTTGCTTCAACAGATTTTCCACTAGCCATAATTTTTATAACAGTAATGTATGAATTCTATTTAGCAAAATAATACTGACAATATTTTAAACATTATTCAGATAATATTTAAAACATGGTTATTTTAAATATTATGTTGGATGTCATTTGAATGAATGAGAAAAGTCCCCAGTTGCATCAATAGTTTATTCTTCAAGACCTAGAGATCATCATACTAAGTGAAAGTCAGGCAGAGAAGCAGAAATATCATATGACATCCCTTATATGTGAAATCTGAAAAGAAATGATACAAATGAACTTAATTACAAAACAGAGACTCACAGACTTAGAAACAAATGTGTGGTTGCTGGGGAAAAGGATAGTTAGGGACTTCGGGAAGATCACTGATATATTTAAAATGGATAACCATCAAAGACCTACTGTATGGCACACAGATCTCTGCTCAATGTTATGAGTCAGCCTGGATGGGTTGGGGGAGGGGGTGGTTTGAGGGAGAATGAATACACTTATAAGTATGGTTCAGTCCCTTCACTGTTCACCTGAAACTACCACAATATTGTTAATTGGCTATGCCCCAATACAAAATGTTATGGTGTTAAAGAATAAATAAAATGCTTAAAAATAATTTATCCTTTAGTGATTTGCTTAGTGAGGAAAGCTTGTACAAATAGCTTTAACAGTTAGTGTTGGGATTTTAAGAAAAGTAAGTGTGTATAGGATATGTTCTTGGATGCTTCTGTAAGTTATTTCTCCTTTCTTCTCTGCTGTCACAATCCTGACTTTCTCAATGCATACCCTCAGGCAAGAAACATGATGCTTTAAGCCAGTCATGACACTATCATCCCATTTGTCATATTGTTAAGTTTCTCATGCAACTTCAGATATCCAGTGAAACATGTTCTAGGCAAAGGAACCAGAGATCAAGTTGCCAACATCCATTGAATCATAGAAAAAGCAAGAGAGTTCCAGAAAAACATCTACTTCTGCTTTATTGACTACACCAAAACCTTTGACTGTGTGGATCAAAAAAAACTGTGGAAAATTCCTAAAGAAATGGGAATACCAGACCACTTTACCTGCCTCCTGAGAAATCTGTATGCAGGTCAAGAAGCAACAGTTAGAACTGGAGATGGAACAACAAACTGGTTCCAAAACCGGGAGAGGAGTATGTCAAGGCTGTATATTGTCACCCTGCTTATTTAACTACTATGCAGACTACATCGAGCAAAACACAAGGCTGGATGAAGCATAAGCTGAAATCAAGATTGCTGGGAGACATATCAATAACAGATATGCAGATGACACCACCCTTATGGCAGAAAGTGAAGAACAAAAAGGACCTCTTGATGAAAGTGAAAGAGGAGAGGGAAAAAGTTGGCTTAAAATGAAACATTAAAAAAACTAAGATTATGGCTTCTGGTTCCATCACTTCATGGCAAACAGTTGGGGGAACAATGAAAACAGGGAGAGACTTTATTTTTCTGGGCTCCAAAATCACTGCAGTTGGTGACTGCAGCCATGAAATTAAAAGATGCATGCTCCTTGGAAGAAAGGTTACAAACAACCTAGACAGCATATTAAAAAGCAGAGGCATTACTTTGCTGACAAAGGTCCGTATCATCAAAGCTATGGTTTTTCCAATAGTCATGTATGGATGTGGGAGTTGGACTATCAAGATACCTGAGTGCCAAAGAATTGATGCTTTTGAACTGTGGTGTTTAAGAAGACTCTTGAGAGTCGCTTGGACTGCAAGGAGATCCAACCAGTCAATACTAAAGGAAATCAGTCCTGAATGTTCATTGAAAGGACTGATACTGAAACTGAAACTCCAATACTTTGGCCACCTGATGTGAAGAATTGACTCATTGGAAAAGACCTTGATGCTGGGAAAGCTTGAAGGCAGGAGGAGGATGGGACTACAGAGAATGAAATGGTTGGATGGCATCACTGACTCAATGGACATGAGTTTGACTAAGCTCTGGGAGTTGGTGATGGTCATGGAAACCTGGCGTGCTACAGTCCATGGGGTCACAAAGAGTCAGACGCAACTGAGTGACTGAACTGAACTGAGCCAATAGAAGGTAAGGTCAGGAATGTTGTGTGCTTCAGAGATTAATACATGGTTTTCATTTAAAAAAAAAAAAAAGCAATTACAAGAGGAGGAATATTTTTATCTATGTTCTCCTTTTCTTTTGGGGATGTCTGTTTGTGGGCAGTGGCAGTTATCTTACAAGTTTCATGAAATCTTTAAGTGTTAGTCGCTCAATAGTGTCTGATTCTTTGAGACTCCATGGGTTGTAGCCCGCTAGGTTTCTCTGTTCATAGAATTCTCCAGACAAGAATACTGGTGTGGGTAGTTATTCCCTTCTCTTTTGATTAATACTTCCTTGATTTTGATATCCAAATCAAGAAACTAAGACCAATTTGACAGAGCATGATTCAGAATAGCTAGGAAGACTGACATCTGGCATTGACCAAAATTTGGATTCAGATGACTCATTTTACCTGGTTTGCTCATATATTTTATGAGCAAAGTATACAAATATATTTTCATAGGAAGAATCTAGCTCCTAAATCTGTGGTTAAAAGATCCCCAAAGGGTGACTATTCTGATAACAAATTAAACAGACCTGTCAATATCAGGAAAAAACAAACAAACAAAACAGTTATCAAACAAGTAACTGTTTGGTAGAACCTAAAAACTACCAATGGTAGGAAAATGGTAGGAAAGTTTTAGGAATGTTCTTACCAAAATAAACAGAAAAGCTTATATCATTTCAAAACATACTAGTGACCAAAGTTTTTTAACTACAAACTCTCTTGGCATGCCATTTAACTTATTGAAGATATAATATTAAAATGTTTCTTTCAGTTTAAATTTGCCTGGATATAAGTATTTTGGGCATGGAAAAAAATATCTTCTCTCCTCTTATCTCAAAAAAAAAAAAGAGAGAGTTAAAAAAAAAAAAAAAAGTATCCTAATGCCATGATCAACAGATCTTTAAATATGTATTTGTCATTTGAGTAATACAATACTACAGTACTCCCTGTTATTTTTCCTCTAGAATTTCCTGGTTATTTCCACAACAAATACATCCCCATGATGATTAATTTTACCTGCCAACTTTACTGAGTTAAGAAATGCCCAGATAGCTGATAAAACATGATTTGTGGGTGTGTCTATAAGAGTGGTTCTGGAAAAGATTAGTATTTAATTCAGTAGTCTAAAAGAGCAAAGATCACTCTCATTAATGTAAGTGGGCATCGTCTGGTCCATCAAGAGCATAAAGGTGAAGAAAGAGCCAATTTCCTCCCTACCCGGCTTCCTCTCTCCCACTTTTTCTCTCTCCCTTTCTTTTTGAGCTAGAATGTTCATCTTTTGCTATTGGACATCCGAACTACTGGTTCTTAGACATTTGGAATGTGGGACCATCTGTCCCCACTCCTCAGGCCTTCAACCTTGAACTTGAAGCTATACTATCAGTTTCCCTGGATCTCCAGCCTTCAAACACAGACTGTGTTATAACTGCTCCTCTGATCTCCAGCTTGTAGACAGCAGGACTTTGTGACTTCTATAACTATGGAACATATTACTACAACCTCTGTCCCTCTCTCTCATATATATCATCTCCTACTGGTTACTCTTCTCTGAAGAACACTGACTAATGCAATCCCTTTACTGAGTTAAACTTGATAAGTTTTGAAGATCAAGTCCCGTTTAACTTTTTGTTAGGTTTGTATCATGTTTCAATATGATTTAAAAATTTTAATTGCATTTAAAAAATAGATGGAGCTTCCCTCGTAGCTCCGTCGGTAAAGAATCTGCCTGCAGTGCAGGAGAGCCAGATTTGATTCCTGGGTTGGGAAGATCCCCTGGAAAAGGAAATGGCAACCCGCTCCAGTATTCTTGCCTGGAGAATCCCATGGATGGAGGAGCTTGGCAGGCTACAGTCCATGGGGTGGCAAGAGTCAGACACGACTCAGCGACTAAACCACCACCAACAAAAATAGATAACTATCTTTAGTATATGATGCATGCACTGGGTTAAATGATTCAGACTAGAAAAATGTTTCTTAAGTGTCTTTTCTTGTATAAATATGGCATATATGGGTATTCATTTATAATATTTATTAATTATATATTAACTACATGAATATGTATAACTATATATGTAATTGTATACTAACTTCATTTAGATTGTCCTGAGAGTATAGTGAGAATCTAAATTTACACTGACAAGCACAGATTCTCCTACTAAATTACAGAAGAAGGTAAATAAGAAGGGCATAAATGGAAATATTTATATAATTAGAATTGCTTCCAAATCCCTACCTGGAAAACTTTCCTCAGCAAATAAAATTACATGACCTAACAGCTTCAAGGGCTTCTTTTGGTCTTCCTATGTTAATATAAGTTGAAATAGGACCCCTTTTCTCCAGCCAAATTTGAAAGTTTGCCTCTTTCTCTCATGCCAGGAAAAATGTTGACTATATTAATTTTTTCTGTGATAAGAGCCTCTCCTCCTAGTATTTGGAAAGACTATGACTCTGAGAATTCCTATTTAAACATATGTTGTATTATCTTCTCCTCCAACAATTAATTTTGGGAAATTTGAGAACAGTAATGGTGTAGATATATCACAGTTTGTGGGATGATAGCTGGGTCATTTCTTCTGGGCAAAAATAAAAGTGAATTAACTCTTTTATTATTAATTGGAGGATAACTGTTTCACAGTGTTGTGTTGGTCTCTTGTCATACAGTTACTTGAATTAGCCATAACCCATTCCATCCCTCTAGATTGTTACAGAGCACCAGAGCACTGTTTGAGCTCCCTGTGTTATACCGTAAATTCCCACTAGCTATCTATTTTACATATGGTAATGTATGTTTCAATGTTATCCTCTCAATTTGTCCCACCCTCTCCTTCCCCTCTATGTCCACAAGTCTGTTCTTTATGCCTGCATCTCTATTCCTGCCCTGCAAATAAGTTCATCAGGACCATTTTTCTAGATTCCATAATTTTATGTTAATATACAGTTTTTGTTTTTCTCTTTCAAATTTCTTTACTCTGTATGACAGGCTCTAGTTTCATCCACCTCAGCAGAACTGATTCAAATGTATTCCCTTTTATGGCTGAGTAGTATTCTGTTGTACATATAAATATGTACCACAACTGTATCCATTCATCCGTTGATGGACAGGTGAATTAATTCTTTAGGAATTAAAGATAATCTAGTAGAAAGTATTGTGGTAACATGGTTAAAAATACACTTTTTAAAGCTACATACAAGACATACACCATATTTCAACATCATAATGGTTAATAAGTAAACATATCCTATACTATAGGAAATTCCATAGATAAAACACATCCAGATTCCTGAGACTTTTTGTAATATCTTTCCTTTGTCTTTCCACTTAAAGGCAATTTACCTTCAAAGAGGATTTTTGCAGTCACACTATTTTGCCTCAAAACTTCAATTATTTTCTAAAGTTTGCCTCCTAAATTTGGTGTCCAACGTATTTGTTCACTTCAGTATTTAGATTATTTTTGTCTCATACATGTGGCCTTACTTCCTGAATGATTATGAAGTGCTTCATTTCACTTTGGATTTAGCAATGTGATCAATACCTATTTGAAACTCTATCCTTCACTGATTATTGGGTATACTAGGATAAATTGTGCCATCTTAATTATAGATTCAATTTATCTTTAAGGAAGCTTAATATTTTAAACTAATAGCAGCGGCTGTGTGGCGCTGAAGCCGCCCTGAGGAGATATCCCACGTCCAATATCAGGAAAGCCCCGGCAAGACAGTAGGTGCTGGAGTGGTGGCTGTGCAGTGCTGGAGTGGCTGTGAGGAGATACCTGATGTCCAGGGACAAAGGAGAAGCCCCAGCAAGATGGTAGAAGGGGTAGATTTGCCTTTAGAATCAAAGCCAATTCCCACCAGAGGCACTCAGAGGGCTCTAACAAATCTTGTGCGCATCAGGACCCGGGGATCCCACAGATACTGAGCCAGAACTGTGTTTGAGTGTATCCTGAGAAGGCATGGGTCAGCAGTGGCCTGCTACAGGGATAGGGGCTCTGGGTGCAGCAGACCTGGGTATGGCATAAACCCTCTTGGAGGAGGTCACCATTAACTCCACCATAGAGCTGCCAGAACTTTACACAGGACTGGTGAAATAGACTCTTGGAGGGCACAAACAGAACCTTGTGTACACCAGGACCCAGGAAGAAGGAGAGTAGTGACCCCACGAGAGACTGACCCAGACTTGCCTGTGAGTGTCCAGGAGTATCTAGCAGAGGTATGGGTCAGTGGTGGCCTGCTGCAGGTTGGGGGCACTGAGCGTAGCAGTACATGCATGGGATCTTTTGAAGGAGGTCGCCGTTATCTTCATTACTTCTACCATAGTTTAGTAAGTAACTAAAGTCTCTCAGTTCTGTCTGACTCTTTGCGACCCCATGGACTGTAGCCTACCAGGCTCCTCTGTCCATGGGATTTTCCAGGCAATAGTACTGGAGTGGATTGCCATTTCCTTCTCCAGGGGATCCTCCAGACCCATGGATCGAATGAAGGTCTCCCACATTGTAGACAGAGGCTTAAACCTCTGAGCCACCAAGGAAGTCCCCACCATAGTTTGGCCCCAGGTAAATAGCAGGGAAGGAACACAGCTCCACCCATAAACAGAAAATTGGATTAAAGATTTACTGAGCATGGCACTGCCCATCAAAATAAGACCCAGTTCCCCTTTAGTCAATCTTTCCCATCAGGAAGCTTTCACAAGCCTCTTATCCTTCTCCATCAGAGGGCAGACAGACTGAAAACTACAATCACAGAAAACTAACCAAAGTAATCACAGGGACCATAAACTTGTCTAACTCAAGGAAACAATGACCATGCTGTGTAGGGCCACCCAAGACAGACAGGTCATGGTGAAGAGTTCTGACAAAATATGGTCCACTGGAGAAGGGAATGGCAAACCACTTCAGTTTTCTTGCCTTGAGAACCCCATGAACAGATGAAAAGGCAAAATGGTGTGATACTGATAGGGGAACTCCCCAGGTCAGTAGGTGCCCAATATGCTACTGGAGATCAGTGGAGACATAACTCCAGAAAGAATGAATGGATGGAGCCAAAGTAAAAACAACAGCCAGTTGTGGATGTGACTGGTGATAGAAGCACAGTTTGATGCTGTAAGAGCAATATTGCATAGGAACCAGAATGTCAGGTCCATGAATCAAGGCAAATTAGAAGTGGTCAAACAAGATATGGAAAGAGTGAACATTAACATTTTATAATCAGTGAACTAAAATAGACTGGAATGAACAAATTTAATTTAGCTGACCATTATATCTACTACTGTGTGCAAGAATCACTTAGAAGAAATGGAGTAGACATCATAGTCAACAAAAGAGTCTGAGATGCAGTACTTGGATGCAAGTCTATGCCCCAACTGGTAATGCTGAAGAAGCTGAAGTTGAATGGTTCTGTGAAGACCTACAAGACCTTCTAGAACTAACACCCAAAAAGATGTCCTTTTAATCATAGGGGACTAGAATGCAAAAGTATTCCTACAGACAAATTTGGACTTGGAGTAGAGAATGCAGTAAGACAAAGGCTAATAGAGTTTTGTGCAGAGAACACACTGGTCATAGCAAACACCCTCCTCCAACAACACAAGATGGAAGAACTCTATAGAGTCAGCAAAAACAAGACTGGGAGCTGACTGAGGTTCAGATCATGAACTCCATATTGCCAAATTCGGACTTAAATTGAAGAAAGTAGGGTAAACAACTAAACCATTCAGTTATGACCTAAATAAAATCCCTTATGATTATACAGTGGAAATGAGAAATAGATTCAAAGGACTAGATCTGATAGAAAGAGTGTCTGATGAACTATGGATGGAGGTTCATGACACTGAACAGGAGACAGAGACCAAGACCATCCCAAAGAAAAAGAAATGCAAAAAAAGTAAAAGGCTGTCTGAAGAGGGCTTACAAGTAGCTGTGAAAAGAAAAGAAGCAAAAAACAAAGAGAAAAGGAAAGATATACCCATTTGAATGCAGAGTTCCAAAGAACAGCAAGAAGAGATAAAAAGCCTTCATCAGTGCCAAGAAACAGAGGAAAACAGTAGAATGGGAAAGCCTAGAGTTCTCTTCAGGAAAATTAGAGATACCAAAGGAACGTTTCATGCAAAGATGAGCACAATAAAAAACTGAAATGATATGGACCTAACAGAAGCAGAAGGTATTAAGAAGAGGTGGCAAGAATACACAGAAGAACGGTACAGAAAAGATCTCCACAACCCAGATAATCACAATGGTGTGATCACTCACCTAGAGCCAGACATCCTGGAATGTGAAGTCAAGTGGGCCTTAGAAAGCATCACTAGGAACAAAGCTAGTGGATGTGCTGGAATTCCAGTGGAGCTATTTCAAATCCTGAAAGATGATGCTGTGAAAGTGCTGCACTCAACATGCCAGCAAATTTTGAAAACTCAGCAGTGGCCACAGGACTGGAAAAGTTTAGTTTTCCTCCAATCCTTGGAAAAGGCAAAGCCAAAAATGCTCAAAATACCACACAATTACACTCATCTCACACACTAGCAAAGTAATGCTGAAAAGTCTCCAACTCAGGCTTCAACAGTTTGTGAACCTTGAACTTCCATATATTCAAGATGGATTTAGCAAAGGCAGAGGAGCCAGAGATCAAATTGCCAACATCTATTGGATCATCAAAAAAGCAAGACAGTTCCAGAAAACCATCTATTTCTGCTTTATTGACTATGCCAAAGCCTTTGACTGTGTGAATCACAATAAACTGTGGAAAATTCTGAAAGAGATGGGAATACCAGACCACCTGAGCTGCCTCTTGAGAAATCTGTATGCAGGTCAGGAAGCAATACTTAGAACTGGACATGGAACAACAGCCTGGTTCCAAATTGGGATAGGAATACATCAAGGCTGTATATTGTTACCCTGCTTATTTAATTTATATGCAAATACATCAAGAGAAACTTTGGGCTGGATGAAGCAAAAGCTGGAATCAAGATTGCCAGGAGAAATATCAATAACCTCAGATATGCAGATGACACCACCCTTATGGCAGAAAGTGAAGAAGAACTAAAGAGCCTCTTAATGAAAGTGAAAGAGTAGAATGCAAAAGTTGGCTTAAAACTCAACATTCAGAAAAGTAAGATAATGGCATCTGGTCCCATCACTTCATGGCAAATAGATGGGGAAACTGTGGAAACAGTGGCAGACTTTATTTTTGGGGGCTCCAAAATCACTGTAGATGGAGACTGCATCCTTGAAATAAAAAGATGCTTACTCCTTGGAATAAAAGTTATGACCAACCTAGACTGCATATTAAAAAGCAGAGGCATCACTTTGCCAACAAAGGTCCATCTAGTCAGGGCTATGACTTTTCCAGTATTCATGTATGGATGTAAGAGTTGGACTATCAAGATACCTGAGCTCTAAAGAATTGATGCTTTTGAACTGTGGTGTCGGAGAAGACTCCTGAGAGTCCCTTAGACTGCAAGGAGATCCAACCAGTCCATTCTAAAGAAAATCAGTCCTGAATATTCATTGGAAGAACTGATGTTGAAGCTGAAACTCCAATAGTTTGGCCGTCTGATGTGAAAAACTTACTCATGGGGAAAGACCCTGATGCTGGGAAAGATTGAAGGCAGGAGGAGAAGGGGACAACAGAGAATGAGATGGTTGGATGGCATCACCAACTAAGTGGGCATGAGTTTGGGTAAACTCTGGGAGTTGGTGATGGACAGGGAGGCCTGGAATGCTGCAGTCCATGGGGTCACAGAGTCAGACACGACTGAGTGCCTGAAATGAAATGAACTACCTTTTTTTTAATACCTTATATTTTATTTCAGGTTTATCTCAATACTTGTATTTTGTTTAGTAAATATTAAAATAATAATTTTATTTCTATTATATTTTATACTTCATTTTCATTTATATTATTTTCTAATTATTTGATATGCCATACCTAAATGCTATAATCATTAAGTTTTATGTTATTATATATTACTTTATAACTGAATTTCTTATGTCTCAGGGTTTTATGAACAGTATGGAACCATTTGTCTTGAATATCCAGTGTAAAAACAAATTTCAATGTTTTTCAAATCATTTAAGAATATTAAATTATCAAATAATATTTAGTAGCTTGTATTTTTATTATTTTCTTTCTACTTAAAAAATACTTCCATTGACTAGCCAATGATCAATGTATTGTATATCCTCATGCAGGAACTGTGGTACTTTCACTCTATGATGTGATTTTTTTATAGTATTAGTTATGAAGTTTAGAGCATACCATTTTGTTTTTGTTATTGTTTTTTATTTTTTGATCAAGTAAAGGCACCAAAACTATGCTTTAACTACTAGAAATGGCTTGGATAATTTATAATTTATAATCTATCTTTAAATAATGGAATGTGATGTTTTTTGACTCTAAAGTATTTATTACCAATAATGAGAAAGAGTTTTTTTTTTTTTTTTTTTTTAACCATAATGTTTCTTGAGGAAAAAAATAAAATAAGAAATCTTCCCCCACAAAAAGCAAAGGAAACACTCCAATCCTGGTATAAGTGCACCAAATCCAAATAGGTAGCAGTCACAATCATTGAGATAAATCTCAAGCCTAGGAATTGATTTTGTTCTACAGTTTCAATGTATCCTGGCTAATGACAAAGCTTGGTTTCTGTGAAGCCATATGAAGAGAATTCTCCAGTAATATCCTGCCAGCTTCCTGGGGAGAAACATGCTGAAGAGTAACAACAAGTGTCAATATACTTGGCCTGAGTAGAGCCCACTGTGACCTTGGCATTTCAGTTTTCAACAGTAAGAGAAGCAGTTAGCCTTTTCAACATCATTCATGTGAATACAGGGTGACTTAATGGAAAGTAACAAATGCATCACAATTTTGACAGTTGTTATAGAAGATTTTTCTGAAGCAGGTGTGATAAAAGGCTTTTTAAACAATAAACTCATAAAGTAAATTGGACATGAGAGAATGAAGAAAACTTGTCTGGGAGTGATTGATGAAGTGGCTCAGAATCTTATCTTTGGGAAAGTTAAGTGTAAGGTGGACCAGCCACCAGAGCCTGAAGTGTTTCAGCTAAAGCAGCTAAAATGTCTGCCTTTAGAAATACGTCATATGTAAAACAGATCACCAGACAGGTTTGATGCATGAGACAGGGTGCTCAGGGCTGGTGCACTGGGATGACCCTGAGGGATGGGATGGGGAGGGATGTGGGAGGGGGCTTCAGGATGGGGAACACATGTTCACCCATGGCTGATTCATGCGAATGTATGGCAAAAACCACCACAATATTGTAATTAGCCTCCAATTAAAATAATTAAAAAAATAAATACAAGATTAAATGTTGAGAAACCTTATGATGATAGAAAATTGAAATGTATTGTTAATTTCCTTAGTCAGTTTTAGGGATATTGCACTTAAACATTTTTTTCTAAAATATAAAATGACCAGGCCTTAGAAAAACTGACAGGTAAAGACCCCAAATTATTCTGAGTTTTATAATACATTTGAGATAACTATAATCAAATTTTACATTAATGATTTATTTTCTGATTTTCCAAAATGATCAACAGTAAAAGACTGAAAAATAAGAAAAATAATAACAAATTGAGCATGTTACTGTTATACAATTAAAATGGCCATTTTTTTTCATGCAAATATTCCTCAGAATAGAGAACTGCAAAGGTTAGCATAATAGGAAATCTAGAGATAGGTCACTGAATTTTTCAACAGTTTCATAATACAAAGTGTATTTACATGCAGGATGAGAGCAATGGAAAGATGAGACAGTACAGTCTGATTGAAACCAAACAGGACCCTGTGGGACTCCTGGGCACTGAAGCCTTTCTGTCCCCCATTTCTTGTTTGTAGAGAATAGACTCCAGCCTCCAGGACCTTCCCTGAGTCCCAAAGATCAGACTCCAAGAGTTGCCAATCAGGTAATGGAGGAAATGTTAGAGACAAGAGAGGAGCAGTCAAGAAATAAAAGTGTAGCCTTGGGGCAGGGTCCTAATTCCACCTCAAGGAACAAACAAAACAGTGTCTTTGACCACTTCACAGAACTTCATGCTAAGTCGCTTTAGTCATGTCTGACTTTTTGGAAAGCAATGGCCTGTAGCTCACCAGGCTCATTTGTCCATGGGATTCTCCAGGCAAGAATACTGAAGTGGGTTACCATAATCCCCCCAAAATGGAAAATGTTAACATTCTTCATTCCAGATTAAACAAACCAGAGAAACTCTTCAAGAGACCACCTGAAGCCAGACTTAAGGAACCACAGAAACTTACCAGACCATCTGCAGCCAGATTAAAGGGGTATAGGCTCTGCAGACATCCTGACCCTTATTAGCAACCCCACCCTTGAACCATTGCTGTAAAACTCCTCACCAAATCCTCCTGGGTTGGGACACACAGCTTTGAGGGGCACAAAACCCACTGTGTACCCCTTTGGCTAGCAAAGTAATAAAACTGTTCTTTTCTATTTCACCTAAAACTCTATCTCCAAGATTCGATTTGGCATCAGTGCACAAAGGCCAAACTTTTGGAATCATGATTACCATGTTAAGATTCAGTGACACTGAATTGTGTGCATATTTGGCTTGTACGCTCATATAGGCTGTTAAGACTCTATCAGAGTGTTGGTGTCCCTTCGTGGCAAACAATAAACTCAATTTTATCAACAGGTTATTGGAATGGTGTTTATGAATTTTCAGACAACATGGATCTTAATGAACCATGAAAATGAAGCTTTTATTTATTCATATATTCAACAAATTATTCATTGAGGGCTCATGTGTGCTCAATTTTGCAAAAAAAAGTTTGTCAATAGATTCAAACATGATTATATTGGGTAGGAATTTTTAAAGCCTATTTCTAGGCAAACATCCACCATGAATTGCCAAATAAGATCAAAGATATGCAATACTTTACCCATTCCCAAAGGGGATCTCTAGCAGCTAATATTTTTCATAGCAAAGCTCTGGGAAAGAGTTTAGATGAATTAATTCTTACAACAAATTGAAGGGGCTAGGTAGTCGCTGGGTCATGTGCTCAGTTGTCTCCAACTCTTTTTGATCCCATGGACTGTAGCCCACTAGGCTCCTCTATCCATGGGATGGATTTCCCAAGCAAGAACACTGGAGTGGGTTGCCATTTCCTTCTCCAGGAGATCTTCCTGATCCAGGGATTAAACCTAGGTCTTCTGCACTGCATGCAGATTCTTTACCATCTGACCTAGTGTTATCATCCAATTGTTTTGATGAAGCAATTGAGTTTAGAAGATTAACTTGCTTGAGTTCAATTCATGCATTAGTAACAGAACTGGGATTTGTGCCTTGGTCCTCCAACTTTATATTTGATAGACAGCTCACTACATGAGGATGACATGTAGACCTAAAACTTGGAATCTGTTGCATTAAGACATCTATGAACGTGGAAACAACTGGCATAAGCAAAATTGATATTGTGCTAAGCACCTGAACGTTTATAGTAGAATTTTGGAGCTTTCAGCTCTTTCAGTGTAGATTCATTTCTCCCCAGCTGTTCAGATTTTGTACGTCAAGAGGCTGACAGTGGGGCATTTTGTGATTGGCATCAGACATCTCTTACCTCATTGTGCTCTTGTTTTTGATTCCCCTCTACCTATTTTACTCCAGTTTAGCAACACTGACGTTTTATGATAAACAGTTTTAGCCCAAAGTTTAGATTATATTCTCATGATTTGGAGACTAGTACATTAGCAAAGATATTCACCCCTAAACCACCACCTTTCTCCCTTCAAGTATAAAGTAAATGCAGTAATAACTTAAGTGTGGAAAGGAAAGAAAGACAACATAGTCACTGGTCACTTATAAAATCTCCTGGCTGAGTATCAGGAATCCTCCCTTTCTCCATGTTGGATTAACTTCCTTAAAGTAGCTCTGTGACAGACTCCCTCCATCAGTGGAGATTATACCTTCCTTGATATGGCAGAATTCTAATAGCCAATCTGCTATTAGTTCAGGTTTTCAGAGTTAGGTTTGCCTAAACAATCACAGGCTTTTAAGCTAAAGTTTTTCTGGGCCAAACAATTTTCCCCCAAACTCAGGAGGTTTCTGATTTATTTGCTTCCATTCAGCCCCATGGGAAAGAAATTACCGTACAATCAGACAGACATCTACCCAGACTAGTTCTTGCGTCTGGATGACTCTCTTTTATTTACTGACATCTATACTCATTTTAAAGGCAGCCACCTCAAGGCCATGTGAAATAACAGGATGAGTGAACAGGAAACATACATAATCTGATCTTGCGACTGGGTTGGCTACCACTTTATGTCCTAGCACATTGGTGTGTAAGCTCCATAATCTTATCAACGGCTGCTCAGTGGACAGAAGCATTTGGCTTTTATAACTCTGCAAGACTTCATGTGGATTCCCAGTTAATTTAGATCGCAACTGTAGACAAAGTAATATTCCCTCCCTCCCTGCTCTGGTTTGTGAATCCAGCTTGTACTACCTTGCTAGAACAAGTAGGAATTTAAAAGAAATATCAATATTTAGACTTTTTTTTTTTTTAAGCTTTGTAGGTATCTTGTCTAGCTCTCCTGTTATTTCAAAGTGATTTCTCATGGCAGTATAACACGTGCCAAACACTTCCAATTCCTGTAATTAGTTAAAGTATGGTGCTATAACAGATGGCTCAACAAGGTGGGCATTGCTGCCTTCTGACAAAACTTGATAGGCGGATAGCCCAAGGAAGGAAGGTTGTTTTGTTCCCTGAGGTCATCCATGGATCCTGGCTCTTTTTACCCTCCTCATTTCTCAAGGCTTTCTCTCAGCCTTAGTTGAAGGCTGATCTCCAGCATGACATCTGAATTCCAGTTTGTTGTTGTTGTTCAATTGTTAAGTTGTATCTGACTCTCTGCAACACCATGAACTTCATTATTCCAGGCTTCTCTGTCCTTCACCACTGCCTGGAATTTGCTCAAACTCATGTCCATTAAGTTGATGATGCCATTCAACCATCTCATCCTCTGTTGCACTCTTCTCCTCCTGCCCACAATCTTTTCCAGCATCAGGGTCTTTTTGAGTGAGACAGCTCTTCACATCAGGTGGCCAAATTATTGGAGCTTCAGCTTCAGCATCAGTCCATCCAATGAATATTCAGGGCTGATTTCCTTTAGGAGTGACTGGTTTGATCTTGCTGTCCAAGGGACTCTGGGAAAAGAAAAATATAAAAAGGATAAAGACCCTCTGTTTCAAGTAATTAACCCATAATTTGAACATGTTACTTCCATCATATCTCTTCCTCTAGATGCCTCAGTCTTACAACAGTGCAGGATAAAAGAACAGGTGGGTTTTCAGATAAATAACCATGGTTCTTCTAAGGCTCTGACCTTGTGTTTGCTGTTATAAATAGTACAGAGTGAGAACTGAAAAGGAGTAAAATAGGTCCATAATTGATGGTTGTACCAAAGAAGATGACCACTATGATCCACTCACGTTTCCTCTTCTATAATTCACTGTCCACAGATTCTACACATTTTTCTGAGTGATGTGTGCTTTCTCTCAATAATTTTTAGGATTTCTTTAGATAGAGATGGATTAGATACATAGATTAGAAGGACAGATAGATGTGGATAGATAATATTAATATCTAGCTGTTTATATGTTCTAATTATGCCATCTCATTAGAAGGAGATATACTTTTTTATATATAGGCACTTTAAAATATATTTTAATTGCATCTTTCAAATTATTAACTATGAAGTCATTAATGTTTTACTTAAGAAACTGTTTTCAGAATTGAAATTATAATATACTTTATTCAAACTTTAAAGTTTTTAAATTTTGCTATTCACAATCATCTTTAATCCATATGATTCATACAGTATTAATGTACAGAAAAATGTTAGAAATTTCATTTAATTTTTTGTTTCTATAAGGAGAAACAATTCCCCTGACAACAATTTTTTCATCTTATATGCAACATACACTTCCTAAATAAAAATTCCTAACTTTCATAATTTTCTATTCATTTATTTATAGATCTATCTTAATCTGAAAAGGTTTATAATAAATCATACCTGATAGGTATAATTCTGCCACATGTACCTCTATTTCATCTATTGCATATTCATGACATTGTTCTTCTACAGATATTTTGAAATCAAATCACAAAATCCCATTAAACTTGGGAATCCTAGAAGAAATAAATGAAAGCATTGAATATTTGGAAATAATTTATATATTTATTCACTGAGGCTCATTTTTAACAGCAGTGGTATATTTGTCCTTTTATTTCAGAGTTCTGAATTGTTTTCAATAAAATTTTATTAATTTAGTAAAGTTTTTAACATATTTTTATAAAGGCATCCTTAAATGTATTATATATATTTATTATTCATATTTTAATTTTATTATTAATAACTTTCACACATATTTCAAATTTTAAATTTTTATTGATATATTTTATCTTTGGAAATATTTTATCTTTTGTATCTATTTATCTTAGGAGTGCATTAACATTTCCATTGTGGAAATTAATGATAAGTCAAATATAATCTAGCAGGAGCATTTGTCATCATCTTTATTCTCTTAGCTTGCTGGAAGTCTCCTGTATTATTTATTATGCTCATTTAAAAAGCAAAATAATTCTAAACCCTGAAACATAGATATTCCCTCTTCAGTCAATTCAGTTCAGTCACTCGGTTCTGTCTGACTCTTTGCAACCCCATGGACTGTAGCACGCCAGGCTTCCCTATTCATCACCAACTCCCACAGCTTGCTCAAACTCATCTCCATTGAGTCAGTGATGCCATCCACCATCTCATCCTCTATTGGCCCCTTCTCCCACCTTCAATCTTTCCCAGTATCATGATATTTTCAAATGAGTCAGTTCTTCACATCAGGTGGCCAAAGTATTGGAGTTTCAGCTTCAGTATCAGTCCTTCCAGTGAATATTCAGGACTGATTTCTTGTAAGATTCACTGGTTTGAAATCCTTGCAGTCCAATGGACTCTCAAGAGTATTCTCTAATACCACAATTCAAATTTTTGGTGCTTAGCTGTCTTTAGAGTCCAACTCTCACATCCATACATGACTACTGGAAGCACCATAGCTTTGATTAGATGGACCTTTGTTGGCAAATTAATGTCTTTGCTTTTTAATATGTTGTCTAGGTTGGTCATAGCTTTTCTTCCAAGGAGCAAGGGTCTTTTAATTTCATGGCTGCAGCCACCATCTGCAGTTATTTTGAAGCCCTTAAAAATGAAGTCCTCGACTGTTTCCATGGTTTCCCCATCTATTTGCCATGAAGTGATGGGACCAAATGCCATGATCTTAGTTTTCTGAATGTTGAGTTTTAAACCAACTTTTTCAGTCTCTTCTTTCACTTTGATCAAGAGGCTCTTTAGTTCTTCTTCACTTTCTGCCATAAGGCTGGTGTCATCTACATATCTGAGGTTACTGATATTTCTCCCAGAAATCTTGGTTCCAGCTTGTGCTTCATCTAGCCCAGCATTTCTGCATTGAAGTTAAATAATCAGGGTGACAGTATACAGCCTTGACATACTCTATTTACAGTTTGGAACCAGTTTGTTGTTCCATGTCCAGTTCTAACTGTTGCTTCCTTACCTGAACACAGATTTTTCAGGGGGCAAGTCAGGTGGTCTGGTACTCTCATCTCTTTCAGAATTTTCCACAGTTTGTGGTGATCCACACAGTCAAAGGCTTTGACATAGTCAATAAAGCAGAAATAGATATTTTCCTGGAACTCTCTTGCTTTTTCCATATGATTCAATGGATGTTCTCAATTTGATCTCTGGTTCCTCTGCCTTTTCTAAATCCAGCTTGAACATCTGGAAGTTCACGATTCATGTAGTGTTAAAGCCTGGCTTGGAGAATTTTGAGCATTACTTTGATAACGTGTGACAAGAGTGCAGTTGTGCGGTAGTTTGAGAATTCTTTTGCATTGCCTTTCTTTGGGATTAGAATGAAAACTGACCTTTTCCAGTCCTGTGGCCACTGCTGAGCTTTTCAAATATGCTGGCATATTGAGTGAAGCACTTAAACAGTATGATATTTTATGATTTGAAATAGCTCAACTAAAACTCCATTACCTCTAATAGCTTTGATTGTAGTGATGCTTCCTAAGGCCCACTTTACTTCACATTCGGGATGTCTGACTCTAGGTGAGTGATCACACCGTTGTGGTTATCTGGGTCATGAAGATCTTTTGTGTATAGTTCCGCTGTGTATTCTTGCCACCTCTTCTTGATATCTTCTGCTTCTGAAGAACTATGGACAGAGGTTTGTGACATTGTTCAGGAGGCAGTGATCAAGACCATACCCATGAAAAAGAATTGCAAAAATGCAAAATGGTTGTCCAAGGAGGCCTTACAAATAGCTGAGAAAAGAAAAACACAAAAGGCAAAGGAGAAAAGGAAAGATATTCTCACTTAATATTATTAAAAAACACATTCATATTTTTATATTCTTGATGCCTCTGAATTTTAAGTTGAATCTTAAACGTGAAAGTGAATAAGATCTATTTTATTACATTTTTTCTCTAAACAATTATGATTGTTCTAATTTTCCAAGCTTCCATGGTGCTTCAAATGGTAAAGAGTCTGCCTGCAATGCAGGAGACCTGGGTGTGAACCCTGGGTTTGGATGATCCCCTGGAAAAGGAAATGGCAGCCCACTCCAATATACTTGCCTGGAGAATCCCACGGACAGAGGAAACTGGTGGGTTAATATTTCAAATTTCGTTTTGGTTTTTCTTATTTACTTTTAATATAGTGATATGAATCACTATAGTGATTGTTGTTTTTCAAATGTTGAAACAGTCTTTTTTTTTTTTTTTAATTTTTTTTAAATTTTATTTTATTTTTAAACTTTACATAATTGTATTAGTTTTGCCAAATATCAAAATGAATCCGCCACAGGTATACATGTGTTCCCCATCCTGAACCCTCCTCCCTCCTCCCTCCCCACACCATCCCTCTGGGTCATCCCAGTGCACCAGCCGCAAGCATCCAGTATTGCGCATCGAACCTGGACAAAAAAGCAAACAACAGTAACAAAAAAAGAAAAAGAAAAGAGAGAAAAAAAGAGAGGAAAAAATTAAACACTAGTTAAACAGAAGACCATCTTATCTGCAGAGTATATCATGGGAAATGGCAGGCTTGATGAAGCACAAGCTGGAATCAAGATTTCAGGGTGCAATATTAATAACCTAAGACATGCAGATGACACCACCCCTATGGCAGAAAGAAAAGAGGAACTAAATAGACTCTCGATGAAGGTGAAAGAGGAGAGTTATAAAGCTGGCTTAAAACTCAAGTGAAGATCATGGCATCCAGTCTCATCACTTCATGGGAAATAGATGGGGAAACAATGGAAACAGTGACAGACTTTACTTTGGGGGGCTCCAAAATCACTGCAGATGGTGACTCCAACTACAAAATTAAAAGACAATTGCTTCCTGGAAGGAGAGTTATGACAGACAGTATATCAAAAAGCCCACAAAGTATAGTCAAAGCTTTGATTTTTCCAGAAGTCATGAATGGATATGAGAGTTAGACCATAAAGAAGTGTGCACACTGAAGAATTGATGCTTTGAACTATGTGTTGCAGAAGACTGTTGAGAGTCCTTGGACTGTAAAGAGATAAAACCAGTCAATACTAAAGGAAATCAATCCTGAATATTCACTGGAAGGACTGATGCTGAAGCTGAAACTCCAATACTTTGGCCACCTGATGTGATGACCTGACTCATTAGAAAACACCCCAATGCTGGGAAATATTGAAGGCAGGAGGAGAAGGTGATGATAGAGGATGAGATTGTTGGATGGCATCACTGACTCAATGGACATGAGTCTGAGCAAGCTCTTGGAGTTAGTGATGGACAGAGAAGTCTGGAATGATGTAGTTGATGGGATTGCAAAGAGTCAAACACCATTGAATGACTGAGCAACGACAAACAAAATAAGATGCCCAGCATCAGAGTCTTTTCCAATGAGTCAACTCTTCCATGAGATGGCCAAAGTACTGGAGTTTCAGCTTTAGCATCATTCCTTCCTAAGAAATCCCAGGGCTGATTTTCAGAATGCACTAGTTGGATCTCCTTGCAGTCCAAGGGACTCTCAAGAGTCTTCTGTGGTGTCACAGTTCAAAAGCATCAATTCTTCGGTGCTCAGCCTTCTTCACAGTCCAACTCTCACATCCATACATGACCACAGGAAAAACCATAGCCTTGACTAGACGGACCTTTGTTGGCAAAGTAATGTCTCTGCTTTTGAATATGCTATCTAGGTTGGTCATGACTTTCCTTCCAAGGAGTAAGCGTCTTTTAATTTCATGGCTGCAGTCACCATCTGCAGTGATTTTGGAGCCCCACCAAAAATAAAGTCTGACACTGTTTCCACTGTTTCCCTATCTATTTCCCATGAAGTGGTGAGACCGGATGCCATGATCTTCGTTTTCTGAATGTTGAGCTTTAAGCCAACTTTTTCACTCTCCACTTTCACTTTCATCAAGAGGCTTTTGAGTTCCTCTTCACTTTCTGCCATAAGGGTGGTGTCATCTGCATATCTGAGGTTATTGATATTTCTCCCGGCAATCTTGATTCCAGCTTCTGTTTCTTCCAGTCCAGCGTTTCTCATGATGTATTCTGCATATAAGTTTAATAAGCAGGGTGACAATATATAGCCTTGACATACTCCTTTTCCTATTTGGAACCAGTCTGTTGTTCCATGTCCAGTTCTAACTGTTGCTTCCTGATCTGCATATAGATTTCTCCAGAGGCAGGTCAGGTGGTCTGGTATTCCCATCTCTTTCAGAATTTTCCACAGTTTATTGTGATCCACACAGTCAAAGGCTTTGGCATAGTCAATAAAGCAGAAATAGATGTTTTTCTGGAACTCTCTTGCTTTTTCCACGATCCAGCGGATGTTGGCAATTTGATATCTGGTTCCCCTGCCTTTTCTAAAACCAGCTTGAACATCAGGAAGTTAACAGTTCATGTATTGCTGAAGCCTGGCTTGGAGAATTTTGAGCATTACTTTACTAGCGTGTGAGATGAGTGCAATTGTGTGGTAGTTTGAGCATTCTTTGACATTGCCTTTCTTTGGGATTGGAATGAAAACTGACCTTTTCCAGTCCTGTGGCCACTGCTGAGTTTTCCAAATTTGCTGGCCTATTGAATGCAGCACTTTCACAGCATCATCTTTCAGGATTTGAAATAGCTCAACACTAGTTCCACAAGTGTCTCCAAATGAAGAATTCCTCGGCCATATAATTCTAAAAAATGTAGCAAAATAGATCTTTTTTGGGAATTCACATTTTAACCTTGTTAAAAATCACGGAAAATTTCTGCAGTAATAAATCATGCTTAGGTTTGTTTCATAAATTATTTAATTAATTGTTCCAAATTATCTAAATCAGCAAAATCCACTTGTAGATAGAACTATAAAAATCAGTGAAAGAATTTCTATGGCAAATATTTTTCAAATAGTCTGTAAATCACACCATAAAGTGACTAATCAAAGAAAATGTATTAATAAATTAAAAATATAATCTAATATATCTAACAATTAATGTATTCATTAATATAGTTACTATTAAGTGCCAATATGTAAAACTGCTTTCCTACAACCCAGTCTGCTTCCATAAGAATGATCATGACTTGAAAAATGCAAACATGCTACAGGTATCATTTGAAATTCCTATCTACTTTTATCATGACAAAAATTCTTAGCAAATTCGGTATTAATAAATGTGTCTCCACATAATAAAACCCATGTGACAAACCCACGGCTAAAATACTCAGTGCTGAAAAACAAAACTATTCCTTAGGATCATAAATAAAAGAAAAAATCCCCATTCAGTGCTTCTGTTCAACATAGAACTTGGAAGTCCTGAGCAGAGTAATTGATCAAGAAAAAAAGACATCAAAATCAAAATAATTTAAAATCTCTGCAGATCCACATGACATTATGTGTAGAAAACTATAAAAACCCCACCAACAAACCTAGAACTAATATGAAAATATAGAACTAACTAAAAGTTGGTAACTCTCACTGGACACATCAAGAAATTGAAGCTGCAGGACAAACCACCACCTTAAAATCTCTAGAAAGATATATGAATACACAAAATCACAGCTGAGTTCAGGTTGTGCTTAGTTGCTCAGTCGTGTCCGACTCTTTTCGACCCTGTGGACTGTAGCTTGCCAGGCTCCTCTGTCCATGCAATTCTCCAGGCAAGAATATTGGAGTGAGTTGCCATTTCCTTCTCCAGAGATCACGCTACATGGACCTAAAGGCACTGGAGCATTATTGATAAAAATAGCTAAATTTAATTTTGATGCATTGCTAGAGGTTGATCTGGGACTAGTGTGATCATCACTATTGATCCCATGAACATTAAGAGTAATTAAGAAATTCTATAAACCTTTCTGTATTAGTTTGTTAGAACTATCATAAAACAATACCACAGGGTATTGTTAACAATAGATTTATTTTCTCATAGTTCTAGAGGCTAGAAAGTTTAAGGTTAAGATGTAAATTGTTTCTTCTGAGACTTCTTTCCTTGACTTGCATATGGCCACTTTTTTTTTTTTTTCCACTGTATCCTCATATGGTCTTTTCCCTCTTGTCTCTCTCTCTCTTTTTCCCCTCTAATAAGAACACCAGTCATATAGGATTAAAGCCTACCCTAAAAACTTCACTTTAACTTAATCACCTATTTAAAGACCTTATCTCTAAATTAGTTTATATTCTGAGGTACTGGGGATTTGGACTTCAACATATGAATTTTAACAAGGACACAATTCAGCGTATAAAAGTTTCTTTGCCTACAAATTTGGTGACTTCGATGACTTGGTCAATTCCTTTATAATACAAACTACCAAAACTCACACAGGAGAAATAAACAGATTATGTGTAAACTATTATAGATTAACTCAATATTTAGTAATTTGCCAAACAAGTGTCTGATCCAAAACTTTAAAGGAAAAGCCATACTAATAATCTACAAGTTTTTCTAGAAAACAATAGCAGAGGAAATTCTTCCTAACTCATTTTAATGGGCCAGCATTACTCTAATCCCCAAATCTCTCTCTCTCTCTATATATATATATATATATTTTTTTTTTTTTTAATTGAAGGCAAATTACTTTACAATATTGTATTGGTTTTGCCATACATCAACATGAATCCATCATGGATGTACATGTGTTCCCCATCCTGAAACCCCCTCCCTCCTCCCTCCCCATCCCATTCCTCTGGGTCATCCTAGTGCACCAGCCCTGAGCATCCTGTATCATGCATCAAACCTGGACTGGCAATTCTTTTCTTATATGATATTATACATGTTTCAGTGCCACTCTCCAAAATCATCCCACCCTCGCCCTCTCCCACAGAGTCCAAAAGATTGTTCTATACATCTGTGTCTCTTTTGCTCTCTTGCATACAGGGTTATTATTATCATCTTTCTAAATTCCATATATATGTGTTAGCATACTGTATTGGTGTTTTTCTTTCTGGCTTACTTTACTCTATATAATAGGCTCCAGTTTCATCCACTTCATTAGAACTGAGTCAAATGTATTCTTTTTAATGGCGAGTAATACTCTATTGTGTATATGTACCACAGCTTTCTTATCCATTCATCTGCTGATGGACATCTAGGTTGCTTCCATGTCCTGGCTATTATAAACAGTGCTGAGATGAACATTGGGGTACACGTGTCTCTTTCAATTCTGGCTTCCTCGGTGTGTATGCCCAGCAGTGGGATTGCTGGGTCATATGGAAGTTCTATTTCCAGTTTTTTAAGGAATCTCCACACTGTTCTACATAGTGACTGTACTAGTTTGCATTCCACCAACAGTGTAAGAGGGTTCCCTTTTCTCCACACACTCTCCAGCGTTTATTGCTTGTAGACTTTTGGATCGCAGCCATTCTGACTGGGGTGAAATGGTACCTTATTGTGGTTTTGATTTCCATTTCTCTGATAATGAGTGATGTTGAACATCTTTTCATGTGTTTGTTAGCCATCTGTATGTCTTTGGAGAAATGTCTATTTAGTTCTTTGTCCCATTTTTTGATTGGGTCGTTTATTTTTCTGGAATTGAGCCACAGGAGTGGCTTGTATATTTTTTAGATTAATTCTTTGTCAGTTGCTTCATTTGCTATTATTTTCTCCCATTTTGAAGGCTGTCTTTTCACCTTGCTTATAGTTTCCTTTGTTGTGCAGAAGCTTTTAATTTTAATTAAATTAAATTATTTTACTTAAATTTAATTTAATATAATTAATCATTTAATTAAATTAAATGGGACAAAAGTCCCATTTGTTTATTTTTGCTTTGATTTCAAATATCCTGGGAGGTGGGTCATAGAGGATCCTGCTGTGATGTATTTCAGAGTGTGTTTTGCCTATATTCTTCTCTAAGAATTTTATAGTTTATGGTCTTACATTTAGATCTTTAATCTATTTTGTGTTTATTTTTGTGTATGGTGTTAGAAAGTGTTCTAGTTTCATTCTTTTACAAGTGGTTGACCAGTTTTCCCAGCACCACTTGTTAAAGGGATTATCTTTTCTCCATTGTATATTCTTGCCTCCTTTGTCAAAGATAAGGTGTCTATAGGTGCGTGGATATATCTCTGGGCTTTCTATTTTGTTCCATTGATCTATATTTCTGTCTTTGTGCCAGTACCATACTGTCTTGATGACCGTGGCTCTGTAGTAGATCCTGAAATCAGGCAGGTTGATTCCTCCAATTCCATTCTTCTTTCTCAAGATTGCTTTGGCTATTTGAGGTTTTTTGTATTTCCATACAAATTGTGAAATTATTTGTTCTAGCTCTGTGAAAAATACTGTTGGTAGCTTAATAGGGATTGCATTGAATCTATAGATTGTTTTGGGTAGTATACTCTTTTTCACTATATTGATTCTTCCAATCCATGAACATGGTATATTTCTCCATCTATTAGTGTTCTCTTTGATTTCTTTCACCAGTGTTTTATAGTTTTCTATATATAGGTCTTCTGTTTCTTCAGGTAGATATATTCCTAAGTATTTTATTTTTTTCATTGCAATGGTGAATGGAATTGTAGACCAGCATCTCTCATGAACATAGATTAAAGAATCCTTAATAAAATATCAGCAAATTGAATCCAATAACATATGGGAAAATGATATCCCACGACAAAGTAAAATTTATTCCATGTCCCAAGACTGTTTTATCATTAAAATCAATTAGTTTAAGCCAGCCTATAAGTAGACTCCAAGTGAAAATAACATCTCTTGTTTCTCCTATTCTATCTTATACTGAAAATCCTAGTTTATGAAATAATACAAAATAGAAAGAGAAAGTATGCAGATTGGAAAGGGATAAATAAAACTGTGCTTATTTGGAGATGATATGATTGTCTAGGTGAAAAAAAAAACAAACACAAATAATCAAAAGGAAAAAAAAAAAAAAAACATTCTGGGACTAATGACCTAGGAGATCACTCCATTTCATATGAAGTAACAAACAAAAGTCAATTGCTCTCTTACCCAGGAATGGACAATTGGGATTTGATAATAAAAATAAAATACTGTTTATAATAACACTGAGATTAAATATTCAGGTATAAACCTAATAAAATGAGTAGAATATCAACATATGGAGAGCTACAAAAGTTTGATTAAAGAAAGCAAAGAATAGCCAAATAAATGAAGACATATTTTATGTTCATTGATTGAATGCCTCAATATTAAGATGTCAGTTCTTTCACACTTGATTGATATATTTTACAGCTCTATTCATAATTGTCAGAAACTGGAAGCTAGCAAAATAACTTTCAGTAGATGAATAAACAATAATAAATCCATACAATAGAATTAGTATCCTGCAGTAAAAGAAAATGTGTTATCAAACCACAAATGGATATGTTAAATGAAAGATGCTGGTTAGAAAAGGCTATATACTGTACGATTCCATTTATATGATATTCTGGAAAGGCAAAACAATAGAGACAGTGATTGTCTTGAGTGTGGGGAGAGGGAAACAGGGATAAATAAGGGGAAAACAGATTTTCAGGGGAGTTAAGTTATTCTGTATGATATTGTTGTCATGGTGAAATGGGGAATTGCATTTGTTAAAACCCGTAGAGTTTATAGCACCTTTAATGTTAGCAAATTAAAAAAAAAAAAAAGAAAGAAACAGGAAGTAGAGAGATCCCAGGAAGCAATGTGGACTGAGACAAGAGTATGTCATTCTATTTACAAATGTATGATCAACCTCAGTGAGAGGGCTGAGGGGGGAGGTACTGAAAGAAGTAACTTTGGAAATAAGAAACATATGTAAGACTGAAGGTAAACGGACTTCACCAAAGCACTGTACTATAGATAAGGGGGATACTGCTTTAAAAGTCTGATATTTCTAAACATGTGTACTGGAATTGAAAAATGAAGTAAAGGGTAGTATAAAGATAGCGGATAGTAAGACCCTATCTGGCTTCTCTGTTGGAGTAGAAATTTACATAAAATCAGGGCAAGAGACTTGAATGATTCCTGTGATACTGAACAGATATTAGAGACATCAGTAAGACAGAAATTAGAGTTGAAAACATCAGACAATTAGCATAATATAGATAGAGGTTGCTATGTATATATTTTATGTAAATATATATGGATTAGTGAAGTGAAGTCGCTCAGTCGTGTCCAACTCTTTGCGACCCCATGGAATGTAGCCCACTGGGCTCCTCCGTCCATGGGATTCTCCAGGCAAGAATACTGGAGTGGGTTGCCATTTACTTCTCCAGGGGAATCTTCCCGATCCAGGGATCGAACCCAGGTCTCCTGCATTGCAGGCAGATGCTTTAACCTCTGAGCCACCAGGGAAGCCCATATATGGATAAGTATATACATAAAGGTTTATTTGATATGTTTGCTGAGAGGACATAAAGGAAATGACGCTTTAGTAGAACTTGTTTAATTTAGCCTGCAGATCTTGTTTTCTAATATTATTTTTTAATTAATTGATCCATAGCTCCTTGGATAAATAACTGATTCTAGGATAATGCCTAGAAATATACAAAATGAAACTGAACAGCTTGTAGTGCCAGAAAATAAGGAAATTCTCAAAAGTATTAAACACACATATACACACAAACACATCAACACTGATGGAAGCACATCAAAGGGGCACAAGAGCCAAGTAAAAAGAGCTTCAAATTGTCAGTAATGACACAGAGTAAGAAACTAAATTAGGGTAGTACTGGATTGCTGTCCAAAACAAATATTATATTTTAATGCATATATGTAGAATCTATAAAAATCATAGAGATGAACAGGGCAGAAATAGATGCACAAATACAGAGAATGGACATGTAGACATGAGTTGGGGGGGAGGGGGGAGATTAACTGGAAGGATGGGATTGGCATATACACACTACCATGTGTAGTATAGATAAGTAGTGGGAACCTGCTGTATAACACAGGGGATTCAGCTTGGTGTTCTGTGATTACCTAGATGGGGAGGATGGGGGGAATGGTGGGAGGGAGATCCAAGAGGGAGGGAATATACAAACACACAGAGCCAATTCACTTGGTTGTACAGCAGAAACTAACACAACATTGTAAATCAACTATACCCAAATAAAAAGCATAATATACAAACCATGAGTCTATACTGATATAAATAAACGATTCTGCAAATAAACATATGAGAGAAAAGAAACAAATCTGCCATGCAGAAGAATTCTACATTCTTTATGTAGGCTCTCTATCATCAGGAGGGAGAGATCATTGCCCACTTTTAAGTGTGAGATAAATACAGTGACTTCCTTCCTAAGTGTAGAATGGAAAGAAAAAGGAAGTAAGGGTAACTTTACAGTAGAAAGTCCCTAAGCACTCCCTAAGTCAGGTGATCAAGGTCAACATCAATAGTCATTAATCATGATCAGTGCAATGAAAAAGGCACTGTACCTCTCCAGTCTTCCTATCGCCAAAGATAATTGCAATCTAATCATGAGGAAAGCATCAAATCACAGTAGAGATCTACACTACAAAATGGCAACCATCACAGAATGGTCAGAATGGCCACCATCAAAATGTCTACCAAAAAAAAAAAAAAAAATGCTGAAGGGAATGTGGAGAAAATGGAACCCTTCTACACTGTTGGTGGGAATGTAAACTGATGCAGTCACTATGGAGAACAGAATGGAAGTTCCTTAAAAAACTAAAAATAGAGCTACTATATGACCCAGAAATCCCACTCCTGAGCATATACTCAGAGTAAACCAGGATTCCAAAAGATATATGCACCTCAATGTTCACTGCAGCACTATTTACAATAGCCAGGAAATAGAAACAAACTAAGTGTCCATTGACAGAGCAGTGGATAAAGGACTTGTGACACATATACACAATGGAGTATGACTCAGCCATAAAAAAGGAATGAAACTGAGCCATTTCTAGAGATGTAGGTGAACCTAGAAACTGTCATACAGAGTGAAGTAATGCAGAAAGAGGAAATATCATATATTAACACGTATGTGTGGAATCTAGAAAACTAGTACAGATGCATCTGTTTGCTAAGCAGCAATCAAGACACAGAGGTAGAGAAAAATATATGCATACCAAGGTGGGGAGGGAGGGTGGAATGAATTGGGAGGTTGGGAATAGCATATATACACTATTATGTGTAAAATATATAGCTAATGACAACCTACTGTATAGCACATGGAACTCTACTCAACACTCTGTAGTGACCTAAATGGGAAAGAAATCCAAATATATAGGCTTCCCAAGTGATTCAGTGGTAAAGAATCAGCCTGTCAAGCATGAGATACATGTTTGATCCCTGAGTCAGGAAGAGCCCCTGGAGAAGGAAATGGCAATCTACTCCAGTATTCCTGCTTGGGAAATCCCATGAACAGAGGAGCCTGGCTATAGGCCAGGCTATAGTCAGGCTATATAGTCAGGACTATAGGCAGGTTATAATCCATGGGGTCACAAAGAGCAGGACACGACTTAGCCACTAAACAACAACATATATCTGTATGTGTATAATCGATTCACTTTGCTGAACAGCAGAACTAAACAACTTTGTAAAGCAACTCTACTCCAATTACATATATATATATATATATATATATATATATATATATATATATCTGAGAGATGTCTGAGGTGGTGTTGTCAAAGGATGCAGACTTCTAGTATGGTGAATAAATTCAGGGGCTCTGATGTACAGCATGGTGACTATAGTTAAAAGTATACTTGAAAGCTGTTAAGAGAATTCACCTTAAATGTTTTTACCACCACAACAAAAAAGGTGATGGTGTGGAGTGAAGGATGTGTTTATGAACCTTATTGTGGTAATCCCTTCACAATATATACATGTATCAAATCATCATATTGTACACCTTAAAGTTAATAGAATATTATATGTCAGTTATCTCCCAACATAGCTAGAAAAACAAAGAAAATAAGTCTGAGAAAATTACACAGACAGCAGAAACCCAGGGAGACAAAACAACTAAATGGAATGTTATCTCCTAAGTGGAATTTTGAAACAAATCAACAAAAAAGAATATTAGAAAAACTGAAAAAACCTGAATGAGCTACAGACTTTAGTTGAGAAGCAGAGTACATCATGAGAAACGCTGGACTGGAAGAAACACAAGCTGGAATCAAGATTGCCGGGAGATATATCAATAACCTCAGATATGCCAATGACACCACCCTTATGGCAGAAAGTGAAGAGGAACTAAAAAGCCTCTTGATGAAAGTGAAAGTGGAGAGTGAATAAGTTGGCTTAAAGCTCAACATTCAGAATACGAAGATCATGGCATCCGGTCCCATCACTTCATGGGAAATAGATGGGAAAACAGTGGAAATAGTGTCAGACTTTATTTTGGGGGGCTCCAAAATCACTGCAGATGGTGATTGCAGCCATTAAATTAAAAGACACTTACTCCTTGGAAGGAAAGTTATGACCAACCTAGATAGCATATTCAAAAGCAGAGACATTACTTTGCCAACAAAGGTCCATCTAGTCAAGGCTATGGTTTTTCCTGTGGTCATGTATGGATGTGAGAGTTGGACTGTGAAGAAGGCTAAGCACCGAAGAATTGATGCTTTTGAACGGTGGTGTTGGAGAAGACTCTTGAGAGTCCCTTGGACTGCAAGGAAATCCAACCAGTCCATTCTGAAGGAGATTAGCCCTGGGATTTCTTTGGAGGGAATGATGCTGAAGCTGAAACTCCAGTACCTTGGCCACCTGATGCGAAGAGTTGACTCGTTGGAAAAGACTCTGATGCTGGGAGGGGTTGAGGGCAGGAGGAGAAAGGGACGGCAGAGGATAAGATGGCTGGATGGCATCACTGACTCGATGGACGTGGGTCTGGGTGAACTCCGGAAGTTGGTAATGGACAGGGAGGCCTGGCGTGCTGCGATTCATGGGGTCGTGAAGAGTCGGACATGACTGAGCGACTGAATGGAACTGAATGTATGAATATAATTTCAACACTTGTAATAAATGACTATGCTAATGTAGAGATTAATAAGAATGGAAATTGAGGAATAGTTACATGGGAAATCTATTATCTTCTATATTGTTCTATTAATCTGAAACTTTTCTAAGATATACATCTGTAAAAGAATTAAATGACATTACAATAACCCACAAAGTCCCTGTAATACTGACCCAAATGCTGGTGTTTAGCTCAAGTCCTTAGCTCTTCATGTCTCTGCTCAAAAATATCCTCATAAGAGAGAAACTCCTATGATATCACAAGAAAAATAAAATACTTTCCTCAGTTCCTTCTCTAGAAATCCCAATCATTCTTGCCCAATTTTATTATCTTTTATAGAATTTATCAGTATTTGACATGTTATATATTTGCATGCTTATTTATTTAAAGTCTGTTTCCTACTAGCATATAAGCAGATGTGGGGAGGAGTTTAACTATTTTATTCACTGTTGTATGTCCAGAATTTAAGAGGATGTAGTCAATGGCTGGCGTTTGATATATGAATGAATGCAACATGCACTAGGCTGATAAATACTTATAGAATCTCTATAAATATATGTTATCAAATTAGATATATATATTTAACTACTACATTTTAGTAAAACTTCCTTTTTGCTCACCCTAAATTTCTGTGGATTTTGCAGAGTTTAAGTTTACATTTTATATCTATACAATACTTTATAATACTTCCATTATGACAGCTGCACTAGGCATAATGCTGTTTGCAGCACTGTGTGAATTGCAATCTGGAATAGATAATGTTTAAACCTCTGTCTGAACTGTAATATATAATTTAGCAATGTAGTAAAAAATGTGCATGAACTTGGCATTAAAAATGACAATAAAACATTATTACCAAGCAGACTTCTGGAATACTTCTTGGAGACTTGAGTGTGTACTAGAAAGGAAATGCCTTACTAGTACTCAGTTCATGAACTTTACTACAAAAAAAATTGACAATTGGGCTACATCATGGTGTCACAATTTGGATGCCATATGAAAAACCTGGAGTATGTAAGATATGAGAAATAAAATACTAAATATGCTTTCTGTTGAGTATTCAAATCTGTTTTAAACACAAAATGAATCTATAAAATTCCATATTAATTTTCTTCCAACTGTATAAGCTTTAGGAAATGCTATGCTGTATATTGGATATGCTGAAATTAGTCATAGCAGAGACAAAGATGTAAAACAAGTGATCTGGAAACACCCATTATTGGCAGATATCTTTAAACAATGAAAATTAAGATACATATAATTTTTCAAGTATTATAACTAACACTGAATCCTTGCAGCTAAGATATTCACAACACAAGTTTTTTAAAAAGCTCATTAGGCTGAACATCCATTAATATATTCACAACCACCTGACATTTCTAGACTCATCCACTTGTCATTGTTATAGTTCATTGTTCTAAGATTTCAGAAGTTTTGAGCTTTAGGTTTGGGAAATTCTAGGTGTTCTATATTGCCAATGCATTGGCAATAATTTATTAAGCCTTAGTTAGAAAATAATAAATTGTTCACTGGATAAATATTACTACTATTCAAGAAATATTGACAGAACATCTACTATACTTGTTTTAAGGAAATATTATTCATCAAGAAATAGCCATTGAAAATCTACTCTATTAAAGGAAATCTCACAAATCCAAAATTTAGAGAAGCAATACCAGACTACCTTATCTGCCTCTTGAGAAATCTGTATGCAGGTCAACAAGCGAGAGTTAGAACCAGACATGGTACAATGGACTGGTTCAAAATTGGAAAGGAGTACTTCAAAGCAGTCTATTGTCATCCTGCTTACTTATGCAGAGTACATCATGCAGAATGCTGGACTAGATGAAGCAAAAGCCAGAATCAAGAAAAAGCATGTTCATGGATCAGAAGAATTAATATAGTGAAAATGAGTATACTACCCAAAGCAATCTATAGATTCAATGCAATCCCTATCAAGATACCATCGGTATTTTTCACAGAGCTAGAACAAATGATTTCACAATTTGTATGGAAATACAAAAAACCTCAAATAGCCAAAGCAATCTTGAGAAAGAAGAATGGAATTGGAGGAATCAACCTGCCTGACTTCAGGATCTACTACAAAGCCACAGTCATCAAGACAGTATGGTACTGGCACAAAGACAGAAATATAGATCAATGGAACAAAATAGAAAGCCCAGAGATAAACCCACGCACCTATAGACAATCTCTTTAACAAGTGGTGCTGGGAAAACTGGTCAACCACTTGTAAAAGAATGAAGCTAGAACACTTTCTAACACCATACACAAAAATAAACTCAAAATGGATTAAAGATCTAAACATAAGACCAGAAACTATAAAACTCTTAGAGGAGAACGTAGGCAAAACACTCTCTGACATACATCACAGCAGGATCCTCTATGACCCACCTCCCAGAATATTGGAAATCAAAGCAAAAATAAACAAATGGGACCTAATTAAAAGTAAAAGCTTCTGCACAACAAAAGAAACTATAAGCAAGGTGAAAAGACAGCCTTCAGAATGGGAGAAAATAATAGCAAATGAAGCAACTGACAAACAACTAATCTCAAAAATATACAAGCCACTCCTGCAGCTCAGTTCCAGAAAAATAAACGACCCAATCAAAAAATGGGACAAAGAACTAAATAGACATCTCTCCAAAGGAGACATACAGATGGCTAACAAACACATGAAAAGATGTTCAACATCACTCATTATCAGAGAAATGCAAATAAAAACCACAATGAGGTACCATATCATGCCAGTCAGAATGGCTGTGATCCAAAAGTCTACAAGCAATAAACGCTGGAGAGGGTGTGGAGAAAAGGGAACCCTCTTACACTGTTGGTGGGAATGCAAACTAGTACAGCCACTATGGAGAACAGTGTGGAGATTCCTTAAAAAACTGGAACTAGAACTTCCATATGACCCAGCAATCCCACTGCTGGGCATACACACTGAGGAAACCAGAATTGAAAGAGACACATGTACCCCAATGTTCATTGTAGCACTGTTTATAATAGCCAGGACATGGAAGCAACCTAGATGTCCATCAGCAGACGAATGGATAAGAAAGCAGTGGTACATATACACAATGGAGTATTACTCAGCCATTAAAAAGAATACATTTGAATCAGTTCTAATGAGGTGGATGAAAACGGAGCCTATTATACAGAGTGAAGTAAGCCAGAAAGAAAAACACCAATACAGTATACTAACGCATATATATGGAATTTAGAAAGATGGTAACGACAACCCTGTATGCGAAACAGCAAAAGAGACACAGATGTATAGAACAGTCTTCTGGACTGTGTGGGAGAGGGAGGAGGGGATGATTTGGGAGAATGGCATTAAAACATGTATAATATAATATAAGAAACAAATCGCCAGTCCAGGTTCAATGCAAGATACAAGGTGCTCAGGGCTGGTGCACTGGGATGACCCAGAGGGATGGTATGGGGAGGGAGGTGGGAGGGGGGTTCAGGATGGGGAACACGTGTACACCAGTGGTGGATACATGTTGATGTATGGCAAAACCAATACAATATTGTAAAGTAAATAATAATAATAAAAAAAAATAAATAAATAAATATTTGTTATTAAAAAAAAAGAAAGCTTGGAGAATATCAATAATCTCAAATATCCAGATAACACCACCCTTATGGTAAAAAGCATAGAGGAATTAAAGAGCTTTTTGATGAAGGTAAAAGAGAAGAGTGAAAAAGCTGGCTTGAAACTCAACATTCAGAAAACTAAGATCATGGCATCTGGTCCTTTCACTTCATGGCAAATGGATGGGGAAGTGATGGAAACAGTGACAGACTTTATTTTCTTGGGCTCCAAAATCACTGCAGATGGTGACTGCAGCCACAAAATTAAAAGATGCTTGCTCCTTGGAAGAAAAGCTATGACAAACCTAGACAGAGTATTAAAAATGCAGAGATATTACTTTGGCAACAAAGGTCCATATAGTCAAACCTATGGTTTTTGCAATAGTCATATATGGATGTGAGAGTTGGATCATAAAGAAGACTGAGTACTGAAGGATTGAACTATAGTGTTGGAGAAGATTCTTGAGAGTCCCATGGACTGCAAGGAGATCAAACCAGTCAATCCTAAAGGAAATCAGTCCTGAATATTCATTGGAAGGACTGATTTTGAAGCTGAAGCTCTAATACTTTGGCCACCTGATGAAAAGAGCTGACTCATTAGAAAAGACCCTGATTCTGGGAGAGATTGAAGGCATGAGGATAAGGGCACAATAGAGGACAAGATGGTTGGATGGCATCACCGCCTCAACAGACATGAGTTTGAGAGATCTGGGAGATGGTGAAAGGCAGGGAAGCTGGCATGCTGCAGTCCATGGGATTGCAAAGAGTCAGACATGAGCAACTGAACAACAACAACAAAATAGGGAGATAAGTTTCATAAGTAAATATGTATAATAAACAAGAACAGCATGAGTTGTATCACTATTTTTGTATATTTATAATAAAGAAATGAGTGTAATTCCACAGAAGATAGTTAATAAACCTGAATTTCTGGCAACAATTACTAACCCAAGACTCAGAGATACCACAAAAAAAGAATGAACTATATAAAACTGCAGTAAAAACTCATTAAGAAAATTTTTAGATAGAAAAAACTTAGAAAACAGACAATGAAATAAAAGATCAAGAAGGAAGAGAAAATTTATTGAAGAGAGAGCTTTTCTCTTTATTTTATATTACACTGGGTTATCAATACTCACTGAAACCATACTCACAGAAAACTAGTCAATCTAATCACACTAGCACCACAGCCTTGTCTAACTCAGTGAAACTAAGCCATGCCCATGGGGCAACCCAAGACGGGCGGGTCACGGTGGAGAAATCTGACAGAATGTGGTCCACTGGAAAAGGGAATGGCAAACCACTTCAGTATTCTTGCCTTGAGAACCCGATGGACAGTATGAAAAGGTTAAATGATAGGATACTGAAAGAGGAACTCCCCAGGTCAATAGGAGCCCAATATGCTACTGGAGATCAGTGGAGAAATAACTCCAGAAAGAATGAAGGGATGGAGCCAAAGCAAAAAGAATACCCAGCTGTGGATATGACTGGTTATAGAAGCAAGGTCCGATGCTGTAAAGAGCAATATTGCATAGGAACCTGGAATGTCAGGTCCATGAATCAAGGCAAATTGGAAGTGGTCAAACAAGAGATGGCAAGAGTGAACATTGACATTCTAGAAATTAGCGAACTGAAGTGGACTGGAATGGGTGAATTTAACTCAGATGACCATTATATCTACTACTGTGGGTAAGAATCCCTCAGAAGAAATAGAGTAGCCATCATGGTCAACAAAAGAGTCCAAAATGCAGTACTTGGATGCAATCTCAAAAACGATAGAATGGTCTCTGTTCGTTTCCAAGGCAAACTATTCAATATCACAGTAATCCAAGTCTATGTCCCAACCAGTAATGCTGAAGAAGCTGAAGTTGAACAGTTCTATGAAGACCTACAAGACCTTTTAGAACTAACACACAAGAAAGATGTCCTTTTCATTATAGGGGACTGGAATGCAAAAGTAGGAAGTCAAGAAACACCTGTAGTAACAGTCAAATTTGGCCTTAGAATACAGAATGAAGCAGGGCAAAGACTAATAGAGTTTTGCCAAGAAAATGCACTGTTCATAACAAACACCCTCTTCCAACAACACAAGCGAAGACTCTACACATGGACATCACCAGATGGTCAACACCGAAATCAGATTGATTATGTTCTTTGCAGCCAAAGATGAATAAGCTCTATACAGTCAACAAAAACAAGACCGGGAGCTGACTGTGGCTCAAATCATGAACTCCTTATTACCAAATTCAGACTTAAATTGAAGAAAGTAGGGAAAATCACTAGACCATTCAGGTATGACCTAAATCAAATCCCTTATGATTATACAGTGGAAGTGAGAAATAGATTTAAGGGCCTAGATCTGATAGATAGAGTGCCTGATGAACTATGGAATGAGGTTCATGACATTGTACAAGAGACAGGGATCAAGACCATCCCCATGGAAAATAAATGCAGAAAAGCAAATGGCTGTCTGGGGAGGCCTTACAAATAGCTGTGAAAAGAAGAGAAGTGAAAAGCAAAGGAGAAAAGGCAAAAATATAAGCATCTGAATGCAGAGTTCCAAAGAATGGCAAGAAGAGACAGGAAAGCCTTCCTCGGTGATCAATGCAAAGAAATAGAGGAAAACAACAGAATGGGAAAGACAAGATCTTTTCAAGAAAATTAGAGATACCAAGGGAACATTTCTTGCAAAGATGGGCTCAATAAAGGACAGAAATGGTATGGACCTAACAGAAGCAGAAGATATTAAGAAGAGGTGGCAAGAATACACAGAAAAACTGTACAAAAAAGATCTTCATGACCCAGATAATCACAATGGTGTGATCACTGATCTAGAGCCAGACATCCTGGAATATGAAGTCCAGTGGCCTTAGAAAGCATCACTATGAACAAAGCTAGTGGAAGTGATGGAATTCCAGTTGAGCTATTTCAAATCCTGAAAGATGATGCTGTTAAAGTGGTGCACTCAACACACCAGCAAATTTGGAAAACTCCGCAGTGGCCACAGGACTGGAAAAGGTCAGTTTTCATTCCAATACCAAAGAAAGGCAATGCCAATGAATGCTCAAGCTACTGCACAATTGCACTCATCTCACATGCTAGTAAAGTAATGCTAAAAATTCTCCAAGCCAGGCTTCAGCAATACATGAACAGTTAACTTCCTGATGTTCAAGCTGGTTTTAGAAAAGGCAGAGGAACCAGAGATCAAATTGCCAACATCCACTGGATCATGGAAAAAGCAAGAGAATTCCATAAAAAACATATATTTTTGCCTTATTGACAATGCCAAAACCTTTGACTGCGTGAATCACAATAAACTGTGGAAAATTCTGAAAAAGATGGGAATATCAGACCACCTGATCTGCCTCTTGAGAAATTTGTGTGCAGGTCAGGAAGCAACAGTTAGAACTGGACATGGAACAACAGACTGGTTCCAAATAGCAAAAGGAGTACGTCAAGGCTGTATATTGTCACCCTGCTTATTTAACTTCAATGCAGAGTACATAATGAGAAACGCTGGACTGGAAGAAACAGAAGCTGGAATCAAGATTGCCGGGAGAAATATCAATAACCTCAGATATGCCAATGACACCACCCTTATGGCAGAAAGTGAAGAGGAACTAAAATGCCTGTTGATGAAAGTGAAAGTGGAGAGTGAAAAAGTGGGCTTAAAGCTCAGCAATCAGAAAACTAAGATCATGGCATCTGGTCCCATCACTTCATGGGAAATAGATGGGGAAACAGTGGAAACAGTGTCAGACTTTATTTTTCTGGGCTCCAAAATCACTGCAGATGGTGATTGCAGCCATGAAATTAAAAGACGCTTACTCCTTGGAAGGAAAGTTATGACCAACCTAGATAGCATATTCAAAAGCAGAGACATTACTTTGCCAACAAAGGTCCATCTAGTCAAGGCTATGGTTTTTCCTGTGGTCATGTATGGATGTGAGAGTTAGACTGTAAAGAAGGCTGAGCGCTGAAGAATTGATGCTTTTGAACTGTGGTGTTGGAGAAGAGTCTTGAGAGTCCCTTGGACTGCAAGGAGATCCAACCAGTCCATTCTGAAGGAGATCAGCCCTGGGATTTCTTTGGAGGGAATGATGCTAAAGCTGAAACTCCAGTACTTTGGCCACCTCATGTGAAGATCTGACTCATTGGAAAAGACTCTGATGCTGGGAGGGCTTGGGGGCAAGAGGAAAAGGGGACGACACAGGATGAGATGGCTGGATGGCATCACTGACTCGATGGATGTGAGTCTGTGTGAACTCCGGGAGTTTGTGATGGACAGGGAGGCCTGGTGTGCTGCGATTCATGGGGTCGCAAAGAGTCGGACATGACGGAGTGACTGAACTGATCTGGGTTATCAAGACCTGTCCTACCAGGACTATGAATCAATCATCTGGTAGTTTTAAAGTATGCCCCCAATTTTCTTAATGCTCCTAGCTTCAAAAGGCAGAGTCTTAATTTCTTTCATCTTAAGTATGACTGACTAGTGGTTGACTTAAGACAATCACAGTAGCTTAGAAATGATGATGTTCTACTTTAGAAACGAAGTCACAAAAAGTACTTAGACTTCCTCTGGGATTTCTGGCTCTGGGGAAGTTAATTTTCATGGTGTGAAGACAGTCAAGTGGCCTTTAATCTTTCCCTGCACCAGGGTGTTTTCAAATGAGTCAGTTCTTCACATCAGGTGGCCAACGTATTGGAGCTTCAGCTTCAGCACCAGTCCTTCCAATGAATATTCAGGATTGATTTCCTTTAGGATTGACTGGTTTGACCTCCTTGCATTCAAAGGGACTCTCAAGAGTCTTTTCCAACATCACAGTTCAAAAGCATCAATTTTTTAGTTTTCTCTTATAACAAAATTACTATCAACATATATTACCAATCAGTTTTGGAAAGTCCAAGTCCTTGAAGCACGGGTTTTTTCAGACTCAGAGAATCATGTATCAATTCTCCAATGGTATTTTTCACAGAATTAGAGAAATATTTTCATAATCTTTATGGAAACAAAAAATATCCCAAATAGCCAAAGCAATCTTGAGAAAGAAGCTGAAGGAAATAGGCTCCCTGACTTCAGACAAAGCTACAGTAATCAAGACAGTATGGTACTGGCACAAAATGAGAAACATAGATCAATGGAACAAGATAGAAAGCCCAGAGATAAACCTACCCGCCTATGGTCACCTAATCTATGACAAAGGAGATAAGAATATACAATGGAAAAAAGACAGTCTCTTAATGAAGTGGTGCTGGGGAAACTGGACAGCTACATGTAAAAGAATGAAATTAGAACAGTCCATAAACCACAGACAAAAATAAACTCAAAATGGATTAAAGACCTAAAAGTAAGGGCAGACACTATAAAAATCTTAGTGAAAAGCATAGGGAAAAACACTCTGACATAAATCACAAATTTTTTGATCCACCTCCTAGAGTAATGAAAAAAAAAAACAAAAACAAAAATAAACAAATGGGACTGGCTTAAAAGCTTTTGCACAGCAAAGGAAACCATAAACAGATGAAAAGACAGCCCTCAAAATGAGAAAATATCTGCAAATGCAGCAATTCACAATGAATTAATATCCAAAATATATGAACAACTCATGCAGTATCAAAATAAGAGTGAAGTAAGCCAGAAAGAAAAACATCAATACAGTATTCCATATATATGGAATTTAGAAAGATGGTAATGATAATCCTGTATGCAAGACAGCAAAAGAGACACAGATGTATAGAACTGTTTTTTGGACTCTGTGGGAGAGGGCAAGGGTGGGATGGTTTGGGAGAATGGCATTGAAACATGTATATTATCATATGTAAAATGAGTCGCCAGTCCAGTTTCAATGCAGGATACAGGGTGCTCAGGGCTGGTGCACAGATGGGATGGGATGGGGAGGGAGGTGGGAGGGGGGTTCAGAATGGGGAACACATGTACACCCGTGGTGGATTTGTGTCAATGTATGGCAAATCCAATACAATATTGTAAAGTAATTAGGCTCCACTTAAAATAAATAAATCTATATTTAAAAATAAATGAATAAAATAAAATCTCTAGAATTCCATAAAATATATGTGTGTGTGTGTATATATATATACACACACACAATATATATATATATATATATATATATATATATATATATATACATACAATCCAATCAAAAAATGGGCAGAAGACCTAAACAGACATTTGGTTTCCATAGAAGATCCACAAATGGCTAATAAAGACATGAAACGATGTCCCACATTACGAACTACTAGAGAAATGCAAGTCAAAAGTACAAAGGGATATCACCTCATACCTCTCAGAATCAGTCAGTCGGTCAGTTCAGTTGCTCATTTGTGTCTGACTCAGTGACCCCACGAACTACAGTACACCAGGTCTCCCTGTCAATCATCAACTCCCAGAGTTTTCCCAAACTCATGTCCTTTGAGTCCGTGATGCCATCCAACCTTCTCATCTTCTCTTATCTGCTTCTCCTCCTGCCCTCAGTCTTTCCCTGCAACAGGGTCTTTTCAAATGAGTCAGCTCTTCACATCAGGTGGCCAAAGTATTGGAGTTTCAGCTTCAAAATCAGTCCTTCCAATGAAAACTTAGGACTGATCTCCTCTAGGATGGACTGGTTGGATCTCCTTGCTGTCCAAGGGACTCTCTAGAGTCTTCTCCCACACCACAGTTCAAAAGCATCTATTCTTTGGCATTCAGCTTTCTTTACAGTCCAACTCTCACATATATACATGACTCCTGGAAAAACCATAGCTTTGACTAGACGAACCTTTGTTGGCAAAGTAATGTCTCTGCTTTTTAATATGCTGTCTAGGTTGGTCATTACTTTTCTTCCAAGGAGTAAGTGTCTTTTAATTTCATGGCTGCAGTCACCATCTGCAGTGATTTTTAAGCCCCCCAAAATAAAGTCTCTCACTGTTTCCAGTGTTTCCCCATTTATTTGCCATGAAGTGATGGGACCAGATGCCATAATCTTAGTTTTCTGAATGTTGAGTTTTAAGCTAAATTTTTCACTTTCCACTTTCACTTTAATCAAGAGGCTGTTTAGTTCTTCTTCACTTTCTGTCATAAGGGGGTATCATCTGCATATCTGACGTTATTGATATTTCTCCTGGCAATCTTGATCCTAGCTTGTGCTTCATTCAGCCCAGCATTTCTCATGATATACTCTGCATATAAGTTAAATAAGCACAGTGACGATATACAGCCCGGATATACTCTTTTTCCTATTTGGAACTAGTCTGTTTTTCCATGTCCAGTTTTAACTGTTGCTTCCTGACCTGCATACAGATTTCTCAAGAGGCAGGTCAGGTAGTCTGGTATTCCCATCTGTTTCAGAATTTTCCAGTTTATTGTAATCCACACAGTCAAAGCCTTTGGCATAGTCAATAAATCAGAAATAGATGTATTTCTGGAACTCTCTTGCTTTTTCGATGATCCCATTGATGTTGGCAATTTGATCTCTGGTTCCTCTGCCTTTTCTAAATCCATCTTGACTATATGGAAGTTCATGGTTCACATATTGTTGAAACCTGGCTTCGAGAATTTTGACCATTATTTTACTAGCGTGTGAGATGAATGCAATTGTGCAGTAATTTGAGCATTCTTTGGCATTGCCTTCCTTTGGGACTGGAATGAAAACTGACCTTTCTAGTCCTGTGGCCACTGCTGAGTTTTCCACATTTGCTGGCATATTGAGTGCAGCACTTTCACAACATCATCTTTTAGGATTTGAAATAGCTCAACTGGAGTTCCATCACCTCCAGTAGATTTGTTCATAGTGAGGCTTCCTAAGGCCCACTGGACTTCACATTCCAGAATGTCTGGCTATAGGTGAGTGATCACACCATCGCGATTATCTGGGTCATGAAGATCTTTTTTGTACAGTTCTTCTGTGTATTCTTGCCACCTCTTCTTAATATCTTCTACTTCTGTTAGGTCCCTACTATTTCTGCCCTTTATCGAGCCCATCTTTGCATGAAATGTTCCCTTGGGATCTCTAATTTTCCTGAAGAGATCTCTAGTCTTTCCGATTCTATTATTTTCCTCTATTTCTTTGCACTGATCCCTGAGGAAGACTTTCTTGTCTCTCCTTGCTGTTCTTTGGAACTCTGCGTTCAGATGCTCATATCTTTCTTTTTCTGCTTTACTTTTCACTTCTCTTCTTTTCACAGCTATTTGTAAGGCTTCCCTAGATAGCCATTTTGCTTTTTTGCATTTCTTTTTCTTGAGGATGATATTGCTCCCTGTCTCCTGTACAATGTCATGAATCTCCATCCATAGTTCATCAGGCACTATATCAGATCTAGTCCCTTTAATCTATTTGTCACTTCCACTGTATAATCATAAGGGATTTGATTTAGGTCATACCTGAATGGTTTAGTTATTTTCCCCACTTTCTTCAATTTAAGTCTGAATTTGGCAATAAGGAGTTCTTGTTCTGAGCCACAGTCAGCTCCTGGTCTTGTTTTTGCTGACTGTATAGAGCTTCTCCATCTTTGGCTGCAAAGAATATAATCAATATGATATCAGTGTTGACCATCTGGTGATGTCCATGTGTAGAGTCTTCTCTTGGGTTATTGGAAGAGGGTGTTTGCTATGACCAGTGTGTTCTCTTGGCAAAATTCTATTAGCCTTTGCCCTGCTTCATTCTGTACTCCAAGGTGAAATTTACTTGTTACTCCAGGTGTTTCTTGACTTCCTACTTTTGCATTCCAGTCCCCTATAACGAAAAGGCAATATTTTTTGTGTGTTAGTTCTAGAAGGTCTTGTAGGTCTTCATAGAATCATTCAACTTCAGTTTCTTCAGAGTTACTGGTTGAGTCATTGACTTGGATTACCATGATATTGAATGGTTTTACTTGGAAACAAACAGTGATCATTCTGTCGTTTTTGAGATTGCATCCAAGTACTGCATTTTGGACTCTTCTAAGGTATTACTACCCACAGTAGTAGATATAATGGTCATCTGAGTTAAATTCACCCATTCCAGTCCATTTTAGTTCGCCGATTCCTAGAATGTCGACGTTCACTCTTGCCATCTCCTGTTTGACCACTTCCAATTTGCCTTGGTTCCTGGACCTAACATATCAGGTTCTTATGCAATATTGCTCTTTACAGCATCGGACCTTACTTCTATCACCAGTCACATCCAGCAAGTGGCAAGCAGTTGAGAGGAGATACCCCACGTTTAAGGTAAGGGAAACTCCTGTAAAACAGTAGGCACTGAGAGAGGGCATCAAAGGGCAAGCAGACTGAAACCACAATCACAGAAAACTAGCCAATCTGATCACATGGACCACAGGCTTGTCTAACTCAATGAAACTAAGCCATGCCATATAGGGCCACCCAAGATGGACTGGTCATGGTGGAGAGTTCTGACAAACTGTGGTCCACTGGAGAAGGAAATGGCAAACCACTTCAGTATTCTTGCCTTGAGAACCCCATGAACATTATTAAAAGGCAAAAAGATAGGACACTGAAAGATGAACTCCCTAGGTTGGTAGGTGCCCGATATGCTACTGGAGATCAGTGGAGAAATAACTCCAGGAAGAATGAAGGGACGGAGTCAAAGCTAAAACAACACTCAGTTGTGGATGTGACTGGTTCATAGAAGCAAAATCCGATGCTGTAAAAAGCAGTATTACATAGGAACCTGTTAGAATGGCCGTTATCAAAAAATCAACAAACATTAAATGCTGGAGCAGGTGTGGAGAAAAGGGGACCCTCTTGCACTAGTGGAGGGAGTGTAAATTGATACAGCCACTATGGAAAACAGAATGGAAGTTCCTTTAAAAGCTGAAAATCGAACTACTATATGACCTAGCAATTCCACTCCTGGGCATATAGCCAGAGAAAATCATAATTCCAAAATAAACATACATCCCAATATTCATTGCAGCACTATTTACAATAGCTAGGACATGAAAGCAATGTGAATGTCAATAGATGAATGGATAAAGAAGATATAGTACATATATACAATGGAATATTACTCAACCATAGAAAGGAACAAAATTGTGCCATTTGCAAAGATGTGGATGGATCTAGAGACCATCATACTGAGTGAAGTAAGTCAGAAAAACAAATACATATTAATGCATATATGTGTAACCTAGACAAATGGTATAGATTATCTTTATTGCAAAGCAGAAATACAGACTGAGACATAGAGAACAGGTATATGAATACCAAGGGGGAAGGGAGAAGTGGGATGAGTTGAGAGATTGGTTTTGACATATATACACTACTCATACTATGCATACAATAGATTACTAGTGAGAATCTACTGTGTAGCACAGAGAACTTTACTCCATGTTCTAGGGTGACCTAAATGGGAAGGGAATCCAAAAAAGAGGGGATATATGTATGTGTGTGGTTCATTCACTTTGCTGTACAGCAGAAAGAAAAACAACATTGTAAAGCAATTATGTTGTTGTGGGTGTCAGTCACTCAGTTGTGTTTGATTCTTTGTGACCACATGGACTGTAACCCACCAGGCTCCTCAGTCCATGGAATTCTCCAGGCAAGTGTATTAGAGTGGGTTGCTATTTTCTATAAAATTTTTTTTAAAAATTGGAAAGCTTCATTCTGACCATTAAGTTGTTCAATATAAGCTAGTCCAGTGATTTGTTCTTCTGCCCTAGCCCTCTGAAATAGATTTTTGAAACAAATCTAGAGAGTAGAAGTAGGTAAAACTATAATCTGAGTTGGTTGCCTGGAGTGGAAGCTAAAGCCATTTGATATAAATTTGGAGTTAGTTGTAGAATAATTATTTTTATAATGATATGTTTATTTTTATTGGATGAAGAGCTTTTAGGAACTGCAGTCCCTGGGAAGGTCCTGCTGATGTGTAGACTCTGTATCAGTCTCTGGGCCATGCAATTGGAAGATGCCCCGATACCTCTCATCAAGTTTCAGTGGGAATTCCAAGGCAATTTGTCTCCTGTGAAGACACATTTACAAGAACACCTGGCTGGCTCAAGAGATGACTTTTTGGAAACTAAACATGTTCATTTCTTTAAGAACTTTATCTTTGAGTCTTACACTAAAAATGGAAAAATAAGATAATGAAGAGACACCATTTGTAATAAAGAATCTGACTCCAGTTTTCAAACCGAGACTGCTGACAGCTTCTAAGTCTCACTCCTGTCTCTTTTCTGCCTGTGTGCTCTCATCTTTGCCACTAGTGGGAGATTTAAATCACACAAGCCTCTGACCACAGACAGATTCCAGTTGCATCCACTAATCACGATAAAAATTTGTCAGTCTTTTTTTTCCCTGTCTTCTCAAGCTACCTTTGGACCAGTTTGGTAAGACTGCTTTGTTGTTTCTGGAAAACCTTAATTTGTCAGTGATATATCTTCCATGCTGTCTTGGTGTATGTGACATATTGAGGTTCAATCTGAACCAAATTTTGGATGCGGGTCCATCCTGTCCCTGTGGGATGGTCACAGTGATAATGTCAGTAAAAAAGGAGATTTTCATCAAGGATATAATCTTCAAATTTAACCAGATCACTAATGAATTTCAAGTTGGGATTTATAATTTGTAGAATGACTGATGAAATCAGAGCTCATATCTGATTGGCCTCACAGCTTCAACACAGGGAGATCTTCATATTTAGGTCAAGTGTCCTTTAGGGGATTACATTGTTTCTGAACAGTGGCAATAGTTTCTCTATTTGATTTAACTGGAAACACTAAGAGAGTGATTGCCCATTCTCCCAAATATCCCAAAAGAATAATTTTTGATCAAAAAAAGATGGGTCTAGTGCAATATTGGAGAACATCATCTTAATAGTCATATAAGAGGATCTGTCTAAAGCTCTAAAACATAAAGTTATAGGTATGACTAGATGGGTAGAGATAAAGAGAGACAGGTATATATAGAGACCCTTACAACTACATATTGGAAAGAAATTAACAAATAATATTTGCTTTAATTTTTTCTTGGGACTGTAATTTTGTGTGCTAATGTCTTATTTATAGTTTTATATTTCCTAATTAATAATTGTCCTTTTCTTCTTTTGCACTTATTTTTTCTGGATCTGAATTAGCAAAATAGGTTAATCATACCACTCAGTTCAAGGTGTATTATTTATTTTTTTCAGCTTTAATGAGGTATAGTTAACAAATTAAAAATTGCATACATTTAAGTTGTAGAGTTGTTTTGATAGAAATATACCTTATGAGACTACCGCAATCAAGCTAGCTAACAAAGCCCCATATACATTGTTACTCATCTCTAAACATCTTCCTCTTACTTGATGTACATGAAGGATATTATATATCTTATATAGCCACATCCTATACTGCTACATCCTTAGAAACATTAATACTTAGTGCCACTCAGCTTTTGAATTTTTGCCAGTCCAACAAGGATAAAATAATATCTCAATATGGGATTTACTTCCCTTATATAGATATTAGTGTTTTGAGTTTTTTTCCCAAAGCTTTCAGTTCTTTTTAAAATCATTTATCTTGTATTCAATTCCTGACAATGAACATAGATTAATTACTGGGTTCATCATGAAAAAACAAAATCTGTGATACCTTAAATTGAAAGGTTTTATAATTTGATGATATTTCCAAGTATTTTGGGAACTTAGAAAATGTCCTGTAAGATGGAAGTGCTTCTCTGTTTTCCTCTCAAAAGAGAGATTCTAACCTTTAAATGGCAAGGTTTCAGCTGTCAAAATATATGCTGAGATGTTGGTGCCATATTAACCTGGAATGAAAATAATTGTCATTGGTTCAAGAGCAACAGCAGAGAAGTGTGGGTTGCCCTTCTAGAACCTTTGACTTTCAACAGGAAAAAAAAAGCCTTTGTGGAGCTTAAATGTGAAAATGATGATGTTATTGATGCTTCACTTTTGAAAGAAATACAAAAGAGCTTTAAAAATACATTCATAAAATGTTTTAAACACTTTTAAACAATCTGTTCCTTTATCATTTTTATCTCATAATAAAAAAGTATTAGCCTTTCATTATTATTTACTAAAAATAATAAGCTGGTAAACTAATATTTTAGACATTGTATATGCAACATAGAGAATGAACTTCATTTTTAACTTTTACAGGTTATATTCATGCATTTTGACTCATCAATACAGCTCATTGTTGATTAGCATAACAAATTTTATATTCTCTGTGGCTTTATTATGAAATAATATATGAATAAAAAGTCTATAAACACTTTTAATAATTCATATCCTATTTAAACAGTAGTAAGTTGGTGAATTAAGCAACTTGGTTGTGTAGATTTAAATACATCAGTGATTTGAAAACACTAATGTTAACTCTCTTTTTTGTGGCCAGTAACAATAACTTCATTATGTTTAGATGGTATGATTAGTTTTCCATACAAAACTTCTTAAAAGTTTCAAATTATGCCTGATTAATAGAATGATTAATAAATTTTAATAATTATAATTTAATTTTAATAATCTTTGGGCAAAATTGAAGAATCTGGTAAATATAAAAGCACAAAACCTTAGAGTATTTTTTCCATAATTATTCTCTACTTGAATACAAGTTTATTTTCACAAAGCTATTGGCAGAGAGAACATATATGATTTTATATTTCTGGTACCTAAGCTAATTCCTAAGAATAATAGATGTTCAATAATTGTTGTTACAATTCTGCTTTATTGACTATGCCAAAGCTTTGACTGTGTGGATCACAATAAACTGTGGAAAATTCTGAAAGAGATGGGAATACCAGACCACCTGACCTGCCTCTTGAGAAATCTGTATGCAGGTCAGGAAGCAACAGTTAGAACTGGACATGGAACAACAGACTGGTTCCAAATAGGAAAAGGAGTACGTCAAGGCTGTATATTGTCACCCTGCTTATTTAACTTATATGCAGAGTACATCATGAGAAATGCTGGACTGGAAGAAGGAATCAAGATTGCCGGGAGAAGTATCAATAACCTCAGATATGCAGATGACACCACCCTTATGGCAGAAAGTGAAGAGGAATTAAAAAGCCTCTTGATGAAGGTGAAAGAGGAGAGTGAAAAAGTTGGCTTAAAACTCAACATTCAGAAAATGAAGATCATGGCATCTGGTCCCATCACTTCATGGCAAAGAGATGGGGAAACAGTGGAAACAGTGTCAGACTTTATTTTTAGGGCTCCAAAATCATTGCAGATGGTGACTGCAGCCATGAAATTAAAAGACACTTACTCCTTGGAAGACAAGTTATGACCAACCTAGATAAAATATTCAAAAGCAGAGACATTACTCTGCCAACAAAGGTCCTTCTAGTCAAGGCTATGGTGTTTCCTGTGGTCATGTATGGATGTGAGAGTTGGACTGTGAAGAAGGCTGAGCACCGAAGAATTGATGCTTTTGAACTGTGGTGTTGGAGAAGGCTCTTGAGAGTCCCTTGGACTGCAAGGAGATCCAACCAGTCCATTCTGAAGGAGATCAGCCCTGGGATTTCTTTGGAAGGAATGATGCTAAAGCTGAAACTCCAGTACTTTAGCCACCTCATGCAAGAGTTGACTCATTGGAAAAGACTCTGATGCTGGGAGGGATTGGGAGCAAGAGGAGAAGGGGACGATAGAGGATGAGATGGCTGGATGGCATCACTGACTCGATGGATGTGAGTCTGGGTGAACTCCGTGAGTTGGTGATGGACAGGGAGGCCTGGTGTGCTGCGATTCATGGGGTTGCAAAGAGTTGGACACGACTGAGCGACTGAACTGAACTGAACTGAATGAAAAATATAAAGGCACATGGGAAAATGTTTTGATTCATTTATAATGTAATTAAATACTAAAATTTTTAAAAATTCTAGCAGTGAAGAACAGTAATACATAAAATAGAGAATAGAAAACAACAGATAAAATCAGTTATAACAAAAGTTGACTATTTGCACAGATCAACAGTGCTGCAAAACCTCTTGCAACACTGATTAAAAAAAAAAAAAAAGAGTATTTTAAAAATTCAGACATGGAAAACAGGCCATCATTACTAACTTTACAAAAGTGAGAGAAAACAATATAAAGGACAATATTAACAACTGTATGTCAACAAATTCATTAACCTTGTGAAATGGACAAATACTAAAAAGACAGAAACTTCCAAAATTGACACTAAAACAAATAGAAAATCTGAACAGACCTATATGTAGAGAAACTGACCTGAAAATAACAACTTTCCGATGAAGAACAACCTAGTCCCTAATGACTTCACTTGTGAATTCTGCAAATTATGTAATATAAAATGAACAATTTATAAACTCTACCAAACAAACAGAAGCAAAGGAGACACTTCTCAATACATTAGATAAGGCCAATATTATCCTAATTTCAAACTAGAAGCATCAAAAGAAAAAAGCTACAAACTGATATATCTTATGAATGCACATGTAGATAGCTTCAACACAGTGCCAAAAAGCCAAATTCAGGAGCATCAAAAAAGAATAGTACACAATGACCAGGTGGGATTCATTCAAAGTATACTCTTTAGATTAGTATCTAAGAGTAATTAATGTAATATACCATATCAGTGGTAAAATAAAATTTAAAAGCATGTGATTATCTTAACAAAACATAGAAAAAGCATCTAACAAACTTGATGGCCCTCTTCTAATAAAAATCTTTCAATAAAATAGAACTGAACTTTCTTAACCTGATAAAAGACACCTAAACAAATGTACAATTAACATCATATTTAATGGTGAAATGCTGAATGTTTTCCATATAATACTGGGAACAAGAAAATACAGCTGTCATCACCTCTATTCAATATATGCTATATGTGAAGTCAGGGTACAGAAGTAAGAGAAGACAGAAAAGTATTTCAGTGTGGTAAAAAGTAAAATTATATTTATTTGCAGATCGCATAATATTTCATGTATAAAATTCTAGGCAACCCCCCCCTAAATCTATAGAGAACTCAAAAAGTCAAGAGGAGCAAAGTTGCAAGATGCAGTTCAGTTCAGTTCAGTCACTCAGTCTTGTCTGACTTTTTGTGACCCTGTGGATTGCAGCATGCCAGGCCTCCCTGTCCATCACCAACTCCTGGAATTTACTCAAACTCATGTCTATTGAGTCAGTGATGCCATCCAACCATCTCATCCTCTGTTGTCCCCTTCTCCCACCTCCAATCTTTCTCAGCATCAGGGTCTTTTCAAATGAGTCAGTTCTTTGCATCAGTTGGCCAAAGTATTGGAGCTTCAGTTTCAGCATCAGTCCTTCCAATGAATATTCAGGATTGATTTCCTTTAGGATTGACTGGTTTGATCTCCTTTCAGTCAAAGCGACTCTCAAGAGTCTTCTCCAATACCACAGTTCAAAAGTATCAATTCTTCTGTGCTCAGCTGTCTTTATATTCCAACTCTCACATCCATACATGACTACTGGAAACACCATAGCTTTGACTAGACAGACTTTTGTTGGCAAAGTAATGTCTCTGCTTTTTAATATGCTGTCTAGGTTTGTCATAACATTCCTTCCAAGGAGTAAGCGTCTTTTAATTTCATGGCTACAGTCATCATGCAAGATACAAGATCAGTATTAAAGAATATGTATTTCTTCATGTTAGGAATGAACAATCTAGAAGTGTAAATAAGAATATAATTTCATTTATAATACATAAAAATAAGATAATTAGAAGTAATTTAAATAATTGAAAGACGTCTACATTGAACACTACAAAACATTATTCAAAGAAACTTTTAAAGATCTAAAAAAAAATGTTGAAGACAATCTGTGCTCATGGATCTTCCACGCTTCATGAAAGTTAATCCAAAATCATTCATAGGCCTAACTGTAAAAATTCAAAACTATAAAACTTCTAAAGATATTACAGGAGAAAACCTAGACAATCTTAGTTTCTGATAAGAATTTTTTAGATGCGATAGTAAAGGCTGCTGCTAAGCTGCTGCTAAGTCACTTCAGTCGTGTCCAACTCTGTGCGACCCCATAGACGGCAGCCCACTAGGCTCCCCCGTCCCTGGGATTCTCCAGGCAAGAACACTGGAGTGGGTTGCCATTTCCTTCTCCAATAATCTATGAAAGAAATAATTAGTGAGATGGCTTTCATTACAACTAAAAATGTTCTGTGGAACACATGGACCAAAAAATGAGGTGATAAGCCACAGTCAGAGAAAACTTTACAAAAGACATCTAATTAGGGACCTTTATCCAATAAATGGTTCCCAAATGGCACTAGTGTAAAGAAATTCAATCCCTGGATCAGGAAGATCCCCTGGAGGAGGAAATGGCAACCCACTCCAGTATTCTTGCCGGGAGAATCTCAATGGACAGAGGAACCTGGTAGGCTATAGTCAGGCCACAAATAGTGGGGTCAAAAAGAGTCAGACATGACTGAGCATACACACAAATATATCCAATATACAAAATAACTCAAAAAATTCAACAATAAGAAAATGAAAACAAGCTGATCAAAATGTGGACAGAAAATGAGAACAGACACCTTACCAAAGAAGAAACACATCTGGCAAATAAGCATAGAGAAAGATGTTACAATCATATATCATCAGATAAATTAAAACAATTAGGTCCTACTACACATGTATTAGAATGGCCAAAATCCAGAACACAGGCAACACCAAATGTGGGTAAGAATGTGGATCAACAGAGTATCTTGTTCACTGCTGATAGGAATGCAAAATAGTATGGCCACTTTGGAAGACAGTTTGGAGGTTTTTTTAAAACAGGAAACATATTCTTACCACAGCCAGTAATTATACACTTTGATATTTACCAACAGGTATTTATTATTTATTTTCTTGGGCTCCAAAATCACAGCATATGGTGACTGCAGCCATGAAATTAAAAGACACTTGCTCCTTGGAAGAAAAGCTATGACAAACCTAGACAGCATATTAAAAAGCAGAGACATTACTTTGCCAACAAAGGTCCATCTAGTCAAAGCTATGGTGTTTCCAGTAGTCATGTATGGAGGAGAGTTGAACCATAAAAAGAGGCTGAGTGATGAAGAACTGATGCTTTTGAACTGTGGTGTTGGAGAAGACTCTTGAGAGTCCCTTGGACTGCAAGGAAATCAAACAAATCCATCCTAAAGGAAATCAATCCTGAATATTCATTGGAAGGACTAATGCTGAAGCTCCAAAACTTTGGCAACACTATACAAAGAGCTGGCTCATTAGAAAAGACCCTGATGATCGGAAAGATTGAAGGCAGGAAGGGAAGGAGATGATAGAGGATGAGATGGCTGGACGGCATCACCGACACGATGGACATGAGTTTGAGTAGGCTCTGGGAGTTGGAGATGGACAGGGAAGCCTGGAGTGCTTTTGTCCATGGGGTCATAAGGAGTCAGACACAACTGAGCAACTGAACTGAACTGAAAAATAAAGACAAATTAAATCAGCCATTTCATGTTCAATGATTGGAAGAATGAAAAATTTTAAATTGGCAAATATCCTTAAATTGTTATACAGAATACTATAGATTCAAAGCAACCCCAGTCATCGTCCCATCAGGTATATTGTGGTGTGAGTATGTGTGTGTGTGTGTATGTGTATGTGTGTGTGTGTGTTGCAAAGTGGCAAAGAAAATTGAAGATGCAGTTGAAAATGAGAACAAAGGTAGAAGTTTATATTAGCCATTTCTAAGACTATATCACTACCATAATTATTGGTAGAATAGCCAAATATTGGTAGGATAGCTAAATAGACTTATGGAAAATAATTTAGTGTAGAAACAGACTCACCTGTATATATTGTCACCCAATTTAGAAAATGAACCACTGCAACACAGTAAAAAATAATATTCTTTCCAGTAAAAGTTATTGGACAATATGGCTTTTCACAGGCAAAGTTGAAAAAAATGAGTTCCATTATCTAGATTCCTACCTTACACTACATACAGAAATCAATTCCAGAGGAACTGCAGACTTAATGTGAAAGGTAAGTTAACAGATCTTCTACAATACAGGGAAACATATCTTCCTGAACTTTGCATATACCAAACTCTAACCCTTAATTAAAAATTGATGAATTGTACTTTATTAAAATCATCAGATATTATTAAGAGGGGAAAAGGGAAAGCCAGAGAATGGGAGATGATAGTCCCATTGCATCAAATGACATAAACTTGTATCCAGAATATATAATGAAAGAGTAAAAACTGGACTGTAGCTGAAAGATTGAAAACTAACTTGTATTGAAAAAAGAGAAAAAGCAACCTTGCCATTAATCACAGTGGGAGGACAGGCACAGATAAAACCAGCTACAAAATTAACTGGAGGGTTTGTTTTTCCCAAGGTCATGTGGCAACTGTGAAATCCCATAATAATTTCTACTTTTAATAATTATTACTTTTCTATAGAACCACTTTTCCACTTCCATATTTTACCGGTGTTACCTAATCCCTAAACTGCTCTGGCCTTGTGGCAAGACTCCTGCTCCCTTTAGACTTTCCTAAGACTTATTTGCTGATGAGCTACACCTCCAACAAGATGATTCCCTAATCTCTCTTGTGAAGTGGCATTTTTCTGGTTCTCTTGGAGTTTCCCCTTTGCTGCATCAGGTCAGTAAATCTAACTTTGTCAGCCTTTTTTTTTTTTTTTTCATGATGAGTCTGCATTTTTCAGGCTTTAGCATATAGCAGCCTCTAATAAGCATAATCATAAGGAGGACTTCCCTGGTGGACCAGTGGTGCCCCATGGACCAAATGGGGCACAGGTTCCATCCCTGGTAGGGGAGTTATGGCATACCATGCATGGCCAAATGGGCTTCCCTGTGGCTCAGATGGTAAAAAATCTGCCTTCAATACAGGAGACATGGGTTTGATGCCTTTGTCAGGAAGATCCCCTGGAGAAGGGAATGGCTACCCACTCCAGTATTCTTGCCTGGATAATTCCATTGACAGAGGAGCCTAGCAGGCTACAGTCCATGGATCACAAAAGAATTGGACATGATTGAGAGTTTAAGCATGCACATAATTATAGGAGGAGGACTAGCAAAAAGATGAAGGAGAGAATAAGGAGAAAGAGCAGTTGTAATGAATCAAATGGACATAAGAAAGTATAAATTAATTCCACAATGAGATATAGTATACCATTCCTAGAATAATTGTTTTAAAAGTGAAAAGTACCAAAAGCTGAAGAATATATGGAACCACTAGGTCTTCTATACTCTGTTGATTTGAATGTAAATTCTTACAACCATTTTGGAAAGTTGATTAGCAGTGTCTATCAAAGCAGAACACAGGTTATGCTATGACCAAACAATTCTAGTCCATGGTATACACCTAAAGGACTCTAACACATACATGTAAAATGTTTTTTTTTCTAACAGTATTATTCATAAAAGCCTCAAACTGGAACAAGCAAAATATCCTTCAACAGATTTGATAAGTACACTTTAAAATAGTCACATAATGGTAAACTGTAGAGCAAAAAAATGAATGAACTCACACTACTACTTAACATTATTAATGGATCTCCCTACTATTTTACTGGGTAAGAGAGAACAGAAATAAGGGAATATTTAATGTGTATTTTCATTTATATAAGGATTGATAAAAGATTAAGCATTTATGGTGATGAGAGTTTGATTCAGTGATTGTGAGTGGCAAGCATAGCATAACGTAGGTTTCTGACAGTAATCCATAATTGCATGGTGACAACTCTTCTAAGCTATATATGTAATACTTCTGCATTTCAAAATAGTTTTCTTACATTTTATAACTAAAAATAAAACTCAAGATTTAAAAGTTGTTAAATGGCAACCATGTTTGAATAAATAATTAAAATGCTTTAAAGTTTCATAAATTTTGGCAATTTTGTTGTTTTCTTTTGATTATAAAGTTTCACTCTAATAGTCACTGCACTATGGTAGCTATTTAACATTAGTAATCATAATGCAGAAAAAACAGAGGCCAGCATAAATTTTTCATAACTTTTATCCACAAAGTAAGTGAATAGTGTTTATTTTTTGGGCTTTCAACATGCCTCAGTGGTAAAAGAATATGCCTGCCAAGGCAGGAGTTGCTGGAGACCTGGGTTTGATCCCTCGGTGCACAAGATCCCCTGGAGGAGGAAATGACAACCCACCCCAGTATTCTTGCCTGGAGAATCCCACAGACATAGGAGCCTAGCAGGTGGGCTACAGTTCATAGAGTCTCAAAGAGTTGGACAAGAGTTAGCACACAGGGACCACATGGTCAATTACCTAACAGTATAAGAGAAGATTACGTATATGGTAAATTGCTATAACCCACTGCACCCGGAAATTATAGCAGAATTTAAAAAAAACAAACTTCAAATCTTATCACTATAGCCATTAAATGTTTGTGAATGTGAAATTCAAATTTAAAAATAATAAAATGTGTGCTTGTATTTCAGTTCAGTTCAGTCACTCAATCGTGTCCAACTCTTTCTGACCCCATGGACTGCAGCATGCCAGTCTTCCCTGTCCATCACCAACTCCTGGAGCCTGCTTAGACTCATGTCCATTGAGTTAGTGATGCCATCCAACCATCTTGTCCTCTGTTATCCCCTTCTCCTCCCACCTTCAATCTTTCCCAGCATCATGGTCTTTTCTAATGAGCTGGCTCTTTGCATAGGGTGGCCAAAGTATTGGAGTTTCAGCTTCAGCATCAGTCCTTCCAGTGAATATTCAGGACTGATCTCCTTTAGAATGGACTGGTTGGATCTCCTTGTAGTCCAAGGGACTCTCAAGAGTCTTCTCCAACACCACAGTTCAAAAGCATCAATTCTTCAGCCCTCAACTCTCTTTATGATCCGACTCTCACATCCACACATAAATAACTACTGTAAAAACCATAGCTTTGACTATACTTTTGTCATTAATGTATTTAGTTTTATTTAAATGACAGTAAATAATAGAATGAGAAAAAGTGACTTCTAACTTTTAAAATGAAGGTATTGAAAATAACTGCAATGTTTTAGCAAACCTTTTTTGGTGGTGATATGAAAAGAAATTTATTTTTATAGTTTACAATACTGAAAAATTATCTAGATGTGTTTTTCTCTTTATTATTTAAAAAAACCAAAGCTTTTACACCAGCCAACATTTCCTGGGGTAACATATTAAATATCAAATTTTTTATTTAAGAACATTTATGTTGATCACTTTATTCAAATAAACCATCAGTCCAACAAGTGTATATTCTTATTTTTCCAGTTTTACAGATGAAAAATATGAAGCTTGTAAAGTAATGACATTTTACCAGATCCTACTCCTGTAATGTTGGATCCTGGATATATACCTGAGCAGTATAATTTCAGAATCTGTGCATTTAATTTCCAGATGTTGCGGCCTTTTTCCCTGAAATTTGTAATATTCCAAATTTACTGTAATTAAGTCAGAGGAAAAGTAATACATCTATTTTTTAAAATCCCATCTAAGAAATATCTGCTACAATATCCTTTTCTACATAGTAAGAAGTAATGATTTATGGTTCTCATGACATTTAGTTCATTATCAAATAAAACTGAACAATACTAAGCATTGCTTTAGGCAAGTGATGTTCTTTTTTTTATGCTGATAGTAACATTAAACACAATTTTTCAACATCATTGTTCAAGATTCTTTTTGAAAAACCCACTTTTAAATTTTAGTATAAGGTAATTGTGATAAAATTTTACATATTGTATATATAAAGTATTTTAAAAATATAAAAGCAAATTACATTGGAAAAAGTAATGGCTATCAATTAAGTAAATTTTCTGTATGGTCACCTTATATTGAATATTTCTGCTTTTCATATATATAGTAGAAAATTAGAGTTAGTGTTCAAGTCATCATTAAGTTGTGTGTGGACGATTCACTTATTCTTTTTGAGCCTCAGTTTCTTTGTTTATTTAAGATAATCTTTTTGTATATATTACTTATATATTCTAATAATTATAATGAAATATGTATATGCATTAATATATTTAAGCATACAATTTGAATTTTATGTATATTAACATATGTATATTACTATATTTAACTATCATAAGCAGCTGAGAGAATTAAGTCTCCCAAGACCATATATAATATTCTTATTGATAGGTAAATTTTGAATTGCTCAAAATCAAGAAATGCTTATCATCCTAGAAAAGGCCCTGGAATTCTCTAAGGCTCAGTGGAAATCAGCTACAGTTTGATGCTTAAAATGATAATTTCTGGTCAAACTGTAGGGATTGGTCAAGTTCAAGGCTTAGAGCCCATCATTTCTCCAACTTTTGATCATGCCAAGGTGTATCTAAGAATTCCAGAGTGACCATTTCTGCCTAAAATTTTCTGATAAATAAAGATGCATCTGCAAAGCTTGTACCCCCAAACTGTGGTTATGTATGGGAAGGGCCTGTTTAATCAGATACATAACAGACTAAGCTGGTACCTAGGAGTAAGAGCTAGTGCTTCCCCAATCATGCAGCTTATGTTCCTATCCATCCAAGAGTCAATGTTCTATCTAGATCCAGAAGAGGAGAACAAAGTATGAGATTTTGGGGTTTTATTAACAATTTGGAAAGAATAACTGAGAGACAGAGAAGACTCTTGAGAATACCTTGGACTTCAAAGAGACTAAACAGGTCAGTCCTAAAGGAAATCAACCCTGAATGTTCATTGGAAGGACTGATGCTGAAGCTGAAGCTCCAATACTTTGGCCACCTGATGTGAAGAGGTAATTCACTAGAAAAGACCCTGATGCTGGGAAAGATTGAAAGCAGGGGGAGAAAGGGACAACAGAGGACAAGATGGCTGAATGGCATCATTGACTCAATGGACATGAATCTGAGCAAACTCTGAGAGATAGTGAAGAACAGGAAAGACTGGTGTGCTGCAGTCCATGGGGTTGCAAAAAGCGACTTAGCAATTGAACAACAACCAAGAGATACATACCATGGAAAGAGGGGAGTGATGAACCTATTTTCTGATATAATTTTGAGGCAAAAAGACAGCATGGGGTTCTCTCCTTTAGCACAACTGAAGGATTTGCCCCATTATTCTGATGTCTTAATTATAAAAATTGAGTGATTAATAGGAGAGGGCACAGATGAACCACAGGAGGAGAATAAGAGGAACCCTAATATTTTACTTCTTGGAGTGGTTACAATGGTTAAGATAACTGACGTGCTATCAGAGTAACACTTGGCTTCTTTGAACATTTCCCTGAAATCACAGAGTAAACTGATGATTCAGATACAATATTAATAATTCATTCGACCTGACACTGGAATATTCTTTACAGTTCAGGAATCAATGCCAGGCTCTTCTGTACATGATATGATGGGAATCCAAAATTTTGTTTATTTCTAGGAATATATTTTCCTAATAATCTCTGATTTTGTTTACTTACACCATTGATATTACAAAACTTACTAAGTAGACCCAAAGAAAGGTTATTTAATATATATACATCACATAGTTTATATTCTCAAGTGTACACAATGTCAGACTGGGAAGAAAAATAATTTAGGGTTATATTACTGCAGCTTTGTGCCTTACTAGAGTTTTTGTCTTAACACAAAAATCAACAGTTTCTTATTTACAAAACAAAAACAAGCTTTACCAAGGAAGGTGAAAAGTGGACATAATGTGTATAATTTAGCAACCTACATTAGTGTTTAACATTTGGTAAGTGGATTCAATCTGTGATTATTACTGCATGTATGGTAGTATTATGAAATGAATGAATAAAATTATGAATACCTAAAATAATACATATTTCAAATAAAAATAACACATAAAAGAGATAGGAAATTTGAAGTTCCCGTACAAAAAAGATCTTCACAACCAAGATAATCACAATGGTGTGTTCACTGACCTAGAGTCAGACATCCTAGAATGTGAAGTCAAGTGGGCCTTAGAAAGCATCACTACGAACAAAGCTAGTGCAGGTGATGGAATTCCAGTTGAGCTATTTCAAATCCTGAAAGATGATGCTGTGAAAGTGCTCCACTCAATATGCCAGCAAATTTGGAAAACTCCGCAGTGGCCACAGGACTGGAAAAGGTCAGTGTTCATTCCAATCCCAAAGAAAGACAATGCCAAAGAATGCTCAAACTACCACACAATTGCACTCATCTCACATGCTAGTAAAAGTAATGCTCAAAATTCTCCAAGCCAGGCCTCAGCAATACGTGAACTCTGAATTTCCAGATGTTCAAGCTGTTTTTAGAAAAGGCAGAGGAACCAGAGATCAAATTGCCAACATCTGCTGGATCATCAAAAAAGCAAGAGAGTTCCAGAAAAACATCTATTTCTGATTTATTGACTATGCCAAAGCCTTTGACTGTGTGGGTCACAATAAACTGTAGGAAATTCTGAAAGAGATGGGAATACCAGAGCACCTGACCTGCCTCTTGAGAAACCTATATGCAGGTCAGGAAGCAACAGTTAGAACTGGGCATGGAACAACAGACTGGTTCCAAATAGGAAAAGGAGTATGTCAAGGCTGTATATTGTCACCTTGCTTATTTAACTTCTATGGCAGAGTACATCATGAGAAATGCTGGGCTAGAAGAAGCACAAGCTGGAGTCAAGATTGCTGGGAGAAATATCAGTAACCTCAGATATACAGATGACACCGACCCTTATGGCAGAAAGTGAAGAGGAACTAAAAAGCCTCTTGATGAAAGTGAAAGAGGAGAGTGAAAAAGTTGGCTTAAAGCTCAACATTCAGAAAACGAAGATCATGGCATCTGGTCCCATCGCTTCATGGGAAATAGATGGGGAAACAGTGTCAGACTTTATTTTTGGTGGGGTTCCAAAATCACTGCAGATGGTGATTGCAGCCATGAAATTAAAAGACGCTTACTCCTTGGAAGGAAAGTTATGACCAATCTAGATTGCATATTAAAAAGCAGAGACATTACTGTGCCAACAAACGTCCATCTCATCAAGGCTACGCTTTCTCCAGTGGTCATGTATGGATGTGAGAGTTGGACTGTGAAGAAGGCTGAGCACCGAAGAATTGATCCTTTTGAACTGTGGTGTTGGAGAAGACTCTTGAGAGTCCCTTGGACTACAAGGAGGTCCAACCAGTCCATTCTAAAGGAGATCAGTCCTGGGTGTTCATTGGAAGGACTGATGCTAAAGCTGAAACTCCAGTACTTTGGCCACCTCATGCAAAGGGTTGACTCACTGGAAATGATTCTGATGCTGGGAGGGGTTGGGGGCAGGAGGAGAAGGGGACGAAAGAGGATGGATGGCTGGATAGCATCACCAAATTGATGGGCATAGTTTGAGTAAACTCTGGGAGTTGGTGATGTATAGGGAGGCCTGGCGTGCTGCGATTCATGGTGTCAGAAAGCGTCGGACATGACTGAGCGACTGAACTGAACTGAACTCAATCACATTGTTTTATCATTAAAATAATTATTCTCAAATATTTTAATATTTCTGTTAACATATTGAAAGTGGTTATAGCATTTAATTTTAAATCTAATTTCATATATGCATTTTAAAGTGCAATTAATGTCATAGAATATCTACTGTGATTAAACTGGAGCAGTATCTCAACTCACTCAACTATTATACTACATTAGGTATTTAATAAAAACAGTCTCACCTTTTGAACTTAATTTGTAATTAACAGTAATTATTTGCAAACACACATACCTCCAGCCTTCCCCAGTTCCCATAGCAGTTCAGCAGTTCATACAAGGTAGCTTTAAACCTTCTCTATTATTATAGTTGTTTAGGTAATTATTTTAAGATATCAATCCTGTCTCATACAGTCAATTTTTAATAAATCATTTTTTTTTTGCATTTTAAGAAACTTTAGTAAGGAGTTATTATTCCACCTGGTTAGTATTTTATAGTTAGCGACACTAACTTATCTAGTATCATGTCTTTCTGTGCTTTTGTTTGCTTTTCCAGGATAGTAAAAAGTTGCCAAATGCTAGCTTTGTTATTGGTGAAAAAGGATTATAAATATTTTGACATCACAGAATATTTAATTGTTACAATAATGCCTAATGGAATCAGCTATTTAATATATAGTTAAATTTATTATCTTATTTTTAAACTATATAACTGACATTTAGAGCAATTTGTAGTCTGTATTCTCAATATATTTTAAAAATTAAATAGCATAAGATTAAAATGAGCCTTCCTAGTTCACATGGATCTGTGCTTTGGGGTTAAAAATATATATCACATCCAAATTTCTTACTACATCTCAAAGACCACATCACTAGAGAGGAATAGAAGCTTTCCTTACATTCTTTAATTACCAATAGAATTACTTTCCTAAACTTTTTAATCTTTGATAATTACAAATTCACTTGTACGAAATAATAAGGAACTCCCATGTGTCCTTTAACATCTCACAGAACTAAAGTACAATATCGGTGTCATAACAGGTGATTAACATTGAAGATACAGAGCATTTCCATCTTCAGAGGATCTTTTCCATTGCTCTTTTATAGCCATAGTAGCATGTCCTTCCATCCCTTTATTCCATTATCCTCTGGCAAACACTAATCTGTTCCCCACATTTGCAATTCTATCATTTTCAGGTTACATAGATGGAATTATCCAGCATGTTATATTTTGGGATTGACTTTTTCACTAAGAATAATTCCCTGGAGATTCTAGGTTGCTGCATGTGTCAATAATGTGTTCCTTTTTTATTACCGAGTAGTATTTCACCCTAGAAATGGACTATGGTCTGCTTAATGATTCACCCACTGAAGGTCATCTCAATATTTCCAGTTTCCAGCTATTAAAAATTAAGCTACTTTAAACCCCAGGGTACAGGTTTTTGTGTAAACATAATTATTAATTTCTATGTGATAAATCACTGTGCTGTGTTGTGCTGTGTTCAACTCTTTGCAACTCCATGGACTACAACCTGCCAGGCTCCTCTGTCCATGGGATTTCTCCAGGCAAGAATACTGGAGTGGCTTGCCATGCTGTCCTCCAGAGGATCTTGTGAACCCACGGATTGAACCAAGATCTCCTGCATTGCAGGTGGATTCTTTATCATCTGAGCTACCAGGGAAGCCCACATAGACTGGAACAGGTAGCCTATGCCTTCTCCAGGGGATCTTCCTGATCCATGAATAGAACTGGGGTCCACTGCATTGCAGGTAGATTCTTGACCAGCTGAGTTACAAGGGAAGGCTTGTATCACAGCCTTGTCTAACTCAATGAAATTCTGAGCCATGCCATGTAGGGCTACACAAGATGGATGGGTCATGGTGGAGAGTTCTGACAAAACGTGGTCCACTGAAGAAGGGAATGGCAAACCACTTTAGTATTCTTGCCTTGAGAACTCCATAAAAAGGCTAAAAGATATGAGAAAGTTCATAGCTTGAACTTTTCATGACAAAGTTCATCTTTCAGATGAACTCCCCAGGTCGGTAGGTTCCCAATAAGCTACTAGAGAAGAGTGGAGTATTAGCTCAGGAAAGAATGAAGAAAATGAGCCAAAGCAAAAACAACACCAGTTGCAGATATGATTGGTGATGGAAGTAAAGCCTGATGCTGTAAAGAACAATGTTACATAGGAACCTTGACTATTAGGTCCATGAATCAGGGTACATTGGAAGTGGTCAAACAGGAGATGGCAAGAGTCAACATCAACATTTTAGGAATCAGTGAACTAAAATTGACTGGAATGGGAGAATTTAATTCAGATGACCATTATATCTACTACTGTGGGCAAGAATCCCTTAGGAAAAATGGAGTAGCCTTCATAGTAAACAAGAGACCAAAATGCCGTACTTGGGTGCAATCAAAAAAAATGACAAAATGATCTATTTGTTTCCAAGACAAACCATTTCCAAGACAACATCACAGAAATCCAATTCTATGACCCAATTACTAATTCCAAAGAAGCTGAAGCTGAATGGTTCTGTGAAGACCTACAAGACCTTTAAGAACTAACACCAAAAAATCAAAATGATGTTCTTTTCATCAGAGGGGACTGTAATTATTGCAAAAGCAGGAGATCAAGAGATACCTGGAGTAACAGGCAAGTTTAGCCTTGGAGTACAAAAAGAAGCAGGGCAAAGGTCAACAAAGTTTTGCCAAGAGAACACATTGATAATGATAAACACTCTCTTCCAAAAACACAACAGAGGACTCTACACATGGACATCGCAAAATGGTCAATCATGAAATCAGATTGATCATATTCTTTGTGGCAAAATGGAGAAGCTCTATACAGTCAGGAAAAATAAAACCAGGAGCTGACTGTGGCTAAGATCATGAACTCCTTATAGAAAATTCAGACTTAAATTGAAGAAACTAGGGAAAACCACTAGATCATTCAGGTATGACGTAAATCAAATCCCTTACAATTATTCAGTGGAAGTGACAAGTAGATTCAAGGGATTAGGTCTGATAGAGTGCCTGAAGAACTATAGACAGAGGTTCATAACATTGTAGAGGAGGCAGTGATCAAAGCCATCCCCAAGAAGAAGACATGCAAAAAGGCAAAATGATTGTCTGAGGAGGTCTTACAAATAACTGAGAAAAGAAGAGAAGCCAAAGGTAAGTGAGAAAAAGAAAGATATATCCATCTGAATTCCGAGTTCCAAAGAATAGCAAAAAGATCTAAGGAAGACTTCCTAAGTGATTAATGCAAACAAACAAACAAAAAAAAAATAGAGGAAAACATAAGACTGGGAAAGACTAGAGATCTCTTCAAGAAAATTAGATACCAAGGGAACATTCAATCAAAGATGGGCTCAATAAAGGACAGAAATGGCATGGAAGATAGTAATAAGAGGTGGCAAAAATACACAGAAGAACTATACAAAACAGATCTTAATGACTCACATAATGATGATGGTCTGATCACTCATCTAAAGCCAGACATTCTGGAGTGCAAAATCAAGTGGACCTTAGGAACCATTGCTACAAACAAAGATATTGGCAGTGATGGAATTCCAGTTGAACTATTTCAAATCCTGAAAGATGATTCTGTGAAAGTATTGCACTCAATATGCCAGCAAATTTGGAAATTTCAGCAGTGGCCACAGGACTGGAAAAGGTTAGTTTTCATTCCAGTCCCAAAGAAAGGCAATGCCAAAGAATGCTCAAACTACCGCACAGTGGCACACATCTCACACACTAGTAAAGTAATGCTCAAAATTCTCCAAGCCAGGCTTCAAAAGTACATGAACTGTGAACTTCCAGATGTTTAAGCTGGATTTATAAAATGCAGAGAAGCCATAGATCAAATTGTCAAAATCCACTGGATCATTCAAAAAGCAAGAGAATTTCAGCAAACCATCTAATTCTGCTTCATTGATTGAGCTAAAGCCTTTGATTGTGTAGATCACATCAAACTCTGGAAAATTCTGAAACAGATTGGAAAACCAGACTACCATATCTGTCTCTGAGAAATCCATATGCAGGTCAAGAAGCAATAATCAGAACCAGACATGGAGCAACAGACTGGTTTCAAATTGGGAAAGGAGTACTTCAAGGCTGTATATTGTCACCCTGCTTATTTAACTTATATGCAGAGTACATCATGGCAAATGTGGCATTGGATGAAGCCCAGGCTGGAATCAAGTTTCAGGGAGAAATATCAATTACCTCAGATATGCAGATGAAACCACCCTTATGGCAGAAAGTGAAAAGGAACTGATGAGCTTCTTGATGAAAGTGAAAGAGGATAGTGAAAGAGCTGGCTTAAAAGTCATCATTCTAAAAATGAAGATCATGGCATCCAGTCCCATCATGTCATTGTAAATAGACTGGGAAACAATGGAAACAGTGAGAGACTTTTTTTGGGGGCTCCAAAATCACTGCAGATGGTGACAGCAGCCATGAAATTAAAAGATGCTTGCTGCTTGTAAGAAAATCTATGACAAACCTAGACAGCATATTAAAAAGCAGAGACATTACTTTACCAACAAATATCCATATAGTCAAAGCTATGGTTTTTCTAGTAGTCATGTATGGATATGGGAGTTGGACTATAAAGAAACGTGATGACTGAAGAATAGATGTGTTTGAACTGTGATGTTGGAGAAGACTCTTGACAGCCCCTTGGACTCCAGGGAGATCAAACAAATCATTCATAAAGGAAATCAGTCCTGAATATTCATTGGAAGGACTAATCCTGAAGCTCTAATACTTTGGCCACCTGATGTGAAGAACTGACCCATTAGAAAAGGCCCTGATGCTGGGAAAGACTGAAGGCAGATGGAGAAGGGGACCACCGAGGATGAAATGATTGGATAGCATCACCAACTCAATGGACATGAGCTTGAGCAAGTTCCAGGAGTTGTTAATAGACAGGGAAGCCTGGAGTACTGGAGTCCATGGGGTCATGAAGAGTTTTACATGGCTGTACAACTGAACTGAACTGATGAGATAAATGTTTAGGAGTCTACTTGCTAATTTAATAAAGAAGAAAATAATTTAAAAATCTACCAGGTAGACTTTTACTTGATTATTCTGAGGAAAATAAAGTCAGCCTCTTTGTTGTCACTGATGTTCTCTGTCTTTTTACCTATATTTAACATATTTCAAAGATGTGTCACTTGTGATTCAAGTTAGAATAAAACATTTGGTTACTACAAAAGAGAATGTAATTCATAATTTTATCTGCATTTAAGTGAGATAATTTTCTTTTTTATTAAATAATGCTATACTGGGACACCAGAAACTTGGTTCAATGACATATAATTTCTTAATATAGCTAGTAACTGATAGATTTTAACTCTAAGGACTATTAGTTAACTGTCACTTTGACAGGGCTTTAATGTTTTATTTTATAATCTACTTTTATCCTAGTTAATAATTTATACCTAATCCACAAATTCAGGTTAAATTTTTAGCACTTTTTATCAAGAAGGGAGTCAATAGCTGCACATATGTTATTTATTTGCTTTTATGTAGACAATTTATTTGGGAAAATCAGCAAACATGTCTCAAGTCAACATTATGGTTTGAGAAATACCTAGGGATATTATGAAAATGCTGTGGCAACAGTGAAGGTAAAGAATAGGATGAAGTACTATGCTATGTGCTCAGTCATGCCCAACTCTTTGCAAACACCATGGACTGTAGCCCACCAGGCTCCCCTGCTCATGGAATTCCCCAGGAAAGACTACTGGAGTGGGTCACCCCTTCCTTCTCAAGGGGGTTTTTCTGAATAGGATGAAGAGACAACATGAATAAGGTAGAAGTTCCTTTCAATCCAGTTGTAGAACCATGACAAACTGACTTTGCTTCAGCTGATCCTGTATACATATGCACTACATTGATATTCCCACGTGAGTTTACCATATGACTTGGAACAGGTAAAGCAACAGAAAAGAGATGTAAATATGTTATATATAATGTCACAGAATACTATGACAATGTAGAAGTGGTAACTTTTACAGGACGGAAAGTCTAAGATAGGTCAGATTTGTCAAAGAAGTCTCTTTACAATTGGAAAAAACTCAGATAAGTGTTGAAGAATAAGGATGAGAAAACCCAGTGAAGAGATTAAAAGGTCTCCAGAAAGAAGGAAAAAAAATGAGACAAGGAAGAGAATGTGTGCATTGAAAACTTCAGTAGTTTGGTAATATCAAAGCAAACATTTGACATCGAGGTGAGAGATCATGGTGAAGAGAGTGGATGGGGCTGATGCCTCCTGCAAAAAGGCTCATGTTATGTCTGAAGAGGATTTTAAGGAACATGATGACAAATCATATTTATTTTGTACATAAAGCAAACTGTGGAAGTCAGATATGAGGTAAGTAAAGCGAAATACCAGGAATCCCATTGTGTAAGGATCATAATAATTAAATTAGAAACCTAAAAAAGAACATAAGACAAGGTATGAGATATAAAAAAATAACATTTAAGGTTAAAAATGATAGAATAAATATTTAATAGAGGGAAGCAGTCAGACTTGATGCTGAGAAGAGGGAAGGAACATTTTTAATATCTTTTGACTTAAGTTCATGACTTGAGTAATGGGGGGGATGACGGTAAAGTTTCAAATTCAGGATAAAAAATAGGATTGAAATAAGGGAGGACATGGACCCTGTCACTCACAATTTGCCTTGTTCTCCTTTTCTATTGGAACCCTCAACAAAGTAAGGCTTTGGGGATCATTATTGCTGTAAGACAGTGCAGTCGTTTCCTGCATTTTTATGTGCCACTAACTACACTCAAATTAGACATTTAAAATAAAGAAACTAAGCCCTCACTACATTATATTTCTGGACATACATCTATGATAACTCAAAAAGTTGGTGTTGTTCTTCAAGTTGCTAAGTTGTGTTCAACTCTTTTTGACCCCACGGACTGCAGCACACCAGGCTTTCTTGTCCATCACCAACTCCCAGAGTTTGCTCAAACTCATGTCCATTGAGTCAGTGGTGCCATCCAACCATCCTATTCTCTGTCATCCCCTTCTCCTCCTGCCTTCATTCTTTTCTGCATTCAGGGTCTTTTCCAACAAGTCAACTCTTTCACATCAAGTGGCCAAAGTATTGGAGCTTCAGCATTAGTCCTTCCAATGAATATTCAGGTTTGATTTACTTTAGGACTGACTGGTTTGATCTCTTTGCTGTCCAAGGGACTCTCAAGAGTCTTCTCCAGCTGTTCAAAAGCATCAATTCTTTGGAGCTCAGCCTTCTTTATGGTCCAATTTTCACATCCATCCATGACAACTGGAAAAACCATAGCTTGACTGGATGGACCTTTGTCAGCAAAGTAATGTCTCTGCTTTTTAATATGCTGTCTAGGTTTGTCATAGCCTTTCTTCCAAGGAGCAACTGTCTTTTAATTTCATGGCTGCAGTCACACTTCACGGTGATTTTGGATACACCAGTAGTATACTTTTAAAATCATGCCTTCCAAATTTTACTGAAAATATTTTTGAAAGAATATGTTCTGTGCTTAATTGCTCAGTCATGTCCAGCTCTTTATGACCCCATGGACTGTAGCCCACCAGTCTCCTCTGTACATGGAGATTCTCCAGGAAAAATACTGGAGTGGGTTGCCATGCCCTGCTCCAGGGGATCTCCCAACTGAGGTCCCCCACATTGCAGGTGGATTCTTTACCATCTGAGCCACAAGGGAAGCCCATGAATACTGGAGTAGGTAGCCTATCACTTCTCCAAGGGAATTACCCATCCCAGGAAATGAACCAGGGTCACCCAAATTGCAGGTGGATTCTTTACCAGCTGAGCTACAAGGAAGTCTTTGAAAGACTATACCTGTTACTTAATAGTTATTGACCTCCTAGGTAAACAAATACATGTATACAGTTATACAAATACTATTTTATACATGCAGTACTTAAGTTCCAAAGAATAGCAAGGAGAGATAAGAAAGCCTTCCTCAGCAATCAATGCAAAGAAATAGAGGAAAACAATAGAATGGGAAAGACTAGAGGTATCTTCAAGAAAGCTGGAGATACCAAGGGAACATTTCATGCAAAGATGGGCTCAATAAAGGACAGAAATGGTAGGGACCTAACAGAAGTAGTAGATATTAAGAAGTGGTGGCAAGAATATACAGAAGAACTGTACAAAAAAGATCTTTATGAAATAGATAATCACGATGGTGTGATCACTCACCTAGAGCCAGACATCCTGGAATGTAAAGTCAAGTGAGCCTTAGGAAGCATCACTACAAACAAAGCTAGTGGAGGTGATGGAATACCAGTTGAGCTACTTCAAATCCTGAAAGATGACACTGTGAAAGTGCTGCAGTCAATATGCCAGCAAATTTGGAAATCTCAGCAGTGGTCACAGGACTGGAAAAGGTCAGTTTTCATTCCAGTCCCAAAGAAAGGCAATGTCAAAGAATGCTTAAACTACCTCACAATTGCACTCATCTCACACGCTGGTAAAGTAATGCTCAAAATTCTCCAAGCCAGGCTTCAGCAATACATGGACTGTGAACTTCCTGATGTTCAAGCTGGTTTTAGAAAAGGCAGAGGAACCAGAGATCAAATTGCCAACATCTGCTGGATCATTGAAAAAGCAAGAGAGTTCCAGAAAAACATCTATTTCTGCTTTATTGACTATGCCAAAGCCTTTGACTGTGTGGATCACAATAAACTGTGGGAAATTCTGAAAGAGATGGGAATACCAGACCACCTGACCTGCCTCTTGAGAAACCTGTATGCAGGTCAGGAAGCAACAGTTAGAACTGGACATGAAACAACACACTGGTTCCAAATTGGAAAGGAGTACGTCAAGGCTGTATATTGTCACCCTGCTTATTTAACTTCTATGGCAGAGTACATCATGAGAAATGCTGGACTGGAAGAAGCACAAGCTAGAATCAAGATTGCTGGGAGAAACATCAAGAACCTCAGATATGCAGATGACACCACCCTTATGGCAGAAAGTGAAGAAGAACTAAAAGAGCCTTTTGATGAAAGTGAAAGAGGGGAGTGAAAAAGTTGGCTTAAAGCTCAACTTTCAGAAAACTAAGATCATGACATCTGGTCCCATCATTCATGGCAAATAGATGGGGAAACCATGGAAACTATAGCTGATTTTATTTTTCTGGGCTCCAAAATAACTGCAGGTGGTGATTGCAGCCATGTAATTAAAAGACACTTGCTCCTTGGAAGGAAAGTTATGACCAACCTAGACAGACTATTAAAAAGCAGAGACATTGCTTTGCCAACAAATGTCCATCTAGTCAAGGCAATGGTTTTTCCAGTGGTCAGATATGGATGTGAGAGTTGGACTATAAAGAAAGCTGAGCACCGAAGAACTGATGCTTTTGAACTGTGGTGTTGGAGAAGACTCTTGAGAGTCCCTTGGACTGCAAGGATATCCAATCAGTCCATCCTAAAAGAGATCAGTCCTGGTTCTTCATTGGAAGGACTGATGTTGAAGTTGAAACTCCAATACTTTGGCCACCTGATATGAAGAGCTGACTCATTTGAAAAGACTGTGATGCTGGGAAAGATTGAGGGCAGGAAGAGAAGGGGCCGATAGAGGATGAGATGGTTGGATGGCATCACTGACTTGATGGACATGGGTTTGAGTATACTCTGGGAGTTAGTGATGGACAGGGAGGCCTGGCGTGCTGCGGTTCATGAAGTGGCAAAGAGTCAGACATGACTAAGTGGCTGAACTGAACTGAACTGACTTATGTCATAGCAGTATGGTTTGCTAATAGCTCTCAATTAAAGTTTTTAATAAGCCATGGGAAAAGGTTTATGCTTTACTGTGATAAAGTATGTCTAGCTGAAGCTAGGAGGATGTCCATTAAAATAAAGCATAGAAAAGCCAAAAGAACCAATTAGAAAATTAGAATTGATTCAGTATGTAACATCCAGAGAAATAACTATGAGAATCTTTAAATCTTTAGACATAGCATACTCATGACTACAAAGAAAATAATAAAAAAATATTCATCTTTAAAATTATAGTTTTATATTTTTTACAATTCCTAATATAAAAACAAGGAAAATTCTACAGGTATACAAAAAATTTAAATTATATTTAGAAAGATATTATGGGAAGATTAATTTAGATTTCAACACATTCAAAGTTGCTTCGTCACTGCAAATATAAGTGCAATGACATCATTTACATATGGGTTTTTCCACATCTGAAACTGTGTTATTAAATCACAGAAAATATGAAGCACAGATTTTTAAATAAATCAGATAGCTCTTCGATGTATTTATGATTCATAAATATATACCCATCTCTGTTTATATATATATATTTAAAATCTGCTTATATGTGAATGCAAGCATTTATTATATATGGATATAAATTATTTTTATTCATATATAACCATAGAATAAAAATAAAACATAAAGATAAAAATGATTACTAAAGAACTAAAAAGTTTATCAGATTCAATTCTTACTAACTCTTGAATGCTAGTTATGTGAATACAAAATTATTTCTTATTGCACCATATGTCAAGAATTATAAGTGTTTTTAATATGTGAATATTAAATGTGATTTCTTAGACAAAACTGCTATGTTTACAAATAAAGAAAACACTTTAGTTGATTAAAAATTTTGTATTATTGCAAATATAGTTGATTTCTAAAATAATAAACAGACATTAGGTGGTAGCTGAAATTTCTCTCCTTTGAGTAACTGTTTTATTTTTATTACATCCTGTTATGAGTAAACACACATAGATTATGAGGGGTCACAGCACTATTTTTAAAAGATAAATCATTTAAAATGATCATTTTAATTAAAAAAGCAAAATTCAATGAATAATTGTATCAAATGTAGCAAATGTTACTCAAAAGAATATCTACATTTTGTTGCAAGATTTTATCTTGCCAGATATATATATTTCTAATATATTCATGATTCAGATTTATTTTTCAAAATTCTACCTGACAGCATCATTCTCATGACTTTAAATAAAAGGAAATTATGGACCTACTAAAGGGACTTATTTGTATTTATAAAGCTTTCAATACTATTCTCTTTATTTAAATGTTTTGCTTGACTGCTTCAGCTTTTAAAAGTGTATGCTTCATCTGAAGTCACTTCTGGTCATAGATCCTGTCATATAAATCTTTATCTCGAAGAGTATTCAGAAAGGGCCCTGAACAACAAGAAATAAAGCTACTTTTTAGTCAGATAAACACTAGCTTCAAGAATGCTTTTGGGGGGGGAGGGGCGGAAGAGGGTAAGATTAAACAGTGGCAAAATAAGATGCATTGAATAGTTACTGAATCATTGTCTCCCTAGGAAACACTAGGTAATCACTCCCAGAGGGCTTTATTAAGTTGAATTGAGGGGCTGAAAAAGACTCAGCCTCATTTTTTATATCTTCATAATCCCCAACTTCCTTTCTCCTAGAAAATATTTCTCTAAACATGTGTCCATTATTTTATAGATGGAAATTAGAGACATTAAACAGGTATTCCGCGCCTCGCTCCCAGTTCAGTCAGTAAAGAACCCGCCTGCAATGCAGGTATCTGCCTACAGTGCAGAAGATCTAGGTTCGATTCCTGGGTCCAGAAGATCCCCTGGAGAAGGAAATGGCAACCCACTTGAGTATTCTAGCATGGAAAATCTCATGGACAGAGAAGCCTGGCAGGCTACAGTCCATGAGGTCACAAGAGTTGGGCACGACTTAACGACTAAACCACCAGATAATCCACAGTAAAAAATAATAACACCTAAGTTTAATGATAATAAAATTGAGTGAAACTATGAATGAGTTTCTCACTGGTCACTAAATCACATTTAATAAACTTGTAATCTATGTATGATGTGAAACTATTAAAGTTCTTGAGATGAAATACCCCTTTGCTCTTCTAATTGATTTGCTCTGCACAACTCTTTTTAAATACAGCATAACTTTAAATAAGTGATTTTGTAACTATTTCTGTTTTAAAAGGAAAGCTAAAAGGTACAGAATGCTTTATTGTAACTTGAAATGAATGTATGGTGTGAATTTATGATCAGTTCAGTTCAGTTCAGTCGGTCAGTCATGTCCGACTCTTTGCGACACCATGAACCATAGCACACCAAGCTTCCCAGACCATCACCAAATCCTAGAGTATACTCAAATCTGTGTCCATCGAGTCTGTGATGCAATCCAACCATCTCATACTCTATCGGCCCCTTCTCCTCCTGCCCTCAATCTTTCCCAGCATCACAGTCTTTTCAAATGAGTCAGCTCTTCACATCAGGTGGCCAAAGTATTGGAGTTTCAACTTCAACATCAGTCCTTCCAATGAACAACCAGGACTGATCTCTTTTAGGATGGACTGGTTGGATATCCTTGCAGTCCAAGGGACTCTCAAGAATCGTCTCCAACACCACAGTTCAAAAGCATCAATTCTTTGGTGCTCAGCTTTCTTTATAGTCCAACTCTCACATCCATACCTGACCACTGGAAAAATCATGGCCTTGACTAGACAGACATTTGTTGGCAAAGGAATGTCTCTGCTTTTTAATATTCTGTCTAGGTTGGTCATAACTTTCCTTCCAAGGAGTAAGAGTCTTTTAATTACATGGCTGCAATCACCGTCTGCAGTTCTTTTGGAGCCCAGAAAAATAAAGTCTGACATTGTTTCCACTGTTTCCCCATCTCTTTGCCATGAAGTGATGGGACCAGATGCCATGATCTTAGTTTTCTGAAAGTTGAGCTTTAAGCCAACTTTTTCACTCTCCTCTTTCACTTTCATCAAGAGGCTCGTTAGCTCTTCTTCGCTTTCTGCCATAAGGGTGGTGTCATCTGCATATCTGACGTTATTGTTATATCTCCCAGCAATCTTGATTCCAGCTTGTGCTTCCTGCAGCCTAGCATTTCTCATGATGTACTCTGCATAGAAGTTAAATAAGCAGTGTGACAATATACAGCCTTGACGTACTCCTTTCCAATTTGGAACCAGTGTGTTCTTCCATGTCCAGTTCTAACTATTGCTTCCTGACCTGCATATTGGTTTCTCAAGAGTCAGGTCAGGTGGTCTGGCATTCCCATCTCTTGAAGAATTTCCCACAGTTTTTTGTGATTCACACAGTCAAAGGCTTTGGCATAGTCAATAAACCAGAAATAGATGTTTTTCTGGAACTCTTTGTTTTTTCGATGTTCCAGAGGATGTTGGCAATTTGATCTCTGGTTCCTCTGCCTTTTCTAAAACCAGCTTTAACACCAGGAAGTTTACGGTTCATGTTGCTGAAGCCTGGCTTGGAGAATTTTGAGCATTACTTTACTACCATGTGAGATGAGTGCAATTGTGTGGTAGTTTGAGCATCCTTTGGCATTGCCTTTCTTTGGGATTGGAATGAAAACTGACCTTTTCCAATCCTGTGACCACTGCTGAGATTTCCAAATTTGCTGGCATATTGACTGCAGCACTTTCACAGTGTCATCTTTCAGGATTTGAAGTAGCTCAACTGGTATTCCATCACCTCCACTAGCTTTGTTCGTAGTAATGCTTCCTAAGGCCCACTTGACTTCACACTCCAGGATGTCTGGCTCTAGGTGAGTGATCACACCATCGTGATTATCTGTTTCATGAAGATCTTTTTTGTACAGTTCTTCTGTGTATTCTTACCACCTCTTCTTAGTATCTACTGCTTCTCTTAGGTCCCTACCATTTCTGTCCTTTATTGTTCCTGTCTTTGTATGAAATGTTCCCTTGGTATCTCTAATTTTATTGAAGAGATCACTAGTCTTTCCCATTTTGTTGTTTTCCTCTATTTCTTTGCATTGATCCCTGAGGATGTCTTTCTTGTCTCTCTTTGCTATTCTTTGGAACTTTGCATTCAAATGGGTATATCTTTCCTTTTCTCCTTTGCTTTTTGCTTCCCTTCTTTTCACAGCTATTTGTAAGGCCTCCTCAGAGAGCCATTTTGCTTTTTTGCGTTTCTTTTTTGGGGATGGTCTTGATTCCTGTCTCCTATACAATGTCACAAACCTCCATCCATAGTTCTTCAGGCACTCTGTCTATCAGATCTAGTCCTTTAAATCTATTTCTCACTTCCATTGTATAATCATAAGGGATTAGATTTAGGTCATACCTGAATGGTTTAGTGGTTTTCTCCACTTTCTTCAATTTCAGTCTGAATTTGGCATTAAGGAGTTCATGATCTGAGCCATAGTCAGTTCCCAGTCTTGTTTTTTCTGACTGTATAGAGCTTCTCCTTCTTTGGCCGCAAAGAATATAATCAGTTTGGTTTCAGTGCTGACCATCTGGTGATGTCCATGTGTAGAGTCTTCTCTTGTGTTGTTGGAAGAGGGTGTTTGCTATGACCAGTGCACTCTCTTGGCAGAACTCTATTAGCCTTTGCCCTGCTCCATTCTGTACTCCAAGGCCAAGTTTGCCTGTTACTCCAGGTGTTTCTTGACTTCCTACTTTTGCATTCCAGTCCCCTATAATGAAAAGGACATCTTTTTTGGGTGTTAGTTTTAGAAGGTCTTGTAGGTCTTCATAGAACTGTTCAACTTCAGCTTCTTCAATGTTACTGGTCATGTCATAGACTTGGATTACTGTGATATTGAATGATTTGCCTTGGACATGAACAGAGTTCAGTCTGTCGTTTTTGAGATTGCATCCAAGTACTGTATTTTGGACTCTTTTGTTGACTATGATGGCTACTCCATTTCTTCTAAGGGATTCCTGCCCACAGTTGTAGATATAGTTGTCATCTGAGTTAAATTCACATATTCCAGTCCATCTTAGTTCACTGATTCCTAGAATGTTGATGTTCACTCTTGTCATCTCCTGTTTGACCTCTTCATGATGGACATGGTGAGCCTGCCGCCAGGCAGCTGGATGGTCATGCCAGAGATTGGTTCCATATGAGGTCTTGGCACTGTTCTTTGATGCTCTCATGCTAACTGACCTTTGCGAACTCAAGTCCATGCTCTTGATCTCATGAGTAACCTACCTCCCTGCTATCAGGGCCACCTTGTTCGGGAGTTCCGGAAAATGACAAGGGAGGCTGGGGGAAGTAACTGCTCTTACAGAACTGGCCAACTGGCCAATACATTTTGATGTATTTGATCGTCAAATCTTCCTCTGCTTAGGTCACCCACTGATGGGCCTTCATTTGGAACACAAATATCTTCACTTTTTTGCCAGTCAGAGATGCCAAACTACATACTTTTTCCCTAAATATTTCTGTCACCAATTTTTCAATCATGTTCCTTTTAAATCCCTGATATTTCAGCCATTCCATGGGCCACAGCCCATGAATCAGTAGACAATCACATTTCTGGCCATTTCTCCTGCAGAACAAAGTGGCTAATCAAGTGCATTGTTTTGAGAAGATTTCCCTTCACCATGTCCTTCAGGGATGTTCCAAAATGGGGCTGTGTTGCTACAGATGTCAGCTTCATTTCTACAGAACTATCTGCAAACCATCTGCAAAGCCTGGTGTCTCTTCTGCTCTGTTAACTGATCTTAGTTACTGCCTATGAAGCCATAACTGCAAGCTGGCAGGGAGAAGATGGTGCAGCAGGAGTAGAGATCACCGGTATTTGGGCCACTCTTCATGTAATGTACTCATACCTTCAGGGCCTTTTCAGGCTCTGTTACATAGATACCACTTCAATTTGATGATGGAATGTTGCTGTGCATGTGCAACTTTATGACTTGGTAGATCAGATAATGCCCAGCTCCTGATGAGAGGATCAGGTCGCATGGAAACCTAGTGGCCCATCAATCAGCATTCAGTCTCTAAGGCTCAATTGCAGGCCAAGAGCTGTTTCTCAAAAGGAGTATACATATCTGCAGAGAATGGCAGGGATTTGCAGTAAAATGCTAAGGTTTGCATTACTCTCCAGCTGAGGGGTCGAGACAGAATCCAGACAGTATTTCTATGTTCTGCTGACACCACTGAGTCTGTTGGGCCATATTCCTGATGTAGTGAGCAACTTGCACAGCAGCTTGGATCTGCTACAGAGTCCTCTCTTGTTCTGTACCCCACTCAAAACAAGCAGCTTTTCTGTTCACTTGGTGAAAGGGCTGGAGTAATATAACCAGATGGACTCCATTGTCTCCAAAGACCCAAGAGGCCCAGTAGGCACTGTGCCTCATTTTTGGTTGTAGGGTGGCCCAGATACTACAACTTCTAGGAACACTAGCATTTCCAATCTTTCTAAGTCTTCGAATCCCTTCCTTTACGTTAAACCAAGATGGGTTTGGCTTTTCCAGCTTGCTCACTGTGGGACTCCTTGTCTCAGCCACACAACTAAACAAACTGTTAGAGCCCTTCCTGACTTCTTGAGTTGAAACACTGAACATAGAATCTGTGTGTAGTGAGCCTGTGCTATTCATTATATCCAACTCTATATTTCTAACATTAGTGTCCCATACCCTAATTACCTATTCACACATATGGTCTTTGATTTTTTTGTGTGTAAGTTAGAAGCCAAGTAGTTTCTTTGAAGTATAACATGTCTATTCATAAGTCTCACAGCGTACCTCAACTTTAGGGAACTGCAGTGACTTGTGTCCAGCTATTGGTCTTGATGCAAAGTGGGATGTTGGCCATGAGTTCGGAGATGAATCAGCAGTGTCTTGCATGGCAACTGTCCCAGAGGAGGCCAATAGAGTCTGTTCCCTTCCGCCTCAGACAGAAATGGAAAGAAATATATGACTGTGGGTAGAGAGGTCAGTGCCACTGGGGGTAGGGAACCCACTTATGTAGATGGGGAAACCACTACTGCTGGGGATGAAGGACCTTCTTCCACTGACAGAGAAAATTCATGAGAATTCAAAGGTCAACGTCCCCAGTTTCACCGGGGTCCTCATTTAGTTCTATGTCAACATATAAGATTCCATTCTAGGAATTGCTTTTCCATTTCTACCCCAATTTATGTGGCTACTGGATATTTCTTTATTTATTTTCTACATGAATCAGCAGAAGTCACCTTCTATTCCTTACAAGTATGATATATCTGATATCTTGTTTTATTTCTATATTTGATATAGATTGATATAGATATATCAATACCAGGTTCATATAGTCTAAACTGTTCTATAAGTGGAAATGTTACAAAATTCATCATGTAAATAGAACACAGTTTCTTATTTATGTATTATTTTTCTTTTTCTAATTAAGAAGTAGTATGTGTCTGGAATATTGGCTTAAATTTAATCAGTAGCCATTTGTTTTTTGACAATTCTGAACAAATCATATCTCAAACAAATCAGATCTCTAAGAGCTATAACCATGCATACCCTGCAGTAATCAATTTCTCCACATGTTGAATACTGTGTAGGCAGCCACAGAACTCCTAATATGCGATGGAAAAGTGTGTGTGTCTTAAAAACACATGCTCAGCATAATTAAAGACATTGGTAAAATATTTGAATATTCATGATTTTTTTTAACATCAGTACCAATGATACAGATGCTACCTCATAATTTACTTTGGCCATATTGTGGATTATGTAGAAAGGGAAATCTTGTATTTAAGTCAAATGTGCAAAATGATTTGCAAAACACAGGTATTGATAGTTACAAAGCCTTAACCATATGTTTTGAAAGAGCAACTTCCCCAGATGCCAAACTGTAAACTACCGTGAATTCATTTTTTCAAAAATCACTGGATGGTAACAATAACCCTGTGTACAAAACAGCAAAAGAGACACTGATGTATAGAACAGTCTTTTGGACTCTGTGGGAGAGGGTGAGGGTGGGATGATTTGGGAGAATGGCATTGAAACATGTATAATATTATATATGAAACGAGTTGCCAGTCCAGATTCGATGCACGATACTGGATACTTGGGGATGGTGCACTGGGACGACCCAGAGGGATGGTATGGGGAGGGAGGAGGGAGGAGGGTTCAGGATGGGGAACACATGTATACCTGTGGCGGATTCATTTCGATATATGGCAAAACCAATACAATATCGTAAAGTTAAAAAAGAAAATAAAATTAAAAAAAAAAAGAAGCACAAAGCAAGCATACTTATGGTTACCAAAGGGGAAAATGGGTTTGGGGAAAAGATAGATAAATTTGGAGGCTGGGATTAATCTATCTATCTATCTATCTATATATAACTGAATTGCTGTTCTATATGTTTGAAACTTACATGATATTTTAAATCAACTATATTTCAGTAAAAAATTAAACGTTTACATGATAAAAAAAAAAAATCACTGGATTAGTGACTATGTTCCAGCTCCATGCTATCCATTGGAAATACAGCAGTGAACAAAAGAGGTACAATCTGTCATGCAACTCATATTCTAGTAAGGTGTGACAGATAGTATACAACAAATTTCATGATAGATAAGAGTGGTGATTATGTATATATACAATAGTTAGCCTATCTATTGGCCTATCTATGATAAAACGTGAATATCAGTAAAGTTGTTTCTGTAAAGGTGAGATTAAAGGAGATAGATAAATAAAATCAGAAACTGAGCCATATGGAGATCTGGGAAAAGAGCATTATGTAGACATAGAATGTATGATATTTTGAATCAGGAAAAAAAATAATGTATATAAGGAAAGATATTACTGTGACTAAAATAAAGTAAATTGAGAAAAATGTAATAGGAGATAAAAGTAGTCAAATGGGGATTCATATGCTTCAAGTGTTGTGGGCCATGGATGGAACTTAGATTTTATTTTGATCACTGCATGCTCAGTTGGTCAGTTGTGCCCGATTCTTTGTGAACCTTTTGACTGTAGCTTGCCAGGGTCCTCTGTCCATGGGATTTTTTAAAGCAAGAATACTGGAGTGGGTTGCCATTTCCTTCTTCAGATCTTCCCTACCCAGGGATTGAACCTGCATCTCTTGCATCTCCTGAATTGCAGGTAAATTCTTTACCTGCTGAGCCATCAGAGAAGTCAGTGATTACTGAGCAAGTCATTAATTGAATTTATGACTTATGTTCTGTAGTGCTCATCATGAAGGAATAGATTTCTAGTCCTCTGAATTTCTTTCATAATGGCCACTATGTTGCCCTTTATCTTAGTGGCCTATTTACTGATTTGTTACTTTTCCTTAAGTCCCACTAAGAATATATGAGGATGTTGGTTATCCCTCATTCTCTATAATATTTAATGTTTCAACCTTTGTTAATTTTAATCATTCTTTGATGGGAGTAATTGCATATCATTATAATTTTAATTCACATTTCCTTGTTGACAAGAGGGGCTGAGCAAGTTTTTGTGTGTGTATTGGCTATTTGTGTATCTTTATTGTGAAGTGTATATACAAGGTTTTTTTTCCCATTCTTATACTTATTATTATTGATTGTTACTGCTATTCAGTTGCTAAGTTGTATCCAATTCTTTGTGACCACATAAAGTGCAGCACACCAGGCTTCCCTGTCCCTCACTATCTCCCTGAGTTTGCTCAAACTCATGTCCACTGAGTCAGTGATGCCATCCAGTCATCTCATCCTCTGCTGCCCACTCCTCCTCTTGCTCACAATGGTTCCCAACATCACAGTCTTTTCCAGTGGGTTGGTTATTCACATCAAGTGGCCAAAGTATTGACTGTAAAGGTTAATTACATATTTTAGATAAATATCTCTAATATCTGTATTCATCTAATCTATCATATTATACACAAGTTAATATGTGGGAATTCTGCTGGATTTCAATGTATCATATTTAATTATTTATGTTTAATACTTTAGTGTTTCTTCATAAAGTCTTTGCCTACATTCAGGTTGCAAAGATATTTATATTTTCTTTTAGAAATCTTGTATTTTCAGCTTTATGTTGATGCATATCTTGAATTAATTTCCGTGACTGGTATAATGTAGACTGCAGTGCATTTTTTTTCTAAAGTTATCTAGCTTTTTCAGCTCCATTACTTGCAAAGACTTTTAATTCTCCATTGATAGGTTTCCTATTTTTGTTAAGTTTAATACTAAGTGTTTTTGGTGCTTTTGTAAATGGAATTGTTGGTACCTTTTAAACTGAAAATCAATAGCTTACTTGAAATTCCAGAGCTGTGGACATCTATTTCCACTTAACTGGTAAAAGTATGTCATGCACAGCTACCCACAAAGACAGGAGAGCTACAACATGCACTTTTTGTTTTTTTCAGAAATGCTCACTCTGAATCAAATTGTGACTTTTACTTTAAAGAATATGAGATTAACATGCAGTAGATAGATGACTTTCAAAATGTGGCACCATCTCTCAAAGTCACCTTCAATTCCTGTTTTCTTCTCAAGACCACTCAATTGGAATAATTTTCCACCATTGCCCACTCTCCTATGGCACTACAACACCAAAATCCCATTCTTGAAGAAATGCTTTGCTAGTTCTCTTTAAAGGAAAAGCATCTTGTTGTAATAAATATCCTAATTAACACAATATCTACTGTAATTTAAACATATTTTAAACACAGAATTGAATCAGTTTGCTGTGTACATTAATGTTAATATCTTTATAATTATTTTGATCATATACTCAAGTAAGTAATTATTCTTCATTACTTGCATCAGAGCTATTATTTCTTAATCACGATCCTATCTTCATATATTTCATGTCCTGTACTTTTAATTTACAAGTGGATTTTTAACCAAACTATCATAATTTTATTTATCTATCCTCTTTGATAATGCCTTCACATATTGACCATGGGCTTAGACATGTGACTTGGTTTGGCCAGTGGGACAAAACAAATATAATTCAGGTAGCATCTTCAAAAAAGCACTTGCATACTTTAATTTCTTCACTTGGTCCTCTGCCTTTGCTATGAAAATATACTCGGTCTAGCCTAGTGAATACCAGAAACGTTAGTAGAGCCAAGTTTCCCCAATTGAAGCCGTGTCATCCCAGCCAAACAAGAACAAATTTTTCAGCTGGCTGCAGATGTGTAGGTAAACTCAGATAAGATTAAACAAACCTGAATCTTATCATCAGAAATATTTAAATGTCTGGTTGTTGTCTGAAGCACAACATTAAGCACACAATTTTTGATGCAGAAAAAAAGAAAAACCTGATTGACTTTTCTCAGAAGGCAAATGAAGTCATTATTCAAATACCCAAAAAGCCATTAATATGCACTTATGAACATAGGTGTAAAATGTAAAAAAATATCTATGTAAAACTTGAATTCAGCAGTCAAGTAATGCAAGGATGGCTTGCTATAACACATTAATAGAAAACAGAAGGAAATTACATGACTGATTCAATATATGCCAATGAAAATATTTAATTGAACTGAATTTTCAATCATGAAAACAAATTCCACTTAGAAATATAAGTGAAGCCTACTGAAAACATATTAATTAACATCCCCAATGAAGTCAGGAAGAAAACCAAAAGTGCTCCCTAGAATTGTTCTGATTAAATGTCATATTAGGGATTGTAGCTAATCCATTCAGATGAAAATGAATGCACAGTGGAATAAGTGATATATGAATCAACAAAGAAAGTAAAAATGTCCTTATGTGAAAATATAAAATTTTGTCACAAAAATCTAACTCTTTGTGACCCCATGGACTGCAGTCTGCCAGGCTCTTCTGTTTCTGGGATTCTCCAGGCAAGAATACTGGAGTGGGTAGCCATTTCATTCTCTAGGGGATCTTTCTGACGCAGGGATCACACCATTTCTCCTGCACTGCAGGCAGATTCTTTACCCACTGAGGTACCAAGGAAGCCCCACAAAAATGTGAATGAATGTATAAAGTTTAGTAATTAATAAAGTAAAATTTTATCTGTTAGTTGCTTAAAAGTCAGCATGAAATAATCTATGATGCTATGATACATCCTTAACACTCAAAGATTATTCACAACAGAAGGAATAATCATAACAATCTTAACACTCTAATTCAACATTGACTCATCACAATGACATCAGCTAAGCCACTTTGATTGTTGCATGTGGACACATTTTGTAGAAAAACAGGCATTTAGAGGTTGAAAAGCGAAGTGAAGTAAAAGTTGCTCAGTCATGTCTAACTCTTTGTGACCCCGTGGACTATAGCCTGCCAGGCTCCTCTGTCCATGGAATTCTCCAGGCCAGAATACTGGAGTGGGTAGTCATTCCCTGGGGGCTCAGATGGTAAAGAATCCTCCTGCAATGTGGTAGCCCTGGGTTCAATCCCTGGGTTGGGAAGATCCCTGGAGAAGGGAACAGCTAACCACTACAATATTCTGGCCTAGAGAATTCCATGGACAGATGGGCCTGGCAGGCTATAATAGTCCATGGGATAGCAAAGAGTGGACATGACTGAGTGACTTTCACTTCATTTCACTTTCTGTTTGGAAGTTGAAGTGGTGGTATTTACAAGTTCACCAGAGAAGATCATTTTCAACCATTTGACAAGAAGTCAGCCAAATTCTTTTTAAAGTTAGTACAAAAGTATCAATTCCTACCATCTGAATGTCAACATTGAGCTATAATAGTTAATAATTGTTGAGTGCTTGTTATGTGGTAATGATATTCTAAGCATTTTATAATTATTACCTCATTTAATTATTATAATAAGCTTATGAGTAGACATTATTATTTCTATTTTATAAAGAAGCAATCAATTTTTCAGTGATTCTTTTTTCCAAGGTTAAACATAAAGTTAGGATTTGGACAGACATATTCTGGATGAACCCAGTTTCTTTACTTTTGACTTTGACATTTTATATAAACTTAAAATTTTAAAGTTGAAAAGTCCATGAGGAAAATTATATTACTTTATCTAAATACTTTTAGATGCACAAAAATATATTGTTATTATGGGATATACTTGTTAGTATTTTAAACACTTTAGTTATATATAAAGACAAACCTAGAGAGCATATTAAAAAGTAGAGACATCATTTTGCTGACAAAGGATGGAATAGTCAAAGCTATGGTTTTCCAGTAGTCATGTCTGGATGTGAGAGCAGACCAAAAAGAATGCTGAGCACTGAAGAATTGATGTTTTCAAATTATGGTTCTGGAAAAGACTTTTGAGAGCCCCCTGAACAGTAAGGAGATCAAACCAGTCAATCCTGTAGGTAATCAATCCTGAATATTCATTGGAAGAACTGATGCTGAAGCTCCAATACTTTGGTCACCTGATTTGAAGAGCTGACTCACTGGAAAAGGCCTTGATGCTGGGAAAGATTGAGGGAAAGAGGAGGAGGGGGCAACAGAGGATGAGATGGTTGAACAGCATCACTGACTCAATGGACACGAATTGGAGCAAATTCTGGGATATATTAAAGGACAAGGAAGGCTGGTGTACTGCAGTCCATGGAGTCACAAAGAGTTGGACATGGCTTAGTGACTGAACAGCACTAACAAAAACAAACTAAATGGACTTTTACAAAACTTTTACAAGCTACCTGAATGAATAATGAAAAAAAATATAGCCAGGATAACTTTTGAGATGGAGGAGAAAATGATAGAATTTGATCCATTGAATAATACAATAAAGTTATAACATTTAAATCTAGTAATACTAACACAGGGATACATACTTCAACTGACATTCGATTCATGTCAATCAAATAACATTTGATTCATTTTTTAATATAAATTTATTTATTTTATTTTTTTAAATTTAAATTTATTATTTCAATTAGAGGCTAATTACTTTACAATATTGTATTGGTTTTGCCATACATCAACATGAATCCGTCACAGGTGTACATGTGTTCCCAATCCTGAACCCCACTCCCACCTCCCTCCCCATACCATCCTTCTGGGTCATCCCAGTGCATCAGCCCCAAGCTTCCTGTATCCTGCATTGAACCTGGACTGGCGATTGGAGGCTAATTACTTTACAATTTTGTATTGGTTTTGCCATACATCAACATTTTTAAAGCAGCATTACAAATCAGTAGGTTATTTGGGGCTATTCCTTAAATCACTAAGTTTTGCTGAAAGAAAATATTTTTCTATATTAAAAAAAAATTAAGCTAGTTTCCTACTTCACACCAAACCTTACTAAACATTGCAGTTATATTGAAGAAACATTAAAATAACAAAAAATAATATGGGCCTATCTTCTGACTGTGACATAAGCAAAGATTTCTTAGGCATATCACAATACCCCCAGACTTCCAAATTTAATATAGTCATAGTAATAATTATCCAGCATGACAAAAGGTACTATAAAGAAAATTAAAGAACAAGACACAGTTCAGAGTAACTGCTTTTAATGTCTACCACAAATAAAGGAATATCCAGAATACTAAGGCCTCTTAAAATGATCAAAGTAAGCATTCCCTCTAAGATAGAAATGAGACAAAGATACTACTCTTTCCACTTTTATGCAACATAGTTTTGGAAATCATAGCCCCAGCAATCAGAGAAGGGAAAGAAATAAAATAAATCCAAATTGTTGAAAGGAAGACATAAAATTGTCACTATTTGCACATGACATGACACTATACTTAGGAAATGCTACGACACTACCAGGAAACTACTGGAGCTCATCAATGAATTCAGGATACAAAAAAGTTTCAGGATACAAAATTTATATACAGAAATCAGTTGCATTTTCATACCCTAACAGCAAAATATTGGAAAGAGAAATTAAGGAAATAATCCCATTTACTATTGCATCAAAAGGAATAAAATATCTAGGAATAAGTCTAGGAATAAGGCAAAGGAGCTGTACTCTGAAAACTAAACAGTGCTGATTAAAGAAATTGAGAATGACACAAAACAGATGGAAAGATATACCATGTTCTTCTATTGGAAGAATGAATATTGTTAAAATGACCACATTACCAGGCAATCTGCATATTCAGTGCAATTCCTGTCAAATTACTAGTGGCATTTATCACAGAACTAAAACAATTTTTTTTTTTCCCAATGTGTATAGAAATACAAAAGGCCCTGAAGGGCCAGAGCAGTCTTGATAAAAGAGAATGAAGCTGGAAGAATGAGTCTCCCTGACTTCAGACTATACTAACAAAGCTATAATAATTAAAACAATATGGTACTGGCACAAAACTAGACACTAGGAAACTAAGAAATAAACCCATGCACTTATGGTCAATTAATCTACCACAAAGGAAGCAAGAATATACAGTGGAGAAAAGACAGTTTTGTCAGTATGTGGTGCTGGGAAAACTGAACAGTTAAGTGTAAAAGAATGAAATGAATGAAATCAGGTAATAACATATACAAAAATAAACTCAAAATAGATTAAAGACCTAAACGTAAGACCAGATACTATAAAACTCCCAGAAAAAAACACAGAACAGTCTTTGACATAAATTGCAACAGTATTTTTTTGGATCTATTTCCTGAGTTGCTGCTGCTGCTAAGTCGCTTCAGTCGTGTCCAACTCTGTGCGACCCCATAGACGGCAGCCCACCAGGCTCCCCCGTCCCTGGGATTCTCCAGGCAACAACACTGGAGTGGGTTGCCATTTCCTTCTCCAATGCATGGAAGTGAAAAGTGAAAGTGAAGTCGCTCAGTCGTCTCCGACTCTTAGCGACCCCATGGACTGTAGCCCACCAGGCTCCGCCGTCCATGGGATTTTCCAGGCAAGAGTACTGGAGTGGGGTGCCATCGCCTTTGGAAGCAAAAATAAACAAATTGAACTTAATCAAATTTAAAAGCTTTTATACAGCAAATGAAACCGTAACACAACAAAAAGACAACCTATGGAATGGGAGAAAATATTTGTAAATGATTCAACTGACAATGGATTAATATTAAAAATGTACAATAGTTCATAAAATTCAATATCAAAAAAGCAAACAAACCAATCAAAAAATGGGCAGTAGACCTAAATATACATTTCTTCAAAGAATACATACAGATCAAAATCAAATCTACAGTGAGTTTTCACCTCACTCTCGTCAGAATGACTATCATCAGAAAGTCTAAATAGCTTGCTGGGGAGGGTGTGGAGAAAAAGAACTCTCCTACCCTGCTGGTGGGAATGCAAATTGTTACAATCACTAGGCACCATGGTATGGAGGTTCCTTACAAAACTAAATATACTGTCACCATAGGATCTCACTCCTGGGCAAATATTTGGATAAAACTATAATTCAAAAACATACACTTACCCCAATGTTCACAGCAGTACTGTTTACAATAGCCAAGACATGGAAGGAACTTAAATGTCCATTGAAAGATGAATGGATAAGAACATGATACAGACATACAGATGAGGATGCATGCACAAAATGGAATTTTACTCAGTTATAAAAAATGAAATACAATTTTCAGCAACATGAATGGACCTAGAGATTATCATACTAAGTGAAGTAAGTCAGAGTCAAATATCATATGATATCACTTAAATGATATCATATGATACAAATAATAATGATACAAATAATATCATTTGTACTATTTGTACAAATGATACAAATAGTAACAATACAAATAAACTTATTTAAAAATAGAAGAATAAAATACAGAAATAGACCCATAGACATAGAAATAGAAAACAGACATTGTTATCAAAGGGGAACAGGGGAGAAAGATAAATTAAGAGTTTGGGCCTAACAGATATACACCACTATATACAAAATGCATAAACAACAAAAGACCTACGGCAGAATACAGGGAGCTGTATTCACTATCTTTAATAACTTACAACAGAGAAAGAGAATACAAATATATGTTTGTGTGTATGTGTGTGTGCATAACTGATACACTTTGCTATACATCTAAAGCTAACAAAAAACTGTAAATCAACTGTGGTGGTGGTTTAGCTGCTAAGTCGTGTCTGACTCTTGTGGCCCCATGGACTGTAGCCCGCCAGGCTCCTCTGTCCATGGAACCTCCCAGGCAAGAATACTGGAGTGGGTTGCCATTTCCTTCTCCAGGGGATCTTGCCAACTCAGGAATCAAACCCAGGTCTCCTGTACTGCAGGCAGATTCTTTACCAACCAAGCTATGAGGGAAGCCCTCATAGCTCAACTATACTTCAATGATGGTACGGGGAAGAAGGAGGGAGGAGAGTTCAGGATGGGGAACACATGTATACCTGTGGCGGATTCATTTTGATATATGTCAAAAGCAATACAATATTGTAAAGTTAAAAAATAAAACAAAATAAAAAAAATCAGCATATAGCTGATTTAGAATTATATCTTGCAAAAAATGTAATATAAGTTAAATAATAACATAAAGATTCACCTCACTTAGTAATCAGAGAAATGTAAATTTATGAAGCAAAAATTGTCATTTAACAACTCTTATATAAGCGATATTAAAATCCAATTATAAGATGAGGAACAAAAGAAACTGATAGTGCTATAAACGAGTACAACCGCTTTCAAAAATAATCTGATAAAGCCTAAAAATTTTTAAGGGAGCATGCAATTACAGGGAAGAAAACAAAGACACAGGCACCATGTGTCTCTCTATAACATCAAAAACATGCAAGAGGGGTCTACTCATTGCATGGGTGCAGAAACATGTATTAAACACATAAACACATACACAGAAGGACAAACATAAATTTAACGTTGGTGCCTTACGCTGAAGAAATTGGAGGTGAATGCCATTGGCAGGACACCACCAGCCTAACATCATCTATAATACTGATAAGAAAATCTAATAATATGATGGGTATGAATACATTTGTTATCTTGATCTTTAAGCATATATTCATGTTAAAATCTTTATCCACATTTTTTAAAGGAGCCATTAAGTTTTTGACTGAACAAAAATAATTGAGGCCCTCATTTGTCTCAGACTTTAAGTTCACTTTGCCCAAAGGGTAGTGTGTATGGTTCAGGCCAGTAGGGAAGATGGGTGGAGAAGGGTAAGAAGATAAGCAGTAAAAACATAAAAATATATTATATGTTAGGTGCTAAGTGGAAAAATATATAAAACAGAGATAAGGAGCCAGAGCTTAATAAAGAATATTAAGTCTGTTCAGAGAGAACCTTTGTGGTAAAAATGTGATTTTTATAAATGAAGAAGTGAGTGAGGGGAAAGTTTGGGGGAGATGGTTTGGATAAAGAGAACAGCAAGTGCAAGTGTTCTGAAGAGCAAATGTTTGTTATTTTCAAGAAACAGGAATCTGAAAAAGGCCAGTGTGGCAGAAACAATTACATGTCACCTCTTAGAAATCATTTCCAAAATTTAAAATTGTCATTAATAATGAAAAAACACACCACATTTAAAGTTCTTTAAAAAATAATAATAGAAACATAAAATATGTAGCTTATTGTAACCACAGATATTTCATTTTGTGAAACAATTTGGTATTTTATTTTCCCCCAAACAAATAAGAAGGATCTTACTATGTTTCACTTAGTATTTTTATGTGATATATAAGAAAAAGACTTTACCAAAAATTTACTGTTTAAAGTCAGTATATTAGCTGTCCATTCAAACTTTGTTATAAAAATATAACTGCTGCTGCTGCTGCTGCTGCTGCTAAGTCGCTTCAGTCGTGTCCGACTCTGTGTGACCCCATAGACGGCAGCTCACCAGCTCCCCCGTCCCTGGGATTCTCCAGGCAACAACACTGGAGTGGGTTGCCATTTCCTTCTCCAGTGCATGAAAGTGAAAAGTGAAAGTGAAGTCGGTCAGTCGTGTCTGACTCTTAGTGACCCCATGGACTGCAGCCCACCAGCCTCCTCTGTCCATGGAATTTTCCAGGCAAGAGTACTGGAGTGGGGTGCCATCATAGGTGCTAAAAAAGCACTAATGAAAATTCACCCCAAATCAATTTGTATGCATATATTTTAATGAAATTAAGCAGCGTTGAATTTTGCTTCTCTTTTCCATGGAAATGTATTCACATTCATATTTGTGCTGCAGAATTTGAAGTGTGCTTCAAGTACATTCAGAAGTGTCAAGAATGACGTATGGGAGAGACAACATTGCGATGTAAACAAACAGAACTCTTTTGATCTCTTAGGGATTTGGAGAGCTGCACATTTTGATGCAAGTCAAAACTATAATTTGAACACTGAGAAACAAAGATGGGGTGGAATAAAACAGAAGGTTTAAAACCTAAAGGAACAACAGCAGGACATCAAAGTAGCTTACAGACAAACTAAATTAGCATGAGGCCAAGGCAGAAAACCTCTTTCCCTGAAATATTTCTTCTCTATTAAAAAATAAAAAGAATAACTAGGAACTCTTTATCAGAAACAAAGATGTTTCTTAAAATTATATATTATATAGACATTATAATACATACAAAATATGTTCCATCTAGTCATTATATATATATATATATATATATGTATTTATATATATATTTGTATGTATTATGGGCTTCCCTGATGGCTCAGACAGTAACGAATTCTCCTGCAATGTGGGAGAACTGGGTTCAATCCCTGGATTAGGACGATCCCCTGGAGAAGGAAATGGCTACCCACTCCAGTATTTTTGCCTGGAGAATCCCACGCGCAGAGGAGTCTGGAAGGCTACAGTCCATGGGGTTGCCAAGAGTCAGATACCACACAGGAACTTTGACTTTGTGTATTATATGTATACAAATGTACAGACAGATCATGGTAGATAAATAGAGATGAATATGATAATGATAGAGACAGAGAGAAAGAGGAAGGAAGAAAGGAAGAGAAAAAGAAAGGAAGGAAAAAAGAAACTTTTAAACACTATTTGCCTCTGTTGTCTGTATTCTATGTCCTTTGATGAATTGGGAGCACAGTCCTTGGTGTTAGATAGACCTGTGTTTGATTCTTGACTCTATATTAATTAGAAATAATTTATTTGTATTGTATTCTTGTGCCAGCCAAACAAACTAGCAGGAATTTTGAAACAAACAGAAATCTAGTGTGTCAGATTTCTGAAGGACAGACATCTGAAGACAGTATCGCTAGGCCACAATCAAGGTGTTAACAGGGCCACATTCTTTCCAAAGGCCCTAGGGGACAATCCAACCCCTGCATCTTGCAGGTTCTGTTGGCTGCATTCAATCTGGCTTCTGGGTGTATCATTTTCTTCTCTTTGTCTCTGTTTTGCACCTTACTTTCTCTAAATTTCTTCTGCCTGTCATAGGACATTGTGATTGCATTTAGGACCTGCCTGGATAATCTAAAATAACCTTTCCATCTCAAGATTCTTGATTTAATCATATTTTCAAAGCTCTTTTTCCTTGTGATGTATTTATAGGTACCAGAAATTGGGACCAGCTATCTTTATGGTGCCATTATTCTGACAAAATTGTAAAACCAGACAAAAAAGGCACAACACATTTCAAACAAAAATTAAGAAAGGAAACTTTGAATCTCCTATGAATACAAAGGAAGGCTGGCTCCTGACTAAATGATTTGGAGGCCAGTGGTGTCATTAGAGTGGCAGCTTTGTGCAGAGGTAATTCTTCCATTCTGCTTTGCCAGGTAAGAGAACTCCATCCTCAGGTTTCCTTCATCATTAAATAAATAAATAATTAAGTAAAAATAAAAACAGCAAGTATGGTGCAACAGTTACCAACTATATAGCATAGCCATGTCAGTCAACTACAATCTTTTTGGCTTAAATCAGGAAATACACCCAGATCAGAATAACACATTATGAGCAATGGAAACTTGGTTTAAGTCACTAGGATTTCACCTGTGATCAGAGTTACCATTTAATTAATCATACCTAAATCACAGCCCAAATAGGACAGATTAATTTGGCTCAAAGTAAAAGTGACTCAGATGATAAAGAATCTGTCTACAAAGCAGGACACCTGGGTTGGATCCCTGGGTCTGGAAGATCCACTGGGGAAGGGAATGGTTACTCACCCTAGTGTTCTAGCTTTGGAAATGCCACGGACAGAGGAGCCATGGGGGGCAGTCCACGGAGTTGCAAACAGTTGGACACAACTGAGTGACTAATACACACACATAGAAATCCTTTGTGTTTTCAGTTGGAGAAGGGAAAGAATGATGCTAGGGTGCAATCATTAGAGTAGGGGTCCCCAGTTCCTGGGTCACTGACTGCTACCAGTCCATGGCCTGTTAGGAACAGGGGCTGTACAGCAGGAGGTGAATGCAGCAGGCCAGTGAGCAAAGCATCATCTGAATTTACAGCCACTCTCCAAGGCTTGCATCACCACCTGAGCTCTGCCTCCTGTCAGATGAGTGGCAGCATAATGAATAGAATGAGCTTTAATGATCATGAAACCACCCCCACCCCACCACCCTAGTCCATGGAAAAATTGTCTGCCATGAAACTGGTCCCTGGTGCCAAAAGGTTGGGGACTACTGTATTAGACTAACTGAGTAATCTAATCATTTAACCACTAAGCCTTACTTTCCTCTTCCACAGAGTGGTCTGTTAAGTCATTGACCGTGTGTGTCTGCGTGCTTGCTCAGTTCTGTCCAACTCTTTGTGACCTCATGAACTGTGGCTTGCCGAGTTCCTCTGTCAAGGGAATTTTCAAGGCAGGAATATTGCCATTTCCTCCTTCAGGGGATCTTTCCGATCAGGGATCGAACTTACGTCTCTTGGGTCTCCTGCACTGCCAGGCAGATTCTTTATGACCCTTAACCAGCCATTGACCCATCCTCAGTGGTAATTAATCTGTCAGCTAGAGCATTATTACTGTCTTACATGAGGACAACTGTTCCTAGAAATAATTGATAAAGGTTCCTCAACAAACTGATAAGAAACATGCTTTATATACAGTTAAAATAGACAATATTGTACATTAGATGTTACTGTTCAATACTAATAAATATCTGAAATTAAATGCACTTTTTTGACTAAAAAAGAACTGAAGTCTTGTCCAGCTGACCAGTCAACTTGGAATGGCTTGGGACTACCTTTCCAGGTAGCTTTTGGAAATGTATGTTTAATTCAGTAAACTGAGCTTCTAGAGATATCTTCAGGCTAGAAATAAAAATATAATTTTCCTGCTTGATTTCAGAAGCAATATTCAACAAGCCTTGTGCCTTTCATATCTGTGCTACAGAATCTGAAGCACACTCAAGCCATTCCTAAGGCATAGACAATGATATACCAATCTATATAGACATAGACATAAGCAAAGACTGGATTTTTTTTGTCACTTAGGACAATGAGTAATGATTATTAAACTTTATTTTTAAACAAGGATTTCTTTTACTAGTTCCACAATTTTTCTTAAATATAAAATAAAAAAATATAATTGCAAAATTTTAAATATTATAATCTTTATTTTAAAAAGTGTTGAATGCCTACTGTGTGCTACACAATGCCCTTAGTGCCAGAGAAAGAGTAGGTTTTCTGATTTGGGGATAGATAAACAATTTAGCTCAAATGTTTCTCTCTCTCCCCCAAATGCTAATAAAAGTAAATAACTGAATATAAAATTACAGGGGACAATACTCATTGGACTTGGGAATGAGGATTTTGACACATTTATATTATGCCAACACTAGGAAAATGTCAACAAATTAAATGAAAGCAGCAAGGATGAGTTCATTTTTCCCCTTCCTGAAACGTTATAGTTTGATGAAAAGTAACAGCAATAACTTTTGCTGGTTACATTTTAAGTACTTAAACATTAACTGATGCAACAGGCTCTATGGCTGTAATATTGTCATCCCTACCTTCACAATGCAAAAATCGGGGTCCAGAGAGGCTAAAGAACTAGTCCATGGTCACGATCAGGAAGAGGCTGAGCTTCAAATACATACTCAAAAAGCTGAATCCTAGTCTTCGCTCAGTTACTTCAGTATATGCTTCCCTGTGGAAGTCAGAGTTTGAGTAAGGAGGCAGGATGATTAAGAGCGATACAGAAGAAGAGAATTAATGTAAGAAGTGATTACACTTCAGGTTACTGTGAAAGCCATTAAAAAAAAAAAAAATGCTCTATTGAAGACTGTTACATCTGGGCCTGATGCTGGGCCTAGTGTCTCTACAGGTCAGTAGAAGTCATTAGATGAAATGAAAATTTGGATGTGAAAAAGAGGAATATGATGAGCCCATGAGAACACAATGGAATCCATATCATTGTCCCTCTGCCTCCAACCTTGACTATGCGGGGACCAGCAGAAGGAGCTGGCACCCTTTACCATGGAGCTCCTCATGTTTGTGGCTTAAGACTCAACGCAGCTGAAGCAGGAGACCCACAGCGTTGAGGGGCCTGCAGCTTCCCCAAGCCTGCAAGACAAGTCTGCTCGTCCGTGACAATGTGTGCAAGTCACAGCACTGCCTGGCATCCAACATCAATCTTGAAAATGTAACTGTTGCTACTTCACCTACTTCTCTTAAATTTCATACAAATATCCTTGTGGCCCATGCTAACCTAGAACTATGCAAAAAAGGGAATTTTTGAGAAATTTAGTCCAATCTTAGCTAAGCGATAATGGTGCAAAGTCATCATACCACATATAAGACAAAGAGATTCTGGAGCAAACCCAAAAATAAGACTTAACTTGAAGAAATATGCATATAAACTTACTGGTAATGTTTGGAGCATTTCCTTTGGAATCCTTTCACCAAAGCAGCACAGAATTTGAAATCTACTACTTTGGGAGGCTACAGGCAAGAGCAACCTACTACTTGGAAAGAAAATAGTTATAGAGTGACTCAATCCCCCCACTCCATCTGGAAGGGTTCTTTTATTGTTTGCCAGAGTCTTGGAATAAGACGAGAAAAAAACCATGTGGTCATATCCAAATTTGGAAGTTAGTCAAAATGAAAATTTCATTAAGAAAAATGACCCAACATTGAGTAGCTTTACTAAACAGATAATATTGTGAGGGAAATGTTCCATAGCACTGAAAGTTGAGATCACAGAACTGGTAGCTGATTGGCCAGACTTCAATTTTAAATATGAAAGGAATAGACTAACATTACCAAGGACATTTAGGAAAGGAAAAATTACCATCAGTTTTGAAGCAAATTAAAATTTCTTTGTTTTAACCAGTTTTAAAATAAGTCAATTTTAAAATAAATCATTCCAGAAATGCAAAAGACACAAGGACGGAAGAAGATTTAAAAAGCTAGTTTATGGCTAGGAACTTTCAAGGAGCATTTGGAAGGGTCTTACAAATATGGAGCATTATTTAAAAATTGTCACTTTTTCCTGAACCCCCAGAAACATTTACCACACTGTGTTTCCAGTTTTCTCCAAACCTACCCACTGCCTTCTATCCTGTGCTTGTTGCCAAGCTACAAAGTCAAAGTCAATTTTTTTATGGCAACATACCTGTTCTATGTGGTAATTTGTGTGTCAGTTACATATTGGTGAATATCAAACCACCACAACACTCAGTGGCTTAAAACAATGATTTGCTATTTTCCATATTTCTTTGTGTTGGCTGGTCTCAACTGGGTAGTTTTTCTGCTGCACGTATTATTGGCTGGGGTCATTCACATGTTTATATTCATAGGAGATCACCTATATTGGCTGTTAGCTGAAACATCTGGCTTCTCCAAATGGCCTCATAACAGAATAACCAAGAATTCTTTGTGTGTCCAAAATCTAAAAAGTAAAAACAGAGACTGTCGATCTTTCTTAATGCCCACTGTCAAACTGTCACGGTCACCATATTTTACTAGTTAATGAAATTCACAATAAAATTCATGGAAAGTTGAAATCGACTCATCTTCTTGAAAGGAAAAAACAGCACATACCTACAGAGATGGGAAGTGCAATTGGCAAGCATTTCCATAGACTAGAGTCAACAATGCTTTTCCTAAAGGACCAGATGGTAAACATTTTAGGTTTGCAGGCATCTGGTTTCTATCACTCACAACTATTTAATGCTGTTTTTACGATGCAAAAGCAGTCATAGATAATACATAGATGAATGGATGTGGCTGTGTCCCAGTAAAACTTTGTTCACAGAAACAGGTGGTATGCTTCTGGCTGTGGATACCTACCGTGATACTCTCCATGAAAGGAAGAGTTCTCATATTTAAGTAATTTATCTTCGAGAAATATGGATATATAGAAATGTTTATCTGTTTGTTTATAGGAATGAGAAAGCAGAATAATCCTAACCATTTATGAACAAACACAACTTACATAAAATCATACAATGTTATATATTTAGATTTTTAAATGAATATTCTCCCCACCCCTACCTACTCTATGGTCAGAATATAAGTCCACACCCAACTGATGTTGGCCATGGATACAATAAACATTTGAATTGAAGAAATGAATTTGGGAGTGAAGCTGTGTCCAGTTTGAGCAGAGATTTAAAAGACAACTTATGTTTCTCTTTCCTTTTTTGAGTAGCTTTGAAATACTACCAGGGAAACCTAACAGGTAGTGGTTTCTCCGACTGGGTTCTACAATGAGGAGACATGAGGAACAGAATGGACCAGAACTGACTTACAGATTAGGGCTGAGCCTCAGTTCAGTTCAGTCCAGTCACTCAGTCGTGTCCAACTGTTTGCGACCCCATGAATCACAGCACACTAGGCTTCCCTGTCCATCACCAACTCCCGGAGTTCACTAAAACTCATGTCCATCGAGTTGGTGATGCCATCCAGCCATCTCATCCTCTGTCGTCCCCTTCTCCTCCTGCCCCCAATCCCTCCCAGCATCAGAGTCTTTTCCAATGAGTCAACTCTTCTCATGAGGTGGCCAAAGTTTGGAGTTTCAGCTTCAGCATCAGTCCTTCCAATGAACACCCAGGACTGATCTCCTTTAGGATGGACTGGTTGGATCTCCTTGCAGTCCAAGGGACTCTCAAGAGTATTCTCCAACACCACAGTTCAAAAGCATCAATTCTTCAGTGCTCAGCTTTCTTCACAGTCCAACTCTCACATCCATACATGACCACTGGAAAAATGATAGCCTTGACTAGATGGACCTTTGTTGGCAAATTAATGTCTCTGCTTTTGAATATACTATCTAGGTTGGTCATAACTTTTCTTCCAAGGAGTAAGCGTCTTTTAATTTCATGGCTGCAATCACCATCTTCAGTGATTTTGGAGCCCAAAAAATAAAGTCTGACACTGTTTCTACTGTTTCCCCATCTGCCATGAAGTGATGGGACCAGATGCCATGATCTTAGTTTTCTGAATGTTGAGCTTTAAGCCAACTTTTTCACTCTCCTCTTTCACTTGCATCAAGAGGCTTTTTAGTTCCTCTTCATTTACTGCCATAAGGGTGATGTCATCTGCATATCTGAGGTTATTGATATTTCTCCCGGCAATCTTGATTCCAGCTTGTGCTTCTTCCAGTCCAGTGTTTCAGGGCTGAGCCTAGCCAAGTGCAAATGGTCCACAAACAACCTCAGCACCAAAAAGAAATGTTTGTGTCTGTAAGCCACTGAATTTTTAGAAGTCTCTTAGACAAAGTTATTATAAAAGATCTTATAAATATGCAAAGGACCTATTAAAATTTCTATTTTGGATTGTATATTGATTGAAAGCAAATTATGACTGAAAATTAGATTTGAAAAGCTATTTTGTGATTAAATTTATAAATAATCTTTTGTATTTTAATGGCCATCATGGCTGTCACTGGTTAGGAGAGATAATACATGCTTCATATAATTTTTTGAGTATTTTCTTTCTAGATTATCCTAAATTAAGCATTGCTTCACTGATTAAAAAATGATTTCAATACCTCTATTTTCCTTTCTAATTCTCACCTTAAAATTTACCTGAGAAAGGTAAGGAAGATAATGAAACGATAGTAGAAGCATCAATGCATGGCAGAATAAAAGTCCTCTATATAATAATATTTATGAATATTATAATTATATGAATATTATACACATAAAAGTTCAATAAATCACTTTAAAATATCAAATAATATTCTATTTGGGGTCTTCTAATAAATTGAAGGAATTCTGTCTGAAAAGCATATGCTTTGCTTTTAAAGGTCTAATTTGTACTGTTTCTATAGAAAGCACCATATTATTTTGGACAAAAAGCTTTATCAGAGCTAAATCAAGCTTGTACCAATTGTATTCTTACAAATTAAAAGTCTGACAGACATCTATGACATGATACAGCTTTGGTTTCCTTACTTTTGTATATATCCACATGTGCTAACATTGCCATCCCACCATAAGGAACTGATGTAACCTTAAGACATAACTTCAAACTTCTGAGTATGTAATAATGTTCAGATACTAATAAGCATCATCCTTAATATGCATAAAACCTTGGCATATTTGCATCATTCTCCACAATTAATACAAAATTAATGGTTTCAAAGATAAGTTACAGTGTCCAAGTAAATCCAAGTAGAGATTCAAAACCAGCTATGTCTGATTCTGTAGTGCATGTTTCCAGTAATATAATACCTAGTTTCTAAAATATTACTTAATTGTACAAGGTAAAATATATGATAAAACTTTTGACTTGTTTAAAGCAAAAACTAATGGAAAATTTGACTTGTGTTATGAATATTCTGTTACAGTGACTGCTTTGATGGCTCTAATTAATAGTCTCTCTGTTTCCACATCCCTTGTCTGATAACTTTGAAGTCCCTACACACTCTGATTCTGGAATGAACTTGGAATTTAGTTTGGCCAATAGAATGCTATGGAAACGATGCTGTGATATTTCTGAGTCTATACCTCAAGATGTTCTGTTTTACTGCTTGAAGTAGCTCTCTCTGTCATGGTCAATTTGCCTCTCCCATGATAACCTTGCCTCTGCCATCCTTGCCCACAGATGCTTGGGCTGCCTATTGAGAATGAGTCAACACATGGAGGAGAGCCAAAGCTTCCCTCAAAACAGCCAGCCAACCTTGAATAGCATAGCTACCTACCACCATCTCCTCAGGAAAATGGGAAACATCATCGGTGCATTCTGCCCAAGATGGGCACAGTAAAGGATAAAAATGGTAGAGACCTAGTAGATGCTGAAGAGATCAAGAAGAGATAGAAAGAAAATAAGGAATAACTGTATAAAATAGATTGTAATGAGCCAGATTACTATGATGGTGTCACCCAGAGCCAGACATTTCAAAGTGCAAAGTCAAGTGGAGCTTAAGAAGCACCACTGTTAATAAAGCTAGTGGATATGATGGAATTCCAGCATAACTATTCAAATCCCTAAAGGATGATGCCATCAAGGTTTTGTATTCATTATGTCAACAAATCTGGATGAACCAGCAGTGGCCACAGGACTGGAAAAGATCGATCCTCATCCCAATCCCCAAGAAGGGTAGTACCAAAGAATATGCTAACCATTGGACAATTGCACTCATTTCCCATGTTAGTAAGGTCATGCTTAAAAACTTGCATGCTAGGCTTCACCATTATGGGAACCAAGAACTTCTAGATGTCCAAGCTGGGTTTAGAAAAGGAAGAGGAACTGGAGCTCAAATTGCCAACATCCACTGGATTATAGAGAATGCAAGAGAATTTCAGAAAAAAAAAAATCTCTCTCTGTTTCATCAACTACAATAAAGTCTTTGACTGTTTGATCATGAAAGACTGGGAATAGCTCTTAGAGAGATGGAATATCAGACCATCTTACCTGTTTCCTGAGAAACCTGAATGCAGGTCAAGAAGCTACAGTTAGAACCCTGTATGGAACAGCTGATTGGTTCAAGATCTAGAAAAGAGTACGGCAGGAATGTCTGCTGTCACCCTGTTTGTTTAACCTATACACTGAGCCCATCATAAGAAATATCTGCCTGGATGAGTTACAATCTGGAATCAGGATAGGTGGGAGAAACATCAACAACCTCAGATATGTGGATGATACCACTCTAATGGCAGAAAGCGAAAAGGAACTAAAGAACTTCTTGATGAGGGTGAAGGAGGAGAGTGAAATAGCCTGTTTAAGACTAAATATTAAAAAAAAGTAAAATCATGGCATCTGGCCCCATCACTGCATGGCAAATAGAAGGGTAAAAGTGGAAGTTGTGACAGATTCCCTCTTCTTGGGCTCCAAAATCACTGCGGACGGTGACTGCAGCCATGAAATCAAAAGAGGATTGCTTCTTGGAAGGAAAGCAATGACAAAACTAGACAATGTGTTGAAAAGCAGAGACATTACTCTGCTGACAAAGATTCATATAGTCAAGGCTATGGTCTTCCCAGTGGTCATGTTTAGTTGTGAGAGCTGGACCATAAAGAAGGCAGAATGCCAAACAATTGATGTCTTTGAACTGTAGTGCTAGAGAAGACCCCTGAAAGTCCCTTGGAGAATTTCTTAAGGGAGATCTTAAGGGAGATCAACTGGAAGGACTGATGCTGAAGCTGAAGCTCAAGTATTTTGGTTATCTGATGTGGAAGGATAACTCACTAGAAAAGTCTCTGATGCTGCGGAAGACTGCAGGCAGAAAGAGAAGAGAGCATCAGAGGATGAGATGGCTGGACAGCATCACTGATGCAATGAATATGAACTTGAACAAACTCCAGGAGACGGTGAGGGACAGGGAGGTCTGGCGAGCTGCAGTCCATGGCATCACAAAGAGTCAGACATGGCTGGGTGACTGAACAACAACAGCAATAACAACAACAACAACCTACACCCACCCCCATAGCTGTGGGAGCAGAGTGTCAAAACCAAATGATCTCGAACTGAAATTTCTATCATAATTAGTGATGTTGAACATCCTTTCTTATGCCTGTTAGTCATCTTTATATCTTTATACAAAAAGCTATAGGAGAGTCTGTTTTTTTTTTTTTTTTTTCCCTTAAGATTGTTTTGGCAATTTGGGGTCTTTTGTGGCTTATTTTTGGATTATTTGCTCTAATTCTGTGGAAAATGCCATGTGCTTTTTTTTTTTTTTTAAGTAGAGATTTGCATTACATCTGTAGATTTCTTTGGGCAGTATGGCCATTTTAGCTATATTAATTCTTCTAACCCAAAAGCATCACATATCTTTCCATTTACTTGTATCAACAATGAGATAGCACCTCACACCTGTCAGAATGGCCACCATCAAGATTTGGACAAATAACAAATGTTGAAGAAGATGTAGAGAAAAGGGAACACTTGTACACTGTCAGTGGGAATATAAATTGGTGCAGCTACTGTGGAAAACTGTATGGAGTGTCCTCAAAACAAAAAACAAAAAACTAAAAACATAATTATCATGCATGTCTGCTAAGTCGCTTCAGTTGTGTCCAATTCTGTGCAATCCTATGGACTATAGCCTTCCAGCCTCCTCTGTCCATGGGATTCTCCAGGCAAGAATACTGAAGTGGGTTGTCATGCCCTCCTCCAGGGGAATCTTCTAGACCCAGGGATTGAACTTCCAACTCTTATATCTTCTGCCTTGGCATAGGGTTCTTGCCTTGGCTAGTGGGTTCTTCACCACTAGCATCAGCTGGATCCAGCAATTCCACTTCTGGGTGTATATCCAGAAAATATGAGGGCACTATTTCAAAAACACACATACTTAAGGATATTATTTGCAATAGCCGAGACATGGAAGCAACACAAGTGCCCATCCACAGATGATTGTATTAAGATGTTACACACACCAGAATATCACTCAGCTAGAGAAAGAAGGAAGTTCTACCATTTGCAGCAATGTGGATGGATGGACTTAAAAAATATTATGCTTATTGAAATAAGTCAGAGGAAGGCAAAGTTGTGTGATATCACTTATATGTGGAATCTAAATCTCTCTCTCTCTCTCTCTATATATATATATATATATATATAATGGATATATATGTAAAACAGAAAGACTCATAAATAGAGAAAGAAAAAACATGTGGTTACTGGTGAGGAGAGGGAAGGAAGGAGGGATAAATTAGGGGTATGGGATTAACAGATATAAACTACAATGTATAAAATACTATGTGACAAGAATATGCTGAATAGCACAAGAAATTATAGCCATTATCCTGTAATAACTTAAAATGAAGTATAATCTACAAAAATACTGAGTCACTACAGTTCAATTCAGTCACTCAGTCATGTCCAACTCTGCAACCCCATGAACCGCAGCACACCAGGCTTCCTTGTCCCATCATCAACTCCCGGAGTTTATGCAACTCATGTCCATTGAATCAGTGATGCCATCCAAACATCTCATCCTCTGTTGTCCCCTTCTCCTCCTGCCCTCAATCTTTCCCAACATCAGGGTCTTTTCAAATGAGTCACTATACTCCATGCTAAGTCGCTTCAGTCGTGTCTGACTCTGTGTGACCCCAGAGATGGCAGCCCACCAGGCTCCCCTGTTCCTGGGATTCTCCAGGCAACAACACTGGAGTGGGTTGCCATTTCCTTCTCCAGTGCATGAAAGTGAAAAGTGAAAGTGAAGTTGCTCAGTCGTGTCCGATTCCTAGCGACCCCATGGACTGCAGCCTACCAGGCTCCTCTGTCCATGGGATTTTCCAGGCAAGAGTACTGGAGTGAGGTGCCATTGGCTTCTCCGACTACATTTCATAGCTAAAACTAATACAATGTTGAAAATCAACTGTATTTCAATGAAAAAAAAAATCAGATAAATTGTCCTGCTGAGTCCAGTCTAAATGTAAACCTGTTAGCACTGGAGTGACAAGATCAAGATGGCAAAATAGGTTGTTCCTGACTTTTAGTTCCCTTCACCAAAAGATCAGCTAGCAAGTATCCATAGCCAAAACATCAATATGAAAATCCTGGAACACAGGAGGGAAGCTGAGGCACCCCCTTGACCAGAGACTGAGATAGGCAAGAAGAATGGCATTAGAAGCACAAGAGGCAGGCACAGTGCCAAACCAAGGGTTTCTCCAGTAGGAAATAAAGAGCCCAAGGTGGGCATTCAGCAGCCCAGCACTGTGGGTCACTTCCTAGGAGGCCCACTCAGGTCTTGCCCTATGGGAATAGATGGTGGATTTGAGGGACTTGACCACTGGAGATCAGATTGAGATGGAGAAGGAGGAGGAGACTTGGATGAGCATGTGGACCTCAGCAGGTTGCCTTTCTCTGTTCAGCTGCTCCAAAGTAGATATCCAAGGCAGTACTCTGCAGGACTGTAGAGATGAGCTGATGAATCAATCTGGCCAAGCATCTCAAGATACAGTTATGCTTGATTTGCATCCACAACCAAAGAACCATATATGCCCCTAGAGCATTTTCTATCACCTTGCCTGGGCAAGACAGCAAATTTGCAGGCCTTCCTGCTGCTGAATATAGTCTTAAGTTTTACCCAATCAGGCAGCCTAACAAAAGGACCTAAGAAGTGGCCTAGCTCATCCAACAACCATGGTTAAAATGGCACCAGAGCAGAGAGTCCAACCAGTGGATCTATCAATGTGCAGAGCCAGATGGTGGCCCTGCCTGGCCAGAGAGACCAGTGAGAAGATTTGCCTGATTCAAACCTCAACCAACAAGCCAAACCAGCCTTGGAGCCAGTTCTGCAGCCCCAACAGGACAGAGGAGCAAATTGAAAGCCCAGTCCACTGGGTGATGTATAGCCCCCAGTACAGTCTGGCTTGGAAACTGGCTGGAGCAAGAGGGAGCACCATGTATCGTCCTCCATCCCCATTTAAAGCAGTGTCAGAGCAGTTCTGCTTGTTTTGGGTCCCCATCCAATCAGCCAAAGTGATTTAGAACCTGTTCCACCCACTCGGGCAAGGTTTGTGGCCCAGCCTCGTATTGAGTATTGCTATCAGTACCATTCAACCAGGAAACCTGACTAGAGCATGTGGGAGGCTTGTTGCAGTGCCCAAGCAGAGAGCCCGTTAGCAGTTCTGTTCCTCTGCAGAGCCCAGCTGATGGTCCTACCTGGCCAAGGAGTTCAGTGGGCAGATATGCCTGATTTGGGTCCACATCCAACAAGCCCCTCAAGCTATGATGCCTGATTACCTAGCTAATGATTGCAATCAAATTCAAAGGCCCATCTAAGGCTAAATATAGCTTCCAGCCCTGTCTATCAAGGAGGCCTAATCACAGCATCTAGAAAGCTGTGATTTTTTTTTCTATATCTCTGCCAACAATGGCACACCCAAGTGGAAAATTCTATCCATCTATATTGGGCATGGCTGGCCCAAGAGCTTCATGGAAATTCTGCCTGATTTGGATCCCAAGATATTCAGTAGTAATAGTCATGGAGCCTCTTCTATAGCCCCACTCAGGTAGGAAAGCAAATTCACAGCCTTGTCCAGCTACTGAGGGTAGCATCTAGTGTCATCCAACTAGGAAGCCTGAGTAGAGAATCCACATATCTGCAGAGACTATCATAGCCACTCTTGAGCAGAAAACCCAGCCAGCAGTCCTATCCAAGAGCTCTTAGCAAGGAGCATGCACCCAGACTCATAGCTCAGGCTGTGATGTTACCAAATAGAAACCCCAATAGCAAGTTGTACCTGTCCAAGGACGCTACCAGCAGACTCATCCAAAACTGCAAGCTGGATCGATGGGTAAAGGACTGTCTCCGCTGAAAGCAAATTGTAAAGTGTGGAAGAGGAGACTGCTTACCTAAATGCATACATACCAAGGCAAGGAATCATGAGTCATGAAAGATTGGGTAAATATGGCACCACAGAAGAAAAATAAGTTCCAATAACTGACCCTAAAGAAATGAAGATTTATGAACTTTCTGACAAAGAATTTAGAATAATCCTCTTAAATAAGCTGTAAGCTAAACAAATAAAGAAACAGAAACCATTAGAAAAGAAACCCTAGAGTTTAAGAAGTCAATAATTAAACTGAAGAAGTCGACAGAGAGCAACTCAACCAAGAGGAAAAACCAGTGAACTCAAAAATAAGTCATTTGAAATTGTCAAGTGAGAGAAGTAAACAAACAAACAAAAGAACAAGAAAAGAAAAAAGAAAAATGTGAAGTTTACTGAACTTATGGGACACAAATAAAAAAAACAACATACACAGTTTGGGAATCTCAAAAGGGAAAGAGATAAAGAGATGGGCAGAAAGTATATTTATTTATTTATTTTTTTTTTTTTTTTAAATTTTATTTTATTTTTAAACTTTACATAATTGTATTAGTTTTGCCAAATATCAAAATGAATCCATCACAGGTATATATGTGCTCCCCATCCTGAACCCTCCTCCCTCCTCCCTCCCCATACCATCCCTCTGGGTCGTCCCAGTGCACTAGCCCCAAGCATCCAGTATCGTGTATATTTAAAACAATAATAGCTGAAAACTTCCCAAATCTAGGAAGAGAAATGGACACTGAGATTCACGAAGCTCCAAAGACTCCAACTAGGTTAAACCAAAGGGGCTACACCAAGATACATTATAATTAAATTTTCAAGAGTCACAGAAAAAGAGAGGGCATCATGCTAAGTAAAATAAATCAGACAAAGACTTACACTGCATGACCACATTTATATGTGCAATCTGAAAAAAAACAAACAAACATAAAAAAGGGAACAGATTGGTGATCACCAGAAGTGAGAGCCAGGGGATGGAGTAAATGGATAAAGGTGAGCAGATTCCTAGCTACAAGATCAATACATTCTAAAATTGCACTCATCTCACACGCTAGTAATGCTCAAAATTCTCCAAGCCAGGCTTCAGCAATATGTGAACCGTGAACTTCCTGATGTTCAAGCTGGTTTTAGAAAAGGCAGAGGAACCAGAGATTAAATTGCCAACATCCGCTGGATCATGGAAAAAGCAAGAGAGTTCCAGAAAAACATCTATTTCTGCTTTATTGACTATGCCAAAGCCTTTGACTGTGTGGATCACAATAAACTGTGGAAAATTCTGAAAGAGATGGGAATACCAGACCACACGACCTGCCTCTTGAGAAATTTGTATGCAGGTCAGGAAGCAACAGTTAGAACTGGACATGGAACAACAGACTGGTTCCAAATAGGAAAAGGAGTTTATCAAGGCTGTGTATTGTCACCCTTTTTATTTAACTTATATGCAGAGTACATCATGAGAAATGCTGGACTGGAAGAAACACATACTGGAATCAAGATTGCCAGGAGAAATATCAATCACCTCAGATATGCAGATGACACCACCCTTATGGCAGAAAGTGAAGAGGAACTCAAAAACCTCTTGATGAAAGTGAAAGTGGAGAGTGAAAAAGTTGGCTTAAAGCTCAACATTCAGAAAGATCATGGCATCCAGTCCCATCACTTCATGGGAAATAGATGGGGAAACAGTGGAAACAGTGTCAGACTTTATTTTTCTGGGCTCCAAAATCACTACAGATGGTGACTGCAGCCATGAAATTAAAAGACGCTTACTCCTTGGAAGGAAAGTTATGACCAACCTAGATAGCATATTCAAAAACAGAGACGTTACTTTGCCAGCAAAGGTCCGTCTAGTCAAGGCTATGGTTTTTCCTGTGGTCATGTATGGATGAGAGAGTTGGACTGTGAAGAAAGCTGAGCGCCAAAGAATTGATGCTTTTGAACTATGGTGTTGGAGAAGACTCTTGAGAGTCCCTTGGACTGCAAGGAGATCCAACCAGTCCATTCTGAAGATTAGCCCTGGGATTTCTTTGGAAGGAATGATGCTAAAGCTGAAACTCCAGTACTTTGGCCACCTCATGCAAAAAGAGTTGACTCATTGGAAAAGACTCTGATGCTGGGAGGGATTGGGGGCAGGAGGAGAAGGGGATGACAGAGGATGAGATGGCTGGATGGCATCACTAACTCGATGGACGTGAGTCCGAGTGAACTCTGGGAGTTGGTGATGGACAGGGAGGCCTGGCATGCTGCGATTCATGGGGTAGCAGAGTCGGACACGACTGAACGACTGATCTGATCCAATGTGAACTATGTATATAATGTATGTGTGTGCTAAGTAATTTCAGTCATTACTTCATTCCGACTCTTTTCAACCCCATGGACTGTAGGCCACCAGGCTCCTCTGTCCATGGGATTCTCCAGGCAAGAATACTAGAGTGGGTTGCTGTGCCCTCCTTCAGGGGACCTGGAAGTTCAATCCCAACCCAGGGATTGAACTTGCATCTCTTATGTCTCTTGCATTGGTAGAGGGGATCGTTACCACTAGTGACACCTCAGAAGCCCTATATAATGTATAGTATGATGAACTCCAGGAGATAGTGAAGGACAAGGAAGCCCAGTATGCTGCAGTCTGTGGGATTGCAAAGAGTCAGACATGACTTAGGAACTTAACAACAAAATGGTAAACTGGAGTTAGAAACACTGCACTGTATATTTGAAAGTTGCCAACAGAGTGGACCTTAAAAGTTCTCACCACAAGAAACGTTAATTTTAAGTATGTGAGGTGATGGATATTAACATTCAACAATCAATTTCCAATATACACATATATCAGATCATTATGTTATACACTAAATTGTATCTGAGTAAAACCGGAAAAAAATCCTCATGAATCATGTGCTTGGTAAACGATTGTTTGAAGTCACTTTTTTGAGGAAGGATATTAATGAAAAGGACGTGCTGAAGAGGATAATTCTGGAAATGTATTTTCCTAGTAACAAATAATGAAAATTATTCTTTTAAGAAAGGTCACAAATTCAAAGTATATTTACAAAGCTATTTTTATTCTGATAATATTTTGTACTACTTTTTGAAGTCAAATAAGATCTATCAAAGAACATAAAAATCTTGAGACTGCTACAGAATGTATGTATATGTCTGTGTGTTTTGAGAATGCACAAATTATTAAAGAAAGAAAGATGAAAGATTTTTTTAAATTAAATATGGCCATGAAATAGACTAAAAATAAAACTTAAAACCTTCTGAAGTCTTCTGGGAATTTCAAATAATGTAATTTTTATTTATTTTCCAAAAGTTATATATTGAAGAAAGGAGCAACTCTTGTATACACAAACACACACACACACACAAATTTTAAGTAATACTATTTTTATTAAAAAGAGTTTCACATATTTCAATTACTTAGGTCTGGCATATGCATTAGTATGCAATAAAATGTATATTGTTTTGCATTCTAACTTTAGCTTTTATTCTTTCTTTACTTGTTATTTTCTTGGTCAGACTTGCTGCTTTATTACTTTGGGCCAATCCCATACTGTAAGGAAAGCTACTGGTTTAAGACTGTACCACCAAGCATCCCTTAGATACAATACATCTGAGATCAGCTGAGTATAGGCAGGATTGCCTGACTTCAAACACAGAATCTATGATCCTATGATAGTAATTTTTAAAATATTTTTTAAATGATTAATAGATTTCCTTTTATTTTTTTAATTTTTTAACTTTACAATATTGTACTGATTTTGCCGTATATCAACATGAATCCACCACAGGTATACATGTGTTCCCTATCCTGAACCCTCCTCCTTCCTCCCTCCTCCCTTCCCGTAGCATCCCTCTGGGTCGTCCCATTGCACCAGCCCCAAGCATCCAGTATCGTACATTGGACCTGGACTGGCGACTTGTTTCATATATGATATTATACATGTTTCAATGCCATTCTCCAAAATCAAGCTGTGATACATATGCACAATGGAGTATTACTCAGCCATTAAAAAGAATACATTTGAATCAGTTCTAATGAGGTGGATGAAACTGGAGCCTATTATACAGAGTGAAGTAAGCCAGAAAGAAAAACAGTATACTAACTCATATATATGGAATTTAGAAAGATGGTAATGATAACCCTGTATACGAGAGAGAAAAAGAGACACTGATGTATAGAACAGTCTATTAAAATATTTTTAAGCCACTAAGTTTAATGTTTTTGTTTTTCTTTTAAAGAACAACAATAGCTACTTGATGAAAACTTTTTTAGACTTATCAATTAAAATTTTTGGTAAAGATTTAATTACAAGCAAATAAGTTTCCCTCTTTAAAATTATTTTTACAGTTTTCACACTCTCAGTTAATGTTACCATCATCCACTAAGACTTCTTGAATTTACTGGTAGGAGAGGGCAATGGCAGCCCGCTCCAGTACTCTTGGCTAGAGAATCCCATGGACGGAGGAGCCTGGTGGGCTGTAGTCCATGGGGTCGCGAAGAGTCGGACACTTACTGAGCGACTTCACTTTCACTTTCATGCATTGGAGAAGGAAATGGCAACCCACTCCAGTGTTCTTGCCTGGAGAATCCCAGGGACGGGGGAGCCTGGTGGGCTGCCGTCTGTGGGGTCGCACAGAGTCGGACAGGACTGAAGCGACTTAGCAGCAGCAGCACCCTTGCAACTTTCATCTATCATAACTACAAGCCCTATTTGCTCTATACTTGGTAAATGTGACATACAATTTTACCTCTCAGGATCTGAAATGCTGCCACATGCCATATCTAATCTCTTAGAAATCCATTTTTTCTTCAAAATATATGCATAATCTTAATACTGTTCATCACTCCCCATACTGTTAAACTCTTCAAGGGACTGTCATCTCCTGCCTGCATTGTTGATGTAGATTGGCAGTGGTTTTCCATGCTTCTACCACTGATATTCAGTATTCTATTCATAGGAAAGTTGCAAAAATGATACTTTATACCATAAATCAGATTATATCTGTTTCTCAAAATGCTCCTTGGCTTCCCACATCATGTTATCGGTAACAGAAGCATATTCGTCACACACACACAGGAATTATGTCTCTGTAATTAATAAGCTAAGGCTAAACTCCATTTATAACCAGGCACACAGTTGTGGATTATACTACTATATACTATATATACTACTAGTTGGAATATAAATTTCAAACTCATACCCAGTTGGTATGCATCTGTGTTTATATGTTTTTATTCACTGTATAGTCTTCCTTTTATATGGAAATGCTATATGTAAATCAGATCAAAATGGATTTATTCTGGTTGATAGGAGGGAAATGTGATGGAATGGAATAAAATTCTCCTTCCTCTCATCCACCAGAAACTTCTGATATAAGTCTTCTGAGAAACATCTTAGAGATCCACTAATTTAAAGAACAATAAATAAATATAATATGTGATGAATACATCTGATAGAAAATAAAATTATAGCATCTAATGTGCAAAAGACATAATTCTAAGGTGAATTAAAAATCATAGTACCAGTTTTTGCATTACCCCAGCATCACTGCAGTGGAGAACAAGCCAGAATCCTTATGAATTTGCTTTTTAAATTATTCTCAAATACAAAATCGCTTCACAAGTTTATTTTATCTTTATAAATACACTGGGCTGTGGAGGCTGAAGATAATGACCTACAATAGAATGCATCCTTGGCTTCTATCTTTCTAAAAAATGGCTCTGGTTCTTAACTTTTTATATTAGCAAATCATTGGAAATATTTTAATAGCTGCATTTTTACAGTCTCTTCCACACCACTTTGCAAATACAGTCTCTTAGTATTAGGTTGAAAGAGGTAGAATGTAACAAGGGCGGGAAGATGCCTGAATTAGCCCTGTGGTGACAGTTCTCTGATCATTTACAAATCTTGGCCCAGGGAGTTAAAATTTAACAAGTGGAGTAGTAAATATAGAAGATTGCTTTGAAAAATGAAATCCCTGTAGAGCAGGATTTGGAAGAATCTGAAGGAAATTTACATTTCAACACATTGTTCATTTCTACTTCCTATGGAGGACTCTCACAGAACAATTGCACTTTTCAGAGTTCTTTGCTTTAGTTTGAGTCAATGGCAAAAGTCCTGCTGCTAAGCCACTTTATCAGAACATTTTGAAAGGACATTCACATAGTCCAAAGTCACTTTGTTAAATAACACCCTTTACAAATTGGTGCTGTGAGAAAAAATTAAAAACCCTGGATTTTGTTAATCATGATTCAATACTCTCAAAGGATTTCAGCTTTTATTTATGTAATTTATAAGATCATTTAGGAACATTGTTTTTTTCTTTCCTTAACATAGAAAACTGATAAATGATCTCTTTATATGCATTTCATCAGTTGTATGCTAAAATTCTGTGAGGAATTGTATATATGCAGATGTTCTGTGAAACTTGCGAAACATAGTCTTCAAGGTTAAAATTTTGTCAATCTCTAAAAATTAGACTACCATATTCACTGAAATAGAGCATCAACTATCATTTGCCAACCATGCCATTTCCTTATAGGAAAAAGATACCTGAATGTTGTAAAGAGTTATTCTCTGTGTAAAATTTTATGCATATTAATTTGTATGTAGCGATCATTATGTTCAGTGATGTAGAGTAAATTTCCTCTTGGTATGTTTAACATTCAGTTGTATTCTTTAACTATTTTCATGTCTCCCTTTACTTGCCAACAGAACATATGATTTGCATTAGAGCAATTACCTGTTTCAAAATTCCAAGTAAATGTACTAAATCTACTAAATGTACCATAGCATAGCCCTACCACTTTAGAATATTAGAATTGGAAGAATAAAGAAAAGGTAACTAGACTACTTCCACAAATGTGGAATTATCTTCCAACATTTCAGATATTTATTCAGCTTCTATTTGAATCTTTTCAATGATGCATAAATATCTGGATGATGAGATATTTTATTACCTTTTTGGAATAACTGTGGTTATATCCAAAAATCTTTTTTTTTTTTTTAACATATATTAGACCGAAAACTTCTTGTGCTTTTCACTATTGCTCCTAGATGTCTCTGCTGCTGCTGCTAAAGTCACTTCAGTTGTGTCCGATTCTGTGCTACCCCATAGATGGCAGCCCACTAGGTTCCTCTGTCCCTGGGATTCTCTAGTAAAGAATACTGCAGTGGGTTGCATTTCCTTCTCCAATGCATGCATGCATGCTAAGTCGCTTCAGTCGTGTCTGACTCTGTGACCCCATGGACAGCAGCCCACCAGGTTCCTTTATCCACAGAATTCTCCAGGCAAGAATAGTGGAGTGGGTTGCCATGTCCTTCTCCCCCTAGATGTCTCTGGAATCATGTAATTCTTCAAATGTGATAAAAATCTGTATCTTCAAAGAGGATTGTACAAAATATTTGTGACATCTTAATTCATAATAGATAAACTCTGCTGCTGCTGCTAAATCGCATCAGTCGTGTCTGACTCTGTGTGACCCCATAGATGGCAGCCCACCAGGCTCCCCCATCCCTGGGATTCTCCAGGCAAGAACACTGGAGTGGGTTGCCATTTCCTTCTCCAATGCATGAAAGTGAGAGGTGAAAAAAAAAAGAAAGAAAGTGAAGTCGCCCAGTCGTGTCCCACTCTTCGCAACCCCATGGACTGCAGCCCACTAGGCTCCCCTGTCCATGGGATTTTCCAGGCAAGAGTACTAGAGTGGGTTGCCATTGTCTTCTCTGAGATTAACTCTAGAAACAGCCTAAATGCCCACAAAAAATAAATGGATGAATGATATGTGCATTATTTATATAATGAGAAACAAACAATTCAGCAATAAAATAAATGAACTACTCATAAAAAGAATGATATAAATGATTTCAAAGACATTGTGTTGAATAATAGAAACAGGATGCAGAAGTACATAATGTACCGTACCTTGGACATGAAATATAAAAACTTCATACCCTTATGCTGATAGAAGTAAGACAATGGTTGCCTCAGGGACTGTGGAGAAAAATGCCTAGAAAGGACACGCAAAAAAACTTCCTAGAAATCTGTTTCAGGTCAACAATAATCATCCAAATGCTGTATGAGGTATTAAAAAACATATGCTGAAGTTGGAAGTTGGCAATATTTCATCACACTTGATTCTCAGTCCTACCTCATTTATGCACACAAACAACAAAAAAACTTGGATGACAGATAAACTTTCAGCATGACACTTAAAATAATCAAATGCATCATGGTGACTAGTTTCTCACAATCTGAATCTGAGAGTAATAGCTTTGTATAAACATTAAAATTAAAATTTGTCCAATATTAACTCAAATACCTCCAAAAGGAATATATTTTCCCCTTAACTCAGCTATGCTTAAAATGATTCAAAGAGATTAGATTCTAATCCAATTCCGTGTTTTATTTTTGTGAAATGTCTCATTTAAGTACCAGGCAAACACAATATAATTTGGAATTATTTGTAAACAGATGCTTTATGCCATCTGTTAAATACAACATTCTGTATTTGGAAGGAAGATTTGGGGGCATAGCTGCTTTTTCCAATGTAAGTTTGAATGTTTGATAACCAAAACTTAATTTTTTAGAAGGAGCAATTTAAAATTTATGAAAATAACCCCACAAAATATATTATGAGACCTCTTGTCCTTCATGAAGTGGTTTTCATCTTTGGGCAATGAAGGCTTGCAATTGCAACTGCAGTATTTAAGATGTTTTAATGCAAATATGTTATCGAGATACTTTTTATTTCCAGTAATTATGACATTCGATTTTAAAGCTATAGGTTTGTGTGTGTGAATTTTTGTTTAGTTTTGCTGAGATTAGTAGTCATTTAAATATACAATATCTATTTCTACTTCAATGAATTTATTGTTTAAAGATATACTTTTTTTTATGAAGTCTGTGAATTAAAGGGTGATTTTAAGCCATTCATAGTGAGTATATCTTTATTATTAATAGTTCAAGAGGATCAATTAGAATTGGTAGGACTGACTTTCAGTTATTAATGGAAAATATTTCTAAACTATTTTCTCAGTGTGACAGTGGTTCAAGTTAAGACTTTAGATATAGTTTTAAAAGTTTTTATTTAAAAAGAGCAAAAAGACTGTTCTATACATCTGTGTCTCTTTTGCTGTCTCGCATACAGGGTTATTGTTACCATGTTTCTAAATTCCATATATATATATATATATAAAATAATCTTTTGGACTCTGTGGGAGAGGGTGAGGGTGGGATGATTCGGGAGAATGACATTGAAACATGTATATTATTATATGTGAAATGAATTGCCAGTCCAGGTTTGATGCATAGGGCAGGATGCTCGGGGCTGGTGCACTGTGATGACTCAGAGGGATGGTATGGGGAGGGAGGTGGGAGGGGGGTTCAGGATGGGGAACACATGTACATCCGTGGTGTATTCATGTCAATGTATGGTAAAACCAATACAATATTGTAAAGTAATTAGCCTCCAATTAAAATAAATAAATTTATATTAAAAAATAGCAAAAAGAAAAAGAAATACTGTCCAGTGAACCAATCAATTGATGACTTTCGAAAACTCATATATAGTATTGAAACAGTGGCCCAAGTATGCACTGCTTGTTATCATATTTGTAATATTTTAACTTAACTTTTTCAAATTCTAAAATTATACCATGGTATGATTCTGAAATTTCTATGATAATTGAAACATTACAGAGATCATTATTCTAAATATCATCATATTTTTCACATCACCCATAAGAGAAGGTCAATAGGAGAACTTGATTTGTGGCTATATATAAGGAACGCATCAATATTGTGCACACTGGATCCATCAGAAATTTTCTTAATGTAAAGATGGATCCTATGCATAGTCTTTCATTTTAGATTTGCCCTGCTTATTGTTCGGTAGCTAAGTCATATCCGACTCTTGTGACCCCATTTCTGTCCACGTAATTCTCCAGTCAAGAATACTGCAGTGGGTTTGCCGTTCCCTTCTCCAGGGGATCTTCCAGACCCAGGGATCGAACTTGGATTTCTGGCATGCAGACAGTGTCTGAGCCACCAATAAAAGATGAAATTTATTTTTAAAGTTTTCAGAGAAATTATTGTAAAATTATGGATCTAACTTGAACAAGTTAAGTGTTTCTATTTAAAAATATTTTTGTCCTTTTTCAAGAAAGTTACATGTACTAATCTTTTGAAATGTACTAACTTTTTAGGCTTCTGTGTATTTATACTTCTTGTGTACTTATGGAAGAGTCATTTAAAGATTTGTTATTAGTTTTAATATAAATAAGTTGTTTATATTGAGAAAATATAACCAAATTAGATCACCTTTGCATAAAATGTGAAGATGTGACATATATTATAATTATTAATATGGTAAAACTAACCAAATTCTATGATACTTTACTAAATAATTATTTTCTAACTAAATCTTTACTATTATCAAGGCCAACTCTACTAAACATTAAAGATACATTTTTATCTCAAAGTTATTTATGATGGCATAACTGGGAAGGAATATTGCAAGTAAATTTTGTGATATCCTTTGAGAAACTTTAGCAATTTCTTGGGCTACTTTATACATATATCATGCTCCTGAAATATAAACATAATTCAGCTTACTGAAGTTGTTGTCTGTGATCATATTTTGCAATATAGAACTTGTTCTGGGTTTCTGTGATAATATTATTGAATTACTGTTATTGACCAAGGGAAGCTCACACAGAAAATTAAAATTATGAAATCTTATATGTATGTCAGCAAAACTAAATTGAAATTACATACAGAAAATTATAGGGTATAAACCATAGATATCAAACAAAAATAAGAGCACTTAGAATATTTGAAAACATATAAATAATTTTAAAAAATAAATTAAAAAAACATATGCAGGGTGTTTTACAGATAATATAAGGCTAAATATCTGTGGCAAGGACTGGGACAACCCAGAGGGATGGTATGGGGAGGCAGGAGGGAGGAGGGTTCGGGATGGGGAACACATGTATACCTGTGGCAGATTCATTTTGATATTTGGCAAAACTAATACAATTTGTAAAGTTTAAAAATAAAAATAAAATTAAAAAAAAGTAAAAGAAAAGAAAAGAATTTGAACACTCTATCTTAATTGTTTGTATCACAAACGTGTACAGGAGATCAATATTATTCAGTTCAGTTCAGTTCAGTCACTCAGTCGTGTCCAACTCTTTGCAACACCATGAATCGCAGCACACCAGTCCTCCCTGTCCATCACCAACTCCCGGAGTTCACTCAAACTCATGTCCATCGAGTCAGTGATGCCATCCAGCCATCTCATCCTCTGTCATCCCCTTCTCCTCCTGCCCTCAATCCCTCCCAGCATCAGAGTCTTTTCCAATGAGTCAACTCTTTGCATGAGGTGGCCAAAGTACTGGAGTTTCAGCTTTAGCATCATTCCTTCCAAAGAAATCCCAGGGCTGATCTCCTTCAGAATGGACTGGTTGGATCTCCTTGCAGTCCAAGGGGCTCTCAAGAGTCTTCTCCAACACCACAGTTCAAAAGCATCAATTCTTCGGCGCTCAGCTTTCTTCACAGTCCAACTCTCTCATCCATACATGACCACAGGAAAAACCATAGCCTTGACTAGACGGACCTTTGTTGGCAAAGTAATGTCTCTGCTTTTCAATATGCTATCAAGATTGGTCATAACTTTCCTTCCAAGGTGTAAGCGCCTTTTAATTTCATGGCTGCAGTCACCATCTGCAGTGATTTTGGAGCCCCAAAAAATAAAGTCTGACACTGTTTCCACTGTTTCCCCATCTGTTTCCCATGAAGTGATGGGACCAGATGCCATGATCTTCATTTTCTGAATGTTGAGCTTTAAGCCAACTTTTTCACTCTCCACTTTCACTTTCATCAAGAGGCTTTTTACTTCCTCTTCACTTTCTGCCATAAGGGTGGTGTCATCTGCATATCTGAGGTTATTGATATTTCTCCCAGCAATCTTGATTCCAGCTTGTGCTTCTTCCAGCCCAGCATTTCTCATGATGTACTCTGCATATAAGTTAAATAAGCAGGGTGACAATATACAGCCTTGACGTACTCCTTTTTCTATTTGGAATCAGTGTGTTGTTCTATGTCCAGTTCTTACTGTTGCTTCCTGACCTGCATACAGGTTTCTCAAGAGGCAGGTCAGGTGGTCTGGGATTCCAATCTCTTTCAGAATTTTCCACAGTTTATTGTGATCCACACAGCCAAAGGCTTTGGCATAGTCAATAAAGCAGAAATAGATGTTTTTCTGGAACTCTCTTGCTTTTTCCATGATCCAGTGGATGTTAGCAATTTGATCTCTGGTTCCTCTGCCTTTTCTAAAACCAGCTTGAACATCTGGAAGCTCACGGTTCACGTATTGCTGAAGCCTGGCTTGGAGAATTTTGAGCATTACTTTACTAGCGTGTGAGATGAGTGCAGTTGTGCAGTAGTTTGAGCATTCTTTGGCATTTCCTTTCTTTTGGATTGGAATGAAAACTGACCTTTTCCAGTCCTGTGGCCACTGCTGAGTTTTCCAAATTTGATGGCATATTGAGTGCAGCACTTTCACAGCATCATCTTTCAGGATTTGCAATAGCTCAACTGGAATTCCATCACCTGCACTAGCTTTGTTCATAGTGACTTCACATTCCAGGATGTCTGGCTCTAGATGAGTGATCACACTATTGTGATTATCTGGGTCGTGAAGATCTTTTTTGTACCATTCTTCTGTGTATTCTTGCCACCTCTTCTTAATATCTTCTGCTTCTGTTACATCCATACCATTTCTGAGGTTACATTTAAAATGCTATTATTCACATTACATGAAAGATAAAGGAAAAATCATCCCTTTATAACAAATGATATCATCATTTTGTTGGTGCCTCTCAGATCTTCCGATGTGAGATTCTGATGGACATAATAGGAAACCTTCTAAACCATACTTGTGCCTGCCATCCTTCATTACAAAAGTGCTAAATAGGTAAATCTCAATTTCTGTTCTGTCCTTCAAAGAACTAATCACACAGACAAAATTTGGCACACTGTGTCTTTCAGAAGATGTTATCTATTTGTTCCCAAAGGGTAGGCTTGAGTACTAATGTTTTGTCAACTAGGAAAACATTCTGTTTGCCCTCAAGAATTTTTATGTACAAAATTGAATATATGCATGCAACATTAAAAGTATCATTGTATCATTTTAGACATTTTTATAAGTAACGTCAGAAATATTCTTATCAAATCTAAGATTAAGAACTCTTTAAAATGTTTTGGGTTTCTGCAATACGCTTATGTTCTACTTTACATATTGAAAATTAAGTTATGTTTTTAGTTACACATTAGGATCCAGTGAGGTGTGAATGTGTCAGTCACTCAGTCCTTTCAGACTCTTTGCAACCCCTTGATCTGTAGCTCTTGAGGATCCCCTGTCCATGGAATTTTCCAAGCAAGAATACTGGAGGGCGTAACCATTCCCTTTGCCAAGGGCTCTTCCCAACCCAGGGATCCAACCCAGGTATCCTGCATTGCAGGCAGTTTCTTTACCACCTGCCCCACCAGGGAAGCTCAGTTACATCTAAGTTCACAGCAATTAGTAATAACTAACAAGTATGTAGCCGGTATTCTGACAGCATGTACCATTTTCCTTATTTTTAAGATTACTATTTGGTGTGAAAGATTAGCTTTAGATATTAGTTTACTATTTATATGCTTGAATATGACAAAAGAGGTGCTGGAGAAGAAATGGAAGTCTGAAATTTTACAGATCATTGAGTAGTAGCAAAATTGAATGAAAATGTTAAATAAATCAATCTATGACTTACTAGTGGTTAAGGTTATCTGACAGTGTAAATTGATGTTAATATCAAGATTAGATAACTTACATCACCATATAGATATAATTTGCATTTTTATAACTGATATAGATGCTGGCTCCTTGGAAGAAAATCTATGACAAACCTGGACATCATATTAAAAAGCAGAGACATTACTTTGCCAACTAAGGTACGTATAGTCAAAGCTATGGTTTTTCCAGTAGTCGTGTATGGATGTGAGAGTTGGACCATAAAGAAGGCTGAGTGCCAAAGAATTGACGGTTCCAAACTGTGGTGTTGGAGAAGACTCTTCATAGTCCCTTGGACATCAAGGAAATTAAACCAGTCAACTTTAAAGGAAATCAAACCTGAATATTCATTGGAAGGAAGGACTGATGTTGAAGCTGTAGTGTCAATACTTTGGCCACCTGTTGTGAAGAGTCAACTCATTGGAATATACCCTGATTCTGAGAAAGACTGCGGGAAGGAGAAGAGGGCAGCAGAGGATAAGATATTTAGGTAGCATCATTGACTCAACAGACACGAGTTTGAGCAAATTCAGGGAGATAGTTAAGGACAGGGAAGCCTGGTGTGCTGCAGTCTGTGGGACTGCAAAACCTGACATGACTTAATGACTCAACAACAACCAAAAGACTTTTGTAAGATCTATTAATAGAGTTTTTAAAGTCATTTTGCACCTTAAAAATTAGAAAAACATATGCAGTTGACAAATACATCCTATATATCTGTCATGCAAAAAAAAAGTTTCAACCCTATAGTTGTAAAGTTATTTTTATATATGATAATATGCTAAAACTGTTACTAGAATATATAGTATATTGATGCTGCAAATGTCAGCATAAGTGGGGTCACCTTCAAGAGAAGACCAACATATAACCTACCTAATGATTTTATAAGTTTTTTGACTATGTTATATGTAAATAAATACTTCAAAATTTTTTACATGTAAAATGAGGAATCTATTTCTAACACAAACATGTATCTGTACACACATGAACATACATATAATAAAATAACTTTAGTATTATCATATTATATAATATGGAAAGTATAATTTGTACTTTATTGTATATTATATGCCATATGTCATATTTCAAATGGTGTATGTCATAAATTATACAACCTCATTACATATTTACATATATCTTTCATTTATACATTGTACTGATGTTAGCAAGCATTTGAATTTCATGTGAATAACATTTAATTAAAATCAAATTAGTTTTCAATAACTAAATAAAGAATAGATAATCAGAGGTTGATTGAACATGGAATACACAGAGACAAATGTACAAATTTGTCCAAGCACTAGCCAGGTCAGGGTGGGTCTTAGCCATTCCTAACACTGTGATGAAGATGAGTATAGCATGAAGATGAGTTTAGCCTGATGCAGTTCAACATTCAAATATTGTAATGATCCCACACTCATCAAGTCAACTATGCTTATTATTCAACTCCCTACAGTTTCTGACTTTAAAAGAGTATGCTAATTATCCTGCTTAGTTTTCTGGTCTGTCAAACAAATACATTTCTTAAGACAAAGAAATAAATTGATATGGGAATTTTATACATCAGTATTCTGAGCCTGCATGAAGTGAGAACCCTTGTGAGAAACAGGTCCTCTTTTATCCTAAATCATATTGAGAATTAGAGATGGTATAATCAAAGAGTAACTAAAGTAATTTTGCTGCAAAAACTCTTTAGACATGATCTGTTAAACTTTTCACAGTACCAGCTCTCTGAATTAGTAACCTTGCCTTGCACTGTACTTAGCACTTCAGTATAATGTTATAAATAGAATAATGTAAAAATATCTGTCCAAAAAATAAACAAAAAGCCTCAATTATATAGAGTTTAGGAAACAAGAGGAGGTCTCATGCCTTTGGGCAATAGCAGAGCCCAATAGGAAGATGAGATTCTCTTCTTTTGTGACAAAGACTCAGCCAATAAAAAGCCATGGACTCTGTTCACATAGTCCTCTCAACTTCTTTTTCTTCTCCGAGTGGTGGAACCTCAATTTACATTTTCTACTAATCCCCAAAAAGCCCATCTTTGCTGGAGAGATATCTGAGAGTCTCTTTGTTTAGGTCAACATTGTGGTATGTTCTACAGGGGCCAGAGAAGATCTCTGAAGGCTCTGGCCCTGGTGGACACTCAGATGCAACACCTACATTGAGTGCATTGTCACTCACTGCCTTCTAACTACCCTGGAGTTGATATGTCCATGCATTTCTTCCTCCTGGAACAAAGCTCAGTTTTGGAGCTCTCGGGCATTATTCAGTATCTATTTAAAGGTTGTTCCTTTCTGGTTAAGGCCTTATTCTCCATGTGAGAACTCACTGGACATTTCAGTCTGATTCTGAGAGCAGACTGTTTCATCTAAAGCTAGCTGTGAAGCCATCGGCCATTCCTCTGGGAATAGGGGCTGCTTCACTGAAACTGTGCCAGTTCAACCATTGGCCCATTCCTTTGGACTAGGGTGTATTTACTGAAAGCAGGATAAAAAGACCTTTGGACTAGATCCTCTAGGACTGAGCTGGTTTTTTTGTTTGTTTGTTTGTTTTTATGCTGGCTGGTTTTAGCTTGTGAGCTATTTGAATTGAGCTGTTTGTGCTGTAAGCTATTTACCTTGTTTGAAAATTATTTTCCTTTCTAGAGGAAAATCTCAGAAATGGTATCCAAATTATCTAAATATTTTGAAGGTGGCCCCCTTACAGAGGCTCTGGTTGTTTTTATGTTTAAAAATCATAGTCCTTCCTCATGTGTATTTCTCACTGGCTCAATCAAAGAGAATTTAGAGTACCAGTTGCCATTAAAGGAAACTTTCAAAATGTCCAAACTGAATTTTCTTAATAGCAAGTAGGACTATAGTAGCTCAAAAATTTCCAGAACTGAAGCGTATGCCTTTTTGGATTAGTGTTTTGAGGTTCCCAAATGTTATCAGGAGCCTAAAAGTGCCTCTCTGCAAAATAAGATTTTAGGATTAAATCAAACAAACCAATGATTGATAAAAGAAAATGACTCCTGGATCCTCAAGCTCTTATTCCTTAGCCTCTCTGTGCCAGGCTTTGTCTCTGTCGCCATCTTATCTCACTTCCTCAGCTCCTGTGGTCAGACTCCATATCCAGCACCATAGCCCTCCTTCCCTTCTGTGCCTCCTCTGCTCTCTCAGCTCCCCTATGCAGGCAGACCCTACAGATACTGCAGGTTGGATGCAAATCACCACAGTTATGCAAATCTTGCAATAAAGTGCGTCACATGATTTTTTGGCTTCTCAGTGCATATAAAACTTACATTTACAATATACTATGTCTATTAAGTGTGCAATAGCATTATGTCTAGAAAGAGCAATATATATATAGAACTTAATTAGAAACACAAAAGAAAAATAAACAATTACAACATACCATCAAAGATCACTGATCACAGGCCACAAATTAAACATGATAATAATAAGTTTGAAATGTGAAAATTACCAAAATATGGCAGACATGAAGTGAGCAAATGTTATTAGCAAAATGATGCTGATAGAGCTGCTCACTGCAAGGTTACCACAAAGCTTCAACTTGGGGGAAAAAATACAATATCTGTAAAGCATAATAAACAGAAGCACAATAAAATGTATTTATGTATTGATATATTATTTTCTCCAAAATCCTTTCTTTTCTCTCATTGTCTCTGAATAGAGTGAGGTTGACACACACACATGCATATGTGTGTGTATATATATATATATATAGAGAGAGAGAGAGAGAGAGGGAAAGAATATGATCTAGAGATCAAGAGAACCAAATATGTCCCTTATGTTAGCTTCGATCTTATCAGTCAGAATCAAATTTGCTGTTCATATGCTTAGATAACAAGTTTGAATAATACTGTCAGATTCAATTTGCTCTGCTAGTTGATCAAGAACCTAGTTAGTGGTCACCTTAGGTTATTATTATTATTTAATTAACTGATATGGTAGTGCTTTCAACTCATTATCTTTGAAACTTAGATGAATGCCCTGAATGTATCATATAGTTTCCTTTAAAGATTTCAACCTCCTTGTATAATATCTTCCCCAAAGACAAACATATTTTGATAATATATTCAATATCAAAATGTCATTTTCCTCATAGAAATCAAGAAGTCTTTGAACTATTTAAAAATCCTAAAGACTTCAAAGAACAATCAAGAGTTATAGAATATGATCCATTAATGCAGATAAAGTTATCTGAGAAATCTGAATTTTTCTCACTGTAGTGGAGAAGGTACTCTACTCCCCAAATTGGTAATAATATTGAATTTTCATTTTTCATATATTTCTAGGTACCCTAATGTGAAAATATTCCTGGAAATGTCTCTCTGGTACAACACATTTGCACTCCATCAGTTCAGTTCAGTTGCTCAGTCATGTCCGACTCTTTGCGACCCCATGAATCGAAGCACGCCAGGCCTCCCTGTCCATCACCAACTCCCGGAGTTCACTCAGACTCACGTCCATCGAGTTGGTGATGCCATCCAGCCATCTCATCCTCTGTTGTCCCCTTCTCCTCCTGCCCCTAATCCCTCCCAGCATCAGAGTCTTTTCCAATGAGTCAACTTTTAGCATGAGGTGGCTAAAGTACTGGAGTTTCAGCTTTAGCATCATTCCTTGCAAAGAAATCCCAGGGCTGATGTCCTTCAGAATGGACTCGTTGGATCTCTTTGCAGTCCAAGGGACTCTCAAGAGTCTTCTTCAACACCACAGTTCAAAAACATCAATTCTTCGGCTAATCTATAATTCCATTTACTTTTAAGATACAATTTGCTGGTTTACTAGCCTAATGTCTGGATTTCATTCTGACCCTCTATAAACAATGCAGAATACTCTCTCCTATTTTGTGTGAATGCATAAGGTACTAGGGAACTATTTCAATCAGGTTGACTTTTTTTTGAAGTAAAATTTTCCATTCTGCTAAAGTTCAACCGACATTGACTTCACTGAATGGCTGTTGGAAAATTGCCCTCGGAGCTTTATTTGGCATGGCTACCATCTTCCTAATGGAATGTTGTATTGTGAAAGTCACGCTCAGAGTGTTGATTCTGCTCCTAAGTGGCAGTTGGAGCATAACACACATTTAGTTACCTACCTGACAAGTTGTCTATTTAACAGAGAAAAAATGATCTGACTATGATTGATGGCACAGCCACCCTTTCTCAGTGATGGGTAAAATCAGCTGAGTCAAACCAGATCTGGCTACAGCAGAATGCCTGTCTGCAACCCTGTTCCCTCATTTCTCTTCATTTGGATAAGAAGGCTTTCCTTTGAGCACAAATTCCCACAGTCTCCAATCTACCAACCGCTGTGCTTATTGCTTTCTTCTTTCCACTTTGAAATTACTTTAGAGGCATTATTCTGCTCTGCTCCGCATTAGAGAAAAGCTTTTCATACATTTTTAGCTACATGCTCTCTAGGTCAAGGACAACAGTGCTGAAAATTAGAGTCCTTGGTCAAAAGTATTTAGTGAATTATTTACTTTTTGGCCATAAGCTTCCTCTGCTGACACTCTGACTTAAGGTTTTTTTCCTGCATCACTGAAGTAAGTTGCCTTTAGATATCGACTTGATAATTGTTGTGATATACAGTAAAATTGAAATCAAGATCCAGTGACTAATTTGTTGCCCTCTTTTGCCTCCCTTTATTTATTTATTTATTTTTTCATTTAGGGTTGATAGTTCAGCATGTCCAGTGGCAGAGACTAAAATGAAAAGATATATTGTAAAAATCAAAGCCAGTCAGTAAAGTTTATATTCATTCCTCACAAGGACAATGTTCAGGGGCTAAGTGTCACTGCAGCAATGCAAACGACTGATTTGTAGGGATTAGAAACATATAATCCAAACAGCCCCACTGGGTATAAATACTGGATATTAAAATAGGCACTCGTTGGTAAAAGAGGAAAATTTATACTGAAAAGTCATATATATCACAGCTCTGTTTCCTTTTGACTTCAATTCATTTAAATTCAAGTGCAACAATCAGAAGACCTGGAATTTATATCAGACTCCAGGGAAGTATACATGGTATTCAAGCACACACACATAAAACTAGGCTGTGATGAGTCTGGAAAAGTAAGATGCAAGTGATAACAACATGCGTGGAATTTAAAATCAATTTTGGAAATGATATATAGTAATACCAAATAAAAAATCAGAAAAAAGCCCATAAACTAAGACGTTATGATACTGTTTCTTACATGGAATCCACAGCTTAGCTATAGCAGGGGAGCATCCATGAAGGAATATTTGCCAAAACATCCATATTTGCAAAAATCACAATGTCTTTTTGTGAACCTCACTAAAGTAGAATCTTTAAACATATTTCTAAACTGTGGTTTTAACTAGATTATCTATTTACAAATGAGAGATAATTAGAATACAATTCCTTATGTTTTCTTGCATAACTGATGCAGAAAACCTGGCCAGAATAGCAGTCTCTGTAAACCAAAAATAGGACTACTAAGGGAGGAAGTGGAATCTATTGCTTTTGATTTGTAAAAATGTCCCAAGCAATATTGCCATAGAGGGAAATTTATTTTTTCATTCAAAATGGAAAATGGAAATGCTTTTTCTTTCCATGTATCCTATAATAAACAAAAATGCAGTTTGCCAGATGATAACAAGCATTACAGTGAAAAAATATACTAGAGAAAGGACTATTAAAATATATTAATGCTTTGTAAAAGTATAATTTGTTGTATTTTAGTTGCTAAGTTGTGTCTAACTCTTTTGTGACCCCCTGGACTGTATGTAGCCTACTGGGCTCCTCTGTCCATGTGATTCTCCAGGCAAGAATACTGGAGTGGATAGTGCTGCAATAGACACTGGGGTACATGTGTCTTTTAGAATTGTGGGTTTTTCAACGTATTTGTCCAGTAATGGGGAAGGATAGAGTGGGATGAGTGGAGAAAGAGTCAACATATTTACAGTATCATGTGTAAGATAGATAACTGGTAAGAAGTTGTTATATAATACAAGGAGCCAAGCTTGGTGCTCTGTGATGACCTGGATGAGTGGGATGGTAGGTGGGGAGAGTCTCAAGAGAGAGAGGTATATGTATAATTATGGCTGATTTGTGTTGCTGTATGACAGAAACCAATACAATATCCTATTAATAAAGCAATTTTCCTCAAATTAAAAAATAAATTCAAAAAAATAAAAAAAACAATACTGGAATGGGTTGCCATTTCCTTCTCCAGGGGATCTTCCCATCTAGGAATCGAAACTGTGTCTCCTACATTGACAGGCAGATCCTGTACCACTGATCCACCTGGGAAGCCCAGCTTTCCTTGGACCACTTAGAAAACTGAGGTGGTTGGGAAAGCTGCCAATCTAAACTCAGGAGACTTAGGTGTGTACATAGAGTCACAACCACGATATTCTTAACTGGAGCAAAAGCCATAAACAGGTAGGAAGACTCAAAGAGCAATGTGGACAGACTTCCAGAGGCTGAAAATATACTAGCATGAGAATAAGAAACTCCTAAGTGATACAGTCTGAGGCAAAGGCAACACATTAGCAGACATTATCTCTAGGACCCACCGTGTATCCTTAATGATGATCTGACGGTGACCCGCTCATATCTCTGATAGGAGAGGAGAAGTAGGAATCATTTTGAATCATGTTAAGTGACTTCCTCACAGCAAAAGTCTGCTTTCCTAAAAAAGTCTGTAATAAGTCTTATTCCAATTGGAGGAAGGACATGCCTCCCACTAAAACACACCTAGCCTTTCTGTACCACCTAACAAGGGGAAAATAATCAACAAGTATTAGGGCTTTGAGAAAACACATCAAGAGTGTGGCAGCTACAAGAGGGTGTGAGGATTGGTAAGAAAAAAAAGCCATATCACTGGAGAAACACCTGAAGATCTCAGTACCAAGGCACAGATCCACTAATACATGGCTTTTTATTTTAAGATTACAGAATATACCCATTCCTTCACTTCTGTCACATGAACCAGCTCCAATATAATAACAAGGATCAAAGCTGAAAGACTAGCTATATATTAATACTACCCTCTTTGAGGAGGAAAACAGGGAAACTCAAAGTCAAGAGGGGAAGCAAAAACAATGATAGTAGAGGAATCTGATGCCACTGACACATAAAGTTATAAGAAACATTAAACAGAGACTAACTTATAACCAACATAGTTGAACAGTAATGGTGAGAGTGGGTACCCTTGTCTTTTTTCTGATTTTAGAGGAAATGCTTTCAATTTTTCACAATTGAGGATAATTTTTGCTGTAGGTTTGTCGTATATGGCTTTATTATGTTGAGGTATGTTCCTTCTATGCCTACTTTCTGGAGAGTTCTTATCATAAACAGGTGCTTAATTTTTGTCAAAGGCTTTCTCTGCATCTACTGAAATAATCATATGGTTTTTATCTTTTAATTTTTTAATATGGTGTATCACATTGACTGATTTGTGAATACTGAAGAATTTTTGAATCCCTGAAATAAAACTGACTTGATTATGTTGATCATGATCATTATGTTGATGTATGATCTTTTTAATATGTTCTTGGATTTTGTTTACTAGAATTTTGTTGAGGATTTTTGCATCTATGTTCATCAGTGATATTGGCCTGTAGTTTTCTTTTTTTTTTTGGTGGCATCTTTGTCTGGTTTCGGTATCAGGGTGATGGTGGCGTTGTAGAATGAGTTTGGGAGTTTTCTTTCCTCTGCAATTTTCTAGAAGAGTTTGAGTAAAATGGATGCTAGGTCTTCTCTAAGTTTTTTGTAGCATTCACCTGTGAAGCCATCTATTCCTGGGCTTTTGTTTACTGGAAGATTTTTGATTACAGTTGTGATTGTACTCAGTGGGAGAAGGCAAGTGTGGGGTGATTTGAGAGAATAGCACTGAAACAAATACATTACCATATGTAAAATACATGGTCAGTGCAAATTCAGTGCATGAAGCAGGGCACCCAAAGCCAGTGCTCTGGAACAACTGAGAAGGATAGGGTGATGAGGGACGTGGGAAGGGGCTTCAGGATAGGGGAACATGTATATACCTGTGCCCAATTCATGTTGATGTATGGCAAAAACCATCACAATATTGTAAATTATCCTCCCATTAAAATAAATAAAATAAAGTAACCAATATTGTATACATCCTCACAAAAAGGCCTATTTTATTTTCAATTCCTATTAATAGACACATGTACAATTTTCAGCAAGAACTTATAAGGCATTCCAAAAGGCAAGTCAAACTAGTGTGGAACACATTTTGAAACTATCATAAAGGAAATTTAAAGTAACTATGATAAATATATGAGTTCTAATGCAAGAACTAGACAGCATGCAAAAACAGATGTGTAATGTAAGCAGAGAGATGGAAACACTAAGAAGAAATCAAAAGGATATGTATGAAATTAAAAGCTATGAGAAGTAAAAATATACTTGAAAGCCCACCAGTAGACTCAGGACAAATGAGGAAAGATCAATGTGCTTGAAGACAGACACTTTTCAAAATAAAATGCAAGCAATATCAATAATAGAACATACAAAAATTGGAGCCAATTCTAAAACATGCAGTTAAGAAACAACAGATACAGGAAGCTCAGAGAACTAAAGGAATAATAAGTAAGCAAAGCAAAGAAATAAGCAAGTAAAACAAACTCCCAAATAATAAAGCTAAGCAAATGTGTTAACTTGATAAGGCTGCCATTACAAAGAACTAACCTTGGATGGTGTAAATAGCAGATTTATTTTTCTCACATTCATCAGGGTTGGTTGCTTTGGAGAGGCATGTGGTAAAGAGATGGTGCATAGAGACCTATAGAAGGCTGCTTACTTCTCGTGTCTTCCTATCACCTTCCCTTTATGATGTCTGTGACCAAATCCCCTCATTCTTATTAGGACACCATTCTTATTGAATTTGGATCCATCCTAATGATTTCATTTGAACTTGATTAGCTCTATCAAAATTCTCCAAATGAGATCACAACCTGAGTACCAGGGGTAGGACTTCAGCATGTGAATTGTGGGGAAGGGAGTTGCAGTATCACTTCAGTTCAGTTCAGTCATTAAGTCGTGTCTGACTCTTTGCAACCCCATGGACTGAAGCATACCAGGCCTTGCTGTCCATCACCAACTCCCAGAGTTTACTCAAATTCATGTCCATAGAGTCGGTGATGACATCCAGCCATCTTATCCTCTGTTGTCCCCTTCTCCTCCCGCCATCAACCTTTCCCAGCATCAGGGTCTTTTCCAAAGAGTCAGTTCTTCACATTAGGTGGTCAAAGTATTGGAGTTGCAGCTTCAACATCAGTCCTTCCAATGAATATTCAGAACTGCTTTCCTTTAGGATGGACTGGTTGTATTTCCTTGCAGTCCAAAGGACTCTCAAGAGTCTTCTCCAACACCACAGTTCAAAAGCATCATTTCTTCAGTGCTCAGCTTCCTTTATAAATTAAGAAGATGGACCTAAGTTACTTTATAAATAACATCCATACATGACTACTGGAAAAAATCATACCCTTGACTAGGCTTGACTACTTTGTTGGCAAAATAATATCTCTGCTTTTAAATATGCTGTCTAGGTTGGTCATAACTTTTCTTTCAAGCAGCAAGCACCTTTTAATTTCATGGCTGCAGTCACCATCTGCAGTGATTTTGAAGCCCCCCAAAATAAAGTCTGTCACTGTTTCCATTGTTTCTGCATCTGTATGCCATGAACTGATGGGACCAGATGCCATGATATTTGTTTTCTGAATGTTGAGTTTTAAGCCAACTTGTTCACTCTCCTCTTTCACTTTCATCAAGAGGCTCTTTAGTTCTTCTTCACTTTCTGCCATAAGGGTGGTGTCATATGCATATCGGAGGTTATTGATATTTCTCCTGGCCATCTTGATTCCAGCTTTTGCTTCATCCAGCCCAGTGTTTCTCATGAATTAAATAAGCAGGTTGACAATATACAGCCTTGATGTACTCCTTTCCCTATTTGAAACCAGTCTGTTATTCCATGTCCAGTTCTAACTGTTCCTTCCTGATCTGCATACAGATTTCTCAAGAGGCACGTCAGGTGGTTTGGTATTCCCATCTCTTTCAGAATTTTCCACAGTTTATTGTGATCCACACAGCCAAAGGCTTTGGCATAGTCAATAAAGCAGAAATAGATGTTTTTCTGGAACCCTCTTGCCTTTTTGATGATCCAGCGGATGTTGGCAATTTGATCTCTGGTTCCTCTGCCTTTTCTAAATCCAGCTTGAACATCTGAGAGTTCATGGTTCATGTACTGTTCAAGCCTGGCTTGGAGAATTTTGAGCATTACTTTGCTAACGTGTGAGATGAGTGCAATTGGGCAGTAGGTTCAGCAAGTCCCTCCAGGGACAGAGAGACAGGGTGCAGTTTAACTCATTGCAATATACCACATTCAAGTTGCAGAAAACCAAAGGCAAAGAGATAATATGGGGACAAGGCACATGGGGGTGGGGGAATATCTTTCTATAGGAGAAAAAGAATTTCAGTAGAAGTCTTATAAGAAACTATGCAGATATGAATAGAACAGAATAAAATAATGAATGATTTGAAAATGTATAAAACCAATCTAGAATTCTCTCTCTCCAACAACATTAATCTTCGAAAATGAAGGGGTATAAAGACTTTCTTAGACAAACAAAAAGTGAGGGACTTGACCATCAGCAGATCTGCCACACAAAAAAATGTTTTAAAAGTTCTTAAGCAAAAAGAAAATAAGATAGACCTGAAACTAGAAACTACATATAGAAAGGCAGAGTTAAAGAGAAAGAAAAAATGAAGGTCAAATAAATACTTTTCTTGTTCTTAATTCATTTAATGGTTACTGTTTGTTAAAACAATAATAGAAACATTTTGGGTGATTCTAGCAAAGGATACACAAAATAAATGACAACAATTGTATAAGGGACAGGAAGAAGGAACTGGAGAACACTTAGTCATATCTGTACTACTTCTGATGTACTACAGTATTATTTGAAGATGGACCTAAGTTACTTAAAATCTATTAATACAAACTCTAGGTCAATCAATAAAATATATTTTTAATAAATCATGATTTGTTATCTAAGAGAGAAGTGCATTCACATAAAATGATTAGAATCCACAGAAGCAAAAAACATAATAAGAGAGAAAATAAGAAACAAAGAACGAAAGCAATTAATAGTAAAAAGTCACAAGCACTGCAATTATTAATCCAACTTTGTCAAATATCACTTTAAGTGTGAACAGTCTACCAGTTAAATGATAGATTGTCATGCATTTTTTTAAAACCCCCAACTATAAGTTGATTAAAATAAATCAGCTTTAAATATAAATATTCAGAGAGGTTAGAGTAAAAAGATAGGGCTGCAGCCATGAAATTAAAAGACGCTTACTCCTTGGAAGAAAAGTTATGACCAACCTAGATAGCATATTCAAAAGCAGAGACATTACTTTGCCAACAAAGGTCCATCTAATCAAGGCTATGGTTTTTCCAGTGGTCATGTATGGATGTGAGGGTTGGACTGTGAAGAAAGCTGAGCGCCGAAGAATTGATGCTTTTGAACTGTGGTGTTGGAGAAGACTCTTGAGAGTCCCTTGGACTGCAAGCAGATCCAACCAGTCCATTCTGAAGATTAGCCCTGGGATTTCTTTGGAAGGAATGATGCTAAAGCTGAAGCTCCACTACTTTGGCCACCTCATGCGAAGAGTTGACTCATTGGAGAAGACTCTGATGCTGGGAGGGATTGGGGGCAGGAGGAGAAGGGGACGACAGAGGATGAGATGACTGGATGGCATCACCAACTCGATGGACGTGAGTCTGAGTGAACTCCGGGAGTTGGTGATGGACAGGGAGGTCTGGCGTGCTGTGATTCATGGGATGGCAAAGAGTCGGACTTGACCTAGTGACTGAATTGAACTGAACTGATACCATGTTAACACTAATGAAAAGAATGCGATGATGGACATATTTCAAAAAACAAGAGGGGTATTCATAATGATAAAATATTCAATTATCCAGTCAGATCAGATCAGATCAGTCGCTCAGTCATGTCCAACTCTTTGCGACCCCATGAATCGCAGCATGCCAGGCCTCCCTGTCCATCACCAACTCCTGAAGTTCACCCAGACTCATGCCCATCGAGTCAGTGATGCCATCCAGCCATCTCATCCTCTGTCTTCCCCTTCTCTTCTTGCCCCCAATCCCTGCCAGCATCAGAGTCTTCTCCAATGAGTCAACTCTTCGCATGAGGTGGCCAAAGTACTGGAGTTTCAGCTTTAGCACCATTCTTTCCAAAGAAATCCCAGAGCTGATCTCCTTCAGAATGGACTGGTTGGATCTCCTTGCAGTCCAAGGGACTCTCAAGAGTCTTCTCCAACACCACAGTTCAAAAGCATCAATTCTTTGGTGCTCAGCCTTCTTCACAGTCTAACTCTCACATCCATACATGACCACAGGAAAAACCATAGCCTTGACTAGATGAACCTTTGTTGGCAAAGTAATGTCTCTGCTTTTGAATATGCTATCTAGGTTGGTCATAAGTTTCCTTCCAAGGAGTAACCGTCATTTAATTTCATGGCTTCAGTCACCATCTGCAGTGATTTTGGAGCCCAGAAAAATAAAGTCTGCCACAGTTTCCACTGTTTCCCCATCTATTTCCCATGAAGTGATGGGACCGGATGCCATGATCTTCATTTTCTGAATGTTGAGCTTTAAGCCAACTTTTTCACTCTCCACTTTCACTTTCATCAAGAGGCTTTTGAGTTCCTCTTCACTTTCTGCCATAAGGGTGGTGTCATCTGCATATCTGAGGTGATTGATATTTCTCCTGGCAATCTTGATTCCAGCTTGTGTTTCTTCCAGCCCAGCGTTTCTCATGATGTAATTATCCAGTAAGAGATAACAATTCTGACACTATATACATATAACTGCTGCTGCTGCTACTCAGTCATGTCAGTTGTGTCCCACTCTGTGCGATCCCATAGATGGCAGCCCACCACGCTCCTCTGTCCCTGGGATTCTCCAGGCAAGAATACTGGAATGGGTTGCCATTTCCTTCTCCAGTGCATGAAAGTGAAAAGTGAAAGTGAAGTCACTCAGTCGTGTCCGACTCTTTGCAACCCCATGGACTATAGCCCACCAGGCTCCTCTGTCCATGGGATTTCTCAGTCAAGAGTCCTGGAGTGGGTTGCCATTGCCTTCTCCTGTATACATATAAGAACAGAACATAAAAATACATGAGACAAAAACTACTAGACTTGAAAGAAGAGGTATCTAGTCATTGTTAGAGACATCAGTGCTTCTTTATTATTAATTGATAGATCAAACAGGTAGAATTTCATAAATGCAAGTTTAAGAAATAAAACATCCTTCAAAAAAGTATTATTCAAGAATCCTAATCCAAGAGGTTTTTCTCATTTAAATCCAAACAGTTCAGTTCAGTCGCTCAGTTGTGTCCAACTCTTTGCAACCCCATGGACTGCAGCATGCCAGGCCACCTTGTCCATCACTGACTCCCGGAGCTTACTCAAACTCATGTCCATTGAGTCAGTGATGCCATCCAACCATCTCATCCTCTGTCATCCCTTTTTCCTCCCGCCTTCAATCTTTCCCAGCATCAGGGTCTTTTCCAGTGAGTCAGTTCTTCACATCAAGTAGTCAAAGTATTGGAGTTTCAGCTTCAGCATCAGTCCTTCCAGTGAATATTCAGGACTGATTTCCTTTAGGATGGACAAATCTAAACAAATATATCATAATTATATAGCAAGATCTATTTATTACATGCTTACACTATGCATCTTTGTTCATCTGTTTTACATCACTCTTATAACACTGATTTACCTACTTGTTTTTTAATCAGCTGGTCATGTACAACTCTTTTGCCACCCCATGGACTGCAGCTTGCCAGGCTCCTCTGTTCATGGGATTTCCCAGGCAAGAATACTGGAATGAGTTGCCACTTCCTTCCCCAGGGGATCTTCCCAAACCAGGTATTGAACCCTCATCTCCTGCTTTGCAGGCAGATTCTTTATTACTGAGCCACCAGGGAGCCCCTTAAAAACTTAGGTACTATAAATATTAGAAAGAAAAGACACAAAAAGATGTCAATATTAAATATTAATGGGAAATTTTAACAAATTAAATAGTAAAGAGAATAAAATAACCTATATCATACTGGAGGAAAAATGCAGTTTATGAAATGAATGTACACATATAAAATTAAGAGAATTTATTAGGAAAAAATTAGATATTAAAAGGAAATATGATAGAAAAATAGACAAAAATATTTTTATGCATGCTATTATATGGATCTCAAAGTAGAAATAAAGAAATATAACACATTGACATTGACTATGGAAATATCATATATCCAAAAATAAATGTAACAAGGAATTTGTGGGGATCATATGATAAAGATAATTTTTTGGGCTTAAAATAATACCTAACATAGAAGATATACTACATTCTTGTTTGTACTTCCGAAGGAAAACTTATTACCATAAAATAACTATTTTTGCAAAATTATTTTTTTCATTTAATTATAATTGGAGGCTAATTTTCTTGAGTTAGAGAAAACCTGACATTAAATCAAAAAGAATTAATGAGACTAGAAAAAATGATTTTCTATAAAATTGTTTTATCTGTCATTGATATATGCACATTAACCAGTGAAAAATGAAAGTGTAAGTTGCTCAGTCATGTCCAACTCTGCGACCCCATGGCCTCATCCATGGAATTCTCCAGGCCAGAATACTGGCCTTTCCCTTCTTCAGGGGATCTTCCCAACCCAGGGATCAAATCCAGGTCTCCCACATTACAGGCGGATTCTTTACCAGCTGAGCCACAAGGGTAGCCCATTAATCAACCAGTAAAATAGAATAAAAGAGCACAAAAATTAATATTGATAAACATAAGGATTTTGTATATACTAAGATAGTTACTTAAGCTTAGTGAAATCATCCGTATAAATGGTGCCTGCAAAATCTAATTGCAGTCTTCAGGGGAAAAAAAAATTGGATTCCTACTTTGCACCATATGGAAATACCTAAAAAATATTATAATAAAAATAAAACAGGAATATACATGTTTGGAGTGGATATTTTCATGGTGACATATTCCTAAAAGCTTAAGGGGGAAAAAAAAAACACATGTATTTAATATATGAAGATTAAAATCTTTTTAAACAAGTCTACTATGCATATATTATAAATGAAAAAGTAGTCAAGGATAAGGAAATTGATGTCTCATTATAAAAATCATAGGAAATCTAAACTTTCTGAAATTTCAAGAAGATAAATTATAGGGAAAAGAACCAAAAATATTAGCTTGTTTAGAGGAAAAATATGTCATTTGGAAATCTGGTTTTAATATGAAAAATAAATAAACAGTCTCAAATTCTAGAGAAAGGCAATGTCATTGTTTAGTCACTAAGTCATGTCCAACTCTTTGAGATTAATGGACTATAGCCCTTCAGGCTCCTCTGTCCATGGTATTCTCCAGGCAAGAATACTGGAGTGGACTGCTATTCCCTTCTCCAGGGGATCTTCCCAACCTAGGGAGCAAACAAATATCTCCTGCTTGGAGGGTGGATTCTTTACAACTGAGTCACCAGGGAATCCCAAATTAATGTGTATCTATAAAGTTAACAGAATATAAAAAGAAATAATATGTATTGCTAAACATTTTGTGGAGAAAAGAAGATTGTCATAAATTAATGATAGATGTATAATTTTCAAGGCCTCTTTAGAAGGCAGTCTGGTAATATTTAATTAAGCACACATACAGTTTCAATAATATCTAACAATTTCATTCCTCAAAATCAGTTCCACAAAGTAAATGCAGCTGAAAGTGAAAGTGTTAGTCACTCAGTCATGTCCGACTCTTTGTGACCCCATGGACTGGAGCCTGCCAGGCTCCTTTGTCCATTGCATTCTCCAGGGGAGAATGCTGGTGTGGGTTGACATTCCCTTCTCTAGGGGATCTTTCTGACCAGTAAATTAACCTGGGTCTCCTGCACTGCAAGCAGATTCTTGACTGTCTGAGCCACTAGGGAAGCACTAACAACTTAAATGTATTATAGTAAAGATAATCATTGAACCTAGACAGCATATTAAAAAAAAAAAAATCATTGAACCTGGACAGCATATTAAAAAGCAGAGATGTTACTTTACCAACAAAGGTCTGTCTAGTCAAAGCTTTGTTTTTTCCAGTAGTCATGTATGGGTTTGAGAGTTGGACTATAAAGAAAGCTGAGTGCCAAAGAATTGATGCTTTTGAACTGTAGTGTTGGAGAAGACTCGTGTTCACTTGGACTGCAAGGAGATCAAACCATTCAATCCTAAAGGAAATCAGTCCTGAATATTCTTTGGAAGGACTGATGCTGAAGATGAAACTAATAGTTTGGCCCCCTGATGTGAAGAACTGACTCATTGGAAAAGACCCTGATGCTGGGAAAGACTGAAGGCCAAAGAAGGGGATGACAGAGGATGAAATGACTGAATGGATCACCAACTCAATGGACATGAGTTTGAACAAGCTCTGATAGTTGGTAATGGAGAGGGAAGCCTGGCGTGCTGCAGTTCATGGGGTCTCAAAGCATTGAACATGACTGAGTGACTGAAATTAACTGAACTGAATCATTGAACCAATGCATATAGTGGCAAAAGGGTGGCTGCAAAATGAATGTTCATCCCCAAGTGACTGAATAAATTATGGTTCCTACATACTATTTTACATGGCCGTTGGATGAATAATGGCTTTGGGATGCATTATCATTCAGTTTTGAGCAAAATAAGATTCAGAGAAGTACATATTAAGAATTAAGGTGAACAACCATATATATCAAACTGTAATTTATTTCTAAACAACATAACAATTCAAACCAGTCAATAAAGGAAATCAACCCTGAATATTCATTGAAAGAACTGATGCTGAAGCTGAAACTCCAATACTTTCACCACCTGATTCACATCATTGGAAAAAAAGTAACCAAGAAATTTTAGAGTCAACTTATTGGAAAAGACCCTGATACTGGGAAAGATTGAGGGCAGGAACAGAATGGGGTGACAGAGGATGAGATGGTTCGAGGGCATCCCTGACTCAATGAACATGAGTTTGAGCAAACTCCAGGAGCTAGTGAAGGACAAGGAAGCCTGGCTTGCAACAGTCCATGGGGTCACAAAGAGTCAGATACAACCGACTGAATAACAACAAAAATAATTTATTTCTAAACAACATAACAAATTTATAAAAATTTAATGTGCCTAGATTTTACAAATTTACTTGAGTATTAATATTAAAACTTTACTTTCAATTTAATATGAGCATTTCAATGATTTTTAACTGTTTAACTTACATAATTTGTTTCATGTGTTAGATCATGTTTACATCTATGTGTTTTTCAATGGCTGAATCAGAAATGGTCCAGTAATTAAAATTATTTTCCACAATACATTAGTTTAATTAACAAATGATGGTATATTATGAATGAGCATCGAAAGTGAAAGCTGAGAAAATATTAAATTCAGGTACCTGTACTCTATGTCAAAGAACTTATTTTTCTTTGATACGGCTTCAAAAGTCTTTCATCCTCATGCTTCACTGACACTTGAAACAGTGTCATGGTGGGAGTAGAAATATAAGTGACAGGTCTAATAAATTAGCAATATCCTGCTCACTACACTCCCCCTCATTTTTGCTTGAAATTTCACTTCTTATTAAAATTTGTATTCTTCAAAGTTGAATGGGAGTTCTCTGAGTTTTATCTGCTTTAAAGATGAGCTAGGCTCAAAATCCTACAGCTGAAAAATGTCACTGGTCTTTCTCTTGGAGTAGCATAGAGCTTTCAATATTTCCAGGAGGCTGGGTCAAGTCTCTAATGGTTAAATAAATTGCCTTTCAAATGCCACAGTCACCACAGTCTGGACTATTGTATGATTGATAGTCTTCCTTACAAATAATAAGGTATTTGTACTTCCTGTTTTCTTAAGTGTATATTAGAATATACATTTTAAAAATAATCATAATTGACACTAGAGGCAGTGATGGCAGTGATGTTTCAATAACTAGACCTCTTGATCAATGGTTCTAGATTTTTGCTTTTTTTAAACTGCTTCCTGTGAATCTGGTTGGTATGCCTCAACCAGCATTAGAAAATGAAAAAAAAAGTGATAGAAAAGAACTGCATGTAATAGAATAAAATTTAAATAGTGTGTTCACATGTATCAGTACCTCTTAAAAACTCTTTGTTTATACATGCACACATATTTATAATGCTGTGTATACTCTGTGTCCTGAGGCTTCCCTGGTGGCTCAGTGGGTAAATAATCCACCTGCAATACAAGAAATGCAGGTTTGATCCCTGGGCCATTAAAACCCCATGTAGGAGTCCATGGCAACCCACTCCAATATTCTTGCCTGGAGAATCCTATGGACAGAGGAGCCTGGCAGGCTATACTCCATAGAATCGCAAAGGGTTGGACATGACTGAAGTGACCAACCACTCATGCAAACTCTGTGACCTAATGCAGAACCATGTTCTTATCATGAATTGTATGAACTGTACAAGAAAAAAAAATTTAAGTCATTGCTTTATGTATTGTGCTATGATTAGAACCTTTGTCCATCCATTAGGCTTAAAATGAATCAGAAAGGACACTCTGCATCACATTAGATATGTTAAAACAATATATACAAGTTCCAGTATCTTCATCAAGTTTGTTTTCTGAGAACTCCTTCTGTTTAATATAGTGAGAGAAAAAAAAAATAAAATGATAATACCCACAGTTTAAAAACACTTGCATGAATAGCACGAAGTATCACAAATAAAGTTTTTTCATTTGTATAATGTGCCATGAAAGTATATTTATCTGTCCGAATTAGAAAGTATAAAACTGCCTAGGAAACTATGTCTCCTCTTGCTTGTTGCATAGGAAATTCTTCAGATATTTAAAATAACAATATTGAATTACACTACATAAAATTTTTTAAAAATATATATTTTATTACATTTGTATATGTATGTATGCACAATTTATTAAATGTAAGCATCATGATGGTTATGTTGTAAACATCTTTCAATACACACCTTCTTAACAGGTAATCATGCTATCCAGAAAGGCAGATGATTCCTCCACAATGCTCACACATCTTTCTGTCAAAATAAGTCAAACTCCAAACTGTCCCTGGAATGAAGTTTGCTAAGGGAAGCGTTAAACCCACAGGAATGAAACTGACAGAATTGCATGCAGTTCTAGAATTGAAAGAAATCATTCAAGCTAATGTAAATATGAGAAAGAGATGAATTTGATTCTAAAAGTGGGAAAAAAAAACTTTGGAATAGTAACAAAATCAAGGTTAAATATACTTGGTTTGCAAACTAGATGCCTAATTTAAATTTTTATAACACTTTATTAATTTGTCATGCTACGTGTACAGAGTTTCAAAAAAGCATGATTTTAGGAGGACCTTTGACTGTTATCCATACTGGATGTCAATTTTAATATTATTCAGAACTTTGCAATGTTGCCCATTCATTCTGAATTAAATCAGACTGAAGAAACAAAAATGTCAAACTAAATCCATTACTCTTCTCTTCACATATCCAATAATAATTTTTATTATACTATTGCGTGTGGAAATTAAAGTCTGGCCCCTAATCACTTTTAATAGAATATTATATTTGGGGGAAATGTATATTATAATAATATTACATAAATATTTTAGAAACAAATGCTTATCATAAGTAACTTCAAATATGTATTTGATGGATTTTCATTCTTCCTAGTTTTCATCCTGTGAGGTAGATTAATAGGGACGGAAGCAGGCTATTATTTTCATACAATGCCATTTAAAGTTGTGTGACCTCATTCAAGCTACTGAACTTAACCAACTCTGATGATTCTTCTGGGTAAAATGCTGGTTACAATATTATTTACCCCATAAGATTGGAAGATTTATGCAAGAGAAGTATTTGAAACAAAATAAGACTAATATGTATTATATACCATTACTATTTCTGCCATGATTATTTTTTGTAGTTACTCATAGATTGAAAAAAAAAAAAAGTGTGCTTCTGCTTTGACCAAGTGTGCTTTGGTTATAATCTTGTCTGCTCGATTTTATGAAAGAAAAAGTGTTCAAGGTATTTCAAAAATAATCTCATATCTTTATCGTATCTATTACTTTTACATATATGTGGTTTCTGACATTATGTTCATTGTTACCTTAGTATACTGGAATGCCTCCTTCCATACGGACAGTGATAGGCCAGGTGGGAAAGTTAAGGCCAGCCATGCTTCTTCAAAATGACTACCTTCCTTAAACATGGTTTTTAGGAGGTAACTTGACTAAATTTGGCCCAATCAATAACATTCTCAGGATTTAGGATTGGGACAAAGAATCAACCTACCTTTCAATAGTTTGACCAGTAATGAAAGTTTTTAGGAGCTTGATATAAGAAGTATAGATATATGTGGGGTGTGGAACATGGTGTAAATGTCTATAGATGTAAGAAACATCTATGTTTACTGAAGAAGCAGAGAGTCTTTTCTACACAGAGAAAAAGAAATGGAAGAGATGAACAGGGAGTTAGAAATATAAAGTATTAAGATGGCTGTTTAAACTGAGATCAGAGTACCTTTTTGAAGTACAACTCCATTCTTTTATTTTATGAATCATCCCTGTACCCTTGTAACGTATTCTCATTTTAGTTTGGTGAAGTTTGATTCTGTTTTTGTTTTTTCCTCAAACCAAAGGAAAGTGCAAGAGGAACAGTCGTCTCTATATGCCGAAGTAGGAGTCAACACACTTTTCATATAAATGGGGAAGTAAACAACTAGAATTTGCAGGCAGAGATTCTCTATCACAACTACACGGCCTTGCCATTGGAGCACAAACATAGCCATTGGTTATAACTGGAAAATAAATGTGGCTGTGTTTCAATGAAACTTAATTTATGGGTATTGGCATATGAATTTAAAATTTTACCTGTCATAAAACACTATTCTTTCAGTTTTTAGAGGGAGGGGATATATGTACACCTATGACTGATTTATGCTGATGTTTGACAGAAAGCAACAAAATTCTGTAAAGCAATTATCCTTCAATTAAAAAATAGATAATTTAAAAAAATGTAAAAAATTAAGAAAAAACATTGTAATATGTGCATCATACAAAAATAGGTGACGGGCTACATAGCGAATCTAGTAAGCAGGGGAATCACTCTGAAATTTATAACAAAGTTTAAATGTTTCCCAATCAGTTTCTTTTGCAAAACACATCCCAAATTCTTTCTTATTTTTAGGTACCACACTACTGGTTATCCACTCTACTAAATTCTTCTGTTCTACATTCCTTCTCTACTATAAGTAAATATTTCTGGTTATGGCAAGATAATTTATGTTTTCAAATTTCTTTACTCAAGAGAATTTTAGTTTATAAATGAAATCATATAACTTAGGATGCTTGGGGCTGGTGCAATGGGATGACCCAGAGGGATGGTATGGGGAGAGAGGAGGGAGGAGGGTTCAGGATGGGGAACACATGTATACCTGTGGTGGATTCATTTTGATATATGGCAAAACCAATACAATATTGTAAAGTTAAAAAAAAAAAGAATTCTGGGAAATAAAATTTCATTATTTGAATTTTATAAAAGTAATCAGAAATGATAGGCATCATAAAAACAGAATCAATAGCTGCTGCCGCTACTGCTGCTAAGTCGCTTCAGCCGTGTCCGACTCTGTGCGAACCAGAGATGGCAGCCCACCAGGCTCTGCCATCCCTGGGATTCTCCAGGCAAGAACACTGGAGTGGGTTGCCATTTCCTTCTCCAATGCATGAAAGTGAAATGTGAAAGGGAAGTCGCTCAGTCATATCCAACTCTTAGCGACCCCATGGACTGCAGCCCACCTGACTTCTCCATCCATGTGATTTTCCAGGCAAGAGTACTGGAGTGGGATGCCATTGCCTTCAACAGCAGATCACATTAAAAGTATTTGAAAACAAAAGGTAACTCTTAAAATCATCAAAGCTGTTTATTGGTACATAGCAATTATATGTACAAAGATGGAAAAAACTTAATGTGGGTTTCATTATCAATTAAATTAAAAATTATCCTAGAATGAGACTATAAATGCTATTAGACTACTACCAAAAGAAAAAAAGTTATATTGCAGACCTCAATATATGCTATTTCTAATTTAATGGAGATAAATATTCTTTTCAATATAGTTCTGTGGTGTCACAAAAATAAGACTGTCAAATATATGATAAAATAAATAGCTTATCAAAAATTTTGTAGCAGGGACTAATGGTGTCAAGATACACTTGTTAGGAAGTACAGCAGCATTTGAAGTCAATGTATTTTAAATTCACTTTAGTCCAGCAGGCCTTTTAGGGAGTCTAGAAAGATGTTAGGCCAATTTTGCATGCCAAGTACATAAATGTCAATAGCAGTTTCGAACAAGAGTGGATGTGAGAATGTTTCCAGTTCAATATTTTGCTCTAAAGGCAAATAATCAGTATGAGATTTTTGCAACAGAAATCTAAAAGAAAATACACTGAGGAGAAGAACCAATAAGCATACTAAACAGAGATGTTTTGGAATAATGAGATTCCACTGGTTATTTGATTCACAAACAATTCCCATAGGGCTTTTTATGAATTTTATGTTTTCCTAGAAGGTCACAAATTTGAGACTCTTCCCCATGTCCTCAACAATGGCATTCAGTAATAGAGGTTCCTTTTCGGTGTTCTGCTGCTCTCACAATACATTATGGTATTTATTTTGAAACTTGAGCAGAACTTTTATTGGGTAGTGCTCTACAACTGACCACTATTTCCTGAGTATGGAATTTCCAATCCAGTTTCTCACAGAATTTCTAAGGTAAAATTCCAGATGAAAGGTACCAACATCAATGTTTTTCCAAAACCTACCAGAAGACTTGACAAATATGTAAGTAGTATCCAGTTAATATTTATTGGATGAATACTCTTATACCTAATGCTATTTACTTGTGTTGCAAAGGTATTTGAAAATCTAGTTTGAAGAGTTATGGTATTAATAAATAAAGTATGAAAATTCCTCCTCTGTGAAACTGTCATTATATCAGAATGTGTAATATAGGTAACTATAGATGTTTTATAATAAGACTCCCTGACTTCAGACTATGCTACAATGCTACAGTAATCACATCAATATGACACTGGCATAAAAAATGATACATAGATTAATGGAACAGGATACAGAATCCACAGAGAAATCCACATGCTTATGGTCAATTAATCTACAACAAAGGAGGCAAGAATATATGACAGAAAAGACAGTCTCTTCAATAAATGGTGCTGGAAAACCTGGACAACTACATGTAAAAGACTGAAATTGCAACATTCTCTAACACCATATACAGAAGTAAACTCAAGATAGATAAAGACCTAAATGTAAGACTAGATACTGTAAAATTCCTCAAGAAAAACAGAGGAAGAACACTCTTTGACAAACTGCAGTAATATCTTGTCACATCCATTTCCTAAAGTAAGAAAATAAAAGCAAAAATAAAGAAATAGGATCTAATTAAACTAAAAGTTTTGGCACAGCAAAGAAAACCATTAACAAATGAAAAGCAAATTTCTCCTACTGAATGGGAGAAGATAGTTCCAAATGATGTGATCAATAGGGATTAATATACAACTTATATAAATAGCGTATACAACTCCACATCAAGAAAATAAACCACCTGATTAAAAGTGGAAAGAAAAACCGAACAGACATTTTTCCAAAGGGGAAATGCAGATGGCCAAGGGGCTCAACACTGCTAATCATCAGGGAAAAGCAAATCAAAACCACAATGAGATATCAATTCACACCCATCAGAGTGGTCATCATCAAAAAGAACACAAATAACAAATGTTGGTGTGAATGTGGAGAAAAGGGAGCGCCCGTACACTGTTGGTGGGAATGTAGATAAGCGTAACCACTGAGGAAAACAGTATGAAGTTTCTTCAAAAACTAAAAATAGAACTACCATATGGCATGGCAATTCCACTACTGGATGTCTATATGGAAAAGAATTAAAACATCAATTCAAAAAGCTATGCTCCAGTGTTCATAGTAGCATTGCTTATAATTGTCAAGACATGGAAGCACCTTAAAGGTCCATCAATAGATGAATTGATAAAGAATACTTGTTGTTCAGTCACTAACTTGTATCTGACATTTGTGATGCCATAAACTACAGCACACCAGGCTTTCCTATTCTTCACTAACTTCCTAAGTTTGCTCAAACTCACGTCCATCGAGTCAGTGATGCCGTCCAATCATCTCATTCTCTGTCGCTCCCCTCTTGCTCTTGTTCTCAATCTTTCCCAGCATCACGGTCTTTTGAATGAATCAACTCTTCACATTACGTGGTCAAAGTATTGGAGTTTCAGCTTCAGCACCAGTCCTTCCAATGAATAATCAGGGTTGATTTCCTTTAGGATTGATTGGCTTGATTTCCTTGCTGTCCAAGGGACTCTCAGGAGTCTTCTCCAGCACCACAGTTTGAAAGCATTAATTCTTCAGCACTCAGCCTTCTTTATGGTCTAATTCTTACATTTTTACAGGACTACTGAAAAAACCATAGCTTTGACTATAAGTACGTTTGTCAGCAAAGTGATGTCTCTGCTTTTTAACACGCTATCTAGGTTTGTCGTAGCTTTTCTGCCAATGAGCAAGCATTTTTTAATTTCATGGATGCAGTCACCATCTGCATTGAATTTGAAGCCCAAGAAAATGAAATCTGTTTCCTTTGATTCTCCATCTATTTCCTATGGAGTGATAGGGCCAGGTGCCATGATCTTCATTTTCTGAATGTTGAGTTTTAAGCCAGCTTTTTCACTCTCCTCTTTTGAGTTCATCAAGAGGCTCGTTCATCTCCACTTTCTGCCATTAAGATTGTATCATCTGCATATCTGAGGTTGCTGACAATTCTCTTGGCAGTGTTGATCCCAACTTGTGAGTCATCTAGCTCAGCATTTTGTATGATGTGCTCTGCATATAAGAGTGTACTCTGCATGTACTCTGCAAATAAACAGGGTGACAATATACAGCTTAGGCATACTTCTTCTCCAATTTTGAAGTATTCCCTTATTCCATGTCCAGTTCTAACTGTTGCTTCTTGACCTGCATACAGATTTCTATGGAGGAGGTAATGTTGTCTAGTATTCTCACGTCTTTAAGAATATTCCACAATTTGCTGTTATTCACACTGTCAAAGGCTTTAGTATAGTAAATGAAGCAGATTCTTCATTGGATCCCCCTTGCTTTTTCTATGATCCAGCATATGTTTGCAATTTGATTTCTTGTTCCTCTGCCTTTTCTAAATCCAGTTTCTACATCTGGAAGTTCTCGGTTCATGTACTGCTGATGCCTACTTTGAAGGATTTTGAGTATAAGCTTGCTAGATGTGAATTGGCTGCAATTGTAGGGTAATTTGAACATTCTTTGGCATTGCCTTTCTTTGGGATTGGAATGAAAACTGAACTTTTCTAGCCCTGTGAGCACTTTTGTGTTTTCCAAATTTGCTGGGATAATGAGTGTAACACTTTAACAGCATCATCTTTTAAGATTTGAAATAGCTCAGCTGGAATTCCATTACCTTCACTAGCTTTGTTCATAATAATGCTTCCTAAGGCCCAGTTGACTACACCCTCCAGGATGTTTGGCTCTTGATGAGTGACCATAACATTGTGGTTATCCTGGTCATTATGACCTTTTTTGCACAGTTTCTCTGTGTATATTTGCCACCTCTACTTAATACCTTGTGCTTCTTTTAGGTCCCTGCTGTTTTTGTCCTTTATGGTGCCTATCTTTGCATGAAATGCTCCCTTGGTATCTCTGATTTTCTTAAAGTGATCTTTATTCTTTCACATTCTGTTGTTTTCCTCTATTTCTTTGCGTTGTTCACTTAAGAAGGCTTTCATGTTTCTCCTTGCTATTCTCTGAAACTCTGCATTCAGTTGGCTATATCTTACCCTTTCTTCTTTGCCTTTTGCTTCTCTTCTTTCTCAGGTGTGTAAGGCCTCCTCAGGCAACCACTTTGCCTTATTGCATTTCTTTTTCTTGGGGATGGTTTTGTTCATCACCTCCTGTACAATGTTATGAACCTCTGTTCACAGTTCTTCAAACACTCTGTTTACCAGATGTAGTCCCTTGAATCTATTTGTCACTTCCACTGTATAATCATAAGGGATTTGATCTAGGTCATGCCTGAATGGCCTAGTGGTTTTTCCCTACTTTCTTCAATTTGAGCATGAATTTTGCAATAAAGAGCTGATGATCTGGGCTATAGTCAGCTTCAGCTATTGTTTTTGCTGATTGTACAGAGCTTCTCTGTCTTTGGCTGCAAAGAATAAAATCAATTTGATTTCAGTACGGATCATCTAGTGATTTCCGTATGTACAGTCATCTCTTGTGTTGTTGGAAGAGGGTGTTTGTTATGACAGTGTGTTCTCTTGGCAAAACTCTGTTAGCCTTTGCACTGTTTCATTTTTTACTCCAAGGTCAAACTTATCTATTACTCCAGGTATCTCTTAACTTCCTACTTTTGCATTCCAGCCCCCTATGATGAAAATGAAATATTTTTTTCTTTTGGTTTTAGTTCTAAGAGGTTTTGCTGCTCTTCATAGAATTGTTCAACTTCAGCTTCTTTAGCATTACTGGCTGGGGCATAGACTTGGATTACTGTGATGTTGAATGGCTTGCCTTGGAAATGAACCAAGGTCATTCTGTCATTTTTGAGATTGCAACCAAGTACTGCATTTTAGACTCTTGTTGACTATGAGGGCTATTCCACTCCTAAGGGATTCTGTCCATAGTAGTAGATATAATGGGCATCTGAATACTACTCAACCATATAAATAAAATGAAAATTTCCTATTTCCAACAACATGGATGGACTTCTAAGGCATTATACTGAATGAAATACATCAGAAAAAAGCGAATACTTTATGACATCACTTATACGTGGAATATAAAAAATACAACAAACTATATAACAAAGAATATAAGCAGACCCACAGACATAGAGAACAAACTAGTGGTTACCAATGTGAGGAGTGATATTATGGGGGTTAGGAGGATGAAAGGCACAAATAATTGGGCGTGAGATAGGCTATAAGGATACAATATAATATATATAGTCAATGGAGTATGACATTTAAAATTTGTTTAATTAAAAAAAATAAACTAAAAAATCACACACACAAAAAATGAAACATATAGGCCTAAGAAAATATTCCAATTTCCATTCATCTTTGAAGCTATTATAGGCAGAAGCTAAATCTGTTCATATCTGCTGAACTATTATAGAAAAAGCAATGCAATTTTCAAATGTTACTTATCTGATATGTAAAAATTTCTGTATAAATGTAGTCTATGCATGCATGCTAAGTCACTTCAATCATGTCCAACTCTTTGCAACCTTATGGACTATATCCTGCCAGGCTCTTCTGTCCATGGGATTCTCCAGGCAAGGATACTGTAGTGAGTTCCATGCCCTCCTCTAGGGGATCTTCCCAACCCAGGGACTGAACCACCATATATAGTGTTCATCTAATGTGAATAGACACAGTGTGAGAATCTGGTATAAGAGTTAAGAGAATTCAAACAGACTGACAGCTATTTTTCAGTATTTTGCATTTAAGTAAATATATTTCCATTTACTCTTAGGTCAACTCTGAATGTGACTTACTCTCAGTTATTATAAGTGAATTCTTCTTCAGTATAAAGTTTCTCAAAATAGCTATTCATAAAATACATACAACGCTTTTCCTCATACAAAATACATATAAGTAAGTGAAAACCATATCAGGTTTTGAAAAAATAAATCTCATGGATGTAGCTAACCTGAATTAATTAGGACAATATTCATGTGGATTTGTGAATCACTGTTGCTCAGTCATTCAGTGCTGTCTGACTCTGTGACCATTGCATCAGTGAAGTCATCCAGCCATCTCATCCTCTGACTCCCTCTTCTCCTTCTGCCCTCAATCCTTGCCAGCATCAGGATCCTTTCCAATGTGAATCACTCAGTGCAGTTCAGTTCAGTTGCTCAGTCATGTCTGACTCTTTGCAACCCCATGAATCACAGCACACCAGGCCTCCCTGTGCATCACCAACTCCCGGAGTTCACTCAAACTCATGTCCATCAAGTTGGTGATGCCATCCAGCCATCTCATGCTCTGTCATCCCCTTCTCCTCCTGCCCCCAATCCCTCCCAGCATCAGAATCTTTTCCAATGAGTCAACTCTTCACATGAGGTGGCCAAAGTATTGGAGTTTCAGCTTCAACATCAGTCCTTCCAATGAACACCCAGGGCTGATCTCCTTTAGGATGGACTGGTTGGATCTCCTTGCAGTCCAAGGGACTCTCAAGAGTCTTCTCCAACACCACAGTTCAAAAGCATCAATTCTTCGGTGGTCAGCTTTCTTCACAGTCCAACTCTCACATCCATACATGACCGCTGGAAAAACCATAGCCTTGACTAGATGGACCTTTGTTGGCAAAGTAATGTCTCTGCTTTTCAATATGCTGTCTAGGTTGGTCATAACTTTCCTTCCAAGGAGTAAGCATCTTTTAATTTCATGGCTGAAATCACCATCTGCATTGATTTTAGAGCCCAAAAAATAAAGTCTGACACTGTTTCCACTCTTTCCCCATCTATTTCCCATAAAATGATGGGACCAGATGCCATGATTTTCATTTTCTGAATGTTGAGCTTTAAGCCAAGTTTTTCACTCTCCACTTTTATCAAGAGGCTTTTTAGTTCCTCTTCACTTTCTGCCATAAGGATGGTGTCATCTGCATATCTGAGGTTATTGATATTTGTCCCGGAAATCTTGATTCCAGCTTGTGCTTCTTTCAGCCCATTAGACAATCATTTTGGGGGCTTCCCTGGTAACTCAGTGGCAAAAAATCCACCTGCCAAAGTAGGAGTTGAGGGCTTGATCCCTGGGTTGAGAAGATCCCCTGAAGAAAATGACAACCCACTCCAGTATTCTTGCTCAGAAAATCCCATGGACAGAGGAGACTGCCAGGCCACAGTTCATGGGATCACAAAAGAGTTGGACACGACTGAGTGACTAAACAGCAACAATAAAATCAACCCTTTACAAAAAATTACAATAAAGTGGTCTTGGACTTGGCATATGTGGAACTACAGATTGTGTGTATTCTGGTCTACTTATTGCTGAGCCATTGAAAGATGCACTGGATACTGGCTTTATTCACTTATTGACATCTTACTGAAGAAAAGACACCAAGAATATTTTTAAGTCAACACAATCCAATCACAAAGGACAGGGATGTTGATTCTGCTTTCATGGTTTCCAAGTATATGAACAGAAATATGCAAGAATTATGCACATTTTCATGGAAAAGGGTCTCAATTTTGAGTCTGGGATATTAGGTAGGTATTTGTCTTGTCCTGCAAGAAAAGAAGATTTGGAGAGGCATAAACTTAAGACCCCTGTTCCTCCAAAAGGTCTGTGGTGAATCACAAAAAGTGTCCTTCAAGTCCTCAAAGTCAGAGATAAAACTCCCTTTCTAAAATGTGTTAATTTGCTTCCTTCATTACTCCTGTCACTAACAAGTGTTGCTTTTGAAAAAAAAAAAATTAGAATACACATTTTACTTTAATGTAGATATTATAATGTAAATGAATATAGATATAATTACTCTTTATACGAGATTTTCTGTCTCCATTTTTGCATTTGTAAGTATGAAAACATTTTCTGTTATTCCTTATAAAATATATATTTTAATACCAAACTAAGCCCTATACTTTATATGCAAATCAGTGAGATTTTCTAATACAAAATATACTGAATTCTTTGCATAATCCTTAAAAGAACTTTGATTTTTTTTCATCCTTACTCATGAAAATCCATGAATGGAAAGTGTTTTTCAGCTTTTGCTATTAAAATATTGGGCTCTGAATGCAATATAGGTACAAAATATGAAAAAAAATGGATATATGAATATTACAAGTATGTATTATGCTAAAATAACCATCTGATAACCTAAATATGGATGATATGTAATATGCACTGAAAAGCAACATGAAAGTACAATTTTTGTCACAAAACAGGCACTCATGACAGTGTACATTCATTTTTACTGAAATACTCAAGGATGTCTAAGCCAAGCCCTGTGAAAGTACGAGGTGCACAGAGTGTAAAGAACTGTCATAGTTTGCAATTATCAAGAATATAAGAAGATTAAATGGCTCAGTTCCCTTCTTTCTTATGAATTCTTATAAACTGAGTTTATCTCCTTGCACAGAATGACCACGGAACAGTGTAGACAAACTACAAAGACAAATGTAACTAGGTTTTGAAGTTTTTCTTTTGAGCATTATTTTACAAAGTTAAGATGATGATTGTCCCTGCCAAACAGAGTATAAAAATTCAGGAAATAGTTGAATTCAAAGACTTGAATAAAACATATATCAGCATGTCATTAACTGTGCGATTACTAAAAGTATATTTTGAAGAAATTATAAAGCTATTTATAATTTGGCAAAGTAAATAAGTTCAGTTAATATCAGACACTAAATATTACTGAAAGGAGTAATCTTTGTCACTGCATGTGTCAGAACAACAGTTCTGGCTTCCTACTTGGTCTCTCTAGGGTCTATTTCCCAATTTATTATATATATCTTCAAATGATTTTTAACTATATTCATTATTTCATCTCTGTGGCCAAAATTATTTCCCTAAATAACTGTAGGGTGATATTCTTAAATAACTGCACTGATTATGTCATTTCTCTGGTCAGGTACTTTAATGGATTCCCAAGAGCCTATAAGAAAAAGCTTAAATTCACTTGCAAGATCCTACTGTTTCACACAGCTGTGGCATCATTTTACTTTGGTTATTTATATGGAAGAATAATGCATCTTATGTTTCCAGGTGGCACATTGGTAAAGAGTCTGCCTGCCATTGTAGGAGATGCAAAAGAAGCAGATTCAATCCCTGGGTTAGGAAGATCTCCTGGAGAAGGAAATGGTAATCTGCTTCAGTATTATTGCCTGGGAAATCCCACGAACAGAGGAGCCTGGCAGGCTACGGTCAGTGGGGTAACAAAGAGTTGGACATGACTGAGCATATAAGCAGGCACACAAGCTTTTATTTTGCTACACAAATTAGATTCTTTCACCTTTGCTGTTTTATAATGTTTTACATGGATTTTTAAAAATCAAGAGAATTCTTTAAATAGCAAACCTTATTAACATTTAAAACAATATTTTAAATTCTTGAATTTTCACAGTTAATTCAATCAACTCGCCAAAGACTTATATTCCAATCATTTTCAAATTTAGCTATAAAAAATAATACTGCATCTATTATTTCTGTATATATATTCATCTAAAAATTTAACATTATCTTAAAAACCATTGCCTAATTGTTTTTAAATCGAGTCCTAACACTTTATTTTCTCATAAACCATGTAGATCCATTTTTTTCTATCCTTATTATCACCAAATATCATCTCCTTCTTTGTTTTTCCATGTCTGATAGTCAAAAACAACATTTTAATCCTTTGTATTTCTTAAGAAATAGTAGGATAAAATATTTATTCCTGGACTAATATTTGAATTTTTTTTCTGTTAGTTTCATTTATGTATCTTTTGCACATTTGTTTATATGTAATTAATTGTCTTTTCAATTTCTAGAGATGAGAGATACTGAATACTAAAATGAACAACTAGAGTATTGTAGTGTGCTTAAATATATTTCAGAGTTCAATTCTGAGCACTACCTCATACTAACTGTGGCTGTGGGCTGGTTCCTCAATTATACACTTACAGTAAAATTAGTAACTATCCCAGGCGTGTCTCATTAGCACTGAATAGAGAATAAATTTTAAAATGTTTAGAACTTTCCTCAGTTCAGTTCAGTCACTCAGACATGTCTAACTCTTTGTGACCCCATGAACCACAGAATGCCAGGCCTCCCTGTCTGTCACCAACCCCCGGAGTCCATCCAAACCCATGTCCATTGAGCCGGTGATGCCATCCAACCATCTCATCCTCCATTGTCCCCTTCTTCTCCTGCCTTCAATCTTTCCCAGCATCAGGGTCTTTTCCAAAGAGTCAGCTCTTCGCATTAGGTGGCTAAAGTACTAGAGTTGCAGCTTCAACATCAGTCCTACCAATGAACACCCAGGACTGATCTCCTTTTGGATGGACTGGTTAGATCTCTTTGCAGTCCAAGGGACTCTCAAGAGTCTTCTCCAACACCACATTTCAAAAGCATCAATTCTTCAGTGCTCAGCTTTCTTTATAGTCCAACTCTCACATCCATATGTGACCACTGGTAAAACCATAGCCTTGACTAGATGGACTTTTGTGGACAAAGTAATGTCTCTGCTTTTTAATATGCTGTCTAGGTTGGTCATAACTTTCTTTCCAAGGAGTAAGCATCTTTTAATTTCATGGCTGCAATCACCATCTGCAGTGATTTTGGAGCCCAGAAAAATAAAGTCAGCCACTGTTTCCACTGTTTCGCCATCCATTTGCCATGAAGTGATGGGACTAGATGCCATGATCTTGGTTTTTTGAATGTTGAGTTTTAAGCCAGCTTTTCCACTCTTCTCTTTCACTTTCATCAAGAGGCTCTTTAGTTCCTTTATTCTTCACTTTCTGGCATAAGGGTGGTGTCATCTGCATATCTGAGGTTATTGATATTTCTCCCAACAATCTTGATTCCAGCTTGTGCTTCCTCCAGCCCAGCATTTGTCATGATATACTCTGCAAGTAAGTTAAATAAGCAGAGTGACAATATATAGCCTTGACATACTTCTCTTTCTATTTGGAACCAGTCTGTTGTTCCCTGTCATTTCTGACTGTTGCATCCTGACCTGCATACAGGTTTCTCAAGAGGCAGATCAGGTGGTCTGGTATTCCCATCTCTTTCAGAATTTTCCATGGTTTATTGTGATCCACACAGTCAGAACTTTCCTAGACACAGTATTATTAACATTTATTGTTGCTTGATTTTCTGTCATATGTCTTGTAAATACATTTCCCCAATCTCTCTTATTAAACATGTGTGTGTGTGTGTATGCTTCTGTCTACAAACACAAACCCATGAGCACTCACATTATTTTCAAAATACTTTTATCATTCAGTTTTTATTGTAACTTTTTATATACAAATTCACATGTTTTTGCTTTGGTTCCAAATTGGGAAAGGAGTACATCAAGGCTGTATATTTTCACCCTGCTTATTTAACTTCTATGTAGGGTACATCATGAAAAATGTAGGGCTGGATGAAGCACAAACTGGAATCAAGACTGCCGGGAGAAATGTCAATAAACTCAGATAAGCAAATGAAACCACCCTTATGGCAGAAAGCAAAGAGGAAAGGAACTAAAGAACCTCTTGATGAAAGTGAAAGAGGAGAGTGGAAAAGCTGGCTTAAAACTCAACATTCAAAAAACTAAGATCATGGCATCTAGTCCCATCACTCCATAGCAAATAGACGGAGAAACAAAAGAAACAGTGACAGATTTTTTTTTTCCTTGGGCTTCAAAATCAGTGCAGATAATAACTGCAGCCATTAAATTAAAAGATGCTTGTCCCTTGAAAGAAAAACTATGACCAACCTAGACAGCATATTAAAAAGCAGAGACATTACTTTGCCAACAAAGGTCTGTCTAATCAAAACTATGGTTTTTCCAATAGTCATGTATGGATGTGAGAGTTGGACTATAAAGAAAGCTGAGAGACAAAGAATTGATGCTTTTGAACTGTGGTGCTGGAGAAGACTCTTGAGAGCCCCTTGGACTGCAAGGAGATCAAACCATTCAATCCTAAAGGATATCAGTCTTGAATATTCATTGGAAGGACTGATACTGAAGCTAAAACTCCAATACTTTGGCCACCTGATGTGAAGGTGACTCATTGGAAAGGACCCTGATGCTGGGAAAGATTGAAGGTGAGAGGAGAAGGGGATGACAGAGGATGAGCTGGTTGGATGTCATCACCGACTCAATGGACATGAGTTTGAGCAAGCTCTGGGAACTGGTGATGGACAGGGAGGCCTGGCATGCTGCAATCCATCCTCAGGGAGGCCTGGGGTCACAAAGAGTTGGACATGTCTGAGTGACTGAACTGAACAGAATCTAACTTCCTCTTATTAGCTCCTCATTCCCCAATATACATATTTATTCTCATTAACGTAGTTATTATTGTACTTCGAATGTAAAATTATATTACTATGATATATTACATGTATGAAAATAATCTTGAAAATAAAAAGATTGATGTCTTGTTTAACTGGCTCTCTGCTACTTCTTGACAATGCCCTTATACAACTTTGGATAGTTTTCTTTCTGTAATGTCAGAACAACTTTCGCAAATCTTCAAATTTTATAAAGTGCTCCATAATCTTACCCCTGGTCTTTCATAGAAAATACTGAGACTATCAGTCACTTCTTTGCAAAGTTATATTGGTCCTATGATAACTCATATTTTTCTGTACTATACATACACCTTTTCTTCGCTTTTATTTTTTATTATTTTTCTTTTTTCTTCTATGAGTTAGGTACTCTTTTTATTTTATTTTTTATTGAAGTTTAGTTAATTTACAATGTTTCAGGTACACAGCAAAGTGATTCAGTTTATATATATTCTCTTTCAGAATCTTTTCTATTATCCATTCAGTTCAGTTGCTCAGTCATGCCCGACTCTTTGTGACCCCATGGACTCCAACATACCAGTCTTCCTTGTCCATCAACAAATCACAAAGCCTGCTCAAACTCATGTCCATTGAGTTGGTGATGACATCCAACCATCTTATCCTCCATTGTCCGCTTCTCCTCCTGCCTTGAATCTTTCCCAGCATCAGGGTCTTTTCCAATTAGTAGGTTCTTCCCATCAGGTGGCCAAAGGATTGGAGTTTTTGCTTTAGCATCAGTCCTTCCAATGAATACTCAGGACTGATTTCCTTTAGGACTGACTGGTTTGATCTCTTTGCAGTCCAAGGGACTCTCAAGAGTGTTCTCCAACACCACAGTTCAAAAGCATCAATTCTTTGGCGCTCAGGTTTCTTTATATTATAGTCCAACTCTCACATCCATACATGACTACTGAGAAAACCATAGCTTTGACTAGACAGACCTTTGCTGGCAAAGCAATGTCTCTGCTTTTTAATATGCTGTATAGGTTGGTCTTAGCTTTTCTTCCAAGGAGCAAGCGTCTTTTAACTTCATGGCTGCAGTCACCATCTGCAGTGACTTTGGAGCCAAATAAGATAAAATAAATAAAATAAATAGAGTCTGTCACTGCTTCCACTGTTTCTTATCTATTTGCCATGAAGTGATGGGACCAGATGCCATGATCTCAGTTTTCTGAATGTTGAGTGGTTTTTTTTTTTTTTTTTTTTTTTGCACTGGTTTGTAATTTCTTTTTTTTTTTATTTTATTTTTTAACTTTACAATATTGTATTGGTTTTGCCATATATCAAAATGAATCCACCACAGGTATACATGTTTTCCCCATCCTGAACCCTCCTCCCTCCTCCCTCCCCATACCATCCCTCTGGGTCGTCCCAGTGCACAAGCCCCAAGCATCCAGTATCGTGCATCGAACCACGACTGGCGACTCATTTCATATATGATATTATACATGTTTCAATGCCATTCTCCCAATGTTGAATGTTGAGTTTTAAGCCAACTTTTCACTCTCCTCTTTCACTTTGATTGAGGCTCTTTAGTTCTTTGCTTTCTGCCATAAAGGTGGTGTCATCTGCATATCTGATGTTTTTGATATTTCTCCTGGCAATCTTGATTCCACCTTGTGCTTCATCCAGCACAGCAATTTTCATGATGTACTCTACATATAAATTAAATAAGCAGGGTGACAATATACAGCCTTGATGTACTCCTTTCCCCATTTGGAACCAATCTGTTGTTCCATGTCCAGTTCTAACTGTTGCTTCCTGACCTGCATACAGATTTCTCAGGAGGCAGGTCAGGTAGTCTGGTATTCCCGTCTCTTTCAGAATATTCCACAGTTTGTTATGATCCATACAGTCAAAGGCTTTGATGTAGTTAATAATGCGGAAGTAGATCTTTGTCTGGAACTTTTGCTTTTTCCATGGTCAGTGGATGTTGGCAACTTGATCTCTGGTTTCTCTGCCATTTCTAAATCCAGCTTGAATATCTGGAATTTCACAGTTCATGTACTGTTGGAGCCCAGCTTGGAGAATTTTGAGCATTACTTTACTAGTGTGTGAGATGAGTGCAAGTGTGTGATAGTTTGAACAGTCTTTGCATTTCCTTTCTTTGGGATTGGAATGAAAACTGACCTTTTCTAGTCCTGTGACCACTGCTGAGTTTTCCAAATTTGATGGCATATTGAGTGCAGCACTTTAACAGCCTCATATTTTAAGATTTTAAATAGCTCAACTGGAATTGCATCACCTCAACTGGAATTGCATCACCTCCAGTAGCTTTGTACATTGTGATGCTTCCTAAGGCCACTTGACTTCATATTCCAGGATGTCTGGCTCTAGGTGAGTTATCACACTACCATGTTTATCTGGGCCATGAAGACCTTTTTTGTATAGTTCTTCTGTGTATTCTTGCCACCTCTTCTTACTATCTTCTGCTTCTGTTAGGTCCACACCATTTCTGTCCTTTATTGTACCCATTTAGGTTATTACATTTTCCATTATAGCTTATTACAAATTGAAATACATTTCAACTGTCCTCTAAAAGATCTGTTTTCTAAGGAAAAAATATATGTTATATATATTATCTCATGTGGGTGGTCTTTGCTTAGTAACTCAGTCGTGTCAACTCTTTTAGACCCCATGGAAAGGTTACCATGCCCTCTTCCAGGGGATCTTTCCAACCCAAGGATTGAACCCAGGTTTCCCTCATTGAAGGCAGATTCTTTACCATCTGTGTCACCAGGCAAACCCAAGAATATTGGAGTGGGTAGCCTGTCCCTTCTTCAAGGGATCTTCCCAACCCAGGAATAGAACCAGGATCTCCTGCTTTGCAGGCAGACATTATCTTGTACTGCTTTATAAATTTTGGCATTCACTGGTGGCTCAGCAATAAAGAATCAGCCTGTGAGGCAGGAGACAAGGGTTCATCCCTGGGTGGGGAAGATCCCCTGAAAGAGGGCATGGCAACCCACTCCAGTATTCTTGCCTGGAAAATCTCACGCACAGAGGAACCTGGCGGGCTACTGTCTATGGGGTTGCAAAGAGTGGGACACAACTGAAGCAACAGCATACACGAGCTTTACATATTATCTTAGGACTTTGTTGCAACAATGAATCACATTTCATCTTTATCTTTAATGGCCTTCCCTTCTCTCATATTTATGTTCAAGTTTTTCCAGTATTAAAAGTAATAGAAAATTTCACATAAAATTTTAATCACTTTCTAACTCTCATTTTATTCATTTCCTGATTGAACACAATGAATGAGGAATCTGAATTTACTGCTTTAACTAAGTATTTTTATTTTGCACCTATTTATATGTCATTTTTGTTTTTCACTCAAGTGACTTTTTTTTTTTGTTGAGGCTGAAAATATCCCTTTAAATTAATTCATAAACTCCCTGAGGTCAAGAAGTTTATCCTACTATCTTCTTACTCCAAACAACCCGTGTTGAAGCATTCCCCTGCCAATGTAGGAGACACAGGAGACATGAGTTCATATACTGAATTGGGAAGATTCCCCTGGAAGAGTACATGGCAACCCACTCCAGTATTTTTGTCAGGATAATTCCATGGACCGAGGAGATTAGCAGGCTATAGTCCATGGGGTCTCACAAAGTTGGACACAACTGAGTAACTGAGCAGCAACAGCATGTATGTGAAAGTGTTAGACACTCAGATATGTCCAACTGTTTGCAAGCCCATGACTGTAACCCATCAGGCTCCTCTGTCCATGAAATTTTCCAGGCAAGAATACTGGAGTGGGTTGCCATGCCCTTATCCAGTGGATCTTCCCAACCCAAGGATTGAATCTGTGTCTCCTGCATTGCAGACAGATTGTTTACCATCTTAGCCACCATGGAAGGCCTATATATATATCACTTATGCTACCACAGAAATATTAGACATAAATAATTTTACATATGCTTTATATGTTGCTTATTCAAATTCATTCAGCTATTTTTATGATTCAACCTATTTCAAAAGACAATGTTTTCAGATTGTTAAGTAGATTTATTTTTAGTTGTAGAAGAAATGTTAAAAGTACTGATATCTTAAATGATCCAGTTAGTAAAACATAGAACATTATTTTCTCAATGAAAACTCCTCCAACTCCTTCAATTTACTGTTTTTCTCTATCAGTTCCACACTTGAGCCTGATATGGGAACCAATTGAGATCAAAATCTGAAGGCAGTGAATTGACCAGAAATTTTGATCTCTATTTCTCTTGCTGTGTCTCAGAATTTTTCTCAATTGGATTTTCCAGCCAGCCATAATGGATTGATCAAAATAAACCCTAACCCTAGCATAGACAGTAAGCTCCTTGACAGTGGTCATAGTGATGTTTTATGGATCTGATTCCAAAGACAAGGACAAGAAAAGAAAAATAAGCACATTGGACTTCATCCCACTAAAAATCTTATGCACAGCCAAAAAAAAAAAAAAAAATCAATAAAAGTTAACCTACTGAATAGGAGAAGATGCTTCCAAACCATATATCCCATTAAGGGCTATATTAATATAAAGTACTCATATAGTTTAAGGGCAAAGAAACAAATTTAAAAATGGGCAGAGGATATGAATAGACATATTTCCAATGAAGATATTCATATGGTCATTAGGTATAATAAATGATCACAACATCATAATCACCAAGGATATACCAACCAAAACCACAAGGGCATTATATCACAGCTGACAGAACTGCTGTTCAGTCACTCAGTCCTATGTCTGAGTCTTTGTGACCCCATAGATGCTGACAAGAATCGCTAGTATTAAGAAGACAAGAAACAGCAGATGTTGTTTGGGAAAGAAAAGGGAACACTCATGCTCTATTGGTGGGAATATAAACCTCCATACTCTCTGGGAAAAAAAAAATAGAGCTTTATATGATCTAGCAATTCTATCTGTAGGTATCTATGTGAGGAAAAGAAAAACATGTTTTGAAGAAGATATATGTATCCCGGATGGCCATTATAGTATTATTTTTACAATAGACAAGATATGGGGAAAAAATGGTACCTATTGATGGATGAATAAAGAAGATGTGGTGTATACAAATACAATGAAATACTACTCAGTCCATTAAAAAGAGAGAAATCTTACTGTTTGCAGAAACATGGATGGACCTTGAGAGTATTATGCTAAGTAAAATAAGTCAGACAGAGAAAGACAATTACTACATGATTTTACTTGTATGCAGAATCTAAAAAGTAAAACAAAATAAAACCCATACTCATAGATACAGTGCAAGATGATGGTTGGGTCAGGGGCACAATGCATGAACAAGATCAAGAGGAACAAAGTTCTAGTTATAAATTAAATAAGCCATGGATGTAATGTACAGGATGGGGTAGTAGTCAGTAATACATTAACTTTGTATGGTGACAGATGGTAACTAAACTTATTGTAGTGATCATTTCATAATGTATATAATTTTGAATCACTATGTTGTACACATGAAACTAATATAAAACTAGTCAATCTAATCACACTAGGACCACAGCCTTGTCTAACTCAATGAAACTAAGCCATGCCCATGGGGCACCCAAGACGGGTGGGTCATGGTGGAGAGATTTGACAGAATGTGGTCCACTGGAGAAAGGAATGGCAAAACACTTCAGAATTCTTGCCTTGAGAACCCCATGAATGGTATGAAAAGGCAAAATGATAGGATACTGAAAGAGAAACTCCCCAGGTCGGTGGGTGCCCAATATGCTACTGGAGATCAGTGGAGAAATAACTCCAAAAAGAATGAAGGGATGGAGCCAAAGAGGAAACAATACCCAGCTGTGGATGTGACTGGTGATAGAAGCAAGGTCCAATGCTGTAAAGAGCAATATTGCATAGGAACCTGGAATGTCAGGTCCATGAATCAAGGCAAATTGGAAGTGGTCAAACAAGAGATGGCAAGAGTGAACGTCGACATTCTAGGAATCAGCAAACTGAAATGGACTGGAATGGGTGAATTTAACTCAGATGACCATTTTATCTACTACTGCGGGCAGGAATCCCTCAGAAGAAATGGAGTGGCCATCATGGTCAACAAAAGAGTCCTAAATGCAGTACTTGGATGCAATCTCAAAAATGACAGAATTATCTCTGTTCGTTTCCAAGGCAAACCATTCAATATCACAGTAATCCAAGTCTATGCCCCAACCAGTAATGCTGAAGAAGCTGAAGTTGAACGGTTCTATGAAGACCTACAAGACCTTTTAGAACTAACACCCAAGAAAGATGTCCTTTTCATTATAGGGGACTGGAATGCAAAAGTAGGAAGTCAAGAAACACCTGGAATAACAGGCAAATTTGGCCTTGGAATATGGAATGGAGCAGGGCAAAGACTAATAAAGTTTTGCCAAGAAAATGCACTGGTCATAACAAACACCCTCTTCCAACAACACAAGAGAAGACTCTATACATGGACATCACCAGATGGTCAACACTGAAATCAGATTGATTACATTCTTTGCAGCCAAAGATGGAGAAGCTCTATACAATCAGCAAAAACAAGACCAGGAGCTGACTATGGCTCAGACCATGAACTCCTTATTGCCAAATTCAGACTTAAATTGAAGAAAGTACGGAAAACCACGAGGCCATTCAGGTATGACCTAAATCAAATCCCTTATGATTATACAGTGGAAGTGAGAAATAGATTTAAGGACCTAGATCTGATAGATAGAGTGCCTGGTGAACTATGGAATGAGGTTCATGACATTGTACAGGAGATGGATCAAAACCATCCCCATGGAAAAGAAATGCAAAAAAGCAAAATGGCTGTGTGGGGAGGCCTTACAGATAGCTGTGAAAAGAAGAGAAGTGAAAAGCAAAGGAGAAAAGGAAAGATATAAACATCTGAATGCAGAGTTCCAAAGAATAGCAAGGAGAGATAAGAAAGCCTTTCTCAGCGATCAATGCAAAGAAACAGAGGAAAACAACAGAATGGGAAAGACTAGGGATCTCTTCAAGAAAATCAGAGATACCAAAGAGAACATTTCATGCAAAGATGAGCTCGATAAAGGACAGAAATGGCATGGACCTAACAGAAGCAGAAGATATTAAGAAGAGATGGCAAGAATACACAGAAGAACTGTACAAAAAAGATCTTATGACCCAGATAATCACGAGGGTGTGATCACTGACCTGGAACCAGACATCCGGGAATGTGAAGTCAAGTGGGCCTTAGAAGGCATCACTACGAACAAAACTAGTGGAGGTGATGGAATTTCAGCTGAGCTATTCCAAATCCTGAATGATGATGCTGTGAAAGTGCTGCACTCAATATGCCAGCTAATTTGGAAAACTCAGCAGTGGCCACAGGACTGGAAAAGGTCAGTTTTCATTCCAGTTGCAAAGAAAGGCAATGCCAAAGAATGCTCAAACTACCGCACAATTGCACTCATCTCACATGCTAGTAAAGTAATGCTCAAAATTCTCCAAGCCAGGCTTCAGCAATATGTGAACTGTGAACTTCCTGATGTTCAAGCTGGTTTTAGAAAAGGCAGAGGAATCAGAGATCAAATTGCCAACATCCACTGGATCAGAGAAAAAGCAAGAGAGTTCCAGAAAAACATCTATTTCTGCTTTATTGACTATGCCAAAGCCTTTGACTGTGTGGATCACAATAAACTGTGGAAAATTCTGAAAGAGATGGGAATACCAGACCACCTGATCTGCCTCTTGAGAAATTTGTATGCAGATCAGGAAGCAACAGTTAGAACTGGACATGGAACAACAGACTGGTTGCAAATAGGAAAAGGAGTTCGTCAAGGCTGTATATTGTCACCCTGTTTATTTAACTTATATGCAGAGTACATCATGAAAAACACTGGACTGGAAGAAACACAAGCTGGAATCAAGATTGCCGGGAGAAATATCAATAACCTCAGATATGCAGATGACACCACCCTTATGGCAGAAAGTGAAGAGGAACTAAAAAGCCTCTTGATGAAAGTTAAAGAGGAGAGAGTGAAAAAGTTGGCTTAAAGCTCAACATTCAGAAAACGAAGATCATGGCATCCGGTCCCACCACTTCATGGGAAATAGATGGGGAAACAGTGGAAACAGTGTCGCACTTTATTTTTCTGGGCTCCAAAATCACTACAGATGGTGACTGCAGCAATGAAATTAAAAGATGCTTACTCCTTGGAAGGAAAGTTATGGCCAACCTAGATAGCATATTCAAAAGCAGAGACGTTACTTTGCCAACAAAGGTTCATCTAGTCAAGGCTATGGTTTTCCTGTGGTCATGTATGGATGTGAGAGTTGGACTGTGAAGAAGGCTCAGCACCAAAGAATTGATGCTTTTTAACTGTGGTGTTGAAGAAGACTCTTGAGAGTCCCTTGGACTACAAGGAGATCCAACCTGTCCATTCTGAAGGAGTCAGCCCTGGGATTTCTTTGGAAGGAATGATGCTAAAGCTGAAACTCCAGTACTTTGGCCACCTCATGCGAAGAGTTGACTCATTGGAAAAGACTCTGATGCTGGGAGGGATTGGGGGCAGGAGGAGAAGGGGACGACAGAGGATGAGATGGTGGATGGCATCACTGACTCGATGAGTCTGAGTGAACTCCGGGAGTTGGTGATGGACAGGGAGGCCTGGCGTGCTGCAATTCATCGGGGTCGCAAATAGTTGGACACGGCTGAGCGACTCATCTGATCTAGTACTTCATACAATGTGTAAAAAGAATACTCTCTACTATTTTAGACATCTTGCCCTATTACTGATGCTTTATGGGTTTCAACTCTAAAACTTTGAAAAACAGAAAATCTCTCCAGCCATCTCATAGTAATTCCATGATTAATTTCCACTACACATTTACTAAAACTCTTATTGGTGCCCAAGTACTCTTTTCTTATAGATTCTTTTTGCATACTACTAATTTTAAAATACTCTCCATTCTGTCACACAGGTCATCATTTTTTTTTTTTTTTCAATTTAATCACACATAGGTAGCATATGTTTCATTAGGCTACTTTCTTTCTTTAGATAGATGTGAATTGTGTTTTGGTAAGAAATGTTTTTAAGATTGTTCATTTGGAATGAAATCACATAAAAACCTGCATTTTTCCTGTGTTTGTAATAGCATTCAGGGCTTTCAGGTACAAGATTAGGTTTTTCTGTCTTGAATGAGACCACCTATACTTTAAGGTTAATTACTTACTGACAAAAAGTACTGTACTCCTTACAAGAGTACTTTTAAGAGCTGTAAAATTGAAAAATGAGTCAGAGAATCTTTCAGTTCATCAGTCTGATAAGGATGTAGTCTTTCATGTATGTCATCTCTTACTGACTTCGCTAGTACCTTTGATTCAGAGCTTCCAAAAGCAATAATCACATCTTTGAAAGGATTAATCTGTAAGCCTCTTTGCCTGATAGGTACTGTGTTAAAAATCACAAATCTCTGACTTTTCTCTCACTTGACCCATTTTTTAAGAGTATACACTTTATACTACACTTTCTATTTAATCAAATACAGTACAAATCTTCCACAAGAATTAAGCCACTTTGCCGTTAATGGAAAAAGAAAATGTATGTACACAAAATCATATTTAAATATTTTTGAGTGTGTTTCTTTATTTAGCATGTAGCTGAATATTCATAATAATATTTTGCTATGTTTGAAACCTTCATATTTTCCTATAAAATACAGGAAAAATACTTGACTATCAATTTTCCAAATAACTAAAATTTCCCCTTAATTCCTTATGTATATTTAGCTAAGAAACATGATTCAAACATGATTTAAATATGCAAACACAAACTTGATTGACTCAATATCAATGAATTATTTCAATAAAGAAAATCTTTAATAGTCATGTATGTTTCTAAGTTATTTAAAAAGAAAGCTATAGACCATGTGGGGAAAATATGCATTCAGCATTATTAGAATTTTTCATCTTTAAATAAATAGCAGATCATTGAAACAGATTTGTTACTCTCTGTATGACTATCTATATGACATACAACAAAAGTTCTCTGCACAATTCCCACTACTGAAGAAGGGAGAAAATCAGGTATAATACAATCTAAATGCATTCTGTGTAAGCATTAGTAAATAATCTTTTATCATGTATTAGATTAATTGGTGACATTTATGAATACACAAATTTTTTTCCAAAATGCTTCTTCAATTTCTATAAATTATTTATATTTAAATGTAAATGAAATTTAGTACAATATTTTCATTCTGTTTACAGATTCTAAACTATAAAATATATGTCTATCCATAGATGCTTTCACTTAGATAAAATTTTAAATTATTAAGAAAATGAAATCAACTTTGAGTCTTTTTTCTAGCAAAGTCAACTATTAAGTTATTTTATTTTTTTTCTATTAAGTTATTTTAATGCACAATCAAGATTCATGTACTTTTCAGTAGAAAGTTTCTATCAACATATTGGAAGAAAGGTAAATATTAGGTTTCCAAAGGATGTTTCTGTTACATCTTACAGAAGAACCAAACAAACATTTTGGCTAACCCAATACTTTTCAAAGGCAACTGTGTTGATTCACTATAAGTAATGTATTTTTTATTTAAACATTATAATTGAAAATGAAGAAGTCATATTATTTATGATAATGTATAATCCTAGATTAGATAGGACTCTTTTACTCTAAATTGCAGAAAAACAACTAAAATTAAATTAAGCCAAAAGAAAATAAATTGATTGGTTTGTAAAACTGTAAAGCCATGTCATGCATTCTTTTTGGAAAAGAGTATATTTACATAATAAACCTTAATGGTCTGAACTGAATCAAGTAATCAATACTGAGTCAGTGACTTTACCTAGGGAAGTGAAATGTTCTGGTTGACCTGAGTTAAGTTAGGAAGAAGTAACTAGGATAGCACAGGATGAGAGTTAGAGAGAAATGATTTCCAAAGGGAAAATTATCATTATAAAAAAACTGAAAAGATACAGGGGGCATCTGTTCTATATCTACTATGATTTAGGGACCCTGGGGGCGGGAATTAATGAAGCATTATCCCTGTCTTTCATGGTTTTATATTGGAAAGACAGCAGAGTAAATGCACAACTAAAACTTAGTAAGTTATTGTATGTCTTATGTAATATTATCATGAGTGAATTTGCTCAGTCGTGTCCCACTCTTTGTGACCCCGTGGACTGTAATCAATCAGACTCCTCCATCTATGGGATTCTCCAGACAAGAATACTGGAATGGGTTGCCATTTCCTTCTCCAGGGGATCTTCCTGACCCAGGGACTGAACCTGGGTCTCCCGCCTTGCAGGCAGACGCTTTAACTTCTGAGCCACCAGGAACATTATCATAGATTCACTTGAAAATAAGTGTCTAGGATTTTGGATGATAGAAATTTAAAATAGAGTTGAAATAGCATGGCAATATGAAGGAATCTTTTTTAGAGTGATTAATTCATCCTCCAAAAGGAGATTATAATTTGTTTCTATATATACATTCAGCAATAAACAATGATCAGGATCTAAAGGACACAAATAGGCTAGAAAAAAAAAAATAGAGTTAAACACAAAGAAGAAAGTTTTTTTTTTTTTTGTTTGTTTGTTATCATGCTAAATATAAACAGTAAGACATTTTACAGGATGACATTTTCCAGTAAAGTCACACAAAATGAAGTCTGAGAAATTTCAAATACAAATACATACTAAAATAAGGTACTTAAACATTTATTTCTCAAAATATGGCAATAGGGGAAAGGATACTGAAGGTTAAGAGAAGGATCAGCAGAAGAAAGAACACAGAAGGAAGGGTGAAGACTGCCTGAATGGTTAGGAGCCATACATTCAACAACCCAAGCAGAGGGCATAATACCTCTAGTTTAACAGTCATAACACAATGTTTTAATTCCTCTTGTCTAAATACCTTGGAATGGAACTGCTGGTCTAGGTTACTGATTCACTGCAAGGATCAAATGATAGATCAGACTCAAGTAAATCAGATTTCATACCTAAGATCAAGTGACACTAATAATTTCAAAAACACAAATAAATCAGGAAGAAGGGGTCTGAAACATCAGTGGCAACTCCCCCAAGCCCTTTCTTTCTGAACAGGCACCCCTGTCCCCCCAAAACAGATGCAGACACCAAGTGATTTTTCTGTAGGCTTTGGAGAAGAGATTTTAATCCTCGAAACATCTCCGTTTTATACTTTCATTCACGTGACATCTTTAAGGAGCCAAATTTTAAGAATCCACAGATTCTGGATATATTTGCATAAATGGGAATATCCTTTTAAAAACAATCCACGGATTAATACCATCTATCTAGAAAAATTTTGTTTCAAGTCCTGTGGGCCCAGTTATAATATTGAAAGGAATTTGACTGGGGTTAGTTTCCTTCTCTTCTACACCTGCAGGCATCCTTCGAAACCCTGTTGCTTTATCTCCTCCCTTCACAGGCAGCTGTATGTTTCAATGTAGTAGAAACTGCCAACATATTTACAAAATTAGTTGAAAAATTACACTTATGCACCCACAATGAGTTATGGTTACAATTGTTCCACAACCTCATAAACACAGTATATTGGCCTTTTAAAATTTCAGCTATTTCAATGGATAGGAAGTATATCTCAATGTGATTCTAATTTGCATTACCTTGCTGATTAGTGATAATTATCACATTTCTACATTTTTCTGACCATTCCTACAGAGACATTACTTTGCCAACAAAGGTCCGTCTAATCAAGGCTATGGTTTTTCCAGTAGTCATGTATGGATGTGAGAGTTGGACTGTGAAGAAAGCTGAGTGCCAAAGAATTGATGCTTTTGAACTGTGGTGTTGGAGAAGACTCTTGAGAGTCCCTTGGACTGCAAGGAGATACAACCAGTCATCCATCCTAAAGGAGACCAGTCCTGGGTGTTCATTGGAAGGACTGATGCTAAAGCTGAAAATCCAATACTTTGGCCACCTCATGCGAAGAGTTGACTCATTGGAAAAGACCCTGATGCTGGGAGGGATTAGGGAGAAGAGGAGAAGGGGATGACAGAGGATGAGATAGCTGGATGGCATCACCGACTTGATGGACATGAGTCTGAGTAAACTCTGGGATTTGGTGATGGACAGGGAGGTCTGGTGTGCTGAGATTCATGGGGTTGCAAATTATCGGACACGACTGAGAGATTGAACTGAACTGAATCTTATGTTACTCAACATTCAAAAAAACAAAGACCATGGCATCCAGTCCCATCACTTTATGGCAAATAGATGGGGAAACAATGGAAACAGTGACAGACTTAATTTTGGGGGGCTCCAAAATCTCTGCAGATGGTGGCTGCAGCCATGAAATTAAAAGACACTTGCTCCTTGGAAGAAAACCTATGTCAAACCTAGACAACGTATTAAAAAGTAGAGACATTACTTTGCCAACAAAGGTCCATTTAGTCAAAGCTATGGTTTTTCCAATAGTCATGTATGAATGTAAGAGTTGGACCATAAAGAAGGCTGACCACAGAAGAATTGATGCATTTTAACTGTGGTGTTAGAGAAGATTCGTGAGAGTCCCTTGGACCGCAAGGAGATCAAACCAGTAAAACCTAAAGGAAGTCAAACCTAAATATGTATTGGAAGGACTGATGCTGAAGCTGAAGCTCCAATACTTTGGTCACCTGATGTGAAGAACTGACTCATTGGAAAACACCCTAATGCTGGGAAAGATTGAAGGCAGGAGGAGAAGGGGACGACAAAGGATGAGATGGTTGGATGGAATCACCTTCTCAATGGACATGAGTTTGAGCAAACTCTGGGAGTTGGTGGACTGGGAAGCCTGGTGTGCTGCAGTCCATGGGGTTGCAAATGGTCAGACATGACTGAGCAACTGAACAATGATGAATCTTATGTTAAGAAATATATGTCCATGTCTCCTGCCTATCTTATTGATATTTTTTCAGTTCAGTTCACATCAGTCACTCATTCATGTCCGACTCTTTGAGACCCCATGAACCGCAGCATGCCAGGCCTCCCTGTCCATCACCAACTCCTGGAGTCAACCCAAACCCATGTCCATTGTGTTGGTGATGCCATCCAACCATCTCATTGTCTGTCATTCCCTTCTCCTCCTGCCGTCAATCTTTCCCAGCATCAGGGTCTTTTCCAATGAGTCAACTCTTCACATGAGTTGGCCAAAGTATTGGACTTTCAGCTTCAGCATCGGTCCTTCCAATAAACACCCAGGACTGATCTCTTTTAGGATGGACTAGTTGGACCTCCTTGTAGTCCAAGGGACTCTCAAGAGTCTTATTCAACACCACAGTTCAAAAGCATCAATTCTTTGGTGCTGAACTTTCTTTATAGTTCAACTCTCACATCCATACATGACTACCGGAAAAATTTTTTTTTCCAAATTTTTTTTCACACCCATACTTGACTACTGTTATTTTTTACTTGCTTGTAAGTGATTTCAAGAAGTCACTTACACACTCTGGATCTTAGTGTTTTGCTACATATATGTATGTATATAATACTGTATATAATCTTATATAATTAAATATACATGATTCTGTATATGTTTGTACACAGTTTTGTATATAATTATGTATATAATTTTGAAAAGTTGTTCATTGAAAATCTTATAATTAGTGCTTTTTGTGTCCTGAGAAAATTCTGTCTACTTCAAGTTCACAAAGATATTCTATGTCTCTTTTTAGTGTATTTCTTATACACACATTTTTATGTTTTATCTCAAATTCATTTTCTCAGGCAGTATGGGATTAGCATTGTAATTAGTGTTTTATTATACATATATGCAGTCTATCCAAGAATATATGTTGAGAATTCCCTCCTTTACTTTATAAAATGTCCTGGCACTTTTGCCAAATTTATATTGAAAATGTCTAGGGGTTCTGTTGCTAAACCCTCTAATTGTTTCACTGATCTGTATCACTATCCACTCTTTGTCATAACTTTGACTTTCAGAAATATATTAGTGTCGCATGTATTTAAAATAATAAAGTTAAATCAATGAGGATGGGGGAAAATCTATAAGTGAGTATAAATAGAAAATTTAATAACTATATTAAATAACTATATTTCAGATATAATTCAGATTGCATTTCAAATTCGTTATACAAATTTTCCAAGCTATAATAGAAGTGTGTATACTAGATCTTTAGAAAAAACAAAATCACCCCATTGCCTAAAATTGAGTTATGATAGACTAACTATTTAACATTTTAAATATTACAAAGCATTCAATATTACTCTAATATTGCTCTTGTTTTTTCTTTGTCTCAAGGGAATATGTGTCTCTGTGTTGTGAAGAAAACTTTTATATTCGAAAATAATTATGCATTTTCCTCAGGCTTTTGCACTGTGGCTTGACCCCTAGGAATTACTTCATGTTTGAGAGGTAACCCAGTATCCCTAGCTTCATGGCAGACACTGGAGTAAGTCTTATAAGAATCTACATTCAGAGTAAACATTAAATTCCTTTTTGCACTAGCATTTCAAATGTACATTTTTAGTATCATTATTCTACATGAAAAATAAGTTTCCTATTTAGAGTATTGTTTTAATGAAGTAAGACATAACTTAGCATCTACATCAATGAAACATTTAAATATATGGCTTTTATTCAAGGACCCATAGGAAAAGTGCAACACCACCAAATAATATTTCTAGGAAAAAAAGAAATATCACATATACTGGCCTGACCAGACATATACTGAAGTATAAGAGAAATGTTACCATTCGAAACAGTCTCTACAGACAGTGGAGAATAATTGCTATTGGGAATGCACTAGGCCTGGCATGCTGCAGTCCATAAGGAGTCAGCCACGACTGGGCAACTGAACAATGACAATGCCCTACATTGAGGTTCAGCATGTCCTGTTCGTAAAACCAGGCTGGCTGTCAATCACAAACTTGGGGGGTTATATAGTATTATTTCTAGAGCAGTGCCATTTTCAAGAGAGGAAAAAAAAAAAGCAAAGTGTCCTCTTTTTCTAGGTGATATTGCAGCTACTCTAAACATCTCTGGTCATTTCCTATCACTTAATACCAAATCATATCCACCAAAATCATCTGTCTATAATGTCCATGTAAAAACTGCCATGGTACATAAAAGCAAAAATTAAAGAATTTTAACAAAACAAAGAAATAATTCTAAAGAGCTATTTTTAAAAAGTTTTAAGGTCTTTAAATACTAATTTTGTCCCTCTCCCCCAATATTTTCTCTCTCCTTTTTCATCAGTTTGAAGCATACATAAATTCTCAATGAGAATTAGACTTTCTAAAGTCCAGGCTTTTCCCTTGCTTTCAAAACACGCTGAGAATCAAAACAAGAGGTTTTAAAGAGCAGAAGAGGAGTTCCTGGCTTAAAAAATCAGGATAGTGGGGCGAAGAAGATGACCCTCTCCTCAAAGGACTAGACAGTATTTATGGATTAGAAGTAAGAAAAGAATTTTTGAGGTTTTGAGTTTGAAGAATGTCAGAGGCTCAAGAATAAGACTTCTGATTTGGGAAGATCATCATGAGAGAAAGGAATCAGAGTCAGTATTTATCTATTAGGGTTGCCACAACCCAGTACCACAGACCATGGTTTTCTTGTTATCATCTACATCCCAAACTCCTCTGATCAACCTGTCCTCTTATTAATGTGCTCAATTGTTCACCTGTGTCTGACTCTTTACAACCCCATGGACTGTAGCCTGCCAGGCTACTCTGTCCATGGGAATCCTCCAGACAAGAATACTGGAATGGGTTGTCATTTCCTTCTCAAGAGGATCTTCCTGACCCAGGTTCAAACTGAGTCTCCTGCACTGGCAGGTGGTTACTACTGAGTCACATTATTAGTAGCCTCCTTATTAACAGTCTAAAACTATGGGGGATGCTAAGAAGCAAACTCTTGAAAACATTGGTAACTCTTTTCTCAAAATGAACAGTGTCATTGTGAAAGGACAGGCTCCATTTCTGGTACTGAGTATGACAGAATGGTGTAAAAATAGTCCTTTCACGCCAGTGAGAATGGCTGCTATCCAAAAGTCTACAAGCAATAAATGCTGGAGAGGGTGTGGAGAAAAGGGAATGCTCTTACACTGTTGGTGGGAATGCAAGCTAGTACAGCCACTATGGAGAACAGTATGGAGATTCCTTAAAACATTGGAAATAGAACTTCTATATGACCCAGCAATCCCCCTACTGGGAATACATACCGAGGAAACCAGAATTGAAAGAGACACATGTACCCCAATGTTCATCGCAGCACTGTCTATAATAGCCAGGACATGGAAGCAACCTAGATGTCCATCAGCAGATGAATGGATAAGAAAATTGAGCTACATTTACACAATGGAATATTACTCAGTCATTAAAAAGAATACATTTGAATCAGTTCTAATGAGGTGGATGAAACTGGAGCCTATTATATACAGTGAAGTAAGCCAGAAAGATAAACAGCAATACAGTATACTAACACATATATATGGAATTTAGAAAGATGGTAATGATAACCTTATATGTGAGACAGCAAAAGATACACAAATGTATAGAATAGTCTTTTGGACGATGTGGGAGAGGGCAAGGGTGGGATGATATGGGAGAATGGCATTGAAATATGTATATTATCATATGTGCATAGGTTCCATGCATGAGACGGGGTGCTCAGGACTGGTGCACTAGGATGACCCAGAGGGATGGGATGGGGAGGGAGGTGGGAGGGGAGTTCAAAATGGGGAACACATGTACACCTGTGTTGGATTCATATCAATGTATGGCAAAACCACTACAACATTGTAAAGTAATTAGCCTCCAATTAAAATAAATAATTTATATTAAAATTATAAGTAAATAATTTCCATAGTTTGTCTATTTGAAGAAATAGATTTTTTTTACACTTCATATTTCTGGGTTTTAAGCTCTAGTTTAAATGGTTAGGAACCACTGCTTTCAGACAATCTGTCTGAATTTAAAGACGCTAATGGCATTTGGTGATAGGGGCATATGCTTTTGATGTCAATTACACATTACATCACTTTACTGGAGAGCTCTTAGTTTAATGCATTTCTTTTGACTCTAAAACTTATGATACAAGCGATTAAATGTCTCTTATCTTGAGACTGGATGACTGTTAGTGTCCATCAAAACATTTCTCTTCGTAAGACCTAATGAATTTGGTCCTATGCCTTAGTACTGTGGCCATTAACCAATTACTGAACCCCAATCCTCTTCTCTTACCCATTTACTTTAACACCAATCAGTTTGGTATTATTAACTGTCTACCTTGCAACTAGAGTTTGAGATATGCTCAATTTACCATAAATTGCACATTACCACTTGCCCTAAAGTACATAAAGGAGAACTGCTGAATAGCAAAATCCCCTTGTACTTAAATCTGCCAGACACAACACAATTTCTAAAAATAGGCTACTTAAATTCTAATTGTATATTTGCAGCCTGTAGTACTACTCCTATTCATGATATTTTCTATTATGTCAGAGTTATGTCCATTCCTGTGACACACAAATGAAGAAAAACAGAAGAATCCGCTTCATTTCTGAAATACAGAATTACAAACAAGATAGGGATGATTCCTGTCCTAGGGATACTGCTGACATTTATTTCACCTGACACAGCTAACTTCACAGAAATTTCTTATAATAGAATACTACATGAAGACAAACCCTGTTTGGCATGTGCAATTTTGAGGTATATTAAGGTGGTCATTGGAATCATCACATTTCTATTCTTTGTCCTTTCCCTTTTAATTAAGAATTAGATATTCTTAATTAAAACCAATATGAAAAGATTACATACATTTTTAAAAGCTATAAAAATTATAGCATTTAATCAAAAGTATGATTATTTTTCATGTACATATTCTTTTTAATTTTGTCATTTTAAATTTAAGTTACAGGAAATTTATCATAGGGTATATAATAACATATTAATGGCCTTCAGTATTTCTCAGTATCAATAGCAATACTAATAATTTTTTTACACTTACTATGTGAAAGTGTTACTGTGCTAAGTGTTTTAGATTTGTAATGCTGCTGCTGCTGCTGCTAAGTCACTTCAGTCGTGTCCAACTCTGTGCGACCCCATAGACAGCAGCCCACCAGGCTCCCCCATCCCTGGGATTCTCCAGGCAAGAACACTGGAGTGGGTTGCCATTGCCTTCTCCAATTCATGAAAGTGAAAATGAAAGGGAAGTCAATCAGTCGTGTCTGACTCTTCGCGACCCCATGGACTGCAGCCCACCAGGCTCCTCTGTCCATGAGATTTTCCAGGCAAGAGTACTGGAATGAGTTGCCATTGCCTTCGCCCATCTTAATTCTATGAGATGGCTCTCATCATTAACATATGAGTCATGAGAAAAGTAATTCTTACACAACAAGGGCATGGCAAAGTTGATGACTATTGCAAATTCTGTCAGACATGAGAAGCCTTTAACCTAATCGTGCCTCTTGGTAGCAAATTTCTGTTAACTTTTTCTTCTTTTATTTTTTCATTCCCAAATTTTGTAATATGGCATACATCAGTTAGTTGTATAATTCACTAGTATTTTTAAAATGGCATTTGTAGAGACAATTTAATGAACAATAAACTTAAAATTAAACTGATCATAACAATTTTTATAGTTCTATTACATAAAAGGTTAATCAAATATTTGGTAAGAGAAGCTTATTTAAACTTTCTGTGAAAATTTAAACATTATAGGTAAAGCAGTATTCCTCCTTGACCTTTGTAATTCCAGTCCTCAGATGTAACTACTGCTATGAATTCAACTTAGCTGTGTATACATTTTTTTTTCTATACTCCTAGACCACTCAGATTACAATAAAATAAGTGGACTTGTATATATTCATTTTGCCTCAGCGATTTTTTTTTTTATAAGACCAACAGCAAACTTTACTATGACTGTCATTTCTAAAATCCAGTCCTATTAAAAAGAGCCAGAGTTTATAGAAATACAATCATATATCAGGTCTAGGGCAGGGCATCTACATAAGATACTTTTAGAATATTTTACTGTAAAAAGAATTATCAAAAACTTTCACCTCATGTGAAAAGACTCAGGAGTCAACTTGAGGAGGCTCCCATCAGTCAAAGATGAAAATTTTAGAGCATCCATAAAAGGCACTAACTGCATTTTATTCAAAAGTATCACATATATTTAAATACTTGTTTAATAATAATACAGAAAGCATTTCATTGGTGACTTTGAGGAACGCTAAAAAATAAAATAGTATTTTGCAAATGGTAAGAAAAGGAAAAAATAAAACATTTATACCTGCCTCTTCCCCAATTATCTGTAACTGAGCTAAAGGCAAATAGAAGCTTTTATTTACAGAACACTTCCATATAATAAGTAAGAATGTTATTACAATTTCATTTTTCTAAACCTAATGACTTAATTCATCCAGACTATGGTCACCAACGGCTAATAATAACACAAAAAGTAAATATATACAGATTACATATCACTCCAACAATGGAAGTTTGCAATATAACCTAGGAAGTAATTTACTAAATAAAGGGAGTCAATATGAAGCATATTAAGCCTTCAGAATAGGGATGCACAATAAAAATTTTTGTGTAGCAGGAAATATTCTGTATGTGCACTATCCACTAGAGAAGACGTTAGTCACATGAGGCTACTAATGAGCACAGCTAGTGTAACCTTTTACAATTTTAATTGTAAAAGGTGAAAGAGGAGAGCTGGCTTAAAATTCAGCAGTCAAAAGACTAAGATTGTTGCATCTGATCCTATCACTTCATGGCAAATAGATGGGAAAAATGTGGAAACAGTATCAGATTTCACTTTCTTGAGTTCCAAAATCAATGTGGATGGTGACTGAGCCACAAAATTAAAAGACGCTTGTTCCTTGGAAGAAAACCTATGTCAAACCTAGACCGTGTATTAAAAACCAGAGACATCACTTTGCCGACAATGGTCCATGTAGTCAAAGCTATGGTTTTTCGTGTAGTCATGTATGGATGTGAGAGTTGGACCATAAATAAGGTTGAGTGCTAAAGAATTGATGCTTTCAAATTGTGGTGCTGGAGAAGACTCTTGAGAGTCTCTTGGACAGCAAGGATATCAAATCAGTCAATCTTGAGGGAAATTAACTCTGAATATTGATTGGGAAAGACGTGTTGAAGCTGAAGCTCCAATAACTTGGCGACCTTATATGAAGAGCTGACTCATTAGAAAAGACCTCGGCGCTGGGAATAATTGAGGGTGAGAGGGGAAGGGGGGTACAGAAGATGAGACAGTTGGAAGATATCACTGACTCAATGGACATGAGTTTGAGCAAACTCAGGAAGATAGTGATGGACAGAGAAGCCTGGCAGTGTAGTTCATGGGGTCTCAAAGAGTTGGATAAGACTTAGAGAATGAACAACAACAATAACAGAGTGTTAATTAACCTAAATTTAGCAATTCAAATTGTTTCTACTGACAAACTGGCCAAAAGACCTCTGAGTCAAAGTATCAAATTACAATTAACACACATATTAAAGAATGTATTAAACTATAGAAATGCAAGCTGAAATATCCACATTATGAGAAATTATATTATAAAAATGATCCAGTTTTGTTAACAAAAACTTTTAAGAAAAAAATAAGAGAGATCAAAGTGAAAATGTATTGAAGGACTTCCAAGGAGAAGCAAGTGATGATGTAAGACTTCAAAGTGTACTGAAGTCCATTGTTCACAGAAAAGTTGTGACCTGCAGCCCTTTCTATACCAGTACCCCTGGAGAGAAGTAATGCCTTAGAGCTGCTACTGCTGCTGCTAAGTCGCTTCAGTCGTGTCCGACTCTGTGCGACTCCTAGACGGCAACCCACCAGGGTTCCCCATCCCTGCGATTCTCCAGGCAAGAACACTGGAGTGGGTTGCCATTTCCTTCTCCAATGAATGAAAGTGAAAAGTGAAAGTGACGTTGCTCAGTTGTGTCCGACTCTAGCAACCCCATGGACTGCAGCCTACCAGGCTCCTCCATCCATGGGATTTTCCAGGCAAAAGTATTGGAGTTGGGGTGCCATTGCCTTCTCCATTAGAGGGAATAGCCACATACGATTTGTTAGAGAGCCTAAAACTTAGGAAGTGGTTTCTCAAACTTTTCAAGGATTGTGGATCCATGAAACAGGGGATGGAAATAAAAGAATTACTGGACTTCAAAGGACTATGCAGTCTTAGTAATCACCTCGATAGGAACCAGATTAGTTAGATTCTTTCCACATTAAATCTTGAGTGAATATTTTATTGTTTGGACTGAATGAAAGGAGAAAATCCTAAACATATTAATATTCAAAAGGTCAGTAACAGTAATAATGGCAAAAACAATATATTTGAATATATCCTAATAAATTCTCTTGATGTTAATTACATGTTAATATAATATTGTCAAACCCTCACAACTGTAATTTTGCCTATAAGTTAGAAACTGTAGTCAGTTCAGTTCAGTCACTCAGTCGTGTCTGACTCTTTGTGACCCCATGAACCGCAGCACGCCAGGCCTCTCTGTCCATCACCAACTCCTGGTGCCCACCCAAACCCATGTCCATCAAGTGGTGATGCCATCCAACCATCTCATCCTCTGTTACCTTCTCCTCCTGCCCTCAATCTTCTCCAGCATCAGGGTCTTTTCAAATGAGTCAGCTCTTTGCATCAGGTGGCCGAAGTATTGGACTTTCAGCTTCAACATCAGTCCATCCAATGAACACCCAGGACTGATCTCCTTTAGGATGAACTGGTTGGATCTCCTTGTAGTCCAAGAAACTCTCAAGAGTCTTCTCCATTAGCACAGTTCAAAAGCATCAATTTTTAGGCACTCAGCATTCTTCACAGTCCAACTCTCACATCCATACATGACTACTGGAAAAACCACAGACTAGATTAGACAGGACCTTTGTTGGCAAAGTAATGTCTCTGCTTTTTAATATGCTGTCTAGGTTGGTCAAAACTTTCCTTCCAAGGAGTAAGTGTCTTTTAATTTCATGGCTGCAATCACCATCTGCAGTGATTTTGGAGCCCAGAAAAATAAAGTCTGACACTGTTTCCAGTGTTTCCCCATCTATTTCCTGCTGGGAGCCAGCATATTGCATATTGAGTACACATTGCATATTGAGTGCAGTGCTTTCACAGCATAATCTTTCAGGATCTGGAATAACTCAGCTGGAAGTCTATCACTGCCAGGAGCCAGTGTGAGGAACTCCGCCCATGACAAAGGTCATGAGGAAGGAGGCTCGGCATAGGCAAAGGTGGGACCGAGCCTCAGGAGTCCCCCTGGAAATTCTCGAGCATCTACCCCCAAAACCAGAGTCTGCCTACTTTCTGCTTTGTGCTTTCACCTACACCTCTGACTTTACAGGGGCTGTCCTCCACTCTCTCTCTCTGAAAAACGAGTTAGCTTACAGCTCCAGTTAATAATTCCTGGGTGTGACCGTGTTTCAACCTACAAACTCCTTTGGAAATCCTCTAGCCTGCCTGAATAGGTTTTTCCGGCCACATGTTCAGAGCCTCCCAACTGTGAGAGGCAGGAGATGTTCTAAACTGTCTAAACACAGATTCCTTTGAGTAGTTAAAAGATTGATTAGAAATTGTATTGGTGAAGTGTTTCTCACTTGTTGGGCCAATGTTTGCTGCTAAGTCTCCATATCCCTTACCTGCTGTGTCCCTGGCAGTGTATTGATTAATATAATTGATGTAAGTAGTAGCTTTAATGTTTGTAACCTTGGACCATTGAGTTAATTCTTTTTTGTTGTAGCCCACCACACCTTTGCCCTATAGGAATGCAACTTTAATGCTTTTGGAGGGTGGCGCCTGCCTAATCACCTTTAGAGAAAAATAAGTTTTCTGAAGAAAGGGTCTTAAAATGGTAACAGGCCTCCAGGCCAGAAGATGATGCAAATCACCTAAACTTTTGCATATGTAAGTTTGCAGGAAGAAAGCCTGGCTTACTGCATGACTCTACCCCTTCCCCCATTATCCTCTATGCGTAACTTAAGGTATAAAAACTACTTTGAAAAATAAAGTGCGGGCCTTGTTCACGGAAACTTGGTCTCCCCATGTCGTTCTTTCTCTCACCTTCTGGCTGAATTATTCAGCCTCTTTTCTCCATTGAATTTCCTCACTGAGCTATCCTTATTTCAGCCTCTTTTCTCCACTGAATTTCTTCACTGAGCTATCCTCATTCTATTACTCTTTATATCTTTGATGAATATTTAAATAAATAGGTCGCCGGTGCTGTCTCTCCTTTGAATACCCTGGATCAGCCGGGGTTGGACCCCAGCAATTTCCCATGAAGTGATGGGACCAGATGCCATGATCTTAGTTTTCTAAATGCTGAGTTTTAAGCCAACTTTTTCACTCTCCTCTTTCACTTTCATCAAGAGGCTCTTTAGTTCTTCTTAACTTTGTGCCATAACATTGGTGTCAACTGCATATCTGAGGTTATTGATATTTCTCCTGGCAATCTTGATTCCAGCTTGTGCTTCCTCCAGCCCAGCATTTCTCATGATGTGAGAAGACTCTTGAGAGTCCCTTGGACTGCAAGGAGATCCAACCAATCCATTCTGAAGGAGATCAGCCCTGGGATTTCTTTGGAAGGAATGATGCTAAAGCTGAAACTCCAGTACTTTGGCCACCTCATGCGAAGAGTTGACTCATTGGAAAAGCCTCTGATGCTGGGAAGGATTGAGGGCAGGAGGAGAAGGGGACGACCTAGGATGAGATGGCTGGATGGCATCACTGACTAGATGGACGTGAGTCTGAGTGAACTCCGAGAGTTGGTGATGGACAGGGAGGCCTGGCGTGCTGTGATTCATGGGGTCGCAAAGAGTCGCACACCACTGAGTGACTGAACCGAACTGAACTCTGCATAGAAATTAAATAAGCAGGGTGACAATTACACAGCCTTGAAGTACTCCTTTTCCTATTTGGAACCAGTCTGTTGTTCCATTAGATCGGATCAGATCAGTCGCTCAGTCGTGTCCGACTCTTTGTGACCCCATGAATTGCAGCACGCCAGGCCTCCCTGTCCATCACCAACTCCCAGAGTTCACTCAGATTCACGTCCATCGAGTCAGTAATGCCATCCAGCCATCTCATCCTCTATCGTCCCCTTCTCCTCTTGCCCCAATCCCTCCCAGCATCAGAGTCTTTTCCAATGAGTCAACTCTTCGCATGAGGTGGCCAAAGTACTGGAGTTTCAGCTTTAGCATCATTCCTTCCAAAGAAATCCCAGGGCTGATCTCCTTCAGAATGGACTGGTTGGATCTCCTTGCAGTCCAAGGGACTCTCAAGAGTCTTCTCCAACATGTCCAGTTCTAATTATTGCTTCCTGACCTGCATATAGTTTTCTCAAGAGGCAGGTCAGGTGATCTGGTATTCCCATCTGTTTCAGAATTTTCCACAGAAACTTTAGTACCAAAAGACTAACTAATATCCACAGTTTACAAGGCTAAATACTTTAGCAATATTTTAGTCCCTGGATGGAACAGCCAGATCTTCCATCTGGAAAAGACCCTGATGCTAGGAAAGATTTAAGGCAGGAGGAGAAGCAGGTCATAGGGGATGAGATGGTTAGATGACATCACCGACTCAACAGACCTGTGTCAGAGCAAACTCCAGAAGATAGTGAAGGACAGGAAAGTCTGGCACGCTTTATTCCATGATGTTGCAATGAATCAAAGATGACTTAGCGATTGAAGAACAACACATGGTTAAATAGTAGCTGAATAGTCTTCTGATCCTATGATCATATTCATTTAAATGACTGACTCTATATGTCATCAAGGTGAAATGTAAGTCATAATCATTTGAAATGAATAACTTCAGAATAAACATAGAGATACTCTAAATATTCTTATCATGTATGGCAAAAACATACATTAACTGTATATAAACATTTATATACATATATAAATTATAAATTTATGAATTATAAATACATAAATTTTTGTATAAGTATACATGTACAAAATATAAATTATATAGTCAATATAAATTTTTGTATAAATTTTTGTATACTTGTGAATGTTTATGTATATATATAAACATGTTTGTATATGTATATATATATATAAATGTTTATATAGTTAATATAAATGCTTGCCTTACATAATAAGAATATTGAGCATATCTCTATGTTTATTCTGAAGTTATTCACTTGAAATGATTACGACTTACATTTCACCCTGATGGGATACAGACTCAGCATCACGGGCTGCGCCTCCTCCCTCCGAGTCAGGAGAGGGTCAGGCAGGACCCGCAGGGCAACCAACAAGTGGGGCCGTGCGTGCGCCCTGTGTGCAGGCGGCCAAACCCCGTGGTGGGCCCACTGGGATGGGGACGCCCGGTCCTTCCCCAGTCCCCCACCCGTGAGGAGCTTGCCCTGCCTGCCCTCCCCCGCCCAGAGATGCAGCCAGTGGTGGTGTGCGGGCACCAGCTTGCCAGCTAGATCCTGAGCGCGTCCCCAGAACGTTGAGCTTCGGGGTCGGACTGCATGGAAGCCCGATCTGCCAAGGTCGGACTGACGGATGAGTGGACTCGGCTCCTTTGCGGCACGCGGTGGGACTGGGTCGTGGGAGGCTCCGGGCGTGGCCGGGGACCAGCTAGCATCCCAGGCGTCACTGGACTGCCCTCGTGTGTGGCGGTGGGACCTCGAGCTTGTTTTCCTGGTGGTCTGGCTGTGCCCCGGTTTTCTCTGGTCCCTGGACTGCGCCCGCGCCCCTCGCTGTGTTTGCTTGCCGCCCCTCCCCGGCGCTGTCAGCTTTCCCCCTGGCCCGCGCCGGTGACCATCTGCGCCCTCTTCCCCTGTCTGGGACCGAGCCGGTCTCGCCTCATGCGGGTGTCGTCACGCGGACTCCGCTGGCCGGTAGCGCCCTCGGTCCCCGAGAAGTGGGGAGTCTGGCTGGGCACGGCGAGGTGAACGTGAGGGCAGTGGGGGCGCCGGGCCGCGGCGGGAGAGCGTTCTCCCGGGCCGGCTGTGGCTCTGGGCGTTGGCGGAGGTGGGCGCGAGCCCAGCGAGGGCGGCCAGCCGGGGGCCGGGGAGGCCAGTCGGCGTCCTGGGTGCCGCGAGAGGGCCCTTGTGCGGGAGGCCTCAGAGGTGAGACCCCGAGGAGCGCCCCGGCGGCCCACTCGCTTCCGGGTCGTTTTGAAGCTGCCCCGGGGCCGCTCGCAATGGCGCGCCGCCACCCCACCTCCACCGCTGGTTCTGTGCTGCCGCTGCGTCTTCCGCTACGCCGGCCTACGTGGCCGCACGCCGTCGGTGTCCCGTCTCCGTCCGCTACGTCCGGCCCTCCTGGCGGATCCCCGGGGCTCTGCCCTGGTGTGTCTAGCTTGCCCTGTCGCCGCGGCCCCGTTCCGCTGCCCGGCATCGCCATCTGTCCGCCGACGTCGTTGCGTGCCAGAGGAGGCGGGAGCGCCCGTGTCCCCTCGCCGCGCCCCGCTCCAGTCCCCTCGGGCAGGTAGACGTCGGGCCTGTGTCCCCGACGCCGGGCGCCCTCTCGTTCCTCCGCGCCGCCGCCGTGGTGCGCTGCGTCCCTCGTGGGGTGACCCTGGGCGGTCGGGCCGTCCTCGCCTCGAGCGGGGCGGGGCGCGGCGGGTCGGTCCGGCCCTCGGTGTGCGCCTTCCTGCCCCATTTCTCACTCGTGGGTTTCAGGCTTGCCGCCGCGCCCAGCGCCCAGCGTCCGGCTCCTTGTGCTCGCCTCCCTGGAGAAGGAAATGACAACCCACTACTCCAGTTTTCTTGCCTGGAAAAGCCCGTGGATGGAGGAGGCTTGTGGGCTACAGTCCATGGAATCGCAAACATGGACGCGACTGAGCGACTTCACTTAAGTCTTAATGCATATATACATATATATTCGGAGAAGGCAATGGCACCCCACTCCAGTACTCTTCCTGGAAAATCCCATGGGCGGAGGAGCCTGGTACACTGCAGTCCATGGGGTCGCTAAGAGTCGGACACGACTGAGCGACTTCATTTTCACTTTTCATTGCTATCTTTGTATCTATTTTTTCATAAAGTAAAAGATCCTGTATCTGTCCTTCTGTACGCATTTTCATTTCACAATATATTTTTGAGATTTAGCCTTGCCATTTCACTTTCTCAAATTTTAATGATTAAATATCATTGCATAATGTGAATATGTCATAATTTATTTAAGATTATCCGTATTGATAAACAGTTATTATTTCCAACAGTTTTCTTTTACAAGTGGTATTGGAATGATCATTGACATATGGCTAGTGGTTATACAGAGACATAGGCTTGCTGAGTCAGTGAGTACACTTGTAATTTAAACTGATTTTGAAAACTCTACTACATTCGTTTATGTCTGTAATAGTTTATATAAAGTGCCTCTCTCCTTAACATTTCAGTAAGCTTTGATGTTACTCTTTATCATATCTGCCAGTCTGATGCACAAAAACATATTATTCTGCTATAACTCCCATTTCCTTTATATTAGGGTTTGTTTTGTTTTGTTTTTTCTTTTGGTATAACCCATATACGTTTCTTCAGTAAAGAGAATATATGCATTATTTCTTTTTTATAATTTAGTGTGATGAATAGTTTTCTTACTAATTTAAATAAGTTTAATTTTATATAATATGTATTTCAAGAAAAAACTCTCACTAGTGTTTAATGTGTTTATTAACAATTTCCTTTATGCTTTTTGTTTTGATTACAGTCTTGCTTGGTTTGTTCTTGTAAACATATTCTTTCATTTTTTTCTATATTATTTTTCAGGTTCAGATGTTTATTTTAACACTGTCTTGTCTTTTTGCTTCATTCTAACTTCGTGAGTGAGTGAATCTGTTTGATGCAAAATTCGAAGTGTACATTTAGTCTTTAATAAATCCAGGTCTGTTTTATACCTGGCAATCTGTGGTGGCACAGAAATTGGTAAGCTTAACTGATTATTACATCATTTTACTATTTATATTTTAATACTTGTAATTTTGGCACTTGAGAACACAAAACTAACAGGGAAGAAAAGAAGGAGAGTTAATAACAGGTATGTTTGTGTTGAAATGAACTAAAAACCCTCTTTAAAAATATTTATGAGTTAAATAATTCATATGAAATTTGTGGATATTACTTTGTGATCACTATTATAAGACTATAAGAGAAATGCCTAATACTTAATTGAAATCACAGTTAAAATGTATACTTCAGCTGGTTTCATGAGCCATTAGATTATAAACTGTATTGACACATAGCATGTCTTTATACTTTACTAAGAAGTCCTTATCCTCTGAATATTTGGGATCATTTATTCAATAATTAATTTTGAATGGACTTCTAAATGAGACTTTATTCACAGCATACACTGAGGTTTCTAATAATCTAAATGAGAAAAGTATGTGTATAACATGAAGTACTAACATTTGTCTATTTTGTGTCCAAAAATTCTTGTTTTTGTATGTCTAAGCTATTCTCTTGATATATTTTCAAAATTAAACCAAAATCCAAATTAGTCTTCAGAGAAATGTGCAACACCTTGAAATCAAGTGCTAAATTCTGTATGTGTGATAAAATATAATCTTATTTTTATGTAATTATTTTGAGGGAGAGAATATTAAATGAGTTCGTTTTCTAATTTGTTTAATCTAACCAGTTATTAGATTGTCAAAGACGTTTTCCTAACATAGTTACCAACATTGATAATAAGTAAAACACCAATAAGGATTAATAACAATATAATGATGGTGCTTAGAATTTATTCTTTACATTCCTTGGCCTCTGTAGGCAGACTTGTCTCTTAGTAAATTTACTAATTTATCTATTATTAAATAATAAATGTCCTTATTTATAAATTACTCTAAAGATTTTGGACCATTAATATGTAGAGACTCATTCTTAACCTTGAGATATATCATAGTTGATTATTTCAATGACTTCTGATTAAAAGTAACTTTAATAAAGTGATAACAATTATCAATTATATTGTTATTATTTATATTAAGTACAACAAAACTAAACTAGATTCCATCATATACGGAAACTTAAAATACAATGGAAAAGTTTAGACCAGTTCTCAGGACTATTTGAAGGTGTTAATACCTGTTCAGAGACCTAATTAGATGAGCATACCTAAAAATAAGCCCAAAACTCCAAGATATTTTTAAACTAAATGTTTATAAAATATTATGTTTGTGAATTAAAATGAAAACAAGTAATATTTTTTCAAGAAATTTAAAAAATATTTTGCTGAACATATACCCAACTTGGACAGACACACAAACACCTATGTAGGATAATTATTATATTACATTCTTTGTAATTTCCTAGATAAACCAATCACTTTAAGTTGACTTAAAATTAGGACACAAAATACCCATTTTTCCTAAAATCTTTAGTAATATTACTACATGTACTGCTGCTGTTGCTGCTAAGTCACTTCAGTCATGTCCAACTCTGTGCGACCCCACAGATGGCAGCCCACCAGGCTCCTCTGTCCCTGGGATTCTCCAGGCAAGAATACTGGAGTGGGTTGCCATTTCCTTTTCCAATGCATGAAAATGAAAAGTGAAAGTGAAGTTTGTTAAATGATGATCTAATCACAATTGTTTTGTGTGCACCATTCAGTTCAGTTCAATTAAGTCGCTCAGTCATGCTTGACTCTTTGTGACCCCATAGACTGCAGGACACCAGGCTTCCATGTCCATCACCAACTTGCGAATCCTGCTCAAACTCATGTCCATCTAGTCAGTTATGCCATCCAACCACTGCATCTACCATTGTCCCTTTCTCCTCCTGACTTTAATCTTTCCCAGCATCGGGGACTTTTCCAGTGAGTCAGTTCTTCCTATCAGGTGGCCAAAGTATTGGAGTTTCAGCTTCAGCATCAGTCCTTCCAATGAATATTCAGGACTGATTTCCTTTAGGATGGACTGGTTTGATCTTGCTGTCCAAGGGACTCTCAAGAGTCTTCTCCAACACCACAGTTCAAAAGCATCAATTCTTTGGTGCTCAGCTTTCTTTATAGTCTTAACTCTCACATCCATACATGACCACTGGAAAAACCATAGCTTTGACTAGACCGGACCTTTGTGGGCAAAGTAATGTCTCTGCTTTTTAATATGCTGTCTAGGTTGATCATAGCTTTTCTTCCAAAGAGCAAAGGTCTTTTAATTCCATGGCTGCAGTCACCATCTGCAGTGATTTTGGAGCCAAAAAATAACATCTCTCACTGTTTCCACTGTTTCCCTATTTGCCATGAAGTGATGGGACCAGATTCTATGATCTTTGTTTTCTGAATGTTGAGTTTTAAGCCACCTTTTTCACTCCCCTCTTTGACGTTCATCAAGAGGCTCTTTCGTTCTTCTTCACTTTCTGCCATAGGGTAGTATGATCTGCGTATCTGAGGTTATTGATATTTCACCCAGAAGTCTTGATTGCAGCTTGTTCTTCATCCAGCCTGGCATTTTGCATGATATACTCTGCATATAAGTTAAATAGGCAGGGTGACAATACACAGCCTTGACGTACTCCTTTTCCTATTTGGAACCAGTCTGTTGTTCCAAGTCTAGTTCTAACTGTTGCTTCTTGACCTGCATACAGATTTCTCGGGAGGCAGGTCAGGTGGCCTGGTATTCCCATCTCTTGAAGAATTTTCCATAGTTTGTTGTGATCCAGATAGTCAAAGGCTTTGGTGTAGTCAATAAAGCAGAAGTAGATGTTTTCCATTGGCTTAGTCTTTATGAAAGGTTTATGCTTCAACATAATCTACTATAATATAGGAACAAAATATAGAGAATAAATTAAAAAAAAAGAATGTCTATTTTACAGTATTATTTCCCTTGATTCAATATGTAATTACAATTTTTATGTTTCCAAAAACAATATGAAATCATCAACAATTTTCTAACCCATTTTTAAACAGGAAAAAAATGTGAGGAACATGTGTGGCTATTGATCAGATAAAGAAAGGGCAGGAACAGTTCTCTAAGGGTTTAACTTAAAGCAAGCATGTACCATATGACAGGAAGCCTCGAGTGGAAATCTCTTAAATATCCTCAAATCCTTGATCAAGATAATAAATCCAAAGCTGTAGCATACCCTGGAAAGATTTGTAGAGTTTAGTGTCACTATAAAAGATTTAAAGAATGAAGACCTAGACTTTTATCAAATCCCTTTTCAACTTACCTCCATGGCTTCTGCAAAAGTCAGATGGAATTGTCACAGCTAAGAGGAGTCCGGGGAGACACAACATCCAAATGTAATTATGCTATCATGGATAACATCCCGTAACAGCAAAAGGACAGTCAGTAAAAACAATGTTTTGTGAAGCAACCATTCATTCCTATTGTTAAAGTAGGGCAGCCTAATAGACATAACACCAGGCTTTTTCAGGGAAAAATAATTGAGATATTCTGTGACATTCTGAGGACATGACATAATTTTAGGGAAGCAAACCCCAAGCTGTGAAAATCAACTACTGAGCTTTGCTTAATAAGATCTGAGATTTCTAATGGCAGGGGAAAAAAAAAAAAGCAATAAGTTTAGAGTCTACATTTTCAAATTCTTAAGTTTCAGAAAGGGATACTCATTTATTTTAAATGGCCATGTATGGCTGGTGGCTACCATACTGAACAAGACAAAAATAATCTGGCATGGAAGAAGTACAAGGTATCCAAGAAGGTTTGAGATGTGTCTAATCAAGGTTTGAGATTATTTTAAGGTGTGTCTCTTTGGGATCCCACTCTAAAATCTGCCTTGTTGGTCAGAAATGCTTCTCCTTTGCAAGTCCTGAACAAATCTTGTCCTCTATAGCCTTATGAGTCTATCAAAATTCCTCAGCTTCTCAGCAGCATATGATAGATTCAGAGAAATCTTCAATAGAAGAGATGAGGAGGACCCAAAAATAGCCTCGTGTTTATACTTTCTGTCTCTTCTAGATGGTGGGCCTATAATTCTTTATTGTTGTGGAGAATCTCCATATTTATATTTAAATAAATTTAAATGAAATAGTCTTTTACATTCAATCTTGTGATGAAAGAACACATAGTATCAAATTTAGGTCTTGATAACATCTATTACCCAGAAATAAATGTTCCCAAATGCTAATAACACAAATTTTAGATAATTAGAGCATTTACTGGAGAAGGCAATGGCACCCCACTCCAGTACTTTTGCCTGGAAAATCCCATGGGCAGAGGAGCCTGGTAGGCTGCAGTCCATGGGGTCACGAAGAGTCAGACACGACTGAGCAACTTCACTTTCACTTTTCACTTTCATGGATTGGAGAAGGAAATGTCAACTGACTCCAGTGTTCCTTCCTGGAGAATCCCAGGGACGGGGAGCCTGATGGGCTGCCGTCTATGGGGTCGCAGGGAGTCGGACACGACTGATGTGACTTAGCAGCAGCAGCAGAGCATTTACTTGATATATTTAGGCATTTTCCTTAGTCCATTAACAAATATAGGCCAGGAAAATGTTAAAAATGGCTCATTGTTTTGCTAACACTTTAAAGTTGTCCTTTTATCTTTGTCCTTTCAAAAAGTTCTTAGTCATTTATCATCTGGGCTGTGACTATTCAACTCTGACAAATTCTGAGGATTCAATTCATATGGAACATTTACTATATTTAACTGTATTTTAAAACCTTAGCAATAGCAAATTCATTTCTGTTAATTGAAAATCAGAAAAATCAGAATTTGTATTCCTAAGTGTACTTTTCTTTGAATGATATATATTAGCCGTTACGCTGTAATTCCCACAACCCCATTATTAAAAAAAAAAAAAAAAAGAATTGAAAGCAATTACTTTCAATGAGCTTAAATTTTGAGAAACATATAAGAAAAAAATTTGAAAAATCCTAAGGCATGGATTGTCAATTAGCATAAAGGCAATTACAAATATTTTTAAACGTTCAGTTTTGTTTTTAAGTTAATCAAATTCATAAAATGTTTTTATATTTGTTCTAACAGGAATTTCTAAAGAAAAGTAACAGTAAATGACTCTACTTGAGCAAATAAAGCTAACAATTATTAAAATGGTCAAGGGTCAGGAAAAGTAGGCCAGGAGACAGAATGAGAACAAAAGCATCTTAGTTGAGCAGACAGTAGACCTACATTTTCTTGCATATCATCACTGGAATACAAGGTTTTCAACATGTTTTTGTTTGAGTTGCCTTTATTCACTCTTTTCTGGCTCTATTAATAGAAAAAAATATTTAGATTATTCTAGTTTCAATCACTCCTCTAGCCTGTGACAGTACCACTAAGACGTAAATGGGGAATGGTCATTTCTCCTAAAGAAAATGTGCTATTTGGCATAAGCAGTGGAAGAGGACAAGAAAAATCACAAATGTTTGTTACAGAAATCAGCTGGATGACATTTTATATCATAATATTTACCTGAGAAGGTAGACTGAAAACAGGTTTTGTTGTCCCATGTCTTGCTGGCTTGCAATCTCCTTACAATATTAGGAAAAGAATAAATCTCTAACTAAAAAGAGGCAACAATTCAACACAACAAAGGTAAATAATTAATATGCCTGACTTTAGGACTTCAGTTCAGTTCAGTTCAGGTGCTCAGTTGTGTCCAACTCTTTGTGACCCCATAAATCACAGCACACCAGGCCTCCCTATCCATCACCAACTCCTGGAGTTCACTCAGACTCACCTCCATTGAGTTAGTGATGCCATCCAGCCATCTCATCCTCTGTTGTCCCCTTCTCCTCCTCCCCCCCAATCCCTCCCATCATCAATCTTTTCCAATGAGTCAACTCTCTTCACATGAGGTGGCCAAAGTACTGGAGTTTCAGCTTTAGCATCATTCCTTCCAAAGAAATCCTAGGGCTGATCTCCTTCAGAATGGACTGGTTGGATCTCCTTGCAGTCCAAGGGACTCTCAAGAGTCTTCTTCAACACCACAGTTCAAAAGCATCAATTCTTTGGCACTCAGCCTTCTTCACAGTCCAACTCTCACATCCATACATGACCACAGGAAAAATGATAACCTTAACTAGACGGACCTTTGTTGGCAAAGTAATGTCTCTGCTTTTCAATATGCTATCTAGGTTGGTCATAACTTTTCTTCCAAAATAAGGGAGTATGGTATTGATGAAAGAATAGATAAATCAATGGAACAAAATAGAGAGCCCAGAAGTAGTTCCACACAAATATAGTAAACTGATCTTTGAACCATTTCATGAAAGAAAGCACTGATAAACTGAAATTCCTCAAAAAAAAAAAAAAAAAAAAAAAGTTTCTGCTCTGCAAAGACATCATCAGGAAAACAAGGCAAACCACAGACTAGAAGAAAATATTTGCAAAATGTCTATATGAAAAAGGTCTCTCAGCTAAAGTTAATTAAAAAAAATCTCTTATAACTCAATAGATAAAAACAAATAAAAACCTAGTTAGAAGATTATGAGACCTGAACAACCATCTCACCAAAGAAGATACCCAGATGTACAAGAAGCATATAAAAAAGTGAGTCGTCCTCTATCACTGTACACTTTCAAATTATAACAATGAGATACTTTTTACTGAAATATCTTAAATCTAGAACACTCCCAACATCAAATGCTGATGATGTGAAGCAACAGGAAGGTTCATTCATTGCTGATGGGAATGCAAAATAGTATAGTCACTTTAGAAGACCATTTGGTGGTTTCTTACAAAAGGAAACTTACTCTCACCATGTAATCCACCAACTGCAATCCTTGGTATTTACCCAAGTAAATAAATTGAAAACTTATGTCTATACAAAAACCTGCACAGAGATATTTAAAGCAGCCAAAACTGTATTTGTAACTTCCAATACATAGAAGCAATCAAAATGCCCTTCTGTAGGTGAATGGGTAAACAAATTTCGGTACATACAGATATTACATTATCAAGATACAAACATACATGAGTGAAACTTAACTGTGTATTAGTAAGTGGGGAAAAAAGCAATCTAATAGGCTACATACTATATGATTCCATCTACAGGATATTTTGGGAAAGCTGAAACTATGAAGAGAGTAAAACAAAATAAAATCAGTGTTTGCCAGGGGTTGGGAGTTGGTGAATAGGTGGAGCACAGAAGACTTTCAGCAGTGAAACTATTCCACATGATGCAGGGTATATGTCATTATACATTTGTCAAAATTGCAAAATGGATGACACCAAGATGAACTATGGACTCTGGATGATAATAATCTGTCAATATTTGCTCATTGATATAACAAATGTTCTGCTCTGGTGTGGGGTATGATGAAGAGGTTATGAGGTGAGGGGAGTGAGGACTGAATAGGGGGCGTGTGGGAGCTCTTTGTACTTTGCACTCAATTTTGCTGTGAACCTGAAACTGCTCGGAAAGAGCTTCTACAAGAATACTTTAGGAACTCAGAAACTTTTTTAGCCAGAGCTTTATAATCCATTCTATTCGTGACAATCTCCGAGCTGTTTCAGATTTGGCTAGTGACCACTCCTCCAGCGTCTTTTATGTTTCGACATATTTTTAGCACTTTATCATTTTCTGACTCCAAGATTACCTTGAGATTTCTTAGTCTCAGTCCCGATATCATCTATGTTCTAAGAATACATGATTCCTTTTCTGTGGAATATGGTTCATGCACTAAATGTCCATATTGCCGCTAGAGAAACTGAAAAATATCTCAGAAAGTACTTTAAATCACGAGATCCAATCAAGCATCACTGGGTATCTTTCCATCCAGTATTATCATTTATATTAATTCACAGTTAGAAGACTGTTCTCAACAACAATAGCATCCTGATAATTACTCATATACTAAATCTTACTTTGCAGATAAAAATGACATCACTCCCACACATAAAACTATTAATAAAACTCAATATAACCTTTCAGTTATAAGAGGACTGTGGTCAAATTCATTTGTATGTGGATAATGATATCAATAAGATAATATCAGGTTCCCTAATCTCCATTTCTATTCACTTGCATTATATTTCTTATCTGGGTTATACTAATTGCTTTTTTTTTTTTTTTAAATAAAACTTTCCAAAGTTTACTCTATAATCTTTGATCAAAATACAGATTACAAGCATTTGGAAACATTCTTGTTCTTGTGATACAGTGGTCAGAGAAATGTGATATTTATGGTTTACAAAACAGAGAAAGCAGTTATTTAGTAAACAAGGATGTACATTAATTACATGACCTTTCAGGAAAAGGTTACATATATTTTTCTTGGGTATCTGTGAAGATTTCTGATTGTTACCATGTCAACTAAAATTCATGACTTCTAGTTATTGCTGTTATAAAAATACATCAGGATTTCAGTGAGCTGCCATCTTTATATCCATAAAAAACCATTGGCACAACTATTTAAAATTCCGACTCTCTGTCTTACTTTTTTTTTTTTTAAATTTTAATTAATTTTATTTTATTTTCAAACTCCACATAATTGTATTAGCTTTGCCAAACATCAAAATGAATCCACCACAGGTATACATGTGTTCCCCATCCTGAACCCTCCTCCCTCCTCCCTCCCCATACCATCCCTCTGGGTCGTCCCAGTGCACTAGCCCCAAGCATCTAGTATCGTGCATTGAACCTGGACTGGCATCTCGTTTCATACATGATATTTTACATGTTTCAATGCCATTCTCCCAATTCTTCCCACCCTCTCCCTCTCCCACAAAGTCCATAAGACTGTTTTATACGTCAGTGTCTCTTTTGCTGTCTCGTATACAGGGTTATCATTACCATCTTTCTAAATTCCATATATATGCGTTAGTATACTGTATTGGTGTTTTTCCTTCTGGCTTACTTCACTCTGTATAATAGGCTCCAGTTTCATCCACCTCATTAGAACTGATTCAAATGTATTCTTTTTAATGGCTGAGTAATACTCCATTGTGTATATGTACCACTGCTTTCTTATCCATTCATCTGCTGATGGACATCTAGGTTGCTTCCATGACCTGGCTATTATAAACAGTGCTGCGATGAACATTGGGGTACACGTGTCTCTTTCCCTTCTGGTTTCCTCAGTGTGTATGCCCAGCAGTGGGATTGCTGGATCATAAGGCAGTTCTATTTCCAGTTTTTAAGGAATCTCCACAATGTTCTCCATAGTGGCTGTACTAGTTTGCATTCCCACCAACAGTGTAAGAGGGTTCCCTTTTTCTCCACACCCTCTCCAGCATTTATTATTTGTAGACTTTTGGATTGCAGCCATTCTGACTGGTGTGAAATGGTACCTCATAGTGGTTTTGATTTGCATTTCTCTGATAATGAGTGATGTTGAGCATCTTTTCATGTGTTTGTTAGCCATCTGTATGTCTTCTTTGGAGAAATGTCTATTTAGATCTTTGGCCCATTTTTTGATTGGGTCATTTATTTTTCTGGAGTTGAGCTGGAGGAGTTGCTTGTATATTTTTGAGATTAGTTGTTTGTCGGTTGCTTCATTTGTTATTATTTTCTCCCATTCTGAAGGCTGTCTTTTCACCTTGCTAATAGTTTCCTTTGATGTGCAGAAGCTTTTAAGTTTAATTAGGTCCCATTTGTTTATTTTTGCTTTTATTTCCAATATTCTGGGAGGTGGGTCATAGAGGATCCTGCTGTGATGTATGTCAGAGAGTGTTTTGCCTATGTTCTCCTCTAGGAGTTTTATAGTTTCTGGTCTTACGTTGAGATCTTTAATCCATTTTGAGTTTATTTTTGTATATGGTGTTAGAAAGTGTTCTAGTTTCATTCTTTTACAAGTGGTTGACCAGATTTCCCAGCACCACTTGTTAAAGAGATTGTCTTTAATCCATTGTATATTCTTGCCTCCTTTGTCAAAGATAAGGTGTCCATGTGTGCGTGGATTTATCTCTGGGCTTTCTATTTTGTTCCATTGATCTATATTTCTGTCTTTGTGCCAGTACCATACTGTCTTGATAACTGTGGCTTTGTAGTAGAGCCTGAAGTCAGGTAGGTTGATTCCTCCAGTTCCATTTTTCTTTCTCAAGATCGCTTTGGCTATTCGAGGTTTTTTGTATTTCCATACAAATTGTGAAATTATTTGTTCTAGCTCTGTGAAGAATACTGTTGGTAGTTTGATAGGGATTGCATTGAATCTATAGATTGCTTTGGGTAGTATACTCATTTTCACTATATTGATTCTTCCAATCCATGAACATGGTATATTTCTCCATCTATTAGTGTCCTCTTTGATTTCTTTCACCAGTGTTTTATAGTTTTTTCTATATATAGGTCTTTAGTTTCTTTAGGTAGATATATTCCTAAGTATTTTATTCTTTTCGTTGCAATGGTGAATGGAATTGTTTCCTTAATTTCTCTTTCTGTTTTCTCATTATTAGTGTATAGGAATGCAAGGGATTTCTGTGTGTTGATTTTATATCCTGCAACTTTACTATAATCATTGATTAGTTCTAGTAATTTTCTGGTGGAGTCTTTAGGGTTTTCTATGTAGAGGATCATGTCATCTGCAAATAGTGAGAGTTTTACTTCTTCTTTTCCATACTAATTGCTTTTAAAATCTATGAGTATGTTCATCAGTTCCATTTCTCTTGATTCCATATATATGTTAATGTACAATATTTGTTTTTCCTATTCTGACTTTTGTAAAGCAATTATCCTCCAATTAAAAAATTAAATATTTAAAATTAATATGTTTACTCAGAATATGCCCATTCCTTTCCTATTTTTATACCTAATCCCCTCTCAACTCCTATAGGTCTCTGCTTTCCTTAAATTCTGTTATATATTTGTGGGTTTCAAAAATCTGTGCATTCTTATTTCTTCATATTTCTTAATCAGATATAGTACATAATATACATAAAGCAAAAAAGTGTGCCTTTTTTGTTCTCTTGATACAGTATGAAAATATCTATATAACAGTACATAGAGTTCTTTATTATTTTTATAAGAGATCTATTGACTTCACATGCCATAGAATTCACCCACCTAAAAATGAATAGTGCAATAACTTTTAGCATAGCCACAGAGTTTTGCTACCTACACTACCATCTATTACAGAACATTTTCATCACCTCAAGAAGAAATTCCATAATTTTTAGATATAACCAGTCAATCCACAATGACCCACAGCCTTAGAGAACCACTAATCTTCTATCTCTATGTACTGCTATTCTGGAACTTTCACATAAATAGAATAATATATGTGTGTTTTTATGACTCTTTTCACTTAGCACAGTATCTTCAAAGTTCATCATATGTGGTGGTGTTCTTCATTCTTTTTTATGGTCAAATAATGTTTCATTGTATGTATGTGTACATAGTTTGCTTGTGTTATGTATATTATATTTATCTGTTCATTACTTGATAGATATTCAGTTGTCCATCCTTCATTTCATTTATGTATACATGTATATGTGGAATTGCTGCATTAAATGGCAACTTTATGTTTAACTTTTAGAAAATATAACAGAATGATTTACAAAGAATCTGTAAAATTTTACATTCTTACCAACAATACATGAGGATGTCAACTTCTATCCATCCACATTAAAAACATATTATCTGAACTTTAATTATAACATATTCTAGTACAATTAAATTGTTGTCTTGTGGTTTTGATTTTCTAGTCTCTATATCATTTATATACACTCTAGCCCTTGTTATTCCTTTCTTTCTGCTTGCTTTAATTTGATATTTTCTGTTGCCGTTGTTTCCAAAGGTGGAATAGCAAGTCAATGAAATGGTATGGACCTAACAGAAGCAGAAGATATTAAGAAGAGGTGGCAAGAATACACAGAAGAACTGTACAAAAAAGATCTTCATAACCAAGATAATAATGATGGTGTGATCACTCACCTAGAGACAGACATCCTGGAATGTGAAGTCAAGTGGGCCTTAGAAAGCATCACTACAAACAAAGCTAGTGGAGGTGATAGAATTCCACTGGAGCTATTTCAAATCCTGAAAGATGATGCTGTGAAAGTGCTGCACTCAATAGGCCAGCAAATTTGGAAAACTCAGCAGTGGCCACAGGACTGGAAAAGGTCAGTTTTCATTTCAATCCCAAAGAAAGACAATGCCAAAGAATACTCAACCTACCACACAATTGCATTCATCTCACACACTAGTAAAGGAATGCTCAAAATTTTCCAAGAAATTCCAGATGTTCAAGCTGGTTTTAGAAAAAGCAGAGGAACCGGAGATCAAACTGCCAACATCTGCTGGATCATGGAAAAAGCAAGATAGTTCCAGAAAAACATCTATTTCTGCTTTATTGACTATGCCAAAGCCTTTGACTGTGTGGATAACAATAAACTGTGGAAAATTCTGAAAGAGATGGGAATACCAGACCACCTGATCTGCCTCTTGAGAAACTTATATGCAGGTCAGGAAGCAACAGTTAGAACTGGACATGGAACAACAGACTGGTTCCAAATAGGAAAAGGAGTACGTCAAAGCTGTATATTGTCACCCTATTTATTTAACTTATATGCAGAGTACATCATGAGAAACGCTGGGCTGGAAGAAGCACAAGAAGGAATCAAGATTGCCGGGAGAAATATCAATAACCTCAGATATGCAGATGACACCACCCTTATGGCAGAAAGTGAAGAGGAACTCAAAAGCCTCTTGATGAAAGTGAAAGTGGAGAGTGAAAAAGTTGGCTTAAAGCTCAACATTCAGAAAACGAAGATCATTGCATCTGGTCCCATCACTTCATGGGAAATAGATGGGGAAACAGTGGAAACAGTGTCAGACTTTATTTTTCTGGGCTCCAAAATCACTACAGATGGTGACTGCAGCCATGAAATTAAAAGACGCTTACTCCTTGGAAGGAAAGTTATGACCAACCTAGATAGCATATTCAAAAGCAGAGACATTACTTTGCCAACAAAGGTTCATCTAGTCAAGGCTATGGTTTTTCCTGTGGTCATGTATGGATGTGAGAGTTGGACTGTGAAGAAAACTAAGTGCCGAAGAACTGATGCTTTTGAACTGTGGTGTTAGAGAAGACTCTTGAGAGTCCCTTGGACTGCAAGGAGATCGAACTAGTCCATTCTGAAGGAGATCAGCCCTGGGTGTTCTTTGGAGGGAATGATGCTAAAGCTGAAACTCCAGTACTTTGGCCACCTCATGTGAGTAGTTGACTCATTGGAAAAGACTCTGATGCTGGGAGGGATTGGGGGCAGGAGGAAAAGGGACAGCAAAGCATGAGATGGCTGGATGGCAACACTGACTCTATGGAGGTGAGTTTGAGTGAACTCTGGGAGTTGCTGATGGACAGTGAGGCCTAGCGTGCGGCAATTCATGGGGTCTCAAAAAGTCGGACACGACTGAGCGACTGAACTGAACTGATCAGACCTGATGTGATCTATGAGCTATCTCTTCTTTTTTAATATAGGTATTTAGAATTACAGTCTGCTGTGCCCTCACATAGAGACACCTTGCCACAAGTGGTGGCTGAAAGAAAGAAGGAATTTTCAATTTCTTATCCCCAATTATATCAAAATTAATGTCTGCAAAAGGTAGCTGAGGAAAGGATGAAAACTGCTTATGTTCTGCCCATCCAGATCAGGTGTCATTGTCCCCAAACTGGGACCTTGGGAGAAAGGAAGCCTGTGTCCTTAGCTGCACCCATCTGGAGATTGGGGGTTCCATTACTCTGGGCTAGCAGAATGAAAGGGGCAGGTCGTAAAGCAAACACCACAGCTTCTCTCTGTTCTTGTGGAATTTCAGTAGACATTCTTGACTAAATGTTCCATCATTTGCTGTACTTTTAGGTCTATTCCCAAAGACTTCATATGTTTTTATTCTTAAATGTCTTTTATTCTTTTCACTGAGAATTGGGTACATGGAGCCCCTTAAAATGTCATGCCAGAATCCAATCTCTTCATTTTTTAATATTGTAGTTTAATGTATAGATAAAAAATCATTTAAGCAATAAATAAAGAGCCTCTCGATGAAAGCGAAAGAGGAGAGTTAAAAAGCAGGCTTAAAACTCAACATTCAAAAAACAAAGATCATGGCATCTGGTCCTATCACTTCTTGGAAAATAGATGGGGAAACAGTGAAAGAATTTATTTTCTTGGGCTCCAAAATCACTGCAGATGGTGACTTCAGTGATGAAATTAAAGGACACTTGCTCCATAGGAGAAAAGGTATGACAAACCTAGATAGTGTATTAGAAAGAAGAGATATCATTTTTTCAACAAAGGTCCCTCTAGTCAAAGCTATGGTTTTTTCAGTAGTCACGTGTGGATGTGAGAGTTAGACCATGAAGAAGGCAGAGCACTGAAGAACTGAAGCTTTCAAGCTGTGGTGCTGCAGAAGACTCTTGAGAGTTCCTTGGACTGCAAGGAGATCAAACCAGTCCATCCTAAAGGAAGTCAAGACTAAATATTCATTGGAAGGCCTGATGCTGAAGCTGAAGCTCCAATACTTTGGCCACCTGATGCAAAGAGCTGACTCACGGGAAAAGACTCTAATGCTAGGGAAGATTGAAGGCAGGAGGAGAAGGGGCTGACAGAGGATGAGATGGTTGGATGGCATCACTGACTCCATGCACATGAATCTGAGCAAACTCTGGGAGACAGTGAAGGACAGGGAAGCCTGGTGTGTTACAGTTCATGTGGTTGCAAAGAGTCGGACACCATTGAGCAACCAGACAACAACAAGGTATGCCCATTTAGGTGTGTCCTATAGCTTGTTATAGGACTTCCCTGGTGGCTCAGATGGTAAAGCGTCTGTCTAGAATGAGGGAGACCTGGGTTCAGTCCTGGGTTGGGAAGATCGCCTAGAGAAGGAAATAGCAATCCAGTACTATTGCCTGGAAAATCCCATGGACAGAGGAGCCTGGTAGGCTACAGTCTATGGGGTCACAAAGAATCGGACATGACTGAGTGATTTCACTTTATAGCTTGTTATTAGGAATAATACCAGAAGAGTACATATTTGCATGTTGGGAATATTTTTAGAGATGAATATTTAGAGTTACTGTATCAAAGTGTGATTTTTGATCCAATGGATTAATGCACATATATGTATATATATATATATATTTTTTTTTTTTTTTGCAAGCGTGCTCAGTCATGTCCAAATCTTTGTGACTCTATGGACTATAGCCCACCAGGCTCCTCTTTCCATGGAATTTCCTGGGCAATCTATATTTTTATAGTTACTGTGAAATACATTTACACTAGGGTGGTTGCTGTTGTTTAGTCGCTAAGTCATGTCCAACTCTTTTGTGACCCCATGGACTCTAGCCCACCAGGATTCCCTGTCTATGGGATTTTCCAGGCAAGATTATTGGAGTGGGTTGTCATTTGCTTCTCCAGGGAATCTTCCTAACCCAGGAATCGAACTCACATCTCCTGCATTGGCATGTAGGTTATATCATTTTTAATTCTACAAGAAATATAGGAGATTGCCTGTTTCTCCACAGACTGACTGAAAGAGTGTGTTGTCAAACTTCTGAATATTGACAATACTGACCGATGAGAAATGGTTATTTTGGAATAATTTGAAACTGCATTTTTTCTCATTAGTGACATTAGCAGTTTGTCTTATGTTTAAGAGCTTTGGTGATTTGTCTGTGTATATATTCTGCTCCATTTTCACTGCGGTTTGATCTTTTCCCTTGATGTTTTTAAAGTCCTATTACAGATTTTAGAATTTTCTGTAGCGTGTATTACAAATATTTTCCCCCTGTTCGTCTTTTATCTTTCCTTTTATTCCTCATGGAAAAGTTTATTTAATGTTTTAATATTCTCAAATGTGTCAATATTTTCTTTCATTATATGTGAATTTGAATCATATTTAGACACATTTTCCCCAGAACCATTACTAAGACATTCAACTCTGATTATTGGGTTTGTGAAAGGCTGCTTAAAACTTTTTACCTCATAGGAGGGGTCACAGCTGGCTCTGCACCTTAATACTTTCTCCTGCACTGAACATGCTTATAATACTTGGAGCTTTAGCAACTATTTACTATCATAAAGAGAAGATAAGAGAATCATAGAAAAGTTGGTTTTCACAATTTTAAACCACTGGCAAAAACAGCATATCCACAGTTTTCTGTTACTCAAAAATAAACAACACTCCTGTTTATTTCACTGATGATTAAACAGGCAAGTTAATGATTTTTGCAGATTAAAGAACTTCTAGGTGATACACTAAGCTCCATATGTAAGTTTATATGTGGCACTTATTCATCTCCTTATGTGTTGTTGACCATTCAACTTTCATTTTTCATACTATTGAATAGAGTGCTTACTTCCTTTAATCATAAGAAACCACTTTTATTCTCCATCTCCTTGAGCTATTTACTGTGAATCTTATGCATTTAGTTTTGAGCTCAAATATTAGCATATTTATAAATTTAATGGGCCTTCTTTATAGAATTAACAGAAATACCCTTGAATTCTAAATCCTAATAATGTAGCTGTGTGGCAATGAAACAGAACATGCCTCCTAGACTATTGAAGACCAGAAAATAAAAGTTATTTTTGGTGAAGTTTGTAAGCCAAGGAGACAATGAATTAATTGTGCATGCTGATTTTCATAATGCCACACTTCAGTTTCCCTTGGATTTAATTTTAATTAGCTGACTAATGAATTAATTAATGTTCAGTAAACGCCAAACATAAGATCAGAGATATATGGATAGTTTAAACATTTATAAAGCAGAAGTTCTAAATGGTGAAGATTTATGGACATTCAGGTCAAGTCTCAAACAATAAAAATGTTCTAATTAGGAAAGAAAATAATTTATGTCACATAAAGAAACAATGAACCTTGTGAAAGAAGACTGTAATATAAGGTAGCAAAATTTTACCAAACATCATGTATAGTCCACCTTTGTTGGAAATCTGTTCACAAAAATTCCTGGAAGAATCGTTAAATCAAAATAAAAACTGCTTGATTTACATTTAGTTAATAGTCAATTATCATTCAATTTTCCTAACAACTGTGTATACTATACAGTTCCTTCAAATAATAAACTAAGTCTTCAATAGGAATTATTAAAGCCCTTATCCATGTCAAATTAAGAAAACTATATGGGTTTTGAAATTGTTTGGCCCTCTCCCTCTTTCTTCCTGTCCCTCTCTCTGTCTCTTACTCTCTATCACCTTCTTTCTTTTCGCAACCTCATATGGGATTTTCTTGTGTGTTCTTAACTAATGATTTCTTTTACCCCTTACTTTTCATACTGGGCTTGCTGTTCCCATGAACCGTTTTTTTTTTTTTTTTTTTTCCTTCAACCACTCTGTTTCTAAACTCCAGCTACTAGTCAGACCTATGTACAGTGACATTTGTGAAGCTGCATTTTCCTTCAGTGTATTCTGCTAGAGTATTCATTTATCAACTTATGTTTTTGAGAACCAACCACGTGTCCAAGATCTACAAACACATAGACTCTTAAGAAGCTTACAACAGAGTGTTAAAGACAGAAAAGTGGTGCCGTCAATTATTAGCTGAAATAATAATCATATGAAGTAATATATACCAGAAGAAAATGAAAGTTGCGTTTGCTTATTCTCTAAGAAAAGCTTCTGTGTGGAAGCGCTTTGCTTAGAAAGGTGCCTGTCATTCTGCTTGGGGTTGGATCTTGGCATGACAGCTCTGGGTCTCTCTCAGCAGCTCTGCTGAGTTTTTCAAAAGGTTTATTTCTTAATTCTTCCATTTTAAGACAAAAATTGACTCTTCATTTTAATACAACCAGGAAAAATTTTAATTGCTCAAATTCATGAACCTATAATACATCATGTATTAGTTGTATCAGTTTGATCAGTAAATTTACTATATGCAATATCCATTAAGGAATTTGTTGTAGGGATTAAACTTTGCAGAATCGTGTAACCTTGTTGCTTCTGCATATAGTATTGTGAACAGGGTCATTAGGGCCAGCACTTGGGAACAGAAGGTTGGCAAGAAATGAGGGAGAGTAAGCCCAAACTGGAACCCACAAGAATAAAATGAAACTCACAAATTAAAACTGAACCCCACTCCATCTCTCGTAAACAACACCATTGGTAATGTCAGTAACCTGCAGGATGCAGCCTTTTAGTTCAGACGTGTATTTGCATCCGGTCCTGCATTTGGAAAAGGTGGAGGATCAGATGAAAGTGGAAAGAATGAAGGAACTGATTGCTGGAAGACACCAGCCATGTGAGCCAGCTGTTTAGTAAAAATATACATGAGATTCAAAGTGTGCATTGACTACAAGCACCTTCACAGTGGGGAAACGCTAACTCACTTCTGTTTAACAAATGACATGTGAATTTCTTAGGCCAACACTAACCTGGAACCAAAAGAAAATGAAATTCTGGGAAATATATATAGATCCAGTTTAGTTAAGGTGACATATTAGAAAAACACTACACTATTCTTTATAAACACACAAAAGCATAGCAGTCCAAAAGATTTATACTTTGCAATCTAAAGCTCATTTTTGAATAAGATAGATAATCTATTTTATCTCATTTTAAAACTCAAAAACAAGAAGTCTGTCTGGTGAGCCAATTAAAATTGTAAAGAACTTGCAATCATGAATAGAAATCCAACTGAGTGTGTAGCTAGTTAGTGATTAAGAATAAACTGGAAAGAATGATATTGACTTTCCCTACAGAAAACAATGATTAAACCTCAATATGACAAGACTGTTATTCATTCATCCATCCATATTCCTCGGCTTCATTATTCCTCAACATCTATTCATATGATAAATATTTATTTATTTCCTATGAACTAGTAGTATCCAAATCTGCAAGGCTACAAAAATATAAAGATTTGCCTGCCATTTAAAAACTGATATTTAAGTGAAGAAGCAAGGCATTTTAATATATCACAAAGCAATGTGAGGAAAACTATAACAGGAAGTGTACCCTAAGTGTAGTATTATTATCTGAGAAGGAACAGATATAATGCGTTCAGTACAGATAAACAACCATATGCAGTATTGGTGTATGTTTCTGTATTTCAACTCACATGAAAAATAGGATGCAAGCATTGTAGAGAAATAATTCAGTGCAATATTTTATTTGGCTCCTTTGGTTGGGTATTATGGTTGGTTGATTTTTTTTTTTCTGTTGTTTGCAATTTTTGCTAGGTTGAATATGCAAATAAATATAAAGCTGAAGTAATAACACAGGAGTTTCAGTTTTAATCATGGGTTTTACACAATGACAGTATGGTTAATTTTCTATCTACCAGACATTTCTTATTCTTACTTACAATTTTGTTTTGACAGCAATATGCACTTGGAGGTAAGAAATCATGGCTTTAAATTGGTTTTAAAAGATTCTGTTTTCCTTTACCAGTTGGGTGTTTGAACTAACTCTGGCCAATGATATGCCTGGGAAATCTGGCTCAAGCATTTTCAAGAAAGACTTTACTCTCTTTTGGAAGAATAAATAGGATTCTTTTCTTTCCTTTGATCTTCTGAACTCTTTTGTTCTGGTCACTGTAGCCTGAGGATGTGAGCCTTTGGCCCCTGCATGGTTTCCCTATGCCCTCGCAGACAGTGAAAAGGCTAAGGAGTCACAAGGCAATCCAGTCAAAGCCAGGGTACTGATAAGCTGTCTCACCCAACACTAACATGCCTAACTCCAGCTCTCTTTAAATGGTAAAGAGTCTTCCTGCAATGTGGGACACCAGGGTTTGATCCCTGGGTAGGAAAGATCCCCTGGAGAAGGAAATGGCAACCCCCTCCAGTATTCTTGCCTGAGAAATCCCATGGACGGGGGAGCCCGGCAGGCTACAGTCCATGGGATTGCAAAGAGTCAGACACAACTGAGTGACTTCACTTTCAGGTCTCTTCTTAAGTGGATTTTCTTTCCTTTCTTTTTGGCCTGTGCAGCTTGTGGGATCTTACTTGCCTGACTATGAATCAAACCCACACCCTCTGCATGGGAAGCATGGAGTTCTTAATCACTGGACTGCCAGGGGAGTCCATTATGTGGATTTTTTTTTTTCCATTTTAACGGTTTTTAATGAAAGCTGTAGACAAGATGACTTTATTCTTGCATCTTCTCAATTGTTTCTTCCTTATATTTGCCCTTTTCCTTTCCTACTTGGCGAGATTTGGCTTTACGTTCCAGGATCTTTTTGTGGTCTTTGTCCAGTTTTAGTCTGGTGATAACCACCTTGCTGGGGTGAGCGCCCACATGGACAGTTGTGCCATTAGCCTTCTCCCGCTGCACTCGTTCAACATAGATGACGTATTTCTTCCTGTAAACCTGGACTACTTTGCCAATTTGCTGCCCTTTGTAGTGCCCTCGTACAACCTGAACTTCATCATCCTTTCAGATGGGCATGGATCGAACGTTGTACTTCTGTCTTAGCTCTTTAGAAAGAGGAGAAGACATAATTTTCCTGAGAATGTGGGAAGGCGCATTGAAATGCCTTTTTCGATTCTTGCTTCGGTCAGAAGTCACAAAGGGATTACGTGGATTTTTATGAGCAGTTTTAAGGTGGTAGGTATTATGGTACTTGAAACTGAGACATCCCTAAGATGATGAGCCTTCCATGAGCTAAGAAATATTTGCCTAAATTTAGATATGCTCAAGGTTTTAATTCAACAGAGACATGCTAGTACAATTAAAAGGTAATTGAGAAGAAATTATGGCTCATATGACTTATTATTTGAAAGTGTTTATATTCCTAGGCCTTTATTCAACAAACATTTATGAAGAGATTTCATATACAATGTACTAGAAACTAAAAAGTATGAAAACATGAAAAACAATGCTGACAATGAGCACCACATTTGTGTAATGAGAAAAGTTATTTGGGGCACAAATGCAGAAAACTGGGTATAAGGTGGCAAGTGTCGTTGAGAGAGACACTGAATAAATTTCCAAGGAGTTTAAAAGAACAAGCCTTGTTTTCTTACAGCATCAATGCAAATATTATGAAGAGACTGACATATTTTTCTTTGAAAGTTGGGTGAAATTTGTATAGAAAGATATGATGCAGGAGGATATTCATTTGAAAGGAGAATAATTAACAAAATATGTTAAGGCAGAAGAGGTATATGAAGTTCTGAAGCATAAATAAAAGGCAGCAGTGGTACATGAAATGGATTTTATGTGCAGGTGAGGATGGCAGAATTAGGAAAGCTTTCTATCTCATGTCACATTTCTTTCCTACAGGGATTTGAAATTCAAAGAAATGTTTTGAATGAGATCATCACTATGACCAAAGCCTGCCTCTCTGGAGAAAGATCTGGTTCTAGTGTGTGGAATTGATGGGAAAAGAGAAAAATCTGACCCTAAAAGAATTAACACTAGGTAACTTTTAGAATAGACACTGTGAGTGCTAAATTATAGGAGTATGTGTGTGCTAGTCGCACTAGTATTGATAGAAAATTGTAATTTAGTGGGAAACAGATAATATTGTCTCATCCATCTTTAACCTTATGAGTAGGAAACCCTATTCTTAAGTCTGTTACTTATATATCACTACTTTTTTAAGGTCAGTTCAGTTTAGTTCACTCGCTCTGTCGTGTCCGACTCTTTGCGACCTCATGGACTGCAGCATGCCAGGCTTTCCCTATCCATCACCAACTCCTGGAGCTTATTCAGACTCATGGCCATCATGTTGGTGAGGCCATTCATCCATCTCATCCTCTGTCGTCCCCTTTTCCTGCTTTCAATCTTCCCCAGCATCAGGGTCTTTTCCAAGGAGTCAGCTCTTCACATCAGGTGACCAAAATATTGAAGTTCCAGCTTCAACATCAGTCCTTCCAATGAACACCAAGGAGTGGTCTCTTTTAGGACTAACTCTCTGGGTCTCCTTGCAGTCCAAGGGACTTTTAAGAGTCTTCTTCAACACCACAGTTCAAAAGCATCAATTCTTCAGCGCTCAGCTTTCTGTACAGTCCAAATCTCACATCCATACGTGGCTACTGGAAAATAGCTTTGACCACACAGACCTTTGCTGACAAGTAATGTCTCTGCTTCTTAATATACTGTCTAGGTTGGTCATAACTTTTCTTCCAAGAAGCAAGCATCTTTTAATTTCATGGCTGCAGTCACATCTACAGCGATTTTGGAGCCCCAAAATAACGTCTCTCACTGTTTCCATTGTTTCCCCATCTATTTGCCATGAAGTGATGGGACCAGATGCCATGATCTTAGTTTTCTGAATGTTGAGTTTTAAGCCAACTTTTTCACTGTCCTCTTTCACTTTCATCAAAAGGCTCTTAATTCTTCTTCACTTTCTGCCATAAGGGTAGTGTCATCTGTGTATCTGAGGTTACTGATATTTCTCCTGGCAATCTTGATTCCAGCTTGTGCTTCATCCAGCCCTGCATTTCTCATGATGTACTCTTTATATAAGCTAACTAAGCAGGGTGACAATATATAGACTTGACGTACTCCATTCCTGATTTGCAACAAGTCTGTTGTTCCATGTCCAGTCAGATTACAAAATTTCATCACATAACACATGAATAACAAGAACATTAATTTCCAAAATAATTTAAGCAGGAATAAGTACCACAAGTACTTTCCAAAACTGTCATCTTTTTCTGGAGGTTTGAGTATATCTATTCTTGTATGCATGGAGAGTATTGTGTGAGAAGAATTTAATAAGCTTTTTGAATTGAATATTCCCTTAGAAAATTTAATTTTTCTAATGTATGGACGCTGAAATTAATGCTCTTATATTTTCTTTATAAATTTCATGATATTACATCAGAATTTCCTCTTTTGCAAAAATATATCATTTCAGGAAAGTTTATAAGTTTTAACTCTTTAAGTATATAAGTATTAACAGTTTTTGGAAAACTAAATACTAACCATTCATTAACACATTATTGTACTATTTTACTTCTTCAGCTTTGGAAGTGATATTAGATAGAGAGCTTCAGGAACACTGATAAGATCACATTTTGTTCTGGTTAGCTAACGGTATGTTAAAAGATATAGGACTTTTCTACACATATCCATGGGACTTCCCTTGTGGCTCAGATGGTAAAGCGTCTGCCTACAATGTGAGAGACCCGGGTTCGATCCCTGGGTCAGGAAGTTCCCCTGGAGAAGGAAATGTCAACCCACTCCAGTATTCTTGCCTGGAAAATCCCATGGACGGAGGAGCCCCGTTGGCTTCAGTTGATGGGGTCGCAAAGAGTCAGACACGAGGATCACAATAAATTGTGGAAAATTCTGAAAGAGATGGGAATACCAGACCACCTGATCTGCCTCTTGAGAAATTTTTATGCAGGTCAGGAAGCAACAGTTAGAACTGGACATGGAACAACAGACTGGTTCCAAATAGGAAAAGGAGTTCGTCAAGGCTGTTTATTGTCACCCTGTTTATTTAACTTATATGCAGAGAACATCATGAGAAACGCTGGACTGGAAGAAACACAAGCTGGAATCAAGATTTCCAGGAGAAATATCAATAACCTCAGATATTCAGACGATACCGCCCTTATGGCAGAAAGTGAAGAGGAACTCAAAAGCCTCTTGATGAAGGTGAAAGTGGAGAGTGAAAAAGTTGGCTTAAAGCTCAACATTCAGAAAATGAAGATCATGGCATCTGGTCCCACCACTTCATGGGAAATAGATGGGGAAACAGTGGAAACAGTGTCACACTTTATTTTTCTGGGCCCTAAAATCACTGCAGATGGTGACTGCAGCCATGAAATTAAAAGACGCTTACTCCTTGGAAGGAAAGTTATGACCAACCTAGATAGCATATTGAAAAGCAGAGACATTACTTTGCCAACAAAGGTTCGTCTAGTCAAGGCTATGGTTTTCCCTGTGGTCATGTATGGATGTGAGAGTTGGACTGTGAAGAAGGCTGAGTGCCAAAGAATTGATGCTTTTGAACTGTGGTGTTAGAGAAGACTCTTGAGAGTCCCTTGGACTGCAAGGAGATCCAACCAGTCCATTCTGAAGGAGATCAGCCCTGGGATTTCTTTGGAAGGAATGATGCTAAAGCTGAAACTCCAGTACTTTGGCCACCTCATGCGAAGAGTTCACTCATTGGAAAAGACCCTGATGCTGGGAGGGATTGGCGGCAGGAGGAGAAGGGGACGACAGAGGATGAGATGGCTGGATGGTATCACTGACTCGATGGACATGAGTCTGAGTGAACTCTGGGAGTTGACGATGGACAGGGAGGCCTGGCATGCTGTGATTCATGGGGTCGCAAAGAGTCGGACACGACTGAGCAACTGATCTGATCTGATCTGATACATATCTATGTGGCAATTATAAGAATCCTTAGATGAAATGATTGCCTATACTTCCCAAGGTATTCAACAGATGACAAAACACACCAATACAGTTGGATTTTGAAATAAAGTCCCAAAGAAAAATAAAATTTTTAAAAATTCTGGAGATGTACATCATAGTGACTATAGGTAATTACATTGTATTATATATTTGAAAACTATTAAAGAGAGTAGATCTTAAAAGTTCTTATCACAAGAAAAAAATTGCAACTATATGTGGTGGTGAATGTAATCTGGACATTGCCATGATCATTTTGCAATACACACAAATACTGAATTATTAATTTGTACACCTACAATTAATATAATGGTATATATTAATTATATCTTAGTAAAACAGAGAAGAATAAATAAGCAAATTGACCAAGGGGTAAGATGTATTTTCATTAAATTTTTTAAATTTTAGTTTCAGGGAGAAATAATTGAAGAAGATAATTAGCGAGTTCTGTTGTAGTTCTAGTGTGTCAAGGGGTTTTCAATTATTTTAAGATTTTTTAGATTCTTTTTTTCCCTTTTGTTACAAGAATAAGAAGACATATTTTATTGGGTAGTAGAAGATGTAAATATAACTGCATAGACAAAAATATTATGAGAAAACAAATGAGAAAAAAACTTATCTGTAATAATGATAAATAACTTTATAATATACATTGTATTTGGGATTGGCACACGAGAATAGGTCAGATTTATGCAGACAGATGGAAGAAAACCATCTTCAACATAGAAAATGCTCAGAGGAAATACACAAAACCTAGAAAATTTGTTTTGAGAGTAGAACTCAATAAAAGTTTTAGTTGACCTTGGCATTTTCATAAATTTAGATGTCATAAGATATATGATATTTGTTCATGATTTAGTGAAAAGGCAATGCTTTTACTTTATTGCTTTTATTTTAAAAAGTAGATAGAAGGTTAAAGAAAAGTTCATTTGAGAGGGAGATATTGAAACTTCAAAAATGTGAGTGAGAGAGATAGAGAATTCACTTAAGAAAAGAAATTAATAGTCCCAGTGAACAGATACAACAGAAGAAAGGGTCACAGTAGTTGCCACTGATTTCCTTATTCATACTTCTTGGCATTCAACAAGCATATCTGCCAAACTTTGCATTAGTTTTCAGGGCACATGGGTGTGCACAAAAGACATAACTTACTTCCATGAAGCATTGGTAGAAAAAGATGTAAAACCATAAAAGATACCTAGATATATGATTACTTATTTTAATAGGAGCTATAATGTAGATAGTACTGTGAGAGAATAATGGTTTAGGCAAAACTGGAGGGCAGTCATTGCTGGAGGAGAACAGTCAAGGCGAAGGAATTTCTAGGTAATGAAATCTGTGAGCACAAACTTGAATTGGGGAGGTCTTCAGTGCTAGAGGAATTATAAGAAGAGGAGAGCTCCTGGAAGCATTCTGACCTAGGGGAAGCATGGCACATGATGAAATCAGGGAGGAAGGCAGAAGAATGATTCATCACTTCCAGCATCACAGATGTGATTTTAAGTACAACTGAAAGACATTATAATGCTTAAGATAATCAATTAAAAATTTTTTTTAATGATTCATAAATCTGGGTGCAGGACATATGAGAAAAAAGAGGAGGGGCGAAATTCTCTCATCTGGGAAGAAATGATAATAGAGACTAATATAGAGGTAGTAGAATTTGTAAAAGTTGAGAGATTTGAGATATTATTTGGAATAGAAACAAGAAGACATTTTAGAGTCTTTTACAAGTGTATTTGAGTCTGTGTGACATTAAAAGTTTAATTTTTAAAAGGTGCATTTTCTAACGGTCAAAATGAATTTGGAAGATAATAGAAATTAATAATATTAACACCTATGTGACACATATTTCCCAGTTAGATTCTAGCTGCTAACAGAGAAGGCAATGGATATATAAACTAAAAACCACATTTTAGACAAATATAATTCCAAAAACTTTAGCTGATATATTATTATAAAAGGCTTCCCAGGTGGCACCAGTCGTAAAAGAATCCTCCTGCCAGTGCAGCAAATACAAGAGATGCAGGTTCCACCCCTGGGTAGGGAAGATCCCCTAACATAGAAGATGGCAACCCATTCCAGTATTTTTTCCTTGAAAATTCCATGGACAGAGGAGACTGGTGGGCTAGAGTCCATGAGATCACAAAGAACTGGATATGACTGAGCAAGCATGCACTCACACACACACATGCACAGACACACAAGCACATCATTCAAAAATATATTCCTGACCAATGTTTTCTTAAACCAAATGGTAGAAAATGTTTCCAATAAGGTACTCGATTATATCATTCCAGTTAAGAATAACACACTGTGAGCTCTGAATTTGTTTATTATTCACTTGAAAATAGTATTACAATATGAAAAAAATGAACTGGGATATTTGTCCCCTCCCTATTTCTTTAAATCAATAAACTTCATTGAGCACAAATTATCAAAAACTGCTGGAAATCCTGTCGGTATAAGTCCTTTGTTTAAAATAATTAAAAAGAAAAAGGAACAAGTTAAGATGGTTATTATTGAAAATGAAAAAGGAGAATTAAGATTTGTTAAAATGACCTCTAATGTTAAGAATCTGGAGAAGGCAATGGCACCCCACTCCAGTACTCTTGCCTGGAAAACCCCATGGATGGAGGAGCCTGGTGGGCTGCAGTCCATGGGGTTGCTAGGGGTCGGACATGACTGAGAGACTTCACTCTCACTTTCCACTTTCATGCATTGGAGAAGGAAATGGCAACCCACTCCAGTGTTCTTGCCTGGAGAATCCCAGGGATGGGGGAGCCTGGTGGGCTGCCATCTATGGGGTCACACAGAGTTGGACACGACTGAAGTGACTTAGCAGCAGCAGCAGCAGCAATATTAAGAATCAAGTACTGCTACATGCAAATATGATTGTTTCACCTGATCATTTTAGGTTGTTCAACACAGCAAATTAGAATGTAGATTGTAAGAACTGCCATTCTTACTGCATTTTATTTTACTGCATGCTGTTTACTGATTTTTGCATACTGGCTACAGATAAGTTTCTAAATAGTGACCTCTCAAAGTAATCAGAATGTTAGAAGAAAAGGCAATTACTGTGTGTCAGTTAAGTGTTATAATAAATTGAATATTCTTTTGTTGAATTTTATAATAAACATTAGTAATATTCATTTCTTTAGTAGGCAGAAAGCCCAAAATTTAAATAAACATTGAAACAGCATGCTTGTATTTTGTTGAGAGTTTATAGGACAAGAGCTAAAGTTTAATCTTGAAGAGAATTTTCCTAAGATTCCTGGCTGTGAAACAATAGAAGACATTTTGGAACAGAGATAAAATAGTTAATACAGTTTACTTAGAATATGGGCAAATCAACAATGATGATTAATTTAATACTCATGTGATAACAAACATAATGTTAATCAATTTTATTATCAATATATTTAGGACAATAAATTTTATTAGTGATTACTAAATTTTCATGGGAATAAGAAACTGCCATGCATTTCAATTTCTAGCCATTAACACAAGTCAGTTAACACAAAGCTGAAAAGTTTTTACCAAAGTTCAATTATATATTTTTAATCTTAACATAGGCTTCTCAGGTGGTTCCAGTGGTAAAGAATCTGCCTGCCAGTGCAGGAGATACAAGAGACATGTATTCAACCCCTGAGCCTGAAAGATTCCCTGGAGGAGGAAATGGTAACCCACTGCCGTATTCTTGCCTGAGAAATGCCATGGACAGATGAGCCTGGCACGCTACAGTCCATGGGGTCGCAGAGAGTAAGACACAACTGAGTATATACAGAGACACAATGTTAACATTCCTCTTTATTGGGTATTTTTACATGACATTATATTCCATTTTTTTTTAATCATAACATTGCTTAATAACACTATGGAGACTCAAGTATTTCATGCATTGTTAAAGCAATTTTATGTTAGAAACTATATTGCAAGCAATTCCTATTAACAAAAAATTCCTATTAAGTTGTCCCTTGTAAATTCAAAACGTTATTTGAAAAATTTAAATATTACTAAGTATTAACTATTAAGATATGGTATAATTAAGTCATTTATTTACATATTTCATAAATCATTATCATATAACACTTTTCCAGCAATGAGTGTCTATCAGTGGGTAAAGAGCTAAACTAACTGCCCTCAAGAACTTTATTATCTAATTTTCTATACAGCAAGTGCAGACACATTTTTTATGGGATCAGATTATGATAATGCTATAAATGAAACAAACAAGGAAAAGATAGTAGTGATGAGAGATATTTACAACTATCAACTGCAAATTTGAAAGACTGCATAAAAAAAAGTGAAATTTTATATATCTGAAAAATTGAATATAAAGATATGTTTCTATAATTTTTTCTATAAAAATGGCTGTAAGGCAAAGGATATTAGATACTCTTGCCATGAAAAGAAAAGTAAAAGTGTTAGTTGTTCAGTCGTGTTCAATTCTGCAACACCATGGACTGAAGCCTACCAAGGCTCCTCTGTTAATGGGATTCTCCAGGCAAGAATACTGGAGTGGATAGCCATTCCCTTTTCCAGGGGAATCTTCCAGATCCAGGGACTGAACCTGGCTCTCCTGCATTGCAGACAGATTCTTTACTGTCTAAGCCACCAGGGAAGCCCATATTCCCACTCAATGTGTATACATACACACACAAGCACACACTCACTATTGCCATGGATCTTGTTGTATTACCTTGCAAGTGAATGTATCCCTTCTTAAGCCTGAAATATACTTGTCTGGAAGTTTATCACTGAAAAAAATTTGCCTAATAATATCACTCTAAGTACGTTTTAAATGATATAGTATTAAATATAGACATCGTATTTTTATCCTAGAATCAACAGTATATAGTAGAATTAATAGCTTTCCATTACTTTCTGACAAAGCTACTCTTGAACAATTGTCCAGAAATCTGAGCCCTTGGAAACCCCTTTAATATCTCTATAATTCCAACCCCTATTTCTCAAGTAGTTAGGCTTTTCAACTTAGGCTCTTTTATTCATTCTTTCAGTTACTAACATAACTTTCCTCATAGATCACTTCATGGCAGATAGATGAGGAAAAAATAGAAATAGTAGAGGATTTAAACTTCTTGGGCTCCAAAATCACTGAAGACAGTGACTGCAGTCATGAAATTAAAAGGCATTTCAGTTCAGTTCAGTTACTCAGTTGTGTCCTACTCTGCAGCACACCAGTCTTCCGTGTCCTTCAAAAACCCCCAAACCTTGCTCAAACTCATGTCCATTGAGTTGGTGATGCAGTCCAACCATCTCATCCTCTGTCGTACCCTTCTCCCACCTTCAATCTTTTCCAGCATCAGGGTCTTTTCCAATGAGTCAGTTCTTCCCAAGTTGGCTAAAGTATTGGAGTTTCAGCTTCAGCATCAGTCCTGCCAATGAATATTCAGGACTGATTTCCTTTAGGATGGACTGGTTTGATCTACTTGCAGTCCAAGGGACTCTCAAGAGTCTTGTCCAACACCACAGTTCAAAAACATCAATTCTTCAGCACCCAGTTTTCTTTATAGTCCAACTCTCACATCCATACAGGACTACTGGAAAAAACATAGCTTTGACTAGACAGATCTCTGTTGGCAAAGTAAAGTCTCTGCTTTTAATACTTTGTCTCGGTTTGTCATAGCTTTTCTTCCAAGGAGCAAGTGTCTTTTAGTTTCACTGATGCAGTCATCATCTGCAGTGATTTTGGAGCACAAGAGAATAATCTTTCACTGTTTTCATTGTTTCCCCTAATATTTGCCATGAAGTGATGGGACCAGATGCCAAGATCTTAATTTTCTGAATGTTGAGTTTTAAGCCAACTTTTCATCTCCTCGTTCACTCTCATCAAGAAGCTCTTTAATTCTTCTTTGCTTTCTACCATAAAGGTGGTGTCATCTGCATATCTAAGGTTATTGATATTTCTCCCAGCAATCTTGATTCCAGCTTGTGCTTCACCCAGCCCAAAGTTTCTCATGATGTACTCTGCATATAACTTAAATAAGCAGGGTGACAATATACAGCCTTGATGTATTCCTTTTCCAATTTTGAACCAGTCTGTTTTCCGATTTCCAATTCTAACTGCTGCTTTTTGACCTGCCTACAGATTTCTCAGGAGGCAGATAAGGTGATCTTGTATACTCATCTCTTTAAGAATTTTCCACAATTTATTGTGATCCCCACAGTCAAAGGCTTTGGCGAGGTCAATAAAACAGAAGTAATTTTTTTTTTTTTTCTGGAACTCTCTTGCTTTCTCAATGATCCAACAGATGTTGGCAAGTTGATCTCTGTTTCCTCTGCCTTTTAAAATCCAGCTTGAACATCTGCAAGTTCTTGGTTCACATACTGTTGAAGCCTCCTTGGAGAAATTTGAACATTACTTTACCAGAGTGTTCTGCTGCTGCTGCTGCTGCTTCAGTCATGTCTGACTCTGTGGGATCCTATAGATGGCAGCCCACCAGGCTCCCTGACCCTGGGATGAGTGCAATTGTGCAGTAGTTTGAACATTCTTTGGCATTGCCTTGCTGAGTTTTCCAAATTTGCTGGCATATTGAGTGCAACACTTTCATAGCATCCTCTTTTAGGGTTTGAAATAGCTCAACTGGAATTCCATCACCTCCATTACCTTTGTTTGTAGTGATGCTTCCTAAGGCCCACTTGACTTCACATTCAAGGATGTCTGACTCTAGGCAAGTGATCACACCATCTTGGTTATCTGGGTCATGAAGATCTTTTTTGTATAGCTTTTCTGTGTGTTCTTGCCACCTCTTCTTAATATCTTCTGCTTCTGTTAGGTCTGTACAATTTCTGTCCTTTATTGTGCCCATTTTTGCATGAAATGTTCCCTTGGTATCTTGAATTTTCTTGAAGAGATCTCTAGTCTTTCCCATTCTATTGTTTTCCTCTATTTCTTTGCATTGATTTCCGAGGAATGCTTTCTTATCTCTCCTTGCTATTCTTTGGAACTCTGCATTCAAATGAGTATATATTTTCTTTTCTCCTTTGCCTTTCACTTCTCTTTTCTCAGCTATTTGTAAGGCCTCTTCAGACAACCATTTTCCCTTTTTGCACGTATTTTTCTTGGTGGTGTTCTTTATCACTGCCTCCTGTACAATTTCACGAGCCTCCATCCATAGTTCTTCAGGCACTCTGTCTATCAGATCTAATCCCTTGAATCTATTTGGCATTTCCCCTGTATATTCACAAGGAATTTGATCTAGGTCATGCCTGAATGATTGAGTTGTTTCCCTACTTTCTTCAATTAAAGTCTGCATTTGGCAATAAAAAAGAATTGATGTTTTCAAACTGTGGTACTGAAAAAGTCTCGAGAGTCTTTTGGACTACAAGAAGATCAAACCAGTCACTCCTAAAGGGAATTAGTCCTGAATATTCACTGGAAGGACTGATGCTGAAGCTGAAGCTCTAATACTTAGGCCATCTGATCCTAAGAGCTGACTCATGAGGAAAGACCCTATGCTGGAAAGATTGAGGGCAGGAGGAGAAGGAGAACAAAGATGAGATGGTTGGATGGCATCACTGACTCAATGGACATGAGTTTAATTAATCTGGGTGATTATGAAGGACAGGGAAGCATGATGTGCTGCAGCCCATGGGGTCACAAAGGGTCAAATAAGACTTAGAGACTTAACAACAACAACCTCATTGATAATGGGTCTTCTCCAACTTATAAATTTCCTTCTTTGAAAGAGCCAGTATCCCATATTCTAAGTACTTGAATATAGCAAATAATATGGACTGAATTAAAAGTGTGTATCATGACTACAATAGAAGAATCTATCACATAATGTACATCTCAGACTGGAAAATTTTCCACCTAGTAAGTTCAAGTAGTGAAGTGAAGAGAATTCACTCAGTTGTGTCTGACTTTTTGGTAACCCATGGACTGGAGCCCTACCAGGCTCCTCCATCCAAGGGATTTTCCAGGCAGCTACTCCAGGTGATATCTGGACCCAGGAATAGAACCCACATCTCTTGTGTTTCCAGCATTGGCAGCAGATTCTTTACCAATGCACCACTTGGAATGCCCTTTTCAGTGTATGGGAAGATGCAAGTGTCTAGGCTCATTGAAATCATTCCTGAGATATGCATCTCAGCTATGTTGGGCCAGAATCCTGAGTTTTCACATTCTAAATTTTCCTCAGGGCTCATTGTAGGGAGTGGCTGCAGTCTGGAGATAGATAGGCATTTACTATCAGTATTTAATACTGGAGATATCAGATATTCTTTCCTTCTTGAGTTACCTCAGGGCTGACCAGCTCACCATCCATGGTGGCTGCAATTGCTGCTGACTGTAACATCCTTGTATATGGATCCAGCAGGAAAAGATTCCATGTCTCAGTTGTCTCGTTATAAAATTATCCCCAAAAACTTAGAATTTGAATACAGCATATCAGTCTACAAGGTAAAGTAAATGAGTAGTACTAGGTTAAATTGCCAACATTAACTGGATCATAGAAAAAGCAAGGGAATTCCAGAAAAACACCTACTTCTGCTTCATAGCCTTTGACTGTGTGGATCACAAAATACTGTGGAAAATTCTTAAAGATATAGGAATACCAGACAACCTTACCTGTTTCCTGAGTCACCTGTATGCAGATCAAGAAGCAACAGTTAGAATCGGACATGGAACAATGGACTGGTTCCAAATTGGGAAAGGAGTATGTCCAGGCTGTACATTGTCACTCTGCTCATTTAACTTATATGCAGAGTACATCAGGAGAAATGCCAGGCTGAATGATGCTCAAGCTGGAATCAAAATTGTCAGGAGAAATATCAATAACCTCAGATATGCAGATGACACCACCCTAATTGCACAAAGTGAAGAATAACTAAAGAGCCTCTTGATGAAAGTGAAAGAGGAGAGTGAAAAAGTTGGCTTAAAACATTCAAAAAACTAAGATCTGATGACATGATCCTTTACATAGAAAACCCTAAAGACTCCACCAGAAAATTACTAGAACTAATCAATGATTATAGTAAAGTTGCAGGATATAAAATCAACATACAGAAATCCCTTGCATTCCTATACACTAATAATGAGAAAACAGAAAGAGAAATTAAGGAAACAATTCCATTCACCATTGCAACGGAAAGAATAAAATACTTAGGAATTTATCTACCTAAAGAAACTAAAGACCTATATATAGAAAACTATAAAACACTGGTGAAAGAAATCAAAGAGGACACTAATAGATGGAGAAATATACCATGTTCATGGATTGGAAGAATCAATATAGTGAAAATGAGTATACTACCCAAAGCAATTTATAGATTCAATGCAATCCCTATCAAGCTACCAACAGTATTCTTCACAGAGCTAGAACAAATAATTTCACATTTTGTATGGAAATACAAAAAACCTCGAATAGCCAAAGCGATCTTGAGAAAGAAGAATGGAACTGGAGGAATCAACCTACCTGACTTCAGGCTCTACTACAAAGCCACAGTTATCAAGACAGTATGGTACTGGCACAAAGACAGAAATATAGATCAATGGAACAAAATAGAAAGCCCAGAAATAAATCCACGCACATATGGACAACTTATCTTTGACAAAGGAGGCAAGAATATATAATGGATTAAAGACAATCTCTTTAACAAGTGGTGCTGGGAAATCTGGTCAACCACTTGTAAAAGAATGAAACTAAAACACTTTCTAACACCATATACAAAAATAAACTCAAAATGGATTAAAGATCTCAATGTAAGACCAGAAACTATAAAACTCCTAGAGGAGAACATAGGCAAAACACTCTCCGACATACATCACAGGAGGATCCTCTATGACCCACCTCCCAGAATATTGGAAATAAAAGCAAAAATAAACAAATGGGACTTAATTAAACTTAAAAGCTTCTACACAACAAAGGAAACTGTTAGCAAAGTGAAAAGGCAGCCTTCAGAATGGGAGAAAATAATAGCAAATGAAGCAACTGACAAACAACTAATCTCAAAAATATATAAGCAACTCCTACAGCTCAACTCCAGAAAAATAAATGACCCAATCAAAAAATGGGCCAAAGAACTAAATAGACATTTCTCCAAAGAAGACATACAGATGGCTAACAAACACATGAAAAGGTGCTCAACATCACTCATTATCAGAGAAATGCAAATCAAAACCACTATGAGATACCATTTCACCCCAGTCAGAATAGCTGTGATCCAAATGTCTACAAGCAATAAATGCTGGAGAGGGTATGGAGAAAAGGGAACCCTCTTACATTGTTGGTGGGAATGCAAACTAGTACAGCCACTATGGAGAACAGTGTGGAGATTCCTTAAAAAACTGGAAATAGAACTGCCTTATGATCCAGCAATCCCACTGCTGGGCATACACACCGAGGAAACCAAAAGGGAAAGAGACACGTGTACTCCAATGTTCATCGCAGCACTGTTTATAATAGCCAGGACATGGAAGCAACCTAGATGTCCATCAGCAGATGAATGGATAAGAAAGCAGTGGTACATATACACAATGGAGTATTACTCAGCCATTAAAAAGAATACATTTGAATCAGTTCTAATGAGGTGGATGAAACTGGAGCCTATTATACAGAGTGAAGTAAGCCAGAAAGAAAAACACCAATACAGTATACTAATGCATATATATGGAATTTAGAAAGATGGTAACAATAACCCTGTGTATGAGACAGCAAAAGAGACACTGATGTATAGATCAGTCTTATGGACTCTGTGGGAGAGGGAGAGGGTGGGAAGATTTGGGAGAATGGCATTGAAACATGTATAATATCATGTATGAAACAAGTCACCAGTCCAGGTTCAATGCATGATACTGGATGCTTGGGGCTGGTGCACTGGGACGACCCAGAGGGATGGTATGGGGAGGGAGGTGGGAGGAGGGTTCAGGATGGGGAACACATGTATACCTGTGGCAGATTCATTTTGATATTTGGCAAAACTAATACAATATTGTAAAGTTTAAAAATAAAATAAAATAAAAAATAAGATCTGGCATCTGGTCCCATCACTTCACGGCAAATAGATGGGAAAACAATGGCAACTGTGATAAACTTTATTTTCTTGAGCTCCAAAATCAGTGTGGACAGTGACTGCAGACATGAAATTAGAAGATATTTCTATTTGGAAGAAAAGCTATGTCAAACCTGGAGAGTATATTAAAATGTAGAGACATCACTTTGCTGTCAAAGATCCATTTTGTCAAAGCTATGGTTTTTCCAGTAGCCATGTATGGATGTAAGAGTTGGACCAGAAATAAGACTGAGTACCAAATAATTAATGCTTTTGAACTGTGGTTCTGGAGAAGACTCTTCAGAGTCCCTTTGGCAGCAAGGAGATGGAACTAGTTGGAGATCAATGCAAGAGATGCAAGAGACACAGCTTTGATCCCTGGGTTGGGAAGGTCCCCTGGAGGAGAGCATGGCAACCCACTCCAGTATTCTTGCTTGGAAAATCCCATAGATGGAGGAGACTGGCAGACTACAGTCTATGGGGTTGGAGAGTCGGACACAACTGAAGCGACTTAGCACATATGTCCATATTATGTGTGATCTTTAGTCGACCTAAAACAAAAGTTCCCTATGAACATACAGAAAAACAAAATGAATGGGGAGAAGAAAGTACCGTACAAAGTTGAGTTACTTAATGATTCATGGGCTTCCCTGATGGCTCAAACAGTAAAGAATCTGCCTGCAATACAGAAGATCTGGGTTTAATCCCTGGATAGCGAAGATCCCTGGAGAAGGAAATGGGAACCCACTACAGTATTCTTGCCTGGGAATCCCATGGACAGAGGACCCTGGCAGGCTACAGTCCATGGGGTCGCAAAGAGTCAGAAACAACTGAGTGACTATCACTTACTCACTCATACCATGTAATAATCTCATTAGCATTTTCTACAGATACTGGATTTGACAAATTAGCTATTCACAGAATAGAGAAAACTTGGTAACATTTGATAAAATGAAAAATATAGTAGCTGTAGGGCCCGGTATTCCATGAAAAATTAAAAAAAGGAACCTACATTTCATCACTAAAAGATAAACATTGCAAACATAAAGCTTGATACGAAAATATTTTGGAATGTTTACCTCATATCTGCCCCTTTCTTAATCAATGCTGCTGCTGCTAAGTCGCTTCAGTCGTGTCCAACTCCATGAGACCCCATAGATGGCAGCCCACCAGGCTCCCCCATCCCTGGGATTCTCCAGGCAAGAACACTGGAGTGGGTTGCCATTTCTTTCTCCAATGCATGAAAGTGAAAAGTGAAAGTGAAGTCGCTCAGTTGTGTCCGACTCTTCACGACCCCATGGACTGCAGCCTACTAGTCTCCTCCATCCATGGGGTTTTCCAGGCAAGAGTACTGGAGTGGGGTGCTATCGCCTTCTCCTTTATTTATCCATGGTAGCCAATTAAAGAGTTTATTTTTAGTATAGAAATTACAAAGAATATTACAATATTATTAATTGAGTAATACTAATGTAATGACATTTCCCAAGACTGTGTATATTGCTTTTGGTTGCTTATTGCTCAGGGGCAAATAAAATAACTCAATAAATTCATGCCAATACTGAGATTTTCTTTCTAAATACCATTCTTCATTGTGATCTTTTCTTTAAATCTACCTAAATGAGAATGAGTTCATTTAGATTCTATAATATTTTAAATATCTCCATGAAACTTTTAAAGAATACTGCATACTGTGTAAGAATACTTAAAATAAATCTCTGATTAACCAGATAGCATAAGAAATAATGGGAATATATTTAAGATGCAGTTCTTTAAAGGTAAGAAATATGTCCTGGACTTCCCTGGCATTCCAGTGGTAAAGACCATGTTGCCAATGCAATGGGTGCAGGTTTGATCCTTGGTTAGGCAACTAAGATCCCATGTAATGTGCAGCATAGCAAAAAAAAAGTCCCAGTCAAGATATCAGACAACAGAGGAAATAGAGACAGTGATTTATATTATTGTAAAGGAATAGATGATCTTCTAATTAAATACAAATATGCATTATTTATTATCTTGAAAGCTAATTTGATAAAGATCCCTAAAATAACTTGAAATTTCCCCATATACAAGAGCTTTTGTAAACACTGATCCCTTATGAATGTTGTGAAAATTTTTAGTGGAGTATCATACCAAGTAACAGAGAAACATGTTAAAGCATCATTTTTCTCTCATATTTTGAAAGACAAGCTTTTTCCTTTTCTATTTTCCTTGATTTTTATTTTGCTAGGATATTCTAGATAAAAATTTTGGACAATCAAAGAATAATTCCTAGAATAATTTTTAGTTATACATCTGAAACACCCATTTACCATGCCATATTGTATTATCACCAACAATTACTGCTTTTAATGAAAAACTCTTTCATTGTGACAAGCAGCAGGCCCTCCACATTATTTCTACATATGCAAATATGTTCTTGAAATACATACAATAGCAGCATCCATTTCTTTGTTTAGTGGTGGTTGATGAAACTTTAAACTGAGGCATATATTTATCTTCCTTTGACATTCATGATCAATAGTATGCATTAGAAAACAGTGAATTTGTGTTGTTATAGAAATATTTGATCGTAGGATGAGTAGAGTTAAGATCCAGAAATAGTTGAAGGTCTTTAAACTCTTTTGATTTGTGTCACATGTATCAGGAAGAAATAATTTCTTCTTCCTCTCAAATGTGATTTCAGTATCAAATATTATAAATAAATATCCCTTCTAGCTATTTGGGGGAGAGTTCATTTTCATGAACATGTTAGTCATTGTTGTTACACATTTTCAACACAGATTCTCCTGCATCCTCTCTTGTTGCTATAATTAGATATCTGTATACCCTTGTCTTTTGATCTTTTATTGTCTTTGCTAGCTAACATTTAACAAAATGACCATGTTATTTTTAGGAAACTTAAAACAGCTATTCTCATGTCAAAGCTTAATTTGATATTGCTGTTTATATTATAAAAATTAACTTCTCCAATAATAAATGCTTATAATTTCAGAAAATATACTGTGTGATGCATGAAGTGACGGAGAAGGCAATGGCACCCCACTCCAGTACTCTTGCCTGGAAAATCCCATGGATGGAGGAGACTGGTAGGCTGCAGTCCATGGGGTCGCTAGAGTCAGACACAACTGAGCGACTTCCCTTTCACTTTTCACTTTCATGCATTGGAGAAGGAAATGGCAACCCACTCCAGTGTTCTTGCCTGGAGAATCCCAGGGACGGGGGAGCGTGGTGGGCTGCCATCTATGGGGTTGCACAGAGTCAGACATGACTGAAGAGACTTAGCAGCAGCAGCAGCAGCATGAAGTGAAGTTAAACTCTAGATATTTGACTGCAATATTAATAAGCAGGGGTTGGATTATCTTCTTACTTGCAAAACTGAGTATTTTCATTGCTTTCTGATTTCTAGGAAATTTGTGACTCTTTGATTGAAATTCAGGCTTCTCTTGTGGCTCAGCTGGTAAAGAATCCGCCTGCAATGTGGGAGACCTGGATTTGATCCCTGGGTTGGGAAGATCCCCTGGAGAAGGGAAAGGCTACCCACTCCAGTGTTCTGGCATGGAGAATTCTATGGACTGTATAGTTCATGGGGTTGCAAAGAGTTGGATACGACTGAGTGATTTTCACTTTCACTTTCTTTCACTTCATACATACACATACATATATACATATATTACACACACACACACACACACACAGACATGGGCTTCCCTGGTGGCTCAGATTGTAAAGAATCTGCCTGCCATGAGGGAGACCCAGGTCCCATCTCTGGGTCAAGAAGATCCCCTGGAGAAGGGAATGGCAATCCACTCCAGGATTCTCACATGGACATTCCATGGACAGAGGAGTCTGGCAGTCTACCATTCATGGGGTCACAAAGAGTCAGACACAACTGAGTGACTAACATTTTCACTTTCATACACAGACACACATATATATGTGTGTATATATATATATATGTGTGTGTGTGTGTGTGTGTGTGTGTGTGTATATGTATGCATGCTAAGTTGCTCTAGTCCTGTCTGACTCTCCATGACCTCATGGACTATAGCCCGCCATTCTTCTCTGTCCATGGGATTCTCCAGGCAAGGATACTGCAGTAGGCTGCCATGCCCTCCTTCAGGGGATCTTCCCAACCCAGGGATGGAACCCACATCTCTTATGTCTCCTGAATTTGCGTGTGGGTTTTTCACCACTAGTGCCACCTGAGAAGCCCATATATATGTATATATGACTCTATTAACTTAATCTGATATTTGGTAACAAAAACTGCAATATGGAATTTTAGGATTAATTAACATATACCACTGAAGAGAGAAAAAATTACAAGATTGGGTTTCAGTTACTAGTATTGTCAATTTTAGAACTTATTAAAAAGTAAATTATATTTATGGTAATTATAATAGTTACATAACATTCTACTTTTTAAAGGAAATGGAATTAGATTTCTGAAAGTCTAAGAATATAAACAAAGGTGATAGAATTTATACCTGCTCTGCTCTTTTGGACAATGTAGTTTCTGTTGGGAATGAGTGGAAGGTCCTAAAATGTTAAATAATGTTTTTAAATAAAAGTCAATCAAGAAAGATATATTTATGAGATCTGGAGTCAAATGCCCAATTGCAAATCTTGGCTCAGCCAATTACTGCTACAATGCTGGGAAATTTATTTAGTATCTTTGAAAAAGTTTCCTCAACTGAAAGATGAAGAATAAAAACATTTAACTTGAAGGATTACTATGAGGATTTATGAAATCATATAAAGAATCTAGGGTTTAACCTATATTTTCTCAATACATTATTATTATTATACCACACTCTAAGGAGTATGAGATTTTGAGGGACTATTTTGAGGGGAAAAAAATACACAGGAATCTGTGTATTAGATTCCTATTGCTGCAATAGCAAATGACCACACACAAGGGGTTACAACACATACAATTATTATCTTAAATTTTTGTAGGTCAGAAATCTGATACAATTCTGACTGAGCTAAAAGCAAGCTGTCATCAGGGCTGACTTCTTTGTGGAGGTTCTGGAGTGGAATTTATTTCCTTGCCTTTTCTAGCTAGTGGCCCCCATCTATCTTCACAGCCCTTAGCACTGGTAGAGTCTTTCTCACCCAGTATCACTCAGGCATTTTCTTGGTTTTGTATACCTCTTTTACTTCTAAGAATCCTTGTGATTGCACTGAGTCTACCTGGATAATCCAGAGTAATTCCTATTTTAAGGATAGATGATTAGCAAACTTTAATTTCATCTGCAACTTTCATTCCCCCTGACATGTCACCTAGCATATTAATAGGTTTCAAAGATTAGAATGTGGAAATTGGGGGTGGGCATTATTGTGCCTACCACAATCTGTGTAATATATATTTTGTTTCATAAAGTGTAGACTAAGTCAATTAGCATTTCACAAACTGTTTCACAAAATACAAAGAAAAGTGTTGTATGTGGGCAGTTTGTAACATACAAAAATTACAAGATGTATTCAGTGATCTCCACTAGGAGAGATCATACTTTGGATATACAGGGGGCCAACAAACACATGAAAAGATGCTCAACATCATTAATTATTAGAGAAAAGCAAGTCAAAACTACAGTGAGGTATCACTTCACACCAGTCAGAATGACCATCATCAAAAAGTGTATGAAAAATAAATGCTGAACAGGGTGTGAAGAAAAGGGAACCCTCCTACACTGTTGATGGGGATTCAGTTCAGTTCAGTTCAGTTCAGTCACTCAGTTGTGTCCAACTCTTTGCTACCCCATGAATCGCAGCAGGCCAGGCCTCCCTGTCCATCACCAACTCCCGGAGTTCACTCAGACTCACGTCCATCGAGTCAGTGATGCCATCCAGCCATCTCATCCTCTGTCGTCCCCTTCTCCTCCTGCCCTCAATCCCTCCCAGCATCAGGGTCTTTTCCAATGAGTCAACTCTTCCCATGAGGTGGCCAAAATACTGGAGTTTCAGCTTTAGCATCATTCCTTCCAAAGAAATCCCAGGGCTGATCTCCTTCAGAATGGACTGGTTGGATCTCCTTGCAGTCCAAGGGACTCTCACGAGTCTTCTCCAACACCACAGTTCAAAAGCATCAATTCTACAGCGCTCAGCTTTCTTCACAGTCCAAGTCTCACAGCCATACATGACCATGGAAAAACCATAGCCTTGACTAGATGGACCTTTGTTGGCAAAGTAATGTCTCTGCTTTTCAATATGCTATCTAGGTTGGAAATAACTTTTCTTCCAAGGAGTAAGCATCTTTTAATTTCATGGCTGCAGTCACCATCTGCAGTGATTTTGGAGCCCCCCAAAATAGTCTGACACTGTTTCCACTGTTTCCCTATCTATTTCTCATGAAGTGATGGGACCGGATGCCATGATCTTCATTTTCTGAATGTTGAGTTTTAAGCCAACTTTTTCACTGTCTTCTTTCACTTTCATCAAGAGGCTTTTTAGTTCCTCTTCACTTTCTGCCATAAGGGTGGTGTCATCTGCATATCTGAGGTTATTGATATTTCTCCTGGCAATCTTGATTCCAGCTTGTGTTTCTTCCAGCCTAGCATTTCTCATGATGTACTTTGTATAGAAGTTAAATAAGCAGGGTGACAATATACAACCTTGACGTACTCCTTTTCCTATTTGGAACCAGTCTGTTGTTCCATGTCCAGTTCTAACTGTTGCTTCGTGACTTGCATACAAATTTCTCAAAAGGCAGGTCAGGTGGTCTGGTATTCCCATCTCTTTCAGAATTTTCCACAGTTTCTTGTGATCCACACAGTCAAAGGTTTTGACATAGTCAATAAAGCAGAAATAGATGTTTTTCTGGAACTCTCTTGCCTTTTCGATAATCCAGCGGATGTTGGCAATTTGGTCTCTGGTTCCTCTGCCTTTTCTTAAACCAGCTTGGAATTTGGAAGTTCACGGTTCACGTATTGCTGAAGCCTGGCTTGGAGAATTTTGAGCATTACTTTACTAGCCAGTGAGATGATGGGGATTAGTGCAACCACTATGGAGAACAGTATGGAGGTTCCTTATAAAACTAAAAATATAGCTACACTGTGATCCAGGAATCCCACTACATGGTGTATATCTAGATAAAACCATAATGAAAAGATACATGCACCCCAATGTTCATTGCAGTACTATTTACAATTGTCAATACATAAAAGAAACCTAAACATCCATTTAGAGAGGAATAGATAAAGAAGATGTGGTACATAAATACAATGGAACATTACTCAGCCATGAAAAGGATGAAAAAATACCATTTGCAGCAACAAGGATGATCTAGAGATTATTATATTAAGTGAAGTAAGTCAGACAGAGTAATAAAAATATCACAATATCACTTGTATGTGGAATTTTGAAAAATGATACAAATAACTTATTTACAAAACAAAAATAGACTCACAGACAAAGAAAACAAACTTATAGTCATCAAAGATGAAAGGTGCAGGTAGAGAGAGATAAATGAAAAGCTTGGGATTACCATACACATGCTATTATATATAAAATAAAATAATCAGTAAGTAGCTACTGTACAGCACAGAGAACTCTACTCAATATTCTGTAATAACCTAGAAGGGAAAGGAATCTGAAAAAAAAAAAGACATAACTATAACTAATTTTGCTGTACACATGAAACTAGCACAGCATTGTAAATCAATTATATTCTAATATAAAATAAAAATTAAAGGGTAAAAAAGCACAGAATTATAGAAAGGATTCTAATTCACTATTTCAGCATAAGATTTTTGGTAGAGGGGAAAAGCTTCATTTTGTGAATCAGGACCCAAACTCAATCGTTTCTTTATACCTACTAAATTACCATATAAATTAAAGACTCTAAGATGCACTTATGCCCCACACTTCAACATCTTTGAATCATGATGCATCTTATAATTATTGAAATAACTTTAATGAGGAGTTTAAAAAAAAAAACAGTGTTACAGAAAATAATGTTATGTCTTATAATCTTCCAGCAATTTTGATTTTATAATATGTGATAATGATCCTCATCAAAATGTGTCCTTCCTAATTTCTTATTTAAAAGTAAGATTCTAAGAAAATAAGAAATGTAAGTCATACTCTATTATATTTCTATTTCATTTGAATACATGGAATTTTTGCTCTGCTATATGAATTATTTAATTTGGTATGGAAAAATTATAAACTTTATACTGAAGGCTTATGGTCTTATAAGTTTTTATCTTTGGTATCAAATAATACCAATTTTGTTAACAATTGATGCTTAAATGAGTTCCACATTTTACGAACTAATAAAATAATTATGTTTGTAATCAAGATAATTTGTTATTCACAAATAGGTTTCATTTCCAGATGATTTTCCAAGGCTAGTTTTCTACCTCATGTGTTTTTTTATTCACATTTATAAGTTCTTTCATGATAAGGAACATAAGAACTTTAACATACTCTAATGAATTTAGTACATTAGTAAAAGTAATTGGTGAAGCCACCATAGGAAACAATACGGAGGTTCCTCAAAAAAGTTAAAAATAGAACTGCAATAAAATGCAGCATTCCACTTCTGGGTATTCATTCAAAGAATACAAAAACAGTAACTTGAAAAGTTATCTGCACTCCCATATTCATTGCAGCATTATTTATAATAGCCAAGATATGGTAAAAACCTAAGTGACTAGTGATGAATGAATAGATTTTAAAAATATGACACACACAGAAATATTACTCAGCCATAAAAGAGAAGGACATTTTGTCATTTGTGACAACACAGATAGACTATGATGACATTATGCTAAGTGAAAAAAGTCAGAAAAAGACACTTCCCAATACTATACAGTAGGGCACTGTTTATTTCATATATAGTAGTTTGTATCTGCTAATCCTAAACTCCTAACTTATCTCTCCTTTGGGGTGCTGCAGCCCATGGGATGGCAGAGTCGACATGACTTAGATACCTACCCAACAACAACAACACCCCCTTTCTCCTTTGGTAACCATTTATTTGTTTTCTGTAAGTCTACTTCTATTTTGTAAATACGTTCATTTGTATCATATTTTAGATTCTACATATAAGTGATAACATGGTATTTGGATTATTCTTTCTTCACTCAGTATGATAATCTTTGCTGCTACTGCTAAGTCCTTCAGTCGTGTCCGACTCTGTGTGACCCCATAGACGGCAGCCCACCAGGCTCCCCTGTCCCTGGGATTCTCCAGGCAAGAACACTGGAGTGGGTTGCCATTTCCTTCTCCAATGCATGAAAGTGAAAAGTGAAAGTGAAGTCGTTCAGTCATGTCTGACTCTTTGCGACCCCATGGACTGCAGCCTACCAGGCTCCTCTGTCCATGGGATTTTCCAGGCAAGAGTACTGGAGTGGGGTGCCATTGCCTTCTCCATAATAATCTTTAGATCCACCCATATTGCTGCAAATGGCATTTTGTGACAAACCAACAGACAACATAATACTCAATGGTGCAAAGCTGAAATTCTTCCTACTAAAATCTGTGATGAGACAAAGATGCCCACTCTCACCATTTATATTTAATATTGTATTGGAAATCTTATCCAGAGAATTGATGAGGGAAAAAAAACCCAAAGTAACCAACTTGAAAGAGAAGAGGTAAAATTGTCATTATATGCAAATGACATGACTATATATAGAAAACTCTAAAGACTCAACACAAAAACTACTGGAACTGATAAATGAATTCAGCAAGGTAGCAGGATCTAAGATTAGCTTACAGAAATCAGTTGCAATGAGATATCAGGAAAGGAAAGCAAAAGACAATCCCTTTTAAAATTGCATTAAAAATAAAGTATTGACTACTTGGGAATATACCTGACCAAAGAGATGAAAAACATAAGCTGACAGCTATAACACATCGATAAAATTAAAGGTAATCAAGGAAATGGAAAAATATCCCATAATCTTGAATTCAAAGAATTAATATTGTTAAAATGTTCACAATACCCAAAGAAATCTATATATTTAATGTGATCCCTATCAAACTTAAAAAGTTTATAAATAACAAAAGCTTGAAAGGATGTGGAGAGAGGAGAATCCTACTACACCGTTGGTGGCAATGTAAATTGGTATAGCCATTATTGAAGAAAAAAAAAACATGGAGGTTCCTTAAAAAAAATAAAAATAGTGCTGCCATATGATCCAACAATCACACTGCTGGGCATTGTTGTTCTTCAGTCCCTTAGTCATGTCTGACTTTTTGCAACCCCATGGACTGCAACAAGCTTCCCTGTCCTTCACCACCTCCTGCAGCTTGCTGAAACTCATGTCCATTGAATTGGTGATGCTATCCAACCATCTGATCCTCTGTCATTTCCATTTCCTCCTGCCTTCAATCTTTCCCAGCATGAGGGTCTTTTCTAATGAGTCAGCTCTTCACATCAGGTAGCCAAAGTATTGAAGCTTCAGCTTCAGCATTAGTCCTTCCAATGAACATTCAGGACTGATTTCCTTTAGGATGGACTGGTTTGATTTCCTTGCAGCCCAAGGGACACTCAAGAGTCTTTTCTAACACCACAGTTCAAGAGCATCAATTCTCCAGTGCTTAGATTTCTTTATGGTCCAAATTTCACATCCATATGTGACAATTGGAAAAACCATAGCTTTGACTAGACGGACTTTTTTTTTTAATATGCTGTCTAGGTTGTTCATTGGAGAAGGCAATGGCACCCCACTCCAGTACTCTTGCCTGGAAAATCCCATGGACAGAGGAGCCTGGAAGGCTGCAGTCCATGGGGTCGCTGAGGGTCAGACCTGACTGAGCGACTTCGCTTTCACTTTTCACTTTCATGCATTGGAGAAGGAAATGGCAACCCACTCCAGTGTTCTTGCCTGGAGAATCCCAGGGACGGTGGAGCCTGGTGGGCTGCCGTCTGTGGGGTCGCACAGAGTCGGACACGACTGAAGCGACTTAGCAGCAGCAGGTTGTTCATAGCTTTTCTTTCATGGAGCAAGCCTCTTTTAATTTCATGGCTGCAATCTCCATCTGCTGCGATTTTGTAGCTCAAGAAAATAGTGTGTTAATGTTTCCATTGTTTCCCCATCTCTTTGCCATGAAGTAATGGGACCAGATGCAATGATCTTAGTTTTTTGAATGTTGAGTTTTAAGTCAACTTTTTTACTCTCCTCTTTCCTTTCATCAAGAGGCTTTTTAGTTCCTATTCACTCTCTACCATTAGGGTGGTGTCATCTGCATATCTGAAGTTATTGATATTTCTCCCAGCAATCTTAATTCCAGCTTGTGCTTCATCCAACCAGGCATTTCACATGATGTACTCTGCATGTAAATTAAATAAACAGGGTGACAATATGCACCCTTGACATACTCCTTTCCTAGTTTGAAGCCAGTCTGTTGTTCCATGTCCAGTTCTAACTCCTGCTTCTTGACCTCTAAACAGATTTCTCAGGAGGCAGGTCAGGCGGTCTGGTATTTCTATCTCTTTCAGAATTTTCCACAGATTGTTGTCATCCATACAGTCAAAGGCTTTGACATAGTCAAAAAAGCAGAAATAGATGTTTTTCTGGAACTCTTGCTTTTCTATATTCCAAAGGATGTTAGCCATTTGATCTCTGGTTCCTCTGCCTTTTTAAATCCAGCTTGAATGTCTGGAGGTTCTTGGTTCAAATATTGTTAAAGTCTTGCTTGGAGAATTTTGAGCATTTATTTGCTAGCATGTTGCTGCTGCTGCTGCTGCTAAGTCGCTTCAGTCGTGTCCGACTCTGTGCGACCCCATAGACAGCAGCCCACCAGGCTCCCCTGTCCCTGGGATTCTCCAGGCAAGGACACTGGAGTGGGTTGCTATTTCCTTCTCCATGCTAGCATGTTAGATGCGTGCAATTCTGCAGTAGTTTGAACATTCTATGGCATTGCCTTTCTTTGTGATTGAAATGAAAACAGACATTTTCCAGTCCTGTGAAAATGCCACTGCTGAATTTTCCAAATTTGCTGGCATATTGAGTGCATCACTTTAACAGCATTATCTTTTAGGATTTGAAATAATTCTGCTGGAATTCCATCACCTCTGCTAGCTTTGTTCAGAGTGATGCTTCCTAAGGTCCACTTAACTTTGTACTCCAGGATGTCTGGCTCTAGGTGAGTAATCACACCATCATGGTTATATGCCTCATGATCCAGAGAAAACTCAAATTCAAAAAGATACATGCACCCCAGTGTTTAAACCAGCATTATTTTCTATAATTAAGACACTGAAGTAACCCAAACATCCATCTACAGATGAATGGATAAAGAAGGTGTGACAGATACACACACACACAATAGAAACTACCCACTTTTTAATGCTAAATAATATTCCACACTAAGTGCGGGCGGCTACACTAAGCATGGCCAAGAGGAGCTACCCCACGTCCGAGGTCAGAGGCAGAAGCTGGGAGGACCCCATACCCGAAGGGCGGCAGCCAAGAGGAGTTACCCCACGTCCGAGGTCAGGAGCAGCGGCCGAGAGTGCCAGTCTGCAATGGCTCAGGAACGGCCGAGAAGAGCTACCTGATGTTCAAGGTCAGGGGCGATGGCCGGGAGGAGCTCCCCCATGCCCGATGCCAGGGGCGGCGTCTGGGAGGACCAACCCCACATCCAAGGAGCGGTGGCTGTGCAGGTGCAGGAGGGCCTAGAGGAACTATCCCACGTTGAAGGTGAGGAAGGGCGGTGGTGAGGAGATACCCCTCTTCCAAGGTGAGGAGCAGCGTGCGCTTTGCTAGAGCAGCCGTGAAGAGATACCCCAAGCCCAAGGTAAGAGAAACCCAAGTAAGACAGTAGGTGTTGCAAGAGAGCATCAGAGGGCAGACACACTGAAACCGTGCTCACAGAAAACTAGTCAATCTAATCACACTAGGACCACAGCCTTGTCTAACTCAATGAAACTAAGCCATGCCTGTGGGGCAACCCAAGACTGGCGGGTCGTGGTGGAGAGGTCTGACAGAATGTGGTCCACTGAGAAGGGAATGGCAAACCACTTCAGTATTCTCGCGTTGAGAAACCCACGAACAGTATGAAAAGGGAAAATGATAAGATGGAAACTGAAAGAGGAACTCCCCAAGTCAGTAGGTGCCCAATATGCTACTGGGTATCGTGGAGAAATAACTCCAGAAAGAATGAAGAGATGGAGCCAAAGCACAGACAATACCCAGCTGTGGATGTGACTAGTGATAGAAGCAAGGTCCAATGCTGTAAAGACAAATATTGCATCAGATCAGATCAGATCAGATCAGTTGCTCAGTTGTGTCCGACTCTTTGCGACCCCATGAATTGCAGCACGCCAGGCCTCCCTGTCCATCACCAACTCACGGAGTTCACTCAGACTCACGTCCATCGAGTCAGTGATGCCATCCAGCCATCTCATCCTCTGTCATCCCCTTCTCCTCCTGCCCCTAATCCCTCCCAGCAACAGAGTATTTTCCAATGAGTCAACTCTTCGCATAAGGTGGCCAAAGTACTGGAGTTTCAGCTTTAGCATCATTACTTCCAAAGAAATCCCAGGGCTGATCTCCTTCAGAATGGACTGGTTGGATCTCCTTGCAGTCCAAGGGACTCTCAAGAGTCTTCTCCAACACCACAGTTCAAAAGCATCCATTCTTTGGTGCTCAGCCTTCTTCACAGTCCAACACTCACATCCATACATGACCACAGGAAAAACCATAGCCTTGACTAGACAGACCTTTCTTGGCAAAGTAATGTCTCTGCTTTTGAATATGCTATCTAGGTTGGTCATAACTTTCCTTCCAAGGAGTAAGGGTCTTTTAATCTCATGGCTGCAGTCACCATCTGTAGTGATTTTGGAGCCCAGAAAAATAAAGTCTGACACTGTTTCCACTGTTTCCCCATCCGTTTCCCATGAAGTGATAGGACCAGATGCCATAGGAACCTGGAATGTCAGGTCCATGAATCAAGGCAAATTGGAAGTGGTCAAACAAGAGATGGCAAGATTGAATGTCGACATTCCAGCAATCAGCGAACTAAAATGGACTAGAATGGGTGAATTTAACTCAGATGACCATTATATCTACTACTGCCGGCAGGAATCCCTCAGAAGAAATGGAGTAGCCATCATGGTCAACAAAAGAGTCCTAAATGCAGTACTTGGATGCAATCTCAAAAACGACAGAATGATCTCTGTTCATTTCCAAGGCAAACCATTCAATATCACAGTAATCCAAGTCTATGCCCCAACCAGTAATGCTGAAGAAGCTGAAGTTGACAGTTCTACAAAGATGTACAAGACCTTTTAGAACTAACACCCAAAAAAGATGTCCTTTTCATTATAGGGGACTGGAATGCAAAAGTAGGAAGTCAAGAAACACCTGGAGTAACAGGCAAATTTGGCCTTGGAATACAGAATGAAGCACGGCAAAGACTAATAGAGTTTTGTCAAGAAAATGTACTGGTCATAGCAAACACCCTCTTCCAAAAACACAAGAGAAGACGCTACACTTGGACATCACCAGATGGTCAACACCAAAATCAGATTGATTATATTCTTTGCAGCCAAAGATGGAGAAGCCCTATATGGTCAAAAAAACAAGACTAGGAGCTGACTGTGCCTCAGATCATGAACTCTTTATTACTAAATTCAGAATTAAATTGAAGAAAGTAGGGAAAACCACTAGACCATTCAGGTATGACCTAAATCAAATCCCTTATGATTATACAGTAGAAGTGAGAAATAGATTGAAGGGCCTAGATCTGATAGATAGAGTGCCTGATAAACTATGGAATGAGGTTTGTGACATTGTACAGGAGACAGGGATCAAGACCATCCTCATGGAAAAGAAATGCAAAAAAGCAAAATGGCTGTCTGGGGAGGCCTTACAAATAGCTATGAAAAGAAGAGAAGCAAAAAGCAAAGGAGAAAAGGAAAGATATAAACATCTTAATGCAGAGTTTCAAAGAATAGCAAGAAGAGATAAGAAAGCCTTCCTCAGCAATCAATGCCAAGAAATAGAGGAAAACAACAGAATGGGAAAGACTAGAGATCTCTTCAAGAAAATAAGAGATACCAAGGGAACGTTTCATGCAAAGATGGGCTCAATAAAGGACAGAAATGGTAGGGACCTAACAGAAGCAGAAGATATTAAGAAGAGGTGGCAAGAATACACAGAAGAACTGTACAAAAAAAATCTTCATGAAACAGATAATCATGATGGTGTGATCACTCATCTACAGCCAGATATCCTGAAATGTAAAGTCAAGTGGGTAGAAAGCATCACTACAAACAAGGCTAGTGGAGGTGATGGAATTCCAGTGGAGCTATTCCAAATCCTGAAAGATGATGCTGTGAAAGTGCTGCACTCAATATGCCAGCAAATTTAGAAAACTCAGCAGTGGCCACAGGACTGGAAAAGGTCAGTTTTCATTCCAATTGCAAAGAAAGGCAATGCCAAAGAATGCTCAAACTACTGCACAATTGCACTCATCTCACACGCTAGTAAAGTAATGTTCAAAATTCTCCAAGCCAGGGTTGAGCAATACGTGAACCGTGTACTTCCTGATGTTCAAACTGGTTTTAGAAAAGGCAGAGGAACCAGAGATCAAATTGCCAACATCCGCTGGATCATGGAAAAAGCAAGAGAGTTCCAGGAAAACATCTATTTCTGCTTTATTGACTATGCCAAAGCCTTTGACTGTGTGGATCACAATAAACTGTGGAAAATTCTGAAAGAGATGGGAATACCAGACCACCTGACCTGCCTCTTGAGAAATCTGTGTGCAGGTCAGGAAGCAACAGTTAGAACTGGACATAGAACAACATACTGGTTCCAAATAGGAAAAGGAGTACATCAAGACTGTATATTGTCACCCTGCTTATTTAACTTATTTTCAGAGTACATCATGAGAAATGCTGGACTGGAAGAAACACAAGCTGGAATCAAGATTGCCAGGAGAAATATCAATAACCTCAGATACGCAGATGACACCACCCTTATGGCAGAAAGTGAAGAGGAACTAAAAAGCCTCTTGATGAAAATGAAAGAAGAGAGTGAAAAAGTTGGCTTAAAACTCAACATTCAGAGAACGAAGATCATGGCATCTGGTCCCATCACTTCATGGGAAATAGATGGGGAAACAGTGGAAACAATGTCAGACTTTATTTTTCTGGGCTCCAAAATTACTGCAGATGGTGACTGCAACCATGAAATTAAAAGACGCTTACTCCTTGGAAGGAAAGTTATGACCAACCTAGATAGCATATTCAAAAGCAGAGACATTACTTTGCCAACAAAGGTCCGTCTAGTCAAGGCTATGGTTTTTCCTGTGGTCATGTGAGATTTGGACTGTGAAGAAGTCTGAGCACCAAAGAATTGATGCTTTTGAACTGTGGTGTTGGAGAAGACTCTTGAGAGTCCCTTGAACTGCAAGGAGATCCAACCAGTCCATTCTGAAGGAGTCAGCCCTGGGATTTCTTTGGAAGGAATGATGCTGAAGCTGAAACTCCAGTACTTTGGCCACCTCATGCGAAGAGTTGACTCACTGGAAGAGACTCTGATGCTGGGAGGGATTGAGGGCAGGAGGAGAAGGGGATGACAGAGGATGAGATGGCTGGATGGCATCACTGACTCAATGGATGTGAGTCTCAGTGAACTCCGGGAGTTGATGATGGACAGGGAGGCCTGGTGTGCTGCGATTCATGGGGTCACAAAGAGTCGGACATGACTGAGCAACTGAACTGAATTGAATATTCCGTTGTTTAGATTTACCAAAGTTTATGTATCCATTCACCTACTGAATTATATAATTTGGTTGCTTCCAAGTCATGGTGACTATGAGTAAGACTGGTACAAAATACACATGTGGGTTTTCATACATACAAGTTTTAAAATACTTTGCATAGACTACAGGAACATAATTGATGAATCATATGTTGAAAGAATGTTCAGCTTTGTAAGAAATCTTGAAACAATCTTTCAGTCTAGCTGTACCGTTCTGCATTCCTCTGAATATGAATGAGAATTCTTATTGTTTCACATCTCTGCCAAAATTTGTTGTCATCAGAGTTCCAAGTTGTTTCCATTCTTATCGGTGTGTAGTGATATCTTGGTTTAATTTGCATTTTCCTGATGACAACGCGGAGCATCTTTTCAATTATCTGTATCTTTTCTTTGGTAAAGTGTCTCTTAAGTACTTTAGCTTATTTTTAAAAATCAGGTTCTTTAAATTCTTACTGTGTTTTAAGACCTTCTGTATATTTTGTATATATTTTTAAAGAGTTCTTTGTGTTTTTAATTTTAACAATATTTTTAAAATTTTTATTTTATTTTTAAACTTTACAATATTGTATTAGTTTTGCCAAATATTGAAATGAATCTGCCACAGGTATACCTGTGTTCCCCATCCTGAACCCTCCTCCCTCCTCCCTCCCCATACCATCCCTCTGGGTCATCCCAGTGCACCAGCCCCAAGCATCCAGTATCGCGCATCGAACCTGGACTGGCGACTCGTTTCATACATGATTTTATACATGTTTCAATGTCATTCTCCCAAATCTCCCCACCCTCTCCCTCTCCCACAGAGTCCATAAGACTGATCTATACATCAGTGTCTCTTTTGCTGTCTCGTACACAGGGTTATTGTTACCATCTTTCTAAATTCCATATATATGTGTTAGTATACTGTATTGGTGTTTTTCTTTCTGGCTTACTTCACTCTGTATAATAGGTTCCAGTTTCATCCATCTCATTAGAACTGATTCAAATGTATTCTTTTTAATGGCTGAGTAATACTCCATTGTGTATATGTACCACAGCTCTCTTATCCATTCATCTGCTGATGGGCATCTAGGTTGCTTCCATGTCCTGGCTATTATAAACAGTGCTGCGATGAACATTGGGGTACACGTGTCTCTTTCCCTTCTGGTTTCCTCAGTGTGTATGCCCAGTAGTGGGATTGCTGGATCATAAGGCAGTTCTATTTCCAGTTTTTTAAGGAATCTCCACACTGTTCTCCATAGTGGCTGTACTAGTTTGCATTCAAGAGTTCTTTGTGTTTTTAGAGTCCTTATTCAGGTATGTTATTGCAAGTAGTTCTCCGAGTCTGTGGCTTGTTTTCTTATTTCCTTGACATAAGCTTTCACAGAGAAGAAACTTCATTTTGATGATGGCCAGCTTATTAATTTTTTCTTTCATAGAGCCTGTCCTTGGTGTTGTAGCTAAAGTATAACTGTCATTCCCAAAGTCATCTAGGTTTTCTACTATGTTATCTTCTAAAATCTAAAATCTGTAAGCTTTCTTTTAGTAATTCAAACTTCACACCAGCCCATTCTTGAAAAATATCCTTTCTTCTCTTCTCTTGCCTATTTGTAAAAATTGAGTGAAATAACAAAACAATTGTATTACATGAAATCTGAATAATTAAAGACTGTATTTTAGTGCATACAATACTGGATAGACAGTGATAACAATAATACTAGCTAACATTTTAGTACTTACTATGTGTTAGGAGTTTTAGTAAGTTCTTATCATTGGTAAATTCATTAGGAGAGCAAATCAACTATATGAAATGTTATTTTATTATCTGTATTTTGTAGATAAGAAATCTAGAACATAAGAGATTAATTCAGCAAAGGTCACATTGTTAGTAAGTAAGGGAGCTAGTGGAATAACAGGGCATATGATTCCAAATTTTGTACCTGTCATAAAAATTCTGTTCTGCTCTATAGTATGCACTTTTCTGTACACATATATTTGGGAGAGGATCACTATTACTTCAAGTACAAACTTATTTCTAACTGAATTCACATTCATATTTCCACCTTTTAGAAGTATTCTCAACAAGCAGTAAAGACCTAATTAATTGATTGGCATTGGTTTTATGACATAAATGGTATCTCATTTTCTCATTCTTTGATTTTTATGATCCATTGGTAACCAATAACAGCATAACTAATGTAAAAATTAAGACAGCTCTTTTAATGTTTTTCCTATCAATATAATAATTTACTACATCTGTCTGTATGTATTCTAACACAATAAATGTGAATTAATTTTACTTCTCCAATTTTAATATCAAAAAATTTACATATCCTTGGTTTTTTTTACTTTTTACCCTGCCCTTGAGGTATTTTCTCTTTAGCAAAGTGACTATAAGTTGGAATTAAATGTGATCCATGGTTTCAAGTTGATAAGTTTCCCTTCTGTATCATATCACTCAACTAAACGCTGGTGAATGTGCATGTGCTTATGCTCTGTGTACATATATAATTATTTGGATCATTTTATTTCTTTTGAAGACTATTACTAAAATGCCTGTTTCATTAATATTCCAGCTAAAGTATATAAAGGGCTCATGAAATGTGGGCCTAAAGTGTTGGTAATTTGTAGTCTTTCATGATTCATTTAGCATTTATCGAATGTCTGGTACATACCATATAGAAAGTTGTGTGTTGAGCTAAATCACCTATGCCTTTGTTGAACATAGAATGGGGGGAAAAAGACTGAAAAATAAAATCATCACTACAAGTACTGAATTGCAGTAGACACAATTTCTTTCAAGAGAAAATGCATTATGCTCCTGAGAGCATAAACAGGGGTGACATTACCTAAGGAGCTATAGAAGACTTCTCTGAGGAACCAACATTAAAGCTGTAATCTGAAGGATGTATTGCAGTTGGTTAGGTGACAAAGTCCGAGGAGAGCATTCTGGTCACTAGGAAAAAGAACATGCCACATTTCAGGGTAGTGAAATTATCCTGAAATGGGGAAGGGTAGAAAGGGATGATGGCTGGGACAAACCAAGTGGTCACTGCACTTCCTGTTATGTTTTCAGAAAGCAATAGGCATCATTGACAGATTGTAAACTGGGGAATGATATGATCAGAATTTAATTCTTGAAAAGATATCTTATTACTTTGTGGATAATGATGTTAGGAATATTCAGAATGAAGGCAAGATCAGTTAGAGAATGTACCTACCCAGTTAGACCACCCAGAAACCAAAGATATTCATCATTTACAAGTCAAGTCCATCATCAACACCTTTTAAAAACCAATGGTGATTGCTCTTCCTTTTTGAAGAAGTAATCTAACCTTTTGCATTTATTATACAGATATCTATCGTTGCAACTGTATTATTTTATATTAAAACATTTCTTTCTATAAACAATAAGCTTAGTGGAAGAAGGAACTATATCTTAACTCATCTTTCTACCTTCTCTGCCTAACACACTGCTTCATTTATAACAGGTATTGAATAGAAAATGGTTGAAAAAGTTAATGCACTAATCAAGGAAACATGAAAGATGGGTCTTGAATTAATGTACCCATGAAGTGACATTAATGCAAGAAAAAGATCACAAAGGGGTTGGTCTGAGAACAGTAGATAAGATTTTAACTGAGAAAGGACAGGTGTAAGAAAAGAATCCCTTGCAAATGAAGGCAGGTGAACCTCTCATAGAATAAGCAGAAAACCAAGAAACAATGTACAATTAATGAAGTTAAAGGACTGGACATTTAAAAATAGAAATGTTGACATATTTTCATAAAGCAAAGTGCTACAGAAAGTGTAGGGTATAAAAGCTAAGGACTGACAAATCAGAGGCTGCTGCTGCAATTAGGACTGGCGTTCTCAATAGAGGGCTAGGGGAGTGATGCCAGATTGTACCGAATTGAGGAGTGGATGAAGAATAAGAAAATACACACAGAGATAAAAGAGAAAAGGAGCAGCACTTTAAAAAAAAAGTACATATTTTTCGTTTGTTCAGGTTTTAAGAAGGAGCATGTGTGCATGTTTTTATTTCCAGGGGAAAACAGAAGAGCGATTGAAGGAAATACTTGTATTTGTTGCCCCTTATATTGGTCTTTTTTTTTGAAGTTATTATCCTTCTTTAGATCTAATGAGCCTTCACCTATCCCCATAAGGTGACACTAAATCTGCCCTTTCTCCAATGGCCGAAGGCTTTTGTTCCACAGGGAAAATGAGAAGAATGATTCTGGTTTGTGCATCTCCTGCTATGTCTTCTCTTTCCCCTCCCCATGCCTGCATGACTGTGGAAGCTTTCCCCTGTCTCTCACCCTTCCCTCTCTGATGGGATCAAGGAAGGAAGTGACTTTTTTAGATTGTCTGCTTTTGCTTAAAGGTGGGCACTGCTCTTTGTAGATTTATACAATTCAAGCAAAAGCTGAAACCTCAGGGCGGTTTCTATGTACAAATAAAAAATTTTTAGAAGTTACTAGAGTCTTATAAATGTACCATCAGTTCAGTCAGGATTTATGTTCGAAATCCATGTCCTTCCTAAGTCTTTTAAGCTCAGTTTCTAAATATTATTTTTCTATTTATAAGTCTAGTAAATATTTGCAACTCCTTTTAGGAGTATTTGAATTAGTGTTCAATCTATTTATTGAATTGGTTTATACTGTTAATTACTTTAAGTGCACTGAAAGTTGCTATAGATAATTTCCTTAACAAATATGTTTCTGTTTTAATGACTTATCATAACTTTAAAAAATAATTGATAGGTTATAATAAATTAAAATTTTAACAAGATATTTCTTAATTATATGAACATGAGTATGCAGAAGGGATATATTTGTAGAAATATACCTAAAATTATATAATTATATCAGCAAAATATCACTTTAAACACATATAATTCAGTTGCACAATATGATATCATAAATGGAATTAAAAGACTGAACTATTATCCAATAGTTTAAATTCTCTTAATCACAAAAATGACAAATAATTGAAATCACATATATTTTTTGATTCTTTAAGGAAAACTTATTGAAGGTAATTTTATTGTCTTAAATATTTATATAATTAATACTGAAATTGTCTAGAGTCAGAAGATTTGTTGTTTTTTGTTTTAGTTGTTAAGTCTTGTCCGACTCTTTTGCAACCCCATGGATTGTGGTCCACAGCGCTCTTCTGTCCGTGGGATTTCCCAGGCAAGAACCCTGGAGTAGTTTGCCATTTCCTTCTCCAGGGGATCTTCCCTAATCAGGGATCAGGGGATTCTTTACCACTGAGCTACCAGGGAAGCCCAGCATTAGAAGATGCTTATACCACTGAGGAATCAATCTGGATTGTATTTCTGGGTTAAGTAAAGAGAAAGGACAATAGGAGCTAATATCAGAGTGATAATATGGTCCATTTTATTTAAAGTTACTTTTTAAAATTTGGCTTTTACTTTGAGCAGAATGGAGATCTGCTGGAAGGCTTTGAGCAGAGGAGTAATAGATAAAAGGATATGTTTTTGAACCTATGGCTGTTTTGCAGAGAACTTATAAAGGGACAATGGTGGAAGCAAGAATGCCTGTTGGGAGACTATAATCCAGGCACATATGACAATGGTTCAATTTTGCATGGCAGTAATAGTATCAGTCAGGGTCCAAGGAGGAAACAAATCGCACTCTTAAAGTAATAAATATTAATTTATAAATAATTAAATGTAATATAATAAAGAAAACTTTTACAAAATTGCTTCCTTGTTTAAAGGAAAAAATAAAAAGAAACAAGGCATGATGAGTCAAGAAGAAAACACCTACCACACACCTAAAAGATCAGGAGAATGAGTAGTGAACAGAACTCGGTGAAACTTTTAGCCATAGAAAAAGTCACCTTATGAGCTGTGCCCTTTGGTAGAGAAACATAATCACTTTTGAACTTCTGAGGTACAAGACAGGTGGTCTCTAAGCCAGACACCCTGTATTTATCAAGGGAAGTAAAATTTAAGCTTCGTTCTCCCCAAGATTCTCCAAGGACAAAGTTAGTGGTAAAAGCTGAGCTCTACTAGAACAAAGAGATAAGGTGTCCACTTCTGAGGTCAAGGAAGACTTCTTTATCTGCACATGCACGGGAAGGCTTCTTGGGGGTCAAAAAGAGAGGGAACACATCCCATAATAAACGTGGACATACACCCATAGGCTTCTGTGGTGGGATCTACCTTAGCAAAAATTTGCTCATTCATCTTGGGGAGGATCCATGGACCAAACAGATGTAAAGAAAGAAGAAAGATAATTGGCCAAAGGTAAACGAAGATCCTGAGTGCCGAAGAATTGATGCTTTTGAGCTGTGGCATTGGAGAAGACTCTTGAGAGTCCCTTGGACTGCAAGGAGATCCAACCAGTCCATCCTAAAGGAGATCAGTCCTGAGTGTTCATTGGAAGGACTGATGCTGAAGCTAAAACTCCAATACTTTGGCCACCTGATGCAAAGAAGTGACTCATTTGAAAAGACCCTGATGCTGGGAAAGACTGAAGGTGGGAGGAGAAGGGGACGACAGAGGATGAGATGGTTAGATGGCTTCATCGACTCAATGGACATGAAGTTGGGTGGACTCCAGGAGTTGGTGATGGACAGGGAGGCCTGGCATGCTGTGTTCCATGGGGTCACAAAGAGTCGGACACAACTGAGTGACTGAACTGAACAACGTCCAGAAGGACCATCCTATATAAGTGATTGACATCACCTCTGCACTGTGCTCCTCATCACTCAGGATGCTCGCACTTCTCTCTGGGTGTGTGTCTGCCTAGTGCCTGACTTACTGCCCTCCCCTTCATTCGAGAGGATGCCTATACCCTTTCTCTCTGGGTGTGCATCTCTGCCCTGCTTCTGAGTTGGATAAACAAACTATTTTCCTCTGTGCTCTCCCATGCATTGTTCTGTGTCTCTAATAATAAACTTTGTACCTGTTTTTACCATTTTTGCCTCCTTGAAACATTCTTGCTTTCAAACAGGGGCAAAAGCCAGGGCCACTTTGCTTCTTGCCTCTAGCCCCTGGCATTCTAGTGGCTAAGACACTTGATTTTCATCCAGGTTACCCTGGTTTAATTCCTGGACTGGGAACTAAGATCTCTCTTCAGGACTGATCACTGCTCTCCCTCCAAAATCACTTTCACCAGAGAAGAAACTAGGGAATGAATGCTCCAACCAATTTCTTTTCTCATCTGCTGTTCTGTAAGTTTCTCCATTTTGAAGAAAGTAAGAAGAATTCAGAAGGCAAAGTGCTTTTTGCGATTTAAAGATTCTTTGATGTAGGACACAATATATGTCACCTGAATAGATGAAAAGCTGAACTCTTGGTTACACCTCTGAACAAAAGAAGGATGTCAAGCAGAGCTACAGAGATGGCTATAGTGGGGAGAGGACAACAAGCTGGAGTTTGGGGGGAAGCTTCTCTATGGTAACTGGGGTACAGTTGGCTGTTTCCTGGGCTCCCTGTTGATTACCTAATTTGAATAATTTCCCTAGAATCAGGACAAAGAACTGTCCCCAGCTATCTGGTACTGGGCCCCATGGCAATGAAGGCAACTGCATAGTGGCCCAGAGTGGGAGAACCCAACCAGGCATTGTGGTTGGACTGTGACCTTCACTTACTACTCAAAAAGGGAACTGGTCAGTTTCTAATCAAGGCCTTAGACCTGAGTCAAGACACCATTAAACACACACACATACACAGAGCTACCCTACACAACTTTTTTAATATAACCTTTAAACTTCAAGTCTGCAAATTATAGTACCAAAGTGGAAAATGTGATGATGAGAATAGGAATTGAGATGTGGCAAAATTCTAATATATGAAGATAGAGACAGATTTTCTGGTACATTAGATGTTGTTGTTGTTTAGTAGCTAAGCTGTCTTTGACTCTTTTGAGATCCTGTGGATGATAGCCCACCAGGCTCCTCTGTCCATGGCATTTATCAAGCAAGAATACTGGAGTGGGTTGCCATTTCCTTCTCCAGGGGATCTTCCCCACCCAGGGATTGAAACTCACATCTCCTCCATTGGCAGATGGATTCTTTATCACTGAGCCACCACAGAAGCCCACATTAAATACAGAATGTGAAATAAAGCAAGATGTCAGTGATGAACTCAATAATCTGCCCCAAAAAAAAGCTGCCATCAAAATGAGAGATGTATGTGTATGTGCTTGTAGGGAGCAGGAGGAAATATATGTTTGATGGCTCAGATTAAGTTATCCTTGAAATATAGATTTTGAGATATCTATCAAGTGTAAAATGTCAACCGTCCACTGTACAAGTTAAAGCAAAGGTCTGGTATTAGGGTGAGATACCTGTGCGGAAATTGTTAATTATTGGCATATAGATGATATTTAATCTCACATACTAAGTGGGATCACAAAAGGCAAGGGTATAAAGAAGAAAATCAACAATTAAGACCTAGGAGTGTCCACTGGGGTGGAGGAGGGTTGAAGTGTTCATGTTAATGGAGCAGGAAGAGGCAGAGGACTTGATAGAGACTGAAGAGCACTGAGAGCAAAAGCACAAATGTGAGAGATTAGAAACCAGACAGGACAAAACACATCAAGGAGGAAGGATATACATTAGCTGAAATAAAAACTGATAACTGGTTGCTGGGATTAGCAAAATGAAGATCACTATCAAACTTTGTAAGAACAATGACATTAACTGGTGAAGTGTATGAATCTTGATTTGGAAAGAGATCATAAAAGAGAAGAAGAACTGGAGAAAGGCTATAAATAATCCTTTTGCTTTTGCTTTTGAAAAGAATAGCCAAAGCGGGGGAAAAATGAGGCATTGGCTAGTTGCTTATTTGTTTGTTGGTTGGTTTTAAGATGAGAGAAACACCAGCATGAAATTACACTGATGAAAATAATTAATGAGACAAAAAATTGATTCAAGGAAAGGGAAAATCCTTTATATGCATCTACACTGAAATGACAAAAAAATTAAGATGGATTAGTATTAGAGTTAAAATGAACTGTAAGCCATAATACTTTTGAAATGAGGAGGAATGACCCAATATCAGTGGATTATGAAATTAACTACAATTTGAGGAAATGTCAAAGATATTGACAAATGGCAAATCAAGGATAATATATATACAGACTGCTTTGTCTGGCATTTGTAATTGACACATTTTACACAAGGAGATGGAATATCTAGTAATGCTTTTAACATGCAAAGGATTTAGATAGATGTGAAAGAATAAGTTCTCACTTCAGGTTACAACAAAACCACCAGAATGCTTAAAATCTCTGATGGTTTACATACTACAAAAAATTTACAGTAAAGGAAACTACATTTCAGAAAGTATAATGGGATGGCTTGAAAATCAGTGCTCAGATGGTTTTGGTGGGGAAGAGCAAAGCAGGACAGATAGAGGAATATGGTGAAGAAACAGAACAACACAGGCTTGTGTTGCACATAGTCCAGAGATAAATAAGAATTACATTTACAATTTCTGGTGTATAATTGGAATTAATGAAAATACCTCACTCCAAGTATGCTGTATTAAGTGAAATGTTTTCTGAAGTAAAAAAAAAAAAAAAAAAAAAATCTTTGAAGGTGGAAGTGGTGAGAGATAGAGAGAAACAAAGAGAGAAGATGGGAGGGAGATACCCTGAGTTCTTGTTATAAGCCATTTAATTATCATGGCAAAGTTGAGAGGCAGATTTTATTATCTGTTTATAACAAAGAGAAATAAGAGATTGACATTATCCAAAAGGAGAAAGCTCTAAGTAGATTTTTATTTTAGATTATTTATTTGTTGGTTGGTTGATGAAAACTGAGTTTTAAATGATATAGGCGAATGAGACATAGTAAAAGAAATTTAGTAAGACCATCGTTCATTTTCTTTAGTGATGACATTTAAGAACTATGGGAAAATTAACTGAAGTAAAAAAAAAATTGGGATGAAATGATACACATATGCTTTTGGTCTCTATGTTTTAGTTTTTAATTAGTTTTATCAATTGGTATTAGGAATATGGCTTCTTTTCCCTGTATTTCCTTTGCTACAGAAATTTATGCTCTGGCCAAAAGTCCATTCTCACTAATATTCACTAAATATATAGGCAAAATGAATTAAATAGCCAATATAATACCTAGCCACTGAAAAACTCTCAGTCTGAGCAAAACAGCACCTCTAAGCCTTCTGGTGTTCACAATTATTTCAACTAGGTTACATAGTTTTCATGCTGCTGCTGCTGCTAAGTCGCTTCAGTCGTGTCCGACTCTGTGCTACCCCACAGACGGCAGCCCAACAGGCTCCTCCATCCCTGGGATTCTCCAGGCAAGAACACTGGAGTGGGTTGCCATTTCCGTCTCCAATGCATGAAGGTGAAAAGTGAAAGTGAAGTTGCTCAGTTGTGTCCGATTCTGTGCGACCCCATGGACTGCAGTCTACCAGGCTCCTCCATCCATGGGATTTTCCAGGCAAGAGTACTGGAGTGGGGTGCCATTGCCTTCTCCACATAGTTTTCATAAATTTCCCTAAATAAGACTGTTTGGAAGAGTTGAAAAAGCATATAAAATAAGTCAATATTTATATTTACTCAAAGCAATCTATAGATTTAAGTAGTCCCTATCAAATCACCCATTACATTTTTTAACTGAACTAGAACAAACAATCCTAAAATTGTATGAAACAATAAAAGATCCAGAATTTCCAGAAAAAGGACAAAATGAACAAAAAGCAAAGCAGGAAGCATAACCCCTCTGCCCTAATTTCAAACAATACTACAAAGCTACAATAATCAAAATAGTGAGGTATTGGCACAGAAACAAACATGATCAATGTAGCAGAATAAGGAGCATAGAAATAAACCCATACACCTATGGTCAATTAATCTTCCATAAAGGCAATCACTTCAGCAAATGATGTTGGGAAAACTGGACAGTCACATGTAAGTCAATGAAGTTAGAACGCATTCTCACAACACACACACACACAAATAAACTCAAAATGGCTTAAAGACAAATATAAGACATAACATCATAAAACTCCTAAAGAGAAAATAGGCAAAACAATCTCTGACATATATAATACCAATATATTTTCTTAGGTTAGCCTCCTGAGGCAAAATCAAACTTATAAGCTTTTGCATAGCAAAGGAAATAATAAACAAACAAATAAACAAACAAAATAGACAATATAAGGATTGAAACAAAACATTTGCAAACAACATGAGCAACAAAAGCTTAATTTCAAAAATAACCAAACAGCTCACACAACTCAATAACAATAAACCAACTGAATAATGGGGAAGAATGAAATAGACATCTCTCCAAAAAAGACATACAGATGGCCAATAGGCACATGAAAAAATGCTCATTGTTGCTAATTATTAGAGAAATCCAAGTCAAAACTACAATGAGCCACTGCCTGACCCTGATCATAATGACAATCATTAAAAACTGTACAAATAACAAATGCTGGAGAGGGTGTGGAGAAAAGGGGAGCTTTCTGGCATTGTTGGTGTAAATATAAACGGGTGCAGCCACTATGGAAAACAGTATGGAGGTTCCTCAAAAAACTAAAAATAGAGTTGCCATATGATCCAGCAATTCCACTCCTGGGCATATATCAGGACAAAACTATAATTCAAAAAGATATATGCACCCCTATGTTCATAGGAGCACTATTCACAATAGCCAAGACATGGAAACCACCTAAATGTCCATCAATAGATCAATGGATAAAGATGTGGTGCATATATACAATGGAATACTACTCAGCCATAAAAAAGGAACAAAATAATGTCATTTGCAGCAACATGGATGGATCTAGATTACCATACTAGGTGAAGTCAGGAAGAGAAAGACAAACACCATATAATAGATTATAATTAGACTTCAGCTATATGTGGATTATAAAATATGACATAAATGACTCTATCTTCAAAACAGAAACAGGCTCTCAGATATAGAAGACAGACTTGTGGTTGCTAAGTAGGTGGAGGGAGGGATGGAATGGGAGTTTGGGTTCAGCAGATGCAAACTATTATATATAGAATAGATAATAAGGTATAGGTAGGGAGCTCGAGTCAATATTCTGTGATAAACCACAATGGAAAAATATTTTAAAATAATTATACATATATAAACAATTTATATAACATATAAATTATATATATATATATAAAGTCAGATACAACAAAGTGACTGAACAATCATAAACTACATATATACTATATATAATTTATATATATATAAACTGAACCACTTTGCTGTACAGCAGAATGTAACTCAACATTGTAAATCAGTTATACTTCAATAGAAAAATAAATATAAAATTATTTTTACTCCATTTCCTGTTAATAAGATGTGACTCGAACAAATGTTGCAATAGTCTCTATTTTTTCATTTTCTTTCTCATAGAATAAAGGGAATAGGACTATTTTAAGTCTAAGGCCTTTCTTGGTTCTATGATATGGAATATATGGTCTTATGTTATTTTAGAAAGAAGCCTAATAGAAAATTATTTTTCCTATGTACAATTATGACATGTTGAGTGTCATTGGTGACATACAATGAAATGAATGACATGCTGAATGAAACTCGATAGAATATATCAGTTTCTACAACAGTCATTATAAATATCATTTTATATTTACCATAACAGAGTCTTCCAGGCAATTTGAGAATTTCTTCCCACTCCAAATTTAATCACATGGTGAATTTTGAAAAGTAGTTCATTCAATCAGTAAGAAAATGAAGATTTAAAGAATTTTTTTTTTCATTATTATGGATAAAAGGGATAGAGAAAACCCAATCATTTATAAACAGTTTTATATGTTTAAAGGGAAAAACACAGAAACCACAACAGTAACAATAAGATTTCCATAAAGTTCTAAATCACGTGGCAGAGACAGCTTCAAGTTATTTAATAATGCTTGTTGGTTTACAAATGTGCAGAGTGAGAGAGAGAGAGAGGGAGAGAGGGAGGGAGGGAGAGAGGGTACATTTAAATATATCAAGAAATAAAAAGAGAAAATAACTTTAAATCTCCAGATTTTAACTAGTTTGACGAATGCTGTCTTAATGCCTTACAGAATATCTTTACAATTTTTACATGTAACACCATCCTTAGTGCTTCTTGCTTCAAGCTCAGAGGATTTCTATACGATTCCTATTATACAGGAAAGTGTGTGCCTGCGTGCTTAGTCATGTCCTACTCTGAAACACTATGAACTGTAACCCTCCAGGCTCCTCTGTCTATTGGATTCTGCAGCAAGAATAGTGGAGTTGCCATTTCATCCTCTAGAGGATCTTCCCTACCCAGGGATGGATCCCATGTCTCCTGCTTTGGCAGACAGGTTCTTCACTGCTGGGCCACATCGGAAGACCATAAAGTGAAGTTAGTTGTTCACAATTGGGCATATTTTCTCGGTTCACTTTAGATGACTTATTTAATACATCACCAAGAGATGCACAATCTACTTCATTTAAAGTGGGTTTCCAACTTTCATCTGAGGAGTTGAATCATTACTTTTGCTCCTCAGAGGCAGTCATCTCTAAAACGGTGAACTGGTGAATGCTGTGTATCCGAGGCACCACGCTGAAACACATCAACAGAAACAAGACTTCCAACTCTGAAAACATTCCAGTTCACTGACGGACTCCATGAACTACCATCTGAGCGAGGTCAGAGCACCACTGTCATTTCTATGGCAAGTTCCACCACAACACTTACTCAGAAGTAATGAGCAGACAAGATGGTCAGAGCGCACTTGATTTGAAGCGCACGCTGAAGAAAATGAGAGGTTTCACGTAGCTGAGAGTAAATTAGGTATGTGTCAATCTATCTGTTGGCACAAATCATTCCATGGAGTGGATAATCTACTAACTACCTCAGAAAATGCGAGTTTTCAGAATAGCAGCAGGGATTTAAGTACTATATGACCACAGGTATCACAGAGAGAAACTGAAAAGTAATCTTTCAGAGTACACTGTAATGCTTTTATGAGTAACTCCACAGGAAAGTGGAAAATCTGAATCCACATAAGTGTGCATACATCATAACAATTATGAAGGGGACCTTTCACTTCGTTTTATATTTCCCTCAGACTTATCGACATAATCATATCTTCTCCAAAGTAGCAAATATAAGCACTTTGTACTGCATACATTTCAAAAAGGTTTATTGGCTTAAGAGCTTTTTCCATCTCTACTATAATTGTCACAGTTTTAAAAGATTTAAATTAGCAGTGATCACATTGGATTTCATATCTTGCAGAGTGACTTAATCCATACAGCCTCAGACTTGAATTCATAAAACTCGGCTTTTTTATTACCTCCGTTATTTGTAAGCACTGTGAACTTGGGCAAGGAAAGGAAACTCTCAGTCTTAGGTTTTTCATCTGTAAAATGTGGACACATATATGCATTGTAATAGCTTTGTTGTTTTGGATGAAAAACGTCAAACAAAGAAAATGACTTTGTAAATAGTCAAATGGAGGATATAAGCATGTATAGAAATGTAGGATATGAGGCTATAACATCTGTTACCCAATTTATTTCCAGATTGAAGTAATTTGGCTGTCTAGGCACTGTCTTTCACTACTCTATAACCGTTCCCTTCTACCCAGTCAACAAAACCAAATTTTAAAAAAAAAAAAACTATTCTTCAGTCAAAAAGAAGTAAACAGGGGGATTCTCTGGTGGTTCAGCAGTAAAGAATCTGCCTGTAATGCAGGAGACACACAGGAGTTCAATCTCTGGTCTGGGAAAATCCCACATGCAGTAGAGCAACTGACCCATGCCCTGCAGCAACTGAGCCTGTGCACTGGGCTGGGGGCTGCAACTGTTGAGCTCATATGACACAACTACGAAGCCTGCACACCCTACAGCCCACGATCCACACCAGGAGAAGCCATTGCAATGAGAAGCCCGTGTAACACAACGAAGAGTACAAAGATCCAGCAGAGCCAAACATAAGTAAAATTATTTTAAAAATAGGTAAATGCTCCTTGCCAAAACCTATAAACTCCCTAACAAACTTATAGAAGAAATATTTGTAGTATCAGCAGCAATGTCCTCATCATTAACTCCAATAATAAAGAAAGCAGTTTACAATTTTGGATGCCTCTGAAATCAATTTTAATTTGGCCAATAAAATTATTTAACTTGGTTAATCAAAAGATATGTATTTTTACAAGATTCTCCTTTTTTTTTGACTTTTAAAGTTACTTAATGGAAGAACAAGAGAAACAAAATAAAATAGGGTATTATGCTCTGCTTTACTTAAAACTAATTTATGAGAAAATATAATAGAGATCAGATCAGATCAGCCGCTCAGTTGTGTCCGACTCTTTGCGACCCCATGAATCGCAGCACACCAGGCCTCCCTGTCCAACACCAACTCCCGGAGTTCACTGAGACTCACGTCCATCGAGTCAGTGATGCCATCCAGTTACCTTATCTTCTGTCGTCCCCTTCTCCTCCTGCCCCAAATCCCTCCCAGCATCAGAGTCTTTTCGAATGAGTCAACTCTTCACATGACATGGCCAAAGTACTGGAGTTTCAGCTTTAGCATCTCCTCCCTAAATTTTTGCATGGATATTTGTTATTTCTTCCCTTTAAAGGAAAAGAACAAGTAAGGTATTAGTATAAATATAAAATTTCTCCTTTAATATATACGGATATAACCCGTAAGATCTCTGAGGACAGAGGCTATTAGCTTTTACTTGTTTATGACATCCTCAAAGGTGAAATATTTCCTGGCTTGCAGTAAAATTAATGAATGAAATAATGCTAGATACAATGAAGCAAACATGAAAAGCAAAGTGAGCCACTTAAGGTAGTTTGATTTTCTTATGATTTTGCATTATAAGACATAACAGTGATGACCTGGCAAGAACCACGAATTTGTCCTTATTCCATGTCCTCTTATCTACACATTGTCTACCTCTTACTGTATTAAAATATTAGAGTCTTGTTTGGTGCATTTAAAAAACTAGAAGCAATCATAAACCTCATTCTTCAGCCTGATTCCCTACTGGTACATTTTATGGCAGCATAAATTTTTCTAACTATGGCCATCATGATAAAATTGTCTAGGTCAATTACAGCAATTATGTGCTCTTCAACATTTCCAAGCATTTCAGTTTCAGTGATCATCTGATCAATGTGTCTCCACACTAAACTCTATGCATCCTGAGGGTAACACAATTTTACTCACAGTTTTATTCTCAGTGTCTTTAGAGAATGGGAGAGTATGAGAACATCAGTAAATAGCTTATATGTCACTCAATGATCGACTTTAACAATGAATAAATGAAGTTAACTTATTACAAAGTGCTACGAGAGCTTTCCAACAAACAGAAAAATAAAAAATGTGATCTCCCTTTTAACAGGAATAAAACAGTAGGTGCACTTGTTTTGAAATAAACTAAGGAACAAATATTGTCTAGCCCAGCAAACAACAGTTCCAGGGGTATTCAAGTGCTACATTCCTAAGGTAAAACATAAGCTACAAATCAGCATAGTTTGTTGAGGAAAGAGGCTAGTTACAAAATAGCAGCTGAAAGGCAGCTCTGTGTTGCTACACTTGCCCTGACAGAAGGTGCTGAAGTATTTACTTGGGTCTGCTGTTTCAAGCAGTCTGTCCTTGGCATCCAAAAGAAAGTGTGCTTAAAAAAGAGAAGTGTAAGTTAAATATCTTTAAATGTGTCTGCCACTATTATTACCAGTCTTAGTAATAATATTTCTCTTGTTCTTGGCAGATGAGTTTTTTTTTTTCTCTCTCTCTCTTTTTTACATTAAAGGACAATAACATTTACCTGTGATTGCAACTGAATGCTTAAGGTTGATTTTTTTTTTCTTTAACTGAAAACAATGAATTTTTTCTACAGTGCATCAATATCTACTACTCTGAAACTATCTTCACTGAATGCACAAGAAAGTCACGGTGAGCTCTGAATGATGGCCACCTGCAAAGAAATGATAAGACTGAGCCTTTCTCTCTTTTCTTGGCAGGACCCCTTTGCTGTGTTCTGACTTATGCCAGGTAATTGGAGTCAGTCAACTAGACAACCAGCTAATTTCCATTTTCTCTCTCTTCTGTATATATCAATAATAGCCTCACATTCTTCACAAGGAAATGTAACAATGTGTCTGTCATTTAAATAATTCACCAACTGATGTACAAAAACATTACAAGAGAAAGCTGGAATTAATTTCAGAGTGATACAGGTTCATATATCCATCCTAATTTATATTTTCCTAAGATCATTTTGGAGTTAGTTAATTATTTTGAATGGAGAGGTGGCAAACAATTTGTTGCCATCATGGAGCTTAATTTGAGTGGGTGTTAGTCACTCAGTCATGTCTGACTCTTTGCAATCCCATGGACTGTAGCCCGCCAGGCTCCTCTGTCCATGGAATCTCCAGGCAAGAATACTAGAGTAGGTTGCCATTCCCTTCTCCAGGAGATTTTCCCAATCCAGGGACTGAACCCAGGTCTGCTGCACTGCAAGCAGATTCTTTACCATCTGAGCTACCAGGGGTCTTCAAATTTGAGTGGGTAGAGATGAACAAAAAATAAGCTGTCAAAAAGTAAATAAGATCATTTCTAGTTGGGTCACAATCTGTAAAATAAATTATTGTGACATGATAATTTTAACTAAGGAATGGGGAGTTGCTACCTAAAATGAAGGATTAAACTTAGTCAGCATTTGGCACAATAGAACAGAAGGGAAGCTAGGAGAGCTGATGTAGACTGCAAGGAAGGGAGAATTAAAGGGAATCGTGATGAAGAGCTGGGCAAGAGCTAGACCGAATTGAAACTTGCCGGTGGATGTTACACTTCAAAAGCATACAAGTGGGGTAAGGCTATGATCCAAACTATGATTTGTGATTGCTGTGTGTGGAAATAATTTTAGGTGAACAAGACCGAAAGTAGGAGACAAGAGGCTACTGTGTTAAAACAGCCCGGAGATTGACAGGGACGAAAGTTAGAGAAATAGGAGTCGAAATGGAGGAGAACGTTGAGAAGCATTGCAAGGTGGTAGCAACAGGGTAAACTGGGTGATGAGGGCAGCAGGAACCAAAGTGTTTAGTATTGAACTATTGGGTGTGTAGCAGTGCTATTTATTGAGAAGAAAATAATTGTGGAAGGATAAATTTAAGAGTTGAAAATAGTGTTTATTATGATTATTTACCCTAAGATATCTATTTTTTATTTAAATATACCAGCAGAATGAGGGCAGTGCCAAAGATAAAATTTTTAAAAAGTATCGGTGTACTTTCTACCATAAAACTGGTTGAGATCACCCTGGGAGAAGGGTTGGATTGAGAAAAAGAAACAAGGATTAAAAACTTGACATTTAAAATTTTTCTTTCAAAACAATTTTAAACTTACGAAATATAGCAAATGAGGTATAATTTATAAGGTATAATTCCTTCTTCTGTGCTCTTACTCACTTTATTCTGCCTTTATTATTTCCTTTTTACCTTAAGAACTTATTTTGACATTTTTACAAAGGCGGGTATACTGGCAAAAAATTATCTGAATATTTCTTCCTGAGAAACATTATGAGAAGAAATATTATTTATTATTCATTTGTTAGGATAATTTCACTGGGAACAGAATTTTCTAGGTTAGTAGTTTTTTCTCCCAACACTATTTCACTTTACTCTCTTCTTGCTTGCCTGGTTTCTGAGAAGCTGGATATAATTTTATCTTTTTTCCTCTACAGATAAGGTGCTTTATTTTCCTCTGGCTTCTTTCAGAATATCTTTTCTTTGATTTTTATATTTTATATTATACTTTATCTTTGATTTTTCTGTAGTTTTAAAATGATATACCTAGGTGTGGAGTTCTTTTTTGGGAGAGGGGTTATATTCTGAGTTTGCTGGATATGTTGTTTGGTGTCTGACATGAATTTGGGTAAGTTCTCAGTCATTACTGTTTCAAATATTTCTTCTGTTCCTTTTTTATTTCCTCTCTCTTCTTTTTCTTCTGCTACTCCCATTACACATCTGTCATATCTTTTGTAGTTGTCCCACAGTCCTTGAATATTGTTTTGCTTTTTTCAGCCTGTTTCTTTCCATTTCGTTTTTCCGGGTTTCTATCAATTATATTCACTGCCTCAAAGATCCTTGCCTCAACCACGTCCAGTCCACTAATAAGCGCATTCAAGACATTCTTCATTTCTGTTGCAACAGTTTGGAAATCTAGCATTTCTTTTTAGTTCTTAGAACTTCCAACCTGTCTGCTTACATTGCCTGTCTGTTCTTGAATGCTGTCACCTCATCCTTTAGCATCCTCAGCATTTAGAGATCAAGTATTTAATCACAGCTTTAGTATTTTAATCATAGCTGCTTTATATTCTTGGTATAATCAATACTCAATACTTCCAACATCCCTACAGTTTCCGGTCTGATGTTTATTCTTTCTATTCAAATTGTGTTTTTGCTTTTTGGTAGGCATTTTATTTATTTATTTATTTTTTGACAGGACTACATAATGTATTGAGTAAAGGAACTGCTATAAACTTAACAGCAGCAGCAGGAGCTGTAAACAGGTCTTGGTGGTATAGTAGTGAGGTGTAGGGGAAAGGGAAGTGTTCTATCATCTTTAATTAGGTCTCACTCTTAGTAAGCTTGTGCCTCTGGACTGAATTTCATGAGAATTTCTCTCTCTCTCTCTTTTTTTTTTTTTTTTTTCTCTTTCCTTTAGGTGGGACAGGATGGCTAGACTGGTCCTGAAGTTGGTTATTTCCCTTCCCCAGGTCTGTTAGGTTTGAAAATACTCCATCCATTTCAGACTCAAGTTAACTTTTTATAAGACAGGTCTTGCTAAGAGCAGGACAAAAAAGAAGAAGAAGAAGAAGAGGGCACTCGTGTATTTCAAAATGCTTACCTCTTTTCCCTCTCCCTACCAGAAGCCTGAAGGTATGTTTTCTCTTTTTTTTTCCCTGTGATACTGTGGGAGTGTGGCTGAGGTTCTGGAGATAAATGTTACAATACTGAGGGTCCCCACCCCATGCCTCAGCCTCCCTCTAGCATTTGCTGTCCAAGTTGTCCACACTGGACCTCCAGCCATTCATCAAGTCAAGTTCAGGGTTTGCTGTCCTCACACAAGGCTTATTCTCCTGGTGGTTTCTGCTCATGAATCTCTGTTCAAATAAACTGGGGCTCCCTGTATTCACCCCTTAGTTTCTCCAAATTGTCAGTCTCTGCAGTCTTGGGGGCAGTGGTTTTCCCTGTAATCTCAGTCTCAAGGAGCCAACAAGCTGTTCAGATTTTCACTTGTAGTGATTTTCTGGTAGTGACTTCTGAGTTCCTTACATGTGCAGATGTGCAGCCTGCTGGTTATTACTATTTTTTAAGACAATTTTCATTTTTTCTGGGAGGGGGATATACAGATGGCAGAACTTGCTAGTGCAGACTCATTTAAACTATCCTGAAGTGAGGATGCCTATATTCCTCAAGGTGAAAAGAGATAAGCTCTTATCGCACTATGAAATCCAATACTAGTAGAGCTGATAATGGATTATAACAAAACCGTCTGCCCATAGAATGCAGCATAGGCACTGGTACATTAGCTCACTTTCATTAAGAGACAAATTCACATTAGCTTGGTAAATTTTGTCAACATTCTATACTTATTTCTAATTTCCAGATATTATTATCTGTATTAAAGTGCTCATTCCACTCAAAAGGCAGCAAATCCTACCTTGAAAGAGTTACCCATGTATTTAAATTTGTTCTGTTGATTACCTACCCATAATTCTGAGCAATTATCTAACTCTACTAACCATAATTATACACATATGTCATTTTCACTTTTTTCAACAAGTATTTCATACTAGGGCTATATAGGAAATCAGTCTGTATGTATCTCTATATCCATCAGTTGGTTTGAACACCAACTTTATTGCTTTATTGCTAAAGAGTATATATATCTTTGGGCAATTTGTTTAACTTCTAAAAGCTTCTATAAGCTTTAATTCCACCATCTTTATAATGGCAACTATAATAACAATATGTACTTCGTTGGCTATTGTGATGTTCAGTGAGATAATGCAATTAAAATATTAAAGTGTTTAGCAATGTTCCTGTCACATGGGAAGGACTTGATAAAGTAATTGCATTTAAAAACATATAGAAACAATATAATAAAATGTCATTAATAAATTCACACACATTTGATAGTAATATACCACTGAAGACATTTTTTTGTTGTTTCTTACTCAAGGAAATAGGAAATTATAATCATTTATTCAAGTGGTTGAAACAGTAAACAAATTTACATTTTAAGATCACTTTGAGATATTTGAGAATTGATGATATTGAGAATATCAATTAGACCAGTGAGAAACAGAAGTACATAAACAGAGAAGAGTAATGATTAAAAAAGAAGAAGAAGAAGAAGAGGCATATAGATGTAATGGGGATAAAGTTGATTTTCTCCAAAAGCAAGATCTGTGTTTAAAGTGAGGCTGCTTGGTATTCTTCATAGTACATAGCATGCACCTCTTAGTTAAAAAAAAAAAAAAAAAAAGTTGAGAGAATTCTGTATTATTACACAGTGTCAGAAGGTAAATTTGTTATTACTCAACATTATGTTTCTGTATCCTGTATAGCTTCACTGTCATTAATTGAAATCTCCCCCAAATTAATTGAAAGTGTTATTCGCTCAGTCCCATTGGACTCTTTTCAACCTCATGGACTATCACCTGGCAAGCTCCTCTGTTCATGGGATTGTCCAGACAGGACTACTGGAGTGGATTGCCATGTGCTCTTCCAGAGTATCTTCCCAACCCAGGTCTCCTGTATTGCAGGCCAAATTTTAACCCTCTGAGCTATCAGGAAAGCCCCAAAGTACTTGAAATGCCTCTCTAAATCCTAGTGGTTGCTATCAGTAAATTTTAGAAATGCTGAAGTTATAATTACTCTTTTCCTAGGGCTTCATGTGAAACTTGGGGCTTCCCTGGTGGTGCTAGTGGTAAAGAATCCGTCTGCCAATTCAGGAGACTTAAGACATGTGGGTTCAATCCCCGAGGTGGGGAGATCCTGGGAAGAGGGCATGGCAACCCATTCCAGTATTCTTACTGGAGAATCTCATGGGCAGAGGAGCTTGGCTGGCTATAGTCCATGGGGTCGTAAAGAGTCAGACACGAATGAAGTGACTTAGTATGCATGCATGCAAGGAGAAATTTAGGAAGAGTTTATTATGGAACATTAGACAAAATCCATTTTATGTCAGATGTCATCAACTTTCCCACCATAAATACTACACAGCAGAGCATCTAAATTCATGCACTTGTTATAGAGGTTATTCAAACAGAAACCAAAAGATAAGTTGTTAGAGGTGTTATTAAAATAAAATTAAAATAATTCATCTTCCATACAATAAAGATGCATTTTAAATTGTTAAAGAACTAAATAATAACTAACAGGCTATTAGTCTGATAATATTTACTGATTCAAATGTATTAACATAATATGATTTTGTCTAAAAATATGTTGCCAGAATAATTTTTTATATATTGTTTTTAATCTATTTAAAAAGCTCTGGAATCTAAATAAAGAAATTAAAAATTCAATGGAGACAATTAAAGAGAAAGCTTAAAAAGAAAGAAAAGAAAGAGAACTATTGATTATATGGTTTTGACAGTTGCTATGCTAAGTATTTTTTTAAACTTTTTCTCAATCCTCAAAATATGTCAGGTAGGAAGCATTATTCAAATTGGTTTTGTAACACAAGTTGTAAATGACAGAGCCAACATTTAAAGTCAGTTATCTCTGATTCCACAACCTATGCAAAAAAATAGAAATGATGGGTAAAGGTAGGGATTATTATTTTTTCTATATGTTATGTGCTGGTAGACATGTATACATGGTATTAGAATAATAAAAAGAAAAAGTAACTTGTGAGAGATCAAAAATATATTACAAATACTAAATCCCAATACCAATGTCATAGGACCATGTGTATATTAGCTTTAAATCATTTTACAAATTTTTTTTGATTGACAGATCCTATAGACATTATACAGGAGCTAAATCACACTGAAATTGAAAAAGTCATTAAAAGTGTAATTATCTTAATGTGACTTTTTCAATCTCAGTGTGATTTATGCATGAACATACCCAATCCTAGTAATCTTTTCTTTTCTATATTCATATTTATGTATGTCTTTGAAAAATAAGGCATCAGATATGTAATTATGTTGGTTTAGCCGCTAAGTCATGTCCAACTCTTGGGACCCCATGGACTGTAGCCCACCAGGTTCCTCTGTCTATGGGATTTTCCAGGAAAGAATACTGAAGTGGGTTGCCATTTCCTTCTCCAGGATTCCTGCACTACAGGCAGATTCCTTACTGACTAAGCTACGAGAGAAACCCGTAAAAAAATAAGGAAGAGGGTAAAATATCCAGGTCAGGAGAAAGAAGATTAAATTATGTTTAAGATAATAGGTTTTTGAATCAAATATACCTTTCCTTTTCTTTTAGTTCTGCTGAGATTAAGTGTGATCCATTGAATTGACTTTCCTGTCTTGTTTATTCATCTGTATAATACAGTAGTATTATTGGCAATTTAAGTTTGTTATGAGGATTAAATGAATAAAAAGAACACAACACAGTGACAAATAAATTAGTAAATACACAGAACCTATTTTTTAGATGTGTGCTGACAGCTTTTATGCTTCACCCTTCCTTCATCCCCTTTTGCTTATTATCTGGCTCAGTTTATAAGAAAGCAGGATGCTGCCCGTTTGGGCTCTAGCCTAAGTACCAAAGAACACAATCTCTTGCTCAGATACAAAATCCTGTCCCCCAGTCCTACACTCTAACCACAAGCCAGTCTCCTTTCTTTCTCAAGTCATTTCAGGACAGCTTGGGAAGTATGCCAGCTCTCCTTGGAAACTTCCTTATGTAACTAATAAATTATTCATACCCTATTGTGTGTGTGGCTCCATCAGCCTCAAACTTCAAATTAAATTTTGGGTGGAGGTCTCTCTCACCTTTGCAGAACGGCAATAACACAGGTGTACATTTATATGTATTTCTACTAAATTTCAGTTATATCTCCTCCATTTGTTTATTCATACACTCCACCAATCTTGTGGACAATCTACTTTTTGTAGACACTGACCTAACACTCTGTTTGCCATGATTGAGAAAGAAAAAAAGAAGAAGCACATCTTTTGTCCTCAAGGGCTGCACAGGTTAATAAGTAGATAAAATAAATCACAAAATTACAGAAATTTAATTAGAGACCACCAGATGAGCTATCAAAAATATAAGATGTTGGAGAGAGGGATAAATTAGGAGTATGGGGTTAATAGATAAAATATACTATATATAAAATAGGCAAACAACAAGGATTTGCTGTATAACACGGAGAACTATATTCAGTATCTTTCAATAACCTATACTGAAAATAATCTGATATATATATATATATATATAAACTAATCACTTTGCTGTACATGTGAGACTAATACAATATTTTAAATTAACTTACTTCAACAAAAAGGACATATATATACATGTATATGTATATGATATTATTAGCTTTTATTATTAAAGGTAATTTTCTGGTCTAAGGATGTCAAAGAGTAATTTTCTTGGCAAGGAAACATTTAATTTAAGATATGAATTATTGGAAGACAGCAAAAGAGACACTGATGTATAGAACAGTCTTATGGACTCTGTGGGAGAGGGAGAGGGTGGGAAGATTTGGGTGAATGGCATTGAAACATGTGAAATGTCATGTATGAAATGAGATGCCAGTCCAGGTTCAATGCACGATGCTGGATGCTTGGGGCTGGTGCACTGAGATGACCCAGAGGGATGTTATGGGGAGGGAGGAGGGAGGAGGGTTCAGGATGGGGAACACATGTAAAAAGAAATAAATAAAAAAGTAAAATCAAATAAAAAAAAAGATATGAATTATTAGTAGCAGTTAGTTTCACAAGGTCTGTGGATCTATGGTTAGTGACAGGAGAAGGAGAAAATTCATTTACAACAGAAAGGGAAGCATAAATTAAGTTCCAGATGGGCGCTGGTGTGGGTAAGACAAGTAACTTTGAGATTTCATAAAAAGACTTAAAAATCTAGTGTGGTTTTGATGTAGTGTGCAGATATACAACCAGCACAAAGAAAACAGGAACACAAGAGACACATATGCATCTGATCAGGAGGGTCCTCTCAATAATCATATACCTAATAACTTATTTTAAAAGTGTGCATATTTAGGAAGACATGTGAAATTGGCAATGAAATGTCATGTAGCCATACACCATGAAGACAAATATATAAGGTTCAAGTTAGTTTTGATTTATTGGTTTGTTTTCTTTTTTCTCAAATTTTCTTTTCAGGAATGCTCAAAAAATTTTTATTTTAGAAAAGCATCTCTGATTTCTTTGCATTCCTTATCATGAAAAATTATCTTTCTCCAAGAAAAAGAAGAAATTTTTTAAACTTCCAATTTAATTAAGATTTGAAATTGTATGTTTTTATGGAAGTGACATATTGAGGAATAAATAAACAATGAATTCCAAAAGCAGTGGGAAAAAAGGAAATGGAACCTGATGTGATATAAAGGTCTGCTCCGCTTGACAGTAATTCAAATTCAGATCAAAATGAAACTAAGGAGACACTTCATCTCCTTAGTTTCATTAAATGAAACTAAGCGTCATCTAACATCAACTAGAAGACAAGATGTACAAGAGAGTGTACACAGCAAGAGTGTGGTCAAGTTCTCATCACTCCCAGGAATATCATCCAATATTCCCACTTGATAATTTGGAATTACATGGACATGAGACTAGAAACTGAATGGCCTCAGCTACTTTATAGGCTGAGAAGGTAGACAGACAATAGGAAAGCAGACAGCAAATGATCAAGTGGTAGGCAGCCTCTAAAATGCCTTTCAGTGATCACTACTTCCTGTTCATGTCATTGTATAATCTCCCCCTTGCATGTGAAAACTGACTCACTTGAAGGAATAAATTATATGAAATAATCATAATAAAAAGATGAACTTCTGTTATCCTCTTTCTCTTTTGCTCTCACTTGCTGTGATGGAATCCACCTTCCACATTTAGCTTCTGAAAAGAGTGAAGAATTGAATTCTTCCAACAATAATATGTTTGATTTGGGAAGCAAATTTTCCCTTACTTGAATCCTGAAATATGTACATTCACAGTCAACACCCAAACTGCATACTTGTGGGGGATAGCAAGCCTAAAGATTAAGCTGAGCATTACCTAAATTTCTGACCCACAGAAACTGAGATTGTAAAAATATTTATTGTTTTAAGACACTAAATTGTGGGGTACTATATTGCATAACTTCCCTGGTGGCTTGGTAGGTAAAGCATCTGCCTGCAACGTGAGAGACCTGGGTTTGATCCCTGGGTTAGGAAGATCCCCTGGAGAAGTAAATGACAATCCACTTCAGTACTCTTGCCTGGAAAATCCCAAGGACCAAGGAGCCTCCTAGGCTACAGTCCATGGGGTCGCAAAAAGTTGGACATTACTGAGTGACTTCACTTTCTTTATTTTCATATTATATGGTAATAGAGAAAGCAAGGGAATTTCAAGAAAACATCTACTTATGCTTCATTGACTACACTAAAGCCTTTGAGTATTTGGATCAGAACAAAATGTTGAAAATGCTTAAAGAGATGGGAATACCAGACTGCCTTACCTATCTCCTGAGAAACCTGTATGTAAGACAAGAAACAACAGTTAGAACCGGATATGAAACTACAAACTGCTTCAAAATTGGGAAAGGAGTATGACAAGGCTATATATCATTGCCCTGCATATGTAATTTTATGCAGAATACATCATGAGAAATGCCAGGCTGGATGAATCACAAGTTAGAATCAAGATTGCCAGGAAAAATATCAACAACCTCAGATATGCAAATGATACCACTCTGATGGCAGAAAGTAAAGAAAAACCAAAGAGCATCTTGATGGTGAAAGAGGAGAGTGAATAGGCTGGCTTAAAACAACATTCAAAAAACTAATATCATGCATCCAGTTCCATCATTCATGACAAATAGAAGAGGGGAAAGTGGAAGCAGTGACAGATTTTATTTTCTTGTACTCCAAAATTACTGTGGACTGTGACTGCAGTCATGAAATTAAAGGACACTTGCTTCTTGGAAGGGAAGCTATGACAAACCTAAACAGCCTGTTAAAAAGCAGAGACATCACTTGCTTACAGAAGTCTCTACAGTCAAAGCTGTGGTTTCTGCAGTAGTCATGTACAGGTGTGAGAAGTGAACCATAAAGAAGACTGAGCACCAAATAATTGATTCTTTTGAATTGTGGTGCTGGAGAAGACTCCTGAGAGTCCCTCTGACATCAAGGAGATCAAACCAATCAATCCTAAAAGAAATCAACCCTGAATATTAATTGGAAGGACTGATGCTGGCACTGAAGCTCTTATGGCCACCTGATGCAGAGAGCTGACTCATTGGAAAAGATCCTGATGCTGGGAAACATTGAGAGCAGGAAGAAAAGGGGGTGCCAGAAGATGAGATGGTTGGATGGAATCACTGCCTCCATGGACATGAGTTTGAGCAAACTCTGGGAGATAGCAAAGGACAGGGAAGCCTGCTTGCTGCAGTCTCTGGGTGGGGGGCAAAGAATTGGACATGACTTAACAACTGAACAACAGACTGCATATTAAAAAGCAGAGACACCACTTTGCCTATACAGGTTCATATAGTCAAAGCATGGTTTTTGCAGTAGTCATGTATGGATGTGAGAATTGGACCATAAGGAAGGCTGAGCATGGAAGAATTTATGCTTTTTAACTGTGGTGCTGGAGAAGACTCTTGAGAGTCCCTTGGATGGCAAGGAAATCAAGCCAGTCAGTTCTAAAGAAATCAACCCTGAGAAAAAGGTGAAATTCATTGTTTTGGGATGAAATGTCCTATAGATATCAATTAGGTCTAACTGGTCTATTGTATCGTTTAAAGTTTGTGTTTCCTTATTAATTTTCTGTTTAGTTGATCTATCCATAGGTGTGAGTGGGGTATTAAAGTCTCCCACTATTATTGTGTTATTGTTAATTTCTCCTTTCATACTTGTTAGCATTTGTCTTACATACTGCGGTGCTCCCGTGTTGGGTGCATATATATTTATAATTGTTATATCTTCTTCTTGGATTGATCCTTTGATCATTATGTAGTGACCTTCTTTGTCTCTTTTCACAGCCTTTGTTTTAAAGTCTATTTTATCTGATATGAGTATTGCTACTCCTGCTTTCTTTTGGTCCCTATTTGCATGGAAAATCTTTTTCCAGCCCTTCACTTTCAGTCTGTATGTGTCCCCTGTTTTGAGGTGGGTCTCCTGTAGACAACATATGTAGGGTCTTGTTTTTGTATCCATTCAGCCAGTCTTTGTCTTTTTGTTGGGGCATTCAACCCATTTACGTTTAAGGTAATTACTGATAAGTATGATCCCGTTGCCATTTACTTTATTGTTTGGGGTTCAATTTATACACCATTTTTGTGTTTCCTGTCTAGAGAATATCCTTTAGTATTTGTTGTAGAGCTGGTTTGGTGGTGCAGAATTCTCTCAGCTTTTGCTTATCTGAGAAGCTTTTGATTTCTCCTTCATACTTGAATGAAATCCTTGCTGGGTACAATAATCTGGGCTGTAGGTTATTTTCTTTCATCATTTTAAGTATGTCTTGCCATTCCCTCCTGGCTTGAAGAGTTTCTATTGAAAGATCAGCTGTTATCCTTATGGGAATTCCTTGTGTGTTATTTGTTGTTTTCCCTTGCTGCTTTTAATATTTGTTCTTTGTGTTTGATCTTTGTTAATTTGAGTAATATGTGTCTTGGGGTGTTTTCGCCTTGGGTTTATCCTGTTTGGGATTCTCTGGGTTTCTTGGACTTGGGTGATTATTTCCTTCCCAGTTTAGGAAGTTTTCCACTATTATCTCCTCAAGTATTTTCTCATGGTCTTTCTTTTTGTCTTCTTCTTCTGGAACCCTATGATTGAATGTTGTAGCGTTTAATATTGTCCTGGGAGGTCTCTGAGATTGTCCTCATTTCTTTTAATTCGTTTTTCTTTTATTCTCTCTGATTCATTTATTTCTACCATTCTATCTTCTAATTCACTAATCCTATCTTCTGCCTCTGTTATTCTACTATTTGTTGCCTCCAGAGTGTTTTTAATTTCATTTATTGCATTATTCATTGTATATTGACTCTTTTTTATTTCTTCTAGGTCCTTGTTAAACCTTTCTTGCATCTTCTCAATCCTTGTCTCCAAGCTATTTATCTGTGATTCCATTTTAATTTCTAGATTTTGGATCAATTTCACTATCATTATTCGGAATTCTTTATCAGGTAGATTCCCTATCTCTTCCTCTTTTGTTTGGTTTGGTGGGCATTTATCCTGTTCCTTTATCTGCTGGCTATATGGAACCTTCTCCAGGATAGATCACATCCTGGGCCATAAAGCTAGCCTTGGTAAATTCAAAAAAATAGAAATCATTCCAAGCATCTTTTCTGACCACAATGCAGTAAGATTAGATCTCAATTACAGGAGAAAAACTATTAAAAATTCCAACATATGGATGCTGAACAACACGCTGCTGAATAACAAACAAATCACAGAAGAAATCAAAAAAGAAATCAAAATTTGCATAGAAACGAATGAAAATGAAAACACAACAACCCAAAACCTGTGGGACACAGTAAAAGCAGTCCTAAGGGGAAAGTTCATAGCAATACAGGCACACCTCAAGAAACAAGAAAAAAAGTCAAATAAATAACCTAACTCTACACCTCAAACAACTAGAAAAGGAAGAAATGAAGAACCCCAGGGTTAGTAGAAGGAAAGAAATCTTAAAAATTAGAGCAGAAATAAATGCAAAAGAAACAAAAGAGACCATAGCAAAAATCAACAAAGCCAAAAGCTGGTTCTTTGAAAGGATAAATAAAATTGACAAACCATTAGCCAGACTCATCAAGAAACAAAGGAGAAAAATCAAATCAATAAAATTAGAAATGACAGTGGAGAGATCACAACAGACAATATAGAAATACAAAGGATCATAAGAGACTATTATCAACAATTATATGCCAATAAAATGGACAACGAGGAAGAAATGGACAAATTCTTAGAAAAGTACAACTTTCCAAAACTCGACCAGGAAGAAATAGAAAACCTTAACAGACCCATCACAAGCATGGAAATTGAAACTGTAATCAAAAATCTTCCAGCAAACAAAAGCCCAGGTCCAGACGGCTTCACAGCTGAATTCTACCAAAAATTTAGAGAAGAGCTAACACCTATCCTGCTCAAACTCTTCCAGAAAATTGCAGAGGAAGGTAAACTTCCAAACTCATTCTATGAGGCCACCATCACCCTAATACCAAAACCTGACAAAGATGCCACAAAAAAAAAAAAACTATAGGCCAATATCACTGATGAACATAGATGCAAAAATCCTAAACAAAATTCTAGCAATCAGAATCCAACAACACATTAAAAGATCATACACCATGACCAAGTGGGCTTTATCCCAGGGATGCAAGGATTCTTCAATATCCGCAAATCAATCAATGTAATACACCACATTAACAAATTGAAAAACAAAAACCATATGATTATCTCAATAGATGCAGAGAAAGCCTTTGACAAAATTCAACACCCATTTATGATAAAACTCTCCAGAAAGCAGGAATAGAAGGAACATACCTCAACATAATAAAAGCTATATATGACAAACCCACAGCAAACATTATCCTCAATGGTGAAAATTGAAAGCATTTCCTCTAAAGTCAGGAACAAAACAAGGGTGCCCACTTTCACCATTACTATTCAACATAGTTTTGGAAGTTTTGGCTACAGCAATCAGAGCAGAAAAAGAAATAAAAGGAATCCAAATTGGAAAAGAAGAAGTAAAACTCTCACTATTTGCAGATGACATGATCCTCTACATAGAAAACCCTAAAGACTCCACCAGAAAATTACTAGAACTAATCAATGATTATAGTAAAGTTGCAGGATATAAAATCAACACACAGAAATCCCTTGCATTCCTATACACTAATAATGAGAAAACAGAAAGAGAAATTAAGGAAACAATTCCATTCACCATTGCAACGAAGAGAATAAAATACTTAGGAATATATCTACCTAAAGAAACTAAAGACCTATATATAGAAAACTATAAAACACTGGTGAAAGAAATCAAAGAGGACACTAATAGATGGAGAAATATACCATGTTCATGGATTGGAAGAATCAATATAGTGAAAATGAGTATACTACCCAAAGCAATTTATAGATTCAATGCAATCCCTATCAAGCTACCAACAGTATTCTTCACAGAGCTAGAACAAATAATTTCACAATTTGTATGGAAATACAAAAAAAACCTCGAATAGCCAAAGCGATCTTGAGAAAGAAAAATGGAACTGGAGGAATCAACCTACCTGACTTCAGGCTCTACTACAAAGCCACAGTTATCAAGACAGTATGGTACTGGCACAAAGACAGAAATATAGATCAATGGAACAAAATAGAAAGCCCAGAGATAAATCCACGCACATATGGACACCTTATCTTTGACAAAGGAGGCAAGAATATACAGTGGATTAAAGACAATCTCTTTAACAAGTGGTGCTGGGAAATCTGGTCAACCACTTGTAAAAGAATGAAACTAGAACACTTTCTAACACCATATACAAAAATAAACTCAAAATGGATTAAAGATCTCAACATAAGACCAGAAACTATAAAACTCCTAGAGGAGAACGTAGGCAAAACACTCTCTGACATACATCACAGCAGGATCCTCTATGACCCACCTCCCAGAATATTGGAAATAAAAGCAAAAAATAAACAAATGGGACCTAATTAAACTTAAAAGCTTCTGCACATCAAAGGAAACTATTAGCAAGGTGAAAAGACAGCCTTCAGAATGGGAGAAAATAATAGCAAATGAAGCAACCGACAAACAACTAATCTCAAAAATATACAAGCAACTCCTACAGCTCAACTCCAGAAAAATAAATGACCCAATCAAAAAATGGGCCAAAGATCTAAATAGACATTTCTCCAAAGAAGACATACAGATGGCTAACAAACACTTGAAAAGATGTTCAACATCACTCTTTATCAGAGAAATGCAAATCAAAACCACTATGAGGTACCATTTCACACCAGTCAGAATGGCTGCGATCCAAAAGTCTACAAATAATAAATGCTGGAGAGGGTGTGGAGAAAAGGGAACCCTCTTACACTGTTGGTGGGAATGCAAATTAGTACAGCCACTATGGAGAACAGTGTGAGATTCCTTAAAAAACTGGAAATAGAACTGCCTTATGATCCAGCAATCCCACTGCTGGGCATACACACTGAGGAAACCAGAAGGGAAAGAGACACGTGTACCCCCAATGTTCATCAGCACTGTTTATAATAGCCAGGACATGGAAGCAACCTAGATGTCCATCAGCAGATGAATGGATAAGAAAGCTGTGGTACATATACACAATGGAGTATTACTCAGCCATTAAAAAGAATACATTTGAATCAGTTCTAATGAGGTGGATGAAACTGGAGACTATTATACAGAGTGAAGTAAGCCAGAAGGAAAAACATAAATACAGTATACTAACGCATGTATATGGAATTTAGAAAGATGGTAACGATAACCCTGTGTACGAGACAGCAAAAGAGACACTGATGTATAGAACAGTCTTATGGACTCTGTGGGAGAGGGTGGGAAGATTTGGGAGAATGTCATTGAAACATGTGAAATGTCATGTATGAAACGAGATGCCAGTCCAGGTTCAGTGCACGATGCTGGATGCTTGGGGCTGGTGCGCTGGGAAGGCCCAGGGGATGGTATGGGGAGGTTGGGAGGGAGGAGGGTTCAGGGTGGGAGCATGTGATTTTTTTTAAATAAAATTAAAAAAAATAATAATAAAAAAAAAAAAAAAAAAAAGAAATCAACCCTGAATATTCTTTGGATGGTCTGATACTGAAACTGAAGCTACAATACTTAGGCCACTTCCCTCATAGCTCAATTGGTAAAGAATCTGCCTGCAACGCAGGAGACCTGGGTTCGATTCCTGGGTTGAACCCAGGAATCCTCTGGAGAAGGAAATGGCAACCCACTCTGGTATTCTTGCCTGGAGAATCCCATGGACAGAAGAGCCTGGCAGGCTACAGTCCATTGGGTCGCAAGAGTCAGACACGACTTAGCGACTTTAACTACTACTACTACTACATGATTCCAACAGCTGACTCACGGGGAAAGCTTGAAGGCAAAAGGAGAAGGGGTCAGCAGAGGATGAGATTGTTAGATAGCATCACTGACTCAGTGGACATGAGTTTGAGCAAACTCTGGGAGACAGTGAAGGATAGTGAAACCTAACATACTACAGTGTATGGGGTCACAAAGAGTTGATATGAGTTAGCAACAGAACAACAACAAATTGAAAAATAATTCATAACATAATTTTGATATAAAAGCCAGGTCATTGTAATAAATGCTTACAGGTAAAGACATTAGACATAAAAACATCCCAGACTATTACTTTCCATGGAAGGAATTATCTAGTAGGTATATATTCTTAACAATACAGATTTATATTGTTCTATTTTTTCTGTTATATCTTTTTAGCAGTGGGGAGAATGAAAAGTGGTCTGCTCACTTGTCTGTATTGTTTTCTGAGATTTTACCATTTTTATCTGTTATTTTAAGAATTTACTTTAAATATTTCTAGGCTATATAGTGAGACTTTCTAGGTGTCTCACTGTTAAAGTCTGCCTGCCAATGCAGGAGCTATGGGTTTGATACCTGGGTCAGGAAGATCCCCTGGAAGGGGGCATGGCAACACACTCCAGTAATCTTGACTGGCAATCCCATGGACAAGACAAATAAGACTGGCCACAGTCCATGGGTTTGCAGAGTCTGACACTACTGAGTGACTGAACACACACACACAGGTTATATATGGATGTGAATTTGATAATTTTTTAGACTGGAGCTAAAATCTCATGTCATTCTTCAATTTTGGAAATTTCTCACCACTTAAAATATTAATTAGTTGATCTTAGTTTTTACTTATTCATTGACTATGACAATACTTATGTGTATTATTGGTTTTTAAAAACTATGCTTCATGTATATTAACTTCTGTTCCATAATTTTATCTCATTATAGTTAATTCTAAGTGATTTTCTCTGACCTAACTGTCCATTCACTAAATCTGTCTCCAGTTGTGTATACCATATTTTTTAAGTTTATCTAGTTATAATTTACATATAAAATTAACTTCTTTAAAGAATACAGTTCAATGTTTTTTAATATATTTGCAGAGTTCTGTAACCATCACCATGACCTAATGCTAAAACATTTACATCTCCATAAAAATGAAACCACATGTCCACCAGAGTTCACTTTGTATCACAACCACTAACCTTAAGCAACTAAACTACCTACTGTCTCTTTAGATGTATCTAGCGTTTAAATTTCATGTAAATAATATATTGTGTGGTCTTCCTTCTTTTACATACTGTGCTCAAGATTCTTTCAGATTGAAGCATGTTCCAGCATTCTTTTTTTTTATTGCCAAATAACATTTCCTTGTATAAATATATATTTTCCTACCCATTCACCAGTTGATTGACATATAGACTACTATGAATAATGCTGATATACATATTTATGTTCTTGATTTTGTGTGGACATATTCTCATTTCTCTTGAGTATGTTCCTAGGAAATGGAAAGGCTGACTCATGTGATTAATTTATGCTTAATGTATCTTCCTAAGTGGCTGTATCTTTTTACATTTCCACCAGCAATGAATTAGGGTTTCAGTTTTCCTGCATACACACCAATACTTGTTTTAAAAAATTATAGGAAAATTTTTTAAAAAATGTGAGTGCGAAGTGGTATTTCATTTTTTTTTTTTTTTTTTTGCTTTGTGTTGCCTTAATAGCAAATAATGTTGAGATCTTTTTATAAGTTTTTACTGAGCATTTGTATAAATAAACTTTGGGTGAAATAATTCAAATTTTTTGCTCATTTTCAATTGAGTTGTTTTACTATTTATTTGAAAGTATTCTTTACATACTACAGATATGTTTCTCTTCTTAGAAATATGGATATATATTCTCCTATTCTCTAGGTTGAAATTGTTTGCAGCACAAAAGCTTTAAATTTGATGAAACCTATTTTTTTTTTTTTTTAAATATTTTCACCTAGGCTTTTTGGTCTTGTCTAAGAAACCACTACCTAACTTTGGGTCACAAAGATTTACTCCTATGTTGTGCCCAAGAGTTTTAAAGTTTGGTGTTTTAAATTTGTGTCTATGATCTGTTTTGCAGGTTGTGTATGCATATAAAATGAGTATCTGGTTGTCACAGAACAATTTGTGAAAACACCTTCTCTCTTTCAACTGGACTGTATGGTCAGCACTGTCAAAATTCAACAACCAAAAATGTGAGAATTTATTTGTAAACTCCCAAGATGTTCTGCAATACATATCAATGACCATAGTTTTTAGTAAGATTTGAAATCTCTACCATAATATTTAACTTCCATGCTAAAATATGCAGTTATTATAATAAATATATTTTATTTAAATTATAATTTTATTTTCAGTATTTTTTCACATATACCTCTTATTTTAAGAACAAATTTGCTCCATTTTTCTATTTGTTCATTAGTATATTTTCTCTTTCACTGAGGAGGCTTCATTTCTTTTCCTGAATTGTACTTCAAGCTGGTTTTAGAAAAGGCAGAGGAATCAGAGATCAAATTGCCAACGTCTGCTGGATCTTCAAAAAAGCAAGAGAGTTTCAGGAAAATATCTCTTTCTTCTTTATTGACTATGCCAAAGCCTTTGACTGTGTGGATCACAATAAACTGTGGAAAATTCTGAAAGAGTTGGGAATACCAGACCACCTGACCTACCTTTTAAGAAACTTGTATGCAGGTCAGGAAGCAACAGTTATAACTGGACATGGAACAACAGACTGGTTCCAAATAAGAAAAGGAGTATGTCAAGGCTACATGTTGTTACCCTGCTTATTTAACTTCTATGAAGAGTACATCATGAGAAACGCTGGGCTGGAAGAAGCACAAGAAGGAATCAAGATTGCCGGGAGAAATATCAATAACCTTAGATATGCAGATGACACCACTCTTATGGCAGAAAGTGAAGAGGAACTAAAAAGCCTCTTGATGAAAGTGAAAGAGGAGAGTGAAAAAGTTGGCTTAAAGCTCAACATTCAGAAAACAAAGATCATGGCATCTGGTCCCATCACTTCATGGCAAATAGATGGGGAAACAGTGGAAACAGTGGCTGACTTTACTTTTTTTGGGCTCCAAAATCACTGCAGATGGTGACTGCAGCCATAAAATTAAAAGACACTTACTCCATGGAAGGAAAGTTATGACCAACCTAGGTAGCATGTTCAAAAGCAGAGACATTACTTTGCCAACAAAGGTCCATCTAGCCAAGGCTATGGTTTTTCCAGTGGTCATGTACGGATGTGAGAGTTGGACTGTAAAGAAAGCTGAACACTGAAGAACTGATGCTTTTGAACTGTGGTGTTGAAGAAGACTCTTGAGAGTCTCTTGAACTGCATAGAGATCCAACCAGTCCATCCTAAAGGAGATTAGTCCTGGGTGTTCATTGGAAGAACTGATGCTGAAGCTGAAACTCCAATACTTTGGCCACCTCATGCAAAGAGCTGACTCATTGGAAAAGACCTGATGCTGGGAGGGATTGGGGACAGGAGGAGAAGGGGATGACAGATGATGAAATGGTTGGATGGCATCACTGACTCGATGGACGTGAGTCTGAGTGAACTCTGGGAATTGGTGATGGACAGGGAGGCCTGGTGTGTTGAGGTTCATAGGGTCACAAAGAATTGGACATGACTGAGTGACTGAACTGAACTAAATTGTTCTTCAACAAATGCCAACTTTTTTTTTTCTGTATACTTATATATGTGTAATTTATATCATAGTTTATATTGTATGGATTCCTTAATCATGCTTGGTTTGTGAAAGACTTCTTATTTGGCAGTTGGTTTTACTATGACCTTACTGAAATCTCTGATTCCAGTCTTTACCACCTTGCTATTATAAATGCGGGCACTTTTTCCAGAATCTGGAGTATAGCAAGATGTGCATGGTTCTCTTTCAGGTTATGATTCTCAGCAGTTGAGGAGAGACTGTTCAGTACTTCATCATCAACATGTCACCATTTTCTGTCTTTTATATGCAGTTTCAGAGGCACAGGTAGTTGTTTTGCATGTTGCCTTGATTCAATAAAATAAAAAAGTTTATCAAATTCCAAGGCATACATCACGTGTATTTCCCCAGCCCTTACATTTAATTCACTTTTTCATTTCTGACATAATACTTGATTTCAATATTAGCAATGGATTACTGTGATTTGTGTTTGTTAAAATTATTTATAAAATTTATTACTATGGTTTAAGTTTATCAAAATTAACCAACATTCGTATAATTAAAGATTATCTTCAGTAATAGTTTAAATAAATGGGTATTATTTACACACCATTATTTGTTAAAGATGAAAAATGAGTTAACTGAGTAATATTTTCCCTGGTTAGTGCAATTATTTTAGACATTAAATAAGCAGTCACTGGATTTATTTCATCCTTTCTGTTCTTTTGTCTAATCAATTAAATGTAAAAATGGACTTCTTAACTCTCAGGATAAGTGTGTGTGTGTGTGTGTGTGTGTGTGTGTGTGTGTGTGTGTTTTAAATTTCCTTCTAAATATAGTTCTCACTACTTCAGGAATACAAGAAAGAATAGGAATGATTGTGGGGCATAATTTCTTCTGTGAGAGACATATCAATCTTGCCATTTAAGAGGACAAACCAGATGTAAAGATAGCTTGACAGTACAAGAAACCTCACCAATTATTTTAAAGTTAGTAACAGGTAATGTAGATAAATTAGAGTGGGTGCTTACTTTTGATAAAATATCCTCAATTGGATACATAATCCATCCAGTTTGCTTTCCCTGTTCACAACATTTTTTTTCTTTTATGGAAATGGGAGGATATACATTAAATTTTAGCACGAGTATAGGCCACAAAGATCATCAGTTACCTCAAGTAGCTGAGCTATCAAGTTCAAATATCTAAGACTAAGTCAAGGGAGGATAATTTAACTTCACAAAGAAGAACAAACCACTGAAGAGAAAGAAAGAGATTTTGCTGAGAAAGCAAAATCACATAAGATTATGTTGTTATTGTTGTTTAGTCACTCGGTTGTGTCTGACTTTGCAACCTCATGGACTGTAGCACTCCAGGCTTCCCTACCCTTTACTATCTCCTGGAGTTTGCTCAAACTCATGTCCACTGAGTTGGTGATGCCATTCAATCATCTTACCCTCTGTCATCCCCTTTTCCTCCTGTCTTCAACCTTTCCCAACATCAGGGTCTTTTCCAATGAGTTGGCTCTTCACATCAGGTGGCCAAAGTACTGGAGTTTTAGCTTCAGCATAAGTCCTTCCAATGAATAGTCAGGGTTGATTTCCTTTAGGATTGACTGGTTCGATCTCCTTGATGTCTAAGGGACTCTCAAGACTCTTTTCCAGCACCACAGTTTAAAAGTATCAATTCTTTGACACTCAGCCTTCCTTGTGGTCCAACTCACATAGGTACATGACTATTAGAAAACCCATAGATTTGACTATGTGGATCTTTGTTGGCAAAGTGATGTCTCTGCTTTTTAATATGCTGTCTAGGTTTGTTATACTTTTTCTTCCAAGGAGCAAGTGTCTTTTAATAAGGTTATAGGTGGCCATTTAATCAAACTGGTTCATAAAACCAAGTAACTTTTACCTAGTGGGACAATAACTTATAACTTAACAATAACTTAACTTGTTTTATAGAATGTACCTCATCTAATGCTCCACCACTTCTCCCCACTCTCCCTCCAGCCTGCTCTGATTAACTGGTCTCACACCATCATGACCCCTAAGATTTAATCTTCTTAGCAAGGGCCACCAATAACCTTACATAGAGCCCTACAGCTTCCGCTGCCTCAGGAAATTAATGGCACAATGATGCCACTTCCTACATGTCATAGATCATTACATGTGTCTTAGCTCACTTAAGCAAGTTCCCTAGGGCATGAAATTACAAGCAATTAAGTTTTGTGCCTCTCAGGAACTAATGCAGTAATTTACAAATACAAGTTATTTCATCAAATAGTTGACAATTGAGTTAATCTTCTCCCTTTCAGAAAAAAGAGTTTAGGTCTTCTATTTAGAATCTAAAGAGGTAGTAGCTCTTTTTTTGCTCATGTGGATTAAATACATTTTCAAACAGATGTTAAATAATCAATTTTTTCTTGTGTATTTAATCTCATTTTCCAATTTTTGATGTCAGAATATAGAAATAAGGCTGCTTTTTAAAAACAGACCACAGGACATCCCTGCCAGGCCATGGTTAAGACTCCATGCTCCCACTGTAAGGGGTACAAGTTGATTACAAGTTGAGGAACAAAGATCTCTCATGCCCCATGGTGCAGCCAAAAAAATAGACCACAGATTATATAACCTTGTTACAAATGCTAGTTTTAATAGATATTTTGTTGACTTCTTAGGATTTCTACAAATGTGTTTGTTTCATCTGTGAGTATTTCTCTCAAACACATATTCCTTTTTTTTTTTTTTTTTGAGTTATTGTATTACCTGGATCCTTTTGAAAACTGTTGAATAGAAATGAAGAGAGGAGACATTTTTGTCTTTCTTTTGCACTAAGGGAGATAATTCCACTTTCTCATCATTAAGAAGGAGTTGGGTTGTAGGACTTGCACAGATAAACATTTTTTTTTGGTTGAAGAAACTCCATTCTATTCTATTTTTAAAAATGGTTGGGTTTTTAAACATGAAAATGTGTAGAATTTTTAAATGATTTTCTTCATCAATTAACATGGTTATACAGTTATTTTTAGTATATTACACATTGAATTGCACTCATCTCACACGCTAGTAAAGTAATGCTAAAAATTCTCCAAGCCAGGCTTCAGCAATACGTGAACCATGAACTTCCAGATATTCAAGCTGTTTTTAGAAAAGGCTGAGGAACCAGAGATCAAATGCCAACATCTGCTGGATCATGGAAAAAGCAAGAGAGTTCCAGAAAAACATCTATTTCTGCTTTATTGACTATGCCAAAACCTTTGACTGTGCAAATCACAATAAACTGTGGAAAATTTTGAAAGAGATAGGAATACCAGACCACCTGACCTGCCTCTTGAGAAATCTGTATGCAGGTCAGAAAGCAACAGTTAGAACTGGACATGGAACAACAGACTGGTTCCAAATAGGAAAAGGAGTTCGTCAAGGCTGTATATTGTCACCCTGCTTATTTAACTTATATGCAGAGTACATCATGAGAAACGCTAGGCTGGAAGAAGCACAAGCTAGAATCAAGATTGCTGGGAGAAATATCAATAACCTCAGATATGCAGATGAAGCCACTCTTATGGCAGAAAGTGAATAGGAACTAAAAAGCCTCTTGATGAAACTGAAAGTGGAGAGTGAAAAAGTTGGCTTAAAGCTCAACATTCAGAAAACTAAGATCATGGCATCTGGTCCCATCACTTCATGGCAAATAGATGGGGAAACAGTGGAAACAGTGTCAGACTTTATTTTTGGGGGCTCCAAAATCACGGCAGATGGTGATTGCAGCCATGAAATTAAAAGACACTTACTCCTTGGAAGGAAAGTTATGACCAACCTAGATAGTATATTGAAAAGCAGAGATATTACTTTGCCAACAGAGGTCCGTCTAGTCAAGGATATGGTTTTTCCAGTGGTCATATATGTATGTGAGAGTTGGACTGTGAAGAAAGCTGAGCACTGAAGAATTGATGTTTTTGAACTGTGGTGTTGGAGAAGACTCTTGAGAGTCCCTTGGACTGCAAAGAGATCCAACCAGTCCATTCTAAAGGAGATCAGTCCTGGGTGTTCATTGGAAGGAAATTCCAATACTTTGGCAACCTCATGCGAAGAGTTGACTCATTGGAAAAGCCTTCAGAATGGGAGAAAATAATTGCAAATGAAGCAACTGACAAACAACTAATCTCAAAAATATACAAGCAACTCCTACAGCTCAACTCCAGAAAAATAAATGACCCAATCAAAAAATGGGCCAAAGAACTAAACAGACATTTCTCCAAAGAAGACATACAGATGGCTAACAAACACATGAAAAGATGCTCAACATCACTCATTATCAGAGAAATGCAAATCAAAACCACTATGAGGTACCATTTCACACCAGTCAGAATGGCTGCGATCCAAAAGTCTACAAATAATAAATGCTGGAGAGGGTGTGGAGAAAAGGGAACCCTCTTACACTGTTGGTGGAATGCAAACTAGTACAGCCACCATGGAGAACAGTGTGGAGATTCCTTAAAAACTGGAAATAGAACTGCCTTATGATCCAGCAATCCCACTGCTGGGCATACACACTGAGGAAACCAGAAGGGAAAGAGACACGTGTACCCCAATGTTCATCGCAGCACTGTTTATAATAGCCAGGACATGGAAGCAACCTAGATGTCCATCAGCAGATGAATGGATAAGAAAGGAGTGGTACATATACACAATGGAGTATTACTCAGCCATTAAAAAGAATACATTTGAATCAGTTCTAATGAGGTGGATGAAACTGGAGCCTATTATACAGAGTGAAGTAAGCCAGAAGGAAAAACATAAATACAGAATACTAACGCATATATATGGAATTTAGAAAGATGGTAACAATAACCTGGTGTACTAGATAGCAAAAGAGACACTGATGTATAGAACAGTCTTTTGGACTCTGTGGGAGAGGGAGAGGGTGGGAAGATTTGGGAGAGTGACATTGAAACATGTAGAATATCATGTAAGAAATGAGTTGCCAATCCAGGTTCGATGCGCGATACTGGATGCTTGGGGCTGGTGCACTGGGACGACCCAGAGGGATGGTGTGGGGGGAGGGGGAGGAGGAGGAGGGTTCAGGATGGGAACACATGTATGCCTGTGGCGGATTCATTTTGATATTTGGCAAAACTAATACAATTATGTAAAGTTTAAAAATAAAATAAAATTTAAAAGAAAAAAAAAAAGTAGTTGTGATGGTACTGATGAACCTATTTGCAGGTCAGGAGCAGAGATGCAGACATAGAGAATAGACTTATGGGCGTGGGGTTGGGGGTGGGGAGGAAGGAGAGGGTACAACGAATAGAGATAGGGGCATGAAAGCATATGCGCTACCAAACAGATAGATAGCCAATGGACATTTGCTGTATGACTTAGGGAGCTCAAACTGGGCCTCCTGTAACAACCTAGAGGGGTAGGAGGAGGGAGGGAGGTTCAAGAGGGAGGAGACATGTGTATACCTATGGCTAATTCATATTGATGTATAGCAGAAAGAAAAGTCATGTTGTAAAGCCATTATCCTTCAATTAAAAATAAATTTTTAAAAAGTCGGCTTGCCAATTCAGGAGAAGCAGAAAAATAAAGTTGTTGTTTATATAAAAAAAAGGAAAAGTCTCTGATGCTGGGAGGGATTGGGGGCAGGAGGAGAAGGGGACGACAGAGGATGAGATGGCTGTATGGCATCACCAACTCCATGGACATGAGTTTGAGTGAACTCCAGGAGTTGGTGATGGACAGGGAGGCCTGGTGTGCTGTGATTCATGGGGTTGCAAAGAGTCGGACATGACTGAGCAACTGAACTGAACTGAACTGACACGTTGAATTATTTTGATTGACTTTTAAATGTGAAAACAAGCTTGTATTTTTGCATAAGTGTATTGGTCTTTGAGGTATTGCTAGTTTATTTACTGCTGCAATCAATGTGACAGCATTGTATGTCACTTTTGTGACTATGTTAATGAGGCACAGTGACATAAATTTTATTTTTCTTTTAATATCATTCTTTGTTTTTGGAAGCTAGAAAATGCTGGGCACATGAAATAAATATGGAAGTCCTTTCTCCTTTACATCCAAAAGAATGTATGTAGCATTGAAAATACATCTTTAAATGTTTGTCAGAATTCAACACTGAAGATACCTTCACCTACAGTTTTCTTTGGGGAACATTTAAAATTCTATTTCTTTAGTATATTTAGGACTATTCAAATTTCCTAACAGCTGTCTTCAGCTGGAGGCTTAGTTAGGACTGATTGATGTATTATACCTCACTCACATATTTGTGGCCATACAGCTATGGCTGTGTGTTTGAAAAGACTGGGCTGTCTCTTCAAGCGGTCTGTCATCTAGGGTTTCTTCACAGAATAATGATCTCAGGGTTTCAATAGCAAAAGCTTTCAAGTTTTTTGATGTTTAGAATCAAGTCATACAAACCCGTATCTGTGCATTCAACAGGGGAAAAGCATGCACAAGACCTAACCACATTTAAGGAGAGGAAAAATAGACTCTCCACCTTGATGGTGGGTGAGGGGATTCTGCAAAGTAAGTACTCAGTCTATTCAGTCCTGTCCGACTTTTTGTGACCCCATGGACTGTTGTCCACCAGGGTCCTGTGTTCATGGAATTTTCCAGGCAAGAATTCTGGAATGGATTGCCATTTCCTTCTCCAAGGGATCTTCCTGACCCAGGGATTAAACCTAGGTCTCCTGCATTGCAGGCAGATTCTTTACCATCTGAGCCACCAGGAAAGTGGCTGTATTTATGTTTATTACTGTCTCCTCTTTGATCACAATTTTTAATTTACATGTAAAATTCATTCAGATTTTACCAAGACTCACACAAGACTTTATTCATTATGGTGTCTGGCTCAAAGCTAGGATCTTATGATTTGCACTGAGCTTCTCTGATGGTTCAGTGGGTAAAGAATCTTCTTGCATTTCAGGAGACTCATGGGTTTGATCCATGGGTTGGGAAGATCCCCTGGAGGATAAAAATGGCAACCCATTCCACTATTCTTGCCTAAAAATTCCCATGGGCAGGGGAGACTCAGGAGCCATAGTCTAAAGGGTCACAAAGAATCAGACACAACTGAACAGCTAAGCACTGCATGGAATATAGATAAGACCCTCTTAATGGCTCATCTTGACTCCTAGTCTTAATGGTTCATCTTGATTCCTAGTCTTAAAAAACATAGTAGAAAAATAATGTATATCCCTCTTTCTTCCCCATAGTCATTTGCATGATGAGAAGAAAAGAAAGCATACAACACCCACTGGATGATATTAATAAGCAGCCCTGGAATCCAATCAGTCAAATGCCACCAGACCTCTCATTCTGGGTGTAACAACTATCCTGTCATTGGGTTCAATTCTGTTCTCTGAGTGTGGTTTAGTAACAATTTTTTTCTCTGCTCTCAATTCCACCTTGGAAACGTCTTTCCTATATCATGAAAAATGACCCAGGTTTGCATTTGAAAATCTAACTAAGACTGCTTCCTGTCTATAGAAAATAGGAAATCTTTAAGTTAAACCTGATTCAAGTCTCTTAATAAGATGTGTTTTTCTTAGAAATGTGACTATTTACTGCATGACCCTTAAAGTCACACTTATTTATTTTTTAATATAAATTTATTTATTTTAATTGGAGGCTAATTACTTTACAATATTGTATTGGTTCTGCCATACATCAACATGAATCTGCCACAGGTGTACACGTAATCCCCATCCTGAACCCCCCTCCCACCTCCCTCTCTGTACCATCCCTCTGGGTCATCCCAGTGCACCAGCCCCAAGCATCCTGTATCCTGCATCGAACCTGGACTGGTGATTTGTTTCTTATATGATATTATACATGTTTTAATGCCATTCTCCCAAATCATACCACCCTCTCCCTCTTCCACAGAGTCCAAAAGACTGTTCTATACATCTGTGTCTCTTTTGCTGTCTCGCTTACAGGGTTATCGTTACCATCTTTCTAAATTCCATATATATGTGTTAGTATACTGTATTGGTGTTTTTCTTTCTGGCTTACTTCACTCTGTATAATAGGCTCCAGTTTCATCCACCTCATCAGAACTGATTCAAATGTATTATTTTTAATGGCTGAGTAATACTCCATTGTGTATATGTACCACAGCTTTCTTATCCATTCATCCGCTGATGGGCATCTAGGTTGCTTCCATGTCCCGGCTATTATAAACAGTGCTGCGATGAACATTGGGGTACACGTGTCTCTTTCAATTCTGGTTTCCTCGGTGTGTATGCCCAGTAGTGGGATTTCTGGGTCATAAGGCAGTTCTATTTCCAGTTTTTTAAGGAATCTCCACACTGTTCTCCATAGTGGCTGTACTAGTTTGCATTCCCACCAACAGTGTAAGAGGGTTTCCTTTTCTCCACACCCTCTCCAGCATTTATTGCTTGTAGACTTTTGTTTTTTTTTTTTTTTCTTCCTAATTTTATTTTATTTTTAAACTTTACATAATTGTATTAGTTTTGCCAAATATCAAAATGAATCCACCACAGGTATACATGTGTTCCCCATCCTGAACCCTCCTCCTCCTCCCCTCCCATACCATCCCTCTGGGTCGTCCCAGTGCACTAGCCCCAAGCATCCAGTATCGTGCATCGAACCTGGACTGGCAACTCGTTTCTTACATGATATTTTACATGTTTCAATGCCATTCTCCCAAATCTTCCCACCCTCTCCCTCTCCCCTCCCACAGAGTCCATAAGACTGTTCTATACATCAGTGTCTCTTTTGCTGTCTCTTACACCGGGTTATTGTTACCATCTATTCTGACTGGCATGAAATGGTAAAGTCACATTTATAATTCTCAGTACAGACTGGCTGCTTTGGGTGGAGTGTCAGATTGTTACAAAATGCCCTTATGAGTCTTGAAATCATTTGTGTCTAACTGAGAGAGGGTCCTAGGCATCATCTTAAATTTTTATGAGATATTAACAAACGTGTTACAACCATAACCTTAATTTGACCTGAACTTTAATGTGTTTTAATACTTGAATCTTTTGCTAGCTTGAGAGCCAGGGAATTAGAATAGCTTGATTTTACAGCAGATTATGCCCTGTTAAGTGTGTTAGTCACTCAGTTGTGTCTGACTCTTTGTGACCCCATGGACTATAGCCTGCCAGGCTCCTCTATCCATGGGATTCTCCAGGCAAGAATACTGGAGTGGGTGGCCATGACTTCCTCCAGGGGGTCTTCCTGACCCAGGGATCGAACCCAGGTCTCCTATACTGCAGGTAGATTCTTTACTGTCTGAGTCACCAGGGAAGCCCTGAATATTTTTCTGGCTCGAGAACTTGGGCATTAGGATAGCTTGATTTTACAGCAGATCATGCTCTAGTCTCTCAACATATTTTCCAAATTCTGCTTGTTGACAAAACACATTTTCTCTTTTAAAAATTTGGTTCCATATGGTCTTAGGTGCAACACATGGGATCTTCACTGCCATTGGTTAGACCCTTAGTTGCAGCACGTGGGATCTAGTTGCCTGACCAAGACTCCTGCCTTTCTTGGTTCAAATCTTTCCATATTTTACCACATGCAAGTAAATGAAAAACAAAAAACAAAACAAAAGAAAAAAACAGTGGGTGTTTTCCATATTCTACCTGGAAATCATCTTAATCAGATTCACAACTTCATCAGGATAAACTCTATATTTCAAATTACCAGGCAATTTGGTTCTGCCACTGCAAAATACTCATTAGATTTTTCAGTCTCCGGTTGCAATTTTTTTATTCCTTAATTGTGCCCTCACCACCCTTTCAGCTTCACGTAACTCCTTGGTGCCAACATCAGTTTGATTATTTATCTATTTCTAATGGCAGCTTGTTGTGTAATAAGTTACCCAATACCTGATGGCTCAAAACAGCAATATGTTGTAATTTATTACAATTTAGTAGACAGCCCAAGCAGTTCTTCCAATGTTTCTTCTTATTGTGCACTGAAGGCATTTAGCTAGCTCGTTGAGTCTCTTCAGCTTGGAAATGCTCCGTCACCATTACTTCGAATATTCCTTCTGATCACTTCTCTCCATCCTCTTGTGGTACTAAAATTTCTCACATATTAGATATTTTGACCAGATACTGCCTGTCTCCTTCAGTGTTTTTTCCTCCCCCTGCTATTCTTTTTCTCTTGTACTCTGTTCTCTGCCTTCAGTGTCTCAAATTTGGTTTTCTGTTTTGTTCTGAGTGTTGTTCATCTAATTAATTGGTAAAACTGCCCTTCAGATATACAATGCTCATTTTATATTTTAAAGATTCAAATTGTGTTAAAATTCTACATTTTTACCTCTAATATTTTTTTTATCTTTTTAAAATATTAATCATAATTATGCTGTTGACTTTGATGATGTCTGAGTATGCTTTTATTGCTGAGTGTTTTTATACTAAGGTCAGATCTACCTTTTTTTCACATTAGGTTGTTATTGTATCTTGGCTTTTGTAGATGATCATTGTAGTTTTTCTTTTTTAAATTACATCACATTACTCTGAAACTTGTTCTTTAGCAAGTAGGGAAGTTGCTTATAGATTACCTTGACACTGTCAAGTTTTGGTGGCATTCAGTTCAGTTGCTCAGTTGTGTCGAACTCTTTGTGACCCCATGGACTGCAGCATGGCAGGGTTCCCTGTCCATCACCAACAGTGGGAGCTTGCTCAAACTCATGCCCATCAGGTTGGTGATATTATCCAACCATCTCATCCTTCATCATTGCCTTCTCATCCTGCCTTCAATCATTCACAGCATCAGGGTCTTTCTTCCCAGTATTCACCGATCTCCAGTAGCATATTGGGCACCTACCAATCTGGGGAGTTCATCTTTCAATGTCATATCTTTCTGCCTTTTCATACTGTTCATGGGGTTCTCAAGTGGTGTTAGTCTTGGTTAATGTAGGTCTATTTTAGTTTTGCCCTCATGCACAGGATGCAGTCCTTGTTCCTGAAATATGCTTCCTGTGTTGGTTAATCTATGTGTCAATTTGATTAAGCCTTGGGGTATCTCTGGTTCATCTGCCTTTTCTAAAACCAGCTTGAACATCTGGAAGTTCATGGTTCACATATTGCTGAAGCCTGGCTGGGAGAATTTTGAGCATTAATTTACTAGCATGTGAGATGAGTGCAATTGTGTGGTAGTTTGAGCATTCTTTGGCATGGCCTTTCTCTGGGATTGGAATGAAAACTGACCTTTTCCAGTCCTGTGGCCACTGCTGAGTTTTCCAAATTTGCTGGCATATTGAGTGCAGCACTTTCACAGCATCATCTTCCAGAATTTGAAATAGCTCAACTGGAATTCCATCACCTCCACTAGCTTTGTTCATAGTGATGCTTTCTAAGGCCCACTTGACTTCACATTCCAGGATATCTGGCTCTAAGGTAGTGACCACACCATCGTGATTATCTTGGTCATGAAGACCTTTTTTGTACAGTTCTTCTGTGTATTCTTGCTACCTCTTATTAATATCTTCTGCTTCTGTTAGGTCCATACCTTTTCTGTCCTTTATTGAGCCCATCTTTGCATGAAATATTCCCTTGGTATCTCTAATTTTCTTGAAGAGATCCCTAGTCTTTCTCATTCTTTTGTTTTCCTCTATTTCTTTGCATTGATCGCTGAGGAAACCTTTCTTATCTCTCCTTGCTATTCTTTGGAACTCTGCATTCAGATGCTTATATATTTCCTTTTCTCCTTAGCTTTTCACTTCTCTTCTTTTCACAGCTATTTGTAAGGCCTCCCCAGACAGCCATTTTGCTTTTTTGCATTTCTTTTCCATGGGGATGGTCTTGATCCCTGTCTCCTGTACAATATCATGAACCTCCATCCAAAGTAGGCAGAGGAACCAGAGATAGAATTGCCAACATCCGCTGGATCATGGGGAAAGGAAGAGAGTTCCAGAAAAACATCTATTTCTGCTTTATTGACCATGCCAAAGCCTTTGACTGTATGGATCACAATAAACTGTGGAAAATTCTGAAAGAGATGGGAATACCAGACCACCTGACCTGCCTCTTGAGGAACCTATATGCAGGTAAGGAAGAAACAGTTAGAACTGGACATGGAACAACAGACTGGTTCCAAATTGGGAAAGGAGTATGTCAAAGCTGTATATTGTCACCCTGCTTATTTAACTTATATGCAGAGTACATCATGAGAAACACTGGGCTGGAAGAAGCACAAGCTGGAATCAAGATTGATGGGAGAAATATTAATAACCTCAGATGTGCAGATAACACCACCGTTATGGCAGAAAGTGAAGAGGAACTAAAAAGCCTCTTGATGAAAGTGAAAGAGGAGAGTGAAAAAGTTGGCTTAAAGCTCAACATTCAAAAAACGAAGATCATGGCATCTGGTCCCATCACTTCATGGCAAATAGATGGGGAAACAGTGGAAACAGTGGCTGCCTTTATTTTTCTGGGCTCCAAAATCACTGCAGATGGTGACTGCAGCCATGAAATTAAAAGACGCTTACTCCTTGGAAGCAAAGTTATGACTAACCTAGATAGCATATTCAAAAGCAGAAACATTACTTTGCCAACAAAGGTCCGTCTAGTCAAGGCTATGGTTTTTCCAGTGGTCATGTATGGATGTGAGAGTTGGACTGTGAAGAAAGCTGAGCACCGAAGAATTGATGCTTTTGAACTGTGGTGTTGGAGAAGACTCTTGAGAGTCCCTTGGACTGCAAGGAGATCCAACCAGTCCATTCTAAAGGAGATCAGCCCTGGGTTTTCATTGGAAGAACTGATGCTAAAGCTGAAACTCCAATCCTTTTGCCACCTCATGGGAAGAGTTGACTCATTGGAAAAGACTCTGATGCTGGGAGGGATTGGGGGCAGGAGGAGAAGGGACGACAGAGGATGAGATGGCTGGATGGCATCACCAACTCGATGGACGTGAGTCTCAGTGAACTCCTGGAGTTGGTGATGGACAGGGAAGGCCTGGCGTGCTGCAATTTATGGGGTTGCAGAGAGTCGGACATGACTGAGCGACTGAACTGAACTGGGGTATCTGGATTTGGTTAAACATCATTTCTGGGTGTGTCTTTCAGGATGTTTCTGGATAAGATCAATATTTGCATCAGCATATTGGGTGAAGCAGAGTGCTTTCTCCTATGTGAATGAGCCTCAACCAATCTACAGAAGGCCTTAATATTACAGGCTGATTAAACAAGGATTCTTTCTCTCTGTGTGTCTTCAACCTGGGTGTCTGTATTCTCCTGTCCTCTGACTTAGACTGAAATTTTATATCATTTGTTTTCCTGTATCTCAGGTGTTTGATTCAGACTGTAACTAAACCAAAGTCTCCTCTGGATTTACAACTTACTGACTGTAGATGCTGAGACATCTTACCCTGCATAATCACATGAGCCAATTTCTTACATTAAATCTCTTAATACTTATTATCTATCCTACCAGTCTTGTTTATTTGGAGAACACAGACTAATAGAGAATTTATATCCTAGACATGTCATTTTAGTGCCTAAACTAAAGATACATTGCTGTCATTTTGTACACTTCATGTTGGTTGAGCTCAAAGTCCAATTTTGTCTCTCAGTCACCATGAGGGTTCTGTAATCTCTTATTAGATCTCTAGCTTCACAAACAAGTATTCTGAAATAGTTTTTGGAGCACTGAACATGTATGGAACTAATAGAAATAATAGTGTAGATTTTGAGGTATTTTTTTGCTCTATATGCTCTCTAGAAATTTCCCCTCAGCAATTCAAACCACAACTATATTCTCCTCCACCCAGAGAGTGCTGTCTTCTGCTTTTTCACTATTTCCCTGTGCCACTGTTTGGAAATATAGCTGAAAAATAGGATTTCCAAGTTGAAAGTTATTACTAGTTAACTAGCTTATTAAGCAGATATATTCATCTTTCTATACTCTACACTTATTTGTCAATAATCAAATTAACCAAATTGAGAAGCCTGTGAAGACTTTTTGTTGTGAAGAATTTGGTCTCAACCAAAAAGGAAAGGTTTACCCTTGGTCCCAGCTCCTGGGAGGTAATCTCTAAACCCTTAGAATTTCCCCACTGATATGAGTGTCTCTCATTTATGGATCACACCTGATAGTGACAGGAGGTAGCTCAAGGTAGATTCCCCAGGTATGTATAGTCGTTTCTATAGTTGGGGAGACTGAGTTCAATCACATGGCAAATCAACCAATTAACCATGGCTTTGTACAGAAAATTCAGTAAAAACTCTGAACCTCAAAGACTGGATGAGCTTCCCTGGTTGGCAATAATCTGTGTATGTAGTCCCATTGTATGTCTAGAGGTAAATAATGCTGTCCATGACTCCATGGAAGAGGATGACCAGAAACTCCATGTTTGGTCCTTTTGTAATCTCTTCCCTTTGCATTTCTTTTTCTTTTTTTTTTTGGCACATTCTAATTTGTACCCTTTCTCTGTAATGAATGCATGCATAAAAATAGTGTTTCAGTAAGTACTATGAATCTTTATAACAAATTGTGAAATCTGAATGTGGTTTTGAGAAACCTCTGAATTCTTTTTTTGCTATGAAAAGTCTTGAATAGACTTAGTAGTTTGGCTAATGCCAGGTAATGAGTCAGAATAATGTGGCAGCAAAATATTACTGCTTATAGAACCTGAATGCAGAGAAATCACCCTATGAAAGGGAAGGAAAAATAATCTCTAAGACATTAAAAAAAAAAAAAAAACAGAAATAACCAACAGACCTACTTGCAAAAATGTTAAAAGAAATTCTTTAGGGAAAAGAAATATAATCCAGGTCAGAAACTTGAATCTACATAGGGAAAGAAAGAACAATGGAGAAGGAAAAAATGAAGGTAAAATAGAACATTTTATTTCCCTTATTTTTAATGGATGACAAAGGACAGGAGGAAGGTGTTAGGTATATTCTGCTACAAGGATCTGGGCTAAACATAAAGTGGTTTAGTATTATTGAAATGTAGACTTAGATTAGTTATAAATGTAGATTTCACACTCAAAGATAACCATTATTTTTTAAATGTATAATTGATATCCTAAGAGTGGACAAAAAAGGAGATCAAATAAAGGTTCATTTAAATCCAAAGAAGAAAGACAAGAGAAAATAAATAACTGCAATGATTAGAAAAGATTTTAAAACATGGTAGATATTAATCAAAATGTATTTTAAATCCTTTCATATGTTAATATCTACATACATCAATAAAATATAGCAATTTTTAGAAAAGATAAAGACACTAATAAATATTTTCTATAATATTTCAAATATAAAGGCACAAACAAGATATAAGTAAGAGACAGAGGAACATACACCATGCTAATGCTTATGAAAAGAGATCTGGAAATATATATTAAATTCACACAAAGCTAGCTTCAGATAAAGGAAAATTTTTCAAAGACAAAGAAGACATTACATGAAGATGTAGGAGTCAATTCTTCAAGAAGATGTAACAGTTGAGTTATATGCACATGAGAGTATAAAATGTGTGGGACAAAAATGGGTAAAACTGAAAATACAAATTAAAAAAACTACTATTACAGTTGGAGACCCCTCTACACATAACTGACAAATTAACACTCAGTGAATTAATAAGAATTTAGTTGATTTGAATAACACTATCAGTCAGGTTAATCTAATAGAAATTTATAGAATGCTCCACACGATGACAACTTAAAGCACATTTGTCTGAAGCTTACATGGGGTTTTTTGCAAGACAGACCATCTTGTGGGCCATAAGATATACACACTTGACCAAATTAAAAGAGTAGAAGTTGACAAGGCTGAATTCTTCTAAGCCCTGTGCTATCAGAAAATAGTGACAATTAATAAATCCCCCCACTACTTCTGTCATTTTCTCTTGCGGGAAATAGCTTATTGGAAATATCCCTTATTATAAAAAATAGCATTACCCGTATGACTCAGATAAGATTGATGGATGCCCTTGTCCCTTTTATTTATTTATGACAAAGCCAGAAAATGACCCTTCAAATTTTCATCTTTGCCACATAATTACCTGGACCTATTATATCCACCCATCAATCTGAACAAAATGCTTCTTAACCACAATTTGGTTGTTTTTCTCCACTCACCAGGCTCCTAAACTTTGATCTACTGTCAAGCTGAGCCAGCATACAAGACATTCCTAATGACTCCTAAGCAGCTGACCTCTCTCTGATCTTACATCCTTGGTCATACCACTTCCTCACATGGGACTCTTCCTAGCCTTGTTTACTGACTCACTATATAGGAGAATTTCCTACCTGACCTTTGAAACTTTTACATATTTCAGTCTGAATCATCCTACTGCAGTTATCCCATTATCCCTATTACATTTCTCTTGGTTTTACTTTTTTACAATAATCAGTTCCGTTCAGTTCAGTCACTCAAGCATGTCTGACTCTGCGACCCCATGAACTGCAGCATGCCAGGCCTCCCTGTCCATCACCAACTCCTGGAGTTTACCCAAACCCATGTCCATTGAGTCGGTGATGCCATCCAATCATCTCATCCTCTGTTGTCCCCTTCTTCTTCTGCCCTCAATCTTTCCCAGCATCAGGGTCTTTTCCAATACTTTCAAATAAAATGTCCCCTTACCTAAGTTCAGATGTGTTTCCCATTTGACAAATCATATTGTGTGTTGCCAAATCATTATGAAATTAAACATAAATCAATAACAAAAAGATAGCTGGATATCAAACTTCAAAATTCTAAATAACACATGTCAATATATAAATTTTAAGTTTTTTGAAAAAAAAAAACATTTTGAACTGAGTTAAAATTAAATTAGAACATAACAAACCTTGCACAATACAGAGAAAGCAGTGCTTAGAGGAAAAACTATGACATTGAATATATATAACTGAAAACAGGAAAAATCTAAAGTCAATAATCTAAACTTAAAAAAAAAAGCATTTTAAGTCTAAAGCAAGCAGACTAAAAGAAATAATAAAAATTAGAACAGAAATCAATGGAAATAAACATGGGAAAATAGAGGAAGATCAATGAAATTGAAAGATCAATAAATTTGATAAAGCTCTAGCCAGATAAACCAACAGAAAAAGACACAAATTACCAATATCGTAAGTTAAAAAGAGTTCATTACTGCAGAATCCATTATCATGAGAAGAATACAAACAGAATACTGCAAACAGTATGTCACCACCAACCTCAAGAAAATTTTCATGCAGTGAGGTTACATCATACCATTTTCAATCTAGCAGCACGTCCCTTTTATGTATTAGTTTGGCTTTGAGAGACCCAAAGGCTTAGCTAAAATCGATCAATCAATAATAATAACAATAATAATAATACTAAATGAGATCCTTAAAATTCAAAGAGTGAAGTGCCATCTTCTGGCAAACCTGCCTATTTTCTGTCTGAGAACTGTAATTCCAAAAGCTGTAGCTCTATACAAAGATGACAAAATTCTTATACAATCAAGAATTACAATAGCCATTGTGAGAAACCTTTTAGACAATATCATTCATTTAAGTGTACTTGAAATTAGGTATCACACAAGCAGAATGGGATACCTATTTTTATTGATACACAGGAACTTCCAAAAGTCTCAAAAATTCCAAAATGGCTTTATTAAAAAACTTATTGAAAAATGTTAATGACAGTTTAAAGACACAAGATCAAAATCAAAGTCTGCCAATTAGCCTTGCAGCTACAGCAGCTTCAAGGCCAGGCACCTCAAAACAATACCAAAGCCTCCTCTGTTACACCCTCCAAACAATCCATCATCAAAAGTCTGGTCCAGAAATTGATGTCTCATTTGTAATCAACAGGGACTCTGGAAAAGAAATTATCTTCAAATGGCCTATGCAAATTTTTCAACATCAACTCAAACATCTCCATCTCTGCCTTCAAAGGAGGGTCTCCTAATGGGTTCCTCCCAGAGCCAATTAACCTCTGGGGGATTTTCTGGTAAATGGCTTCATTATTCCACTTACTAGTCAAGGAGAAACTAAAAGTAAAATTAATAATAATAAAATAAAACCTTGTCAAATATTGATAAATATCAGAGCTATTCTCTACATTTCAGACCTCACTCAGAGCCAGTAGGTGGGATCCTAGAACTAGAAGAAGTGTGCAAAGTACAAGAACTCTTACCAGAGTCAGGCTTTCTGAATCTTTGTCCGTAGTACCCTGTTGAGAGAAGAAAACAAAATGTAATATTGTTCCTTCCTTTCCAAATCCAAACCAATTTGTTATTATTTATTTCTCTCCCAGAGATAGCTATTGCCTTCTTGAGTGCTTTGGTTTGTGTCATAAGAATTTGGTTTGGCTTTTGGTTATTTCTGTTGGCTCTCTTTGGCAATGACTCTGGATCTTGTGAGGGAAATAATTCTGCACCCTCTCTGAGAACACCTGTTGAGTCCATGGAGTTACATAATACTGCCAGAATATTTACTGCTTGTCCTGGCTGAAATATGATACTTTGAAATATGAAATATTTAAATCCTTTAAATAAATGAAATAAATATGAAATAATGAATAAATGAATGATTTATTTATTGAATAATATAAATAAATAAATTTATTTATTAGTAATAATATAAATAAATAAACTGAAGCTGATTTAAGTCTAATAAAAAAAACTTTCTCTCTAAGCTAATGAAGACAGAAATGTGCAATCCACAAAACTAGGTCTATCCAGATCTGATCTACTCAGAGTCTACTTAATCTTCCATCAGAAGCTTTTATTGGATCCATTAATTCCAAATTATATTTCCTTGAAACAATTGTTAAAATAGATGTGAAAACAATAAAAAAAACAAAATAGATTAAATCAAACAATCCATAAATATATTTTTGAGCTTTGGATGTGTATTTATATATCCATTTGTTAAACAAACCAGTTTCAGAAAAAATCCAAAACGTGGGTGGATGGGTTGAGTGAATTAAAAACAACTATCTTTTCTGATAAATTTGTTTAGAATTAGAAATACAGCTCTAGAATCAATCCCTTTACTAATCTTCAAACTTTCCTTATTTATCATAAAGAAGCATGTAACTTGCATTCTTTTTCAGTGCCTTTGAGATACGAAAGCTAAAGTACAAAGTTTAGGGAGAACTTTCTTATCAGAAGAACAACAAACAAAGGGAAAGGTCATTTGAAACTTGGGCAAATGGAAACTATTTTAAGAGCTTCTCCACAGATATTGGGCTTTCCTGGTGGCTCAGAGGTTAAAGCATCTGCAGTGTGGGAGACCTGGGTCGGGAAGATCCCCTGGGGAAGGAAATGGCAACCCACTCCAGTATTCTTGCCTGGAGAATCCCATGGATGGAGGAGCCTGGTGGGCTACAGTCCACGGGGTCACAAAGAGTTGGACACGACAGAGCGACTTCACTTCACTTCACAGATATTAGTGAAGGGCTTCAGCTGTTTAAGCAGGTAACCTTAACTGATTCCATCCATCAGAAAAACCACTGAGATCAAACTTCTTCATTAACTAGTGAGTTTTACATAATTGTATCTGTCTCATGGCTACCAGTGCTAATTCACTTCAGTCATGTCTGACTCTTTGGCATCCTATGGACCATAGCCCGCCAGGCTCCTCTGCCCATAAGATTCTACAGGCAAGGATACTGTAATGGGCTGTCATTTCCTTCTCCAGGGGAATCTGCCCTACCCAGGGATCCAAACTGCATCTCTTACATCTCTGGCATTGGAAGGCAAGTTCTTTACCACTAGTGCCAGCTGGGAAGCCCTCATGGCTACTACTTTAAAGCAAAACTGTAACATCTCTGGTTTCATCTGTTCAAATGTGTGTCTATATATGCATTGTAGATATGTGCTATGCAGTATTTTTATACCTCCAAATAGTACTGCCAAAAATAATTTATAAAAATGTTCTATTTCATTGGCTTAAGAAATAAGTGCTTATATGAACTGAAGAGATATAAGCGAAAACTAAGAGGGTAACCTCTGGAATTTAGAACAATTCTTTATTTCAGGCTAGGAAGATTTACTTCTCAGTTCAGTTCAGTCACTCAGTCGTGTCTGACTCTTTGTGACCCCATAAACCACAGCACGCTAGGCCTCCCTGTCCATCACCAATTCCTGGAGTTTACCCAAACTCATGTCCGTTGAGTCGGTGATGCCATCCAACCATCTCATCCTCTGTCATCCCCTTCTCCTCCTGTCCTCAATCTGTCCCAGCATCAGGGTCTTTTCAAATGAGTCAGCTCTTTGCATCAGGTGGCCAAAGTATTGGAGTTTCAGCTTCAACATCAGTCCTTCCAATGAACACCCAGGACTGATTTCCTTTAGGATGGACTGGTTGGATCTCCTTGCAGTCCAAGGGACTCTCAAGAGTCTTCTCTAACACCACAGTTCAAAAGCATCAATTTTTCAGTGCTCAGGTTTCTTTATAGTCCAACTCTCACATCCATACATGACCACTGGAAAAACCATAGCCTTAAATAGACAGACCTTTGTTGACAAAATTCTGTCTCTGCTTTTCAATATGCTGTCTAGGTTGGTCATAACTTCCCTTCCAAGGAGTAAACATCTTTTAATTTTATGGCTGCAATCACCATCTGCAGTGATTTTGGAGCCCAGAAAAACAAAGGCAGCCACTGTTTCCACTGTTTCCCCATCTATGTACCATGAAGTGATGGGACTGGATGCCATGATTTTAGTTTTCTGAATGTTGAGGTTTAAGCAAACTTTTTCACTCTCCTCTTCCATTTTCATCAAGAGGCTCTTTAGTTCTTCTTCAGTTTCTGCCATAAGGGTGGTGTCATCTGCATATCTGAGGTGATTGATATTTCTCCCAGCAATCTTGATTTCAGCTTGTGCTTCCTCCAGCCCAGCGTTTCTCATGATGTACTCGGCATATAAGTTAAATAAGCAGGGTGACAATATACAGCCTTGACATACTCCTTTTTCTATTTGGAAACAGTCTGTTGTTCCTTGTCCAGTTCTAACTGTTGCCTCTGACCTGCATACAGGTTTCTCAAGGGGCAAGTCAGGTGGTCTGGTATTCCTATCTCTATCTCTATCCCATCTATATCAGTATTCTGATACTGTGTGTGATACTGATCCACACAGTATGTACTGAAAACCTAACTGACCCCTAGCTTGAATGGACAAATATAACAATTCCTGTGAATGACTTCATTAGCAGGGCCACATTAATGGAAATGTTTTTGCCCTGACAGGATTTGTCTTTGCAGTGGTTATCATTCCCTCTGGACCAATGAATGTTGAGATACCTGATGAATTACTGGAAAATGCCTCTTAGATTATCTTACTATACTCCTAACTTCTCACAAACAAACTGAAACCCCTCACTAGTTTGCTCCCCTGAATGTCTTTCCTTGGGTGAGAAAGAAATGACTAGGAGGCAATTATAACTCTGAATCACTTCCTCTGGCAAGGCTATGTTTTCCTAGTTAGGAATAAAGGTGAAAGAGAATATGATCAGAAATCTCTCTTTAACTCTCAAAAATACTGCGAACCCTTTGTTAAGACAATAGTTAACATACAAAACCCTTAGATTCTCTAGTCAAAGTCATTCTTAATAATAGGAGAGACTTCAATTATCTTTTAGCTCAGCAAAGAGGTATCTGTGCTGTGGTCAATACCACCTGCTACCCCTGGAAGAACACTCCTGGGGAAATTGAAAAGATTACTGAGCAAACCACTTGCCTTAAGGAACAAGTGACTCCTAGAGGGGCCTTTCTTTAACATATGTAATTTTCAATTCTGGTTTCTTCAGTGTGTATGCCCAGCAGTGGGATTGCAATTGGTTTGGATCTTAAGAAGCATGGCTCTGACTTTAAGTGCATTCCAGACATTGGGGATTATCCTGCTTATAGTAACTGTAATAATCTCCTTGGTATGCTGTATTCTCTCAACAGTTTCAAGTATGTGGCCACAACCCTTAATCAGGCTCCCCAGATGGCCCTAGTGGTAAAGAACTCACCCATCAGTACAGGAAATATAAGAGACTGGATTCAATCCCTGGGTCAGGAAGATTCCCTGGAGAAGGGAATGGTAACCCACTCCAGAATTCTTGCCTGGAGAATCCCATGGACAGAGTAGCTTGGCAGGCTATGCTCCGTAGGATTGCAAAAAATCCTACGTGACTGAAGTGGCTTAGCTTGCATGCCTTTAACCACCTGGCAAATGATCTCCCCTAGACTGGAATGTCAGAAAGGAATGAAAGGAATGATCTACTTAAAGATTATGAACTTGAAAACAAGACCTGAGAAGGTCACAGAGATTAAGCAGAAATGTCATAAAAGGATCCACAGAAACTGTGAAAATTTCAGAGATAGCTGAGAGTGGTGCTAATGCCTTAAACTTCGATCACATCTCTCATGTTAGGCTAAGAGCCTGATCAAAAGGGGCAAATAGTTTTAAAAAAGAGACAACAGGCCCAAAATGGAGTTACCTGTACTAAACCCCAGGTCCAGGAACCAAGATTTAATACCAAACTAACTGCAAGTCTCAACCCTCTAGGAATGGAACCTTCAACCAGTCAGCCTGGAATTACCTGGCCAGCACCAAATGCCGTTAAAAGGGCAACTTCGCCTGAAAGAATTCATTCTTTACTAATAGCTTCCTTTTTTCCAATCCCATTTCCCTCTTTAAAAACCTTTTCTTCTCTACAGTGCAAGATGGGCTGCTGCCTGATTTATGAATTGTTTAATAAAGCCAATTAGATCTTTAAATTTCCTTGGTTGAAAATTTTTTTTAACAGATAGCTTATTTGACCATGTAAAAAATCTCCCAACACATGAACTCCTTGAAATAGTGAGAGAATATAGAAAGTTCATAGAAATCAAGATTAATAAGCAAAAAGTAATTCTCTTTTTTATACCAGTAATGGACAATTGAATTTTAAATTTAAAAAGAGAGAGAAAAAAAAAGATTTATAGTAAGACAAAAAAAATGGTACAATATGGGCCTGGGGCATCTGGGAGTCCCAGAAAGTAAGGGGATGGTAAATACAAAATGGAGGTGTTTCAGTAAGACATAGTAGCCAATGGAAAGACTTACAATACTGATACTTTTAAAATGCTGAATAAATAAATAAGTGTGGGAAACAAGCAAATATTCTATGCAGAAGATTTTCAAATAACCACAAGTAGACACTCCACTTTTAAGGAGAAGAAACAAAAATTCCTACTCTATGAATAAGTATTTGGGCAAAGTGTCTTCTTTCCAAAGTGTATGACACAAAACAAAAAAAAAAAAAAAGAAAGAACTTTACCATGGACAAAGCACAACAAATTCTCAGCAGATCAAACATAACAACAGTGATGTCACACTGAAATTAAGATCTATGTACATTGAGAAATATATCTGGTCTTTCTCCTGGCTCCTGACACAGCACTCCTAAAACACTTAAAATTTTCTAAGTGATAGGACTATTTTTTTTTAATTCATATGGATCCTTTTTTTTTTTTTTTTAAATCACACTGGACTTTATGCTAAGGGTGGAGCCAATGGAAATGGTCCCCAGAAAGACCAAGTGATTAGGGGATTGAAACTTTGAGTCTTGCCCACTGACCTCTGGGGAGGGATTAAGCTCTCTAAAAAAAAGCTTGAACAAGGAGATCTGATGAGTTTCCAGGTGGTAAATGAACCCTTGTGCCAGGAGGGTGATATACCCCAACTCTAAGGGAATAGAGGCCTCTCTAATGGATCTCACCTTATGCATCTCTTCACCTGACTCTTCATCTGGAACATTTATAATATACTTTACAATAAACCAGCAAATATCTAAGTGTTTCCCTGAACCCTGTGAGATGTTCCAGCAAATTATCAAACCTGAGGAGGGAGATGTGTAGTGAAATCAGACATAAGAGTGTAGGGAACCTAGGGATCCCTTGAAACTGATGTTCGTAGTTGAGGGTAGTCTTACCATCGAGCCCATAACTTGTGCAGTCTGAGCTAACTTCAAGTCCTTAGTGTCCAACTGAACTATGAACACTTTGTGTCCTTAACGAAGGAAAGACTAGCTCAGTGTGGGAGACCATCACACATTTAGTGTCAGAAGCGTGGGTGTAAGTAGAAACAGCACTTAAAAGTATCCTTGAAATAATTAAATGAGACTGGAACTTTACCTCTCTGATCTCCTTATAAAAAATTCAAAACCCCATTCTAATTAGAGAGAAAATATCAAATTCCAATTGAGTGGCATTAAATAAAAAATCTGACCAGTAATCCTCAAAACTGTCAAGGTTACAAAAAGAAAAAAAATAATCTGAGAAGCTGCCACAGCCAAGAGGAGCCTAAAAAAACATGACAATTAAGTGTAATGTGGTATACTAGATAGGATCCTGGGGCAGAAAAAGTACATTAGCTAGAAACTAAGGAAGTCTTCATCCATAGGGTTGTGAAGTATCGGACACAACTGAACAGGCAGCACTTCAGGAAATATAAGATATGGATGCTAGTTGATCTTAATGTATGGATACTGCTTGATTGTCACAGATGTATCATGGTAAGACAAAAGAGTAATAACAGAGAAAAGTGAGCACATGGTGCATGGAAACTCTGCACTATTTTTGTAATTGTTTATATGTCCAAATCTTCCTTTTTTTTTTTACACTGTAATGTTTCATCATAACAGGTGAATATATTTCCTTTCTTCTCTTCAGTTATTTTCACCACCAAATATTTTACTGTGATTTCTTACATACAAGGTGGAAAAGGAAGAGAGAGGGAAGATCACCAGGTATATTGATATTGGGTATTTCAAGCTACATAGAGTTGGTAAAATATATTCATCTAAGAATTATATCAAGTATTTAACTGCTATCTCACAATAGCAATTGATATAAATAATCAGATCATTTGTTTCCTTTTTAAATTTGTTTCTTGGCTTTTTATTTTGTATTGCGGTACAGCCAATTAACAATGTGATAGTTTCAGGTGAACAGTGAGGGGACTCAGCCATACATATACACATGTATGTACAACTAATATTTTCTATATGTATTCATTCATCTATATAACATCAATATTCATCTCTAAATTTTTACAGATTATATATATATTATATATATATATATATATGTGCTGTGCTTAGTTGCTCAGTCATGTCCCACTCTTTGTGACTCCATGGACTGTAGCCCACCAGGCTTCTCTGTCCATGGAGATTCTCCAGGAAAGGATACTGGAGTGGGTTGCCATGCCGTCATCCAGGGGATCCTCCCAGCCCAGGGGTCAAACCCAGGTCTCCCACATTGCAGGCAATTCTTTACCAACTGAGCCAACAGGGAAGCCCAAATATATATATACATGTATAAGTAAGTAAATGATAGTTGCTCAGTTCTGTCAGACTCTTTGCAATCCCAAGGACTATAGGGCCCGAGGCTCCTCTGTCCATGGAATTCTCCAGGCAAGAATACTGGAGTGGATTCACTTCTCTAGAGGGTCTTCAAGACCCAGGGATTGAACGTAGGTCTCCTGCATTGCAGGGAGATTCTTTACCACCTGAAACACCAGGGAAGATAGATGCATAGAGATATGGATATATCGATATATTCTTCCAGAACCCAGAACAGTGTTTCTCATATACATACTTTTGAAGGAACAAATAACATTCTGTTTTTGTACTAATTATTATTACATTTTATTACTTTCATTACATTTAAACATATACCTATTAACATTTCTAACAAGTCTATTGATAGATGTAAGGTCTTTTATTATCTAGCTTTTATCATCCTCATCATAGTTAATTCACAGTGTTTTGTTCAATTGTCTTATAATGACACAAATAGAGTTCAAAGAGGAAACGATATACTAGAAACATTAACGATTCTTGTAGAAACAAACCTGGAACGGAAATCCTCTCTGTGAGAAGATATGCTCTTTAAATTGCTACAAGAATTTCTATGAGGAGTCCAAGGTGATTTTCTCAAGAGGAGACAAATGCTTTTCTTCTTTTAGTGACTGCTTGATATTTTCACAGAGGGTTATAATGATCATAGGTAATGCATCACCAGGCTCTTATATGCTGTAAAATTTATGAGAGAGATGTATTTGTCAAACTCTGTGAAGGCACTCTGTGGTTGCTTATGCAGGATTAGTTTTGCTGGAAGTCCAGCAGACAGAGGCCATTTAATCAACTCTTTGCTGCTAGCCAAAATGATATCCTACTGAGACCATCTGGATGTCGGCTGGAATCGAGTTTAGCTCTACCGGTAGGAGCCAGAGTTGAGTCAGTCAATAGCTTCCTGAACAGTTATGTTTAAACAAAAGTTTAATCAGCATGCTTGTTGACCGACTGTATTACAAACATGATTTCACAGGATATGGACTTTAGATATAGAGACAAAAGATTTTTAACAATTTATTTTTTTTTAAACTCTAGCAAAGTAACATAAGTATTTTAAACTTTTCTATTTTACCTAATATACAGTCTTCCTAACAATTACCATTCTTGTCCTGCATAGAGCACAGTCCTATATAATTTCATCAATTTAAATCCACAGGCACAGGGTCATTTGTGCAATCATTCAGTCTTTGTTTCCTAGGAAACAGACCAGTCAAGAGATGAAAGATGGCCACCCACTTTCTTTACCACAATTATTTGACCCTTTGCTGATCCATGTAATTCATAAGTTTCTTTTTCATACTGCTCAGATTCTGCTATGGTTTTAAAGTCATTTTAGAACCTAATTGTTATTTAATATTTTTAAAAAATCCTAAAATAGAGTTGTTAGCAACATTCAAAATGGTAAAATTCTTCACTGGTACAATTCATATGAATTTCTAAATCCTATGCTAACTGAAATGAACAATTCTTTCACATACTTTGTGAAAAATGATCAGATATATATATATATATATCTGGAGAGACAGCTATAGAAGAAATATATAGAATAATGCTTGACCTCAATATACTGCTTTTCATACTGTCTAGAATTTAGTCTTTACAGATACTCTTGAATGTCTTATGTTTTTGGCCATGGTATCTGGGGATCTTAGTCCCCGACCAGGGATTGAATCCATGCCCCTTATAGTGGAAACCTGGAGTCTTAAGCATTGGACCAAGGGAAGTCCATATACTCTTTGATAATCTTGGAAAGCCAACTTATGTATAAATGAATTGCATGTTAGTAAACAGTAGCATGAGCAAAGTCACTTCAGTTGTGTCTGACTCTTTGCAACTCCATGGACTGTAGTCCATCAGGCTCCTCTGTCCATGGGATTTCCCAAGCAAGAATACTGGAACATGTTTCCATTTCCTTCTCCAGGGGATCCTTCTGACCAAGGGATTGAACCCCAGTCTCTTCCTTCTCTTGCTCTGGCAGATGGGTTCTTTACCACTAGTGCCACCTACTCAACGGTCAAGTAATAGTAAATATACTTGGAAACCTTCTCCTCAAAACTTGTTTATGACTTAATTATTGCCTTTATATAACACAATTTTTGAGACTGTCCACCAATTTCAAGATACGGCAGAGAAAATAGTTTCTTTCCAAATAATAATGGAAGGCTGCAAATTGGTAATCTGGAAAGCTGTCCTGGCCTCTGGATCTGTCGGTTCATTCAGTCATTCGGTCATGTCTGATTCTTCGTGACCCCAGGGACTGCAGCACTCCAGGCTTCCCTGTTCATCATCAGCCCCGGAGCTCACTCAAAACTCATGTCCATCCAACCCTCTCATCCTCTGTTGTCCCCTTCTCCCGCCTTTGATCTTTTCCAAAATCAGGGTCTTTTCCAGTGAGTCAGTTCTTCGCACCAAAGAATTGGAGCCTCAGCTTCAGCATCAGTCCTTCCAATGAATATTCAGGGCTGATTTCCTTTAAGATTGACTGGTTTTATCTCCTTGCAGTCCAAGAGACTCTCAAGAGTCTTCTCCAACACCACAGTTCAAAAGCATTAATTCTTCAGTGCTGTGGTAAATAATCTGTGGTGAACAATATTCTGCACAAGAGGACAAGGTCTGATTTCTAGCTAGACTGTAGATATCAGAGATTGAGGACAAATTGTTTGCTATTCAGATGTTACTTAATTTGCCTCAAAACTGATGAATTCTAAATAATTGCTAAAAATCCCTTAAGCCTTTGATTAAGAAAAGACATTATATTTTTTAAACTATGAGTTAGCTTGCATGAACTTAATACCTTGCATTATTAAGACATAAGATAGTTGACTCTGCAATATATTGTTTGGAACATGCATTTATACACACACACACACACACACACACACACACACACTTCCCTGATGACTCAGCAGGTTAAGAATCTGCCTACAATCCAGGAAATGCAGGAGACATGGGTTCACTCCCTGGATCAGGAAGATCCATTGGAGGAGGTCATGGGAACTGACTCCAGTACCCTTGCCAGGAAAATCCCATGGACAAAGGAGCTACATACACACAGACATACACACACACCTGTACACACAAACAGACAGATACATATGTATTTATCAAACTTTTATATTGTATATAGATATATATGTACATATATATTTACATATGACATGTTTCTATTCAAGAGCATGCTAAACTATTTATGAAAGAAATCTTATTTATATTTAAACTTCTCTGGATTTCCCCTATGTGCACCCAAACATAATAATTGGAGGGATTATCTATGGAGTTACATGGCAAAAATAAATGTACATATCATAATATTTTTGTATAGCTAATCATACTCCTTTCTTTTCATTATTTGCTTGTTATAATTTTGATTGAGAAAAATAATCTGACACATGGTATTTTAGGATAAATCTATCCTTTTGTATCATATAAAATTATAGTATTAAATATCAGAAAAGGACACCCAAAAAAGATGTCTTTTTCATTATAGGGGACTGGAATGCAAAAGTAGGCAGTCAAGAAACACATGGAGTAACAGGCAAATTTGGCCTTGGAATACAGAATGAAGCAGGCCAAAGTCTAATAGAGTTTGATCAAGAGAACACACTGGTCATAGCAAACACTGTCTTCCAACAACACAAGAGAAGACTCTACACATGAACATCACCAGATGGTCAATTCTAAAATCAGATTGATTATATTTTTTGCAGGCAAAGATGGAGAAGCTCTATATAGTCAGCAAAAACAAGACCAGGAGCTGACTGTGGCTCAGATCATGAACTCCATATTGCCAAATTCAGACTTACCTTGAAGAAAGTTGGGAAAATCACTAGACCATTCAGGTATGACCTAAATCAAATCCCTTACAATTATACAGTGGAAGTGAGAAACAGATTCAAGGGATTAGATCTGATAGAGTTCCTGATAAACTATGGATGGAGGTTCGTGACATTGTACAGGAGACAGGGATCAAGAGCACCCCCAAGAAAAAGAAATGCAAAAAAGCAAAACAGTTGTCTGAGGAGGCCTTGCAAACAGCTATGATAAGAAGTGAAAATCAAAGGAGAAAATGAAAGCTGTATCCATTTGAATGCAAAGTTCCAAAGGATACCAAGGAGAAATAAGAAAGCCTTCCTCAGTGATTAGTGCAAAAAATAGAGGAAAACAATAGAATGGGAAAGACTAGAGATCTCTTCAAGAAAATTAGAGATACCAAGGGTATATTTCATGCAAAGATGGGCTAAATAAAGGACAGAAATGGTATGGACCTAACAGAAGCAGAAGATATTAAGAAGAGGTGGCAAGAAATACACAGAACTATACAAAAAAGATCTTCATGATCTAGATAATAACAATGGTATGATCAGATGATCAGACCTAGACCAAGACATCCTGGAATGTGAAGTCAAGTGGGTCCTAGGAAGCATCACTATGAACAAAGCTAGTGGAGGTGATAGATTTCCAGTTGAACTATTTCAAATCCTAAAAGATGATGCTGTGAAAGTGCTGCACTCAGTATGCCAGCAAATTTGGAAAACCCAGCAGTGGCTCCAGGACTGGAAAAGGTCAGTTTTCATTTGAATCCCTAAGATAGGCAATGCCAAAGAATGATCAAACTACTTGCACAACTGCACTCATCTCACACGATAGTAAAGTAGTGCTCAAAATTCTCCAAGCCAGGCTTCAACAGTATGTGAATCATGAACTTCCAGATGTTCAAGCTGGTTTTAGAAAAGGCAAAGGAACTAGAGATCAAATTGCCAACATCCGCTGGATCATGGAAAAAGCGAGAGAGTTCCAGAGAAACATCAATTTCTGCTTTATTAACTATGTCAAAACCTTTGACTGTGTGGATCAACACAAACTGTGGAAAATTCTGAAAGAGATGGGAATACCAGACCACCAGACCTGCCCCTTGAGAAATATGTATGCATGTGAAAAAGCAACAGTTAGAACTGGACATGGAACAACAGACTGGCTCCAAATCGGGAAAGGAGTACATCAAAGCTTCATATTGTCACTCTGCTTATTTAACTTATGTGCAGAGTACCTCATGTGAAATACTGGGCTAGATGAAGCACAAGTTGGAATCAAGATTGCTGGGAGAAATAGCAATAACCTCAGATATGCAGACAATACCACCCTTATGACAGAAAGTAAAGAAGAACTAAAGAACCTCTTGATGAAAGTGAAAAAGGAGAGTGAAAATGTTGGCTTAAAACTCAACATTCAGAAAACTAAGATCCTGGCATCTGGTCCCATTACTTCATGGCAGATAGATGGAGAAACAGTGAAAACAGTGAGAGACTTTTTTGGGGGGCTTCAAAATCACTGCAGATGGTGACTGCAGCCATGAAATTAAAAGATGATTGCTCCTTGGAAGAAGAGTTATGACCAACCTAGAGAGCATATTAAAAAACAAAGACATTACTTTGCTGACAAAGGTCTGTCTAGTCAAGGCTATAGTTTTTCCGGTAGTCATGTATGGATGTGACAGTTGGATTATAAAGAAAGCTAAGCACCACAGAATTGATGCTTTTGAACTGTGCTATTGTAGAAGACTCTTGAGAGTTCCTTGGACTGCAAGGAGATCCAACTCAAACTCGATCCTACTCATGGCTATGATTTTTCGAGTAGTCATGTATGTATGGGAGAGTTGGACTATAAAGAAACCTGAGTGCCAAAGAATGGATGCTTTTGAACTATGGTGTTGGAGAAGACTCTTGACAGTCTTTGAACAGCAAGGAGATCCAACCATTCCATCTTAAAGGAAATCAATCCTGAATATTCATTGGAAGGACTTATACTAAAAATGGAACTCCAATACTTTGGCCACCTGTTTCGAAGAAGTAACTCATTTGAAAAGACCCTGATGTGGAAAAGATTGAAGGCAGGAAGAGAATGGGATGACATAGGATGAGATGGTTATTAGCATCACTGACTCAATGGACCTGAGTTTGAGTAAGCTACAGGAGTTGGTGATGGAATACAGATTCTGTAGAAGGCCACAGAGGTGAAGGGCCTTCATTTTGCATCACATCCAGGGATGCATAGATCAGTGTGACTTACTACAGGTGTTGCTAAATTTGCTCACTCAATTCAGATAGCATCTTCCAGGTTTCTTTTCTAAAAAATTAGTCTTTTCCTTCCTGTACCCTGTTTTTTAGAAACAAATCCCTAAGTGTAGATCACATTTAAAGGGAGGAAAGCCAAGCTTCATCTCCTAGAGGAGTATATTAGAAATGTTTGGTAATGTGTTCAAACCAAGCACAGATTTTATTAAATTATATGAATTAAAATTTGTCTCTATGAAGATACTCTATTTCTTCAAATTTCACTAAGTTTAGCATCATCCGTCAGTGTATCTTGCTTCCAGCAATTATTACTATAATGCCCTAACATGATCTTCTAATTCTCTCATTCCTTAAGGTATACATTTATCTGTAAGGAGGGTCTTTTCCTTCTGCTAGATATATTTATTTATTCAATCATTTATTTGTGTCTGTTTGGATTCATGGTTATTTTTAAAAACATTACTGTTAATACTCCAATTCTTCTTTTATCTGAGAATGGTTTTAAGAAACTAAATTCTTAGTTCTAGTTCTTCTCAGTGGACTAACTAGGAAATACATGCATCAGTTCAGTTCAGTTCAGTCGCTCAGTCGTGTCCGACTCTTCGTGACCCCATGAATCGCAGCACGCCAGGCCTCCCTGTCCATCACCAACTCCTGGAGTTCACTCTGATTCATGTCCATCGAGTCAGTGATGCCATCCAGCCATCTCATCCTCTCTCATCCCCTTCTCCTCCTGCCCCCAATCCCTCCCAACTCAGAGTCTTTTCCAATGAGTCAACTCTTCGCAAGAGGTGGCCAAAGTACTGGAGTTTCAGCTTCAGCATCATTCCCTCCAAAGAAATCCCAGGGCTGATCTCCTTCAGAATGGACAGGTTGGATCTCTTTGCAGTCCAAGGGACTCTCAAGAGTCTTCTCCAACACCACAGTTCAAAGGCATCAGTTCTTTGGCACTCAGCTTTCTTCACAGTCCAACACTCACATCCATACATGACCACAGGAAAAACCATAGCCTTGACTAGATGGACCTTTCTTGGCAAAGTAATGTCTCTGCTTTTGAATATGCCATCTAGGTTGGTCATAACTTTCCTTCCAAGGAGTAAGGGTCTTTTAATTTCATGGCTGCAGTCACCATCTGCAGTGATTTTGGAGCCCAGAAAAATAAAGTCTGACACTGTTTCCACTGTTTCCCCATCTATTTCCCTTGAAGTGATGGGACCGGATGCCATGATCTTTGTTTTCTGAATGTTGAGCTTTAAGCCAACTTTTTCACTCTCCACTTTCCCTTTCATCAAGAGGCTTTTTAGTTCCTCTTCACTTTCTGCCATAAGGGTGGTGTCATCTGCATATCGGAAGTTATTGATATTTCTCCCGGCAATCTTGATTCCAGCTTGTGTTTCTTCCAGTCCAGCATTTCTCATGAGGTACTCTGCATATAATTTAAATAAGCAGGGTGACAATATACAGCCTTGACTAACTCCTTTTCCTATTTGGAACCAGTCTGTTGTTCCACGTCCAGTTCTAACTGTTGCTTCCTGACCTGCATACAGATTTCTCAAGAGGCAGGTCAGGTGGTCTGGTATTCCCATCTTTTTCAGAATTTTCCAGTTTATTGTGATCCACACAGTCAAAGGCTTTGGCATAGTCAATAAAACAGAAATAGATGTTTTTCTGGAACTCTCTTGCTTTTTCCATGATCCAGCGGATGTTGGCAATTTGATCTCTGGTTCCTCTGCCTTTTCTAAAACCAGCTTGAACTCAGGAAGTTCACGGTTCATGTATTGCTGAAGCCTGGTTTGGAGAATTTTGAGCATTACTTTACTAGCATGTGAGATGAGTGCAATTGTGCGGTAGTTTGAGCATTCTTTGGCATTGCCTTTCTTTGGGATTGGAATGAAAACTGACCTTTTCCAATCCTGTGGCCACTGCTGAGTTTTCCAAATTTGCTGGAAATACATGCATATAAATATACAAATCCATGTCCATACATATATCTACATTATTTTTGTATCTTTCTACTTATATATATGTTTATATACACACATACATATATACATATTGAATTAAATATGTCCATATGTAATTTTTAATTCTAATCTGAAACCACAAGTTTCATTCCAACATTCTGCTTCTTGATTATTTTTAATTTCTGTCTGACAATGAGAAACCTTATTATCATTATGGTCTATATATATATATATATATACTTATCTGCTCAATCATTATATACATGCAAAGTAACTCCAGAATTTCAAAAATATAAACCTGTAAGAAGCAAATCTACCAACTAAAGTATTCCATCATGGACAGTTATTTTTGTCTTTTGACTTAAAATATCCAGCATTTTAACTTTTAAAAAAGTATCTCTTTAAAAGAAAAAAGTTAAAATCAGGTCTCATTCCCATCAGCTTCCATGAGTTTGTTAAATACTTGTAATAAAATTAGTTTCATTTTTCATAGTGTGCATTCATTACTGTTTCCTCAGCAGCCTCATTTTAAAATGTATTTTTGTAAAGTTTCTTCTCTGTAGCGTACATTTCTATGAGTTTGACAAAAGCATAAAATAATGTTACTGCCAATAATACCATACAGATGAACTCCATTAATAATTACTTATTGTAAAATTCTGCATGCTAAAATATTACCACTGAATAACTAAGAATAAAGTATTTTATTTTACTTATTAGAAATGTATTTTCACTCATCAATTCTTGAATTATAGAATTATCAAGAATATAGTCATCTGGAGAGAGCCAATCTGAAATTTCAAATACACACTTATTTTCTACACCATCATAAAAGTCTGGAAAGTTGCTATTTATCTTTTGATTTCTCTAACAATTGTGAAATATCTTTCTATTTCAATGCTTCTGCATGGTAAATAATGAATTTTTCTTTTTTCTTTTTTGCCTTCCTATAACCTTGAAAAAGTGAAAGTGTTAGTCACTCAGTCATATTCGACTCTGCGACCCCATGGACTGTAGCTCACCATGATCCTCTGTCCATGGGATTCTCCAGGCAGGAATACTGGCGTGGGGTTGCCATGCCCTCTTCCAGAGGACCTTCATGACCCACAGTTCAAAACTGGTCTCCTACAATCCAGGTGGATTCTTTACTGTCTGAGTCACCAGGGACCTTACATTGAAATAAACAATAGAAACATAAACATATTAGATAAACAGAGTTTAGGATTTTATTAGATGTCACAATCAAGCTAAAGCACTTTTAGTTTTAGAAATATTTACTTTTTTAATGAAAGTGAAACAAATGTTTAAAATATTTTATCACCTCTAAATTATTTATTAGGTTTGTACCTATATTTGTTACCAACTTAACACGGTATTGAATGGTATCCTGATAAATGACTGTAGGTAGAATAAGTGGGGAGGCATAGGTTTAGGAATCCCTTACTTTAACTCAGAACACTTATTAATATTAGGTAGCCACATTTCTTAGTTAAAATGGCAATTATGATCAAAGTAAAATTACGTAGGAAGGGACTTCTTTTTGGTTCCTGGATCTAATTTCAACATGTGTGGTACAGGGTTGGGTGAGATTGGGGCTTCCTATCCAACACCAAGCAGTTCTCAGTCACCAGACAGGTGTTCTATAATTTGACTCAATTTTGATACTCTCTATACAGAGGTAGCATCAGATCCCAGTGCTTAAGGGTACAACACTACAAGATTTTACCTCCACAAATATTTCAGATGTAAGTTTCAATTCTAGGTTGTAACCTGTGCTTTGGAGTTTGTTGTTGCTGTTCAGTCACTCAGTCATGTCCGACTCTTTGCGACCCCATGGACTGCAGCATGCCAGGCTTCCCTGTCCTGTACCATCTCCTGGAGGTTGCTCAAACTCATATCCATTGAGTCAGTGATGCCATCCAACCATCTCATCCTCTGTCATCCCCTTTTCCTGCCTTCAATCTTTCCCAGCATCAGGGTCTTTTCTAATGAGTCGGCTCTTTGCACTAGGTAGCCAAAGTTTTGGAGCGTCAGCATCAGTCCTTTTAATGAATATTCAGGATTGATTTATTTAGGATTGACTGATTTGATCTCTTTGCAGCCCAAGGGACTTTCAAGAGTCTTCTCCAACACCACAGCTCAAAAGCATTAATTTGTCATATTTCTTTATGGTCCAATTCTCACATCCATACATGACTACTGAAAAACCATAGTTTTGACTATATGGACTTTGTCAGCAAAGTAATATATCTGCTTTTTAATATGCTGTCTAGGTTGATCATAGCTTTTCTTCCAAGGAACAAGTGTCTTTTAATTTCATGACTGTAGTCACCATTTGCAGTGATTTTGGAGCCCAAGAAAATAAAGTATGTCACTGTTTCCTTTGTTTCTCCTTTGCTATGAAGTGATGGGACCAGATGCCATGATCTTACTTTTCTGAATGTTGAATCTTAATCTGGCTTTTTCACTCTCCTCTTTCACTTTCTTTTTTTTTTTTTAATTTTATTTTATTTTTTAACTTTACAATATTGTATTGGTTTTGCCATATATCAGCATGAATCCGCCACAGGTATACATGTGTTCCCCATCCTGAACCCTCCTCCCTCCTCCCTCCCTGTACCATCCCTCTGGGTCGTCCCAGTGCACCAGCCCCAAGCATCCAGTATTGTGCATCAAACCTGGACTGGCGACTCATTTCATATATGATACTATACATGTTTCAATGTCATTCTCCCAAATCATCCCACCCTCTCCCTCTCCCATAGAGTCTAAAAGACTGTTCTATACATCAGTGTCTCTTTTGCTGTCTTGTATACAGGGTTATTGTTACCATCTTTCGAAATTTCACTTTCATCAAGAGGCTCTTTAGTTCCTCTTCACTTTCTGCCATAAAGGTGATGTTATCTGCATATCTGAATTTATTGCTATTTCTCTTGGCAATCTTGATTCTAGCTTGAGCTTCATCCAGCCTGAAATTTTGCATGATGTGCTCAGGATATATCTTAAGTAAGCAGGGTGAAAATAGACAGCCTTGATGTACTCCTTTCCCAATTTTGAACCAGTCCTTTGTTCCATGCCTGCTTCTAACTGTTGCTTCTTGACCTGCATACAGGTTTTCTCAGGAGGCAGATAAGGTGGTCTGGTGTTCCCATCTCTTGAAGAATTTTCCACAGTTCATTGTGATCCACACAGTCAAAGGCTATAGTGTATTCAATGAAGCAGAAGTAGATATTTCTTTTGAATTCTCTTATTTTTTCTATGATCCAATGGATGTTGGCAATTTGATCTCTGGTTCCTCTGCCTTTTCTAAATCCAGCCAGCACATCTGGAAGTTCTCAGTTCACATACTGTTGAAGACTGGCTTGGGGAATTTTGACCACTTCCAATTTACCTTGATTCATAGACCTAACATTCCAGGTTCCTATGCAGTATTGTTCTTTACTGCATCAGACTTTACTTTCACCACCAGACACGTACACACCTGGGCACTGTTTCTGCTTTGGCTCAGTCTTTTCATCCCTTCTGAAGTATTTCTCTGCTCTTTTCCAGTAGCATATTGGGCACCTACCAACCTGGGGAGTCCATCTTTCAGTGTCATATCTTTTTGCCTTTTCATACTGTTTGTGGGGTTCTCAAGGATTTGTGGGGTTCTCAAGGCAAGGACAGAGAAGACAATGGCACCCCACTCCAGTACTCTTGCCTGGAAAATCCCATGGGTGGAGGAGCCTGATAGGCTGCAGTCCATGGGGTCGCACAGAGTCGGACACGACTGAGCGCCTTCACTTTCACTTTTCACTTTCATGCATTGGAGAAGGAAATGGCAACCCACTCCAGTGTTCTTGCCTGGAGAATCCCAGGGACAGGAGAGCCTGATGGGCTGTCATCTATGGGGTCGCACAGAGTTGGACATGACTGAAGTGACTTAGCAGCAGTAGCAGCAAGGCAAGGATGCTGAAGTGGTTTGTCATTCCTTTCTCTGGGGACCATATATTGTCAGAACTCTCCACCAAGACCTGTCCGTCTTGGATGGCCCTACATGACATGACCCATAGTTTCATTGAGTGAGACAAGGTTGTGACCCATGTGATCAGTTTGGCTAATTTTCTGTGATGGTGATTTTCATTCTGTCTGCCCTCTGAAGGATAAGGATAAGAGGCTTGTGGAAGCTTTCTGGTGGGTGGGACTGGATGTGGGTAAAACTGGGTCTTGATCTGCTCTGGGGAGGGGGGGGTGGGTGGGCAGGGCCATGATCAGTAAATCCTTAATCCAATTTTCTGCTGATGGAAGAGGCTGTGTTCCTTTCCTGGAGTTTGACCATAGTTTGGCCAAACTATGGTAGGGGTAATGGCAGTAATGGTAATAATACCTCCTTCAAAAGGACTTATGCCAGCATGCTGCGGCTCCTAGGACTGTTGTAGTTATGCCCCTGACCCCATGGCAAGCCACTTTTGACCCACACCTTTGCAGGAGATTCCCAGGCACTCATAGGCAAATCTGGCTCAGTCTCTTGTGGGGTCACTGCTCCTTTCTCCTGGGTCCTGTATGTACAAGGTTTTATTGTACCCTTGATGAGTCTGTTTCCTTGTGGGTTCTCAGTCCTTCTGACTGATCCCCAGGTTGTGAAATCTGTTGTGGGCCCTAGAATTTTGCAACAGTGCAAGAACTTCTTTGGTATAATTGTTCTCCAGTTTGTGGGTCGTCTACTCAGTGGCTCTGTAGTGGAGCTAATGGTGACCTCCTCCAAGAGGACTTATGCTGCGTCTTCCAAGTCTGTTGCAGCCAGAACCCCTGTCCCTGTGGCAGGTCACTGCTGACCTGTGCCTCCACAGGAGACACTCAAACACTCAAAGCGGGGTCTGGCTCAGTCTCTTATGGGGGTCATTGCTCTTTTTCCTCAGTCCCGGTGCACACAAGGTTTTGTTTGTGCCCTCCAAGAGTCTCTGGCCAGTCTGAGGTATGATGCTAAATGCAATGTTTCCCCTCCTACAATCTTGTTGGGGCTTCTCCTTTGCCCTGGATGTTGGGTATCTTTTGCAGCAGGCGGGGGTGGGGGTGGAATCCAACATTTTCCTGTGGATGGCTGTTCAGCAGTTAGTTGTGATCTTGGTGTTCTCACAGGAGATGAGCACAGATCCTTCTACTCTGCCATCTTTGTTCTTGGTTCCATGCTTCTGACTGATTATAAATCAGAGGTTCCCATGACATCCTACTTGGGTTAAGTTTGCTAGAATGGCACACAACTCAGAAAAAACATTTTACTTACTAGATTACCGATTCATTACAAAGAGTTATAACTTGGGAATAGCCAGATGGAAGGAATGCAAAGGGAAAATTATGGGGAAAGGACTCAGAACATCCATGTCCTCTCCAAACATGCCTCTCTCCCCAGAACTCCACCTGTTCACTACCATGAAAAACCTTCATACCATGTCCTTTGGGTCTTATGGAGGCTTCATTATGCAGGGATAGTCAATAAATCTTTTGCTAATAGCCAATGACCTAACTCCCACCTTCTCCCCCAGTCTCCTCCCCAGGTGGTGGGGGGGATGGGACTAAAATTTCCAATCCTCTAATTAAGTTATGAGGTTGGTTCCAGCAGCAATCAGCACCCACTTAAAGTGCTTTCTCAAAGTCACCTTACGAATATAACAAAAGACAGCTTTATCACTCTCAACTCTGAGGAAATCCCGAGTTTTTGGAGCCCTGAGTCAGAAACCACGAACAAAAACTAAATATATATTTATTGTAAATCACAGTATCACAAGAGTGTTATATACACATATATACATGTATATATGTGTATATATATATATATACACACATGCACACATATATATACTATATATATATATATATATATATATATCCATTTGAAAAGTAAGGTTTGAACAGAACTTAATTAAGTCATTTCTTTTAAGGAGAAACCAAACCAAATCAAGGGATTCAGATCAAGAAGGTGGAATAGGAGAACCTGGAGCTCACCTCCCCCATGAACGCATCAAAAACACATCTACATATGGAGAGACTCCTGCTGAAAACTAACTTCAGACTGGCAGAAAAACTTTTATACAAGTAGGACTGTAAGAAATATTCACACAGAATGTGGTATGAAGAGAAGAGAAACATGGTGTCAGGATTGTGCCCATGGGAGGGGCTATGGAATAAGAGGAGAATTACACGGGTGGAGATCCCCCCCGGGGGAGTGATCAGTTTGAACCATACACTGGACACTCCAGCCCTAGGGTCCAACACCAGTAAGATGATTCCCTTAGCTGGTTAGAAAACCAGTGGGACTAATAGGATGGCTATAAGTAACCTAGACTCTGTCTGTGAAAGATACGCACACACTTGCTAACTCCTGAAACAAGGCAGAGAAAATAGACTGAAACTGAGCAGGACTCAAGGCTGTTTTCCAAAACCTCTCTGAAATGTATTTCTGCTTAGTCAGTCCCCTGCTCCAGCCTCTTATGTTTCTCAAGCAGCGTATCGGAAGTGGTCTTGGACTATGAGGCTGAGCCCACCACGGCCTGCCCAGACCCACCAAGTGCCTGCAACAGCCCTCCTTGCTCTGTGATGCAGCTCCCCACTACTGGCAAGGAATGATACTGTGTAAGACTGAATCAGGCAGAAATAGACAATCTGAACATGCTGATCACTGGTGGAGAAATTGAGTTAGGAATCAAAAAACTCCAAACAAAAGTCCAGGACCAGATAGCTTCTTAGAGGATGTCTACCAAACATATAAAAAAGAGCTAAAATCTATACTTCTCAAACTATTTCAAAAAATTGAAGTGTATGGAATCAAGTTGACTCTACAGGGCCAGCATTACCCTGATAGTTAAGCCAGACAAAGATACAATAACAAAAGAAAATTACAGACCGATACCTCTGATGAAAATAGACACAATAACCTTAAATAAAATATTAGCAAACTGAATTCATGATCATGTGGAATCTATTTCAGGGATGCAAGTATTGTTCAATATCCATAGATCAATGTGATATACCTCATTCATAAAAAAGAATTAAAATCATATAATCATTTCAATAGACAAAGGAAAAGCATTTGACAAAAGTCCAACACTGATTCCATAAAATCTCTCATCAAAATTAGTATAGAGGGGACATGTCTCAACATGATAAAGGTGGTTTATAACAAACCTACAGCTAACATCATATTCAACCATGGAAAAAATTCAGGTTTTCTTCAAAAATCAGGAATAATACCATTACTCCCAGCACTTCTATCTGACTTAGTGTTGCAAATCCTAGTCACAGCATTCAGCCAAGAAAAAGAAGTAAAAGCCATCCAAATCAGAAGGGAAGAATTGAATCTGTCACTATATGTAGATGTCATGATACTATATAAAGATAACTCTAACTTCTCTACCAAGAAAATTCTCAGAATTAATAAATTCACTCAAGTTGCAGGATATACAATTAATATAAAGAAATGTATTGCTTTTTTCTATACACTAATCATGAACTATCAAAAGGAAACCAAGAAAACAATCCATTTTTTGGATTGCATGAAAATTGCATGAAATAGAATAGAATTCTTAGAAATAAATTTAACCAAGAAGGTAAAAACCTATACTCTGAACATTATAAAACACTGATGAGGGAGTTTAAGATGAAACAAGGAAATAGCACAATATCTTAAGTTCATGAATTGGAAGAATTATTGTTAAAATGTCTATGCTACTCAAAGCAATCTATAGATTTAGTGCAGTCCCCTTTTTTGATAGGGATTGAATTGAATGTCATTACCCATGACGTTTTACACAGAACTAGAATAAATAATCCTAAATTTTACATGGAACCACAAAAGACTTAGAATTACTAAATCAACTTTGAGGAAAAAAAAGAACAAAACTGGAGATATCACAGTCCTTGATGTCACAGAATATTACAATGCAAAAGTAATCAAAACAGTCTCATACCATCACAAAAATTGGACATAAATCAGTGAAACAGAACAGAGAGCCTAGGAATAAACACCTGAATTTATGGTCAATTAACCTGCGAATAAGTAGTCAAGAATATAAAATAGAGAAAAGGCAGTAACCTCAATAAGTGTTTCTGGGTAAATTGAAAAACTATATGTAAAAGAATGACATTAGAACATTTTATCACAGTATATACAATAAACTCAAATTAGATTAAAGACTTGAATGTAAGATCTAAAATCATAAAAATCTTAGAAAATAACAGTCAGAACACTTTCATATAAATCATAGCAATATATTTTTGCATCTGTTCCCAAAGCAAAAGAAACAAAAGCGAACAAACCAAAACAAAAGCCAAATGGGACCAATTAAACAAAACTTTTCACACAGCAAAGGGAAATGTTTCCAAAATGAAAAGACAGCTTAGTGTTTTTTGGGAGACACTATTTGCAAATGATACAACCAATGAGGGGTTAATACACAAAATATATAATCAGCTAGTACAGCTCAGTATCAGAACAAACAAACCCCAATTTTTAAAAATGGGCAAAGAATCTGAATAAACTTTTTTTTTTCAAACAAGGTATATAGATGACCAACAGGCACATGAATATATTTTCAAAATTGCTAGTCATCAGAGAAATGAAAATCAAAACCACAATAAGACATAATCTCATGCCTACCATAATGACTACTATCATAAAGTCTGAAAGTATCAAATGTTGAAGAGGATGTGGAGGAAAGGGAACCCTAGCACAGTGTTGGTGGAAATGTAAGTTGGTATAGTACGGTGGTTCCTCATAAAATTAAAAATAGAGCTACCATATTATCTAGCAGTTCCACATCTGGGTATATATTGGAAGAAAATGAAAACACTAGCTTAAACATGGACCCCAATGTTAATAGCAGCATTACTTACAGTAGCCAGTATAAGGAAGCAATCTAAGAATCCACAAATAAATGAATGGTGTGTGATATATATGTACATATATCCATATATATAATGCTATTTTGATTACTGAGCTTTGTAGAATCTTGTGAAGTCAAGGAATGTGATACCTATAGTTTTGTTCTTTTTTTCTCGAGTGCTGTGGCAATTCTGGGTGTTTTGTATATATCTATATATACATGCACATACACAAAACCGAATATTACTCAGCCATAAACGAAGAAAGAAATTTTGCCATTTAAAACAACATCAATGGACTCAGACGGTATTCTGTTTAATAAAACAAATCAGAAAGAGAAAGGCAAATACTGTGTTATCACTTATAGGTAGAATCTAAAAATTAAAACACGCAGATGAATATAACAAAAATAGACATAAATTTTATGTCTATTTAAATTTTATGTCTGTGTCTATGTCTACATAGATACAGGGAACACACTAGTGGTTACCAGTGGGAAGGCGGGTTGGGCAAGACAGAGGAAGGGGATTAAGAGGTATAAGCTACTTATTTATTATAAAATAAATAAGCTACAAGGATATGTTGTACATCACAAGAATGTCATTATTTTGTAATAAATTTAAATGAATATTTGATTTATTTATAGATTGTATTAATCAATAATATTGGAGAACTATGTTGTACACTTTAAATATTTTAAATCAACTATACTTCAATACAAATAGTAAACCAAAGAAGAAAAAGATTTTCTGAACCATCTACAAATACATGGTACTAAAAACCTATTGAATATAATCATAATCTGAAGATGTGCAATCTTTTTATTTGGTCTCTATGTCCTCTATAATATTCTTAATTGTAGCTACTGCCTTCCTAAAAATAATCGTTTACTATGTGATCACTAAAATACAAACAAAAAGCTAATGAATGAAACTGAAGAGGAAGTAAAAAGATTTTTTTATAGTATTAGAGACATGACTACATACAGTTTCAGCCCATTTATTTTCAAACTTGTAGGGAAATTTTCTAGTGACATATTCACTTGGATTACCTTGCAAACTGGTCAGTACTTCCTGGATATTAATAAGGAGTTACTCATATTGTCATAAATTAAACCTTAAGTTACTTCTGGAGCTACTCAGCGATGCTTGTATTATCTAAACCATGAGCCTTGGGTAGGTGGCAAGCTATGTTATAATTAAGGACTTGTTAAAGAAGCATTTCTGCAGAGTGAACTAGAAAGGTGAGGGGCGGGCTTGGGGCGGGTAGTGGGGATTGAGAGAATGGTAATTAAGAGTGAAGACTCTGAGGCCTAAATGCATAATCTCAAATTCCAGTTTTGCTAACATGCAGCTGAGTGACCTTGGGCCAGGCACATGATCTCTGGTCTTCAGTTTACTCATCTCCCTATGGGGGCTACTGTAACTAGGTTCTATCTTGAATGATTATCACTAGAATTACAGGAGTTAATATATGTCAGGTACTTAGCAGAGTGCTTGGTATATATTGTAAATATGTTTGTTTTTATTATATACCTTGTGTGCAATTTTCAATGAAGATAAACTATTATACATTACAATGTATTAATAAATAGGATATATTTTATAACAATGAGAAAAAAATTAGAGACAGTTAAAAAGAATTTAACATTTTAATTAAACCATTTATTTTTGCCATTAAAATAAAAACCTAAAATTAGCAAATGCATTAAAAAAAACACAAACATACATTAAGGACACTAAAAAAACAAATGGCTTATTACTCAAAAGTAATTTACAGGCATTTTTCTTGATTAAATAATTGGAGGAAATATTGACTTTGCAATTCAAACATACTGCTTTCTTAAACTTTGGAATCACATACACTTTATTTAGTGAAAACTTCCAAAGAAAATCTATTTCACAAAGACACTAAAGAAATCAAATATTTGAAATAATCATAAGTATTACTTATTTTGATTGCCATGAACAGATATGAGACATAATGATAGTTCAAAAGAAGAGAAATTTTTATTTAAACATAAGATTAATTCCAAGGATGAAAATCAAGGACTGATTGTTTCTCCTTTGTTTCTCCTTCCTTAGCAAGAGGCATCCATCTATAAACCATTTCATATGGGAGAGAACTGCTGGAGTTTTATCCAGTTAGACATATAGCTGATCCAAGTGGAGACAGGTCAAAAGGCTCATACAATATATGAGTTCTAATTAGGAGCTTTTCCATATTTTCTAAACCAAAACTTCACATTCATTTCATCATCCTCCTTTAGCTGTTAGCCTGGAAAGTCGTCATTTGGAAAGGCCTACTTCCATACGTCAATGCGGAAAGACATCAACAACCTCAGATATGTGGATGATACCACTCTAATGACAGACAGCAAAGAGGAACTAAAGAGACTCTTGATGAGGGTAAAGGAGGAGAGTGAAAGTTCCGGCTTAAGACTTAATATTAATACCATTATGTAAAGTTTAAAAATAAAATAAAATTAAAAAAAAAAAAAAGAAAACCAGAACACTTTTAAGAGTAAAAAAAAAATAAAAACCTAAGATCATGGCGATCCGGCCCCATTACTGCATGCAAATAGAGGGGGAAAAGGTGAAAACAGTGACAGATTTCCTCTTCTTGGGTGTCAAAGTCACTATGGACGGTGACTGCAGCCATGAAATTAGAAGATGCTTGCTTCTTGGCAGGAAAGCGATGACAAATCTAGACAGTGCGTTGAAAAAACAGACACTATTTTGCTGACAAGAGTCTGTATAGCAAGGCTATGGTTTTCCCAGTGGTCATGTATGGTTGTGATGGCTGGACTGTAAATAAGACAGAATGCCAAAGAATTGATGCCTTCGAACCGTGGTGCTGGAGAAGACTCCTGAAATTCCCTTGGACAGCAAGGAGATTAAACCAGTCCATCTTAAGGGAGATCAACCCTGAATACTGACTGCAAGGACTGATGCTAAAGGTGAAGTTTCAGTGTTTAGATCATCAGACATGAATAGACAACTCATTGGAAAAGTCCCCAATGCTGGGAAAGATTGAGGGCAGAAGGTGAAGAGGTGTCAGAGGATGAGATGCCTGGACATCATCACCGATGCAATGAATATGAACTTGGGCAAACTCTAGGAGATGGTGAGGGATAGGGAAGCCTGGTGTGCTGTAGTCCATGGGGTCTCAAGGAGTTGGACGTGACTGGGAGACTGAACAACAACAAAAGTTCCATTCATTACAGAAATCAATTATATGGCTTTTTTGTCCACATAGCTACCACTGTCTTGAAACAAATGTCCCCCATAACATCTACTCTCCTGAAACTATGCACCACCTATGTGCTGTGTGCTGAGTCACTCAGTTGTGTCTGACTCTTTGCAACCCCATGGACTGCAGCCTGCCAGGCTCCTCTGTCCTTAAGGATTCTCCAGGCACAAAAAACTGAGTGGGTTTCCATCCCCTCCTACAGGGGATCTTCCCAACCCAGGGATTAAACCCAGGTCTCCCACATTGCAGGCAGATGCCTCATTGTCTGAGCCACCAGGGAAGCCCATGCACCACCTATGGTGAATATGATTTTAATTTCCTCTAAGCACTTATGACTTATCTCTTTTTGATATCTTTCCTTAATTTTTTAGAGTTTTTTTTTTCTTAATTAAAGGAATCACTTGCTCTGACTTCAGACTGTACTATAAAGCTACAGTAATCACAACTGTATGGTACTGGCACAAAAAGAAGAAATCTAGATCAACAGAATAGGATAGAAAGCCCAGAGGTAAATCCATGAACCTATGGTCACCTAATCTATAAAAAGGAGGAAAGAATATACAGTGGAGAAATGACACTGCCTTCAGTAAGTGGTGGTGCTAGGAAAATTGGACAGCTACATATAAAGAATTCAATTAGAACACCATGTGAAATTCACTCAGTCGTATCTAACTCTTTGCAATCCTGTGGACTATACAGTCAATGGAATTCTCTAAGCTAGAATACTGGAGTGGGTAGCCTTTCCCTTCTCAGGGGATCTTTCCAACCTAGAGATCGAACCCATATCTCCTGCATTGCAGGCAGATTCTTTACCAGCTGAGCCACAATGGAAGCTTGAACACCACACACAAAAATAAACAGTGAATTAAAGACCAAAACATAGGACTAGGTACTATAAAACACTTAGAGGAAAACATAGAAAGAAGCCCTCTCACATAAATTTTAGCAAGATCTTTATTGATTCACCTCCTAGAGTAATGAAAATGAAACAAAAATAAACCAATGGGACCTAATTATACTTAAAAACTTTTGCAGAGCAAAGGAAGTCATAAATAAAATGAAAAGACAGCCCACAGAATGGGAGAAAATATTTGCAACAATGCAACCAACTGACAAGGTATTCATCTCCAAAATATATAAATAGCTCATGCAGTTCAGTAACAACAACAACCAAATTCCTTTAAAACATTGGAAGATCTGAATAGACATTTCTCCAAAGAAGATATATAGATGACTAAAGCCACATAAAAAGACTCCCAACTCCACAAATTATTAGAGAAATGCAAATTAAAACTACAATGAGGTATCATTTCACATCAGTCAGAATAGTGATCATCAAAAATTTTTTTTTGCTTTTTGTTTTTTTTTGATTCTCCAGCAAATAAGAAATGCTGGAGAGGAAGTGAAGAAAAGTGAGCCTTCCTACAATGTTGGTGGGGATGCAAATTGGTACAGCCACTATGATATTTTTAATACACAAGTTAGGTCATATCATATGTCACAGTGGTATAGCCACTATGGAGTACATTACTGAGGTTCCTTAAAAAACTGAAAAAAGAGCTCCCATATGGTACTACAATCCCAATCCTGGGAATATAGCCAGAGAAAACCATAATTTGAAAAGATACATGCACCCTAGTGCAGTACTATTTGCAATAGCCAGGACATGGAAGCAACCTAAATGTCCATCAACAGAGGAATGGATAAAAAAAGATGTGGTACATATATACAATGGAGTATTACTAAGTCATGGAAAAGGAGGAAATACTGCCCTTTGTAGGGACATGGATAGACCCAGAGATTGTCATAATGAGTGAAGTGAGATAGAGAAGAATAAATATATGATATCACTTACATGTGAAATCTAAAAAAATTGTACAAATGAACTCATTTATGGAAAAAACAGTGACAAATGTAGAAAAAAACAAACAAACAAACTTATGATTATAAGGAGGAAGGGCTTCCCTGGTTGCACAGATGGTAAAGTCTGCCTGCAATGCAGGAGACTCAGGTTCAATCCCTGGGTCAAGAATATCCCCTGGAGAAGGAAATGGTATCCCACCCCAGTATTCTTGCCTGGAAAATCCCATGGATGGAGGAGGCTGGTGGGCCACACTCCATGGGGTTGCAAAGAGTCAGACACAACTGAGTGACTAACACACATAAGGAGGAAGGAGGAGAATGGGTAAATTAGGAGACTGGGATTGAAACATGCACTGCTATACATACAATAGATTACTAATAAGAACCATCTGTACAGAACAAGGAACATGACTTAATATTCTGTAAAGGTTTATATAGGAAAAGAATCTAAAAGAGTGGGTAGGGTATATGTGTAAGTGATTCACCTTGTTGTACAGCAGAAGCTAACACACTACTGTAAATCAACTATACTCCAATGGTTGTTCAGTTGCCAAGTTGTGTCCGACTCTTTGGGACCCCATGGGCTGTAGAGATCCAGGTTTCCCTGTCCTTCACTATCTCCCAGAGTTTGCTCAAACTCATGTCCATTGATGCTATGAGTCAGTGATACCATCCAACCATCTCATCCTCTATTACCCGCTTCGCCTCCGGTCCTCAATCTTTCCCAGAATCAGAGTATTCTCCAATCAGTCAATGCTTTGCATCAGGTGGCCAAGTTATTGGAGCTTCATCATCACTGATGATGAAGTTGATTTCCTTTAGGATTTACTGATTTGATCTCTTTGCAGTCCCAAGGACTTTCAAGAGTCTTCTCCAGCACCAGTTCTTTGGCATCAATTCTTAAGTGCTCAGGCTTCTTTATGGTCCAACTTTCACATGCATACATGATGACTGGAAAACTATAGCTGTGACTATATAGACCTTTGTCAGCAAAATGAAGGCTCTGCTTTTTAATACCCTAAGTTTGCCATAGCTTTCCTTCCAAAAAACAAACATCTTTTAATTTTGTGGCTGCAGTCACTGTCTGTAGTGATTTTGGAGGCCAAGGAAATAAAATCTGTCAGTTTATCCTTTTTTCTCTTCTATTTGCCATGGAGTTATGAGACTAGATGCCATAATACACCAATAAAATTAATTTTAAAAATATATAAAACAAATAGCCAACAAGGACCTACTGTATAGCACAGGGAACTCTGCTCAATATTCTGTAATAACCTAAAAGGGGTAAGAATTTGAAAAAGAATAGATATATAATATATGTATAATTAAATCACTTTGCTGTACACCTGAGATTAACACAACATTGTTAATTAACCATACTGAAATATAAAATAAAAACGTTTTAAAAAGAATTAAAAATTAAAAAATAAAGTTCTTGATGTACACTTCTTAGTTTACATACTATTGCATATTATTAGCAAATGCCTTATATGATAGTTTAAATACTGTAGGTAAAATAATAAAATAACTTTTCCACAAAGAAGTAAATATTAAAGAAGTTAGTAAGTGCATAATTATTGGAATTAAATTAATCCATCTATGTTAATGCCTTACATTTACAAAACTTAAGTTGTTTTTTTTTTTTTTTAATTTCTTCTTACATGTCAGGACTATGCATTCATTTCTAAATTTACACTGAGTACGTGGGACATTTTTTCTACCTAAACAAATTTCCAAGCATATATTAACCAATTAACCAATTTTGTCCAATTCCCTTTTTTTGGTGATTGAATTGTATTTGAGTTCATGTTTTGAGCTCCTTTTAAATATGGATTAAGTAAAGAGTCTGAAGCTAAATAGCATTCTTCAAAACAAGGACCCATTTAGAATGTCCTTTACGGTGATGAATATCTTTAAAAAAACATTTGTCATAAGTGGAATAAATTATTATATTCCATCTTAGAGAAATGTCATGCTGAGGTGATGTTTTAGAAATGAAGTCATTCCTTAGCTATCTTTGCCGAACTCATTTTCAATGACTAAAAGTTAAAAAGTATTCATTCCAGGAATGAGCAAAATTCCTTCAAATAAAATTACTGAACTCGCTCTAGCTGGGAACATGCATTTATTTCAAAATCGATCATAAATGTGTGAGGCCATTTTCTACCTGACAGGAGATAAAAATAGAATAGTGAGCAGAGAACAAATCACACAGGGCATTGCAAGCAGTATTCAGGACTTTTTACTTTTAGCCAGAAGAGAATGGGAAGCTTCTAAAGAACTTGGTAAGGAGAAAGGACATAATCATATATTCATTTAAAAAATGTAAGTCAAGGTGCCGTTTGAAGAACACATTATAAATAGAAAGAGTAGACTGGAGATTAACCAGGAGGAACCAATTTGCAATCATCCAGAAAATAGATGATTGTGTTATGGACCAGCAGAGTAGCAGTGGAATGGAAAGTGGTTTACAGAAAGGGGTAAAGCAAATATGACTTAATGATAATTAGCAGTAGGAGGCAACAAAACAACTCTCAGATTTCTGGCTTGAGAAAATGAGTATTGGTTGTTACTGTTTTACGAGATACCTAGAACTAAAAGAGAAGAAGCTTGGAAGGTATGATGATGGCTCTATTTTAGATATTCTAAATTTGATTTGTTTGCATATAGCAAGTGAAAATGTCCACTATGTTTTGGCTAATCATTTCTATAATTCAAGAAGAGAGACTGGGAAAACACAGATCAAATGTTGTCTGTACAGCTTTGACATGGGGAACAGTCTTGCATAACTCAGTGAAGCCACGATCCATGCTGTGTAGGGCTACCCAAGATGGACAGGTCATAGTGACGAGTTCTGACAAAACATGGTCCATTGGAGAAAAGAATGGTAAACCACTCCAGTATTCCTGCCATGAGTTACCTGCATAAACAGCATGAAAAGGCAAAAATATATGACACTGGAAGATAAGCCCCCCAGGTCAGAAGGTGTCCAACATGTACTGGGGCAGAGAAGAGGGCAATTAGTAATAGCTCTAGAAAGAATGAAGTGGCTGGGCCAAACAGAAACAAAACTCACTTGTGGATGTGCCTGATGGTGAAAGTAAAGTCCAATGCTGTAAAGAACACTATTGCAAATTGTCAACATTCCCTGGATCATGGAGAAAGCAGAAGCAAAGGTTTACTGATTCATCAGTTAGTCTAAAATGTCCCTGAGGGGGAGAAATGACAAGATTAGGGAAGTAGGGGAAATAATACAATGAAATTAAGCCCTAAATTTGAAGTTAGGAAGATTTAGAAGAATGAGGAACCCAACTTGGAGGTTTCAGTGAAAAGTTTATTTTGTAGAAGAGACAGACTCTCCTATGTAACTTTATAAGATCTATTTATAAGGCCTTTCACAACTATTTTGTTCCTAAGGACCAACACACCTTGCTACCTTATACAGTCTCTTCTGCCTGTAAGAGACTCTGTAATGTGAATATAAAACATTTGACTTCAGGAGAATGAGAGTGCTTAAAGCCCAGAGGAGGAGAAGGAAATGGCAACCCACTCCAGTATTCTTGCCTGGAGAACCCCAGGGACAGAGGAGCCTGGTGGGCTGCCGTCTATGGGGTCACACAGAGGCGGACACAACTCATGCCACTTAGCAGCAGCAGCAGCAAAGCCCAGAGGAAGCCTCTGGATGAAAAAAAAAAAAAAAAGGAAAAACAAACAAAAAAACCCAAACAAAAACCCCAGAATCTAATAACAAAACAATCCATGAGTTTTTTTTCTTTTATAATTTTTTTTTTCCACCTGGAATGCTTTCACAATGACTCTCTTAACCATTCTTACATGGTTTAACTATTATCATACATGGAATTAAAAGATGCTTAAACCTAGACAGTGTATTAACAAGCAGAGACATCACTGTGCCAACAAAGGCCCATATAGTCAAAGCTATAGTTTTTCCAGTAGTTGTGTATGGATAGGAGAGTTAGACCATAAAGAAAGGTGAGCATCAAAGAATTGATGCTTTTGAACTGCGGTGGCGGAGAAGACGTTTGAGAGTCTTTTTGGCAGCAAATAGATCAAACCAGTCAATCCTAAAGGAAATCAACCCTGAATATTCATTGGAAGGACTGATGCTGAAGCTCCAATACTTTCGCCCCTTGATGCAAAGGTCCCACTCATTCGAAAAGACCTTGATGCTGGGAAAGACTAAGGGCAGAAGGAGAAGGGGGCAACAGAAGATGAGATGTCTGGATGGGATCGTAACTCAGTGGACATGAATTTGGGCAAACTCCAGGAGATAGTGAAGGACAGAAAAGCCTGATGAACTGCAGTCAATTGGGCTTTAAAGAGTCACTGAGTGACTGAACACTGACAGTACATGTGAAATTTTTCTAAACCACTTATTTTTCAGTTGAAAAATCACTATATCTTTAAAATCTATCTCTGGATTTATTGATCTACCCCTCAATCATCGGACACTTAGCACACACTCCTTAGTACTCTCTTTTGTATTTTTGTCTGTGTCTATAGTTATTCCAGACACCCCAGACACATTATTCCACTGTGTAAATACAGAGAATATGTTTTATTTTTTTTTAATCTTCTTTTTAAGTCTTCCAACACTGGAAGCACTGAAACTGTTTACTTAGATTAATGTATGCACTACCATCATTTTATTCTCAGTGGTTTGGTAATACAGTTGTTGGGCTGTACCCCCACAGGCCTACAAGGCTGCACTTACCCAGATTTAGCAACAGAGACATTAGTCATTTACTGCAGGGTCCCCAAGCTCTGGGTTGGGAACCTTGTACCTCCTGTCAGATCAGCAGTAGCTTTATGTTAGAAACAAAGGGCACAATATATAAAATGTGCTTGAATCATCCTGAAACCTTCCCTCACCCCCACCCATGAAGAAATTGTCTTCCATGAAACAGGTCCCTGGTGCCAAAAAGTTTGGGGACTGCTGCTTTAGTGGATGGGGGGAGCTTACACATCTGAGTGGGGTCCTAGAGCGATGCCCCACTGTATGCTATGGGCAGTGGGTGGGACAGGATGCCCATCTGCACTCCCTGCAGGCAGGGGAGATTACCCAGTTACAGGGAATTGATGTCAGGTGGGCTCACTAGTTACCAGAGGAACCAGCAGAAGGTCATGCTTCTCACTGCCCGTTTGATAAAAACAATCACCAGCTGGGGTCTTCCCAGGCGGTGCTAGTGGTAAAGAATCCACCTGCCCGTGCCGGAGACTCAGGAGACACAGGTTCGATCCCTGGGTTTAGAGGATTCCCCTGGAGGAGGAAATGGAAACCCACTCCAGTATTCTAGACTGGAGAATTCCATGGACAGAAGAGCCTGGTGGGCTGCATGGGGCCACAAAAAGTCAGACACGACTGAACTACTGAGCCCACACATATCACCGGCTGGGGCCTGGGGCAAATATGTAGGAAGACCAGTCATGCACTTGGGGTTTAGGTGAAGCAGGTGCTGGTCAGGCAGGAAACATACAGAGAAGCTGAGGACAGCCATGTTGAGTGGCCTGATCATACACCCCACCCCTACATACCCTGCACAACCCTGACAACTTCGGTCCGCCCCTCCTCCATACCTCTGGGGTCAGGTGAAAGGGGGCACTGCAACCAGATACCACAGACACAGAGAACAGCAGCCAAAGGGTATCAAGGGTAAGACACGTAGTTTGCTCAGAACAGTTATTTGCCAGGATGTGGGCAAATTTTAGAGCCAAGCACTTGCTGGGTCAGTGGGAAGGGAATCAATAGCAGCAGTGCCCTGTCTCTTTTAAGGAAGGTAAGGCCACTCCAGGTTTTCACAAACCCAGTGCTACTCCCGCTGGGTGAGGGAGGCTTGGCTTTAAAAGAAGCACTCCGGTGGCCTAGCCAGGAGTCAGCAGTCACAGTACAGGTCTGCCGCCCCACGTTATGTTGGGTGCCTTTAGGGTTGGACCCATTAGGTCTTTCCAAGCAAACAGACAAAAAAAGTTAATTCCATGAGCTGGACTTGTGTACTGGGAAGCCAGCCTATTCCACTCCACACAGCAGAGCCCAGGGGGCTCAGTGGCAGTCAGTTATGTTTACTGACAGATATGGTAAAGGGCGATACACTATAGGCCACACATTTTATCACTTATACCCAATTGTCACCCAAGCATTGTACATGCGCTTTTAGTTGCAACTTAAAGCAAGCAATGTCACATACCATGAGTAGTTACACTCTGTGATAACTTCACTAGATAATTTTCTTTTCCTGGACAAAAGTATCGCTAACAAATACATATAGACCTCAATTAATGAACTAGAATTTAACACCCATCGAAACATAATATTATTCTCTTGAATCCACCAAACACAGCCAATCAAAACTAATTTGCTTGCAAAACAGGTCCAGTGGATTGACCATGTACATGCCTCCAAACTAGCTGAGGGGTAAGTCCTCAGGGGTCTCAGACTGAATACCCGAAAGGCCTCAAGGCCAGGAAAGCCAGGCCAAAGGCATTCCATAAGGCTCTACCTTGGTGGTTTTTCTCTTCTAGAAGTCCCCAAAATATTGAGATGCCGGCATATGCCAGGAGACAGTCTTTTCCAATCCCCTGATAAAGTTGCTCAGAACCCAAGAGTCTCCAATTTCTAGAGGGACCAGAGAGAAAGCAAAAGAAAATGCTTCAATTCTATTCACAGGTAGAGTTTACCAAACTGCTATAAATCGAAACCAACTTAAGAGGATGGGCTTCTCTATACCTGGAGAACCCAGATCAAAACCAGTCGCATTTCAGAAAAAAACCCATAAAGATGACAACCATAGTCACTGGTTCACTCAGTAACTAATCCTTGTGTTAACTTTGTTATTGTCAGAATGTCCTTTCTAAGAATCTTCTTATAGATGAAGCTCTTTTGTAAAAGCCTCTGAGTTCAATGCTGTGCTGTGCTTAGTTGCTTAGTCATGCCAGAATCTTTGTGACCCTATGGACTGTAGTTCACCAGGCTCCTCGGTCCATGGGGATTGTCCAGGCAAGAATACTGGAGTGGGTTGCCATGCCCTCCTCCAGGGGATCTTCCCAACCCAGAAATTGAACAGGGGTCTCCTGCATTGCTGGCGGATTCTTTACTGGCTCAGCTACCAGGGAAGCCCCTGAGTACAATAGCTTTCTTTCAATGACAGAAAGACTTAAAAAGGCATGGTTAAACATCGGATCACAACATAATTGATTAAAAACAACAATAACAATTGGTTACAAGAACTATGATGTATTAAAATCCTACCTCTTGAAAACCTTAATCCTAGGCAAAAACCAAGGAGCAAGTAGTTGTGCATTTCCTGATTGAAAAACATAATGCTTCAGGCTTGTTCTGTCCTAAGCAGGCATAGGCAGGTAAAGTGAGACCCCGCTCAGCAATTAATATTTCAACATGTGTGTGAGCTTAGTTCTCAGTCTTAGTTCTCAAACATGACTCTTTTCAGCCCCATGGACTGTAGCCCTTCAGGCTCCTATGTCCATGGCATTCTTCAAGCAAGAAGTGCATTGCCATTTCCTTCTCCAGGGGAACTTCCCAATCCTTTGTCTTCTGCATTACAGGTGGATGCTTTACCACTGAGCCATCAAGGAAGCCTCAATATTTCAGTACTGTATCCTATTTGAAATGATCCAGATAGTCATGAATTCTCTTCATTTAACTTCAAGTTACCAAAATCTGGACAGACTCTTTTAGACAGACATAATTGTTTCTATAAAGTTTATTTAAAAGCTCCTTTTTTTTTTTCCTCCTTTACTCTTAGAAATCACAGATTAAAGTTCCAGAGAAGCCAGCTCATTCACATCTCAAAGGCACAAAAGAAATACCAATTCCTTCTAGAAAGCTAGCTTAACCACTTAACAGAAGGCTCTCTTTGACACAATAGCAGAGCCATTAGAAGCCACTGTTCTCCAGGTCTCCTGGCAGCCTCCGTTAACCAAGGCCAGCCACCACAGGGCACCCCAGACTTCCCACACTTGTAGATAGCCATCCCAGGATTTCCCCCACAACTTTCGGGATCACCCCTAAAACTTTGGGGCCCCACTCACTAGCGGACAGAACCTGCAATTTTCCATTCCCAGCCTGTATTTCCCCACCTCTCTACACTCGTGGGGCTTCCCTTGGCGTCCTGACTGCTACGCCAATTGTTAGGCTGCACCCTGCAGACCTACAAGGCCTGTACTGGCCCCGATTTGAGACTGAAAAAGAGCCTCAGAGTCAGCAACACAGACATCAATGGTTTAAATAATGGGGGAACTTACACATCTTAAGTTTCCCTGATAGCTCAGTTGGTAAAGAATCCGCCTGCAATGAGGGAGAACTTGGTTGGATTCCTGGGTCAGGAAGATCCGCTGGAGAAGGGATAGGTTACCCACTCCAGTATTCTTGGGCTTCCCTGGTGGCTCAGCTGGTAAAAAATCTTCCTGTAATGCGGGAGACCTGAGTTCGATCCCTGGGTTGGGAAGAACCCCTGGCGAAGGGAAAGGCTACCCACTCCAGTATTCTGGCCTGGGGTGGACTGTATAGTCCATGGGTTGCAGAGAGTCAGACACGACTGAACGACTTTCACTCTCACACATCTGAAACAGAGTCCTAGAGCGACACCCGACTGTGCGCTGTGGACTGCAGGCAGGATGCAGTAGTCACCTTCACTCCCTGGGTCAGTGGGTAGGGGGAGGTTACCAGTTAGAGGGGAATTAATGTCACGTGAGCTCTTTAGTTACCAGGGAAACCAGCAGAGGCTGGGGCAGCTCACTGCCCCTTTGATTAGAATAAGCACCAGCCTGGGTCTGGGGCAATTATGCAGAAAAGTCCGTCTTGTGCTTAGCATTTAGCTGAAGTAGGCACTGGTCGGGCAGCGGATGGAGCAAGAGAGCTGGTGAACAGCCATCTTGATTGGTCTGACTACACAGAAAGGATGAAGTCAAAACACATGGTGTCCTGTGTGATGACGTTATGTAAACAACTGTGTGAGCACACCACCACTGAGAATAGTAGCGATGAGGTTTCCTTATCATTTAAATTCCAAGAGGTGGGTAGACATGTGAAGCATAACAAAATTATTTTTTAACTGAAATCAATATATGAAAAATACATACTAATCTATCACCAGATACTGGTGTTCAGGGAAATGTAGGTTAAAAATGTTTGATGAGGAATCTGGAAAAGAAAATTCTAAATAAAAGCCAGGATTGTTAAGGGTTTAAAGATTATCCAATCCAGTATTTCCCATCGCAGTGCTCTCAGTTCTGTTCAGTTCAGTTCAGTTGCTCAGTCATGTCTGACTCTTTGCGACCCCATGAATCACAGCACGCCAGGCTTCCCTGTCCATCACCAACTCCCGGAGTTCACTCAAACTCACATCCATCAAGTCTGTAATGCCATCCATCTAGCTATCTCATCCTCTGTCATCCCCCTTTTCTCTTTCCCCCAATCCCTCCCAGCATCAGAGTCTTTTCCAATGAGTTAGCTCTTCGCATGAGGTGGCCAAAGTACTGGAGTTACAGCTTTAGCATCATTCCTTCCAAAGAACACCCAAGGCTGATCTCCTTTAGAATGGACTGGTTGGATCTCCTTGCCATCCAAGGGACTCTCAAGAGTCTTCTCCAACACCACAATTCAAAAGCATCAATTCTTCGGCACTCAGCTTTCATTATAGTCCAACTCTCACATCCACACATGACCACTGAAAAAACCATAGCCTTGACTAGACGAACCTTTGTTGGCAAAGTAATGTCTCTGCTTTTCAGTATGCTATCTAGGTTGGTCATAACTTTCCCCCAAGGAGTGAGCGTCTTTTAATTTCATGGCTGCAGTCACCATCTGCAGTGATTTTGGAGCCCCAGAAAATAAAGTCTGACACTGTTTCCCCTGTTTCCCCATCTATTTCCCATGAAGTGATGGGACCAGATGCCATGATCTTCGTTTTCTGAATGTTGAGCTTTAAGTCAACTTTTTCACTCTCCTCTTTCACTTTCATGAAGAGGCACTAATGCAAACATCTTCCATTTAGTATTAATATGTTTCATTGCCCACAGGGATTCACCAGTATTTATTTGAATAAGAATCACTGATCTTTCTAAACCTCATTTTATAGAGGCTGGAAAGTTAAATGACTTGCCCAAGGTCACATACTTTTGTGACAGAGCTTAGAATAAAACATGGGTATCCTGAGTTATAATTCATAGTTCTTAATATTTCATGTGCTTTCTTTCTGTCATTTATTACCACTACTTTATGGTTTGAGTCCCTTAACCTTATCTGATAACTTACTTGTTCCTTACCAATGTAATTCCTATGACTGCTTCTGATGGGGACTTGGGAGTGGGTAAATAAACAGGTAAATGTTAACACTTTCTATGTAGACTTAGATAATTTATGATAGGAAGAAAATAGTCTCTCTCTAAGAACATGCAAATCCATGGATATAGGTTTAAATTACAGATGCAGCAACTCTTCTTAGAGAAAAACTGAGATCTATTCAGAGTAGTATATCCAAAATGGAAAAGAGATTTTAAAATAGTAGTTGAAAGATCTAAGGATATCCAAACTGAAGAAGAAATAATTTGGAAGGACTGTAATAAAATGGCTTAAAATTATCAGGACTTTTACAGGATCCTTGGAATTTCCAAATTTTGATGAGTTTTGATACCGAGAGTGTGGGTTTGAAATTAGCCTTTATTTACTTAGAGGACAGAATTAAGATCATAAAGTGGAAGCTACAAGGAAAAAAAAAAAAAAAATGGCAGATGCCCTTGGATCATATCTTTATAGAACTGCCTCCAAAATACAATGGTTTAACTTTAGAAAGAGATTTCTCCATCACTGAAATATAAAACTAATTCAAAGTAAGAGATGAATTACTTTGGGATCCTAATGATTGATAGCCAAGAACATCACCTCAAATTTCTGGGAATATACTATCCTATCCTTAATGAGAGATGATTTGGCATATCAATCTATTTAAGCAAGATCTCCTTAAATTGATTTCTAAGCTGAATGGTTTGATTTCCAAGCTGCCCACTTTGAAGTCTATCTTTTAATATTTTCACACAATAATTTCCCAGTATGCTTCTTCCAATATCACGAAACCTCATTTTACTGGGAATTATTCTATTTTGGAAAGCTTTAGTGAATGAAATTCTTACCAAGCAATAACACAAAGTATCTTTATTTTGTAGCTATAATTAACATTAAACATTTTGTCTGCTACTTTCTGCTCATCAAGTTACCTAATTCTACTCTGAAAATGTATAGTATAAAATTATTATTCACTTTTGGTTATTTCCTTCTTAAATATTTTCCAACAATAATAGAATGTGAGGGAAACTCATACATTACCTCTTAATATAAATTCCTGTGGTTGAGCCACACCTTAAACCAATATGACTATAAATCTCCTATATCTGTACTAAAATTGACAAATCCAAATCAGCTGATTGAAATATATTGAAAAATTCACTGACTTTAGACTCAGGGAACATTTTTTGATAATTACTATTTTATGGCATGCTGATCATTCTAACTCTCTAAATTTAGACTTGATATACACAAAATAAATGTGATATGTGTTATTTAAATATTCAAAAAATTATTTTCTGTAATAGCTAATAAATACTAATTCTTCCCTAGAGACTTCTGGAAACAAGAAATTGGTAGAAGCAAATGCTAGATTTAATGTCATGTATTTACAGTGAGCTTTGCTTTTAAAAGTTTCTTTTTAATTTCAGAAATTTCCTTATCTACAAATAAAGAGGGAAAACAATTTTGAATTGTGTCCGACTCTTTGCAACCCCATGGAGTATAGCCCACCAGGCTCCTCTGTCCATGGGGATTCTCCAGGCAACAATACTAGAGTGGGTTGCCATTTCTTTCTCCAGGGGTGTGCAGATCATAACTCATATAGATATTAAAATAAAATGTGGCAAATTAGTGAAATGTTCCCACAAAATGAAAAAGGTGTAAGAGAATGTAACTGGCTACCTTGATAATGGTATGCAGTGGCCATCTTAAAAACTATAATATGATGCTATGTCTTCATGATAGAAAGAGATCAGAACAAACATGCAATTGCAAACATCAGTTAGACTTTCTGAGAAGGGAATATTATTGCTGTTGGGATCTTTGTGTCTCAGAAGAATTGTGTTATACTGGTATTGTTAACGAAGTAAAAAAAAAAAGATTCTTGCAAATTGTGTTTATTTTTAATTCATTATTGTTCCAGCTGCGGGGAGCGAGCTCCGCCCCTGGCAAAGGTCATGAGGAAGGAGGCTTGGCATACGCAAAGGCGGGATCAAGCCTCAGGAGTCTCCCTGGAAATTCTCGAGCAATCTACCCCCAAAACCAGAGTCTGCCTACTTTCTGCTTTGTGCTTTCACCTACACCTCTGACTTTACGGGGGGCTGTCCCCCACTACCTCTCTGAAAAAAGAGTTAGCTTACAGCTCCAGTTAATAATTCCTGGGTGTGACAGTGTTTAACCTACAAACTCCTTTGGAAATCCTCTAGCCTGCCTGAATAGGTTTTTCCGGCCACATGTGATTGTTCAGAGCCTCCCAACTGTGAGAGGCAGGAGATGTTCTAAACTGTGTAAACACAGATTCCTTTGAGTAGTTAAAAGATTGATTAGAAATTGTATTGGTGAAGGGATTTTCACTTGTTGGGCCAATGTTTGCTGTTAAGTCTCCATATCCCTTACCTGCTGTGTCCCTGGCAGTGTATTGATTAATATAATTGGTGTAAGTAGTAGCTTTAATGTTTGTAACCTGGGACCCTTGAGTTGATTCTTTTTCTTGTTATAGCCCACCACACCTTTGCGCTGTAGGAATGCAACTTTATCTAATGCTTTTGGAGGGTGGCTCCTGACCAATCACCTTTAGAGAAAAATAAGTTTTCTGAAGAAAGGGTCTTAAATTGTTAACAGGCCTCTGGGCCAGAAGATGATGCAAATCACCTAACTTTTGCATATGCTAAGTTTGCAGGAAGAAAGCCTGGTTTGCTGCCTGACTCTACCCCTTCCCCCATTATCCTCTATGCATAACTTAAGGTATAAAAACTACTTTGGAAAATAAAGTACGGGCCTTGTTCACCGAAACTTGGTCTCACCATGTCGTTCTTTCTCTTACCTTCTGGCTGAATTATTCAGCCTCTTTTCTCCACTGAATTTCCTCACTGAGCTATCCTTATTTCAGCCTCTTTTCTCCACTGAATTTCTTCACTGAGCTATCCTCATTCTATTACTCTTTATATCCTTAATTAACGTTTAATTAAGCAGTTGTTTCCTGATCCTCGCCGACGCCGTCCCCGCTTCGAATACCCTGGATCAGCCGGGGCTGGTCCCCGGCACCAGCTATATAAGAACAGAGAATAAATGGAAAACAAATAAGCCACTGCAAAGGAGTAAATGTGCCTGATAGCTTTGGAGGAAACTTTTTGTAGGGAGCAAAAGAAAAAGAGAGAGAAAGAGATAAGGGAGGAGAATAGTGTGAATCAATGCTTTGGTTACTGTTCATTGCATCTGTTCACCATATCATTGTTTATACTCCAATCCAAACCCCTTATGTTCTTCCTTCTACTGTAATCAGATCTTTATAGGAAACCACCTTCAGCAGGGAAATCCCTTTTCTTGTCAATTTCACAAAGCTAAACAGTAGCAAACTTTTAAATCAACTGTCTCCATGCTCTACTCATCTGTAGCCCAAGAACACCTTCCAAATCTTTTGTTTTATTAATTGGAGAATAATTGCTTTACAATGTTGTTAGTTTCTGCTGTACAACTAAGTGAATCAGCTCTATGTATACATATATCCCTTCCCTCTTGAGCTTCCCTCACATTCCCCCATCCCACCCCTCTAGGTCAATACCAAACACCAAGCTGAGCAACCTGAGTTATATAACAATTTCCCACTAGCTATCAATTAACATTTTACACTTGGTAGAGTATATATGTGAGTGTAATATTTTGCCTAACCTGTTGGTTCTTACCATAGATCAGATCAGATCAGTCGCTCAGTCGTGTCTGACTCTTTGCGACCCCATGAATCGCAGCACGCCAGGCCTCCCTGTCAATCACCAAATCCGGAGTTCACTGAGACTCACGTCCATCGAGTCAGTGTTGCCATCCAGCCATCACATTCTTTGTCGTCTCCTTCTCCTCTTGCCCCCAATCCCTCCCAGCATCAGAGTCTTTTCCAATGAGTCAACTCTTCACATCAGGTGGCCAAAGTATTGGAGTTTCAGCTTTAGCATCATTCCTTCCAAAGAAATCCCAGGGCTGATCTCCTTCAGAATGGACTGGTTGATCTCCTTGCAGTCCAAGGGACTCTCAAGAGTCTTCTCCAACACCACAGTTCAAAAGCATCCATTCTTCAGTGCTCAGCCGTCTTCACAGTCCAACTCTCACATCCATACATGACCACAGGAAAAACCATAGCCTTGACTAGACGAACCTTTGTTGTCAAAGTAATGTCTCTGCTTTTGAATATGCTATCTAGGTTGGTCATAACTTTCCTTCCAAGGAGTAAGCGTCTTTTAATTTCATGGCTGCAGTCACCATCTGCAGTGATTTTGGAGCCCAGAAAAATAAAGTCTGACACTGAGGCATAAATGAAGAATAAGTAATTATGAGAGGACCAGATCTCTTCCCTAGTTTCCCCTTCAGCAATCTCACAAACTATGTGAACAACATAGCATCTAAAGAAAGATCACAGGAAGTGGATAAGCCTCCACAGAGTGGGGAACGGCTACGACTCTGACTCCCTATCTCAATGATTAACTAGGATTTTTTCTCTTTTTCCTTTAAAAACTTTCACAGCCAAGCAGAATCTTTGGAGTTGGTTTGTGGGTGGGGGACCTGGGGACACTTCGTTCACTTTCTCCCCACTTTGACCACTTTCTGATTAAAAGTGTTGTTTTCCTTTCTACCAACATTCAGTCATGTCTGTCTCTTTGTGACCCTATGGATGTAGCCTGCCATTCTCCTTTGTCCATGGGTTTCTCCAAGCAAGAATACTGTAGTGGGTTGCCATGCCCCGCCCCCAGGGATGTTCCTCAGCCAGGATCAAACCCTTTGTCATCAAACCCATGTCTCTTATGTCTCCTGCATTAGCAGGCAGGTTATTTACCACTAGCGTCACTTAGGAAGCCCTTTCCACCAACACGTGCTGCCAAACTCAGGTCTGGCTGCTCTCTGTTCAGAAGTCAATAGTCAACTATTGACTGTTTAACAATAGTCAACTATTGACTTCTGAGCAGAGAGCAGCCAGACCTGAGTTTGTTAACACACCCAACACAAAATTTTATGTCACCAACTGCCCTTTCACACCTCTCACAGAACCTAATGAAGACTTTTCTCATATTCCAAAAACACTAGAAAAGATATTTCCAGAACCCAAGTTTCATAATATACCAATTTTTAAAAAAATCACCCAATAGGCATATCCATCTGCACAGTACATCGAAAAAGGTTTTAACAAATATCAAACTCTTCTACACTAGTCACTTCAGAGTAATCACTCTGAAATCTCACCACCCACCCATTCCTTTCTCCTTACAAGCCCATCATTGTGACCTATTATAGATCAAAAATGTGCCACCATACATTCAAGATGCCTGTTGTAAAACATATTCCTCTGCCTTCAACATTGTCAGTCAATATAACTTTTCTACAACCCTCCACTACACACATGGCTTAGATGTGTAACACTCAGTGCTTTATACATTTTGCAGCTCTATTCTCTAGTAGACTGAATTGTCTAAGGGGGTACCATAGCTCGTTAACTATGCCCTCCTAACACCTGTTACAACATCTCTTACATAGTAGATACTTCAGTTCAGTTTGGTTGCTCAGTAATGTCCGACTCTTGGAGACCCCATGAATCACAGCACGCCAGGCCTCCCTGTCCATCACCAACTCCGGAGTTCACTCAGATTTAACATCCATCAAGTCGGTGATGCCATCCAGCCATCTCATCCTCTGTCATCCCCTTTTCCTCTTGCCTCCAGTCCCTCCCAGCATCAGAGTTTTTTCCAATGAGTCAACTCTTCGCATGAGGTGGCCAAAGTACTGGAGTTTCAGCTTGAGCATCATTCCTTCCAAAGAAATCCCAGGGCAGATGTCCTTTAGCATGGACTGGTTGGATCTCCTTGCAGTCCAAGGGACTCTCAACACCACAGTTCAAAAGCATCAATTCTTTGGCGCTCAGCCTTCTTCACAGTCCAACTCTCACATCCATACATGACTACAGGAAAAACCATAGCCTTGACTAGACGAACCTTTGCTGGCAAAGTAATGTCTCTGCTTTTGAATATGCTATCTAGGTTGGTCATAACTTTCCTTCCAAGGAGTAAGCGTCTTTTAATTTCATGGCTGCAATCACCATCTGCAGTGTTTTTGGAGTCCAAAAAATAAAGTCTGACAGTGTTTCCACTGTTTCCCCATCTATTTGCCATGAAGTGATGGGACCAGATGCCATGATCTTAGTTTTCTGAATGACTTAATCAAGTGTTAGATAAAGAAATGATGAATGAATACATTTGATACTCAAAAGGGAAAAACTTAAAATTCTCACTTTAACCAAATAAGTCGAGATGCACCCCACCCCTTTCCCATTACCATTCATTGATGAGACCCTCTGAAGAAGATTTGCTTAGAGAAGATGTTTTTAACTTTGTTTCAGTAATTTGCTCAAATACTTCAAAAAATGCACTGAGAGATTGGTAAACAAGGGTATATAAATAGGTAGGATAACTTAATATTTGAATGGCAAATAATATTTTTATCAGGACTATAAGAAAATTGGAGTCTACATGTCTTCACTAACAAGACATGCACACTTCCTTGATAGCTCAGTTGGTAAAGAATCTGTGTGCAATGCAGGAGACCCCAGTTTGACTCCTGGGTCAGGAAGATCTGCTGGAGAAGGGATAGGCTACCCACTCCAGTATTCTTGGGCTTGTGTCTCAGCTGATAAAGTATATGCCTGCAATGAGGGAGACCTGGGTTTGATCCATGGGTTGGGAAGATCCCCTGGAGAAGAGAAAGGTTACCCACTTCTGGCCTAGAGAATTCCATGGACTGTATAGTCCACGGGGTCGCAAAGAGTCCAACGCAACTGAGTGACTTTCACTTTCAACAAGGCATGCAGAGCCATCCATGAGATATTAGAAAGTGATTTTATGGCAGTTTATCAATTTATTTTAGATTACAAAAATTTCATTAGAATTGCCAGAAATGCCAGTACTAGTGCCAAATTTCAGCCAGTGAGAACCTGAATTCCAGTGCTAATTTACTGTGTAGCCATTTTTCCATTTGTAGATTCCTGAACCACTTACAAAAGTAGTTCTTTAAACAGGCTCACAGCAAATTTAATAATGCTAAATGATGTCTCATAAGACTACATAGCAAAAGAATTATGCTTAACCCATCTAATCCTGGGTCAGAATAATTTACCTTTAATATTCAGTTTTTATATGCTTTAGCCTGAAACAAGGAGAGGAAAATTTCATATACACAAGTAGGTATGATTTTTTTTTTCTGCTATTTTGCTTTTTCGGGTTTTCTATAAAGAACATTCAAAACTTTGTGTTTACAAAAGAAAAAACATGTTGATAACTAATCCCCAAATACAAAAAGGCCAAATTATTTTTCAACTTTTTTGTAACTAATCAGTTGATAGTGTGTTTCTCAAAATCAACCATGTTGGTGTTTGTTCAGAAGTGTGCCAGTTGGCACACTTGGCATAAGATTTAGGGTGTTCAGAAAAGACTTTTCCAGTTTCTTCCAGGAGGTAAAAATATTCTATTGAATTAATCTGATCCTTTGCATAGACATTTCTAGTTTTTCTGGTATGAAAATTAAGGCTTACCTTTCTCTAACTGAGAATTGCCAACATTTTCAAGCATTTTATAAACACATTTTGTAGTCAGTGTATTGTTTGCATATGTATGTGTAGGAATGTTTTCTTGGCCAAACATGAAGAATATTGAACAGTTCACAGGTTAATAGACTATGAAGCAGTATATAATATATTTGATTGAAAATGTATTACTGAATATAGTCCAAAGAAAAATTAGCCAAGTATTAATTTATATCAAGCTCTTCCTCTTACTGATTAGTTTATTATCACAATACACAACATCCTGCTGGACATCTGACATAAAATTAATATTTTACATTATGTCCTTCTTCCTTTGTAATCCATCTATCAGAAATTAAATGTGAATAATATATACACGTATCTTAAGCAACCTATATTATGTCTGTTCTATTCAACTATGACTATGAAAATTAAAATTAAATTAAGTAAAAATTCACTTTTTCAGTTGCACAAGTAACATTTCACATGCACGTGTATGGCTAGCACATATTATAGAAATGTCAATTATTAGAGAAGGTTTTATTAGACAACATCACTCTAAGACATAATTCTTCAGAAAATGGATTTCAAAATTCCTTAGAAAAATGTATTACCACAATATTTAAAAAAATTATCCTATTTCCTAACAAGCTTAGAAAATGGGCTAAATATTTTACATTATATAAGTTTATTTATTTCACAAATTTGGAAGAATTTTAAAACAGCAGTCAATATTTTAAATTAAAAAAAAAATCCCTCATACCTATCTGCTTGAGGAAATAGCCCTTTTATATTAAAAATGCACATATGCACATTTGCAAAGATGTATTACATTAAATTAGCTACTTTTGAAAGAAAAGGAAAGGAAGTAGATGGAAGAAATGAAGTCTTAGAGCTGAATAAGGGCAAAACTGAGTGTACCAATAGCAGCCCATCAGAAACCTAGGAATTTAATTAACTCAATCACTCTATTAAAAGTTAAAATAACAAACATGATTTCTCAGAAATGGGAAATTAGAGTTCTAAGACAATATTTCTTATGCTATCCAATATATCAGAATTCTTATATCCTTACTAAAACTACTATCAAAAATTATTTGTTACTCAGGTAAAGGTACTTGCTTATTTTCTTTAAATAACTACTTTACTATATTGGGTTCTGTATAAAGGACAAACACCCAAAGGAAAACTAGAGTAAATAAAAATATCTCAATTTTACCTCTCCAAACTTAATTTATGAAGCACTTATTTTCATCCAAACACCAAATATTTTCAGAATAAGAAACATGTCTGTGACCGTATTTTCTCCTTACTTAAATGTATGCATAAAATATAGATAGTAATATATTCATTTAAACATTAATAACAGATTAAATATATAATTCCTAAAAATATCACAAATTCTGGACCAAATGATTTATTCTTTGCCTGCTTTAAGACTCTGAATTCTTTCTAGTTATTTTCTGACTTCAAACCTGTAAACCTGCAGAAACTTGAAATGATTAATTATACTGAGTCAACTGAATTTGAAAACTACTAAAACTCACACATATCTGTGGTTCATTTTTTTCACCATATCATTAAAAGATTGCAATTGGTTTTGGATTGATAGAAACTTGTGTAATCAATCAATGAGTGTAAAAATATTTATATATTAAAACTTTTCCCCCAAAGTCACTAATTTGTATTTTGGGTGCAATTTTAAAGACTTAAAACACATGTATACCTGTGGCTGATTCATTTTGATATTTGGCAAAACTAATACAATTATGTAAAGTTTAAAAATAAAATTAAATAAAAAAAAAAAAAGACTTAAAACCCAACATTCAAAAAATGAAGATCATAGCATCTGGTCCCACCACTTCATGGCAAATAGATGGGGAAACAATGGAAACTGACAGACTTTATTTTCTTGGGGCCCCAAATCACTGCTGATGGTGACAGTAGCCATGAAATTAAAAGATGCTTGCTCCTTTGAAGAAAGCTATGATCAATCTATACAGCATATTAAAAAGCAAAGACATTACTTTACCGACAAAGATTCCTAAAGTCAAAGCTATGGTTTTTCCAGTAGTCACATATGATGTGAGAGCTGGACCATAAAGAAAGTTGAGCACCAAAGAATTGATGTTTTTGAGCTGTGGTGTTGGAGAAAACTCTTGAGAATCCCTCCAACATCAAGGAGATCAAACAAGGCAATCATAAAGGAAATCAGTCCTAAATATTAATTGGAAGGACTGATGCTGAAGCTGAAGCTCCAATACTTTGGGCACCTGATTTAAAATGAGCCACTTCTGAAGGCTGTCTTTTCACCTTGCTTATAGTTTCCTTTGTTGTGCAGAAGCCTTTAAGTTTAATTAGGTCCCATTTGTTTATTTTTGCTCTTATTTCCAATATTCTGGGAGGTGGGTCATAGAGGATCCTGCTGTGATGTATGTCAGAGAGTGTTTTGTCTGTTCTCCTCTAGGAGTTTTATAGTTTCTGGTCTTACGTTAAAAGACAGCCTTCAGAATGGGAGAAAATAATAGCAAATGAAGCAACAGACAAACAACTAATCTCAAAAATATACAAGCAACTCCTACAGCTCAATTCCAGAAAAATAGATGACCGATCAAAAAATGGGCCAAAGAACTAAACAGACATTTCTCCAAAGAAGACATACAGATGGCTAACAAACACATGAAAAGATACTCAACATCACTCATTATCAGAGAAATGCAAATCAAAACCAATATAAGGTACCATTTCAGGCCAGTCAGAATGGCTGTGATCTAAAAGTCTACAAGCAATAAATGCTGGAGAGGGTGTGGAGAAAAGGGAACCCTCTTACACTGTTGGTGGGAATGCAAACTAGTACAGCCACTATGGAAAAGAGTGTGGAGATTCCTTAAAAAACTGGAAATAGAACTGCCTTATGATCTAGCAATCCCACTGCTGGGCATACACACTGAGGAAACCAGAATTGAAAGAGACACATGTACCCCAATGTTCATCGCAGCACTGTTTATAATAGCCAGGACATGGAAGCAACCTAGATGTCCATCAGCAGATGAATGGATAAGAAAGCTGTGGTACATATACACAATGGAGTATTACTCAGCCATTAAAAAGAATACATTTGAATCAGTTATAATGAGGTGGATGAAACTGGAGCCTATTATACAGAGTGAGTAAGCCAGAAAGAAAAACACCAATACAGTATACTAATGCATATATATGGAATTTAGAAAGATGGTAACAATAACCCTGTATACAAGACAGCAAAAGAGACACTGATGTATAGAACAGTCTTTTGGACTCTGTGGGAGAGGGAGAGGGTGGGATGATTTGGGAGAATGGCATTGAAATACATATAATATCATATATGGAATGAGTTGCCAGTCCAGGTTTGATGCACGATACTGGATACTTGGGGCTGGTGCACTGGGACGACCCAGAGGGATGGTATGGGGAGGGAGAAGGAGGAGGGTTCAGGATGGGGAACACATGTATACCTGTGGCAGATTCATTTTGATATATGGCAAAACCAATACAATATTGTAAAGTTAAATAAAATAAAATTAAAACAAAATGAGCCACTTATATTCTCTGTATACCATAAACATTGATTTCTTGTTAGTTTACTTCTTCATTTAGAATATTTACTCTTTTTTTTTCTTTAGGGAAACCAAGGAGGCATACAGTAAAAACATAAAGAAAAATTCCATGATATATGTAAATGAATAAAAGAAAAATATAGATGAAACTGTTATTGAATTTAATCTTCAAATTTAATTTTGATCTATTATCCAAAGTGAAGATTTATTTCTGATAAAACAATCTATATTTGGGGGAATTTTCTATTTTGAAAACAAATACTTATTATTAATAAAGGAGTCTGTTAATATATAATGCAAAAAATACATTAAATGTTTTAACAGTTGGTAGCGCTCAATATATACTTATACTAGTAGGACGTGCAGAAGAGCTGACATAGGCTGTTATGAAAAATGCCTGGCATCTTGATTAATTTTCAGTTAATAATACATAACTAGTAACTAGAAAATCTTCAAATGTTTACTAATAAAACAATTTAAATAATCTCCACATATTTGTTTAGCATCCTTGGATTTTATGAACATGAAAAAATTAAACATACCACAGTATTTAGTTCATATTCCATAATATTGAAAGATAGCTATTGTATGTTAAATTCTTCCACTGGACAGAGAATACAGGTGCATGGACAAAAAATGATTTTTACTGAAACAAAGCAATAGGGTGGTTACTGAGCAAAATAAGTGAAACTTTTTGTAATAAAAACAGCACAGTATGTGAAAGCTTAAAAAAACTCAAAGGTGTAAGAAATTATATTTAATCACAGCTAAAACATAAACATCATTACTATTATGCCCTTTTGTTTAATTTCTCTGTTTCTTAGGTTTCTTTTTTGTAAAATGAGAAGTAGTTTGGAATTCAGTAGAGAAAATATTTTTTAAATAAAAAGTAAAATCAAAATACTTTTAAAACATCAAAATGAAGCCAAACAGAAAAATATAGTTTGATGAAATTTATGATGATATTCATATATGATGAAATTCATATATACATACATATATATATATATGCTTTCTGTATTCCATGCCAGTCATAAAGGGCCAGTTTTTATTATGAAATTCATATATATATATATATATATATATATATATATATATATATATATGCTTTCTGTATTCCATGCCAGTCATAAAGGGCCAGTTCTTATTATGAAGCATGGTTATTACAGATTTGAAAATAAGTTTTTGTAATATTGTCAGTATAATTTTTAAACTATTAAGCTGAAGCTACTTTCCAATGTTCTAACTTGATTTAGGAAGGGAATGAAATCAGGTCGCAGTTCCACAACTGATTATCTTCATATGAGGCCTATATGTAATTTTGTTTCCAAGTTGTTTGTTCAGTTCAGTTAAGTTCAGTTGCTCAGTCATGTCCAACTCTTTGCAACCCTATGGACTGGAGCATGCCAGGCCTCCCTGTCCATCACCAACTTCCAGAGTTTACTCAAACTCATGTCCATTGAGTCTGTGACGCCATCCAATCATCTCATCCTCTGTTGTCCCTTCTCCTTGTGCCCTCAATCTTTCCCAGCATCACAGTCTTTTCAAATGAGTCAGCTCTTCACATCAGGTGGCCAAAGTATTGGAGTTTCAGCTTCAACATCAGTCCTTACAATGAACACCCAGGACTGATCTCCTTTAGGATGGACTGGTTGGATCTCCTTGCAGTCCAAAGGACTCTCAAGAGTCTCCTCCAACACCACGGTTCAAAAGCATAAATTTTTTAGCACTCAGCTTTTTTTCCCCCTGCTGCTGCTGCTGCTGCTAAGTCGCTTCAGTCGTGTCCGACTCTGTGTGACCCCAGAGACGGCAGCCCACCAGGCTAAGTGATACCAAATTATCCTGTATTAAAGTTACAAAATAGTTATTTTTCTTCACATAGGCTTCTAATAAAGATACTTTTTGTCATTAAGCTTCATCTTTTATTATTGCTAAAATATGATGACTTTCATAATTTCCTTGAGGATGTATTATAGGGACCATGATACAAAAGTACATCAAAACTACTTTCTAGTGTCTCTATGAGGCATGTAATGTTTACATAAAGCATGTGATACACCTAAATCACACCATGTCTTAAATTTCATAGAGTGACATGTCAAGTAACATATGTGATACTAGTAAAATTATTAAATTTTGTATAAATGTAAAACATTTTTAGCTAACTGAAATCCTAACTTTATAATTAACATGATTTTAATATCCCCAAATACTCTAATCCTTTGCATAAAAGTATTTTTATGTGGCCCACTTAGTTTTTAATCAGCTTAATATAGAAATGAATTTCTGCATGTAAAAATACTATAATACTTTTACTCATTTCATTAAAAAATAATGATTTGGGTGGTGAAATTCAACTTAACCTTGACTCTAGGGGATATAAAAACAAATTTTCTTCATGTTAATTAATGTTTAAATTTAAAAAGTATAAAAACTCTGGAATTAATTTTTTTTTAATTTTGGTTTTGTAAAGGGGTTTTTAAAGCCATGATTAACCCATTTTATTTAGACTTTCTGTTTGGTTAAATGAAGTACTATGATAAAAGTTTTAATTGTATTTTCAACTTTAAGCCATGCTGGCTTTCACTTTTGTTTGCCTTTAACTTATAAATATTAAAGATTCATATAATTTATGTAGTTTATTTTTAATTTTCTAGTTCCTACAAACTATGTAGTTCAAGTTTTACAGAGCTGTTATATAGATAACACTATATACACACACACACATATATATATATCACATATATATACACACAGAGTAATATGTATCTATGTATCTCTCTACTTATCTCTATTTATATTGATTTAGACCTAGATATATGATGTTCTTGAGAAAGACAATTACTCTAGATATATCCCATTGACTTGCTTTGGATGTCAGTGTATTAAAAGAAATTTTATCTCGAACAGTGTGACAGTGTTAAGTGTTATAGTACTTTTATTATCTATACAGTCCATAGGGTCACAAAGAATTGGACACGACTGGATGACTCACTTTCACTTTCAATTAAATAGTGCTATCAATACAGCACTTTGGAAAGGAAATGAAAAATTTGGGGCCAATCTATTTAAAAGCAACTGTAAAGGCACTTTGCAACACAACAGGATATTTATCAGATGGAAAGGGAAGAGGTGAGGAAGAACAATCATTATCTGCAAATCAAAAAATAAGAGAGTGTAGGTTTATTAAAGGAAAGGAGAGATATGCAAATACTGTTTAAAAATAGAGGAGAGAGAGATGTTAAGAATGTAAGAGAATGAGATGACCCTGAGGAAAGGGATGGGGAGGGAGGTTAGAGGGGGGTTCAGGATGGGGAACACCTGTACACCCATGGCTGATTCATGTCAATGTATGGCAAAAAACCACTACAATATTGTAAAGTAATTAGCATCCAATTAAAATAAATTAATTAATTTAAGAAAAAGGATATAAGAGTGAGAGCTGTCAGAAGAATACTGAGGGGTGTATAAAGGGACAAGTCATGAACTGACTAGTAAACCATCATCAACTTGAAGAATATCTATATATATATGAATTTTAGAGTCATATTGTTATGAGTATGTGTTGCCAAATTTGTTACTTATTAATTGAGTGTCCTTGAGCCAGTTGCTAACTTCTTTTCAAATTTATATTTTCTCAAGTGTAAAACTGAAGTAAGAGTATCTCAACTTTCTAAAGTTCATGTGACAGTAGTGTGATATAGCATAGAAGTACATCAACACAATGCCAGGGACACTTTAAAACCTATGGGAGACAGATTGAAAACATTTCCTCTATCCAAAACTCTGCTCTTCAATTTAGAAGAGAGGAGGCATTGTTTCTACCCAGGGATTTTCCTATATCTCATGGGCAGAAAAACATTACATTGCTATTTACCTGAGAAAGAGATGGTATCTTAACATTCAATGACACAGCTTCTTCAATAAAGACAAGCAAGGTAGTTGGAACATGTTTTGCATGATTCCATCCACAGCACATGCAACAATCCTATACCTATAAAGAGTCACAATTCAAAGATTTTAATCAGAGTCATTTACATAATGATTTTTCAATTTAGGACAACATCTCCAGCAGTAGGTTAGTGGAAGGATGTTTTAGGTACACAAGACATCTGTTTTCTCTGTGAAATAGGAAGAAACATCACTGATGAGGAAAAGGTAGAGAGAGAAGTGAAACAAGTTTTTAAGGAGATATCCTAACAGTTTCCATGGAGAGGGTAAGAAGTGGCTAGGGAAACAGAACTATTTCTAGAAGCTATTGATACTTGTGATCATGACAGCATTCCTTCCAAATACTTTACATAATAACTTTTAGAAAAACTTGATATGCTACTTAAATTTTAATTTTAAATTAAAAAAAAAGATTTAACATATTATCTTAAATATGGGCTTCCTAGGTGGCTCAGTGGTAAAGAATCTGCCTGCAAATGCAAAAGATGCAATTAATACCTGGGTCAGAAAGATCCCGTGGAGAAGGAAATGACAACCTACTCCAGTATTCTTGCCTGGGAAATCCCATGGACAGAAGGCACAGCAGGCTACAATCCATGGGGTCACAAAGAGTCAAACACGACTTAGTGACTAAACAGCAACAATATTAAATATATGAATATATATAAATATAAATATATATTCTATGGTTTTTCCTGTGGTCATGTATGGATGTAAGAGTTGGACTGTGAAGAAGGCTGAGTGCCAAAGAATTGATGCTTTTGAACTGTGGTGTTGGAGAAGACTCTTGAGAGTCCCTTGGACTGCAAGGAGATCCAACCAGTCCATTCTGAAGGAGATCAGCCCTGGGATTTCTTTGGAAGGAATGATGCTAAAGCTGAAACTCCAGTACTTTGGCCACCTCATGCGAAGAGTTGACTCATTGGAAAAGACTCTGATGCTGCGACGGATTGGGAGCAGGAGGAGAAGGGGACGACAGAGGATGAGATAGCTGAATGGTATCACTGACTCGATGGACGTGAGTCTGAGTGAACTCCAGAGTTGGTGATGGACAGGGAGGCCTGGCGTGCTGCAATTCATGAGGTTGCAAATGTCGGACACGACCAAGTGACTAAACTGAACTAACTGAACTGAATGTTGTGAATAATGGATAATGTATCAGTTGTAACAAAGGTACCCCCCTGCTGGGGGATATAAGTAATGAAAGAGGCTATCCATAAGCTATTTGCATTGTAAGCTGAAAAGAATAAGAATCATAGAGTAGCTTTGCAGCAGTCTGTTCTGAGGATAGCAAGAAAAATAAACATTTCATCTGTGCCTTTTGATTCGCAATCGGGCTGATGGAAACAAATAGCCCCAGGTCATTCACCTTAAAACCTAAATAAAGAAACAAACGATTGGCCACCCAGAGGTACAGAATTGGTATAGAATTTAAAAGACTCAAGAGACAGTTTTCTCTAACAGGTTAACCTGGGGTATCCTCTAATGCACATTAATGAAATCTCCTTTATGTACAGTTGGGAAGGTCCCCTGGAGAAGGAAATGGCAACCCACTCCAGTATTTTTGCCTAGAGAATCCCATGGACAGAGGAGCCTACAAGGCTATTAGACTGAGCTACTAATACTATGCATGTGAGGGGGAAATGCTATATGGGAAATCACTGTAACTTCTTCCCAGTCATTCTATCAACCTAAAACTCCTTTCAAAAAATAATCTCAATACACTTTTTAATGGTCAAGTTTATTTAGCTATAATCTAATAACACTTATAAGTTCATACAGTCTCTTAAAAATAATAAGTAAAATATTTTACTTTGTGTAGCTATTTGCAATGCCCAAATTGATTTTACCCATGGTATATCATTAGTCAACATATCTGCATTCAAACTCAGCTAATCTTTATAGTACTGTGAAGATGATGAACTCAAAGAACAGAGACATTATATTTCTTACTTAAAGTCATAGAATTGATAAGCAGTTTAAATCATTTCTTCTTACCCTAAGTCAATTGTCTATTATTACAACACACTTGCATTTTTAATATTGATATCATATATATATATATATATCCAATTATCTATTGTTATGGATATTTATACTCATAGTTAGCTTCAATTGTCATGGTTTTATTGAAAAGGTTAATTTTTAGAAAATAAGTGAAAAATTGCTGATGGCAGATACTTTGAATGTTACTTGTAACTGTTATTTCATTGTGACGTCATAGAAAATCTCTCTTTCAAACACATCATATTTTATCAAAACAAAATGGTAATTAAGTATCAGAGACATCAAAAAAAACCTTGTTTTGGGTGTTTGAATAACAGGTAAATGATACTTCTCTTTCCTCTATTTTTCTGAAACTTTCATTCTTAGTGATATAAAACTTTAGCAATTTTATTTTACATTCATCATGCCTAACTCTTCCCAAGTTATGTTTAAAAATACCATTTTAAATTAGAGTTATAATGCTCTAATAAGTTAGCTAGTTTCCTACCACTTTGAGCCCATCGTATGAAAGCCCTTGATTTCTGTTAAGTATCATTAATTAGCATTTTAATGTCATTAAACTATTGTAAAATACTTTACATAATTTAGAGGAATATAAATCATATAAAAAATTTGTCCTTTAGAGAGCATTTGAAAAATTTAAATGTATGCAAGGATTTGTAAGTGCCTTTACAGCACATTGTAGCACATTTTTTGCATTAATTAATTAGGAAGATAATAGCTTCTACTAATTATTCCCAATGTAGTAACTCGTGAATGCTACAAAAATAATGCTTATGCACAGAATAAAGGACAATTTATCTTGCATGCTTCTAGGAAAACAAAACAAAGAACAATATAATAAATGGTCCCACAGGATTTTTGTCAGTATCTCCTGATTCATATATTTATGAAGATGAGTTTGTTTAATTTACTTGATAACCTACAGTTCCCTTAATAAATCCCCATTAGAAAACCAAATCCTTAGGGTTTCTTTGCAGGTTATGTGGTCATCAGAAATGCTCCTAGCCTCAAGTGACCAGGCTCTGGGATGTCCTCAGTGGGCTTTTGAAGTCTGTTTGAATTGTAATGTGGAGGCCTCCATGAGATGAATAGTTCTATGAAGACCTACAAGACCTTCTAGAACTAACACCAAAGAAAGATGACGTTTTCATCATAGGGGATTAGAATGCAAATGTAGGAAGTCAAGAGATACTTGGAGTAACAGGCAAGTTTGATCCTGGAGTACAAAATGAAGCAGGGCCAAGTCTCACAGAGTTTTGCCACGAGAACGTACTGGTCATACAAGACACCCACTTGCAACAGCACAAGAGGTGACTTTTCACATAGACATCACCAGATGGTCAATAACAAATTCAGACTGACTACACTCTTTTCAGCCAAAGATGGAGAGCTCTATCCAGTTAGCAAAAACAAGAGTGGGAATTGACTGTGGCTCAGACTGTAAACTCCTTGTTGCAAAATTCAAACTTAAATCGCAGAAAGTAGGGAAAACCTCTAAGCCATTTAGGTATGACCTAAATCAAATTTCTTATGATTTTGCAGTGGAAATAATAAATGGATTCAAAGGATTAGATCTGATAGGCGAAATGCATGAAGAACTATGGGTAGAGGTTCAGAACATTGTAGAGGAGGTGGTGAACAAAACCATTCACAAGAAAAAGAAAGGTAAAATGATTGTCTGAGGAGGCCTTATAAGTTAAGCTGAGAAAAGAAGAGAAGCAAAAGGCAAAAGAGAAAAGGAAAGATATACCATCTAAATGCAGAGTTCTAAAGAATAGCAAGGAGAGATAAGAAAGCTTTCTTAAATGAAAATGCAAAAAAAAAAAAAAATAGAGGAAAAGAATAGAATGGGAAAGACTAGAGATCTCTTCAAGAAATTTAGAGATACCAAGGGAACATTTCATGCAAAGTTGTGCACAATAAATGACAGAAATAGTATGGACATAGCAGAAGATATTAAGAAGAGGTGGCAAGAATACACAGAAGGATTATATAAGAAAGATATTAATGAACCAGATAACCACGATGGTGTGATCACTCACCTAAAGGCAGACATCCTGTAGTGTGAAGTCAAGTGCGCTTAGGAAGCATCACTATAAACAAAGCTAGTGGAGGTGATGGAATTCCAGCTGAGCTATGTCAAATGCTAAAAGATGATGCTGTTAAAGTGCTGTACTCAATATTTTAGTGAATCTGGAAAATGCAGCAGTCGTCTCAGGACTGACAAAGGTCAGTTTTCATTCTAATCGCAAGGAAGGGCAATGAAAAAAATGTTCAAACTACCACATAGTTGCATTAATTTCACATGCTAGAAAGGAAATGCTCAAAACGCTTCAAGCTAGGCTTCAAAAGTATGTGATGCAAGAACTTCCAGATGTGCAAATTGGATTTTAAAAAGGTACAGGAATCAGAGATCCAATTGTGATCCACTGGATCACAGAAAAAGCTAAGCAACTTCAGAAAAACATCTACTGCTTCATAGACTATATTAAGCTTTTGACTGCATGGATCACAACAAAATAGAAAATTCTCAAAGAGATGGGACTACTGTACCACCTTACCTGCCTCCTGAGGAACCTGTATGGAGGTCAATAAGTGACGATTAGAACTGGACATGGGACAACGGACTGGTTCCAAATAAGGAAAGGAGTACATCAAGGCTGCATATAGTCACCCTGCTTAGATTTGACTTCTATGCAAAGTACATCCCATGAAATGCTGGGCAGGTTGAAGTTCAGCTGGAATCAAGATTGCCGGGAAAAATATAAATAATCTCAAATATTCAGTTGAAAATAACCCATATGGCAGAAACTGAAAAGGAACTAAAGAGCCTCTTGATGAAGGTGCAAGAGGAGAGTGAACAAGTTGGCTTAACACTCAACATTCAGAAAACTAAGATCATGGCATCCTGTCCCATCAGTTCAGTTCAGTTCAGTAGCTCAGTTGTGTCCAACTCTTTGCGCCCCATGAACTGCAGCATTCCAGGCCTCCTTATCTATCACCAACTCCCAGAGACCACCCAAACCCATGTCCATCGAATTGCTGATGCCATCCAACCATCTCATCCTCTGTCGTCCCCTTCTCCTCCTGCCCTCAATCTTTCCCAGCATCAGGGTCTTTTCAAATGAGTCAGCTCTTCTCATCAGGTAGCTGAAGTATTGGAGTTTCAGCTTCAACATCAGTCCTTCCAATAAATACCCAGGACTGATTTTCTTTAGGATGAACTGGTTGGATCTCCTTGCAGTCCAAGGGACTCTCAAGAGTCTTTTCCAACACCACAGTTCAAAAGCATCAATTCTTCAGTGCTCAGCTTTCTTCACAGTCCAACTCTCACATCCATACATGACTACTGGAAAAACCATAGCCTTGACTAGACAGACCTTTGCTGGCAAAGTAGTAATGTCTCTGCTTTTTAATATGCTCTCTAGGTTGGTCATAACTTTCCTTCCAAGGAGCAAGCGTCTTTTAATTTCATGGCTGAAATCACCATCTGCAGTGATTTTGGAGCTCAATAAAATAAAGTCTGACACTGTTTTAACTCTTTCCCCATCTATTTGCCATGAGGTGAAGGGACAGGATTCCATTATCTTAGTTTTCTGAATGTTGAGCTTTAAGCCAACTTTTCCACTCTCCTTTCACTTTCATCAAGAGGCTTTCTAGTTCTTCCTCATTTTCTGCCATAAGGGTGGTGTCATCTGCATATCTGAGGTTATTGATATTTCTCCCAGAAATCTTGATTCCAGCTTGTGCTTCCTCCATCCCAGTGTTTCTCATGATGTACTCTGCATATAAGTTAAATAAGCAGGGTGACAATACACAGCCTTGACATACTCCTTTGCCTATTTGGAACCAGTCTGTTGTTCCATGTCCAGTTCTAACTGTTGCTTCCTGACCTGCATATAGGTTTCTCAAGAGGCAGGTCAGGTGGTATGGTATTCCCATCTCTTTCAGAATTTTCCACAGTTTGTGGTGATTCACACAGTCAAAGGCTTTGGCATATTCAATAAATCAGAAATAGATGTTTTTCTGGAACTCTTTTGCTTTTTTGATGATGCTGTCCCATCATCTCATGGCAAATAGATGGAAAAAAAAATAGAAACTGTGACAGACTTTATTTTCTTGGGATCCACAATCACTGTGGATGGTGACTACAGCCATGAAATTAAAGACCCTTGCTATTTGGAAGAAAAGGTATGATCAACTTAGACAGCATATTAAAAAGCAGATATACTACTTTGCCAACAATGTCTGTCTACTCAAAGCTGAGGTTTTCTCAGTTGTCACATATGAATGTTAGAGTTGGACCATAAAGAAGGGTGAGTTTCAAAGAATTGATGCTTTTCAACTGTGGTGCTGGTGAAGCTACTTTAGATTACCTTGGATAGCAAGGAGATCAAACCAGTCAATCCTATAGAAATTGACCCTGAATATTCATTGGAAAGACTAACGTTCACATTTAAGCTTCAATACTGTGGCCATCTCATGGGAACAGCCAACTCACTGAAAAAGTCCCTGATGCTGGGATGATTGAGGGCAGGAGGAGAAAGGGGCAACAAAGGATGAGATGGTTGGATGGCATCATTGACTCAGTGGACATGGTTATGAGGAAACTCCGGGAAATAGTGAAGGACAAGGAAGCCGGCATGCTCCAGTCCATGGGGTTGCAAAGAGTCAGACATGACTGAGTGGCTGAACAACAACAACAACATGAGATGTACCAGTTATTAATAAATTTAAAAGAATAGAAGAGAAATATAGATATGTTTTTTGTATAGGATTATGCGCAGACTATGCTTTTGCTTTTTCTCATGTGCATATTTGGTGTTAATCACAATGTTGAACTATTTTATTTCATTATTCTTTACATCTTAAAACCAAAATTTAATTAGCATAAAATAATTAGAATGGTCATCTGAGTTAAATTCACCCATTCCAGTCCATTTTAGTTCACTGATTCCTAAAATGTCGATGTTCACTCTTGCCATGACCTGTTTGATCACTTCCAATTTGCCTTGATTTATGGACCTAACATTCCAGGTTCCTATGCAATATTGTTCTTTACAGCATCAGACCTTCCTTCTATCACCAGTCACATCCACAACTGGGTGTTGCTTTTGCTTTGGCTCCATCTCTTCATTCTTTTGGGAGTCATTTCTCCACTGATCTCTAGTAGCATATTGGACACCTACTGCCCTGGGGAGTTCATTTTTCAGTGTCCTATCTTTTTTCCTTTTCATACTGTTCATGGGGTTCTCAAGGCAGGAATTCTGAAGTGGTTTGTCATTCCCTTCTCAAGTGGACCACATTTTATCAGAACTCTCCACCATGACCCATCCATCTTGGGTGGCCCTACATGGCATGGCTCATAGTTTCATTGAGTTAGACAAGGCTGTGGTCCATGTAATTAGATTGGTTATTTTTCTGTGATAGTCAACAAGAGAGTCTGAAATGCAGTACTTCGATGCAATCTCAAAATCGACAGAATGATCTCTGTTCGTTTCCAGGGCAAACCATTCAATATCACGGTAATCCAAGTCTATGCACTGACCAGTAATGCTGAAGAAACTGAAGGTGAATGGTTCTATGAAACCTACAAGACCTTCTAGAATTAACTCGCCCAAAAGATGTCGTTTTCATTATAGGGCACTGGAATGCAAAAGGAGGAAGCCAAGAAACACCTGGAGTAACAGGCAAATTTGGGCTTGGAGTACAAAATGAAGCAGGGCAAAGGCTAACAGAGTTCTGCCAAGAGAATGCACTAGTCTTAGCAAACACTCTCTTACAACAACACAAGAGAAGACTCTACACAAGGACATCACCAAATGGTCAACACTGTAATCAGATTGATTATACTATTTGCAGCCAAAGATGGAGAAGTTCTATACAGTCAGAAAAAAAAAAAAAAAAAAATCCCGGGAGCTGATTGTGGCTCAGATCATGAACTCCTAATTGCCAAATTCAGACTTAAATTGAAGAAAGTAGGGAAACCACTAGACCATTCAGGTATGACCTAAAACAAATCCCTTATGATTATACAGAACAAGTGAGAAATATATTTAAGGGACTAGATCTGATAGACAGAGTGCCTGAAGAGTTATGGATGGAGGTTCATGACGTTGTATAAGACACAGGGAGCAAGACCATTCCCAAGGAAAAGAAATGCCAAAAAGTAAAATGGCTGTCTGCGGAGGCCTTACAAATAGCTGTGAAAAGAAGAGAAGCCAAAAGCAAAGGAGAAAAGAAAAGAGATACCCATTTGAATGCAGAGTTCCAAAGAACAGCAAAGAGAGATAGGAAAGCCTTCCTCGGTGATCAGTGCAAAGAAATAGAGGAAAAACAATAGAATGGGAAAGACTAGAGATATCTTCAAGAAAATTAGAGATACCAAGGGAACATTTCCTGCAAAGATGGACTCAAAAAAGGGCAGAAATGATATGGACCTAACAGAAGCAGAAGATATTAAGAAAAGGTGGCAAGAAAACACAGAAAAACTGTACAGAAAAGATCTTCATGACCCAAATAATCACGATGGTGTGATCACTCACCTTGAGCTAGACATCCTGGAATGTGAAGTCAAGTGGGCCTTAGGAAGCATCACTATGAACAAAGATAGTGGAGGTGATGGAATTCCAGTTGAGCTATTTCAAGTCCTAAAAGATGATGCTGTGAAAGTGCTGCACTCAATATGCCAACAAATTTGGAAAACTCAGCAGTGGACACAGGCCTGGAAAAGGTCAGTTTTCATTCTAATCCAAAAGAAAGGCAATTCCAAAGAATGCTCAAACTACCGCACAATTGCACTCATCTCACACACTAGCAAAGTAATGTTCACAATTCTCCAAGCCAGGCTTCAGCAATATGTGAACCATGAACTTCCTGATGTTCAAGCTGGTTTTAAAGAAGGCAGAGGAGCCAGAGACAAATTGCCAACATCTGTTGGATCATTGAAAAAGCAAGTGAGCTTCAGAAAAAACATCTATTTCTGCTTTATTGACTATGCCAAAGCCTTTGACTGTGTGAATCACCACAAACTGTGGAAAATTCTTCAAGAGATGGGAATACCACCTGATCTGCCTCTTGATATATCTGTATGCAGGTCAGGAAGCAACAGTTAGATCTGGACATGAAACAACAGACTGGTTCCAAATAGGAAAAGGAGTACATCAAGGCTGTACATTGCCACCCTGCTTATTTAACTTATATGCAGAGTACATCATGAGAAACACTGGGCTGGTAGAAGCCCAAGCTGGAATGAAGATTGCTGGGAAAAATATCAATAACCTCAGATATGCAGATGACACGACCCTTATGGCAGAAAGTGAAGTAGAACTAAAGAGCCTCTTGATGAAAGTGGAGAGTTAAAAAGTTGGCTTAAAGCTCAACATTCAGAAAACTAAGATCATGGTATACGGTCCCATCACTTCATGGCAAATAGATGGAGAAACAGTGGAAACAGTGAGGGATGTTATTTTGGGGGACTCCAGAATCATTGCAGATGGTGACTGCAGCCATGAAAAAAAAAAAAAAAAAAAAAAAACGCTTACCCCTTGGAAGGAAAGTTTTGACCAACCTAGACAGCATATTCAAAAGCAGAGACATTATTTTCCCAACAAAGGTCCATCTAGTCAAGGCCATGGTTTTTCCAGTACTCAAGTATGGATGTGAGAGTTGAACTATAAAGAAAGCTGAGTGTTTAGGAATTGATGCTTTTCAACTATAGTTTGGAGAAGACTCTTGAGAGTGCCTTGGACTGCAAGGAGATCCAACCAGTCCATCCTAAAGGAAATTAGTTCATTGAAAGGACTGATGTTGAAGCTGAAACCCCAATACCTTGGCCACCTGATGGGAAGAGCTGACTCATTTGGAAAGACCCTGATGCAGGAAAAGATTGAAGGCAGGAGAATAAGGGGATGGCAGAGGATGAGATGGTTGGATGACTTCACCAAGTCAATGGATATGAGTTTGGGTAAACTCCAGGAGTTGGTGATGGACAGGGAGGTCTGGCATACTGCAGTCCATGGACTGCCAACAGTTGGACATGACTGTGTGATTGAACTGAATTATAAATAAATGGAAGTATTCCATATTGTGTATTCTAAATGAAAGATTAACAATGTGAAAATTGAATAATTAAACTCTCATAAAATAACCATGATACCATCTATCTTGAAGACTGAAAAATCTGGATATATAATGCATATTTGGGGGCTGACATAGATATTTGTTTTGGAGTAACAGGCAAATTTGGCCTTGGAATATAGAATGAAGCAAGGCAAAGGTAATCAAGTTTTGCCAAGAAAATGCACTGGTCATAGCAAACACCCTCTTCCAACAGCATAAGAGAAGACTCTACACATGGACATCACCAGATGGTCAACACCAAAATCCGATTGATTATATTCTTTGCAGCCAAAGATGGAGAAGCCCTATACAGTCAGCAAAAACCAGTCACAGAAGTGACTGTGGCTCAGGTCATGAACACCTTATTACCAAATTCAGACTTAAATTGAAGAAAGTAGGGAAAACCACTAGACCATTCAGGTATGACCTAAAGCAAATCCCTTATGATTATACAGAACAAGTGACAAATATATTTAAGGGCCTAGATCTGATAGATAGAGTGCCTGATGAACTATGGACAGAGGTTCATGACATTGTACAGGAGACAGGGATCAAGACCATCGCCATGGAAAAGAAATGCAAAAAAGTAAAATGGCTGTCTGGGGAGGCCTTACAAATAGCTGTGAAAAGAAGAGAAGCAAAAAGCAAAGAAGAAAAGCAAAGATATAAGCATCTGAATGCAGAGTTCCAAAGAATAGCAAGAAGAGACAAGAAAGACTTCCTCAGTGATCAATGCAAAGAAATAGAGGAAAACAACAGAATGGGAAAGACTAGAGATCTCTTCAACAAAATTAGAGATACAAAGGGAACATTTCATGCAAAGATGGGCTCAATAAAGGACAGAAAAGGTATGGACCTAACAGAAGCAGAAGATATCAAGAAGAGGTGGCAAGAATACACAGAACTGTACAAAAAAGATCTTCATGTCTCAGATAAACACGATGGTGTGATCACTGACCTAGAGCCAGACATCCTGGAATGTGAAGTCAAGTGGGCCTTAGAAAGCATCACTACCAACAAAGCTAGTGAAGATGATGGAATTCCAGTTGAGATATTTCAAATCCTGAAAGACAATGCTGAGAAAGTGCTGCAGTCAATATGCCAGAAAATTTGGAAAACTCAGCAGTGGCCACAGGACTGGAAAAGGTCAGTTTTCATTTCAATCCTAAAGAAAGGCAATGCCAAAGAATGCTCAAACTACTGCACAATTGCACTCATCTCACACGCTAGTAAAGTAATTCTCAAAATTCTCCAAGCCAGGCTTCAACAATATGTGAACCATGAACTTCCAGTTGTTCAAGCTGGTTTTAGAAAAGGCAGAGGAACTAGAGATCAAATTGCCAACATCCGCTTGATCATGGGAAAAGCAAGAGAGTTCCAGAAAAACATCTATTTCTGCCTTATTGACTATGCCAAAGCCTTTGACTGTGTGGATCACAATAAACTGTGGAAAATTCTGAAAGAGGTGGGAATACCAGACCACCTTATCTGCCTCTTGAGAAATTTGTATGCAGGTCAGGAAGCAACAGTTAGAACTGGACATGGAACAACAGACTTGTTCCAAATAGGAAAAGGAGTACATCAAGGTTGTATATTGTCACCCTGTTTATTTAACTTATATGCAGAGTACATCATGAGAAATGCTGGACTGGAAGAAACACAAGCTGGAATCAAATTTGCCAGGAGAAATATCAATAACCTCAGATACGAAGATGACACCACCCTTATGGCAGAAAGTGAAGAGGAACTCAAAAGCCTCTTGATGAAAGTGAAAGAGGAGAGTGAAAAAGTTGGCTTAAAGCTCAACATTCAGAAAACGAAGATCATGGCATCTGGTCCCATCACTTCATGGGAAATAGATGGGGAAACAGTGGAACCAGTGTCAGACTTTATTTTTCTGGGCTCCAAAATCACTACAGATGGTGACTGCAGCCATGAAATTTAAAAACGCTTACTCCTTGGAAGGAAAGTTATGTCCAACCTGATAGCATATTCAAAAGCAGAGACATTACTTTGCCAACAAAGGTCCGTCCAGTCAGGGCTATGGTTTATTCTGTGGTCAGGTATGGATGTGAGAGTTGGACTGTGAAGAAGGCTGAACGCCGAAGAATTGATGCTTTTGAACTGTGGTGTTGGGGAAGACTCTTGAGAGTCCTTTGGACTGCAAGGAGATCCAACCAGTCCATTCTGAAGGATATCAGCCCTGGGATTTATTTGGAAGGAATGATGCTAAAGCTGAAACTCCAATACTTTGGCCACTTCATGTGAAAAGTTGATTCATTGGAAAAAACTCTGATGCTGGGAGGGATTTGGGGCAGGAGGAGAAGGGGAAGACAGAGGATGAGATGGCTGGATGGCATCACTGACTCGATGGACATGAGTTTGGGTGAACTCCAGGAGTTGGTGATGGACAAGGAGGCCTGGTGTGCTGCGATTCATGGGGTTGCAAAGAGTCAGATATGACTGAGCAACTGAACTGAACTAACTGAATAGATACTTGTTTTTTTTGTTCAGTGGCTAAGTAATGTGCGACTCTTTTGCTGTTCCTTGGACCATAGCCCTCCAGGCTCCTCTCTCCATGGGACTTCCTAGGCAAGAATACTGAGTGGGTACCCATTTCCTTCTCCAGGAGATCTTCCCAACCCAGTGATCAAACCCACATCTCCTGAACTGGCTGTGGATTCTTTACCAGTAATCTACCAGAGAAACCCAAAAGATTGTTTCAATTCAGTTCAGTTCAGTCGCTCTGCCATATCCGACTCTTTGAGACCCCATGAATCGCAGCACACCAGGCCTCCTTGTCCATCACCAACTCCTGGAGTTCACCCAAACTCATGTCCATCGAGTCAGTGATGCCATCCAGCCATCTCATCCTCTGTCTTCCCCTTCTCCTCCTGCCCCCAAACCCTCCCAGCATCAGTCTTTTCAATGAGTCAACTCTTCACATCAGGTGGCCAAAGTATTGGAGTTTCAGCTTTAGCATCATTCCTTCCAAAGAACACCCAGGGATGATCTCCTTTAGAATTAACTGGTTGGATCTCCTTGCAGTCCAAGGGACTCTCAAGAATCTTTTCCAACACCACAGTTCAAAAGCATCAATTCTTCGGTGCTCAGCTTTCTTCACAGTCCTGTTTACTGGCCCCTAAATCTAAGAAATTTCACATCACTTATATTCTGGGAAAAATCAACAAAAATAACAAAAACACTGATTAATTTTAAAGACACAATCGTAAACCCAAAGGGAAAAGATACAACAAATGATAAAATTATCTAGATATATGAAAACAAAGCATAGAAAAAAGGGATATTCTAAATTCATTCATCCATAGTGAAAATATAGGATTAGACATACACACAGTCATGCACACACATAACTGAATTAAGTCTCATGAAGGGAGGAAATAAAGAGCAAGTACGTGACCAATATTATGGTATATGTCTGCATACACATACACAAGAAAAATGAAAACACTAATGCTGATGCTGATAGTAGCATATTTACAATCAGCACAATATGGAAGAAACTTAAACTGCTAAACCCAAGCAACAAAGAAATGGGTAAAAGATAAGGTACGTGCCTGTGTGTGTGTACGCATGTCTGCTTCTAAGTGTTTCAGTCCTGTCCACTCTTTGCAACCCTATGGGCTGTGATCCACCAGACTCCTCTGTCCATGGGATTCTCCAGGCAAGCATACTAGAGTGGGTGGCCATTTCCTTCTCTAGGGGATCTTCCTGATCTAGGAATTGAACCCACGTCTCTTGTGGCTTCTGTATTGCAAGGAAATTCTTTACCACTGAGCCACCAGGGAAGCCCATGTGTGTGTATATGTGTGTGTATGTGTATAAACATATATACGTCATACATATGTATGTACATATGCATACATATATACACACATATATAATATGTACATATATATATATATATATACACACACACATGCATACTGGATTACTCCTCATTCATAAAAAAAGAAGGAAATATTGCCAGCTGCAGCCACATAGATAAACGTGTAGGGTATTATGCTAAGTGAAGTGAGGCACAGAAAGACAAATACTGAATGACAGCACTTACATGTGGAATCTACACTATACAACTAACTAGTGAATATAACAAGATAAAGAAGCAGACTCAGATACAAAGAAGAAGCTAGTGGTTACCAGTGAGGAGAAGGAGCAGGGGAGGGGCAATATTGAGTTTTGGAGTGTGAAAGATACAAACTATTGGGTGTAAGACAGCCTGCAAGGATGTATTGTACAACACGGGACAAAGCCAATATTTTATAAAAACTGTAAATGGGCTGTAAACTTCAAAAATTTTACTTTATATATACACATTAAAAAAAAAAACACACACACACAAGAAGAAGAAAGCAAAAGAGATCAATATGCTGTCAAGGAACCTGACATTTGAACCAAGATATAGAGATTTTTCAGAGAAGGCAATGGCACCCCACTCCAGTACTCTTGCCTGGAAAATCCCATGGATGGAAGAGCCTGGAAGGCTGCAGTCCACGAAGTCGCTGAGGGTTGGACACAACTGAGCGACTTCACTTTCACTTTTCACTTTCATGCATTGGAGAAGGAAAAGGCAACCCACTCCAGTGTTCTTGCCTGGAGAGTCAAAGGGATGGGGGAGCCTGGTGGGCTGCCGTCTCTGAGGTCGCACAGAGTCAGACACGACTGAAGTGACTTAGCAGCAGCAGCATAGAGACTTTTACCTCTAGGCAAGATGGTTTCAAAAGGCTCCAAGTTAAAAAGAATTAGTACATAATATTTATTGAGAACCTCTAAAAAGCTTCATATATGAACTACTGCTTCACACATATAATAACACTTTTTAAAACTGGATTAGAAGAGAGAGAATGCAGCATAAATTAAGCAAACCTTTCAGCAAAATGAAAAGCATTGATGATACTGATGTTAAAAAACAAACCTGTAAAGGCCTGAAACCAAAGGAAGCTAGAGTCTGGAAATATGTTACTCTAGGAAAATAATCTTCACAACCATCAGTTCGCTAAAAAAGACACACACACCACACACACAAATCTTGTATGTTGCATGTTAGGCTTCCGGTGTGCAGACAGACCTGTATCTACTGCAAACCCCTGCAAAGCAAAAAAAGAATGAGGTGGGCATTACAAAAGAACAAAATAAAAAGAAGAATGGAAAAGGGAGTGTTTTTGGAAGATGTGACCAGATCCTCACCCAAATAAGAAAGATTAAGAGCAGTAGCAATAATGGTATGCCATTTTGACCACCAAGTTAGGAAAATTCTGAAAATTGCAAACCTCACTTTTCGGTTAAATCACTGTAACCTTTACCTATATTAAAGGAAATTGTGCCCTTTAACTGTTGGAAATATTGTATTAACAATCAAAGTACATATGTCAATCATGGAATGCCAATTAGAATGATCATAAAATACAGAATTTCTATTTTTTAATTTTACTCTCTATGTCTAAAGAGTTGTTTTAATACCTTTAACAGTCCTAAATATAAATACATTCAGGAAAGCAGGAGGAGGTGTTAATTAGTAAAATGAGTCAGAAGGAAGGAAATAAAGAGAAGTAGGTACTATAGTGAACTAGAGAATGTATGCTGCTGCTGCTGCTGCTGCTAAGTCGTTTTATTCCTGTCTGACTCTGTGGGACCCCATAGACAGCAGCCCACCAGGCTCTGCCATCCCTGGGATTCTCCAGGCCAGAGTACTGGAGTGGGTTGCCATTGCCTTCTCCAAGAGAATGTATGCTCTATATCAAAGTATTCAAATGAATTCTGCTGCTGCTGCTAAGTTGCTTCAGTCGTGTCCAACTCTGTGCGACCCCATAGATGGCAGCCCACCAGGCTCCCCCGTCCCTGGGATTCTCCAGGCAAGAACACTGGAGTGAGTTGCCATTTCTGCATGAAAGTGAAAAGTGAAAGTGAAGTCGTTGAGTCTTGTCCAACTCTTAGCAACCCCATGGACTGCGGCCCACCAGGCTCCTCCGTCCATGGGATTTTCCAGGCAAGAGTGCTGGAGTGGGGTGCCATTCTAGTTTTAGTTTTTTAAGAAACCTCCATACTATTCTCCATAGTGGCTGTATCAATTTACACTCCCATCAACAGTGTAAATTGTTTCCCTTTTCTCCACACCCTTTCCAGCACTTACTGTTTATAGATTTTTTTTTGTAATATCCTTTTTTTTAAATTTTATTTTATTTTTAAACTTTACACTATTGTATTGGTTTTGCCAAATATTGAAATGAATCCGCTACAGGTATACATGTGTTCCCCATCCTGAACCCACGTCCCTATTCCCTCCCCATACCATCTCTCTGGGTGGTCCCAGTGCACCAGCCCCAAGCATCCAGTATTGTGCATTGAACCTGGACTAGCAACTCATTCCATATATGATATTATACGTATTTCAATGCCATTCTCCCAAATCATCCCACCCTCTCCCTCTCCCACAGAGTCCAAAAGACTGTTCTATACATCAGTGTCTCTTTTGCTGTCTCATATACAGGGTTATTGTTACCGTCTTTCTAAATTTCATATATATGCGTTAGTATACTGTATTGATGTTTTTCTTTCTGGCTTACTTCACTCTGTATAATAGGCTCCAGTTTCTTTTCTGACTAGAGTAAGATGATACCTTATTGTAATTTTGATTTATATTTCTCTAATAATTAGTGATGTTGAGCATCTTTTCATGTATTTGTCTGCCGTCTATATGTCTTTGGAAAAATGTCTATTTAGGTCTTCCACCCATTTTTTATTGGATTCTTTTTATACTGTGCTTCATGATCTGTTTGTATATTTTGGACATTAGTCCCTTGTTAGTTACTTCATTTGCATTATTTTCTCCCATTCTTAGGGCTGTCTTTTTGTCTTGTTTATGATTTCCTTTGCTGTGCAAAAACTTTTAAGTTTAATTAGGTCCGATTTGCTTATTTTTGTTTTTATTTCATTACTCTAAAAAGATCTTACTGCCATTGATGTCAAAGAGTATTCTGCCTAAGTTTTCCTCTAAAAGTTTAAGAGTGTCTGGACTTTCCCAACAATCCCATTCCTGGGCATATACACAGAGGAAACTATAATTTAAAGAGATACATGCACCTCAATGTTCATTGCAGAACTATGTGCAATAGCCAGGGCAAGCAGGCCATCTAAATGGCATCAACAGAGAAATGGATAAAGAGGAGTGGTACATATATACAATGGAATATTACTCAGCCATAAAAAGGAATGGGGTTGTGTAATTTGTGGAGATGTGGATGGACCTGGAGACTGTCATACAAAGTGAAGTCAGAAAGAGAAAAACAAATCATATATCAACAAAAAAGAGGGGATATGTGTATATGTTTAGCTGATTCACTTTGCTGTTCAACAGAAATTGACACAGCAGTCTAAAAGAACTAAATTCCAATAAAAAAAAGGTTCAAGTTTAAACCTGTGCAGATGCTTTAAAAAAAAAAAAGGCTTTGAGTCCCACACTGTAAATCCTAAACACATTTTACATTCTATTGTAAATATGTATGACGACTTTGCTCTTACATGTTAAAAAAAGCTGTGAGAGCCGTGAGGGTGGTAGGATGGAAATGCTTATGGGTATATCCACATCAAGAACATCATTCAGGATAATCTAGGAGAGAGGCCAAGCTGAATACAGGATTAGTGAATGTTTAAAGCTCTTGAATGTTACAAAAGAGAGATCAAACTGTATCCTGAAGACATACCATGTCACTCATCAATTTTAAGCTTTCAAGAATGACAGAAATGCATTAATATACCTGAAAGACTGCCATGGTAACAATATGTTGAGTGAATTGCAAATCAAATCCATGTACTGCTATCTCTGACTCAAAAGTACAGGATCTGATGAAAGACTCACCCAAGGGCAGGAAGCTAAAACAGTTTGGATAGAATGGGATTCAAACACCAGTTCCTTGACTCCACATACTGTCATGTCTAATAAAACACAACTTTTCCTTTATAATAGTTCATTTAAACATCTGCAAATTGAAAATACAGGTATTATATTCATGGAAAAAATCTGGACCAGCATAGTTTAAACATGTGTTGTTCAAAAATCAACTGTATTTGAGTGAACACAAGTTTATTTTGACTCAACTAAATGTGATGAAAAAAAGTGAATGATGTGTTTATGTTTATTTAAAATGATCAAATTATTTGTACTTATTTGTCAAATATCCATTCAATCAATCTTTATTTACAGCCTGTTATCTTTTAATTTCTTTTCAAGATACTGGTAATAATAAAATAAATAAAACAAATTAATATCATTTCTTCATTAAAATTATATATTAATAGAAAAGCAGATACTAAAAATAAATGGTATTTCATGCATTTACATGTGGTAGCAAGGTCAAAGCACAGAGATCAAACAATAGGAGTGGGGCCTTTGAGAAGTTAAAATTTGAGAAGAAACTTAAATGAGGTGTGATGTGTGTGTTAGTCTCTTAGTCATGTCCAACTCTTTGCAACCCCATGGATTGTAGCCTGCCAGGCTCTTCTGTCCATGGAATTCTCCAGGCAAGAATATTAGAGTATGTTGCCATTTGAAGTAAGACAGTGTTTATTCAAAAACCTGGAGCAAAATATCCCAAGCAGAAGTTGCTATAAATGAAAATATTTTGAGGCAGGAAATAGCTTGTCATACTTGAGAAACAGGAATAAAGCAGAAGTGGCTGGAGTAGAATATGCAGTAGTTTACTTGCTAAGTCATGTCCAACTCTGTGCAACCCTGTATACTGTATGTAACCCACCAGGCTCCAATGTCCATGGGATTTTCCAGGCAAGAATACTGGAATGAGTTGCCATCCCCTTCTCCAGGGGATCTTTCCAACCCAGGGATCAAACTATTATCTCTTTCAGCAGGTGAGTTCTTTACCATTGAGCTATCAGGGAAGCCCTGGAGAACATAGTAGAGAGATTGAAAACAACAACAACAACAAAAAAAAGATGTTGAAATAATGGGTTAGGGTGAAACAAGAGGTGTCTTGGAGGTCATGGGGAACATGTGTGTTTTACACTGTGTGACAGGAAGTCAGTGGACTAAAGGAGTAACCTGATCTGTCTCTGATGTGGAGAATAGAATTTAGGATCAGGAATAAAACTTCAAGAAAGGAGACTTTGATAGCATGATGGTCTAGGTGGTAGCAGTACCGATGGTAAGTAGTAGCCAAATTTGGAACATAAGTTGAAATTTAAGCTGCCAGGACTACCATAAGGTAGGGAAGAGGAAAGTGAAAAAGGGGAAACACATTATTTCTAGATTCCTATTGTCATTTTTTAAAATTATTTTTTAAAAACTTTACTCACTGCATGACTGATAGCTTTATTATGTTATTTTGTAAGACAAGACAAGGATAGTATTGTGGTGAAAAACACTTTCAGTCTTAGATGAATTGACAGGGGATATACATTTGAGAATTATCTATATGTAGGTGGTTTTAAAGCCATAGGTAACCTAGGAGCATTGCCTTGAGTAAAATGCTACAAACTAAACTCTAGACACTCCCAAATTTTGAAATAATGAAGAAGATTCAGAAAGAAACAATTTAAAGCACTGACCAGTAAAATAGGGGGATGATCAGAAGAGTGGTGTCCTGAAACCAAGTGAAGTAAATTTTCAAAAGTGATAATTTGATAACTCAAATCTAAAAAAAATGTTAATTAACTCCAAGATTTAAAATCAACTAATGTATATACAAAGTGCAAATAGTTGTTGATTATCAATAAGTGGAAATCATAAACCAGGGAAGAAGTAGACCCTGAAAGAATGGAAAAAAGGAAATGGAAACATTACACACAGAAACAGTTTTGAGTCTTTGATATACTGCGGAGAAGATAAGTGGTCCAGAAGCTAAAGGGACATATGAAGTTTAGAGATTGGATCATTAAAAAAATTAGTTTTCTTACTTTATATGTGCTATCCATTGATTTACCAGAAGAGAAGGGTTGTGAAAAACAAAAACTGCTCAATGATGGACTTTGTATCAATCACTTAGTGAAAATATTTGTAAATTACAAGCAGAGTGATAATGAAGGCAACATCTAAGAGAGTATGTGTAGTTTTTGAGAATACTTTTTTTCAGAAATTTTTGGACCTTTATCTTTGTGTTTTACAAGTAAAGAGCTTCCGTTATTACTGAGACATTGAATGTTACTTCAAATATTATTTTTTAAAAACGTAATATGTGAATTAAGAAAATATTTTGGTGAGATGGATTTTAAAATTTGATTGCATGTTTTATTCAAAATTAACTTATATTTTACTGCATGTTAGAGTTTTCCTAAAGTGAATTTATCACTGTCCTTAAATTTATAAGGAAGGCAGTCATTTTATGAAATGGTGAATATATCAAATCCATTTTAACTAATGCATCAATTAGTCTACAATTTAATACTGAAAGTTTTTTATATTTAGAAAACAGTCCCTTTAAAAGATAATAAATATACTCCCAAATATGTTAGGAAACTGCACATATTTCAAATCTCCTTACATAATCAAGAGGAGAATTTAAATTAATTATCTATTAGACAGCAAAATGCTATTCTCTGACTTATACCTGAGAGTATGTTTATAACCGAGTAAAATAAACTGCAGTGAACGTGGGCTTCCCTGGTAGCTCAGTTGGTAAAGAATCTGCCTGCAATGCAGGAGACCCCGGTTCGATTCCTGGGTCGGGAAGATCTGCTGGAGAAGGGATAGGCTACCCACTCCAGTATTCTTGGGCTTCCCTGGTTGCTCAGCTGGTAAAGAATCCTCCTGCAGGGTGGGAGACCTGGGCTTTATTCCTGAGTTGGGAAGATCCCTTGGAAAGAGAAAGTATTCTGGCCTGGAGAATTCCATGGACTGTATAGTCCCTAGGGTCGCAAAGAGTCAGATGCAACTGAGTGACTTTCACTTTCCCTTTCCCTTTCAGGGATCTAGATTCCACATCCTGCAACTAAGAGGTTTGAATGCAACTGAGAGTACCCATGCTGCAACAAAAGATTCTGCATCTTCAATGGAGATTGAAGATCCTGTGTGCCACAGCTAAGAACCAGCACAGCCAAATAAATAAATACATACTTAAAAAAATAAACTAGCCATGTTTCAAATATAAGAAAAAAACATTCAACTTCCTAATTATTACAGAGAAATGCAAATCACAACTACAATGAGGTACCACCTCACACGTGTCAAAATAGCCATCGTTAAAAAAATCTACCAATAATAAATGCTAGAAGAGGTATGGAGAAAAGGCAACCCTCCTACAGTATTGGTGGGAATGTAAACTGGTGCAGCCACTAAGGAGAACAAGAAAAATGTTCCCAAAAACACTAAAAATAGATACGCCATATAATACAGCAATTCCACTCTTGGTTATATATGCAGAGACTATAATTCAAAAAGATACATGTACCTCAATATTCACTACAGCACTATTCACAGTAGGTAAGACATGGAAACAACCTAATGTCCATCGATAGATGAATGGATAAAGAATATGCAATTCATATACACAGACAAAGAGAATAGAACAGACTTGTTACCAAGGGGCCAAAGGGGTGGGAGAGGAATAGAGTGGGAGATTAGAATTAGCAGATGTAAGATATTACATATAGAACGGATGATACTGCATAGAACAGGAAGCTATTTTCAATATACTGTGATACACCATAATGGAAAACTTTTTTAAAAAGAATGTATATATATATATATATATATATATATATATGAATGAATCACTTTGCTGTATAGCAGAAACTCATACAGCATTGTAAAGAAACTATCCTTAAATTAAAAAATAGAAAGAAGAAGGAAGTCAGGGGACTATAGTCAAGAGAATGCTAAAGAGTCTTGGTCAATATTTTTTCATTAATATTTTCTTTGATCTTTCTATGTTGTTCTGTAATGAATTCTGTATAATTCCTTGAGCTGTCTCTTACACTGTGCACATTTCTTTTTAGTTGTGTGCAGCCTCCTGGTTTATGTATTCACATAATATGTGGTATCAAACATTACATTATTTTTCTCATTTTTATTCAGTAGATGATCCTTGTATATCTACTTTAAATAAGTTAAGACTAGTTACTCTATAATCTGAACATTTTAATATCTGCAGTCTTTGGGAGTTAACCATGTTAATGCCTCAAATGATTCTTTTTTATGGTGGTTCCTAACACTCATATTGCAATCTTTGACTGAAGCTCAGTATTTGATCTTCATCATATGGTTTTTCCAGTGATCATGTATGGATATGAGAGTTGGACTGTGAAGAAAGCTGAGCGCCAAAGAACTGATGCTTTTGAACTGTGGTCCTGGAGAAGACTCTTAAGAGTCCCTTGGACTGCAAGGAGATCCAACCAGCCCGTTCTAAAGGACAGCAGTCCTGGGTGTTCTTTGGAAGGACTGATGCTAAAGCTGAAACTCCAGTACTTTGGCCACCTCATGCGAAGAGTTGACTCATTGGAAAAGACTGATGCTTCGAGGGATTGGGGGCAGGAGGAGAAGGGGATGAGAGAGGATGAGATGGCTGGATGGCATCACTGACTCGATGCACATGAGGTTGAGTGAACTCTGGGAGTTGGTGATGGACAGGGAGGCCTGGCGTGCTGCAATTCATGGGGTCGCAAAGAGTCAGACAGGACTGAGCAACTGAACTGAACTGAACTGAACATCATATATTGAGAAAGAGTTGGTATTCCCAAGACAACCTCTTCCGTTTCTTCTGGTAATGGTAGATTGACTCACTGTTCTGAAGTCTGGATCAAATAGATCAACTTTTTTAGATTTGCTTGTTTTTGGAGGAAGGGCAGGGTTTTTTATTATTTTCTTCTACTCAGGCTACTCTATTCAGTATTCCCAATCTCTGTTGCAGGACGGTCTCCCAATGTACTTAGCTTATTAAAATGACAGAAAGATAAATCCTGTCATTTTTCTGCAACCCTTTTTTAAATAGATGATTGATCATAAAGCTTTATTGAACGCATTCTTGTTAAATTCATCATTTACATCTTTGTTATATCCAAAGCCAATATGTAGTTGGCTTAGTTGAGCCACTAATAATATTTGATAAAGTATATCATTCCCCTTTTCTTGAAAAATCACGTGTGTGTGTGTGTATGTCCATGTATAAATGCAGAGAGAGAAAGAGAGAGAGAATGCGGGGGCGGGGGGGTGGGGGTGGGGGGGAAGGGAGTGACTTTTGGGACACTGCATACTCTCTTTAACTCATTTTTTCCTAATTAATGGGCTTTCCCCTTATCTTTCTTGCTTATGTTTTACTTTTCCTTATCTCTTTGTACTTCAAATGTCACAGTCACCCAAGGCACAATTCTCAGAATTCTCTGCTTTAAATAAACTCCCCTTCCTGTATGATTTATTTATTTTTCTTCAGATGCAGGGATTAAGGATATCATCAGTAGACTGACAATTTTCAACTTTTATTTTTAGTCTGAAATCTAAAATTCCCTGAATGGCAGCCTGGATCTGCAATACCCTATTTAACATACCCACTTAGATACACAGCAGGCATCTCAAAATTAGCTTGTCTACATAAATGTCCTTACAGAGGAACCAACAATCTACTTACCTAACTCCTTTTTTATCTGATTAATATGTAGTCACATCTGTACTCTATTCTTAGTGCAGCCACAAGGATGTCTGAACTACCTGTCTGGTTTCATTACTCCTTTATTCAATACAGTCCTTTCAGTTGCTATAAAGGCCAACTTGATGTGTTACCCACTTCCTGCTGACCTCATCTTTTACTATCCTGCTATTGGTTTATTCCATATCTGCAATGCTGAACTTCTTGATACTCTCAAAACCCATCAACTGTGCTTCAGCCTCAGACACTGTCACTAACCACTTTGTAATCTGGAGTTACTCCTCCAGATGGACACACACAAGCTGCTTCCCACATTCCTTCAGGTTTATGCTAAGAAGTCACTTGACACTGAAGCCTGGAGGGGTTTCCCAGGTGGTGCTGGTGGTAATGAATCCACCTGCCAAGGCAGGAGACATAGGAAATGGAGGTATAGTCCCTGGGTTGGGGAAGATCCCCTGGTAGAGAGCATTGGAGCCCACTTCAGTATTCTTGCCTAGAGAATTCCAGGGATAGAGGAGCTTGTCAAACTACAGTCCGTGGAGCTGCCAAGAGTTGGACATGACTGACTTGGACACACACACAACTTACCCTGTATTTAAAAGAGAATGCTCATATGAGTGCCGGTACACACATACAAAACACGCAGACACAGAGAACCCAATAATGCATACGCTACCCCTTCCAATGTGTGTTTCTAGTTGACTTAGATTTTTATAAAAAGGAGCAGGAGGGTTTTTTTTTTTTTGTATTTTTTTTTTCATCTCAAATTTTTCTTCATGAAGTATAAAGTCTGTTATTTAATAGGTGCTCAATGAATAAATTTTTGAAATTGTTTGCAAATTACATGCCAAAAACAGAAGTAAACTCTCTATATAGTTATTGGACAAAACTGAATGTATGGAAATGAATAGAAATATTAGGAAACATAACACAAAACTCAGAACGAGGGATACCTGTGGAGAAGCACTTGTATTGTCACAGAAGATCATTTCTGCCAACTTTTTACATGTTTGTTTAGTTGGAATGTCTTAGTAGGTGAAAACTAAAAATAAAACAAAAAATATGTAAATTATTTACGCCTATTTGAAGAAACTTGCAAAATGAAATGAAATAAGGGAAAATTTGAAACAATAATCACCTGTAATAATATTACTCACAAATACCTATTAGTCTCTTTTCTGTCCGTCTTTTCAGTTTAACTAATTTTCCTCATTCCTATATATATACACATATTTCCATATCTATCATCATAGATAATAGGGTTTTTAATGCCTTTATATTATTACCTGATATAAGTGTACTCTCACACATTTAATCTTAGATACAATTCTGGATATTTTCATCCTTGTAAAATTATTACTTATCTAAAAAATAAAATTTAACCTGTTTTACATAAATATACTCACATGCTTTTTATTTTTCTTTAGTGTATATTTCCTAAAGTGATATTTTAACTACCATAGAAAATATGTTATTGATAATGCTTGTAATCATTGTATGAATTGTTCCCACTGGCAGTCCCATTTCACTGCATATTTTTCAGTACCCCATCATTTTGTAATTTTTGATATTACAAAATTTTGCTTGCTATTGTGATTTACTTTGTCTGCAATTTCATATTGGTTTTATATCCCATTATGTATTTATTCACTGTTTAGATTTGTTCTTTGGTGATACCATTTCTTTCTCCATACTGCTAGAATACAACAAAGAGGCCTTCATGTAGATTCACCCTTTTTATTATTTATTTGTGTTTGTAAGCTAATGAATATCCCATTTACATTTTTTGTTAATTATGAAGAAGTTTTAGGTTCTGAAGTCAGATAGGCCTATTTTTTTAATTATTTAAAATTTAATATCATTTTAAATGAAAACAAACCCATCTTTTAACAAATTATTCATAGTTTGTTCCCTATGTTTTTTATTAGGTGTTTGCTTTTACATTTTAACCTATCTATATTTGTCTCCCAAGTGTTAGCCCATCTTCCCAACATTATTTCCAGAAAATAAAAACATTTATTTCTCACTGATTTTTAAATGCATCATTTGTTATGTTGTTGTTGTTCAGTCACCCAGTTGGGTCTGACTCCTTGGGACCCCATGGTCTGCAACACACCAGGCCTCCCTGTCCCTCACCATCTCCCTGAGTTTGCTCAAGTACATGCTCATTGCATCAACCAGGCTATCCATCCATCTCATCCTCTGATGACCTCTTCTCCTTCTGCCCTCAATCTTTCCCAGCATCAGGGACTTTCCCAATGACTCATCTATTCACAACAGATGACCAAAATACTGGAGCCTCACCTTCAGCAGCAGTTCTTCCAGTGAATATTCAGGGTTGATCTCTCTTAAGATTGATCGTTTAGATCTCTTTGCTGTCGAAGGGACTTTCAAGAGTCTTCTCCAGCACCTCAGTTTGAAGGCATCGATTCTTTGGTATTCTGCCTTTTTTATTGTCTAGCTCTTACAACCATACGTGGCCACTGGGAAAACCATAGCCTTGACTATACAGATCTTTGTTGGTAGAGTAATGTCTCTGCTTTTCAACACATTGTCTAGGTTTGTTGTCGCTTTCCTGCCAAGAAGCAATTGTCTTCTGATCTCATGGCTGCAGTCACCATCTGTAGTGATGTTGGAGCCCAAGAAGAGGAAATTTGTCGCTACTTTCACCTTTTCCCCTTTGATTTGCATACAGTAATGGGGCTGGATGCCATGATCTTAGTGTTTTTTTCTTTTTTAAATATTTACCCTTAAGCTGGCTTTTTCACTCTCCTCCTTCACCCTCATCAAGAGGCTCTTTAGTTTCTCTTTGCTTTCTGCAATTAAAGTGGTATCATCCACATATCTGAGACTGTTTATGTTGCTCCTGCCTATCTTGATTCCAGCTTGTAACTCATCCAGCCCAGCATTTCTCATGATGTGTTCAGCATATAGGTTAAACAAACAGGGTGATGGCAGGCAGCCCTGTCGTACTCCTTTCTTGATCTTTAACCAATCAGTTCTTCCATACAGGGTTCTAACTGTTGTTCTTGACCTGCATACAGATTTCTCAGGAGACAGGCAAGACGGTCTGGTATTCCATTTGTTATATATTATATTAAATAAAATATATGAGCCTGTTTATGGAACCTCCCCTTATTGCTTTTCTTAAACACTAACTTCCAAATCAAAACTCTAAGGTAATCACATTTCTTTCAGAATAATCTTTAAAATGCCTCCTTGCCAATGGATTAGCATAAATGAAATAGTATTCACAAAATCTTTTCACATTTTTCCCTTACACAGTTTATATAAAAAAACAAGTTAATGTCATTTAATTTTCCTTAGTAATTTCATACCTCATTTATATGTTGATTATAAATAAGACTACACTATTATAAGTGAGTTACACTTTCCACATTACTAAAACTTAAAAATTCATTTCACAAAGTCTAAGGTGTAAAATGATACTGTTTTTCTCTTTCCACTGAAGAAAATGCAGGATTGCTGTTTATATTTAGGCATGTTGAGTAAATACCAGGTGTGACTACTGTACAAAAGTACCCAGGGCCAGGCAGAGAACATTTTCTGTTGTGATTAACGGTTCTTTAAATGCATTTCCTGTAATATCATTTCCTCAAAGCTACACCTATAACTTCAACCAGATGCTAATTCTTTGAACTATAATTAACAGTGTGACACTTATGAAGTAATTTTTAAAATGATTACAGTCACTGTACTTTCATTCTCCAGAAGTGCTGTAATCATCACCTGTTCTCAGCAAGCCTCAGGCTATTAACGACGGCTCCATTTAAACAAAGCTTTGTTTCTAATGAATTATCAGTGAGTGAATTTTTATGTCCAAAAAATGAGCGGATTGCCCTTCTTTTTTTTTTGACACAAAAATTACTGTTATATGAAAATTAACTTTTAAAAGACAAGATTTTCTCAGTGTTATTCTTCAAAATAATTATAGATTTTAAAATCACATACAAAAAATCTTAAAAAACAGCTTAAATCTGCTGAAAAAATTTATTCTGGTATATTTTTTAAACTTTCAATTATTTTAAATTAGCATAATATAATTTCTTTTTCATTTTGTTTCTTCATGAAGTTTGACCTGTTTATGCATTTATGTAATCCTTTCAATATACTCTGCCTTTGAATGGAGCAAAATTAATACTAGGCAAGGTAGATTCCTCCCTATTGCAAAAGATAAAAATAGAGTCTAAAAGCGCCAGTCTAAATATATGTCTTATTATTAACAGAACTAAACAAAGAACTCTCATAATCTAAGTATAAACCTATTCACAGCTTTCAAATAGGCTATGAAATCCTTCTGTGGAAGAATTTTCTTTGTTGGTTAACATGATTATCCGATGACCAGAGTTTTGTGCTGACTCCGTATTATTTTTCTCAAAACATAGGATCAGAGAAGCAGCAGTGTAGACAGTCTAGCCCAGCAACTTCAAGCTCCTGTTGTGGAGACAAGAACTTGGGTTTAACTGCACTGCCACAGGTTAGATATGAAAGTGGCCCCAGAGAAGAAACCTTTTTCCTGATGATTCAGTTCTGTATGCCTGAAACCAAAATCCATATCCAGTAAATAGTAGATACTCAGTAAATGTTTACAGAAAGGCTGAGTGAACCTCCAGTTCAGTTCAGTTCAGTAGCTCAGTTGTGTCCAACTCTTTGTGACCCCATGGACTGCAGCACACCAGGAATCCCTGTCCATCACCAACTCCCAGAGATTACCCAAACTCATGTCCATTGAGTCAGTGATGCCATCCAATCATCTCATCCTCTGTCATCCCCATCTCCTCCCACCTTCAATCTTTCCCAGCATCAGGGTCTTTTCAAATCAGTCAGCTCTTCACATCAGGTGCCCAAAGCATTAGAGTTTCAGCTTCAACATCAGGAATGAACCTTGGTGGTGGTTTAGTCATTAAGTTCTGCCTGACACTTGTGACCCCATGGACTATAGTGCCAGGCTCCTCTGTCCATGGGGTGTTTCAGGCAAGAATACTGGATTGGGTTGCCATTTCCTTCTCCAGGGGATCTTCCCAACCCAGGGATCAAACCACATTTCTTGCACTGGCAGACAGATTCTTTACCATTAGTCATCAGGGGGCCCTTTAGTTTTTTACCACCATCAAAAAGTAGAAAATGAAATGTAGAAAGTTTCATTCATAGGGCTTCTCAGGTGGCTCAGTTGGTAAAGAATTTGCCTGCAAAGTAGGAGACCTGGATTCAATCCTTGGGTTGGGAAAATCCCCTGGAAAAGGAAATGACAACCCAATCCAGTATTCTTGCCTGAAAAACCCCATGGACAGAGGGGCCTGGTGGTCTACAGTCCATGAGATTGCAAAATAGTGAGACACAACTTAGAGACTAAACAACAAGAATACTAAAACTCTTATAAGATTGTGATGAATGGAACCTGAAGTGTTGTTTCAGAGTGTTTAGCACATTATATTCAGTATGATTGTAATAATCAGATCAGATCAGATTAGATCAGTCACTCAGTCATGTCCGACTCTTTGCAACCCCAGGAATCTCAGCACGCCAGGCCTCCCTGTCCATCACCAACTCCCAGAGATCACTCAGACTCACGTCCATTGAGTCAGTGATGCCATCCAGCAATCTCATCCTCTGTCGTCCCCTTCTCCTCTTGCCCCCGATCCCTCCCAGCATCAGAGTCCTTTCCAATGAGTCAACTCTTCCCATGAGGTGGCCAAAGTACTGGAGTTTCAGCTTGAGCATCATTCCTTCCAAAGAAATCCCAGGGCTGATCTCCTTCAGAATGGACTGGTTGGATCTCCTTGCAGTCTAAGGGACTCTCAAAAGTCTTCTCCAACACCACAGTTGAAAAGCATCAATTCTTCAGCGCTCAGCCTTCTTCACAGTCCAACTCTCACATCCATACATGACCACAGGAAAAACCATAGCCTTGACTAGATGGACTTTTGTTGGCAAAGTAATGTCTCTGCTTTTGAATAAGCTATCTAGGTTGGTCATAACTTTCCTTCCAAGGAGTAAGTGTCTTTTAATTTCATGGCTGCAGTCACCATCTGCAGTGATTTTGGAGCCCAGAAAAATAAAGTCTGACACTGTTCCCACTGTTTCCCCATCTACTTCCCATGAAGTGATGGGACCAGATGCCATGATCTTTGTTTTCTGAATATTGGGCTTTAAGCCAACTTTTTCACTCTCCACTTTCACTTTCATCAAGAGGCTTTTGAGTTCCTCTTCACTTTCTGCCATAAGGGTGGTGTCATCTGCATATCTGAGGTTATTGATATTTCTCCTGGCAATCTTGTTTCCAGCTTGTGCTTCTTCCAGTCCAGCATTTCTCATGATGTACTCTGCATATAAGTTAAATAAACAGGGTGACAATATACAGCCTTGACATACTCCTTTTCCTATTTGCAACCAGTCTGTTGTTCCATGTCTAGTTCTAACTGTTGCTTCCTGACCTGCATACAAATTTCTCAAGAGGCAGATCAGGTGGTCTGGTATTCCCATCTCTTTCAGAATTTCCCACAATTTTTTGTGATCCACACAGTCAAAGGCTTTGGCATAGTCAAAAAGCAGAAATAGATGTTTTTCTGGAACTCTCTTAGTGAGTGTTAAAGATTCTTTCATTCAGAAGATGCTCATTATTATCATAATTCATTAGGTCATTAGAGAAATAAGAGCCCAAATGTTTCATTGAATTTAAAGGCATTTATAATGGAGAAATTATAATTTCAGAAAACTAAGATCATGGCATCTGGTCACATCACTTCATGGGAAATATATGGGGAAACAGTGGAAACAGTGTCAGACTTTATTTTGGGGGGCTCCAAAATCACTGCAGATGGTGATTGCAGGCATGAAATTAAAAGACGCTTACTCCATGGAAGGAAAGTTATGACCAACCTAGATAGCATATTCAAAAGCAGAGACATGACTTTGCCAACAAAGGTTCATCTAGTCAAGGCTATGGTTTTTCCTCTGGTAATGTACAGACGTGAGAGTTGGACTTGAAGAACACTGAGTGCTGAAGAATTGTTGCTTTTGAACTGTGGTGTTGGAGGACTTTTGAGAGTCCCTTGGACTGCAAGGAGATCCAACCAGTCCATTGTAAAGGAGATCAGCCCTGGGTGTTCATTGGAAGGATTGATGCTAAAGCTGAAACTCCAATACTTTGGCCACATCATGCAAAGAGTTGACTCATTGGAAAAGACTCTGATGCTGGGAACAATTGGGGGCAGGAAGAGAAGGGGACAACGAGGATGAAATGACTGGATGGCATCCCCAACTCTATGGACGTGAGTTTGAGTGAACGCCAGGAGTTGATGATGGGAGGCCTGGTGTGCTGTGATTCATAGGGTAGCAAAGAGTCAGACGTAACTGAGCGACTGAACTGAACTATAATGGAGAAAGGATTTTCTCTTTTAAATACACGTTTATTAGTACAAAATTAATGTGTGTTGTGGGGCAGCCACTCTCAGTGCTTTAATTAACATTCAAAAAAAGGAAGTACACTTAGAGCTGCAGAGCCCTGGGCCACAGGTGTCCTGGGAGATTTTGAGAGTCAACTTAGGGAACAGACAGATACAATCCAATGTTGTAGCCCCAGCATCCCCAGCAGCAGTACTATGCCAAGTCCAAGGAGCCAAGCAAAATAGAAGGGTAGATATATCACATGTACTGAAAAACAAAGACTTAGTTTTGGTTTTCCTTTTTTGTTTCCCAATGTGTTATTCAAAGTGTTTGAATTACAGGTAGGGAATATTTGAGCCTAGGGACAGAGGATGCAGGTCTGAGTGGAGGGAGAACAGCTCAGTCCCTGCTCTGAGAAACCAGAAAAGGAATTGGCTGATTGCATTTAAAGTTGATCACCCAGGTCACCAGAGTGAGTGTCTAGGACCAGCTTCCTGAGATAACTATGTTCCCTTATGCTTGGGTTTCTGTAACTTGGGCAGGACTTGAAATGCTTGGAAATGATAATTCCAAAAAGCAAGGCATTGGTGAGGAAAAACAGCCCCCAGGACACTTTCAGTCCTGGAGAGGTTGAAGTAGGTAAGAGAAGAAAGGAATTGTAATTAAAAGAATTAGAAGAATTATTGGGATTTAGAAATACAGTTTATTTTTTTATATCGACCCCAAATGTGTGTGTGCGTGTGTGTGTGTGCACGCGTGCATGTGTGTGTGTGCATGTGTGTGTGTGCGCACGCGCCTGCTCGCACTAAATTGCTAAGTCAGTCATGTCTGACTCTGCTACCCCATGGACTATAGCTCACCAGGTTCCTCTGTCCATGGAATTTTCTAGGCAAGAATACTGGAGTAGGTTGCCATACCCTCCTCCAGGGGATCTTCTAGACCTGGATATCAAACCCGGGTGGGTCTCTTATGTCTATTGCATTGGCAGATGGGTTCTTAACCACTAGCACCACCTGAGCCTTTAATCACAAATAATGATCTTAATAAATACACATATTCATTCTGTTGCTCAGTAGATAGCTTTTCATATTCTAGGCATTCACATCTTCTCTAATGACAGATACATGCTCTCCTTTTTATTACTTAGATTTTATTTTTTTTCTAATTTTATTTTATTTTTAAACTTTACATAATTGTATTAGTTTTGCCAAATATCAAAATTTTACATGTTTCTCCATCCCGAAGTCCCTCCCCATACCATCCCCTGGGCGTCCCAGTGCACCAGCCCCAAGCATCCAGCATCGTGCATCGAACCTGGACTGGCAACTCATTTCCTACATGATATTTTACATGTTTCATTGCCATTCTCCCAAATCTTCCCACCCTCTCCCTCTCCCACAGAGTCCATAAGATACATCAGTGTCTCTTTTGCTCGGGTTATTGTTACCATCTTTCTAAATTATTACTTAGATTTTAAATTATTTTTATTTTCTTACTACACGGGCTAGAACCTCCAGCGTAATGCTGAAGCAGAGTTGTGGTAGTATATCACTTTGAATTACTTCTTTGATTAGAAAGGCTCCTGAGTTAAACATACTACTGAAGCGGGTAAAAAAGTTCAGTGCTTATTTTTATTAATCATCATTGGCATTTCATATGGGAGAAGGCAATGGCACCCCACTCCAGTACTCTTGCCTGGAAAATCCCATGGACGGAGGAGCCTGGTAGGCTGCAGTCCATGGGGTCGCTAAGAGTTGGACACGATTGAGCGACTTCACTTTCACTTTTCACTTTCATGCATTGGAGGAGGAAATGGCAACCCACTCCAGTGTTCTTGCCTGGAGAATCCCAGGGACGGCGGGGCCTGATGGGCTGCCGTCTATGGGGTCCCACAGAGTTGAACACGACTGAAGCGACTTAGCAGTAGTAGCAGCAGCCATTTCATAAAGAAAGTATTTTTGTTAAACCTGCTCAGTATTATTTTCAGAATTAGGCAATCGGTATTATGGTATCATTCTTATAATACAATAAGAGCTGCACATTGTTTCTATTGTTTAAACTGCATGATTTTTTCTATTCTATTTTGATGTCTAAAGAAAAAATAATCATTACAAGGACTAAAAAGTCATCAAGGACTGTTCTAACCATCTACATACAGAGTACCATAAAGTTTTTGTAACTTGTCTAATTTTTCAGTCATCAAGATAGTCCTATAAAATCTGTATAAGTATTATTAATTAGTTACAGTTTTAACCCGTATTATTTAATAATTTAAAGGAATACCAATGTACATTTTTATTTAAGTAAAGGCAGATATTCTTAAAAATGCAGATTAATTTGAATTTCAGCAATTATACTTTATATAATTTAATTATTAAGCTGATTATAGTTTATTTTTTTTACTAAAGCCTAGTCATAGAAAAAATACAGTATATTCCTCAAAGTGTGACCTTAGAAAAAGGTATGAACCCAGAAGTCACCCTAATTTATCAGTATAAATTCTACCTATGAAAACATCTGCCAGTTCAAATACTTTTATTGAAATTTTATATTATAAAAATGTGCATAAAACACTCTAGCTAAATATAATGAGTTTAGGAAAGTTACTGGATTCAAGATTGCCTTGTATGTAGCAGAGCCTATATGATTTCTATAATTCTGATCTGATATATACAACGAATACTTGCCCCTAATCCTTTCATGACCTTATGTTATGTATTGTTTATGTGAGCATCTCTCCACAAGAGTCGCTATGTTCCTTTTAAGACAGAGGCTATGGTTTACTTGTCAAGGCCATGGGATCATCTTGGAAACATGAGTAAATTATTGTGTATTATGATGTTCTTAACTAAGAAGGAATCATTGCACTTTTCTACAACTGTTCAAATACTCTTAGTTGCCTTAAGATGTTTTTAAGCTCATACTCCTGTACCTCTCATATGTTTTATTTTAACTTCTAAGACATCTATACCCTAATCTGAAATAATCAATAAGAATGTAATTGATGAATTATTGCATATTTTGTATTTTTAAGTAAAATTAGTATAGTTACTCATTTAAATGCATCCGATAGAATCTAAATACCAAAACAAATGTGACACCCATAATCATCTGTCTAAAAATTTGTGAATAGGCACCTCCTGACAGTGAGTCATTCTACATTGTTTCTTTTATCGTTTGATAGTTTCTCCAGAGACTTTTTACCCTGTTGAAAACAAATGTGGACTTAAAAATATTTTGATTAGCAAAATATCTTGCTTTTCTGAAAAATTAATCTGTTGATATGAAAAATAATTTTAATATCCTGCTCCCCTGCTTCTCTCATTGCTAATATCTTTTTGTTTCCCTTCAGGACTGAATACCCATTATTACCTGTATGTAATTGGAAAAATAAATATATTATGAATTTCAGTTAGTATTTATCATACAAATCAGAAAATATGACCATTAATGAAATGGAATGGGTATGTTTGTTAGTCATTTATCTGTTCATGATTATCACTTATTGTTAGAATAATAAAAGAAGAATAACTCATTTTTAAAGTTTTATATAGGTCTAGAGAAAAGTTATTTTTTTGAATAAGTTAATGGTAACAGGATTTTACTAATTCACTCAGTTCCTTGAACTTCTTTGGAATAGTAAGCCAAAGTCATATAATCTATCATGAAAAATTTTAATAAGGTGCCAGTTAAATATGTCTTTATATCATTCTTAAATTTGCTGAAAGCTACAAATTATAGAAAACCTGAGTTGTTAAATGATTCCCTCTCTATTCATTAATGTCATTCACTTTCTCACTACTAATACATAAATTATCTCATAATTTGGAATTCTAGTGGTTTCCTCATTCCCTGGAAAATGAAATATAGTAAGATTAGTGAAAAGTTAGACATGTGGGGTGGGCTGGGCAGTAACAGAAGGGTTGATTGTAAAATGGAAGACAGAGAAACAGAATCTTCATGATGGTTCACCACAGGTTTTTCAGTTTTGCAACAAATACATTTTGAAAAGAGTGTATAACAATTTAAGAACATTAATTCTCCTACAGATATCTAAATTTTCCAAATATTCAGGTGTATTTGTAAGTTTGATGATTAATGACATGAAAAAACTTCAATTGATATAAAATATTTCATGGTAATGCCATTAATCACATATTAGATCTCATCAATTAAACCTTATGTTTCTCTTTATTAACTTATTTTTGCAATAAACCCATTTGATTTTCTATATCTTTTCAGAAGTAGAATTAAATATATTTGGCTATATAAACTGACCTTGTAGTCTTGATCCCCCAGCATCATGTAGATAAATAGACAATAGTGTACAGATGACAGTGTGTGTGTGTGTGTGTGTATAGAGAAAGATGTATTTATCTATATATTGGGCTTCCCTGGTGGCTCAGTTATTAAAAAAAAAAAATCTGCATGCCAATACAGAAGATGTGGTTTTGATTCCTGGACTGGGAAGATCCCCTGGAGAAGGAAATGGCAACCCAGTCCATTATTCTTGCCTGAGAAATCCCATGGACAGAGAAGCCTGGTGGGCTACAGTTCATGGAATTGCAAAGAGTCAGACACCACTTAGCGACTAAACAGTAACAAATCTAATAAAGAGAGTCATGCAATGCCCAGTATGTTCTTTAAGCAATTTTGTTTTGGGCTCAGTCTGACAATCAGATTCACAATAGAAGAAATTCCTAAAAATGAAAGTCCCAGACCAGATGGCTTTACAGGTGAATTCTACCAAACATTTGGAGAATAGTTAATACCTATCCTTTTCAAATCACTTTAAAAAATTACAGAGGGAGGAATATTTATGAACTCATTCTATAAGGACAGCATCATCCAGATACTAAAACCAGACAAACATAGCACACAAAAAAGAGAAAATTACAGGCCAACATCACTGAGGAGCATAGATGCAAAAAAACCTCAACAAATTATAAGCAAACTGAATCCAAGAATATGTATAGGTTGATATAACCTATAAAAAGGATGGTATAACATGATACAGTAGGATTTATCGCAAGGATGCAAGGGTTTTTTCAGTATCTGCAAATCAGTCAATTTGATACTCCACATTAACAAAGAATAAAAAAAAATGATCATTTCAATAGATTTAGAAGAAAGCTTTTGACAAAATCTAACATCCACTTATGATTAAAAACTTGCCAGAAAGTTGGCATAAGTGGAACAAATTCAACCTAATAAAGGCCATATATGACAAACCCACAGCAAACGTCATACTCAATGGTGAAAAGCTGAAAGCATTTCCTCTAAGAACAGGAATGAGACAAGGATGCCCATTCTCACCACTTTTATCCAAGGTAGTTTTGAAAGTCCTAGCTACAGCAATCAGAAGAAAAAAAAAAAAAAGAGAGAGAGAGAGAGAAAAGGTATCCAAATTGGAAAGGAAGATGTAAAACTGTCACTGTTAGCAAATGACAAGATACAACAGGTTTTAATCAAAATCAAGTTTTACTTAGCTTTCAGAAATAATACAAACAATAAACACTCCTAAGTTATGGCATTATCACCACAGAAGGCCCTGATTTTAAAGCCCAGCTCCAGTTATTCTACACTTGGGCCAAGCATGATAAAAAGCTAAGTGTGTTTAGATACCTTGACCCAGGAAAGTGACAACATTTGGGCTCCATCATGTTTTTCTGGGCTTCCCTTCCAGCTCAGCTGGTAAAGAATCTACCTGCAATGTGGGAGACCTGTGTTTAATCCTTGGGTTGGGAAGATCCCCTGGAAAACAGAAAGGCTACCCACTGTAGTATTTTGGCCTAGAGAATTCCATGGAATGTATAGTCCATGGGATTGCAAAGAGTCGGACACAACTAAGTGACTTTCACTCACTCACACATGTTTTACTATGTGACTTACTCAAATGCATGAGGATGGACCTGCTTCTCCAGATCAGCTGCTTCTCACTGTCCGACTCTTTGCGACCCCATGGACTGTAGCCCTGCAGGCTCCTCGGTCCATGGGATTTTCCAGGCATGAATACTGGAGTGGGTTGCTGTTTCCTTCTCTACGGGATCTTCCCTACCCAGGGATCCAACACGGGTCTCCGGCATTGTAGGTAGACACTTTACTGTCTGAGCTACCAGGGAAGCTCTCACTGGTACCAGCTGTTAATTGCTCTAGCAAAACCTTGGAAATTAATTACAGGTACACAGCTCAGTCCATAGTGCTGGCTACCATATGGGTAATCTCTTAACAATTCCTTGTGTTAATAATTGTATTTCTTACCTGGGACTGTCATATGTAACTACCACATACTGTTTTACTTAAAGCAACAGAAATGTATGATCTTAGTCTGGAAGCCAAACTTTGGAAATTAGGATGTTGGCAAGGTTGATTCTTTGGAAGGCTCTCAGGGAGATGTTGTCCCATGCAAGTGGAAAGTCCTTGGTGTCACTTGACTTGCAGACACAACATTCCAATCTGTGCCTCTGTCTCCACTTGGCTTTCTTTCTGTGTCCCTGTTTTTTTCTTTTCTTACAGGGATGGCAGTCATTGAATTTAGGGCCCACTGTAAATTCAAGATGATTTCATCTCATGATCCTTAACTGATTATTACTGTAAAGATCCTTATTTCAAATAAGGACATATATTTGAGGCTCAAGGCAGAAATGAATTTTGGAGACAAATGATTTTATTCACTATACTGATGCAAAGAGAACTAATCATAAGTCAAATACTAATGTCATTGAGTCTAGAGGAAAGACTAATACTATTTGAAATGTTATTCTTTTAAATTATCTTCTCTTTCAATGAAGTTTTGATACTGTCTGATACTGATGAGAGTGATGACTAGAAACATTCCCTTGAGCAGAGAAAGGAATTTTCATTATTGTGGATAGTTTTAATTTCTCTTCTGAGAGTAAAAAGTAGTATTTATTATTATAATTTAAAGAAAATTCATGATAATTTTAACCAGACAAGCTTAGAATTCTAGTGATAGCAAAAAAAAAAATTATCCTCACAATTTATTTATTTTTTCTTTTAAATTATAAGGTGACAAAATACCAATCTTTAAAACTTGAAAGTACGATAACCTCACTGTAGCTCTCCTTTCTTGTAAATATTTCTTTATAACTTCAAACTCTGAACACTGAACTGTTATACCCATGAAGAACAATTATTCTCTTAAAATACAGCATCCTATCAAAGCCAGATGCAGTCTAGTAAAGGAGATCTAACTGCTATGGAATTATTAAGGTCCATGTGATTTATTTTGAATTGCAACCATCATTTCACCATCCTGCTGTCTTCTTTATTGTTAGAGTGAATGCTTTCAGTGACATCTTATAAATCTTTGCTTTGGCCAATATTTCTGCAGTGTCTTAATATGGAAGAGGTATGCCTGGCTTTCACTCCCTCCAAGATTTAAAGGGATAATTTCAATTTAATGTGAAAAGTTTTAGTTGGGTAAGTTCCATTAGCCTCTTTTGTCAAGAAGAGGATATACCTATTCATTTTCATGTTCAGTTTATATATGGAGATCCATCAACACATGAAAGGTATTATGTAGTGCTTGCAAAGATGGGAGTTTATTGTCTTTAACTGAGATGCCCACATGCACAAAAGTCTTCTAATAACATTGATCTATATTTCTTTTACTAAGCAAATGTCAAGTATATTAAAGTTTATGAAATAGGGAGCTTTTTTTCCTTCTTAAAACTCCTGCTTTGCAGGTAGTGGCACTTTTTCCACTTGCCTCTGTTATGATCTTCCAGCCTCTTCTCTAACACCCTCCAAAGATAACTCAGGGTAAATCTGATAAAGCAATGTACACTAAGATCTAACTTAACTTCTAAAGCTCAATGTATAGGTGTGAGAATATTTTATAAGTTAGAATGTAGAGTATCCAATATAATTTAGTATTCCATCTTGTGTGTATATACACAGGAAGGCTTAAAGGAGATATGCAAAAATGTTGATAAAGGTCACCTCTGAGTGATATTTTGCTTAAAATATTTTCCCTCAAGTTTTCTGTATTGAATCCTACTGCACAAATGGACCAGGGTGAAAGAAAGCCCTCTTTGCCTGAACAAAACTTGTTTTGATATTCATCCTTCTTCACATAGGGGTTAAGTGCATGCAACTCCATGAAACTTCACTAAAGAACATTTCCAGAACATCCAGGATGGGAGATATATAAGGACCCATGTTTTGATAGCAGTGTACTGTCATTTTGTACTCTCTCAGGGCATTGTGGCTTAGAACTACTGCTCTACAGATGGTACCCAATCAAACTTGTAAGTTTTTGCACAGCAAAGGAAATCATATAGAAAACAAAAAGACAGCGGCATAGAAGAAAATTTTGCAAACAAAGTGACTGATAAGGGCTTAATTTTAAAAATATATGAACAGCTCATACAACATAATATCAAAACAAACAAACAAACAACCCAAACAAAAAATGGGCAAAAGAACTGTAAATCAAAACTACAATGGAGTATCTTCTTATACCAGTCAGAATAGCCATTATCAAAAGGTCTGCAAATATTAAATGCTGGAGAAGTTGAGAAAAATGAAGCCTCCTACACTGATGGTGAGAATGTAAATGGGTGCAGCCACTGTAGAGAACAGTATGGAGGTCCCTTAGAAAACTAAAAATAGAGCTACCATATGATCCTGCAATCCCACACCTGGGCATATATTCAGTTCAGTTCAGTTCAG